>NW_026526721.1:144058143-146524810 GCF_024362965.1 Panthera pardus | reverse complement strand
TGTTTTCCAGACCCTGGCGAAGGACCTGCTCTCCCACCCCTCGGTCGCGTTGTGGTTGAGTCATGACTAGCATGTAGTTCGCCTGTGCTGTGTGGGCCACCGGAATCTGTGGACCACACTTTGGGTAACTGTTCCAGACGGGGAACGGCACGAGCCAAGGTCCTGTGGTGGGAGACAACTAGGAGACTCTGAGGAAGGAGAGCCAGTAGGAGTGGAGCAGAAAGGTAGAAGGTGGAAGAATCAGCGGGGGCCGTAGTGAGCCTCTAGGCCCCAGGAAGAGCTTGAACCTGCAGTGAAGACCTTTCCGTCCTGGTGGAGAAGGGGAAGTTGTGATTACTTCCTAGGTGACAGGTTGAGAGTGTAAGCAGGCCGGATGTTTGGCTACGAAGATCCGCTTGAACGATTGAGGCAACTTACGGGCCCGGCGTTGTGGCCTCCCAGAGCCGACGGAGCTCTTGCCAGTTGGCGTGAAAACGATGCATTAGAAGGGCTGCCGGAGTGTGTCTGGTGGCTGCGTGAGCGCCCCCAGGTCCCCAACAGGGGCCTGGATCTCCGGCTCCTCGGGGTTACCCCTACCACCGACGGGAAGCTCGAGGCCCGGCTTGCTGTTCCCTGGGTGTCAAACAGCCTCTCTTCGAGCCTTAGAGAATTCTGGCTGTTCCCGTGAGGTCCTACGGGGTGTCACCCGAGTCTGCGTCCCATTCCACCTGTTTGCTTTTTTTGGGTTTTTGTCTTCCGGGTCGTTTGGAGGTTTCCTGTGGCACCGGCGGGCACCAGGCGAGGCAGTGGGCATGGCACCAAGTCCTGAAGGGAGCTGGCCCTCGCCTTGCCCCCGGCGGCCTGTCATAAGCGCCCCTTCTGACTTAAGACTCGGGAGCGCTCTCCCTCCTCACGCGCTGACTTTTGGGGGGGCGCCAGGAGGGACTTTGGGTCTCTGCCCTCCCGAATCTGGAGCCTTGACGTTGACTCGAGGCTGAGTTGCCTCCTTGGCCGTGAGGAGCGGGCTGCAGAAGAGAGAATGACGCGCTGTGGTTTCTCCGCACAGGTACTTCGTGCTGGATTTTGAGGCCGGCATCCTGCAGTATTTTGTGAATGAGCAGAGCAAACACCAGAAGCCTCGGGGAGCCCTGTCTCTGTCTGGAGCCATAGTGTCCCTGAGCGACGAAGCCCCCCACATGCTGGTGGTGTATTCCGCTAACGGAGAGATGTATAAACTGAGAGGTACGTTCTCCTCCTCGCTTTTCAGACCCGTCTCCTGGGCTACGCGCATAGTTACCATGGTGATGGCTCCCGGCTTTTGTTTTTGTGTGTTTATTTATTTTTTTTTAATTTAAATTTTTTTTTTAACGTTTATTTATTTTTGAGACAGAGAGAGACAAAGCCTGAACGGGGGAGGGGCAGAGAGAGGGAGACACAGAATCTGAAGCAGGCTCCAGGCTCTGAGCTGTCAGCACAGAGCTCGACCCGGGGCTCGAACTCACGCGAGATCACGCCAGATCATGACCTGAGCCGCAGTCGGCCGCTTAACCGACTGAGCCACCCAGGCGCCCCTGTTTCTGTGTGTTGAATCTTAATTCTTTGGATTGTTTAAAATCACCTTTAACAGTTTGCTGTTTCAGGGCTCTGTGGTGACAGACACCCCTCTCTTATTTACCCCTGGGGTGGGACACACAGCTGACCCTAGGAATTGCTTGTCTTAAGTAACTGAGGAAGTAGGACAGACAAGAGGTGAGTGATAGTAGGGCCAGCTCAGCTTTCGGATCTCAGATGTTTCGTCTTAGTTCGATGTATATCTTCTTTGACCTTCTACTACGGTCCCCTGTGGGGCTGTATTCGGAGGACAAAACAAGCCTTTCAGGGGTCATCGTGCCCTTCCCTCAGGATTTTTCTAGAACACCTCTCAGTGAAGGGCCCCTTCACTCCAGTATTAAAGCCTGGTGAGGAAGCCATCTATCTGCTTGCTGTTGAGTTAATTTCCTTTTTGTTTTTTTCCCCTTTCTCTTTGCTTCTTGAGAACTGAAGTCTGCTTAGCGTCTTCATGGAGGCAGATTCCCCAGGGAGCCCGCATTTAGCCAGAGCTACAGGTCCTGCCACCCCCAAGGCACATCCATCCTCCAGGTTTTCAGCAAAGCCAGACTTGACTGTAGCAGTGTAATTTGATTGCCAGATCATTCCACCAGCATTCCATTACAGTTGCATTGCCAGAAAAATTGTCAGTTTTCTTCTAATGACAGGACAACGGAACAAAAATCCAAATGCACATATTGGGGTGTGTGTGTGTGTGCATATGTGCGCACACACACCCTGAGTGAATGTTGTTAGGGTCTGAGGAAGGGTAGTACTTGTATATATTACGTGTTGGGGGTTGGTTGCTAATTCTGCCGTCATACATTTTTTTCTTTGCCCAAGTGAGGGCTCAGTAGGCAGAAAAGGCCCCTTTTTATCCCTCCTTGACCCCAGGGAACTGATCATGACAGGTCAGCCTCTGCAGAGCCACACTGAGGGCTGACTCCGTGCCTCCGAGCCCAATTTCGTGGTCTTACCTTCAAGATCTACTGCCAAGAGATGGAATAAGCAAATGTTTCTTTATTGTCTACGTACAAGTCTTATTTCAGAACCTATAAAACAATCCAAAAGCCTACGAAATAATAATGCCTTTAGTTGAAAAAGTTTTTCAGTTTTCAGAAACACAGTAATAAGATTCATGTTCTCTTTGGAGATTCATGCCGTGCGCGTTCCAGCTGGCTAGATTTACGTGGTCCTTGATTTCGTTTTGTTGTTTATTGCTTAATAAATTGTTAGAGCAGAAACAAAAGCAGGTGAAAACCTTAATGGCACTTCCCCCCTGCCTGTGGTTTATAAAATGACACGAACCCACACAAAAGAAATACCTGACTAATTTGACAATTGAGCCATCTCATTTTGCCTTGTAAGAGTTGATATTATTCTCAGGATTATTAAACCCCAGGGTTTTTTTTTTTTAAGGGTAGTTTTAATAGCAAATATAAAAGTTTTATTATATGCGTGACATTATCGCAAGGGCTAAATTTAGCTGAAAGTTAGCAACTACGGAGAAGGCAGGATAAGTTTCTGCACATATCTGGCCGGTCCTTGGCTCATCCCAAGAGGGGTCTGGGTATCGGTTTTCTCATTGCACATCTCACGTCCATGTAGAGTTGAATGAATCTTGCTGTCCATAGACGTGTGGCTTTTCCTAAAGAAAAAGACTCTAGTTTCTGCAGAATCCTTTGGAAGTCAAGTACATCTGGTCTACCTCCCTAGATTTCTTCACCCAAAAGTTCAAGCTGAGGTTCCAGGGAATCATTCTGTTTTCTGCGTAGTCAACATTTATGTAGTTAATGTCATTTTAAACGATTTTTGCAGTTAATTATGCAGCGAAATCGATGATTTAGATTTTATTAGACCCTGTTATGTACCCATGATAGTCTAAGAAAACGATTTGGTAGATTTGAGAGATGGGAGTGTAGATGAAAGATCATGACTATACAGTTGACTTGTATTTTAATGTCTCTTTGGGAGAACCTAAAGCAGCATTTGGTATCTTGTTCTGTCCAATCATAATACGAATCATTGAGAACACATATTAAAATAATTCAATTGGATGCTTATTTCGTAGATGCGAATAAGTTCACGGTACAAAACTGGTAACAACCAAAGGCCCTGGAAAACTATACTTCGAGCCTAGAGGCACTTAAAAAGAATCACGTTTTGGGGTGCCTGGGTGGCTCAGCTGGTTAGGCGTCCGACTTCGTCACAGTTTGTGAGTTCGAGCCCCCGAGTTGGGCTCTCTGCTGTCAGCACAGAGCCCTCTGCAGATCTTCTGTCTCCCACTCTCTCTGCCCCTCCTCCATCCGCACTGTCTTTCAAAAATAAACATTCAAAAAATCATGTTTTCCCAATGACTTTTTTTTAAGAGGGTAAAAAAAAAAAGGCAAAATTTTTCTGATAACAGCCCTTGCAGAGTACATTTTTAAGTGGGTTAAGAGGGAATTTTCTGTTGAGATTTAGTGTAATTTGTTTTTTGTTTTTTTTTTTAGTGTAAGCACATTCTGTTTGAGAATATTATGATCTGCCTTTGTTTTCCCTTCTCTCCCTACCTCACTCCCTGGGCCTCCCACCCCTTAGGTGGGTGTAGAAATAGGTTGGATACGTTTTGGAACAATCTCTGCAAATGTTGTTTTTTTTTTCCCCTCTATTTTAGCTGCTGATGCAAAGGAGAAACAGTTTTGGGTGACTCAGCTTCGAGCCTGTTCCAAATACCACATGGAAACAAGTTCTAAGGTAAGTAACCACAGGGAAGCAAGGAGGCATTGGAGTAATTCGAATAGCTACCCTTTAGCCCAGTTATCTGTTTCTTTGGGGAAGCTGTTTTTCATGTTACTTTCAAGTTACCCACTGTAAGGGAATTCATACCTGTCCTGTTGCATTTAAACGTAGAGCCAAGAGAGAAGTAGCAGGATTAAGCTTGTGGGTAGAATGAAGAGGCCTACAGACCCCTCATTGGAACTCATTCTGGAAGGATACTTCAGTTGCTGTGCGTGCTGTCCGCGTAGGCAGCTGTTAATTGGCCTGTTGAGAAGCTGGAGTGGGTGATTTCAGCGTGGAGGTGTAGCAGTCAGATTTGCCGTTCGCGAGGACTGGTGGTTGTCACTGATCCTTAAAACCCAGACCCCAAACTGACTGAATATTCTGCAAGGAGCTTCAGCGTTCTCAGTGTAAAAACATTCTTGGGTAATTTGGAACGCAAGCATGAATTCTTTTCTCCAAGGGATCTGTAGGAGGTGTTGGATCACCGAGGTGGGAAATAGGAGGTAGGCATTTTCAGAGGTTATTCGGAGGATTTCATTAGAAATCATTAGAATACAGGAAATGATTGCAAAATAAACTTATTGAGGGCAATAAATATTGGTTAAAATCAGTGCTCAAAGGACTTAGCCCTTTAAAAATTTTTTTAATGTTTGTTTTTGAGAGAGCGAGAGAGAGAGACAGGGCATGAGCAGGGGAAGGGCAGAGAGAGAGGGAGACAGAATCTGAAGCAGGCTGAGCTGTCAGCACAGAGCCTGATGTGGGGCTCGAACCCACGAACTGTGAGATCATGACCTGAGCTGAAGCTGGACACTCAACCGATGGCGCCACCCAGGTGTTCTGGGACTTACCCCTTTTTATATCATTAATTCAAATTTAGGTACGTACCCGATGGCGGTTTGCTTCCACATTCCACACATCCAATAGAAAGACCCCCATGCGAAACCTCTGATACTTCTAATCCTATATAACCAGTCGGCTGTGTTGCCCAGGGCCAAGGGAAATGTCTTGCTTGGTTACACCTCCTCCCTGTTCTGCCTCTAAGTACAACCTGAAATGATTTCTTCACAGTGATTTCGTCCGCTGTTTATTTTTCTTTTAGGAGACTCTTTTCTTTGACTTGGCTTGCCGCAGGTTCACTCATCCTTCTTGACTTACCCCCAAGCAGCATCTGGGTTACCGTAGGTAGGGCCCTACGTCTAAAGCGCTTTTTCTCCCTGGCTTGTTTTATTTTCCAAGAATTATGGTAGGAGTTCTGGACGCTTCGTCAGTATTTTATAAATGCCTAGGTTAGGGCGGTTTAAAAATGCTTTTCTTTTTATGCGTGTCTTTTTACTTTTTTATAAAGGAGAACACAAGGGCATAAAATAAAAAGAAAATCTCTCCCTCCATGGCCACATACACTCATTAGAGATCATTGCCCTTAACATCATTCGAGTAGATTAGTGTTAGTATGTACATCTGCATCTGTATTTTTTACACAGATGGGATTGTATCATGCATACAGTTTTTACCTTTTTGGCTTTTTGAAAAAAAAAATACATTTTGGAGACCTTTCTTATTAGACCTGTGGCATGTATTGGAGTCTTAGGATGGATTTTCTAAGGAATGGATGTCAGCAGTGCTTTAAGTCCTCTACTGATGGACATTTAGGTTGTTACACATAATGCTGTAATAAACATCTTTGTACACTTAGCTGTGTATGGATTTAGCATACGTGTCCTTTGCCTGTCATTCGTATTGTAGATCTTTTCTCCCAGTAGGTCACCTGTATTTTGACTTTGAATACATTTTTTTTGCTATGTAGAATATTTAATTTTTGTGGTCACATTTTTGAATATTTTCATTTTTGGCTTTTGGTTGTACATCATGCTTATTAGAAAAGGCTTCTTTGTTCTAAAATTATGAAAACAGGGGTGCCGGGGTGGCTCAGTCTGTTAAACCTCCGACTCTCGATTTTGGCTCAGGTCACGATCTCATGGTTGGTGAGTTCAAGCCCTGCAGTTGGCTCTGCACTGGCTGTGTAGACCCTACTTGGGATTCTTTCTCTCTCTCAAAATAAATAGATAAAATCATGAAAACATTCTTCAGTGTTTTCTTCCTATGAATTTATAGTTAAATTATCGTGTTGAAATCATTCATTCATCTGGAATTTCTTTTGGATGTAAGAATTGAGGTAGGGAAACCAATTTTAAGTGCATTGATGTTTAGATGAATCACTGGAGACCAGGAAAGGTAAGGACCTCGTAATGGTAGTAAGAAATAGGAAGCGAATTTGAAGATTCTCTGAAGGAGAATTTGATTTACTCTGATGTAGTCTCTGGGCAGTTTCAGGAATACAGATTAACCTGTTAATGTAGAACCCAAATAAATAATAATTTAGATGGTAGGGCCTGTAGGATTTCTTGAGACTGAAGGTGAGATCCCTAACCATCACTCATTTGTAGTGTAGCTAGTGAATAATAACTTTAAAATTTTTAAACAGACCTGGTTGTTCAGCAGAGGCATTATGAAATCCAAGAAGCTCCTTAGGCAAGAGTTAGTGAAAATGAAGTTGGGCTTAATGTAACAGTGAACTTGATGTCCAGTTAACGGTGGGACGGCTACTTACTTTGCATCGTGGTTATTAGGAACATATGCTAAATAAGCCTTCTCTTCACTCTGTTCTTTCTTCACTCTGAGCAAGTCAGATCCTTCCCCAGTAGATGATAGAGAATATTCTCCCTATGATTGCTTGGAATCATTGCCTTTTAAAAACTTTTTATCTATCTATGTATCTATCTATTTAATGTTTGTTTATCTTAGAACGAGTGAGGGTGGGGCAGAGAAAAATGGAAACCTAGGATCTGAAGCGGGCTGTGCGCTGATGCCTGACGTGGGGCTCAATCTTCTGAGCCATGAGATCATGACCTGAGCTAAAGTCAGACACTGAACCGACTGAGCCACCCAGGCACCCTGAAAACCTTTTACTTAAAATCAAGTGTTCCCTACATGCACCCCAATGTTTATAGCAGCACTATTGACAATAGCCAAAGTAGGGAAAGAGCCCAAAATGTCCACTGGCTGGTGAATGGATAAAGGGGTGTGTGTGTGTGTGTGCGCACACACACACACACACACAGTGAGAACTGCAGGATAACTGTATTCATAGAGCCTGCAGAGGGCTTCCCAGAGGACCTGTCCAGCAACTCTTGAAATCCAGACTTGTCTCAGACAATACCCGATGATGTTTCCCCTAATCCAGAAGTGAAATGGAAAAGACATTTCCTAAATATGCCTAAAGCCCGCTTTATTTAATACTAAGGACTGCTTTTTATTCAGAAATTATATTGCTTTGCTTTTTGAGGGTTAAAATATTCTTTTTATTGTAGAAGATATACAGTACTGACTTATTGATTGCCTTTTTAAAAAAATTAGGTTTATTGAGGTGTAATTTATATGAAGTGAAATTCCTCCTTTTTAAGTATAAAATTTATTTTTTGATAGATGCATGCAGTCATGTAACCATCACCACAATTAACATTCTGCTGCCCCTCAGAGTTCCCTCATTACCCTGTTGGGGTCGATTGCTTCCCCTCCCCATGAGCTCTAGGCAGCCACCATCCATTTTCTATGTGTAGTTTTGTTTTTTCTAGAATGTTCTATAAACTGACTTGTACAGCCTTTCATATCAGACTACTTTCACTTTATGCAGTGCTTCTGAATTTCATCCATGCTGGTGTGTCAGTAGTCGATTCTTTTTAATTTTAGCTATTTTAGTGGATGTGTAGTACTTTTTGTTCTTAATATCTTTTTCAAGAATCAAAAGTGATTACCAATCCCCAAATTAATTTCTAAATTCTCAGATTAGGGGCTCCTGGGTGGCTCAGTTAAGCATCTGACTCTTGATTTTGGCTCAGGTCATGGTCACAGTTCAGGAGATTGAGCCCCAAGTTGGGCTCTGTACTCACGGTATGGAGCCTGCTTGAGATTCTCTCTCTCTCCTTCTCCTTTCTCTGTCCTTTTCCCTTTCATGCACGTACATGAAAACTTCCTCTGAAAAAAAAAATTAAAAAAAATACACATGTTACAAAATTTCTAAATCTGTTCCTGGATTTCAGAAAACAGTATTAGTTTTTGAAATCTCAGGGTGTCACATAGGTTCATCTTGTGGTCTCTGGTGTTATTCGAGGTACAGCTGCAAGGGTGTGAGGCGTGTCTGCTAAGACGACCAGAACAGTGACTTTCTCTGGAAACACCAACGACAAAGCAAAACGTCTTATTTTTGATGCGGTACAAAAATTCAAGCAACATAAAGCATTGATTGGAAAGTGTTAAGAGAGAGCTGTAAGCAACGGTTCTCGTGAGAATTTACTTGCATGTGACTTTGAAGTATCAAACGTAGGGGTGGGTGTCTAGTTTTTATCAAGTAGCTGGTGTTCGGAGACCCCTAGGATTAGGCATAGTGGTGTTATGGGTACCGCCATAAGCCTGAGCATGGGAAAGGAACGGTTGACGGAAGCGATGATGTTTATTGTTATTATTATTATTTATTTATTTTAAATGTGTATTTTTGAGAGCGAGCATAGTGGGAGAGGGGCAGAGAGAGAGACACACAGACAGACAGACAGAATCTGAAGCAGGCTCCAGGCCCCGAGCTTTCAGCACAGAGCCCGACGTGGGGCTTGAACTCACAAAGCGTGAGATCATGACCTGAGCCGAAGTCGGACACTTAACCGACTGACCCCAGTAATGATGTTTAATACTTTCCATGTGAGTGACCATCCCTCAGGATCCTGTTACCTTTCACACTGGTCCTGTGACATAGGTAATATCTCCATTTTTACATATTAGAAAACTGAGACCCATTGAACCTAAGCGATAGGCTCAAAGTCAGATAGCCATTAAGTGAGTAGATGGGGACAAGAGGCAGAGTTGCTAAACAGTCCCCCTCCCCCTCATCCCTCGTCCTGGTTTCCTGCTAGGTGCTGATGGGAAGGTTCGGGATGGTGTTCTCCTTCCATGAACTCCATGTTTTATAACACTTGAGGGGACAGCTCTGAATAGGACACCTGTAATTTTTATATACTCAAGAGAGCCCTTCCCCAGTCTTTTAAATAGGTCTTATTTCAGAATTTTTCAGTAACTTTGCTTGAAAGCAACTTTGGCCTTTTGCACTACATTTCGTGCTGTAAGCTTCTAATGGTGAGCACTTTGGGCAACTCCCCGTGAACTTTGAATGAAAAGCGTCTTCTGGCTGAGCATACACGTGTTTCTGCTCACGACATTCTGCTTTAGAAGAAATATTGGGGAATGCAGAGTGAGAGATCCTGCCTTTTTTTAAAAGTTTATTTTGAGAGAGGGCGGGAGGGAGGGAAGGAGAATGTGAGTGGAGGAATGGGGCAGAGAGGGAGAGAGAGAATCCAAGAAGGCTCTGAGCTGTGAGTGCAGCACCCGATATGGGGCTCGGTCTCACAAACCATGAGATCGTGACCCAAGGGAAATCCAAAGTCAGATGCTTAACCGACCGAACCACCCAGGTGCCCTGAGAGGTCCTCCATTTAAATCCCACTCTGCCAGTTATGTGTTGAGCGTACCCGCCCAGGTCACTTTTATTTCCTCTGATCCTCGGTCCTCATCTTTGAAATGGTATCCTCTGTCTCCTGAAGTGGCCCTGTGGGCCAACGAGGTAATGCAGGTGAAAGCCGGCTGCCCGCTTGAAGCAGTCCATGGAATTAGGGGCTCAGGTGCTTGTGCCCATTTTTGGTAAGACTGCTGCTTGATGGTCCTACATCTCGGCCGCCCTCGGCGCTTTGACACCATCCTCAAGGAAAGCAAGTATGCTTTTTAATCCATTTGTGGTTATGTGAATGTCATTTGCAAATAGCCATATCTGAGAACTCGGGGTCGTTGAAAATTAGCGGAAGTCCGTATTTCCGGATAGGGAGTTGGAGAAACTTCTGAGTGATGCTGTTTTCAAGTTACCTTTGACCTGTGGGATAATGAGGACCGTAGTCAAGTGATTAAGAAGCATTTAAGGACATTCACGGGGCACCTGGGTGGCTCAGTCGGTTGAGCGTCCGACTTCAGCTCAGGTCACGATCTCTCGGTCCGTGAGTTCGAGCCCCACGTCGGGCTCTGGGCTGATGGCTCAGAGCCTGGAGCCTGTTTCGGATTCTGTGTCTCCCTCTCTCTCTGCCCCTCCCCCGTTTATGCTCTGTTTCTCTCTGTCTCAAAAATAAAATAAAAAAAAAACATTAAAAAAAAAGCATTTAAGGACATTCAGATTCAGATTTTGAAGATTTTAGTTTCCTTGACCGTTTTTTTTATTTTGTATTATTTATTTGTTTATTTTAAGAGAGAGCATGCATGCAAGCAGGGGAGAGGGAGAGAGGGAGAGGGAGAATCTCCAGCAGAATCCACACCTAGCACAGAGCCTTATGGGGTGGGAAGGGGGGGGGTGTCTTAATCTCATGACCTTGAGGTCATGACCTGAGCCAAAGTCAAGAGCTGGATGCTTAACAGACCGAGCCCCCCAGGCACCCCTAGGTGTACATATCTTTAAACACTTTTGTGTGCGGATAAATAGAGATCACATGACCACATTTGTAGGTCCATCCTTCCCCTCTGTTTTCTGTACGTGCACAGAAATCGCTCAGATCTGTTTTTTGAGCAGCTTACCTCTCCATGAGGATGGACCATAAGACCAGGCTTGGGTCACAGGCCTTTCTCTGTGTCGGGTTGTTTTATCTTTAAAAGGACTGTGCGAGAGTATTGCCATTTCTTAGAGCATTTCTGGGATCTACACTGTTTTACGTCCAGGCAGCAACATGCCTTTCCATCTTGGCCACCTCTCGTTTGTTCTTCCTTGCTCTGCTCTTGTTTCCTTCTAGATGGGAAGTTGAGGAAAGAAAGGTACATCTTTCTTGGTGACTTGCCTGTCCAACAACATCGAAAATGTAGAAGGCTTTTCTGATCTGTGGGGGAAATTAGGTGAGGAAATGGAGAAATTCGAGGCATTTGAAGGAGTTAACACTGCCCCTTGTATTTGAAGTCCTTCCTCTGGGTTCTCAGGGTCCCGGGCCTGACGCTATCTTTGTACTTACTACTTTGGGCTTCCAGAGACTTCCATTCCATCCGAATCCTCCCCTCGATCGTGTGTCCCCTGAGAGCAGACACTGACGACCACGTTGACTTGAGACGGTGGGTCCCAGGGAATCTGTGTCTGTCGGGTGTTTGAAGACACCGTGGTCAGATCAGAATGGTGCGTGGTTAGAGCTCCTCGCCTTTGTTAGGTAATTCTAAATTAAAATGCAAATTTGGTCATGGAGGAATAGGATTGGCACGGGGTTTTAAATTCATTATAAGTCTTAGGAGGTCTTAGATGAGCAGTGAAAGCTGCAGAGTTTCAAGGAGCGCATATGTCAATATTCATGCCAGAAGCTGCCCAAATCATAAGTATTTTTTTCCCCATCCTCGAAAATGATAGCTGACACGTCAATTCACGTGAGCTTTTGTGGTGTCAGAGCACAGTCTCCTCCATCGTCTCTGGGACGTGGACAGCCCTAAGGGTCGGGGATGGGGGTGCAGTTCTTCGGAAGCTAATGCCGGGTGAGGACCTGCCCGCGTCTACACAACCTGCAGCCTCCCCCTGACAGCTGACCCCCGCGAGGTAGTTCCTAACTCCTGTCCTCTGCTTTTTCCACGATGCCTGGTACTCCCCAGTGATGGAGAGGTTCAGTCGTGGTTTGATGGGACATGGGATGATGTGAAAGGAGGAGGGAGAGTCATAGACTGGCCTGGCAGAGGCTGGTGCTGGGAAGAACATTCTCTGTGGGCGCCCTTGTGCCCTCAGGGCAGTGTGCTTCGTGTCAGGAGGCCCTGCCGGTGACCCTGGTGGCTGGCTTGCCAGGTACAGAGAACCCTGTCTTGGGGACGTCTGGAGACCTCATCTGGGGGAGGCGTGGGAAAGTGTGGACTGCTTCTGGGGGAATTAGAAGTCTTGTCCGTTGAGGGGTAGTTGGGGAGGGGAATGCTGACTTCGTGTTAAATCCACGGCCCAGTGTGAAAAGGAAGCAGATTTGGAGCCATTGTTTGTCAGCCATCTCTGTTCCTGAAGGTGAAAGACTAGAACTTCCCTGACTCTCTGCCACCCTGGGGCGTGAGCCAAAGGGCTTTCATATCTTGGTTAGGCTGCATCACAACAGGAAGCACCTGCTTGCCGAGATGAACCCAGTGATATCTGTAGAATCTGGCACCACGCGGCCACAAGGGACGTCAGATGCCATCTAGTCCAGCATCCCAGCCCCACCCCCCCTCCTCTATTCGAACAAAAATGCTACCAAAATATTCAAATGACGAGGTCCTGTGGGTCGATTCTCAAAAAAAACAAAACAAAACCAAAAACAAAAAAACCCAGTTTTATTCACCTAGAGAAGGCACTGCTGGTAACTCACCGACTGAATGTTCAGAGTCTTGGGGGTAATCCGACAAATGACATTGGTCCCTTTTTTATGACTAAACAAAGTTGGGACTTCTGAGAACAATGCAGAATAACTCAGAAGTAATAGAATGACTGAAAAGTGGGAAGAGAGGGGCACCTGGGTGGCTCAGTCGGTTAAGCGTCCGACTCCTGGTTTCAACTCGGGTCACAATCTCATGGTTTTGTGAGTTCAAGCCCCACGTCAGGTTCTTGACTGTCAGTGCAGAGCTTGCTTGGGATTCTGTCTTTCCCTCTCTCTCTCTCCCCCCCCCACCCCCCACTAGCACCGTCTCTGTCTCTCTCAAAATAAATAAATAAACTAAAAAAAAATTCTTGTTAAAAAGTGGGAAGAGATTCCAAACTTCCTTTGTACCACTTGTCTAAAGAACAATAGATGTAAGAAATAAGGACAAAAGGGAGGTTCCAAAACTGTGCTGATACAGAGACCTGGCCACATGAGGCTTTTTTTCTTTTTCTTTTTTTTTAAATTTATTTTTGAGAAGGGCAGAGTGCGAGCAGGGGAGGGGCAGAGAGAGGGAGAATCTCAAGCAGGCTCTGTGCTGTCATTGCAGAACCTGATGTGGGGCTCGATCTCATGAAACAGTGAGATCATGACCTGAGCTGAAATCAAGAGTCAGACTCTCAACCGACTGAGCCACCTAGGTGCCACCACATGAGACTCTGTAACTCTTTAAGTTTAAATTACAGTTGACCCTTGGGGAACCCGTGTACTTTAGTCTGTTAAGCATCCAAATTTTTTGTTTCTTTTCGTTTTTTTTTTTTTTTTTTTTTTTATGTAATTTATTGTCAGATTGGCTTACAAGCATCCAAATCTCGACATCAGCTCAGGTTGTGAGTTTAAGCCCCACATGCTGGGCACGGAGCCTACTTTAAAAAATTACAAAAAAAAAAAAGTTACAGTTGACCCTCAAACAACCAGGGGTTAGGGTGCTGACCTCCCCGCTCCCTGCACCATTGAAAATGTGCTTATAGCTTGTGAGTCTCCCAGAACTTAACTACAAATAGCCTACTTTTGACCAGAAGCCTTACCTATAACATAAGCAGTTGATTAACACACATTTCGTATGTTTTGTGTTATATACAGCATTCTTACTATCAATGAACTCGAGAAAATGTTAAGAAAATCATAGGAGGAAATACACTTACGGTACTGTACCATATTTAGTGAGAAAAACCCACGTAGAAGTGGACCCTGCACAATTCAAACCCGTGTTCAAGGGTCAGCTGTAATTGAAACTAAATTTTAAAATTCAATTCGTCAGTTGCACTTAGCTACCATCTAAGTGTTCAGTAGCCACATTTGGCTGATGGCTGCCATATTGGACAGCATGGATATAGAACCTTTCCATCATCACAGAAAGTTCTGTTGGACATTGCTGATAAAGCTTTAATGATCCCTTTATGGTTTCTGAGGAGGGAACTTACCAATGTCTAGCTTAATCTCTTGTACTACGGACCTCTCTGTTTTTTTAAAGGTAAGAAGAGGGCTCCCCCCCATAAAACCTCTGCCTTTCCCTTCCCTACTGTGCTTCGTCCCAGGAGTTCTGGTCTGCTCCATGACTTTGGCATTAAATATCTTGATCACTTGCTTTTCCAGTCCTGTCTGTGCATCAGAAACATCCACCTTCCTTGTTTGAAGACAGGAATTTGTGTTCTCTTGTGGGCAGATTCTCTCCCTGCTCTCCCGCCCCACCACCCCCTCCACTGCATCTGTTTCAGAACCTCTAGTACAAGCTTCTGCTAGGAGCAGAGGGGCGAGGGAAGGCTGCCGACGGTGCTACTCCCTGGCTCAAACAACCTTCAGTAGCAGCCTGCTTCCCGAGACACAGTCCTGAACTTGACCTTGGCATTGGAGGCCCACCGTGTGTCCGGTGCAGTTTCTTTCCCTCCACCTCATGCACTCAGTGTTCTAGACGCACACTGGGTACGGTCATGCTTCCTTGCCTTTGTTGATGCTGTTTGCCCTGCTGGGATGCGTTTCCCTCTCCATTCTTCCTGTGGCAAACACCCATGTGGTTTTCAAGGCTAATGTGCTTCTGTGATGTCTTCCTTGACCTGCCTGGTCAGAGGGGGATCTTTTGTCTTCCATGTTCCCTTTTATACCAGTACTCGCCTGTGCACATCCCTTCTCACAAGGGTCTGTGTGCGCGTGAGCGAGCGCACGCGCCCTCCTGATTGTGTGTCCTTAAGACACACAAGGAAGACCGCAGGGAAGTCATAGCTGTATCTTCATACCTGCCACTGTTGGGACATGTGGTGGTGGACATTAGTGTATTTTATTTACTTATTTACTGACTTTATTTAGTTTTTGAGAGTGAGAGCGTGAGTAGGGGAGGGTCAGAGAAAGAGGGGAGGACGGAGGATCCGAAGAGGGCTCTGTGCTGATTGGGTGACAGCAGCGAGCCCGATGTGGGGCTCTGACTCCAGAAGAGCGAGATCATGACCTGAACCGAAGTCAGATGCTCAACCGACTCAGCCACGGAGGTGCCCCCCACTTAGTGCATTTTAAATATCAACTCTTTCCTCCTTCCTCACTCTTCCCTACTGGCATTGGTGACAGCAGTGGGAGTGGTGGTGGCGGTGCTGTTAGATTTGGGTTCTTTAAAAAAAACCGTAAGTTGTCCTATTTTCCTAAAATACTGTATTTTGCATTAGATCGAACATTTAAGGATTTTTTTTTTTTTTTTTTTTTTTTACGTAAGCGATGTTAGTAGTTGCAAATCAATCTGGAGTAACATTTAGGAGTCAAGCAAAATATATCTTAATACTTTCTTTGAAGAGAGAAGAAAATAGCCATATAAGGAACACATTTTGGGGAAAAGAAAATAATGAATGGCATCTATGAACCCATTTCTATGTGGCAAGTACCGTGAGGGCTTTTCTTGGATTTTTTTCTGTACTTCTCACAACAGCCCTATGAGGTAGTTACTATTATCACATTTTATAGGCAAGGACACTAAGGCACAGGGACGATAAGGAACCTACCTACCCAGCCAAGGTCACACAGCTAGCAAGGGGCTGTCTTTGAGATCTAATTCACGTACCATTACATTTACCTTTTGAAAACGTACGATTCTGTGTTTTTCAGTGTATTTACGAAATTGTGTAACCATCACTACTGCTTCATTCCAGAACATTGTATCACCCCCAAAAGAAAGCCTCTGTTCCCATTAGCCCACCCACCCTCTCTCCCCAGCCCCTAGCAACTGGTAACCGCTGTCTCCAAGGATTTGCCCATTCTGGACATCGTGTAAATGGAATCCTGTGCGATGGCCTTCTGTGCCTGGCTTATTTCGTTTTCAGGGTTCCTTCTTGTTGTAGCATGAATCAATACTTGATTCCTTTTAATGGCTAAGTAGTATTCCATCATATGGACATGCCAGATTTTTCTTTGTTTTTTTTCTCAAGTTTTTATTTACTGAGAGAGACAGCACGAGTGGGGGAGGGGCAGAGAGAGAGGGAGACTGAGAATCCCGAGCAGGCTCTGCACTGCCAGCCCGGAGCCCGACGCGGGGCTCCAACCCATGAAACGCATGAGATCACAACCTGAGCCGAAACCAAGAGTTGGATGCTTAACTGGGCCACCCAGGCGCCCCCATGCCAGACTTTTCAGTCCATTCATTAACTGATATCTGGGCTGCTTTCACCTTTCGGCTATTATGAGTAATGCTGTTCTAACACTTGGGTGCAAGTTTTTGTGTGAACATCTGTTCTCAACACTTTTGGGTATATGTCGGAAAGCAGAAGGTCATATGGTAACTCTGCCTAATGTTTTGGGAAACGGCCGAACTGTTTTCCAAAGCAGCTGCACCATTTTACGTTCCCTCTGGCAACGTATGGAGGATTCTGACTTTACTACATCTTTGTCAACACTTCATATTGTCTGTCTTTTAGATGACGGCCATCCTAGTGGGTAGGAAGTGGTATCTCACTGTGGTTTCGATGTGTGTTTCCTGAATGGCTAATGATGTTGAGCATCCCTTCGTGTGCTTGTTGGCCATATGTATATCTTCTTTGGAGAAATGTCTATTTAAATCCTTTCTCATTTTTTATTTTTACTTTTTGTTGAGGTGTTAAGAGTTCTTCGTGTGTTCCAGACACTAAGCCCTCATCAGAAAAAGGATTTTCTAATGTTTCTCCCGTTTTATGGCCTGTCTTCACTTCTCTCATCTTTTTTGATGTTAAATAAAAAGTTTTAGAACGCACGGAGCATCTGGTAATGTGGATGGAGTAAGAAGTGGGTTCAAAGGATTTGGTTTCTGGCTGTGTATGGGATACTTACAGGCAACTGACTAGTCTTATCATCTCAAGTAACCTAATCTCTCTCCGCCTCAGTTTCCACGTCTGTAAATTGAGTAAAATGATGGCATCGACCATACAGGGTGGTTTTTAAGCTTAAATGACAGTAAGCACTTCACAGGTATCAGTTCTTTTTGTCACATGAACTCATCCAGCTCCGCTCTGTTTCTGACAGGTAACTCTTGTCGAGCTAGGTTCCACCAGAAAGCGAATCATGCGGGAGTAGCTGCGACCTTGCCTTAAAACCTAGTTGTAATGACTCTCCCCTGCAAAGATTTGCTAGGCTGTCCAGATGATCCTGTTCCTCATACATCACATAGCTCTGCTGTGATCCATACTTAACCAGTTTGGCATTGTTCATATTGTGTGGTGTTGTGGTGAGTGGCTCTGATCTCACTTTCTGTGAGGCTGTGGGGTGGACAGTATTGGGTTCAAAACCAGCCCTGTAGTGCCACTGGGGGCAAGGCTGTCTGTGTGCCCCATGTGTGAATGTGGGCAACCATCACTGTCGATGGGAAGATGGAATTATGGGTTGTGGGGAGGATTAAGTGAGGTCACATCTGTCGCAATTGTACCATAGTGCCAGATGCTGACTTAGGTTCCATAGGAGGGGTTGACGGGGTGTGGAGGGAGAACACTGCCTGCCAAGTTAGGCCTCATCAAGGGATCGCCCATGGGAATGGCTAATACCAGACTGCCCAAGACTGGAAATGCACAACTTGTGAAGTGGGGTGTTTCTGATAAATGAGTCTCTAAAATACTCAGAAGAAGAAAACTTTGAAACCATTTAAACAACCAGACATTAAAATCGATAAGGTAAAACACACACACACACACACACACACACACACACAAAAGAGTGGGTGGCTTGGGGAAAGTGCGTCGTTGTGCTACCAATCTTTCAAACCAGAAACACAGGACAGATCTACACACACACACACACACACACACACACACACACACACACACACGCTCTCTCATACGCACATGCATTCATACACACACTCTCTGTCTTTGGAAGGAAAAGCAAACTACTAACAGTGGTTACCCAGGTGAGGTAGCACTGGGGACTTAGGATTGCAAGACAGGAAAGTTCCAGGCGTACCCTTTTGATACTATTTGAAATTTT
Source organism: Panthera pardus (assembly GCF_024362965.1). Lineage (NCBI taxonomy): Eukaryota > Metazoa > Chordata > Mammalia > Carnivora > Felidae > Panthera > Panthera pardus. The sequence continues at coordinate 146,506,574 of NW_026526721.1, read as the reverse complement.
CACATTATATTTTGATCTAATTACACGTATAACTGACGTAGGTACTCAAATGGTTAACATGTAAATTTCCAGAAACCAATTTGCCTTTAAGTGGAGCCAAGGATATTTTGCTAAGTGCTCTGCTGTCTGAGGCCGTCGTCAAGTTGGTCCTTGTGTATCTGCAGGGAGAAGCTCTTCGTGGGGCCGTCGCCAATAAACGTCATTCTCATTATATTCCTCGCTTGAAAGTCTTCAAACCAGAGTCCTTGAAGATACTCAGTAATTACAAATTCCTGCCAGTTGAGATTAGGTTTCTATTCTTGTTGCTCACAATTGATTTTACTTGATACGGGTTGAAGTATGTAAAGTTCAGTGCTGTTTGGGGCAGTTATTCCTTTCTGCCCTTTCACATGAATGGAACAGAATTTAATGATGGACGTGGAGTCGCCTCTTCTTCAGCTGACGTCTTCGGTGTTGGGGCAGTTGGCCGAGTAGTCGAGTCGCTCCTGTCCTGGGTTCTACGAACAGATGCTCCCATCTGCAGGTGGCAGTGAGGTAAATGCTACTGGGCATGGAGCCCCTTATTGCTGCCTGCTGAAAACATTTTCAGAAGTCACAGGGTCTCAAAACAAAACAAAACACAAACCTCCTACAGCTTACTGTAGAATATACTAGCACGATTTAATATTTTAGAAATATTTTGTTATCTTGAATTATGGGGCAAGAAGCAAGGCGAACTGCCTTTCCCATTGAGGCCTTGAGGTATAAAGTGCCCCAGGTTGAAATGCAAAGCATCATGGGAGTACTGTCTGTTTTCCTAAGTAGCAAGTCTTTGGGGGGAATAGAATGCGTTGGGTTTAAGCTTGATAAACTCTCAGTAACTAAAGTTGGACAAGCTCATCTGAGGATTTACTCTTCCCTTGGCTCTTCTGTCCCATTTTTTGCTGTTGGGCAATTTTACTTGTGTGTTACATTAAGCTCAGAGCCATTTTTCTTCTAGAATTTTTCACAGATAATTACCTTTTGGGTAGTTAAAACTAAGTGTAAAACATCACCCTCCTAAACACACCATCAAATTAAGTAAATAAAACACAATTTAGGAACCGCTTTTATTAAAACGATAAAGTTTGGGGATTTTTTTATTGTCTTAATAAAGTGTAACATTTTTGCGTACTTTCTCAAGCATAATTTTAAAATTAGGCTGCCTTTCTTGCCCAAAAGGAAAGTATTAGTGCTACCCAGGATGATGATCTTAGGTCAAGGAGACCTTCAGATTAAAAAAATAATAATTAGGGGGGAAAAAAAGGTGGACTTTTGATTCAGTTGAACTAATTGATTCTACCATTTGTTTGTACTTAAATAGGGCCTTGTTCCAGAATAAATAATTTAGTTGCTGTTTTCCATCTAGAATATTGGTGGATGATTTCATATAGATAGGCTTCTATGGGAAGTGTTAATTCAAGGCAGGATAGACAACTCTTAGTGTGACGACATTCCCACGCTAAATTTCATTGTGAGCAAGTATGAAGGAGCACATCAAGGAGCAGAGAATCTGGGCATACGGTTGGGGTCACCTGTGCAGAGTGGGGGTGTCTGGTCCCTGATTTGCTGACACTGGGAGAGAGGCTTAGAAGGAGGTCTGTCTGGAAGGAGTATCCAGCAAATACTGAAATGCTTCTGTACCATGAGATTCTGGCGTTGGAGATACGATAGTGGGCCATGCAGAGAAGCCACATGGAACTTCTACTTTTGTGGGGCAGACCGTCCACAAACAAGATATATCCCATATCAGGTGGTGCTAGGTTCCATGGAGAAAAATAAAGCAAGGTCAGAGCGTAGAAAATAGCGAGGGTTTTAGGATACTTCTCAAAAATACATGCCTTGTGTACTGCATTCTTTAAAAATGGCAGTTATCCTAAAAGACCAAGAGGGCTGCGGAAATTTAATACTCCTGATTAAATTTGCCTGGGAACATGACAACCAGATGCAATCCTGGACCCTATGAGATGGGATTCACATACCATGGAAGAAGATTGTGGATGACCAAGAATAACGTATAAATATAGTACTTAAATTACGCCGGTAGTTATCCAAATTGATCAAAATGCTAGGTACAGTGTTAAGTACTTTCACAGACATCATTTCATTTAATCTTTATAGGATTCTTGTAAGGTACATTTTAGTTAATAGAAAACGAAGATAATAAAAGTCTGAGAGGTTATATAAGGAACTGCCTTAGGTCTCATACCTGGTAAGGGGCTGCATTTTGAACCCGGGTCTCTGATTCTCTGAAGCCAATGGACTGGCCTGTCTTCCTCTGTCTGTGACCCCTGATATAAGGACTGTGCAGGCTGAGTGAGCAGCCTCTTTGTCTCTAGTACCTTAGAACAGCACATGGGGCACTTTGTGAAATTTGAAACAGGTAAATCGATACTTTTCAGCTCAAAGAAGATTTTGTAAATCATAGGTCTTCAGTATGTTATATAGGAAATGACAGTATTTGGGAAGTTGAGTGTCTTGGGGTTCAGGTCAGTAGGGTCAGTTCTGGGCTGGATAAACTATCCCGTTTATTCACCCTACCTACCCGTCTGCCTGCCCGTCCACTCACCCACCTGAGCCGTGTTCTCAAGCTGGCTGTCTAACCACGACTAGCAATGTTTTGATTCTGCCGGGCACCAGCATCCCGTCTCTCTCTCGGTGTAAATTTAGTGCTTCTGTCTTCCCACTCCACGCTTCACCCCCATCATCTTCTGCTCTTAGCTGATTTTCCAGCCCTCCGCAGACTCCTTGACACCCACTCCTGACAGTCTAGAGAAGTCATCAAGAAGCCCCTCTGGGTTTAGGATACAGGGACATTTTCAGTGGAACCCTGAGATCCATTAGGAGGTTGGCACACTGCCTTCGGGATCTTCCTTCCCCCTGTATCCTCCTGGGCCAGCTCAGCAGATGGCAAGGTTGCTGACGCCTGAGACCGGCATTTAGGATAGCTACTTTTCATTCATCTCCTTGGCAGCTTGTCTCACCGATCTTTTGGTCCTCCTTAAGCCCTGCTGCTTGGCAGATCGGCCTACCTCTTTGGATTCAAAAGCTCTCGTGCACTCACAGGAAGCATTTATAACCCGTGCAGTGCGTAGTACGTGGTGAGCCCTCCTCTCCAGCTCGTAGCATAGAAGCTTGGAGTCGCCAAGTATACTTAGCATGCATTGTTGGTAAATGCACAGGAAGCTACTTTTGTCCCATGGAAACCGCTCAAATGCCACAAAAACACGTTCTTCTCTCCTACGGTAGACAGTGCGCTGTGGCCGCTAAGTGCCTTTCCGCAGAGGTCACCTGACCCCAGGCTTTCTCACCCTTGGCATTGTTGACATTTTTGGCGGGGTAGTTCTTTGCTATGAGGAGCTGTTCTGAGCGATGTAGGATGTTCGGCATCCCTGGCCTGTCTATACCCGCCCGATGGTAATCCCCCCACCATCGATTGTGACAACAAGGAAAGTCTCCAGAATCTGCCAAATGCTTCCTGGCGGGGGGCAAAGTCACCCCTCGTTGGGAACGGCTGCCTCATGTGCTTCTTACGACAGTCCTGTGGGGCAGGTAGTCTCTTCATTGTGCAGGCGAGGGAACTGAGGCTCAGGCAGGTTCCATGGCCGCGTGGCCAGGACATGACAGGAGTGAGACTTGAAGCCATCGCCGTGTGTTTGGCTCTTCCTGGGACGCCCTTCTGCACCTCAGCGGCTGGGGAGTTGTGATGCAGCGCGTAGGGAGAAGCGGGGTCAGTGGGGTTGTTGTGCAGCTGAACTTTTGCCCTGGGGAAAGGCCCTGCTCTCTTGCCATGAGAGACAGCCCATCCATCACGGCTCTGAGACTCCCGGGCCTCCCCCCCCCCAGTGAGGGATGCGGAGCAGAACCCAGAGAGCTTACGGCAGCGAAGCCGAGAATGCGCCGGTGGCCCGGCTCCACCAGACCCGCCCCGGAGGTCCCCAGGCCCAGCCATGGAATGAAGAGGACCCCCAGCCTTGCATTCCTCTTGCGAGGATTCTGCACAGATCGGAGAAGAGCCGGGGGCCCCCTCCGGCACGTACGTGTTCCTGCCGAAGAGGCGAGTCCTGTGTTTCGGAAGTTTCCTCTGCCCTCCTGCTCTGTGCTGAGCCAACAGAGTGGAGAAGACGCTGTGGAGCATATGGACCCGAGGCTGAAGCCTGACAGCCGGTGGGAGCTGTGCTGGGGCCGGGCGGGGACCCTCCGGCCCTCCTGATGGGCTGCAGCCAGTCGGCCGCGGTGAGGGCCCAGGGCAGCGCCTCCTCCTGCTTCCTGCCGCTGTGGGACGCGGACGTTGGCTCTGGCCAGCCCCCTCACCCCTGGTCGGCTCAGGTAAACGGGGTCCCGGGACCTGGGCGGCGGGAGCGAAGGGGTGCATTTACTCTCAGCTCCTCTTTCTGTCCCCTCGAGGAAGGAGCCTTTCTCCCTTGGGATAGTGTCCACCTGGGCTCCCGCGTGTGGTGAGGCCCTTCTTTCCCCCAGCGGGATGCTTAGTGCAGAGGGGCTGAGCTGGAGGAGGTGTCTCTTTAAAATCGGGTCTTGGAAATACAAAGGAACCTGCTAGGGTTGGTTGACTTGAAATCAGGAAAAAAAAAAATCCCCGTCTTTTCTCTTAGGAGTTTTTTTTTTCCTGCCACGTAGACCTCCTCTGACTGCCTTGAATTTCTGGCTTTGGAGCCTGTCTGTCATCCTCGTGGTATCCCTGCTTTTTGTCATTATCTCAAATATCAAACACTGCGTAGGCACGCCGCATGAGTGGGTCCGGTGCTCCAAAGTCCGGGCCAGAAGTCCGGAAACTTGAGTATTCTAGTGGTTCTCCCGACGGGCCTTGACGTTTCTGCCTTTCTTGCTTGGAACCTCCGGCTCTTACTTTGTAAAGCAGGTGGGACGTTTCTTCTCTTGCGTTTCATAGGGACCTTGTGAGGTAGGTCAATTCTTTTAGAGAGGCTCCATCAAACTAGCTGTGAAGATCATAATTTTATACGTCGACGAGTAACCGTGTAATTGCCAGCTTCTGGCGCTAAAGATGCGGGGAGCCCGATGATCTGGGGGTGCTTTGCCCCTGACCTCTGTGCACTCTGTGGGGTGTGTGTGCCACCCAAGTGACCACCGTGTGCACTTCTGCAGGACGAGAAGGAGAAACTTTCTCTCTCACACTCATTTTGATTTGGTAGAATTTTGCTTTTTTTTTTTTTTTAAACCCGTCGGACGCTCTTTGTTGCCCCCTTGCTCTCTGCCCGTCCATTCCCCAAAGCAGCCATTCTGGGCACGTGCATGTGTGTGTTGTTTTCAACAAGAGAGGGGCATGGGGCCGTATTTTATAAATCGTCTTGTGATTTTTTTTTTGGTTTTTTTTGTGTGTTTTGGTTTTTTGTGTGTTTTATTAGTATTTTTCACATAATATTCTCGGAAGTCTTTCCATGCCACTGTGTGTGTGTGTGTGTGTGTGTGTGTGTGTGTGTGTGTGTGTGTGTGAGAGAGAGAGAGAGAGAGAGAGAGAGAGAGAGAGAGTGAGAGTGAGTGGTGAAGTGGTAAGGCCAGTGAGATCCAGAAGAGCATCTTCTGAGCAGTCCTGGCTTTGTGTGCTTTAGAGTTAACTGCTCGGCCTCTCTGGGTTTCAGTTTCTTATTAAAAAGAAGGATTTGGACTAGAAGATACTCTAAGATCCTACCCAGCTTTATTTAAAAAAATTTTTTTTAATGTTTATTTTAAAGAGAGAGAGAGACAGAGACAGAGTATGAGCAGTGGAGGGGCAGAGAGAGAGGGAGACACAGAATCCGAAGCAGGCTCCAGGCTCCGAGCTGTCGCACAGAGCCCGACGCGGGGCTTGAACTCACAAACCATGAGATCATGACCTGAGCCGAAGTCCGACGTTCAGCTGACTGAGCCACTCAGGCGCCCCAGATCCTATCCAGCTTTAAATGTTACAGATTTATCTGGAGGGGCACCTGGGTGGCTCAGTCAGTTGAGCGTCCAACTTTGGCCCGGGTCACAATCTCATGGTTCATGAGTTCAAGCCCTTCATCGGGCTTGCTGCTGTCATCGCAGAACCCCATTCAGATCCTCTGTCCTCCTCTCTGTGCCCCTCCCCCACTTGCACTCTCTCTCACTCTCTCAAAAATAAACATTAAAACAAGACAACGTGTGCATTAAGAAAAGTCATCTGGAGATCTGTGCACTAGTAATCTGTGTACCAAACATCCCACAACTCAGTGTCTCCAAATGCCAACCATTTATTTAGCTTACAGTTACGCTGGGCATTTCTTCTTGTCTCAGTTGGGCTCAGATGATCTCATTTAGCCTGCTTATGTGTCTGCGGTCAGTTCACAACGGGTTGGGCTTGGTATTGCTAGGTGGCCTCCCTCGCGTGCTTGGCGGTCGGTTGGCTGGGCAGCTGAGGGGTGGGCAGTGCCAGTGGGCTACGTGTTGCCCATCCTGTAGCCCATGACCCTGGGTCTGTGCGCCTGTGGCTGGGCGGGCTTCCAAATGTAGTGAGAACAGAAGATGGAGCCTAGGTTTGGGATGACACAGCGTCCCTTCCAGTGCATTCTATAGGTCAGAGCAAATCACGGGCCAAGCAGATTCAGGACGTGGGGAGATAGACCCCACCTCTTGATGGGAAGAACCGCAAAGTATGGTAGTCACTTTTATAGGCTAGCATATCCGACAGATCGAGCCTTTGAGTAACAATGAAAGACTGTAGGAAGAGGGAGGAGGAGATGGCCAGAAGCTGAACTCGGATTTCAAGGAAGTGTCCCAGTCGGTGATAAGTGCCCTGGATGCAAAAAACAAAGAAGAAAACAAAAAACCCTTCCCTGGACCAGCATCGTGTATATGCTACTTTGCCTAACACCAGGGCCATGAAGACCGATTCCACATGGCCACTGCTCTGAGGCTGTTTCGTGTGCGAGTTGGTAGGTAAACCAATAAACCATAATAAAAAACCAAGGGTTTCTAATTGTGAAATATAAACCCCGTGCTCCACAGTCCCAAAGGAGGGACCCACCAACTTCATCTGGAGGGTCGGAGAAGATTCTGGTGAGCTGATGGTAGTCAGATACGTGACCTGGCACGTATTGAGCAAAGAAAGGCCCGAGTGGGCATGGGAAGGGTTTGCAACTCAGCCAGCACAAATGAAGGTTCCGTGCCCTGGAAAGACCAAAGGACTTGTGCTCAGGAGAGGCACGGGGTCAGGAAGGCCTGAGTTTAGGGAGCAGATAGGATAGGCATCATAAATATGACTGGAAATTGTGACTGGGCCATGCCCCAAAGTGCTTATGTTGTCACTGAGAATGATGGAGCCAGACGAGCTTAGGAGTTCTTTTCACGTTTTCTGCATTGGTGAAAATGAACCTGTTCAATCTTCCCACTGAATGTGCCCTTGAATGTTCAGGAAGACAAGAAGGCAGAGTATTTGTTTTTCCATTCCTTCATTTCTCAGGCACTTTTTGAGTCCTGTACATGTATATCATATACCAAAGCATGTTCTAGTGAGGGAATATTTACTTCTTATTCAGCTGTGGCTGTTTCCAAGATGAGTTTGAGGTACCTGAGAGTAGCCATGAAAGCCGAAGGAGGAGGAATTCTGCCACGCTCTTATAGACGCAAGATTTGCTTTCTCTCAAGCGGCCTGGAAACATTCCGAAGAGACTGCCATGATGGAAGCTTGATGGCTCCATAGCGTCTCCTCCTCTGTTCTTGCACATAGATGCCTGATTTTTTCCACAGCTGATGCTCCCAGGCCTAGGGATGCATTGTGCTTGGTCAGAGCTCCTCGTGACTAAGAAGTTGCCTGTTGGCCAGGTACTCACTCAGCAGCTCCTCTCGTAGGCAGGGATGGCCATGATACCCAGTTTTGACCAATAGGTCATAAAGAGGAGGCTGCCAGGGGTAGGAGGAGAAGATTTTCATTCTGGCAAAAGGAGAACACTATAGAAGGAGAAAGGCCCTTGGTCTCCTTTCCCTTTCTTCCTACTCTGGATACTGATCCGTGATGACCAGGCATCTGGAGCTGTGGCAGCCATCTTGTCACCATGAGGGATTGTGCCTTTGGGCCGAAGCCACTACACAGGGGGCAATTGAGCAGAAGAGTGGGAAGAGCCATCAAACTGACTCTGGGACCACCCAACTCTGGACTTCTTGCTGTTTGATTAAAAAAGTGTCTTGAAATTTAGGACACTGTCATTCACTCTCCTGTTACTTGCAACATAGAGAGCTCCTAGCTGATAAACTATTTATATCACAATCAGGGATGTGGTCAAGTAAAGAAGAAAATTAAGGTGTACCTTTCATCCTTTTCCATTTTAATATGTGGGGCAGTAACTTAGACCATTTTGCCATGCTTTTCGATGCCCTGACATTCTTGGCTCTTGGCTAGAAATGCCCTTCACCAGTTTCTGTGTTAATCCTGAAACCTGGGCAGAGAGGCGATAGCAAGGTGTGGGCATGTGGGAGGCAGGCATTGCTCCCTTTTATTTTGTAGCAAAAGCACAGTTAAGAGAATGGGCTTTGGTATGGGAACCAGTTCTTTAAAATGGAGGCTGCTTTTTGTTTTAAACACAGTAGGAGTTTGGGAATGGTAGAGCATGAGTTTTCAGAAGAACTGAAGAGGGACGTCTGGGTGGTCAGTCGCTTAAGCGTTGGGGACTTTGGCTCAGGTCATGATCTCACCATTTGTGAGTTCCAGCCCCCATCAGGCTCTTTGCTATCAGCACGGAGCCTGCTTGGGATTCCCTCTCTCCCTCTGTCTCTGCCCCTCCCTGACTCATGCTGTCTTTCTCTCTCAAATAAACTTAAAAAAGTGAAAAGAACCAAAGAAGAAGGTCGCCGGGTGGAATTGGAGCTAGCATAGTGGAACTCATGTGCTTCACGTTTGAAATGAGAATTGTACGGTGTTTTTAACCATGACTTTTTGTACCTGCTGTATGTCCATATTGGAACAAGGTATCGGGGTGGGGATGGGGATTTGAAATTTTTGCAGGAGGGAGCACAGGACCATAGCAGAAGAGAAAGTGAAATGGGCCTTTGGTGGGGAGGGGGGGCAGTGCAGCAAGAGGTAAGACCAAGGGTCACAGACCTGCAGGAAAAAATAACACCGGGGATCATGCCAAACTAGAGAGAACCACACCATACCGTGCCCAGACCCAACAAGCAGACCTCAAACCTTTATGGCAGGTGTCCTGGGATATAAATTCTGATTCTGAGTAATCTCATGTAGCCCAGACTCATAACACCTGTTCAGCTGTGTGCTGAGGAGCGGCCTTTCTGGTACCCTCTGGTCTCGTTTCCAGGTAGGTTCACCCAGTAGGAGGTGCGAGTGGAGGCCGCGTGAGCAGGACGAGGGGGCAGCTTTGGGTCAGTGGTGGCCGCGCTTCCTGGGTGGGTGTGTCCGTTTCTGGCCGGCTCCGCCCTTCACCACCAGGGATCCTCACCCGTCCCCACTGCATATCTAGCTCTTGCAGGTGGGCTATACCTTCTGGATTCTTCTTTCGTGGCTCTTGCCGTTATTTCTGCTGCCCTTGGGGTTGTAATCATTCCAAGGTGCCCCTGATGGCTAGGTTGCCTCCCCTTCCCCTGGTCGTTCTTTTTGCCACGTCACCAATTTTCCATGTTAAATTTTCTGAGAGAGATTGCTGATTGTTTTCGACAGAATGCAGTTTTGTCTCACAATATACTCTTGTTCCTGTAGTTCAATGTAGAGGGGGTCCGTATTTTGAGCACTCGATTGGACAGCTTATTTGGTAGTCAACACAGATATGAGTTGGAGGTGGTGACAGTGAGCAGAACGAGGAATGGACAGTCTCTAGGAGGGAACGTGAGGTAGGAATGGTTACCACAGTGTGAAATAAAAGAACAAGGAGAATGGAGGATGACTGGTGACTTGGAGGCTGGGATACATGCATGGGCAGATGATGTGATGAGAGAAAATGAGGCATCGGGCTGGGGGATCCTTTACCTGAAAACATCTTCTAGATCTTTGGAAACTTGAGTTATTTAAAAAAAATTTTTTTTTTTTTAACGTTTATTTATTTTTGAGACAGAGAGAGACAGAGCATGAATGGGGGAGGGTCAGAGAGAGGGAGACACAGAATCCGAAACAGGCTCCAGACTCTGAGCTGTCAGCACAGAGCCCAACGCGGGGCTCGAACTCACGGACCGCGAGATCATGACCCGAGCTGAAGTCGGCCGCTTAACCGACTGAGCCACCCAGGCACCCCTGGAAACTTGAGTTATTTTGAGGGCGGACAGTAAGCATTTGTGATCCCTCTGAGAAAAGGTGACGGTTGAAGACGTAAGTGAGAAAAAGCTCTTTGTGGAGGAAAGTACATACAAAGATCTGAAGACAACCTACGGCTGGGGGCGTGGAGGATAAATGGAAGACGTCAGTGAGCTAAAGGTTGCGCACTTAGATGCGGGAGAATTGGTATGCTCTCTCATCCCAGGAGCTTCGAAAGTTCGGAGTACTCACTAACATCAAAATCTGCGGAGAAATAAAGAAGGGTGATGGGGAAAAAAAACCTTGGATTGGACCCGAGGAAGGTCAAGAGAGTTGCGTGTCTATATTTGGCCACCAGCATTAGGTTAATTGTTCCAAGGAGGATTTTAAAAATAGGCCCCTCTTCCCTGTGTCATTCTTCAGTTGCCTCAGATTTGCCCTCTGCAGGGGACACGTCTCTTCCCGATGCCTTGACCTCAGTCATGTAGGATCTGTCTTGGAGTCAAGTCAGTAATGCATGGATGAGCCATGGGGACTAAAAGGTGGCAGGCAATACAGGGACCGAAAATGAGCCTGCCAGCTGCCTGTAACAGAGGTTTGAGGATCTCCGAAATGCAAAGAATTAGTTCGCTCACACCTCCCTTTTTCTGGGGCATGTACAACAGGAGAGTATTTCAAATCTGGACTTGATGGAGTTATTGCTTTTGCTGTTTTTTTTTTTTTTCTTTTAAATTGTTTTATTTTAATGTGTGCACTGGAACTTCAGCTTTGCAGCTGCTTTGGGTGAAGTCTAAGAGAGAACTACTCCCCACTGAGGGGTGCTCTCTGTGTGTAATACAGTCCGTGTGATCAGGAGATTCCAGAATAATACACTTCTTTAGGTGAGCTCTTTATCTTATAAAAGTAGTGTAATTGCACGTAAGAAAATTTGGAAACCGGAGGAAAGAACAGCATGGTCTCCCCCGCTCTAAAACCTCTGCTATTAACATATTTGGGATAGTTCGTATTCTTCTGTGGGTAGGCTCACTTCCAATTTTAATGAGAAAATTGGAGCCATTGATTAGAATGCCTCCCAGTATTTATCCAGATACATCGTATGTATACGGTCCTGCCTTCATCAGGGGAAATAGGACCAGCCTTATAATAAGATATTATGTTCTATCAACATGGAATAAAGAAGCCCTTTCAGGATGGATAGGAGGACTTGGGGAGAAGCAGACAGGCCATGTTAGGATTGTCCATGGAGGGTTGCCTGGTTCTTAAGGCATTAATCTTTTTTTTTCTTCTTTTTTTTCCACTGAGCTGAAATTCACATAATACAAAATAACCACTGAAAGGTAGACAGTTGAGTGACAGTATATTCACCATGCTGGGCAACCACCGCTTCTATCTAGCTCCAAGGCATTTCCATCACCCCAAAATAAAACCCTGTACCCTTTGAGAAGTTACTCTCCATTTACCCCTTCCCTGGGCCCCTGGCAACCACCATTCTGTTTGCTGTTTCTATGATTTTTACCTGTTTTGGATATAAAGGTAAGCATACAATGTCACTTCTTGTGTCTTTCATCTAGCATAATTTTTTTTTAAAATGTTTATTTGTGAGAGAGAGCAGGGAAGGCGCAGAAAGAGAGGGCAAGACACAGAATCTGAAGCAGGATCTAGGCTCTGAGCTGTCAGCACAGAGCCCAACGCAAGGCTTGAACTCCTGAACCGCGAGATCATGACCTGAGCCAAAGTTGGATGCTCGACCGACTGAGCCCCCCAGGTGCCCCTAGCATAATGTTTTTGAGGTTCAACCACATTGTAGCGTGTATGAATACTTTATTACTTTTTACGGCTGACTGATACTCCATTGTATGGATGTACCACATTTTGTTTATCCATTCATCAGTTGGTGGACTTTTGAGTTGTTTCTTCCTTTTGGCTGTTGTGAATAGTGCTACTGTTATTCATGTACGTGTATTTGAATTGCCTGTTTTTAATTCTTTTGGATGAGGTGTTAATCTCATTCCTCGTTCCCTAGGTTGTAAAGTACATGGGTTGAGGCAATCCACTTAGATCATGGAAGCTCACGGTTGGAACCCACATGTTTTACTTCCTGCAAAGCACATCTCTGCTTTATATTGATTTTGGTTGAGATCCCAGAGATAACACATGGAGCCTCTTTTGCCCGATGGAGGGTGATTGGTGTTGACCGGGATCCTAGTTCAGCATCTTAATATGTACAGTGTGAACCTAAGACCGAATCTCATCGGTCTTGTCACAATTGCTCATGGTTAAAACAATCCTCTCCTTTCCACCTGTCAGATGGTCCTAGCTCCATAGTCCCAGATCCCGGAGTCCCTGTCACTGCCTTGTCTGCCCTCTGTCTGCTGAGACAGAGCATGTACACTCATGGCTGCCTTCTTTGGTTCAGAACGGATGGTCCAGGGTTACCAATGACCATGGAGTTGTTAACCATGTGACTCCCACGAGCGCTGGGTGCCTGTCCTGGAAACACATCGTCATGAACTTTTTAAAATCAGTTCGGCTCTGTTTACAGTGTCTAGATTGGGTCCTTGTCTGAAAATCTATCTCTCTATTCCTCAATATAGTTCTTGAAAGATTTGAGGAGGCATTGAAACTTGACATCATGCCAATTGGAACTTCAGCCTGTAGAGAGTAAATCTGGGTGCGAGCGAAAAGGAGAAGATCACCAGATATTGGATGACAGATTACAGCAAGCATACCGTTTGGGTTACTGTTCTGCACCCTGTGAAACAGTGTGTGCCCACTGTTTTTAGGTAGGTTCCCCCGGAAAGCAGAGCCTGGAGGTGAAGGCTTGAGCACAGGAATGTGATCCCAGGCAGGTGGAGTGTAGGGAGCTCAGGAAGCGTGAAATACAGAGGAGACAAAGGAGACCCAAAGGGATGCTATTATTGTGCTGGTTCCACTGTGGGCTATTAAAACAGAATCCCTCCGGTCGCCCTGACAGGAACCTTACAAAATGTGTTTCTGAAGTCTCCACCCTGCGTACGATAGATGGCATTCTTATCCATTGGTTTCTCCCTACCAGTGATCGGCGGTTGCCCCGTGGGGTTGTGGACTCTCACTTGCATTTCTAGGTTTTGCTCTCGTACCTGTTGTTGGAAGGCCATCCAACTGACTTTCCCACTTGGCTTTCAGACAACAGCCCCAGGTCGGAAGGCAGGAGGGAAAGGCAGTCCAGCAGGGACTCCCGTCTGGGCACAGCTGGTTGCCTCAGCAACTGCTGGAGATAGAAAGTGGGCGGAGAAGGGCGTAAGGCGGGGCATACACGTGTGTGGCACATGTCATTTCCGTCTTTCTTTTGGTGGCCACCACTCTTCTCTCTCAGAGCTTTAGGAGTATCGTAATCCAGTCATGGGGAGGTATCTCAGCTTGGCTCCTCAGAAGGCCGTGTGTTTTCTTTCAGTCCCCTTAACCTCTTTCTTTTCGCTTCCATTATTCACTTTGATGGAACTAGGCCCGTTGATCTGTTGGAGTTAAGGTCGCTACTAGGTCTGTGAACGCCGCAGGCATCCAATTGGATTCGAATCAAAACCCTTTTTGAAAAAAACAAAAATGAGTCATTTGGACTCTTCAACAGGTAGGATCTCTGGAGGCGGGGAAAAATCTCTCATGTATGCCGACGCAGGGGAGGATGACTTTCATTTTCTCCGTCATGTCCTCTGGAGTTTGGGTACGACCATGACATCCTGGCTCAAAAGCGTTTTGAGTCCTAGCGGGAGCTGTCGTGTTTCTGAGGTGTCCGAAGACCGCGTCTCCATTTCCCTGAGGATCTGGCCAACTTCCTCCCTGTCCCAGAGTATTTACGTAGAGCTGACCTGCCCGGGGGTGGACACCAGGGGACCAACACCACTTCTGTAACGAGCCAGCATTTGTGCCACTGAGTTTGTGGGGGCTGCCTTCGTGCCGTTCACACGTCTGAAGACGGGCCGCTCCAGCATTCTGGAACCCTGGGGCTGAGACTCCAGGAGAAGTCTTCTTAGCTGATGACACATCGTCCCTTAATCAAAACACAAGAACAGTTGGCTGAAGGAAGGAATCCTGAATGTGATGTGTGCAACCTCAAGCCGTTTTAACTTAAAATCCCTACTTTAGGTGTACTTCCAAGTCCCTTTTTCATCAAGTGTGGGTTTAGTGGTAGAAATTCTACATCATCTGTCTTGACGAAAGCGTATTTCACACATATCCTCTGTCATCTCCTGTTTGGGTTTGTCTCTTTTTTCCTTTGTTTGCTTGTTTCTTAAATTCCACGTAGTGAAATCATACGGTATTTGGCTTTCTCTGGTTTCTTTTTTAAAAACGTTTACTTATTTACTTTGAAAGAGAGAGAGGGGAAGGGGGCGAGAAACCCAAGCAGGCTCCGTGCTGTCAGTACAAAACCTGACACGGGACTCGAACTCATGAACCACGAGATCATGACCTGAGCTGAAAGCAAGAGTCCGATGGTTAACCAACTGAGCCACCCAGGTGCCCTGCCTGACTTTTTAAACTTGGCATTGTCAGGGAGCAAGAACTCCTTACCCTTCAAGGTCCTTCTAGCTGGACTAAGAATCAGATCGACGTGAGACAGAGGAACAGGGGAAGGTAAAATTGAATAGGCATACATAACAGGGAATCCACCCAGACATGGAAATTCCGAAGACAGGCAAAATGAGGTATATATGTCATCCTGAACTAAGGAGAAAGGGAGTAGGGGTCTGGGACTTCAGGGGAAAAGAATGTACTTTCAGAGGGCCATGAGAGGAGCAGGTGTTTTTAACTTTTTGAGGAACCTCGGCACCGTTTCCCAGAGAGGCTGTACGAGTTTGCATTCCCACCGACAGGGCGTGAGGGTTCCCCTTTCTCCACATTCCCGTCAACACCTCTTGTGTCTCGTGTTGTTGATTTAGCCATTCTGACAGGTGTGAGGTGATACCTCCTTGTAGTTTTGGTTTGCATTTCCCCGACGGTGATGATGACACCTTTTCATGTGTCTGTTGGCCATCTGGATGTCGTCTTTGGAGAAATGTCTGGTCGTGTCTTCTGCCCGTTTTTAGTTGGATTAGTAGGTTTTTTAGGGTGTTGACTTGTGTCCATTGGGCTTTCTTTAAAGAACAGGGCAAACTCATTACAGGATCTTAGGTTTTTATAAATGGCTTCTAGTCTTTTATAGTTAACCTGCCCACACACCTAAATAAACAGCAGTTTTTAGCAACTCGTTTTTATTGACGTTTCTCAGGTCACACAGCTTAACTTCACAAAAGCAGTCATTTTTTACGTTTATATTTGGTCAGTTTATTTTGTAAGTTACGCAGTTAAAATAATAAGTACACCAGCATAAGCAGAGCAGGGACTGAATACGCTCGGTCTTTTGCAGACACCCAGCTCAGCGGGGAGGGGGGCACAACTGTACAAGCATAACCAGAGAGAGCCTCCAAGCTGTGAGCAGTCAGTACCCTCTGTGCGTGCCAGCAGTGCTGATGAAGGGATGAAAAACAGCGGGAAATCTAATTAGTTGGCTAAGTTGAGGACATTGAGAGCATCTACAGCTTTTCTAAGTTGGCTACCTGATACCCTGAGATTGGGCAGTGCAAATATCCTCATATTACACGATCTAAACCTCTTTGGGGTGCTTCTGTTCACTCCATCCGTCCACTTTCTGTATGGGAGTTAGCGACACCAGTCTAAGTCCAGTGGGCCAGGTTATGTAAAATTCAGTGATTGGAAAGACAGGGGCCTAATCCTGAAACCACTTACGCTTCTGATGAATCCCTGTTGTAAATTCTTTGTTAAAAATCGAGAAGTCTGAGAGTTGTTGCAAAAAAAAAAAAAAAAAAAATCAACCTGGTAAATTTGAAGATCTAATTGGCTTTATTAAGAGATTCAGGAACTGGACAGCATCCCATGAGCAAGTAGGAGGGGAGCTCCAAGGAATTGTACGAACTGGAAGGTTTTTCCCGAAGGAGGGTGGAACAAAGGGTGATTGGCCAAAGAAAAGAAAGGATTGTTTTAGGCTAGGCGGGGGCTTTTATCATACAGATTATCTCACTCAGGCTGATCAGGAGATTTCAAATTGACTTTGAAAAGGTCACATAACCGGGATAGGTTCAAACTGTAATTAAGTCTTCTTTTGCTGTCTTGGGGGTGCAAATGATGCCAACCTGGGCTTGCTTTATTTTTTTTAATAGAGTGAACCAGGTTCTTTGTGATCCAGAAATTAATTGTAAGCAAAAAATAAGAACTGTTATTTGTTGTTGTTGTTGTTGTTGTTGCCGCCCTGTGTACTTGTCACATCTTTTGTCCGGATTCTTAAAAATCCCAAGACACAAAATCTAAATTCCTTTGTGTTTAAAAATAAGCCTAGCATAGTGTTAGCACAAGCTTGTGAACCTGTGGTTTATTTCTGCTTTGGCAAGAAGTGCCTCGGGGAAAATTAAGGAGGGGTTATGTAGATGTATGATATAACCGCGTGTTACATACGTATAAAAAGTGCAACAGAAAAGAGGAAGGGAAATTCTAATCGCTTCTACGGTTCTAGTCAAATAAGGGGTTTTCGGGAAAACTTCCTAATTTTTGCATAGGCTTTATAAGATTTCTGCAGCCTCCTGTGGCTATCATCCCCCGCGCGGTTGGTATGGGGCTGTTTACTGATTTCCTGCATTATTAGCTAATCTTGCAATTCGGTCTTAACCTCACCAGTATATACCAAGCTTGGAATAAGTAATTAGGGGGATTTATCGCACAGATCCTACAGGATCTGTGCACCTGAGGGACGCTGTCAGGGCACAGCTTAATTTTTTTTAGTGTGAAGTATTTTGAGACACAAGTAGGAGCCCTTTTGAGCCTCACGTTTTTGTGCCTGAGCATTTGGAAAGGAGATAATGATCTCTCCTAAATAGATAGGAGCACTTCTGTCAGAGATTAGTTATTGATTGTAAGAAAATCAAATTGGCTTCTTGAAATGTTCTGTCGTAGAATTGCATTGGACTTTTCATCCCCATGGCTGGTTCGCCCCGCTGGTAGGTGACAGAAGTTTAAACGTGAAATAAGAGCTCCCTTTTCCCCCCTGTTATGGGGGGATCGTTTGTAGAATTCCTTGGCATGTGGTCTCCTTTTGTTCTGTGATTCATTTCTGGCATAAAATATCTTCTGGGTCGATTATGCGGAGACGTGGGAAGAAATAGAGGATGGAATAAATCACGAAATGCCCATCTTCAGGGCCGTAGTAATACAATTTTACCGTGAAAATGATCCAATAGAGATGATACATGTTATGTAGACATATGTAAATTGTACGCAAATAACAATTTAATACCTGAACGTGGCCCTGAGGAAGGAAGCTTATTGGAACCCATTGTTCAAATTGGCCCATCATTTGGAGTGTCTGAATTAGCCCCCAGCTGATACCAGGTACTCTGGCTCGCCTGGCAATTGTTTGTAATTTCTAATTCAGCTCATCTTTCCAGTCCGTTAGCTCTCTAACCTCAGTTCCTACTGCTTTTATGCCTTGTTCATTTCTACACTGGCCACACTTTCCTCCTGGCTCACACATGCCAGCTAGAGACTTCCACCCCAGGGCCTTTGCACCTGTTGAGTTTCTACCTAGAATGCTGTTCCCCAGATGTTAGCATATGTATATAATAATACATAGATAATACATATATGTAATAATACACATACTACATATATATAGTAATACACATATTATTATGTATGAATATGCATTATCTAATACAGTTTATATTTTACCCATTTATTTATTTTGGTCTCTTTGCCTCACCAGAATGCCACTTCCCTGAAGGCAGGGATATTTGTCTTTTTGTTCACTGTTACATTTTTATTTCCTAGAGCAGTGCCTGGCACATAGCAGAAGCCCAAGAAATACTTGCTGAATTCTCTGAATAATGTGTGTTGATTGATGTTGTACCAGGTTTCTTTTTTGGGCATTTCGTGTTTATGTATGATTGTGTGTGATGTATCTTTTCCGGACTCTTTCCCTTAAAAAAGCAGAGAAGATAGCAGTGAATCAGTGTTGGTATTTTTAAAATTAGGTTTTCACTGGGGCGCCTGGGTGGCTCAGTCGGTCAGGTGTCTGACTTTGGCCCAGGTCATGATCTCGCAGTTCGTGAACTTGAGCCCCATATCGGGCTGGAGCCTGCTTCAGATCCTCTGTCCCCCCACCTCTCTCTCTGCCCCTCCCCTGCTCGCGTGGTACACACACACACACACACACACACACACACACACTCTCTCTCTCTCTCTCTCTCTCCTCTCAAAAATAAAATAAACAATGAATGAATGAATGAATGAATGAATAAGGTTTTCAGGGACAGAGCAGTGGTTTAACCAGCTGTTAAAATTGAGGCTGGGAGGATTCACTGCTCTCACTTTATTGCATTCCTAGCATTTGCAGGGTGAGGCCCTGTATCAGTTCTCACAAGGTGCACAGTGGCTGGTTAATCATTGGCCCTGGCCCGGGGGCTGTCACAAGCTAGGGGAGACAGTGGGGCATGGGGTGGGAGGGGGGACTTGTGCATAAAACACCATTAGGTGCTCTGAGTGTTGGGAACTTCATCTCTGACATCTGTAGATGGACTATTCATCAAACCTTGGCCTTATCGATATGGGTAATTAAACATTAAAAAAATTTAAGTATCAGCTTAATGTAGTTTAGGCTTAATGAGCTTATTGTTTAAGTATTTGAGAATTGGTATGCTGTACAGGACTTGGCTGTTAAAAAGCCATTTGTTTCCAGAATGCTAACTAAGCTATCAGCCATGGTGTTGTGGAAAGAGTTGGGCTGTTTTGGACCTCGGTGGAAGAGAGTGGCCCCTAGTGACCCAGTGCAGTGTAATGGCCAAGGGCGTGGCCTTGGGAACCTGCTGGTGTGGATTTGAATCGCTGCCACATGATTTATTAGATTTATTAGCTGCGTGACCTGGGGAAAGAGCTGATTCTCTCTGTGCATGTTCCTCATCTGTGCAATGGAAATTCTAGTCCCTACCCCGTGAGATTATGAAGCGGGTTAAATGATTTAAGGTGTGTATATATTAAGATAGTTTATGGCACTTAGTTCACGCTTACATGATACTTACTATTATAAATATAATTAAGATTAATGCCATCGTTATTGGATGATGGCAAACTTACCAGTTTGCCATACCACCAGGCCTTTAAAAAAATGTTTTTTTAAAACTTTTAAAACTGTTTTCCTTCCTTTTTGCCTGTGCCACCCCCCCGTCTTTGTTAGCATCAATTCCTCAGATATACGTGGGTCTTTGTTTACTTATATATGTGTTTTACGTCTGCCTAAGTTGTATGGTCCTGCATATCTTTTCCCTTTCTTTTTAAACTTTTCTCACTCAGCAGTAAGTTTTTTTTTAATTTTTAAATTTTTTAAGAATGTTTATTCATTATTGAAAGACAGAGACAAAGTGTGAGCAGGGGAGGGGCAGAGAGAGAGGGAGACACAGAATCCAACGCAGGCTCCAGGCTCTGAGCTGTCAGCACAGAGCCCGACGCGGGGCTCGAACTCACAGACCACGAGATCATGACCTGAGCTGAAGTCGGACGCTTAACCGACTGAGCCACCCAGGCGCCCCTCAGCAGTATGTTTTAAGTTGTATGGATGTTGCTGTACGTATCTCTACATCTTTACTTCCAACTGATGCATGTATATTTCTGTATAGTCTACATTTGATTTGTACAGACTCTCACTAATGCACGGCTGCATTGCTTCAAGCTCCCCACCCTCATAAACCGTGAGCATCCTTGCAGATAACCTTGTACAGACATGGGACTGTGAGCTAACTTTCCCGTTAGCCATGCAAGAGGTTCTAGCATCTTTATATATCCTTGCCATTCCTTCATGGTGTTTTACTCTCTAATTTTGTTAAAGCTACTAGGTGTTAAAATCTAGTTGTTTGAATTTGTATTTCTCTGATTACTTTGAGATACTTCTTAGCCATTCATCTTTCTTCTTCCGTGTATTGCCTCTTCTTCTCCTTTGTCCATGCTTTATAGTGATTTCTGGCTTTTATTTGTAAGAACTCCTTTTATATTCTAGATATTAATCTGTCTCCTAGTCTCCACCCGTTTGTTAATTTTGTCTAAAGTGTCCTTGTTGAACAGAAGCCCTTTGTAGTCAAATCCATCAAGTGTTCAACTTGTGACTTGACTTTTGGTCTTGTAAGAAGAGCTTTTCTTGTTTCTTTTTTAATGTTTATTTATTTTCGGGAGATAGAGACAGAGTGTGAGTGGGGCAGGGGCAGAGAGAGAGGGAGACCCAGAATCCGAAGCAGGTTCCAGGCTCTGAGCCATCAGCACAGAGCCTAGTGCCGGCTCACAAACCGTGAGGTCATGACCTGAGCTGAAGTTGGACCCTTCACCGACTGAGCCACCCAGGTGCCCCCTGAAAAGCGTTTCTACATTCAGGGTTGCAGAGATACTCCTTCAGCGTTTTCTCTTGTTTTGTAGTTCTTCTTACATTTGAGGTTACAAAGTTAACCATATGTTTGCTTTCCCCCTGTTGTTTATTCCCTTTACTGGTTTATTGGGCTGCTTCTGTAATATACCACGTTAGCAAAGAACTGGCAACTTTGCTGGAGTCATTAGTTTTCTTTTTTCTTTTTTTGTAAAATCACATCTATAGCTAGTTACATTTTTTGTTCCTTCCCTTCCTGCCCTTCTATTTCTTCTTCCTTTTTTTTCTTGTCCTGTTTTGTCGGCTAGCACCTCCAGGACTAGGTTAAACAGTGATGTTACTGGAAGCCTTATTTCTAAAACTGGAAGCAATGAAGCCAAACATCTTTACGTTAAGTATTGTGGGTGCTCTAGGTTTTTGGTAGATAGTTAAGTTAAGGAAACTTCTTTCTCATCCCTGCTTTCAGAAACTTGTTTTTTCTAATTAAAATCGCAACTTGGCATAAAAAAGTCTTGGTTTCATATGATTTGCAAACAACATATATAAAATACAAGTATTTTGTTTGAGGATCTCCAGTTCCAAGGGAATGTGGCCTACAAGTATCCTTCTTTCAAAAGAGTGTTACGCATATATTTTTATGACGACGGGTGAGTGGGCTGAAGTATGGGATAAGAAGAAAAGTGGAAATGTGTAATGGATATCTGCTTTCCTGCTTTCTATCAAATACTTTAACATCAACTCTGGGACACCATTTAAATAAGTAAATCCTCATTTAATTGAGAAGGGTCACCTGGAGAGGCTGAGTCTTGAATCAGGCTTTTTCAGTTGAATTTTGAGTGAGGTGTGTAATTTGATCTTTGTAAGGCTGGTTTTAGATCGATAAAAAGAGAGGACTAGACTTCGAGGATCTAAAATTCTATAGTTCCGCAGCATGAGTAAGGGGAGAATGGGGCTTGGTCAGTAGAAAGAGAGAATCATCATGTGTTCAGAAGAAAGCATCCAACTGTTGGTGGGAATGCCAACTGGTGCAGCCACTCTGGAAAACAGTGTGGAGGTTCCTCAAAAAATTAAAAATAGAATTACCCTACGACCCAGGAATAGCACTACTTGGAATTTATCCAAAGGGTATGGGAGCGCCGTTCATGGGGGCACGTGTACCCCAACGTTTATAGCAGCGCTTTCAACAATAGCCAAGTTATGGGAAGAGCCCCAATGTCCTCAACTGATGAATGGATAAAGAAGATGTGGTTTATATATAAATGGAATACTACTTGGCAATGAGAAACAATGAAATCCTGCCATTTCCAGCAATGTGGATGGAACTGGAGGGTATTATGCTGAGTGAAATAAGTCAGTCAGAGAAAGATAGATGTGTTTTCACTCACGTGGAATTTGAGGAACTTAACAGAAGACCATGGAGGAAGGGAGGAAAAAATTAGTTATAAACAGATGGAGGGAGGCAAACCATAGGAGACTTAAAGACAGAGAATAAACTGAGGGTTGATGGGGGGGGGGTTGGGGAAAGGGGAAAATGGGTGATGGTCATTGAGGAGGGCACTTGTTGGGATG
The DNA here is from genome assembly GCF_024362965.1 of Panthera pardus. Taxonomy (NCBI): domain Eukaryota; kingdom Metazoa; phylum Chordata; class Mammalia; order Carnivora; family Felidae; genus Panthera; species Panthera pardus. The sequence continues at coordinate 146,484,345 of NW_026526721.1, read as the reverse complement.
AGCACTGGGTGTTGTATGGAAGCAATGAATCGTGGGAATCTACCCTGAAGCCAAGAGCACGCTGTGTGCACTGTATGTTAGCTAACGTGACAAATTATATTAAAAAAAAAAAAAAAGAAAAAGAAGAAAGCATCAAAAAGGAGTCTTGGTACTAGAATTGTAAGCTCCCAAACAAATGGTATGTGAGAGGAGGGCAGATGTGTGGGCGGTTTTGAAATGACATAAACTGCCACTGGTTAGATGGGGAAGATGGTGAGAGCTGGCGGGGGGGGGGGTGTTGCGGGGGGCGGGGTGTGCGTGATAAGGGGCCAAGTGCAGGAGACCTTCAAGCTTGACCTAGACGGAGCATGGTTAGGGATTCTGGAGTGGCTGGACTAGCTGTTAGGTCATTTATTTGGGGGCTGAAAATGTTGGGAGACAAAGCAAACTTTAAAATGTCAAGTTTTCTTTTCCTCTGTTTGCAAGAAATGGAAATACATGCATTTGCTTGCACTCTTTTTTAAAGATCTGGCATTTGCAGGTATAATCATGGGTTCACTCGGGTATGATTAGAAGCCGGCTAGAGACTGCCTCTCTGGGGAAAACCATTCTTTTCTCTTTGCACATGTTGGCACATAATTGTGTGTGTGCTTTAAGAGAGGGTATTGGTATAAAGTTAGTGGGAAATGTTTATGATATAGTAAAGATTTGCAGATGAAAATGGAAGAAATTCCCTAGGCTTAGTAAATGAAAGGTTACTGCAAGAAGACTCGAATTTGGAAAAGTCGAGCAAGCAAAGTGTAATACTTGAAAACTTAATCATGGGAATAAACTTGGAAAATGTCCCAGTTTTTAAAACCTTTTATTTCTACTTTGGACCTGTCGTAAGCTTAGGATAATGGAATTAAAAAACAAAAGCAGGGCAGATGCAAAGGTCCATATACAGCCATTAAGCAAAATAGTGGAATAGATTAATTTAAAAAACACCATTAGTGTTTAGAGCAGCTGGCTGGCTCAGTTGGTAGAGCATGGGACTCTTGATCTCAGGGTCATGAGTTCAAGCCCCGTGTTGAGTGTGGAGCCTGCTTAACATAAAAAAAAAATAAACACCATATATTTTCATTGAGATGTTGACTACCAGGAAAACAAAATTCTGAGTAATTTTAAGGTCCTGAATTGTACTGTCTTAAAAATTGTTAATGCTTTTCCTTTTTTGTTGATCGAGGTATGCTTACTTTTGGAAGAAGAGGAATAAATCACAATTCTTATGCTTAGCTTTCACCTATTTAGAAAAATGGTACATTATTATTATTTTGGAGGAAGAGAGAGGAATGTAATGAAAGATCTTAGTTGGTTACATTTTCAAAATATGCAACCGGCCGGGTTTGGTGGTCTCCGTTGGGCTATTCATTCTGAAACATAGTGTCTTTTTCGCCCTACACTGTGAAAGAATTCAAGGACGTGAGGAAAATAGGTTTCAAATTAAATATCATTTGAATGCTGTTATAATTAATTGACTCACAGCGACTTTTTTCCATCAGAAAAGTTTTCTACAGAAGTGGCTGTCACAAATGTATTTGTATTTTCCTCTTGCTCCTTTTTAGATTTTAAATGTGAGCTTCAGCAAGCTTAATTATAAACTCCTAATACGTGTTTTAAGAAGGCTTTAGGACCAGCAAGTGGTCGTTACAATTTGAGGTTCTGTCTTATTCCAAAATATTAATGGGAAGTTGCCACATATTTATTTATTTTAATTTAAGTATGCTCCATGCTTGAAAACCGCCCATTGAGCTTGAAATCACGACCCTGCGATTAAGACCTGGGCTGAGAGCAAGAGTTGGAGGCTAAACTGACTGAGCCACCCAGGAGCCCTTACTTACTTAAACTATTAGTTAAACCAATTCTTTACTTGGTACCCATGTAGCATTGTTGTTATCTACAGGCACTTTAAGTTCTATAACAGATACAGTTTTCGACAATGTGAAATCTTATTTAAATGTACTTTTTCTCTGAAGCAAACTGTGTTTTTGGTTTTTTTGGTAATTAGGATGATTACTCTTTGCTTCCTTCTCCCCTCTTCTCCTCTCCTTTCCCTTTTCCCTTTTCCCTTTTCCCTTTCCCCTTTTCCCTTTCCCCTTTTTCTTTTCGTTTTCCTTTTCCTTTCTTCTTACTTTCAAGTAGAGGAAGTGGTAAGGCTATGTCTCCTTTTTTTTTTTTTTTAATTTTTTTTTTTTAACGTTTATTTATTTTTGAGACAGAGAGAGACAGAGCATGAACAGGGGAGGGTCAGAGAGAGAGGGAGACACAGAATCTGAAACAGGCTCCAGGCTCTGAGCAGTCAGCACAGGGCCCGACGCGGGGCTCGATCTCACAAACTGAGATAGTGACCTGAGCTGAAATCAATCAGCTTAGCTAACGGAGCCATCCAGGTGCCCCATTGCTATTAACATTTTAGAAATGAAACCTAAAAAAGCTTTAGAAGTGGAAACCCCATGCTACTTTACTGGGCCCCCCAGCTCCTGAATGCTGGAGCTCCGATTTGAACTCGGGCCTTTGACTTTAGAAACTGTGTTCCTAACCCAGCCTGCCCGTGGCCTCCGGTGGTTGGGCCGTGAGCTTCTCAGACTGGACCGCACCTCTTAGCTCATTGCTTGATTTCCCTGGTTGCGCATGTTCTCTCAGGTGCTTTCTCCCTCTTTGCAGTCATGCCTTTCCTTCGTGCCCGTTGTAGCCAATAAATACAGAGCGCGTATGTCTGTCTTCCTTGAAAGCTTGGGAAAGTCAGGGATCTGATGAGGTTCGCAGGAAATGCCAAGAGGTGGGTGACTACCGTGAAACCTGCCTGCGTGTGGAATGTCCGGGCGGGGTCTAAGCATCGGCACTTAGTCTTACCTGGTACCTCGTTCTCTTCTTTGGCGTGACCCCCTCGGTCAGGCAGGCGCTGTTTGGGGAGGGGACGCAGGGCTGAGGCGCTTAGGTAAAAGGCGAATCTTATTCCCGGAGAGAAACAGTTACCCTCGACTCCGAGGTTTTCACAGACGACACACTTGGCATTTCTGGTCCCCCTCCCGGAAGTAAACATTTGGCGTAAAACCCTGGCATGTTGTTCCTCAAACTCTGATGATGTTGTATTTTAAGCTAGTGGCAGGGACGAGTGTGTATGACGGCTAAACGTCATTTACAAAGCACAGCCTGCAGATTTCAGGCAGGCTGCGCTGTGGTGGGAGAACCTTCTCGTTCCTGGCGGCCGCGCTTTGCTGCCTGTTCCCCCCTCTTCTCCCGGAGCCTGGTGACCCATGGAATTTACCGAGAGTGAGACTTTTTTGTTCATATTTACCCAGAGAGGAGGCACCGGTGTGAATTCGACTGCAGGAATCCCACGCTTAATGGGAAATTAAAGGTTTTTCAATTCAGATTTACTGCTTGTGAATTCAAGTGGCAGCCATGTAAGTAATGACCATGAGGTTAGACGTTCACACTGGGATAATTTGGCTCCTGGGTGAATTTCTTGATTCGTCGCCATTTACAGTGGTGCTGCCCCAGGCAGGGACCCCTGTTGCCAGAATGGTCTTCCTCTCTGATTTCAAATGGGTTCTCGTTCTACTCAGCATCTAGAATTGTTTTTTCCCCCTACAATCTTGCAACTTAATGGCCGACCATATAGAGTCTCCAGTAAGCATTTAATTATATTTTGGACTTCCATCACCACTTTGCTCCTATAAAAAAATAAGGAGGAAGTCCGTCGCTGCTCATGATTTTGAGCTAAGTGACTTCTTAACATTTAAAAAATCAATAAGGCCTCCATTGATCCAGTTTTAAGTAATATAAGGAAAGAAACAAACTTTGACCACACAGTTCCCTACTATGCTAAGCATTTTATGTGCACGATCTAATTGAATCTTCATGATGGCTTTTAAGGGTCAATATTATTATTCCTTTTTTTAAAGATTAGGAAATTGATGCTTAATAAGAAAGCTTAAATAACTCGACTGAAGTCAACACAGCTAGAACCTGGTACAGCTGGGGTTGGGAAACTTGGCTGGCTGGCTTCAGAGCCCAGTGGAAAATCTGCCTTTTCTTGGGTTGGGATAAGCCTCCCAAAGAATCAAAATGTATGCTAGTAGACTCTTAATGCTTAGGCAAGTTTACTGTCATGAAAGAATTAAAGAAATAGCTTCTTTCGTCCTTCACATTCCAAGTGAAAACACTAAAGCAGAAAGGAGATGCTTGCCATATCGTGATCCATGTATATGTGATTCTTAGACCCAAGACTTCTCCAATTACCTATACCTAAGCTTATTTAAAAGCAACACACTGCTTTCCAACTTTATTTATCTTCCTATTATTATATTTTTTATTTTATTATTTATTTTATGTTATATATATTATATTTATATATTACATATGTATTTATATTCCTGTTATTATATCCCAGTTGAAACCAGACAACCTCTACAAGCTACTGTGATGTTGGAGGGTCATAGAAAGTTCTTATTTCTACCCTACCTCATGCCCCACTCCCAAACCCTTGGCGGCTTGAAAATTACAGATCATTAACATGTAACAGCTTTTATAGCTGTCGACCGTTCCCCGAGGCCCCAGGCTAAGACTGCTTGTCTGGGTAGATTTGTGCACCGTTGCCTATTTCCTCTGTATCTCCCCTTGTCCTGCCCAGGCTTCACGTCCTTCACTCTCAGAGCAGCTGGCAGTGATGAGGTCAGCTCTAGTGGACCTTTCTCTTCCTCGCTTCTTTGGCGTTTCCTGGCTGTATTACCAAATTAGAACCTTGCTGTGAACTTTCTTATTGTGTGTGTGCATGTTCCTGTCTGTGTCTGTTGTATCTCCAGCAATACTATAAAGCATCGGTGATGAAAGACTATCTCATACACCTCCTGTTTCTCCTGGAGACCCCATAGTAGATATTCTCCCTGGCACATAGTAGGTGTTCATTAAATCCTTGATAACTGAAATACAGAAATTGGCACAAGTCAACATACCATGTAACTGCCTTCTGTCAAGTTGAAATGAAGGACAGGAACACGTAGAATGTAAATGGTATGTAGAATTTAGCAAATTTTGGGTAAGTAATACATTCACATGGTTGAAAATGAAAGAATATAAAAAACCATGTGGCCAGAAGTCTCCTTTGCACTCTGTTCCTTTCTTCTCATTCCCTGTGTCTCCACAAATAAGTAGCCATTTTTTAGTTTTGTGTGTATCCTTCTAGAGTGTTTCTATGTTTTTTTTTTAAGTATTAAGTTTTAAGTTTGAGAGAGTCAAGTGGGGGAGAGGCAGAGAGAGAGAGAGAGAGGCAGAGAGAGAATCTCAAGCAGGCTCTGAGTTGTCAGTGCAGAGCCCGATTCAGGGCTTGAACTCATGAACCATCAGATCGTGATGTGAGCCGTAATCAAGAGTTGGACTGAGCCACCCAGGTGCCCCAAGTACTTTTTATGTTTGAAATAAATCATTGTAAGTAAATAGCAATAAAAATACTCATTTCCCACATTTTGATGCAGAACTTCGCATACTGTGCAACAGTTTTGCACCTTGCTTTTTTTCCCCTTCACTCTATAGCCTAGAGATATTTTTCCAGACGAGCTCATAGAAACCATTCTCCTTATTCTCTCACAGCTTGCTATAGTATTCGGTTATGTAGGTGTACCATTATTTAGTCAACCGGTCCCATACTGATGGGCCTTTGGCTTGTTTCCCATCCTTTGCATTAAATATCTTTCTGCGGTGACTGGTTGCTACTTAGGCCATTTTCCCTGCAAGCAGCCATATTGGAGGGTACGTTCCCAAGCAGGGCATTGTGGGTCACGGGAAAATGCCTTTGTAACTGTGACACACATTGCCAGACTGCCCTCCTCAGGGGTTTTGTCACCTTATATGCCCGCAGACCTGTTCCTGTCAACAGATAGTGTGCTCAAACTTTCGGCTCTTTGCCAACCTGATGGACAAAATCTAAACGTGGCTTGAATTTACAAGTACAGTTGAACATCTTTTCGTATGGTTTAAGCGCTTTATATGTTGTGTGAACTGTCTGTTCAGATCTTGCCCCGTTTGAACAGTTGGGGTGCTCCTTTCAATCCCTAGGATTTCCGTTCCTCATTATAAAGGACAATGATGAGGCTTTTGAAGCAAGTTGAAAATATTTTTCCTAGTTTATTGTTTGGCTTCGTTGGTGGTAGGAATGGTTTTTTTTTTTTTAAGTTTATTTTTTTGGCAATCTCTACACCCAACTTGGGGCTCAGGCTCATGACCCTGAGATCAGGTTGTGCACTCTTCCACACAAGTCACCCAGGTGCCCCCGAGGGAGTGGGTTTTTAAAGGTTGTTAACCATGCAGAAGTTTTTAATTTGTAGATAATCAAATTTGTTGAGCTCTTCTTCTATGGCTTTTGGATTTGAGGTATTAGGCCTTCCCTTCCCCAAGGCTCCAGGTTCCTTCTGCCTTTTTAAAAAATATTCATTTATTTTTGAGAGAGAGAGAGAGTGAGCAGGGGGAGGGGCAGAGAGAGAGGGAGACACCGATTCTGAAGCAGGCTCCAGGCTCCGAGCTGTCAGCACGGAGCCCGACGCGGGGCTCGAACCCACGAACCGCGAGATCATGACCTGAGCCAAAGTTGGATGCTTAACTGAATGAACCACCTAGGCACTTCTGTTTTTTTGTTTTTTCTTTTTTGTTTGTTTGTTTGTTTGAAGTCTTTGATCCATTCGGGGTCTGTGATCTGGGAGATGAAGCCTACTTTGTTTTTCAGATGGCTGCCCAGTTACCCCAGTATCAGTTATTGAAACAGTTCATCTCCACTAGGGTTGAGGTGCCATCTTTTTCCCATAGTAAATTGCTACCTGGACTATATATTCCTCTAGGGTGAAATAAGAGCTCTGTGCTGACAAATGGGGACTGATTGGTGGATAACTTGGTACATTCAGTCATGCAGCAGACATTTATTAAGTACCTAATAAATGAGGCAAGTCATTACGCGTCAGTTCTTGGGGATATAAAGGTGGGTTTGAAACAGTCTCTTAGGAAGGCGGCTCTATGATGAACATAATCTCGATGCAGAGGAATAAGAACAGCGGGGAGGCTGAGGCAGACAGGGAGATGCCTCACGTATCAGAAAACAGAGCTGAGTCTTAAGGTTCGGATGAACTTGGCCAGCCTTGAGGGGGAAGAGCTTTCCAGGAAGGGTTGCTCATATACGCAGAGGCACAGGTCGTAAGAGTCTGTGGCGTCTGGGGGGCTTAGTAGCTTTTCGTGGCCAATAGAGTAGGGCAGGAGACGCAGTTGCAGATGAGGCCGGAAGGATAATTACGGACACGGCCTCTTCTAAGTGAGTGTGGGATCGGGGCGTGTCGTGTCCCTCTCCTTCCCCTACGCCTTCACCCCTCTAAATGGACGAAGGGGGGAAGATTGAGGGTCCAAAATAAATGGAAGCCAGCACTTGGCTGTGTTCTGCAGGTCGGTTGCTGAGTCTTGACACCTGTTGCTTATTCTAGACGACTCCAAGTTCCCGAAGCCGCAGTCTCACTTTGCTCCCCCACGGAACGCCCAATCCTGCGTCTCCCTGTAGCCAGAGACACCTCGGCGCGGGGGCCCCCGGTGTTGTCACAGTCACGCATCACAAGTCGCCTGCAGCCGCCCGAAGAGCCAAGAGTCAGTATCCCGGCCAGCTTCACGAAGTCAGAGAGGTAGGCTTTGCTCTCCTACTAGGTGGAGTGGTCTCTGGGCGCTGAGGGCCGCCACCGTCCCTTCCTGTGTGCCATCGTGACGCCAGAAGGCGGCCTCCCAGCCCCACGGGCGTGACACGCTTCCTGGTGGTAGAAAAAATAATTTGCCTCTGTGTCTTAGGCGAAGCGAGGTGTTAGGAGACGTGTCAGAGCTCTGAGAGCAGAGGAAGCCCGCCCGCAGGTGCATGGGTGCACATGGAAGCAGCATCAATGTCTCTGCTCATAGCCAAGAACGGGCCGTACACACGCGAGTCGTGGGCGGCCAGGAGGTGACCGAGGTGGCTTGGAAATTCAGGGCGCGTGAGACCTTTTTCTTTTTCTTCAAAAAAAAAAAATTTTTTTTTTTTTTTTAACGTTTATTCATTTTTTGAGAGACAGAGACAGAGTGCGAACAGGGCAGGGACAGAGAGAGAGGGAGACACAGAATCCAAAGCAGCCTCCGGGCTCCGAGCTGTCAGCACAGAGCCCGATGCGGGGCTCGGACTCACGGACCGTGAGATCGTGACCTGAGCCCAAGTCAGACACTTAACCGACCGAGCCCCCCAGGTGCCCCAAGTGAGACCTTCTTCTGCCTGGCCTCACTCGCGAGGTGCCCACGTTGGTCTTCCCATCACAGACCACTCCTAGTAGAGTGCTGGGTTGTGAAGGAGCACTGTCCTTGGAGTCAAAAGACCGTTTGGAAGCAAGTCTTTCAAAGCTCTGAACCCGGGTTTCTGCATCTGGGGAGTGGAAATAACACAGGCCTTCCTCTCCTCTCAAGGGAGGTCAGAGGCATGCACTTGAAAGCCCTTCAGCCGTCGGTGCCTTATGAACCCATGGGGGCTGTGCTTCATTTTTACTTTTGACACACTGGGAAGTCCTCAGTCTGGGGACCCCGGTTCCTTAATGTTTGTACCCTACTTTGCAACGGGTACCAAGAATGGACTGTGTGAACTAACCGATGTTGGTCTGGGTCGCCCAGCTTGGGTTGAGTGCTGAGGCTTCTGCCCTGCAGCCGGCCTGTGTGCGGACCAGCCCACCCTCTTAGGGTAGCAGTGGAGCCCTGGCCCCAGGCGAGCGGCAGAATGGGTCTCCTAGCACAGGGTCTGTTGCCCAAGTCAGCACACATCTCAGTTTGTTTCCTAAATGTCATGAGCTGAGTAGGGCTGTGTCAGCCGGCCGTCTTGGTCGGACTTTGACCCAGGGCAGAAAATCTGAAATCTTCTTCTTCTTCTTCTTTTTTTTTTTTAATTTTTTTTTTGTGTTTGTTTATTTTTGAGAGAGAGAGAGAGTGTGTGTGAGCAGGGGAGGGGCAGAGAGAGAGGGAGACGCAGAATCCTTAGGAGGCTCCAGGCTCTGAGCTGTCAGCACAGAGCCCGACGCGGGGCTCGAACCCATGAATTGTGAGATCATGCCCTGAGCCAAAGTTGGACGCTTAACTGACTGAGCCACCCAGGCGCCCCAGAAATCTTCTGAATCAAATCTTTTGATGCAGATCAAAGACTTTTTTTTTCTCTTGGTAGATTTATGCATGTATGTTCTCTGTGTTGCCTAATAAAGAAAAGGTACAGAGTCAAATGCTGTCTTTGAAATAGTCACCCTGATGTTTAAAAAAAAAAACAGTGGCTATGAGCTTGACTTTGATACACTGGATGATATGAGGAACTGTTGCACACTTGTATATATTTTTCATTTTTCAAAGCATCTTAAACTATATTACAGAAACACTGTACATAGAAGTAGAAGAGAATAATGGTACCCATCACCCAGTCAGTATTTCCAACTTTGTGTTGTTTTCTTTTATCTCTTTCCCCTCTACCACTTTTTTTCTTGCTGGAGTATTTTAAGGAAATCATAAATATTATATCAATTTATCATTGCCAGTAAGTGCTTCAATATTTGTCTAACAAACAAGGACTTAAAAAACAACTTGACCACAACACCATCATAGTCACTTTTATGTAAACCTCACTGTGGTTATTTTTTGCAAGTATGTAAGAGACTACAACCTAAAAAAGAAAAGGCAGATTGAAAGTTCATGGTATTTTGGGAATTCTTTTATAATGAATCTCTGATAGAATTACAAGTGATGCTACGAAGCCTGGAATGTATGAAGAGAAGCAGGAGTGCTTGTATTGAATGAGCTGTGGCCTAAATAAAAGTTGAGGTACCTTAGCTTAATTTTCAGTAGCGCATGATTTGGTACAATGTCAAAGTCTTTTCTACCTCCATTTTTATTTTTATGTATTTTTTTAATGTTTATGTTTGAGAGAGGGACAGAGTGCGAGCAGTGGAGGGGCAGAGAGAGAGAGGGAGACACAGAATCTGAAGCAGGCTTCAGGCTCTGAGCTGTCAACATGGAGATACAGGGCTTGAACTTGAGAACCGCGAGATTGTGACTTGAGCCGAAGTCAGGTGCTTAACCAACTGAGCCACCCAGGCGCCCCCTACCTGCATTTAAAAAATCTCATGTTGGGGCGCCTGGGTGGCGCAGTCGGTTAAGCGTCCGACTTCAGCCAGGTCACGATCTCGCGGTCCGTGAGTTCGAGCCCCGCATCAGGCTCTGGGCTGATGGCTCGGAGCCTGGAGCCTGTTTCCGATTCTGTGTCTCCCTCTCTCTCTGCCCCTCCCCCGTTCATGCTCTGTCTCTCTCTGTCCCAGAAATAAATAAAAAACGTTGAAAAAAAAAAAATTTAAAAAATCTCATGTTTACAAGAATGAAAGTATGTTCTTAAGTAATGCAAGTACATATTGCACAAGAAGTCTGAAGAAAATCAAAATTACCCATAATCCTACATCCTTTAATAAAGATAACCGTTATTTAAGCTTTCAAGAAATTGACTTCTGGGTTATTTTTTCTGTATAAGTTACATACATAGAGAAGTAGAAGTTGTATAGGATGATCTAAGCTTTGTAAACAATTACATAACATTCTTTCTTTTCTTTTTTAATTTTTTAAATTATTTTTTAAACGTTTATTTTCGAGGAGACAGTGCAGGAGTTGGGGAGGGGCAGAGAGAGAGGGAGACAGAGGATCTAAGCAGGCTCCCTGCTGTCAGCACAGAGCCCGATTCAGGGCTGAAACCCCTGAACCGAGAGATCATGACCTGAGCCGAAGTCAGGTGCTTCACCAACTGAGCCGCCCAGGTGCCCCTCTTTTATTTATTTTTTTAAGTTTGTTTATTGTGGGGCACCTGGAGCCTGCTTTGGATTCTGTGTCTTTGTCTCGCTCTCTTCCCCTCCCCCGCTCATGCCCCCCCCCCCTCAAAAATAAAGATTAAAAAAATACTTCTCTTTAAGAAAAAAAAAGAAAAAAAATGAAGTTTATTTTGAGAGAGGGGGAGGGTGAGAGGGGGATAGTGTGTGGGGGGGGGGAAGGAGGGAGGGAGGGAGGGAGAATCCCTAGCTGGCTCCACACTGTCAGTGCAGAGCCGGACCCAGGGCTTGATCTCCTGAATCATGAGATCATGACCTGGGTTGAAATCAAGAGTAGGACTTTTGATGGACTGAGCCACCCAGGTGCCCCTCTCTTTTCTTTATCCTGCTGTTTTCTCCTCTACCTTTTCCACCTATAAGGGGCAATTCCTAAAATTGCCCATGACATTTCATTATATGAAACAGAGGTGGAATACCTCCATAGCTATAGTGATTTGGTGTTTGTACTCCTGGGCAGTCGTTTCTTTGGGCCATTGCTTTTGTCTATCAATGATCTTTTGTGCTGAAGTCAAATTTTCAGTGAGCTTGTTGAGACCTAGGTATAAACATCGGCAGTTGAGAGAATTGTAGGGTGCTGGATGCCTCTGAGGGAAGAGTTAAAAGTTCTGATTCTCAGATGTCCTGTTCAGCTTCACTCCTGATTGGAGAACAGTACCTATTTGGGGACATCTGTCATTTTATGATGTGGAACTATCAGAGAATATTTCACTCCTACCAGAAAGTTCTGAAGTTTTTTTTTTTTTAATTTTTTTTAATGTTTATTTATTTATTTATTTATTTATTTATTTTTATTTTATTTTTGAGACAGAGAGAGACAGAGCATGAGTGGGGAAGGGGCAGAGAGAGAGGGAGACACAGAATCCGAAGCAGCCTCCAGGCTCTGAGCTGTCAGCACAGAGCCCGACGCGGGGCTTGAACTCACAGACCGGGAGATCATGACCTGAGCTGAAGTCGGACGCCCAACCAACTGAGCCACGCAGGCGCCCCTTTAATGTTTATTTTTGACAGAGAGAGAGAGAGAGAGACAGAGCATGAGTGGGGGAGGGGCAGAGAAATGGGGAGACACAGAATCCGAAGCAGGATCCAGGCTCCGAGCTGTCAGCACAGGGCCCGACGCGGGGCTTGGACCCACAGACCGACCGCGAGATCATGACCTGAGCCGAAGTCGGACGCTCAACTGACTGAGCCACCCAGGTGCCCCGAAAGTTCTGCGGTTTTAAAATATGTTAATTTCAGAGTGTAAAGGCCTTGGTTTTGGATTCCACTGTATTTATCTATAAAATAACTAGAGGAAAATGGAATAGCATTTTTAGCCCAGCTGTATAGGGAAGATAAACTGGTGACCACCGAAGCAATGAAGAAAATCATCATACACGAGACAGATGTGCCTGAATATCGGAAGGGGGAAAAAAAAAGAAAAATAGCTCAGCCACAGGCAATAGAATAAATATTAAATGGGATTCCATAGCATGGGTGCAGATAATGGGACAGTTTTGAAGATTAAATGGTTATCATCGAAAATAAAAAGAATTGAGACCTCAAAGGACAGTACCCAAAGTCTTCATTAGTTAGGAGGAATGAATATAAGGAATTTGAAACAACAGTAATGAAAAATAAGAGTCATTTGTCTATCAAAGTACCAAAAATGATTATAGCCCATTATAGGTTAGGCTGTTAAGAAATACTTGATAATGCTGTGTATTGTCTTTTTGCTACAGCCTGGTGTTCTATAAGAAGGACTCAACACAAAACAAAGCTGTTCATTACCACTGACCCATAAATTCCCTGTTGAGAACTGTATTCTGAGGAAGTAATCTGTGGAGTCGGGGTTGGAGGAAGAAAGTTAACTTGGGTAAAGCTGTTCATACTAGTAAAGCAATATAGCCAACACAAAACATCACGGAAATGACCAAACGATGATTCGCATAATATACTGAATTACTATATAGCAGCTTAAGATAAAAGTCATGTGTAAGCGTTAGTACTGCATGGATATGTGTATGAAATAAGAAAATCAGGATATGAGAGCATATGAGCACACTGGACCCTCTGTCCCTCTTAATAAAGTCCAGAAATTGCTTCAAACCCGTGGTTCTGGAATTTTGGATTTGACTTACAAACTAAAATTTAGAAATAGAATTTTGGAAGCAGCATAATGTTGCAACTATTAAAATTTGGCCAGTAGGGTATTTTAATTTAATTGTTTCATATTTATTTATTTACTTGTTATTTATTTTTTATTTTTATTTTAGAGAGAGGGGAGTTGGGGAGAGTGGCTGAGAGAGACAGAGAAGGAGAATCTTAACTAGGCTCCAAGCTCAGCACGGACCCTGATGGGGGCCTGATCCCGTGACATGGGGATCATGACCTGAGCCAGAAGCTCCACCAACTGAACGCCAGGTGCCCCAGGAAGGACATTTTTAAAGCATAGTGACAATCTGTAGTTACTACCATCTCATAAGAGCACATTTTAATTCCCCCATCCCCTCACTACCCTCTCCTACCACCACCTCCAAGGCCTATAATCTCTGAATAAAGAATCGTTCATTACACTGAGTAACTTTAGTTTTATGAAAAACCTACTGCGTTATCCTTGTTTTTAATATTTTATCTTGAAGTGGAAGAGTATTCATCATGGATTGATTCTAGCCTATGAATTTGTGTGTTTTTAAACCACTGATCGCCACTGACCTTTTCTAAAGAAATTTTTTTAATGTTTATTTAATTGGAGGGGGTGGGGGGGGAGAGAGAGAGAGAGAGAGAGAAGGCATGCCAGATGTGGGGAAAGGAGGGGCATAGAGAGAAAGAAAGGGAGAGAACCCCAAGCTGGCTCTGTGCTATAAGCATGGAGCCCAATGTGGGCTTGAACTCATGAACTGTGAAATGATGACCTGGGCTGAAATCAAGAGTTGGATGCTTAACCGACTAAGCCACCCAGGCGCCCTACCACTGATTTTTTAATCCTGTCACCTTCTTACTCCCTGCTGTCCATAGGATAAAGGTTGTACTCTTCTGCATGGCAAACAAGGCCTTCCGTAGTCTGTCCATCTCTATGTCCTGCCCTCGGTATGCCTGCTCATCCCCACCATGTGCTTGCTGCCTCCCTCTGTTGGGAGGTTATGTTGCCCATGTAGAACTTTCTGCCGTGATGGAACTACTCTATCCCTTTCGTTCTTCTCTGGGGGAGCCGCCATTACGTGGGGCTCATGAGCTCTTGAAATGTGCTAGTCTGAACTGAGATGTACTGTAAAAGTACAATGCACGCTAGATTTCAAAGTAGTACCGAAAAAGGTAAAACAGTTCATTAATAATGTTTTAATACTCATTGCAAGTAGAAATGAAAATATTTTCTGTTAGGTTAAATATATTAAAATTCATTTTACCTTTTGAAGTGTGCCTACATGCCTCCCACTTGTGGCTTGCGTTACATTTCTTAGATAGCACTGCCCTCGATTGTGAGCTTGCTCACCCCATCACTTGTCCACCCATTCTACAGGCACTGAGCACCTACTATGTGCCAGGCTGGAGTTTTATGCGGAAAGCATTAAAAGCAAAAACAAGAACAAAAACCATCCTTGCGTCTTCTAGCCCCGGCGCAACTCCTGGGCGTGTTGGTTGGACAACTTGATTTGAAGACCCATTTTCTAGCAGTCGGAGTGCTTTAGAAACAATGTGGAGGCATTCAAGGGTTGCTTAGGCAACCGTGGGCGGTGGATGATGACCGGTCAAGGGTTGAGTCAGGTATTCGTTTGGTTTCCTCTGACTCCGAGAGCTTTGGGGGGGGGGGGGGGTAATTCCTAGATGTCTGGGTGATCATTGGAAAGCAATGATAGTGCGAGCCTACCTGAATGTGCCACTGGAAAGGTTGTATAAATAGGATCTAAAATATTTTTAAAGATCAATTTGAGCCCTCAGCTGTTCAAGCATATGAGTGAAATGATGGCATTGACTCGTATTAACTTTTATACTTTTGGTGACATTATAACCGGCTTTAACTTGGCTTATGTTTGTTTCAATGGGCTCAAGTTCAGTTGGTACAAGTACAGTGTGATTTTTAGAAAATCCTTCTTTGCTAGGTGCTTCCTGAAAAAACACCACCGTAACACATGTTCATACTAGTGCGTATGTGTGTGTACATGTCTGCATGAACACATGAACTGAGTAGAAGAATATAAAGTAGGGACTCCATGTGTTTCGTCTTTATCTAATTCTTCATTACTGTTTCCCAAAAGTGACTTTTGAAGAAATGATCTGTGTTTCTATAAGCATGAGAGCACATGTATGTTTGTGTACGTGCACAGATTTGTGTGTATGTGTGGGACGTGGGTTTTATTGTAACTGTTTTGTTCCTCGGATAAGAGATAAGAAACTTCTCTAGAAAGAGTACCTACTAAAAATTTCTCTGGGGCGCCTGGGTCGCTCAGTCAGTTAAGCATCCGACTCTTGGTTTTGGCTCAGGCCACGATCTCAAGGTTCATGAGTTCAAGGCTCGTGTCACGCTCTGTGCTCTGCACTGACAGTGTGGAGCCTGCTTGGAATTCTCTCTCTCTCCGCGCCCCCTTCTCTCTGCCCCTCCTCTGCTTTCTTTCTCAAAAATAAATAAACTTAAAAATTTTTTCTGTAAATCCAGATATGCTAATGGGCTTGGACATAAAAGATATTTGAGAAACAGAATAAACTTGGTAGAGCCCAGGTTCTTGTGTCTTTGACCAAATAACATTTTTAGTTGTGACGTTGGAGACTTAAAAAAAAAAAAAATACAGTTAATTCAATGGGGAGACCATATCTGGATTCTGTAGCCTGATGAAAGAAAAGGTCAAGGTCATGCTGTTGAATTGTAATGGGTATGTGTGAGGCATAAATTTAGTTTTAATTAAGCTTTCAATGGTAATTTATTGACAAGTAGGAATTATCCTTCTCTTAAGCTATTGTTAGCTTGCTTCCAGGGACGTATCCTTTTGAAGAGAGGGCTGTTTGTTGCACTGGTTTATTGGGTAGGTAAACTGAATCAAGGCCGTGTCATTTAATACAGTTTTAAACACACCTTTCAGAGTATAATCTATGCAGATGTGTGTTTATGTGGTTCCTGCTGTGTGAATATATGTTTCTTCATGTAGTTGCATGTTTAATACGCATACAAGGGAAGGTCCTTTCCTGAAAGAGTTGTCTTTATAAATGATCCCAGCTCAGTATTCTCTCCCTTCAGGATGGTTTGGCTTGATCCTCGTGCACGTGGATGTCATGAATGCCTGGTTAGAAACCTTGATTCATGTACAGCCTTTGCTATGGAGGTGGTAACTGTCAAATATCACCCTAATGAGTTTTATTAGCTGATCAATTTTAAGGTAGCCGTCAGTGCTGGCAGCATTGAACGCGAGCCATCCCATCACCAGGGAAACCGCATTTAGGGGATAAAGTGCATTTTTCCTTTGTGTGAACAGAATGATTATTTGAAAAAAAAAATGTCCTAAGTTAGTTCTGCTGTGCATTTTGGAGGGATAAATGATGACAGGTAACCCGTGCATGTATTTTTAGTAGCAATTTGCCATCTTTCAGAATGGGTCCACTCCAGACCTCGGTTTTCAATAATTGTAATGTGGGATTAGTTGATAGCAGTTGTTTCCAAATCTTTTAAAAGCAGTAGCGTGTTGGGGCACCTCAGCCGGTTAAGCGTCCGACTCTTGATCTCTGCTCAGGTCTTGATCTCGAGGTCATGAGTTTGGACCCCACATTGGGCTCCATGCTGGCTGGCTGTGGAGCCTACTTTAAAAAAAAAAAAGTTCAAAAGCAGTAGATTGTTGTTCGAATAGAAATATTATAGATCCTTTACTTCAACAGTGCTTTATTAGGGCAGAATTACCGTAGAAGGTAAGATGAGCATTTATTGATGATGAAGCAAGAGGATTTGGAATAGGAAGTATTTATGACCACCATGGCAATCCCTCATCAGCCCCTGTATACACGCAATTTGAAACAAACATTCGCGCGGTCCACGGAGCACCTTGGAGATCGTCTGTTTTGGGTCGTTGGATTTCGGCAGCGATAGTGGTTCAGGTGAACACCACCACAAACAAAATAATGAGATCGTGTCCCCAGTCGACCTTCAAGCGGTCTCCCAAGCTGCTGCCCTGGGAGAAGGATGGTCTGGGGTCTCAGCCCGCTCAGGGCATGGCTTGTTGGAACGTGGACGGTAGGGGAGGCCGAGGGCAAACTTAACCACAGGAGAAATAAGTGCCTGGTCGCCCAGGAAGCTGGGAGCGTTCGTACTTTCCTCTTCCTCACCAGGGTTATGCTTCACTTGTTCAAAGAGGTTCTAGCCTAGCTGGTTGCAATGCAAATCCCTCTTTTCTCTCATTTGCTTCCCTTGTCAGGCCCTTTTCTTTTACTATCTTGTTACATTTGGGAATTAGGCATTTGCTTCTTTATTATTTGATGCTTCTTGTCCCTCCATATGGAGGATTTTTTTTTTTTTTTTTTTTTTTTTTTTTTACCTCCTTATTCCTCAGCCCTTAGCACAACACCTAGCACGATCCTAGCCTCTGGGAAACAATCCTCCATTGATCTGGTTAAAAGCTTTCGCTGAAGGAGGGAGTTTCTTGCCCTGTAGCATGTTCTTAGGAGACTTATGGTCCCAAAGCAGAAGCAGTGTTGAACTTGGGCCCAACTGTATTATGCACTTGGGGTGCCACCTTCCACTATGCCCCAGACATGCCTAGGTATTTCTTTTCTTAATTTGCGGTACACTTTATCTGCCTACGTTTTTTAAAAAAAGTTTATGTTTGAGAGAGCGAGAGCAGATGAGGGGCAAAGAGAAAGGGGGCGAGAGAGAGAATCCGAAGCAGTGGAAAATCTGACAGCACAGAGCCTGACATGGGGCTTGAACTCACTAACCGTGATCATGACCCAAGCCAAAGTTGGTGCTTAACTGACTGAGCCACCCATGCGCCCCATCCACCTACATTTTTAACAAATACCTTTGTTACAATTATTTTTCTTAATCTCCCCACTAATATATAAACTCCTTCTAAAAAGGCATGGATTCACTAACAGTAGTGACAGTTGCAAGGACAATAATGTTTTGTACTTATGAGAACCTTTCTATGTGCCGGGTACTATGCTCAGTTTTACTTGAGTTGTCCTTGAGCCATCCCTGTGAAGTAGATACTGTTGTTGTCCCTATTTTACAGATGGGAAACTGAGGGATGCAGGAGGTTAAGACAAAGAGAGGTGTAGCAGGCAGAGAAACAGAACTGGTAGGAGATACATATGAAGAGATTTCTTGCAAGGAATTGGCTTGTGTGCAAGTATGGGGCCTGTCCAGGCAGGTCCAAGAACCGGAAAGCAGGCAGGAACCGCCAGGCACCGTCTGGAGAAGGATCTACACGTAAAATTATCGTGGCCTCAGAGGAGCCTCAGCTCTGCTCCTCCCATCTTTCAACCCACCCGGATTTATGTAGGTAATCTATCTTTCTGCAAGTCAACTGATTACAGGCTTTAATCACACCCCCAGAATTACCTCACAGACACGGTTAAATGAGTGTTTGGATCACTGGGTGCTGGAGTCTTACCAATTAAAAAAAGAGGGGTGGTGGTCGGAGCGGTTAAAGTTGACCAGCTTCTTGACTTTGGTGCCACGGGACTCCACCGTCCCGACCAAAGCTGACCAGACCAACCGCCAGCCTCATCTTCTAGTGCGGCCATTAGAATATGAGGGGGACTTAGGTGGGAACTCGAGGGCGAGATTAGCCACCCTTTTGGAGCGTGAACGGGAAGCATCTGGATGCCGAGGTGGAGAAGCCATGAGGAAACGGCTGTCAAGTGAGTATATAAGCAGCTAAGTCACAAACCGGTGACCTCCCAGAGGTGACCTTGAGAGTTGCTGTGGTATATTAGGATTCTCCAGAGAAATAGAACCTCTGGGGTGGGATGGGTGTGTGTGTGTGTGTGTGTGTGTGTGTGTGTGTGTGTGTGTGTTTACACACATACATACAGTGGACCTTTGAACAACATGGGGTTTGAAGTGCACGGGCCCACCTCTGTGTAAATTTTTACCGTAAATACAGTATAGTACTGTAAATGTATTTTCATGCTTTGAATAACATTTTTCCTCTAGTTTACTTCGTTGTAAGGATATGATCTATAATACACATGTACAAAATGCGTATAAATCGACTGTTATCAATAAGGTTTCTGGTCAGCAGTAGTCTATTCATAGTTAAGTTTTGGGGAGTCAAAAGTTATACATGGATTTTCAGCAGGGGCTCAGCATCCCAGACCCCTGTGTTGTTCACGGGTCAGCTCTGTGTAGACAGCGTGAAAGAGAGCAGTTCGAGGAACTAGTTCCTGTGATTATAGAAGCTGGCAAGCCCCACATCTAGAGGATGGGCTGGCAGACTGGAGACCAAGGGAAGAGCCGGTGTTGAGTTTAAGCCCGTAGCCCGTCTACTAGCAGAACTTCTCGCTCAGGGGACGTTAGTCTTTTGTTCTGCTCAGGTCATCAGCTGGTTGGGTGAGGCCCACCCACGTCATGGAGGGCAATCTTCCTTTGCTCAAAGTCCACCAAAGACCCTCTCACAAAAACATCCGGAATCATGTTTGTCCAAATAGCTATGCACCGTGGCTAAGCCAAGTGGGTGCACAAAATTAATCATCACAAGCACCCTAGACTGTCACCGCCTTGTAGTTTTACTGTATGTGTCTATCCCCTGAACCCCCCCCCCCCCCCCCCCCCCGCTTTCCCCCCGAGCCTGTGTCTGGAAAGCTAATAGAGCTTGACTATCACCAGTCATATGCTCGGTCATTGCGCTCACTGTGGGCCCAGTGCTGGGTCTCTGATGTGGGGGATGGGATGCAGTCCTGGGTATTGTCCAGGGACTTGATAATCCAGGTGGTTGGTGAAGCTAATATGAAAATGATTCAATGCTATGATAATGGCAAAAGGAATTGGCCAGAAGGTAAGGCCAGTGTGGGCTGGCTGTTCCTTCTTATAGACCTGTACCCTCTGGGCTCCAAAGCCACCAGGAACCCTGAAAGAGTCACACCTGCATTCAGCATCTGGGTAGACAATTTATACCTTACGAACTTTCCCACCTACAATTAGAATATTGCTGAGCAAGACTGTGTGTAGTGAGGGAACCTCTGTGTATCCCTGCGTGTCTCAGGCTCACAGAAAATGCAAGGTTCACACACTTTTGAAGTTTGGCACTCAGAAGGAAGCTAAGCAGCAGATTATTTTATATCACAGTAGTTCTGTGACACAGAAGGGCTTCTGCCTGTTTCTACCTTATGTGGCAGTTGAGTACAAGAAGCCTTTCTAGAAGTGCTCTATGGCTTCGAGATAATAACACATGTTGGACATTGAGTGAGTAGACAAGAGAGGGAAGTTAGCCAGGTTCTTCCTTTGGTACTCAAGCCACCCTCAGAACTTGTGTTTTGTGATCTTATTCTTAGTGATTTCTGTGGAGGACGTTGTTGTTGTTTTTTTTCCTTGTGGCTCATAATAGTATTTCAGGATAAGATCTCAGTTCTTCGTCATTTAAAACCCCGTCCTCTTGTTTATATAAACCACATCTTCTTTATCCATTCATCAGTTGCTGGACATTTGGGCTCTTTCCACAATTCGGCTATTGTTGAAAGTGCTGCTATAAACATTGGGGTACAAGTGCCCCTATGCATCAGCACTCCTGTATCCCTTGGGTAAATTCCTAGCAGTGCTATTGCTGGGTCATAGGGTAATTCTATTTTTAATTTTTTGAGGAACCTCCATACTGTTTTCCATAGTGACTACTAGGCAACGAGAAAGAATGGAAAACTCGCCATTTGCAACAACGTGGATGGAACTGGAGAGTATTATGCTAAGTGAAATAAGTCAGAGAAGGACAGATATCATATGTTTTCACTTGTGCGGAATTTGAAAAACTTAACAGAAGACCATGGGGGGAAGGGAAGGGGAAAAATAGTTACAGAGAGGGAGGGAGGCAAACCGTAAGAGACTCTTAAATACAGAGAACAAACTGAGAGTTGAAGGGCAGTGGGGGAGAGGGGAAAGTGGGTGATGGGTGTTGAGGGGGCACTTGCTGGGATGAGCACTGGGTGTTGTAGGTAAGCGATGAGCCACGGGAATCTACTCCTCAAGCCAAAAGCACACTGTATACACTGTATGTTAGCTAACGTGACAATAAATTATATTAAAAAAAAGTCCTGTCAGCTTGTTCTGTTTTCAGCAGAAGTAAGGCACTGTTATTATTCCCTCCCCAACCCTCATTAGATATTTCGGCATCTCAGATTTGCAGGTTAATTACAAGCATACCCTAACCTACCCACCTTCCTTTTTATTTTAGTTTTTAAAGATTTTATTTTTAAATATGTCTACATCCAACGTGGGGCTCAAACTCATGACCCTGAGATCAAGAGTCGCATGCTCTTCTGACTGACTCAGCCAGGCGCCCAAACTCCCCAACTTTCCTTAGCTACCTCTTTCCCTCCTTGCCAAGACCATAATCATTTTTTGTTGCTTTGATCTGAATTTTCTCTCGTTCATTTATTTGGGGTGGGAGATGGACTTTTTGGAGTGGTGAAATGTGCTATAGCTTGTGGCGATTATACAGCTGTACACATTTAACAGAATTACTGAAAGGTACTGAAAATGGGTTTGTTTTATCGTAGATAGATTATACTTCAGTGAAGTTGATTTAAAAGTTAGTTTCATGTTAACTAAAACATCTTACTAAAATAAGATTTACTTCAATCACTGACATCATCATGGTTCACGGTCTACTCCTATATAGCCTGGCTTCCCAGTATTTGGGCAGAATACAGAATTTACCTGTTTTGCAAACTCACAATTTAACTTTTTGTGTATAATCTCCTTCAAAACTCATTAATCCACTAATTCTACCAGTTGTTGAGGGGACTGGGTCTCTGCTGTTTTTTGAATTGCTCTTTTTTTTTTTTTTTAACTTGAGGTATAATTGACATTATAGTAGTTTCAAGTGTACAACATCATTTGATATTTGTTTATATTGTGAAATGATCATGATAAGTCTAGTTAACATCTGTCACCATACATTTTTATGGGATGTTTCTTTTTCTTGTGATGAAGACTTTTAAGATCTACTCTTCCAAATATGTGATACAATATTATTATTTAAAAAATTTTTTTTTAATGTTTTTTGAGAGAGAGAGAAGGAGAGAGAGCGAGCACGAGCATGGGAGGGGCAGAGAGAGAGGGAGACAGAATCTGAAGCGGATCCAGGCTCTGAACTGTCAGCAAAGAGCACGATGTGGGGCTCAGACTCAGGGACTGTGAGATCATGACCTGAGCCAAAGTCAGAGACTTAGCCAACTGAGCCACCCAGGTACTCCTATTTTCATAATTTTTTAAAGTTTACTCACTTATCCAAGTAATCTCTACACCTAATCTGGTACTTAAACCCATGGTTGAGATCAGGAGTCGCATGTTCTTCTGACTGAGCCAGCCAGGTGCCCCTTCAATATCGAATTAATTATAGTCACCATGCTGTACAGTATATCCCATGATTTCATTTATTTTATAACTGGAAGTTGATACCTTTTGACCCCTTTACCCATTTCCCCCTATGTCTGGCAACCACCAGTCTGTTCTCTTTATGAACTTCTTTCTTTGTTTTGTTTTGTTAAAGATTCCACATATGAGTGAGATCATACAGTATTTGTCTTTCTCTCTCTGATGTATTTCACTGAGCATAATGCCATCAAGGGCCATCTATGATGTCACGAATGCCAAGATTTCACTTTTTATCACCAGATAATATTCCATTGTCTAAGTTTACGATACTTTTCCGATCACTTACTAATGGATGCTTAGGTTATTTTTGTTTCTTGGCTATTGTAAATAATGTTGCAGTGAACGTTAGGGTGCATGTGTTTTTTGAGTTACTATTTTTGTTTTCTTTGATTAAATGTTCAGAAGTGGAACTCCTGGATGCTATGGTCGTGCTATTTTTAATTTTTTGAGAAACTTCCATACTGTTTTCCACAGTGGCTGTACCAGTTTACCTTCCCACCAATAGTGCAAAAGGGTTCCCTTTTCTCCACGTCCTCACCAACACACTGATCTGTTTGATGATAGCCGTTACAGCAGTGTGAGGTGATACCTCGTTGTGGTTTTGATTTCCATTTTCCTGATGATGAGTGATGTTGAGCGTCTTGTCATGTGTCTGTTGGCCATCTGGATGTCTTCTTTGGAAAGATGTCTATTCATGTTTTCTGCCCATTTTTTAATTGGATTTTTTTTTTTTTTACTACCGAGTTCTTGATATATTTTGGATATTAATCTCTTTATATATTTTGGATATATGATTTGCAGTTGCTTTCTCCCATTCATTAGGTTACCTTTTCATTTTGTTGATGGTTTCCTTTGCTGTGTCGAAGCTTTTTAGTTTGACGTAGTACCGGTAGTTGATTTTTGTTTTGGTGTCCAATTCAAAAATTATTGCCAAGACTGATGTCAAGGAGCTTAGTAGCAGCTGTTTTCCTTCTAGGAGTTCTATGGCACCAGGTCTTAGGTTCAAGTCCAATCCATTTTGAGTTAATTTTTGTGTGTAGTATAATACAGTGGCCAGGTTTTATTCCTTTATTCTTTTGTCTGTGCTGCCCAGTTTTCCCAGCACCATTTATTAAAGAGCCTGTTCTTTCCCCAATGTATATTCTTGGTGCCTTTGAGCTGAACTTACTGATCATATAGTTATAGGTTTATTTTTGTGTGTGGTGTTCTCTTCCACTGATCTATGTCTGTTTTTATGCCAGTACCATACGGTTGGGATTACTGTAGCTTTGTAATGTACTTGGAAATCAGGGAGCACGGTGCCTCCAGCTTTGTTCTTGTTTCTCAAGATTGCTTTGGCTATATGGGGTCTTTTGTGATGCCATACAAATTTTAGAACTGTTTGTTCTATTTCTGTGAAAAATGCCATTGGAATTTTGATGGGGATTGCACCAAATTTGTAGATGGTTTGGGTGGTAGGGACATTTCAACAATACTTTTTTCTCTGATCCATGAACACAGAGTATCTTTCCATTTATTTTTTTATCTTTTTTAGTTTCTTTAACAAAATCTTATGTTCTTTTCCTGTTAAACACAGCCCTAAGGCCATCTTATCTGTTTTGAGAAATTCATATGTCATCTGTATGGAGTATCCATATGTTATCCATTGAACATCTTAGGTATAGGACATCCCACTAAGCAGTTCATCTGTCCTCTGAGAACTTGCTTCATATTCAGCTTTCCCATCGCTGTTCCTAATGCAACCAAATCAAGTGGCTGTCAAATCCAGCTTCTAGAAAGGGTTATTTATATCACTATTCTTTACTTCCCTTAGCTACCCTGTTTCCAAAATCTCCCCTTGTCCCCACTGGAGGATCTCCTACTGCACTGTAAAATCTTTGGGGAAGGGATTATTTAGGATTATTTAGGATTCTGCATTTTTATCCCTCATAGTACCTATAATAGTGCCTTGAACTTCAAAATTTCTTAAAACCTGCCCCATGAATTAGTACAGCAAAATATTAACGCATCTGCTGGAATTGCCACTTCTTCAACAATTTCCATGTGACACATTTTAATCTGAGCAAATAACTCTTGCACGGATAGAAACTGTCTTATAGAGGTCACAGGCTATTCAGGAAGCTGAATGGCTAGAACTGGTGGAATTTGGGGTTTTAGGAGAGGAAAGGGAGTGCCTTCAGAATCCCTCAGACAACTAAATGCCTCTTAGTATCTTTTCCCTTGCTTTCAGGGTTTGCTCTCCTATTAATAGCAGGCAGCTCCATGGTAGTAAAAAGACTTCGCTCCTGGGCAGAGGCGGTAATCTAAGAAAGCCTGTTTTCTTCCTCTGATTAATGGGCAGGGTTAAATGTGAATATATGTGGAAGCCCTTTGTGAACGTTATACCAACAAATAGGAAGCATTATTTCCTGACCTGTAAGAAGTAGGGAGGCAGGGATTTGGTGGGAGAGAGTTAATAGACACTACCTGGCATAATGATTTGGCTGAAGCTACTTCAGGAGAGCTGAGAGAAGGCTTTGCCCTGGATCCAGGAGGAGGCTTGAAGACTGACTAGGCGAGGAGCGCCCTAAATTCCGTTCAGCTTTCAGGGTGTGTGATTCTAGCCTTATAAAAACCACACATCTTGGGGGTGTCTGGCAGTCTCAGCCGGTAGAGCAGGAGACTCTTGATCCCAGGATTGTGAGTTCAAGCCCCACATTGGGCCTAGAGCTTACTTAAAACACACACATACGCATATGCGTCTTAAGACTTTGCACGTGCTGTCATTTGGGCCTTTCTAAGCCTTTTATTTTTATTTTTAAAAATTTACTGGTAAAACTTTTGTTGTTGAGGTACAGTCGACATCATGTTAGCTTCAGGTGTACCATGTAATGATTTGGTATTTGTATGTGAGAATTTTCAAGATTCACTCTCTCACCTGCTTTCGAGTATGTAATACAGTGTTAGGGCCCCGTATGGTGACTACGGTTACTATCTCCCTATGACTTACTCCTTTTATGACTGGAATTTGAACCTCTACATTTTCTCTACTTTGTTCTTTTTTAATTTTTTTTTTTAAGTTTATTTATTTTGAGAGAGAGAGGGAGAGGACAGACAATCCCAGGCAGACTGGGCATCGTCAGTGCAGGGCCCAGCGTGGGGCTCGAACTCACGATCTGTGAGGTCATGACCTGAGCCAAAGTCAGACGTTTAACCGACTGAGCCAACCAGGCGCCCCTCTAGTTCATTCTTCACGTGTAACATCTTTTGATTCTACTTTTATATTAGAGATTGAGCATCGTAAACAGCCCTGAATATTTGGGCCATCAGTATATTGATGCCCCAAACTCGACGGCTTAAAACCACAATCCTCTGTTTTGCTGAGGAATTGGCAGTTTGGTCAGGGTGTGACAAAACGACTTGTCTCTGAGGACCTCTGAGGCCTCAGGTGCGACTCTTGGGGGACAGGGACACCCAGGGCAGTCAGGGCGCCTCCCTGTCTTCATGAGTCTTGGGGCCTGTCCAGATGGGCTGTCCAGCATGGTGGCTTCAGACTTCTTTCATGGTAGCTCGGGGCACCAAGATCAAGTATTCTGAAGACAGGACATAGAAGTTGCAGGTGTTGTAAAACCTGGGCCTGGAAATTGGCGCTGTGTCACTCCTGCCATAGTTTGGCTCATAGAACCTGCCCCGATTTATTGGGAGGGGACAGAGACCCTGTTCCTTATCAGGCCAAAAATTGCGGCCATCTTTAATCTACCAAATAAGCCACTGCGTGTCTTACGTATATTACTGGTGATGAAATAGGCCCATATCCTTTACTTGGTCATTTGCTTCCAGGATTTGGATTCTTACTGATTTCCTAGGACTGCCACTTACACAACTTGAATTTATTGTCTCACAAATCTGGAGGCTAGGAGTTTGAAAGCAAGGTATTGGCAAGACTGGCTCCTTCTGGAAACTTTGAGGGAGGATGTGTTGCGTGCCTCTCCCCGCCTTTGGTGCACCCGCTGGTCCATGGTGATCCCTGGCTTATAGATACATCTCTCCAGTATCTGACTCCTTTGTCATGTGGCCTCCCAGTGTGTCTGTGCCTCTGTCCCTCCCCTTAGGAGGCCACTGTTACTGGAGTTAGGGCCTACCGAGTCGTGTATGACCTCATCTTAACTAGTTAAATCTGCGAGGAGCTTGGCCCCCACTTGTGAAAGAGGCAGCAGGCTGGGTCACTGGCCGAAGGTTGCTACAGTCATTTTGATTTGATTTGATTTTTGAGAGAGAGCGCACGCAAACACACAAGTGAGTGAGGGGCAGGAGAGAGAAGCGGGGCTCACCCGAAGCGGGGCTCGTGTTCACTCAAAGTGGGCTCGAGCTCACCCTATGTGGGACTGACTCACAAACTGTTAGATCATGACCTGAGCCAAAGTCAGATGCTTAACAGCTGAGCCATCCAGGCAGACGTCTGCTACAGTCATCTTTAAATCAGGGCTTGATGTCACAGTGAGAGGGACACAATATGATTGCTTTCTGAATGTTCTTCTTCCCTCCATTTGCTTTCATTCTTTGCTTATTACTCTCCCAGTGCAAGAATATAGTTCTAAAATGTCTGTGAAGAAACGTTTCTATATTTTTATTTTCAGAGAAATTCTTTATGGAATATATCATTTATTCCTCATGTAGGAGCGATTCCAATGTAAAACACATGATTTGCACTAGTTCAGAATCATAAAAGTCAATAAATACTTCCGCCTTATATTTTGGGAGAAAAAATTACAACTTCCATCATTTAAGCACAAATTTTTATCTCTAACATAAAAATAATTGTCCCGAATTGCTGCTGTTGGGGAAATCTTTCTTTCCTTTTTCTTTTCTTTCTTCTTATTTTTTTTCCCTATGTGTAATTGATCCCCCATACCTCCAGAAAAAACATCTATCAGGTTAACACTCAGGAAATGAAAAGGTGAGGGTTTCTCACTGACGGAGAAATGATCACAGTAAGGCATGCTATTTAGAATTTACTAACATTTGGGCACATAAATCATAGCAATAATACTTCATAATTACACGGTGCCTCTCATTTGAGATTCTAAAAGGATTTATAGGCCGACTTGTAAGATGTGACAGTTATATTAAACTCTGGGCTTGGAGTCTGTTGATGGCGATAATTCAAGAACAGGAATTTGGATGTGGGGAAAGGTGCCTTCTAGCCCCTTCTGCGGGAGGTTAGCTGGGTATCGAATTGTGTTTGTTGTAAGAACCTGGCCGCTTGAGATTTGTAGTTTCTTTACTTTTATTCAGAGGTAACTTCCACGTTAACTCTACCTCTTTAAACATATCAAAGTTTTGAATTGTTACTAAGCACGCACTCGATAAGATTCAGAAGGTACATGTCTATCCGTAGAGATACGTGTTGGCCATATGTTGACAAAGGTCTTTCTCACTTCTCTTGCCCAGGTTCCTACTGTGAGCAAAGGTGACCACCTTGACCAGATTTTTGTGTGTGCTACACACGTGTTGGCACTTATTTATATGTATTTACGTGTATATGTATATTCTTATTTTTTAAAATCTTGTTTTAAAAAAAAACAACTGTAGGGGCACCTGGGTGGTTCGGTCGGTTAAGTGTCTGACTCTTGATTTTGGCTCAGGTCATGATCTCATGGTTTGTGAGTTTGAGCCCGGTGTCAGGCTTTGCTCTGACAGCGTGAAGCCGCGTGGGATTCTCTCCCTCCCCGGCTCACGTTCGCTCTCTCCCTCTCTCTCAAAATAAATCAATAAACTCAAAAAAATATTTAAAACATAAATATACAACAGTGATGGAATCTAAAACTGAATTGCAGCCATATTGCACAACTGTATAAATTTACCTCTTGGCTCCCACCACTCTATCAGCTTTTTTTTATTAGGATTCCATCAAATTTAGGCATTATTTGAGAATTGACATTTGAATGCTATACTTTTCAAGGCAGGAGGCATGGTGGTCCGTTTTTCAGCTCACATCCGTGTTCTTTTGTGTCCCTGTGGAGCATTTTAAAGCCTATGGATCTTGCATGGTTCTTTTAATTGCTAAATATTTTATCCCTTTTATTATTATTGCAA
Source organism: Panthera pardus (assembly GCF_024362965.1). Classification (NCBI taxonomy): domain Eukaryota; kingdom Metazoa; phylum Chordata; class Mammalia; order Carnivora; family Felidae; genus Panthera; species Panthera pardus. The sequence continues at coordinate 146,455,818 of NW_026526721.1, read as the reverse complement.
ATGGGATTTTTTTCTGTAATATTTTCTACCTAGTTGGCTGACTTGTAAAAAGGGAGGCTCTTGTTTTTGGTGGGTTGAATTTATTCCCAGAAATATAAATACATTCTTATACTATGTGTGGTAATTTCCTTGTTGATTTTCTTGGGTTGGGCAGGTATACAATCTCACCTGTTGCAAAAAGGGATCATTTACCTCCTTTTTACTTTTACCAAATTTCTTTTAATAATTGTGTTAACGAATATGTCCAAACTAATTTTACATAGGAATGATGTGATTATTCTTGCCTTCGTCTTAATTTTGCTAAAAATGCCTCTAGTTTCCCCCTTTAAGGATTCCATCTATATAAAATAATGTATATTACATTGTGTATAAGGTGTAAATCTATATTACTTTATTAAGAGTTCTTATGGGGCGCCTGGGTGGCTCGGTCGGTTAAGTGTTCGACTTCGGCTCAAGTCATGATCTTGTGGTTCACGAGTTCGAGCCCCGCGTCGGGCTCTGTGCTGACAGCTCAGAGCCTGGAGCCTGCTTCCGATTCTGTGTCTCCCTCTCTCTCTCTGACCCTCCCTCCATTCATGCTCTGTCTCTCTCTGTCTCAAAAATAAATAAACGTTAAAAAAAAATTTTAAACAAAAAAGAGTTCTTAGAAATCTGGAAGAGAGATTAATTCATTCATCTGATAAATTTGCAGGCCTCCAATATTCCAGGCAGGTTTCTAGCTCTGGGGATGTGGTGGGAGGCGAACCAGAGACAAAGCCCTTGCTGTCAAGAAGCTCAAAGTGTCGTGGAACAGACAAGACCAAAAGTCAAATAATAAATGTCAGGTTGCATGAAGTAGATGAGGAGAGGAACAGAGAATAATGCAAATTTATTTAGGATGGTCACGAAGGGATTTAGCGTTTTTAAGTGTCTTTTTATTAGCTCTTGCTTTCTTTTTTTAAATTTGAAATTTTGGAGACACTAGCTCTCTTCGGAACCACAGTCCCTTTCCCCAGCCACTAGCGCTGCCTCCAGCCAAGGGGACTTTAGAGCATACCCAGTGAGCGATTCACCCTCTGGGTCGGCTGGTGGGTTTTGCTTGTTCTTCTGTTATTTCCAGGAACTGATTGTTGAAGAAATGAACCGAATTTGTTAAAGACCAGGGTAATTTATCACCTTGGATAGAGATACTGTTGCTAAGGCAACTGGCTGCATTCCGGGACCCCAGCCTGCAAACGTGACACCTGCCAAGATCTCGGCATCCTGCGTGTCCCTGGCCACCAGCTCTCTGTGTGTTACTTCCGGCCTGGGCAGCATCTGCAGCCCCGTGTCTCCCCCGGGCAGCTGCTGGCATATCTGCCTTTGCCTCCTCTCCCTGTCCCTCCCTCCCTCCCTCCAGCCTCCTGTCAAACCTGCTGGGATGGCAGGAGTAAAATGGGAATGATTGCGGCCTTGCAGGGCGAGTGCGGAATCTTGCCTTGGCTGTTCCCGGCATCCCACCTGCTTCCAGCCGATACATCTTGGGTGAGACTCGGGGTCATTGTAGCTAGTTGCTCAGGTGACAAAATCAAGGTGGGAATGTGGACTGTGGCGCCTTCTTTGTTCCATGTAACTCCCCCCCCGCCCCCTGCAGTGGTCTTTTTTTTTTTTTTTTTTTTTTTAATTGAGGTATATTTGACCTGTAACATCATATTAGTTTCAGGTGTACAACGTAATGATTGGATATTTGCATATATTGCGAAGTGACTACCATGATAGGTCTAGTTAAAATCTGTCAGCATGTGTAGTTAGAACGTTTTTTCTTGTGATGTAAACTTGGAAAATCTAATCTCTCAGCAGCTTTCAGATACACGGGGCACTGTCATTAACTGTCGTCACCATGCTGTACGTTATATCCTCAGGACTTCCTTCTTTCATAACTGAAAGCGTGCGACTTTTGACCTCCTTCAGTCTCCCCACCCCCCCCCCCCCTTGCAACCACTAGTCTGTTCTCTGTATCTATGACCATATATATATTTTTAAGGACCTACATAGAAGTGAGATCCTGCCATATTTGTCTTTTCCGGTCTTGACTTACTTCGCATACGCCCTGTGTGGTGTTCCCTATACAGAAAGATGAGGTTGTTAATACGTTATCGTATCATGACCCAGCGTGTTTTTTAATTTTTAGGTATTTTCCAGTTCTTAAATAATTTCTTATTTCTCCCCTAGTCCTGTGTGCCTCTTTCTTTCCTCAGGGACTTTGGTTCTAAATTCATCTGAAGCCTGTCTTCCCACCTCGACCACTACTGTCTTCTTCCCAGATACGGTCACTTGCCTTTGAACTCCCCCTGCTTGTGACATCGGCCCCACATTGTATTTTCCACAAAGCAACTAGAGGGAATCTTTTTTTTTTTTTTTTTTTTTTTTTTTTAACATTTATTCATTTTTGAGAGACAGAAACAGAGTGCAAGCAGCGGTGGGGCAAAGAGAGAGGGAGACGCAGAATCCAAAGCAGGTTCCAGGCTCCCAGCTGTCGGCACAGAGCCTGACGCGGGGCTCGTGCTCAGGAACCACGAGATCATGACCTGAGCTGAAGTTGGACGCTTAACCGACTGAGCCACCCAGGTGCCCCTAGAGGGAATCTTTTAATAGCCATGTCAGATCACAGAACTGTTAAAAAGCTCCAATGGATGTCTGTTGTACCTACAATAAAACCCGAGTCTTATCTGTGGCCTGCAGGCTCTGTATGATCAGGCCCCTGCTCTTCTCTGACCTCATTTCTCAGACTTCTTGTACCTTCCCCTCATTTCCTTGGCTCCAATCACCTGGCTGCTGCTGTCCCCTGCACATGCCACAACACTCCCACTTCAAGACCTTTGTGTTCCCTGGTCCCCCACACAGCTGTCCCCACGCCTCCTGCTCATTTCTCCCAGGCCTCTGCCCAAATGCTTCCTTTTTAGAGGGGCCTTTCCAGACCAGTCTTTATAAGGTAGATCCCCACCCTACCCCACCCCACCCCATCACTTTCTGTCCCCTTGTCTTTATTTATTTTTAGTTTTTCCTTAGTTTTTTTTTTTTTTTTTTTAATGTTTTTATTTTTGAGAGAGAGAGAGAGAGAGAGCATGAGCAGGGGAGGGGCAGCGTGAGAGGGGGCAGCACAGAGCCCGATGCGGGGCTCGAACTCACAAACCATGAGATCATGACCTGAGCCGAAGTCCAACGCTCAGCCGACACAGCCACCCGGGTGCCCCGCTTATCTTTGCTTTTTAAATCGTGCTCATGACTTGATTCCGTCTGCCATTATGTCATGTATGTATGTGTCATTTGCTGCCCTGGAAATGTAGCTCTCTGTGGTTGTGTCACTGCTAGCGTATAGCAGATGCCCAGTAAATACTGACTGAAAGAACGAATGACCCTTGCAGGTGTTGTCTTGACTCTCTGCCGAATGAAGTAAGTGGGGAAACGCGAAGAAAGAATGTTCACCCAGAATTTCCGCTAGATGTGTGCTTGAGTGCAGTTTTTCGGGAAGAGATTTCTGTCTCCGGTTGGTGGCTCTCTGTGGACGTTTTGGGTCAAGTAGGAAAGTGGTGACTTGGAACACAGGTCCGGAGTCTCCGGCAGAGCCTGGTGGAGGTGTGGAAGTGGGGGCTTTTGCCGGGGGCTCTAGAAGGGGCTGAGGGACCAAGGGTGGGGGGGGGGCTACTCTCCTGTCCTTCGTCTGTGTGTTCAAGGCAGTATTACGTTGTTGATGGAGGAGGTGATAGATGGTGGGAGGCGTAGCGGCCGTCTGTGTTGTGGCTAAGCCCCAGGGTCTATGGCCAGGCTTTGCTCTGTGTTTGCCATTTTAGTACCCCTTGCTGTTTAATGTGGATTGCTGCTTTTCACGTCTAGCTCACAAGAGCAGGAAGCCGCAGCTGATGGGTTAGCGGGGTGTGCGTGGGAGAGAGAACCCATTCACTCGTTGTTTCAGATCGCAAAACTAAAAGCAAGTGGGAGCATGAGACATAGAAGACAATATATGGTCCCGGTGCCCAGTTTCCCTTCAGCGCGTGACCGGCCATCTCTTCACCATGACCTCCTGGAAGGGCACGCTACGAATGAGGGCGACCAGAGATTGGTGGCGGGAGACACGACTGGGTTTGCTTAACCCTTCTCTGGTAGTTCAGGCCCCCGTGTGAGGGGAGAGTGCTGCAGATGCCCAGAAAGGGTTAAACGTATGTAATGTCCTGGCGGGGTATGAATTTGTTTTGATGGTTCATCCTCAAGGAGGAGGCTGAAATGTCTTGCAAGAAATCACTGGCATTGCTCATTTTTTGAAAACAACAGCAACCCATGCTGCTGATCCATTTAGAAGTATGAGCAAGGGACGCCTGGGTGACTCCGTCAGCTGACTGACTGTTGAGAGGACTCTTGATTTCGGCTCAGGTCAGGATCTCATGGTGCGTGGGATTGAGCCCTGCATCAGGCTCCATGCTGACAGCGTGGAGTCTGCTTGGGATTCTCTCTCTCTCTCCTCCCCCCCTCCCTCCCCCTCCCCTCTCTGTCCACACTCCCTCCCTCCCAGCCTGTCCCCCTCCCTGTCCTTCCCCCACTCACACGCCCCCTTTCTCTCTCACTCTCAAAATAAATAAATGCACACACAAAAATAAAATGTGAGCGAAAGTACGGCCTTAAAGCTGGGAATGATACAGCAGACCTTGACCACCATTTAGATTAAATAATAACAGCCATCATGATAATAATGAATTTTGTTAGTGATGTCGAAAACCAGAGGAAAATTAGGTGTGACAGTGAGAACATAAGAGCCATCAGGCAGTAAGTTGCTTCCTGGGGGGCAGTGTTGCTTGTTTGACTCAGAATCTGAACGTTCCCACCGAGCAGAGGGAGAACCTTGATCATTTCAACAACTTAGATAAATTGCTGGCCAGGGCAGATTTAGTAGCTGGCAAAACGAAGTCTTAGTAAAGCTGTGAACATCTCTGAACCGGCTTAATTGTTGAAGCTTCGTTGAGATCACTAGTGTTGCTATTTATTGCCGTTGGCGGTCAGCACTTCGTGTGTTGGTAGGAGCTCCCTGGGCCCTCGTGAGGCCCTTGCGATGTGTCCGCTCTTGGGGTGGGGCACGTCATTTTGGAGCAATTCCGCTGGTTAAGATGAAGAGTTTCACTTACTTTTCCCTCCTCTGTTCTCATGTGTGCTCAAGTCGGTAGATCGCATTCCGCTGTTCTGCTGTGTTTTGCTCAAGGCGGGATCATTTGCCAGACTGGCTTTGCATCTCCTGACTCGCTAAATAACCTCAGGCACATGGTTTTTGTTTTTGAGAGAAAATCCCAAGCAGGCTCTGCGCTGTCAGCAAGGAGCCCAACACGGTGCTTGAACTCACGAATCGTGAGACCATGACCTGAGCTGAAATCAAGAGCCGGATACCTAACTGACCGTGCCACCCAGGCGCCCCCTTAGGCAGGATTTTAAACTTCTTCCTGCCCCTTTTTCCTTTTCTGTAAAATGGAAATAATTTCAGAACTATTATCAGGACCAAAAATCCATTATATGATAGTATTGGATTATAACCCTTAGAATAAAATACCCATGATTCATGCTGATATAAGTAAAGGGAGTAAACAGAGGAAACAGCTCTTCCTTGGAGTAGAATTCCAATTAATAAATGTAGAAGGAATGAGAGAAATAGATTACCCTCTGGACAAAACAGTAGTAATGGCTAAAGTTAGTAAGTGAAAGTACAATGAGAAACAAGATATTTACATAATCTCTTTCTCCCCACAAGATACTTACTAATTACAAAGAGAAAATAGTACTTTGGAGAAATGCAGCAGATACCCCTACAACCAAGCGATCAAGGTTAACATCACCAGTGATAATAAGACTTAACGACATCATGTACCCCTCCCCCTGCCCCCCCAGACACGATGCACTGAGAAATCACATCACACTGTGGTATTCTTGCCTCAAATGCACATAATCTCAGTTTAATCATTCAAAACCATGAGGGACGTTTTGGAAACACTTGGCCTGGACTTCTCAAAGATTTTTTTTTTAATTTTAATTTATTTTTAATGTTTATTTCTTTTTGAGAGAGACTGCGAGTGGGGGAGGGTCAGAGACAGGGAGACACAGAAATCTCTGTGTCCGACGCAGGGCTCGAGCCCATGAACGTGAGATCGTGACCTGAGCCGAAGTCGGACGCTTAACCGACTGAACCATGCAGGCGCCCCGTTTGTTTATTTTTTAGAGCTTGAGCAAGGGGGAGGGGCAGAGGGAGAGAGAGAGAGAATCATAAAGCGTTAACCTTAGGGGAAGCTGGGGGAAGGGTCTGTAGAAATTCTGGGTGATTTTTTTTTTTTTTTTTTTTTTTGCAACTTGGATGTAAGTCTCAACTTATTTCAGAGTAAAATGATTTTATTTGTTTTTTAAGTTTATTTTGAGAGCGAGCAGGTGTGCATGAGCCGGGGAGGGGCAGAGAGAGAGGGAGAGAGAGAATCCCAAGCAGGCTCGGCATTGACAGCGTGGAGCCCGACTTAGGGCTTTGAACCCACCCACTGTGAGATCATGACCTGGGCCAAAATGAAAAGAGTCAGTCGCTTAGCACACTGAACCCCAGACCTTCCCCCTGAAAGCAAAATGATTTTGAAACTCCATTATGCATGCGGGGACCTTGACTGAGTGTGTCCAGCATAGTATGTGCTCAGTAAACTGATGATTGCCGCTGCTGCTCTTTCTATTGGGCGTGGAGGGTGGTGGTTACAGATATTGTTGGTTCTGCCAGGGCAGTAGCAGGCGAGAAGCTACTCTTGTGTTGTCATAGGGTTACAGGCTTGGTGCTCGTGTCCTTTGACAGCTGGCTCTCACTGTGTCTGCCTAGAAAAGTTTAGGCCCTCAGGCTGACCTCGAGCCAACACCCCTGTGGGAGAAGAGGGGCTAGAACTGGTCATTGACTCAGTGGATCTCTGCTTGGAAGCTGGGGGTGGGGCCATCAGATCCTGGCTTCTTCCCTGGATTCCTGGCAAACCTGTTGTCACCTTTCCCACCTCATGGGAAGAAAGAGGAGTAGGCTCCTCGCTGTTTTTCATGGCAAGGTGGAGAGTTTGAATTTTGCTTCTGCTCAGAAACCATTTGCAGGAACCTGACCACACGGTCACGCCTCGTATGCAAGTGAGTCTGCGCAGGGGCAACCGGCTTAAAGACTGATAAAGCCTGGGGAGGGATGGTCTCAAGCGGAGAAAAGGGGAGTGGATTCCAGGGGAGCAGGAATGGTCCCTGCCCCAAAGTACCTTCTGCGATCTTTGTATAGTTCAGAAAAGTTTTACAGGTATGTTGCCCACACCTTCAACCCTACCTCTTATTACCTATACGCAGAGAAGGTCTGGGGCACCTGGGTGGCTCAGTAGGTTAAGCCTTGGACTCTGGATTTCAGCTCAGGTCATGATCTCACGGGTTCGTGAGATCGAGCCTCACGTCAGACTCTGTGCTGACAGCACGGAGGCTGCTGGGGGTTCTCTCTCTCTCCCTCTTTGTCCGTCCCTCCCCGCTTGTACTGTCTCTCAAAAAAGAAGGTCTAAGCTCTTAAGAGCTGAAGCATTGAGAGCCCGATTGTAACCCGACGGCATAAGATGTTGATGTGCATCTCCTAGCATAACGTACTTTTGAGGGCGTTCGTGGATCTTAAGGTACCTCTGCTGGTCTTTTCTTTCCTTGCAGGGGAGTTGTGTTTGCTCCTGAAAGACGTGTCAGGTCTTTTGCCTGAGTGTGAATGAGGCTATAGATTTGATCCCTGCGGGGATAGATCTCATGGTGCTGCTGCTGTGGGAGGGCTCTTACCAGACACTGACCCGAGTCCCCGACCCTCATGCTACATACTCAGAAGCTGCTGGATGTACTTTGGAGGCCGTGTAGCACCTGGTAAGCTGGCAAGGGAGAAGTCTTTAGAGCAGTTGGAGGAGGGGTAGCAGGAGGTAAGAGACCGGCCACTTTGTCACTGGGCGAACGTTCACTTTTCACATCCATTCGCTCCTTCTTCTGCTCACGTGGTGTCAGCAGCAGCTGTGTATCTGTAGGGAACTTGGGGGACCTGAGGGCCACAACAGTCACATCACTGCATTGTGGGCATGTCCATGCAGCCCCACGTGGACCAGTTTAGTTCTGTCTAGAGAGAGTGAGCCCTTCTCCCATGCCCGTAGAAGGTTTCCAGTCCTCATGCCTGACGCTCGACATCCAGAGGCTGTAAAAAACAAACCCCAAAACAAACAATAAGTTGGGATGGTGAAATCCGAAGCCCGCCCCCAACCTCGGAGGTAAGGAAATGTCAGTAGCCGTGTCTTTATCTGTAAAGAAAAGAACGTTTAAGAGGCTAACTTTTTTTGGGGGGAGGTGGTCAGAGAAAAGGTCACGGGGACGGTAACGGGTTATTTTGTAGCTGAATTAAAATCTAAGAAAGTTGATAAAGTCTGAGACACAGTCGCTATTTTAGGCTTAGTTTCAGGAAAACCTCACAGTGAAAGCCCGAGGACGTTACAAACTGGGTGATTCTGATAACATTTTTCATATTACAGACTCCTGTAATTTCAAGGTCTCCTTAAGTGTTATCAGTACCGTTTTCTCTTTAAAATAAAATTTGAATGTGTCCCGTAAGTTTTTACAGCATATTGAGTTTCATGGTATGGCTGTGAATTTTAATCTGCCCCCCAAATGTGGCTCATTAAGTAAACGTCTTTCTCCTCGCTCTAGCCCTGTGTGGTTTTGCGCTCCTTGTTTCTGCCTGTAAGCAGTGGTGGTTTGCCTACTCATTTGCTTTTGGTGACAGAAGGGGCATGGAAGTTTTAGTTTGGGGGTTTAGCATTAGTGGGCAGGCGGTCTTTTTATTAGCCTGCCCAGGAGGGCTGGAACACGTGGTGTGTGTGATGGTCCCGTGAGCCCTGTGGCGGGCTGGTGTCTACACGGGGCCCCACACTGCGACCTCTCGTTTTTCCCAGCGACCGGTTTGACTCGTACGTGAGCATGATCAGAGATGGCACCCTGCAAGAAATCTTTTTTTATTTAAAAAAAATAGTTTTTATGCTTATTTAGTTTTGAGACAGAGAGAGACAGGGCATGAGCGGAGGAGGGGAGAGAGAGAGGGAGACACAGAATCCGAAGCAGGCTCCAGGCTCTAGGCTCTGAGCTGTCAGCACAGAGCCCGATGTGGGGCTCGAACTCATGAGCTGTGAGATCATGACCTGAGCTGAAGTCGGACACCCAACCGACCAAGCCACCCAGGCGCCCCCCTGCAAGAAATCTTGACGTGAAATGTTGCTGCTGCCCTGTGGAGGACCAGCGTGCCCGTGTATTGATCCGAAATATTATCGAGGGTGTCGAGGACACCAGAGGATGTGGGGGGACACTCCATTTTAAAAACATCCGTGCTTTCTGCACAAGAGTGTGTGGCACCTGGGGCTGTGTCATCGGCGCGATTCAAGTTAATGTGACAAGTTGGACAACTCATTAGGATCATTTCCTGCCCCCAACTTCTTGCCCTTTTAGGGGCACCCTGGTGGCTCAGTCGGTTGAGTGTCCAACTCTTGATTTTGGCTCAGGTCACGATCCCAGGGTCGTGGGATTGAGGCCTGTGTCGGGCTCCGAGCTGAGCATGGACCCTGCTTGGGATTCTCTTTCCACCCTCCCTCTGCCCCTCTACCCCATTTGTGCTCCCTTTCTCTCTGTAAAGTAAAAAAACAATTTTCAAATTTATTTCATTATTTTTTAATGTTTATTTTTGAGAGAGAGAGAGCGGGGGGAGGGCAGAGAGAGAGAGAGAGGGAGACGCAGAATCCCGAGCAGGCTCCAGGCTCCGAGCTGTCAGCACAGAGCCTCACGCGGGGCTCGAACTCCCAAATCATGAGATCATGACCTGAGCCAGAGTCGGACGCTTAACTGACTGAGCCAGCCAGGCTCCCCTAAGAAAACAATTCTTGCCCTTTTCTCATTTGATTGACCAAATTAAATCTGGGCAGAGAGGTTTTTGTTTGCTTTATTTTGTCTTTATAAATGTTTTTAAGTTTATTTATTTACTTTGAGAGAGAGAATGTGCATGTGAGCCAGGGGAGGGCAGAGAGAGAGGAGAGAGAATCCTAAGCAGGCTTTGCACCATCAGCACAGAGCCTGATGTGGGGCTTGAATGCACGTACCACGAGATCATGACCTGAGCTGAAATCAAGAGTCAGACACTTAACTGACTGAGCCACCCCGGCGCCCCCGTGGTCATCATTTCTGGGGTGCCCACCGTGTACCAGACATGCGCTGATGACTTCTCATCTTTACCACGAGCTCCATGAGCCAGGCCCCATCACGATCACCAGTTTATACTGGGTGCGGAGAGGGCAAGTAACTCCCCCAAGGTCAGGTGGCTATAAATGTGGAGCTACAGGTCAGACCGGCTGGTTGGCCTCTAAGCCCACCCTCTCAGTTGTGGCTGGACTTGAGTCCCCTGCTCTCACTTGGGCTATGTGAAAATCAGGCCCAGAGGATGAAAACGTCCGGCAGATAGACCACGCAAGAGGAGAATCAGATCGCGTTCTGGGAGGGCCTGTTGTGTCAAAGACCCGCCGACTTTGGGCTTCGAACGGCAGTTCCCTGCAATTCAGACTCCAACTGTGTAGAGAACTTGAAGAAACCAGTTTCCTTCCTTTACTTAGTTGGAACTGATTAACTGGTGAGGTTTCATGTGCCTGATTCTAATAGAAATGGAAGGCAAGCCACACGATGAGAAATGTTCCAGCCACGTTAAGCATAGTAAGGAGTGGGTAGCGTTAATTTTAATAATATACTTTAACGTCTTATATCCAAAACATTACAATTTCAACATATGATCAACAATAAAAATGGAGACACACTACGTTCTTGTTCAAATTAAGTCTTTGAAATTCAGTGCACATTTTATACATAATGCACAGATCTCTGTTGGGACCAGCCATGTTTCACAGGCTCAGTAGCTAAATGGGGCTGGAGGCTACCATATTGAATAGCCTTTATTGGTAGTTAAATGTACTGACAGCCTGACAGGCCACTTCTTGGGCCTGGACCCAGAGTCTGGAACAGTTTGTATAAAAGTGATCTTCACTGTTCCGGTTTTCACCACAGACTATGAATGTGTGTGGATTCCAGGTTTAGAGCACTGGAAGGAATCATAGTTACCAATTTTATTTAATAAGACCCTCCCCTCCCCCCCATTTTACACATACAAGTGTAAAGGAAGAAAAATAATTTTCCCTTTACCCTTGTGAGTTCTTGGCTGAGAATCCATGTAGTAAAAGGTTAACAGGAGAAAAACAGAAGTTTATTAACAAGTATACCTCATGTATACAAGTGAGGTACCCAAGGAAAAATGATTATCTCCAAGATGTGACTTAGAAGACCATTTCTCATAGCATCTTCAACAAAGACCGGTAAATGTGCAAAGAAATGACAGGACAGGGGCTCCTGGCTAGCTCAGTCAGTGGAGCGTGCTACTCTTAATCTTGGGGTTGTAGGTTCGAGCCCCTCGTCAGGTGTAGAGATTACTTAAAATCTTGAAAAAAGGAAAGAAGAAGAAATGACAGGACAAAGGAGAGTGGTTTTAGAGTTCCAGGGGCAGAGATAAAGGCTAGCTAGTACAGTTTGTTATGTAGATTCCTCGGGGGCCCGTCCAAGTTGATAAAGTTGTCCTGGGATTAACCTTCATCCTTGGTAGAGGGGAGAGGAGGGACACCTTTGTAAATTTATGTCCTGCCTTTTGGCAAACCAGGTGGTCAGGGAGCTTTTCTTGTGTCTGCTTCCTAATTGCCTCCAGCTCAAAATAATCCTTAGGCCAAAGTGGCATTATCTTGGGGCACAATCTGCTACCCTTCAAAGGCAAGGATGCTCAGGAAGATGTCCGAGGTCACACAGAGAGCAACTCAGACACAGTTAATCTTTTCAGCACATTGTGTTGCAGAAATAGCAAAGCACCACGGAGTCACGCCGACTTTCGTGTAGAAGACCTCTGTGTGTGTGTGTGCGTGTGTGCATGCGGGTGTGTGTGCGCGCGCGTGTGTGTGTGTTTTAACGTATACCCTTTTCTGTGGAAAAATAGCAGTGACCTTTTGTAGAGTTCACCGAACTGTAGACTGGAGAGATAGAAACATTTTCTGAGGTTGACTGGTTCAACTTTATTTTCTCTCCTGGGTCCTGAGGATCAGGGAAGTTAAATGGTTTGCACGAGGTCACAGACGTGGATCTCTTGCCCTGTAGCCCGTGGTCTTGCCGTCATACTCGGAAGACGATGGTGGGAATCAGGGCTTTAAAACACAGCGCAAAGGGGAAATTCCATCTAAGTGCTGAGGGTTATGTTAGGACTTTAACTTTGCTTTTGAGCACTCGTCCTGAGTTGAGATCTAGCCCTAAAATTGTGTGCCAGCCTCTCTGAAAGGAACACGAATGCGGATGGGGGAAGTTGCCTCCGCAGGCAGGAAACGAATCAATTACTGCTTAAGAAGATCATGAATGATGTTGACGCTTCCTGTGTTGGGACGCTAAGGTAGAAGGTAGAGGCCCTCCCTGAGCCATATTCCTATGCCAAGAGAGTAGTCAGCTATAAGAAATCATTCAGGGCAGTGTTTATCCACCCGAGGGCATATGGCAATGCCAGGAGACATTTGCTAGCTGGCATCAAGTGGGTAGAAGCCAGGGAGGCTGCTAACACCCTTCAACACACGGGACACTCCCGTACAATCACCTGGCCTGACGTGTCCACAGTGTCGAGGGTGAGAACCCCGACTTACAGGAGAAAGGGGCAAAATACGTATGCATCTGAACTCTCTGTATTTGAAAAAGCTGATTCCCTTTATGTTAATAGGTCGTCTTAACACTGTTTTTCACGAGTGCAAATTTAACTGCAGATGCATTTTGCTTGGGAAGCTTAGAAGGTCTTGATAATTCCATGTTATTTTATAAACCAGAGGTGCTTTTTCAGAAGACTGTAGGGAAAGTGGCCATATTTATGACAGCATCCTGTTTGAAGAAGGTGAACTTGTGCTTGGTGCTCAGTTTAGGGTTGTTAGCGTAATTCCCATACATGACCTTCCCTCCTCAAGCCCCACATAGTATTGAACCTTAACAGCTGGTAAATAAGCAATTAGCCGCTATATTGTCCGATGTTTATTGTTAATTAGATCATATCTAATCTCCTATATATGTGTGTATATATATATATATGTATATATATGTGTGTGTGTGTGTGTGTGTTCAATTTTGAGAGAGAGAGAGAGAGCATGAGCAGGGGAGGGGCAGAGAGAGAGGGGGACACAGAATCTGAAGCAGGCTCCAGGATCTGAGCTGACAGGACAGAGCCCGATGCGGGGCTCGAACCCATGAACGATGAGATCATGACCTGAGCTGACACTTAACTGAGCACCCAGTCGCCCCAGAAATAGATTTTTTAAAAAGCTCTCCAAGGGTTCATTTTTCTGCATACATTATGTCACAGGGTCATACAAACAGGTGGTTGACTGTAGTCTTGGAAACTCCAGCAAGTTGGAGGCTGGAGTGTCTGGCTGCTTCTGCTGTCGCTATTTTAGGCAGAGAGAAAGTGTTTTCCGTGTCTGGCTGGGAGTTCACTGGAGGTACACCTGCCACAGGGAAAGGGAGGCAGGACAGGAAAGGGATTAATTAGGAAGGCGTTTCCGCCCCCTCTGGCTGGTTTGCCGATAGGGACGGCTGGGGAAAATAACGGGGCTGGTAAAATTGGCTAAACTGATAGGTGTTTTCTCTATTCCCAGAAACAGCAAAGGGAGTCTAAAACTTTTTTCATACTTAGCTTCCAGGAAGTCTGACTTGTGTGAGTTCTTGAGGACAACGCCAGTCCCCGGGCCTTTCTGTAACAGCCAGTATGTCTCTATAGCTGAGAATTGAAAACTGCCATGCACACACAAACCCTAAAAACGAAACCAGAAAAGCTGCTGTGCTTTCTAATTTTGAGATAATTAGGAACCTTTCAATATTCTCATAGGCTGGTTGTGGGGGAGGGGAACCATTTTGCATCATGCTTAAGATAGAATTGTTTGAGGGGCGCCTGGGTGGCTCAGTCGGCTAAGCGGCCGACTTCGGCTCAGGCCACGATCTCGCGGTCCGTGAGTTCGAGCCCCGCGTCGGGCTCTGGGCTGATGGCTCGGAGCCTGGAGCCTGCTTCCGATTCTGTGTCTCCCGCTCTCTCTGACCCTCCCCCGTTCATGCTCTGTCTCTCTCTGTCTCAAAAATAAATAAACGTTAAAAAAAAAAAAAATTAAAAAAAATTAAAAAAAGATAGAATTGTTTGAAAGGCACCCTTGGCTTTTTTGAACACTTGGGAAAGCGTCATTGAAATGTTCGGCTTTACAACTTGATTATGATTTTTCCCTTCCTGAGTGTTTATTTCAAGTGACACATGATGTTTGATTGCTTGAAAACTCATGGAATGTTCTTTGAGTTTCCAGATCCTGTATCTTGCTCATTTTTTAATCCCTCACAGCACTCCCGTCCACTGCTTTACACATCATGTGGCTCAGTAAATGTTGGGCTGAATTGGAGTCTTCTGTGTTTTCTTTTTTTCCTTCTTCTAAAGGTAACCCTTTGAAATCTAATTTTTCACTTTAAGCACTGGGTGCTTTTAAGGTCCTAATGAATCACATGATGGCGTGTTTTTCTCACTGGCTGGTAACTAGCTCTTTAGGGCATAGAGATAAGGTTTTAATGGATTTTTAAGGTACTTTGGCCTTAAGCAGCTCAACTCAGTAAAGCTTTGTCAAGTAAAAGTAACTAGTGTGCTCTTTCCCACAAGCCAATAAGAACTCCCGTTTTCACTGGCTTTAAGGTAAGTGTGCCTTCAATGCTAGTATAGCAAACTTCCAGAGTAAAAGCCGGACTTTGCCCTGCGTGAATGCTTGTAAAAACAATGTCAGGTTATCAGAAAATGTCAGAACCTCAGGGGAAGTGCATCTGTATTTTCGCTGGGTGTTCATTCTCCCTTTATAACTGCGTCCCAGAAATGCATACCAAACACCGCGTGGCCAACTGGCTTTTACCAAATGTGAGGTTTTAGCCTGCGAAAGTGCCCTCCACATTAATTCTACCTCTAAAAGCCGCCGCTCACACACTCCCAGTCTCTGAGGTTTGAAAAGATGCATTATGGTTTTTAAACGACAAGATTTTTCACCGAGCTTAAGAGCCAAATCTTGAGGAGAACGAGCTGTTCCAGCATTAAAAATGACACTTCTGTTTGGAAACAAAAATGGGTTTTGTGTTGTTTTGGTTTTTGCAAAAAGGTCACACAGGTAGTTTTTCTTCCGTGGCATTTATTTTAATGATCCAAGTGGACCGGAGTCCAGCCCTCTCCAACCCCTCTCCTTCTGCATTTGGTAATTGTTTATGAGTCTCAAATGTCCAGTTCCTTATGCCAGCCAGCCAGCCAGGGAACCCTCTACCATATGGCTTAGGTTTCGGGGATAACATTAAAATGAGTTCCAACAAGCATATCTGTGTTTTCTGCACCATCTGGCCTTCCGACACATATGCAGTAGATCTTTCCTGTCTGGGCTGGCTGATCTGAGTTGAATGATGTAAGCTTATTACCCAGGAAAGACTGTTGTGGAGGTCACACGTCGAGTGGGTGTGTGTGCACAGTAGTTTCTGCAAGGGTGTGCTTAGGGCTTTCAGATCTTCACATGCAAGCCTTCGGGTCAGACCCTGTGGACCGATCCCAGTTCTGAGGAACCTCTCAGCTCTGCAGGAATCCGTGGCGTCTCTCCCTGCAGGTGGCGAGGGGAATGCCGCAGGGTCCATCATGTGGCCCCTTAATCTTTATCCTCCATCAGTGTTTAGTAATTGGCAGACGGTGGGTCCTAACATCTGTGATTCAGGGACGTAAGAGTTTGATATATGCGATCGGTAAAGCAGCTTCGAACTATTCGGGGGGTAATTCAGGACACCTTTCTTGTCGAGCACATACTCAGGGGTTCGCCAGGACTGTCACACACAAACGGTCTTTTAAAGGCTTTGGGAACATGTTGCCAAACGGCCCGGAGAAAAGTCACCCTAGTTGATACCCTTGGCTGGCAGGCATTGTGACTGCTCGCTTTCTTGAACGCCTGCCGACTCCCAGGATCATCATATTTAAAAATTTTTGTCGCCTTGCTCGGCAGACAAAAGAAGTACCTAGTTGTCCTTCTCATTTGCGTTCTCTTTAGTTACTTGTGAGATTGGAAGATGTCCTATGTTTATCCATTATCTGTAATTTTTATTTTGGTAGTTGTGCTGCTTATAGGTTTTTTAAAAGTTAGTTTCAAGTGTTAGTATAAAGGTAACACGCGCTCAGAGTTTTGTCCTTGTTAAGGTCAACGTTAGAGATTTTGTTTTTTTAATTGAAGTGTAACTGGCGTACGGTGTTATATTAGTTTCAGGGATACACCGTAGTGATTTGACCACACTCTGTGCTACTCTGTGCTCACCATGATGTGTGGTCACGGTCACCGTACGACGTTATTGCAGTATTATTGACCGTGTTCCCGATGCTGTATTTTTCATCTCCGTGACTTATCTTATAACTCGAAGTTATAAAATAATCATAATCCCCTTCATCTGTTTTGAGCATCCGCACCTCCCCTCTCTGGCAACCACCAGTTTGTTCTCTGTAGTTAAGAGTCCATTTGGTTTTGGGTTTTGTTTTTTAATTCCATGTACAAGTGAAATCATATAGTATTTGTCTTTCTCTGGCTGACTTAGCATAGTACCCTCCAGGTCCGTCCGTGTTGGCAAGATCTCATTCTTTTTTATGGGTGAGGAATATTCCATTTGATATCTGTGCCATGGGAAATATACATATACTACATTTTTATCCATTCATCTGTTGCTGAGCACTTGGGCTGCTTCCATATCGTGGCTATTGTAAATAATTCTGCAGTAAACATAGGGGTGTGTATATCTTTTCTGGTGTTTTCATTTTCTTTGGGTAAGTACCCAGTAGTGTAATTACTAGGTCATATGATATTTCCATTTTAATTTTTGGAGGAACCTCTATACTGTTTTCCGTAGTGGTTGCACCAATTTACGTTCCCGTCAACAGTGCACGAAGATTCCTGCTTACGGTTTTATCTCGCTAATACCCACTTACTGGAGTGAGGAACATCCATGTGGTGGGATACCAGCTAGCCCTTAAGATCGTGTTGAAAAAAATATCTAACATTATTGCTATGTATTCATATTACATTAAATGAAAATAAATCAGTAAGAAAAATGTGTGTCATACTTCCAATTTAATACAACATCAAAGAAGTACATGCATACAACGTCTATATTTCAGAGTCACACGTTTATACACTCTGCAATTCTGATTACAAGGAAAAAGTAGACATTATTTTTGGTGAGCGGCCCCAGAATCCTGGTGATCCTCCGGTCTGGGAAGGAGGAGAGGTCTCAGTCTGTTCTAGCCTCGTCTCTTGGTTTTGCTGGGGCTGATGGTCCTCCTGCCTCCTGATGGCCCCGCTTCGGTTTCCAATGGGGTTGCACATCCCCCCCACCCTTGGCCACATCTGGGTATGTTCCCCCCGACTGGCTTCTTTTCCCTCGAAGTGTCCTTCCTGAAGCAATGTCACTCCCGTAGGTGGTACTCCTGGCTGTCAGAACATCCACCCCCCTACCCCGACTCCTCCACAGGCAGGTGCTGAGTTCCTGATACTTTCTTTGCCTTGCACGTCTTATCACCCACTCAGTCCTCTCTGCCCCGTACCCTATGATTCTGCAGTTGCTTCCATGCTGTGTTCAGGTGGTAAGGAGTTTGAGAATTCATTTCCCTTCCCAAAAGTACTGACTAGGCTACTTGTTTCATGATAGACTCAAATAAGACCAAAGAATGACCCCTTGGTGATGTCTCCTACCTCTTCTTGCCCTCTGTGTACCTTCCATTGAATCTGTGGTTGGCGGCTTTCAGACCACACGATTATAGTTTAGGAAAGTACATCTGACAATATCTCACTGAAAACACATTAAAAAAAACTAGAAGGAAATACACCAACGTATTGATTTTTCCTTGGAATTAATGGAGGCATAGGTAAGTTTTATTTCTTCATGTTCTTTTGTATTTCCCAAATTTCCTACCATGCCCATATAGTCCTTTTTAGAATTCTACAAAGCCTTTTTAAAAATTTAATTAGTTTATTTTAATGTTTGTTGATTTTTGAGAGAGAGAGACAGAGCATGAGCAGGAAAGGGGCAGAGAAAGAGAGAGGGAGACAGAGGATCTGAAGCAGGCTCTGTGTTGACAGCAGAGAGCCTGACGATCATGGGGTTCGAACTCACGAACCATGAGATCATGACCTGAGCTGAAATCAAGAGTCGGACACTCAACCAGCTAAGCCACTCAGAAGCCCCTACAAAGCCTTTTTTAGTTGGACTGTTTTTTTCTTTTTCTTAAATGTTGAGAAAGGGGGAAAATGAGTGAGACGTAGTATGCTTTTGGGATTGCCCCAAAATTTTTAGTCGTTCAGCATCATATGCCACCTTCCTTCTCCACCTCACCCCAAATTTGCAAGACTAGATCAGGAGTTCTGTGTCTGTCTGTCACCAGCAGGTGGACCTTGGCAAAGGACTAGGTTGAATTAAGAACTCAGGAAAATCACTCTTCTTTTAATGTCTTTGATACTTGTTTTGACATTCATTCTACCTTGATCAAAGTTATCTTCTATTAAGTAACATCATGGCAAGCGATCCTTTCATAGGATGAAACTTGGCATGATACCTTTTTTGGTATTTTTATCTGTGTTGATGATCTAGAAAGATTATCCATGTAAACCTGCCAGGGTTAGATTGCTGACCTGTCTGAAATCCAGATGTAGGCTGTTTCTAGACAAATTTAACATTTATCCCAGAATCATCTTTTTTGGGAAGGGAAAAGTTTCTTTCTTTCATGTGGCAAGAAATAAAAAGACCCTCCCCCATCCCATTTTAATGTTTTTGTAACATTTTCTCGTCTTTGTCCCTTTGCATTAATATTGTTCATACACATACTACACTTGTGGCCAGAAAACTTCATCTGTTTCACTTAATATACTTTTCTATTAATATTCTACATATATATTTTGAAAATTCAATTTGTAGATTTACTTAAAATATCAAAATTTTCTAAAATTTATTTAAACAGTACTCTCTTGTGGGGTATATTTAATTTTTTTTTTTTTAACGTTTATTTATTTTTGAGACAGAGAGAGACAGAGCATGAACGGGGGAGGGGCAGAGAGAGAGGGGGACACAGAATCGGAAGCAGGCTCCAGGCTCCGAGCCATCAGCCCAGAGCCCGACGCGGGGCTCGAACTCACGGACCGTGAGATCATGACCTGAGCCGAAGTCGGACACGTAACCGACCGAGCCACCCAGGCGCCCCGTCTTGTGGGGTATGTTTAGGCTGGTTGGCATTTAAAACCTTGATTTTGGACATTATTTTAGTACTGTGCATGGATAGCATTTATGTCTCAAAAGTTTCTTAGCTGTGCCCGTGTGAGGTATGTAGCCTGTGAATGAACTTGAGGGTGAGTGGTCTGTCTTTGAGCTCTCATTTTGCTGATCAACAGGATTGATGTGGCTGACCTGGCTGTCTTCCCAAAGGACACACACTATTAATATATCATCTTTCAAATCTTTTATATATGGTTAAAGGAACCAGACTTACTGTGGTGAAATCAATCCAGAAATAGCCCCGCAAATTTTAGCCTCTATCAAATCCCTTTTTTATGGCTTTAAAAGAAAGAAAATCGACAAGTCAAGTTCCCTGTGATATTTGTACATCCTTTGATAAGCAGTAAATTACTCACAAAGGCAAATAGACTAGGGGAAATGAATTAAGGAGGAGGCATCTGACCATATCTTGACCACCTATTCTGTGATGGGCGTTGTACAAAATTTTTCATAGTTGCCTCATTTAATCCCAGACAAGCTTGGTAAATAGGTAGTGTCATCTCTACCTTCTGGGGGAGACAGTTGAATACTGGATGGGTTTAAATCCTTTGCCTCAAGTCTCAGCTAATTAGGAGGTGAGCTAGTTCAGATCTGGGTCTGTTTAATCCCAGAAGCGTGTGCTGTTGGTCTGGCCCGTGCCACTCACATCTGGAATACTCCAGTGTGTAGTAACTGGGGTTACCTGAGGGGGGTGCGATGATGCATTTTATTTCACTATCTTTTTTTTTTTTTTTTTTTTTTACTAGGTTACTGGCTTCTTATAGAAGGATATAACTCCGGAACAGCCAGAGGGAAGAGATGAATAGGGCTGGGAATGGGGAAAGGGCATGGAGCTTCCTTGCCCTTTCTAGGTTTGTCGTTCTCTCTGAATCTTCACTTGTTGACCACCCTGGAAGCTCCCCATGATGCATTTTATTTTTTATTTATTTATTTTTTTATTTTTTTTAAATGTTTATTTATTTTTGAGACAGAGAGAGAGCATGAATGGGGGAGGGGCAGAGAGAGAGTGAGACACAGAATTGGAAGCAGGCTCCAGGCTCTGAGCCATCAGCCCAGAGCCCGACGCGGGTCTCAAACTCACGGACCGCGAGATTGTGACCTGAGCTGAAGTCGGACCCTTAACCGACTGAGCCACCCAGGCGCCCCAGCCCCATGATGCATTTTAAATATCAAAGACTTAGGTGTAAAAAAATATATAAAACATTAAAAGTACTGAAACCACTTGGGAGTGGAATGGGGAAGGTCTTTCAAAATGTGACTTAAAAAATCTTAAGCTAAAATGGGGCACCTGGATGGCTCACTTGGTTAAGCATCCAACTCTTGGTTTTTGTTCAGGTCATAATCTCCCAGGTTCGTGAGTTCGAGCCCCGCATTGAGCTCCGCTCCAACAGCGTGATGCCTGCTTGAGATTCTCTCTGTCCCTCTCTCTCTGCCCCTCCCCTGCTTACTCATGCGTGTACTCTCCCTCTCTCTCAAAATAAACGAACTTTAAAAAAAGAAAAAATAGGGGCGCCTGGGTGGCTCAGTCGGTTGAGCGTCTGACTTGGGCTCAGGTCATGATCTCACGGTCCGTGAGTTCGAGCCCGCGTCGGGCTCTGTGCTGACAGCTCGGAGCCTGGAGCCTGCTTCCGATTCTGTGTCTCCCTCTCTCTCTGACCCTCCCCCGTTCATGCTCTGTCTCTGTCTCAAAAATAAATAAACATTAAAAAAAAAATGAAAAAAAAAATAAAAAGAAAAAAAACGAAAAAATAATCTTAAGCCAAAAACAAAAAAGAGAGTCATAAATTTGAGTTCATAAAAGTAAAAACAGAACCAAACCTCAAAAAACCCCAACTTTCTCACTACCAAAAATATATCCTAAACAAAGTCAACTTGGGGCAATAATTACAGCTCATGGTGTAGGTAAAGGGCCAATTCCCCTGTTGTATAAAGAGCTCCTAGAAAGTGGTGAAGAAAAACCCAACAACCCCGTGGAAAATTGAGGAAAGAATAGGAGAATACAGCTATATGTGGGGCTCAAAACCACGACCCTGAGATCATGACCTGAGCTGAAATCAAGAGCTGGGCACTTAAACGACTGGGCGACCCAGGCACCCCGAGAGTCACACACGATGTTAACGGTTGAGTTGAACCCTTAACTGCCATTCCCAGACTCCCTGCTTTGCTTTGCGCTTACAGGTGGGAATTGGGCCTAGTGAACCCGCCGTAGGACCAATGGGTCCAAGTCTGGGAATTCTTCACCGAAACGATTTCTTTAGCAATTGCCTGGCCAGACCTGACTTTTATCTTGGTTCCTTTCCTGTCTTTTATTCTTCCACAAATTCCGATCAGATGCCTACCAGGTGTCCAGTACCGTTACAGAGAAAAGGACTTTGACAGCTTCTATGGAGCCTACTAATTTGAATCAAATACTCTAAAGTGACACCACGCTGGTGAGACAGTGACTGCTTACTTACTCACCTCAAACAGAGCGGAACATTTCTCTGTAGATGAAAAACAATCACTGGACTTTAAAAATAACTGATCTAAATTATTACGTTCTAACAACTAATGGGACAGTAAGTGCTGAGCGTCGCCACCATTGCTAGAAGTTTCCTGTGATCCAGAGGCCATGAAAAGATGAGCCACAAATGTGGCCCTGAGATGCTGTTCAGATCGCAGTTTCCAGAAGGCCTGGGTATTGAGAAAACCTAGTGTAGTGGCATCTTGCTCCGAAGTGTTGTAGCTCTTCGTTATTCATTGATTTAAATGCTAACCTTTCTTCATCGTCTGTTTTTAGTTCAGGATTGAGCATAGTCTCCTCCTGAGATGAGTTAATTATTGCTTAATTGTTCTTCTCTTAAAATTTAGTTTTTATTTTTAGTTTTATTTGTTAAAAACTTTTTAATGTTTATTTTTGAGAGAGAAAGAGAGAGGGAGAGAGAGAGCACGAGTCAGGGAGGGGCAGAGAGAGAGAGGGAGACCCAGAATCTGAAACAGGCTCCAGGCTCTGAGCTGTCAGCACAGAGCCCGACGCGGGGCTCGAACTCGTCAACTGCGAGGTCATGACCCGAGCCGAAGTCGGACGCTCAACCGACTGAGCCACCCAGGTGCCCCCGTGCATGTGTGTTTTGAGTTTTCAGTTATTTGGAGTGTGTACCCAGGAGTGGAATTTCTGGGTCATATGGTAATTCTGTTTTCCCCACATCCTTACCAATGCTTCTTATGTTTCACTGTTTTGATTATAACCATTTAGTGGGTGTGAGTGGGTATCTCATTCTGGGTTCCCTTTGCCCTGACCTTAAGACTGATGATGTTGAAGGTTTTTGATGTGCTGGTTGGATAATCGCTGAACTCCTACCTATCTCCACTTTATGTCCTAATGCTCTATTTTCCCATAACTATCTGCTTGAGACCATTGAGTCTAATCCTGTCATGCCTGTGACCCCAGAAGGTGGCACAACCCTCACAAAAGACCCAGGACCTCAGATCCAGCCGGCCTCCTGACTTGCATCCCGGTGTGACCCTGTATCTCCTTTTCTCACTCTGTTCAACTCCTGAAATGCCTTCCTGTGCTGCTTGGGTTCATGTTCCAGCATCAGACCTAATCCTCTGTGTCTTCCACCTGTTCTCCAAGTGATGATTCCTTCACCTTCTTTATCTGGAAGCTGGTTCTCCCCTGCAGCCCTCCCACGGGGTGGTGCTTCTCTTCTGTTCCTTCCGGGACGTGGCGGTGGGGTAAGTGACCTCCTTGTTTCTCTTTGCCCCATCCAAAGCTTTCTCCCTCCACCTTCCCCAGAAGCACCCACCTTTGCATCTCCCGTCGTCGTCACACCGTATCCCTACCGTCCCTCCCTCCTCCCTTCGTGGTTTGAGATTGTGGATTGCCATCACTCTCTCCGGCATTTTCCTCCACAGTCTGCCCGGATTCCCTGACCTGTCCGTGTCAGCACCCCCTGCAAACTCCCACCCATCACTTTACCTTTATCACCTGGCTGTATTCACCTGGCCACACCCCAGCACTGGTGAAACCTTGAATCTTCAGCACCTTCCTTCCCCATCTTCACTTGTTAATGGTGACCTTACGTCTGTGTCAAGGAGAAGATAGAAGCAACGAAAGAGAACCTCCACCAGTTTCCCCTGCACCTCTTCCCGCCCACCTGCCCCTGCTCCCCGACACTTGGCCTTCACCTGCTCTGCCCCCGTCCCTGCACTCCTCCGCCTCGCCCGCTCGAGGACATCGTTCTAGAAATTCTCCCTCCTCTCTCCTATCATGTCAGTCTTTTGGACTATTCCTGTAAGAGAGGAAAAGCTTGACTTTTTTTTAGCCTCCTAAATTCTCTGGCAGGAGCCCTTATACATGAGGAGGTTTTTTTTCTCTTGTTAATCCGTGTCTCGTCAACACAATTTCGAGTAAGGCCTGCCTCTCGCATAGATGCCGGGGAACTCGTGAAAGGAGTGGTTAGGACTTGGGGCTTGTGTGGCATCCTAAAAAACAACAACAACAACAACAAAAAACCTAAATTTTGTCGTGAAGCGACAAAGGAAAAGGACTTTGAGCTTCTAAGGGCCGCAGCTGGTGGAAGGTGGCGGGGGGGAATTAACGGGTGACAAGGGGTAGTGAGGGTTGTGAGGTCTGGTCGCCAGTGGTTCCCGTAGTGCTGTCTCTGGGGGGTAAGAGTCATTAGCGTGTCTGGTGATGAGGCAGCGTCTTGCCCTTCCTGGTAGAAAGACGGAAGGCACAGAGCTTTTCTCGTCTGCCGCTTCTCACCTGCCCACGGCCGAATATAACCCTTAGGTCAAAGTGATCTGTTTTGTGGTGCTGTATTCCGCTGTGCTTCATTCCCATTGGTGCACAAATAGACGAGCTTAAAAACCCCTCTCCCCTCACTCGATGGCACAGTCTGCTCGAAGGCAGGCCCTTTTTCTGCTTTCCTTGCAGAAAACACCTGAAAAGAATTGTCTGCATTCGTCGTGTCCAGTCTTTCTTAAGCCTCTGCTATTACGGCCTTTTTCTCCACGATTGCCATGGGAACCGTTCTCACGAAGGTCTGGGGGGGGCGGTGGATCGAGTGGTCGGTGGCACCGGTCCAGCCGCCACTTTGTCCTTAAAGCACTGTCCTGGACGCAGGATGCGAGTTGCCTGACCTGCTCCCACCACAGGCCGCCCCTCTGCTCAGCGTCTCACTGGTTCCTTCTCAAGTCTCTAGTCTCTAAAATGGCGGAGTTTCTCTCCCCTCTGCTTTTCGCCATCCCCTTGGTGACCTTTGCCAGCGCTGGGGCCGTAAATACCGTGTGTGTGTGGACCACGCCTATGCCCCTGTGTCCGGCTGCCTTGTTCTGTCTCCATTTGGGTGTCTCAAATGTCACTACATTCGTGTCTCCAAAACAGAAGTTTTGAACTTCTCCACATCCCTCTCTCTTGCCCTGCAAAGAACCACAAAAACTTGCTGCTCTGTCTTCCAATGCTAATAGACGAGAACCCCATCCTTCCACATCGCACTCCGGATCTCAATTCTTTGTCATTTATTCCATGTTTTCCTGATACTCCCCATTAGAATCCTAAGACTACATACCTTTGTCTCTTCCATCAAAATATAACCTGGGGCATCTGGGTGGCTCTGTTGGTTGGGCGTCCGACTCTCGATTTCAGCTCAGGTCATGATCTCACAGTTCGCGGGATTGAGCCCCGCGTTGGGCTCTGTGCTGACAGTGCGAAGCCTGCTTGGGATTCACTCTCTCCCTCTTTCTCTGCCCCCTCCCATGCATCCCCCCCCCCAATAAATAAACTTTAAAAATTACAAAAAATAAAATAAAACCAGCATCTGACCCCCATGACGACATCCACTGTTAACCAGCATCTTGCCTGGAAGCTGTAAGAACCTTGTTTCTGGTCTCCTTGCTTCTGACCTTACTCAGAACACTGTTCTCAGTCCAGCAGCTGGAGGGATTCTTTTTTCAAAGTCCGGTAATGGCTCTCCTTTATTCAAAACCTGCCAGCAGTGAAATGGTTGCCTCAGACTGGAATAGGGCACGAATAAAATCAGCCTGGGACATTATATAGCACCAGAAAAGGAAGTGCCCAGAGGCTCACGGGTGTGTGTCAAAAAGGTAATAGTGGTAAATACTTTGTAAGATTTGGAATAAAAAAAAGGTAATCCATGAGGCTGTAATGAGAACAACAAAGGAAAAGCAGGTGGTGGGAAGGGAGAATGTCAACGAATGTTTTCACAGTCCCCAAGGAAATCACCAATTTGGGCAAAGGACGTTGAGGAGTGCCAGAACTGTTAGGTGGAGGTTGTCGGGGAAGGAGATGTCTGTAAGGTGCGTGCGTGTGTGGTTTTTGTGTGTGCATTTGTAAGATTTAGAGACTGCTTGCTAATCATGAGGGTGAAAATGTAACCTTTGAGGAAGGTAGCTAGCCGAGAGTTCCTACTTTGAGTGTTCACGGAGCCTCACTCACGGTGGCGTGACTGGACACGGTGACGTGGTTGGTGTGTGTGCTGACCAGCTCACGTGGTCCCACGTGGTTCCTGGGAAGGCTTAGAATTTGATCAGACCTGTAGAACCGCCTCCTGGTTTACAGAAAATACAGGGGACGGAGACGCAGGTTAATCGCCACCGCGAGGGAACAATCAGACAAACCCGGGATGTGGGACCTCCATGGATCATAGGCCTTGTTGGGGAGACGTGTCCGACTTTGGGTCGGGTCATGAAATGGCTCAAGAGATCGGGCCCTGCGTTTGGCTCTGCGCTGAGCGCGGGGCCTGCTTGGAATCCTCTCCGCCTTCCCCTCTCTCTGCTCCCCCCGCCACCCCAAAACAAAAAAAGAAAAACACCATGGGCCTTGTCTCTTCATATAGGAGACGTATCCAGAGACTCTGATGACCTAGCAGCCAAATTCTGTACATGGACCTTCGTGTTGTGGACATTTGGGGATTTCTGAATGTGGGCTACGTATTAGATAACGTAACGGATTTATTTTTAATTTTATGAGGTGAGATGATGGAATTGTGGACAAATGGAAGAATGTCCCGACTTGTGGGAGACACATGCTGAAGTATTCTGGGCTGAGGTGTCAGGATATCTGTAACTGAATTGCAAGTGTTTCCGGGGCGAGGGGGGGAGGGGGACAAAAAGCTAATATGGCAAAATATTAACGGTTGTTAAATCTCGCAGGTAGGTGTGGGTTTCTGTTCTCTAGAGTTTTCTGAATATTGAAACTTTGAAAGACAATACGTCACCCCCCACCTGAAACAAACCCTCTAACGGGCCTCTCCTCACACAGAGGGGAGCCTGGGCTTTACAGTGGGAGTAGCTTTTCACGGGCAGCCCCCTCCTTGCCTCACTGACATCTCTTCTCCCTCTGCAACTCCAGTGTCCCTGGCCTTCGATGTTTGTTGGCCACACCAGGCTTGCTCCCGCCTCAGGGCCTTTGCACTCCTGCCACCCTTTCCGTCCTAGGACATCCTTCCTCTGGCTCTGTGCATGGCTTCTTCTTACTTCCTTGAGGTATTTACTCTAAGATTGTCTTAGTGAGGCCTTCCTAGGTTACCCATCTATTTAAAACTGCAACCCCCTGGCCCTCCCCCGCCCATTTTTTGCTCTTTCTCTGCCCCATTTTTCTCCATAATACTCCTCACCTCTGACATTGCACATTTGCTTGTTTATATGGTCTGTCTTCCTCTATTAAAACGTCAGCTGTTGTGAGCAGGGATTTTCACGGGTTCATTCATTGCTGTACCCCTTGCCTGGAAGAATGCCCAGGTTAAACCTGCTAATGCTCACGATGGATTCCCAGTTATTTTTCCCAGAAACTTTAGTCTTAAAAAAAAAATTGCCTCCGTAAACTGTTAAGAGAATGACACCACTTAAAGGTTGCAGAATGGAATCCATAGGTGAACATTATTTAGCAACTAAAATGATGATTTGAACCGTGAAATCCAATAAAATCTGTTGTATAAAGGCTGCCCGGAGAATGATTTACCGAAAAAAAAAAAAAAAAAAAGATACTTGAGAAGCTTTATTCTACATCAAAATCAATACCTTTAAAGCTTTAGGGGCATGTCTTTGAGTATTTTTTTCTGAATTTCAATACCTCCAATGATGAAGATTGTCCCAATTTACTATTCAGCGCAGAACTTTAAAAGAGTGAGGTTGGGGCACAGGTGGCTCAGTTAAAGTCCGACTCTTGATTTCAGCCCAGGTCATGATCTCCCAGTTTGTGAGATCGAGCCCTGTGTCAGACTCTGTGCTGACATCCGGAGGCTGCTTGGGTTTCTCTTCCTCACCTTCTTCCCTTCCTGCTGCTCACACACGTGCTTTCTATATATCTAAAAATAAACATTAAAAAAATAATTAAGTGGGGGCGCCTGGGTGGCTCAGTCGGTTAAGCGTCCGACTTCAGCTCAGGTCATGATCTCATAGTCTGGGAGTTCCAGCCCTGCGTCGGGCTCTGTGGCAATATTGTATGTTTCTGGTTTGATTTTGAGTTGGTATTAGTTTAATAGCTCTAGGCTTTAAAAATATTTTAATTTAAAAATACATAGTTGGGGGCTCCTGGGTTGCTCAGTTGGTTAAGTTTCCAACTTTGGCTCAGGTCATGATCTCATGGGTTCGAGCCCCACGTTGGGCTCTGTGCTGACAGCTCAGAACCAGGAGCCTGCTTTGGGTTCTGTGTCTCCCTCTTTCTCTCTGTCCCTCCCCTGCTTGTGCTCTTGTGCTCTGTCTCTCCCTCCCTCAAAAATAAATAAACAAACAAACAAACATTAAAAACATAAAAATATATAGTTGATTTTCATTTTTCATGGATTCTGTGTCTGCACCTTTGCCTGCTTGTTAAAAATTTACCTGTAACTCTAGAATCAGTACTCGAGATGCTTTCCTGGTCCTTCATGGATGCACATAGAGCTGCAAAAAAATTTTGAGTCCTTCTCATCCGAGGTCGGACAAGGTGACATTCTGCCTCCTTGTTTCAGCTCTCCTATTAAACGAATACCCTTTTCACAGTCTGTTTAGTGCCACGTTTTTTGCATGTTTGTACTTAACCATTGGTGAGTGCTGTTTTAAACGGCCCCCAGGGGTAGTGCTGAAATGCTGTCTCGTGTGTCTGAGGCAGGAAGGCTGGGATGTGCCTGATGGAGGAAATACATGTTAGATGAGCTTTGTTCAGGTGTGAGTTCAATGTTAATGAAGCAAGATACAGCACGTCGGTGGTGGGGGAGGGGAGGGAAGAAAGAGGAAACATGCTGATTTGTATGTGAGGCTACTTTGGAAAAATTCCTTTTTTTTTTCTTTTTTTTCCTTTGGAAAATTCTAAAGTAACATTTGTAACATATGACTAAATCGTGGAAGAGATGGGGGTCCCTGGGTGGCTCAGTCATGTAAGTATCTGACTCTTGGTCTCAGCTCAGGTCTTGATCTCAGGGTCATGAGTTCAAGCTTTGATGTGGGCTTTGCGCTGGGTGTGAAGTGTCCTTAAAAAGAATTATGCAAGGGGCGCCTGGGTGGCTCAGTCGGTTGAGCATCCGACTTCAGCTCAGGTCATGATCTCACACTCTGAGTTCGAGCCCTGCGTCGTGCTCTGTGCTGACCGCTCGGAGCCTGGAGCCTGCTTCGGATTCTGTGTCTCCCTCTCTCTCTCTGCTCCTCCCCTGCTCATGTGCTGTCTCTCTCTCTCTCTCTCTCTCTCAAAAATAAAGATTAAAAAAAATTTTTTTTAAAGAATTATGCAAAAGGTGGAAGCACAGCTAAATTGGTGGCTTCATGAGATGACAGTCGATTAAAAAAAAAAAAACCGCATAATGGACAACATTGCTGTAGGGCCAAAAGCCAAAGATTCTTGGGCACCTTACCCAGGGTCAGGAGAATGTTAAATCCTTCTCAGCCAGTGCTGGCTGGTTCACACGTTTCAAAAGGCTGTTCAGCATGAAACCTGTTAAATTTGCAGGTGAGACGGGTTCTGATGATCAGGAGACTAATGAAGAATTTAAAAAATACAACGTAGCCTCGTTATTCACGGATTCGGAATGTGCAGATTCTCCTACTTGCTAAAACGTATTTGTAAGCCCACAACTGATACTTCGGGCACGTTTGTGGCTATTTGCAGATGAGCAGAACATCCAAAAACATGTCCCCCGAGGCAGACCTTCCTAGCCGAAAGTCAGACGAGGCATCATCGTTCTGCCTTTTTTGTTTCTACTTTCATACGGAGAAGAGCAGTGGGTGAACTTGGCTGGGGGGCAGTTCAGTGGAGTGCAGAAGCTTTGTATCCGGGGCCAGCTGGATGGGGTTTGAATGCCAGCTCTGGCACCTGTTAGTGGGGTGGCCCCAGGCGGGCGACTTAACACTTCTGAACCTCATTTTCTCTTCTGTAAAAGAAAGAAAATAGAACCTACCAGGATGAGTTGTGTTTAGCATGTAACATTGTAACCTATGACATATGTGCACATACTCACACACACGTGTGTGCACAGCTTACCGAGCCCACGTTCAGCTGCCTGTCACCTCAAAGGTCATCACTCAAGAGACCAGTTTTGATTGGAAAGGAATTTGAGCTGTTTTTCAAGAGGCCGGCAGGGGCGCCTGGGTGGCTCAGTCTGATTTCGGCTCAGGTCATGATCTCGAGGTTCCTGAGTTCGAGCCCCGTGTTGGGCTCTGCACTAATGGGTGCAGGGGTTCTCTCTCCCTCTCACTCTGCCCCTTCCCTGCTCTCTCTCAAAATAAATAAACTTAAAAAAAAAAAAAAGGGAAGGCGAGCAACCCGGGGAGAAGGCAGACTCTTGTCCACAAGCCCCCTTCAAGGTTTCTGCCTGGCCCGGGGAATTTTGAAGGGGGTTAGGGTAGTTAATCAGCAAAGGGAGCGCAGTGGCCTCTAGCATTTCTTGATCCTGTGCAGACTTGAAGATGCCCGCTGCAAACATTTTCAGTGCTCAGGGGTTGTGCGTGAGGGTCTGGTTCTTGTTTCGAGATGCGCTGGAGTGCCCTGTTCTTTCCGCAAAGGAGGACAAGGTCTACAGATGCAAAGGGAGGTCAGTAAAAGTCATTTGACCTAAAAGAAAAACGTTTCACTGAAAAATGGCTGGACTCATCAGAAAGCCGAGGTGGCTTCAAACAGACTTGCCGACCTCGGGGGCCTGGGCAGATTCTGGTTCTCCACTCCTCAAGGCCAGCGGCCTGCAGATCACAAGGTAACTTAGCTCTGTTACAGACCAAGGAAGGGCCTGAGGTCAGCAAGTAAGGAGCGCAAGTTAACCCTTAAGACCAGCTGGAGTGCTGTTACACACGCGCGCACACACACACACACACACACTCTGGTTTGGTGTTTGCTGATTCACTGCTCATGGTGACTTCATAGAACATAATTACAGCAAATAAGGAGAATTTCCTGTACCTCTTAAGTGTGGTACAAGAAAAGGATTACATGGGAAAGCCGGTTTTCAAGGCTGATGACACTAGCTTGTTTTACAAGGACATCGGCAAACAAACCTCTATGATGCAAATGGACGCGTCCTTGAAGAAAATGTCAGTACAGGCCCACAGAAGTGTCCCCTTGAACTTCCCTTAAGAGTGATAGCTCGGTATTCGGTATTCGTGATGCAGTGTTTTCATGGAACCTAACTACTGTGAATAAGGAGAATCAGCTGCAATTGATTTGGAAAGTTTTTCAAATAGATGCGTCCGTTGGGGCGCCTGGCTGGCTTAGCTGGTGCACTCTGGATCTTGGGGTTGCGAAGTTTAAGCCCCATGTTGGGCATGGAACCTACGCAAAAAAATAAAATAGATAAATCAACAACTTGCTTTTTACAATAGATGAGGCAAATGATTCTGCAAGAGAAGTGCCATATGGCTTACACTGAATATATTGCTTCTTAAATACACAGGTTTTGGGGCACCTGGGTGGCTCAGTGGGTTGAGCATCCAACTTCGGCTCAGGGCGTGATCTCGCGGTTCGTGAGTTCGAGCCCCGCGTCGGGCTCTGTGCTGACAGCTCGGAGCCTGGAGCCCGCTTCGGATTCTGTCTCCTTCTCTCTCTGCCCCTCCCCACTTGTGCTCTCTCTGTCTCTCAAAAATAATAAATAAATGTAAAAAAAAAATTAAAAAATACACAGGTCTTAGCATATCTGGCTAGAGTAACAGGATAGAAATTCCCTGTCTGTTCACTTTCCCCCTGGTGTTCATTATCACCGTGGTCAGCCTTTACTGAGCGTTTCCTACGTTCCGTACCATGGTCGCATTTAATCTGCAGCACAATAATTCTGGTAGTAGTGACGGTAGTAGGAACCACGGCCACCACAAAGGCTTGCACGACGCTTGCTGCGGATTGGGACTATTTCCAGGTGGTTCACGATGATTGACTCGTTCATTCCCCACAACATGTCTATACAGTAAGAACTACGATGAGTTCCATTTTACAGATAGGGACGCTGAGGTCCAGCCATATTGAACAGCATGTCCAGGGTTGCACGTGGTGGTCCTGAGCCTGCACACCCCGACCCTACACTCTGCCGCCCCTCGGGGTTGGGGGTGGGGTGGGATGGGGAAGGCTCTCCCTCCACCAGTAAGCCGATTCACTAGGAAATTGTGCATGCTTTCTGCTTTTTCTTTACGTGTTAATTTTCCACGATGCCGAGCTCAGATGAGTGCCCGCAGGTACTTTGGCTGATCTGTTTTTATGGATCACAACATAGTGAAGGTTAGACAAAAACGACTCCTGTTTCTCAGACCGGCTTTGCAGATAGACTGACCTGTTTGCCAAGGAGAACTGACCACACAGGGTAAAGGGTTAAGGATTATGGCCTGTTGTAGTTGCCTTTTCTTTATCTTCAAAATTGTTAATGGGAAGCAGGCGGGACAGATGAGCAGCTCATAAGCTTTGCTTCAGGTCACCATCTCCTGGGTTTGTGGTTTTGTGAGTTCGAGCCCAGCTTTGGGCTCTGTGCTGACAGCTCAGAGCCTGGAGCCTGCTTTGGATTCTGTGTCTGCCCCTCCCCCACTCATGCTCTGTCTCTGTCTCTGTCTCTGTCTCTCTCTCTCAAAAATAAATAAATATTAAAAAAATTTTTTTTTAATGAAAAATAAAGTATGGTGAAGTTAGTATAAAGAGGAAGAGGAGATATTTTTTCTTTGGTTGAAACTTGAACGGTGGCCTCTCAGGACAGGAATGGGAGGACATGGCATCTCCCCCAGCAGCCCTCTCTGCAGGCTGTCTCCTCATCTGTACTAGGAGTTCGTAGCCTGGCATCCCTGAGCCTACAGATTTTAATTTCGTTCATTGATTAATTTATTGTTGGCCACAAATCTCCTTGAGAAGCTAATGAAAACCAAGGACTCTTTCCTCGGGAGGAATATCTTCCCAGGCACATACCCGATCATTGAATGCATTTGGTGGGTATTCCCAGACCTCCTGAGAAGCCCATTAAGAAGGCATCTTAGGGTTCATGGATTCTGAGGCAGGGCTGCTGAGCGAATGGCCAAAAAAGAATTCTTGAGATGTTTTCAGTGCAAAAGGTGATTTTATTATAGCACAAGAACAGGACCCTTGGGCAGAAAGAGCTGCACTATGGTTTTGAGGAGCAATTGATTATATACTTTGAAGTTGGGATGGAGGTCTAAGGAAGTCTCTAAAGGGATTTCCATATGTTAAAGAAGACTTATAGGATCCTGGAGGTCTGGCTATTGTCAAGCTAAGGTTTTTATTTTTTATTTTTATTTTCATTTTTATTTATTAAAATTTTTTTTTAACATTTATTTATTTTTGCGAGACAGAGAAGGAATGGGAGAGGGGCAGAGAGAGAGGGAGACACAGAATCCGAAGCAGGCTCCAGGCTCTGAGCTGTCAGCACAGAGCCCGACGCGGGGCTTGAACCCACAAACTCTGAGATCGTGACCTGCTGAAGTCAGACACTCAACCGACTGAGCCACCCAGGCGCTCCAAGGAAATTTAATTTTATCTACATTTCTCTTGCCTTTGTTCTCATTAGATTCTAGAACCTTCTTTCTTAGGTTTTCACCCTTTAAAAAGACCTGACTGAAGGAAAGCAATTATGTTTCTTTGCTTTTGTCTGGAATTAGATGAGTGTTTGCTGGGTACTTTGGTTTTCTTATGTGGATAAATTCTTGAAAGCGAGAAGTCCGTGCTGACTGAGGTGGGGTTCCTTAGTGGTATAAAGGTTGGGAACCACTAACCTATATGGGGCCTCTGTCTTCATTAGTCTCAACCTTCCCAGAATCCTTTTTTTAAAAAAATTTTTTTAAAGTTTAAAATATTTGAGGGAGAGAGAGAGAGAGAGAGAGAGAGCAAGTAGGGGAGGGGCAGAGAGAGAGAGAGGAAGAGAGAATCCCAAGCAGGCTCTGCACTGTCAGCTCAGAGCCCCATGTGGGACTCAACCCCACCAATCGCGAAATCATGACGTGAGTTGAAGTCAGACACTTACCTGACTAAGCCCCCCCGGCGCCCTTGTTGGCCCTTGCGTATTCTCCGGAGGGCTTGGGACCCACCAGGCCAGGGGGTGTATGTATCTATAGCTGCCATTTTCCCTGGAGAGGGCAGCGTCTGGCAAAGCTGTTCATCCTTCCGTCAGCAGGGGGCAGCAATTGAGTGGGTAAGAATGGTCGTCGTTCTTCAGCCTAATTTCAGAGGTGTAGAACTCTTTAGAGATGATCAACCCAGTGGGAAAGCTGAAGAAATTGTTCCTAATATAAATGCAGCTCAATTAAAATCGAGTGTATTTTTCAGTTTGAAGTAATATTTTAAACTGTTTCTGTCTACTCAAGGAATTGCATCTTTAAAACATTGTTATACTTTTTAGCTTTCGGTGCTTTGCGGTGGGTTGGACAGTAAGGTATACAGTCAGGATCTTCTGAGGAAGCCAGTGAGCATTTCCTCACTCTGAGCGTTACCTTCTATCGGTACTAAATTTACATGAAAATAGAGCCAGTTTATCCCAAGAGTGAAGTATGTGTTTACATTTTAGTTATAGAAGGAATTACGGCATGTGTTTATTTTGCAGCGGGGAATCGTGAGATAGTATCTGGAAGAGGAGCTAATATTACATGTTTTCTAAAAGGTTAGTTTAAAGATGGCAAATTAGCACTACCCAGCTAAGTCTAAAGGGGGATACTCATTTCTAACTACTGAATTGAAGGAGAAAAGGCATTTTCTCTCAGTAAATGTTCAGATTCGCCCAAATTGGGCTTCCCGACTCTGCCACAAATATAGCAAATGAAACACAGAGCATTTCCACCGGAAAAAAATAAACCTGGAAACCTGAAGCAGTGCCCCAAAGCCTGAAGGCTACACTTAGCGAGTTATTGAAAATGTAGCGTCTCTCTGTACTAGCCAGGCGCTAAGGGGATGTGGGGCTGCTCCCCGGACCTCACAAACTTGAAGAAAAGGCACCTGCTCATGAGAGGGCCTGGGAGAGACTAGGGGCGTGGTGGTGGTGGTAACTTCTGGGTGGGGAAGGACAAGCCTCATGGAGAGGCACTGCTTTGCTCCAGCCATTGGAAACCTAGTAGGATTTTGACTGTGAAGGACGAGGAGGAGAGGATTTCTAGGCAAGATGTCACCTGAGAGAAAGTCAACAAGTGTAGAGCTGCCCACGCTACACTCTAGAGGTGCGTAGCGTGTTTGCGGGGAAATTAGGGACAAGGTATACGAGCCACCTTTTTTTTTTTAATTTTTTTTTTAACGTTTATTTATTTTTGAGACAGAGAAAGACAGAGCATGAACGGGGGAGGGTCAGAGAGAGAGGGAGACACAGAATCTGAAACAGGCTCCAGGCTCTGAGCGGTGAGCACAGATCCCGACGTGGGGCTCGAACTCCCGGACCGTGAGATCATGACCTGAGCCGAAGTCGGACGCTTCACCGACTGAGCCACCCAGGCGCCCCACGAGCCACCTTTTGTGCACGTTACACATTAATTCTGTTTGGGGATCCTGTGCTTTCCAGAGTATTATCAGGGCCAGACCTTCCCTTTTTACGTCTCCCGTTTGGTGATAGTCATGGGAAGAGAAGGATTTCCGTGAAAAAGAGAACCGTTTGAATCACAACTGCATAGGGAAAACTACAGAGAGCTCTTGAGGGAGAGTTAGCTGATGTAGCAAACCCCAGTGCTTCTTGGTACTAATTTTAATTTCCATAAAGTTAATAGATACATTAGATCCGTGAACCTAATATGAGGAAGTAGGTGACAGCTAATTCCAGACTTTGGAAATGGTCAGGAAAGGTATAAACTGAGAGGGTACTGTGGATTGAGCCCTTGTCTCTTCTTAAACTCTTTTTAAACCGTGGATTTTGCATTATTACGTGGTACTGCAACTAAAAGAGATGGGGTGGTCTGGGCTCACTTCGAGCTCAGTGTTTACATTTACAAGAAGTTACTCTATTTCTAGAACCCGCTGACAGGAAGCTGTGTAACTTTGGCATTCATGTCATACCAGCTTACGTTTAGGGAAATGCCTCGTTATTTTGACTCGTTGTTACAGATGTGAGCATTGACTGGTGTCCCATTGGACACGTATATTTTCTGGTGAAGGAGTTTTTAAGATATTTGCAAATAGTGTGTATCTTTCTATGTCATGAATATCAGAATCTTAGATGGGGCTAAACGTCACAAAAGTGGTGGAGGGGCTACCCCTTAGGAAGAGGAGACCCTGTAGTGAAGGCATAGGTCAGTGTTGGCCGGCTGGACCAGGGCAGGCATCTAATCCACGGCCAGCCAAGCATATTTACTTCCTCTCAAATCTGAATTGGGAAAGAAAGGAAGCCAGACTTGTGAGACTGGGTAGATTCAGCTCCCCGGTGGCTCTGCTGGGATTTGGACAAGGGAGGGAAGTTTTCAGATGAGCAAGAGGAGAGAGTAAGAAGGTGGGAAAGGCAGAGACTTTAAGAGGTAAGAGACTGGGATATCTCTGAAAGACAGAGAGCAGCCCTTTCTAGTAAATTCTGGGTACCTCCTTCCTGTATCCATGTAACAGATCCCCTTCTTGAATTAGCACGGGTGAATTTCTCTCCTTTGCTGCTAAACACTGTCTTTGATGGTGATCAAGTAGACCCAGGGACACATGCAAGAAAAGTATGAAACCTTGTCCTCTGTCCTCTGATTACTGAAATCCTCTGTCTCGATATGGCAAGAAGAAAATCAGTCCGTTCAGAACTGGTATTATACATACTTCCTTGACTTGTCAATTTTTAATGCCTGCTGGTTGACATTTAGATGTGATTTGGATACCTGTGTTCATATGGATTCATCTCTTAGTGGCATTCAGACCTTCTTCTTTAATGCCAGGAAGTGGGGAAGATGGCCAGTTCCCAAGGAGATGCCTAGGTGCTCTTTTTCGTATATTCATTTACTCATTCTTTTTTTAAAGGTTTATTTCGAGAGAGAGAAAAAGAGAGAAAGCACAAGTAGAGGAGAGGCAGAGGGAGAATCCCAAGCAGACTCCATGCTTAGTGCAGAGTCCGACATGGGGCTGAAGCTCGTAACTGCAAGATCATGACCTGAGCCGATGTGAAAAGTTGGAAGCTTAACCGACTGAGCCACCCAGGCGCCCCATACTCATTCTTCTAACCAACATTTTCTGCCTGCAGTTTGCCAGGCTCATCCTAGGTGCTAGGAAGACAAGAGTGAACCAAAGAGAAAAAAGGTCCTCATCCTCGTGGAGCTCAGAGCCCGATGAGGGTGGGAGAGCTTAACCAATGGAGGACATAACACAAACATGATGGGTCCTGTGGGTGATGGGGATAATGACCTTTTGGGGACATGATGGAAGGCTACCTGGTGAAAGCAACCTATATCGTGGTCTGAAGAAAGAGTTAGAATTAACCAGGAGAAAGGCTTCCATGGACTGCTTGGAACTTGAACCTGGAACCCATCCAGGTAGGGCCTTGTTTCTCAATATCAGATTATTTTAGAGGCTATAAGGAGTTTGGGACTGTGGCGTGCCCGTAGATGTCTAACGTGCAGTTAAAATGTCCTTTTCTCTCTGGGAGATTGGTACTGGAAGAGACTCAAAATTAAGGCTGAAGTTCCAGGGCTTAAGATAAAGTGGAAAATACCTATTCTTCTTTGAGTAGAAGTAGTAACACCAGACTTGGGGCAGTGGGGAGAATTTCTTGGATATGCTGGAGAACCATGCCAGTGTGTTAAAACTTCTTGGAACTCTCCTCTTCCCTTCTCTCTCTTGTTTCTTCCCTTCCTTCCCCTTCTGCCACTTTTCTCCCCCCATCTTCCTCCCTACATTCCCCCTTCCTTTCTCTTGCCTTCTCTTCTCTTTCCTCCCTTTTTTCTCCATTTACCCACCCAACAAACGTTTGTCGGGCATCTCCTGTGAGTAGAGTCCTTTGATGAATAAGGTCTTGTGGGCCCTCCCCACAACATGGCGGTGGATGAATTGATCGGTTCAGTCAGCAGGCTGGGTCCTGGAGTTAGTCGTGCATGGACCTAATTATAATTTAATAAGTTCTATTTGTGTGTTTATTGATATGACTAGTGGCCGTGCATTGCACACTCTTACACTTGGCTTTCTTAAAAAGTGTGGACCAGAGTCTTGAGGAAGTGAGGAAAACGGGAATGGATCCATGCCAGTTCATTCTGTTGTTGGAAAGCAGTTTTCAACGCAGGCCTCTGCAAAATGTGGTTAGCTCTTTCGTAAAGTGCGGTGTATTCTATATCGTTATTCTGTCTCTTATTTGAGCACCTTGAGGATTACGTTGTAAGCAGTTTGTGTGCAGGAATCGTGTTCTCTCTTTTGTATAATGGTGACTGCAGTGTCATTTCCTCGGCGGAGATACGATAAATATTAATTACTGGTGGCTTATCCCTCAACATAATTTTCCTTGTCAGATTAATGAAGCAGATTCCTGATAAATGCGTTTGTCTCTCCAGAGTTTCATTTGCCAAGCCTTAAATGCTATAAAGGATTTGCCTGGAGGCAAAAAGTTCTTGTCCAATCCCCCCTCCCCCCCTTTTCAAGTGCCCTTTGGAGATGCATTTCTTTCCTGAAAATAATTGGCACAAGTGAAATTAATTTTAGCTGGAAAAGAGAACAGAACTGTTATATTCTTGTCTGCTACTTTGGGTTGATATTGGAACTAAAAACAATAATTAAGTTTTGAAAGAGAGTAGCAGGCGTTTAGTAGGTCGAGCGAAGGCCCGTGTGAAATAAATATATGCTACCAAGCTGAGGATAAGATACAGCTGTCTATTGGCAGGTTTCCTTCAGGAATTCTTAAAAACAAGCTCCTCTCTCTGCAAAATAAAAGAATTTCCCAAAATAGAGATTAAGTACCAAGAAAATGAGAAGTTCTTTGAGAAAGGCCGAGCATGGGTGTGGAATATGCGTGAACACAGGTAAAGCAGGCTCGAGAAAATGGTTTAATTTCCTACTTGCTCATCTTTGGGTGGTGGAGTTACGTTCTCCAGAAGGTGAAACCTGATAGGCCAGCGAGCGTTTTTGAGACGTGGCTGGTCAGCCAGAAGACCTCTGAAGCGGATCAAAAAGACAGCCTTTCAGTTTCCGTTGTTTTACGTACGTTGATGTATGTTTGATAGTTTCTGATTAGAAAATGGCCGAGAGGAACTTAAACGCTTACTGAAGCTTCCACCGCTTTTGCAGGACAAATACTTACCCTTGACTATTTAGGTTTTGCTTATGAATCACTCTTTCTTTCTGGGGATTTTAGCCAGAGTTTGTGGTCTAACCTGTTCTCATTCAATTCAGAGTGAATTGGCCAGTGGATCAGCCAGCCTGCTCCCAAGCATCTACTTCCTTTTAGGTAGAAGTTAGTGCCTGGTGGGCATCGAACTGTGTGTGTGTGTGCACACGCGCACAGAGCACATGGTGGTGTCCTCGTGCCCCCTGGGAATGGGGCACGGGGCAGAGAAGTTTGGATCCAGGACAGTGGACTTGGTCATGACATCTCCACGTCCGTGGATTATGATTCGGGCCCCAGGGTTGTGTAAAAGGAGGGTCACGATAACCATCCCTTCCCCTGGGCCAGGCCAGGGCAGGGCTGGGAGGATAGGAGATTGTGACCGTGTAAAGGAAGAGCGTGAGAAGAGAGCGGGAAACGTGGTTCCTGCTTTCTGCTTTGCTCTTGAGCTTCCGTGTTGGATTCAGGTTCAGACGCAGGGCCCGGGGCAGGCTTGAGAAGGTGGCCAGATGCCCTTCCCTTGTCCTGGGGAAGGACGACGTTCAGGTGAATCTGCTCCCTCTGGCCCTGTGAGGCTTTGGGGATCTCGGGAACAGTTTCCCGTTGTTGCGTTGTCCCTGGGACCTTTTAGGAGAGAAGCGTGGTGTCTTCGAGAACTTTCTGGATCCACGTGATTCTCCCGGTAGCCCTTTCACTCCCTTTGCTCGGGACTTGAGCTTTCTCTTCCAGGGGTGGTCCCACCTTCCACATTGTTGCTTCCACCCGGAGGACAGGGACACCCTCTGGACTCCCCTTCATCTTACTTGCTTGAGTTTTCTTTACTGGGTAGGGAAACTTCCTGTTTATAGAATATACTCGACGTATAACATTGTGTAAATGTAAGGCGTACAACACATTAATTTCATACGTTTCTGCATTATAATAGGATTGCCCTTGTGGTGGCATTTAGTGCCTTTGTCACATTACATAATTATCCTTTCTTTTTAGTTGGTTGGAGTAATTAAGTCCTAGCCTGCTAGCAAGTTGGATGATTATAGTCCCATATTGTCTAAATTAGCCATACCGCGTACTAGCTCTCTGGGACTTATTTACAGCTTATTGCTGAATACGGAAACTTCTTAATGTCTCTTTACTTCACATTTGTTGAGGGGCGTGTGCAACGAATTAAAAAAATGAGCTGCTGTTTTTATGTTTTGGGTTTGTTTTTTTTTTTTTGAGGGGGATGATGCGGGGGAGGATTACCAGTGGAATCGGTTAAGAGAAAAAGGTGGTCAAGAGGGAGAAAGAGGACGGCTCCCACACTGCTGAGGGAACACAAATGGAGAGTTTTTGCAAGGATGAGCTGGCAGTGTTTATCAAAAATTTAAAATTAATGCTTAGTACCCTTCAATCCAGCAATTCCTCTTCTAAGAGTTCATTTTAAGAAAATCATTATAAATTTATGCTGGGATTTAGCTAGAGAGAAGTTTGTTGAATTGTAATTTGTCACAGAGAAGAAAAGACCTCTTTGTGATGTCCAGCAGCAGGAGGGAACCGGGAAATAAATTGTGGCACGTTTGTGTGATAGAATGGTCTGCAGCCTTTTTTTTTTTTTTTTTTTTGAGAGAGAGAGCGCACAAGTGAGCGAGGGGACAAAGAGAAAGGGAGAGAGAGAGAGAGGAGTGGGGTTCACGCGATGTGGGGCTCAAACTCCCGAACTGTGAGATCATGACCTAAGCCGAAGTCAGATGCTTAACCGACTGAGCCCCTGGTCTACAGTCTTTTTTATATAGTATTGTCAAAATTTATTGACAAGGTATATGGAATAAGAAAAGGTTATGAGCGGTGCTGTGATGCACAACCATTTTCACTAAAGGTACATGCAGAAATACGTTGTAAGCACGTATACCGAAATCGTAATGTATCTTTTTCTGCTTTGGGTTGTGTTACGGTATTGCTTCTTTTGATTATTTGTTTCTTCTGTGATAAGTATTACTTCCGTACAAGGAAAAAAAAGAGGGAGGAAAGATGTTTTCAGTGAAAACAATGCGGAATAGGGGGTATTAGCCTGCTGTGGGTGGCGCTGCTGCCCGAGTC
Organism: Panthera pardus; assembly: GCF_024362965.1. Classification (NCBI taxonomy): domain Eukaryota; kingdom Metazoa; phylum Chordata; class Mammalia; order Carnivora; family Felidae; genus Panthera; species Panthera pardus. Next base: position 146,414,659 of record NW_026526721.1, on the reverse strand, counting down.
CAGGTTTAAGGGTGTGGTGCCCGGGAGGCCAGCCTTGTTTCCAGAGAGTTCCTGCTCCTACGTCTGTGCTCAGCACCCCGTCCTGGCCTTTGTGTGTGGGAGGCAGAGAGTGCAGATAAGTGCGTAATGAAGAAGACTGATTAATTACTGATCCCTCGCCTTCTACCCCAAATCCTGCTGTTGGACGTAGGGTTCTCTTTGAGGAGATAAGGGAGAACTCCTTTTGTATCGTGCACCCCTCGTTACTAACATGTTGACACTTAGTATTGACACAGAGAATTAAAAAGTAACAGTTTTTTTTTTTTTTAATTTTTAATGTTTCTTTTTGAGAGAGAGAGACAGAGACAGAGTGCAAGCAGGAGAGGGGCAGAGAGAGAGGGAGACAAAGAATCCGAAGCAGGCTGCAGGCTCGGAGCCATCAGCACAGAGCCCGACGCGGGGCTCGAACCCACAAACCGTGAGAGCGTGACCCAAGCCGAAGTCGGAGGCTTAACCGACTGAGCCACCCAGGTGCCCCAAACAATAGCTTTTAACCCGTGTGTAGGCAGCTTCTGTTACATAATCCTGAAGACGCTTTCTCCACCTCAGTTTTTCCTGCGGCATAAATTACATGAGGACAAGGGATGGTGGGTTTGCAGGGAAGGAGCTTTGACACTAAAGCCAGGGTCTGCTTTGCCAGGAGTTAAAAGTCTTACACAGTGTAGCCGTTAAAATGAGGTCTGTCCTTATTGATGTGGAAAGATAACTGTGGTGTGTATGTTAGTTTTCCAGGGCTTCAGTAATGAAGTACCACAAACCCAGTGGCTTAAACAATAGAAATTTCTTGTCTCACAATTCTGGAAGCCAGAAGTGCAAAATCAAGGCACTTGGCTGGGTGGGTTTCTGCCGATGTCTAGGAGGGAAGGATCTGTACTGGTCTGTTTCCTTGCTTTATCGATGGACATCCTCTCCGGGGCCTCATCATCTGCCCTCTGTGTCCGTTGGGGTCCAAATTTCCTCCTTTTATAAGGACACCAGTCATAATGGATCACAGCTCCCTCTAATGTCCTCACTTTAACTTAATTTCCCTAAAACAAGCCAATCTCCGTATAAGGTCACTTTGGAGGTACTGGGGTTAGGACATCAACATAGGGATTTGGGGGGGGGGGGAGGACACAATTCAGCCCACAACAATGTATTTTCCCACTATTTATAAAACAAAACAAAACAAAACAAACTGTACCCGTCGGAGAAATCTCAAACAGAACACATTAGAGAAGATGATGTTGAACCTCCATGTCCCCCCCCCCCCCAGCTGCAGCACCCCCAAAGCCAACGTGGTTCTATCCTTACTCCTCCCCACTCTCCCTGCCCCTTTCCAAAATCTCAGATTATTTTTAAGTCAATCTAAGGCATCACAGATGATTCATTCTAAGTGATAAAAAGTTAAAAAAAATTATAAGGGATGATCCTTTTAAAATAAAATAATTTGTGGGGCGCCTGGGTGGCTCAGTCGGTTAAGCGTCCGACTTCAGCTCAGGTCATGATCTCACAGTCCGTGGGTTCGAGCCCCGCGTTGGGCTCTGTGCTGACAGCTCAGAGCCTGGAGCCTGTTTCAGATTCTGTGTCTCCTTCTCTCTGTGACCCTCCCCCGTTCATCCTCTGTCTCTCTCTGTCTCAAAAATAAATAAACGTTAAAAAAAAATTTTTTTTTTAAATAAGAAAAAATAAAATAAAATAAAATAATTTGTGCAGGATGAGTTAGAAGAGTCACAGTAATACCAGACTATTAATGGTGCTTTTACTTATTTCTAGGAAGTGGGATTACAGGTAATTTTTACTTCCTTCTTTGTAACTGTTTTCACTGACTGATTGTGTTGGGATGGTGGCTGATGGAGTGAGCCAGCCTTTTGCAATCAGGGAAAAACAAAAAACAAAACAACCCCCCCCCCCCAAAAAAAACCAAGCTATTTCCAGGTGGTAGCAAAGTGGGGGGAGGATGAAGAAACCATGGAAGAAAATTGATCATAATTGTTTTATGAGGCAGGAAGTAGTATTTTGCTTCCAGAATATGAGAAGGGTAGAGGAGGAAGTACACAGGGCCGTGTCTCGTCGTGTAGAGGGTATTGGAATGTGGGGACAGCCATGACAGGTGACCTCAGCCAGCACATCTGGCCTCTATGAAGTTTTCCTCCAGTTTCCTGTTGGAGAAGTGAAAGTGACAGACCGACGGAACCCTACAAGTCATTTGGCTGTGAATGCGATTATCTCTTATTTCTTGAACATCTCAGTATGGGTTTGCTTTCTAGGAGTTTGAAAAGATAAAATCTGCATTTCATGTGTGTGCAGTGAGGGGTTATTATTGGGGTTGGTGAGGAAATGATTGTAGAAAACCCAAAGGTGGAAGATAGGACAGGAATCTGTTTTTAAGAAATAGAGCAGACTCATCCCACATCTTCAGAAAGTGTTTGAATGTGTATGTGCACATTTCAGAATTTTGCCTTTGCCTTCTGCTCTTGCCCAGCATGGGCTCATTTATAAATAGCCCTGAAGCTTGATAGCAGTCACATACTTATTTAAGCTTTGGAGGGACCAGAACAGACTGGATCTCCTTCATCTCTGGATTGGTCTTTCAACCACTCTTTTTTTTTTTTTTAAATGTTTTTATATTTGTTTATTTTCAGAGAGAAAGGGCACAAGCAGGGGAGGGGCAGAGAGAGGAGAGAGAATCCCAAGCAGGCTCCGCACTGTCAGCACGGAGCCTGACGTGGGGCTCAGTCTCATAAACTGTGAGATCATGACCTGAGCCAAGATCAAAAGCCCGACGCTCAATGGACTGAGCCACCCAGACACCCTGATCTTTCAACCACGCTTGTCTTTGGTTTCTGTCCCCCTCATCTCCTATAATAAAGGCCAGGTGTCAAAATGTTGAACTTAAGAATGCCATTAGCCTGTCCTGCCTCCTAGGAATGGGGTGAATGGAGAAATCTGGAGCCATGGCTTAAGTTATTTAGTGATGGTCCGCATCAGTGATGACACCATGAAGCCCAGAGCAAAGTGGGTTTCTCTGTCAATTTTCTAAAAGGAAGAGTAGCTTCTGTTACCAAAAAGATGAATGGATAGTGCTCAGCACTCTTCCATTTGGCCAGTTTAGATCTGCTTACAAAGCAGTCTTCGACTTGGAAGTGGAAGTAGGATGTCTGCACTTTCATAGCTTTGCAAAGAAGGCAGACTTTTATGTCCTAAGGCGTAACAATGACTCCAGCCCTGATTCTCCCCTCCACCACCCAGAGCTGAGGGTAAGGGGAGATCCTTCCAGAACAAGCACCTGTTGAGAAAGCCGAAGATGCTCTCTCCCCCCTGGAGGCACCAGGTCTGGGGACCCTCCTTCTGTCCCCTCCACACCAGCGGGACCAGTGGAGGCCCTTGAGGCAAGAGATAGACTAAGCAGATAACAATAGCGCCACAGAGGCTCTGAAGTTAATTGCTCTTGAAGGCACACGCCATAAAAGTAGCCTGCACGCTAAACATAAACTTGATTGCCTACTAAGAAAAAAAAATTCAAATCAGACTTAAAATCTCCGAACGTGATAGCCAGGATGTCTAGGCTACAATAGAAAATCACCGTCCTGCCAAGAACCGGTAAAATTGCAACGTAACGTGAATGAGAAAAATAACTACCTGCTGCCCAAACCGAGGTGGCTCAGATGTTAGTTTTATTGGAACAAGTTGCCACGCTCATCTGTGGGTACCTGGTCTGACTGCTTTCAGGCTGCAGTGGCAGAGTCCGTCCAGTGGCTCCAAAAATCCTTAAATATTTTCTTTCTGACCTTCTACAGGAGTTTGCTGACCCCTGCACGAAGGCCATCGAAGACCTAATGGTCAATTTTTTTTGGAGATGTTTGCTTCTCTCCCCCTCCCCCCCCCCTTTTTTTCTTTCCTTTGGTTTATATTCTAGAGCATTATGTTCCCTACACTGATTTCTCCATTCTCATCCTGGGTTTTCTTAACTTTCTTCTTTGTAACCTCGTGTGTGTAGCCCGCAGCCTCCCGCCATTGGAGATGGACCCCATTTCCTCCCATTCATCTTTGTCCCTTATGGCCACTGTCAGCTTTCTGAACCCTATTGGGAGATGTGGATTTGGTAAGATCTGTCCACTAGATGGGGTTTTCTTTCTCTTGCTTACATAATAAGCCTTGAGAGATTTTTGGGGTCTACATGGTGTTTAGGACTGTGTTTGGATGGATAGAGAGAGGTGTCCCAAAGGGGCCCAGGACCCCGCCTAAAGAGACTCTTGGTAGGTTATCATTCCGGGGAGGTGCTGTGCCGAGAGGGAGTAAGAAGGAAGGTCGGATGTCAGGTAGGAAAGTCAGCAGGGAGAAGAGATTGTTCAGGTGTGAGGCCAAGACTTACCGTGCTCCGACACTCAGGAGTTTGGAGGAAATCTTTGGAGATTGGAATGCGAGCTCTCCAAATATCAACCACACAATCTGTTGATGAGACAAAATGACCTTTATTATTTACCACTGTAAAGGAGAACACCACATCCACAGGGCATTGTCCGTGTCTCTGAGTGGGGAGGGCAAAGTCAGAATTCGAGAATTTGAAGTTTGGCTTACAATACAGGGGCTCGATTCCAGTTAGGTACAGATCGAGATACAACAGTTCGGGATTGGTGGGAAAAACTAGGCAATGATTTTGAGGCAAGGCATTCAAAGGATTTTAGGGTACAAACTGTTGACAGTTTCTTTTACGGATTTGATGGACGTTTCAGGAAGCTTCTATAACGAGCTATCAAACCATTTTTGGGATGGGAGTCTCTTGGAATATTAAAGTAATGCTAATGAGGACAGTGGAATAGTAAATATATGTTAATGGAGGCAGTAAGGTCTCTGTGTTTGTGTGAATGTGTCTATGTGTTCTAAAGATCCTTGGAGCGTGGCTTTGAACCTTAACTGAGGACTTTGGCCACGTGAAGAAGTGCCTAAGTCCGCCAAGAACTGATCCCTGACCCAGAGGGGAGACTTAAAAGCGGCTTCTGAATTCCACCAGGTGAAGGGTAAATGCTAAACCAAGGCCACCTTGAAGTTGGCATCTAACTGGTCTACTTCCAAGCCTGACAGATTGAGTCACTGAAGGTACTGGGAATCTGTGAGCCCGGGAGGCTCTCCCAACCGCACAAGCAGGCCCTGGGAACTTTAGGAAGCGGAGTCCATGTTTGGGAGGTGCCTGATGCTGATCCTTTCATTATTAATGGATTAGTGACCGAGCTGGTGTTCATTGATATCTGGCCTGTCAGGCCTCTCTTTGAAAACCTGCCCCCGGGTTTGCAGCTCTGAACAGTCTGAAGCAATCGAGACCCTTGAAGCCCCTGTCGCCATCTGCCCCCTTCAGGTCTCTCTTCAGCCCAATCCTAAACTCGTTGAGCTGAATGTCTTAGGTTTTAGTCTCTTTATCGAATGGTTTCAGGTGTCAACCAAGAAAGAATTCATTAAAAATTGAAGTCACTGGGCATTTATTTGGGTAATTAGAATTGCAATTCGGAGACACAGTTCTGGTAGAAACCTGACTCTTGTTTCAAGGGAGACAGAGAAGGGGTGGAGTTATAAAGGCAGAAGGTTGAGCGCAGTTCTCTGTTCCATCCTCTCTACAAAACGGGGATTGAAACTAGGTTAATTGGGATTGGTGGGGTTAATATGCAGACTAGGGATTGAAACTTGTCAGAGCTCACTGGCTCCTTTCCAAGTGAAGAATGCCAATGAGTCAGGCCTCAGGGTGCGGAGGGAGTTAAGTCCAGGCTGCAGGCTTGCAGCTGGAAAAAAGTTCATGGGTTCTAGAATGCACGTAAATTCCTCCTCCCTGATGGCCCCTGAGCCTGTTTTAGAAGAGACTTAGCTAGGCTTGCTGACTCCTTTTTGAAATCTGTTACACAGTTTTATTGAAATAAAGCAATAAAATCTGCAGCCACTGATTTTGTTAGCATTAACTCCTATGATTTGTTTTTTGTAGTGCATATACCATTATTTGTGCTATGAAAAATGGGCCATAGCATAGCATTCCCACCCCCCCACCCCCCCGGGAAGTTTGCTTATCTGTGAAGTTCAGTGTGACCTACATATGGTTGATTTTACAAACCTCAGAGCTGACATTTTCAGGTGTGGATCTCTGAAATTTCATTTGGGGGTACCCTGTACACCTATGTTATAAGATGCTGATGCCCCGGATTCTGGAATGCCAGAAAGAGACGAAACTTGGTGCATTTTGTTTTTGTTTTTAAGTTTATTTATTTTTGAGACAGAGAGAGACAGAGCATGAACGGGGGAGGGTCAGAGAGAGAGGGAGACACAGAATCGGAAGCAGGCTCCAGGCTCTGAGCCATCAGCCCAGAGCCCGACGCGGGGCTCGAACTCACGGGCCGCGAGATCGTGACCTGAGCTGAAGTCGGACGCTCAACCGACTGAGCCACCCAGGCGCCCCTGTTTTTGTTTTTAAAGACCGTGAATGACTCATGTTGGTGTGCTCCAGAAAGAGCGTTAAGGGCTCTGATTTGAGACTTGCGTGATTAAGGTAAGCGGTTCAAAGGCTGGTGGCAGTAGGTGAGCCTACTCGTAGGTGCTTGTGCCTTGTTCTTCCGTCGATGAGCCTGTAGGAACCTTGAAGGAGAGAGGGAGCGCTTTGAAGAACTTGCTGTTGGTATTGTTGCGTCCAGCTTTTTGGTGCCACGTACATCCATCTTCTCATAGGTGCCCTTAATTAAAAGTAGATGTGGAAAAAGCTGAAACTTGTTCTTCCGAAGTCTGATGAAACCTCTTCGTCAGTGCCTGTTGGTCTTAGAAATGTTGGAGCCACAGTAACTGTGATATACCGTTAAATCACAAGACTTGGAATCCCGCCTTTCTTTGAGGCTCCACTCAATTTCTTTTGGAGCCTGATGAAACTCATGTGAGGGTGACATCAGTTGTGTCATTAAACAGTAGTTCTGTTTTGCATCACGTGGAAAGGGGGGCAAAAATGAATCTTGAGGAAATGTCCACAATGTGTGTCAAGCACTGTGCTAGGCTTAGTTTGAATATTTTCAGAGAGCAGATTCCATTTCTGGGCATGTGTCTCTGTTGTAATGGAGTAGAAGATTCTAGAAGTCAGTTCTGTGTTTTTATTACCTGAGATTTACCTCACATTTTATTCAATACTATATACAATTGGGATACATTTCTCTTTATTGATTAAAAACAAATGTATCCCATCTCGTTAATGGCTTGATTTTACTCACCTTTTCTCTTGAACGTTATGGTATCATCCATAATAGTCAAGAACATAATTTATTATGTTTCTTCGTTACATTTTCTTCCCTTTTAACACATCAATTTTCTAAGACAAGATTTTATGGTAGGAATTTGCGGAAATGTTGACTACGACAAATAGCTCAAAATCTACTGCTGTTAGTTCTATATATAGAACTGTCAGAGAATACATAAACACTTTATCTACTGCAAACTTAAATTTAACCAGTTGGTAATATTTCTTGGTGAATCTAAACTTATAATGGAGGTATTATTCTTTACTAAATCTTCAGCCGTTTGTTGTTAATCGCATAGAATGATTTCTGTAGACTTTGTGTCAAAAGTCAGTTCTTTTGTACCTCTGAGAAGCGCATGACTAGGGATTCGTTTATTCATTCTGCAGATATTTTACTCTACTTGGAATATACCCTTGAACAGCACAGATACGATGGTCCCTGCTTTCATACTAGCACAAATGAACACAATAAATAAGTAAATTTTAAGTCAGGTTGGAAGGTGGTAAGTGCTATGGAGAATAATTAGTAATGAGGATAGGGGATGTCAAGGGCTGGGCTGGAGATGCGGATTTTTTTTTTTTTTTAAGATTTTATTTTTAAGTAATCGCTACACCCAATGTGGGGCTCAAACTCACAACCCTGAGATCAAGAATCATATACTCCACCGACCAAGCCAGCCAGCTGCCCCTGGAGATACAGTTTTAAATCATGTAGTTCAAGGGCACCTGGGTGGCTCAGTCATTAAACATCTGACTTCAGCTCAGGTCATGATCTCATGGTTTGTGAGTTCAAGTCCCATATCAGGTGAGCTCAAGCCCCCCCCCCCCCCTTTGGGTGAGCTCAAGCCCCCCCCCCCCCACTTTGGGTGAGCTCAAGCCCTTCTTTGGGTGAACCCTGCTTCTGTCTCTCTTTCTCTTTCTCTCTGCCCCTCACTCACTTGCTCTCTCTCTCTCTCTCTCATAATAATAATAATAATAATAATAATAATAATAATAATAATGTGGTTCAAGAAGCCTTGTTGAGGAGGAGGTGGCTTTTAAGCAAAGACCTGAAGGCAGAAATAAATACTTATTGAACCCCTGTTGTGCCCCAGGTACTTTTTTTTATAGGAGCCAGAATGGCCAGATGTGACCTCTGTTATCTGCCAAAAAAAAAAAAAATAATAATAATAATTTGCATGGCCCAAGGATTGGCGTGCACACTGAGGTGACAACTCCAAGCCATGTCTGTGCAGTAGCCTTAAGAGTGATTTAGAAAAAAACCATCTTTTCAAGTAATGACGCCTATTTTGGTAAGTAGAATTGCAATGGATGAGGTTTTTGTTTTTTGCTTTTTTAAAAATTTTTTTTATTTCAGCAGATCACTACACAGACACAGCAGGTATCTGTTTTCAAAAAGAAATAGAAAAATAAGGCGTAGCACAGAATGAGTTTTGTGTCCAAGTCCAGCGGCCTTTAAGAGAATTATTGCTTCTCCCCACCTGATACCATCATGATGATAAAGCAAGGATCCTCCAGGGAAGACAGTGACAGAGCGAGTTATGGCTTCAAATTAAGGATGGCTGTTGTTGGGTGGGGGTGGGGTGGGGGCTGAAAGAACAATGGCCCAGAGTCTAGAAGCCAGCAGTTGGCTGTAGCCTGTGCTGTTGAGCAGCCCCCGGGACCTTGGGCGGGTTGCTCTGCCTCCCCCACTCCTTAGAGTGACTGCTTATTTGCTAGATGCGTGCTCGATGCACGTCATCTTGTTTGGAAAGTTGTGGAACGTGAGGGCCATGAACCTCACAAGCGGACCCATCAAGTTTCTTTTCTAGCTCTTGACTTCCTTTCTCCTTGATGTGTCAGTTCGAAGATGCAGTTAGCCTCTGGCTTATCTGCCGCTTCTGAATTGAATCCAGGGCACAAAATGAGGTTCTTTACGGTTGTCCTAGCTTTGGCTCTGACGGAGGGCTGTCCCTAGAGTTCCTGGGTTTTCTTTCCTCCTGGTGTCTCACACGGTGTTAGGAGAGAAAGTCTCATCCGACTTAGCATTTTTGGGGTGGTGTGGTTCAGTGCTGGCTTGACTGTGATCTCACTCCTACCCATGCCAGCCTGAAATTTCACTTCCGTTTCTTGAACTTCAAAAAGACTGCCAAGGACATGGGCGCTGGAGCTGGGAAGAAAAGCAAAGACTCAGCCTAGCTCTGAGGCAAAGCTGTGCCTCATCCCCTGTCTCAGATAACTTTTCACATTTCAAGAGCCTTACCGGTGGCTCCAAGGACTTTTCCCTTTGATGTATTTATTGTTCACTTGCCTGCAGGGGACCAGTAAAATGATACATGCAGATGGCCCTGATGGGCCCTTTCAGCTGGACAGTTCTAAAATGCTCCTGCGATCAGAGCTGCTGCTGTGTGCCTTTGGCTACATTCACATAGATGTCACCTGGCCCGCCTCGTCCGAGGACTGCTGTGTACTGAACACCCTCCGAGCTGACTCCCATGTCACTTGCGGTCTGGGGGCGCCCGTTCCTCTCCCCACTTCCCTCTGTCGTGCCGTCCTCTGGTTTAATGAAGAGCTGCTCCCCAGCCTGTCGAAAGGCGGACCGTTCACTCTCCCCTCCGTGCCGTCTCTTCCCGTTTTGTAGATGATGAACCAGGTGGAAGGACAGCAGAAGAACCTCGTGCACGCCATCGAGTCTCTGCCCGGCTCTGGCCCCCTCACCGCCTTGGACCAGGATCTGCTGCTCCTGAAAGCTACCTCCGCCGCTACCCTCAGCTGCCTGGGGGAGTGCCTCCACTTGCTACAGCAGAGTGTGCACCGGGCGGGCCAGCCCGGCCACAAGCCGGGGGCCTCAGGTAAGACCTTCCAGCGGGCCCTGCTGTGTCTGCGACTGAGTCCTGTGTGTGCGCGTGTGTGTGCGTCTGCCCCCGTGGCCTTCCTCCTCTAAGTCCTCCATCTATCCACCTTCCATCTGCCGATCCTTTTTTTTTTTTTTTAAATGCTTTTATTTATTTATGTTTCGAGAGACAAAGCACAAGAGCGTGAGCGGAGGAGGGGCAGAGAGAGAGGGAGACAGAGGGTCTGAAGCAGGCTCTGTGCTGGCAGCACAGAGCCCGATGCGGGGCTCGAACCCACCAACCTTAAGATCGTGACCTGAGCCGAAGTCAGATGCGTAACCGACTGAGCCACCCAGGCGCCCGCCTCTGTCCGCCCTTTTATTCCTTCTGTTTCCGCATTTGTCCCTCCCTCCTTCTCTACCCAGATTTGGGATGTGTTTCTCTTTGACCAGTTAGAACTCTCACATCCCATGAAACATTTAACCAACACGTTGACACGAATACAGCGGAACTCCTTTTAGACTTGCTGCTGTCATGTTCTGTATCTCATTCCATTTGTGACTTTGCACGCAGCGCTGCATTTTTGAGACACATTGCCATACGGTCCATTTTTCTGACCGCGCCTGCGATGTGCGTCCACCGTGATTCGTGCCACACTCTGCCGAAGGACACCCGCACTGCTTCCTGCGTTCTGCCCGGCTCGCCTCGCTCAGCGCCTACCTACCTGCGTGTCCCCTCGTGGACCTGCACAAGCGTTTCTCTGAAGCACACACTGGAAACACTTCTAATTCTTGATCAAGGACCTGGAGATGATGAGGCATTCCCTTAAGATGCCCAATCCTTTTGGAGGAGGGTTTAATCAATAAGCAGATAGGAAGGTATTAGTGAGGATTAAATTCAGTGATAAAGGTGAACATAGCCGAGGCCGGTCATGTCTTGTGTAATTATAAAGCATTAGAATGAAGAGACCCAACAGACGACTCTTTGAGCTTTGTTGCCCGGGACTCACTTAATGAGGAAACGAGGCAACTTAGGTGATGAAAGAGAAGCTAGGGTCTGAGCGACAGTCTGTAATTCATGCTGTTCTCAGGTCTTCTTTGCCCTCCGTTTCACTGAGGTTAAGAGGGATGTTGGTTTTCCAGACAAGTTTCTTGGTGTCGTACCCAGCATCATTTACTGAGCTCCGATCCTGCTAGTATTTGGCCTCTGATACCCATTTTTTGAAATCATCACAGACTAGATGCATCATGCCCCTCGTTCGCATGAGATGCTGAGGCTCATAGCAGGAAAATGACTGGCCCATGGCCACTCATCTAAGTAGCAGAGCTGAGGTGAGAGACGGGCACTCCCCATTGGGCCTTTGTTCAGTTCAGAACAGACCACCGGTGGCCCCTGGGGACCTCAAACGGGGGCCGACAACACTGTCTTGCTCACGTCACAATTTTCTCACAGACGGGTATTTTGTTTTCTTTACTTTTCTCTTTATTTGGGGGAGGAGCAGAGAGAGAGAGAGAGAGAGAGAGAGAGAGAGAGAGAGAGAGAGAAAGACATAGAATCCAAAGCAGGCTCCAGGCTCTGAGCTGTCAGCATAGAGCCCACCATGGGGCTTGAACCCACGAACCGTGAGATCGTGACCTGAACTGAAGTCGGACGCTTAACCGACTGAGCCACCCAGGCGCCCCTCTTTACTTTTCTCTTTAATAATTTCAGACTTTTCAGAACATTACAAGAATAGTATGAAAAAATTCTCTTACATCCACCTCCAAATTGCTCAAACGGTAACATTTTATGACATTTGCTTCATCACCTTCCCTCTCTCTCTCTATAGCATATTATAATTGTCTAACCACTTCAGAGTAAGTTGCAGAAATGATATCTTCATTCTCATATGCTTTAATGTATTTCCTTAAAAAAAAAAAGACTATATCATGTCCTTGATATAATGTCTCCTATACAATGACAGTACAGTAGATTAGCATGGATGCATCCTATTCCCCAGTCTGTAGACCTTACTAAATTTTGCCAGTTACTCTGTGAATGTCCTTCATAACAAAAGAAAAAGTTTCTGGTGCAGGATCCAGCCTAGGAGACGATGTGTGTATATTCAGGCACAGAGTAAAGATGCCGAAACCTGCTTTTCTATCTTCTTTCTTCTCTACTTGAAAAATGGAACTTTAATGCTGAAGTCCCCATGAGACTCCTTGACATTTTCTGACCTGGATGGAGTCTCAGTGGCCCTGTTGGGGCTTGGGCAGATTCTGAGTTATACTGGAGGCTATTCAAGGTGTCCGTGATCTCTCCCATAGTATATCATAACTTCTGGCCTTTGGAACCTAATGGGCACATTGAAGGATCTTTCACCGGTAAATGTAAACTCGGACCATTTTGTTACTCCTGAAATGAAGCCCTTACATCTTCCTTCAGGGTTAGTTTCTAGCAGATTTCTAAATTTTTTTTTTCCTGATTTAGGGGGTTGGAGGGACAAGGCTCAAGGTGGAATTTCAGAGGTAATGAGAGGTTGAAATGGAAATGATCTGGGAGGACCAAGCCGTGTCTCTGAAATTGTGTCTTGTACAGCGTCACCTCCTTGCATCTTCCTTGCCCGTTCCCGTGCCCCTGCCCCATTTGACTTTCCATCTTCTCTTATTTCCAGCCACTTTTTTTTGTTGTCGCTATATTTATTATATTCACACTAAAAGCATATTCATCCAATGATAGTCCGCAGACTTACTGGTCACTAATGTTCTCCCGTTCTCCTTTCCTCATTTTTATTTTTAATTGAGCATAGTTGACCTACTGCCCTAGAATAAATTAGTTTCAGGTGTACAACATAGTGATTCAGCGATTGTATACACATTACAATTACAATGACAATATATATACATTACAAAATGCTCACCACCGTGAGTGTGTATTACAGTGTGATTGACTCTATTCCCTATGTTGGACTTTTCATCTCTGTGACTTATTTTATGACTGGGAGTTTCTACCTCTTCATCCCCTTCACCCACTTCACCCATCCCCCATCCCCTCCCCTCCCCTCCTCTCCCCTCCCCTCCTTTTAACCATTTTTTTAAGTTCATTTATTTATTTTGAGAGAGAGAGACAGCATGAGTTGGGGAGAGTTGGAGAGAGAGGGAGAGAATTCTAAGCAGGCTCCACACTGCCAGTGCAGAGCCCAGGGTGGGGCTCGAACCCACAGAGCCATGGGGTCATGACCTGAGCCGAAACCAAGAGTCGGATGCTCAATGGACTGAGCCACCCAGGGTCCCCCTGACCATTGTCACCAAGGGATTTGGCTGAAGGTTGAAGAATAGAGGGAGCATGAGGCATCACGGTGGTTATTTTGTTTTCTTGTCATCTTTTCGGCTTTTAAAAATGTTTATTTATTTATTTTGAGAGAGAGAGGGAGACAGGGAGACAGGGAGAGGCAGAGACAGAGAATCCCAAGCAGGCTCTGAGCTAACAGTGCAGAGCACGATGTGGGTCTCGATCCCATGACCATGAGATCATGACCTGAGCCAAAACGAAGAGTCGGGTGCTCAACCGGCCGAACCACCCAGGCGCCCCTCTTTTTCACTTTTAACCCTTTTAAAAATTACATTTCCTGTAACAGCCCCTACGTTTTGAAACATTCTGCACGTGTCTTTCCAATCTGTTGACAACATTGGGGGAAGAATTGAATTCCTTCCTTCATCCAAAGCATCATGCTTGCCTGCCGTTAAAATGGAGTTCCAGAATCTCAAACTAGCGGAATAAGAGAATGTGGCAACCTGGGGAGCGTCACCACAAAATACCTCTGTTGAGAATCTCAGGGCTCTTGAGGTTGATAGTAGTTACAGCAGCCTGACCTCCCCTGATAAAAACATAATGGTTGTATCTAAGGAAGTGCCAGCCTGGGTTGACACAAATCAAAATCCCATTAAAGCAAAACTCTGTCAGGGTTTCCTTTAAATGTTCGACGGGCAGGGAGGCACAGGTTACCCACAGCATACTAAATGGACACCTTGTTCTTCAAGCCACTTTGCTTTCTGCCCCCCACACGATTTCTTCCGCCCCTTTTCTGAATCAAAAATTAATTTGTGGTCTTCCAGCGTTTCATCTTCCGTAATATTTCCTTGTATCTTTTGGGCAACATGTTGGCTTTGGAGCCTTTGTCTGCAAATGTTCCTCCTTAATACTCCTTTTATCTAAAGCATGCGAGCCACCGACTGAAATCCAGAAAGACTTCAGTATTTGTCTGCCTGCCACCTCTGGGTTGTGGACTCTTAGACTTGTCTCTGATATCGTCTCTAAGATGCAGTGGCCTGAAATGTCTCATTTAACTTCCGTTTATGGGGAAGTTTCTAATTCAGATTAATAAGGGGACTTGCCTTTTCGGCCAAGGCTTCTGCAGTTCTGTTCCTGGTGACCACGAAATCTCCTTGAAGAGCTTGATGGAGACAAATGATTGATGGGGGCGGGGCAGGTGGGCATCTGTTCTCCCGGGTCTAGATGCGTGCCTCCCGGAAAGGTGGACAGGACTCCACCCGCAGCTGGAGAAGGCTGAGCCCCTTGGGGGTCTGGGCTTTAGGTGGGTGGCCAGTGCGGGAGAGAAACGAGACCCTGGAAGTGTTTCGGGGTGTGGAGTACTCTGCTGGCAGTGCTTCTGGTCACTTCCTTGCTTGCAGGTCCTGGTCCAGGGAGCATGGTTCAAAGGCAGAGCAGACTCGTAACCAGACAGGCACATTCGAGTGCCAGGCAAGAGCTGGGTGCTGAGAGAATGAGCGGTGCAAGGCATGTTGGGAGAAAGCTCTGGAATGAGAGCTGCCACAGCAGGTGACCGCAGAGCCTTGGGGAATTGCAGTGGGTGCCCCGCGTGCCCTTGGACATAAATCAGGACGAGAGATCAAGAGACGCGTAACTGAAGAGGAGAACCAGAGCCGAGTTGCATGTGCTTTCCCTAACTTGTCTTTCCAGTAACTTTTTCTTCTCTTTCAAGATCCGTGGGGCTTGTCGGTCAGGAAGCCAGTTGCGTTGGTCTTTCCATTTTGGGGTTTGGCAAAAAGGGTCCAAGAGGTGAGACTGTCATAAAGCCTTCTTGGGCTCTCTGGCCGGTGGCCTTCCTTCCGCTGTGCTTTTTTCTTTTCGTTTCTGGTTCTTTCCTTTTTTTTCCTTCCAGAGATGCCTTCAGACTCCTGGTGTTCCTCTCTCTCCACCTTGTCTCTGTCTCTTACACCTTCTTTCCTGATAACCTACTGCTTCTGGTGAAAGTGTGCCCCACATAAGTCACCTTCCTTTGTGTTGTGGTTAAAAGCCGAGATGGAAACGTGCTGAGTCCTCCAGCAGATAGCGTATTGGGGGGAAAAGAAGAAAAACTAACTTTGTAGAATATTTCAGGTGGGCGGACTTCTTTCGTGGTTGTTACAACTGTCCAAACAGAGCTTTTGGGTGGCAGATTCTCCCTAACGAAAGCAGTTAGACACGAACATCCTCGCTTTCCGTTTTAAACGTGCCTTATGTTGTCTCCAAGTTTGTAAATATTAAGCTTACTCTATTTTGGGAAACCCTCGTAGGTTTACTGAGTGTAGGAGGCATGGATTCACTGTGTTGCAGGAAGAGGGACAGGTGCCGTCATCTGTCACCGGCCTCTGGATAGAGTGGCCTCCCAGCCCCGGCATGGGGACCGCAGCTCTCAGCACTCCAGGCAAGGCTTGACCCAGGGCCAAGGACGGATTAGAAGAGTTTCACGGTCAGACCTTAAAGCCCACGGTTAAATCCTCTGTTGCTTTCTTTCTGCCTCTCGTTGGTCTAAAACACGTATAGCTGCTTTCTCTCTTTCCCGTGTGCTTCTGTCTACCTCGGTGTGTCGTGTAAGGAGCGGAGGCATGTGTCAGAGCCTGTTTCGAGGACCGGAGATGCCATTTGGTGGACCACCCTCCGCCTTCCTGTTCTCTTCTGTTGTATCACCTTTGAAGATCTCCGGCTACTTGGCTTGACGGTCTGTCAGCAGGTGCCTGATAATATTTGTTCCCAGTTGTCGTTTCACTTGGATGTCCTGGTCTGTTCTCGACCATCTATCCTAGAGCTTTCTTGACTCACTTGCTGTAGGTGTGTCCTGTTTCCTCACCCGTCAAACACCATCGATAGCAAAACACACCATTATCCTCCGTGCTGCTGAGAAGGAAGAGCTGCCGATGAAATCTGACACACCACTGAGTGGGGGACAGACCGGTGTCCGAGACGTGGCGGTGCGGAATAGGAGTTGATGAAGTATGGCTTAGACTTGCATCTTGTTTTAGGACACGATCGTGAGAGTCTGTCTTTCAGTAGAGTAACGTGGTCGACTTCTTTCTTTGTTTCAACTGGTGTTTTTCTGTTGGTGTCCTTCATGCTTTTCGTTTTTCTGCTTCCGTGTCGCCTTTTTGTTTTCTCTCTCTTTTGCTACATAGTCTGCTTCCTTGACTCATCGCCTTCGGCGTTTTGGGAAAAGGACGTATATAAATCCTAGTAGCGGTTACAGTACATTTTTCAGGAGCATTCTTTAACCTATATTTTTTTTCTCCCTTTTTCCTTTGCTCATTTGTTTCTTCACTTCAACATAGGAGTGGCATCATATGGTATTTGTCTTTCTCTGACTGACTCATTTCGCTTAGCAGAATGCATTCCAGCCCCATCCGTGTCATCGCAAATGACAAGATTCCATTCTTTTTTATGGATGAATAACACACACACACACCGCACCTTCTTTATCCATTTATCAGTTGGTGGACACTTAGGCTGTTTCCATAATTTGGCTACTCGAGACAATGCTGCTATAAACATAGGCTTAGCCTATACTTTTCTAATCCTCAGAGTCAAGAATGACACCTCTTTTTGACTCTCGTTTAGTTGTAAGCCACCTACTTCCAATTTCCTGTTTCTCTGCTATACTCTTCCCAATTTTTGATAATATAACGTGGTGGGAGGTGTTGTTAATATTTTAATACTAATTCAGTACTTCATGTGATAACGGTCAAATCTTTTTAAAAAATAATTTTGACTCAACATTCCGTTATGTAACCATGTTTAGAAAAATTACTTCAGTTTACTTCCAGGGCTGGGACTAGGGTGAGCTGAGTGAGGTACTCAGCTTGAGCACACACTGAAAGGGTGCGGATGTAATTAAGATAAATGATGTTGTTTCCTTGAAAAAAATTTTTAACGTTTATTTATTTTTGAGAGACGGAGCGAGAAAGCATGAGCAGCGGGGAGGGGCAGAGAGAGAGAGAGAGAGAGAGAGAGAGAGAGAGAGACAGACAGAGAATCCGAAGCGGGCTCCAGGCTCCGAGCTGTCAGCGCAGAGCCCGACGCGGGGCTCGAACCCACGAACCGTGAGATCATGACCTGGGCCAAAGTGGACGCTCAACTGACTGAGCCACCCAGGTGCCCCGATAAATGGCGTTTTAATGAAATGTTTTTAAACCAAAATTAATGCAAAAATAATGAAGGATGAGCAAAATATCAAAATTTTAAATTAAAGACAGGATTCAGCACAGTGAGGCAAGGGAGACGGAGTCTTATGAGACTTTTCTTTCTTTTCATTTACTTTGGTTCAAAAATACTGTGTGAAAATGTCATTTATCTTGATTACTGAGTGTCTTGGTGCCACTTTAAAATTTACACCCCGGGGGGGGGGGTGTCCTTTTTACCTCCCCTCATGCCAGTTCTGCTCAGCCGTGTGTTTAACTGGGCTCATTGCACACTACCAGTCCAAAAGGACTTTTCTAGTCTCCAGCTCCTAATTGTGCTTCTGTTCATCACATACTGGTACATGTCCGCAGGTCGTTTTGAACCCCCAGAAGGTGGAAACTTTTGAGTCTCTCTAGTGCTATGGGAAAACCTGCACTGTATAGAGTTTAAGAGTCTGGGCTCTAGAGCCAGGCTGTCTGGGTTGTAATCTTGACTTTACCACCCACTGGCTATTTGCACCTCTGTTTCTTAATCTGTCAAATGGGCATAATAGTAAGACTACCTCATGGGTCGTTTTTAGGATTAGATGAGTTAACACATATAAGGTGTATACACTAGTCCTTGGCACTTCGCAAGAGCTCAGTAAATGTTGACTTTTTTTAGCAGAGGGAAGGTGAGTTAGCTCCAGACAGCATGGTCCCCTGGCCCCTGACCCCCCCCCCCCCAAATCTGTAGACTTTTATTTGCATCTTCTGACAGTTAGTATTGTAGCAAAATTCATAATTCTTTTGTTTTCCTTTAAGGCAAGTCCAACTTTTCTGCCTTAAATGATTGGAAAAATATTCCCTTGATGTTTGTTATTCAAAAATATTGCCGAGTTTCACGAGCTAGGCATTCATTATACTCTACTTTCCTATGAGTTGGACATTTCAGCGACGAAAAGCCTAAAAAAAGATTGCCGGGCTGTGCCTACATGTGTCTTTTCCCGTTGACTTTGATGGAATGTGGTAGACTGTATCGTCAGCACCCACGGCTCTGTCTTCAGCTCAGGCTGTTTCTTTTCCTTTCTTTCTCTTTTTTACATTTATTTATTTTTGAGAGACCGAGTGTGAGCGGGGGAGGGACAGAGAGAGAGGGAGACACAGAATCTGAAGCAGGCTCCAGGCTCTGGGCTGTCAGCACACAGCCCGACGTGGGGGCTCGAACCCGTGAACCGTGAGATCGTGACCTGAGCCGAAGTCGGACGCTCAACCGACTGAGCCACCCAGGCGCCCCAGCTCGGGCTGTTTCTTTTCTGCTGTCGTCACTTGCTGTTTCTGTTCCATTGACCGGCCCTCTGTCCATCAGGATCTCTTGGATCTCTGTTGTGCATCTTTGGGATTCTCTTCTGTCTCACTGTTGCCTTGCTGCTCTTTGCAGCTGTACCTGGGGGAGCTTCCTTGTCTCCACATATTACCTATTTGACTTTCTGTGGTGTTGATTCTTCTTCCCAGTTTCAGTGTTAATTTTAACTCTACTAATGCTGATTCACTTTCCTCATAATTCCTTAGTGCATCTATCTCCTTTTTCACCTCAGTCTGTTTTCTCCTCCAGCTTTCTGGTCTTGTTTCATAGAGGCTCCTTTGTTCTGTGTCGTACTGATGAGATGCCTTTCCCGATGTTTTCTCTGATGCCTTACGTTAGGAATTTCAGAGAGGTGCTTCCTTCCTCTAAGCCTTCCGAGGATACCGTTTCTTTTCCCCAGCTCGGTACAATCCTTTTGATTTATTCTGTGTTAGAATTTTCCTCCTTCGTCCTGAAATGAAGCAGGCCTATCCAGACTCCTAAACTAAGTGATCATTTATTGGAGCACCCGGGTTAGTACTGACTCACTGGTTCTTTGTGCTGAATCCATAGAGTATACAAAAAACTACTTTCCCCAGCATGCATTGCTACCTTTGTTCTTCCAGTCCTGGCCTTTGTCTATCCCAGGATGCAGTGTGTCACTGCCTGTGAGACTCTGCTTCCCTCCCCATTATCTCCTGGGTTATCACCTCTGAATGATGGTGATAGGGAGGTGAGGGAGGGACAGAGTTGAGGTGTGGGAAAATGAAGGGAGCATTGTCTTGATTGCCTTTTTAAGATTTCCTAATTATTCTAGATGAAATTTACTACTTGTATAATTTTTTTTAATTTATTTTTTATTTATTTATTTTAAAAATTTTAATCTTTATTTTTGAGAGAGATGGAGAGAGAGAGAGAGAGAGAGAGAGAGAGAGAGAGTGAGTGTGGGGGAGGGGTAGAGAAAGAGGGAGACACAGAATCCGAAGCAGGCTCTAGGCTCCGAGCTGTCAGCACAGAGCTCAACGCGGGGCTTGAACTCACAACCTGCAAGATCATGACCTGAGCCGAAGTTGGATGCTCAACCGACTGAGCCACCCAGGAGCCCCTAACTTTTTTTTTTAAAGCACTCCTGTATTTATGAGCTAGTTGCCCAGTATTTAAGATCTGAATCCAGCTCTCAGTCCCTGAGAAGTAGTTGGTTGGCAAGACAGGTGTAAGAAGTCTCTTTCCTCCTTTCTCATGGCAGATTCTAGTGTCTTGAACTTTGGGTTGGTTTTCTTAGTTCAGCCCCATGTATCCCCATCCATCTTATTATTTATGGGGACTCCTCCCAAGTCTGGAGTTTCTTGGGGGTTTTTTTTAGTTTATTTATTTTGAGAGAGAGAGAGACAGTGAGAGAGAAGGCAAGAGAGGGGTAGGGACAGAGAGAGAGAAGGAGAGAGAAATCCAAGCAGTTTCCATACTGTCCGTGCAGAGCCTGACGTGGGGCTTGAACTCCCAAACCATGAGATCATGACCTGAGCTGAAATCAAGAGTCGGATGCTTGACTGAGCCACCCAAGTGCCCCTAAAAATTTATTTTTTAAGTAATCTCTACACCCACCATGGGACTCATACGTAAAAACCCAAGATCAAGAGTCACATGCTCCACTGACTGAGCCAGCCAGGCGCTCCTCACCTTCTTTCAAATGGCCTCAAGAACTGATATACAGATGCCATTTTGCCATTAAAAAAGGTGGAAAACACACATACTAAAAAATTTACCAATTTTAACTCTTTTTAAGTATCTAGCTCGGTACAGTGTTGAATACTTTCACATTGTTGTGTAACCAACCTCTAGAAAACTCTCCATCTTGTGAAACAAACTCCATACCCATTAAACACTAACTCCCCTTCCCCTTGCGACCACCATCCATTCTACTTTCCGTCTCTCTTTTTGCCATTTCTCGTTTTTTTTTTTTTTTTTTTTTTTTTTTTTTAGGAGGTTGTGAAACTCACATTCCTTTTGAAATTTACTGTCTCCGAAAGTCTTAATAGTCATTCATTCATTTGGCACATATTTATTGACCGTGTGTTGTGTGTCAGACCATATTCTAGGTTTTGGGGACACAGCCACGAGCAGGGGCAATATTGTCTCTGCTTTCAGGTGCTGACATTTTAGGAAGGAGAGAAACACAGTAGACAAACAAATGAGCAGGGTGAGCTTAGATAGGGAGTTTAGATACGTGCTGTGAGGACAGTAAACTGACTGACGGGGCCGGGGGTGCTTTGGGGATGGTGCTTTGGCTGGGGAGGTCCCAGGGGGCTTCTCTGAGCAAGTGATGTTTGAGTCAACCCCTGGATTTACGCAGGAGAGCTCTCCCCCAGGTAGAACTGGGGGGGGGGGGGGGCGTGTTCTGAATGGGAGGAGCACCAGGCGCGAAGGCTCTTGACCGTAATGAACTTGGCTCGCTTGAGGAATGGAAAAACTACCAGCCTGAGCCCAGTAAGCAATGAGGAGAAAATGAAATGAGACTGGGCAGTCTTGCAAACCAAACAGCTAGATTATGTTCCAGTTGCCACGAGGAGCCACTTGAGGCTTTTAAGCCACAGCTATGTGATCGAACACCTGACAGAAAAAAAAAATTTTTTTTTGCATAAAACTGTGTTTGTGTAGGATAATCCCGTACACAGCGACAGGCACGCTGCACATATCCAGCTCTTTGATCTGCCTCTGTTACTTTGTTTCCATCAGCCAGAGTCTCCCCAGTGTTAAAAGCCTGGGATGCTTGCAGGTTTTTCTTTGACTAACTGTAATGAAAAGGTTGATGGGTATGATTACTTTACAGGTGGAACTCCTGAGACCCTGAGAGGTCGAGTTCTAGTGCCCATAAGGCAGGATCCACTTCAGCCCACCTTTTCTTCATCCCTTATACCTGCTCTTAGACCAAGAACATAGCCTCCAGAGGGAGGGTCAGCTGAGTTTGAGATCTTTTCTTATTCGAATGGTGGAATTGCTATTCGCAAGAGGAAAGGGAATTCCCTGCCATCACTCCTGTCCCCATTAGTAAGTATATATAGATAGTCTGTAATAATACCTGACTCGGAAATAAACATATGAGAGCTAAAAAAAAAAAAAAAAAAAAAAAAAAAAAAAAAAAAAGTTTTTGTTTTTCCCCCAAGGATTGAGGGAAGATTAGAAAAATGCTTTTGTTTTACGAGACTGGTGTTTGTAAAATGTTTCTTGCTCGAGTGGAATGAACATGTGTCCTTAGGGGCTTCCTGACATTGGCAGAGGTGGGGGCATGTGATGCAGGCACCTTTTCAGAGCCGTGGTCATGATGTCAGTTGGCATTTGTTTTTTAATGTTTGCTTATTTTGAGAGAGAGAGAGAGCTCACTCAAGAGAGAGCATGAGTCGGGGAGGGGCAGAGAGTGGGAGGGGAGAGAATCCCAAGCAGGCTCCACACCGTCAGTGTGGAGCCCAATGAGGGGCTCGAACTCCGCGACTGTGAGATCGCGACCTGAACCGAAACGGGGAGTTGGACGCTTAACCAAGTGAGCCACCCAGGTGCCCCATCAGTTGGCATCTACGCCACAATGTGAGCAGCCCATTTCTGATCAAATTTGACTTGTTTTTCACTATAAATATATATTTTTAATTTTTTAAATGAAAAATAAAATTTTTTTTTTAAATTTTTGTTTTGACACAGAGAACATGAGCAGGGGAGAGACAGAAAGAGAGGGAGACGCAGAATCCGAAGCAGGCTCTGGGCTCCGAGCTGTCGCCACAGAGTCCGAGGCGGGGCTCGAACTCACAGACCGTGAGACCATGACCTGAGCGGAAGTCAGACACTTAGCTGACTGAGCCACCCAGGCACCCCTTTTTATAAATATTTTTTGAAGATTAAAAAAATTAAGAAAAACACCTTTAAGAAAATCTGGCTTTGGTGAATGCACTCCCCCCCCCCCCCCCAAAAAAGACGGGGAAAGAGCCAGCCTGTGGTGAATCTGGCATTGCCATTGTACAGATTCCAGTTTATAAATAGATCCAGATCTGCACGGCCCTTGGTACCTCATCCAAAACAGGCCCACTGACATTTGCCACAGGCCACTTCCTGGGCCCCTTTCGGGTCAGCCTCCTTATACAGTGGGGCACGGGTCTCTCTTGAGCCGTAAATGCTTGCCTTGGAAAATCCTAGGCATCATCCCGGGTCTTTCTTTCAGAGAACATCCTGGGATGGCACGGGCCCGAGTCACATTCCACGGAGCAGCTGAGAAACGGGACGCTTGGCTCTTTGCCCGCAGCCAGCGCCAACGTAACCTGGGCGATTTTACCAAACTCCGCCGAAGACGAGCAAAGCCCACAGCCAGAGCCAGAGGTAAGCGAGCCGTGCGTTCTCTCTCGGCACCTGCGTGGCTTGTGTTCTCGCTTGTCCCGAAACGTAGCAATCGTATTTGTAACTTGCTCGTCTCTTTGTTTCAAGAGGAGCCAAATCATAAAACGGAAGCGTTGCCTGGAGAGGGAAAAGCGGGTCGGCGTGCGCCTGGCACGTCTGTTCTCGTGTCTGGCAGCTGCTGTGGGTGCGATGCGATCCGACCCACGAGGAATCTCCTGTTTGCATTGAAATGGGAGTCGTTTTAACTCCAAGTGGGAGAAACTCAAACGATGCCCGTTGACGCGATGGGAGCAGTTACAATATATCATGTCGCTCCCCTGAATAATGGCTTCTTCATGTGGTCTGTGCTAACCTAAGCGCCTGCCTCACACGCTCGAGCCCTGCATGCTCCAGAACCAGGCCAGGGTCCCCCCGGGGCGGTGGCTGGCACTCCCGGGCATTGCGCTGCAGCCGGGTCCCCGCTGCAGGGGACAGCTGTCCTGCCTGGGCCGGGAGGGGCAGTCCCCGCAGATCCTCGCGACCGGCCGGGCTCTGGCAGGCTTCGTGGACTGTCACCTGCCCGCAGGACTCTCCCGACTGACCGTACCCCTGAGCGGCGGCCGGAAGGAAGCCAGATGCAGCATTTCCTTTTGTTAATTTTACTTTGCGTCGCGAGGGAACTTTGTTGTTTGTGGCTTTGGATGCGCCCGTCCTATTGACGTGACCCTGTGACCTAGGCGGAGCCGTGCTTGAACCGGGTGTGAGGGGTTGTTCTTCCTTCCAGACGAAAACACCGTAGCCTGAAAACTGAAGGGCATTCATAAAATCTGCTTTGGGAGGTTGAAAGCCCCAAGGCAGCTTCTTGGATCAAATGGTCTTGGTGGTCGACAGAGCATGTTTTCCGGGGCACCTGGGTGGCTCAGTCGGTTAGGGTCCGACTTCGGCTCAGGTCATGATCTCACGGTTGGTGAGTTCGAGCCCCGCGTCGGGCTCTGTGCTGTCGGCTCGGAGCCTGGCGCCTGCTTCGGATTCTGTGTCTCCTCTTTTTCTGCCCCTCGTCCACTCACTCATGCTCGCGTGCGCTCTCTCTCTCTCTCTCTCTCAAAAATAAACATTAAAGAAGAAAATACCGTTTAGAAATGTTGTCCAAGCTTCACATGATTATATTCTGTGACAGGGACTTGGTAGCTTAGCTCTCCCAGAGGCAGGATGAGCCTGCCCACAGATATTTCATTAGCATCTATCAGGTGCCTTCACAGGGCGTGAAATGAACAGGGGGCGTGAGATTCTTGAAAGCACTTGCCTCTACCTGTACGATGAGATTCCGGTGGATCAACTTGCAGCTGATGTGAAGGTGACTCAGAAGGTAAGTTGGTGGCAGCTGAGTAAATGGTAGGAGCCCTGCTGCCCTATTGTTCTTCTGAGAGCCTTGGGTTGGGTCGCATGGGAGGGTTGAAAACTGCAGTATGCTTCATTTCCTTCTCAACAAACCTTTGGGGGGGGGGGGGTCGCATCATAATAAATATATTTATATTTAAGGTCTTGCTCTAGGGAAAAATGAAAAGAGTAGGCGAGTAAGTTATTGGATATTTAGTAATAATTCTTTAGGTTCTCACTCCCAGCAGCATTCTTGGGCAAAACCTAACAGACGCCATCACCTAATAAGCGTACTTACCAGGGCTGGTGACCTTGCCCGTCCTGTGAATCCATCGTTGTGCCTTCTGCTCTTCCCTGACAGTGCTCCCTCCAACCCTGATTCTCGAGAGGCCAGATCCGTCCTTTTTACGTAAAATGGTTGTCCGCTTTGCTGTACCGATCACTAGCCTCGGCAGAAGAGTGTATTGCTGTCCACGAGAAATAACCAGCTTCCCAATTCAACTTGTTAAAAATACTTTGAGGGAGAAGAAGTAGGGAGAACTTTTTCCCCCTTAAGTTAGGAACATCTTTAATTTCTGGTTGTCGTATTCCGTTTACTCCAGTCCGAGCAGCGTAAGGTGTTGTTGGGTATGTCCCTACAGCAGCGAGGACTTATGGCGGGGGGAGGGGGGGGTGATGGCAGCTTGATGGTGTTTTGATGGTTTTCTGAGATGGGATCGGTTAGAGACTCCTCTCATTCCCCCCCCCCCCCCCCCCCCCCCCGAGCGACAGCTCTGGTAGATGAGTCTCACAGCCCCAAAACGGTCGGTTTCTATTTTTATTTTGTCCTCTGTCACTTTTTTTTTTTGTCTTAAGAATTGAAGAAGCTAGCAATATCCACCCAATAGTTTTCCTGTCAGAAAAAAGGAAAATGTTTCCGTTGCCTCCCTTTTGTACAATTTGGAGGACTAACCCAAGAAGAAATGAAGTGAAAGTCCTTATGAGAAGCTTCCTTAACCCTTTGATACAGAGAGTAGAGTTACTATGTGAGTCCCTGCCGGGGAACTCAGGATTGTAATTATGGTGGCACTTGAATTAAGTAAACTGTTTTCTTCTGGTGTATTGCTTTGGTCACGCGTTAAGTGTTTAGAAGGGATAATTAGGGTGTAAAAGGTATGCCTCCCTCTGCTACGTGGGTGCTTGTTTGCTACCACTAAGCAATTAACTCAGTCCAGTTCTCACTGGGCACAGACTGGGTGTCCTACCATTCAGTTCGACTCTTGACGTTATCCACCTGGGCGGAGTGTCAGATCCCACAGGTTAAGGGCTCAGCCCCCCAGGACTCTCCCATCCCCCCTCCCCCCACCACTCCAGCCGATGACAAGTCCAGGCCACCCGTGCTTCTGCCCAACCGGCTATAGGTCAGAAGTTCCCACAAACCCCAGCGTGAGTTTGGATCATTTGCTAGAACAGCTCACAGAACTCAGAGAACTGTTTACCCGTTTATTATATACAAGGTTGTAATTCGGGACCAGGTGCAAGAGGTGCATGGGGAAGGCTCACGAGTTTCCATGCCCTCCCCAGCCACCTCCGTGTGTTCACCAACCTGGAAGCTTCTGAACCCTATTCTTTTGGGGTTTTATGGAAGCTGTATTACGTAGGGATTGATTAAATCGTTCCTGACTGAACTCAACCTCCGGCCCCTCTCCCTTCCCTGGATGTCAGGGGGTGGGACTGAAAGTTCTGCCCCTCGAATCAATTTTACTTCCCCCAGGAAACTGCGTCCTTCCTTAGGTTACCTAGGGGCTTCTAAATGTCATTCATTAACATAACAAAAGACACCTTTCTTTCTCACCCCACTCTCCTCACCCCTTCATCCCTTAGGGAATTATCAGAGTTTTAAGAGCTCTGTGCCCAGAATGGGGACAGACACTCTTTCTTACTATGAAAGTGTTATACTCCCCTCCCCTATTCTGGCTTTCCTGTAAAACAACTTACAGATACCTGGAAAATTAATGCGTTTTCAAGCTTAGTCTGTTCAATTCCCAGCAGAATAAAACTGAAAGACCAGTGTGTATTTAATATATGAGTTAGAGTAGAACTGTGGTTCTACTCTACTAAAATTTTATTCTGCTGGGGCTAGAACTAACTGCATGTGAAAATGAAATATTCGTCCATAATGAAATGAGTTAGGATCTTGGTTTTACCCATTAGCAGACGATTTTTCAACTCCCTTCGCACCGTTTGAAATTGAAATTTAGAAAAAGGTTTTTGTTGTGCTGTCTTGGGAAAGAATACCTTGTAGTAGGGTAAGGGAGAACAGTGATGGGGAGATATCGGGATTGACCCTCTCGGCCCTCCTGATGGGAAATCTAACAACGGCATGTCCCGGAATTTTGTACGGCTAGGTGTCGGAATGCATGATCGGCTTCATAAATGAACTTGTGTGAGACTTGGAAGCCTGAGAGGAAACCAAGAAACCAAGTTCCTTGTGCTGGTGCTGCTGGTGGGCAAGTCATGGGGGTGTGTGTGTCCCAAGGCAGTTGCGGGGGCCAGACGCATTGTCCGAGGGCCTCAGGTCCACCTGCTTGGGCTGGAGAGGCTGTTGGGGTGGCAGCCGCGGCTGCTTCCCACCATCAGGACCTTGGCTACCTACCGCCTACCATGGTGTGTCCTTGAAATAAAAGTTGAAGGGGTCTTTGCTCTTCCACTCCTCTCAGAGATTCTGTAAGCACCTAATTCCCATATCTAATCCCTTTCTGATTGAAATACCTGGTGTGGTTTCTGTTTCCTGCTGCAGATCAAGACTAGTCAGTTGCACTTGGGGATCAGAAAGCAGAGGGTGACATGGAGACAGTCGTGTGTGTGACCCTGTGGACCTACCTTTCTGGAGGGACAGAACCTTCATTTTTTTTTTTTTTAATTTTTTTTTTTAACGTTTATTTATTTTTGAGACAGAGACAGAGCATGAACGGGGGAGGGGCAGAGAGAGAGGGAGACACAGAATTGGAAGCAGCCTCCAGGCTTGGAGCCATCAGCCCAGAGCCTGACGTGGGGCTCGAACTCACGGACCGCGAGATCATGACCTGAGCCGAAGTCGGACGCTTAACCGACTGAGCCACCCAGGCACCCCAGAACCTTCATTTTTTTAAAAGTTAGTTTTATTGAGGCGTAATTCATAAATAGTAAAACCCACCCCTTTTTGAAATAGTTTTGAGAGAGAGAGAGAGCGTGCGAGCAGCGGAGGGGCAGAGAGAGAGGGAGACAGAGGATCAGAAGTGGGTTCTGTGCCAACAGCAGACAGCCGGACACAGGGCTTGAACCTATGAACCGTGAGATCATGACCTGAGCCGAAGTCGGATGCTTAATGACTGAGCCACCCTGGGGCCCCATACCCGCCCTTTTAAAATGCAGTTTTGTCACTTTTAAAGAATTAAAACACAGAGTAGCTCTGTCACTTGACAAAATTCCCTTGTGTTCCTTCATAGTTAGCCCCTCCCCCTAGCCCTGGACAGTCCTCATCTGTTTTCTGTCCAGGTAGCTTTGCCTTTTCCGGAAATCCACAGAAATGAAATCATACGGTGTGTGTCCCCTTTTGAGTCTGGCTTCTTTTGTTTCGCGTAATGCATTTGAGAGCCGTGCACGTTGGCGTGTTAATCAGGGCTTCCCGCCTTCTTCCTGCTGACTTGTATCCATTGGATTCAGAGTTGGTTTCCCCACTCACCAATCGAAGAACATTTGGTAAACTTAACTTAAATCCCCCACGGATAAACTAGAAACAGGGAAGCATGTGTTAATCATTTAAGGCAGATATTTGGTGTCTGAATACCTACCCTTGGCCAGGAGGGAGGAGGTGGAGAATCGCTACTACCAATCTCTTTCTCGGAGACCCTGAGCAGAGGTATTTAAGCTAGTGCCTCGAGAGCCCGCTGTCAGTTGCTGTGCACCCCTGCGTTGACTGTTCCTTTACAGACATTGCCTGGTTAATTGTCTGAACTTCAGGGCAACAAAGCTGTCAAGAGACCGCACACCGTACATCCCCCCAAATCTAGCAGGTTCAATAAGACTTCTTTTTCTTTCTTTCTCACATTTATTATTTTTGAGAGAGAGAGAGAGAGAGAGAAAGAGACAGAGCGTGAGTGGGGGAGGGGGAGAGAGAGAGAGAGGGAGACACAGAATCCGAAGCAGGCTCCAGGCTCCGAGCCGTCAGCCCAGAGCCCGACGTGGGGCTCGAACCGGTGAACTGCAGGAACTGCAAGATCGTGACCTGAGCCGAAGTCGGATGCTTAACTGATTGAGCCACCAGGTGCCCCCCGCCTTTTTTTTTTTTTTTTTTTTTTAACAGAAAGACTTCTTATAATGTCCCTAAGTACTGAGCATTTAGCCAAATGGGCTTTGGTTAGAAAATTGCAAAATTGAATTTTTAAGTAAGCACATCATAATCTCTCCCCCACTTCCCCAAGGGAGGGGAGGAAATTGTTTTACAAATGAAGGAAGGAGACAGATATAAAAGACTTAGCTGAATTTTGCCTCAAGAAGAATTTCCATGCCCTTGGTGGATTCGTCATTTTAGCACTGAACTTTTGAACCACCTAACAACACAGAATGCTGTCAATTTGAAATCGTCTGACGTTCAAGTTGAAGCCTGGCCAGTATAATCCCCTCAACCCAGTTTTATCATCTCCTGATTCTTCACCTCCACGATACATAAATGTATAGGTATTGATGACTAAGGGTATGCATCAGGCACAGGATGGTGATGGATTTTGGAAGATAAGGTAATAGATTGTTTTGATCCTTTGGATAATTAACACAAGTGTTCAGTCTTACGTGTTTGTTCAAAATATGTGACACCCATTTATTTGGTTCCAACCATTTAATGAAGGAGTGAGACATTTATCACTGACTTCTGGCAATTGAAAATCACTTTATTGAATTCTGAATTTAATTTCAAATGGTCGCT
Organism: Panthera pardus; assembly: GCF_024362965.1. Lineage (NCBI taxonomy): Eukaryota > Metazoa > Chordata > Mammalia > Carnivora > Felidae > Panthera > Panthera pardus. Next base: position 146,385,141 of record NW_026526721.1, on the reverse strand, counting down.
ACACGGGAAATATTGTTGATCACATTTGTTAGAATTTGTTACAAGGAAGTTCATGGGGAAAACTATCCCCTCCCCACCCCACTCCCCATCCTGTCACCAGTTTGATCGCATCTCCTTCCCAGATCCTGTAGAACACCTCTTTTTTTAAAATCTTTTCTTTGAATCACTAAATCTTAGAGTAGTCATTAGGGGTCAGATGGCTGCTCTCCAAAATGGAGTGACTAACTGGCCAAAAGTCCACAAAACTGGCCCATGGGAGACGAGATTTGTATCTGGACTTCCTCTCTCCCAAGCCAATACCTTTCCTCCACACCAGACCATCTCCTGTATCTGGTAGGATTCTTTCAGTTACAATAGCAGAGACTCGAACAACTAGTGGCTCAAGCAATAAATAAAATCTTCTCACAGAATAAGAATTCTGCCAATCAATACTTCCAGGTTTGATGGCCTCAAAGGCACAGGCTTCTGAAAAAACAGTATGGAGCTTCCTGAAAAAATTAAAACGAGAACTACTGTATAATTCAGTCATCTCACTTTTGTGTATTTATCTAAGAGAATCTCTCAAAGAGATGATTATTGTAATTCAGAATAGCCAACAGGTAGAAACAACCCTACATGATCATCTGTGGATGAATGAGTACAGAAAACGTGGTTACACAATGGATTTGCATTCAGGCTTTAAAAAGAGTGAAATCTTGTCATTGGCTGCGACATGGGTGAACCTTGAGCGCATGATGTTGAGTGAAGTAAACTGGTCATGATTCCATTTACATGAGGTATCTAAGTATTCAAAGTCAAACAGAAAGTAGACTGTTGGTTGCCAGGGTCAGGGAGGTGGTAGAGAGGGAGAATTGAGGCGATGCTGTTCAAAGAGTTTAAAGCTTCAGTCATGCAAGGTGGAAATGTTCTAGAGATCCGTGCAACAGTGTGCATGTAGCTAATACCATACACCTAAAAATTTATCAAGTGGGTACATTTCAGGTGTTTTTATCATGTAAAAACTGATTATTTCTGTTTAAAAGGGTGTGTGTGTGTGCGTGTGTGTATGGATGGATTTCTTCTCTTCTTCTTACTATTGGCTTTTTATCCTTAGGCGTGTCACTTCCTGATTGCTGCATGACAACTACAGTCCCCAGCATTACATCCTCACAACAGTATCCTTTAGAATGTAGGAAGAGATGGGGGGTGCTCTTCTAAAGACTCTTACTCTTTTCCAAGACTCTTGATGTGGGAAGGGCAGCCCCCCGCCGCTGGTCCCCATACACTCTTTCCGTTATATGGTAGCCAGAACTGGATCACGTGCCCACGCCAAGACCTAGAACACATTGTCGGTAACTGGATTTCTAGAACTACTTCAAAGCAATCATGAGTCTGCCTCTGTGGCTGTGGAAGAGTGGGCCTTCCCTGAGTCAAAGGATCTCGAGTCCTAGAGATCTCAAAATTGGATTCGTTAAGCAAGGTTGGAAGAGGAATCTGCCTTTGGGCAGTAACCGATGGTGTCTGCTGGATCCCTAAATGTGCCCCGAGGAGCTTTTCTTCATGCAGAAATCATCTTCAGCTTCCCTAGGACTTTTCTAACCCGGCCATGTCATCTTGGAGACCAGATTCTTTGAAGGTAGACCCCACCTCTGGTGCCTCTTTGAAGATTCCAAAGCAGTTAGGAAAGTACTGTGCACATAGTAGACTGTTTATAAATATTTGCCGAAGGAATGTGAATGATAAGGTCCATTTGTACTGTTCATAACTAAAGGGCATGCTTCTCCCTTGTTCTCAGTTCTAGGCCTCGCTCTTCCTGGTGGTTCTGGAAGCCCCGGTAGAAGTAAGTTTAACTTATTGAGTGGCATATGAGTTACATAGGCTGCTGTGACAAAAGATTCATTATTGGCCCGTGTCCTGGACCTTTCCAGGCAGAAGGCTCTCCTCGTTGGTCCGTTTCTAGCCATTGGCGTTGACCACCTATGCAAAAGGTACTAGATGGTGGTAGTTATATGTGGGACCCTTGTTATAGCCACTGAAGACAGTTTTAGGTCCTGACATGAGGAGTGCACAGTGGCTTGATCATCTGGGTGTTTTTTCTTCTGCTCTTCTGGCTACTGGACTGAAAGGAAAGTAGTCCATCCATCGGGCAAATGTAGAAGATTGCTATCTGACCCTCAGGACATTAAAAAATCAGAAGGATTCAGGTTGTTACTTACCTTTGCAGACACACTTCTCCCAAGTTTGCTCTGTGTCTGAATATACTAAGACAGTAACTATTCATGTACTCAGTTATTTGTTTATTCATCAAACATGGAGTTACTATGTGTTGGACATTGAACAGAGAACTCCTTAGTTCAGAAGATTTTTATAACCTAGTACTATAAACTGAATTGTGCCTACCTCCCTTTGCAAGTTCATATGTTGAAGCCCCAGCCCCCACGTGACGTATCAGGGAGACAGTGTCTTTGGGAGGCAGCTAAAGTTAGGTGAGGTCATAAGGGTGGGGCTCTAATCCAGCACCCTAATCCAATAGGACTGTAGTCTTGTAAGAAAAGGAAGAGAAGGAGACCCCTTTCTCTGCCCTGTGAAGACAGAGTGAGAAGGCGGCTTTCTGCAAACCAGGAAGAGCCCTCTCACCAGAACCCAACCATGTTGTATCCTGATCTCAGTCGTCCAGCCTCCAGAACTACGAGGAAAATAAATTCTCAGGCACCTGGGTGGCTCCATTGGTCAAGCGTCTGACTCTTGGTTTCGACTCAGATCATGATCTCACGGTTCGAGAGTTCAAGCCTTGCATCAGGCTCTGTGCTGACAGCACAGAACCTGCTTGGGATTCTCTCTCCCTCTCTCTGCCCCTCCCACTCTCTCTCCCCCGCTTCTCTCAAAATAACTAAATAAACTTCTGGAAAAAAATTCTCTTGTCTAAACCGTCTTGTTCATGGCATTTTGTTATGGCAACCTGCGCTAAGATACTCAGCTTCTTAACAACTTGCATAATTCACAATACTTATGATTTGTTTTATATTTCGAGATTAGAAGCAGAAGAGATGGTATTTAGGCAAGTGATGTTTCCAGGGAGTGATATTTCCAGGTTAGTATGCCAAGACTATGTAGGTCCTGGGGTATGTGGCCACAAATCTACCTGTGGCTCGTAGCAGTCAAAATGACGATCTCTCAGGGGCGCCTGGGTGGCTCGGTCGGTGGAGCGTCCGGCTTCGGCTCGGGTCAGGATCTCGCAGTTTGTGAGTTCGAACCCCGCGTCAGGCTCTGGAGTCTGTTTCAGATTCTGTGTCTCCCTCTCTCTGCCCCTTCCCCGCTCATGCTCTGTCTCACTCTGTCTCTCAAAATTGAATAAGCGTTAAAAAAAGTTGACGATCTCTGAGATGCCATGAAAGACGAATACGTGTTTCTGTGATATTCTAGTACGTTGTTCCTTCCGTGGCTGAGAGTGCCTTTTTTCTTGCCAAAAAAAAAAAAACCTCACATTTTTTTTGCCCTTTTTTCTTCTTTTAACAAACCAACAACTATAACCATCACGCACTGACCTGAGCCCCGTGTGCATTTTTCAAGGTCTCCTCGAGCTTGGTTTCCGGTGGCATTAATGAGCTCTCCTACTACAAGGCATGATGGTGTAATTTCCTCCGCAGCTTTGGGGGATTCATTTCAGTGTATGCTACTTTTTCAAGGACGTTTTCATCCTTCCATCCTACTTCTTCCTCTTCCTCTCTCCCTTTTTGTGGGTGATACTAAAGTTTTGTTTTCTTGACTGGGTGTTGCTTTTGTAAGAGAGGGGTGGAATATAGTGGAAGGTCTCAAATCTACCTTCTTGGGGGCCTGTAGGGTACGTCTCGGGACTTTCATTGGGTTTCAACACTGGAATCAACAGGTCTTTGGGGGTAGCCTTAGGAGTGGTCACCATGTTACCTCCCTTCTCTCCCCTCCCCACCTCCCCAGCCAGTGTGGCTTTGTGACATAAACACAAAGGGAGGTAGCCGCCTTGGATTTGACAATTGTGAGCTGGAGATATGAAGAAAATCAGCGCCAAGTGGTATAATCTGTTCTACCCCGCAGCAGTACTCAAAGGATCCAGGGCTTTGAACCTGGTGAATGACTGGTTTTAAAACACTGCAGTGTTTAGCATGGATTTTCCCGCCTCTTCCTCCTCCTCTCTCTGCCTCCCTCTCATTGCTCTTGCCACGAAGGGAGGAAGTCAGATCTGAACCAGAGGTGAAGAGTTGAAGAGTTTGTAATGATGTGGTAGGATATTTTTTTTAGTATTCTGGTTTGGGGGGTATTTTTTTCTCTGCTTATGAACGTGGCTCCACGTTTCACAACCCCTTGCCAGCCTCCTCCCATGAAATTATACCAGGAGAAACGAGCTTTTCACCATCTGCCTGGCTTACATTTTTATTTGCCCACAATGAATAACTATTCTCGAGGTGATTTATATGCTGCCCTGGGATGACGTTCACTTTCCTGAGATGGAAAGTCGGCGCTCAGAGATTTATGATCTTGGGGAAAGAATGTTATGGAAGAAAAGAGTACAATCTTTTCTCACATGTGCTCTGGGCTCTGCCTGCATTCATCAATGAGGTCTGTATCCCTTTTGCAATTTGAATTGAGTTTTGTGGCTGGCTCGTGGGCCTGTGCGGCGCAGGGGAATACTGGGTGCTAAATCAAGATTGTGGATTCTCAAATTTGGGGTGAGGAAGATAGGCATGAGCAACTTAGGCAGGTGGAACGTCGATCGCGTGTGCACCAGTAAGAGAGCTGAAGCACCAAGTCCCCGTAGCGACTTTCAGACTCTGTGGATACAGGAACACCGCTTCTCTAACACTTGAGTATACTTCACCAGTGGCTAGGTGGCTGCCCGTCTTGTCTCCAGTCACCTCAGGACCGTAGCTGTCCTTGGCCCCTGAAGATACTGAAGCAACAAGGGCCACAAGGTGGCTCCTGTGGGGTGACAAGTGCGGTCAGGTGTCATGTGACGCCCCGACACCACCATCTTCTTTCTCGTCTTCCGGGGCACCCCCATCCCTGCCCTTTTCTCTGTCGTTCCCCCCACCCGCTCTGCACCCAGCTAAGCGGACGCTGGACTGTCCTCATGCCACATGTGGCTGTCTCCGTTGGCCACGATAATCCCAGCAGGTGACCTCGTTGTGAATAAGTAAAGGAAGCGTGGCGGAAATACGGGCACATGGAAGGAAAGGGAACTGTAACTTTTTCGGAAATGGAATTCACCATACTGGAGAACCGTGTAGCCTTAATAGGCGCTCTTCAGCGGGTCCCATGTCACTGTTCACGTTTTTTTCCGATCTCCTCAGGGTTTCTTTCCTTTCAAAAGAATTGAGAGTGTATGTAACTTTGTTTCTTAGAGTTATTTTATTTTTTTTAATGTTTATTTTTTGAAGGAGAGAGAGAGAGAGACAGACAGAGTGTGAGTAAGGGAGGGGCAGAGAGAGAGTGAGACACAGAATCCGAAGCAGGATCCAGACTCTGAGCTGTCAGCACAGAGCCCGACGCGGGGCTCAAACTCACAAACTGCGAGATCATGACCTGAGCCGAAGTCGGACGCTCAACCGACTGAGCCACTCAGACCCCCTCTTAGAGTTGTTTCAAAATTTGTAGCGCAAAAGTATTAAATCTCCACTCGTTCTAGCGAATGAATGTAGAGTACTTAAGCCACATCACGAGTTTCAAGGAGCTTTGTGGGTCACTCCAGAATTCCAGGCCCTTACTCCACGAATGATGGTATGTTTTGGAAAATGTGTTTCAGATTCCAAATATTTCTTTTCAATGGCCTGTGTACTAAAATGCAGGGCCAGCTTGTAGTTCTGACTTAAAAAAGAAACGTATTATGCAATTCAGGGAGGAAAGGACTCCTTTGGGGATTTGTGAAGTTTTCTCACAGCAGACGGATACCAATTTCGTGTTCTGGGTTGAGAAAAGAAATGGAGACAGGGGAAGGGACCACTTCTATGTTTACATGCCTTTTTGTGTTCTACTAGGATGCATTGTTAGAGCTAAAAACATTTAGTTACTTAGTTCGTGAGTTTATTTGAGAGAGAGGGAGAAGAGAGAATCTCAAGTAGGCTCAGTGCAGTCAGGGCAGAGCCCAATGTGGGGCTCGAATTCATGAACCATGAGATAGACCATGACCTGAACTGGAATCAAGAGTCAGATGCTTAACCGACTGGACCAACCAGACGCCCCTGAAAACTTTATTTAGAATCAGCTTTTATATAGAAATCTAGAGATTCCCATAATGGGAAAATACCCACCCATTTTAGGTGTTGCTCTGTGACATCAGTGGTCCTCACCTAGGTGAGTGGAGACTCCCGTGCCCTGCAGATGTGAGGGACAGGTGTCACAATGGTTGCTTCCCTAGCCCTAGCAGAAAGCCTTTATAAACATCAGAGTGACTGCCCCACAAAAGCAAGTTTTTTGTTTATATCCGTTTAGAACACAGATTCCTTGAAGAGGCAGTCAGTAGAATATAAAGTACAAAAATCATAATAAAGGCCACGAGGGGCGCCTGGCCGGCTCGGTGGAGCATGTGACTTTTGATCTCAGGGTCTTCGGTTCAAGCCCCACTTTGGGCATGGAGATTACTTAAAATTTTTTTTTTTTTTTATAAAATAATAAAGACAGTGAGGGATCCTGTTTTAGATAATTTGGCTGTTGAGAGGAGTAAAAAGTTTAGGAGAGTCCCAAGGGTGTTTTGGGGAAGTAAGGTTAATGATTACATTTCTAGGATAATAGGAGTAAAGCTAAAATTTCCTCCTTCTCTTGAGCATGTTGGCATAGAGTAGATGTCACTTTAAGCTCCTGTCTTTTTTTTTTTTAAGTTTTATTTGTTTGTTTGTTTATATTTGAGAGACAGAGTGCAAGTGGGGGAGGGGCAGAGAGAGAGAGAGAGAGCGGGAGACACAGAATCCGAAGCAGGCTCCAGCCTCTGAGCTGTCAGCACAGAGCCTGACGTGGGACTTGAACTCACGAACCGCGAGATCATGACCTGAGCCAAAGTCAGGTGCTTAATGGACTGAGCCACCCAGGCGCCACTAAGCTGCTGTCCTTGATGAGGGGTGGCAGGATGCCTCTCTAGGATGTGGCAGGGCAGTCTGAAACCCATCCCCTTCACCGGCTGCCATGGGGGGATGTGGGCAGTGTTAGTAGTATGATTGGAGTCATTTCCTGCTGAAAATGTCAGAATCAGATGAGATCACATATTTTCAGTGTTCAGCCTAATGCCTAGCACATAGTAGGTGCTCAGTGGTAAGTCAGCCCTTACTCCCATTGTTCTTTGGCAGTCCCTGTCCCTGGGTATAAATGTCTTGAGAAACCCCCAAGAATGTGTTGCTCTGACATCCTGGGTTCCTCAAGAGACACTCATTTCTCCTTTGTTAGTCTTTCGAAAGAGTAGCCTCGGTCTAAATGAGTGCAAATATATCTGTATGGTGAGGCTTGACTTACAAAGGACTTTCATGAACGACTTCTTCAAATACAGCTGCTTCTGATGCAACTAATTTAATAATCATCAAGGCAGTCGTGTTACTGGTATCTTGTCTGGGTTCTCTTGGAATAAGTCCTAAAACCAGCCAGCCAGATGGCCGTGTGGGCCCAGGTCACTGGGCATCTGTGAGGTGCGGATGCCCAGGTGGGCTGATTTTCACAGCATACCCCAGGCATGCCCACCAGAGGAAGTTTGGGGTGTCGAGAAGTAAAGGAAATCTCAGTGGGTTGTTTTAGTTTCCTGTTGCTGCTGTAACAAATCGCCATAAATTTAGCAGCTGAAATGACACAAATTTGTAATCTTACAGTTCCGTAGGTTGGAAGTCTAAAATTAAGATGTTGGCAGGACTTCATTCCTTTCTGGAGGCTCTAGGCGAGAGTCCATTTCCTTGGCTTTTCCAAAGCTTCTAGAGTCTGCCCTCTTTGGGTCATGGTCCCTATCTCTCTCTTATGGGCCAAGAACATTGCTTCTCCTTGACTTTCCATAGTCATGTCTACCTCTGGCTTCCTCTTCTGTGTCCCTCTTCCACTTTTAAAGACCCTTCTGGTTATATTGGGCCACCCAGATAACCCAAGATAAATCTCCCTACTTTAAGCTCAGCTGACTAGCAACCTCAATACCCTTACTTCCATATAACCTAAAATCACCATCCTGGGGATCAGGACTTGGCTGTCTTTGGGCCATTCATCATCCTACCGCAGCAAGTAAGTTGGTAGGCACTCACCGAGTACATTAGATATATCATGGACATCAACCTGAGCTCCCATCGCTGGCTTGAAATAGAGCAAATCGTTCAATTGCTCCCTTTGAGGAAACCAGTCAGCTCAGCTGGCTGTGCTATTAGGAGAAGAGTCCTTGGCTTTGCTTTTTGTACACAGTGAAACCTTTTCAGCCTTGCTTCCGGCTGGTCTGCCACTGCCCCTCACCCCTTCACCGACTCCTACTGCCTTCCAGGGGCCTCAGAATTACACCAGACGTGGAACGGTGAAGTCACCTCTGACAGTTTTTATACAGTTCTTAGCCAGGCAGTGGAAGGAGGACGACTTTAAAAAAAATGACTGTGACCCCACTTCATTGTTGCATAAAAAATACAGCCGAGGCCCTGTAGGAAGTCAGCAATAAAAGTCCCCCACTTCAACTCCTCCTTCCGAGGCTGCCTCCTGCAGGGGGCTGCTGTCTCTCTTCTGTGGAGTTTGTTTGCACAGCAAACCTACGTATATGTTCTTTCTTTTAGAAATTTTTACGACGGCGAAATGGCCCTGTAGATAACGTATACAGGTAAAGTGGCTTTTTAATTGAACAGTACATCTTCAATATGTTCCCATGTCACTGCGTAGATTGTTTGCATTCCTTTCAACAGCTACACAGGAGTCAACTCTAGGATTGTATCACGATTCGCGGGGACCCTGAGCCTTATTTAACCAGACCTTAGGAGAGACGTTTAGTTGTCTGGTTTTTCTTTTACAGGTAGTGTTCTGATCATATTTTGCACACTTATGCAACTATGTCTCATGTAGGGGAAGTGTCTAGCAGTGGAATTTAAGTGGAATTCAGTCAACAAATGTGGGAATTAAACATTTTGCTAAGTATTACCAAATTGCCCCCTAAGATGGAGCCAAATTTATAATCCCACAGCAGCATGTGAGGGCTGCTATTTTCCTGTCTTTTTGCCATTAGAAAATGAATACCAAGTGCCTTTTTTCTCTCCAGTTTTTATTTTCATTTAAATTTTATTTTTGATATTTATCTTTAAGTAAGCTGTATGCCCAGCGTGGGGCTCGAACTCACACCCAATGATCAAGGGTCACATGCTCCATTGACTGAGCCGGCCAGGCATTCCTCCAGTTTTTAATTTTGGGAGAAAAATGGTGTCTTGTTTTATTTCTGTTTTTATAATTATGGATGAAATTGAGGATGTTTCACGGATCAGCCATCGGTGTTTCTCTTGTTTTAAGTGTCTCGTTTATAGCATTTGCGCATTTTTCAATTCATGTGGACTTTTTAATGAATATTTTCCAAGCATTCCTTTTATATAAAGCCAATTCTTCATAATGTGGGGCAAGTATCTTGTCCACATCTTGGGTGCACTTCAGCGATAAGAAGAAATAGCAATTATGATTAGAGTCACCACTATAGAATCTTTTCCCATGAAGGATTCCTTCTCTTGAACCAGCTTGAGAGTCAGACTCTCATCCTTTTGTAAGTTAGCATTAGTGTCAAATGAAGCCCCAGAATTGTATGTGTTGCTGTCCAGGAACACCGCCGGGATGAGCCAGTATGTTGCTCTGGGTTTGTGTTGGCTGATTTATAGGGAGATACAGCAACTGTGGGAATATCCATGAGCCAAGATAGATGCTTGTCCTTCTTGAAAACGTCATCTGGCAAGAACCAGGCGGTCCTCTCACGGAGAGCATTAGCTACACGGAGCCCTTGTTAGCCCTCCCCTCCCCTCCCCTTCCCTTCTCCCTGGTCCTCCCTCTTGCTCTGAAGCAAATGGCTAAATGTGTAAGGACTCATTTGACAGTGGTTCTGATTGGGACCCTCCGTTTTCACCCAGGGTCTGATGTTGCCGGTTTTTAAGGCAGTTTTATGCGGAATACTTCTCAAGTTGGAAAAGACATTTCTCAAAAAGAAATGTCAGAAGTTAATTTTTTTTCCTAAAGATCTTAGATTATGGATGACATGATAAAATAAAGTTACCAGTTAAATGTCAATTTCAAGCAAAATCTCACATACCATGGGTTATTTTTATTTTATTGTTTTTTTTGAAGTTTATTCATTTGAGAGAGAGGGAGCATGTGTGAGCAGGGAAGGGGCAGAGAGAGAGAGAGATTGAGAGAGAGAATGAATCTCAAGCAGGGTCCACACTGTCAGTGCTGAGCCCACCATGGGCTCGATCCCATGAACCATGAGATCATGACCTGAGCCAAAATCAAGAGTAGGATGCTTAACTGACTGAGCCACGCAGGCGCCCCACGGTGGGTTATTTTTAAACTTGCATGAGGGGTGTTTGTTTCGTGATCATGCCGTACGAATGGGGTGAAGACTTAACTGTACAAGGGTAGAATATTTGTCAAAACATTTACCCAAGTGACAAAACCTAGCTTCGAGAACCCTCATAGGGTTATGTTGTGCTGGAGAGATGGAAACTCTGTGCATCAGAGTGATCTTAAAAAAAAGAAAAAAAAAAAACGAAAACAGGAACTGAGTATTGAGAAGCCTGTAGGTCCTCCCTGAGTACGTTTACACCTTAAAATTCACTGTCTTCTTTTTGTGCTAATTATGATAACCCACAGTTCTGATCGTTAATAGTGCTCACCACATGTGTTCATGGTCCCCCACATGTGTTCATGGTCCCCCAGGAAGACTACAGCTGTCTCACAAATTTCCCCTTGAAGTTTCCACCGAACGAAGCATTTGAAAATGGGGCACAGCAGAGTCTGATAATGTGACAATTTTTAAAGTAGGAGACATAGTAAGCCTCATTTTGATTTTATGGCAGTGGAATAATAGGGAAAAAAAAAAAGAACCGTTAACGATTACCCTCTTAGATCCTAAGTATCAATTCACATTTGAATGCAAGCACAGAGAAACCTCCTTTGAATATCCTCTGCCACAGTGGCTAAGAGAAACGGACATACACAGTGCAAATTAAAAAGCAGAGAAAACGCCTGCTATTTGAGCCCAAAGGTATTGAGTGGAATTTTAGAGATCGTAGCTTTAACAGCGCCTTATTGGTGCTTCCTCATTGTAGAATTAAGAGCCGTGGTGGTTTTGCTTTGTTTTGTTTTTTCCTACAAAACATTAGAGCCTGTTTCTCTGAGATGCTTTTCTGTCCGTTAATATTTACAAAAACCGGGATATAGTGGAAATATATCAGAACTCTTCTTAAGCAGGGTAAAAAGTCTCAAGTTGCCCGAGCTTTGTGTTGTTTCTAAAATTCCTGGCTCATCGGCTCCTTTGAGAGCCAGGTAATAATAATCCAGAAATTACCTTTTGAAGTGAAAGGGCATAGATCTGCTGGGTTTTAGATCCTCGAAGCCTGGGATGTAACCGTGTACTCCCGGCACGCAGGAAATCCTCGGCGAGTGAGTGTGCGTTCTGTGTGGCCTGGAGAGAGCATTATCTGCAGCGGAGTCCTTAATGCACTTAGCGTCTTTCCATTATTCATGACACGGTCCCTTTTTGCCTGCAAAGAACAGTAGATGCCTCTTGCTTTTAATGACTTGTAAATCAAGACTATTCTGTGGTTTGCTGTGCCGCTGGCTCTTTCCGGTGTTTTTTGTGTTACCGTAGCCTTCCAAAATTGCCGCTGGAAAGAGTCAGTCGGGAATTTCTCAACGAGAGGCATCAATGCTTCAAATGGACAGACGAAGTGGAAAGTCACAACGAAAGGACCGCCCTCTTCCAATCCAAGTTTATGGCTTTCCATTTCCATTTTAGGGCTGTCACGTGAAATGTCCCGAACCTGGTCTCCTGTTGAGAAACACACTTTGTTTCTTCAGCTTGCGCCTACACGAGTGTTTGAGAACAGGTGTCCACTTGTCCGTGTTTGGATCGCCTGGCGTCTAAGCCGGTGCGGTGTCCACACTAGGCGCTCGGGATCCGGTGTGGAGGGTCGAGGGGGCGGGGGGGCGGGCAGGAGTACGTCTTCTACCAGGCTTCGCGTGCCTGCTGCCTTTCTCTGGTGCTCCTCTCGACCCCCGTGGCCTTCAGTGGTTAGAGCCGCGCTTCTCAAATGCTAGAGCGCATCAGAAGCGCCTGGAGGGCTGGGCAGAACACAGGTTCTGTGGCGGGTGTGGGGGAGGAACTGGGAGGTCATTCAGTGGGTATAGGGGTTCGGTTTGGGAGGATGAGAAAGTTCTAGAAAGCTGTTGGACAACAGTGTGAATGCGGTTGACAGCCTTGTACGCTTAAAAAAAAAGTTAAGATGGCGAGGGTAGAAAGTGATATATTTGTCATAACTCGTGGAATTATACACTAAGGTCTCTATGTTGCACCATGTATAAATTCTATTTCAACTAAAAAATGAAAGCAAAAAAGCCCCAATATACACAGATCTGGGCTGCTTGTCCCCGGAGTTTGAGTCCATAAGTCTGGGATGGGTCCCTAGACTTGGTTACCTTTTTTGTTTTTTGTTTTTTGTTTTTTGGCATTTCTTTTTTTTTTGTTTTCTTTTTTTTTTTTAATATGAAATTTATTGTCAATAGTCTTTGCCGTCAAGCTCACAGTGACGCTGAGCCTGCAGGTCTGGGGACACACCTTACGTAGGCCTGACGCAGGGCTCCTCCCGCGGTGGCTCTGCATACCCTCGGTGCTTTGCATCTTTTTTTTTTTTTTTTTCTGTCCCCATCAGGAGTTCCGGCCCATAACCGGGCATAACTTGTGGCATAAGCAAGGCCGTCCTAGCAATTAGCGGCGTCAGGTGGAGACTCTGAAAGCATCACTAACGTGGTGCCATCGACCTGAGTTTCATTGTGTTTACTTTCTGAATAAAGGTATCTACCGTCTGCAGAAGCAGAAGACATCCATCACCCAGCACAAAGCGTAAATCAATAATAATTTAAACCGTGGATATAGAAAGTCAGAATTCTTGATGTGCATCCATGGTTACGACAGAAACAGATCATAGGTAGTAGAATTCCTTTCTTTGAGTTTTTAGGTACAGAGTAATTCTATTGCTATTGGTTACCCCCAATGCATCATTCCTTCAACATTTTATTTCTGAGGTGACAGCGTTTGTAAGATTGTTCTTTTGTGCTTCCTTAGGAATTTTGGATTTTTTTTAAATTTTTTTTTTAATGTTTATTTATTTTTGAGACAGAGCATGAACGGGGGAGGGGCAGAGAGAGAGGGAGACACAGAATCGGAAGCAGGCTGCAGGCTCTGAGCCATCAGCCCAGAGCCCGACGCGGGGCTCGAACTCACGGAGTGTGAGATCGTGACCTGGGCTGAAGTCGGACGCTTAACCGACTGAGCCACCCAGGCGCCCCGTGGAATTTTGGATTTTCAAAATGACCTCTTCTCACTGAGCTTTAGATTACCAGGAAGTTAAGGAAAGATAGGGCTGGCAGCGGCCTGTGAGTGACCTTGGCAAAATTTACCCATGGGGTTTGAGAGGAGGGAGGGATTGTTCCTGACCCAGGGTCATGGGAGCCTGTGTCCTGGCATGGGGCTATTTTTGCAGAGAAGTAACAAATGGTAGAGGAAAACGAACTGGGAGAGTATTAAAGGTGGAGAGCAGTACTGTCTAATACAACATGCAGTGATGGAACGTTTGTATGCTGACCAATAAGGTAACCACTAGCCACATGTGGCCAGTGAGAACCTAAAGTGTGGCTAGTGCCTTCAGGGAACTGAATTTAAAATTTTTATTTATCTATCTGTCATCTGTCTATCTATTTTTTAATGCTTATTTGTTTTTGAGAGAGAGACAGAGACCGAGCATGGACAGGGGAGCGGCAGAGAGAGAGGGAGACCCAGAATCGGAAGCAGGCTCCAGGCTTGAGCTGTCGGCACAGAGCCTGACGCGGGGCTCGAACTCACGGACCGTGAGATCATGGACCTGAGCTGACGTCAGACGCTCAACCGACTGAGCCACCCAGGCGCCCCTAAATTTTATGTATTTATTTTTAATTGATTTACACAGCTACGCATGGCTGGTGGCTCCCACACTGGGCGTGTAAGTCTAGAGGACGGAGTGAGGGTGCTGTCAGCTATAGGCTGGAGAGAGTTCAGGGTGGGGAGCAGGAGGGGAAGGGAGAAAGGGGGCAGGTTGAGGAGAGCCTTAAATATTGGGCTGAGTGGATAGTTCCTCTGGGCAGTGGGACAGCTCTGAAGACTTGTGAGCAGAGAAGGTATTTGGGGAAGAACGTGCCAGTGGCTCAATACAAGGCGAAGCATAAGAGGAGGAGTCTGGAACAGAAGGAGAATCTGCAGAGTGTCAGGATCCTACGGTTACGTGCCTAGGGCCTCGAGTGTGATGGCAGAGTGAGGACAGGAGGGATGTGTAGCCCAGGGGGCCGTCTGGGTGGTGGGGCACTGGGAGGTGTCTGTGCACCTGCAGGCCTCCCGTCTGGATGGGCAAGGAGGATGGTGAGCCAAACGGAGTCAGGATGCTGGCGGGGCCCTTGTGAGGTGTCTGTCGGATCTGAGAGGAGGGAAGGTAAGATGATAAAAGCTTTCTCCCCCTCGAATGCTACCTTCCCGAATGAGCCTCCGTAGCTGGTTTATGTTGCCCATGGCTTACTAAAAGAATTCCATCTGCAGGCACTTCTGGCCAGTCACGTTTTGCTTCTGGTTCCACCTGCTCCCTTCGGTGCTCACTTGCTTACCTGCCTGCCACCATCGTTCTGCTTCCCCTGGGATTCCCGGGCCCCTGCGATAGCTCACTGTTGGATCCCACAAATGGGAACCCCAAAGCGAACCACTGTCTGCCCAGCAAGGCCACAGCTTCCAAGAGGCCTAAGCCCGTTTCTGTGTTCCTCTGCCGTGCCTCGCAGAGAGCCTGACACGCCTGTTGACGGAACGAAGGACGCGGACGTTTGCGGAACGAAGGAGGGACCCTTCCTGGAGGCTGTAGGAGAGATCCATTTCCTTGCCTTTTCTGGCTTCTAGAGGCTGCCTGCTTTCTTTGGCTTGTGGCCCGTTCCTCTGTCTTCAAAGCTAGCAGCTGCTCTCTCCCTGACCACACTTCCCTAGGCACGCCTCCTTCTGACCACAGCCAGGGAAGAGTCTCCAGCTTTCGGGATTCCTGTCATTTTACTGGATCCATTTGGATAATGCAGGACTCTCTTGTCTCAAGGACCTCAATCACCTCTATATAGGCCCATTTTTTGTCACAGCAGGTGACAGAATTCACAGGTCCCAGGACTAGGATTTGGACCTCTCGGGGACACTGTTTTTCTACCACAGACAGCTCAGGGAGAGACGGTGAGCAGGCAGGAGTTCTGGGCGAAGGCTGAGCTTGAGACAGACATTTAGAGGCCATCAGTGAATAAATGGTTGAAAGGCGTGGCATCAGGTGGGCTCTTCGAGGGAATGAGTCTAGCGATAAGTCCAAAGCCATCTGCCACCTGGCCTCGGCCAGACTGCCCCGGCCAGCATGCCGCTCCTTCTGGTGGAATGTCCCCTCGTTTCTCGGCTGCCCCAAGCGTTGCTCTTTGGTGACGCTCATCTCAGAGTCTGCCTTTCTGGTCACCCAGGCCACGGCCTTCCTTCTGCCCTCGTCGTGTCTGACTTTACATGATGCGTCCTTTTATTTATATGTTTGTTCTAATTTTTTAGGTAACAGCTTTATGAGATATAATTGACATGCCATGCCATTCACTCATTTAAAATGTTCCATTCCATGGGTTTGGGTTTTTTTTTTTCCAGATAAGTCCATGTTAGAACATTTTCATCACCCCCAAAAGAAACCCCATACTCTTTAGCTGTCACCCTTATTCTACCCCTCCTTCTAGTCCCTTCCAACCACTAACCTGCTTTCTGTCTCCATACATCTGCCTGTTCCTATAAGTGGAACCATGTAATATGTGATCTTTTGTGACTGGCTGCCCTTTTCATTTTGTTATTATTTTTCAAGTTCATTTATTTGGAGAGAGAGAGAATCCCAAGCAGGCTCCACTCTGCCAGTGCAGATCCTGACATGAAGCTCGATCCCACGACCTGTGAGATCGTGACCTGAGCTGAAATCAAGAGTCCGACACTTAACCCACGGAGCCACTCGGGCACACCTGTCCTTTTTATTTTAAATCTGAATTTTGTCCTTGCACGCTCAAGTTGTCCCCGTTTTTCTTTTTTGTTCATTCATTAAAAAAAATTTTTTTTTTTATTGAGCACCTTTTATAAAAACCAGCCCTTGTTTTGAGACTCTAGAAACGAAAGGCCGAAGGAGACAGGAGTTCTAACGGCAGACTGTCGTGAAGGAGTTTCGATGAGGCTAAGCTGACGAGCACAGGGCCACTCCGTCCCACCCCTCAGTTCCTAGCTGATGTTACTGATTGATCACGGCGTTCTTTCTCCCGGAGCCTAGAGGTGGCTTCTAGGTCCACATCAACCTGGAGCTCTAAGTAGCCGGTCCAGATAATCCGTGTTCCTCTACTGAAAGAGATTGGACTTCCCAGTTCCAGCGGGAAAGCAGATGCGCAGTCGCATAAACCCAGTCGGGGCGTGCCAAATCGGGTGCCTCCAGGGTGCCGAGGAGCTCCTCGTTAGGACGGAGGGGGCCACGTCTGCCCCTGTGAAGTGTGGCTGAACTGAGTTTCAGAGGATGAGATGGAACTTAGAGGTTCCACCCAGGGCCAGGGGAGAAAAAGATCCATGACCTCCTCCAGCGGGTCACCAGCTGGTCAGATGCAGAGACCAGGTCTTCAGCATCCTGTATCTTTAGTAGCCGATGTGGGCGTTGGAGGCAGTTCGGGGGATGGTAACTCTTACAGCCCTCGTGCCTGTTCGCCCTTCAGCCCACCTAGAGGAGGCCTTCTGTGTCTTAAACCGTTGCTTTTCCTCACGCCAGAGCCTAGAGATGCTAGAGTGGCTCTCGGAGGGGTTTTGTCCCTCCCTTTCCTGGGCCTTCTAGAGAACTTGGGTGGCTCCTGCGTGTGCCGCGCTGTGACCCTTGCCGCTTTGTATTTGTCTCCTGTGGCTCCCGGACCCGCATGTGATTTGTTCCGGAATTTCTATGAGTCCCTTACTGGTGCAGCCCTAGATCCCGGAAGTGATGCTCCCTCGCGGCCAGGGCCGTGGACCGTGTGGGGGACCCAGACCTTGACGGCCCCGGAGCCCTCCGTGTCCTTGTTGTTGGGGGGGGCTGACCTACCACGGGAGCCCGTCCAGCATCACACAGCTTCTGAGGGATGGCGAGGGGGACGCGGGTGCCGTGGCAGTGGCTTCTAGATCAGCACTAGGCTCAGTGCTGGGCTCAGCACTCTGGGCTCAGCACTTTCTGTGCTTTGTCTTCTGTAGGCCCCTGGGCAGTCGCCTGAGGTGTGGGGAGTTCCGCCTCCATCTCAGAGATGAGCTGGAGCCTGACAGGCGGAAGGTAGCGGATTCAGGATTCACATCCAGGCCATCGCTCCGGCTTCCCTGCGGCGATTACGTCCTCTGTTTTCGTGCCCTCCCTCTTCTCCTCCTTGAGACTTTGACCCCAGTGCTCACAAGCCTCCTGTGAACTTGAGAGTGTGGCGTGTGCTGCTCGCGGGCCTAGGGCCATGGTGATCGGTGCCCCGCAACCTGGCATAGCTTCGTTTTTAGGGAGTCTTGGCGAGCTCTCGGCTGGGCCGCCGATCCCGTGCCGGCTTGGCTTGCGCAGTGCTCGGCTTTTGCCGGTCGACGTAGTGTCATAACGCACGGGACGCAGCGCTTGGCTCTTGGGCCTTCTCGTCACATATGTGCCCTTCCCTCTGTTCCTGGTGGCCGCGGATGCTGGAGGGGCTGAGGCGTGGATTGTGGCCTCCGGGCGCCTGCTTTGTCATTGGCACGCTTACTTCCCAGGTCCCCAGCTGCAAGATCGTCGCCTCCCCCTTCGCTGCCGCTGCCGCTTCCTTCCCTGCCTTGGACTCAAGGTTTTCTTTGCTCCTTCTCAGTTCCTTTCTTTCTTGCTTTCGTTGAAAAACAGTTTCTGAGCAGCTCTGTGGAATGAGAAAAGGCCTGATGTTATTTGCCGTGAATGCCTCTCGCAGATATTTTTTGAAAGAACACCTGTCACATCCTCTTGGCGTAACTGTGCCCGATTATCTTGGCTGATGACGAATGCCCCCTACTCCCTCCCCTCCCCAGAAGTGACTTCCTTCTACCTTCCAGGGTGTCTTTTCTTTAAAATGAACCTTTCTGCAGGTTGGCCCCTTTGCTCAGGAAGAGCGTCTGTCCTTCCAGTCTGTGCGAGCCAAGTGTGGTAAATGTGTGTGTATGTGTGGTTAGAGCAAGAAAGCCAGCGCGTCCACTGGGAGGCAGCAGAAGGATTGTGATGTCAGTGGCAACCAACTCAGCATCTCCAAAATGGCAGCGGGGACAAGCCTGCTGTGTGGACATGGTTGTGCTTGAAGCTGTCAAGGATTAGAGCCAACTCCTCCACTGGGTTGCCCCCCGCACAGTGGCCTCATTGTACCTACCTCCAAATGGCAAGATAAGGTCCCCCAGATACGGTGGCGGCCTGCGAGGCACAGCTGGTCACCCAGCTTTGGACGTGGCTCCACAAAGAAGGCAGTACACGCGAGGAGGCTTCAGTGGCCGCCCTGCGTCAGGGCCACGGGGCGTCAGCTGCACAAGACATCGCCTGAAGACATGTGTCTGACGTCACGCCATTTGGTATGACTTCTGACAGAGGAGAGCATCTTTCCGTTCACCCGGGAGACCCTCCGCTCAGCGAGGATGGCCTACTTTGGGGGACTCGGAAACAGGCACAAGAGAGACTCTTCTGGGGAAGAAATCCCACCTGTGCTAAGCGCGGGAAGGACAGTAGGTCATCAGGAAGAGCCGTTTTACGTTTCTGTGACACAACTTTATGTCTGTGTGTGTCCTCAGGGGAAATAGTTTTTCCAAGCGTGTGATACAGTGAGTGCCTTGCACTTGAGAGTCATGTGATAAAAATGTCTTACTGGGGAATGAGGGAGAAAAACGCCAAGTGAAATTCGCTGGACTGCTGGCCATCTTTGTATGCCCCATGCTATGCTAATGCTATTCTATTGACTTGCGTGGGAAGTTGGACCGGGTCTTCAGAAACAGCTGTGCCGGTGTTCATGACCTTGGCTATTAGATGGGGCTCCTTGGGCTGTAAAATTTTTATGAATGTGAAGATAAACAATGAGGATCAAGTAATGATTGTGATAATTTGGTTAAATATGCTATAAATATTGGAGTGAAAAAAATGACTAGAGATAAAAGGGACTTAATACTTGGTTTTATGGATTCCATACAGGTCGTCAACAACGGTAACACCGTTATCATCAGAACAAAAAAATTGTTTCAGTAGTTGGTCCTGGGCACTTGTACTTCTTAGACACTCCGAACTCCTTGCTTGTCTTTTAATATTCGCTGTGTTTGTCGCCTTTCTCTGTCCTCCATTGACCTCTTCTTCCAATCTCTCTGAACCCCCCTCAACCTCTATCCATGGTTCAACTTGACATTTCCTATTTTTTCTAGAACCTCTCATTTTCTAGCCAACCAATGTCTATTGCCTCCTATCTGTAAAGTAAGCAAATGTGTGTTTGTCCTGGTAGCCATTATTGCATGTTACTGCATGTTCTGTGTAGTAGCAGAAGCAAGAAATAAGTCATGTAGGGGGACACCTTGTTGCCCGGTTGCTCCTTTGTGCTGCTGCTGCTGTATATCATAAGGTTTCTCTCGTTTGAGGGTGGATATCTGAGGGTGGTGCTTTGGGTCTTCTCCCCCACCGTCCAGCTTTCTGTGACCCTCAGACTATCAGATGTTCTTTTTGACACGGCTGGGTTTCCCCATTTTCGCCATAAAGACGATATCTGGACAATGTTTGGTTCTTACCATTCAATACCAAGGTTCTTGGGTCTGACTCAGTTTACCCTGTGCCTAGGTAACAGTGTGGGGGGAGAGATGCCAGCCTCTCAAAATGTTGGGCTGCAACATGATTGCCGATGGAATAGAATTTGACGTCGTTGTCTAGCTGCCTGTATTTTCTGTCCTTGGTCGGGTAGACTTTTAGGAGAGCTGCAGATCACTTGAACTCAGTGCGTATGTTTTCTGATGAAGATATTCTTTACTTAAGAATACCTGTTCTAGGGCACTCATATGGGCGACAGATGGCAGCAGGTGCCCATCTCAATCTTTGTCACAGTGGAGCCCACCTACCTGCATGTCGGCGATCTAAGGGCTGTAGCGTGGCCTTGATCCACGTTCAAGAGTAAACAGTCGTCTTGAAAGGTCGAATAATGTAGCCACCTAGGCTTCTCTCATAATGCCTCAAATCTAAGGATTCAGCCCTTTGCATTAAGACACTAGGTTATTAGACATTTACAAATAAAGAGAATGTTAGTAGATCAAACTACTCAAGTTGGCCTCAGCTCTCTGAGAGCCAGTTAAGCAAGGAGGAGAGATTGCCGTGAAGAAGGAGGGCTGGGTTGCATGCACTTTGTCTGAGGAAGGGGAGCAGGTGCAGGTGTGGGGGTGGAGTGAGACCCGTGGCAGGGAAATGAATGGACCTCGAACATAAATGTCTGTTTCGTGGTTTTTCCTGGCACTGGCTCAAAATGCAGTTCAGTTACATATGTGTATTGAATAAAATAGTTTGGAATTTCCGTCTTGCTTGGAACTTGCATTTGTATTGCAGAATTAAGAGTTTGGGTAAGAAGGAGAGGCGGAAGCAGAGTTCAGTGTTCCCTTCTGCACTGGTGGCTCAAAATGCAGTTCAGTTACATATGTGTATTGAATAAAATAGTTTGGAATTTCCGTCTTGCTTGGAACTTGCATTTGTATTGCAGAATTAAGAGTTTGGGTAAGAAGGAGAGGCGGAAGCAGAGTTCAGTGTTCCCTTCTGCACTGGTGTCCCCCTGGAGGAGGCTTGTTCAACCCACGTCAGCCTAACCCAAGTCACAATTTTGCTTCTGGCTTTGGCCCTTGGCCGCCGCCCCACGGATGTGTTGCCCGTTGCCAGATGAGAAGCGGAGGTCTGTGGTGACATGGCTGCAGATCCTGTGACTGTCTCTGACTGGAACGCGTCCCATCCTGAGAGCCCATCTCTCTTACGGGGTCTGAGGCCCCTCGTTCCTTGAGAGGCCTGAGGTCAGCCCAGGGGCAGATCCTCTCCCGAGAATCCAAGGAGAACGTGGGCCGTCTCTCTCGAGAAAATGTCCAGATACACAATTTTTGTATCAAATATCAAAGGTAGCGGTAGATATTTTTAGGAATGTCCAAAATGCCCAGATTAAGAACCTTGGCTCTGGGGCACAAGTCCCTTTGGAGCCACCGAGGAGTGTCCCCGAACCCCAGCCTGCTGCCAGGAAGCTTTTTCCTGTCTGTCACATTTACTCGTCCTTCCCTCTATTTGCTAAGAGATACGAGTCACTTCATTTTTGTAGCATCATATGCCCTGAAGTGCTCATGTGGTAGAAATATTGACTCATTATTTTTGTTTTTATTGAAAGCCTCATTTTTCCAAAGCCTGCTTCTCCTTAAGACATATTCTGATTCCATTTTGTCTTCAGGTTGGCATACGTTTTTATGGCTGGGCTGGCTCATTTGCAAAGATCTCTGGGGGATGGCGGGATGTGACGATTGTTCTTGCTCAGTCTTAGGAACTTTCTCAGCATTTATAAAACCACGGCCCGGGTCAGTTGTCCTTCTGAGATTGAGAAACACTGGATCTCACAGCAGACAGAATTGACAAACTCTTGACCCCAAAGGGGAAGAAGTCTTTTAGCCTTTAAAATGCCAGTGAAGCCTTGTTCTTCAAATTCTGCCTTTCTTGGTGGTGCCCGTTGACAGTGGCTGCTTTGTGGATGCTGGCAGATTTGTATGTACGTTGCCAGCCGACCTCTTTCTAACAGGGTTGACCAGTCGGATACTCCTACCTTCTCTCCTTGTGCCTCCATTTTGGACCCAGCAGAGGGTGGTCTCCCCTTTCTGCAAAACACTGCGTTCCATTGTGGGTAGAATCGGGGCCTTCTTTCCTCTAAGATGTTCATTAACAACATGATAAATGTTGGTGGTAAAAAAAAAAAACACCTTTTTTTATTGTTGTTGAAAATTTTTTTTGATGTTTATTTATTTTTAAGAGAGAGACAGAATGTGAGTGGGTTGGGGCAGAGAGAGAGAGGGAGGCACAGAATCTGAAGCAGGCTGCAGGCTCCGAGCTGCCAGCACAGAACCTGACCCGGGGCTCGAACTCACAAGCTGTGAGATCATGACCTGAGCCGAAGTCGGACGCTTAACGGACGTAGCCACCCAGGAGCCTCCTTTTTTTTTTTCTTTTCTTAAACCCTGATTATTCACTTGAGTTTGAGTGGGAGAGGGTTTTGCAAATCCTACCGTAAGAAAACAGGCATATTCCCAGGAGTTCTGGGAGGGAAAACTGTGGCTGGATCCTCGGCTAAGCTTAGGCAGTTGGCTGAGGATCCAAGCCAATGACGTGTGTCAGACTCCTCACGGCTTCTCTCCCCTTGGCAGGACTTGAGGGCCCCCACGAGCTCTGGCCTCCATTCCCCCTGGAGTGAGTCCGCTTCTGGGGCGCCTGCACCAGCCTTAATTCTCTCTCCCGTAGCCAGTGTCTCTGTGAGAGGCACCACCAGCCACAGAGGAAATGTCCTGTGGATTGAAGTAGGAGGAGCTGGAGAGGTTTGTGCGCACACTGATGCATGTACTCAGTATCTCCTGGCAGGATCTCGTAGAAAGATTTCCTGGCTGCCGGAAGTCGGGGACAAGCTGGGTCTAATTTCTGAGCATGGCAGGCAGCAGGAGGGAGTGTGGTCCCGGGTCGTCTCTGAACGCGGTGCACCGGGTGCGGCGCATCGCGTGGGGAGGATGGAACTTTCCCTGTGTGCTGGTGTGTGCACAAATGGGAAATCACACTTTGGGAGGAAGGGATCATCCTTTGCCTCATCAAGCTTCTGGCAGCCTCACTTGAGCAAATGATTTGTGCGGACTGCGTTCAGTACCGCGTTCAATTCCAAGCAGGAGCGATCGCACTCGAGATGCAGCTACCTCTCCTGTTGAGACGTTTAAGGGCTTTGCATGCCGCCGTCCCCGCTTCCCCCAGAGGGTGCATGCTGGTAGCTCGATTTGGTTTTGATTGTCCTTTTTCCTCCCAAATCAAGATGCCCGGGGCGCTGTCCTCTTCTCCTCCAGGCGCCCCTGCGTTGAGGGGAAATCTGCTCATAACTTACCACTGCCCACCAGGTCACCACGAAGGAAGTAGCGACCGCAGCACCTTTGCCATGGGGAGGGATGGCGTCTGGGCTTTCTGACTTCAGTGGCGTCTGATTGGAACCGTAGACTCCCAGCGCAATGAGACAGGCCTCCGTTTCAAAACTGAAATCCAGAGGAGGGGGAACGAAGAGTCAGGAGGGGCAGGCTGGTGGGAGGGTGGCCCTGCTTTTCCTGGCCTTTCAGCCATTCTGGCTCAGCGGCCTTGGCAGCGGCCGGCACGGAGGCACAGCAGATGGGTGTCCAGGAGGTGAAGCCAGAGGAGAAGCGGGGTGGCCTCCGGAGCCCCTCCTTCTCCGACTTCCCAGCGTTAGAATCAGGGCAGCCCAGTCCCCGCCGACTGCATCTGGCTAGTCCTTTCTGGAGCAGGATGGGGGGCGGGGCCCCAGTTATTTCAGCATATTCCCCGCAAAACAATTTTCCAGGGACGGCAAACAACACGCATTGCGATGAGACTGGAGAACAAGGCGCACGGTGGAGGAAAACGCACCTCTTCTTGGCGGGGAGAGAGCCTACCGCCGTGGGCTTCATTCAGGTCTCCCCAGTGGTCTCTCCAGAATTGGGGGTGTTCAGAGGTGACTGAGAATAACTTGAGAAGTATGTCTGTAGAAAAATGTCTATTTCAGTGGGAAAATGTTCAAATGCCTACCCCAGGGGAGAAGAGCACCGTGTTTTCTCCGTGGAGTGTCGGTAAGGAATGGCCAGCACATATAGGTCAGGCGGGTCAGTTACAGCCACCTCGTTCACTATAAGATAACCTTTGGGTGTTGGAAGTGCCTTTAGATAGAAGGAGAGGGGCCTAATGGAGTTGATAAATCATTACTTTTTGCAGAGACGTATGGGCAAGTCTGTGTCTATTTATATTAAATACCTTGAGCTGCTGCGTTTGTGTCTACTAAGTGTATTGGCCTGACCGGTCATCGGTAATTAGAAACAATTGTGTAATGTGTTTGCAGAGTGCATCGGCTTACGTATGGACAAGCAGCGTAAGAACACAGGTAAATGTGGAAAGGGGAATTAAGCTTGCCTCTTTCAGTAGAATTCCAAGGACAACTATCCATTATAGCCAGAGTTCTTGATGTCTGGGACTTGGAAAACGTGGTGCTCAGCCCTCTTGCACATTCCGCTTGCCAATTGCCTGTTTCCTACGCAATTTGAAAAATCAGAATCCAGCAACGGAATGAATGAACTTGCTTTGAGGAAAAGCAGGGTCTGTTGGAGAGCACACATGTGAGCATTGTAAAATTTTGGTGTTTCTCCTTAAATTTTTATTCTTGTCACCCTTCCTGAATTAATGCCAGCTCTGAGACTTTTTTCTTTTCTTTTTTTTTTTCACACTTGCCGCAGCGATATTAAGTGATGTGAGTAGAAACAGTCTCAGAGTAAATTTTCTCGTCACTAAGGTAATTTCAGTCAATCCCAGGAGCATCTGCCTTTCGTTTATGAAACAGAAAAGTTTACATTAGGTATAAGGTGTTCTGTGTTGTGCAAGTTAATAGGAGAATATCGTATGGGAATAGTCCAGGTAAGGGAGCTCAGACCCATGTAGCTTCTTGAGCAGAAAACTTCTGTTGTTGTTGGGTAAGGTCCTTAGGTCGGAAAGTTTACGGATAGGGCGCATGGTGGGGAAAATGAA
Source organism: Panthera pardus (assembly GCF_024362965.1). Classification (NCBI taxonomy): domain Eukaryota; kingdom Metazoa; phylum Chordata; class Mammalia; order Carnivora; family Felidae; genus Panthera; species Panthera pardus. The sequence continues at coordinate 146,360,122 of NW_026526721.1, read as the reverse complement.
CGGGCGTGCGGTGGGTGGCCTCGCCCGAAGGGCCCGCACCCCCGGAAAGGGTCCCTCTGTCGCCCCATATGGCTAATAGCACTGGTCACAGAGAAACTCTTTCTGGGGCAGGGTTGAGCTCCTTCTGTCGTTGCTGAGCCTACGGGTCCCTGTGCTGTGCTTCTGACTTCTGCTGGACCAGCTGGTGATTTGTATCGATGATCTTGTTTTAGCCAAACTCGGGCCCTGAACTGGTTTTGTCCGAAGATGAGGACAGTGACACTGAAGACAAAGAAGAGACAGAACTGGGTGCCATGGAGGATCAGCGTAGTATAATTCTTCATCTCATTTCACAGCTCAAACTGGGAATGGATCTGACCAAGGTAGGTTGGCGCGTCCCACTGGGTCTGCGGCCAGTGGCTTGGGTTCTGTCTTCCCTCACCCCGCCCCCCACCCCCACCCCCCGCCAAAGCCTTCCCGGCTCTCATTCTCTTCGCCGTGGTGAGATTGGGAAAACAGAGCGGGGAAAAGGCCAGAAAGGCACTCGGGCGCAGGTATCCCGGTTATGATGCGAAAGGATGTGTTGTTTTACGTCAGTACTCATTTCAGAGTGTGAGCCTGGCATTTGACTCCCTGGAGAAGCTGCTGCTTTAGCAGGGCAGGGAGAGCACGAGAGGAAGCACAGGAGTTGGTAGGGAAAATTCAACGCAGGACTTCTTGGTTTCCTGCTGTGTTCCAGAAAAAATTGAAGGTGTAGAGACAGATGCGGCCTGTTGGCCACAGACAGAACGGCAGGGGGAAGGAAAATGGAGGACCCAGGAGTGAGGCCACTGTGCGCCTGGCCGCAGCCTGCCGCCAGCTGGCGTTAGCTTTGACGGCTAGTCCCCAACGGCAACCTTGTTGGGGATTCAGATCCCAAGATCCACCTACAGAGAAACAGACCTGCTGTTTGGCAGAAGGGCAGCTGACTCTCCCTGGTGCTGTGCTCGGCCAGGATTCTTCCTGAGGGACGGAGTCAGGAGAACCCAGTGTCCTGATTACTGATGGTTGAGTTGATGGGCCCATAGAGATCCTCCCTCGCCCTGAGCGGGAGCTTCCTTCTGGAGGCAAGCAGGGAAAGCGATGTTGTACGTGGCTGAAGGGTTGTGCGGTGGCATAGGGCCGGGGTGCCCAGGTGGTTGCATTTCTAGCCAGATACTGAATCCTGTTGCCTCCCTGGAAGCGTGTGGTGAGATGAGAGGGAGTGAGCAGGGCTGTAGAGGGACAGCTACCGGGAAGAGACCCGTGGTGGGCTGGGGAATGGAGGTTCTAGAACCTGAAGGCCAGCCAGACGAATGTGGACGTACTGGAGAGGGTCAACACCATTGAAGGCATCGCCCAGGGAAGGCGCCTTGAGGGTAGTTGGTTTGTTTGGCTGTCACGAATGGCCTGGATTCCAGAGAACAGCGGGGGGGGGGGCGGGGGGGGGGGAGATTCTTTGAAGAGGAAGATGACAAGATGGTGACTCACCACTTAGGGGAGACAGAGGAGTTGGGAGCTTCAAAGATGACAGAAAAGCCTTTTCTGCACAGTGTTTTTCTGTGTTTGAATGTGAGTGTGTCTGATATTCTGGGGAAAAGTGGCACTTTAAACAAAACAGTGGCTTCACACTGGGGAGGCCTGACCTCAGAAGGTTCCCTGCCTTGGCCGCTCTCCGCCCTCTTCTTCGATCTGCCGTCAAGCTGTGAAGACCTGTTCTGCATTATCCTGCCCGATTCCCTACATTTCAGCCTTGTAGCTCTAGAATGCTCCTGTCCTTTTTACTAGAGGGATCATTTAAATGCTTGCCTTTTAAAAAGCTACTGCTTTTATTCTTGTGGATTCATAGACACTTGAGTAGAGCTTGAGTTGAGATCTGGTGGAAGGAATGTGGGTAATTACACCGGTATGATCTAAAACCACATTTCCAAACTGTGGGTCGTGGCCCATTTAGTCGGTTATAAAACCAACGTAGAGGGTCAGATGATCACTTCTAAAAAATGAAATCAAATACGACGGAAAATCTTAGAGCGTGCCGCACATGAACTTTTTATCTTAGTTCGGTTGACACGTGTAGTGGGTCACAACATAAGACATATTCTCCTTGTGGATCATATTAAAAAAAATTTTGTAAAACAGTGATGTAGAATCATGGAGGGTATAGGAAAGAGAACGTCAGAGTCGCTGAAGTTGTCCAGGTCCGATGTGGAATAATACAATAAAAGGCCGAAGGGACTGACTTACAGCAGGTTGAGGGTCTGAGAGATATCACATTACGGCTGTTTTATTTAAAAATAAATCCTAGGAACGGTGCATCTTCTGTTATTATTTTGTTAGGATATAATTGCTGTGCGTTTCTGGAGCCATGGTTCGTTCCTAAAAGAGCAAATGTTATGTTTATCCACTACTCAGCGGGCGCTTTGAGAGAAAAGCTTTTCTGGCCCATAGCTCATTCACTTTTTTGCTGGGGAGAAGCTATTATTCAAAAAGCAAGGGAGGGTTTGATGAGCTGGAATACTTGTGAGAGGAAGAGGTACGCCTCCCACCCCATCAGAGAAAGGTTGACGAAAGGCCCTCTTTCCTTATTGTCGCCTTTTCTCTTCTTGACGTTTGCCCGTGCCATGAAGTTAAGCTCGTGCTAACTTGGCAATGGAAGCACTTAGCCTGAATGGAGCCTCCGATGAGCAGGCAGATTAAATCTTCTTTGGCTCCAGGATGGAGCTCTGGTCCCTCTCCATGAAACAACTGTATCGCTCCGTCTTTCAGGAAGCGGGAAGTATCGACACGTCCACAAGTCACCGACACGCGTGGGCATCTGGTGCCGCATTTTGCCTTAGTTAATGAACTGTGGCCACCAGACAGGGCCGGTTTTGTGGACGTGTGACCGGTGGAGTCCCACCGCCCCCCATGCCCAGAGGCATCCCATGCCGGATTGAAGGTTCTGCTGCTGCCCTCTTGAAATTCTTAAGAATTATGAAGAAGGGGACTTCCATTTTCATTTTTCACTTTGCCCCAGAAAACATGCGGCTGGTCCTGCCTCTGGAAGCACTCCTGTGCGCCCCCCTTCCTCGGCCGGCCTCCCATAACCCCGGGTTGCCGGTGAGTACCTCCGCTGTGTCACCTCTGCATGTCCACAAATCGCGGGTAGCCTGGAAAGGAGACGGAGAAAGGAGGACCCGCAGAAAGATGGTGGGCCACGGGAGGGCTCTTTGAGTTAGGGACATTTAGGTTGAGCCTGAAGGATGAGTGGGCATTCGTGGAAGGAGTGAGAGGAAGGGCGTTCCTGGTGGAGGGAACAGCATGGGCAAAGCTGCAGAGCATCAGGCGGTGTGGCCAGAGTGCAGCATGTGCTGGTGAGTGGCACCGTTGAACCTGGAGTGGGTGGTGGCGTCAGATCCTGCGGGGACTTGTGGGTCACGTGGAGCTGGGTGAACCCGATCCTGAGGGCAACGGGAAAGCTTTGGAGGGTGTGAGGCTGGTGAGACACGCCACGTCGTGTTCAGGAGCTGCTCTGCTCCAACCCGGGCTCCAGGGAGCGGGGCCCCGGGATACAGTTTGGAGCTTGGCAGTATCCGACCTTTTCAACCTAGTTTTCGGGAACGTGAAAGACAACATTTAGTAGCGCCTGTGCTCGCATATTCGTTGAGCAGCCTACCTGCCAGGTAGTGTTCTAGACGCCGAGAATGCGGCAGTGAACAAAACGTTCCGATTCCACACCCTCCTAGAGCTCGGGTGATAACGGAAGGAGGCAGGCGGCAAACGAGAGAAGAGAAAAGAGTACAGAGGTGGGAAGAGCAGCGCAGAGAAGCAGAGCCCGGCAGTGGAGGCGGGGACAGGCCCCCCTAGAGACGCTGCTCAGGGTGGATTCTCCCAGGTGACACCGGAGTAGAGACGAGATTCGGGTGAGGAGGTCCGCAGGAGATGGCGTATGGCAGTCTGTTCTGGCCAGAGGGGACAGCGGGTGAAGAAGGCCCGTGATGGCCCTTGTCTGGCATGTTGAGGGTAAGCAGGGACGCCAGTGTGATTGAATCAGAATGCCCCGGTTGGCGGGAAGGGAAGCTGGCAAGACAGGAGGGCTGGGGCCGGGGTGGGGGTGGGTGCTTCCTAGGACGCTGTAAGGACTAGGGATGTTTCTCCGAGTGGCGTGGTGGCCGCTGGAGAGTTTTGAGCAAAGGAATGCATGGCCTTTCTTGTACTTTTAAAAGATTATTTTGACTCTTGGGTTGGAAGGTAAACTGGGGCAGGGCGAGGAGTGGGGCGCGGGCAGCAGGGGAAAGAGTAGAAACGGGGAGGAGGTGCGAGATGATGGCGGAGTGGCCGATGTCCCAATAGGGTATGGATGTGCCGATTGGATGTGGAGTGTGAGGGAAAGAGGAATAAGGAATGACTCTTCAGGTTGCGATCTGAGCAGCCGGGATAAGAAAAGCTAGAGCTGCCCTTTGTTTCGGTTACCCACTGCTGAGGGATTAACCACCTCAAATGTAGTGGCTGAAAATCACCATTTTGTTTGTTCACAGTCGCACCATCTGAGCTGGGCTCGGCTGGGCAGTTCTGCTGTCGGTCTTGCCAAAGGTCGCTCGTGTGTCTCTCGTCAGTTGGCCGGTTGGTTGTGGGCTGGACTTGGCTGGGACAGCTGGGCTTCTCTCTCTCCACGAAGTCTTAGGATCTCTCTCTGTTTCTCTCTCTCTCTCTGTCTCTCTCTCTCTGTCTCTCTCTCTCTGTCTCTGTCTCTCTCTGTCTCTCTCTCTCTCTGTCTCTCTCTCTCTGTCTCTCTCTGTCTCTCTGTCTCTCTCTCTCTCTCTCCTCTCTCTCTCTCTCTCTCTCTCTCTCTCCTCTCCTCTCTCTCTCTCTCTCTCTCTCTCCTCTCTCTCTCTCTCTCTCTCTCTCTCTCTCTCTCTCTCTCTCTCTCTCTCTCTCTCTCTCTCTCTCTCTCTCTCTCTCCTTGTATCCCTCTCACATGGTCTGTCTAGCTGGGAAGCCAGACATCTTACACGGTGGCTCAAAGTTCCCGTGAGGACAAGAGTGAAGCTGATAAGCCTTTTTAAAACTTAGACTCCTGGGGGCGCCTGGGTGGCTCAGTCGGTTGAGCGTCCGACTCTTGATTTCGGCTCAGGTCATGATCTCGTGGTTCGTAAGTTCGAGCCCTACTTCGGGCTCAGCACTGACAATGCAGAGCCTGCTTGGGATTCTCTCTCTCTCTCCCTCTCTGCCTCTGCCCCTCCCTCTCTCTCTCAGAATAAATAAGCAATAAAACCCAAGCCTCCGAAGTGGCACAGTGTCACTTCCCCTGTACCGATCAAAGCAAGTGTGCATTCCAGGAGCTGGAGCTGTGGTTCATTGGGGGCCACCAGGGCCTCTCATGACCACCGCCCTTTACGGAGAAGGGGAAGACCATGGGAAGATGTTGGGGGACATCACAAATTTATCGTGGCTCTCTCAGGTCTGAGATGTCCATTCATGAGGCTTCCAAGGAGAGAGGATGTGTAGGCAGTTGGTATAGAAGTCTGGGGCTTATGGGTGAGGTTCAGGTACAAGTTTGAGAACAAATAAGGAACCGAATGCGTTTGAGGCCAGGAGTCGGGAATGGGTTCCTCTAGGAAGTGAGTAGAGATGCAGGGATGAGTCGTGTGACGCCCCAATATATAGAGATTGGGGACACGAGAAGGATCCAGGAGAGGAGGCTGAGAAGGGCGAGCCCATGAGCTAGGACAGAAACCAGAGGAGCGTGATGTCATGGAAGCTACGGGAAGAGGGTCCTTCCAGGAGAAAGGAGCCATGGGCCGTGTGGATCTGCTGTGGAGGCGTCGAGAAGGGTCAGGCCTGGGGAGGGACCATCGTTTGTTTCTGTCAGGGTCTGATGGGGTGGGTTCGAGGGAGAATAGGAGGAACAGGGCCAGCCGGGAGTAAAGACGCTGTTCCAAGAGCTTTTGTATAGTAAAAGGGGAGCAGAAGGTTGGGTGCAGGCAGGAGGCAGACCTGGAATTGGGAGGCTTGGTTTCTGAAGATGTCTGGGTGCTAGTGGGAGTGGAGAGGAGCGGGAGGGGGAGGGGCGGGGTGGCCGCAGGGACCTGAGGAGCCAGAGGGCGTGGGGCCCAGAGCGTGGGCAGAGGATCACCCTCTGACGGGAGGGTACAGAACCCCGGGGCACAGACACCGGGAAAGGGGCGGGAGAGCCAGGGTTAACCAGGTGGGTTGGCTGCGCCCTAGCCGAGTTCCCTAACCTGGCTGCCTCAGTTTCTCTCCTGCGAGCTAGGGGCAGCTGTGCCTTCCACGGGGCTGCTCCTGTGCACGTGCAGCCGGTGTGCGAGGGCTTCCGAGCAGGGCCTGGTGCACAGTAGGTGCTGCGGCGATCGTGTGCAGCTCTCCGTGGACGGCTTCGCTTCTCCCGGTGACAAAAGAAGCAAGGGAGACGCGAGGAAAAGGGAGGCTTGAGAGGGATTGGAAGTCGGGTGGGGGACAGCAGTAAAAGGGTGTTCATTTCAGGGAGATCTAGAAGGTTAGGAGGGTGGCCACGTGCTACCACGGGGCACTTAAGGTTGCTCGGTCACGGATGGAAAGAGAGACCAGTCAGCGTGTTGTCTCCTTCCCTCCAGGAAGCTGTGGCCGGAAGGGAGGCTGCGAGAGAGTGGTGGACAGAAGAGGGTCAACAGGCTGTCAGCCTTGGAGGGGCCGGGATGAGAGAGTGAGGAGGGACCTCAGGGGTAACGGGTAGAGAGAGGAATGCTTCAAACCGAGATATGGAGGACGGTGGTAGTTACGGATAGCAACGAGGTCTAGGGTGTGCCGATTTGTGACCTACGGGGATTCCTCTGGGAAGGAGGGTGGTTAGTCTAAACCCCAGTTTTACAGGATCAGGCGGGAGGGAGATCATCTCCAACAGCGGATTTTGAACCTTTCCTGATGGCACAGCTGATTCCATAGAGTAGGTGGCAGTTTTGAGGGTACCGACTGTGGTTAAAATAGTGCAAGGTAGGGGTGCCTGGGTGGCTCAGTCGGTTAAGCGTCCGACTCTTGGTTTTGGCTCAGGTCATCATCAGATCTCGCGGTTTGTGGGTTCAAGCCCTACATCGGACTCCACGCTGACAGTGCAGAATCTGCTGGGGATTCTCTCTCTCTCCACCTCTCCCCTGCTCGTGCGTGTGCACGCGCTCTTCTCTACATAAAAATAAATTTAAAAAACCTAAAAAGTGCAAGACAGAGAGGGAGGATTGGGCTCTCCTCAGGCGATGAGGTCCCTGACCCTGAAGATACACGATGCATATCCCATTGTTACCTGAAACTGGGCTCACCTCTCCGTGGGTGTCGAGCCAGAAGACAGCCAAGCCAAGACAAGGAAGAAGAAGGATTTTACTTGCAACAGATAAAAGAGAACACCAGGGATCTTTCCCAAAGCAGTGTCTCCCTAAACAACAAAATGGGGGAAGTTTAAAGCTAAGGGTGATACGTATTCACGAAGGGACTTGCACAGTGGGGAATACAGCGTGGAATTGGGGCAGAAGTCATCTTAAGGTGACAGAGTTCAGGTCAAGGTCAGGGGGGCCGGCAAGGGTCAGCATCCCTAGGTCTCGGACTCCACTCGGTCTGGCAGAGGAAAGATGACTCAAGAATGTGCATCAAGTCCATCTTCTGAACCAGCACTGGGAGACTTACCACGGACTTATTGTCTCTGATAAGACTGTCTCTTCTTCGCCCGATAGCAGCTGTAGGTTCTTACCTCCTTTCACAAGGTGGCGGGTGGGGGCACCTAAAACGACTGTTTTTATGTCAGGAAAGCTACGTCTCCTTTTTATTTTTCCAGGGACCCCTAACTTTCTGCTCACACCAGCAATTATGGTGGACAGGGTTCTCACTTTGAGAGAGAAGCTTGCCCGCACAGTTCTTAGACTTCGGTGAATTCTCCAAGAATCGCTTGAATTGTTCCAGCAGAACTATTTGTAAAACCAGGTGGTGATTAACGCACCGGTGTAGTCCGTTGCCCCTGCGTGTGACAGACCCCCTACAGCAAACAGCCGTGTGCTCACCGGCACGTGGGAGGAAGCGAACGCCGTCATCAGCCATGTCGTCCACGACGGCTGCCTGACCTTCCGCCAAGTTGCTACATTGTCAGGGCCCAACTCAACTGGTGTGACTGGTCACATGTCTCTCGGCGGCTTCTGGATCCTATAATGACATGGTAGACATCTTCGAATGTACAGGTTTTCTCCTTTTTGTTTTGTTTGTTTTTTGGGGTTTTTTGAGAGCGCACACATGCGAGTGGGGGAGGGGTGGTGGGCGAGCGGGAGAGGGAGGGAGCGAGGATGAGAATCCCAAGCAGGCTCCACGCCCAGCACAGAGCCCGACGGGGGGGCTCGAGCTCATGAACCACGAGACCGTGATCTGAGCTGAAGTCAAGAGTCGGACGCTCAACCGACTGAGCCACCCAGGCGCCCTCGGGTTTTCTCCCGGCTACGTTGCCAGGTTCAGTCGTGTTTGCAAAAAGATGAGTGTTGCTGTGCTTGAGCTCCTCCTTCAGAGGGGGCGACTTTTGTGAGAAGGGTCCGAAGGGCCTGGGTTCACCCTGGAGCTGAACCCAGCGCAGCTGTGGGTACTCGGTGTTCTCTTCCCGCCAAGCGTTGCGTCCACTTCCCGATGCCTTTGGCTCTTCTCTCCGAATCTTGTTTTTAATACGCTGTCAAGTAAAGCCCACTTCCTGTCCTGAGATGCTTGCCTTTCCGTAGAAAACCCAGCAGTAACCTGGCTTCCTGTCGGTGTGAATCTGTGTCTGGAGGGAGGCGGCATGTGTCCTGCCCACACTTCCTGCCTATGTTATTGGCAGGAGCTCGTCGGCCCTGCTTTTCTAGGAAGACTTCCAGTGAGTGAGGGCGAGCCTTCTGGCCTCCTGGGGGCAGTGAGGGATCCAGCACAGGCCTTGACCCAGCAGAACTGGTTCTCATTCCGGCTCCCTACTTGTTTGGCCTTTCTGGGCTGGAGTTTTCTCATCTGTAAAATGGAATTGTCATACCTGCTCAAGGAGATCAAACAAGATCACTTGAAGCCCAAAGCACGGTGCCTGGCTTGAGTTCCACATATGGCTTAAGTTGGAAACATTCATACGTTCTTACCACACTTTCCCTGCTTTACACAGTTATTTCTCCTTTTGCTCCAATAATTCAGTGTTTGCAGAAGCATCAGAGGCGGTCCCAAGGGTTGCTCTGCTCATTGAGACTTTGGCTTCAGCTTTGTCACTGAAACGTTTTGTGACAAGTTTTTGTCTGATCCACACTGTTCTTAGCTTCCCCGGGCCTCTAGGTGAAGTAGACGATCGCTGTTTACAACAGCCACCAGCAGAATGAGCCTGTACTGTGTGCTCGGTGGGCACTGGGCTGACTTTGCACTGTCGTGTGATCCTCACAAAAACCTGGAAGGTTGGTATTCTTCTGTCTCCCATTTTACAGCAGAGGAATTGAGTCTTGGAGAGATGACCTTGCCCCAGTAGACATGACCGCAGCCGCCCGGAGATGAGCGTCAGCTCACGGCTTCCGATTCCCTAACGCAAGCCAACATCTGGGACTCGGAGGGAACACAGGAGTTGATTTTCGCAGATGCTTCTCCCTCTGTGTAGTAAATATCTTCTTGGAAAAAGGAAAATTTTATTTCAAACTCTTCCCATCCAGTCGAAGTTTTAACGAATGCCTTTCCCGATGTCCCAAGCACCGTGAGATCATGTGAAGGGAGCCGGCACTTTAAGGAAAGCCAGGGGAGCATCCCGTTGGCTAAGTAAAGAAATCTTTGCCAGTATGAATTATGTAGGCTTTACTTTGTAAGCTTGGATTTTTGTGTACATCCCCTTAAAGGAGTACATAGATCAATCTCGGTGGGTAGTTTCAGCCTCTCTGTGCCTGCTTGTTTGCACCGGGTGGGTCTGCCAGTCTACGGACAGAGTGTTTTGTAGATGATTCTCAAGGTTATTAAGTTAACTGATGTTTCTTTGGAGAAAATTGCACCTGCCCTTGGCCTTGCTTTGCAGAAACCTTCTGCGTTCCTGTATTAGGGGGAAGGGACGGACTCTCACTCTTTCTGGGGGCCCTCCTTCTCGATGGGCGATCAATTATTTCAAAGTTCTAAGAGCCCAGCCTGAAGATTAGTTACTTACTTCTAGATTGATGCAACTTTAAACGTAATTAATTGTTTTCCGAGTCCCGAATGCAGATCTTTGCTTTTTTTTTTTTTTCTTTCCCCAGAGTCGTTCATTGTCTTAATTATGTTAATGGAAGAAAAGGCAGCCCTTATTGATGGCTCGATAAATCTGCAGTAGGGATTTCAGCCATTTGGATGCTGTCGGTCTGAACAGCTGGGCCATCACTCACGTCTCCATTGGAGGCAGACAGCCCAATTAGCACTCACCGCTTCTTGGCTCTGTACCTCCAGTGTCCATTGCCCAAGGAACAGATGATTAAGCGACTTATTTGCAAAGGCACGCACACAAGGCAGGGAGATCGTACGAGAGATAGAAATCGGCTTTAACGAAAAGTATGTTACCCTGCCCAAAACGTTCAGGATGCTGGTTTTGAAAGCCATTGACCTGATATTCTGTGCAAAGCACCAAAAAGACAGACCAGTAGGCGACGGAAGAAGAAATGGTCATTCCACCCCCAGTCCATTCTCTTCCATCTTTCCAGGTATTCTGCTTTTTCCAGATCTGACAAAGCAGCAGCATCATTTCCAAGTGGAGAATATATACCCAGTGGGTTGGATTTGCTGTTGCCTGGGAGACCACATTCCCTGAGTCTGCAGTTCTGGGAGGGTTGTCTCTGAAAATTGATAAGTTCTGGGGCACCTGAGTGGCTCAGCTGGTTGAGCATCCGACTCTTGATTTCTCAGCCGACTCTTGATTTCAGCTCAGGTCAGGATCCCAGGGTCGTGGGATGGAGCCCCACGTCCGGACCCACTCTGAGCATGGATCCTGCTTAAGCTTCTCTCTCTCCCCCTGCCCCTCTCCCCGATTCATGCTCTCTCTCTTTCAGATTAAAAACAAAATCTTTTTGGATCAGTTGTCAGATCCTGCATCCCCAGTAGAGCCTTTTCTCTTTTCCCTCCGCCTTTTTGCCTCTTTTCTGGTCTATGAGAGCGCTACAAATAGTACAGGTGACTTCAGGTAACCTTTGCCTCTGTTTGCTGGTTGTTAACATTTTGCTGCTTTGCCTTTCTTCTTCCTTCTCTCCTCTCTCCCACTCTCTCGACTTCTGTCTTCCTCTTCTCTCGCTGTGCAGCCCCATATACACACCTGCGTGTATGAGCGTATGTCTGTTTTCAGAGTATGTTGGCAGATGTGACGGTTCTGTCCCCGAGTATCCCCCGAGGGCGAGGACATTCTCCCACACGTCGCACTTGGCACACCCGGGAAGTGGAACATTGATGCAATACTATTTCGTGTATGCCCACGGGACAAACTTCCCAGCTCGTCCCAGGAATGCTCTTCATCCCAAGGAGCATTGGCGACGCCGTGAGGGAGACATGTGGGGGTGCGGTGAGGGTGTGAAGGAGGGGTTGTTGGTTTAGCCTCGGGAGCAGGGGCTGTCAGAAACAGCTCCGCAGAGGAGGTCACCCTTGAGCGGAGTTCCAGTCTGTCACTTAGACAAGGCAGGAGGAGGGCAGAAAAGGGAAAGAGGACTGAGTGTGCGGGGTGGGGAGGGGGGAACGGGTACTTGTAAGGGGAGGGCTGGGGGCAGAAAGTGAGGGATGATGTCCCACTAGAGGGATGCGAGGGCCAGGCTGGACTTCATTTATCTCTTGTAGAGATTCAAGAGATGGGTCTGGTGATGGTGTGGAGAAGAAATCAAGGTGGGCCTGACAGAAAGTTGGAAGGCCAGTTAGGAAGTCGTAGCTGCACTCTTCCAGGCGGGGGCGCTCTGCTTGCGTTTCTTAACTGCCGATGGTCTCCCTCCTGGTGGTAATTAACACTCACGATAGTTTTTGGATGGGTGGATTGCCCAGTCATTCCGGGAAGAGTAGAATGGACTAGGGAGTGGGGCCCATGTGCCACTTCCTGCCCCCTGCTTATGACAGTAGATGAGGTGGCTTGGGGTCTCAGTTTGTCCAGTGAACTCTAACCCCCCTAGTCCACTGAGGGAGAGAAAATGCTCCTGTTGGCCCGAAGCAGATAATCGTGACGTGTCGGGTAATGGGCAGAACTTTGGGTGGCAGTTGGGAGCTCAAGGTTCCTGCATGGTGCCTTCTCTCCCCGCTGCCCGTCTCTGCCCCCTCACCTGTGAGACCATGGCATTAGACTCCATCACCCTGAGGGTCCCTTTCAGTTCTGATGTTAAGTGATCTGGAGTGACGAGTGGAGTTCTTTTTCCTATTGATTTGTTTTAATCCCTTAGCCCCCGGAGTTCAGAAATGCTAAGTTGGGGGAATTGCCTTACATTCTCGCCCTTTTCAGAAGTATATACTGAGAGAGCAACCACTGTGGGCAGTTCTCTCCTTGTAATGGCTTTTTTTTTTTTTAATGTTTATTTATTTTTGAGAGAGACAGTGTGAGCAGGGGACGGGCAGAGAGAGAGGGAAACACAGAATCCATAGCAGGTTCCAGGCTCCGAGCTGTCAGCACAGGGCCTGACACGGACCTTGAACCCAAGGACTGCGAGATCATGACCTCTGCCGAAGTTGGACGCTCAACCTTCTGAGCCACCCAGGCGCCCTTCTTTCCTTGTAATTTCAATCTCGGCTACAAACTCGAGAATTCTCCTTGTCGAGAGCTGAAATTGTGGCCAGAGAAGCCCCAGTCCACAGGTGCAGAGAAAGGTGCAAGTCAGGGACGCGGAGTCCCCTTCATGGGAGTTGTGTCTGTCAGGGCTGACCCCCCTCCTGGTAATTCTGCCCTTTCCCTCCTCGGTTCCCTCATGATCACAGCGTCCTGCCAGGGAAGGGAGCGGGCAGGAAATGGAGCCGTTTGGGGAAGGCCTGGAGGTGCAGACGTTTGTGGCTTCTTTTCCTTTTTAGTTGGTTTGGCCTCATCGGGCGTCTTTCCAGGGCTGCGTAAATCCGCAGTCCCTGCACAGGCTGTCTGGCGGAGCTCCCGGGGGAGACTTTGGGCAGCTCTGGGGGCAGGAGAGGGAGCGACGATGAGTGTTTGGGGCAGCTTCTGCCTCCCCTTTACTCTGCCATTGGTCACCTGCCTGGGGGGAGGCCACGGGGAGAGTGCGGCTGCCTGGTCCCCCGAGAGCCCCACTGGAAGAGCAGACGGAGGACCTGTCCCCACAAAAGACACAGGAAGTAATACCGGTGGCATCTGAGACAGAATGGACTTTCGTATGGCCAGCTCAGGTCCTCCAGCAGCCAGATTCTCGATTTCATCAAGTTTTGGCTGAAAGAAAACGAGAACATCGCCATTAATTTGCATAGCTATCTCTTAAATAATGTTTTTTTTCTTCCAGTATATTGTAAGAGCAAAGCAGAAAGATACTGAGGAAAGAATGTAAAAATCACTCCGTTCTGACCCCAAGAAATACATGGTACCATTTGGGGTCTTTTTATGGCACGGAGATTGTGTAACGTGTCGAACTTTCCAGCTGGCTGCTTTTTACCTAACGCGTGTACATAAACTTCCCTCTGGCATAGTGTGGAACGGAAAGAACAGCGTTAATACAGATGCCAGTGTCACTTCCTCAGTGGGCTGGGCTTTCTCCAGTTGCCACTGAAATTTCTGTGCTTTGATCTCCTGTCTGCCCGTCTGTCTCTTCCTCTCGGGACATCTCGCTTCCATTGTATCTCCTTCTTTTGCTGGGAAGCATCTGAGCCAACTGAGGCGGGGGCAGGGTGGCAGATCTGTAAGCCTTCTGCTGTTTGTGGTCAGTGAATGTTTTCTCAGCTGGGTACTATGTGAAGGAAAGACAGACTCAGTCACGCAGTCACGTAAGGAGGGAGCGTAAGCCCGCCCTGTGGCCTTGAACCGGTGTGGCTCCCCACCCCCGTCTCTCTCGGAGTCAGGGAGGAGCCATGGCCAGCCCTCTGGCTTCAAAATCCTGTGACTCCCTACGAGGAGGAGAACGTGAGATCGTCCGGGCTGTGCCCGGCTGCCACGTGGGTGGAATACGGATACCCTTCTAACCAAGTCACGTCAAGTTCACCGTAGAGCACGAGAGACAGGCTTGCTCTGTTCCGCATGTCAGCGATAGTAACGAGTGATCTGCTTTCCAGACCGGTTTCAGAATGTCCTTCATTTGCTTTGACCGACCTCCTCCCTGGGGCTGTATGGGCACCTGAGTGACCGCCTGGATCCATTTTGGATCAAGGAGGAGTCTCTTTGTCTCGTCCCATCCAGATCTCTCCTCCTCTTTAGTAGTGGTGCTGAAAACAGACCCAGGAGTGGCCGCCGTGCCGGTCCATTTACCAGAAGATTCCGTAGTAAGTGCCAGCCCACTTCTTTGTAACTTCCGCTTACTTCTGCTGGCCCAGCCTTGCACGGCAGCCTCCATAAATGGCCCCTCTGCTCCACGACAGCTCTCGGGACATTTGCTTGCTAATCGGCCTTGCCTCCCAGAGACCTGCTCCGCCTTGATCGTGTCAGGATTTATACGCTACCCTTTCAACCAAGGTCTCCAGAAGCCACTCTTAGGGATGCTATGTGCTGGTCTACTTGGACCCCCTTTGATGAGGTGCCAACAAGCGCCCAGTATCCATGTTTGTGGGGAGGCACTGAGCACCCCCCTTAGTTGTGCCCGATGTCGGGAAGCAAAGAAAAAAGCCCTTCCAAGCTCTCTTCCTCACGGGTCTAAGTAACGAGGAGTAAAAGAGGGTTTTGTGTGGCCGTGGTAGAGAGGGAGGCAGAGACCGCTGTTCAGGTCCAGAGGAGCAGAGAGGAAAGCCTGTCAGAACCGTCTTGTCCGCGACGGTGGGTGGGCGATGTGCCGTCACCGCGGCCACGTCTCATTTCTCTGACGTCGTTTCCCCTGGCTTGTCGTTGGTACGCGAATCAAAAGAAACCGTTCCCTGGCTTAGGCCGTGATGGCTTTGCGGATGGCGGCTGCAGCCTCTCTCATGCAGTCACAGGGACTCCTGTCTGACTTTGTCCCCTTCCGCATGTAGGTGGTGCTTCCCACGTTCATCCTGGAGAAGCGATCCTTGCTGGAGATGTATGCAGACTTCATGGCGCACCCAGACCTGCTGCTGGCCATCACTGCCGGAGCCACGCCAGAGGAGAGAGTCATTTGCTTTGTGGAGTATTACCTCACAGCCTTCCATGAGGGCCGCAAGGGGGCCTTGGCCAAGAAGCCCTATAACCCCATCATCGGCGAGACGTTTCACTGCTCCTGGGAAGTCCCCAAGGACAGGGTCAAGCCAAAGAGGACTGCCCCCCACTCTCCCGCTAGCCACGAACACCCGATGGCCGAGGACCCTTCCAAAAGCTACAAACTCAGGTTCGTGGCTGAGCAGGTGTCCCATCACCCGCCCATCTCCTGCTTCTACTGTGAGTGCAAGGAGAAGAGACTGTGCGTCAACACTCACATATGGACCAAAAGCAAGTTCATGGGCATGTCCGTGGGGGTCTCCATGATAGGGGAAGGTAAGCCACGTCGTACATTTGATGGAGCTCGGCTCTTCCGTGGGGACGTCTGTATACTTGAGGATGATTCTGTGTGCGGACCTGTTTTTAGTTTGTTTTGCAGTTGAGGGTGAGTGGGTGCTTGGGTGGTAAAGAGGGATAGGTTTTGTTATTTTGGGACCAGGGCCTGGTAATTTCCCAGTGGGGCAAGGTCACGGGCTAGATGGGACACACCTGGATCTTTACACGTGATGCGTGGGGGGAGGGGGGGCGCCTTACGTATATTTTTATTTTCAGCTTTGAGTGAATATTAGAGTTGGCTCCAAACCTGTGAAAACACATTTTTGTTCGTTCTCCCCCGTGTTTTGGCTCACAGACAGTAGGGATAATAGTGCTGCCTCTTCCAAATACCGCTCCTAAACATTCCCAAGGCAAATCTCTGGATTCTGCTAGGGATCCTGAAGCAAGAAGAGTGTAACCACGCCACTTGTGGATCGCACGTTCCTGTTTTAGCAAATGAGCTGTGCATGAAGTTCTTCATTGTTTGAAGAAACCTGTAATGATGCTTGTTAAATTGAAATGTCTGTGCCCCTGGTCCTTCGACTTCTTTCAGCCCCAAATTCCTTTGAGACTCTGAGGCTAGAGACTCTCTTCTCAGGGAAAGAAAAAATCCAGCACGAAATTTAGTCTTCAGGCGGCACATGGCTCCTAAGAAGCCCTTCCGAACCCCATGAGATAAGAATACGTTTCATTCACCGAGGACATTTTTATTGAGCACCTGCTATGCCAGACATTGCGTTAAGAGCTGGGGATACTTGTCGGAACAAAACAGACACACACAAAACATCTCTGTCTTTGTCAAGCTTCCTTCCACTCTACCTACTTCTATTCTACTTGGAAAATAAAATTACGTAGGCCGTGTTGGGAGGTGTTACGTACTATGGAGAAGTACAAAGCAGGGGAGGGACCCGGGAGCAGTGGTGAGAGGGCAGTGGAGCCTTAGGAGGGGATGGGATGGCGACTGGGATGGCCTCACGGACAAGGTGACATTTGAACAAAGCCCCGGAGCCGGTGGCGAAGGACGAGCCTCGCTGATGATCTGGCCACGGGGGGAAGGGTGTGCGCTGCGGGAAGAACAAGACAGAGGCCCAGAGGCAAGGTGGCCCCTGGCATGTGGAAGACAGGCAGCTTATGGGGCTGGAGCAGGCAGGGAACAGGGGTGAGGTCAGAGTGGTGACTGAGGCCAGATCACGCAGGGCCTCAGCGGCCCTCGCGGGGAGTGTTGGCTCCTGCGCTAAGTGAACTGCAGAGCCGTTAAGGGTTTCGACAGAAGAATACCAGGATCTGACGCATCATTTAGCAAGGTTGTCCCAGCTGCCTGTTGAAAATAGATCATAAGAGGAGTAAAGGTGGAAGCAAGGAGACCAGTTAGGAGATGATGATAATAACCCAGGCCTGAGACGATGGTGGCCTGGACCAGGGCGGAAATGGTGGAGGAGGTAAGACGTGGTGAAGGTGTGGATGTATTCTTTTTTTTTTTAAATATGATGTTTATTTTTGAAAGAGAGAAAGCACTAGTGGGGAGGGACAGAGAGAGAGGGAGACACAGAATCCGAAACAGGCTCCAGGCTCCGAGCTGTCAGCACAGAGCCCGACGCGGGGCTCAAACCCACGAATCATGAGATCGTGACCTGAGCCAAAGTCAGATGCTCAACTGACTGAGCCACCCAGGTGCCCCAAAAGTCTGGATGTATTCTGAGGGAGAGAGAGCCAGAAGGATTTGCCTCGGGTTGGAAGTGGGGTCTGAGAGGTGACACCAAGGCTTTCAAGGTGAGCACCTGGAAGGACCGACTAGCTGTTTGCTGCGCTGGGGAGGCCGGGAGTGGAGTCGCTGGGAGGAAAACTAATTTGGAGGAAGAGTTCAGGAGCTCAGCGAGGTCACGTTGTGGTTCGGACATGCAAGTGACTGCCCGAGTGGACGGGTGTGGACTCGGGCTGGAGTTCTGAGGAGAGGGGCCAGCAGACGTCGAAACTTGTGATTGAAGTCCTGGCACCTGACGAGATTATGGAGGGAGCCTGATCCCCACAGTCCTGTGGCACTAAGAGGCCCAAAAGGTGAGGAGCACTGGTCAGGGGGACTGAAGAAGAGGGGCTTGAGAAGGAGGTAGGACGGGGATTTGTTTCCTGCAGGCTGGGTGAAGAAAGGGTTCCCGGGAGGAGACAGAGTGGTCAGCTGAGGCAGACGGTGCCGATTCATTCTGGGAAGGTGAGAACCGAGGACGGGCCACTGGATGGTGGCCTGTGATGGTCATTTGGTGACCTTAACAAGGGCTGTCCGTGGAATGGTTCTCGTGAAAATCTGATCGGAATAGATTCGAGAGAGGGTGGGAGGACCCGAAGCAGAGACACTAAGTACAAACAACACTCCCTTATTTATTGTGTGAGGGCCCAAACCACTCTTGGGTTCCGCCTCTCTGTCCTGTCTCTGGGCTGTAGGCTCACCCTCTGAACTGCTTATCCTCCATGCATAGATGAGACAGCAACTCCAGGACCCCCACAGAGGAGCCCAGGACCCATGTTGGGCGCACGGGCTCAATATTCAGCCACCTGCACTGTGCTGCTGGGACCCTCCTCTCGAGGATCAGTTAGGGCCAAGAAATTCACCAAAGGGAGAATCAATCTGTGAAGGAGGCCAGGGACTCACCTGTCACCAGGATGAGCCTAGGCCACCTAGTTCCTCCAAGATTCAGATGGGGTTGGGTTGTATGTGTTGAGGGGAAGGACTTTGAATAAATCACACCAGTGATGAATGGTTTTTTTTTTTTTTTTTTATGGTTATTTTTGAGAAAGGCAGAGCGTGAGCAGGGGCGGGGCAGAGAGAGAGGGAGACACAGAATCTGAAGCAGGCTCCAGGCTCTGCTCTGTTAGCAAAGAGCCCGATGCGGAGCCTGAATCCACGAACCACAGGATCATGACCTGAGCCGAAGTCGGACGCTTAACCCACTGAGGCACCAGGCGACCCGCTGATGATGAATGTTCTTCTCCCCGTGACGTGCTCTTTTGTGGGAGTGCAGCATTGCAGCCATTTTCCAATCAGGACAATCCCTATAGGAGATTAGTTTGTCTAGCTTTGATGGCTGCCATAAGAGAGGGAGTGGTGTCGGAAGTGGTCTTCTTTCTTAAGAAGGAATTGTTCCCGACGATGACAGGACCACAGAAGCTTAGGGCTTAACAGATGATTCGTCCATCTTGCAAACCCCCTCATTCCCAGCTCTATGGCAGGGGACCCCGGGGCGGAGATGGGTGAAAGGAGTGAGCGTGGGGCTTCTGCTTCCTTCCAGCTGCGCCTCACTTTATAGAAGAGGAGCCTAGAGAAGCCACTTGCCCGGGGGCACATGTGTGCCACCCACAGTAGACACCCTCTGTCACCACGAGCTGGTGAGGGGGGTTGCAGGAGGGTGCCGGCCTCTCCATGAGGCAGGGACCTTCTGTCAGTGACTCACCTCTGATCTGTGGACCAGAAGTCAGAATCGGCGGTGGGGGGGGGGGGGGGGCGGTCTGGGAGTCACAGGAGGCCACCAGCCCAGAAACAGAGGGGGTGGAGTGGGCAGCAGATGGAGCTGTGGCAGAAGGGTGCCTCCAGGGGCATAGCCGGGGCCCTAGAGGCCTGTCTCCCTGAAGCTGAGGAGACAGACTTGACTCAGATGTGCTTCCGGAGGCCGAGGGGTAGGGGAACGAGATCCAGTGTTCCCTCACAGGCCTTTCTTGGGATCGCAGCGATCACTGTCGCTCTCAACTCTCGTCTCTCCCCATGGCCTGCGACAGGGAGCTGCCCCCGCGTAGGACTGTTTGGGTTAAGGCCACGTGGCAGGTCCCAGCAGGTGCGTTGGCCCCCCGGGCCGTGGGCTCCCCAAGCGCCGTGAGCAGAGGGCTTGGGGCCCAGCCCACGGGGGAGCCCCTGCTGCTGAGAGCAGGGAGCCCAGTGCAGGCTTGCGGGGGACCCCGCGTGGGAGGCCTGTGTTTGCACGGATTGCACACTTGGGCGTGCAGTGAGAAATGGGAGTGGCGTCGACCTTGGCGACCTTGGTTTTGACTTCTCGGGGGCTCTGTATTTCCACAGGTTGCCAGAGTCCCCCCCAGCGCCCCAAGGTTGGTACTGGCGAAGTCTTCCCTTTTATTTAGAAGCCAAAATCAGTGTTCAGGAGGTTCATTTCGTCCTGTTTAATTTCCTTATCCCGAATTTCCCACGTAACGAATTATTCAAGGATGAAACACGTTTGTTTAGAGAAGGTGGGGCGTGGAGGAGGTTCACGCCTTCAGTGCACACTTCCCGCCCGCGTGTGTAGACCACCTGTCTCAAGCGGGTTTACTTGCTTATCTTTACGGGGGCGGTTCAGAGAGGCCGTGGTCTGTTCATTCATTGATCCGTTCATCCGTCCATTTGTGAAAAGTGGTGCCGGGCACGCTGGCCGCGACGGGGCCAGGACAGAGGCCCCTGCCCTCAGCCGCCGTCCGTGCACGCGTCACAGAAAACGAGGCACGTGCGGGAAATGCGCAGTGTGACCGCTCACTGGCACCGAGGAGACAGAGCAGGACAGGGTGAGAGGGTGCGGGGTGCCTGGTGGGGGGGTGCTGCCGTTTTCGACAGGACAGACCCCAACAAGCTGCGGCCTTCGAGGAAGGGCTTGAAGGAGGTGAGCGAGGAGCCACGGGGATGGCTGGAGGAAAGGTGCTCCAGGCAGAGACAGCAGAAGGCTCGGACGCCCGGGGCGGGAGTGGGAGCGTGAGGCCGGGGTCTTCTAGAAATCTCGTGGAGGCTCTGTGGCTGGGGCACAGGGGACAGGTCAGGGAGGAGGGGCCTGATCACGGGGGCGCTGTGCGGGGGGCGTGGGAGGGCTCGGGCTTTTACCTGAGTGAGGTGGGGGTCCGTGGAGGGTGGACGTGGCTTTGGCAGCCTCCCCAGGGCCGCCGTGAGGACAGACGGGGCGGGGAGTGGCGAGGGCATGGGGCAAAGCTAGGGGGAGACAGATGGGTTGTTGCTTTTCTCTTCCTCCCTCCTACACACACGTACGTCGAGTCTGTGATTAGCCAGCGTAAGTGCTCAGTGACGATGGTATCTTCGGATGAGCGTATTTTCGGGTACAGAAAGTCTGTTCGGGTTCCTTTCTGGGGACTCCCCTGCGCTCCGCAGAAATGCCTGCTGCCGTGTGTCAAGGCAGCGGAAAACCACAGATGCTTAAATAATAGTGCAGGGCAGGGGCCCCCCAGTCTCTGGGCCCCTAAGCAGGGATTCTTGACATTGCACGAAGATCTGGAAATTTTGCGTAAACGTGGAGGTTTGCAAATCTAGTGATTGAGGAATTCTTTGGTCCGTGAAGCTCCATGTCTTGCCAGCCATCCACCTGAGGGGTGGGCCGTGGTGAGGACGGGGGTGTAGAGCCGTGTGGCCGTCCCACTCCCTCCCGGCACATCCTGCTCCCCTCCCCGCTGCGTTCTCTGTTACCCCCGCTCTGTCCTGTGCTGCTGGGGCTCCTCGCTTCACCCAGCAGAATATGTGGCCTCCGTTCATCTCTTCTGGAACTTCACTTGAGAACGGTGGGTCCTTCTACCCCCGCGATGCCCCCCACCCTCCCCCCTGAGGTGAACAGACATCTTCACTTGCTTCTACTGTTGGTGGCTGTTGAGTGTCAGTGTGTCAAAGGATAGGCCTCTGGTGTCTCAGGGGGTTCACTCCCCTGTTCCCCACAGGTAGCCGATGGGGTCTGGGGCCTCTAATTCACTTGGCACAGCCGTGGGTGCACTGGACAAGGCTCTTCGTGGGCGGGAAATCCTAATGCCCTCGCCATCCCTGAAGCGGAAATAGAATGTGCTGCTCCCACGTCTCCTTGCTTGGAAAGTCTACGTAGAGCTTCTCAGTGGAGTGCTGAAATCAGAAAGATGTAGAGAGAGGCTGTACAAGGGCCCTCCCTGGATATAGTCCTTCCTGGTCACCCAGTGTATTCCTGCTGTGGATGGACCTGGGAAGGGTCCGGGGACCGTTGGCTCAGTCTTGTGAGGCCTTAAGTTTCCCTAAATCCTTTCAAGCAGCTACATCCATCCCCCTTTTGTATTAATGAAATGTGCACTCCATAACACCCGCGATCCTCGTTTTTCCCAGAAAATACTTCTGAGAATCTCCACATTTCGGAGCAAAAGGTTGTAGTTCCTATACTCAGAGCCCCTTTGTTGGGGGTGGGTGTGGAGAGTCAGGATGTTTTACTTTTCCTCACTTATTCGTTTTTTTAATAGAGAGAGAGCCAGAGCTCACAAGCAGGGGAGGGGCAGAGAGAGGGAGAGAGAGAATCCCAAACAGGCTCCACACCACCAGCACAGATCCCAGTGTGGGGCTCGAGCTCATGAACCATGAGATCGTGATCTAAGCCGAACGCTGGTGCCCCTCCTCACGTGTTCTTTATACTGATCTAGCACGTTCCATAAACTTGTTGATTGGGCTTGAAGTAACAGTTTTTTCATCTCCCTCATTTTATTTTATTTTTAAGTATTTATTTTTGAGAGAACACAAGCAGAGGAAGGTCAGAGAGGCGGGGGGACAGAGGATCCAAAGCCGGATCTGCACTGAGGGCAGCAAGCCCAGTGTGGGGCTTGAACTCACAAACCAAGATCGTGACCTGAGCCAAAGTTAGAAGCTCAACTGACCGAGCCATCTAGGTGCCCTAGTATTTTTTTAATGTTTATTTTGAGAGAGAGAGGGGAGGGGGGGGGGAGAGAGAGAGAGAGAGAGAGAGGGAGAGAGTGAGAGAGCAATGAGCACTGGGGAAGGGCAGAGAGAGAGGGAGAAAGAGAATCCCAAGCAGCTTCCACACTGTCAACACAGAGCCCAATGTGGGGCTCAGTCCCATGAACTGTGAAATCATGACCTGAACCAAAACCAAGGGTGCAAATGCTTAACTGACTGAGCCACCCAGGTGCCCTTCCATTCCCTTATTTTAAAAATGAGGGGCACCTGGGCGGCTCAGTCAGTCGAGCCTCTGACTTTGGCTCAGGTCATGATCTCACAGTTCATGAGTTCCAGCCCCGCGTCGGTCTCTACTCTCAGCAAGGAGCCCACTTCGGATCCTCTGTCTCCCTCTCTCTGTGCCCCTTCCCCCTGCTCGCTCTCTCTCTCTCTCTCTCTCAAAGATAAATAAACATTAAAAAAATTTTTTTTTTCAATAAAAATGAGATCTTAGGTGGGTCCACTGGAAGTGTTATATGTAAGTAAACACACGGGCTTGTCTTTTAAAGTATTGCCTTTAGGCCGTGCCATATTTGGCTACAATAAAATGCCATCATGCAGTGCTTTATTACTACTTGAATTCACTTAGGCTGCAGCTCAGAGACTGCCTCCCCCCCTCAGGTCCCTCAGCTGTGGCTCTCGGAGCCCCTAGCGGAGACACTGCTCAGTCAGCCCTGCGGCTCTGTCCCTGGGGAAGCATGGCCCCTGTGCCCATGGCCCCCCTGTGCCCATGGCCCCCTGTGCCCGTCGCCCCCCTGTGCCCATCGCCCCCCTGTGCCCATCGCCCCCCTTGCCCATCACCCTGCTGGCGCTGTGGGGGAGGGAGCCGAGGTGCATTCAGCTGCTCTCGCGGCCGCTGCCCCCCAAACTCCAGAGCTGGAGCCCAGTAACGTGGCACAGCTTCTTGATTGAGTCTGTAGGGAAAGGCAGTTAGTTCTAGAGACAGAAGCGACACGTTGGCTCGGTGCTTGTGAGCGCTGACATGATCGGGCCTGCCGACCAGCTCCCCAGAGTGACTTTCTTTGATTCGGTGCTTCCCAGAAGCGGCATCCTACTGGAATTTTTTGGTTCCTCAGATTGAGACCGGGTGTGAAATTAGTTTAAATGTATCAGTTGGAAAATCTTGCCTTATGTTTCTAGGTAAATCAATTTGTGGGATTTAAAATGAACATCTTGCAGCTTGAAGACGAACCATGGCGTGGAAGTATTGGTTATTTGGCATTTTTTGGCTTCTCTCAGCCCTTAGGCTCATCAGTGAAAGTTCTTTAATTAGCCTATCTGTAAGTCTAGTGTTAATATAGTCTTTTCTCTATAATAAGGACAGGCTTTTTTTTTTTTTTTTTTTTTTTTAAGTTTATCTATTTTGAGAGAGAAAAAGAGCATGAGCAAGGGAGGGGCAGAGAGAGAGAGAGAGGGAGGGAGGGAGAGAATCTCAAGCAGGTTGTACACTGTCAGGCTGGAGCCGGATGCGGGGCTTGATCCCAGGAGCCCTGAGATTATGACCTGAGCCGTAAACCAAGAGTCAGATGCTAAACCAACTGAGCTACCCGGGTTCCCCAGGACAGGGTTATTTTGTTTGTTTTTTGTTTCTATTCAGCCCTGAGAAAAGAGTTAGCATAATGAGAAGGCATAATTGCAGGTGATTTAATGGCAACACACACATTTATGGATATTCAGAGAAGAGCTAAGGAGTGCGGTCTCCCCCCGCCCCCCAGTGCTTTCGTACCCGCTCAGCGTGGGGCTCACTGATTTCTGTGAACCTCAGGTTTGCAGGAGCGTTTTCTAAAGAGGAGGAGGAAGAGGATGCCTCCCACCTATCTCTTCGTCCCCCGTGTGCCATAACCCGCTGCCACTTTGTGATTCGCTGTTTATTCCCAAATGGAATAAATGGAACTCCGAGGTCACCAAGCAAGAGGGTGGCTCTGGAGAGTGAGGAGTAACTAGGATATGAAGCTTCTGGGATTCTGGCTGTGTGTCAGGCTGATGCTTTTAGTGGGCTTCTAGAATCGCCTTCTCCTCACCACAGCTTTGTGAGGTATGCATACCATCATCCCTGTGTCACGGATGAGGAAACTGAGGCACAGCTTCAGGTTGCCAGGCTGCTGAGTGGGGACTTGGAAGGACCCTCTGAGATCTCACGCAGGTCTTTAAGGAAGAACATGGCATATTCCCCATGTAAGTGTATGGTAAAGAAGATATGAGCTGTATGGTCCTACATCACAAAGTTTATATTTGTGAATGGGGCCAGGAGGAGGCAGCAGGAGGAACTCATGGATGTGTGTGGTCCTTGTCAGAAGAGAGGCTGATGGCAAGATGTGTAACTGGGCGAGAGCCTCCAGGACACTCTCGACTATGGACTGGAAGAGCTCACCACTCGGGGACACTAGAGCCATCGGAGGTACGGTGGTGCTGTTGGGCACACTGGCCACCTTGGAAGGGTTTGACTACCGAGCAGCCCATTACCACAGAGAGCAGGGATGGGGGCTCGAGGAGCCTTCTTCTCTGGGTCCTGGGAGGCAGGCTGGCTGGGGACTGGCAGCCTCTTCTGCAGGGTCCCAGGGTCCTCTCCAGCTGCCACAGGCTCTGAGGCCATGAGAATGGCTGGCCCTGGAGGAACCAGAAACTTGCGGGTAGACCTGGGCCAGGGAGGGAAATCCGAGGTGACCTGTCTCTTCCCGACTTTCACTCCAGGTCCTTCTTGCCTGTTGGTGTCCTACCTGTGTCTGGTATTAGCTGCGATTTTCTACCTGCCCCAGGCTGTCTTCTCAAGCAACCTAATCTGAGGAAGTCAGGCACAAAGTAGGCTCTGAAACAAAAACTCTTATCAGTTCTGGCCATTTTCCTCCAAGGGTTTGAATCACAAGAGGACGGACATAGCAAAGTGTACTTCTCTTGCCAGACACAGTGTCCCTCCCTATGTGTGCACAGGGCAGGGCCCTGAGGGACATCTGGAGCAGTCTGCTCTCTGGCAGGTAGGGGGAGGGACAAGGGTCCGCATGAGAGCATTCGATGGCCTGCCGCTTTACTTTTAGGGAGATGCATTAATTCAGTTACGAGAGCTAAGGCCAGTTGGAGAAGCGGGGAGAAGGTGGTCCCTTGTGATGTTCAGTGTATCTGGTATAGTGGAGCCATGCTATTTGTGTGTTTATGTTACATACGATCAGTTATACTCCTGGCAAGAGATTTAAATGCTCTGTGACATCTGTCCTTCAGTCCTGTCCACGGGATTATGAGTGACCCACAAATCTGTTTTTCCCTGATGGTCTGAGCTCGTGCAGTTGCCCACGTTCTTGAGCATCCAGACTCTACTCTGGGAGTGATCAAGACCCCTAAACACGTGTGGGCATGTCACCCCGGATTTACAGACCAGGTCTCTGTTTCTGTGGGTTGGCAGAACTGACTTTGCTGGAGTTAATGGAGAGTGAAGCTGCTGGTTCCAGGAATTTTCTTTCTTTTTTAAATTTTTTTTAATGTTTACTTATTTTTGAGAGACACAGAGAGAGAGAGACAGAGACAGAGCATGAACAGGGGAGGGACGCAGGAGAGGGACACACAGAATCTGAAGCAGGCTCCAGGCTCTGAGCTATCAGTGCAGAGACCGATGTGGGGCTCGAACCCACAAACCGTGAGATCATGACCTGAGCCAAAGTCACATGCTCATCTGGCTGAGCCACCCAGGCACCCCCAATTAAAGGAATTTTCAAGGGCAAGTTGAATTATACTTGTATGCATCTCCACATTGACTTTAGAAACTCCGCATGCATGACTGCTCTCTACGTTCAAGTCCCATCTCTCCTCAGACCCCCTGACAAGCTGGTCAATATTGAGAGAAACACATGTCTCAGTGGACAAATTTTAGCTCTAGTTGATATAGATACTTGTCTAGCCTAAGAGGGAAGTACTGACCAGCCACATCACTTACCCTGAGTTTCCATTTCCTCTTCCTTATTTGAAAATGATAATTATTGCCAAATGGAGTCGTTGGGAGGCCCCCAGGAATGCAGCCAGAAAGTGCCAACACACACGAGCACCACTGACACCACTCCTCACTCTTTCCAGTGGAGGAACAGGGGGCCCAGGGAGGGGACATCACTGACCATGTGTGGCCAAAGGGCAGCACCTTCCTTCCTTAGATGCACAGCGCACCTGATAATTGCCAGACTGGGAATGAGCTGGGACAGAGTGGTGAGGACGTGTACAGGTCGCCGAGCCCCAGGGCTGGAGTGTGGGATGCTGAGAAGGTACCTTACACAGAATAGATCTTGGCCTGGAGCCTGGTTCTTGGGGCCTCTGCCGGCCTGTACAGGCCTCGGAGTAAAGTGAGATGCTGCACCTCCACTGTGGGCACCTGGCCAGCCAGGCCAAAGCAAAGGCTGGATTTCAACCCTTGGTGGCCACTTTGTGCAGCACGTAAACTATGCAACAGCCCTGGGAGTTATGCATTGATAGGATGGTCATGTCAGCCTTTGGGGACTTGATGAACACTGTGGCCCCTTTCCCTAGAAAATAGGGAAACCCACACAGTTTTTCATTGTTCCAGTGGACTGAGACCTTTCTACCCCTAATGCATGGAACCCCCGATTTAGAGGCGGGTTGCTCATGTGGCTAGTGTCTGCCTCAGGTTGAGAGCAGTGTACGGTCTGAGTTCTCTAATTTCATGTGAACCACGAAGGTCTCTTGCTCTCAGGAAAAGGTAAAACTCATTTACATGCTATTTCAAAGTTGAAAAGAAGGTCTGCTGAGTCGGCCAGTCTGCACACCTGTACCTATTCCCTTTCTTTCTGCACATGGGCCCTTCCCTCAGCCCTTTCCTGCTCACCCGGCTCCTTCCCACCACAGCACTTTTGCACAGCCCTCTTCCCTCTGCCTGGAGTATTTCCTTCCTCTCTTTACCTTCTCAACTCTTCCCCGGCCCAAACGTCCCTTCCTTAGGGAGAATTCTATTTCCAGGTCAACCCCTGCCGAAGGTCTCCATGGCACCGGGCACTTCTCTCTCCTGCCTTCATTATAGTTAGTTTTGTGCTGGATTGGCAGTTAATGTCCACCTTTTTGTTCTCCTTGAAGGAAGAAAGTGGGTCTATTCACGGTTGTGTTTTCAGCACCTTGGACAGCGTCTGCCCCCCCCCCCCCCCCCCACCCCCAATAGGGTTATGAGATAAATAAGTGGCCAGGGAGTGGCTTACCTTTGCAGAAGTGGGAGACAAGATGTCTGTTGCAGGAAGCTGTTTGGTTTCTCATCTTTATGTCTTTTGATCCCTAACTACCCTTTTCTTGTGTGTCTGACTGTCCTCCTCTCTCCCTGGAGGTGTGCTGAGGCTCCTGGAACACGGGGAGGAGTACGTGTTCACCCTGCCCAGTGCCTATGCTCGGTCTATTCTCACCATCCCATGGGTGGAGCTTGGAGGCAAAGTCAGCATCAGCTGTGCCAAGACTGGGTACTCAGCGACAGTGATATTCCACACAAAGCCTTTTTACGGAGGGAAAGTCCACAGGTAGGAGGCGCCAGGAAGCCTTTGTCTTTGCCTTATCACAATACCCTTTCTTTCCTCCGTTAGAAGCTTGGGTTCCAGCCATGGGATGAGGTGGAAATCAAGATAAAGCTAAAAGACCTTTTTTAAAAGAGGTACTCTTCTTTTCACCCCTCAACACGGTGGTTTTTTGAGCCCTTCCCACTCTACACTTACAGTGAAATCCTTTGGCGATATATTCACCACACACACCAGCAGAATAGGAAGTGCTTCCATTTGTAATAATAACCTTTCCCTTCCCGGGCCACAGTCTGTTTCTCTGCTCTGAAGCAGTTCCATCTGTGAGCTTAGACACTGCCTGAGAGCTCATTTCATGTTCAGTTGGATCCATTAAATAATCCTGAATCCTGTATCATCTCAGATCAGGGCTACTTCTTTTAGTAGCTGGGGAAGCCTGATCCAAGGAAATTGAAGGAAAAGTCTGCTGTTTGAGGGAAGCATTAAGATGTTTTTATTGCCACAGTCCTAGAGCATCATATAAGCAAGCTCCAATCTTTGCCCTTTTTCTTGGAAAGTGTTCCGTGTGGTTCATGTGAGGATGCCAGGGTGTCACCTGGGAAAGTGGATGCCTTTGGTGGCTGTTTTGGAGCCACACGCGCTGGCTTGCAAGAGCTGATGGTATGTGCTTCTCCACAGTCCCACAGACCATGTCTGTAGCCTGAGATCAGCTGTGGTGGGCACCACAGAACATGGCAAATGCTACAGATCAGGTCTCTTTCCCTTTAGAGAGCCAGTTGTTAAAACATTGCCAGTGCACCCCTCATACCCTTCTAGAACATACCAGAAGATTTCCGATGCCACCCACAAGCCTTTGCCTCAGCATCTAGCAGCCATGGTGTTACTCAGACTCAGGGAGGAGGCTTCCAAGCCCATGTTGAAAATTCTAAGTTCAACTGAGCTGGGCCATTAGAAGGAAAGAAGCTTAGCTCCTTCTCACACTTGGCTGCTTTGGAGCAGGCTTTCCCATTTCTACTGCATTACTCTATGCAACAAGCTTGAAGGTGGTGAGGGAGGTGGGGGTATTCTTTCTCCCAGAGTTGGAGGCCTAGAGCTCCCTCAGACCAGGCAGGCGAAGCGAGGAGGGCACAGATCCCACAAAGGCCCCTTGTAAAAAGTGGTCCCTCGAAGCCACTGCTGTGAGTAAGATGCTGTTCACTCAATGCCAAGGGTCCAGGTTTTGCTCAGCCTTCGTTCAGGGGAATGTGCAGATGCCAGGGTGAACGTTTCCCCCTTTTTTCAACGTGATCTTAGGCGGATTGTGGTCAGTCCTGTTTGACCCACAGTTCTTAGTACACACTCAGGACCTGTCGGTGGTTCAAATGTAGCACTATTAGATGCTATTTTGGGGAGGGAGAAGTATATACTTTATTTTTCTTGAATTGCTTGATTTCCACCCCAATAACATGTACCTTTTGTGTGTTTATCAAAATTAAGAAATTAACATTACTGCATTGCTATTAACTAATGTACAGATTTCATTCAGATCTCACCTGTTTTTCTACCAATGCTTTCTTTTTCTGATCAAGAATATTAGGTCACAGTTTTAAGAGCTAGTCATTAAGCAAAATGGCAAAAAGCAATCCCTCCTCCTTGCCAACTCATAAAAAAAAATCTGTAAATGTGAGTACACCTTTGGAAGCAAGTCTCTGTTTTGTTAATCTTGCAAAACATGTTCCTTTGACTCATTCATGAATTCAGGGTCACAGCAGAAGTGAAGCACAACCCAACCAACACCATTGTTTGTAAAGCCCATGGAGAATGGAATGGTACCCTAGAGTTCACTTACAACAACGGAGAAACCAGAGTCATTGATACGACCACACTGCCAGTGTACCCCAAGAAGATCAGGCCTCTGGAGAAGCAGGGGCCCATGGAGTCCAGGTGGGAGTCAGGTTGGGTTGTTTCTTTCCAGCTTAGCGGTCCTTAGCACTTGACCCGAGGAACAGAGAAGAAGCCTCTGAAAGCCCAGCGAATGGAAATGGGCCAGGAATAGTGTTCTTCTCACTTGCTGGGGTGCTTGAATTTTCCACTGTGTGTGTCTTAGGGGTAGACCCTTTGGAGCTTTCAGTTTAGTTATTATGTTAAGTGTGGGGTGGGTTTTGAGGATAGCCTTTAAAAAACTTTTTAAGTTTATTTATTTACTTTGAGAGAGAGAGAGAGCACAGGCTGGGGAGGGACAGAGAGAAGGAGAGACAGAATCCCAAGCAGGCCCTGCGCCATGAGTGCAAACTGTGAGATCATGACCGGATCCAAGATCAGGAATTGGACGCTTACCCAACTGGTCCACCCAGGTGCCCGCTGACAGTAGACTTTTAATGCCTGTCCTAAAAGAGTTTGTCAACTCAACTGGTCTGTTGCTTGATTGCAGAGTTAAGTTGCTAGTCATCAAAGAACTGTGCATAGAAGCTGTGGGATATTTATTTTATTTTTATCTCCAGATTAGCGACATTATTAAAAAAAAGTCAGCAATGGCAAGGACGTGATAAAATGGACACCCTGGGTCATATGCTCATAGTAAGAATGTGTGCAGGGTAGCTGCATGGATCAGTGGCTTCAAATGAATTCACTTTAATTTTGTATTCTGTCTTTGGGAATCTATTCTGAAGGAAAATTCTGAAGTTCAAAAAAGGTTTTAAATATAAAATAGGGTATTTTAAAATTTTACTTGTTTAAAATTTATTTGAGAGAGAGAGAGAGGGAGAGAGAATGCGAGCAGGTGAGGGGCAGAGAGAATCCCAAGCAGACTCCACACTGTCAGTGCAGAGCCAGACACGGGGTTTGATCTCACAGTCTGTGAGATCATGCCCAGAGTCAGATGCTTAACCGACTGGGCCACCCAGGTGCCTCTAAATTGGGTATTAAAAAAAACCTGTAAACGTAAAAAACCAAAAAACACCTAACTGTCCAACAAAGGAAAATGGTTAAATTATGGAGTGTCCACCCAATTAGTATGTCTACTCCATGGTATGAATACATATAGTATTCATATAGCCACTTAAAGCGATGTTTCTGCACGGATCTTCAGAAGAAGCAGGATCTTCTTAGAATATACCATTTTTATTTTTTAGTCCAGGAGGTTAGCAAACTGTGGCCCATGGGCCACGTCCAGGCTGTGGCTGATTTTTTGAAAGTTTTATGGGACCACAGCCATGATCATTAATTTACCTACTGTTTATGGCTGCCTTTGTATAGCATTTAAGCAGTTGTGATCAAGACCATATGGTCTGCAAAGCCTACCTGGCCCTTTATAGAAAATGTTTGCTGACCTCTTTTAGAGGTCTCTCCCCTCTAAATTTGGGACCACCAGCTTCTGATGTGACTCTTCATGGGAGGTCCTGCCCTTGAGAGCACCCACACCTGGGATGTCCTTGTGCCCAGCTTCTCCCAGAGGTTTCTCCTGCTGTAAAATTGGAGTGAGAGCATTATTCTCCTTGGAGCTCTGTACGGTGGGGCTCAGGGCAGGTCCGGTGGGCAGGCTGAGTGTCCAGCGGGAGCTTAACCCTTGTCAGTTGCCTAATTTTGGTCCCCCTCAGAAGGGGCTGCTCATTGTCCCCACTTTGCTGGCAGCCCTGTGTGGCCTTTCTCAGCTTAATCATCTGACACTCCAGGCTTCCTGCTATTCGAGGCCCTCTCATGGACAGGTCAGGGCTATCCACTGTGGGAGCATTCTCTGGCCCTGGATCTAATTACAGAGTGTCTGCTTACTCCTGGCTACAGAGGCGTCATTAGCCCCACTCAGGGAGGGAATCCTCGCTGCTGAGAATTCTGATAGTTCCTTTTATGCACAATCCCAAGTGGCCCTGATGCATTTACGTGAGGAAGTGCACGGGTGATGGTGTCTCGCTTTGCCTCAGTCCCTTTCCTCACCCTCTAGAATGGAGTATGAATCAGGGATGGTCCTGGGACATTCCTGAGGGTACGGAAAGCTGTACATCAGGAGCCAATCTAGGCTGCCTTCTGCAGTGAATGAATGAGTGAGTGAGGCAGAGAAGTAATTTTCTGTGTAGACATGGGGGAGATGATGGATCCTACCACATAAACACACACTCCCACGTGGCCCCGTCTGTAACTCCTAAGGGTCGAATCCCCTGTGAATAAGCAGCCATCGCTCGTATTTGCCAGTTGGCTGACTTATATGGATCTTGTCTTTCTCGTTAAAATGGAGATGGGAATATAGCATCCATACCATTGGGTTGTTATGATTAAATGAGCATTTACATATGTAAAATGTTAGAAATACGATAAATGCAACGAAAGTGTCTGCTATTATTATTGTTGTTTGTAACAGCAGTAGTATTAACACTGGCTCCTCCTCCTGTTACTAGATTCAGTTCCTAGACACTCAGCCCTGAGAAAGTCATGCTGCTCAGGATACTTGGGGCCTGTTGGCCCTGGGTTCAAATCCTGGCTCTAGAGGTCGTTGAGGCACTGGAATGAACTAGCCCTAACAGATGGCCCGTCCAGATGCCCTCCCCGCCGCAGCTCTGGCCCCCTTGCTGAGAACTGTCATTGCCAAATGAGCTGTCCCTGTCTGACTACCTCCTCTCCTCCATGCGTCTCCAGGAACCTCTGGCAGGAGGTGACCAGATACCTGCGGCTGGGGGACATTGATGCTGCCACTGAGCAGAAGCGGCTCCTGGAGGAGAAGCAGCGGGTAGAGGAGCGGAAGCGGGAGAACCTGCACACACCATGGCGGCCCAAGTATTTTATCCAGGAGGTAACTCGGCCACCTGTCTTTGGGGACTTGTCCCAGGTGAGGGGCGGATGGGTCGGTCTTGCCAATGCAGCAGTTTGTATGAATGAGGATGGTCCTGGGAAGGTTTGGGGCAGCTTGGCTCTGGCTTTGGACCAGGCTGTCCTGTGACACTTCCCTCTGACATCTTCCATCAGAATAGCCTGTCAGCCCGACAGGGGGGCAAGGAATGAATGGGATTGCAGATCTGGATGCTGTCCTATTAAAAAAACAGAAACAAAACAAAAAACACAGCCCCTGCTACTTTATCATCAGTGACAAATTAGCCGTGAAGCATCTCACAGCCTGTCTGCACAGCTGGGGGACTGGAACCTTCATGACTGAGAACAAGCGCCCTCTCGGAGCCCTGCCTCCCGTGGGCCAAGTGGGACGGGTGTGCTCAGAAAGGCTGGTGTGAACTGCCACTGTCACCCGGAGAAGTGACACCGCAAGGCAGTCATCTCCACCAGTCTGCCCACCCACTGGGCAAGAAGGCAAGGCACCATGTGCCCGGTTGAGGCTCTTATGCTTTTAAAGTTGTTTGTGGAGCAGTTGAGGAGCATTCTGAGAACAGAGTTGCAAACGATGGAAATGTAAGGAGCCACAGCTTTTAACGCAGGCCCTCCGGAGCCTGGCAGCATCGTTGAGGGAAACCCCCGTGAGGGCTGGCGCAGACACAAGAGTCTGTGAAGGGCCCGGATACCATTTAACCTCCAGGTGGTCATCGACGGTCTAATTCTTCACAGGAAGCCACAAATCTGAATTTTTATGACAAATCTGATATTCACATGATATCAAGGAATCTTCAGTTTAAACAGAGCCAGTAGAGATATGTCTAAGCTTTCTTTGGCCCCAGGACTGCTACTGTCCGACTTGTGCTGCAAGGAAGGGTTATCCTGTGTAGCAGGAGGGCTGATGGGGGTGTTAATGACTTTGAGGTGCCCTTACGCTCAGGAGCAGAAGCAGCTGCTGCTCTCCCCCAGGCAGCAACTGGGGCTGTGGGTGAACAGAGACTTCGAGGTTGGCTTCCGATTCAGACAGGAAGCCTGCTTGAGCAGACTGCCTTTATAAGACTCTGAGTGGGAACCACGTCTGGAAGCCTTGCCTCGGTGAGGTGAATCTGTTCTCCAGAGAAACAACAGAGCTGAATGAAGACCCTGGGAAAGCCAGTGGGTATAATTCAGTCCCAGCCCAAAGGCCTGGGAACCCAGGAGGGGAGCCAGTGGTGTAAATGCGGGTGCAAAGGCAGAAGAGATGAGCAATCCCAACTAAAGAAGGGAGGCAGAACAGAAAGAGGAGGGTCAGTCCCTCCTGCCTCTACCTTGTTTGTTTTCAGGCCCTCAAAGGCTTGCATATGCTTATCCACTGTAGGGAGGGAAATCAACTTTACTGAGTGCTTATCTCGTCTGGAAACCTTCATGGACACACTCAGAATGTTTCATCTGGGCACCACGGTGAATCAGGTTAACACATAAAATTAACCATTACAAAATCCTTCAAGGACCCTTCTGTGTGGTGGATCTAGTTTGCCTGGCTTCTGTGAAAAGTTGGCCGTAAAACAAAAACAAAAACACACACACAAAAACCCTAAAAGGCAACAACAACAAAAGCACAGCTCTTCTTCCTGGGTTGAAGGAAAACCAGTATGTTGGTAACAGAAAACTTGAGGATATGTAAAGAATAAAAATCATCCCAATACCAGAATTGTTACTATTTGGCACATTCCCTTCTAGTCAAGCCCCAGATTGTGTACAACATTTTGACTCTCGCCTTTTCCTGATGGTTGGCGTCATTACTCACGTGTGCGGATTCCTGGCCACCTCCTGCTGCAGGGAGCCGTGGTTGGGCACTTCCCTCCAGGCCGGTGGGCTGTACATCACTGATCAGGAAAAATTCCTCAGAGGCAGGCCTTGCCTTTCCTCTCGTGTCCGTTCATTGGACCACCCTCTTTTTCTTTCCTGTCCCACTGTTTCAAAGGTGTTTTTTTGGCCAACTAATCTTATATGATGTAACCCGACAAAGCCCCCCTTCTTTGGTTAATTTTAGTTATTTTTTGGGTTTTCCTCCTGACATGCCAAAATGTGAAGATCTTGTCTCACAGAGCAGCCGGGCTGAGGAGGGGTGGCGAGACCACCGGCGTGGTGTGGTGGTGAGCTCCCAGAACAAGACGCACACACGTTTTAGTGGCAGTCCCGAACAGATGCTAATGAGCGCTGCTCTGTGTGGGACTTGGCTTGTAACATAGCAGAGGCTGCAAGCTACCTCTGATTCTCCCCTTGCCCAGCAGAGAGGTCTTCATAAAATGTCTCCTTCTTTCTCTTACAGGGTGACGGCTGGGTATACTTCAATCCTCTTTGGAAGGCACACTGATGGGGTGGAGGTGCAGCTTTCAGAAATAGCCCTGTTTTTTGTAGGAATTAAAGTGGTTCAGTACCAAGGTTCTGCTGGTATTCACGGAGACCTCTTGTTATCATTCAAGAAATGGTACCTGAGAGAGAACTTATATACTGTGAAAAATGCACCACCAAACTACTAGTGGATTGGATTTATTCGAGAGCCATTTGGGGCATGTGTGTATACACAGTTTGTGTGTGAGCTCCCAGTACACTGTAGGTTCACATACACACATGCACTATATGCACATGTCTGCTGGGTATCGTTACACATGTAAATACTGCACTTAACCAAGATTTAAGTGGGTAATTATGAGCTCCTTTTTATCAACGAGGTTTGAAGTTTTCTATTTTTCACTTTGCCAAAAATGTTTTGCACTCACAAAAATACTCTCGGGTAGTCAACTCCTGTCAAAACAAAGGTGAGTTGGCATGGCCCAGTTGATGTCCATATGGTAGAAAGTGGCTCATTCCTGGTGGAAGTGTAGGTGGCTGTCACTTCACAATTCTTGTTGCGATTCCCACCTCCCTGTCCACTTCAGCATTTCGTTTGTCCTTAAGAAAGAAAAACTGCTATTTCCTGCTGAAGGGTGAGTGGGCAAGAAGCTGTTAAAGGTTTACGCCAGAGCCTTCCAAGATGGAGCACCTTTGGGAGGACCGAGCCCACCTTGGAATATTCCTCCTATCTACTTGCCCCCAAATCTGACAATTTCTCATGCTCAAAGTATTAAGTTACACATTTTCCAGAAGCTGCTTCTTTTACAGTAGAAACCAAGTCATACAGAGACTTCACTACTTTTGTGATGAAAAAGGGCTTTAGAAGTTAAATACACGCATCC
This sequence comes from Panthera pardus, assembly GCF_024362965.1. Taxonomy (NCBI): domain Eukaryota; kingdom Metazoa; phylum Chordata; class Mammalia; order Carnivora; family Felidae; genus Panthera; species Panthera pardus. The sequence goes on along the minus strand of NW_026526721.1, from coordinate 146,324,335 downwards.
ATATCCAGAACTGCACAACCACAGCCTCAATTTTGTATTTAGTTTGGGGAAAGAGAAAAGAATGTCCTGTGGATTTTTTAAGTGCGCCTCTCTTGTTTGACCCAAACTCTGCAGGAAAACCACTGTGATTAAATAACACACACAGAAAGACTATGTAAGTGTTCCATGGTTTCAGCTGAATTTCAGTCCTCTGCCTTTACAAATGAGGTCAAGACATGACGAGAATATACAGCAAGGAAAATGAAGTATTTGATTATTGCTCAGTGCTTAATTTATTTTTTACTGTGCCACTCAGAATATTTATAAAACCCAGTAGCATGAATGCTTCTCTGTAGTAATACTAATTTTGTGCCTTTTTGTCTGCTTTCTTAAGACCAATTGTTCACTTTGTAGATATTAGACAAATATATTTCGATTAAGTACTGTACCTGCCTGTGTGTGTGTATCTTATTTTTAGGGATCCAAAATGTCAGTTGGAATTGGTGGCTCCGACTGAGCTCAAATTTTATTGGTTGGATATTGCCAATTTGGCGTGAACAGCAATCGTATTTCTATCAAAACAGTGTTTTAAACACATTTTTAAAATCTACCAGATAAACATTATTTATGGAAATGTTCTGAAAGTTCATAAGAACATTTAACTCCTATCTAGTGAATGTTATATTTTGTGAGCAGTTAGTACCAGCCGAAGTCCTAATGACAGGCCTGTTCAGGTTCAGAGTCTTAAATCTGGAACCACTTTATTTGTGAGAAGGAAAGCAGAATAGATGGTATTTTAAGGGGAAAAAAATCCTCAATGAGAAGACTGAAAAATAATCACTGTGGTGTGTTTTAGATTTTTCCAGTCTTCCATTACACCAAAGTATAAACCATCTGGGAAGTAAATATGGACAAAGTTCACTTTTCTGGTTTTGGTGGGAGAGGGTTCAGTTTGCAGGGGTTTTTTTGTTAGTTTTTAATTTTTTTAAAGTTCATTTATTTTGAGAGAGACAGACACAGTGCAAGTTGGGGAGGCACAGAAAGAGCAAGAGAATACCAAGCAGTTCCCATGCTGCAAGCACAGAGCCTGATGCAGGGCTTGAACTCACAAAACTGCAAGATCGTGACCTGATCTGGAACTAAGAATTGGACGCTTAACCAACTGAGCGACCTAGATGCCCCTCGGTTTGCAGTTTTAAAAATTTTGAAATATAGGGGCACCTGGGTCGCTCAGTCGGTTAAGTATCTTTCTTTGACTCAGGTCATGATCTCACAACCTGTGAGTTTGATCCCTGCATTGGTCTCTGTGCTAACAGTGCAGAGCCTAGAGCCTGCTTTGTATTCTGTGGCTCCCTCTTTCTCTTCCCCTTCCCCACTCACACTCTCTCTATCTCAAAAATAAATAAACATTAAAAAAATTTTAAATAAAAATATAAAATATTGTGAGATATATACAGAAGATTTATATAAAGTGTGTTAGAGTTCCAAGAATAAACACTCATATACCTACTGCTTACCTTAAATGACACATTTCGTGTCCCTAAAAAATTGTATCCCCCTCCTTGACCATAGAGGCAATAGCACTGTCCTGATTCTTGGAGTAATTGTGGTTTTTATTATTATTATTATTATTATTATTATTATTATTATCATCGATATGTTTGTGCATTTTTTAAACCACCACACATTCTATGTGTAGTTATAAAGAGCACGCTTGGTTTTGTCTATTTGAGCTAACATTTCGTTTATGGGCCAATCTATGTTACGAGTTGCTCTATTTGTTCACTTTCCTATTCTTTTTTTGAATTTACACTTTATATTAATTCTTTTATTGTGGTAAATATATATGTAACAAAATTTACCATTTTAGTAGTTTTTAAGTATGCAGTTCGATGGCATTAAATACATTCACATTATTGTGTAACTAGCACGGCCATCTATCTCCAGTTTCCATCTTCCCAAATTGAAACTCTGTATGTATTAAACAATGACTCTGCACTCCTACCCTCCATCTCTGCAACCCCTAGCAACTAACCATTCTATTTTGTTTTTATGAATTTGACTACTCTAAGCACCTCATATGAGTGGAATCATTATATACATGTCCTCGTGTCTAGCTTATTTTACCTGGCATAATGTGTTCCAAGTTCATCAGAATTTCCTTTCTTTTTAAGGCCGAATAATATTCCATTGTATGTATATGTACCATACTTTGTTAATCTGTTTACCTATCCATGAACATTTGGGCTGTTTACATCTTTTGGCTGTTGTGAATAATGCTACTATGAACATGGGGGTGCAGGTATCTGAGAACCTGCTTTTCTTTTGGGGATATACACACCCAGAAGTAGAAGTACTGTATCATATGAAAATTCCATGTTTAATTTTTGAGTACCTGCCATACTGCTTGCCACAGTGACTGCACCGTTTTGGAATCCTACCAGCAATGCGTAAGGGTTTGAATTTCCCCACATCCTCCCCAACACTTTTTTTCTGTTTTATAATCATCATCATAATGGGTGTAAAGTGCCATCTCCTTGTGGTTTTGATTTGCAGTTCCCTAATGATTAGTGATGTTTTTGAGCATCTTCCCGTGTATATCGGCCATTTGTATATCTTCTTTGGAGAAATGTCTTTTCAAGTCCTTTGCCCATTTTCTAATTGGGTTTTACGTGTTGAGTTGTAGGAGTTTCTTAATATATTCTGGATATTATCAGATATATGCTCCTCCCATTCTGTAGGTTGCCTTTTCACCCTGTCAGCAGGGTCCATGATGTATAAAAGTACTTAATTTTGATGAAGTCAATTTATCTTTTTCTTTTGTAGCTTGTACTTTTATTGTCCTATGCAAGAAATCATTGACAACTCTATTCATAGAGCTTTTCCTCTAAGCTTTTTTTCCCCTAACAATTTTATAGTTTTAGCTGTTCTGTTTAGGGTTTTGATCCATTTTAAGTTAATTTTTGTATACAGTGTTAAGTAAGGGTCCACCTTCATTATTTAGCATACGGATATCCTGTTTTTCTAGGACCATTCATTAGAAAGACTCTCCTTTTTCCATCGAGTGGTATTGGTACCCTTTTTTTATTTTAAATTTACACCCAAGTTAGCATACAGTGCAATAATGATTTCAGGAATAGAATCCAGTGATTGATTCATCCCCTACATGTAACACCCAGTGCTCATCCCAACAAGTGTCCCCCCCCCCCCAGTGTCCCTTGCCTATTTAGCCCATCCCCCTTCCACAACCTCTCCAGCAACCCTCAGTTCTCTATATTTAAGAGTCTCTCATGTTTTATCCTCCTGCCTATTTTTATATTATTTTTGCTTCCCTTCTCTTCTGTTCATTTGTTTTGTATCTTAAATTCCACATGAGTGAAGTCACATACTTGTCTTCCTCTTACTAATTTCACTTAGCATAATACACTCTAGTTCCATCCATGTTACCTTTAGTTTTGCTGAATGTCCCTCTGCTGTGCAGAAGCTTTTTATTTTGATGAGATCCCAACAGTTCATTTTTGCTTTTGTTTCCCTTAACTCTGGAGATATGTTGAGTAAAAAGTTGCTGCAGCCGAGGTCAAAGAGGTTTTTGTCTGCTTTCTCCTCGATGATTTTGATGGCTTACTGTCTTACATTTAGGTCGTTCATCCATTTTGAGTTTATGGCATAAGAAAGTGATCCAGGTTCATTCTTCTGCATATTGGTGTCCAGTTTTCCCAACACCATTTGGTGAAGACACTTTATTCCATTGGACATTCCTTCCTGCTTTGTCAAAGATTAGTTGGCCATATGCTTGTGGGTCCATTTCTGTTCTATTGATCTAAGTGTCTGTTTTTGTGCCAGTACCATACTGTCTTCATAATTACAGCTTTGTAGTACATCTTGAAGTACGGAATTGTGATGCCTCCAGCTTTGGTTTTCTTTTTCAGGATTGCTTTGGCTATTTGGGGTCTTTTCTGGTTTTAGGATTGTTTGTTCTAGCTCTGTGAAGAATGCTGGTGTTATTTTGATAGGAATTGCATTGAATATATAGATTGCTTTGGGTAGTATCAACATTTTAACAATATTCCAATCCATAAGCATGAAATATTTTCCCATTTTTTTGTGTCTTCAGTTTCTTTCATAAGCTTTCTATAGTTTTCAGTGTGAAAGTTTTTTACCTCCTTGGTTAGGTATATTCCTAGGTATTTATGGGTTTTGGTGCAATTGTAAATGGGGTTGATTCCTTGATTTCTCTTCCTGCTGCTTCATTTATTGGTATATAGAAATGCAACCAATTTCTGGGCATTGATTTTATATCCTGGGACTTTGCTGAATTCATGAATCAGTTCTAGCAGTTTTTTGATGGAATCTTTTGGACTTTCCATATAGAGTATCCTGTCGTCTGTGAAGAGTGAAAGTTTTACTTCCTCCTGGCCGATTTGGATGCCTTTTCTTTGTGTTGTCTGATTTCTGAGGCTAGGACTTCTAGTACTATGTTGAATAACCGTGGGGAGAGTAGTGTCCTGTTCCTGACCTTACGGTGAAAGCTCTGTTTTCTCCCACTGAGGATGGTACTAGCGGTGGGTCTTCCGTATATATTCGAAACATTAAGAACATTTCCTCCTAAAGCAGAATACGCATTCTTCTTGAGTACACATGCAACATTCTCTAGAACAGATCACATACTGGGTCACAAATTAGCCCTCAACAAGTTCAAAAAGAACTTGTTTTATGATCTTGAGGTATGATCTTTCTATCCCTACTTTCTTGAGGGTATTATCAAGAAACGATACTGTATTTTGTCAAATGCTTTCTCTGTGTCTGAGAAGATCATATGGTTCTTGTCCTTTATTAATGTGATGTATCACACTAATTTACAAATATTGAACTAGCCCTGCATCCTAGGTATAAATCCCACTTGGTCATGGTAATTCTTTTAATGCACTGTTGGATCCTGTTGGCTAGTATCTTGTTGAGAATTTTTGCTTCCATGTTTATCAGGGATATTGGTCTATAGTTCTTTTTTAGTGGGGTCTTTGGTTTTGGGATCAAGGTAATGCTGGCCTCACAGAATGAGATTGGAAGTTTTCATTTCTATTTTTTGAACAGCTTCAAAAGAATAGGAGTTAACTCTTTAAATGTTTGGTAGAATTCCCTTGGAAAGCCATCCAGCCATGGACTCTTGTTTTTTGGGAGGCTTTAGATTATTGATTCTATTTCTTTACTGGTTACGGGTCTGTCCAAATTCTCTATTTCTTCCTGTTTCAGTTTTGAGCTCTTCATTCTGTTACCTTAGTCTACATCTGCATTTATGCCAGTATCACACCGTTTTGAAGTAGTGTATCTTTGTAGTATCTTTGTATTATCTTTGTAGTAAATTTGGAAGGAAGTAAATTTTGCAAACAGGAAGTGAGACTTTCAATATTTTTCTTTTTCTAGATTATTTTGGCTACTTGGGGTCCCTTGAGATTCCATAGGAAGTTTCCTATATACGTTAATTTATAGATTAACAGCTATATATGTTAACTTATAGATGGAATTTCCTATATTTGTTAAAAGCATCACTGGAATTTTGATAGGCATTGCATTGACTCTAGATTACTTTGCATAGTATTGACAAATCTTGTTTTTCAATCCATTTAACCCTGTTGATCTATTTACTTATTTCATCTTCCATTTCTTTCAGAGATATTTTGTAGTTTTCAGTTTTTATTTTATTGCATTTAGCTTTATTGTGCTTTACAGGTACAGTAATTTTTATAGCTGAAGGTTTATGGCAGACTTGCTTAAGGTAGGGTTTTCAGCACCAGTTTTCCAATAGCATTTGCTCACTTTGTGTCTCTGTATCACATTTTGGTAATTCTTGGCAATGTTTTAATTTTTCATTATTATACTTATGATCTGTAATCAAAGATCTTTGATCTTACTATTGTAACTGTTTGGGGGCGCCATGAACTGCACCCAGTAAGGTGACAATCTTAATGGATAAATGTTGGGTGTGTTTTGATTGCTGCACCAACCATCTGTGTCCCCACCTCCCATCTCCTTCTCTCTCGTTGGACCTCCTTATTCTGAGACAGAACAGTGTTGAAATTAATAACCTCACAATGGCCTCTGAGCGTTCAAGTGGAAGGAAGAGTCACACATCTCTCACTTTAAGTCAGAAGCTAGAAACGATTAAGCTTAGTGAGGAAGGCATATTGAAAACCAAGATAGGCCAAAAAGCTAGGCCTTTTGTGCCAGTTAGCCAAATTACGAATGCAAAGGAAAGTTCTTGAAGGAAATTAACGGTGCTACTCCAGAGAAAAATGATAATAAATCCTTGTTGCTGATGTGGAGAAAGTGTTAGTGGTCTGGGCAGAAGATCAAATCAGCCACAATGTCCCTTAAGCCTAATCCAGAGAAAGACCCTAACTCTCCTCAATTCTAGGAAGGCTGAGAGAGGTGAGGAAGCTATAGAAGAAAAGCTTGAAGCTAGCAAAGAGTGGTTCATGAGGTTAAAAGAAAGAAACCAAGGCCACAATGTAAAAGTGCAAGGTGAAGCAGCAAGTGCTGATGTAGAAGCTGCAGCAAATTATCCAGAAGACTAAGACAATGAAGGTGCCTACGTTAAACAAAAGATTTCAATGTAGATGAAACAGACTTCTCTATTGGAAGAAGATGCCATCTAGGACTTTGAAAGCTAGAGGAGAGAAGTCAGTGCCTGGCTTCAAAGCTTCAAAGGACAGGATGAAACCCTTGCTAGGGGCTAATGTAGCTGGTGACCTAAGTTGATGCTAATGCTTATTTACCATTCTAAAAATCCTAGGGCCATTAAGAATTATGCTAAATCTACTCTGCCTGTTCTCTAGAAATGGAACAACAAAGCCTAGATGACAACACATCTGTTTACAGTATGGTTTACTGAATATTTGAAACCCATTATTGAGAACTCAAAAAAAAAGATTCCTTCCAAAATATTACTGCTCATTGACAATACACCTAGTTATCCAAGAGCTCTGATGGAGATGTACAAGATGTTTTCATGCCTACTAACAAAACATCTGTTCTGCAGCCCATAGATCAAGAGTAATGTTAATTTTGAAGTCTTATTATTTGAGAAATACATTTTGTAAGGCTATAGCTGCTACAGATAGCAATTCCTCTGATGGATCTGGGCATAGTACATTGAAAACCTTCTTGAAAAGGATTCACCATTCTAGACGTCATTAAGAACATCCATGATTCATAGGAAGAGGTCAAAATATCAACACCAACAGCAGTTTGAAAGTTGATTCCAATCCTAATGGATGATATTGAGGGGTTCAAGACTTCAGTAGAAGTAACTGCAGATGTGGTGAAATAGCAAGAGAACTAGAATTAGAAGTGAGGCCTGAATATGTGACTGGATTGCTGCAATCTCATGAAAAAAATTTAATGGATGAAAAGCTGCTTCTTACAGATGAGCAAACAATTGTGTGGATGGTTTCATGAGGTAGAATCTACTTCTAGTGCAGACGCTGTGAAAATTGTTGAAATGACAAAGGACTTAGAATATCGCATAAACTTAGATGATAAAGCAATGGAAAGGTTTAAGAAGATTGACTCCCAATTATGAAGTGTTCTATGGGCAAAATCAAACAGCAGTAAATGCTACAGAGAAATTGTTCGTGAACGAATCAATGCAGCCAACTTCACTGTCTTAAATTGCCACAGCCACTCCAATCTTCAAGACCTTCTGCCAGCAAAATAAATTAGTACTTTCTGAAAGCTCAGATGGTTAGCATTTCCTTAGCAAGAAGTATTTTTTAGTTAAGGTATGTGGCTTGTTTTTTAGACACAACGCTATTTTACACTTGGTAAAACTACAGCATAGTGTAACTTTCGTCTGTACTGAGAAACCAGGATGTTTATTTGATTTGCTTTATTGAGCTATTTGCTTTGTTGCGGTGGTTTGGAGCTAAAACTGTAGCATCTCTGAAGTATGCCTAGACAAGACTTTAATGTGTTGATTTTGCATCCTGCAGTTTTGCTGTATTTATTCTAACAATTTTGTGCAGAACCTATTTAGAGTTTTCCAGATATAAAATGTTTTTTTGTGAACAATTTTACTACTTCCTTTCCAGTTTGGATGACTTTTATTTTTTCTTGCCTAATAGCTCTGGACAGAACTCCCAATACATAAATGGAAGTGGCAAAGCTGGTATCCTGAAATTTAAGAGGAAAATTTTCCAACCGTTCATTGTAATGTTTGCTGTGGTTTCATATATGGCCTTTACTATGTTGAGATAGCTTCCTTCTATTCCTAGTTGAGTGTTTTTATCATGAAAGGTTTGTTGAATTTTGTCAAATGGTCTTTCTGCGTCTTACTGAGATGTGTTTTCCCCCTTTGTTCTGTTAATGTGTGGTTTATTATATTGATTTCATATTTTGAACCATCCTTGCATTCGAAGGATCCCACCACTTTGTCATGATATGTAGTCTTTTTAATATGTTACTGAATTTGCAATTACTGAGGATTTTTTGCATCAATATTCATAAGGGACATTCTATAACTTTTTTGTTGTAGTACCCTTTTCTAGCTTAGGTATCAGGATGCTAGCCTCCTATAATGAGTTAGAAAGTGTTCCCTCTTCAGTTTTCTGGAAGAGTTTGAAGATTGGTGCTAATTCTTTAAATGTTTGGTAGAATTCACCAGTTAAGTCATATGGTCCTGGGCTTTTCACAAGAGGTTTTTAATTTCTGATCCAGTCTCTCTGGACATAGGTCGTCTTCATATTTTGTTTCTTTGTGATTCAGTCTTGGGTAGGTAATGTTTCTAGGAATTTGTCCAATTTATTGATGTATAATTCATCTAGGTTAGACAATTTATTGATGTACAGTTGCTCATAGTATTCTCTTATAATCCTTTTACTTCTACAAAATTGGTTGTAATGGCCCCACTTTCGATTTTTTTCTTAGTCTTGTTAATGGTTCTTCAATTTTGTTGATCTTCTCAAAGAATCAATTTTTTATTTCATTTTTCTGTTCTTATTTTTGCTCTAATCTTTTAATACTTCCTGCTAGTCGTGGATTTAGTAGTTTTATTATTTTGTTAGTTCCTTAAGTCTCAAAGTTGGATTGTTGGTATTTGATCTTTACAAATGTGTGTACAGTTTATATATTTCCTTTTAGCACTGTTTTCACAGCATCCCATTTTGGTGTTTTTATTTCCATGTCTTGAGACATGAAATTTCTAATTTCTCTTGTGATTTCTTCTTTGACCCACTATTTAAGAGTTACCCAGTTTTCCTTCTGATTTCTAGTTTCATTGCATTGTGACTGGAAAAGATACTTTGTATGGCTCGTCTGAAAATTTATTGACTTGTTTTATGAGCTTGCACATGGTCTGTCTTGGAGAATGTTCCATGCACATTTGAGAAGAATGAATTTTCTGCTCTTATTGTGTAGAATGATCTGTATGCTAGGTCCAGTTGGCCTAACAGTGTGCTCAAGACTTTATTTCTTTACTGAGCTGGCATAGTTGTTTTATTATTAATAGTGGGGTACTGAAGTCTCTTATTGTAGGACTATTTCTACCTTCAACACTGTAAATGTTTGCTTCATATATTTTGGAACTCTCATATTTGGTGCTTGCATGTTTTGTAAGTTATATCTTATTAGCAAATTAACTTTATCAATTTTTGATATCCTTGTGTCTCGCAAATTTTTGACTTAGTTTGTCAGATATTATAGCCAATCCTGTTGTTTGCATGAACTGTTTTTCCCATCCTTTCACGCTGAATGCATATGTCCATAGATCTAAAGTGAGTCTCCTGCAGACAGCATATAGTTGGATCCTGTTTTAAAAATTCATTCTGCCAGCATTTGCCTTTGATTGGGAATGTCATCTATTTAAAGTAATCATAGATAAGGACCTACTTTGCCATTTTGTTATGTTTTCTGTATCTTAACATCTTCACTGTTTCTCATTTATCTTCCTTTGTATTTAATTTTTTGTACTGCTACATTTTTCTTCTCATTTTCTTTTATTTTTGTTCCCTAGTTTTCTTTGTTATAATTTTAAGATGTTCTCTGTAATCTCTCTGGTAACCACAATCTATTTTAAATTAGTACCAACTTAACTTCTGTCACATAAAAAATTCTATTTTACAGTTTTACCCTTCTGTTACTAATTTCACAAATTACATATTATATGTATATCCATTAACATGGATTTATAATTATTTTTATGCATTTTAAATCCTTTAGAAGAGAACCAAAATTGTAATACTGGTTTTCATATTGTGTTTACCTGTGTATTTTGGTATAGGTTTGAGTTATTAAAGCCTTCTGTCTCTACTTAAAAGACTTCATTTCTTGGAGGGCAAATGTAGTGGTAATGGAGTCCATCAGCTTTTGTTATGTGGAAATCTTGTAATTTCTTCATTTTTGAAGGACAGTGTTGACAATGTTTCTTGGTTTACTTTCATTCAGCACTACTGCTTCTGACCTCCTAAGCTTCTGCTAAAAATCCACTGTTAATCCAGTCGCTTTTATGTTACAAATCACTGTTCTCTTGCTACTTTCAAAATGCTCTTTTTGCTTTCAACAGTTTGATTATAATGTGTCTTTTGGTGTGGTCTGTGGGTTCCTTTGGGTTAACATACTTGGGAGTTCACTGAGCTGCTTGAATTTGTACCTTCATCTCTCTCCTCAAATTTGGGACGTTTTCTGCCACTATTTCTTTTTTTTTTTTTTTTTTTAATTTTTTTTTTTTTAACGTTTTATTATTTATTTTTGAGACAGAGAGACAGAGCATGAATGGGGGAGGGGCAGAGAGAGAGGGAGACACAGAATCGGAAGCAGGCTCCAGGCTCCGAGCCATCAGCCCAGAGCCCGACGCGGGGCTCGAACTCACAGACCGTGAGATCGTGACCTGAGCCGAAGTCGGACGCTTAACCGACTGAGCCACCCAGGCGCCCCTGCCACTATTTCTTAAATCTTGGTGCAGCTCTCTTTTGCTTCTGGGGTTCCCACGAGGGAAGCTTCATCCTTTTAATGGCGGCCCATACGCGCTTTTCAGATTTCCAAAATATTTTGTTCTCCTGAGACCAAATAACTTGAGTTGACTGGTTTTCCTGATTCGTCTCTTGAAGTATTGTTAAGCCCGAGGCAACTTTTCATTTTTCAGCCACAGAATTTGATTTTTTCTAAAAAGATAATTCCTTAGTTGATACTACTTTTGTTCATGTTTTCAGTTTAGTATTTTAGCATACTGATGACAGTTTGAAGCGTTTAATACGTCTAATGCCCGTTTGTTAAATAAAGGAGGTTTCTTGCCACGTTATTTTCTTCCTTTGAATAGGTAGGCCATGTTTTTCTGTTTCTTTATATGCTTTGTGCTCTTTTTCTGAAAATGAGGCATCTGGAAAAATAACCGTCTCTTCCAGCCTTTCCATGCTGGCCCTGTGCCAGGGAGACCTTCACTAACTTGCAGTGTCCGAGCTCTCCAGTCTTCTCTGGGCACGTCTCCCCCGCGGCTGTGTACTGTTTTTTATCCCCACTTCAGACGCGACTTTTATATGTCTTAGTTTTCTAGTTTTCTCCCTGCTTCTCAGGACCTTACGTGTTCTCATTCCTGTATCCATAATTTCTTGCCCCATCATCATCGGGTCTGTGGCATCCCTGCGGCTTTTATGAGCAGTGCCTTCCTCTTTCTGCAGCTTTCCCCAGCCTTTGATCTACGTTATACCACTTTTCCCTGAGCCAAGTTAGAAGAAAAGGAGACCGGTTCTTTAGGCAGCTGTAGACACACTGGAATGTTGCAAATAAGCTCTGCCCTGTTCCCTATTTGAGAGGGATCACTGGGAGCTGGAAGCTTTCTCCTCACCATGCCACACTGTGGAGGGGTTCGAGAAAGGGTGAATAAAAACATCAGGAAACTTTGCAAGTGACCTTGTCTTGACTGGGCATTTGTTCAGTTGCTGTACCAGTGCCTATTTTCTGGAAGCCCTATCAAGTTTTTTGTTGCCATGTAGGAATGAGGGCCTGGAGCTTCCTAGTCTGCAACCTTGTTCTCATTTTCTTTGTACATGGTATGTAACACAATCACCATGCAAAAATCAAATGTATGGTGTAATGAATTATTTTAAAGCAGTCGGGCTTAACAATCCAATGCAAGAAACAGAACATGATCATCACTCCAGAACCACTCTACTTACCCATCTAATCAAAGCACCCATATTGTCCCCCACCACTTCCACAAAGGTGACCATTCCAACTTTGTGGGTAATCACATCCTGCATTGCCTTTGAGCTTTAACACTATACGTTCCTAAATACTATGTATTAGTTTTAACTGTGTATAAATGAAATATTATGTAATCCTTTTAAAGAATAAAGTCTTCTGGGGTGCCTGGGTGGCTAAGTAGGTTGTATCTGACTTCAGCTAAGGTCATGATCTCACGGTTCACCCACATCGAGCTTTGCACTCACAGTGCAGAGTTGCTTCAGGTTCTTTGGTCTCTCAATCTCTGCCCCTCCCCTGCTCACATGCTCTCTTGAACATTAAAAAAATTTCAAGACTAAAGTCTTTTAAAATCATTGTTTTTAAGATACTATTCTTTATAAATGTAGTTCACTCTTTTCCGTTGTATGCTATTCCATTACATGAACATACCACTATTGATTTAAACTGTTTTTGACAGAGTTAGGAGAATTACCGGGACTTGGGGAATGTGTATCTTCAGAGTGGTTTTTAACAGTTTTAAGCTCCTACCAGCACAGAGGACACTGTTTTTATACATCCTAACAGTGATTTTACACACTTTAGCTAACCTGATAGTACATTCCTTTTCATATATTGCCATTTGGATTTCTTCTAGTCTTGAGAATTAGTCAAATTCTTTTGTTACTTACATATTCTAGCTATGTCCACTGCAGGTTAGGTGATGAAACATAACTCATTTGCCCCAAATACCCAGTATGTTCTTGTGGTCCCAGGGTAAATAAATAAAGCCCACTGAAGTGTAGGACTCACATTACCTGATTTCAAGACTTACTGAAAAGTTACTCAAGACAGTGTGGTACTGCTGTGAGGCTAAACACAAATCAACAGGACAGAATAAAGAATTCAGAAGTAGACTGACACATTTTTGGTCAGTTTTCTACAAAAGTGCCAAATAACTGGGAGAAATAAGTCTTTTGTAAAACAAATGGTGTAGACTCAAGTGAATAAAAAAAAGAACTCCTACCTCAGGTCATATGCAAAATGTAACAGATGACAGACCTAAAAGTTAATTCTATCTAGCTGAAAGATAAGAAATGGAAGGTAGGCTTGCCTTCTACAATGTTTGCTAGTGTAGTTATTTTGTCAATAGGGCCATAAGAACATCTTAAAAATATGCATTTCCTTCTGTAGGATACAGACCTGAGCTCTGACCCATGCTAATCTAATTCTGTCAAAGAACAGATGATGTTTTATCTGTCCAGCTTGTTTGAATGATTAAGGTAGTGTGCTGAGGTTATAAGAGAATGCACTGTTATCATAGTCACTCTGGTTCCAATTGATCTCCAGCTTTCACTGAAGCCAGTTTCAAAGAAGCAGACACTTGATAGTCTAATCAACATTCCTCCAGGTTCTTCTTAAGATTTAAAAATAGTTTTCCAAGAAAATTCCCTAATTTTCTAAGTAAATAAAATATTTCTGCTTGTCACAGTGGTGGATTAGAAGTTTGAGCCAATTCCCTGGGTAAGGCCAAGTAGAAAAACTAGACAAGAAATAACACCTACTTTAAGACTTCATAGAACCAAGATGGTATCATCAGCTCTAGAAGATGGAAATCCTGAGCGAGAATCTTGGTATTTAGGGCATTTTCACCTGGAAATTTGGAGACCAAACAGCAATTTCAGTAAGTTTGTAGAACTAGGAGGATAAATGTGGATATTGAATCTGCATGGGTGGAATCCTTGAAGAGTTTCAGTCTAGGAATAATGAGCTGGCCCTACCCAGGGGTAGCAGGCTAGCTTTGTGTATCATCCCTTAAATTGGATCAAGGTGATTCTGGCTTGCTAGTTTCCTAGGCAGCTAGAAGAAACAAAATCCTCTACAGAAAGGAAAAGTTCCTATGCCTGAACTTCCTCATACAATTTCTTACATATGTCTAGAACACATAACCCCTGCACATTAGGAAATTAAGATCACATGAACAACTGGCAGGGAAAAAATCCCATACACAAGAGAAACAAGACCCACAGAGCTCATAGACAGTGGATTTATTAGTGATAGCTGAAAAGAACTATGGCACTACAGGAGTTTGAAAATGTCAATGGGTCAGCTGTAAACCATAAAAAGAAATATAACAGATGGGATAAATTCTAGAATTGAAAAATTAAGTGAAATGAAATCAATGAACGAGTTTAGCATCAGATTATAGCCATAAGTGAGGAGAGAATGTAAGGAGAAAATACACAGAATGGAGAAGCAAGAGGAGAGTGTGAGCCACATAAAGAGGGTTTGAGTCTCAGAAGGTGAATAAAGAGAATGGAGGAGAAGCAATATTTAAAGAGGTGACTGAGAACTTAAAAAATATTTTTGTGAGAGAGAGACGGCACATAAGTGGGGGAGGGGCAGAGAGAGATGGAGACAGAATCTGAAGCAGGCCCCAGGCTCTGAGCTGCCAGAGGGGCTCGAACTCACAAGCTGTGAGCTCATGACCTGAGCTGAAGTCAGAGGCTCAACTGACTGGGCCAGTCAAGCACCCCACAGAACTTTAAAAGTAGCTGCTGAAAACCAACAAGGTCAGCCAATCCAAACTAGGATACATTAGGATGAAAAAGACACATGATGCAAACATCTTAAGAAAGCTGATACAACACTATTATTAATCAGACAAAATAGGCTTTTAACAAGAAGTGTTACTGGAAATGTGATCTTTGCAAAAAACTGAAGGTTCAATATACCAGTAAAAGTTCCAGTTGTATTTAACATCTAGTAATATGGGTTCAAAACAAAAAATTGACAGTTCGATGACTATTAGGCAAATCTGTTAGTAGCCTACAATTTAAAAAAATGTTTTCACTTATTTAAGGGGGGGGGGGGGGGCGGGGCAGAGAGAGAGGGAGACAGAATCCCAATCAGGATCTGCACTGTTGGGGCAGAGCTCAATGTGGGGCTTGAACCCAAGGACTGTGAGATCATGACCTGAGCTGAAACCAAGGAGTCGGACGCTTAGCCAACTGAGCCACCCAGGTGCCCCAAAAGCCTACAATTTTAACACGTCATCCTCAGCAAATAAGTTTCAGATATATGTACACACACACACACACACACACACACACACACACACACACGTTGACCATATGTTGGACTACAGAGCAAATTTCAACCACTTTCAAAGGGTTAAAGTCAGAGTATCTCACTACAATGTAATTAAGGTAGAAACTGATAATAAAAGGATAATAGCAAATTACATTTGAACATCAAGAAATGTATATCTAACCCATTGTTCAAAGAAAGTGCAACGGAAATTATACATTAAACTGAATGACAGTTCAAATCAAAACTTGTGAGAATGGAACTTGAGCTATATTTGGAGTAAATGTATCCCTATATTAGGAATTAAATTTCTATATTAGGAAAAGAAATCAACACATTAAAAGAACACCTCCTGTCCAAGGAAAGAGAAAAAAAAAATGACACAAATTAATGAAATAAACATACTGTAGAAAATGTCAGCAAAGCCATAAATCAGTCTCTTTGAAAGGGGGAAAAAAAAAAGTTAACAAAATTGACTGAAAACTGCTGAAGAAAATGAGCAAGGTAATGAGGGAGAGAAGAGACAGACACCCATTAAGGATACAAGACAAAAAAAGAAAATCAATGTTAGGAACATTAAAAAAAAAGTGATATGAGCAACAGTTTTACATTAATCTATTTGAAAATTTAGATGAAATGGGCAAATTCCTTGTGAACCACAACTGGACAAAACGGACTTAAGGAAGTATAACACCAAATATTGCTAGGTCCGTAAAATAAATCCGTAATTAAAAACCTTTGCACAAAGCAAAGTCTAGGCCCAAATGGTTTTACCAGCAAATTCCATCAAACACTGTTCATTATTTCAAGCATGTAAATCTAGTTTAACACTGAGCAAAAAGTCTCTAATTCACTATATTAAAAGAATAAAGGAGAAAAATCAGAATCATCACAGTAAATGAAGAAAAATAAATCCACTTGATAAAATTCATTCATGGTAAAAACTCAGCAAGCATGTGGAGAGGAGTATCAATAGCTTCCCATGTGAGACTGGGGGAAAGACATCAATGTTACCTTTTCTATGCAGTACTGTACTGGATATCCTAACCAGTGCAGAATAAGAAAATATGTAACCACCAGAAAGGGAGAGAGAAAACTGCCATTATTCCTCAACTATGACAGCACATTTATAATAATACATTTAACGGGTTGTTGAGTATAGTTTCAACATAAAAAACCAAATTTTTTATATGCTGACAACTGAAAAAGTTTTCTGACATCAAAAATATACATTGTAATAAACTTACAAAATATACAAGGCCTTGTATTTAAAACTTATGTAAAACAGAAATTAAAGATGACCCAGACCTAAATAAATAGCCCATGTTCATAGAACAATGCAGTATTTTAAAGGTGTCTATTTTCTCCAAATTATTCTACAGTTGCAATGCCCAATCAAAAGCCTGACAAGGTTTCTTTTTCTTTCCTTTCCTTCCTTCCTTCCCTTCCCCTCCCTCCCTCCCTTCCTTCATTTATTTTTTGTTTTTGGTGTTACTTAACAACCTGGTTCCAAAATTTATATAAAAAAGCAAAAGGCCATAAACAGCTAAGAGAAGATTAAAGAACAAGGTTGAGAAGGGAGGGGGACTTGCTTTACTGTATATCTTAATGATCTTAAGGCTACATTAAGACAACAAACAAAGAAAGGTTAAGAACTCTAATATAACGTAGAGTCCGGAAACAGACTCAAATGGACACCTGACTTACTGCACAGGAGTAATGCAGAGGTGTAGGAAAAGGATGTTTTCCCCCAATAAATGGTAGAAAACTAGGTGTACGTATGCAAAACAAAAAGCATCTCAAAACAATCCACACTGTACGTGACAAATGAATTCCAGACAGACTACAAAGCTAAATATAAAACAAACTTTCTGGAAAAGAACACAAGAGACTATCTCAGAAGATTTTGTAAACAGGGCATAGAAAGCTACAGGCACCCAAAAGACTGAAAAATAAGACTACGTTAAAATAATGAATTCCTAGGTGGTCTGCAACACAAATGAAGGGTCTATATACAAGATATATAAAGAACTACTACTAATACTACATGAGAAGAAAAACCAAGAGAAAAACGGACTAGAACCAAAACCTACATAAAAAGATTTCCAAATGGCCAACCTCCTCCTGCAAAGGCAAATTAAAATGAGAAACCGTTATTCATCCACCAGAAAGGGATAATTAAAAAGACTGACGGATTAGGATGTAAGAATTACAAGAATTTTCATATCCTCTTTAGCAATTCTACTTCATTAGGTAAATACTCACCAAATATGTATGTATGGAAGGTCTAAGAAAGATGTAAAAGGATATTCCTATAGCATTATTTGTAATCTCCTTAAATTGGCAACAACATAAATACCCACCAATAAGATGTGAGGTGGTGTGAAGGTAAAGGCACGGACACACACACAAGACTATTTTGTCAATGAAAGCAATGCAGTTGCATGCATGCAACATTCTGGATAAATTTCATACCAACTGAGGAAAAGACGAATATATTAAAAAAAAAAAATGATTCCATCTACATTGTTCAAACTGTAGGTGCAGTTTGAGAAATACTTAAGTATTAGAACCAGAAATCAGTAATTACCGTGAAAGCTAGGAGAGTGTTTACCTTTTGGAGGCTAAGTGGGACAGGCCAGTGTCTGGCTAAGGGCATGAGGAAACTTCTGCTCTGGAGTTCTGGCATCTTTCTGTTCTCTTGACCTGGGTTGTAGTTACAGAGTTGCTTGTTCTGTGGTAATTCACTAAAGGATACAGTTTCGTGTTCTTCTCTGTTACATTTCACCATTACAAAAAAATTTACTTTACAAGAAACTTTGACGATTTCTTTAGGGACGCTCTGTCTCCGTTTCCTACCATGTCAATTGCAGGCTACTGTTGAGCTCTCCATTTATCCACTACTCCACCTACCTTAATTGAGGATTACACGCCGCAAGGTGGATGTCTGACAAAACCCACATCAAGAAGCAGCAGTTCCAGCAAGATGAAGACAATTCTGGAGAGTGGTTGCACAACAATGTACTCAAAGTACTGAACTGTACATTTAAAAATGTACAGATGTAAGATGGTAAATTTAGTTAAGTTTTTTTTTTGCCACAAATAAACAAAAAAAGGCATCTTTCATCTTATGGTCCTGTAAGATGAGAAAGCACTAATGCTCTGGAAGATGCTTTTATACTCTCTGGTCCTCTGGCCTCTGGCTCATGGCTTAGGGACTCAAATGAAGTAAAACTACAAATGCACACTTGGGTAGGTAATAATGTTATGTCTGAAAACTGAATTTTTATCTTTGGATTTGCTGCCCCACTGCCTTATTTATAACCAAAAGCACTCAGCTTTGTTCGATTCTAAAATGTGGAACAAACACTGTTTTATGGCCTAAAACTTCAAGGCTATGATCTTTAATACCTCCCTCTGTGATATCTGGTGTTAGCGATCACACATGAATTCAGAGATCTAAAGACTGTTTTGAGCCAATTATCGAATATTCCAATGTATTTAAACTACTATAATTTCACTTAGTGCTGTAATAAAACCACAAATGGGGTTACAATATGGTGTTTTACTGAACCACTGAGCCAAAATGGTGTTCCCTAAAAGTGAGACGGGTAGAAGATCATCATTCTTGCTCTTACTGAGAAAATTCTACAACGAAGACTGTGTAAGTAAGATCTAGACTCCTTTAAATGGAGATGAAGTTCCTACTTGGCTAGGTATGTTCCCCCCTTCACTCGTAAAAAGTCAAAATCTGATTTGAATTCTGAAGCAGAAAGAAGGAAAAATAAAATAGTAGGTCTAGACCCAACTAATCTAGGACTTTTTTTCTACAACGCCTTCCCCCCGCCATCTGTGGGGGAATACGTTCCAAGACCCCCCAGTGGATGCCTAACCATGCGGACAGTACCCGACCCTCTAGAATTGTTTTCTCCTACACATACATACCTATAATGAAGTTTAGTTTACAAATTAGGCACAGCGACTATCAATAAAATTATAAATTACGTAATAAAAATTTATGTGAATGTGGTCTCTCTCTCTCTCTCCCCCTCTCAAAACGTCTTATTGTACCGTACTCACCCTTCTTGTGCTGATGTGAGAGAATAAAATACCTACGTGAGATGAAGTGAGGTGAATGACGCAGGTATTGTGAGGCATGTTAGGCTACTAGTGACCTTCTGAAGACGCATCATAAGGAGGATCATCTGCTTCTGGATCACAGTTGGCCTCGGGACACAAACTGAGGAAAGCAAAACCACAAACAAGGAGGGAGGACTACTGTACGCATATTCTCTGAAACCTTTGTAAAAGTTGAACAAGGAAGGAATTATATGTTCGGAACTCTGTAACTCCTTTCAAAAAGAAAATTTTTGTAAAAGACAACACTTAACACAAAATTTGAATTAACTTTATTTCCCCTACAGTCAACAACTTCTCTGCATTGAATTTTAAAGCAACAAAGTAAAATAAAATCCCCCAAATGACAAGGTATCAGAAATCCAGATTTAGTTACACTTTGTGAAAATGTTCAGCCATTTTATTGGTCTGTAAAAGAACCATCATCTGGGTCAAAAATGAATTCTATAAATCAAAGTATATTCTACACTTTGGAAAAGAAAATCAGCAGTAACATTCTCACTGAATATTGTAAATTACACTTTTCTTCATAAAAGGTACATACTATTCTGCACTTTTCCACCAAAAGCAGTGGTAAGTTATGCTTGTTTATATAAAAAAAAGTTATATCCTGTGGCAGGAAAAACCCTTTCTCTTTCACTTTTACTAAACAACTGGAGAAAATTTTCAAGTCTATATAAAGTTGCCTATAAGCTGGAAAATGAACATATTCAATCTCCATTTATACTTTAGTGCATTTTTTGACAATTGTCACATTTTTAATAAAAGTAAGAAAATGCATATAGCATTAAAGAGTGTTTCATCAAATGCTTCAGGAATTAAAAAAAAAAAAAAACATGGAGCAGAAGATAAAATCATCGTGAAAGGTGAAACTATTAGAAAATAAGAGAAATACAGGCAAAGTTTACAAATCCTTTGTCATTTTGAAGAGTCACAGAAAAGGAACTCTGGATACCTGTCCACTTTAAGGGTTTTTTTCCCCCTTAATCTTTTGCATGTAAACATAGTGCTCATCTCAGTGATACCAAACCCGATCCAGGTAGGAAACCTCCTGTGCGGTTGCCATGCCTTCCGAAGGATATAAATCTAGCCCTTGAATGAACAATGCATGAGATCTGCTCTGTAAGTACCTGGTGAAAACAACTGCTAACAGCAGCAATAATGTGTCAACATAAAAAACTATTTGCATCAATTAGTTACTCAGAGGTCCATCTTTGAAACAGCAGCTTCTTAGAGCAAATAGTAAGCAACAGAAAATGTACATTTGATGAAACATTCTTTGCACTGGAGAAACATGAAAATAAATATAGCTCAAGGAAGTATAATTACTTTTCTAATACCTCTTTCTCAGACCTGTACTAGTTTACTGGTTCAAGAGAATCACATCACATTTTGTCATTTGTATTTTACATATTGCTATTTGGGTAATTCAGAGAAAATGTAGGTCTCGTAAAAAATAAAAACATTGACAAGTATGCATGTGCCAGGGACCAAATTAGAGGGTTCTTTGGTGCAATTAGTCCAAATTCTCAGATTTGAAGGATAATATGTACCAATAAAAAAAACCTGCTGTTAGACATTTACAGCAGTGCTCTGTCTTGCTTCACATTACAAATAGAAAACAGCTGTTCTCAATAAGCCAATTTTAGTTTTTAAATCAGGCATCGCCAGAAAATTTTGTACATTAATCTGGACCAGTGATGGTTCTGTACCCTCTGTTGTGAAACATGACATGAGCTAAAGGCAAAGACCGGTTCTCACAAGGACAACTGCTTCAAGTTAGGAACCCGAACAGTGCATTTAAACAGTCTTCTTAGATAGTTTCTTGCCTTTCTTAAAAACTAGTTTATTTTTAATGTAGCCACGCTTCCTTTTCGTAGTCTAAAAAAGAAAAGAGAACATGTGGTATTAGTGCAGGTTTCTCCCAGAATAATATATACACACATGGTTGACAGCACTGTGACAAAGACTGTCTTAATAAGCCCTTAAGAGTTCTTCTCTTGGCTGCCTCCTTGAACAATCGATGAACACTAATAACAGTTCTATGCTAAGGATGCAGAGAGATCCAAGAGAAGTTGGACTAGGTTCCTAGCTTTCAGATGAAAGCACCACCCAGAACATTCCTCAAATGCACAGCATACATTCCTCACCACCAGGTAAATGAGCCCCTCCCTCTCCTCTCAACACACCAAATGCCTAGCTGTAAGAATTACTCACATTTCCAGGCATGACAGAATATAACACTAGACTAAGGCATCAGGAAATGTTAATGCTACTCCTGGTGTAGCCTCCAAGAATTAGCTGTGTGTCAGAAATCAAATTAACTTAGTTTTGGTATGTGTAAAATGAGAGTGATTGTACCCATCTACAAAGATGAAAGAGAAATAGAATTACTTGGCACATCCTCCCAATTCAGGCGGAAAAATAATTTAAAAAGTGAAAACCAAACACCAAGGGGAAAAAAAAGCTCTAACACTCCTTGAGTTTCACAGATCTTTAAAAAATAACGTTTTTCTAAACGCCTCAGGATCCCACTAAAATACTTTCAGCAGATGTTTTCTGGTGTAAGAAACAAATCGTTACACAAACGTGGTGGTAGAACTTATTGCAAAAAATTTAGAAGATAAATCATGAAGACACATGGGTCTCCACTCTGACATATCCACTGATACTGAAAAAAAGTGCTAATTTTTTCAAACAAGTAATTTAAAGCACTGGGTTAGAAGAGGCTGGAGACTTAAGAGAGGAAAGCAAATATTCCTCTAGCGCAGTATAAAACAGAACATAAAGCCATGGCAACCCAAAATTCAAAATCCACGTTGTTGGCTACTAGAATATATGTTTTGGGCACACAAGGCAGACAATGTTTATTGATCCATTCATTTGCTGATTTGGGGGAAATGATGGGAAGAGAAGGAAGGTCAGATTCAGAAAACCCACTATCATCAGCTACACAGCAATTTCAGTGGCCTTGTTTCTCAGAAAGGGTAGGCCTTCACTGGGCTTAGAGGTCTCGGGAGTAACTGCCTTGAGACGAGCACCATTTGCTTTGACTTCTGCACTGATGTGACTCACCAGTTTCTCCTGCCACATGACTATAGAAAACCAGATCACTTGTCATGTGATGTACAAAAAGACTGTTGAGTGAATGTGGTATGACTGACACATTGCATGTCAGCTCCACATTTAAATATATCGGTCTAGATATAGTTACCTATATCTGACAGAAAGTACTAATTTAAAAAGCTCTTATTTATATACCATACAGCTAATATTCAGCACTTTCATAGCACACACTGAAATAACCGACTCTGAATACATTTTAAGTAATGCAAAGGGAAAGACAACTGTTTTAATGATTTAAAAAAAAATTCTGAACAATGTAAACTGAACCTAAGCATCTTTCAAGACTTACGACTGAAATGTGTCCAATAATTACTATTATAAGCGTAGTCCCTTAAAATGCAACCTTAATATTTTACTTGACCGGCTCATTATTTCCCATCTCCCATAGAGAGCAACCTATGTAAATAGTCGTTTTTAGTGCCTTTTAGAGCTAAGATCAGATCTATTTGGCTTAAGTGAGCAATAATGACCTTCAATAAAATACTTCATATCTTACTAAATATTGCTTACAAAGGGACTATAATAGTCTCATCATCGTAATTCCGGTCTACAATTTTGTCATGATCATCACATTTAAAAATAATTGTCTTAAGAGAAATGATTTTTTCAAAAATTCAGCACTTGACCAATTCAAACTTAGTTTTTAGTCAATGAACAACAACGTATGAAGAATGGAACATGAAAATGCAATATAAATTAGCTTTGACCAAAAGATAAACCAATTGCAACTGTACTTGGGTATTTGGCATTTTTACTTTCATAAAAGCTTAGAAAGTGATGGCCACAGACCTATCTTACTTTCAAATAAGTCTTACTAACTGGAATCACCCAAACTAAAAGCCAGAATGCCTCTGGAAAACCTCACCTCAGTTTACTAATAACCACTATGCTATCCAAAAGAGGCTGCTGCTTGAGATATCTCAAGTGCTCAGTTTGAAAGGAACGGCCTTAGGAGGCTAGCTTGATACTTACTTTGTAGATAAGCCATAGTCTACAGAGATCTAGCAAATTAAACTTTACCAGGAATTTTTAGTAATTGTTTTTCAGTAATGACTTCCCTCGGCACCCACCTTCTTTGACAAATACTTCTGTTTTGGGAAAATGTTGGTGACTCGAGGTTTGTGGTCTAGTGTCTCCCTGTTATCAGGTGCTTTCACTTTATATATCCTCACAAGCCAGTGTTCTGATGTAAAGGCTTCCTCCAAATGTTTGAATTTAATGTCCTTGTTTCCAATCTCAGCATTACGTGTTCGATCAAAACCTGGGGGTGTACGAAAATCCAGCTGCAAAAGTGACATTAGTATGGGATGTTAACCATATTAGAAAACATTCAGATGTAAATGTTCTAATGAGTGAAACTCTCTCCCTTTAAACTAGGAAACCAGAATCAGAGTAGTATCTTGTAACATTTCTCATATGTTGCTAACTAGATAGGAAGAACTCAGGAAGAGAGAAATTAAATACAGCAGAATTAGAATTGCACTGCACCCTTAGAGTAGATGAGCAGCCTGCGGGCATTAAAAAACCCAAAACAGCCAAATGAGATCCATCAAAGCCCTTTTTATAGGTTTACAGAGAAACACACAGAAGGGACTTCTTTTGTTTCAGGGCCTTGCACGAGTCGATTCTCTCAGCCTGCAAGTTCTTCATTCAGCTCTTCTGCTAGGCTGATTCCTTTCTATCATTTGGTCTCAGCCCAACACCATCTATTCAGGGAAATATTTTCTTGAAATTGGTGGTTGAGAAGTCTCCTCCATTATTTCCTTATCTTTTACTCTACTAGCATTCACTGCTAAAATGTTTGATTTATTTTTAAAGTTACCTGTGTCCTCCACCAGGATGTAAGCTGCATGATGACTTTATCTTATTCAGAGGGTGGCTTTATCTCCCCAGTGTTATTTGTTAAATAAATGCACAAGTAAGCAGCGATACTACATCCAGAAAGTGGGAACTATAAAGGAAGTTAGAAAAGCCAAACCACGGGAGGATTTATGAGGAATGAAAAGAGGAAAAAATGGGGGGAGGGGAGAAGATTTTAAGAAATTCTCAGACTAAGTTTATGTTCACACAGAGCATGCGCAAATTCAACTTTAAAACAAAACAAACTCTAATAAGGGAATAACTTGTTCTTGCAGATCTACACGATAGAAAAGTTATCCTCCTATCTTAAGCACTTACTCTTCTTGACTATGGAACGCATCAGAACGAGCACATGGTAGAAACATGGCTTAAAACTGCTAATAATTTAAAGGACAGCCCCCAAAAACGAAAGAAAAGTCCTTTAGTGCTATCCTTAATGACCAGAGAAACTAATCTTTGACCCATTTTCTAAAGGAGCCAGTTATCATGACTTAAGTGGTTCGTTCTTATGTGAGTGTAGAGACCAAGCAGTTGCCTTCGATAAAAAAAAATCAAAACATAAACAAAGCCCTAAATCCAGTAGTAAAACTGTCTATTTTCTCAAAGCCACCTACAGAATATAGAGAATATCCTCACTGGTGCTGTGTAATAGCCCTGTATGCAGACGGCAGCTACACTGGTGGGTGTAACAACTAAACTTGTGGAATCACTACGTTGTACCCCTGAAACGAACGTTAACACTGTGTTGCCAACTGTACTTCAAAAACAAAAAAACAACCAGGAGAATGGAAAAACAAAAGCCACCTATAGAATAATTCTAATAATTCTAATAATTATCTTGACTCCTGGTATTTGGATAAAGTTCGACAAGCAATTTTTCCTCTGCCTTCTAGCATCAGCTTATCAGAAAGCAATATGAAATTGGGCAGTATTCACTGAAATCTCAGTATGAAGATGTAACTTGGCATTGCAGTCATGCAATCTAAGAGCTAGAAAAGACCTCAGAAATCAAGTCATCAGTCCAACTCCCATTATACAGACGAGGAAAAAAATGAGTCCAGGGAATGTGACTTGTCCAGCCAGAGCGGAATCTGAAACTGAGGTACTATGGCAGGAGGTCCAGTGTTTTCTTTTTGCCACCATGTTTCTTTGCACATTCACTCATTTTATGGACCCTTAAGCTTTTGTACCCACATCATTCTAATATCCTAGGAAACTCTCACCCAGATAGTCCCAACTAGCTATGATAACAGAACAGGGATAGAACTAGTATCTGAAGTGACTATGTAACTAAACTCTTTAATTTCAGGCTATTCCCCACCCAGCAGCAAAGTAACCTACTCAAGATCACACTGTTTCCTACCTAGAAGACTTCTCTGTAGAACAACGTCTTCCAAAGGCACGAGGTCAAAAGGTGAGATGGCAAGCAAAGGTGGGATCTGAGCCTAGTGTTAATATGTTGGAAAGAAATCTTTGTTCTAAAAAATTCTCTCCCTAACTTTCCATAGTTTCAGAAATCTAAATTTAAGGGGTGGGGAGACGGAATCTATAGATAAGCACATTTTTCTTCACAGCACAATTGTAACATTCATTATCCTGTTTTCTAGAGACAAACAAGACTACTTTAAAACTATTCCTTTGAAGAAGATTATGTAAGAACTGATATAACCAACCTGCATTTCTCCAAATCTGTAGTACGACATTTTATACATAAGACAATTCAACAACGTGGGGGATCCTGCTTTGTCTACACGGAATTCTCCTTGTGGGGTAAAATAGTCACTTTCCTAGAAGAAAGAAATTAAATTTCTGTCAGTTCAGTATAACAGATTCAAAGCTACCAGTTTCCCCCTTTATTTCCCCTTATAGAGGCAGCTTTTGAAATATCTTCAAAAAGCTGTATTTAGTTACATCTGAAAAAAACATGGTATTAGAAGATTAATTTATAAATTTAACATAACCTGGAAAAAACCTAAATGTCCACCAGTAGGGAAAAGGTTAAAGGAATCATGGTGCGCACACACAACAAAGCACACTGTGCAAATATGCAATAAAGGAATGGAGAAGGCTCTCCATATTCTAATATGGGAAGATCTCCAAGATACACTACGAAGTGAAAAAAGCAAAAACAAGATATGTATTTTGGTACTGCTTACCTGCTTGAATAAGAATCACAAGAAAATAATAAGTGATTACCATGGACTTTTGCTTTTCTTGGAGGAGGGGTTAAGTTTTTACTGTGTATCTCTTTATATTTTATTTTTTGAACAATGTGAATGTATTAACTATTCTCAAATTTCAAAAACACTAAATTTAAAAAGCATGGAAACTGGAGCTATCATATGTCACAATTTTAACACTGTTAAAAAGCAAATCCACATATGAAAATCATGTACCGGGAAAATTAAGATTAATACAATGAAGTAATGTTTTAAAATCATATTGAAGGGAAAACATCATAGCATTTACATTTGAACAGAAAATCGAACACTTTACTTTGTCCCTGTCATTTGACACACATACATACATTTTCCCGAAAGGTTCTTTTATTCTGGGTCACTGGTGAATCTTACTCTCATCTTTTGTCCCTTCATCATGTAAACCACAATGATGGGTGCCAATCCTCTATGAGCTCACAACTGAGAGGGAGATACAGCTTAAATCTACTAAAAGAACAGGCTGCATGTGATTTGATGATGAATAAATACCCAGATGCACCAGAGAAGGGCTTCTGGAAAGTGGACACAAATGTGGTGGGGAAAGTATTCAAGAAAGAGTATATAAGTACAGGTATAACATAAGTCAAAGAAAGAAACCACAAGGCAAATTTCATGGGCTAGAGTAGATTGAGAGATGGAAAAAAGTCGGCAGAGGGATAAGAGGCCAGCACAGGAAACTGAAGTATTAAGGGGTTTACATTCCCAGCTAAGGAGTTTGGATCTTATACCACTGCTTCATTACAGAGATTATTTCATACCAACCACTAGGCTGAGCTTCATCCACGTTACCACAAAATTTTCTTAAGGGCACCACAAATTAACTATTCCCGGTCTCCCCATCAGTGATAATCTTAGGCTACCTTAATCAGCATTATAACACCAGAACCGAGAATGAGACCTAGCGCTTCAAGCATGTAATGCTGACTGGCCAAAAATAAGCTGTCTATAGCACCAAGCTGACAGTGCAGGGTTTTTGTTGCAACTCATGTCTCTCTGATTTCAAGGCCCTTAATCTACTGAAGGCTTTTAAGCTGGAAAGTGACATGATCAATGTCATGTTAGATAGGGAGACGAAGCAAGATTAAGGCAAAGACAGCAATTTCAAGGTTACCATCCTATTTCAGGTTTACAATCATAAGGGTTAGTATCAGAGTGGAAGCAATGGAAGTGGAAAAAAGGGGCAGAAGTGAGAGGCTGTGACAGAGTAAAAAGCAAGAGTTTTAAGAAAGGACTGTTTTGTAGGGGAGAATAGAAGTACCAGGGGTGAATTTCAAAAGTTTTAAACCTGGAAAAATGCTCATAGTACATTTTTAATAAATAGTAAAGTAAGAGTGAGGGACGAATTTGGGGCATAAGATGACAAAAACAAATATTATACAATTAGCATGATAAGAAAATTACTTGGGACACTGGAAGCTGTCTTTCACACATATGCAATGATCTAGTTTCTTACCCGAATGTCTTTTGGATGTTCCCCTTCAGCTATCCTAACCATCCAGAGAAACTTGTTGATGTCATCACCAGAATAGCCAATAACTCCTCCAAAAATAACCAAAACATAATCTACATCCAGACTCCTCATGATTTTGTAGGCTGCTGTTTCGTTTGAAGACATAGCTTTTCCTACCTATAGAATAAAAAATGAGAATGTATATATTTAGTCCCACAATACACTTAAAAATAAAAATGTACATTGGATGGAATGTACATTGATTTACATGGAATTCTTTTTAAAGAAATGATCTGCTATGAATTCAACAAATTTACCAAGATTTATAAGCACCTCACTTAACCAATTACAGCAGGAATGTCAAAATCTGAATACATGTTCTAATAGTTAAGTTTCATGAAATTAATATTTTAATATAAAAGCAGGCAAGCTTAATAGAAATACAGTTTCTCAGAAGTGCGAGGCCAGGGAGGACCAGAGATCTAGCTGGTACAAATATATCCTTCTCAGTCTACCGGATGTCCAATGATTAGCTACAATGCTAATACAAATAGAACTCACTTGGTTAACATCCATTATCTATTTAAAATCTTTAGAGAACCGAGAGGGGATTACCTTAATTTATGCAAATTACCTATTTGAATGGACATAACTTACATGCCCATAAAATGCAGTACCTTTGGCTTTACATCCTTGCAAATAATTCAGCCTACAATTCTGAATGAAACTTAGATAAATACCATTTCGTTTTCATTTTTTAAAAAATTTTTAAGTAGGCTCCATGCCCAGCGTGGGGCTTGACCTCATGACCCTGAGATCAAGAGTCGCTTGCTCTATAGACTGAGGCAGCCAGGCACCCCAAGTAAATACCATTCTTAAAAACAAAATATATAAGCATACCTGGAATTCGCTTTGTTCAATAAATGTGTGAAGAGTTATTTTGAGAATTCAGGAAAGAATACTTTTACCCACATTCTCTACTTAATCACAAGTGAAGCCTGACTGCTAAGGATTTGGAATTTTTGATCTTTTATCAAATTCTTACCAGTGCTATGTGGCTGTTATTCCAGGTGTTGTTATCCACCAAAGTAGTTCTATTAGCCATTCCAGCTATCTGATAGCCATAATCCCACCAAGACATCACTCGGGCATGTTCATCTGTATTTTGCCTTAGCCAAAAATAAGCTTCTCTAAAATCATCTAAGATATTCCTCGTGCTGAAAAGAATCACAATATTCTTGTAAATAAGATCTTAAATGCGAAGAGGGTAATCTAAAATCTTGAGGCGCTGAACCATTAAACAATCTCATATTTTAAAAGCCTCAACAAGAGGACGGGAAATGGCCATGAAGAGCTAGATATGCACACAAATCACCTGGCTATCTTAAAAAAAAAGAGCAGATTCTGGTTTAGTAGGGGCCTGGTACTCTGTAAGTCTAAGTACCCAAGTGAAGCAGAAGCTGGGGTGGAAGGGTGTACGGGGCTGCAGGGGGGGCGGGGGTGGGGTTTGAAAGAAAAACGTGGTAGATTCAAATGCAGAGCCTCACAAACATCATTCTATCTTTTGAGACAGAAAAAAAAAAAAAAAAAAAGAGTAGGTGTAAAATCCTTTTGTAGCCAAGTTACTTTCTTACCCATCATGATTATAAGAGGCAAGGACCACACTGGGACTGGAGTAGGCATTGCTTGTGACCCAAGTACAGTGGACTGCAAACATCATCAATAGCATCAGCATCAACATGGTGACAATGCTTTTTATATTAGGACCTAATCCCTCTTCAGTTTTTTCTTGTTCAGTTACATGTTTCCTCACTTTACCTGCCTGAAGATAGAAAATACTGGTTAGATTAGTTCATCATTTGCCTTGCTTCATTAAAACACTCAGGGAAAATGTTGGGAGAATGTTAAACCAATTTAATTCTTTGAGAACGAAAATGTACAATCCTCAGGTATTCTTGTGTGGGTGATGCAAGGTTTTCTAAAAATTATCAAGGTAAATTCTAAAGTTAAATGTGAATGAGAAGGCTACCCATTCCTGAAGCTGATTACAGGGCAAAATATCTCCAGTAAGAAGCTTTCAAATCCAGGTGCCCTTCTGTTTTACTTAAATACAAATGAAACGAAACGGAACGAAACGAAACGAAACAAAACAAAACAAAACAAAACAAAAGAGATAACCAAAAGGCCTCATTCTGGCAACCTTTTCTTAGAAAATGTGAATTTCTTGCCCTGAAAATGACAATGTCCACTTACAATTCAGATCTACAGGACTTCAGTATAAGACAAGCCTGCATTATCAGAATCCATCTTCTAATTACCAAAACCCCAAAATAACAGACTTATGAAGATTACATTTTTGAAAACAACCAAAAAATCCCACCCAAAACTGAAAGAACAGACTCATACGTTCTCAACTGCAAGGCTAGTTAAGAAAACACAAAACCACCACCACAAAAGAATGTGCTTTATTAACACAAATCTGTATGAGTTATAATTGGACTTATAATAATGAAAAGAAGACTTTTAAAGTTAATATTTACACGAGGAAGTTTCACTGGTTATTGGTATTTAAAAACCTAGTTAATATTCAAACAGTCAAGTTTAATATGTCATCCAAGTGCTTGCTTCGGCAGCACATGTACTAAAACTGGAACAACACGGAGAAGATTAGTATAACTCCTGTGCGAATGACACGCATATTCCTGAAGCATTCCGTATTTTTTCATGAAAGGTTCTTTCCCTCCACCCTCGTGAAAATAAGTAACAACTTGGGATAAAAAACAAAAAAACAAAAAAAACCCAAAAACAGTCATCCAAAGCAAGTGCTCTAATTCTTACAAGTCTTTTCTATTCCTGAATCAAATATACTCCTGCTGTTATGTGAGAGGTTAAAAGTGAATTACATCGTATTGGCCAACCGCTTGTTGCTAACAAACTAGAGGCTTTCTTCCCTTTATTTTACTTTTCAATCAACCAAATATTTATAAGTTTACACTGAATAATCCTGCTGTTATGTGAGAGGTTAAAAGTGAATTACATCGTATTGGCCAACCGCTTGTTGCTAACAAACTAGAGGCTTTCTTCCCTTTATTTTACTTTTCAATCAACCAAATATTTATAAGTTTACACTGAATAAGGATCTGAAGGAGAAGCACTTGTGCACATAGTTTCAGAAATGCAAAATTTTATGTAACTAAATAGAGCACAAGGTTTTTCCTCTTAAAAGTGGAGGAGTTTTAGAGAAAACCTGACAATAAGAAATGAGAATTCCTTCTGTGATTGCATCATATATTCTTCAAGCTAAAAGACCAAACAGGATTCAAATTCTGAGGCAAACAGTCAAGACCAACTAGAAATGTCACAGGCCGTCTAAATCCTTTTTCTTAATATGTATAGTTTTTACCATGGTAGAAAATATAAAATACTTAAAAATTTTAAAGGCCTTACTTAGATTCCCACCTTATCATACAAATTTCCTGGGTTTCTTTTATCATCCTCATCACTGCTGTCTTCCACAGGTGGGTTTTCCCTTTTCATGTCATCCCCCAAATAGTGCTCAAAAACATTTGAGAAGGCAATTGCAGATAGCATACAGACGACCGGAGTCAAAGTCAACATCAGCCGCACCATCACTCCAGCAAAATAGACAGCACTGATTGCATACAGAGCAACTGCAAAGACAAGTTCTCTTATGACACTTCAGAAGATGCTCACAGGAACCTCAACTCAATATTTAATGCTACCAAAGCTAAAAATAAGCCAAAGTTAAAAAGAGACAAACATCTCATAAAAGAGCTAATTGTTTTTAAACTGATTAATACTGACTGACTGTTTCAATAGTCATATTTAGAAATTGTAAATCAAATGGACTAAACATTACATATCAACAGTTTTAGGCAAATGTATCATGATTTAAATTTAATTATGGGAAAGAAGACAATTCATTATTCGTCAATAGCATCACATATTAGGAAATCCACAGCTGACAGATGAAAACATATTGGGTGAATTATATTATTAGGCTCAATAAGTTTACAGAAGCAAATAGTCAATGAAAAGCCAGTACAAGTATCTGGTATACAGCCTGCTTTAAAGTAAGAATAGGATGAGGGGCCTGGGTGGCTCAGTTGGTTAAGCATCTGACTTCAGCCCAGGTCATGATCCTGTTGTGATCTCAAGCCCTGCTTCAGGTGAGCTCTACTTCTCTCTCTTTCTCTCTCTCTCTCCCCCTCATGGGATCTCTTTGCCCCTCTCATTTTTGGCCTCTCACACACACACACACACACACACACACACACACACACACAAAAAAAAAAAAGAATGGGATGAGAATATAACTTATTAACCAAAGGAGGAACTTGTAAAGTTACTGTCAAGAGATTTAAGAACTCGTATCTCATTTGAAACTAATTTTTTGACTAAAAAATAGATTCATTATACCATATCCTTAAATGTATAGCTCAATGAATTTTTACATACCCACACATCTATGTAATTACCACCAATACCAAAATATAGGACTCCTGTATATATCTCCCTCAGAAGGAACCCTCATGCCTCTTCCCACTTCATAGCTGCTATCGCACCTCCCCCCCCACCCCAAAAAGGGTAATCACTATTTGGATTTGGACTTCTAAAACATCAATTCAGATTTTATTCTTAAAAACTTCTTAAAAATGAAATTATATAAAAAAAGTTCTCTTCTGTATTGTTTATTTACCCACGCTATTCTTTTGTTTTTGTTTTGAGAGAAAGAGAGTGCGCACGAAGGTGGGGGGATGGAAGGGGGGAGAGGGAGAGAAAGAGAGGAAAAGAGAGAGAGAGAATGAACTGAATGAATCTTAAGCAGGCTCTACGCCCAGCGCAAAGCCCAATGGGGGACTGGATCCCATGACCTTGGGATCATGACCTGAGCCGAAATCAAGAGTTGGTTGTTCAACTGATTGAACTGCCTATCAGGTGTCTCTACCCATGCTATTCTTTGATTAATTGCGTGTTATACTACATTGTACAAACAAGTAAGAATTTATTAATCTATTCTACTGCTGATAATCTTTGGAATGTTTCTAATTAGGGGCTACTATGGATAAAGTTGCTATGTACATTCTTAAACATGTCCTTTGTTGGCCATAGCACTCACTCCTCTTGGGTATGTATATACCTGGGATTGGGATTGCTGAGTAATGAGGTGGGCAAATGTTTAAGCTAAATCCTTCTTAATGACGGGATATTAATACGGCCTTATCCAGAGTCCACTGATCTATATAAACAGGGCAAGAAGGAATACCATCCTTCGTTATATAACTTGCACAAGTGCTATTTTTCTCTCCTGACTTTACTCTGGAAGAGTAACTTGAGTGTCACTCATGGTTCATGTATCATACTTGTACAGGTTCAAGTCCTGGTACTACAAATTATTTGCTTGTGTGACCCTGTGCATGTTAAAAACCTTTTTAAAGTTTCACGTTTTAACATGTGCAAAACAGCCACAATATACTTCTTGCGATGACTGAATCCTGTAAAGGTCTCTGGTATCTGCTTATTTTCCCTACTTATATTTCAAATGTCATTAAAATAGTTTGTATTACTGTCTTTTTTAGTTGGAAATATATACAAATCTATCAGTGAAGAGGCTGTTTACTTAAAGATGAAATTTTACATCTTTTTACACTGAAATTCGAGCAATGGATGCCCCTGCAAACTTCTTCCTATGTAATCAGATCTAATATAGAAAATAAAGACTATATTGTCAACAAAGTTATAATTTCCAATTTTCAGCCATGGTCTATAAATAACATTACTCTCTCAGAAAACATCATCAATTGAATGAAAAATTTATATCCTAGTTCTCAATTAACACAGTTAATGAGTATATACATAATGCAAATTCACAGAATTTTTCTTGGCTAAACACTTACACAAGATAAGAGAAGAAATTTATCTAGAATATGAATAGCCCCAGCAAAGAGGAATAAAACTTTAAAGTGATAATCTCAATAAAGAAAAGAAACAATTGTTCCAAATCAAAGTATTGATTAAAAATCTCTTACCAAATACTCTTTCATCGTTGATATTTTTAATGCAGAACCATAGGCCTGCTGGGAAGGTACACACAAGAATATGTAGATCAAAGAAGAAAGACACCCAAGTCGTAGGTTGATGTTCAGACACTGATGCAATAATTGGAATGTGTATTTTTGCATACCTGGTATTTAAAAAGTTAATATTGTTTAAAATTAAAATAGGAAGGAGTTCCTTTTAGATGAAGAAATTTCCTTTGACTGTAAATATGGTTCCTATTCCCCACCCGTTCTTGCTTAAAAGTATGTTCCAATGTAACCTGCTAACTGG
Source organism: Panthera pardus (assembly GCF_024362965.1). Classification (NCBI taxonomy): domain Eukaryota; kingdom Metazoa; phylum Chordata; class Mammalia; order Carnivora; family Felidae; genus Panthera; species Panthera pardus. Next base: position 146,289,955 of record NW_026526721.1, on the reverse strand, counting down.
AAATAAATCTAGTCTACATGGGTAAAACTAAAAACCAATATGCCACCCCTAATACTGGAAGAGTTCTCTAAAACCAGTTATAAAAGTGTTGGTTCTGACTTTTAATACAAAAATCTTTGCTCAAATAGGAATTTCCTGCAGTTTTGCCTACCATCTCCTACGTTTGTACCAGCAAGTTTCATTCTTTTGGACTTATTACTAGCAGAAATACCTTATCCATTAAGGTACCATATTGCCATAATATGTTTCCTAACAAAATGATGCAAATGTAGGTGAGGGAAACGAAGAGGACAAATTACTCCTGAAATACCCTGAGATCCCAAAATAGTCAAATAAATTACTTACAAAAATTTGACCTTGTAATTTGACCTATTCAGAGTAACTGTCTACAACCAGGGATTTCCCCCAAACTTTCTGGTGATCCACGATCTCTTGAAATATGTGTCTAAATGTCAGCTTCAGTCATTTATAAGTAATTTGCTTACACTTTTAATTAGACCTGGGCATGAACCCTTTTGGTATCACATCAAAGGGCAGGCCCAGTCAATAAATTTTTTATTAATAGATTTATTAGGCCACATAGGGAATAACAAAGAAGACAGAAAAGTGGAAAGAGGAAACAAAGATAAATTACCATCAGCAGCATATTCTCTTATCCTTAGGAAAACATTTGAGAGACAGGTTTTATTGAACTAGATGTCTAACTTAAAACCAAAATTTTTATTAATTCATTTTATAATAGCACTCTTCAAAAATGCAAAAAGTATCCTCAAGTGTATTCGATAGATTAAAACTATCAAGGAATTTAGGATAACGTGGTATTAGGAAAAACTTAAATTCTTCCTTTGTATCTATGGCATATAGGCTTATAACATAGCACCTTAAGAGTTAAAAATTAAATATTATTAGAAGATGGAAACAATATAATGGTTAAAAACAAAAATCAATCATTAAAAGGGCACAAATGTTACCCTAAATGTTCTGACAAACAAAACTAAAATAAGGAGTTGACTCTGTAGAAAAGAAATGCATGACTTACATGTATCATACTAAAGGTGTATTCTAAACAGGAATTTCAAACAAAGATAAATTACAAGGGAGTCAACATTTACTGAACTAGTATATGTTAGGTACACTTAAGAAACGCTGCCCAAGTACTGACATGTAACAGAGGAAAAAAGGTATTTTAAAGTAGTATGAGGGCAAATAACTTATCTGCACTTACCCAGTGTCCCATAATGAGTAAAACCTGCCACTCCATGGTGCAATGTAACCTTGGAAGGAAAAAATGTAGAGGAAATCAATCTGCCTTTTAATTGTTTATGTTTATTGATTGCTATGGGTTAAATTAATATTAAAAGAATTTCAGTTTTCTTTTATAGGTGACAACATATTTCATACAGCTGGCAGTCAGGCAAAATAAGGTTAGTAATCATATAAAAACAAATATCCATGGCGATCACATTTCCAGAGATATACAAAAAGTCAACAGATAAAACTGTATAATGTTTTCCCATTCTCCTTTAAACTTCTAGTTGACTAGTAAATAAAGCTAAGACATTAAGATAGCATTTGATAACTTAAAAAGGGGGAAGATGTCTAAATTATTTAATGCAGTGTGCCAAATTTAGATAAAGTTCAAAGAGGATTTTAAACATTCTTGCCTTTACTCTTGTCAATTAATCCTTCTTGGTTTTGAGCTATGCCAGGAACAGATGGAAACTGATTTGGTTGAGTGTTTAAAAGTTGGAAAGAGACAGAAAGAGTGTAATACACACAAGAAAGGGCAAGTTTGCAGTAAGTAACACTGGAAACTTTGAATTTTATACAGTTTGGGCCTGTTCATCTATCAAGAGAAGGGTGTTTGGAAGTGTATTTATCAGAGCCTGAAGCACCAAAATTAGGTACAGTTAAAAAAAACACAAAATTTATAGTGCTATTCAGATTTTAGAACCTTTGACTATTATTTTCATATTGTTTGTAAATACAACCACAGTATTTGAATTACTAGGATAAATGAAAAGTGCACAAAATTTGAAGAAGAATTACCTTTTCGAATAATCTAGAGACAAGATTTGCAGTCTATAGGTTATGACACCTACCTGTATAAGTCAAATAGATGACACTAAGGAACACAGCACCTGCAGCTAGTGATACACCCAAAAAGAAAAGGGTCTGGAACTCTTGTTTTGTTAATCGGTCTCTCAGATACTGCAAGAAAGCATAAGCTTGCAGCAATGCAAAGACACCTGATTAAAGAAAAGGGTGATATAAATAATCAACAAAGCACTTTCCCAAAGGTATTTTAAGATGTTAATTTGATGAGCTTCTTAGAATACCCTGTACTTTACATATCAAAGACTAGTCATTTCATCTAACCAACATTTCCTTTGTCAAAAGACAGTTAACCAATTAAAAAAAATTATATATATATATTTTTTTACATGATCAGACTCCCCATACACAAACCAGGTAAGAAAAATCTCACTTCAATAACTAGAGCCTATTTATCACATTAAACTCCTCTCGTCCCATATTTTAGTGACATGTTTTCTAGGGAGAAAAAAATAGAGAATTGCCATTAAAAAATAGCTCTAAGATTTGCTGAAGGATACAAACGACTTGGATCAGAAGAATCCTAATAGTCACTGCTTATAGCTGAGTGACAGGACGTGACCTCAATTACACACTTATGTAAGATTCTAAATTACTAAACATAAGGGCGAGTGCTAAGATAAAACTAAAGTAGGAATAGCAAAAAGTATTTCATTGTCAAAATGGACAAAACATAATACAAAAGCACTAGGTGTAAAACTAAAAGACACAAAAACTCTAAAAATCCAACATGGCATATTGACTTTTCTTCTAAAAAATTTAGTAATGAAAGTTATTTCTCACAATTTTAACCATTTTAGAATGGTTAGGTAAGGTATAATCAAAGACTCAGATTTTAGGAAATAATAACCCAAATACATAAAAAGTGAGATAACTGCTATAAATGATATATACTCAAAACTGGATATGCATTTCTCTATCAAACTAGTTGGTAATTTCCTAATATCAAATTAGAAATGTAAGTAGGGTGCCTAGGTGGCTCAGCTGGCTAATCGTCCAACTCTTGATTCTGGCTCAGGTCATGATCTCATGGTTCATAGGTTCAAGCCCAGCGACAGGCTCTGTGCTGACAGAGCGGATCCTGCTTGGGATTCTAACTCTCTGCCCCTTACCCCACTCGCTCCCTCTCAAAAATAAATAAATATATTTTAAAAATTAGAAATGTAAGTAAAAGTATTCATAAAGTGCTATGTAACAGTAAGGTGTGGGTTCTTAATCTATTTGGAGGGGATGTGTTTCAAGATTCTAACTTAGAATCTGATAAAAGCTATGGAACATCCCCTCAGAGAGTTAAACATTCTGATACTTATAAAATGTTGCAAATAAAATAACTACCCACAGACTTCCTATGGGTGTCATGGATCTTGTGTTGAGAATCTGTTGAAGTTTTATTCAAAGATCTCCCATTATCTTGTTAATTGTAACCTAGATTAATAATGGCAAAGTAGTCTGTTTATATGGAGGAATATTGTATTAAAGCCATTAATTTCAGTTAGTGGATAAAATATTTTAGGGAGATGTAAGGGACATAAACATTTATACCATGTTCTTTCTAAATGTGCTAAAATGCAAACCCAGTGGTACAGTAAACTCGGTGTACAGATATGCTACTTAATATCTGTTTAAACAAAACATGTTATTTAGGGTCTGCAAATAACATGGATTATGCAAAAAGGGATAGTCTCCCTTTTCAAAACAACAGTAGTTAGGAAAATAGGCACATTTGGGAACATAGTATCAGAATAGTCTCAAGAACAGACATTCACATTTTATAGTGGCAATGTTTCAGAACCAGTATGATGAAAATTAAAAACAACAAACACCAAAAAAACTTCATTCCCTTGAAGACTGGTCAGTCATGCATTCATGTATTCAGAAAAGGGAAAATAAATATTTTTGCATACCAGCAGCGGCCATGTGTTCACTTGTCCTGATTGGCTGGAATCCCACAAAGGGTATCTGCATGGATAATATTAAACCCACAATGTAGAAAGTGCTATATGCTATAAAGACAAAATAGGAAATAAGGATAATTTACTACTACCATTAAGTACTTCAAACATAACTCATATATTTTTAACAAACTTTAACTTTATTTTAAGAACAGAATCTTGAAATGACTGCTCTATTCGATAGATATTTGATGGTTAATCACATAAATCATGAGAATTCTTTCTGCCAATCTTTAAAAAAATGTTAAGTACTTAATTTTGCAAAATATCATTTAGAACAGTTTAGGAGACTGGTGCTGCTTTCCTTTTCCATTTTAAAATGGAATCAAGTTTTCAATATATCATTAATAACTGACATGACCCAGAAGCTAAGTAATACATAAATAAGTAAACACTATTCCTACTGGCATTACTCTGAAGCATGACCTAAAGATAAAGAATACTTATCCTCATCATACATGAATAGCTGCTATTGTCTCAAAAGCTCTCAAGTATTCCACATCCTTTTTATAGTCTAACATTCTAACAGTACATCTAAGAAACCAAAAACAAAAAACCCTGTCCACGAAGTTTTCTGTCATAAAAGAAAAGGACTAAGTATACAGAAGTTAAGCCATAAAATAGACTAGTTAATGAATTTTTTAGGGTCTAATAAAGGAAAATTATTTGCTTTTGGCACTGAGTACATTATAGTATTCTTGGCTTACATATCAACATAAATGTATAGGGAAATGGGGGAGGGGTTAGAATTTGTGTAACAGACTTGTTTTGCATTTAAATGTTCACAGGTCATTATTAAATTAAGTTCATTACAGAGAAAGTTAGAATTTAGAATCACTGTAATTGAAAATTATTTAGAAATGAAGATAAACCCATCTGAAATAAGTTAATACGAAAACTTCCGTTTATAAAGCTTATTCACAACATTTTATGAAGCATAGTCAACAGTTGTTGGCAAATAAAGTATTCGATTAGGAAAAGACTGGGGTGTATTTAGGAAGGGAACTGTTAGAAGTATATATATCCATATTCTACACTGTATGTAGCATAGCATTCAGCAGCATACATTTCTCTTCCCCCACATTTAGTTGAGTTAATTTGCCTTCAAAGGAAACCCTTCCGTAGAAGGTAAATCACGGGCTAATGGTTCAAACATTAAGTTGTCTCTCAAGCTGCATTAGAGATGACTACAGTGTTAGGAAAAGGATAAGAAGCTCAAGTAAATTTAATAGGAAGGACCAGTGTATGTGAATAAAGTTTCCAATATCCTCAAGCTAATGGAGAACTGGTTGTCTAGATGAGACTACAGAAGTAATCCACCTAATAATATACCTTCCAGACATATTAATGTTGGAATGGAATTATCCTCAGTGAGGTACTTGAACACAAATGCAATAAAAGCTAAGGAAATCAGAATTTCTATATTATGGGACTTAAACTGTGGCTCAGTTTATTGGATGAGATTTCTAGTTATCAGTATATTTCTATCAGTCTTGTGTAGATCACCTGGCACAGAGTCATAAAGGCAGAATCAGAAAAAAAATGGGAATGAGTGATCTTGATTTTGAACTACCTAATAAAAAATTCAGTTTCCTCACTACAGAATGAGGGGTTTGGCCAAAAAGATTTGTAGATTAACCGCCCCCCCCCCCCCGCCCTGAACAATAACCTAAGATTCTTTTATTAGGCACCTAGAGCTGCAAAATCAAACCCTAGACAGTAACTGAACAGAGAGAGGCATATCTAGAAAGGCCAGGCATGGGAAAACCTTGTATTTTAATTATAGTTAAGTCTACTTATGTCCAAACAGCACCATCACCTCTTAGGCTAAGTTTTCTCTTTCTTATAAATACTAATGAACACTGAATGTTATAACACTGTCACAGAATTTGGATTAAATATGATAAATGGCACATGCTGAACAAAAAAGTAAAGCCTTTAAAAAAAAAAAAACCTGAAGTGAAATTTATATATAATCATTTAAAAGTGAACAATTTAGAGGCATGTAGTACATTCACAATGTTAAGCAACTACCACCACTCTAGCCCCAAAACAGTTTCATCACCCCAAAAGAAAACTCCATATTCAGTAAGTAGCTGCTCCCTATTCCCCCCATTCCAGAAGGTAAATACAAATCTTCATCTGTCTCTATGGATTACTAGTTTGTTCTAAATGTAAAAGTAACAACAAACAAAAAGTAAAAAGTAAAAGTCTCTAGCCCATTTACTTCCCTAAGTCATTTAATAATTACTTTTCCAGAATTAATCACTAAAAGATATGGTGAGCACACATAAGCACATTCATACGCATATTCTCTCTCTTCAAATGGGACTATACTATGCGTGGCGATATAAAAACTTTAGCAATCACTTGCTTGGGAACTACTGAAGTTTCCTCCCAGGGATTTGCTCAAGTTCATTTCCAGACTTATTCAAAAAGAAGAATAAACCTTCTAATATTCTCAATTCAGTGTTTTTATGCAACTTCATAGAGGCACTACCATTAGTAAAGAAAAAGACTCTATACAGAAGCAGATGCACTAGTAATGAGTGATGGAGAGGAATTCAAGAAAAAGAACCTCAATCTCAGGTAACATAAAACACCAGGTGGGATGTTAATTTGTATTATTTTGTAAACAGAGGTTAAGGTCAAATTAAACTGAATTAATAGAAATAAGTTCAACAATATTTTACCTTTGAATACTCCTATACATATTAGATTTGCACCAGTGATACAAAGCTGATAAGTGTGATATACGCAATAATCCAAAGATCACCATTTTCTTTTAAGAGAACTGGATTCATGTTTCCCTATATTTCCTATTTTTTGGATCACTGATCTTGAAATGTTTACATAGGGGAACAGATGTTCCTTCTCATAGCACTTTTTACTACATAGACAGTACTTCCATTAAATTAAAGTCAGGACTGCTTGCCAGCTAATATAAAATATCACAAACTCATCTTACTTAATACTGTCCTCCTCCTTGAATCTGTAAAATTAGATACACATCTCTGTACCTCAGTTTAAATCCCATTTACAAAACCCATGTTTAAAATACAGAAAATAAGAATTAGACATACTTGAGTAGAAAGAAATAGTGAAATAACGCTCAATTCTTAAAAGTAAACACCATCTTCACTACAAAGTGAACTCCACGCTTTGTACAACAGCATCTAACAGTGTGTTTAAAAATTACCTAATTAATTCATTCAAATATTAACTTTATGTAATTATGGTCCAGGCATTCTAAGGATACAAAAACCCTATTAAGATCAATCCTATCCTCTAAGCGTTAGACATCTATTTGGGAAAAGCAGAGATGTACACAAATAACCATAATACAATGAAACAAATACATGTCACAAAGGTTAAAAAACAAAACAAAACCCTAGCTCTATAAAAACTTCAAGGAGTGAGAGATCTCTTCTTGACATGAGCACTGAGGAGACAGTGGACAACATCTGTACCATTCTCTAATGTTCTAAGAAGACCTCAACAACACAAACCCATAGATAGCAACCATTCGCCCACTAATTGTTCCTATGAACTCTCTAGGAAACTTGACCAAATTACTACCTACGACTATCACAACTTTCAATCCATCCATGTTAGCCTACTTTTCTTACCCTTTTAACCAGAAGAACAAAGCTTTCCATCAGAGTAATGAACTCTAAGAAAATGCACGATACCAGTAGTGTTGTAAATCATTTATTACATCATGAAAATGTGACCACACTGCCATCCTGTGGAAGCACAGTTATTGGCATTCACTACTGCATATGATACTCCCAATGTGCTCGAAGAACTCCAGAAAAAATGGCCATTCTCTATTATGGTTTATTTGCCACCAAAGAAAATCCCTTTGACTTGACTCAAATAGTAATCTTCTAAACAGAGCTTAAATATCTTTCACTGTTAAAATATTTATTTTTTTATCCAAGGGTATGGGGTAGGGCCAGATTCATACAGAAAACTACCATCCTTGACTTAACATGCACGAATAAGTTGTTATATACAATTAATTAAAAGGCACTGAAACTTCTGATTCAAGCTCCATTAAAATTTTAAGTTTTCAAGAAGTTCCTGTTGTTCCCCAACTAACCTTTAAGGACCTCCTCCCTGACAAAGCAAAGACTTATGTTGATGGTACTCTTTACACTTATAAAATACTACTGTACTTCCTTTTATTTAAAGTTGGAAAATATTTTGTGAATATTGTATTTCCATTAACTTTGATCCACTATTAAATCACCTTAGTATTTTTTTAATGTTCATTCATCTTTAAGAGAGAGCGAGAGAGAGAGAGAGAGAGAGAGAGACAGAGAGAGAGAGAGACAGCATGCGTGGGAGTGGGGGTGGGGGCAGAGAGAGAGAGACACAGAATCTCAAACAGGCTCCAGGCTCTGAGCTGTCGGCACAGAGCCTGACTCAGGGCCTGAACTCAGGAACCGTGAGATCATGACCTGAGCCAAAGTCGGGACGCCTAACCAACTGAGCCACCCAGGCACCCCATACCACCTTAGCATTTTTGAGCTGCTTCATCTCCTGGTTGATATTTAATGGGAAGGGCTAACAAAATATTCCTTTGCTTTCCCAATTCTCTCTAAACCAAAGCAATATTAACCAAAAGAAACACAGTGGGGAAGTATTTTATAATCCAACCAATCTTGCTTCATTATTAACAAATATGATTAAAGAACCGTAAGACTGTTGAAGCTTTTGATTTATAAAGATACTTTACTACTTGATTACTGTGAATCCTGGGTAAATAAGCAGGATGAAGAATGGTAAGAAACAAGAATTAAAGCTTAAAAATGAAACAAAACATAAAAAACATTAATTCTTCTTTACCAGCAGAGAAATATAATTTTTAACAAATACAGTAAAAAAAATAATTTTTCTTTTCCAAAAATGCTGCTCATCATTCATTTTGGAGAGAATGAATCTTTGAAACAGATGTTTTACAAGTTCGATTTGTAAAAAGCAGCAATGACTTGTTCAGAACACTTGAGAGACACTTAATCCTAACTTTTAAAAACAGCATATATATTTCATACTGATACATAAGATGAAATCAAGAATACAGCAGAAAGTAAATAAACATCCGGGTTTTGGTTTTATCTGTATCATGTGAAAGAATTATGCACTTATTTTCTGGCAATGGTTGATGAGTTACAGAAGTGTATTAAAATATAAACTAAGTTGTGTGTGCTTAGACTATATGAAGAACTCAAGAAATATGTATAATTTTTACATAACATAAAAGTATTAATGATCCTAATTAACACCTTTAGAGCTAAGTTTAGTTACTAAACTTAATATGCCAAGAAACAGTAATAGACAAATATCAGCAACCTCAATTCACTCATAAACAAAACAAAGTAAATATTTTAAACCATGCAGAATCACAAGTCATGTCATCACTAAAAACCTAAAAACACTTTTTTAAAATCTTCTTAAGCTATCTTTTTCTTAATGTCAACTATCGTGGTTAAGTGGCTTCTAAATTCATTTATCTAATACCACTAAGACTCTGTTAATTGATACTACACAAAAGCAAACCTTTGGACTTCGGAATATAAAATTCTCAGTAAAACAGACCCTTAAAGGAAATCTCAGATCTGTTCTTCTAGATAAGAATACCAAATGATTTATTGCTTCTGTTTAGTTTGGAGAACATGAATATTCCTTGTTTCTATTCACTGAAAAAGTTTTTCTGATTAAGCTAATGATTACTGCTACATCATAGGTAAGACTGGTTCTAAATATCCTGGGTCTTAAAGTAAGAAGATAGAAGACTAATCCTGTGCAAACTAAATAATGAGTTATATTAACAATACTGATGGCAGCAGAAGCAACAGCATCTTCGAGTGTGCCCCTGAAGTAAATTTTCCCCTAAAGTAACCACTGAGAAAGTTTTATTATAAACCAGTTTAAAGAAAATTTCCCTATCCACTTCCTCCAATAATTAGTTTCAATTACCTATTGTAAGATAGACATCTGGAAAACTCACTTTATGGAACTAATATTGCAAATTCTAGTGAAATTTTTAATGAAAACTTGGTACAAAAATGGGGGGGGGGGCAATTATGATAGTCCCTGTTTGTCTGCTCTTGGCTCATGTTCCCTTGAAGATACAAAAAAGAAAGGCAAATCAATTAAGTCAAAATAAGACATCAGTAACAAATTGTAAACATTCTATGCAGCACGGGAAAACCATGTCTTAATGGTATATGGACATATTCAATCCTTATAAAAATCTAATTCATCTATAGGCTATAAACGTAATCTTTTATTGTGGTAAGAATTTATCTGCCACAAATACAAAACTGTATAACCCTTTATTACTTTCAATATCTGAGATCTAAACTATCAAAATGATTTTAGTTTATTTACATTCTGAAGCCCTTCTAAGAGTTATTTTATAATTTAAAAAAGTTGCTAATTAATAGGTTTTAAAGATGTTTTATTACCTATAACTATGTATTAGCAGAAATGGCAGACACCTCTTTGATATTTAGCATTTCTAGCTTGTAAAATATTACTGGCAATTAAACAAAATACATTTCTGTAGTAAGAAACATAATTCTTATGTTGCTTTTTGAATTCTTAGCTGACTTAGAGAAGTCATTTGAGAAAAAACTAATTCTATTCTATTTAGTTGTAATTTTTTCCTTCCTGAGTTTTTATTTATTGTAAAATGCAGCAAACCTTAATTTCTTGGGAAAATTGCCCTCTAAGGCAGTACAAGTTATGTGCAAGACCAAATATGTTACTTCTATTCTGATTACCCCATGCCTCCACCTAAGTATATGCTATTGCCCTATAGTCTGTTATTTCACAATACTCCTAACTCTTCTTTCCAGGAGGCTTCCCAAGGCCTTAGAATGGGATATATTAAGGTATTAGTATAGACAGTAAAGAGTCAATGTCATAAATATTTTATCTCTTAAACTTCATGTGAACAAATGGGAGCTGTTTCTGATCTCAAGCTCATAAAATTAAATCCCTTCATGGTGTTTTTCAAGGGACACTACCAAAACAAAGAATTCTAGATATTTCAAAAAATAAAATTGGTAGTTTTCCCTATTTAAACAGATATCAGACTTTATTTTTCCAAAGAATGCACTTAGGGGTGCTTGGATGGCTCAGTCAGTTGAGCATCTGACTCCTGATTTTGGCTCAGGGCACAATCCCAGAGTCATGAGATTGAGCTCTATGTAGGGTTCCACACTCATGGAACCTGCTTACGTGTGTGTGTGTCACACACACACAGAATGCACTTAGGAGCAGAGACAGAAAAGTGTATTTGTGTGTAAGTAGAAATTTGATGGATGGCAGCTAAATCTCAAAAGGGTAGAAATAATAAGATGGTTAACAGCATCTAAAATTGGAAAACAAAAATCAAGAAATAGGAGTTTCAGGGCGCCTGGGTGACTCAGTTGGTTAAGCAACTGACTTCGGGCTCAGGTCATAATCTCATGGTTCGTGAGTTCGAGCCCTCCATCAGGCTCTGTGCTGACAGCTCAGAGCCTGGAGGCTCTTCGGATTCTATGTCTCCCTCTCTCTCTGCCCCTCCCCTGCTCACGTTCTGTGTCTCCCTCTCTCAAAAATACACCTTCATAATTTTTTTTTTTTTAAGAAACAGGAATTTCATTTTGTGCTACTATGATTTATAATAAGAAACATACATTTGGTCTTCATCCACTGTTCTGGCAGAGAGCTCCCAAAACCCTTGGAACTTCCTAAGTGAGGAGAATGATGAAGGTTCTTTTATTGTATTACTGAGGTGACTTTTGCACCTCACCTAAGATGAAGGCTGGTTGCCACAGGGAACCAACCACATGATCGGAAGGCTGGAATTTCAGCCCCACGCCCCTGACCTCCAGGGATGGGAGACGGGCTCAAGATTGAATTCAATCACCAACGGCCAATGGTTTGATCAACCATGACTATGTAATGAAGCCTCCATAAAACCTCCAAAGGACAGGGTTCCAAGAGCTTCAGGTTGAGAAAGTGGAGATTTGGGGAAAGTGGAGTGCCTGGCAAGAGAAGGGAAGCTCAATGCTCTTTCCCCATACCTGGCCCAATACATCTCTTCCATCTGCATGTTCCTGAATTACATACACCCTTTTATAATAAACCTGTAATCTTGTACTCTAGCAAATTAATCAAACCTATGGATTTGGAAGAGGTCATGGGAACCTCGGATTTACAGTCATATGGTCAGAAGTACAGGTGACAACCCGGACTTGTGACTGGCATAAAAGCAGAGGCCAGTCTTATGGGACTGAACCCTTAACCTGTGGCATCTGATGGTACCTAAGGGTAGACGATACCACAATTGAGTTGAATGTTAGGACACTTAGCTGGTGTCAGGGAACAGTTTGGTGGTGTGGCAAACCTCCCACACATGTTGGAATTGGTGGTTTAAAAAGTACATTCGTGGTAAAAACCAAAAGAAACAACTGAAATAACTGTAAGTAGTTGTTTCACGATAAGAATTTAAGGACTAAGCCAATTAAGGAAAAGGCGGAGAAAAGAACTGCTGATTTTGCTTTTAAGCTTTGTAGTAATATTTGACTTTCTCAATTATATACATTATCTTAAAATTTTAAACTGTATATAATAATAAGCACACCACTCTATTATTGTGTTTTAGCTGCTCTGTGATGCTCTATGTAACACACCAGTGTCATTTCTCTGCTATATTTTTCATAATCAAAATAGCTGTGGTGAAAGTTTATCTACATTTAAAACAAAAAACAATCTTTAGTCATCCTCAGTCTTTATAATCACCTCTTGGCCTCTGGCATTCTTTCTTCTTTTTTAAAAAAATTATTTATTGGGGCGCCTGGGTGGCTCAGTTGGTTAAGCGTCCGACTTCAGCTCAGGTCATGATCTCACGGTCCATGAGTTCGAGCCCCGCGTCGGGCTCTGTGCTGACAGCTCAGAGCCCGGAGCCTGGTTCAGATTCTGTGTCTCCCTCTCTCTCTGCCCCTCCCCCGTTCATGCTCTGTCTCTCTCTGTCTCAAAAATAAATAAACATTAAAAAAAAAAAATTATTTATTTTGAGAAGAGCACAAGCAGGGGAGGGGCAGAGAAAGAGAGAGCGAATCCTAAGCAGGCCCTGCGATGTCAGTGCAGAGCCTGACATGGGTCTCAAGCTCACGCACTGTGAGATCACGACCTGAGCCTAAATCAAGAGTTAGACGCTTAAGTGTCTAAGCCACGCAGGCGCCCCCAGAACTTTTTCTTCTTACCTGGCTATTCCTTCATAATTTTAACATTAACAACAGAGGCCAACACTTAAATAACACTTTGTGTTAGTCCTTTTATAAGCACTTTTCATTATCCTTAAATTCTACAAGGTGGGAATTATTATTATCTCCGTTTGACTCATGCATGAGGACATTAATTAAGGCATAAAGAAATTAAGTAATCTGCCCAAAATTGCTAGTAAGTGACCAGTGGTAAAGTGACCACTAGTAAGGGACTAGACCAGGAAATTGAATCCTGTTAATTTGGTTCTGCAGTACATGCTCTTTTTAAAGAGTTTTTTTTCTTTTTAAAATTTATTTATTTTTAGAGAGAGGGAGAGCAAAAGTGGGGAAGGAGCAGAGAGAATCCCAAGCAGGCTCCCGTTATCAGCACAGAGCCTGATATGGGACTCAATCCCATGAACCGAGAGATCATGACCTGAATGGAGATCAAGAGTGGGACACTCAATCAATTGAACCACCCAGGTGCCCCTGTAGTGCATACTCTTTACCCTGTTACTTCTCATTTATGGTTACATCATCACAAACCCTCTGTAAGTCTATTTCTATACTATTTTCTCCTCTCAAGATCATGATTTATCTCCAAAACTTTCAGAAGGACAGTCAGTTGGAAAGCCCAACAAGACCTTCCTGAAACTTAAAAGTCAAAACTGATCTTCACAAACTCCTTCTCATTTCCATTTTGTTCATATGCTATGATTACAATGTATTAACGGATACCAATTACATTGATGGCCCTAGAAAAGGGCCATCTTTTGACCATCTATGCATCCTAATGGCTAGCACAAAACTAAGTATTAAACATTTAATCCTCTACTGAACTGATTTACTCCTCAAAAAAAAAAAAAAAAAAAAAAAGGAAAGAAAGGAAAGGTAAAATTAGACAAACTAAATTCTAGTGCTTCCAAGCTTTTTACATGCTTGTAGAATTTTTACATGCAATTTTTACGTCTATTGTTGTGTAGCATTAGATATGTTTTGTTTATGTATGGCAAGTATAAACATGATGCCTAAAATTTATTGGTTTCACTTAAAAAAATATTTTTTTAAATTAAGAAAGTTTTTAAAATAAGCTCTATGCCCAATATGGGGCTTGAACTCATGACCCCAAGATCAAGAGTCACATGTTCTACGGACTGACACAGCCAGGGACCCCTCTGGTTTTCTTTTTAATTCATTCAATAGCAGGATTGTCTTTTCTTCACTCACAAACTCTACAATCCTAGAACAATTTGTACAGAACTAAAGTATGTGGTATATGTCTATAATACTTTGCTCTTTATATGATGGTTCCACCAGGAAATATTACCATAAATATGTAGTTTAGATATAATATAAAAAGTGATTGTTACTCTCTTCTTACTCAAATGACCTCAACGAAAGAACACACACAATAAGCAAATTCTTCAGTGACATTTAAAAATCACTTATCAATACTAGAAACTAGTTTCTTCCTGCTCTTTAAGTTATTCTAATTTAAAATTTTAATTGTAATAAACCATGAGATAAAATTCACATTTCTATAAATTAAAAAGTCTCATTTATTATGAATTTAGTACATGCTCATTGTAGAAAATCTGGAAAGCAGAGAAAAATATGAAGAAAAAGTATCACTAGTAATCCTTGCTGTCTGCTTTTTATTAACTTTTTCCTAACTCACCAAATACCAAAAAAGATTACATTTAATGATGCCATAATATTTCATGATTTGGCAACACTACAATTTAAGTGTAACTTAAAAATTAAAATTTCTCTATTGGACATTTAAACTATTTTCAATTATAAGTAACACCATAATGAACACTGCTAAACATGTCTTCATATCTTTAATAATTTCTTTATTATGTAAAGTGTGATTAAACATTTCTAAAGGTTAAATGATTTTACACCCATTAGTGTTATGCGATACCTGTAAACCACTCTCTCTATAAATGCAAATTACGATATGGGTGTTCTTTCTTCTTATTAAAACATCAGAATCCTATTTGTGACGTAACTGTGTGTAATTCACTTCCCAACATGGTGAATACACCAAGTACAAAATATATCTTCACAAAATAATTTAACTTTCTTCCCACATAAATTTCAAGGGGCTTTTCTTTTCCCTTGCCCCTCCAACCCCCCCACTCCTGTGCCACACATACCCTATACATCCACATTATCTTCCATGTGCCCCTCTTGCCACATGTGAACAAACTTTTGAGTTTTCCCTGGCTTACCAACGGATTCTAAAGACACGTGCAAAAAATCTACTGAAAGGGAAAACCATTTTTCATAATTATTTCAAATGATTCATTTTTACTTCATTTAATTTGATACTAAGAACCCAATCAAATATTTGGTTTAAAGGATTATGAGTTTGCCATTTATCAATCATTATTTTCTTTATCTAAATGTTTCTGCTCATGAGGAGAGAGAACTACAGACAAAGGATGTTACGTGATAAAATCAGAGGGCAAACCTCTATATGTAGCTTTATAATGCCTTCAAATTTTCCAGGACCATTAAGTTAGGTTAAATTGAACTTAAATCTTGATACATTTAGGATAAAGTAGAGAATAGCTGATTTTTCTATACCATCATTTCCCATCCATTTAAAAGTAAACTATGAAAGAGTATACAAATCACCTAAAATACCCTTAATCATATGAATGGAATAAGCTATAAAACAAGGAAGGTGGGGGTAGAGAATCTCAACACTACAAAATTATCTGAGGTGTTTACTAATCTAACTTCACACATATATATAATATCCCTGAACTACTTTAGTTTTCTTCCCTCTTAAAAGAAGAAAAATTTTCAAGAGCCAACCAAAGCAGTATTAATTGCGTACTTTTTGTAAAGTTACTATAGAAATCCTATTCGCCAAATACAAGGTCTTTCCTTAATTCTCACCCTACTAGATCTTAGTACTAACACTCAAGGGAAGTTGGACACTGTTCATGCTTTCAACTTTTATGTAGAAAATCCTTTCATTTGACCTCTTTAACAATGTATGTATCTAGCTCCTTCTATTTTGGCTCTTCTTCCTCCTCCTGATTCAGGGACGTTTCACAAGTCCATTCCTCAATCTGCTCCCCACTCTATTCCCCTGACCATTAAATTTTCAAGACCCAGAAGTTTTTAAATTAAAAAAATTTTTAGTTCCTCCCCTATTACATTTAACTTAAAAAATTTCTCTACTTACATATCTCTAAAACAAAAAGTTGAGACTTGAAGTTTAATCTGTCATTCTCCTTTCTGGATCCTAAAGACTGTTTACAGTGTTTTCAGGGTAGAGATATATCACAGGCTAATGTATTTCAACAGTAAGGTATTTATTTACATGGTAGGCATACAGTTTTAATAGAAATAGTAATTTGTAGCATCATGGGCTATGGAGCCAAAACTTCTAAGTTCAGGCCTAAATCACATGGTCTTGAGCAAATTATGTCCTTTTTTGCTTCCTCATCCTGTAAAATAAGGACAGTAACAGTACCTACACTACCCTCTCACAATGTGGTTATGAAAATTAAATGAGTTAAATACATGTAAACAACTTAGTCTGTGGTATCAAATAAGCACTTGATAATATATTATTTCAGTGGTGACTGTTATAAAGTATGCTGAAATGACTATATATGAACTTTTTAAATTGATATGGTATACACCCTATATAATTCACCTTTTTAAATATGCCATAGAGTGCTTTTTCTTATTATAGTCACAAAGTTGTGTATTTATTACCACTATCTAATTCCAGAACACTTCCTCATCCCCAAAGAAACCTCATTCCCATTAGCAGTCACTCTTCCATTCCCCAAACCTCCGGCAACCACTAAACCTATTTACTTTCTGTCTCTAAGGATTAGTCTATTCTGAACATTTCATACAAAAAGAATCCTACAATTATACATGGGCTTAAGTGTCTGGCTTATTTTACTTAGCATAATGTTTTCAAGCCTCACAACGTATCGGTACTTCATTCCTTCTTACGGCTAAATAATATTCTACTATATGAATATACACACTTTATTTATCCATCAGTTGGTGGACATCTGGGGTGTCTTCACTTTTTGGCTATTAGGGATAATAAATATTGCAATGTACATCAGTGTACATGTTTCTGTGTGAATAGTTACTGTCAATTCTCTTGGGGGTATACCTGGGAGTGAATTACTGGGTCATAGGGTAACTCTCCAATTAAGTTTTTGAGGAATTGCCAGACTACTGGGTTTATTTTGTTGTTTTTTAAAATTTTTTTTAATGTTTTTTTTTAATTTATTTTTGAGACAGAGAGAGACAGAGCATGACCAGGGGAGGGGCAGAGAGAGAGGGAGACACAGAATATGAGGCAGGCTCCAGGCTCTGAGCTGTCAGCACAGAGCCTGATGCAGGGCTCGAACTCATGGACTGTGAGATCATGACCTGAGCCGAAGTCGGACGCTTAACCGACTGAGCCACCCAGGCGCCCCTTTGTTGTTTGATTTTGTTTTTTTAGGTAAGTAAATAAGCTTTATCTTTCTGTTACTGCTTTCCAACAACATTATCATACTGGAATTGTATTATTTTACTAAGACATTGGGTTCAAACCACAACTTCTCTCTTATTAATTCAACCTATAAAGGTTCTGTCTCTATCATGGATAATGAGCTCTACGATTTGAGACATCTATCACTAAGCATCTTATTCAAAAGATATGTTTTAAAACCTAGAGAAAAAAAATAAAGATTTCATAGAAAACAGGTTCGTCTGAATGTTCACCTTCCCAAAAGTCGCAAGTTTAAAACCTAATGGCCAATGTATCAGTATTATGAGGTGGCATTCGGGAGGTAGTAAGGTGGTAGTAAGGGCTTTGGGGATTAGTAACCTTTTAAAAGAGGTCCAGAGAACTAGTTCCTCCCTTCTACAATGTAAGGACAAAGCAAAAAGGTACCAGCTATGAACTAGGAAGGGAGCCCTTACAAAAACGTGACCATTCTGTTACCTTAATCTGGGACTTTGCAGCCTCCAGAACTGTGAGAAATTTCTGTTGTTTACATGCTATCTAGCCTGTGGTGTTTTGTTTAAGCAGCCCAAATGGACGAAGGTACTCTGTCGTATACTATACAGAAAAGGTTTTCAAAAGTTTATTAAACTGTTTACTCTTACAGTGACTGTGCTGAATTTGAATATGCATATGTGAATGATTTTCTTTTCCTTTTTTAGTTTTTCTTTTTCTAACGTTTATTTATTATTGAGAGACAGAGACACACAGAGCGTGAGCAGGGGAGGGGTAGAGAGAGGGGGAGACACAGAATCTGAAGTAGGCTCCAGGCTCCGAGCTGCCAGCACAGAGCCCGATGTGGGGCTCGAACTCACAAACTGCGAGATCATGACTTGAGCCGAAGTCGGATGCTTAACCAACTGAGCCACCCAGGTGCCCCATATGTGAATGATTTTCAAGACAGAATACCCATTCCCCCAAATTAAGGAAAAAACTGGGCTGACAAATATTAAATCTAGTATCTGCAGACTAATTTTTACAACAGCAAAAACTCATCAAGAAGTTGGTAACAATGTATATACGTAAAAGTGCCTGACCCACCTTATTGATACAAAAAAACAAAAAAATATATATGAAATTATTTTCACCTTCTTATGAGTAACACGGCCAAACAGAAATGGCTGTTCAATGAAAATGTATGGCTGTTCAATGAAACATCTCTTAGAGGTGAGATTTCAAACGTCAAATCACTCACCTATGTAGACTCTTTTGCTGTATCTCTGCATCAGTAACAGCACAAATACATGCAGTGGAATAAGGTTGATGATAAACACATAACCACCCCAAGCAGAGACCTACGGATTAAGAAATGCAAAGTTAAATAATTTAAATGTCTGCTTTTAAAAATAGATTCAGTTTTATTTATCATGACAATCTAAACATATAATGAACAAATATAAACAAACACTAGGATTTTTGGCAAGTGTGACAGATGCTTAAAATTGATTTATGAAGCCTACATATAACCTATTTCTATGTATTATTAAAATAATAATCCCATAAATCCAACATGCTTTTCTATATTCACTGGAGAAATGGTCAGATTAAACTTAGTAACACTGAGAACATTATAATTTTGAATTGGTAGTAAAAAGTCTGTCATAAAGGTGAGGATTCTTAAGATACAGATCATAAATTTTTAAAAGGGAAAAGAAAGGCTTTTACTTCCCTCACTTTTGATAACTACATTGCAAGAAGCTTCACTGAGAATAAGAACAATGAATGTTTAGCACCAGCCAACAACTGAACTATAAGGAACTCTCGGATAATCTGGATATGCTTCAAGATACTCAAAATAAAAGGTACTACCTTAAGTATAAATTATTTCATACTAATGGATTACAAATCAAGATTCCATTTTAATGCTTAGCATGTATCATAAAGTTAGACTGTTCTATCAGAATAACGGAGTATGTTCTGGTCTAATTTTTTTTTGTATGGTTCTTTAAATTTTTTTTTTTTTTTTTTTTTTTTTAAGTAAGCTATATGCCCAATGTGGGGCTTGAACTCACAACCCTGAGATCAAGAGTCACATGCTCTACCAGCTGGCTCTGTTTCGGTAAAGATAATGTTTATTTTTGACCAACAGTATTACCTTTTTGAGTATATTCAATAGGCAATAAGCTCTTGTCAAGAACAAAGTTGTGGGTGTACATTAATAATCAAAAGCTTGAAAGAACCATTTGACCAATAGACACATTAAGACACTAGATGTTAATATATACATTCTAACAATGCTGCCCATATCTAAAATATTTCAGAACCACTTGTAATGAACTGCCTTCGGTATACAATAAAGAACATGTTTATTGCTTCACTGACATGCTATTTTACACCAAAAACAATGTTACTCTGATTGAGCAGGGGTTCTAAGTGAAGGACTTTGAATTACCTCCAAAATTTAAATGTAAACTTCAAAGAGAATGAGTTTTCTATTACTTGGGTACAAGCTCACAGAATGTGTCTGGCCTTAACCACTTTAAAAGGGGCATGGATAATTTGGATGCACAAATTCCATGCTATGTGTTCAAAAACAAACAAACAAAACCTTACCTAAAATTATCACTAGTTTTCAGCACAAGACTACTAGATGATAGTCTGTGGTGTGGGAAAAAAGGCAGGAGAATGAAGAGGTAATTCTGAACCCCAATCTAAGTAATCTGTTGAAAAAAGTACGTAGGTAGTTTACCTAGAGGATAGCACCATTATTTAGGTAAAGTTGTACATCTGAAAAGAAAAATTGTTTCACTTGCTGCAAATATTATATTTGAGGGATTGGCATTTATTAGCCCTCCCCACTAAAGCAAAGTCCATACACACTCCAGAGATGGGGGTAGGGAAGAGTATAGCAGTAATGAAAGGGACTATATTAAACAAAATTAAAATCCAAAGATTTCAGGAAAAAAGGA
This sequence comes from Panthera pardus, assembly GCF_024362965.1. Taxonomy (NCBI): domain Eukaryota; kingdom Metazoa; phylum Chordata; class Mammalia; order Carnivora; family Felidae; genus Panthera; species Panthera pardus. The sequence goes on along the minus strand of NW_026526721.1, from coordinate 146,269,170 downwards.
AATAGAGAACTAGTCTGGATGAGAAGAAAATGATGAAGACGAGGAATTGGTCTAACTGTGAAAGACTTGCCAGACCTTGTATAATTTCAATAATGAATTCTTACCATATAGAAATATGATAAGCAGCAGCACATCGTCCAAAAAACTGACCCAGTTTTTACAGATTTTACCTAAAAAACAAGCAAATGTTTATCAATGTTCCTGATGGAAAAAAAAAAAAAGTTAAATATTTAGTAAGCTTGTACTACAAAAAGCCAAAGTTATTAAAAAAGTACAGAGGTTTTATTCAGATATTCAGATCCACTTAAGATATGCATTTAGAACACCAGGCAACAGTCAGACATTTTATAAATAGCCTTGATTTTTCTGTTGTTGTTATGCAGTTTTCAGTAAAAACAATCATCTTAAAAAAAATTATATTTTCCTATATATGCTTTATTTTCTATTTTAAAATGATTAACATCAACAAATTAAGATTTTAACTAAATAATTTGTTCAGCAGAACTACATTTTTACATAGTTGGTCTTCTTAATCTGTAATTTTTCATTGGAATATATACATCTTGTATAGAATTCTAATTATAAGCATCCATTTTTGAAAACCTATCATCTAGAAATTTTCAGATACCATAACCAATATCAACAATAATTAATAAAAATTGGGGTGTCTGGGTGGCTCAGCTGGTTAAGCATCCGACTCTTGATTTCATTTCAGGTCATGATCTCACTGTTGTGAGATCAAGCCCCATGTAGGGCTCCACCATGAATGTGGAGCCTTCTTGGATCTTCTCCCTCTCTCTGTCCTTCCCCCTCTCACATACACACTCTCTCTCAAAATAAATAAACATTAAAAAAACCCAATAATCAATAAATAATTATCTATATCTTCAAGATATTGATATTCCTAAAGAAATTTCTAGGATATGTCAGTAAAATTCTCAATCACTCTGAACCAGAAAGACAACCTGCAATCAATGAAAGTTTCAAAAAAATAACATCTCTACTGTCTAAAACAAAACAAAACAAAAACAAAAAACAACAAAAAACTAACCAAAGAAATAATTCCCAGATAAATTTGTATGTTCGTCTGAAAATAACAGTTTGGTTCAGAAAACTAAATTAAAAAAATTTTTTTGAGTTTATTTTGAGAGAGAGAGAGAGCACATGCAACACATACACAAGTGGGGGTGGGACAGAAAAAAGGAAAGACAGAATCCCAAGCAGGCTCTGTGCCATCAGTGCAGAGCCCAATACATGGCTCGAACTCATGAACTGTGAGATATGACTTGAGCTGAGATTAAGAGTTGGACATTTAACTGATTGCACGCCCAGGTGCCCCAGAAAACTGAATTTTAAGTTTCAAAAACACAAGTTCTAAATAGTTATTTATGCCAAGGGTAAAGAGTCATCTTTAAAAAACAAATCGAATATTCTAAAGACATGATAAGCCTAAGTCCCATTACAAGCAATTCTGATTAAAAGAGTTATCTCCATGTTCTGATAGGAAGTTCAAATAGTTAATACTATATTCTACATACCTAATTTCAAGGAATTTACTTTTAAAATGAGCCTCTACTAATATATTAAAACAAACTATAGGTGACATGTAATCTTTGGGGGAATTGTAAAGCGCGCACACACACACACACACACACACACCATGAAAGGAGGGAAAGAAGAAGGAAACGTTCCTGGTTTACAGCACTTAAAGATATTATCAGACTAACTTCTGTTACATAGAGAAAGACTGCTTTGAATTCAACATCATAGTGTATGTGTGTGACAAAACACCCCCCCCACCACTGCCAAAACCAGCTTGACCTATGCTAAAATGTGAATAAGGAAGGCAGCATATTAAAATTTTGACAATTTTAAAAATAAAAAAATTCCCAGGGCAGATTAGAAATGATTCCTGTAATATCCGATCTCCAGAGAGATTGGAGAAGTGAGTTGGAACCAAGTGCTAATGAGAAAATCACATAGAGACCAAAAGACAAATTAGAGAGACCAAAGAGGATTTTTAGAAAGGAAAGCAGCTACCAGGGAAATGGGAAAGAAAAGAATATTCAGAAAGCCTACTTCTAAATGGGGAGACTAGAAGAAATAGTGTTGTTAGAGGAGGAGATGAGCCAGAAACAAAAAGGAATCCCAAGGAATGGAGCACAGAAAACTATGGTAGGTAGATCAATAAACAAGGAAAAAAAAAAAAAAGATTCTACATAGAGACTGAAAATTAAAAGGACAGGTCATCCAGTAAACTGGAGGCAGAGATGACGAATGTTGAGGTTAAACCTGCAAACGACCATTCAGTCTTTTACATTTGTGTGTCAGTTATCATTTTATTGCCTCTTAGCTCCAAATGCACCCTTCAATATATGTTCTAACAACAGAGTATCTTCTAACTATTTCTCCTGTGAAGTGAGTATGATGTTAAGTTTTCTCAGCAGAGGGTGCTGAGGGAACGTTGCACAAGAGGCTCTCCAATGATTTCAGGTGCAGGCTGGAGTTGGTGGGGTGGCTGAGAGAACATCTGGTGGTGCTGACCCCAGCCATGGGCCCAGAACACAGTCCTTCTGTGACTTTAGTCTAGACATTAGTCTAGAAATAACTTTCCTGCAGTCCTCTTGATATGGTAACCAAAAGCCTCATACACATTCTAGAAGCTTCCTGCCACCGCACACCATACTACAAGTCACTAGCTCCCCATTCCTGAATTCCTATACTCCAGAGGGTGGTCAATTGCTTGTCAGGCAGCTCCAAGCCAGCTCTAGCTTGGCCTAACCATGAAACTTCTCTGAGGCTGGTAGGCTGAACCAGACCCTCTTCGAATGAAATCTGAATCCTTTCCAAGTTTGTCCTTCCTTGGGTACTTTCCCTCAGCCCTAGCAAATCATATACAGTTTCCTTCTATATTAGTTACTCTTCTATAGCAGTTAATAATTCTCTATATAAAATTCCCCTTATTTAATCTACTGGGATTGATGGGGCCCAGTCCTGTATAATCTACTACCAAAAAACCAAAATATATTTACAACTACTAAATATAGTCCATACCCTGAAATTTCCTCAAACTCTAAAATCAATTGTATAGGTTGAAAGAGAATGAGAAAATGATATATACTATGAATCAAACATATTCCACTGTATTAATAATATACAGAAAAGTCTGCTAAGCTATGTTGGACACATTGTAAAACTGTAAGTCAGTCGTGCCCCAACTGGAGAGGTAAGACGCAAAAGCAAGAACTACAGCCAAAGCCCAGTATGACAGAGACCATGTGATGAGTACAGACACTGAGTGGCAAAAGGTCCTTATAGATCCTGAATGTCATTGGTAACAGAAATGCAAGTCAGGAGGCTAATATATGACTGAGTATTGAGATACAAATTTACAGTGGTAGGAATGTAGACATAAAGGAGAGGCTATGTTCAAGGGCCAAATCAACATTTTTGGTGAACTAGAATTAGAGTAGTGCAGAAAAAGAAGTTGAGAACTCCTAGTTTCCTACCTTGAGGTACTACCCATCAGTGAGGAGGAGGAAGGCCAACAGATGGTAGATATGAATGGGTGGTTTTTTAAGTCAGTCTTTCACATGTTAATATTAAAACTCCTGAATGAGAATTCTTCAACAATGGAAATATAAATCAAGAGAAAAAATGCCTGGAAAATTCCCCAATATTAGGAAATTAAACAACATGCCTCTAAAGAGTCTAAAGGTCAAAGGAGAAATTGAGAATTAGAAAAAAATTTTAACTACATGACAATAAGAATACAACATATTGAAATATACAGAGTATAGTTAAAGCAATGATTAAAGTATAATTTAAATTTCATATTAGAAAAATAGAAACAGCTAGAATAACTTAAGCATTAACCTCAACTAGCTAGAAAGGAGCAAACCAAATACAAAGTAGAATAATAAAAGTCAAGAATTCAGTGAAATAGAAAACAAATACAGAGAAAAATAAATGAAACCAAAAGTTGGATAAAATTTAACTAGACTGATAAGAAAAGAGAGAAGATACAAATGACCATTACTAAGAATAAGAGAGGTAATACCACTGCAGACTGTACAGAAATTCAAGAATTATAAAAGAATATGATGTAGTATTTGTGCCAGGAAATCAGACCATTTATGTGATAAGAAAATTTTCAAAAAAAGAGATCTTTTAAAGAAACAAAATCAGAACAGAACTGTGTCAATAAAGATTGAATTAGTAATTGAACAATCTTCCCAGGTTCAGATGGCTTCACTGGTGAAAAGTATCAACAGTTAAGGAAGGCACAATACCAATCCTATAAAAATTCTTTCAGAGAATAGACAGGGAAACACTCCCCTAACTTATTTTAGAAGCTCAGAATAACCTTGATATCAAAGCCAGACAAAGATATCACAAGAAAAGAAAACATATTAATATCCCTCATGGAAACAGAGAAAAAATTCTTAACAAAATAAAATCAACACAAAACCAACAATATAAAAAAAGATTATACGCCATAAACAAGTCCAATTTCTTCCATGAATTCAAAGTTGTTTTAACATTGGAAAAAAAAATTAATGCAGTGGTTCCCAACTGGGGAATAGGGACTGAATACTCCTGGCATCTAGCGTGTAGAGGGAAGGGATGCTGCTAAACATTCTACAACACACAAGACAAGAAATAACTGCCTGGCCCCAAATGTCAATAGTGTTGAAGGAGAGAAACCCTGAATTAATGTAATTAAGTACAAAATCATACAAATCCTCAATAGACACAAAAAAGCTACTGACAAAATCTAATACCCATTTATGGTAAAAATTCTCAAACTGAAAATATATAAAAACTTCCCCAAGCTATGATCAAGGACATCTGTAAAAAAACAACTAACATTATACTTAATGGTGAAAGCCTGAATGCTTTCCTCTTAAAATCAGGAAAGAAAGGATGTGCAGTCTCACTGCTTCTTTTTTTTTTTTTAATTTTTTTTTCAACGTTTTTTATTTATTTTTGGGACAGAGAGAGACAGAGCATGAACGGGGGAGGGGCAGAGAGAGAGGGAGACACAGAATCGGAAACAGGCTCCAGGCTCCGAGCCATCAGCCCAGAGCCTGACGCGGGGCTCGAACTCACGGACCGCGAGTCTCACTGCTTCTATTGAACACGCTGCTTCTACTATACTGGTTCTAACCAGTACAATCAGGCAAGGTAAAAAAATTTAATTTATGCTCTCAGAAAGACATTGTTAAAAATACAAAAAAAGACAAGCTACTGACTGAGAGCAAATGTTTGCAAAACATATATCTGATAGAGAATGTATTTCCAAAATATATAAAGAGCTCTTACAACTCAATAAGAAAACAACCCAACCAAAACATAGGCAAAAGGTTTGAAGAGACATTTCACCAAAGAAGAATCAGAATGGGAAATAAGCACATGAAAAGATGCTCAATTATTAGTCATTGGAGTAAAGCAAATTAAAACCACGAGACACCACAACATACTTACTAGAATGGCTAAAATTTAAAAATCTGAACATACCATGTGCTGGTAAAAAAGTAAAAGCAATGCCTCATATTGTGATGGAGGGAATGAAAAATAACAAAGCCACTCCGGAAAACTTTTTGGGAGCTGTTTATACAATTAAACTTGTACTTATAAACCAGCAACCCCACACCTAGGCACTTATTCAAGAGGAATACAAATATATGCCCATGTGCAACACTGTATGCAACTATTTATAGCCACTTTATTATCACCCAAAATTGGAAAACAAAATAAGCTACGGTACACTCATATCGTACAGCCATACATACTACTCAGCAATAAAAAACAGCAAACTACAAAATCATGCAACAATGGATGACTTATGCTAAGTCAAGCTAAGCAAGACATAAAGGGCCACCCTTTACTGTACTGTTTCTACAACACACCTTATGGAAACCAAACTCCCAAAGATATGTAGACAGAAATCAGACCTGTGGTTTCAAGGAATTTGGGTTAAGGAGAGGAATGATTACAAAGGCACAGGGGAAAAACCTTTAAAAAAAATTCTATAGGAGGCAATGATATATATGTATGCACTGTTCCTTGTACTATTTTATCTGTATCAGCCTTGTTGTTGGTGAATAGTAACAACAGAAGTAAAAATAAGCATGTACTCATCAATTTCTGTGTTCCTATAATGTTCTATACATTTACATGCATTAACTTACTTAAACTATGTAATGTAAGAACGATTATTACTTCTATTTTATAGCTGATGTAACAGACATGCGGGTAGTTTCAACAACTTTCAATGAACATAGAAAAAGAAAAAGAAAAAACAAACAAAAAAACCCAACTCTCAGTGACAATAGCTAATATTCAGAAAAGAAATATCCAGACCATGGTGGTTTGGCTTCAAAGACGGTATTCTTCACAACTTGATCTTGATTTAAAAAAATAAACTAAACAAACAAACAAGGTTAAGGGTGCCTGAGGGGCTCAGTTGGTTAAGGGCCTGACTCTTGATAAGGGCTAAGGTCATGATCTTACAGTCTGGTTCCTGAGTTGGAGCCCTGCATTGGCTAGGGCTTTGCACTGACAGTGCAGAGCCTGTTTGGGATTTGCTCTCCTCTCTCTCTCTCTCTCTCTCTCTCTCTCTCTCTCTGCCTCTCCTCTGCTCACGTGTGTGTGTGTGTGTGTGTGTGTGTGTGTGCTCTCTCTTTCTCAAGAGAGAGAGAAAAAAAAGGTTAGAATCTATAGAACACGAATCTAAAAGCATATTAAAAATTGTCTGTGGGGGTGCCTGGGTGGCTCAGTCGGTTAAGTGTCAGACTTCTGCTCAGGTCATGATCTCGAGGTTTGTGAGTTCGAGCCCCGCATCGGTCTCTGTGCTGACAGCTTGGAGCCTGGAGTCTGCTTCAGATTCTGTGTCTCCCTCTCTCTCTGTCCTTCCCCCACTTGCACTCACGCTCTCTCTCTCTCTCAAAAATAAACATTAAAAAATTTTTTTTCTTAAATGTCTGTCATCAGTGCTTTGAAAACAGAGTACTGTATCTTAAAAATTTTAAAGATGTAACTTGTAAAAAAAAAGGTTCAGCAGTTGGTTTAAAAGTAAACACACCAGATGAGGAATCAGTAGACAACTTACATTTACATTTTAGCGATTACATATAAAATGTTTTTATCTTCATAATGTCATTTGGCTACAAACAACTTTTCAGAGTAGTCAGAGCTGTTAGTACTTTATTTTCAATTGGTAATGATCAGATATTAAATAAACGTAATTATCTATTGCAACTCTGTAGCCAAAACATTTTTATTTCATTTATAAGGAAAATGAATGAGATTAAAGTGTCAAATATCTTGCCACAAGTCAGAAAACAGCTTTCTAAGCCAGAACTCCAAACCAACTCATTTCAAATACTGAAGCTGTTTCCACTTTAAACCCAATTTATTTTAAGTATGTTAGTTTAAAAAATAGAACAAAAAAACTCACTACATAATCTTTTAGTCCTTAGGATGCTTTTCATCATTTTGTCACTCCATCATTCTTAAAAGCAATATGATAACTCAAAATGCTCAACATCACTCATCATCAGGGAAATACAGTTCAAAATCACAATGAGATACCACCTCACACCTGTCAGAATGGCTAACATTAACAACTCAGGCAACAACAGATGTTGGCGAGGATGCGGAGAAAGAGGATCTCTTTTGCATTGCTGTTGGGAATGCAAACTGGTGCAGCCACTCTGGAAAACAGTATGGAGGTTCCTCAAAAAATTAAAAGTAGAACTATCCTACGACCCAGCAGCTGCACTACTAGGTATTTACCCAAGGGATACAGGTGTGCTGTTTCAGAGGGGCACCCGCACCCCAATGTTTATAGCAGCACTATCAACAATAGCCAAAGTATGGAAAGAGCCCAATGTCCATCGATGGATGAATGCACAAAGAAGATGTGGTATATGTGTATATACACACACACACACACACACACACATATATACATACGTACACAATGGAGTATTACTCGGCAATCAAAAAGAATGAAATCTTGCCATTTGCATCTATGTGGATGGAACTGGAAGGTATTATGCTAAGTGAAATTAGTCAGAGAAAGACAAAAATCATATGACTTCACTCACATGAGGACTTGAAGAGACAAAACAGATGAACATAAAGGAAGGGAAACAAAAATAATATAAAAACAGAGGGGGACAAAACAGAAGAGACTCATAAATGTGGAGAACAAACTGAGGGTTACTGGAGAGGTTTTGGGAGGGGGGATGGGCTAAATGGGTAAGAGGCACTAAGGAATCTACTCCTGAAATCACTGTTGCACTATATGCTAACTAATTTGGATGTAAATTTAAAAAAATAAAAAAGTAAAATTAAAAAAAAAAAAAAGCAATATGATAACTCACAATTTCCCCTACCAGGTCACCAACTTCATTTAACTCTAAATAATCAACATATATAAAAGCACCAGTTCCACACTGTGTTCTATAAAAGCATCTGTTGAATTAATTAAAAAAAAAATTAAGCCGCTTAAAAAAAGAATGTTGTAATGGAGAACTCGGAAATAAAATTCATATGGAAATACAAAGGACCCTAAATGGCCTAACAAAAATTATTAGTGTATACAAGTATTTTTTTTTTTAATGCTTATTTATTTTGAGAAAGAGCAAACAGGGAAGGGGCAGACAGAGAGGGAGAGAGAATGTCTGAAGCAGGGCTCAGAGACTGACACAGGGCTCAAACTCATGAACCATGAGATCATGACCCAAGCCAAAATCAAGAGTTGGCCACTTAACTGACTGGGCCACTTAGGCACCCCAAGAGCTAGTATTATTTTAACTTTGATTTATAACTCCAAATTTAGTCTTCTACATACTTTAAGAAACTAATACAAAGAATTATTAGTTTATGTTTTTGCACACACAATGTATAAAAATCTAATTTGGTGACATTGCCAATCAAAAGGGGGTAGGAACAGAGTTGTGAGAAGATTTTTATATATTATTAAAGATGAGCTAGTATAAACTGAAATAAGAGTAGTATAGTATTAGATTGCTAAATGTAACCCCCACGATAACCACAAAGAAAACAGCAAGAACATATACACAAAAGGAAATGAGAAATGCATTTAAACATTTCACTACAAAAAAACTAAAGACAAAAGACAATAATAAAGGAAATGAGAGACAGAAAAACTACTAGGCATATGAAAATAAGTAGCAAAATGACAGAAATAAGGTCCTTCTTATCAATAATTACTTTAGATTAAATTACACTCTCCAATCAAGACAAAGACTGGTGGAATAGATAACAACACATGGTACAACTATATTCTGCCTCCCAGACACTCACTTTAGATCTAAAGACACAAATATACTGAAACTTAAAAGGATGGAAAAAGATACTCCATGCAAACAGTAATGAACTGTTACTATACAGAGAATGGGTGACTATACTAATGTCAGACACAACAAACTTTAAATCAAAAAAGGTTTCAAGACAAAAAGGACAATACATATTAACAAAACTTGCAATGCTGTAAGTATAACAATTACAACATTTAGACACTTCATGACAGACCATCAAAATATATGAAGCAAAAACTGACAGAAATTAAGTGAGAAACAGTTCTATAATAGTTGGGGATTTCAATACACCACTAGATAACTGGTAGAACCAGAAAGAAGAAACCGAGGACTTCACATAATACACCAAATAGACCCAATAAGAAAAAGGACACACATTCCACTCAAGTACACATGGGACATATTCTAGGATAGACCATATCTTAGGCAACAGATTAATTCTACAGAGATAGATACAGCAGAATACATATTCTCTGACCACAACTGGGTAAAATTAGAAACCAATAACAGAAGTGAAATGAGAAAATTCACAATTTTGTGGAAATTAAACAAAATGCCCTTAACAACCAATGGATGAAAGAAGAAATAACAGGGAAATTTAAAAATACTTACAGAGGAAAGAAACTGAAAACACAACACACCAAAACTCATGGGAGGTTGCAAAGTAGTGCTAAGAGAAAAAATACCTATAAACACATCATTAAAAAACAAAACAAACAAAAAAACCAGATTTCAAATTAACAACCTAACTGTAAAACTTAAGGAACTAGACAAAGAACAAACTAAACCCAAAACTACTAAAGAAAGAACATAATAAAAATTAGAAGTAAGCAAAATAAAGAATAAAAAAAATAATAAAATCAATGAAACCAAAAAGGAGTCCTTTGAAAACATCAACAGAATTGACAAATCTTTAGCTAGGTACACTAAGAAAAAAAAAAAGAAAGTCAAATCACCACATCAGAAATGAAAATGTAAACATTACTACTAATTCTGTAGAAATTAAAAGTATCATAAGAAAGTGCTATGAATAACTGTACTCTAACAAACTGGATAACTGAGATGAAACAGGACAAATTCCTATACATATAAAATCTACTAATACTAAATCACATAGAAACAGAAAATCTGAATAGACTTATAACTAATAAAGAGATTGGACCAGTAATCAAAAATCTCTCAACAAAGGGGCACTTGGGTGGCTCAGTCAGTTGAGCGTCCAACTTCAGCTCAGGTCATGATCTTGCAGTCTGTGAGTTTGAGCCCCATGCCGGGCTCTGTGCTGACAGCTCAGAGCCTGGAGCCTGCTTCGGATTCTGTGTCTCCCTCTCTCTCTGCCCCAAAAATAAATTTTTTTTAATAAGAAAATAAAATTCTCAACAAAGAAAAGCCCAGGACCTGATGGCTTCATTGGTAAATTTTACAAAACTTTAAAAGAACTAATATTGATACTTCTCAAAATTTTCTAAAACATTGAAGAGGATGAAGCGTTCCCAATTCATTCCATCAAACCAACATTATACCCTGATACCAAAGCCAGACAGAAACACAAGAAAACCTACTGACCAATTATCACCCATGAACACTGATGCAAAAACCCTCAACAGAATACTAAAAACCAAATTTAGCAAGTATGAATTCCCAGAGAGATTGAATACCAGCAGTATTCAGCCAAGAGAAAGAAAAAGGGTCATAAAGAAATATAGAAGACAGAAAATCCAAGAAAAACAGTGAAATAAACTGATATTTAAGATTTCAAAGACAACCTCTCAGAAATAGTTATCAATCTACATGTTGAAAGAGAGCACCGTTACCAGAAAGGTCAATTCTGGGACACATCTAGAAAATTTATTATTTTAATGATATTGAAAAAAAAATTACTTCAGGAAAAAAAAAGACCACTTTTCTTATGAAACAATGAAATTAGGTTCTTGACAGTAGGAAGCAAAATAAAATGCAGGTGGTACAATTTTAATAAATTCAAGCAAAGAATGTATGACCTAGAATTTTATATCCAGCTCAACTCTCAAGCTATCGAAAAACAGGTTTAAACCTGCAAGGACTTGAGGAATGAATACTGTTCTTATGAGACTCTCCTAAGGAGTCCTCTAGAGGAATATCTCAGTCCAACTGAGAAATATGTATAAAAAATATTTTAAAATATGAATATACAAAGTATCATGTACTAATATATAACATATATTACATATTTAATAACAGTGTATGTTAATATACCATATGTAATAAAGGTCATATATGAAAAACCCACAGCAAACATACTAAATAGTGAAAGACTGAAGCTTTTCCTGTAAGATCAGGAACAAGACAAGGCCCACTTTCACCCCCCCCCCCCCCACTTTCACAACTTCTTTGCAACATACTACAGTTGACCACTGAACAACGCAGGGATTAGGGGCACTGACATTCACACAATCGCAAATCTGCATATACCTTTTAACTCCTCCAAACTTTACTAATAGCCTACTGTTGACTGGAAGCCTTACCCCTAACATAATCAGTTAATCGACACATATTTTGTATGTTGCATGTATTTTATAATGTACTCTTACAATAAAGTAAGCAAAATATTTTACTTTAATGTTTATTTATTTTAGGAGAGAGAGAGTGTAAGCGGGCATAGAGAGAGGAAGAGAGAGAATCCCAAGCAGGTTCCATGCTCAGAGCAGAGCCTGATGTGGGCCTTGATCCTACAACCATGAGATCATGACCTGACCCAAAATCAAGAGTCAGTCACTTAACCAATTGAGCCACCCAGGTGCCCCATGGAAAATATTTAAAAAATCATAAGAAAAGAAAAACACATTTATATACTGAACTGTATTTATCCAAAAAAACCCCATATAAGTGGATTGGTGTTGTTCAAGGGTCATTTGTACTTGAAGTTCTAACCAGAGCTATTAGGCAAGAAAAAGAAAAGGTATCCAAATTAGAAATAAGTAAAATGATTGTTTGCAAATTGTATGATCTTCTATGCAGAAAATTCCAGATTACACACACACACACACACACACACACACACACACACACACACACACACACTGTTAGATCTAATAAATGAATTCAGCTAAATAGTGGGATACACAAAACCAATACATAAACATCAGCTGTATTTCTATATATTGACAATGAACAATCTGAAAAGGAAATTACTGAAAAAAAATTCCAATTTCAATAGTATCAAAATGAATAAAATAATACATATGAATTAACTAATGAGGTAAAAGACTTATACAACTCTAAAACATCATTATAATAAAGGCATAAATAAATGGAAATGTACCATGCTCTTTCATGAACTGGAAGACAATAATAAGATGATAGTATTCAAAGTAATCTATGAAGGTTAATGTATTCTGATTCAAAATCCCAATGATGTTTTTTTGCAAAAGTAAAAACCCCATTCTAAAATTCATATAGCATCTCAAAACAACTCTAATAACCAAAGTATCTTGAAAAAGAACAAAGCCAGACAAAATACACTTCCTGATTTTAAAACTTACTAAAAAGCTACAGTAATCAAAACAGTCTGGTGCTGGCTTTATAAAGACCTACAGACAGACAAGCAGAGCAGAATAAAGAACCCAGAAATAAATCTCTGCATATATGGTCAAATGATACTCAACAAGAGTCCCAAGATCATTAAATGGGGGAAAGGATAATCTTCAACAAATGGTGCTGAGAAAGGTGGACATCTGTGCAAAAATAATGATGTTGAACCCTTACCTAACACCATATACAAAATTCACTCAGAGATAAATCTAAGACCAAAAACTCTTAGAAGAAAACACACGGCAAAAGCTTCATGACATTAAATTTGGCAGTCATTTCTCAGATAGGACACCAAAGGCACAGCAACAAAAGAAAAGATAAACAAATTGAACTTCAAGGAAAATTAAAACTTGTGCATCAAAAGACAATGTCAACAGAGTAAAAAAGGCAACCCACAGAATGGGAGAAAATATTCAAAAGTCATGCATTTTAGAAAGGATTGATATCAAGAATATATAGAGAACTTCTAAAACTGATCAACAACAACAAAACCTGATTCAAAAAACAGGCAAAGGATATGAATAAACATTTCTCCACATATACAAATGGTGCAATTTTTGAAAAACCTATGGCCTTTTTATGTAAAGTTTACTTATTATTTTGAGAGAGAGGGAGAAAGAACGAATGGGGGAGGGGCAGAGAGTGAAGAGAGAGCAAGAAACCCAAGCAGGCTCTGCATCGCCAGGACAGAGCTCAGAGCCCAATGTGGGGCTCAAACTCAGGAACCATGAGATCATGACCTGAGCTGAAGTCAGATACTTAAATGACTACGCCACCCATGTGCCACTACCAATGGCCTTTTAACCACAAGCAAAGATGCTCAACATCATTAGATACCAGGGAAATGCAAATAAAAACTACAATGAGATACCACAGGTTTTGGCAAGGATGTGGCAAAATTGGAATCCTGTGTACTGTTGATGGGAATGTAAACTGGTACTACAGTGGCTACAGAAAACAGAATGGTTAATTCTTCAACAAACTGAAAACAGAACTGTCACATGACCTGGCAATTTCATTTCTGGGCAAATACCCCAAAGAATTGAGAGCAGGATCTCACAAATACCCATACACCTATGTTCATAGCAACATTATTCACAATAGGTAAAATACAAAAGCAACCTAAGTATCCATCAACAGATGAATGGATAAACAACATGTGGTATATAAACATAATGGAATGTTATCCAGACTTAAAAAAGAAGGAAATTCTGTTTTGTGCTACAACATGTATGGACCTTGAGGACATTATATTATGCTAAGTGAAATAAGCCAGTGACAAAAAGACAAAATTGTATCATTCCACTTGTATGAGATACTCAAGGTAATCAAAAATCACAGAGACTGAGTAGAATGGTGGTTGTCAGGGGATGGGGGGAGCGAAGAATGGGGAATTATTGTTTAATGGATGTAGTTTCAGGTTTTGCAAGGTGAAAAGCTATGGAGATGGATAGCAGTGATGGTGAATGTATTTAACATTACTGAATTCTACACTTATAAATGGTTAAATTTTTTTATTTTATTTTATTTTTTTTTAACGTTTATTTATTTTTGAGACAGAGAGAGACAGAGCATGAACAGGGGAGGGTCACAGAGAGAGGGAGACACAGAATCTGAAACAGGCTCCAGGCTCTGAGCTGTCAGCACAGAGCCTGACGCGGGGCTCGAACCCACCGACCGCGAGATCGTGACCTGAGCCGAAGTCGGACGCTTAACCGACCAAGCCACCCAGGCGCCCCAATGGTTAAATTTTTTTAATGTTTATTTTGAGAGGGGGAGCATGAGCAGGGCAGGGGCAGAGAGAGAGGGAGAGAAAGAATCCCAAGCAGGCTCTGTGCTGTTAGTACAGAACCTGACGTGGGGCTCAATCCCACAAACCGTGAGATCATGACCTGAGCTGAAATCAAGAGTCAGACACTTAACCGACTGAGCCATCTAGGCACCTCTAAATGGTTAAATTTCATGTTATGTGTATTTTACTATAATAAAAAGAAACCATATGAGATACCACTTCATGCCAATAGGTGATATCTTAAAACGCACGCGCACACACACACACACACACACACACACACACACCCACACACCCACACACAGAAAACATTAAGTATTGGTAAAGATTTAGAGACATTAAAACTTTCCTACGTTGTTGGTAGGAATGTAAAATGGTGCA
The DNA here is from genome assembly GCF_024362965.1 of Panthera pardus. Lineage (NCBI taxonomy): Eukaryota > Metazoa > Chordata > Mammalia > Carnivora > Felidae > Panthera > Panthera pardus. The sequence goes on along the minus strand of NW_026526721.1, from coordinate 146,254,074 downwards.
ACCACTGTGGGAAACAGTCTCGAGGTTTCTCAAAAAGCCAACCAGAGTTACCATGTGAACCAACAATTTTACTCTTAGATATATACTAAAGAGAAATGAAAACATACATCCCCCAAAAAACTTCGTACACAAAAGTTAGCAGCATTATTCATTATAATCAATATGTGAGAAAAACTCAATGTCCCATCAACTGATGATAGTTAAAAAAAAAATTGCAGTATATCCATATAATGAATTATTTATCCATTAAAAGAAATGAAGTATTGATACGTGTCAGTAACATGAATGATTATGCTAAGTGAATGGGAGCCAAACATAAAAGCGCATACATTTAAAAAAAATGTTTGTTTATTCACTTTGGAAGGTGGGGGCAGAAAGAGAGGGAGAAAGAATCCCAAGCAGGCTCCGTGCTATTAGTGCAGAGCCCGACACAGGGCCCGAACCCAGGAACTGCGGTATCATAACCAAGGCCTAGTTCAAGAATCCAAAGTGCAACCGACTGAGTCACCCAGGCGCCCCCACCCCATCCAGACTTCTAAATGAGAATACCTATTTGCTTGTTGATTTTATTAACATTTTTTTACTCACATAGCAAACTCCTTCAAAGTCCTTCCTCAAAATCACCCCTACTGCATGAAGTTGGTGCATATGATGGATATATGCTACATTTTTATACTTTCATTATAAATAGGTATAAACAACATATGGTATAATTTGTACTGTTTAAAATTTAAATAAGGATATTATACTGTACATATCCTACCTCAACTTATTTTTCCACTCGGCAGTATACTGTCAAGATCTATCAACGTTCGTACATACTTTTATAATTTAAAAAATTGCATGCCATTTGAAAGGCCTTAAACAGATGTTCCAAAACATTTTTTTTCTCAGCTGCACAAAATAAACTAAAAAAGTTTGTTTTTAAACATTTTTGGGTGAATACAGCAGCATTAGCAGCATCCTACTGCTTGTCAGCATCTTCATCTTCACAGGTGTTTTCTTCTGAAACTCAGTATCAAGTAACCATCTGACTGATCTGTTCTTCTCTGGAATTCCTTGCCAAAGTGAAAATATGCAAGAGCTCAGTAATTTTAAAAGATGAAATTTATTCAAGAGAAAAATAATGCTTCCACTCACCTAGCTACCTAAAAATATACTCAACGTATAAAAAATATATTCACATGTAATAATTTTGGCAGTTTTCAACATGAAAGAGTATGAGCATAGGCTACAGGTAAATTAACAGACAAACAAACAATTAAATACATGCAAGCTTTAAGCTGAAGCCAATACTAAGTAACATCCTTTTTACATGTTAAAAAGAACATTAAGTTTATAGAACTTGGCAACATACTTCTGGTTTCTAGTTTCAGAAGTACAGAATCATTCCATTCTAACAAAAAGTAAAAAGCTGAACAGACTAAAAAATCAACAACTCTTGGATCTGTAAGTGAGGAAATGACAGAGGACAAACTGGAGTAGCCAACCAGCCCTATCTACTTACGGAAGGCAGGTGGGGGGCGGGGGGGACACTGGTCAAGTTTACAGTCCAGCTTACTAAAAGACAGCTAATCCTAGAACTACAAAATGTTTTCTCTCTCCACACACCTTACATCCACTTTACTAAAGGCTTATTTACCATAATTCCTTTTACCTAGCAGATCATGTCTGGCTATGAGAAAAATATTGCAAAGTATACCAAAAGGCAAAAAACACAAGTTGAAGAGACAGAGCAAGCATCAGAACCACATACGACAAACATATTGGAATTATGAGATCAGAAATGTAAAACAATTACATTAATTACATTAATTAATATGCTAGGGGCACTAATGCATAAAGTAGACAGCATGCAGGAATAGATGGGTGATGTAAGTAGAGAGACAAATCTTAGGAAAGAACCAAAAAGCAATGTTAGAGATAAAAAATACTGTAACAAAAATGAAGAATGCCCTTGATGGGCTTATTAATGGACTGAACATAGCTGAGGAAAGAATCTCTGAACTAGAGGGTATCAACAGCAACCTCCAAAACTGAAAAGAAAAGAGAACAAAGACTGGAACAAAACAGAACAGAAAATCCAAGGGCTGTGGAACAACAACAAAATGTGTGATATACATGTGTGGAAATACCAGAAAAAAGAAAGAAAGGAATAAATATTTGAAACAATGACAGAAAATTTCTCCAAATCGATGTCAGACACCAAACCACAGATCAAGCACTAATGAATAAATGCCAAAAAGAATCCAACTACCCTGTACCAGGCACATCTTATCAAACTAGAGAAAATTAAAAGTAAAGAAAAAATGCTGAACGAAGAAACGGTAAAGACACCTTACCCAAAGTAGAACAAAGATAAGAATTACAGGACTTCTGGCCAGAAGAAGCCTGCTTCAGATTGTCTGTTCCCCTATCTCTCTGCCCCTGCTCCTGCACCACTTGTGCGTGTATGCTCTCTCTCTCAAAAAACAAATAAAACATTAAAAAACACCCCCAAAACAGTAAGTCTCTAGCCAGACTAAGAAAAAAAAAGAACACATAAATTACTACTTTTAGAAATGAATGAAGTGATGTCACTACAGTTCCCATGGGCATTTATTAAAAAAAAAATAAAGGAATACTATGAACAACCTTATGCCCACAATTTTGAGAACCTAAATTAAACGGACCAATTCCCTGAAAGACAAAAATCTGCCAAAACTCACACAAGAAGGAGACAGTCTAAAGAAATCTGTATCCTTTAAAGAAATTGAACCCATAATTAATGACCTTCTAAAACAGAAAGCAAAAGGCCAAGGTGGGTACACTGATGAATTCTACCAAACATTTAAGGAAGAAATTATACCAATTCTCTACAATCTTTCAGAAAATAGAAGGGGAATACCTCCTCATTCCATGAGACTAGTATGATCCTAATATCAAAACCAGGCAAAGACATTAAAAGAACACTACAGAGCCATATGTATTATGAACACAGATGTAAAAATCCTCAACAAAGTATTAGCAAATCAAATCCAGCAATGTACTGTAAGAATTATATACTATCATCAAGTGAGATTTATCCCTGCTATGAAAAGCTGGTTCAACATTTGAAAATTAATTAAAGGGTGCCTGGGTGGCTCAATCTTTAGGTGTCTGATTTCAGCTCAGGTCATAATCTCACGGGTTCATGAGTTTAAGCCCCACATCGGGCTCTCTGCTATTAGCTCATGCTTCAGGTCCTCTGTCCCCATCTCTCTCCCCGTCTCCACTTCACTCGTTCTCTCTTTTGCTCTCTTAAAATAAATGAACTTAAAAAAATTAATGTTTATCACATCAAAAAACTCAAGGAAAAAAGATCATGTAACTTTTATCAATACAGAAAAAACATTTGAAAAAATCTATCCATTCATGATAAAATCTCTCAGCAAATTAATAATAGAGTGGAACCTCCTCAACTTGATAATATCTACCAAAAATCTGTAGCTAACATCACACTTAATGTTGAGAAGTTCAAAGCTTTCCCACTAAGATCAGGAAGAAGTTAACAATGTCCCCTCTCACCACTCCTTTTGAACATCGTATTGGAAGTACTAGCTAATGCAATAAGACAAGAAAGGGAAATATAGGGTATATAAATTGGTAAGAAATAACTTGGTAAAAGCAAAGTAATGCTAGTTTTGCAACAGAATTCAAAATCCCAAGTCACTAAATCATATTTCAACTTATCTTAAGTATTTTTGACCCCTCTCTCCACCCAAAAAGAAACAAAATCAATAGATGCTTTCTGTCATCCTCTTTTTTGGAGCTATGACATATAAAGGATATTATCATCATCTGTTAAAACAGGCATAACAAGATTCTTGTAAAAAATCTTATATGCACACAGGGGTGGGAGGGGAAGAGGAAGGGAGAATGCACACATGAGCAGTACCTGACATTTTAAAATGTTATGGCATTATTAAGTTGATTATGAATAGAAATAGATCCCTATATGGAACTATAATTGATAAAGGACAAATGTATACAACCTACAGCATTTCCACAGAGTTCATAAGTATTAAATGGTAGCAAAACATTAAGTGTTACTTACCCATAAGTAGTATGTGAACTGAAGTGCAAAAATAGCAATGCCTTCATTATCAAAGGAGCCAGCTACTGAGCGAGAAATGTAACCTGGCACAATAGCAATAAAACAAGCAGCTAAAAGTCCTGCTCCTTGGTTCCAAAGTTCCCTGGTAAGCAGGAAAGTAGATATAGATGTAAGGCCGCTAAAAGTCGGTGCAAGGAACACACATACGTCTCTTATATGAACTGTTATGTTCAATGTATTTAAAATCCAATGGATGAGGCCAGCTGTTATCATCAACCCTGGGTAAACCTAGGAAGACAAAAATGGAAAATTTAACTGCATATAAAATAAGGGAATTAAAAAGACTAACATAAGTTCTTTTCTTTATTATTACATATTGTTTATAGTAAGTTTGAGAATAAGATCTCAAAACAGTTTGCCTTCTTCACTGAACTTCTACACTACAAAACTAAATGTTCTTTTGTATTGGATACAAAGGAAAAGCTTATAAATGGAGCAATACATATTTAAATAAACGATCAGATAGACTGATTAAAACTGAAAATGTTTAGAAATAGAAAACTGTCGGCAACTTTCTTATAGATTCTACTATTTTTTCACTATAAAACAGGGTCTTCGTCTAACTTACTCTTTTAAAAAAAATTTTTTTTTTTTACATTTACTTTTGAGAAACAGAGTGAGACAAAGTGTGAACGGGGGAGGGGTAGAGAGAAAAGGAGACACAGAATCTGAAGCAGGCTCCAGGCTCTGAGCAAGGGGTCAGCACAGAGCCTGATGCGGGGCTCGAAGCCACAAACTGTGAGATCATGACCTGAGCCGAAGTCGGACGCTCAATCGACTGAGCCACCCAGGTGCCCCCTAACTTACTCTTAAGTTTAGGGTTTTAACAGGCTCCAACGTTGCCCACACTTTTGTGTATGTAAGGGGAGTGAGAAAAAAAGAGAAGAAAAGTTATGTGCCATATTATTTAAGTGTCTTCCTGCCTTCCAAAGCCAAGATTTGGAATGTAAACAGCTCTAAATAGGGAAACAAAACAAAACAAAAAATACAACTAGTCAATTGGTGAATTCAAAGATAATTATTTTGGGATCCTGAAAGGTTGAGCATTTTTACACCACTTAGTATTTAAGGCTGGAAGAGAATAACAAGAAACTACAAGAGGCCAATTAAACCTTACCCTAAAAGAGGAACATGATAACATTAGGAGAATTCAGAGAAAAATAAGTAGGATATTATTTTTGAGCTATTCATAGGTGATTAAATGTGTATTTACATTTCCATCCTTATCTAACACCTGAAAGATTCTTTCCTTTCTTTTATCACAGAAACCACAAAAAAAAAAAGTTACGTTTCTTTTCCTAGCTATACTGATTAAAAGTGCAAACCCTCTATGGTCTTTAACTCCTTCCCTTGCTTCTTCTCCTTAGCACTTACCACCATTTAACATACTTTTCGTTACTTTATTTATTATCAATTAAACTCAACACCCTTAAAAGAATATAAACTCTGGAAGAGCAGGAAAAGTTTCCCCAGCACCCAGAACAACAATTAGCATAAAATAGATGCACAATACCTATTCAGTGCACGGAAGGAGAATGTGATTAAAGAAGGGGGTAAAGTGTGGCAATCATCACAATTCTTAAAAACTAAAATTTTGTGCTTTTTCACATAGAATACCAGGTCCCAACGCACAATTTTGACAGCCATATTAAAAAACAAAATGAAAATGAATCTGAAAGTACCTCTTAAGGTAGTCAATACATCCAAGATAATATGGCAGACTAAGCTGATACACAAAATATAGCCAAAATACATACAAGTAGAGGAGCAAAGGACCTTAAAAACCAACCAAACAAAAACACCCACCCAACAACAAAAACATATTTAAGCTCACAAGAAAGGGAAGCTTCTAGATGCCAAAAACATAGAAGGAATTTAAAGTAGGTTCTGATGCCAAGGGAGCCCCAATGAGAAAAGAAAAACACTCCAGGCTGGACACACATCTTTGAGACTGGAGGCTAGCAGGGCGGCTCCAGACAGGGATCAGAGAAAATACCTAATTCCCAGCACAAACCCAGGGTCTGTTTATGGAACTAGACTGGACAAATTATACCCACCCATCAAGGGAAGCAGTAAGGAATTTTTTTGCCTTACTTCCAAAGCTTTGAATAGAAACAAAATGAGAAACTCATTCAATACATGTGTAAATGTGAGTTCCACATTTACAACAACTTCAGATGTAAGAAGCCTCAAGCTGAGAAATAACCTCTAAAAACTGTCCTAAAACCAGTAAAACCCCTATTAGCTAGGGTGAAAGCAAATGAGAAAAAAGTATTACAAAAATGGTCCCAAATACCAGGACACTTGGAGAAGAAAACAAGCCCTCCAGTGACGACGAATTCAAAATAAAAAGTTATACACATGCCAGGAAACAAACTGTACTCATCAAATACTGCACTAAGGTATGTAACAGGATATATCTTCCTTATCTGCCCTGGAGACCATCATGACTCCTCTCCTTGTTTCTGTATCTCTGTTTACATCAAGGATAAGAAGAGGGGCGCCTGGGTGGCGCAGTCGGTTAAGCGTCCGACTTCAGCCAGGTCACGATCTTGCGGTCTGTGAGTTCGAGCCCCGCGTCGGCCTCTGGGCTGATGGCTCGGAGCCTGGAGCCTGTTTCCGATTCTGTGTCTCCCTCTCTCTCTGCCCCTCCCCCGTTCATGCTCTGTATCTCTCTGTCCCAAAAATAAATAAAAAACGTTGAAAAAAAATTAAAAAAAAAAAAAAAAGGATAAGAAGATGCCCCAGATTAGAAAAACATCTCACTATCATGGAGAACGTATTCTTCTGACACAGAGGGAACATTTATAAAATGTGGCTATATGCCAGGCCACAAATCAAGTCTCAAAAATTTCAAAGGACTGAAATTTCTGTTTGTTCTCTAACCATAATAGAAGCATAAAGTAAAAAAAGATAACTAGGAAATCCTCTTATGTTTAAAACTCAAATTCTAAATAATCCGTGTACCAGTGGGAATTATAATGGAAATTAAATTTCAACTTGAATGAAAATAAAAATACTATGTATCAAACCTTACACATTATAAATGTAGCTAAAACAGTGATTATTGGGAAATTTATAGTTTTAAAATAAATACATCAGGAGTGCCTAGGTGGTCAGTTGAGCATTGGACTGTTGGTTTCAGCTTGGGTCATGATCCCAGAGTTGTAGGATCAAGACCTGTGTACAGCTCTGCACTCAGAGTGGAGCCTGCAGAAGATTCTTTCTCTTTCCCTCTGCACCTCTCTCCCATTTGTGTGTGCTCTCTCTCTAAAATAATAAATGAAATGAAATGAAATGAGATGAAAACAAAGAAAGGTTATTGAGTAAAGTATCAAGAAGTCAGAAAAACATCAAAATAATCTCAAGAAAATGTGGGGAAGGAAATAAATTGAAATTAACATAACAAAAGACAAATATATAATGCAGATAATCAACAACGTCAAAGTTTCTTTGGGTTAAGAAATCTAACAAAAGTGATAAACTTCTAACAAAAAGTAAGGCTAAATATATGTTCCCCATAGATGTCTACCTATCATTTTCTTTTTAACATTCTTCCTACATTCCAGATCCCATACATATTTTCCCTTATGTCACATTCTGAATATAACAGCTTCCCATGAGCTATGATCAATACTCAATTACCTGAAGTAATTTAGGGCAGCTTTAGGACCTAAAAATTGAAACTGATTCTTCTAAATTTCGATTTCCTTCCAAAAAATATGATTTCAACAAAGCTGTTACAGAATAAAATAAAACCGCAAATAACCTGAACTTAAGATGTACTATGACAAGAAATCTCCCCTCCCAGTCTCCCCTTGTTAGAAATAGTGGCTAGTATGAGATAACACAAACATGTGCAGGGAAGGGGTGGGGAGGGAGTGTCAAGAAGAGATTTAGTAAATAAAAAAATACTGGATAATCAGCTACAGAAAATTGTATTAGTTAACTATACAAAGGTTTCAAGGATCTCCATCACCTTAGTAACTAATGATTTACTGAAATAACTATAAAACTTTGTGATTAACATAAATAACTGCAGAGATACTTACAGTACCACCTACTATTCTTCCTAGTGGATACCATGCTCTTTCATCAAACCAGTTTAAAAATTCATAGAACCCATGAGATGCAAGATGATGTGTTGATCTATAGTTAAACCTAGAAAAAACAGGAAAAAAGGAAATGTTATAAAAGTTTGCTTACTAGAAACAAGTAGCTCTTTTTCATATTATAAAAACAAATATCTTTATATTTAACTCTATAGCTACATAAAAATTTCTTTCATAGAAACTGAGTAACATTATTCTCCAAGGAATAGGCTTATAATACTACTAATATAACTAAAAACAAAGGCCCATTCCCCCCCCCCCCAACCCCCCAACCCATGCCTACAAAACGAGTAATGCTCAAAATAACATTTGGTCATTGCTTAGGATGCAGGCAGTACATGGCTATGGATTTAAACAAAATAAGGTGAGGGTACATGGAATTCACCACACGGTCCAAGTCAATGACTCTCAAAAGATTAATAACTACTGACAGAAGACAGCATCAGAATAACTTGACATGGTCGCCTTCAGTCCTACAACCCTAAAAATTACAGGAATAAGCAATAAATTATAATAGCACTAAAACCATAAGAAAATAAAGTGTAAGAGCACTCACTGTAAAACAAGAACGACCTTAAGGAATGAGAAATTTAATCAATGAAAGACAAAAGAGAAATGAGAAGAAATGCACTGGACCATTTTTAGACAAATTTCATCAAATACAAAAACGAACACACCCAAATATCAAATATTTGAGAAAAGTAAGCAACATGAAAGCATCAAAAACAAATGGAAGAATACCATAGGAAGCAGAAATAAGACTACCTACAGAAACTACCTAAGACAGGCCTTGGCAGCCTGATAGGATATAACAATTATAAATATATACACACTCAACATCAGAGCACCTAAATATAGTAAGCAAATAGTAACAGATCCAAATGCAGAAATAGAGAACAATGCAATAATATTAGAGGAATTTCAATGCCCTACTTTCAATACTGGACAGAACATACAGAGAGAATATCAGTAAGTTGATACCGGATTTGAACTACACTTCAAACCAAATGGATCTAACAGATTAATACAGAACATTCCATATAACGGTGGCAGAACACATATTATTCTCAGGCACACACAGAATATTCTCCAGGATATAAATGTTAGGTCACAAAACAAGTCTTAACAAATTTAAGAAGACTAAAACTATATTAAGTATCTTTTCCAACCACAATGGTATGACTCTAGAAATCAAGAAGAAAACTGGAAAATTCATAAACATGTGGAAGTTAAAAACAGTTGTGAAAAACCAATAGGTCAAAGGAGAAGTAAAAAGGACAATAAAAAATATCTCGAGACAAACACAAATGGAAACATAGTAAAACATACAGAATGCAGCAAAAGCAGATTTAAGAGGGAAGTTTACAGCAACAAATATCTACATTAAATAAATAATAAAAAAAAGATCTCCAACAACCTGACTTCACACCTCAAGGAACTAGAAAAAGAATAAACTGTACCCAAAGTTAGCAGAAGAAAGGAAATAACAAAGATTAGAGCAGACATCAATGAAATAGAGACTAGAAAAACAAAAGATCAACTAAACTAAGAACTGGTGTTTTTGAAAAGATAAACAAAATTGACAACCTTTTAGCTAGACTAAGAAAAGAGAGAAGACTCAGATAAATAAAATCAGAAATGAAAGGGGAAATATTATAACCTAAACCACAAAGATACAAAGGATTGTAAGAGACAACTATGAACAAACACACACCAACAAACTGGACAACCTAGAAGAAATGAACTAATAATAAAAACATATAACCTACATCAACACTGAACCAGGAAGAAATAAAGTCAAAACAGAACAATAATAAGGAAATTGAATCAGTAACCAAAAACCTCCCAAGAAAGAAAAGATGGCCTCAATGGCAAATTCCTCCAAACACTTAAAGAATAATTAATGCCAATCCTTAAACTCTTCCAAAAAACTGAAGAAGTGAGAACATGTCTAAACTCAATTTATGAGACAAGACTTACCCTGATAACTGAAGCCAGATGAAGGTACTACAAGGTGAAAAACAAAAAAAACAAAACAAGCTATAGGTCAACATCCCTGATGAACATATATGCAAAAATCAAGAAAATACTAGCAAACCAACAGCACATTCTTTAACACACCATGATCATAGAGCACAACCAACAGGTTATCCCTGGAAGTCAAGGATGGTTCAACATATGGAAATCAATAAATGTGATAACACCAGATTAATAAAAATGAAGAATAAAAATCATGATCATGTCAACAGATGTAGAAAAGGCATTGGACAAAATTCAACATCCTTTCACGACAAAAACTTTCAACAGATTGGGTATAGAAGGAAGGTAATCTGAACATAATAAAGGTCATATATGACAAGCCCACAGCTAACATCAAACTCGATGGTAAAAGGTTGAAAGATTTTCCTCTAAGATCAAGAACAAGACAAAGGTGCCCACTCTCACCACTTCTATTCAACACAAAACTAAAGTCCTATCCAGAGCAATTAGGCAAGAAAAAGAAAAGGAATCCAAGTTGGGAAAGAAGTAAAATTGTTTGCAGAAGACACAATCTTATCTACAGAAAAACCTAAAGACTCCACTAAATAACTGTAGAATAAAAAGGATTCAGTAAAGGTGCAGGGTACAAAATCATTCAAAACTCCGATGCATTTCTACACACTGTGAAATATCTGAAAGAGAAATTAAGAAAACAAACCCACCATTTACAATAGTGTTAAAGTCAATAAAGTACTTAGGAATACATTTAACAAAGGTGTAAGACCTGACCAGCACACTGAAAATGGTGACAATGCAAGAGGCAAGCAAATGGAAAGATATCTCATATTCTTGAATTGAACCATTAACATTTAAGTGTCCACGTTACCCAATGCATTCTACAGATTCTATGCAATCCCTATAAAAATTCAATGGCATTTTTCACAGAAAAAGAAAATCTAAAAATGTTTGTGGAACCACAAAAGGCTTTGAATAGAGAAAGCAATCTTGACAAAGGATGTGGTATCACAAAGGTGGAGGGATCATACTTCCTGACTTCAAACTCTATTTAAAGCTATAGTATTCAAAACAGTATGGTACTGGCACAAACAAAGAAATAGACCACTGGAACAGAATACAGAGCCAAGAAATAAACCCACACATACATAATCTTTGACAAGTGTGCCAAGAACAAACAATGGGGAAAGGATAGTCTTTTTATTTAATGGTGTTGGGAAAGGTGGATATTACATGCAAAAGCATAAAATTGGACCTTTCTCTTACACCATACACACAAATTAACCTAAAATGTATTCTAGAGCGGGGCTCCTAGGTGGCTCAATCAGTTAAGCATCCAACTTTGGCTCAGGTCATGATCTCATGGTTCATGGGTTTGAGCCCCACATCGAGTTCTGTGCCGACAGCTTGGAGCCTGGAGCCTGCTTCGGATTCTGTGTCTCCCTCTCCCTCTGCTCTCCCCTCCCCCCAGCCAGAATTCTGTCTCTCTCTCTCTCAAAGATAAATAAATGTTAAATGTATTTTTAATGTATTTTAATGTATTCTAGAGCTCTTTTGCTCAGGCCTGTGGCGCAGGCAGGATGGGCGAGTTCAAGATCTTCATACTTCCAGGATGCTCCATGGCCACCGACAAGATCAGAAGTGGCATGATAAACAGTACAAGAAAGCCCATTTAATGGTCACAGCCCTGAACGCCAACCCTTTAGGTGGTGTTTCTCATGCAAAAGGAACTGTGCTGGAAAAAGTTGGGGTAGAAGCCAAACAGCCAAATTCTCCCATCAGGAAGTGTGTCAGGGTCCAGCTGATCAAGAATGGCAAGAAATAAAAATAAAAATAAAAAAATCACAGCCTTTGTACCCAATGATGGTTGTTTGGATTTTGTTAAGGAAAATGATGAGGTTCTGACTGCTGGATTTGATCACAAAGGTCATGATGTCAGTGACATTCCTGAAATTCACTTTAACGCTGCCAAACAGCCAATGTCTCTCTTTTGCCTTTATTACAAACCAAGAAGGAAAGCCCAAGATCATAAATTTTGATGGTGAAAACATGACAATAATAAAATAAATCAAGTATTATAGACTGAAACGTGAGACCTGAAACCACAAAATTCTAGGAAAAAAGACACAGAAAATGTTCCTTGGCATTGCCCTTGGCAATTATTATTATTATTATTTTTTTTTTTTCCCAGGAGGGGACACCAAAACCAAAAGCAAAAGTAAAGAGACTATATCAAACCAAAAAGTTAGAATAAGGAAACGACGATATGAAAAGGCAACCTATGGAATGAGAGAAAATATGTGCAAAACATATTGAATAAGCAGTCAGTATCTAAAATAAATAAGGAACCATAGCACTCAATAAGAACAACAAAAACCTCCTCCAAACAAACAAATCCGATTTTTAAAATGTTTTAATTTTGTGAAAGAAAGAGCGTACGCGTGGGGGAAGGGCAGAGAGCAAGGGAGACAGAGGATCTGAAGCAGTCTCTGTGTTGTCAGTACACAGCCCCAGATGGGGCTCTAACTCAGGAACCTGTGAGATCATGACCTGAGTCGAAGTCGACGCTTAACCAATCAGGCGCTGCCAAATCTGATTTTTCTTTTAATTTTTTAATATTTATTTATTTTTGAGAGACAGAGAGAGAGACAAACAGAGCATGAGTGGGGGAGGGGTGGGGACAGAGGGAGACACAGAATCCGAAGCAGGCTCCAGGCTCTGAGCTGTCAGCACAGAGCCCGATGTGGGACTCGAACCGACAAACCGTGAGATCATGACCCGTGCCGGAGTCATCAACGGAGCCACCCAGGAGCCCTGCCAAATCGGATTTTTAAATGGAGCTGAATTATCCCTAAGATAACATATGGTCAACAGATACATGAAAACATGCTCAACATCACTAGCCATCAGGGAAATGCAAATCAAAAATACAATGAGATATACCTCACACCTATCAGGATGGCTATCTATCATCAATAAGAGGTAACAAATGTTGTCAAGGGTGTTGAAAAAAAAATCTCAAACAGAGATGGTGGGAATATAAACTGTTATAGCTATTATGGAAAATGGTATGGAGGCTTTAAAATGGAACCACAATACAATCCAGCAATCCTATTTCTGGGTATATATCCTAAGGAATGAAATCAGTATCTGGAAGAGGTATCTGCACTCCCATGTTCATTGCAGCACTTTCATAACAGCAAAGATATGGAAATAATTTACGTGTCTTTCAATGGATGAATGGAAAAAGAAAACGTAAATATATATAATGGAATATTACTCAGCCACAACACAAAAGGAAATCTTTCTATTTGATTTGTAACAACATGGATGAAACTGGAGGGTATTCTGCTATGAGGAAACAAGCTACAGAAGGAAAAATACTGTGTACCACTTATAAGTGGACTCTTAAAAAAAAGTTTAACTCAGAGTAGGATCGTGGTTGCCAGGGGATGTGGAAATGGGAAGAGGATGGTCAAAGGGTATAAACTGTCAGTCATAACATGAATAAATTATAAGGATTTAATGTACATCATGGTGACTATAGTTAATAATACTATATTGCATACTTGAAATTTGTTGAGTAGATCTTAAGAGCCCTCATCAAAACAAAAGTAACTACCTGAGGCAATGCATGTGTTAAATTGTGTGCTAATCATTTCCCAATTTATGTCTATCAAATCATCAAGCAATATACTTTAAATATATACAACTTTGTCAATTATATGTCAATAGAACTGGAAAGAAGTATTATGAAAAAAATTAAGAAATCTAAAGATAAATCCAGAAGTTTTCATGTTTATCTTAACTGGAGGAAAAAAAAAGCCTCATACACAATCTCGATAAATTTCAAAATGTTAAGGATAACTACAAGTCTCCTAATTTTACCTCCTATCTCTAGTCCTCTTCCTGCTTTCTGTACAGGCAGCCTTGCCTACCCAAGATCCTTTCGTTAATTCATTCTAACTCTCCCCAAAAGATGCTGGTCACAACTGGGTCTCTTCAACAAGTATTACCAGCATGCTCAACAACTTACCAATATTATCTCCCTGCCTACGTAGGTTTTTTAAAATTTGGGTTTAGTTTTACCTTGAATGTCCCAAAGGCATTTCAAACTCAACATCCAATTAAACTCATGATCAGACTCTTCCTACCTACCTCCAAACGAATATATACACTATGTCTGCTTTTAGGGTGTTCTGCCATCTAAATTAAAGCAAAAAATTTAGATGTAATCATTGATGATTCCTTCTCTTTCACATCCTATACACAAATCACAAGTTGTCATACTACTTCTTATTAAAGATCTCTAAAATTTGTCTACTGTAACTGATATCACAAAAACACAAAGGATCATAAAAGACTGCTATGAAGAATTATACATCAACAAATTGGACAATTTGTCTACTCTTTTCCTACTGCAGTACTAGCACTCTAATCCAAGCTATCGCCTTAGGCTACAGCAGTAGTCTCCCAATTCATCCCCCTAGATCCATTTTTGCTCATCTCCTAATTCCCCAATCTATAGGTCTTAAGAACATCTTTTCAAAATGCAAATGTGATCATATTGCAAACCGCTGCTAAACTATTCAAAGGCTTCCTCTTCCAAAAAATTTTTAATAAATTTTAAGAAATTAAAGGGAAAGAAGCTCCACTTCTTAACATGATCAAAGCCACACACAGTAGCCCCCCTTATCTGTGGGGAACACATTCTAAGACCCCCCCCCAGTGGATGTCTGAAACTGCAGATAGCAACGAACCCTAAATACATTTTTTCATATACATACCTATGATGATAATGTTTAATTTATAAATTAGGCACAGAGATTAACAATAACTAATGATAAAATAGAATTATAATATACTGTAATAAAAGTTATGTGAACATGGTCTCTCTCTCAAAATATCTTATTGTACCATATTCATCCTCCCATGCTGAAACTGCCTATGTGATGAGATGAAGTGAGATGAATGATGTAGGCACTGTGATGTAGTCACTGTTGACCTTCTGATGAGAGAATCATCTGCTTCAAGACTGCAGTTGGCCACAGTTAACGGAAACCACGGAAAGCAAAACCACAGATTTGGGAGGAGGGGGTTTCACTACTGAATCTATCCTTCAGTTCTCCAGACTCATTTTGCTCCTTCCCAGGATCTTCAGACTACTACTAATTCCCTTTCCTTGGATGACTAATATCTCCCCTCTCTTGGCGTAAATAACTTATCCTCAAACCTTAGCACATTTCTAGGATACTGTTCTGAAAATGTTCCATGTACTTTTCTTCCTAATACTTGCCACAGATGTAATTTCACATTAGCTCACCTGATTAATATTTACCTCACTAGATAAATACTCCCAATTAGGATGCTACTGTGTCTCCAACATCTAGAACAGCATGTAGTAGACAGTAGCCCTCATGTATTTGTTGAATGAATAACTGATTTCATAAATATGTTTTCCAGTGGGTGTGAGATCACGACAGCTTCCCAGATAGCTACCTAATGCCAATTTTAAATGGCATCCCCAAATTAAAGACTAAGACTGATTTAATTGTATTTCCTGAGATGGAAACCTGAAGGCATAATCAAAAAGTTAAACAAGAGAGCTCACTAAAATTCTACTGGAAATCTAGTCAAGGTACCTAAAAACTAAACATAAACAGAAGTAGAATGTTTAGTCCCATTTTATCCCCAGGATCAAATTACTCCTGGTATGTAAGACTCCCAGAACTCCCTTATGGATTCTCACATACCCATTCTCTTTGATTTTTCAGTTTACTTTCCTCCTGCCTGAATGGTCATTTATTTTTTACCCATTTTCTGGCTTAGTTTCCAACCCACTGGCATGAAGGTTCTTCTGAATGTCCTATGGCTTTCATCTCTTACCCCCTGGAAGTGAAACAACAGGACTACAAAAGGCAGTACATTTTTTTTTACAGTTTATTTATTTTGAGAGAGAGAGAGAGAGAGAAAGAGAGAGACAGAGAGAGAGGGCGCACACAGGGAGGGGCAGAGAGAAAAGGAGAGAGAATCCCAAGCAGGCTCCTTGCTGACGGCACGGAGCGTGATGTACGGCTGGAACTTACAAACCGTGAGATCACGACCTGAGCCGAAACCAAGAGCTGGATGCTTAACCAACTGAACCACCCAGGAGCCCCAAGGCAATACACTCTCATTTTACAGGGCACTTTCAGTGTTAGCGCAGTCGCTATTTTTTTTTTTTTCAGACCCGTAACACAGTACCACATTCTCACTCCTCCCCCAGATGACACAGCACTCAACTAAACAACCCTGTGTGGCAGCAAAACTAACTATGACTATAGAAATAATAAGTAAATAAAAAGTGGACATTCTCTCCAAGAGTTCTTGTTGCTTGGTAATATTACCAACACGGGATTATCAAACATGATTTCTGCCAACAATGATAACTATGTGTTGACATTTCCATGATGACTCCGGAGGTTGAATACTTTTCATATATTTATTAGCCATTAAAAATTTCCTCTTGGGTAAAATGTGAAGTGCTTTAGACATTTTTTTTCTAGGTGATTTAAATAAGTTCCTTAAACATTTTTTAATGTTTATTTTTGAGAGAGACAGAGCCTAAGCAGGGGAGGAGCAGACAGAGAGAGGGAGACACAGAATCTGAAGCAGGCTCCAGGCTCTGAGCTGTCAGCACAGAGCCCAACATGGGGCTCCAACTCACAAGCCATAAGATCATGACATGAGCCGAAGTCGGCCGCTCAACTGACTGAGCCACCCCGGTGCCCCTAAGTAAGTTCTTTATAAGCTATAAACTTCTTTTATTACGTGGCTTCTCTTTTCACTCACAATGGTATTTAAAAGAATAGAAATTCTTGACATAAACCTAATTTGCCAACCTTCTGCTATAGGGTTAGTGCTTTTCTCCTGGTTAAACAAGTCCTTCCCTACCCCAAAGTCATAAGGATATTGTTTTATTTTCTTCTTCATGACCATTTACAATTTCAACTTACTCATTTAAGTCCTTAATACACTTGGAATGGATTATTACACATGGTAAGAAATAGGGATCCAATTTTATTTTTACTTCCTCCTTACAAATGATCATTCTCCCATCATTTATTAAAACAATGATCTTTTCTCCATTGTTCTACAGTTCCACTTCCATTATATTTTAAGCGTTTGTTAATGTGCAGATCTGTTTTTGGATTCTATTTTGTTCAAGTGGCCTTTATGTCTTGCATCAGTAATATGCAACCTTGGGGCGCCTGGGTGGCTCAGTCAGTTAAGCATTCATCTTTGGCTCAGGTCATGATCTCACGGTTGGTGAGTTTGAGCCCCATGTCAGGCCCTGTGCAGACAGCTCAGAGCCGAAAGCATGCCTTGGATTCTGTCTTCCTCTCTCTCTGCACCCCCGCCCTCAAAAATAAACATTAAAAACTGTTTTTAAAAAATAACATGCAACCTTTATTACTGGAGCTTCAAGTATTATATCTTGATATCTGGTACAACTTTTTTACACTGTGTTTTTTATTTTGTCCTTTTACATTTCTACATAAATTTTAAAATAAGCTTGTCAATTCCATCAAAAAAAAAAAAAAAAAAAAAACCCCAAACAAAAAAAAACCCAAACACATGTGGTGTTTTAATTGGAAGTCCATAACTCCATATATCAATTTGGGAAGAATTAACATCTTTACAATACTGACTCATCAAATCCATAAATGTAGTTTATCTCCTTCATTTAAATCTTCTTTAATGTCTCTCCAGAAAATGTATAATTTCACCTTAGAGGTCTTGGAACATCTTTGCTTAGATTTATTCCCATCTTTAATGGTATCTTCAATTATTTTTTAAAACTTGTTTGACACTGACAGGAAATCTGATATTTTTACATCAACTTTATAACCAGAAACCTTGCAAATGCTTATTCTAAATTGACAATCTTTTCAGTCAGCAGAAAAATAGAATCATATTAATTACAAAGTAAACAAACTTAATTGAAATAGTTAAGATACACAATATGAAATTCCAAAATGGAATAATCTACTACATTTCAAACTATAAGGGCATGGAAACTTTATTCAAATTAAATCTCCACGAAAAATAAAAGACGAAAGTGTATTTTTCAATAGAAATGAAAACAAAGTTCTTGAGGCTACATATAGTTGCAGTGATGTTAACCAGTGAGGTTAACTATTTCATCTAATTTATTTCAGTATTTTGTTTTGGCTCACAAGATTGATACCTATGTATATTAGTCAAAATTTTTATAAACAGTAATCATCTTTTAAAAGTTTTCCTTGTTGTGGGGCACCTGGGTGGCTCAGTTGGTTAAGCATCTGACTTCAGCTCAGGTCATGATCTCACGGTGCATGAGTTCGAGCCCTGCATTGGGCTCTATGCTGACAGCTCAGAGCCTAAAGCCTGCTTCGAATTCTGTGTCTCCGTCTCTCTCTGCCCCTCCCCCACTTGTGCTCTGTCTCTGTCTCTTGCAAAAATAAACAAAAATTAAAAAAAAAAAAGTTTTCCTTGTTGTTAAAAATATTGTTTAATTAAATGATGCAGAAGTTTGGAGCCTAACAGGAAATTCTGATTCAAAACTGAACAACCACATAATTGTACTCCTCACTGTGTGTGTCTGTACTTACACACATACATATAAACTGTATTTATAAAAATTAAACCAGAAGCATGCAAATCTAACTTTATAAAATATCATGACCCTATGTTGCAGATTCAGCGTTAATACAAATATAGTCTGATTATTTTCTTTTATGTGAATTCCCAGAATCCCTCCATTGGGAATATTAAAAACTCAATCCAAACTAAATAGACATTTTTCCAAAGACATACGAATGACAATGGGTACATGAAAAGGTGCTCATCACCGCACATCAAAACCACAATGAGATATCACCTCACCTGTCAGAATGGCTATTTTTAAAAAGACAAGAAATAAAACAAGTATTGGCGAGGATGTGGAGAAAAGGGCACCCTGGTGCACGCTGTTAGTAGCAATGGTGCAGCCATTATGGCAAACTGTATGGAGGTTACTCAAAACACCAAAAGTAGAACTGCCACATAGGATCTGCCAATTCCACTTTCGGGTATTTATCTGAAGGAAACAAAATCACCATCTCAAAAAGATATCTGCACCCCATGTTCACTGCAGCACAGCCAAAACATGGAGACAAACTAAGATTCCATCAATTAATGGATAAAGAAAATGCGGTGTGTACACACACACACAGAAATATTATTGTTCAGTCACTACAAAGAAGGAAATCCTGCCATTTGTGACAACAAGGATAGACCCTGAGGGGATCTGCTAGGTAAAATAAGATAAAGACAATACTGCATGATTTCACTTACGTACGTAAGAAATCTAAAATAAACCCCTCATAATTGCAGAACAAACTGATGGTTGCCAGAACTGGGGGACAAGAGGTGGGTGAAACGGGTGAAGGTGGTCAAAAGGTACAAGCTTCCAGTTATATGTTACGTCCTAGGATGTAATGCACAGCATGATAACTATAGTTAACAATACTGTACTGTGAATCTGAAAGTTGCTATTAGAATAGATCTTAAAACTCATCACAAGGAAAAAAAATCTATAGGTGTGGTGATGGATGTTAAAACTAAATTTACTGTAGTAATCATTTTGCGGTATATACATATATCAAATCATTATGTTGTACACCTAAAACTAATCTACTGTTCTATGTTAATTAATCTCAATTTCTTACAAAAAGAACCTAGGGGGAAAAAGTTAATAAATTAGGAGAACAAACCAACAACCCAATCCAAACAAATATAAAAAGCATCTGGACCAACAACACAACTACTCTGGATTCTATTATAGTAAATAGCTGAAAAATGAATTTATCAGCTTTCAGTTTCACCTTCTTGAGTAATTTTAGCATGGTCCTTCCAAGGTCTTTGTTCCATCTACATAGAAACCCACCACAAGCATACATTTTACTCTCTCTTCCTCATGCAATCCTCTCAAACCTGAAATTCACTCCTGAAGAAGCTTCTGTAATATTCTATCCTCCCTTTTCCAGTCCATTTTCACTTGTGCTTTGAAAACGTCACGTTAATATCTCTACTCTAGTTCACCTAAGATATTTTTCCTTAGTGATTTTTGTATACTTGGAGGTATCCCAGTCCATGGCACTTCACTCACGAGACTCAACTGTTTTAGTTAATTCTTTTTGCACACCAGTCATTGGAACACAGACTTAAATTTTTGTCTTCTATTCCCTTCTTCATTAAACCCAAGCAACTGTGTGCACAAAAGCAGTCTTCAATCTCAGCATGTCCAATTTACATATTTAAAAAATGTGTAAGTAACTGGAGTGGGGTGATAGAGACAAAACAAGAGGACCATAAAGTGGTAACTGTTGAAGCTGGGCTGTATGTACTCAAGATTCATTATAGTATTAGCTCTACCTTTTTCTTTTTATTAGAGAGAGACAGAGAGACGGCGGGGGGGGGGGGGGGGGGGGGCGGTGGGGAGTTGGGGAAGGAGGGAGAATCCTAAGCAGAAAGGAGCCTGAGGCAGAGCTTGATCCAAGAACCCGGGGATCAGGACCTGAGCCGAAATCAAGAGTTGAACGCTCAACTGACTAAGCCACCCAGGTTCCCCAGCTCTAACTTCTGTGTATGTTTCAAATTTCCCATGAATGTGTATGTGTATATGTATGTACGTGTATAGTTTACATATACGCTGTCTTTGAATAGCCACACAATACATATATATGTAAACTTTATTATGGAAAATATCACACACAAACTTACTCTCATATACAAATTATAGCTTCCCCCAAGTAAAACTAGGTAAACTGACTGAGAAATGAACGTATTAAAGGTCAGGAGTCACCAAAATAAAATGGAAATAAAAGAAACACAAGTGGTAAAATAACCTCTATCTTAAAATAGTCTGAGAACACTAATCAGATTTTAAATATATCCCATCTTTTACTAATATTGTCAAACAACTTTCAGTATTTTAACTTCAATAATTTATTTTGAAACAAGTGTGACAAAAGATGGCAATTATTAAATACAGATGATAGCTACATGAAGATCATTATGGGTCTACTTTTGGTTTATGTAACATTTTCATGAAAGTTTTTTAAAAATAATGAATGCTTCCCCCAAATACTCTCAACCCAATCTCTAGAGCCACTCTGCAATTCCAGTGTGTGGAAAAATGACTTTATTAAGACAGACAAAATAATTCTCACATGGACATGTTTAATTTCTGAAAGAAGCATATCAGTAATTCCACTACTTGCCAGTAACAAGCAAACTGATAGTTTAAAAATGTAAGAAAAAAATGGGGATGAAAGAGTACATGTGATTTTTAAATTTGATAAAGAAACAGCAATAGCCATATTACAAATTAAAAGAGGTCTTAAGAGGGGTGCCTGGGTGGCTCAGTCAGTTAAGTGTCTGACTCTCGATTCTGGTTCAGGTCTTGCTCTCATAGTGAGATCAAGCCCTATGTTGGGCCCTGTCCTGACAGCATGGAGCCTACTTGAGATTCTCTCTCTGCCCCTCCCCTACACACACACTCTTTCTGTCTCTAAATAAAAACATTAAACAACAATAACAAAAAAATAAAAGAGGGCTTACAAGACCCACCTTTACATAGAAGCTAAGATATGTTAATTTTGTTTTCTTCTGCAATGTTTATTAGGTAAGACCTAAAGTGTCTTTTGGCTTTCTAAGACACTGCATTCTATAACTGCTTTTCCCTGTATCTACAGGAAACAATGGAAAGTAAGAAAATAGGAATAAAGAACTTGATTCTGAAAGCCACACACCTGTTTTGGGTTTTTTTTTAAATCCTTGGAAATCCTATAGTTTATAATTGCTTCATCACAACATACCTTTCAAAAATTAAGCAAAGCTTATGTCCTTGATTTAGGGAGAAGAGACTACCCCTTAAAGTAGCAGCATGAGATTAAATGATGGAATCCTATTTATGGAAAAAAGGTTCTATCTCTTGGGTTCTAGTAGAGATAGTACAATTCTGTATTCAAAACATTACAGCTTAAGTAGAAATTTACAAGCTGGATGAAGGCTTATCCAGCATATACGGTATTGTTTCTTTATGAAAACAAACACTAAATTCCACCCCATTTGCAACCTAGGACTACCTTTATGAACAAGGAGAAAAGGACACTAGCAGCTGCCTCTATGAATTCCTTCTATGAATTTGGTTGGAGATGTAACCACTTGTACATTTGGTTTTGGATTTAATTCATCTAATATAAAATACCTAATGTACACTCAAAACAATAACAACAACAAAATCTCGTGATTATGTGCTGAAGCAAAATATCACAATATACCCTCAATCTTAAAGGTTAAATAAAAAATTATGCCTCAACCTTAAAATTAACCTATGGCTTTTCTACCTTCAAAAAGAAACCTCTGAGGTGGGAAAGGCTTTTATATGTCTAATTAACTTTCCAGTTCTCTGCAAAAATATGGCAGTGTGTCAGGTAAAAAAAAAATAACATAATTGGAAAATGCCTAAGAATGAATTAAGTAGAAGAATAGTATATAGTTATCCTTAATGCTATAACTAACCTAAAGGCACCTAATACTTCTGGGACTAGCTTTTGAAACATAATATATGGCCCATGTAGAATTTGAACTGGAAAAGGTAAGAAATAAAAGTTTCACTTAATTCATAGCAGGAAGTAAAGGACAGACAAACTTCTCGCCCAAAGACAAGAGCTAAAGTAAAGGTGACACTGAAAGTAAAACGCAAGTTTCCCAAGGGCCAGTTCTGTCATTCTTTTCCCTAAACTAGGTTACATCTCTAAAACTATCTACCAAATGCATACAAATAATTAAATCTTTCATTGAAGTTTGCTATTTGACATTTCTGAAGAAGAGAGGAAGGGAGGTGAGGGCAGGTGATGTTAATCCTTCATAACGCTGACGTTAAGCTGATGGTCTCAAATAAGTGCCCGCTATATCCTTTTCTTACACAGATACAAGATTAATACAGTGTTAGATAAACACAGTAAAAATGCTAGCAATTTAGAAATCAGGATTTATAGAATAGATTCAAACTAGAAGCAACCAGTGGTGCCTGGGTGTCTCAGTCGGCAAAGCGTCCAACTTTGACGTCACGATCTCGTAGTTCGTGGGTTTGAGCCCTGCGTCAGGCTCTATGCTGACAGCTCAGGGCCTGGAGCCTGCTTCAGATTCTGTGTCTCCCTCTTTCTCTGCCCCTCCCCCACTCACCCTCTATCTCTCTCAAAAATAAATAAACATTAAAAAAAATTTTACAAACCAGAAGTAACCAGTATAAATACAGAGGCAAAGAGTGACAAACATGTTCCACATTCCAAAATCATTCAGTCCACAAATACAATTTTCTTAAGACAATGCAAGCCTAGTTTAGCTTAGCCTTTGCAAATAAAATCTAAGAAACAAAAGAATCAGAAAGGAGGGAAGAAACAAAGGAGAGGCAAGCAGCCTTGATCAATGATGGTGCTGAAGAACAAATACAAGTAGCAATGAGGGGAGGAGAGGAGGGAGGTAGAGCAAAAAGAAAGGGAAGCCGTGGAGCACTATGCCAAGTGATCGACCACATCTCAACACAGCCCCCTTAAGACCTGAGGCACCCTAGTGTTTTAACATGCCTTGAGATGAGAAACCAGATTAAACTTACGTTTCTATCAAAAATAAGGATACATGGACTCTAAGTGAGCGCTCAGAGTTGTCCTCTATGGATACATAGCATGTCTTTCAAAAAACTTCCCCCAAACTCTCGCCTGTCAAAATATTAGAATAGTATGCGCCTCTAAGGGTGAATAGTACGGTTTTCATTTTTGAAAGATACAAATCTTATTATTATTATTTTTTTAATTCTTGAGCAACAAGTATGCACCAGGTTTCTGTCAGGCGCTAGGAACAGAGCATTGAAAAGGACAGGCAAAGTCACGGCTCTCCTGAAGTTTAAGTGCAATAAACACAAACCAAGTAATTATAGACTGAAACAAGAGCTTTGCAAGAAATTAACGGAATGAAATAAAAGAGTGAAATGGGAAGAAGGGAAGGAGGGGGGAAGGGGAAAGACTGCTTTAAGAAAGGTGTAAATGGAGTCTTACAATATTTCTGAGACCTTTAAGAATGGGAGTAACCAATCATTCTAAAAGGGGAAAGAGCTGTCCCTACATAGAGGAAGTAGCAAGGGCAAAGACCTCAAGGTGGGAGCTTTTAGCATGTTTAAAAAGAAAGGTGTTCAAGAAGGGGAGTGGCCCTATTTATCGATCATCATTTTTAAAAACTGTTAACAACTGCTAGGTACTATAGAAGAATCGCTTTCATTTAATCCCCACACACAAAAATAAACCCTCTGAGGTAGAATACAACACTATGTCCAATTTAAAGATGATGAGAGACTAAGGTACAAAGATGTCAAATAACTTATCCAAAGTCATACAGCCATTAGGGGTCAAACTGGGATTTGAACTAGGCAGCTTTGACTCTGGTGGGCATAGTGAATCTTATTAGCGAATTTCAAACAGTTCCCTGTGCTTCAGGGATTCCAAAGAGCCCCCTCTGGAACTACATTTCTGATATGAGTCAGGTATAAACGTTGAAGGGAGTAGGATACACGCTTATGAAAAGATCACTATCCTATTTAATATACATTTACCTGTTTATATATTAGATTCTTGTGTAAACCTGCATTTGAAGAAAGGGTTCAAGAGCTAAAACACGTGTTTGAAAACCACTGGTGTATGTTTAAAATTATTGAAGCAAAAAAACCCATCAGCACAGTTTTTTTCTTTTAAAGAAAAAATTTTTTTAACATTTATTCATTTTTGAGAGACAGAGCACAAGAAGGGGAGGGGAAGAGAGGGAGACAGAATTTGAAGCAGGCTCCAGGCTCTAAGCTGTCAGCACACAGCCTGACGTGGGGCTCGAACTCATGAGCTACGAGATCATGACCTGAGCCGAAGTCAGACACTTAACTGACTAAGCCACCCAGGTGCTCCAGCACAGTTCTCTTAAGATGTGTTAAGATGTAACTTTGAACCCTGAAGTTTATGGCCTTTCCTGAGTTACTCTGGAAACAGAAGGACAGAGAAGTCCAATATTATCACTGATTATATCATTTTAGACCAAAACTCTTTGGTACATATTACCTTTTAAACAATCACAGCCAGAATACCCACTACCTTGAATGTTACAATCATTCTGCCAGAGAGAGAACTTTGGAAGACGGAACACAACAAGTTCTCAGCTGGGAAGAAATACATTATCACTTACACTCTTTTTTCATTGACCAGTTCTTCTCACTTCCAGTTCATGGCCCCACACCTGTGCTCAGAAGAGAGGGGGAAACTGGCTATTGCTGAATTGCACTGATGACTACCATATATGTTGTGCTGTTTTGTAAATGAAGCAAAATTAATTACTGATGTATGATAGATATGATCTTCTTTATGCCACACATAACTTAAAGGTTATGTGTGCAGGTATATGTACACAAACATTTCAAAGACTGTATATTCTTCAAAGAAATCCTAGGAGACTACATAACAAGTTGTCAATAGATTGTGCCTCATTCTTTGACTATTTTTTTTAGTGTTTACTTTTGAAAGAGAGCACGTGTATAAGCAGGGAAGGGACAGAGGGAGACAGAGAATCTAATGCAGGCTCCATGCTGTCAGTGCAAAGCCCGACGTGGGTCTTGAACCCACAAACCATGACATCATGACCTGAGCTGAAGTCAGATGCTCAACCAACTAAGCCACCCAGCAGCCGCCCCCCCCCCCGACTTTGACTTTTTTTTTAAACAATGAGCAATTATTAAAAAAGGAAAAAAAAAAAAAAAGCCTAGACCAAAAAAAAAAAAAAAAATCGTAGCCAGGAAACTTTATTAAGTACTGCTTGACCAATAAATAACCATCACCACCACCTTATTAGCATCACACACAATGCTTTTACCAAGGCTTTCAACAAATATTACTTTCACAAAGGAGATACAATGCAAGAGGTCCCCATCTTTGCCTCAAGGTTCTCCCCTTCTTGGCACCTTTCTTATGCTTCATATATTAAACCAGTTCAACCACTGTGTGTCTCCAGATAACCACGCTTTTCTCGGTAAATTATAATTTCTAATCTTTACTCCCTCAAGGTTTATTTCCCATCTTATAAAGGCATATGTAAGCATGGGTAACACATAATTTTCCAAAAGACTTGCAATCCCTCCTTCCTCTTCCTTCCACTATCAACACAGGCTTTATTTTCCCCAATCTTTCCTCCCTTATACACCAGCTTGCCACACAAATGTAAAACAACTACTCTGAGACAATATCTAATGATAACATGAAAATAATGTCTGCTAAAATCTGCATATTCAATGTATCAAAAAAATGAGAAAAGATGGGAAAATATTTCTTCTCACAGCTTTTTCCTTCATGGTTTTTTTAAAAAAAAAAAAATTTTAACGTTTATTCATTTTTGAGAGACAGAGAGAGCATGAGCAGGGAAAGGGCAGAGGGAGGGAGACACAGAATCTGAAGCAGGCTCCAGGCTCTGAGCTGTCAGCACAGAGCCCGACATGGGGCTCGAACTCACCAACTGTGAGATCATGACCTGAGCCGAAGTCGGACGCTCAACCGACAGAGCCACCCAGGCGCCCCTTCCTTCATGGTTTTTAAAATGTTTACAAGGTATAAAACAGAAACTTTGGAATTTCTATTTGATCTAAAACAGCTAATTTACTTTTATAATATACACACTGTATAATAAATTAAAAACTTATAAGATACCTCATAAGCTCTCATTAGAAAGAAAGAATGCAAGACAAACATGCTAATAAGTTAATTCTATTGTTTCTATTGCCCATTACTGCAACATCTCTCATGACATATACAACTTCATTATAACCAAAATCATCTATCAGTATTTTGACTTGAACTACTAATGAGATTTAAAGTTTAGCAATTTGTTTTGAATTTCTTCCTCTTTCCCCTGTTATCAAGTATTTTCTAATTTCACAGGAATTTCAAGTACAGTTGTTTCTCATCCTTTATTGAATTAAAAAAAATCACACTTTACTCTTGTTACTAACAAGTGAGAAAATTATTCATTTACTCATTTCAGAAATGAAGTCTATATAAGACTTATTTTGGCCATCTTAAGAAGCCATTCTCCCTAGGGGCGCCTGGGTGGCTCAGTCGGTTAAGCATCCGACTTCAGCTCAGGTCACGATCTCGCGGTTTGTGGGTTCGAGCCCCGCGTCGGGCTCTGTGCTGACTGCTCAGAGCCTGGAGCCTGTTTCAGATTCTGTGTCTCCCTCTCTCTCTGACCCTCCCCCGTTCATGCTCCGTCTCTCTCTGTCTCGAAAATAAATAAATGTTAAAAAAAAATAAAAATAAAAATAAAGAAGCCATTCTCCCTCTTTCTGAAGGAAAAAAAAGTGCCAAAAATCTGTAAAAGTGGCTAATTTGTAGCTCCTTTTGGCTTTCACTCTTAGTGTAATACAGTATTTGAATAATTTTCTACCCTAAGTGAAGCAATGGAAACTCACCTTCTCCATTATGTATTTTTAAGACTTAACTATTTCAATGTGTCTCTTTTCTTCCTAGCATTAGCCTAGGTGTTCCATAAGAGAAACACTTTTCCTATTTCTTCAACCACTATAGCAAAAACTGCAATATGAAAACAAGAAGAAAAAGCACTCTTTTAAAGAAGGTTACTGTTTTTATGGAAAAGACCAATTTTTCTAACTTTAGAATGCTACACTACTTCCTAAAGAATGCTGTTTAACCACTATCAGCTCTATTAAAATAATAAAATCTGTGCTAACTATGTAAAGGGTTGGCTCTGTCCTAAGGGTGACCATCTGAATATGAAAATTCCAAATGAGACATAATTCACCAAAGCATCACAAGGTTTTTATTGTAATTTCTATCCCTGAAACTGACCTCTGTTCATTTTTCTGATTTAATAGTAACTTTTCTACTCTACGTCACGCTTTAGAATTAGTAAGATAGTCTTTATAATTTTTTCAATTTGCCCTCACAAATAACTCAGGATATATATTAGTCATTAAAGATAAATTAGCTATGTTTGATTTCTATAGATTATGATCCAGCCAATAAACTTCTAAGAACTAAAACTGTCCGAAAGAATCATGGAGTTGTCTCAGTAACACGTATCTTACTTGTTCTCTTAGAGAAAGCACAGTATTCCCACACCAACGTTGTGAACTGTACCTTCATTTTGGAACCCTAGATTTTCACACCTCAGGGCAACATACAGGACAAGTGAGTGATATATCTTTCTTTTGTAAATGGGAAATGGATGACTGTACAATAAGATATGGGGGTGGGGAAATCAGTGTGATGCTTAAACCTCAGTTTTAAGTAAAGAAGCTGAGAATCTGAAAATTCCCTTGCAAGTATCACATGCCTCTAAATCCCTTGGATGAAAAAAAAATCAAGTACCATACAAAGACATTTTCTTAGTTACAACGCTCCAAATATTGATGTCAAAGCTTGGTCTACACTGTTCTCTTTTCAACATTACCTCTTCTCTTTTTCTTATCTATTTCCTGAACTTTGACTACGATGTAGGATTCCCAAGTACACAATTCCTTTTTCTAAATTCTAAATCCATACATTGAACAGCCTACTTGAGTATCTACTTAGAAATCTGTCTCCACAGATACGATACTCAACATACCTACAACTGAACTCATTATTTACTCTACCCTCTACTCTTAAAGTAGCTCTCTATCTTAATTAAAATGTTACCATTATCACTGGTATCTGGGAATCATAAAATCCTCATTCCCTATCCTTAGCTCTTAAATTCCCCTAATTAAAGCCCTCTTCATATTTTATCTGGATCATTTCACCTGCCTCCTGACTTCCTAGCTTCCAGTATTTCCTTCCAATGGGAAATCCATTCTCCACACAACAGAAAAGTTTCTCTCTAAAATGATTATACCAATCCTTCAACTGTTTCCCCAAGTCTACAGGATGAAGTCCTAATGTTTTTAAGACTCCCTTCCCTATCCTTACCCTGAAATGGCTCTTCCTACTTCTTTCTCACCTTACATACCTCAACTTCTGGTTCTATGCTAAACCATACTGTTTGTGATTTTTCATACTTCCATACCTTTGCACAAGATGTTCTTGTCACCTGAAGAGCAAATCCTCCTTTAGTATCCTCCCACACCTATCTTTCAAGACCTAACTCAAAAGACATCTCCTCCTAAGCCTTAACTATCCTTTTCAGATAAGGGTTGGCACTTCCTCCCTTTATACGTTTATATTGCACTTTTTATTTTACCTTTTTCAACACAACATGCTAAACAGCATTAATTTACTTAGTAGGTTCCATTGTAAATAATAATATCAAAACACAAACAGTGAACATTTTAATGAGTGATTATGAATTATATACTGTCCTATATACCTTTATGTGTATTAGTTTATTTAACCTTCATGACAACTTATTGATATGGGTATTATTGTCATACCTAATTCACAGATGAGAAGACAAATGCAGAGGTTAGGTAATTTGTTCAAGATCATTCAACTAATAAATAGCAAAGTCCACAGTCTTTCTCACTTGATTTGGTGTCTAGCCAAAAATAAATGAATTGATCTTCCTACCTCAGCACCAAGCACAGTGCCTGGCATACAGTAAGTTCAATAAATGTTTGTTAAAGTGTCTGAGCATTTTATATATGATCCAATTTAAAAAATTTTTCCACAAATGTCCCAAGTAAAGTGATTTAGTGCCAGTATGAGGTTGAGCTGTATAAAATGTTTTAACTCTCACTCTAAGGTAAACTATTCTTTCCATAAAAATACAATATTCAGGTAGAAGGTAATAAAAATGGTGTGACTGACTTAATTAAATTTTCATGTGTTAACAGTTCCATATAGCTCAGTCAATGCATTTGGGTCCGTTTTTCTGTTCTGGTCTCTATATCAATCCTCTAGATCACTCACAAAACTATCCAGTACTGTATACAGAAATGAAAAACATCTGCTGCAGCCAGCCAAAAGAATTTGTTCCACTTACTCTTTTTTAACTTCCATAATTACCAATCTCAGTCCTATTCTAACAACTCTCCGCATCATGTTTTTCATTATATCCTAGCCATGGGGGCCTTATTTTTGCCCCTTCAACATGCCAAATTGTTCCTGCTTGGAGGAATGCTCTTAATTTAGATCTTCACAGAGCTACCTAACTCCTCGTCATTTTGATCTTAGCATAAATATCACCTCAAAAAGGCCCCTTCACTTCCAGATGTATAGTGGTAGATCTATAGATACATCCCAGAACTAGCTACCATATTATTTTTTTCATAGCCTTTATCACGACTGAAATTATCTAGATCTTTGTTTATACATTCACCTGCCAGAAAATAGGTTCCATTACAACAGAGACCCCTGTTTACATTCCTAACCCTTGACACTTTGACCGGCACAGTTCTCACACAATAAATATTTGTTAAAATGCCTTGAATACTGAATATACCATTAGTACTAAAAGCCTATGCAATCAAAGCCTATTAAAAAACTTAGTTTTAAAATCCTATGATCTGTAAGATGCCTTAATTTAACTTCTTATTCCACAAAAACAATAAAGATAATATAGTATGATAAAGGACAAAAGAAGTATAGACATAAAAATTCAAGAGTAGATAAAAACACACCAAAATGTACATCATAAGGGCCTATACGTTTAAAAACTAAATCTAACTTCATTTCCCAACAATGAAAGCCAAATAGAAGCACCTGGCTGGCTCGGTTGGTGGCACACACAACTCTTGATCTTGGGGTTATAAATATGAGCCCCACGCTGGGTGTAGAAATTCCTTAAAAATAAAATCTTAAAAAAAAAAAAGCCAAATCAGAGAGATATGAGTGACACAGGTCTCAACAGAAAGGATAAAAATGTCATTTCCTCAATCAGATTATATTTTGACTGAAAGTATAATATGACAGTATTTTTAAACTAAAATAAGGGTGGCTGGCTGGCTTGTATGGTTGGTAGAGCACACAGTTCTTGATCTCATAGTTGTGAGTTCAGCTCACATTGAACACAGAGCAGAGCTTACTTAAAAAAAAACAAAACAAAACCCATGGTCTTTAGCTATGATACTAAATTCTATTTGTTAAAAACTAAAATAGAATACAGATATCAAAACACAGTGACTCTAACATGAAGTTTAATTTAAAAAAAATTTTTTTAAACATTTATTTATTTTTGAGAGAAAGAGAGCACGAGGGGGATAAGGACAGAGAGAGAGGGAGACACAGAATCCGAAGCAGGCTCCAGGCTCCGAGCTGTCAGCACAGAGCCCGACGCGGGGCTCAAACTCACAAACCGTGAGATCATGACCTGAGCAAAGTCAGACGCTCAACCAACTGAGCCATCCAGGTGCCCCTAAAGTTTAATTTTGCAATCAAGCTATTTTTAACTCTTTACAGGTTTTTAAGGCTAGGTACCACCTCAAGAATAAGAGCAACAAGATTAGAAATAGGAGAGGCAGGACACAGTAAGTTAACAGGTGACAAATAAAGAGATATTTGCAGCCACAGAGTTTCAGATTTTGACATTCCTAAACATCTTGCCAAATTTACATTTCCCCAACAAAACTGGTATTATAAGTGAGAACAAGCATTTCTGATGCTTGTTCCACTAAAAAAAAAAAAAAAAAATCAGATTTACTGAAGCAAGTATTTCTTCTTCATCATTCTTATAACCACGTCTGGGATGGTTTGGAACACAGAAGCAAAGAGGGCAGTTATTATGATTTAGTTCTGCAACCAAAAATGTCAAAAACAGCAATGAAGAAATGAAGAGAACCAACAGACATATCAAACACAGTTTCGGAGTGTTCATTACAGGTAAGCACTCAATATGAAGTAATTAGCTGCTGACTTTACAGTTGGTCATTTCTGAAAAGCTAGCAAAACCACAGACTGGCCTTGGAAAAAAAACCTCATAGAAAACAGAGGGGAGGCAGGTATTTAAATCTTTCTGGGTGAGGGACTCTGAGAATCTGATGAAAATATGGAATCTCTCACCAGAAGAACGTGCATAAAAATTTTGCAGAATTTTTAATTAATTTTTAGAGGACCCCCAACATATAAATCTTTTAGAAAGGCATTTCTTTCCAGCACTGAAAAATCTGCTGAGTTACCTTCTTGAATAGTTCAGAAAAAAACTATACCTGTGATCTACCAAGGCAGTTGTGGGAAATCAAGACCATACTTATTTTTCAGCCATTAAATCATTTAAAATTTAATATTTCATCAGGGAAAAAAAAATCACCATAAGGCACAGCACTAGTTAGACAAAGTGCGATCTAACCACGCAGTTCTCTTTCAAATTACTGTGGTGCTTAAGGGCTTTTTGTATCAAAAATGTAAAATAATAGGTTATCCTTTTTTTGTCCAATCTCAAAAAACTAAAAGGAAAGATGACAAAAAGATTCAGGAGAAAATAGGCATATTTAATTTTCATTTGTTTTAGAGCAACAAAATAAAC
Organism: Panthera pardus; assembly: GCF_024362965.1. Taxonomy (NCBI): domain Eukaryota; kingdom Metazoa; phylum Chordata; class Mammalia; order Carnivora; family Felidae; genus Panthera; species Panthera pardus. Next base: position 146,221,284 of record NW_026526721.1, on the reverse strand, counting down.
TTCACATTTATAAAAAAGATTAGATTTTTTAAATTTTGGTATATAAATATAGCACTGAGCTATCTCAAACTGTGGTTGGCAAAGCCATAATTGGAGCAAGATTACTCTACCAACACTTAAACAGATGTCTTTTGTGCATCCTACAGCAGAAAAAGCTAGAAGCTACATAAAGAAAAACACTGAATATAAGATTCTGTAATAATGCAAATATTTTTCCTGAAATGCAACCATAATGTATAGATACCAATTATGAAGAAATTCTAGTTCACAAATAACTTTTCCCTAAGAGCCAGTAAGCCTGGGCATTGTGCACACAAGTTCACAATTCTAAGAACCAAAGGCAAACTTGGTTTGTGACCTCATAAAGCTGACAATCTTTGCCAATCTTGCAGAAGGGACAGGCAAGGACCAAGTATAATCAAGCAATCAAGCAGAGAAGGGAACATATGGGCTACTAAAGGACACCTAACATTTCTCTGAAGAATAATTTATATTAACCATTAAAATATACCGATCTTACACGTTTGATTCAATGACTTTTGACAATTTTATACATACCATCAACAGTAACTATCACCTGAAACCATCACCCACAAAGTTCCCACGTGTACTTTTCCAGTCTCTTCCCTCTCCTCAAAAGTTTGAATTCTTTCACCAGAGATTCATTTTGTTCTTGGATTTCACATAAAGAGATCATAAATTCCACTTTCTGTAAGTGTCTGGTTTTTTTCATTCAGCATGTTTTCGAGATTTATTCATGTGGCAGCAGTTTGTTTCCTTTTTATTGCTGAGTAGTATTCCACTTTCTGAATACAATTAATTCCCTCTCTCTCTCTCTCTTTTTTTTTTTTTGGGAGTGCGTACAAGCGGAGGAGAGGGGTGCAGGGACTCCCAAGGAGAGTCCGTGCTGAGAGTGTAGCCCAATGTAGGGCTTGATTCCATGACCCTGGGATCATGACCTGACCCAAAACCAAGAGCTGGATACTCAACCAACTGAGCCACCCAGGTGCCCCTCCTCTGTCTTTTTTTAAGGACGTGTGTTTTAATTTCTTTGGATAAATATTTAGCAATTCCACTCCTAGGTTACAGAGTATTCATATATTTAAAAATACTAAACAGTTCTCCAAAGTAGTTGTACCATAATACTCCACCCATAATGCATACTCCATATTAAGCTCATTTTTCTTTTTTTAAATGGGCTCACCTGCACTGTGCTAGATACTGGAGAAACAGAATAGACCTGTCCTCACAAAGCTCTCTCGTGGAAGGCTTCTACAAGTGACATCTAATTTAAACCTGGATGGATTATTGAGCAAAAAAGGGAGGAAAGAATAGAAGCATTCTAGAAAGAAGAAAGAGCATATAAGCAAGGGCTAAAAAAAAAAAAACAAAAACCACAGAAGTTATTTTCATAATACTAATAGGAAATAAAGCTAGATCAAGTTTTATGATGTGAAGATTATGCTAAAAAATGAGAAAACAACCTAGGATGAGTAAGTTTTAAAAAGATCAATTAAGTCTTAAACAGATATTTGTATTTATTAGATGCACTCATGGCATCATGTACCTTCACAGTATTTGTCATTCTTAATTGTTTCCAGTCTCTCTCTCCCCCAGACTAGATTCATGTCTTTTTGGACTCACAACCATTTTATCCACAGCACCTGGCAAATAGGCAATATTCAGAGATGTGAAAGGTTTATCAAGGATATTTAATTTTTCTTTTTTTAAATTTTCTATTGCTGCATAACAAATTACAACAAAATCACTGGCTTAGAACAACACACATTATCTCATGGTTTCATAGTCAGGGGTCCAAGCTTAACCAGATCCCCTGCTTAGGGTCTCAAGGTGAAATCAAGGCATTAAAAGGGTTGCGCTTTCATCTGGAGACTCATTTAGGGAAAGAATGAACTTCCAAGTTCACTTAGGTTGCTGGCAGAGTGCATTTCCTTGAGGCTGTAGGACTGAGGGTCTCTTAAGATGCTACCCGCAGTTCCTTGTGCATGGACTTCTCCAACAAGGCTGCTGACTTCATAAACCAGCAAGAAGTCTCAGGTACAAGTCCACTAGTAATACAGTCTTACATAACGTAACATAATCATGAAGCTGCATTCCCACCACCCTATACTCTGTCCACTCTTCAAAGGCTATCAACAGACTGTGTTGAAATAATACATTCTGTGAAAAGATTTATATAAAGTCAATTATAGCTCTGAGTTTGTTTGCAAAGTGTAGCATAAGATTTTACAAAATAGTTCACACGTATTTACCTAGTAAACGAGAAAGCACCCAGTTCTACCAACAGAAATGACCAATCATGGACGCCAATAGAAGTGTAAGAGAATCAAGAAATAAAGGAAAGGAATAGACCTCCACCAAGAAAAAATAACAACAAGTGAAAAGCAAAGTATTAGAACACCAATGATTACATCCAGGATTAAAGGTTTTCTATTCCTTCTCCTTTATCCTGTCACTGGGCACTCTCAGGCTACAAAGTACCAGATCTACCTAAATCCCACTAGTTGAGAGACTTCATATATACTCCAAATTTAGCACTAATGGGAATAGAGAACTAAGATAAGTACAAAGCAGCTGAGGCCACCAGCTCAAGTTGACATTTCAACCTACCATTTATTATTCCTGCCATCTAGTGGTAGGATCAAAAACAAAAACAAAAACATGCCAGGCAGACATGTTAAACAGGTACACATGGGAGAAAAAAACACCAGTTTGTGAGGACTACTAAGTAAGCAACAGTCTAGGGGCACTCGGGTGGCTCAGTCAGTTAAGCGCCTGACTCTGACTCAGGTCATGATCTCATGGTTCATGAGCTCGAGCCCCGCGTCAGGCTCTGTGCTGACAGCTCAGGGCCTGGAGCCTGCTTCAGATTCTCTGTCTCCCTCTTTCTCTGCCCCTCCCCCACTCACACTCTGTGTCTCTCTCTAAAAATTAAAAAAAATTTTTTTTAAAACAGTCTAAACCCAATCCTACCACATCTACACACAAGCACCATCCAGAGAATGTACTAAGCATATCGCCAATTTTATGAATTAACCTACGGAAATTTATATGTGAGGATATATTCAAGCCTAGTAGAACAGATTCATCAGTGTTTAACAGCAAAAAATGAAAATTTCAAAGAATTACTAATGATACAAAATAGTCTTTTTTTTTTTTTTTTTTACTCTTTTACTTTTGGTAGGTCAATTCTGAAGTTTGTAAAGACCCATAAACACACAGACTGACCACTATCCCAGCACCAATCACCACCACTCATATAAAAGCAGTTGTAACTGGGTCTTAAGACTACTCTCAGTAAACTCTGTGCTCTTAAAACTGACAGATGGGTCATAATGATTCAAAATTTTCCCTAAGCAGAGATCATGCTGTATCTATAGAGCTGCATTACAAATCAAAAAGGTATCAGAACTCATAAGAACAGAGCAAAACTTCTTCCAAATACATTAACTGAAAGCAAGATCCATGTTACAATCCTATCTTTTAAGTTATCTCTCAACTTCTGCCTTTACTGACAGCTACCAATCGTCCTAAGTACTCATTTGAAAAAGGAGACTGTTCTGCTTTATAAAGGGCACTTAATAAACTAATTGGAAAAAGGAAAGGACAATGAAAAGCTGGGACTAAAAACTTACATCAACGTAACAGGCTGGTGGGGGTAGGGGGCTGGTTAGGTGGCTCAGTCAGTTAGATCCTGATTTCGGCTCAGGTCATGCTCTCAGGGTTCCTAAATTCAAGCCCTGCATTGGGCCCTGTGCTGACAATGCAGAGCCTGCTTGGGATTCTCTCTCTCCCCCTCAAAAAAAAAAAAAAAAAAAAAAAAGTCTAAAAATGTATTTTAATGCCATTCAAAAAAAAAAATCTGAAATAATTCTAGGATCACATATAAAACTGTGTATTTGATAAATTAAAATTAACCAATGATATTTTTTTGCTCAGTTATTAAATCCAATATAGACTGAAATCTAAAAATCCTGGGCTAGGGGCGCCTGGGTGGCTCAAGTCGGTTAAGTGTCTGATTGGCTCAGGTCATGATCTCAACAGCTCATGAGTTCAAGCCCCACATTGGGCTCTGTGCTGACAGCTCAGAGACTGGAGCCTGTTTCAGATTCGTCTCCTCTCTCTCTGCCCCTCCCCTGTTCGCACTCTGCTTCTCTCTCTCTGAAAAATAAAATTAAAAAAATTAAAAATATAATAATAAAATAAAAATAAAAATAAAAATAAAAAACCTGGGCAAAAGCCAAAGAGATGCACACGCCTGTATGTATTCTCTTCCTCTCCACACAGCACACATACACATGTGTAATACATATTTAAGTCAGACATCCATTCATATATTATAGAAAAAAGATCAAATATATATGATATAAACATATCATATTTACATTTACTTATTAGATACCTGACTTATTGATATTCTAGAATTATTATATATCATACTATATAAACAAGATTTCCAAATAAGCAATAATTATATAAATATCTATTATATTACATATATTTAAGTTAGAATATATATTCACAGTCTGTAGAAATAGGATTTTGAACTAACAAGCATTAAGTATGCATTGCATGGAACATTTTTTTTTAAAAAAATCCTACAGTAATTCCTAAATTAAATATGGTAAACACTAGGTTAAATTAAACTAATAATGTATTCAAGAACATCTCAGTCTTTAACATGCTAATGTGTAGTATAAATAAGTGGATGGGATATGCAGTTTTTCCAAATTTAAGTTATCAGAGGTTATTTTGTTTTGAACTACAATTCTTGGGATATGTATTCTGCAGAACACGTTTTGGCAAACACACTAACAATTTCTGTTCTCTTCTAGGTATGAAGTTCATTCCATATTACAGAGAAACCAAAAGTGATTTACCCACTTTTAATCAGGAACTTTTCAAACAGACAGTATCAGCAAACATAACTCAAGAAGGAGCTAAGAAAGAATAAACAAAACGTGAATCAGTTCTCTCCTCCCATTTGAAAGGGGCTGAAGTAGACAGACAGGAAATACTGAACTATATGAAAACTTTAGTATCCTTTACATATCTAAAGTAATTTTAGCAATTTCTATGAAATAACAACATGTATTAAATCCTCAGAGACCAGCATGTTTGGGGTATACTCTATTTTAAAATGTGTTTATTCTGAGAATTACAAATGTTGCAAATGCATTTACTGAATTTTAAATAGACTTAAACACACCTTCCCCCCCTCCCCCGTTTTTTTGTTTTGTTTTGTTTTTACAAATAGTGTTTACACTATGGTCAACCTGGTGAAATCTGGATTTTGCACTTTTTGCCAAATTACTGCACTTGACACCTTTACTTCACATGGTAACATCAGATCAATATTACGGTAAATACATTATACTTTACTTCTTGAGGAAGGTAACTAATTCTAATGCATGACAAAGTGACAGAATCTGGGGCAGGAAAGAACAAAAATGACTAAGAGCCTTGGTCATACAACAGCTGGTATCGCTGGTGGAAAATGTTCCTGAGTCCAAGTCCAGAGATGCTCTGTATTCCACTACATGTCAAAGAATCCGTCCAATAAGCAGAAGTATTATTAGGACTTTCATTTCTGCCATTGAATCTTAGATCCAAGAAATATGAAGGAACATGAAAATAAGTCATGCTTCCTGAAGCATTGCTTTTATACTGGAGAGCTATACTGAAGCGTCTGTATGCAACATACAGAATTGTTATGATGGGAAACTATACTTTTACACAGAACATTCTTCCTAATCTGAGAGCTGGGAAGTGCCTACAAGTTTATTTCTGTGTATTTTATATTTGTTCAGACATGACAGAAAGTTGTCTCATTTTATTTAAAGTCTTGTGTTGTGAAATTCAGAATTGCTCTGTAGTATTTTCAGTTTTAAAGCAATCCAGCTGCATTCAATGCCTTAAATGTGCTTTTTAAAGTACAGAAGGCAAATATTTGAATATTGGTTGTGAATCTCTGAGTTCCATTATTTTGAAAAAAGTATTTTCACCATAACACTTAAGAAACTTAATTTCCATGATAAAGTTTGGAGGTGAGATCAGTCAAGAAAAATCTCAAATATATGCCAATTCCGTACCACTGTCTTCTGAGAACTCCAGCATATGCTCAAAGTGGGAGAACTAATAGCGGAACTAGTCTGGCTTTCAAAAACAATTTTGAAATGTGTTGGCAGATAGTGACCGACTGATCCAACTGAATAATTTAGAGGGGAAAAAACTGAAGTATGGGTATGGGCAAGGCAGGTAAGACTAGAAAGAACTTGTCGATGAATGGCCAGGTCACGTAGCACTTTACCTAGAATATTATAATAGACCGTAAGTGAATAAAAAATGCTTGTAAATTTTTCCAAGCCTCAGTCTTTTGGAAGGGGAGGAGTATAATAAGTAGACTGATGGAAACATCATGTTCCCATACATGAAATGTGTACAATTATGAAAGAGAATACAATTGTACGCATTTGCACATGCTGTTTTTACCAAAATATCACCCGAGGCTTCTGACTTCACTGGTATTCTCTTAACATGCTAAGCAGTACTTCCTTTTCTCCATGAAATGGGGGTAATATCTATCTTATAGGATTTAAGGAGTAATAAGCCACAAAATGCATTAAAATTTGCAACAAATTTAACAGACTTAGAATCCCTCCCCTCACCAATACAAAATTAAAAAAAAAAGTTTAAAAAAAAGTTTAAAAACTTTAAGTTTAAAAAAGTTTAAAAAAAAAATACGCTGACCAAAGACACAAACAGGTAATTTACAGAATAAGAAACAAAAATAATACACTGTGATAACAAGTCTCCAAAGATGGAACTAAATCATTCTGTCCCTACCAGTATGACTAATAGGCCTGTGTCTATTCTCAACAGTAAAATATAGTGGAAGTGACAATGATCAGTAGATGCCTAACCCTTAATTGGACAAGCAGCTTTCTCATTCTTGAAATGCTCTTAGAATCCAGCTGCCATGCTGTGAGGCAGCCTAAGCAGCCACACGAAGAAGCTAAAAGCCACAGGTGAGCTCCCAATCAAGACTCCAGATGCTTCTAAGCTATACAGCATCCCAGTCCTTCTAGCCCCAGCTGACTGCAGCCTGTTGAGCCTCCAGATGACTGTAATCATCCAAGAACCACAGTTGACATCACAAAGCAGAAAACTCCCATTCCACTCACAGAATTGTGAAATAATGAAATGCTTTTTTGTCACCAAGTTTTGGAGTGGTGTATTATATTTTTATGTATAACTGAAATAAAAATTACCACAGAATACTCAGGTATATACCCTAGCAACCATCCACACATATAAACCAGAAAGTATACTTTTTACTGTTCATAGTAGCATTATTCATAAAAGCAAAAAGTTGTAAACCCAAATATTCATCAACTAGCAAATGTATAAATACAAGTCAAAGATCATATAAAGAATAATACCATTTTTAAAGCTCCAAAGCAAAACTTAGCAATATATTATCTAGAGATGCAAACATATATATATATATATATATATATATATATATATTTTTTTTTTTTAATATGGCAAAGGAAATGTTAAAACTGAGATAATGGCTTCTAATTGCTAAAAGGAAAACCAGGAGGACAGCTTAGAGAAGAAATATGGATAGATGTGAAATTGGTGATGTTCTAGTTCTCTAGTTGGGTAGGGGTTTCACACAGATACTTATCATTTTGTTCGTAATTACATACATGGTATATACATTATATATTATTTGCATTTTAAATATAGTTTGACTTTTAAAAATGTTACTTTTTATAATAAGTTATAATAAGTTATATAGTTTATAATAAGTTATAAAGTTATAATAACTTTATATTATGCTGCAATTCATATCCAACAATTGTAACAAGTACTAATGACAAACTTTTCAAAAGTCTAGAAATATTTTTACTTCAAAAGGAAAACATTTTGCTTTAACTGCTGTTTATATTACTATAAGCCCGGTAAATTATTTTAACAACAAAAATAAAGTATGCTAAAAAAAAAAGATCTCCCTTCTAATGAAGTGACTGACTCATTTTAACAACCATCAAAAATTATTTTAAAGTATTTTAGTTGTTTCTCAAGCTCATTTTTCTTTAGTGTATTTATTTTGAGAGAGAGAGAGAGAGAGAGAGAGAGAGGTCAGGGGAGAGAAAGAACCCAAAGCAGGCTCTGTGCTGTGAGCTGGGCCCAGGACAGGTTTCAATCCCATGAACCATGAGATCATGACCTAGGTGTCAGAGGCTCAACTGACTGAGCCACCCAAGCTCCCCCTTTACGGTTTTTAGATTTATTTCACCTACCACATGTTTTTTCATTATCCTGTTCCTTCTAATGCCAGAAAGCTTGGCCTATTAAAGTTTTCTTTAGATATGGCATACAGTAAAAATGATTTTAGGATTAAAATTAAAATTCTATGAAGTTTATTAAATTTTAAAAAATTAAGAACATATGCAATGTTTTAATTGTCAATATAACAGATTAAAGGCACACTGATGGATAAAGGTGTAAAAAAAAAGTACACAAAAACATCTGGTAAGATCATCACAACATCAGTTTAAGGACTCACAGGAATGTTGCTATTATATAGTATAAGGAGCTGACCAGTCATTTTGTTAGTTCAATCCAGAGTTAAAAAAAAAAAAAAAAGTAAAGACTTTATATTTTGGCCTCTCAAGATCTACAATATTCAATGATCCTCCTAGTAATTAGATGCAGACAAAGCTATTTCTATTATTGCAGAGACACTTTAATGGAGACAAGCAATTTATTCCATCCCTAATGAGTAATTTTATTTAGTATCCTTTAACCTCTTGTGGCAAAGTTCACATGAAATCAGTGGGAGCTGTGATGGCTCTTAAAGTGTCGTGGAATTTCCATATTAATTGCCAATACAGGTATCCCCTGCTTTTCGAAAAGCTCACTCTAGGCCACTTCGCCACCTTCTTTAAGACAGGCCTACGTTAATATAACCAAAAGAATAAAAGAGAAAGGGAAAACAGCGTTCAGTGTTTGTTTTGCAGCACACCACTATGGAGGCAGCATGAACCTGAGCAGCGGAAGTGACACCATCAAGCTACGTCCCCAAGGTACAACACTCATCATCATCAAGCCACCATACTCATCATCAAGCCACCATGGCTTAGAACTGCATCTTGTGATCATCTGTTCCTTATCTCTATTTATTTTGTGCGTCCCTTTAGCCTAAGCCTCTTGCGCATCAGAAAAGCGTAGGGTTATTTTTTGGGTCTGGGAACACTAAAAAAAATTCCATATAAATTAATGGTTCTTTGCTGTATGCATTTTCGACTTATACAAGTTTTCATAGGAATGCTCTACTTTTGCATGGGGAGATGCTGGAACCACAAAGTCAAGAGCCGAGAAACAAAATGGATCATTAATCCAAACCCACCCAAACTCATCATTTGCCTGAATTCAAGGCATATATACCCAATGATCATTTCTATTCTTACTATTCCTCCACATCAAGATACACTTCTCAAATTCGCATAAAATGCCACCGTGTAAACTTTACTTCTTATTGCTGCCATGTCTTTTTTCATGTATCATCTCAAATGTTAACAGCATTAACTGGTCTGTCTTTTCTTATTCAATATTCCTTAACTAGTGAGTTAAAACTCGAGATAGAACTAAGAGTTACCTGTACTTGGAAGAAATACTCAAACTAAAATTTCCTTCCCTTGAAGTTCTTCCTAAGGTATCCAGCCAAGTCAGTCATTTCCCAACTGCTGATGGCAATCACTGATGCTCACATACTTTTTCGATAAGGATTATCAACCTTTTTTCTTTTCTTTTTTATCACCAGGAAAGAGTTTTCCTTCTTCTATAACATTAAAATGACACCTTTATTAAGGGTGAGATTATGATGTTCACTACTAAGAGGTTCACTAACAATACCAGAAGGGGGAGGCGGGGAAGTGAATTTCCACACCAGCAAGCAATTCTACACTACTAGCTGGGTATCCTACAGTCCACCTTAATTCTAACACTAAAACAGTGTCAGATCCCACAAGGGCATAAGACTGACCCCCCTGGACCCTCAATCCCCAACTTTACACACCAATCAAAAGTCCAAGTTGTCCCCAGTGCTTCTAACCAACTAGCTACAGATCAGAAGTTCCAGTGACCCCCTCCTTAGGTTCAATTAATTTGGTAGAGTTGCTCGCAGAACTGACAAAACATTTAACTTACTAGATCACTATTTCTTATAAAGGGACAAAACTCAGGAACAACTAGAGATTCACAGGGCAAGATGTGTGGGAAGGAGTGCAGGGCTTCTGTGCCCTCTCCAAGTACACCACCCTCCCCAAATCTCCACATAGTCACAAACCTGGAAACGCTCCAAACTCCGTCCTTTGGGGTTTGTATGAAGACTCCATTTCGTGGGCATGATTGATTAAATTATTGGCAGCTGGTGATTCAACCTCCAGTCCTTCTCCTTTTCCCAGAGGTCAGGAGGTGGGACTGATAGTTCAACCCTCTAATCACAGGGCAGGTTCTAGTGGCAACCAGCCCCCATACTTAGATTACCTAAGGGCTTTCCAAAGTCACTGTATTAACAGAACAAAAGATACTTAGAAAATTACAAGGGTTTTTAGGAGCTCTGTGCCAGAAGCAAGGACGAAGACCAATTATCCCTCTTCTGAATCACAATATCACCACACATGATTCTACTGATATCACAATCAAATCCAAGGTTTATCAAGGTATTATACAAGCAACTTCCTGTACTATCACCACCAGAACATAAAATGTGGTTACCATTAAGGATAAAGGATCCATATTAATATAAACTGAACACCCACTATGTTCCTAATATAGTGTAGGATATTCTAGGATGATTGGAAATGATGTTTGTACCCTAAACAATCTTGTCTCTCTACAGGAACAGTAAGTTATTAACATTATTCATTAAAGAGGGAAATAAGCATATCACCATAACTGTATTTTACCAATTTAGGCAAAGAACAAATAGCTTAAATCTCCTTGAGTGTTTTTACATTACAGGTGTTAAAATTTTCAAAATGGCCCTAGCCTATTTAGTTAAATGAATAGTCCTGAACAAAATTTAGCCAAAGTAAGTTTGCTCTATACTGGGATCAATAAAACCTGTACCTATACCTCTCACACAAGGCAGATAAACAATATTAGATTGTTATTTCTGAAAGAAGTATGCCTGGCATGTTTCCTAACAGTTAATACATTTCAAAAAATTAGCCCTACTTCCCTGGGGATTTCAAACAAGAGGAATACTAGGGGTGTTAAAGAAGCTTAAATCATAAGGTTGGACCATTATCCAAATACAGCCTAATTCAAAGTCATTTGTACTTCTCTCTGGCATATATTACAAGGGATTTAAGGGAGAAGAAATAATAAGTATGTGCATACCTTCCTCATAATACTTGATTTAAATTTTAAGTTTGAATTCTGGAGAAATACTAGCTGGCTAAACTGGGAGTTTCAAGAAAGGAAGTCCTAGATTTAAATTCTTCAACTAACAATGCCTTAACTATGATAACAATCCTTTATTTGTTTACAAAAGAAATCAACTATTATCCATTCAAGTAGCATGGGTTATATACGAATGGGGAGTGGAAAAATACCACTGGATTTAATCAAAATCATTCGGACCAATAAAGAGACATGCATTAGAGAGCATTCATGTTTATGGTTTCACTTAAGAACAGCTCTCTAATTAAAAGAAAAGCTTACAAGCTAGAATCCCATTTCCAATATCCTTAATCATTTACTAACACACAATGCCAAATTTCCACACCCCAGTAGATTTCAAGTTCCTACACAAAGAATCATGATCTTCCTTTATTATATTCTTTTTTTTTATTGAAGTATAATTGACACACAATGCTGTATTAGTTTCAGGTATGCAACACAGGATTGACAATTGTATACATTACTCAATGCCTGACCTTTACTTCTCTTGGAATAAAACCTTTTATCCCCTGAAGACAGTTTCTGAAAGGATCCTACTACTATGAAACCTCTCCTATTCTTCCTGAAGACCAAGGCAGCTACTAAATCAATAAAGGAAATAAAGATATGGGAAAGAAAAATAGTGGTAGCCATGGAAGACTGGAAGAATAGAGAGAAATGTAAGCTATTCAAGATCCCAGGACATTTACACAAACAAAATCACACACAACCCAGCATCAACAATCCGCTACAAAGATACCACTATATTAAATAGTCCATTCTTAGGGTTCTCCTAAACTCCTTCAGCTCAGATCCCTTTTCAACATTCTCTTCTTTCAAGAATTAACTGCTACTCCAATCCTTACATAAATTTTAATATATATGCTTTAAAGTGAAAAATAGTTGGCAGAAGCCATAGTTTAAAAACTAGTAATTTTGCATTTCTCTCTCCCTTGAAAGACAGTGATGTCTCCTCCCTCACTCTCTCTACCTTGTAGTCTCAGTGTCTGCTGAAAGATCAAATTTCTCTGGCCAGTTAGTACTTTGTGAAAAATTGTCAAGGTTATCTGGAGACAAGGTTGATTCCAGCTCAAGAGTTCCATCTTGAGATAATTTTTTATCTCAAGGGAAGAGAAGGATGCTTCCCTTTCCTACAGGTACTTCCTGCTGCAAAAGAGGAAGAAACCTCCTCAGGTCAGTAAGAAGACTGGTTAATCAAATTATTGCTAAACCTTATTACCACATATTCTCAACAATCCTTTGATCAATGAAGATGGATCTTAAATGCAGTGAACAAAAAAAAAAAAAAAAAAAATGAGACACACAGTTACAAGTGCATTTATCTCAAGTTTTAAATTAGACAAAACTAAATTATGTTATTTAAGAATGCACACAGAATTATACCACCTATGATGAAAACCATGGATGTAATTATTATACAAGTGAGGAGAAGGGGAGGCAAACACACACCAAGGCTTCTGAGGTGGTGGCACTGTTCTATTTCTTGATCTGGGTGATGATCATATGGCTGTTTACCTTACAATTAGTAGTCATTACACTGTCCATTAGGTTTATACACTTTTCAGAATGTGTTATATTTCACCATTAAAGAAAAAATTTTTAAAGACTAATACCACTTTCTCACCAATAAAAGCCCTTGCAGAATATTTTTCTCATGCTTATGTAAACATTTAAGACATTTATTTGCAAAGAATATCTCAAAAACTTCAAGAGTGCTGCCTTCCCAGTAATTCCGTATTCCATTATTTTTCCTGTGGATTATACAAGACTGTTTAACAATGTACCTCGATAATGAAACCTACTTAGAGTTTATTCTACATTATAGGAGTTACTGGTGTTTGAAGAATAGGCTTGAACTGCGAAGAGAGTAGATCTTAAAAGTTCCTGTCACAAGAAAAAAAAATTTTTTTATAAGGTGACAAATGTTAAAATTTTATTATCATTTTGAAATGTGAACAAATATCAAATCATTATTCCGTACAGATGAAACTAACATAAACAGGCATGAAAATAAACATATTGGTTGTGAGTTTCCCATTCTTTTCACCAACTCCACCCCAACCATTTGGCCAGCAACAAACAATAATTTAAGCTGTGCAGACACTAGAACTTTATAAATTAATTATGAATTACTATATTTTAATTTTAAATTAGCACAGAAAACAGTATATGCTGGAATATTATCTATCCATCTATGTATGGAGAGAGAGACACCCAATAATTTAAGCTTAAAAACCAAATTCATTTGGTTGGAGAGACTGCTAGATATCACTAAAGAAAAGAACACTGTACTGTGAAGAAAAACCTTTACTGGAGAATAGCTGATAAACCTGTAAGGCATGAAAAAAGAAATTAAAAGAAAACCTCAAAAGAAACATCAATTTAGCTATCACCTCAGCATGTATACTTTACTAATAGACACATAAATTTTCTTTATGTCTTTATGAGTAGTCTTTCCCTTTATACAGGAATGAAGAAAAAAGTGAAAAAATTTTGAAACTTAAAGCATGAACACTATTAACTTATGGAAATTACAGGTAACTGAAGCACACAATTTTTTAGAACACCAAACTTCACATAAAAGCTGTTTCACAGTTGAACTTGCCAACATTTCTAATATTGTCAACTTAAAGTGAGTGGTAGGGGCGCCTGGGTAACTCAGTTTAAGCGTCAGTCTGACTCAATTTCAGCTCAGGTTCATGATCTCATGTGTGGCCCTGTGCTCACTCCCACTCCTCTGCTCTCTCTCTCTCCCTCTCTCCCTCTGTCTCTCCCCAGTTCCCTCTCCCTCTCAAAAAAAATAAATAAACTTAAAAATAATAATAATTGAGGGGGCTCCTGGATGGCTTTTTCGGTTGAACGTCCAACTCTTGATTTTGGCTCAGGTCATGATCTCCTTGTGGGTTCAAGCCCCGCATCCAGCTCTGCACAGAGCCTTCTTGGGATATATTCTCTCATTCTCTCTCTCTCTCTCTCCCCCCCACCCCCGCCTTTTCTCTCTGCCCCCCCCCAAAATAAACTTTAAAAAAATAAATAGACAAGTAAAGTGGTAGAAATTTACTTCCCCTCATCTTCTAAAGTAACAATTTTCAAGTAACTTCTCAAAAAACGCCCTCTACTACAAACACAGGTGCAAAGAAAACAGAAAGGAATCTAGCCAAGCTACAACTACACCACCTTCACCCTTTGGTGTTCAGCTTCTTTGCCCTGAAAACAAGCCAAGCCAACATATACTTTGGAAATCCTGTAGCTAAAGAATTCTGGGATTAGTCTAATCTTCCACCCCATAGCTCCCTTAACTGGAATGGGTTAATATCTCCAACCTTACTACAATGACCTTTTTACAGACAAAATAAAACTAAATGCAAACAACATTCACTTGGATTCAATCATCTTTTCTTTTCATTTAGCTATTCCCTTAAAAGCTGCATCTCTGTAAACTCCCTAGTCATTCAGGATTAAAAACCTCAAGTCATCATCAACTCTTCTCTCTTCCCTACATCAAAACAAAGTAATTAGGGGTGCCTGGGGGCTCAGTCAGTTAAGCATTCGACTTTTGACTTCAGCTCAGGTCATGATCTCACAGTTCACGGAGTTGAGCCCCAAGTCGAGCTCTGTGCTGACAATGCGGAGACTGCTTGGGATTCTCTCTCCCTCTCTCTCTGTCCCTCCCCTGCTTGTATGTGCACGCTCTCTTTGTCTCTCTCTCAAAATAAATTAAATAAATAAAATAAACTTAAAAACAAGTATAAAAACAAAGTAATTCGCTATCACCCAACTAGTGAGTTTAGTTAGCTAGGCATGGATTGTGCCCAAGCGTTTTGATAGGCCAATATGTTAAGACTTAAATCAGGGCAGCTGATTAAAAGACATAAATTAAACGGAGGACACTTTCATTTAAGACTGCCTTGAAGGCAGAGGATGCAGTAAAAAGGACATAGTTTTTGGAGACAAGTAGACCTGTATTATTCAATTCTTAGGGGAATGCTGAACTGAAATATCTTTTATCTACAGAAATAAAAGATGTTACCTTATCTCCTCAGTTCTAAGACATAAAATCAAGTTGTAAGACACTCTAAAAACTAAGCACTTACCACTTAGAACATATATTAAAGTTATCCTGCAACACTAAGTTCCACCAGAAGAAAAAAAATTGGTTACAGATGATATGGTCAATTTGTTTAGTGTAGCAGTCACAATTCTTTAGAAATGCGTATTTCTGAAAGTAGCATAAACTTGACCAACATAAAGGCATTCACCAACTTATTATGTACAGGATATATTCCAAGGTATGTTTAGACGCCTTACATTTGAAACCCTGAAGGTATTTTTACAAAAAAATATAATTCCAAGTAGTGGTTAGGTTTCCTGGCAGGTCTACAAATGCCAGTTTACCCACATTTACCTAAAATATGAGAGGCTCTGGCAGTCGCTCCTACCTCTTCCAACCCTTACCTACACCTAACACATTAAAAAAAAAAAAAAAAATCCTATGGTATTGACCCCTTCTATCAATTTCTAAATCCCTGGAAATTATTTGTGTCAGAAGTAGGTCAAGCAAAGAAACAGAAACCTTCCCAGAAAAGAGTGATTTAAAAACAAAAATATCCACCAGAATGAGGTAAAGCAAATAAAGGAGTGAAGACGGGGGTAGGATGTTAACCATTTACATTTTTTTCCCCTTTCAACAGCATTAATTTGGCCCATACATTATATTTGTAGATCCTATGTTATTTGAAAATACGTTTCCATTTTTTCCTACTTATTGTAGGGACTGACAGAAGTCACTTTTGCAATTATACATAAATTAAGCATTATATCCAGGCAAAACATGGCAAAAAAAAAAAGAAAAAAAAGCGTAGATTCAGAGTAAGCAACAGGCTGACCAATAAGAGGCTTCTAATAACACAAAAAGAATTTAGGTGTTCTACATAAATTAAGTCTAATAAAACCAACATCAATACCCTTCTAACAACTGTAGTTTCTTCTGCGATATAAGCTTTGGCAAAGTCAAATCATTTAACAGACATGCGTTGACTTACGATGTACTCTCATTAAGTTAATAACCAAACCTGAAAAGATTAAATCTGATTCCAACCGGCAGTCCAACTGAGCACAATGCAGAAACAGTATTTATACTCATTATGTTCAAGTATTATAGAAAACAAATGTCCAGAAATAAGATTCTCTTCATCATGCAGATGGGGAACAAAAATAACATTCTTCATATTATAACGAAGGATGTACTATTAGCGTCTACAAGCAGGATCTAAAAGCAGCATCAGAAAAATATGTCAGCACAGCGCCTGACATGGGCTTGATCTCAGGAATTGTGAGCTCATGACCTGAACTGAAATCAAGAGTCAAGATGCCTAACCATCTGAGCCACCCACGTGCCCCACCAGTGTTGTCTGTTGAGCTGGTTGAGCATCCGAGTTAGAATCCCACATCAGGCTCACTGCTATCAGCTCAGAACCTGCTTTAGATCCTGTCCCCCTCACTCTGCCCCTCCTCAGCTCACACGCTCTCTCTCAAAAATAAATAAACTTAAAAAAAAAAAAAAGATATGATAAAGCAAATAAAGTAAAACACTAACTGTAGAATCTAGGTATTGAGCTTGAGTGTTCACTATAAAACTCTTTTAGCTTTTCTGTATGCTTAGAAATTTTTGTAAAGTAACAATTTAGCAATATACAAATCTGTTGAATAGTAGGATGCTTTACAATTTGGGTTAACAGCAATATTGTCTCTAACAGCATTAAGTTTTCAAAGTAAACAAGTAAAAAATATGATTCATCACTCCAGAATATTAATCATTTTTTCATTATTTCTGAGAGCATGTATGTACTGATAAATACGAACATATCACAATGAAAAGAACTTTTAACATTTTCTCATATCCCAAAATACTCATAACTTACAGGGAGCATAAAAATCAGAAGTAGATTAAGAACAGGCTAGTAAATTTCCTCATGTTGTTAACAGCTGGGTCAGAACCTATAATGAGTTTCTAATATTTAGTCTACAACCAGTGTCTTTTAAGTTTATTTATTTTGAGAGAAGAGTGTGTGTGTGTGCACATATCATACGTGAGGGAGGGGCAGCGACAGAGGGAGAGGGAGAATCCCAAGCAGGCTCCGCGCTGTCAGCACAGAGCCTGACACCGGCTTGAGCTCAGGAACTGCGGGATCATGACCTGAGCTGAAATCAAGCGTCAAGAGGCCTAACCACCTGAGCCGCCCAGGCGCCCCACCAGTTTGCCTGTATGCAAACTACTCACGGCAGTGAGAGTGGTCTTACTCAAGTGAGCCCTCAAGATAGGAAAATCCCTAACAGAAAGTTCTAAAGACTTTGCTGGCAGATCGTAACCACTTCAGGACCTATTACATGCCTCAAGAAACCCATGGTTCCTACTAAGTGTAGGAACCACCACAATTTACCCCAAATGGGAGCAGGTCCAATCCCACTCTCCCATGCAGCGGTTCATGACGCTCCCTGAACTCCTCCCTCCGTGTTCCTGTAACTCAGAACGATCTTCGGCTCAAGACCAGAAAAACTGTCATGGTTTGACAATGACTCCAGTGACCGTATACCTGTTCTGAAGTGCAGCTGGACTGCGGTTGCTAATGATTCCACAAAGTAACTTTTTAAGATTTGGGGATGTTTGTGTTCTAAAACTGGTTTTGTCACCCATTTTGTCTTCTTCAGAACTGAGGTCAATACCCTCTTTCTTCATCTGCAAAGTGAAGAAAAAACATGGAGACCTCAAAGTATAGGAACTAGTCCCAACTTACAAACAGCTTATGTTCTAAAGGTTTATCAATCCTTTGAAAACGTGTTTGCGCTAATTAATCTACTTACACCATAGTTTCTCTGAAAAACTGAATTCCGGGTTTCAATTCTAAACTGCAGCCTTCTGCCCAGCAAGACGTCTGCTGCCCTTTTACAGCTAACTGGAGCCAAAGCTCAGAGAGGCTCAGAGAATTCTCCCTCGAGAGCTCCAAGGAGAACCTACTGCAACTTGGGCAGGCAGGGAAAAGGGCAAGTCTCCTGACGCAGGGAGGTTTTACACCAACTCTGTGGCAAAAGCTACCACAATTTAAGAAGATAACGGTTATGGAAAAGGTACTTGGTTAATATCACGTCAAAGTATTAGTAGCTGTCACAAAAGTAAGTAGAAACTACATTTTGCTCCAGATAAAAAAGAAGATAAAATTAGCCGCTGTTAAACTAGTTGCTCAACCAAATGTTTGGCAAGTACAGACAACATATTCTCAAACTGCTTCCTCATGTCTGATCAACTCAACTGATAAGGGGAGGAAATTACTAAAGCGAAGTGGTGAGGAGATCGTACCAAAAATGTTGCTAAGTTCTAGAAAAGTGCAGTGTACTTTAAAATTCAGTAAATATATAATATTCAACATTATATACCACCCCTCATAACTGTAAGATTTATAAAATTAACTGAGTGACAAATTTAAAAAACAAGTATAACTTTGTGACAATGAGTCACCTCTGGCAGCTAACTGGAGTCTTACGCAATTTAAGAACTACTGTAAATTAGAAATAACTCACAATCAAACAGAAAAAGTAAACTTTTCACTGAAAACACTTCAGAAATGAAGCCAGTAACAGAGACATGAAAAAAAAAGGAATAGAGAAGACCAGAAAAAATTGGTTTGTTGATAGAGAACCTGAAAGAAACATTTAAATATAAAGGTTCATGTCATTGCTGTATGTTAAAATAGTAACCTGAGAGACTCCCAGGCTAGTATAACACCACAGTGTTAGATTAAAGATCAAAGTGTTGGCACTATTAGCCGCTTTGAAGGAAAACTGCTTTAAAAATCCAATGTAATAATGACAGGCAATCTACACCCAACCCCTTTTCAAAAATTTTCAATAAGAATGGATTATAAGAATGAAATACCTAACTACTTGAGATCTTCAAAAGAAAAGAAAAACAAAAGCAAATGAAATTTTTTTGGCCTGAAACCTAATTTTCCCATTAAGTCAACCCAAATTATCTCTGACATTAAATTTATATTGGCAAATCTCTGTTCACAAGAAGGGATAGGGGCAATTCCTTTATTGTAAAAACTGTTTACCACTAATGACAATTACTAATATTATGAACAGAAGCACAGGAATACAATAAAATGTAAGTATTAAGACTATCAGTAAACAGAACACCTAAATTAAGTAGATCTTTAGGAATGAAGAGGTGTAGATACCTTTAGTGAATATGAATTAAAGTTCAAATTTCATACATTTAGTGTTTCAGAAATGTTTCTATGCACAGAAAAATAGAAATAAAACAAATTTTCATGTGGATAAAAAAGGGTTATGTTTCCCCAAGCATATTCTTGAAACAAGAGAAAAGAGCAACTTTTAATTTTTTGCCATACTTTAAAAAAAGAAAAAAAGAGTATTATCTGTGAAGCAACCTGACTTAAGACTTTTCATGATTACATACTCAATTTCAGTAGTACTCTTTGGCTGACTTGATGAAGATTTCTAATCTTCCTTCAAAATAAAGAAAAACAACAAAATCATCTCATCACTCAGTCGTGAATTTTTCTGCCATCCTTAATTTCAGCCTCAAAGTTACTACTAAACAGTACTCAGCCTTTGTCAACAGGATACTCTGTGGAAATACTATTCACGATTTCTGTTGCCCGTAATGTTTTGTCGCCATGCACTTCTGCTGTGTAATCTAAAAAGACATAACTTTCTCTTTTCACACTGTTCAGTAAAATATTAGCAGTTTTCGCCTTCCGGTTCCAATTTCATTTTTATCTAATTTGCTTAAGTGTTTCAAAGCTAAGCCTAAGAACACTGTACCTAGTTTCTAAGGTTTCACAACATTTTCTTCTGATTTGAAATAAAAGTTATTTTTTAGAAAGTGTCAGAAAAAAATCAAAACCTCCAAAATGGGATTAAAACGTTTCACCAAGACTGTCACAGTAATTAACTGTTTACCGAAACTGAGTTCTCCATGAGTGGGCTCCCGTCCTGTTCAATAGATGATGCACTACCAACCTTCCTATCCACAACAGAACTTCAATCCGGTATTTTAATACACGGGTAATTCACTTCCCAAAATACTTATGACCCATATATTTAGTAAGTCTCAACGAGATTCTCTCACTGTATTTCAGAGGACAAAACAAATATCCTAAAAGTTTAGTTAGGTCTGATTATAAAGAGGTAAGATTAACTCAAGGTTGCCAAGTCGGTCAACATGTTTTAAGTTCGTTTAAAAGGCATAGATAGGCTCGGGTAAAAAACAAAAACAAAAACAAAAGCCAACTCAGGCTGGGAAAGCTGGAAAAAAAAAAAAATTAAAGCAATCTCCCTACCTACTTAATTCACAGACAAGTGTGGTGCCTAAATTAGCTAGTGCTCTTCACAGGGTAACTTCCTAAGACATTCAGGTCAGTCCGGATACCACGGGCAACTTTTGATTGTAACCCAAGGCTCCCCATCACCGTGGGAGTCTCTGGTCTTGTTCGCAAACCCTCCGGAAGGGACCAAGAAAGGAACCAATGCCCTGCCTTCGGACGACTGGGCTCGGAGAGTAATCATGTCCTCGCCACCCAAGATAACTGTGGCACAGCCAGGTGCGGAGTGCCCTCGGGGGCCCTGAAAACGGCCACTCCTAAAAATATCTAATGGTAAAGAAATAAGAGTCCCTAGCTTCCAGGATCACTTTCCGGGGTATTATTTCCTTGCCTCCAACACCCCACTCACTCTCTTTTCCCCTCCTTGTAAAAGGAGAGCAGAAAGGAGGAACAGTAAAAGCGTCAAACGGCGAGGCTGAGTAGACAGGGCTCCTGCCCATCTGGACTCCCCCCCCCCCCCCCCATCAACGGCAACGAGGCAACCCCGGGGCGATCCCATCCCAACGAGCAAAACCGCGCCGGCGAAAACGAGAGAACGCGACACGCCACGGGCAGGGAGGCGGGGAGTCCGCCACGAGTCGGCCGGAGGGAGACCTGCCGGCTCGCGGCGTGGCCGCTCCGGGCTGGACACCCCGAGACGGCTGCCGGGGGGGGGGGGGGGCTTCGTCCGCCCTCGCACCAGGCGTCACACTTACCCGGCCCGGGGCCAAGGTCCCACTCGGGGACCCCGACGCCCCGCCTCGGGCTGCGCGGGGGAAACTTCGCCCACGGGCAGGGGGCGCGCCCGCGGCTCCGGGACCCGCGCTCGCCTCGGCCCGGGCGCGAGCGGGGCTCGGCGGCGGCGCGGGGCCAAGTCCGGGACGAGCCGCGGCGGGGTCCCAGCGGGCCGCGGGCGGGGGGAGGGGCGGCGGGGCACTCACCACGGGTCGAACTCGTGAATGATGCTTTCGAAGCGAATGACCGCGAAGAGGCGCGAGCTGAAGCCGGCAAGCCAGGCCAGGAAGAGGATGGTGAAGGAGAGCAGCGACTGCCAGCCGGCCGGCTGCGACAGCCCCCCGGACAGCCCCGCGGGGGCCGGCTTCGGCGGCGCCACGCCGCCCGCCGCCTTGTGCGCGCACTGGGCCCCGGGCCCGTGGTGGCCGTGCCGGCTGTTCCCCAGGGCCATGAGGCCGCTCCACGGGGACGAGTTGAGGGACGACTTGTGCTTGCTCTCCGGGGCCGAGGGCTCCGCCATGTTGTGCCCCGGCGGCGGGTCTCGCTCCTCGCCGCCGCCGCCGCCGCCGCCTGGTGCGAGGGGTGCTGGGCGGGGACCTGGAGGAGGAGGAGGAGGACGAGGAGGAGGAGGAGGAGGAGGAAGAAAAAGGAGGAGGAGGGAAGAGCGCCGCGCGCTCCCGCCCTCAGCGCCGCGAGGCCGGGGGACAGGGGGTGGAGGCGGCGGCAGGGAGTCTCCGCCTCAGCAGCGGCTGCGACCGCCGCGCTCTCAACTCGGATGGCCCTTGCGCCCCACTAGCCATCCGTATCCCCCTTGCAGCTGCGGCAGCGGCGAAAGCCGACGGGACGAGGGCGCCAGAGAAGAAGCAGCAGACGGAGGCGGCACCACAGCTCGGAGCAGCAATGACATTCCCCCTCACACCCGCCGCCCGCCCCGCGATGAAGAGCAGGAGGAGGAGCCCCCTGGAGTCCGGGCGGAGCTCAGGCTACCTCTGACTCCGCCCCCGACCCAACAGGAACTAGCCCTTCCACCTGTCACAATGCGACAGGTCCGTTAGGGGGTGGGCCCAGAACTGCGGTGCCCACCAATAGGAGCGCGAGCTGGGGCGGGGCTTAGCCCAACCGCTCTCCCCCACCCCCCCCTCCCTCCCCCTCCCGCCTCGCGCCCGTTCGCCCGGAGCGGCCGTGCAGCCGCGCTACGGCTTCATTGTCAGTTGAAAGACGCGGTTTCGCGCGTCGGTGTTGTCGGCAAGGAAGGGTGCTAGGCGGCTCCGCTCGTTGCATGGAGCCGAGCCGGGCCAGGGGTCCGGAGGTGACCGAGAACAGCGGAGCGGCCTCCGTCAGAATCGGCTTAAGGGAGGCGGACAGCGCCGCGCTGACCGACCGGGCACTCACGGGCTCGCGGCGGTCGTGACTTTTAACCCTCTTTGCGCCGAGCGCCCACCACGTGACGGAGCGCGCAGGCGCGTTCCACAAGTCCTGCGCGCGTGAATCTGGCTGGCGGGGCTCGGCCGCCCGGGGCGCCCCGCGCAGCTTGCGCGGCCTGTGAGCTCGGGCGGCTGCGGCTGCACAGCCTCGATGCGCCCCCTCAGGCTGTGCCGGGTGTTCTGCTCCCAAGGTTGGGAGCGAGGACAACTTTGCCGGCGCTGAAAACTCTTCGGCGCCAGAAAGAGACCTAGGGGGCAGGCGAAGTGCGACTTGCTCTCGCTTTCCTCACTTGTATTTTCCTAGTTGCAAAAATCGTGTTTGTTCACTGGAAATAAGAGCAAATGCAGGACTGTGTTGTTAACGGGCTGCATACGTACCACCAAACGAGTGAAACTTTTCTGTCCGCTGCTACTGAATTCTCTTTAGTAAGTAACGGACTGGAGATCCCTGTCCACGAAGTTTTGCACGTCTAGGTTGTATTTTTAGACCTTCCCCTTCTCCATGCTCCTCCCCGCCGAAAGGAAGTGCCACCAGGGAGACCTAGTTTAAGGCAAAATGCGTTGAAACATCGGCGGAGTAGTGGCGAGACTAGAATTACTTTGATACACGCCCCGTGAAGGGCATGGAGCTCTGCTTCCGGAAATACTTGATTCGCTCTTCGTGTAAATTAATTGTCCATTTTATTTAAGTAAATAACGTGAACTCAAAAGCGTGTGTTCTCGTAATATCATAAAGGAACTCCATTATTAAGCCATTTAAAAGTGTAACACATTTAACAAATTTAAACATATTTAGAGATTGTGTTTAAACAGTGGATCTTTTCGAGATAGGAGACAAATGAAAGAGTGGGCTTAGTTTGAGGTTGATCTTTGCAACTAATGGATCCAGCTACTCATTTAACGTGGTGATTCGCTTTTCTCTGGTTTCCTTACAAAAATAAATAGTCTCATTAAGGAAAGGATGAAAAGGTTTCCAGAAATAGACTTTCCCACCAACAATTTAATAGCTGACAGTTATTAAACTTCTAAATTTTAATGAGAATTATGATAGAATATTAACTGAGCCCTGTTGTAGGAGAAGGGGTGGCATGCTCTTTCTCAGAGCCCAAACTGTGTGTGTTAAAATGCCAGCATTTTGAGTATTGGTGCCCTTTTCCAGAAACAAAGTTCAATCAGCCTGAAATAAAATTTAATTTCTTTAGATAGTTCTATTTTGCTGTCTTTTGTATAAATGCTCTCTATTAAATTCTATATTGTCTTGCTTCCTTTTGGATCACTTAATTACCAAAGTCCTGGTCTGGAAAGTGACAGGACTCAGTTCTAAGTGCCACATGGTTACTTACTGGCCATGTAGCATTGGCCAAGTCACCTGCGGTGGGTTACCCCTTCTCATAAAGTCAATTGTTAATATCACATGAGATAGCTTATCTGAAAACAGTTTGAAATACCATTGAGGATCATAAGCAAATGCAGCTTAGTGGTGAGGGTAAAAGCAATGGGGGAAAAAAAAACCCTATCATTCTTGGTCTTTGTTCACTCGGTCATGCATTGAAGTATTTGTGGAGCTCCGCCTTTATGCCAAGCGCAATGCAGGCACTGGGAGGCAGTATGGAACATGAGAAACATGGTTCCTACCCTCACAGAACTCACCCGACGACCCCAGGGAGATGGGCATTGAGTAAACCATCACATCGTTAAGTACCAAAATGCAACACAACAAATGCTATCAAAGACGTATGGGGGATTCGATGGACACAAGAGGAGAATGTTACCCAGGGAAGCGGCACAAGGGATGAGGATGAATTCACCTGGGGAAGAAGATAAAGAATTATCCAGACAAAGAAGCATATGCAAAGGCCTTGCTTTGGGGCCAGGGAGACAGGTACAAGGAACCCAGAAAAGGGCCAGACTTTGGCTGCAACACTGGAACCATGTGACATAGGAGTTGAATAAATAGCCAGAGAGTGTAGGTCATGTTTAGCAGTTTGGGTTTTTTTTACGTTTATTTATTTATTTGTTGTGAGAGAGACAGAGACCTCACGAGTTGGGGAGGGGCAGAGAAAGAGGGAGGGAGAGAATTCCAAACAGGCTCCATACAGTCAGCACGGAGCCTGACAGGGGGCTCAAACTCATGAGATTGTGAGATCATGCCCTGAGCCAAAACCAAGAGTCGGACGCTTAACTGACATCCACCCAGGCACCCCAAGAAATGTTTTTGTTTTGTTTTAACCTGAGACTAATGGGAAGCCATAAAGGGTTTTAAGCAGAATTTGCTGTGTATGAAAGTGAGAGAGGTCATTAGATGTGTGTTTTGAAAAGATACCAAGAGTGCAATGTGGAAAGCACATTGCAGAGGGGCCAGTACGAGATCTCAGTCTACCTGTGCCAACATCTGACATTACAAAGGCTACTTTTGTGAGGAATGCCTTACAGAGGAACCACTAAAGAATCCATAAAAATAAATTGCAACATGATGAATTCTCAATTTCCAGGCCATCAGCATAGAAAAGTGCTTTTCAGTTTGTGCATGCGACTTGAATGTATTGTTTCTCCTCTCCTAGCTTGAGCTTCTTGATCCTGCTAGGTGTTCTGGATGCTGAAACTGGGACAGTAGGGCCCAGAGAGGAAAGGGCAAATAGGGGAGGTATCAAAAGGGTGGAATCCGGAAAGGAACATAAAGTGAGGCCAGCAGTGACACAGAGTGCAGAGAAGTGATAATTCGACACCACCGAAAAGTGTGCCTTGTACTGACAATCAGGGGTTTGCCAGTTACTTTAGCCAGGTCAATTTTAGTGAAGTCCTACCGAGCAGAAACCAGATGGCAGCAGGTGAGGAGGGATTGGAAGCAAAGGATGTGGAGGCAGGGAGTGTGAACCACCCTTTTGAGAAGTCTGGCTTTGAAAGCACACAGAGAACCAAGTCAGACAAAGAAAACACAAAATGATCCTCAGTTCCTGGCTTTTCCCAAGATGGTCAAGAAAAGATTTCAGTGCAGATAATGTGTCTCAGGAATGGCACAGTTCTGAGAGAAGGTTCCGTTCTTAGAGGAACACAAACAATATAAGACATACTCTTGCACTGGGCACTGGGCAGAGTAGGGAGATGCCAGAGTCTGGCATATAATTGGCATTCATAAATATTTGGTGATTGAAGGACTTCCCTACTGTGAAGTCCAGAGAAAGGTAGTTGCTGGTATTGATTCCATTGCTCAAAAATCTCTTTGGGGTTTTCTGTCTTTCCACTCTGTGCTGGATTGTCAGTTGTCAACTCATCTTCACCCCCTTCTCTGGTCTCCTCTGCATTGCTTAGAAGTTGGGAACTACGTTTCCCAGACCCTCTTCCCTGTATGGTTCCATGTTAGAGTTTGAGAGGAATTCAGTCAAGATTTGGAAGATAGAGAAGAAGGAAAGGTGGCTTCAGACAGAAGGAGAAGAATGAACAAATGCAAGATTCACAACATCTTTATGGCTGCTGTGACAACCACTTATGTCATTGTCATAGACTAAAACAGTAAGATAGAGTAAGGGAGCTTTTTCTTGGAAATGATTGAGAACTAGAGACCCTGAGATTTAGGCAGCAACTTCACTGGTCTTAGTACCTCCTGGTCTTCCAACGTTCATACAAGTAATCATTCCCGTATTAAACTCTTTATTCCTGAAATACCTAGAGTAGCTCTGTTTCACCGATCGAACCTAACAGCATTCAGTTCTCTTCGTGAGTTGGTTTTCCTTCTCTTGACTGTCGCCTGAAATTTTTCATTCCTTTTTACGACTTGATGATACTCCAA
Organism: Panthera pardus; assembly: GCF_024362965.1. Taxonomy (NCBI): domain Eukaryota; kingdom Metazoa; phylum Chordata; class Mammalia; order Carnivora; family Felidae; genus Panthera; species Panthera pardus. The sequence goes on along the minus strand of NW_026526721.1, from coordinate 146,194,453 downwards.
AGGATGGATGTACCATACTCATTTCAATAACTGACTGGTGGATGTTTGGGCTGTTTCGAATCTTGTGCAACTACAAACACGGATACAAGGGAAAGACTTATGAAGAAGTAACTGTTCCCAAGGGTAAAGGTGTTGGTCGGAGAAATTTCTGTAAGTGAAATTTGGTGTCAGCATATCTGGAATTTCAATAAATAAAGTGTCCTCCCTATAGGCTTGTATCAATCGCATTCCCACAATGTATGGGAGAGGCCCATTTCCCAGAGACTCACCAGCAGAGTGTGTTAAAGAAACTGTTGGCTTTTTGCCAACAAGCAAGGCGTGAATTGTTAGTTTTAATCTGCATTTCCCTTGCAAGTAAGGCCGAGGGTAGTTGATTTTACATTTAAGGCAATCTTTTCACATCCTCAATGAGGCAGAATTGGCACCACTGATCGTATATCTTTAAGTGTAATTATTGGAGTAGTATGCTCCAAGTTATGGAAACCATTAACATGTATAGTTTTATTTGCCTGTTGCTCATAAAATGAGGTCATCTATATTGAATTCATGCAAATCTGTTCTTAAAAAAAAAAAAAAAAACAACCAAGCTCTTCTGCTGTTTAATTTAGCATATCCCCTGGATTATCTATTCTAGATCATGCACTTCATAAAAGTACTTTTGAAGTAATGAAGGGATTTTTTATGCTGTATTCAGAAATTCAGGTAGAAATTTTCTAAAGATAAAGCCACTGTTAGTAAACGCCTCCCCTGATAGAAAGGTGGTTTTTCACCTATCCCTCTACATTTGGGGATATTTTTAATGTCAATCCAAGTAGTCACAATGACCACATTATTGGGGCGCCTGGGTGGCTCAGTCGGTTGAGCGTCCGACTTGGGCTCAGGTCATGATCTCTCGGTCTGTGAGTTCGAGCCCCGCGTCGGGCTCTGTGCTGACAGCCTGGAGCCTGCTTCTGCTTCTGTGTCTCCCTCTCTCTCTGCCCCTAACCCACTCACATTCCGTCTCTGTCTCTGTCAAAAATAAATAAACATTAAAAAAAATTTTTTAAATACAAAAAAATAACCGCATTATTATTTATAACAGAATTTATTAGATTACACTCTTATGAAATGAGTCATAGTAAAGTTCAAAGAAGAAGTTTATAAAATATGAAGATACTATTATTTCACCCTCCAGGTGTCAGAAAAACGGGAAACTTGAACTAGGGGCTCTCTCTTGCTTAACGAGAATTTAACATATAATAAGCTTCAGAATTTGTGTATACATTAAAAAAAAAAATCTTCTCACTTCTTTCTATTGGGGGTTGTTGATTTCTCAAATGTTTATTTTAAACTTAGGTACAATAAATATTATGCTGAAGAAGTGTATTCCACTTAATAATTACAGAAAACAAACTCATTTACTAAGGAATTAGAAGACATTTTGTTGGTTATTAAATTAGTGACACAATGGAGAATGGAGGGCGCATTAGCCAGAAGTTATAAAATTGAAAACTACATTATAATTTTGATAATAAAAACACAATTAAAAGGAGCTAAAGGGACATATTAATTAAAAATATTCTAAACATCTAAAGCGTGTATAAATGCATTTATGATTGGGATGTTAATTTTATTTCTGATAGTGTGGGGTTTCTTAGGCTCTTTCATTTTTCAATGAACCGAGATACACCGGGGTTACCGGCTAATGGAATTTATTGAAAGGATGCACAGAGGAGTAAGAGACACAGGAAGATGTCTCTGCAGCTGCACAGCCAGGCCTCACGGAAAACAAGAAGTTATTTTGGGACACAGCACTCCTGGTGGCTCAACAAACTCTGCTAGGCCAAAAGGATGACCTGTCTTCTTCCTTTGCACTCAGCATCTCCCTACACCGTGCCCTGTCCTATATGCTGACTCCACTGTCCTGTGTTGGTTCCCGTTGTGACTACCCTTCTTGTCTTTGCCTCTCACTCACTCACTATTCTTTCTTCTCAGAAAGTCTTTCCTCACGCTTCCTTAGGACTCCTACAGCTTTGGGGCTTCTCTTTGGTTGTTCTCTGTCAAACAACTCTGCTTCTCATGAAGTCTGGGTACATCTGTCTTAGATCGATTTTCCCAGAAGCAGACCCTGAGATGAACTTTATTATACTTTATTTAGGTATACTTTATTAAGGTAGTATACTTTATTAAGGTATACTTTATTAAGGTAGTGCCCTCAGGAGAAATTGGTAAGGGAGTGAGAAGGTCAAGGAAAGGGAAGAAGCCCATTAAGGATGCAGTCTCAGCAAAGTCCAAGGAGGGTCCCCCAGCATAATCCCAGTGGGGGAGCTTGGGAATTATAAGTTACGCCTCTGACCTCAAAACAAGAGACAAAGACCTGAGGCATTGCCACTCCCACACCTGTTGGTCAGTGGTTAATAAGGGCAAGGAAATGCGTGAGCTTCTAGGCACTTCTGGCTCTCCGGTTATTTGAAGGGAAAGCCTGGGGCAGAAGCACGGGCACATGTTAGGGATCTGAAGGTCCTGGGCATGGGTGGAGCACTGCTCCAGCAACCCTCTCACATTCAAATATATCTCAAATTGGAGCTCCCTGAGACAGACAATCTGCTAGGTGTAGAAATTAGCCTCCCGTGCACAGGGCTCCTATTGGGTTGTTGTACTGGCTGACTCACTCCATAAGCTGTTGGAACCATCTAGACCAGTCACATTTCTCTGGGCTTGTCAGTTGCAGCCAAGTTAGCAGGGTCACACTCTACAGTGCACGGTCACCTAGGTACATGGTCATCTCCAATAGTTGGCTGTGACTCTGACAGTTATGCTGATGCTCTTAAAAGAGAGCAGAGTAACTGGCCTGCATCTTGTACCTTGCATGGTCTGTTCCAATACAGACGAGTTCATTTTGTTTTACTTTATTTGCACCTAGATGCAGACTTGTTACTTTAATTTTTCTGTTTTGGGTTTTGTTTTGTTTTGGGTTTTGTTTTTTGTTTTGTTTTTTTTTTTTTGGATCAAGCATATCTTGAAAATAAGCCACTATCTCTTAATTCCAGATTTGATTTTTTGGATGAGTAGGAGTTCTAAATAGTAATTACTCTTCATGTACAGAAAAGGGAACAGGTGTTTGGTAGTTTCTCATTTGTTTCTGACAATAATATTTCTCAAAACAAGACCCCACAATACATATATCAGAACCACCTGGGGTGTTTGCTATAAATACAGATTCTTGTACCCCGATACCCAGTATGCCTGGGACATGGCCTATGAGTCTGCATTTTCTTTTTTTTTTTTTTTTTAATTTTTTTTTTTTAACGTTTATTCATTTTTGAGACAGAGAGAGACAGAGCATGAGCAGGGGAGGGTCAGAGAGAGAGGGAGACACAGAATCTGAAATGGGCTCCAGGCTCTGAGCGGTCAGCACAGAGCCCGACGCGGGGCTCGAACTCACGGACCGTGAAATCATGAGCTGAGCCGAAGTCGGCCGCTCAACCGACTGAGCCACCCAGGCGCCCCTGAGTCTGCATTTTCAATAAGCCTCCCAGGTAACTTGATTCACACTGAAGTCTGAGAACCACTGCTTTTCAGTATAGATATTATCCACATCATTTTACTTTTGAGGAAATTGAGGTTTTACAAGGCAAGGGATGCCTAGGTGGCTTAGTGATCCCAGGGTCCATGCCAAGTGGGAGGCTGCTTAAGATTCTCTGGCTCTCTCCCTCTGCTCCTCTCCCCCACTTGCTCTCCCTCTCTCTAAAACAAAACAAAACAAAACAAAACAAAGCAAAACAAAACAAAACAAAACAGGGGTGCCTGGGTGGCTCAGTCGGTTAAGCATCCAACTTCGACTCAGGTCATTATCTCATGGTTTGTGAGTTCGAGCCCTGCATTGGGCTCTGTGCTGACAGCTCAGAGCCTGGAGCCTGTTTCGGATTCTGTGTCTCCCTCTCTCTCTGCCCCTCCCCCCACTTGTGCTCTGTCTCTCAAAAATAAATAAATGTAAAAAAAAATTTTTTTAATAAAAAACAAAACACAACAAAAAGGCTAAGAAATTCACCTGAGGTTATATATAATTAACACAGAAAATGTCTCAAAAGTTCTTTTCCATAAAATGAAGTTTTCACTGATGCTATTTTTGCAATGTGAAAGTTTACTTGTTTGTAAAATGTTTACTATTAAGGCAAATCTCAAGGAGTATGTGACCGCATAGTGTCTATGTATATCATTTCACTTAAGCTAACTGTGCCCTTCGAATTGTGGTGAGTACAAAATTATAATTTGAATACTTTTATATTTCTGCCAGGAAAAACAAACAAACAAACACCTGAATGCAAAGGCAGTAGTCAAGCGAACCTGCACAGCAAAAGTGAAAGAGTTGATCAAAGAACATCATCAAGAGATTGAAGAAGCAGTTTAGCAATTTTATTCCAAACACAGTGACAGCGTGTGTTTGGTGAAACGCTGGGAAGATTCAGCGCTTCACACCTGAGTTGTCCTTTATGTGGGATACCCTGAGCAGGTACATGGAATTTTGCAAAGTCCCTTTTGACCCAGGTAAGAATGCAGGAACTGGGCGGGGCCGAAGTTCTCTCCTATCTAAAACATAATGTAGACCTCGCAGGCTATGTACAGAAATGGCCACATTTCTTCATGAAGTGTGGTTTGAAACATTTGTTAAGGGGTACCTGGGTGGCTCAGTCAGTTGAGCATCTGCCTTCGGCTCAGGTCATGATGTCACGGTTTGTGAATTCAAGCGACGTAGTTGGGCTCTGCGCCGACAGCTCAGAGCCTGGAGCCTGCTTCGGATTCTGTGTGTCTCTGTCCCTCCTCTGCTCATAATCTCTGTCTCTCTCTCAAAATAAATAAACAAATATAAAAAAATAAATTTTTAAGAAACATTTGGCAAAGTAATACCAGTTTTCCACCTTCAAATCCAAAGAGTGGCTTGCATATAGAAAGATAGAGCATAGTCAGTAAAAATCTGATTTCCTTAGGTTTTATTGCCTATAAGACATTCTTCTAAGGCAACCAACTTGGAGATACCCTAGGGGTAGCAGGGTCTGATCCTACACTTTGAGTATTTGAAGCCAGAATCTGTGCTCTTTTTACTAAATTCTTCTTCCACTGGATGTGTTGTCATGGGCTGAAAGTGTCACCCACGCATTCACATGTTGAAGTCCTATCCCCAGTGTGACTATATTTAGAGAGAGGGCCTTTAAGGAGGTCATTAAGATTAACTGAGGTCAAAAGGGTAGGTCTGGTGTCCTTATAACAAGAGGAGATGTTAGAGATCTCTCTCTCATGTGCAGAGCAGAGGCCATGTGAGGACATAGTGAGAAAGCAGTCTTCTGCAATCCAAGGCAAGACATCTCACCAGAAACCAAACCTCTGGCACCATGATTTTAGACCTCCAGTCTCCGGAACTGTGGTGCAAATGAGCTGCTGTTGTTTTAGCAACCTAGTTTTTGGTATTCTGTTATGGTAGCCCGAGCTGACTGAGATGTATACCGAGCATGACCTAGGTGATCAATATATTTTTCTTTAGATGACTTTCTCTAGCATAGTCACAAACATTCTGGAAATTATAGAATTTTAAACTTAGAAGATCCTTGCTTATAAGAAACTTACTAACACACACCCAGTAGTTTCTCATTACCAGCAGGGGATACGTCCCAAGACTCCCAGTGGATGCCTGAGACAGAAGGTAGTACTGAACCCTATATATGCTCTGTGTTTTCCTCCACATAACATCCAAACCTATGATAAAGTTCAATTTCTAAATCAGGCAGAGTATAATTAGTTATAAAGTCGAACAATTATAAGAATATATTGTAATAAAATCTATGTGAATGTGGTCCTTTTCTCTCTGTCAAAATATCCTATTGTATGACTCTCACCTTCCTTCTTAGGAGGATGATCTGAGATGACACATGGCCTACGTGATGAAAAGAAGTGACATGAACGACGTAGATATGTAACATAGCGTTGGGTTACTACTGACCTTCTGACCTTACATCAGAAGCAGTATCATCTGCTTTGGACCCCAGATGACTGTGAGCAACTGAAATGAACAGAAAGCAAAACCACAGATAAGAGAGGACTGTTGTATCTCATTTATGTAGGCAACTCGGGAACATTAAAAATATACAGAATTCCTATGATCTGAATTCTCATTTTACGTACATTCTAAAAGCTACTAGCGTATAAAATAAACATTACATATTATATATTTTATATGTTTATATGGATTATGAAATATTTTATCATATATGTATTCTATATTATAGATATTTTTAGGTAAATACTTTATATGAATTTATAACCACAACTGTAATATTTTTGGCTATAGGGAATCTACATAATCCTCATTTTATAGATAACTGAGAGATCCAGAAAAGCTAAGTGACTCGTTAAAGACACACAACTCATGAGTGGCCAAGCCAGGATCACAACCCAGGTGTAGTGGCTGCTAGTATATCATGAATGCCTTCCAATTCAATACAGTAAGTGCTATATTACACAGGTAATACATTTTGATTACAATATATTTTAGGTATGTTTTAGATTTATAAAATAACACGGATTATCAGATACAGAATACTTATCACCTTAACATTTGAAAGGGAAGTGCTATTTTGAACATTACATTTTAATAATATTTTCAGGTTGTGTTAGTCTGCTAGTGATACAATAATACTGCATAACAAACAATTCCAAAATGTAGTGGCTTATGTCAAGTACTTATTTTCACTCATGGGCCTGTGATGCATCTGTGATTCTGTTGGGCTTAGCTGATGTCAGTTGAGCTTAGCATCAGGTGTGAGGAAGGAGGAGGTCTCCTCCATGTGTCTCTTCAGTTTCCTTGGACCCAGTTGCTCTTCAGATCTGTTCTCAGGGCAGATGCCAAAAGCTCAAGAACAAAGCCAAATTATGCAAACACATTGAAATCCACTGCATAATGTCTGCTGATATTTCTTTAACGAAAATAAGTCCTACAGCCAAGTCCAACATCAGCGAGGTGGGCCTGTATGTATGAACAGCTCTCCTGAGATCACTGCAAAGCCTCGACAGCAAAAAGCATGGGTGTATAATTATATTACGGGAGAAAGTTGAATTGAAAATAATAATCTCGTCTTTGAAAAATATCACTTGTGGTTTCTGGTATTAGAATATAGCCCACAAAATGTACTTTATATAATTCTATGCAGCAAATTTGTGAGCCAAAAGTGAAAATAAATCTCAATGTGCTGTACATATTCTCTTCTTTAAGATAAGGAAACATAGTATTAATTATAAGTTCTATATTTCTTGAACAAAATATATGTCTCCTCCAAAGAATGTCTGCTTTACTTACATGAAAGAGTTTCTTTAAATGAGAAAAAAATAAATATATTCTGGCTGTAAACTTGTCATTTTGGAAAAATTTTAATTATATGAGTTTTAATGTTTAGGGTATGTAAACCTAAACTTTATTTACCTAATCACAGACATAACCATTAGATAAAGAAGAGTTCTGAATCCAAGAGTATGGCATGTAGAGGCAATAAAATAAAGAGGCCAATACAGAATTCAGAAAGAATGACAGAGAAGAAACTCTGTAGAATAGGAAGGAACACCATACAAAGTCATGTTATCCAAATTTTAACCCCATTTAATCAGAATTGGGCACTTTCCATTTGGCCTACCCAAATGTCACTTCTGAAAAAAATCTATTTGTTTCTTAATTTAAAAAGTATATATATATATATATATATATATATATATATATATATATATATGTATATATTTATTTATTTATTTTGGGGAGAGTGCAAGACGGGAAGGGGTGGAGAGAGGGGGACAGAGGATCTGAAGTGGGATCTGCACTGACAGGAGAGAGCCCAACGCGGAGCTTGAACTCGTGAACCACGGGATCATGACCTGAGCCAAAGTTGGAAGCTCAACCAACTGAGCCACTCGGGTACTCCTGAAAAAAATCTATTTTCAAACTGGATTAAGAATAAAGATAATCGGGGCGCCTGGGTGGCTCAGTGGGTTGAGCGGCCGACTTCGGCTCAGGTCATGATCTCGCGGTCCGTGGGTTCAAGCCCCGCGTCGGGCTCTGTGCTGACAGCTCAGAGCCTGGAGCCTGTTTCAGATTCTGTGTCTCGCTCTTTCTCTGACCCTCCCCTGTTCGTGCTCTCTCTCTCTCTCTGTCTCAAAAATAAATAAATGTTAAAAAAAAATTAAAAAAAAAAAGAATAAAGATAATCTATGAACTCACTAAAGTGAAAATCCCAGAGTTTGTTTGGTTTCAGGTACAGCTTGATCAGGGACTTTGAACAGTGTCGCTAGAGCTCCATTTTTCCATCACAACCATCCACCTGCCATTCACCTTCATGTTGGTTCCATGCCCGGAAAGGCTCTTTCTTCCCTTGTAGTACAAAATAGCTGCCACCTCTCCACGTATTTCCGCATTTCACATTCAGATGAGAAAAGAATGATATAATCTTTTTTCCACCCCCCCCCCCCCCCCGCCCCGCCCAGGATTCCCAGCATTCTCATTGCATCTTAGTGGCTCTGAGCAGACAGTGTTCCCCTCTTTGAACCAATCATTGCGGCTAGGGAACTGTGATAATTGTCTTAGCCTCAAGTCACATGCTCCATTCTTGATTCTAGAACTTGATTCTGGAGCCCCACCTGAAGTATGTTGGTTGAAAATGGGAAGAAAAGGTTTCCCATGGGAAACTGGGTTATAGTTAATAAAAGACAGGAGTGTGGATGGTGGGTACCAAACCAAGAGGTGTTTACAAAAATGGGTGCACATTACAACCCTGTTACGTGTTGTACTGGAAATAGTCTCCGGTTATTTTATGGTTATAAGCAATTTTTAGGAATCCAGTAATAAGCTCTGCTACGAAAATGGTCTTCACGTTCTTTATACACTATGTCACTTGAACTTTTCCGTTACTTTTATGTAGTATAATACTAATGACCAGAGCAGCCATTTATTGAGCAAGTCTTACTTGCCAAGCACACCAAAAGCCCTCATTTATTCCTTATGTCAACTCTGCCCCAAAAGCTTAGTGTTTATATTTGAAAGATAAAGAAGTGAAGTCAGCCAGCTTTCCTGGTAAAACTTGTAAACTGTATTAGTTAGATAATATCAGAAACAAATTAATCTGAACTCTCAGTGGCTTAATACAATAAAGGTTAACTTGTCACTCCCGACTCACATCTCAGTGGGTTTATGAGGGGCTCTGTCCCATGAGATTATTCATAGGCCTAGGCTGACTGAGGCTTTACTCTCATATAGCTACAGCCTCTGAGCTAACTGGCTTTCTCCATGATCATGGCAGGTGAACAGAGACAGACCTGGAGAGTCCCACACTGGACGGAAGAATTAAAATTTTCAGTCCAAGAGTGGCCTGAATAACTCTCACTCACAACCAATGGCCAGAATCAGTCACATGGCCTTAACTATTACCAGGGTCATAGAAACTGTAAGGGAGCAACATGTAGCTATTCAGTGAGCAGCAATTGCCACGCCTACAGAGCCAATCTCAGATCTTTCTGACTATAAAATGGGCATTCTGTCCACTAGACCCTAATTTCTTTTGGGTCTAGCTATAGACTTTTTGTCTAGTTACCTCGTACTTCTTTCTAGTTTTAAAGTACCAATTATTAAAGGTTTTCCCCATAGAAAAGGTAGAAAACAACCCAAGGGTGGCATGGGACGGTGATTAAGAGCATGGGCCTTACAACCAGACTTCCTGAGATTGTATTCTTGTTCTCTTTCCTTGCTGTGTGACATTGGGTGACCTATTCAACCTGTCTGTGTCCCAGTTTTATCCATCTGTTAAAGGGAATAATAATGTTGTTAACAATAGGGCCTACATAACAGGGTTATAACGATTAAATGCGTTCATTGAAATAAAGCATGAGGACAGCACTTAATACCATGAGTGCTCAATAAATTGCTATTCACTGAGAAAAACTGTTTCTTAGCTGCAAGATGTTAACTTCAGCCAGAAAATTTGGAAACATGGGCCCTGGGTCACAAAGGCAACCACATGAGAGGGAATAACAATGCAAACCTCAAAGCGCTATTGAAAAAACAACTCAAAGGTCAAGTTCAGTTGAAACAGGGTAAGCAGTGTGGTCTTTATTGGCAAAAGCAAGCGCGTGTGTGTGCATTTGTGTGCAAGGTACAAACTGTAAAGCAGCAAGTTTGACAATCCACATAAGAAATTCTATCTATCTTGATAGTCCCTCCTCATGTATCCTGTACATAATGCAATATATTTGGACGCAATATATCTTGTACATTCATGAATCAAGAAATAAAACCAAGATTAAAAATACAGATTTTATTTAACCTACTCTCATTACACACACACACACACACACACACACACACGCATGCGCGCAATTCATTCAATCTCTCTTTGGCCACTGAGCCCTAAAACCAATCCAGAGAAGCCTGATACTTCCTGAACTCATTCCTTCTTTTCCAGACAATCTCTCTGGGGAATGTGATTTCTCAGTGGCTCTGCACAGGATTCATGAGCACCATTAACTCTTCACTCTTTCCCCTAAAGGTGTGGGACTGAAAACCAACTCCCAGCTGTTTGCCCAACTTGCTAGAGCAGCCTTCTCCCCACTGCCAGCCTCTACGGGACACACAGGACTTGCTTTCATTTCAACACTGAGAACACAACCAAACATTTGGGAGAATAAAAGCTATTCCAGGCATGCTAACAAATCTGAGGCATTAACTTTAAATTAAATGTATTTCTGCTTGAATTCCATTTTTGTTTCTCTAAATCTAGAGAACTCAGTTAAGTCCACGTGTCCCCAAGCTTACGATGTCACATAGATAAGAAAATCTTAAGACTCTGCGTGCACTTTAAGATTTACTTTTAAAAAAGTTAAGTACTTTCGAAACCAGAAATTCCAATCTCTTTCTATATACATTATTTAACAAAATAATGAACAGTTAATAGTAACTTCTCTGAGTATAATAAGGACCTTAATTTAGTTCTCCTTTATTTTTCCCTATTCATCTTTGTGCCCTTTAAATAAAAGAGATTTATTTTATACTCTATGCATAATTATGGTTTTGTGCCTCTGCTTTAGCATAGGGAATGCCTTCTTCCATCTCTACTTGAAAAGAAGGTTCATAATTTCAGAGGAATAGTTAAGCATCTTGAAGGCAGAGCATGTAAGTACAAATTATATAGCAGACACTGACCAAATATTGTTGACATTAAGATCTATACAGAAATTCATAATGTTCAGAGTAAGTAGGAAGAAATAGCCCTGAAAACGCCCCATAAGTTTAAGAGGTTTTTAATTAACTCTACAGACCAGGATAAAAGTAAGGAATTTATTCAATTAATATTTATGCCCTTCTCAACCAGATGCAGGACATTTTCACCAAGTCAACAACACATTTATTATTCTAGTTTTGTTTGGGATCCAGGTTGAGCTATTTATTTTCCAAACAATAGCCTGTAAAAATGAACTCGATTTTTTAATAACTGTTTCTGGCTTCCCACATTCATTTCCTTTGCCAAGTTGTGTACCTGACCTACATTTTAAAAAGTGGTTACAAACTTCCTCTGGAGTTATAAAACCCACTTGAGGTCAAGAAGGTATAGCTCAGGTGCATTTTACCCTGGGCTGAGATGCTGTTGTAAAGATTTAAGTAAACAAAAGTGATGAATTCTATATGGAGTCTAAGCACGGTACAATTAAAACTTTGAAGGTGTGGGAGTGGCTTCTGTGTGTTGCTGTCCTGATTATAAAAGCACAGTAATACACCAGACCCCTTTGTTTCTCTTCTATGGGTGGTTCCCATTACTTTCTTTCGAAATTCCAAGCCACGTGAGGAAGAGAGTGTGAAGGGAAGGAAAAGAGAAGGGAAGGGGAAGAAAGAAAGTGATATAATTATGGAAGAAGCTATTGGACAGATGGAAGAATTCTAGGGAGTAGGAAGAGTTGAGGGAAAGAGCTTTTATATAAATATTGTTTCCAAATCATCATACTAAGAATAAAACTACAACTAACTACAGCTGTGAGATATCAAATGATCAAAAAATAAGACATTTGTGTGCCAAGGGAAGAAATGCTGCCCAGGTGTTGACATTAGCAGACAAGCTTGGGCAGGAGCAAAATCTGGGCATCGGAAGGTAGCCATAGGATCAAATTTATTTTTACTCTATTGCCAACCAAGAGAATCCAGGCTTATTTTTCACAACTTTTGTCTTTATCTTATTTTATTATTTTTTTTTAAATTTACATCCAAATTAGTTAGCATATAGTGCAATAATGATTTCAGGAGTAGATTTCTTAATGACCGTTACCTATTTAGCCCATCCCCCCCCACAAACCCTCCAGTAACCCTCTGTTTGTTCTCCATATTTAAGAGTCTCTTATGTTTTGTGCCCCTCCCTATTTTTATATTATTTTTGCTTCCCTTTCCTTATGTTCATCTGTTCTGTGTCTTAAAGTCCTCATATGAGTGAAGTTATATGACATTTGTCTTTCCCTGACTAATCTCGCTTAGCATAATACCCCCTAGTTCCATCCATGCAGTTGCAAATGGCAAGATTTCATTCTTTTTGATTGCCGAGTAATACTCCATTGTATATATATATACCACACCTTCTTTGTCCATTTCATCCATTGATAGACATTTGGGCTCTTTCCAAACTTTGGCTATTGTTGATAGTGCTGCTATAAACATGGGGGTGCATGTGCCGCTTCAAAACAGCACACCTGTATCCCTTGGATAAATACCTAGTAGTGCAACTGCTGGGTCGTAGGATAGTTCTCTTTTTAATTTTTTGAGGAACCTCCATACTGTTTTCCAGAGTGGTTGCACCAGTTTGCATTCCCAACAGCAATGCAAAAGAGATCCTCTTTCTCCGCATCCTCACCAACATCTGTTGTTGCCTGAGTTGTTCATGTTAGCCATTCTGGCAGGTGTGAGGTGGTATCTCAGTGTGGTTTTGATTTGTATTTCCCTGATGATGAGTGATGTTGAGCATTTTTTCATGTGTCAGTTGGCCATCTGGGTGTCTTCTTTGAAGAAGTGTCTATTCATGTCTTTTTCCCATTTCTTCACTGGATTATTTGTGTTTTGGGTATTGAGTTTGATAAGTTCTTTATAGATTTTGGATACTAACCCTTTATCTGATCTGTTGTTTACAAATATCTTCTCCCATTCTGTTGGCTGTCTTTTAGTTTTGCTGATTGTTTCCTTCACTGTGCAGACACTTTTTATTTTGATGAGGTCTCAATAGTTCATTTTTGCTTTGGTTTCCCTTGCCTCCAGAGACGTGTTGAGTAAGAAGTTGCTGCGGCCAAGATCAAAGAGGTTTTTGCCTGCTTTATCCTCGAGGATTTTGATGGCTTCCTGTCTTACATTGAGGTCTTTCATCCATTTTGAGTTTATTTTTGTGTATGGTGTACGAAAGTGGTCCAGGTTCATTCTTCTGCATGTCGCTGTCCAGTTTTCCCAGCACTACTTGCTGAAGAGACTGTCTTTATTCCATTGGCTATTCTTTCTTGCTTTGTCAAAGATTAGTTGGCCATATGTTTGTGGGTCCATTTCTTGGTTCTCTATTCTGTTCCATTGATTTGAGTGTCTGTTTTTGTGCCAGTACCATACTGTCTTGCTGATGACAGCTTTGTAGTGTAGCTTGGAGTCTGGGATTGTGATGCGTCCTGCTTTGGTTTTCTTTTTCAAGATTGCTTTGGCTATTTGGGGTCTTTTCTGGTTCCATACAAATTTTAGGATTATTTGTTCTAGCTCTGTGAAGAATGCTGGTGTTGTTTTGATAGGGATTGCATTGAATATGTAGAATGCTTTGGGTAGTATTGACATTTTAACAATATTTGTTCTTCCTATCCAAGAGCATGGAATCTTTTTCCATTTTTTTGTGTCTTCTTCAATTTCTTTCATAAGCTTTCTATAATTTTCAGTGTGTAGATTTTTCACCTCTTTGGTTAGATTTATTCCTAGGTATTTTATGGTTTTTGGTGCAATTGTAAATGGGATCGAGTCCTTGATTTCTCTTTCTGTTGCTTCATTGTTGGTGTATAAGAATGCAACTGAGTTCTGTGCATTGATTTTATATCCTGCAACTTTGTTAAATTCATGAATCAGTTCTAGCAGTGTTTTGGTGGAATCTTTTGGGTTTTCCATATAGAGTATCATGTCATCTGCGAAGAGTGAAAGTTTGACCTCCTCCTGGCTGATTTGGATGCCTCTTATTTCTTTGCGTTGTCTGATTGCAGAGGCTAAGTCTTCCAATACTATGTTGAATAACAGTGGCAAGAGTGGACATCCCTGTATTGTTCCTGATCTTAGGGGGAAAGCTCTCAGCTTTTCCCCATTGAGGATGAGATTAGTGTTGGGTCTTTCATATATGGCTTTTATGATCTCGAGGTATGATCCTTCTATCCCTACTTTCTTGATGGTTTTTATCAAGAAAGGATGTTGTATTTTGTCAAATGCTTTCTCAGCATTTTTGAGAGGATCATATGGTTCTTGTCCTTTCTTTTATTGATGTGATGTGTCACATTGATTGTTTTGCAGATATTGAACCAGCCCTTCATCCCAGGTATAAATCCCACTTGGTTGTGGTGAATAATTTTTTTGATGTATTGTTGGAGCCAGTTGGCGAATATCTTGTTGATGATTTTTGCATCCATGTTCAACAGGGAAATTAGTATATAATTCTTCTTTTTAGTGGGGTCTCTGTCTGGTTTTGGAAACAAGGTAATGCTGGCTTCATAGAAAGAGTTTGGAGGTTTTTCTTCCATTTCTATTTTTTGGAACAGCTTCAAGAGAATAGGTGTTAACTCTTCCTTAAATTTTTGGTAGAATTCCCCTGGAAAGCCATCTGGCCCTGGACTTTTTGGGAGATTTTTGATTACTAATTCGATTTCTTTACTGATTATGGGTCTGTTCAAATTTTCTATTTCTTCCTGTTTCGGTTTTGGTAGTGTATATGTGTTTAGGAATTTGTCCATTTCTTCCAGATTGCCCATTTTATTGGGATATAATTGCTCATAATATTCTCTTCTTATTGTTTTTATTTCTGCTGTGTTGGTTGTGAACTCTTCTCTTTCATTCTCGATTTTATTTATTTGGGTCCTTTCCTTTTTCTTTTTGATCAAACTGGCTAGTGGTATATCAATTTTGTTAATTCTTTCAAAGAACAAGCTTCTGGTTTCATTGATATGTTCTTTTTTTTTGGTTTCGACAGCATTAATTTCTGCTCTAATCTTTATTATTTCCTGTCTTCTTCTGGTTTCAGGTTTTATTTGCTGTTCTTTTTCCAGCTCTTTAAGGTGTAAGGTTAGGTTGTGTATCTTAGACCTTTCTTCCTTTTTTAGGAAGGCCTGTATTGCTATACACTTTCCTCTTATAACCGGCTTTCCTGCGTCCCACAGGTTTTGGGTTGTGGTGTTATCATTTTCATAGGCTTCCATGAACTTTTTAATTTCCTCTTTAACTTCTTGGTTGGCCCATTCATTCTTTAGTAGGATGGTCTTTAGTCTCCAAGTATTTGTTACCTTTCCAAATTTTTTCTTGTGGTTGATTTCAAGTTTCATAGCATTGTGGTCTGAAAATATGCACGGTATGATCTCGATCTTCTTGTACTTGTTGAGGGCTGATTTGTGTGCCAGTATGTGGTCTATTCTGGAGAACGTTCCATGTGCACTGGAGAAGAATGTATATTCCACTGCTTTAGGATGAAATGTTCTGAATACATCTGTTGAGTCCATCTAGTCCAGTGTGTCATTCAAAGCCATTGTTTCCTTGTTGATTTTTTTATTAGATTATCTGTCCATTGCTGTCAGTGGGGTGCTGAAGTCCCCTACTATTATGGTATTACTATCAATGAATTTCTTTATGTTTGCGATTAATTGATTTATATAATTGGGTCCTTCCTCATTTGGCACATAAATGTTTGTAACTGTTAGGTCTTCTTGGTGGATAGACCCCTTGAGTATGATATAATGCCCTTCTGCCATCTCTTGATACAGTCTTTATTTTACAGTCTAGATATTCTGATATAAGTATGGCTACTTGGCTTTCTTCTGTTGACCATTAGCATGATAGATGGTTCTCCATCCCCTTACTTTCAATCTGAAGGTGTCTTTAGGTCTAAAGTGGGTCTCTTGTAAACATCATATGGATGGATCTTGTTTTCTTATCCATTCTGTTACCCTATGTCTTTTGATTGGAGCATTGAGTCCATTCACATTCAAAATGAGTACTGAAAGATATGAATTTATTGCCATTATGTTGCTTGTAGAGTTGGAGTTTCTGGTGGTGTTCTCTGGTCCTTTCTAGTCTTTGTTGGTTTTGGTATGTATGTATGTATGTATGTATGTATGTATGTATGTATTTATGTATGTATGTATATATGTATGTATTTTTCATCCTTCCTCCCCTCAGAGTCCCCCTTAAAATTTCTTGCAGGGCTGGTTTAGTGGTCACAAATTCCTTTAATTTTTGTTTCTCTGGGAAATTTTTAATCTCTCCTATTTTGAATGACAGCCTTGCTGGATAAAGAATTCTTGGTTGCATATTTTTCTGATTCAGCACATTAAATATATCCTGCCACTCCTTTCTGGTCTGTCGATTTCTGTGGATAGGTCTGCTGTACACCTGATCTGTCTTCCCTTGTAGGTGAAGGACTTTTTTCCCTTGCTGCTTTCATGATCCTCTCCTTGCCTGAGTATTTTGTGAATTTGACTGTGATATGCTTTGCTGATGGTCGTTTTTTGTTGAATCTAATGGGAGTCTTCTGTGCTTCCTGGATTTTGATGTCTGTGTCTTTCCCCAGGGTAGGAAAATTTCCACTATGATTTGCTCACATAACCCTTCTACCCCTATTTCTCTCTCTTCCTCTTCTGGGACCCCATTGATTCTGATGTTGTTCCTTTTTAATGAGTCACTGGTTTCTCTAATTCTTAAATCATGCTCTTTTGCCTTAGTCTCCCCCCTTTCTTTCCCTGCTTCATTATTCTCCGTAAATTTGTCCTCTATATTGCTGATTGTCTGTTCTGCCTCATCTGTCCTTCCTGCCATGGCATCCATTCTAGATTGCAGCTCAGTTATAGCATATATTTCATCCTGACTAGCTTTTACTTCTTTTATCTCCGCAGAAAGGGATTCTAATCTATTTTCGACTCCAGCTAGTATTGTTATTATTGTGATTCTAAATTCTGGTTCAGACACCTTGCTTGTATCTGTGTTGGTTAAGTCCCTGGCTGTCGTTTCTTCCTGCTCTTTCTTTTGGGGTGAATTCCTTCGTTTTGTCATTTTGAAGGGAGAAAAGGAATTAATGAGGTCAAATAAGATTAAAACAAAGAAATTAAAATTAAAAAATATTAAAATTAAAAAATTAAAAACAGACACACACGCAAAAGAAATTGAATAAATGATGCTAGATCCTTGGTGTGTTTTGGTCTGGGTGTTGAAAGGGACTTGATAGATTAGAGAAAAAAGGGGAAAGGAAAAAAAAGGAAATCGTTCGAAAATTTGAAAAAATGAATACACTGAAGTAGACTAAAATGAAATGATGGAAGTAAAATAGAATTTGAAATAAGTTACACAAAAAAATATAGTAGAAAAAATTTAAAGACAAATATTTTTAATAAAAATTGAAAATAAAAATGAATTTTTTCTCTTTCTGTATTCAAGAAAAAGAAAATAAGCGAGGGGCGCCTGGGTGGCTTGGTCGGTTAAGCCTCTGACTTCGGCTCAGGTCATGATCTCACGGTCCGTGAGTTCAAGCCCCGCGTCGGGCTCTGTGCTGACGGCTCAGAGCCTGGAGCCTGTTTCAGATTCTGTGTCTCCCTCTCTCTCTGCCCCTCCCCTGTTCATGCTCTGTCTCTCTCTGTCTCAAAAATAAATAAACGTTAAAAAAAATTAAAAAAAAAAAAAAAAAAGAAAATAAGCGAAAAAGAGGGGGAAAAAAAGAAAGAAAATTGAATAGATGGACAGGCGAACAAACTGAAATACGACTGAAATTACTTCGTGTTCCCCTAGAAGTCAAACTACAAACTAAGCTGGCGGTGAGACGTGTTCTTGAAGAGCGAGGTTGGCCCAGTTGGGCGGGGCTTAGTGTAACGGCTACGTCCCCCACTAGGTGGCGCTGCATAGCTTACCAGGGTGGATTGTTGCGGTGCTTGTAGGTGCGTATGCGCATGCGCGGGAATGGTGAAAATGGCGTCACCCAGCCACCCAGTCTGTTCTCCCTGATCGGCAATCGCGCACCTGTCCTCTGTCTTCAGCTTTCATCCACTCCCCGCTTTTACACTGTCCGTGACCAAGACCCAGGCAGCACCTCCCTCCTGACTTTTTTTCTCGGATGCGGCTGTTTTTCCCGACCCCTTACTTCTGCGGGACTGCGGCTCTGACCCGTTCTGCCCTTTTGCAGGAGGGTCTCACTGAGCAACGGGCCGGGTGCTGGCAGCACCCAGAAACGTTTGCAGGAGCCTGCTGCCACCGCCCAGAGACTGCGGCTGGGTGCCAGCCAGCCCCAGGACAAGTTCGCGAGATAGCGTAGCAGCAGCGTTTCAGGGATTATGGAAAATCACAACACACGTCCGGCACCAGTCTTCATCCCCAGCGACCTTGTTCCAGCACCAGCTAATGTGCTTGTTCCAGCACCAGCTAATGTTCTCCTGGGTCCACTGGGGCCTTGCCTTTGGGGACCCACACAGCCTCCCCTGGTGGCCTCCCAGCCGGGGAACCGTGTCTCCCTGTGTGGCCTGAAGAACCCCGGACTCCACTCTGCTCCTAGGGATTCGCCCTTCTCACCAGAGCACCGCCAGGTATCGAGCTGCGGAGTTTTCGATTCTGCACTCCCCCTGTTTATAGAGTCTTAATGGAATTTAAACCCTCTCCTTTCTCCTTTCTCCCTTTTTAGTTCAGTCCCTGCGGCTATTTCCACTTTTCCACTTTCTCTCCAGCTGCTTTTGTGGGGGGTGCTTTTCCCGTACTCACCCCCCGTCTCTGTCCTCTCTCCATAAGCAAAAACAGCTCCCTGCCCTCCGCGGCTTCTTTCTCCCCCAGTTCACTTCTCCGCGCCACGTACCTGCTGAGTTCCGTGGTTCAGGTTGTGCAGATTGTTGTGTTATACCGCAGATCAGTTTTCTAGGTGTGCGGGATGGTTTAGCGTTGGTCTGGCTGTATTTCATGGACGCGAGACACACCAAAAACTTCCATGCTGTTCTGCCATCTTGGCTCCCTCTCCTTTTTTCCACAAGTTTTATAGCTGATTTGTGTACTTCTACATTTATTTGTCTTATTTTTTAACGTTCTATTTGGAGATTCTAACTGTATAGCAGAGAGTTCCCATATACTCATTACTCAGCTTCCCTTGATGATAGCATCTTATATAATCATAATACAATGTGTGAAACTAAGGAATTGACGTTGGTACTTGGCTGTTAACTGAACTACAGACTTTATTTGGATTTCGCTAGTTTTCCGATTAATGGTTTTGTTTTTGTTTTTGGTTTTTTTTCTGGTTCCACGATCCCACATTGCATTTAGTTGCTGTATCCGTTATTGTTATGGACTGAATGTTTGTGCCCTGCCCCTCCCCCTCCCCCCAGATTCTTCTGCTGAAATCTAATCCCCGGTGTGATATTTGGAGGTGAGGTTTGGGGGGAAGTAATTAGATCATGAGGGTGGAACCCTCATGAATGGGATTATAAAAAGAGGCCAGAGAGCTAGCTTGCTCTCTCCCCTGTGAGGATGCAGGGAGGAGTTAGCGGTCTACAACCCACAAGAGGGCTCTCACCAGAACCTGACCGTGCTGGCCTCATGACCTGGGACTTCCAGCTCCCAAAACCACGAAAACTAAATTTCTGTGGTTGATAAGCTTCCCAGTTTATGGTACTTTGTTACAGTAGCTGGAGCTAAGACAGTTATCTATCGCTACACAACAAATTACTACAAATTTAGTGGCTTAAAACAGCATATTAATGATCTTATAGTTTCTGTAGGTTAGGGGTTTAGGCACAACTTCAGTAGATCCTCTGCTTAGGGTCTCACAAGACTGGAATTAGGTGTCAGCTGGGCTGCGGTCCCATTTGGCGGCTAGACTGGGGTGAATCTGCTTTCAAGCTCGCTCAAGTGTTGGCAGAATTCATTCCCTTGAGACTGTAGGACTGAAGACCTTGGCTTCTTGCTAGATGTTGGTGGATGCTGCCCTCAGCTCTTGGAGGTGGGCCTTCCAGAAGGGTCACTTACTTCTTCAAAGGCGGCTAGGAAAAGAGGTCTCTTGAGTGAGCAATATGGAGTCATAAAGTAACATAATCACAGAAAAGACATCCCATCACCTTTGTCATATTCTACTGGTTAGAAATAAGTCAAGGGGAGGGGATTGTACAAGGGCATGACCACCAGGGGGTTGGGATCATCACTAGCCCCCGTAGACTATTCCCCACAATGGTCACACCTCTTTAATCGCCTCTAGTCTGTGACAATAACTTAGTCTTTTTGTCCTTCATAACCTTGACACTTAAGAAGAATACTGACCAGTTATTTTATTAATTTTGTATACCATTGTATTTATAGTAGCTATTAAAATATTTTTCTCAGTGGGGTGCCTGGCTAGCTCAGTCAGTATAGCTCGCAACTCTCTCCATCAGCATTATGAATTCAAGCCCCACACTGGGCATAGAGCTTACTAAAAAAATAGAAAAAAACCCTACTTTCTCAGAAAATCATGAGCACATACTTCTCATTTACTCTTCCCCCACAATGATTACACCATCAAATAGTAATGGGTCTCTTTGTTTTTGTTTCCTGGGTGATGCTGGAGAAAAGCTTATACCAAGAATTGATGGATTATGTATAAAATGTTGTGAGACTAGAAGAATGATCATACCTTTGATAGAAATCAGAAAATTAGGGGGAAAAAATATAGCTTGGGAAGCAGAGTGAACATTTGTCGTTTCTCCTCTGGGAAAGCTCCCTGACTGTCTGTGCAGTTCAGGTGGAGAGAACTCCACGCAGCTCCAGCAGTGGACGCATCTGTTACACCTGTCAGAGCCCCGGGCCACAGTGATTGGCTCAGGGATTGGCCCGTGACCCAATCAGAGCTGCAGAAATGTTCAAACGAAACTCTTTCTAGGGCTGTTGAGAAAGAGGCAGGCGTAGTGTGTTATAGGGCTTCACGCCATAGGAAGCTTCTGCTTCTTTTCTTTGAAGCAGAAGATACCACACCTGGAACTGTGCTAAGCATTCTGCCTTGTGAATTAATTAATACTAGGTTTTGCTGTGAGACAGAAAACCCAAATTTAAAATAATTTAAATAAGATAGAAATGTATTTTCTCTCACATAAAATGAGGTCCAGAGGTAAGCAATTCAGGGCTATATGTGGTAGCTCCAAGGTCATCAGAGAGTTGTTTCTTTCTCTCTCGTTCTAATTCCTGATAACATGGCTCTACCTAATGGTCCCAGATGGCTGTTTGAGCTTCCAGGCTGTGAGGAGGAGGAAAGGGTGAAGAGGGATCCTTCAAGGACACCTTCTAAAAATTGCTCATGACACTTCTACTTATATTCCATTGGCCAGAACTTAGTCACACTGCTATGTTTAACTGCAATAGAGGCATGGAAATGCCTTTATCTCGGGAGGCTGTGTGCTCTGCCACAAATAAGAGGTTTTATTACAGAAGAGTAAGGGGGAAACAGCTATGGGAGGACAGTGAGCTCTCTCTGTCCTATCTCCACAAAAGGAGAGTCTGACTGAGAATAGAGCCTGTCCTGAAGGAGCAGAGTTGACAGAGGAAAGCAAGTCAGTGTTGCCCTAATGATATTTTTCAACCTCTGGATCAAGCTGTACCTGAAGCCAAACTACCCCTGCTACTTAAGCTCATAACTTTCCTTCCTCCCTCCCTCCCTCTTCCTTCTTTCCTTCCTTTTTGTTTTTCTTTTGAAACTGAAAACAATCTTGATTGGTACAGAAAGGAGGATTCTCCCAAAGAACTATAGGGTCACCTTTATTTCTTTGTCCTCTCAAGTTCTCCATTCCCTCAAAGCTGCTCAGAATAGCAACCGAGTGTTCTCTTAGATCTCCCATGAGCCAAATTAGGCACCTCTATGCTCCATTTCCTTTCAGGCTAAAGGAGAGACGGGACTGCTTGTGTTTCATAGAACTTGCTTTCTTGGATTTGACTACAATTTTTAAAAAATTTTTATTTATTTTGAGAGGCAGAGAGAGTGGGGGAGGGGCAGAGAGAGAGGGAGAGAGAGAATCTCAAGCAGGCTCTGTGCTGACAGCACAGTGCCTGCCATGGGGCTCGATCTCACACACTGTGAGATCATGACCTGAGCCAAAATCAAGAGTCGAACACTTAATCGACTGAGCTCCCCAGGCACCTTGGATTTGATTACAATTTTTAAAATCTGTGAACTTATAAACCTCTACTAAGACTTATAAGCTAGAATTCTCAGCCCTACCTATTCTAGCTTGTTTATTTATCTTTAGCAAATGCTTCCTGGAATTCTTTTGCTATTTAGTAAAAACTCCTCTGTCAAATAGCTTGCTGCGTGTATACCCACCTCCTCCTTCTCAATTATGACTTTTATTCACATTAACAAAGCCGGTGGGAATTGGAGCTTAATGGATTTTTTCTGTTGATCTGAGAATCCTGCCATAATAGGTCACATTTTAAGGGGTTTAAATAGTTGGTCAGTGATACAGCCTTTTTTTTTTTTTTTTTAAGTGACTTTACTAATAGTACCACTTTGCCTATTCTGTTCCCTTGGCATCTTTTTTTTTTTTTTTCTGGATCTTTTCGTTGGAGCAGAAGATACAAAACATTAGGTTTGGAGGTTTTCCTATCAGATTCTAAAAGCATGGTTTTCACTTAAATTATCATGCTTCTCTGTACCTACTTATATCAGTAAAGTGATTAGAAGTGTCTACCAACTGCAATTCGCAGGCTATGAAATTCAGCTTTTTGAATTTAAATTATATGGCAGCACCATATGGCAGAGGGGAAAGGAGTGCTCAATTTCTTATCTAACAGAGAGTGCCTCTCAAGCAAGGGAAATTGCCGTCACGGTCCAAGTTTCAAAAACGGGCTCTCTGAGGCTTAGCATTACCTGCTGCCTCCCAAAGTACATACACACAGGATTTTCCCCAGCCACTGTGAGAAAAGTTGCTACAACTCAGTGGAGATGAGGAGAACCCGAGTCAGCCACTGCCCATCTTCCCACAACTGGACGCTGAGGTGGCCATGAGTACAAAGTTCTGGGAATGGGAGAATTCTGGGTGTCTTTCACCTACATGTATTTTTTTTTTTTTTTACATTTATATAACTTGAGGCAGAGCCATATTACAGAATAGCATTCATTTCCCCTAGGGCATTATAAGCGGTTGCCATCAGCCTAATGCAACTATGCTTGGGAGCACCATGGAGGCTCCTAAAGCTTCTAAAGCACAAGGTCAAGTTCTATGACTGTCCAGGTATCCGGGGGGGGGGGGATGCTGCTAATTTATGATTATGGGGACTCTTCTCTTTGAGCCTGTCATAAATTAATGGAACTCAGGGAGCCACACATCCTCTTTAGGATTGTAAATGGGATCCTGACATTTTAGACTCTCTGTCATTGTAGTGACTGAGTATCCTTTCTCTCACGTGACATTAGGGGACACCTTACAGCCTGATGAAATGGTGAACTCCTACTTGCCTTCTCTTAAGTCGGTATCAGGACAATTCAGAAAGAGCAGGGATACTTCGGGGTGGTGGTCTCTCTCATCTAGCTTGCGTATGAATTAAGCAAGTTCTTCTCCTATAATGGTGGTACTGGATATTTCCCTTTGCTCTCCAGATCCACTCCCCACCATGTCCTCTGCTTCTGGTGGGTGACCTGGATGGGCGACGGCCACGTGGTCCCTGGCCGCTGGCTCCCGGTTGGGGCTGTCCCATAGCTACTACTGGCAGGCGAGGTTGGGCTATTTATCCCCTGGCTTCCTCTCTGTGGGGGCACCAGTGCTGACCACGGACACAGCTCCTGCCAGGTGGCTCACACCTCGCAGTTCTCTCGCTCTGATTTCAGACCATTTCTCTCCCCCTGCCCCTTCAGGCTCTGACCTCCCCCCTGTTGTCATTAGTCCTAAATATCACACTAGCCATTGTGGCTTCTCTGGTCTTGCCCACACTTTTATAAATAATTCATTCTTTAAACTCTCCTCAAATTACTCCTTTTCAGTGTATCTTGTATTTCTTGTTGGAGGAACCCTAAGTGATAAAACAGCATCGTCCTGACTTGCTCATTTTCCCTTCTGCCTCTTTCACAGGACTGGATTCTAATGGTCTTCGTTTTAAGTGCCTACAAAAGGCCACCATGTTTGTTTGCTTGTATTTCCTTACGTCATACACTGTTGCCCTGCCTCATTTCCAGGAGGGTGTGATGATGCTGTGTATTTGCTAGTTTTGCCCTAGTTTGGACTCGCCTCTGCCCATTTAAAATGTACTGTACCTTCAGGTCACCCACACAGAAAATTGGGGAAAACCTTCAAACTGGCTATTTTCTGTCATGAAGACATCTCTAAAAATAGATTTTATTGAATTTAGTCTTTTTAAATTGAATTTGACTGAACCTGTTTGGCATGGACATAACTTCAAAAATGTAATATGCATTTGCTTGATGGCACTGAAGTATCTACTGTTTTGGTTAGCACAGGTTAAGCTTTGATTCTTTTGAGATAATTGTCTTCTTATATATAATATGGGTAATTTCTTTTCTTAGGTACCCGTTGTCCTATAAGAAAAAAAAATGACAACAAGAAAAAAATACCAATGTGCCACACTTATGATAAAAAAAGGATCCAGATGTGGGTGTTAATTCCTAGGTTATTCAAAATCATGATAGGTTATTCAAGACTGAATTAGACACTAAATAATTTTCAGTACAAGTGAAGTATATGGTTCTTTAAAATAGTGGTAAAAATGTTTTGAATCCTAGGTACTCTTTTGTTGTTGTTTTGGATGTTATTTATTTATTTTGAGAGAGAGTGTGTGCTCATGAGAGCAGGAGAGGGGCAGAGGGAGAGGGCTAGGGAGAATCCCAAACAGGCTCTGAGCTGTCAACACAGAGTCCGACGTGGGGCTCAATCCCACAAACCGTGAGATCATGACCTGAGCCGAGATCAACGGTCAGATGCTTAACCAACCGAGCCACTCAGGTGCCCCTGAATCCTAGGTATTCTAATGATGGCTTTGGGCCAGGACTAACTTTTACCCAAATGGAAAAAAAGAGATGTAGGAGGCTCTGTCCATGCCCCACTCACCTCCCCGTGGCTGCCAGTGGAGGTCACCTGCATTTTCAGTGGACAATGCCTATACTTGCAGAACAGATTCTTCCCTTCTACGTCTCTCTGCCAATAAGATTGCGCTGGACCCATGTGCGGGGGCTGGGATTTAATGCCCCAATGACAACCCTTGCCCATGTAGGGACAAATACCCACATTTCCGTACCCCTTCGGGTGGAGGGACGACTTTAAGACGTATTCAGTGTAGGTGTTTGGCGGGTCTCCGGCAGGATTGAGCCCCCGTTGCCCACAGAAGTAATTTGTTCATTAACACACCTTTTACCGGCTTCCTCCCTTCCTGTCTCACTTCTACACTCCCTGTGCTTCCTGTGATCACCTCCCAGATAAACTACTTCCACCCAAATCCTGAGGAGCATTTGGGAGAACCATTTAGGATAGGAGGACATGGGAGAGGAGAAACACCAAGTGATAGATCATGCCATTCTAAGCGTCAAGGGAATAGGGTGTTTTATGTTCTTCGGGATCATCTCAGCCTTTAGACTGTAAACCATTGAGAACGCTGGCTGTTTCTAATCAACTCTATAAATCTCTACAGTCTGTGCATACAGTGAAGGAGGACTCGATAAATATTTGATACTAATGACAATTCTAAGATTATGCTGTTTATGGTAGTCATTACCATAGCGAAGGGGTATAATTATTGCAAAACAGCGAATAAAGTTCTGCCTTTTTTTTAAGGTAAGCGCCCTTTTAGTCATCTCTAAAGGCTCAAAAAGAATATAATATCTTACTTAGATGAGCACTCTTAGGGAAAGATAAGTTTATACAATTGTGTTCAATACAAACTGAATGTCTTCTCAGGTATCTTGTCAATCTTTCACATTCCTCTACTCATGCCAAGGGTCTAAGTGAAGAAAACGCAGCACGTTTGCACGGTTCCATTAGACCACTGTTTTCGCCAAATGCACATCGGGTGTGTATATTTGCATGCACAGCTCAGCTTTCCCACTTAGAACTGACTGGGGACTTTTTATAAATCTCACTGAAAGGAGCCCAATCCAAAAATAAATGGCAGAGAATTCAGTGGAGGAAACAATAATGAAATAGAAATTATATGCATTATTTAACTCTAAGCAACTCCGCAAATGTTGGCCTTTTTCCTTTGACTTATCATCCATCCAGGATTCAGTGAGATGAATAATGTTTTCAGCACATTGTTTTAGGAAATTTTTCCCCCCAAATAACTCCCTAGCATTTATCATATAGTAGAATAGTGAAAAGTCACACCCAGGATAATACCAGACAATTTCTTCATCTGGCTAATGTTGATGAAATTGAATAGGCTTTTGCTCCAAAATTCATTGGGAGTCATTATTCACTGTCCTAGAATGCATTTAATCATATTCGGTTGTCCAAAGGTTGCATTACACATCTCTGCGAAGGGACAGTTATGGTGTAAAAAGAACCTTTGAGGTTGTACACAGTAGGACGAAGTATGTGATGATCCCTCCTGGAAACCAAAGCAAGTCAGCTTTAATTTAAAAACTTCAAGCTTCATTTAAACACATCAAGCTAAAATGTAGCATATCTTAGCAAAACAAGGTAAAGTGCTCTTTCAAATGATCACCCATTTCATCCTTCAAAATGTATTCTTTATTCATTTTCGAAATCGTCATCCTCACCACATTTAGACATCACTTGCAAATGAGCTAATGGTGTAGCAGCGCAAAATGCCGAGACAACTACAATTACCTCTTAATTACACACAGCAGGCCTCCGATGTGTGTCCCCCCTTCTGAGGACGCTTAACAAGAAACAAAGAAAGTCAAGCAAACCAGTTAGAGATCCCACGCAGGCTTCTTGATGGCAGGTTTGCTTTGAAGCTCTGTGGAGTGAGATACCATAGCAGCGACTGTCACCAGGAAGAGCTTGCCCGGCTCAAGAAAATAATGGGACTGAATCTGATGATCCTGTCCACACTGAGGGACCTGGAGAACTAGGAATCAGAACAACGGAGATAATCGGATCTGCAAATCAATGGTTTACAAGGGGTTCTAGCCCTCTACATATGAAATAAGGAAATTTCAGGCAATTCACCCCAGGGCGGTTTTATATCTTCTTTGAGAAAGAAATCGATATCTCCTTGTTACTGTGAGATCATATATTTAGTAGGGGAAATGGTCTAAGACCAGAAATATGTCAAACAACTCCCAACAACTCATCTCCAGGGGAGATTAATGTGATTGGGAAAAGCCGATCAATTAATTAGTCAATACAAGTTTATTGCACGACTGTTGGTTGCCGGCTATGTCCACAGTGAGGTTAATAAACACTGTGCGTGTATTCTGTGCTTTTTCACACGTTCTGTGGGAGAGCTACTGGGAGAAGTAAGCACTCAGACATATGTGGATGGTGTGAATGCAAAAATGGATCCACTGGCTTAGGGTGATAATAATTATTCTGTGTGTATAAATCACTTGCCAGACGACAAAGGATGTTTGTAAGCTTTCTCTTCTTTGATTCACACCACCAATCTGTGAAACTAATAGGGAAACACATTAACCTCTTTCTACAAATGAAAAAGGCTCTTGATCAATGATCTAGAAATTTCCAAGAGCTATGAGAATTTGAGTTTATAATACACACCATTATCACACTTACCAGAAGAGGGTACCAGAATGGATATGGAGGTTTCTAGAACCCGATCTGAGGACAGCTGTCACACTCTCACATCCAGTTCCACTTGAGAAATTTCAATTAGTCCCACCTGAGGTTTCCTCTGTTTTCACAGAACATTTCCATAGCTTGAATTTGGCATGATGCATTGTTCCTCTTTCTTTGTTTTCTCTTTATTCTGCTGGACCAGTGGCCTCAAACCCGGCTTTATTATAAAGTCACCTGCTGAATTTATTATCAGTTCAGTTTTCTGGGCTCTCCCACAGACCAGCTGGATCAGAGATCCCTGATACAGTCTGATACCAGACCTGCTTTGGTTACCTGGAGCCCCTGGGACAGAACTTGACCTTCTCTGGACATTTGCTTGGCCTTTTCACTTTTTTATTTTTTATTTTTTATTTTTGATACAGAGAGAGACACAGCATGAACGGGGGAGGGGCAGAGAGAGAGGGAGACACAGAATCAGAAGCAGGCTCCAGGCTCTGAGCCATCAGCCCAGAGCCCGACGCAGGGCTCGAACTCACGGACCACGAAATCGTGATCTGAGCCGAAGTCGGACGCCCAACCGACTGAGCCACCCAGGTACCCCAGGCCTTTTCACTTTTATGACCCCAGTCTGATCTAGTTTAAGCAGTGTTGCAATCAATAAAAGTTAATTGGTGAGCCTAAGTGAAGGAGATATGGGTGCTCATTTTGTATTCTTGCAACCTCTCTGAGTTTGGCATTTTTCAATATAAAAAGTTGGAGAAAAAAAGATGTGATTGGTTAAATAACTATTAATACATTTAGAAATAGTTTAAAAACCAAAGTAATTGTGCTTCAATACTAACTTACTTAAGGTTTGCTGAGTAAATGAATGAATGAATGAATGATCTCATCTCTGGCCTTTGGTCTGGGAGAAGATATTAGAAGCTAGAACTATCAGCCTGAGTATTCAGTTAAGTCAGAGAGAGGTAAATGGTACCAGGAAGATCTTGGAAAGCGGGAGAGTTGAAGGCTAAAAATAAGTTTCCCAGTTGCATTGTTGGAACTCACAACCAGTTATTTTCCAAAAAACTTCCCCACATCATATTATCCTCTAAGTAGATACCTGTTTCTGTTTTCATTTCCGGTTAACCCTCAGCTGCCTGCATAATAGACAGGGAGCAACGTGGGTCAACAAGCAGTAAGAAGACAAGTCAAGTGAGATATGGCTGGTTATATGATTCCTTTCTGAGAAGCCTCATTGTGCCTGCCATGCCCACAATCCCTTTCCGCAGAGGCCTTTACATATGAGATGCCATGCCTTGTACCATGCACGCCCCCCTCCACCATCCAGATCACGCTTGACTGGAGTAGTGGTGGGGTCCAGGTTCAAAGACAGTCGAAGATCAGCAGTCTTAGAGGTACGCTGGATCTATCCTGATTCATGGCTGGCTTCTCTGAGGCTGTTGGAATATGAGACATATGTAGACATACAGCAATGGTGGGCAACATGGAAACAGAGAGGTAAACAAAGAGAGGGCTCTAGGTGTGAAAGCTGTGTTGGAAAGATGAAGAGTCCCTTGACCATGGCCACGGCAGTAGAAGCGAAAGCAGGAAAATGTTTGTCGAGATTCTTGGTTTCAAAGGACAAAAACCCAACTTGAACTTGCTTAGGCACAAGGGGGAATTTATTGGCTAATACTGCTAGGATGATTGGGTATGCAGTGAGGTAGGATGAGACGCAAGACTTGAATCCGTTCAGAAATTACTGTCTTTATCTCGTACTTTTGCTCCCCTCAGAGTGTTTGCCTCATTGTCTCATATTGTCAATTCAGAGAGAGGGGCCAAGGCCACCTGAAGCTCTGACACTAAAAATCCCTGGGGAAAGGCTCTGATTGTTCCTGCTTAGGTCACATAACCATCACTGGACTAATCAGTGTGGCCAGGAGGTCTGGGTTCTGCGGTTGTCAGTTTCAGTAGAATTTCACAATGTACACAGAGAGAAAGAACAAAACTCCAAGAGAAAGAGGATAAATTTCCCCAAAGAAGGGAGAGAAACTCTGGTAGAGTAAACCATTGATATTTACTCTAGATGCCATAATATCAGAATGTTAGAGACGGAATCAGTAGACACCTACTTCTGAGCACACACACACTTCAGATTTGGTTGCAACATCAGAGCAACTGCTCATCTCCTAGGGCTACAGTTTTTCACATGTATCAGTCAGCTCTTACTATAATGAGCTGCATAACAAACAATCCAAAGATCTCAGTGGCTTACAACAACACATATTTATTTCTCATTCATGGGTCAGGAGTCAGTTGGGATACTCTTTGGGATATGAGTTGGATTCTGGTCTGCTCCGTGCATCTCCTCATTCTGGGACAAGTGCTATCTGAGACAGGTTCTTCATGATAAAGGTCAGAAGCACAAGGATCAAGCCAAACTGTGCAAGGATATTTTTAAGTGCCTGTGCTTCTAGTTGCACCATGACTACGAACATTCCATTATTCACGCCAACCATTAATAGACCAGAGGAGTTCCGCAGAGGTGAGGAAGAGAAAGTGAATACCTGCTGGAAAATAAGAAAATCCACCACAATCCTCTGTGGCAATAAAGGACCTTCTAAGAGGTCTGCTGAAATTACTTCTTGTACTTTCTTGTTTTCCTATATATTTATTTAACGGATGTATATCTCAGTTCAGAAATCCTAGTGTGCATAACATATAACTTTATTTCCTATAATGCAACTTAGTTCTGTTTTGAGCCCGCATTCAGCTGAGCGGCTGAAACTTAACCTCATTTAATTCAGAATTATCTCTCTCCAAGTTTTTCAAGACGGCATCTAAATCCTGGGGGCTTATGTATTATCAAAACACATCTGGAGAACATCTGGTCTTTGAGTCCTCTGTCTGCACAGACATCCACTGAAATGTTCGTCATTTTGTCTCAGAAGTCAGTCCATGCAAATGACCACCGAGATGTCACTTCTATGGCTGCTTTACTCCCTTGGCCCTATGTTTTGGAACATGAGACTCATTCATGCTTCTGTGCCATGGTGGGCTCTCCAAGGTCAGGTATGATCAAAGTGGTGCCTGCCTAGGTGCATATAACTCCCCTGAGGTCTCTGCCTGAGGCAGGGTCACCACAGATTATTGCGTAGGCCATTCCACATCTCCAGTGGTTTCATTCACACGGGTGGCAGAGAGCAGGTACCCATCTCCTGGTCCTACAAATCTATCTTGGGTTTTGCTGCCTACTGGAAAAAGGGTACAAGGCCACAATCCTAAGGACTTGCTGTTTTCAAAATATTTAATCGTCCCCTAGTTTTCTCCCGTTGACATACCCAAAAGAATTTTCCAACTCTGAGGGAAACCCTAGTCTACTCAACAACCTCCCCCTGTGTCTTGCCTGTTCCCAACCGTGGCATTTTTCTGCCTAAGCTAAAGCTGGTCTCCACCTGCCCTGTCATCCTGCAAAACAAGGCCTAGGATTTTGGAAACCCAAACCGAGAAGGCTTCATTGTTTCAGTTTTCATCAGAGCTCGTCCCTTCCTTGAGGCAGTGAGCTTAAACCGGCCTAACTGCTTGGAAAGAAAAGGACTTGGGGGGAAACATCTCAAAAATGTTAGCTTTATTACATTTACAGAGACACACTGATCATGTTGCAGTTCTTTGAAATTCGAAGGAAATAAAAACCCAAAACACACTGTCCTAAGTCATATTTGTTAGGCCTTCCATGGATTGTGAGACTCCTATTAAAATGTGTTTTGTCTGGGGCGCCTGGGTGGCTCAGTCGGTTAAGCGTCCGACTTCGGCTCAGGTCATGATCTCACGGTCCGTGAGTTCGAGCCCCGCGTCGGGCTCTGTGCTGACAGCTCAGAGCCTGGAGCCTGTTTCAGACTCTGTGTCTCCCTCTCTCTGACCCTCCCCTGTTCATGCTCTCTCTCTGTCTCAAAAATAAATGTTAAAAAAATTAAAAAGAAAATGTTTTGTCTGACACTGTGGAAAATCAGACTATTTTAAACTAAACGGCAAATCCGTTTACATTATGAAAATAAGGTTCAAGAGGAACTAGAAAGCCCACTATTTTCCTATGACAAGCTGGAAAAAGTTCCTTTCAGAACGGGGTGAAACACTGGCCTAAAAGCATTCCTCATTTTTCACTCCAGTTGCCAAACTTACCACGGCCCATCTTCTATGGGATCACACGGTGTCGAGATAATGAGGTGTTTGTCTGTTTGTTTGTTTTAAACAGGATGCCATTCTTTGCCAGACCCTTTGGAGATGTCTGATCAGCCAATGAGACTGTGACTCACGGTTTTCCCATGAACGACTCCCATGCTAAAACCTCGTCCTCCAGCCACCGCGGTTCTGTGTAAGCCCATCTCTGGCCGTGGCCAGCCAGGCCAGGCTGGATACCTGCTCCCAACTAGCCAGTCTCCTGGGAACTCGGGATTGAGACTGAAGAGTCTGTCTCTTGGCTGAACCTGCAGCTCCTGGGACGCAGAGAAAACTCGTTTGTGGAGAGAGAATGTGGAAGACGCCCTTGCTGAATCTGTCCTCCTAGTTTTGTAATTCCCAGATTCTTCTCTCCTAAGGCCATGTGTCTGGCCACTGCGATGTCTTCCAGGATTCTGAGATGGCACAAGCTTACAATAAAGCCCCCTCCCTGGTGAGCTTGAGCTCATCTGATTGTATTTCTCTTGTTTGCAACTATAGAACTTTAGCAAACACACTTTTCCTTTTGCTGAGCTCAGTTAAACCCAAACCTTATTTATATCAACAAAGGACTCAATTAAGCTGAGTGGGTAACAAACAGAATCAAGAAGAACGTGGATAACCACGAGCAGCTGATAGTTACTTTAAAGGAAAAGGGAACACAGTGGTGGCTACACATTGAGTCACAAAGCCCCCGTCTGTAATCTGTGCACATCAAACTGCCAGTGCAAAGTGTTGGCTTTTTTATATGAGAGCAGAATTGGAAACAGTTATGCCCTCAGCTAATGAACAGCGTGAACAAAGGAAGGGGAACGTTTACAGCCTGCGTGAAGCAGCTGAGCGTTTAGAGGTGGAAAGAATGCACAAGAGCAAAGTTTCTACTTCAAACCTAGGAGGGTTTTGTAGTGCTTATTATTTTAGGCTACCAGACTGCCTGCTTTCATGTATTGATATATTGACTCTGTAAAAAAAGAAATCATTAAAAATATAAGTTTGATCACATGTTCATAGCCATCTGCTTCTGGTGACTAAGTTGGGGGTGCAGAGTGCCAAGAAAGGATGTACCATCTTTTGTCAACCGAGGCAAAAATAAAAATCACAGATCAAAAATCGGAACTTGGGGGAAGCATCCGGATTTCTCAGATAAGTCAAAAAATATGCAAACTGCAGACCTCCTTTAAACCCTGGCATAATCCAACTTTTGGGGGGAGTTGTGTCTGCTCGCTAGATGACTTCAGATTGATGGATGAGGGTGCTATGGGAAGTGAGGTTTGAGGGCCCAGATCCAAGCTCTTGTACATCACTTGAAGAGAATTTCCCTTTCCCCTGCGCTCTCTCTGCTAGGGGATAAAACATTTTTAAAAACAGTCTATTCGAGTAGCCTTGAAATTTTGCCGGATTTGATTTGTAAAGCATTCCATTTAAAGTCCCCAGTTTCCTGGTAGAAGCCCCAAGAAAACACCTCCTCTAAAAAGAACCTTATACCATGATCGCACCTCACATTACTGGTCAGTAAGAGTGTCTGGCAATCAGCTTTTTATAGAGTGGGGAGAGAACCTCTCTTTTGAACCATATTTCTGGTTCTTTAAATTAACAGAACTTATTTTTCTTGAGGACGTTCTTAGAATGCAGCAGTAGAGCATTTTTTCATTCTTCAGCTTCAGAAGAAGCTTATTTAATTTCTTTTTTAAAAAGTTTTTTTAACGTTTATTTATTTTTGAGAGAGAGAGACAGAGCATGAAGAGGAGAGGGAGACACAGAATCTGAAGCAGGCTCCAGGCTCCGAGCCGTCAGCACAGAGCCCGATGCGGGACTCGAACTCACAAACTGCAAGATCATGACCTGAGCCAAAGTCGGTCACTTAACCGACTGAGCCACCCAGGTGCCCCAGAATTTATCTAATTTCTAATTCAACTAAGTCTGTCCTTGGCCCTTGATCTCACTTTCAGCTGTCAAATTTAGCTCTCTGTGA
The DNA here is from genome assembly GCF_024362965.1 of Panthera pardus. Taxonomy (NCBI): domain Eukaryota; kingdom Metazoa; phylum Chordata; class Mammalia; order Carnivora; family Felidae; genus Panthera; species Panthera pardus. The sequence continues at coordinate 146,160,339 of NW_026526721.1, read as the reverse complement.
TTGCTGTGGACAAGATGAGCTCTAGACAAAATTGGATGAAGGTAACATTTGTCATTGGCTCTTTTTCATCTCCCCCATTGGCGCAATATTCCCTTTCGTCCCCCATTCCCGCCAAGGCACTCATGTTGCCTGGGTGATCCAGCTTCGATAGACCCAACTTTCTCTGTACTGTCCAGAAATCCCACTTCTGTACTTACCTATGAACAAAACCATATTCATTTTTGTTAACTGAAAATATATGATTATCAAACATAAATTATGTGCCGGCCTGTGGGGAAATAGGTTCTACTTACATAAATGGGTGAGAAAAAAGCTTAGGGTGGAAAGCTGCCACCACAAGGCGAAAGTGCCTGAGGTTAGCTAGTGAGATACTGTAATGGGATCATGAGTAACTTATTATATCACCTGCAGGAAATAACTTTCCATCTGATGCCTATATACTATTGCACTTTGATCACAAATGCCACTTGCCCCCCCCCCCCCAAACCCTTTGCTTCTTACACATATGAGTTAATGATTACTGTCTGATTGTTTTCTCCATCTTCATGTGTGTAAGATCTTGTTTTCTTCATGTTCACCATGTGGGTTATATCTTGTGAGCTCAATAAATATGGAGATGAAACCCCTGTGTGGGGCTCTTGTCTCCTCCTGGACATTAGCCTCTCTCATATTCAATTCTGCATCTTCTCTCTTGCTGGACAAGAGAGAACTCCAGACTCAGTCTGCAAAATCAGCTATGTGTTAGACGTATGGATACAAAAGCAAATGCCATGGGCCCCTGTTTTCAAAGACTTCACAGTCTAAGCAATGCATACCAATGTACACATGGACAAAAGCAAAAGCAAGCACCTATCATAATGCGTACATAAGTAATAGAAATGTGACATAATCGAAGTTGATTAAAGCCCTTGGGAACTAGTGAGAAAGGCAGAATTGGAAATGAGGGGGAGATTCAGGAAGGGTTCAGGTCATCTGAATCAAATCCATTCCAAAAAAAGTGTGAGACAACACATTTTCAGATTGGGGGCATCTATATTTCATTATTTTAAATGAGAAAGTAAGAATGCATTTTCAGGCACAGAGGTGAACCACAGACCAGGCCCCAAGGATGACAATTGAGAAACATTCGAAATCCGGTTGACCCTGGAAGATCTGGGCGATACGGTCATTGTATCCATATTTCTTACAAGTTTAGGGGGTTGGATCACAGCCTAAAATGTAAAATGTTGATCCTTTCTTCTTATAAAAATAGCGTGCAATGAGATGGATATCTATTTTGAAGTGAGAACCGGAGAAAACTGGAAATGAGATGAACCACACTGGCATATTTATTGATCTGCTTTGGCTTAGTAGTTCATCCTTGGCAATATAGGTTTTCATAAAGAAGGATAGTAATATGATAGGTTTCTTCAAAAGTCTATTATGGAAATAGAAAACGACATTTTCTTCCTGGGAAGATTTAGCTTCCTGGGAAGATTTAGCTGCCAAATCTGTCAGGACATTGCTTTGTATACTGTACTTATTGAAGAACTTGATACATGCCATTACTGGTGTTAGCCGGTAATGCGGGAGTGAGGATGAGCCTGGAGAAGCACCAAAGGTCAAAGCAGTGAACATCCACCTTTTAAATTCACGTGCACAAAGGCCATCAAGGAAAAACACTCAGAAAGATGACATGACATCTTCTAAATTATGGTATTTAAATGCTATATATATCCTAGTGATTTGGGGTGTAGAATCCAGTTCTATTAGTTTATACATTTCAGCTACTGTCACAGAAAGACCCCAAGTAACAGTGGCTCAGACAAGAAAGAAGTTTCTGTGCATGCAGCACAGGGCTGATAGGGTAGCTCTCTTGGGTCAGGAATGTAAGTTCCTTTTCTTTTACATTCAAATTCTTTGAACTTCACATCTTCGTTAGTAAAATGGGAATAACGACACCTCATCTTCCTTGTGATGGTGATAAGAGATAATGTATGTAGGATGCCTGGCACATAGTAGGATCTCACTATGCGTTCCTAATATTCACTCCCAGGCCTGCTGACTTCTGTGAATCCTGGGGGCCCCCTTTAAATAAGTGTATCATAAAACTGCACTACTCCCACTCTCTTAAACTCTACAGCCTTTCTGTTCCTCTCTCTTTTGCTGGAACTATTCTGTGTTTCCCTTGATGTCACCTGCCCGTTTTGACGGGAAAGTGTCACCCTGTGGGGAAAAGGGTGCTGAGAGGCAATTCTGTTGGTGAACATCAGAGAAGGAGGCCTCTGTGGATCTTAACCTAGAGTGGTGCTTCCAAACTTTCTTCCTTGCCATATATACTCAAAAGATATAGTTGACCTTGAAAGTCTAAGACACTGGAAGAAGTTCTAGGCAGCAGACATCTCTGACCTTCTGTGTCAGATGAAATTGCTCATGGAAAAGGCCCCAGGGACAGGCAGAGCTGTGGCTCGATACCCGAAAGGCCCAGGATTTTTCAACTCTACATTTCTAGATGGCTGGAAAGGCACGGTCTTTCTATGTGGGTTGGTAATGGTGCCTTTTATTTAAGAGGCTCTCCCCGGGAGGAGATCCAAACTTTATTTCTTTCCAGTCTGCTGGGGACCCAGCAGCCATTTAATCTAGGTTAGCTGCTGGGGGCTTGGACCTATTTGGGTATATCTGATGACCCGTGGGTGCCACGGGACAGCTACTTGCATGAGGTGATTTGCCTGTAGGGAGAGCGCTTCCAACCGGGAAGAGGACATTCATGTGGAGCTAGCTTCATAGCTCCATGGATTGGCTCGAGCCCCTGGGAACGTGTTTCTCAATCTTCTAAGATAAGGGCTACAGCAGTGAGGTGTTTCTCCAACAATGGACTCTGATCTACCTACGGGAAGTTGTTGAAAACACAGATGTCTGGGTTCCACTTAGACCTTCTGGATCAGAATCCCTGGTGGAAGGGCGTAGGAATCTGTACCCCAGATGATTCTTCCACCTACTGAAACCTTGCTGCTTAGAGTGCAGTACAGGGACATTCCACCTGGGAGCTTGTAAGAAATGCAGCATCTCGGGCCCCACCCCAGAAACCCATCACAGTATGCCTTGCTAACAAGTTCTCTCAGGTGATTCTTAATGCACATTAGCTTTGAAAAGCACTGGCCTAATGGTTTGAGAAAGATTGAGCCCAAAGGATTCTTTTCCTAGCGGATTCTGTGATGGGAGGAGGAAGGCGAGGCACAAACAGTATTCTTTTGATGCCCAGGTGATGCAGCATGGAGCATAGAGTCTCTCTTCCAGGGAGCCCAGAATGATTCTGGTGCAGTGAGGACTCCAGGGAAGGTGGTATCAGTCTGCCATCTGCAGGGCTGGTGTCTTTGAATGCTCCCAGAGGCAGCACAGATATCCTGATAGGCGTTGGCAGCGCTTACACGGGGAGGTGTCCTCAAATGGCTTCCCAGGGGGCAGATGCCTGGGGCCAGGGTTGGCGGGTAGGGAGGCTGGGACAGAGGAGGAAAGAGTGGCAAGTACCTCGTGTTGATGGTAGCTGAAGGCTTCTTCAAGAATGCCTGTGGAGCACCCGCTGCTGATTCTGAGAAGGAGCAGGCTGGGACTCTGGGGCTTTGAGGAGGGCTGACTGTGTGATATCAGTGTGGGCAAAGCCTGCTGAGTACTGCGAGGCTGGTAAGGCTGAAAGGAAGATCACATTTTAGTTTGTTCCACCAAATAAATGTAATTAGAGCAAGTACCTGAGAGGTTCTCAGTCAGGGGCAATTTTTAGAGTCCCAGGGGCATTTGGCAACATGTGGAGACATTGACATCTGGCAGGTAGAGGCCAGGCATACTGCTAAACATCTATAATGCATAGGGCAGACCCTGTAACAAAGGGTAATCCTGGCCAAGTGTCAATAGTGCCCAGGTAGAGATATACTAAATTCTATTCCAAAGATAGATTTATATATACATATACATTTTTATATATACATATATACATATATATGTGTGTGTATATATATATATATATATATATATATATATATATATATATATATGAGACAGTATTTTCTATCAACTTTACAACCACTGTGGGTGATAAAGACTGACCGTTGAGGGTGGAACTAGCAAAGGGAATATCCTACTGGCTGGCAACTCAGTTGACTAGAGCATCATTTGAGATGAACTGTTTTTTTTCTAGTACCTTTTCAGATATTGAAGGTAAACTGATCAACCTCAAAGAGCCAGGGGAGTCTTCTGGCCTCTTAAAAATAATGGACGCCGTGTTTGTCCCGTGTCCTCATTTGTCAGGTATTTCAGCACTATCCGTTCCGAAAAATAACGACGTGTGACTCAGCAGTAAGGCCACCAGTTCTTGCGAGTGAGGACTACGTTATCAGAACCCGCCTCGCTGACTGCTCCCACTTTATCACACACTGTGCCTCTGGCCTAGGAGGGGTGAGGAAATGATTACCCATCACTTATCCACTTGTACCCAGCACTTGATCTTGATATCTGATCAATTCTGAGCTTAAAAACAAAGGACATGTATATAAAAATTACATTTTTGGAATAACCAGTGAATAGGTGTTTATTCCTATTATCAGAAGGCTACACTGAGAACTCATAGAATAAAGGAGAAATCTGATTCTAGGAAATCAGATGTCTGGACGGGGGAATGAAGACACTTTCTAGGGGCGGGGCTATTGATCTCAGTAAAAATCACTCAGTAGACACTGGAAAGTAAAAATCAAATTTATTTTGGAATATAAAATTTAAATGAGAAGCATGCTGTAGGTAAAGGAGTGCTGGATTCTAGATAAGACAGACTTTGGTGTGAATCCTGGCTCTGTAGCATAATAGCTGTATGACTATGGGCTTGTTTCTTACTCTGTTTGGGTTAAAAAGGGATAATGCTATTTACCTTATAGAATTGTGTATTGGTTAGCTATTGCTGTGTAACAAAAGCCACAAAAATCTCAGTGGCATAATACAATAAATCTTTATTAGGTCCTGCATCTGTGGAGCACTGGGGTCAGCTGGGCGTCAGCTAATCTAGGTTGGAGTTCTCTGAGAGCCTCATCCTCCTCCTGGGACCAGAGGTCTGCATGAGAATATTTTTCCTTTTATTTCAAGTCTCTGCTTGTATCACATCTAACACCCAACTGGCCAAAGCTTGTCACATGACTGAGTCCTAAGCCAAGGATAGAGGAAGTATATCAGCCCAATACAAAGCTGAAGTAAGTCATATAGGCAAACCCACCATTACTGGAGCAGGAAATATATACTTCCCACGAGAGTGAGGGGAAAGGAGTGAGTATCTCTGAACAATAATCTAATGTACCACAGGCTGTTAAAATGATTAAATGAATTTATGTCTTCAAACCACCTTGTATAATGTCTGGCACTGAAGTATTTCATAAATGTTGGCTCATTTCTCCTCCTCCAAACTCTGATCTTACAATGAAGAATGGGGAACATAAATTTAATTTCAGAGATACAGTCACTATTTTAAAAGAAACTTGAACTCTGTAGTATGATCAGTTGTGAGAGAAGGAATAAAAGGAAAAAGCAGAGCTACTGAAGATAATAAAACAGAAAAGGAAGAAGGGGAGAAAGAAATAATCAATATCTCTTAAAATTTTGAGATGGTAAAGTAGGGGATAAAGAAGTAATACACCCATAAATTAAAAAAATATATATAAACACAAATGTAGCTACAGAACAGAGGAACAATAAAAAGAAGGAAAAAATGATGTAAGAGACTCACCATGATACGAGGGGAGCTTTTTCAAAATCCGCGCACTATTGCTTTTTCCTCCCCAATTCTGAGCTACACGTTTTTCACATGGAATGGGCTAGGAAAAGGAGAGGTGTGTTTATAGTTTTATCACCTCCTGTCAAGGTTTTATGAAAGACTAATTAGTGTTTTAACCACTATTTACAAGGTCACTGAGTACGCTTTATCCTTGATATCTCAGAAGCTCTATTATTTCAGACTACCAAATAAGCAATCATTTTCTTGGAATGTGGTGTGAGAAAGAGAGAAATAATATCATGGTGATCAAATGAAATTGACTTGGGTTTTTCCAATGTTATGGCTTGGTCCATACAAAGAAAAGAATATTCTCAGCATAACCCATCTGATGGTTAAGTGTTTTGCATCATCAGACTGCTCAGTATTTTATGGTAGAGAAAAATCGTGTAGAAATTCTTTTCTAGAGTATAATAGAGACTTCAATATAATACTCTGCCTACCTTCTAGAATAAGAGAAGAAATGCTTTGGCCAAATTTGACTTGGTTAATAAGGAACAAAAGGAATCCCCCTGTTAAGATGAAAAGTGTTACTATTTAACCAGGCTCTCCTTGTAAAGAGCAATAGTAAATTGTCTTTTTATATTATATGCTTAGAGAAGCAAAGACCTAGAAATTCATCCCTCTTTATTTTTTGTATTGAAACTTGTTCGCTTCGTGCCTGCGCCATCTTGCTTTTGGTCACACTGCCAGTAGTCAACACACAGGAGGTGCTCAGAAATTGGGGCAAGGTCAGGAAAAGGCCATTTTGAAACGATAATTAGCAAAAGTCTGATTTATCGAGGATAGGAGTGCACACATGGAGAAGCAATCCCCTCCACATGCACATTCCTTAAAAAAAAAAAAAAGTTTGTACTATTTGGAGAAATGAGAGTCTTCCTCCTTTCCTCCTTCCCTCCCCGCCTTCTTCCTTCCTTCCTTCCTCTCCTCTTAAAAAACCATCTAGGGTTTTATATAAAAAAGATAGGTTTGAGATGTAAAGATTTTGTTTTTAAGAATCTCTTGAATAGGTTGATATAAACTGGTAGCCTGAGGCTAAGAGTGACTTTTTATTTTTGTTTATTTATTAAAAAAAGTTTTTTAACGTTTATTTACTTTTGAGAGGAAGAGACAGAGCGTGAGGGGGAGAAGGACAGACAGAGAGGGAGACACGGAATCGGAAGCGGGCTCCAGGCTCTGAGCTGTCAGCACAGAGCCCGATGTGGGGCTTGAACCCACAAACCGTGAGATCGTGACCTGAGCTGAAGTCTGACGCTCAACCGACTGTGCCACCCAGGCGCCCCTGGGAGTGACTTTTTAAAACAACAACTAATTTTTAACTGAAGGGCTTCCTGGTCTCCACGGAATCTAGTGAGAGGAGGGCAGAATGCGAGAATTTCCTGGAATTTCTCTTCTCCCACCCTCTGCTCACTCCTGCTGACCTCTTTGCTCTTGCTCAAGCACTCGGAGCTTACTCATTCTCACGCGGAGGTCTTTCTACTTGCTCTGCCCTCAGCCTGGTAAGCATTTCTCCACCTGGACGTCTGCATGCCTTCCTTTCTCACGTGGCTTATTTAGGGATGCTTAAATATCCTCCGCCACAGAGATCTGCCCTACCCATCTTTGGTAAAATCGTTCCCGGCTTCCCCCATCCCGTAACTCGTCATTAATTTTCTTCGCGTCGGTTCCTACTAGCTGACGTCACACAGTGCGCTTATTTTGCCAATTTGTTTCTTGTCTGTTCTTCACCAGAATGTAAGTCTATGAGGGCAGGGCCTCTGCTTTGCTCACTGCCGCATCCTCAGTGTCCAGGACAGTACTTGTGCGCAGAGTAGAAATTTTAACCAGTTCTGTTCAATGAGTGAATTCCTGTAGGGAGGAAAAGACATTCTTTTTGATTCTTCGCCAGAGTTGTACAAATGAAAATATCCCTAACATAGAGAAGGGCGTTTCTTTGACTACCACAGCTTTACGAAAAACTCATTTGAGGGGCACCTGGGTGGCTCAGCCAGTTAAGCGTCCGTTTGATTTCGGCTCAGGTCATGATCTCAACGGTTCATGAGATGGAGCCTCGCATTAGGCTCTGTGCCGACAGCGTGGAGCCTGCTCGGGATTCTCTCTCTCTGCCCCTCCTCCATGCTCTCTCTCTCTCTCTCTCTCCTTCAAAATAAATAAATAAACATGAAAGAACTCGTTTGAATATATGCATTCCTTCTTCTAAAAGCCAGTTGAATCTACTGGACGTGGAACACTGTGCTAGGTGTTGTATGCAGAATTGAACAGGCAGGGTCTCCGCCTCGAGCAATGATAGTTTAGAGGTGGAGGAGAGTCTCCCCACGTGGTTCTTAGGGGTGCCCTTCACATAGACATGACATCAATCATGTCTTCCTTGTGCACTTGTCAAGTGCACAACCTGTCCAACTGTACATAAGAACCCTCGGAGACAGCATTTCTCTTCTTTTCAGCTAAGTGGTGCTTGCTCCACAACCCAGATGTATGGGACTTGCATTCGTTCATTCATTCATTCATTCATTCATTCAACAAACATTTGTTGAGCGTCTACAGCATATAAGAAAAGTGCCAGAAGCTGGGATACCAAAGTGATCCCAACATAGTGGGGAGCTAGACAAGTAAACAGGCAAATACAGCACACATAGCAAGTATACAGATGGGCTTCCAATCCCATCCTGGGAGACTGGAGAGATTCCTGCAAGTTTTCCTGAAGGGGATGCTCTCTAAGTAGGTTCTCTGCGGGTAGCCCGTAAACGGTTGCTACCTCTGGAATTGTAGCCGATTATATATTGGATTGATTAGCTTTATTTCCCGATGACAATGGTGGCCTCTCCAGGGAATGGAGCACGCCCAGGAGGTTACAGTGGGTGATACAGTCACAGCACTGGGGAAGCAGCAGGCTTTGGGCTCTGTCAGGGGCAGGAGAGGGTGTGCTTGCGGAGAGCGTGCGGGGTCAGGAAAGGACTGCCCTAGCAGGCTGGCAGGAGGAGAGTAAACCAAAGCTGTGGTTGTGAGGAAACACGTTTGGAGAGAACAGGAGAGAACCACAGGGTGGGTAACAGGGGCGTGGAATAGGGGTGAGCGTGAGGAAGTCTGTCCAATGCTTTGTGCCTTAGGGTGAAATGGGAACAAAGGGAAGTCAATACATGCTGCGCATAAATAACCCCCCTCATCGTTTCTACAGTCATGCAAACGCCCTCATGGCAGCATTAATAGAATTCAAATTTCAAACACAGGAAAATAGGTCACCGGCATTTTTACCACCCCAACAAACGAGTACTTGCATTCTTGTGTCTCTCCAGGCCTGGCAGGAAAGAAAGCCTCTGGAATGTTTCTATCTCTGTAATCAGCGTGTTGGTGTGATTTTTACAGTCAGCCGATCTTGGAGTCAAGGCTTAGTTTGTCACCTCCAAGCTTGGTCGATGTCATGCGATGAACACCTGTACTCTGCCACGCCTTCGGCAAAGGCATGCTGGCTTTTACAAGGGGACCCAGAGAGGCAGCGGAAGGCGAAATGTGGAAGTGAGTGTAGCCAGCTGTGTTAGAGCAGGCGGAGTTGTGTGTAAGCACCTTGTTGGCTCTAAAGCCCTGGACCAAAAATAGGCATGTGGCAGAAATAAAGGACAAGGACCCAGATTACATTAAAGTGGTTGCAGTCTTCCTCCTTCACGAAATAGGAAGGATTCTTGCTTATTTGGTCAGTCCGGAATCTTCCTTTCTTATGTTCTGAAATGAGGAAAATGAACAAACAAACTAAAAAAGAAAAACAAAGATAACACCCCCCCCCCAATCTACAGAATAAAGAAAACTACATCATAAAGCTACACAGTAAAAGAACTAAGGTGAACACAGAGCAGAGGACACCAGAAAATGGAATAGTTATGTTGCAAACCCCGTAATGACGTTAAAATGACATAGTGCTAGTAAATGTCTAAACAGGTTTTCTGGGAAAGAAAAAACAAAACAAAACAAAACACCATGTGCATATGTGCATACACACATAGATACATAAGTTTATCATAGATTTTACTGTGTAGCACCCAGTTTACAAATAGGACATATATACCCTTTATTATCAATTCTAGATAAACAATTGATTCTCACGGAATGCTTTTATTGATTTCTGCTGAACTCTTGCAGCCATGGCAATTGACAAATGAATATAGTTGTAACATAAATGTTGGTTGATATTTTCATTGATGTTAACAAGTTAGACATAAGAAAGTGAAACAAAAAAGAATATGTTTCCCTTTACACATTCGTGAACGATGTGAGGGAGAGACTGCTGCCTCAGATAACAGTTTTTGAATACTGAAAGAATATTTTCTTAATTTGATGCACTAGGCACAAGACACTTTAAAGTTTAATGTGTATCATTAGCATTTTTCCCATGACTTTCTGAAGTCTAGACATCCAATGAAACAAACAAACAAACAAAATCAAGCCCTGATTTGCAATGCTTGCTGATTTCCATGGTGCAAACACTCCCTTCGTGGCCGATTTTCAAGCTACCAATGTGACGTTGCTGAGCACAGAATTAGGAAGAAATGTCAAGAAGCACTGTTAGATAGTATTTCCACAATCCAGGTACAAATATGAAAGAAACCTCAAGAGTATAGATAGAGTAAAATGTTGTCAAATAATTAGGTGATAGATTTTTGAGTGTTTATTTCACAGCTTTGTTGAGGCGTACCTGACAATGAATTGCACATGCTTGAAGTATACAGTTCGATAGGTTTTGACACACGTATACACCTGTGAAACCATCATCAGCATCGAGATGATGAACATGTCCATCACTCCCCCAAATTTTCTTACGCCCCTGTGCAATCTCTCTGTCTTCATGGCCTCTTACCTCCACCCTCAGACAACCACTGATCTGCATTTTATCACTACAGATTAGTTTTCGATAAAAGGAGTCACGGACTGTGTACTCTTCTTCGATCTGGCTTCAGCGTCATTATTTTGAGATTCACTCGTGTTGTTGCATGTGTATTCCCCTTTTCCTCTGAGTATTGCGTCTTTGCCACCTTTGTTTATAATCTATTTTGTTGTAAGCTTATATAATTTAATTTTTAATAATCAATGTGTTTAACAGCCAGCTGGCAAAATTCCTGAAAACTTAACAATTGTTTCTTTCAAGCTGGTGCAAGCTGGCTCTCACGTACTTCTAGTGGGCTGCGTGCATGAGTGCATGTGTCTGTGCCTGTGTGTGTGTGTGTGTGTGTGTGTGTGTGTGAATGTGCCTAGTTTTAGAGAAGGCTGAGAGACTTTGGGACAGCTGCAGGGTTTGGGAATAATTGGAAATGAATGAAGGGGAAGAGAGAATATCTAACAAGTTCTTCTGTGGTCCCTCTTTGGTGTTCTTTGAGAGAAACTGCTGTAAAATGCTACTTAAAAATTACTTTTTGATTGCTGGCTTGTTGTTTTAATTAATGCATGACTAGACAACAATACAGCTGGGCTTTGGGTATTTTACACAAGGGACTTTTATCATTGAGGGCTCCAAGAGAGACCTCCAAAAGCCAGAGTTCATAGGGGTAAACTGGTAGTAGAAAGGGATTTGGATTTAAAAAAAATTTTTTTTTAATGTTTATTTTTGAGAGGAGGGAACAAGAGAGAGAGGGAGACACAATCCAAAGCAGGCTCCAGGCTCCAAGCTGTCAGCACAGAGTCTGACACGGGGCTCGGACTCATGAAGTGCAAGGTCATGACCTGAGCTGAAGTCAGACTCTTAACCAACTGAGCCATCCAGGTGCCCTGAAAGGGATTTGGCTTTGATGATTGGGCACAAGGATGCTGAGACCTGGCAGCTCATATACCAGGAAGTCTTGGGCATCTCTTAAGTTCTCCTGGAATGCGTTGGATAGACAGGCGCGAGGGAGACGGCCTGGGTTTTATTGGTGATCACTGGCAGATTGTCCTCAGGGAGATACAATGTGGGATGTAATGCTCGCTGTGTAGCGCCCCTAACATACCCTCTGGGAGAGGTTGGGGGCTGAGGTGGGGGGTGTTTCATGCTTCTTCTATACTGTCACAAACAAAAAAGCTAGTAAGGGGAGCTGCACTAATGAAAATAGCTACTTATTGGGTGTTTGCTACATACCAGGCTCTCAGCTGAGGGCTTTAGATACTTTATCTAATTTAACATTCAGAACGACCCAGGGTGACCAATAGTATTATACCCATTTTACGGAGAAGTTAAGTCCTTTGACAGAGGTCACATCAGGAAGTGGTAGAGATAGGATTTGAATCTAGGTCTGTCTGGTTCTTCTGGTCTTAACCCCTACAGTGTACCGCCTTCTGGTTTGCTGAGCTGTTGGAAACTCAGAGTGCAAGGCTTTAAAACAAGAATTACAGGCCCGGCTGGCATAGGGCCTTTTCGGCGGTCAGCATCCCTGGCTGCTTGGAGAGTGTGCCTGGAGATGACACTGGAGTCCAATCATCTGGGGCCTTTTGCACTTGCTTTGGAAATTTAGATCCTCTCCTAAGGGCAATGGGAGTACCATCGACAGATTTTAGTGTGCAGTAATGAGCTTAAGTATGCATTAGAGACAAATTGGTTGGAGAGTGGTTTGGCTAAAATATACGCTAAAGACACCGCAAAGTACAAGGTAGAGGTACCTGTCCTCTCTCCTTTTTACAAATGTTTCCGACTATTATTTTGCAGATCAGGTACAGAGAAGAGAGGTAACTTGCTAAGGTCACACTCTTCCCAGGAAACTGTGTCAGGATCTAAGGCTATACTTTATGCAGTGAGGGAAGGATACACTGTCCTCTCAAATCTGAGGAAGAACAAAGGATTACTGAAAATGGGAATGATGGGAGTGGATAAGGAGAGAAAGGCCGCTGTAACAATGACATATCCAACGAGAGTGGCTTAAGTAAGTAAAAGTTTATTTATCTCCCTATAAACAGTTTAGAATGAGCTCTCTTGGGCTGGTAGGCTGGCTCTGCTGTACGGGAACATTCAGGGACCGTGCTACCTTCTGTCTTATCTTCCTGAATGTCCACAGGGCTGATACTGACTCATTTCCACTTTGGGGGTCTATCCTGGGGCAAGGGGGAAAAAAAGTGTCCAACTCAATCTTTTAGAAGACCCAGAAGTTGCATGCTTCATGTTTGTCACGTGACTTAACTGCAAGGGAAGCTGGAGAATGCAGCTTCTTCTTGGATGGTTATAGGCCTAGCTAACACATAGGGATTCCACTACTAAAAGGGAAGGAAAAATTAATACTGTATGATCTAAGTCTCTCATTACAATCGCTCCTAGGAAAGCCAAGTGGCAAAAACAACAAATTATGCCCACATAATAGACACTTACACAAAACAATTAATGAATACAATATTCTATAACAATTTTGAAACGTATCCTGTAGCAGATAGTGTTTCTGATAGACTGAGTGTATACATTTGGGGTCCTTGTATCTGTGCCAGTCCTCTGTAGCTCTCCTGGCATTTCAGCATCTTTGGAAGATGGCACAGTAGGAGTGGATGTTTCCCACAGCTGGGGCCTTTTCTAGAGTGGTCAACAATTGGTCATAATATTCTGCGTGTTCTCATGAGAGGTGGGAACCAACAGAGACTCACGCTAAAACTAAATGATTGATGCTGGCTGATGGGGCCAGCGGTGGCTGGAGAGAATGTAGCATGGGCAACCACTCCTCAGCTTTAACTATTGATTACCATGGGGGAATTTTGGTGGGGTCTCCAGGAATCCAAAATTCTAATAGAATGCAGAAATGTGAGGTTTTTTGCATGCAAGCTAATTTTTAAATGTTGGCTTAAATATTTTAATCCCGCTCTGTGGGCCAAAAAGAACATTCCTGTGACCTCAGATTGGGTTGTGGTCTCTGCTTCAATCTCTCAGGATCTATTTTCTCATTTGTAAAATGAAAGTGTACCCACCTCAAAGGGTTATAGGGAGAATGGAAAGAAATAGTGTATGTCCAAGGCAGGTAATCATTATTGCATCTGATTTTTTTTTTCCATTGTGAATCCACCCTAAAATTTGGGAAATTCTCAGATCCCATCCTAGTGGATAAGAAGTTCAGGGTGGACATTCCAAGGAAGACTAAGAGGGTAGAGTCTGCAAGATTTACTACAATTGGGTGTTCTGATTCAGGCCTTTAAAGCTGTCCTAATTTACACTTCTCAACTTTTCCTTTTAGAGGTGTTGTGGTCAAGAATTTGGGTCTAGCCAATCTGAGCAACCCGTTTGGATTAGGGAGGAGAATAGTTAGATTTATCCTGTACTTATCCCTTGTTAGTTGTGTGACTTTGGCTGGGTTACTTAATATCCCTACGCCTTACTTTTCTTATTTTCATAATGAGAATAATAATAACTTACCTCATAAAATAATTGTCAGGACTCAGTTAGATAATATGTACAAAACCATTAGTGCGTATCGCCAGACGTATAGTTAGTATTCAATAAACATTAATCATAATTAACTACTTCATCTTATCCAAGGAGAAGAGATATAAAATAGATTTCTTACTGTTCCAACATTTGGTAAAACTTATATTTTCAGGCAAACCACCTTTCTTAGTCAACAACCTGAGTTAGTTTTTTTCTTTGGGAGAACTGTGATAATGTAGTAGATGAAATCTTAGGAATATTGGTTGAATTGTCCTTTGTGCGACTCCCTACAGTAAAAGGATAGAGTCAGGTGTAAAGTGTTCTAAAACAACAAAGTGACCTTTAAAGAAAAGCAATTTATTCATAAAGTAAATCACCAAAGCAAAAGGGGGAAAGGTCTTCCTGTACGTTGCCAGCACGAGATCTCCGGGCTGTTGCCGTGTTTTGCATCGTTTGTGTTGGTTACACGCTATGTATGAAGACTTTCTTATTTCAGAGCCGATGGGACTGTGAAAAGGGAATGTTGCAATTTACGACAGTAAATGATACATGATCTGTTCTACAGAAAGCCCCATCGGCAATCGGGTGGATGCAAAGTGCAAATGCATAGTTCCAGAAAGGTGTCCACCGGCAGTTAAACTCCTTTTCAAAAATAGACAAATTCTTACAGGATTCGTTAAACCTATTGACCATCCTTATCTTTATTGCTATTCGTAGTAGTAACAATAGTAGTTACTGGTGTTTATTGGACCTTTCCTACGGACCCTCCATGGGCAAACTGGGTAACATGCTTTATCTCGCTAAATTCTCTCAACAACTCTCTGAGTTAGGGGCTATTATTATTCCCACTTTTCAGATGAGGGAATTGATGCCTAGGAGTGTTAGCTAAGTTGCCCTGTTGTATTAGTTTGTAAGTGACGTGACTTGGCTTTTAACCTAGCATTTCACGGCTCCAACGTTCACGAGTCTGTGAGGGAACCAAAATTTTGATGAGTACAATGGAAAGAACAAAGACTTATTTTTGCAGCTTTCAGTCCTTTCCCAGAGAGTTTGTCCGAACCGAGTGCCTCGTCGTGGGGCTTTCTACAGACAAAGGAATCTGGTTGCTGGGGGCTGAGGGGAGGGGAGAAGGGAAGCCAGAGGTCCCAGATAGGCTAACAAGCGGTGGGAGATTTTGAAGCCCAACTCCGAATGCTCTGCAATTTTGGCAGCAGTGTTGACATCCCAGCTCCTTCTTTGGTATCCTGACCTATTTGTTCTGACCGAGGATGGCTTTTTTTGTCGATGTTGATGATCACTATTCTGGGATTCCTGGGAAGTTCCGCTTTCAAATACCCTGTTCCGTTGTTCTCATAAGCACATTCACACTTGTCAGACTAGGTTTGGGAACCGTGGTCGTGCAATTATGGGCACGGTTTTCAGAGCCCCTCAGCTCTGGTTCGTGGACTCCAGCTGGCAAGGTGGATCCTCTCGCCGAGTACAGTCAGCCTCTTGTCAGGAGACAAGAACATCTTGGCGACAGCTCTGACAATCTCCCACTCTCCTGTGTGGAGAGGGAATGTTGTTTACGACTCTGTCTTGTTGGTTAATTTTACCTACAGGGTGATCGTACTTTGTGTTATTTAATAAGTAGTCTAAATCCCTTTCGTGATAATAATTTAACATATGCTCTTACTTCGATCACTTTTAAACACAATTGGTGGTTTGGGTGAATTTATATGTGATTACAGAATGTTGTCCTTGACTATGATAAGGGGAATTTTTGACAAAGCACCTGCTTCAGTTATGAAGCTGTTGATCTTGAATTGGACAAAAACAAATGAGGTATACACTCAAAAAAATAAGAGCAGAAATATTTTTCTCTATAATAGGCCGAGGGAAAAAAGAACCCAACAACTTTTGTTATAGTAAAAACAAAATGCTGTTTGTCTTTTTTATGTTGGGTTTGGAGCCCACCAGCCACATCGTGTTAGGTAGTGCTATGGGAAGAACAGTAGACACTGGGACGCCTGGAATCTAGTTCTGGCTTTGTCATTGTATCATCCAGAATTCTTTGGGTTGTAAGTGGCAGAAAGGGCAACTCAAGATCACTTCAACAGAAAGGGACCTCCCTTTCTTTTGTTTATGTAACCAAGATGTTCGGGGGTAGATCTGACCTTGGGTACCTCCAAGCTGTAAATTATGTCATGAAGCCTTAATTTCTTTCCATCTCCCAATTCAGCTTTTTGGTTGTCTGCTTCATTCTCAGACCACAGAGGGCTCACCTCAGTTCTGTGATCTCCTCCCAGTCCGCAGATCAGAATGAAAAGGCAAGAAGGTACCATTCTTCAAATGAATCCCAAGTTTCATTCTGATTAGACAGGACTAGATCCCATGTTATTCCTAAACCAATCACTGTGGTGCTTTGATCAACCATGTCTGGATGGAGCCGCATCCAGACTCCATAAGACAGGGAAAGGTAGATGCCCAGATAAGAGTTGGGGCTGTTATCAGGAGAAGGGGGAATTTACGCTGGGGAGTGTCAGTACCACTTACCAACTGTGTGACCTTAGGAGGATAGCTAAACCTCTGTGAAAAGGGGAGTTAATAATGCCTGCTAAAAATGGATTAAGAAAAATTGAAAAAATGGATTAAAAATAATTTGTAGACTACATATACCAATTCTTGTGCTTTGTAAACTATACATTATTGTACAATTTTGTGTCATTAGTTTAAAATTTTTTTTTAATGTTTATTTATTTTTGAGAGAGACAGAGACAGAATGTGAGTGGGTTAGGGGCAGAGAGAGAGGGAGACACAGAATCCGAAGCAGGCTCCAGGCTCCAAGCTGTCAGCACAGAGCCCGATGCAGGGCTCGAACTCACAAGCTATGAGATCATGACCTGAGCCGAAGTCGGACGCTTAACCGTCTGAGCCACCCAGGTGCCCCTATGTTATTAGTTTTAGAAGTTTGTCTAGGATTTATACCTAGGAGTGAAATCGATGACTTATGCATAGACTATGCACATCTTCAACCTTACCAGGTAATACCAAGTTTCCTTCTACCATTAGCAGTGAATAAGAGTTCATGTTGTTCCACATTAAACACCCAGCAGGACATTTTTTTGGCTACTTTCCAACCCAGTAGGTATGAAGTGGTATCTCATTGTTATCACTTGCCGTTTCCTATTAACTAACAAACAGCATCGTTTCTCATATTTATTAACCATGTCATATTTGTTGGCTACATTCAGAGATGTACTTGTTCGTATATTTTGCCTGTTTTAAGTACTATGCTGTTTGTTTCCTTTCTCAACCATTCATAAGGCTTCTTGTAGTTTCAGGGTACTGATACTTTGCTGGTTATCTTATTGCAGAAATTTATTCTCAGTTTGTGGCTTGCCTTTTCACTTTTTTATGGTGTCATCTGATGAACATGAACTCATAATTTTAACAGCCCAATTTACCAATCAATCTCATCCTATGAGGCTTGTAATTTTTGTGCTCTGAATAAGAAATCTTTCTGCTCCCAGCCCTTAAAGTCATAAAGATATTCTCTTCTAAAAGTTTCAGTGTTCTACCTCTTTTTGTTTTTTAAGTTTATTTATTTATTTTGAGACAGAGAGAGCATGAGCAGGGAAGGGGCATAGAGAAAGAGAGAAAGAGAATCCCAAGCAGGCCCCACACCACCAGCACGGAGCCTGATGTGGGGCTTTATCTCACAAACCATGAGATCATGACCTGTGCCCAGATCGAGAGTTGGGTGCTTAACCGACCGAGCCACCCAGACGCCCCTCATATTTGAATTCTTAATCTACTGGGACTGTATTGTATGTTGTAAGGTAGGTATTCAGTTTCAAATTTCCCACACGGACAACTGTCCCAACACCATTCATTCAATGACTGCCTTTCCCCATGGCTGCGAAATGTCACCTCTATGATACATCAGGTGTCCTTGTAGGTATGCATCTGTTTTAGGTTACCTGTCTTATTCCTCTGGCCTGTTTGTCCATCCCTGCATCAATAAAGGTCTTTTTTTTTTTAACATAGGACTTTTAAAAGAAACGTCACATTACTCGTGATAGGATGTGGGTAGAGGGTGGCGTAGAGAATCAGTACTTTACTGCACCCAGTCGACTCTTCCCATGCTTCACCTCCTATCTCCACAGTGCTTTGCTGGTCTGGTTTCAGGAAGTTTTATTAAGTTCCGTCTAATAGATATCATTGCTAATCCCTGTTCTTGTTCACTCGTGTGTAACGATGGCATTTTTGTGTGTGTGGTTTTTATCCCTTGTGGTATTCAAATTAAATGAAATTGAGTTCAAAAATCTGAGAGATTTGGGAGAGTTTATGTATGTTTTTTTATCTGTAGAAAACTTGGAGAGTCTGTTGGAGAGAGGACCAACACTTTTGGCAAGAGTGAGTGTTCGGTAATCAGTAAAGCTGGGTAAGAAAGGGGCTGCTCATAAGCTGGGGTTTCATTTAAACAGACCTTCCAAGGAAAAGGATCCCTGTGGCTCTTTTAGCCTATTCATACGATTAGTACTTGATGAAATATAATGGGAATGAAATAAAGGCAGATAGCAGTCAGCCAGACTGGATGTAGATTAAAAAAAAAAATAAAAAAAAAAAAAAAAAAAATATATATATATATATATATATATATATTTGAATATGTTTTTTTGAATATAGCTTTTTAGCCTACAAATACATTTTTTTCTCTGTGAATAGGCTTAACTATCACAGGATGTACTACCTCAGTGTGATTTTATATTGACAATACAAAATAACATAATTCTTATCTTCATGCTTTAATTTTCTGGCCCTTCTCCGGTGGCTTTGACCACCTTTGTTGTTCCCCAAAGAAATTTCTTTGCCTGCAGCACTCCCAGAGAACAGGCTTGAGCAAAATTTCATGGAGAGGCAAATTCAAAAGGCTACCTGCTTGAAATGAGCTAACGCTGTTAGAAAAAATAGGGGAGTCAGATCCTAGGACTGCATGATTAAAATAGAAACTAAGCTGTTTAGCTCAGAGATCACGTCTTTTTAGGCTGTAGTATCTGGCAGACTGTGTATGTATGTGGTAGTTATTGATAATAATTAGAAGTATGAATTGAAGAATGTGTAAGAAAGCAGCTGTCCTAAGATGAACTGGGCCACAGCCCCAGTGAACAAATAGTGTCTGATTAATTAAAACCCCTCGTCCTTGTTAATATCACCATTCTCTTCAACAGAAGCCAGCCAAGGAAATATACAGCAAGGTTAAAGCCTGCACGTGCGATTCAGATATCAGCTGTGCTCTTGGCCTTTGACTTCTGCATCTGAACACATTGACTCCCAGCCAGCTTCGATGCAGAAGTCAGTCCTCGTCCGTTTCCGCCGTCGGAATCCCCCCACCCAGGTGACTCTTGGCATCAGCAAGCAAAGAAGAATTGGTGCAAATGTTTTGCAGAGAAGGTGGAGGATTGGCATTTACGTTGTGTATCTCACAGCAAACTAGTTTGAAAGTTTTCCTTAATATTTCTAATTTCCCCAACCTTTTGGGCCCACCCCAAGGGCAGAACTTTCTCTCTGCCTCTTCCCGGGTACTTCCAACCATGCTGGGCTCTTTTCTCTATCCCTGCCTTTATTTTTCTTTCCCTCACTCTTTCGAGTATCCCAGGTTCTCATGATCTCATGCATAGCAGGTTAGTCACCATATTTCATCATTTGGTCACACACTGGAGGCTCTTCTATCTACTCTAATGGGATTACTCATGCCTTCAGCAAGTGTTTATTGTGGCTTATCATGTGCCAAGAACTGTCTTAAGATCTGGAGATAGAGCGGTGAGCAAAACAGACAAAAATTCTTACTATCAAAGAGCTTACAGTGGAAGGAGCTGGACAGAAATAAATAAACAACAGAAATAAATAATAGTTACAAGGTATAACATGACAGAAGAATCAGAGAGAAGGTGGTTCGAGATGATGGTACAAGAAGATCCTGATCTCACCTCCTTGCATGGACACAACTCTGAAGTTCATGTGGAATAATTCCTTCTGAAAAGAACCTGAGAACTAGCAGAGCACTTGCTCTATGATAAAGCATAAAAAGGACCACACCTAGGTGGGTGGACAAGACAGAGACAGGCTCTCACCAAAAAAACTTACCCATGCACAGGGACCCCACAATTAGGAGGGATCTCAAAAAAATAAACAAACAAAAATATTTATAAGCAGAACTTCTCCCTAAAGGGCAAGGAGTTTGTACTTCATACCAAGTACATCAGGCCTCAGATTCTGCACCAGAAAGACAAGCCCCCAAAAGGTCTAGCTTTGAAAACCAATAGGAATTACATCTGGGGCGGGGGGGGGGGGCATGTAGAGCTATAATGAATGATGATTCTGCTCTTTCAAAACTTGTGCACATGGGCACCTGGGTGGCTCAGTTGGTTAAGCATCCGACTCTTGATTTTGGCTCAGGGGATGATATCATGGTTTGTGGGATTGAGCCCCGTGTGGGGCTCTGTGCTGACAGGGCATAACCTCTTTGGGATTCTCTCTCCCCCTCTCTCTGTCTGCCTTCAGAGACACTCACACAGCCCCGACAGAGCCAATGGGTGTGTGCGGCCCACATAAGGGATGCCCCTTGAACACCAAGCTCAGGCGGCCGGCAAGGACAGCATTTCTGGACCCCTTGGGTTTGAGAAAATTTTGGAGAGATATCTCAAGAGACAACCAAGAACTGGGGTAAGGTTTAAGAATAAGGCTCAGGGGTGTCTGGGGGACTCAGTCATTTAAGCATCTGACTCTTGGTTTCAGCTCGGGTCATGGTCTCATGGTTTTGTATTCAGGCCCCGTGTTGGGCTCTTTGCAGGCATTGTGGAGCCTGCTTGGGATTCTCTCTCTCTCTCCCTCTCTCTCTGCCCCTCCCCCACTTGTGTTGTCTCTGTCTGTCTCAAAATAAATAAATAAACTTAAAAAAAAATAAGCTTCCTCTACACAGAGCCACTCCTTTAAAACAGGCAGCAACAGGTATTTCACATAATATACAGACACAAACACAGAGAGTCAAGCAAAATGAGGAAACAGAAATATGTTCCAAATGAAGGGATAAGGTAATATTTGAGGGGGAAAAAAACCCTTAATAAATTGGAGATAAGTGATTTACCTGATAAGGAGTCAAAGTAATTGTCATAAACATACTCACTGAACTTGGGAAAAGAGTAGATGAATACACAGAGAACCTGAACAAAGAGACAGAAAATATAAGAAAGTACCAAACAACTCAAAGAGCTTAAGAACACAATAACTGAACTGAAAAATACACTAGAGGAAATTGACAGCATACTAGATGATATGGAAGAATGACTCAGTGACATGGAAGACAGGGTCGTGGAAATCACCCAAACAGAATAGCAAAAAGATAAAAGAATTTTAGAAATGAGGAGAGTTTAAGGGATGTGCAGGACAATTTCAAGTGTACTAAATTTGCACTATAGGGTCCCAGAAGAAGAAGATACAGAAAGGGGCAGAAAACTTGTTTGCAGAAATAATGGCTGAAAAGTTCCCTTAACCTGAGGAAGGAAACAGAAATCCAAGTCCAGGAAACAAAGAAAGTCCCGAACAAAATGAACCCAAAGTGGTCCACACCAAGACACATCAAACCGAAATGTCAAAAGTTAAAGATAAAGGGAAAATCTTCAAACAAACAAACAAACAAAACCACAGCAAGAGAAAAACAACTGGTTACATACAAGGGAAGCTCCACATGACGATCAGCTGATTTTTTTCCACAGAAATTTGGCAGGCCAGAAAGTGCTGCCAGAAATATGTTCAAAGTGCTGAAAAGAAAAAAAAAAGAACTTCCAACCAGGAATACTCTGTCAAGATTATCATTCAGAATAGAAGGTGAGAGAAAGAGTTTCGCAGACAAGCAAAAGCTAACAGAGTTCATCCCCATTAAACTGGCCTCACAAAAAACATTAAAGGGAATTCTGTAAGCTAAAAAAGAAAAAGTCACATTTAAATATAAGAAAATACATGAAAGAAAAAGAGATCACTGATAAAGGCAAATATACAGTGCAGAGAGTAGATCAACAACTTATAGAGGGAGGATTAAGGTTAAAGGATAAAAGTAGCAAAATTGACTATAACTACAATAATCAGATAAAGGAATAAAATAAAATAAAAAGCCATAAAATATGATGTCAAAAACTTAAAATGTGAAGGGAGAATAAAGATGTAGTGCTTTCAGAATGTGGTCAAACTTAAGTGACTACCAACTGAAAATAGACTGCTATATGTATACATTATTGTTCATGAACCTCATGGTAACCACAAACCAAAAACTATAATAGATACATAAAAAATAAGGAATCTAAACACAACACTAAAGAGTGTCATCAAATCACAAGGGAAGAGAGCAAGAGAAGAAAGGAGCAGAGAAGAACTACAAAAACAACCAGAAAACAACAACAAAATGGCAATGCCTATCAATATTTACTGTAAATGTAAAAGGAGTAAATTTTCTAATCAAAAGACATAGGGTGCCTGAATGGATAAAAGACAAGACCCATCCATATGTAGCCTATAAGAGACTCACTTCAGCTCTAAAGACACTACAGACTGGTAGTGAAAAGATGGAAAAAAGATATTCCATGCAAATAGAAATGAAAAGAAAACTGAGGTAGCAATACTTATCTCAGACAAAATAAACTTAAAAAAATTTTTTTCTAACAGTTATTCACTTTTTTGAGAGACAGGGAGAGTGTGATGGGGAAGGGGCAGAGAGAAAGTGAGGAAGACACAGAATCTGAAGCAGGCTCCAGGCTCCGAGCTGTCAGCACAGAGCCTGACATGGGACTTGAAATCACAGACTGTGAGATCATGACCTGAGCCAAAGTTGATGCTTAACCGACTGAGCCACCCAGGCACCCCTCTGACAAAATAAACTTTAAAACAAAGACACAAAGAAAGGTATTACATAATGATAGGGGGGTCAATACAACAAAAGGATGTAACATTTCTAAGTATTTATGCACTCCTCTGAGGCGCTCCTAAACATATGAAACAAATGTTAACACACATAAAGGGAGATATTGATTGTAATACAATAATAATAGGGACTTTAATACTCCACTTACATCAATAGATAGGCCATCCAGAAAGAACATCAATAAGGAAACATTAGCCTTAAATGACACATTAGACCAGATAGACTTAGTAAATATAAACAGAACATTCTACCAAAAGCACCAGAATAAACAATTTTTGTATGTGTACACAGAGCATTCTCTAATACAGATCACATGTTAGGCCATAAAACAAGACTCAGTAAATTTAAGAGGATTGAAATCTTACCAAGCATCTTTTCTGACCACAATGGTATGAAACTAGAAATCAATTACAAGATAAAAATTGAAAGAAAATGAAAACATATGGAGATTAAACAACATGCTACTAAACAACCAATGGGTCAACAAAAAAATCAAAGGGGAATTAAAAAAATACCTTCAGACAAGTGAAAGTAGAAATGACATTCCAAGATCTATGAGATGCAGTTAAGATCGTTCTAAGAGGGAGGTTCATAGTGATACAGGCCTACCTCAAGAAACAAGACAAATCTCAAACAATCTCACTTTACACCTAAAGGAACTAGAAAAAGAACAAATGAAGTCCAAAGTTAGTAGAAGGAAGGAAAAGAAAGATCAGAGCAGAAAAAATTAAATAAAGACTAAAAAAAAAAAACAATAGAAAAGATCAATGAAACTGAGAGCTGATTCTTTGAAAAGATAAACAAAACTGGCAAACTTTTAGCCAGATGCATCAAAAAGAGTGGGCCAGAATAAATAAAATCAGAAATGAAAATGGAAAAGTTACAACTGAAATGGTAGAAACACATAGGATTATAAGAGATGAATATGAACAATTATACACCAACAAATTGGACAACCTACAAAGAATGGACAAATTCCCAGAAACACACAGTCTTCCAACATGAACCATGAAGAAACAGAAAATCTGAGTGCACTGATTACTAGTAATGAGATTGAATCAGCAATTTAAAAAATTTCAAAAAAAAAGAAAGGCCAACAAGATGGCTTCACTGGTGAATTCTACAAAACAGTCAAATTTTAATACCTATCCTTCTCAAACCACTCCAAAAAACTGAAGAGGAAAGAGTGCTTCCAAACTATTTTACAAGGCCAGCATTACTTTGATACTAAAACCAGATGAAGACACCACAAAACAAGAAATTATGGGCCGATATCCCTGATAAACATCAGTGTAAAAATTCCCAGTAAGATATAGCAAGCAAGATTCAACAATATATTAAAAGGGCCATACATCATGGTCAACTGGAATTTATTCCAAGGATGTAAGAATGGTTCAACATCTTGCAAATCAATCAATACGATACACCACATTAATAAGGGATTAAAATCATATGATCCTCTCAATAGATGCAGAAAAAGTATTTGACAAAATTCAACACCCATATATGATAACAACTCTCAATACAGTACGTATAGAGGGAATGTACCCGGACATAATAGAGACCATATGTGACCAACCCACAGCTAACATCATACTCAGTGGTGAACACTAAAAAAGCTTTTCCTCTAAGATTAAGACAAGGATGCCCAATCTTGTCACTTTTATTTGACATAGTATTGGAACTTCTAGCCATGGCAATTCGGTAAGAAAAAGAAAGAAAGGGCATCCAAGTCAGAAAGGAAAAAGTAAAACTGTCACTATTTGCAGATGATATAATATTGTATATGGATAACCCTAAAGACTCCATGAAAAAACTGTTAGAACTAATAAATTAATTCAGCAAACTTACAGGATACAAAAATAGTACACAGAAGTCTCTTGTATTTCTATTCGCTAATAAGGAACTATCAGAAAAAAACAACCCCATCACAACTGCATCAAAAAGAATACTTAGGAATAATTTTAGTTTTTATTCCACCAAGGAGGTGGAAGACCTGTACTTTCAAAAGTATAAGACGTTGCTGAAAGAAACTGAAGATGACACAAATGGAAAGCTACTTCATGCTCATGGATTGAAACAATTAATATTGTTAAAATGTCCATCTACCCAAAGCAATGACATTTTCACAGAACTAGAACAAATAATCCTAAAATTTGTACGGAATCACAAAAGACCCTCAATAAAAGCAGTCTTGAGAAAGAAGAACAAAGCTGGAGGTATCACACTTCCTAGTTCCAAATTATACTCCAAAACTGTAATAATCAAAATAGTGTGCTATTGACACCAAAACAGACATGTAGATTGATGGGACAGAATAGAGAGCCCAGAAATAAACCCACACACATGTGATTAATTAATCTATGAAAAAGGAAGCGAGAATATATTATGGGGAAAGGATACTGTCTTCAAGAAACGGTGTCGGGAAAACAGGGCAGCTACATGCAAAAGAATTAAACTGGACTACTTTCTTATACCACACACAAAAATAATCTCAAAATGGACTAAAGATTTTATTGTAAGATCTGAAACCATAAAACTTCTAGAAGAAAACCTAGGTGGTAAGCTCCTTGACATAAGTCTCCATGATATTTTTTTGGACCTGACTCCATAGGCAAGAGCAACAGAAGCAAAAATAAATGGGACTAAATCAAACTAAAAAGCTTTTAGACAATGAAGGAAACAATCAACAAATGAAAGGCAACCTACTGAATGGGAGAAAATATTTGGAAATCATATATCTGATAAGGGACTAATATCCAAACTATGTAAAGACCTCCTACAACAAACAATATGGTTACAAAATGGGCAGAAGATCTGAATAGAAAATTTTTCTGTTCATCTAAAGAAGACGTACAGATGGCCAACAGACTCATAAAAAGATGCTTAACATCTAATCGTCAGGGAAATGTAAATCAATACCAAAGAGATACCACCTCACACTTGTCAGGATGGCTATTAACAACAAAAACAAAAATGTTGGTGAGGATGTGGAGAAAAGGGAGACCTTGCACACTGTTGGTGGGAATGTAAATTGGTATGGAGGGTCCTCAAAAAATTAAAAATAGAACTACCATACAATCCAGCAATTCCACTTCTGGGTATTTATCTGAAGAAAATGAAAATGCTAACTTGAAAATTTTTATGTGCTCCCATGTTCATTGCAGCATTATTGATACTAGCCAAGATATGGAAGAAAAAAAATCTAAGTTTCCATCGGTAGACGAATGGATAAAAAAGATGGGGTATATATAATGAAATATTACTCAGTTGTAAGAAAGAATGAAATCTTACAATTTGTGACAACACGGATGGAACTTGAGGATGTTACGCTAAGCAAAATAAGTCAGAGAAAGACAAATACTGTATGATTTCACTCATATGTGGAATCTGGAAAACCAACCAAAACAAAACCAGACTTATGGATACAGAGAACAAATTGATGGTTGCCGGGGTGGGCAAAATGGGTGAAGGGGATTAAGAGGTACAAACTTCTTGTGATCAAATAAATAAGTCATGGGAATGTAGCGTACCGCACCAAGAATATAGACAATAGTATTGTAATAACTTTTCATGGTGACAGACGGTAACTAGACTTATTATGACAATCATTCTGTAATATACACAAATGTTGACTCACTATGTTGCACATCTAAAACTAACATAATACTGTATGTCTATTATGCTTCAATAATAAAAAAAAAGTATAACATGTCAGGTAGTGGTAAGAGCTATGTACAAAAATAAGGCAAAGAAGAGCTAAGGGATTCTGGAGAGGGGATTACAATTTTTAGTAGGGTGGTCAGGAAAGCTTTTGCTGACAAGGTAACATTTGAGCACATTTCTGAAGGAGGTAAGGGAATGAATCTTGGATGTATTTGAGGAAAGAGCATTCTAGCTAAAAGGAACAGCAAGAGCATGAGCTCTGAGGCAGAAGTGTGCCCCGTTTGTTTCTGAGACAGAGGTGTTACTGACACCCCCCCGGACCAGGTTCTCGAGTGTCAATGTCAAAGAAATGAACGCTGAACTCTAGAGAAAGAAAGCAGGCAGAGTTTTTTGGAGATAGCTTGTACACCAGGGAGCCAACCAGAAAGAGGAATGTCATTCTCTGAAGGGGTAGCATGCAAGGCTTATAAAGACACTTTTCCAAAGAGTGAGAGGCTAGGAGTGGGGAAGCATCCTTCAGACCCATGGTCATTATCTTACTTTCCCTTTTACCTTACTTTTAGTGGACACCAGACAATCACAGGATGCCTTTCTCCATGGTTGATGTTCTTTTAGGGTTCCTGGAAAATAGAAATACTTGGGAAAGCAGGCTTTAAATTGCTACTTCTAATTTGCCCAGACAACCATTACTCCCTAATGGCTGTTATCTCTCATTTGTTCATTTTTCCAGAAGGGCTATTTGTCTCTAAGTGTATGGAAACTTTTAACCCTTGCCTCAGACCAGTGACTTTACAGGAGTTAAGTCCCTATACTGTCGCACTGGAAAACCATTGTGGCTACAGCTGGGTGAGCAAGGACAAGAGTTAATGGAGATGAGGTTGGAGAGATAATTGAGCAAGATCAGGAAAGGCCTTATCCTGTGAAGATTTTGGATTTTACATTGAGTGAGATAGGGAGACAGCCAGGGATTCAGGGCAAAGAAATGTCATGATCTGCATTATCTCCCTATGGTTACTGAGCTGAGAACAGATTATAGAAGGTAACTGGTTAGAAGGTTTATACTGTAATGCAGACCAGAAATATTTTATTTTATTTTATTTTATTTTATTTTATTTTATTTTATTTTATTTTATTTTATTTTATTTTATTTTATTTTATTTTATTTTATTTTTCTTTATTTTGAGAGAGAGAGAGAGAGAGAGAGAGCATGTGTGGGAGTAGGGGAGGGGCAGAGAACGAGGGAGAAAGAATCCCAAGCAGGCTCTGTGCTGTCAGCGCAGGGCCTGACACAGGGCTTGATCTCACAAATTGTAAGATCATGACTTGAGCTGAAATCAAGAGCCAAAGGCTCAACCAACTAAGCCACCCAGGTGCCCCTCTGGATACATTTTAAAAGGAGTGTTAATACACTTTGTTGATAATTTGGATAGGTATATGGTGGTGGGGAGGAGGATTCTAAGGTTTTTGGCTTGAGTACCTAAAAGAATAGGTTTGTACTTTCAGAGATGGGGGAGACTCCGGGGGTGAGGTGGGGGAAACCAGGGATCTTATTTTGGACATAGTAATTTGAGATACCTATTAGAAATTCCAAAGGAGATGCTGACTAGGCCCTTGGGTATAAGATGCTGAAAGGAGAAAAGGGAGAGATCAAGACTGGCAATATAAATTTGAGAATTGTAAACATGTAAATAACAGTTAAAAGCGTGAGAGTTACTGAGATCCCCAAGGTGGCTGATAGAATCTGACGGCATGAGATTGAAAACATGACAGAACATTTCATCTAAACAAATGAGGTGTTCCTCCCAAGCGGATGTCTCTCTACGTGTTATTCCGGCAAGGCTGAGGAAACGTACAACCCTGTATGATCTGACCCTAGATTGTCCCTGCTTGAACATTCCAGACACGCTGTCATTTTATGGCTTTGGCGCTTGCCTCTCCATCTACCTGAAAGGCTTTGTCTTGCTTGCTTCCTTCCTTCCTTCAGAGTTCTTGATGTCACCTTATATATTACATCTCTCTCGCTGTGTAACAAGTTACTCCAAAACTTCGTGGCTGAAAACAACAAGAAACATTTATTATCTCACCTTTTCTGGAGGCCAGAAATTGGGAACAAACTTAGCTGCGTGGTTCTGGTTAACAGTTTCACGTGAGGTTGGAGTTTGGTCTTCACCTGGGACTTTGGCCATCTGCACGCCTTCCTGGGGCTGGAGGTCCGACTTCTAGGGTGGTTCATCCACATGTTGACAGATTAATCCTGTCGGTGGGCGGTCTCAGTTCCTCTCTACGGGGTCCTGTCTTAAGGCTGCTTGAATGTCATGACATGGCGGATGGCTTTGTCCCAGAGTGAGTGATCCAAAAAAGCAAAGTAGAAGCTCCCATGCCTTTTATGACCCACCTCAGAAGTCAAATACCTTAACTGCTGCTGTGCTTGACTGCACACATCCATCCCTGACTCCCTGTGGGAGGCGACTAGACAAGGGGGTGAATACCAGGAGCTGAGGCTCGCCGAGGGCTGTCTTAAAAGCTAGCTACCGCCATCTTGTCAGAGATGCCTTCTCGGACTGTCCTGGATATTATGGACTGGATGTGTGTGTCCTCCCCACGACCCCTCCAAATTCAATGGATCCCACACAAATACAGTGTGGCTGTATTTGGAGTAAGGAAGTAATTAAGTTTAAGTGGGGCCCTAATCAGGTAGCACTAGTGTCCCTATAAGAAGAGACACCAGAGAGTTCACATCAAGGAAGATCATGTGAGGACATAGAGAGAAAGTGGCTGGATGCAGGCCAGAAAGAGAGCCCTTACCAGTAACTGAATCGGCTGGAACCTTAATCTTGGACTTTTAACCTGCACGACTGTGAGAAAATAAGTTTCTGTTGATAAAGCCACCTGGTCTGTGGTATTTTATTATGACAGCCCAAGCAGACTGATATACTGTATTAAAGAGCAACCTCCTTCCTTAACACTTTCCATATCCCTTATTCTGCTTTATTTTTTCCCGTAGTACTTAGCACAACTGGACAGTTTCTCAATTTATATGTGTGTTGTCTGTGTCCCCTTACTAGAGTATAAGCTTCCTGAGAGCAGGGAATTTGTCTGTTGGATGTACTGTTGTACCCTCAATTCTGGAAACAATGCCTGGCACCTAAAAGGTACTCAAAATCATGTTGTTGAGTGATAAATGAATATATTGATGTTTGACCTTAACTTACCTCTCTTCGTCATCTCCCGGATGGCCAGGATTATTTTTTACTTTAGTTAAATTTGGTATTCATTATGTACCATCGCCGATTGTGAAATCAGGCATGAAAGAGAAATCTTCTAACAATCTTAATCTATTCCTTGTATTATTCATTGTAATAGGTTATTTGATGGTTAATACAATGAAACATAAGCCCATCTGAGGTAATTTTGAGGTTGTTCCTGCCTAAGCGATAAACTGTTAGAAACCTGGAATTCTTGGGGTGGTTTTTCCTGCCCAAGTGTGAGAATTCTGTGCCTTTGTAAAGAAGGTGGAAAGAACATGTAATGAGAAATCCTGATAAAATTGTGTGTGTGTGTGTGTGTGTGTGTATGCGTGTGTGTGTGTTCGCATGTAATAATGAAAGAGACCGGAAAGATATACAAAACACACTTCTGTGTGTTCCATTTTTTTCCCATGATCATGTATTTACTTCTGTAGTTAGAAATGAAAAAGTTATAAGAGATAAAATAAAACAAATAATGTTGAAGTAGGATAAACTCATTCATATCTGTTTTCTGCTTCTTAACTGTTTGGGTCACTTATTTAATCTTCTCTGAGTCTCAGCTTCCTGCTCTGCAGGTAGGAGACAATAACGTGTAACTTCAACCTTGACTTAGGTAGAAATATGTCATAGTGTTGGTTGTGTTGGCTTATTCTTGCAGCCTGCAGTAAGGTCCTGAAAGAATGGGACAAAGTTTAGTCCAAGCTGGCTCTTATAAAAGGAACCTTGCTATGCAAAGTCCTTTCTGTTTGCAAAACTGAGGGCAGCCACATTGACCAAGGACGTTATTTCATTGCCAAGGACGGCAGTTGCTGCCAGTCTTTTCTGTCTGGATATAGAATATGCTAAGGACTGGGTTATTCTATTTGTTTGTATCCAAAAAGGAGTCTACTGTGGCTACCTTATTTTCCTTCTATTATTGTTCTGTCGATGATGGCGTATTGGAGATATTCAAACCTATCATCACTGGACTTTGAGAAGTTACGCACGGACCTGATTTGGAGGAAGGCACGTTCCCCAGGGACATGAGACTTGGAGCTGGATGTAGTAATAGGGTGAGAATTCTGGTTATTTCTCTGGTGAAGCCCCTTGGCCCATAATAAATGCTGCTACCATCATCATCATTAATGTCAGTGCCACTGTTTTCTCTCCGTCTGCAGTAACACAGGTATCACCATTAATTTTTTTTCCCATCTGGGCTTGGTTAACACTTGTGGGCCTGAGGTTCCATAGAAGCATGGTCATATGTACAGCTGAGATTTTTTTTAAAAAGCTAGAGAGTCCGGAAATCAGCACACTTTCAGCCAACAGGGGGCTGGGAGAATCTAAGTCAGTAGGGATAGATTAGTCATAATGTGGTTATTGACGGGCTTAGACAATTCTAGTCAAATTTCAGTGGGAACACAGAGGAATCAGAATGGCAGATCAATACACAAGAAAACACTGCAAAGAGCTACCTTATAATGATTGGACGTCCTCTCTCTGGGCCTCTTTCCCACCTTCCTCAAGTGGGGCAGTACTGTAGTTCCCTCTTGGCACTTCTCCTGCCGGGCCCCCCCTCTCTGGTGCCCAACCCCGTGTCTGTCTGGTTACCACTTTGCATCCCTTTTTCTGGCTTTCGGTTTTGGCCCACACGTTCCCACCCCCCACTTTCATATGGGCTTGATGAACTCCTCATAGCTTTTAAAATCTGTTAACACATGCTGCCAAGAGAAATAGGTTGCAGGCTTAAGGGACTGCTATGGTCTGGACATTTGTGTTTCCCTCAAATTTGTAATTTGAAATCCTAACCCCTAGAGATGGTAGCAGTAGGAGGTGGGGTCTTTGGGAGGTGGGGTCAGGTCTCAGGGGTAGAGCCCTCGTGAGTGGGATGAATGCCTTTATAACAGAGGTCCCAGAGAGCTCCCCAGCCACTGTCACCATGTGAGGACACAGGGAGAGGGTGTTGCCTATGAACCAGGAAAGAGCCCTCACCAGGGAATGTGGCCGTGCTTGTGCCTTGATCTGGGAGTTGCCAGTCTCCAGAACTGTAAGAGATACATTTCTGTCATTGATAAGCTACGCAGGCTGCGGTGTTTTGTTATAGCAGCCCTTCCGGACTAAGACACTGACTGTGTAGGTGCCATCCCTTCATCTCATTGTCTTGGACCTGTGGTGCAGGGAGGATAGAATCCCTTTCCTTAGAAGGCCAAAACCAAGCATTTGTTACTCACTTAAA
Organism: Panthera pardus; assembly: GCF_024362965.1. Classification (NCBI taxonomy): domain Eukaryota; kingdom Metazoa; phylum Chordata; class Mammalia; order Carnivora; family Felidae; genus Panthera; species Panthera pardus. Next base: position 146,128,116 of record NW_026526721.1, on the reverse strand, counting down.
CTCAGCCTAAAGTAACTTCCTCTATTTTGCTAGGTGAGACATAGCCATCCTCCTTGACTATTTAAAGTTAGAGTGGTTTTCTCGGGCCTACTTTCTGTCGTGGGAAGATTTATATTAGTTATTTAAGCTTGTGAAGACATTTCACACCCTATTTTGGATTTCTGAATTTTCTTTAAAAAAAAAAATCAAATGATCTGGGGTGCCTGGGTGGCTCAGTTGGTTGAATGCCCAAGTCTTTTTTTATTTTAATTTTAATTTTTATATCTTAGAGAGAGAGTGCAAGCAGAGGAGGGGTAGAAGGAGAGAGGGATAGAGAGAATCCCAAGCAGGCTCCACATGGTCAGCACAGAGCCCAATGTGGGGCTGGATCCCACGAACTGGGACATCATGACATGAACCGATATCAAGAGTTGGAGGCTTAATAGACTGAGCCACCCAGGTGCCCCAAGCATCCAACTCTCGATTTCGGCTCAGGTTTTTATCTCACAGTTTGTGAGTTTGAGCCCTGAGTTGGGCTGTGTGCTGACAGTGTGGAGCATGCTTGGAATTCTCTCTCTCTCTCTCTCTCTGCCTCTCCCATGCTCGTGCTCATTCCCCCTGTCTCTCAAAATAAATAAATAAACATTAAAAAAAAAATCAAAAGGTCTGGTAACACCGAACTTGCATTTCTGCGGGCCAGTGGCTGCCGTGGGAGAAGTCGTGGCTTCCGTCTATTTGTGGCAGGAGCCCTTCTGTTTAACCTAATCTCCACCTGGACAACTTCATACATTTGTGGTGTCTACCTGGCACCTAAAGGCATTTCAGTGGTTACCTCACTGTTAGAGGAAGTGCCCTGGAGATTCTCTTTGAACTCTGTCACCTTCTCACTGAAGTGGACTTTAGAACAAGGCTGGGCACAGAGATTGGTGAGAAGTGCATTAACTATGATGAAAGAGCTAAGGTCATTTTATTTAGAGGGCTCATTCGTTCATCTGTTCATTCATTCATTCTTATTGCCCTACTTTATCATTACCTATGGCTTTAATTCTTTAGATACCGTAAAAAATGCAAAGTACAAAAAAGGTAGATGTAAAAAGTACTGCCTCTTTCACTCAGAAGTCCTACCAAAAGCTACCTCTTTTACTGTGTGTGTGTGTGTGTGTGTGTGTGTGTGTGTGAGAGAGAGAGAGATCCCTTTCAAGAAAGCCAAAGCCTATACATGTATACAGGCAATATATAATCTCCCTTCGTGTTATACCAAATAGTAGCAAACGGCAGACTGTACTGTGACTTTCCTTTTTTGCTTAATGATATATCTTGCAGATTATGCCATATAAGTATAGATTTACTTCATCATTTCTAAAGCCCACATAGCATTTCATTTTATTCGTGTGCTATGATTTGTTTAAACTTATTGGTGGGCCTGTAGCTTGTTTTTAATCTTTTATGAGTACAAACAATGCTGCAATGAACATCCTTGTACATATTTGGTTAAGGAAAATGTGCCAGCATTTCTGCTGATTTTAAAATGTGGAATGGCTTGGTCAAAAGGTATAAATAATAGTGTGCTTGAGTTGCACAGACTCAAGAGGAACAGACTGGGCACATCTCTTTCAAAAATCATGATCAAGGACAGCATGTTGGTAACTTGAAATTGGCCATAGTGAGAGCACTTATATCATGGAAATCTGCAAACACTACAAACTAGGACTTTTCCTTTCCCTTCTGGAGAGCTGGTTGTTAAACGCTGCAATACTGTATTAATTCTGACACTACCTAGAGTTAGTGCAGACTCCATTTTAAAGGGCACAGTCCCAACAAGACTGCCCTCACTTCAGATACCAGCTGTAAGTCTGGGGGTCCCCAGGCCACCCATACTTCTGAGCAACTGGCTATAAATCTGGGGGTCCCCACAACTCTCTTAGGTTTAATAATTTGCTAGACTGACTCCTAAAACTTAGGAAAGCACTTATCATTACAGTTTTATTGTGAAGGATGCAAATCAGGACCTGTCAAATAAAGAAACCTATTGATGAGTCTGGCAGGGGCTTGAATGCGGAGTTTATGTGTCTTCTCTCTGTGGCTTCAGGACACATCACTCTTCTAGTACATTTGCGTGTTCACTAGGAAGCTCATGGAGCTTCACGTGTCCAGAGTTGCTACTGGGCTTTCATTATGTAGGCACATTTGATTGAATCATTGGCCGTGTGGTTGAACTCTGTCTCCAGGCCTGTACCTTCCTTCACCATAGGTCAGGAAGTTGGGCTGGTGTCAGGTACCCCAAAGCCCCAGAAGGGGGCTCTTGCCAGGAACCTGGGACAAAGACCATTCACATTTGTCCAGCACTTAATAGCACATCCCTGGGCATGAGCATTGAAAGTGTTGACAGAGTTTCTAAATTTTCCTCCAAAGAGATTGTACCAAATATGCAATCCCACCAGCAATGTATAAAAGTGTTTTTGGAGGGAAAGTTCTGACTGCGATTTATCATACCAGACAACTAGAGTTTGCCCGTATTTCTTTGAGACTGAGCATAGGAAACTCTAGGGAAGATACATTTATATTCTTGCGGAGATCTCAAATGAAACCCAATACTTGTGAACGTTTCTTACGGTTCTATGTTCCCACTATTTAGGCAAACAGTTGTTGGTGAAATTTGCCAACTATTGATGGAAATAAAAAGACTTCAAATATCTCATCATTGGTCTTTAACTGTTCTATAATCCCTATCCTTTATCAGAAAATTTTTCTCCAAAGACTATCTTGTAAGTAGATTTCATGCATGATAAAACCTCACAAATTTGGGGGAAGGTCATTCTGAAATAGTGATTGAGTTGGAAAAGTCAATGTTTTGTAAATACTGTGCACTTTTACTGTTTTCTTACACATGACAATGCTAATTTGTTCCAAAGCATTGTCACATCCTTTTGGGTCATGCGTTAGTAGAAGAGATATGATACAAAATATATTGTCACTTAGTAAAGGTGACTATGAGCATTGAAGCTTGAAGAGTATGTTATTCATTTAAATTCTAAGTGACTGACACAGGTAAACTCCTTTAATCCTCTCAAAAGCTATATAAAATAAGTGGTAACACTATTTCTATTTTACCATGAGGAAACTGAGTCAGAGAAGTAACTTGGTCAAGGTCACACAGCTGGTAAGTGATGGCCTAATACTCGAGTCCAGAAAATCTGACTTCTCAAAAGTCTGATGTGCTCTCAGCGGCAACACCACACAGACTAAATTTGTATACAGAGAGAATAAAAATCACCAGTGAGGAGGAATTTTGATTTCCCAAATAAGCACTCGAGAATTGCTATCAAAGCCTCAAGGAAGCTAAGCATGGAGGCACAGTTGTGAGAGGGTGAGAATGGGGTGGCCACGTGGAGAGGTATAGTGTTGGCCTCGTGCTTTCCAGGGCCGGGCTCTGCATAGAACTTTGTCCTTCACCTGCAGAACGTCCCCTCCATCAACTGAACACCTCATGGGGACCACACAGGAGCTGTGTCAACAGTTCTTTCTGGCACTGCTCGGCCTTCCAGCGACAGCTGCCTGTGGATCTTCTGGCAAAAGGAGGCCCACCTCTATTCCGGGGTTTTGTGACACTTTATTGAAACAGCTAGGCCTAATGTTTGGATGGTTTTACCATCAACTAGGTTAAGCTGGGAACTGCACTTCCCAGAATCCCCTTCCCTCTGTGGTTCTTGGTTAGTCGGCCAAAGGAGGAACTTGCATGAAATGTGGGAGGCAGAAGTGAAGCCTTGGCCATCCCTTTCTGAAGGTCTTCTCAGAGTCAGATACAGTAAGAGCCCTAATCAGAGGAACTCTATCTGCACTCTGGCCAGATGCCCAGGGCCCCTTTTTACCTTTTCTCTGTACCTTCCCTTAGCTTCGGTTGATTTTTGTTTCCGAAGGCTCACACCTGCTACTCTTCTTCAGGGACCTGTTCTCAGGCTTCTAAAGCCAGTCGGAATTTCTGGGAGTTTTATGGACCCTAGGGCAGCCCTTAGAGAATGACTGATGGGTGCGCGGATCACAAAAGCTGAGGCGGAGTTTACACCCCAGAGCTCCCCTGGGGATTAGATTTGAGTGATTGCCTGTGGCTTTACCTGTAATCTCACCTCTGCTTAGCTTCCCGCTCCATATATTAACTCTTTTAGAGGCCTCTCATAGTAGCACCCCCATAAGTCACTAATGCATCAATCCTCAGAGACTATGTTCAGAGAAACTAAGACCATGAGAATCTAAGAAAGAACACTGCTTCCAACCTGGTTTGACACGTGTTGCCAAATTCAAGCTACCTCCCTTTTCTGGGCAGGATCCTACTTTGAGTCTTTTGATCCCAATGAAATGGGGTCCATAAAGCCCAGGATACTGAAAGTAGATGAAGTCCCTCGCTCTGAAAGCAAGGGTAGATAAAGTCTCTGTCCCTTGCTAAAAAAAGTGAAAGATTGAGGTGTTATCAGTTTGTATCTAATTAGGAAAACAGAAACGACTCTAGGTTTTCGAGTAGAGAGTTGGTCGTAAAGGTGTGAGTAGAACCAGAGGAGAAAAAGTGGCAAGGCAAGATTTCCCAAAGATCAGTGATTGCAAGTGGCTACCCCTCCAGACCTGGAAGAGCAAAGGCAAAAGTCCCCACTGCTTAGAGTACACGATGTGTTTGTCAGAGTTGGCAGAAACCCAGGAGCTCGCACTTGCCCAAGGCTACCGCTGCCTCCTCAAAAACACAACCGGGCAAACTGGTGCAGCCGCTCTGGGAAACAGTGTCAAGGTTCCTCAAAAAATTAAAACTAGAGCTGCCCTATGACCCAGCAGTAGCACTGCTAGGAATTTACCCAAGGGATACAGGAGTGCTGATGCATAGGGGCACTTGTACCCCAATGTTTATAGCAGCACTCTCAACAATAGCCGAATTGTGGAAAGAGCCCAAATGTCCATCAAGTGATGAGTGGATAAAGAAGTTGTGGTTTATATATACAATGGACTACTACTTGGCAATGAGAAAGAATGAAATCCTGCCATTTGTAGCAACATGGATGGAACTGGAAGGTATTATGCTGAGTGATATAAGTCAGTCAGAGAAGGACAGATATTGTATGTTTTCACTCATATGGATCTTGAGAAACTGGACAGAAGCCCATGGGGGAAAAGAAGGGGGAAAAATAGATACAAACAGAGAGGGAGGAAAGCAAATCACAAGAGACTCTTAAATACAGAGAGCAAAGGGTGGATGGGAGGTGGGGGAGAGGGAAAATGGGTGATGGGCATTGAGGAGGGCACCTGTTGGGGTGAGCCCTGGGTGTTGCGTGTAAGCCAATTTCACAGTAAATTATATTCGTAAAAAAAATCCACAACCAGGTCAGGACGCCTGGGGTGGCTCAGTGGGTTGAGCGTCTGACTTCGGCTCGAGTCATGATCTTGAGATTTGTGAGTTCAAGCACCACGTCGTCGGGCTCTGTGCTGACAGCTCAGAGCCTAGAGCCTGCTTCCGATTCTGTGCATGTCTCTCTCTGCCCCTTCCCTGCTCATGCACGCACGCGCTCTCTCTCAAGAATAAACAAACATTAAAAAAAGAAAAACGTAACCAGGTCTACAGCAAAAAGGCTTTTTCCTTCCCCTCACCTTCCAGACTCTTGCCAGTGCTTCCCATCGGTGACATTCAACAAGGTAGAAAGCAAGTCTGGGAAGTGTAGTTTGTAGACTTTCAGCTCTGGCAGCAGAAAAGAGGCTATGGAAGGGGAGTGTAGGGCTGAGGCACAATAGACACCATGTAGCACCTCACCCCAAAATTTTCTAGCCTCTTCCTGATGGTAAAAAGCATCTGAAAAGTCCCAAAGCTTCAGAACGGGTGTAGGATGACCTTCTTGGGATGAAGAGGTCAGAGAAAGGGCAAGAGAGAGAACAATGAATGGGACAGTGAGAGGCACTGCCTGCAGATGAAAAATATCCCTTTATAAACACCTAGGAGATGTGGGGCACGTGGGTGGCTCAGTCGGTTGAGCATCCAACTTGGGCTCAGGTCATGATCTCACAGTTCGCGAATTCAAGCCCTACATCGGGCTTGCTGCTGTCAGTACAGAGCCCGCTTTGGATCTCCTGTTCTCCTCTCTCTGCCCCTGCCCGGCTGGCGCTCTCCCCAAAACAGATAAATATTAAAAAAAAAAAAAAAAAAAAAGGAACACCTGGAAGATGTTCAGGCAGGAGACCATTTGGCCCCTTTCACAATCTTATGGAGGGCAGAAGTTAAGGGGCATAATTTTATCTTCTCTGGGACACTGGTGGCTAAGCTTTCCTCTAGACCCTGATAGAAACGTATGTACATCCCAGGAGCTAGCAAGCACGATTTCAAACACAAGTGAGTTTCACCGGGGGACTTGGAGACTTGGTGAGTTCTCTGGTTTGGTTGCAGAATGCAGTTCATCTCCTGGAATGGGCCCGAAGACCTTGGCATTTGCTGCTTCAGAATCAGAGTTACAGTCGGTTAATCCCAACTGCCTTTGAAAAACAGGAAAAAATCAGTGCCATGGCTCTTGGGCTCCATGCAAGCCATTCTTCCTTGGGTCTACTGTAGGTCAGAGAATTTTACGCTCAGTAGTAAGAAGGATAATTAAAACCCCCATTATATTAGTGTTCTATTGCTGCAATCACAAATTATCACAACCTTAGAGGCTTAAAACAACACAATTGTATTGTCTTACATACAGTTCTGGATGGGTGCACTGGTCTAAAATTAAGGTGTCAGCAGGCTTGAGCTCCTGCTTCTGGGGACCCCCTGTGATCCTTGACTCCAGCCCCTTTTTCCAGCTTCAAAGCCAATGGCATAGCTCTTCCCTCTTCCCGCCCCCCTAACCTCTGCTTCTATCCTCTCTCTCCCTCTCTCTGACCTTGAGCCACCTACATCCCTGTGATAATGACCCTGTGATTACATTGGACTCACCTAGATAATCCAGGCTACTCTCCCCATTTCAAGAACCGTAACTTAATCACACCTGCAAAGTTCCTTTTACCATCTAAGGTAGCATACTCACAGTTCCAGGGATTAGGCCATTATTTAGCCACCCATTTCCACTGTCTGTAACTTACAGACAAATGGAGGGGAGGTGAAGAGCAAGCACTGAGTGTTGAGCTGGGTTATGATTCCACATTTAGTGAAAAAGGCAGCTTCCGTGTGGCTGTTGAAAATAAAAACTATTTGCAAATAAGTCAACCCAACTTTCCTTAACCCTTCACTATTTCAAGTAAACCATTTTTGGCCTGAGTTCCTTTTCCTTGAAAAGCACATTCAGAGCAGTTGCTACAGATGCCCCAAGTCCTGGGACGCAAGAAGTTCACGGGCAGAACACCAGCAGATCACGGGAAGGACAGAGCCGGTGTGAATTGAGAACCGGGCTTGAGATACACCCAGGGGTCAGTGTGAACACAGCCCGGGGACTCTGGACAGTTGGGGCTCAGGCTCGCACAGATGCCGGGCTTCGGAAATCTCCCACCAATGTGCTGGGGTGTGTGCCGTGCCTCACCAGAGTCCTAAAACCACCAATGCGGAGTTGTTCAATGGTGGTATCCATCCGAAACACCCTAGAGCTTGCTAATCACACAGGCGTCCTCCCCGACCTGCCACCCTCCAAGTTTCCGAATCAAAGCTCTGAGATGAAGCCCTGGGATTAACACGTTTAACACATGTTGAAGATTATTCTCACTAAAGTTTAAGAACGATTGCGCTTCTGTCTTAGAAAACCCAAGGGCAGTTTTTGTGAAACAGAGAAGTGTGCCATACGAACCCAACCAAATGCCAACTGGGTAATTGCGATATTTATTACCATGACGCTAGGCTTTCAGTATAGTCTCTTTCAGGGCTCATTCTAAATGTGTTCAATATACCTGAAATTGCAATAGGTGAGAGGTGACATATCTATATCTATATCTATATCTATATCTATATCTATATCTATATCTTTATCTATATCTTTATCTAGATATCTAGGTATGCATATATATGTATATCGTGACCTGCAAATAGAAATCCAAGCTTTGAGTAGAGCTGCTTGCTTCTGAAAGAACCCAAAAGGGGCTACAGCAGAGAGGAAATTCAAAATTTTTCTCTTTGTTTTCACATGCTTGCGTTTAACTTGAAATCCATTCAGTTCTCTCTTTGGCTGAGCTGATGTGGATTGCCCATGTTTCATCTAAACAGAGGCATTATCAGTTTTAAGGTGCACCATCATTTTATATATCACCGTAAAGGAAAAAAAGCCAATGAAACCATGACAATGATAAGACATACCCTCATTTCACAGATGTTAAAGTTCCTGAGGGGAGGGGACTTGCCGTGTTGAAAGGCAATGTTTCAAGATTGCTGCTTCCCGTGAAAGAGGAGGCTGTTATTTCTGGGATGAGATCAAGTTTCCCTCGAACTGTGTTTGCAGATTCTCTTCTCACTTGGCATCCGTGCATGCGAGAACAGAATCTAGTTCTGCGTTAGCACATATTTTGTATGACATCGATCTCTATCTGGCTAATTAAAAAACAAAATTTTATAGAATAAGAGCCAGTGATTATAGGAACCAAACTGAGAATCAGGAATAAGGGTACAGTTTGATGAGAAAATATAATAACAGAAAGAACACTGCCTCCTCTGTCCTCTGTATCATTTAAAGATGAACAGGATGAGCCAAGAAGAAAAAGGGGAAATACTGTCATATTTATTGTGGAATTAGCCAGGAAAGGTGTCTGCTCATGCTTTATGCTCTGAACCATCCTTTTAGACTATGGACCTTTAATGGGCAGATGTCGCCCTGGAAGCTTAATAAATAGCCCTGGAAGATGTGTCTTTTCCAACTCAGGCATTGATAAAACCAAGGTTGTTTTTTGTCCCTCATGAAGAGAAAGCTAGGTACTACTGTGTCTAAAGAACACCAGAGGGATTTAGGAGTCACATTTGCTATGCTATATGCTGTAAGGTGAGGCATGACTTTTATTCGGCCAAGACATGTACAACAAGCCAGTCGACTCTGAGACTTGAAATTAGAACAACCACACTTGGAAACTGGATTTGCAGCCCGCATTACTTGGTGGCAGTGATAAGATTTTCTTTCCAAGGCAAGAGGTGATTTGGTCAACGGTTCGTTTTTTCCTCTTCATAGGACACCTTGTGGCATATAAATCCTCCCTCCCCCCCACCACGCCCCCGACACACATATTAAGCTTGAACATGCATGTCTTGAACCACTTAGAACAGTGCTTCTCGACCTGGGTTGCACATTAGAATTATTGTGGGAAATTAGAAAAAAAGAAAACGTAAGAACCCAAACCCAAAATAACCATGTGTAGGTCTCATTCCAGTGCAACTAATTAAGAATCTCTGGGGTTGGTAGGACCTGATTTTTTTTTTTTTTTTTTTACTCTCAAGTGTTTATAATAAGCAGCTCAAACTGCGATCCCCTGCGGTTCTGCGCACGTCAGATGGAGACTTGGGTGTGGCCTGTGCTCGCACTGACGAGCTTCTTGGGAGAAGAGACTGGAACCTTGGATTGGAATAACCTTTGTCTTAGGGTCGGGTTCCCTACAGGCAGACGGTGAGATGAGCATCTGTGTGCAAGGGTTGCAATTAGAAAGTGCCCCCAGGAGAATCCTGGAATGATCCAGAAGGGCAGCGGGGTGTGGTCGCCGGTTTCCAAGGGTGGCTGCCTTCCCATCGTTTCCTCCTTTTTGCATGTGCCACTCCGCTCTCCAAGATGGGGTCTGTTTCTCCCCCTATCAGAGCTGGCCTCCTGACCTGCCTTGACCAACAGATGGGGGAGAAGCAGTGCTGAGCCAATTCCAGGCTTCTCTTTTAAGAGGCCCAGCAACTTCTTGTCCATAAGGGTAGCCAGCCACGTAAGAAACTTGGCCACCCTGAGGTCACTGAGCTATGAAGAAATCCAAACTAGTGACATGGAGAGATCACACGGAGGAAAACTGAAGAACCCAGCCGACAGGGACATCTGATGCCAGTCACACCATCCCAGCCAAACCCCCAATTACTTGAGCCCTCCCAGCTGATGTCCCCAAGCATCCCCACTGTGCCTCGTCTGAATTCCTGACCAGGAGACGCATGAGCCAATAAAAGGATCATGGTTTTGAACTTTGAGGTAGTTTATTACGCAGCAATAGACCACTGAAGTTTGGGCGTGTTTTTTACACAACAAGAGAAAACAATTTGGGGTTGTCGTGTACCACGTAACAGAAGGTTAGGGGTAGTAAGCAACAGGTAATGGAAACAGGAAGAAACCCAGCCCGGGTGAAATTAAGCAAAACCGTATGGAGGTTATCTCTAGCCTGATCCCATCGGGGAAACCTGAATTGTGTCTGAGTTACCTTGACCTTGGATTTTCATGTTCCCGGTTATTAGATAAGGATCAGCTTGGGGTACAGAGATGGTGGCATAAATTCTCAAGCTCCTCTGGCTTCCGCGGAGCACGGACAGGGTCAGTGACTCCTCAGAGCGCACGTGGCCAGTAGCAATGCATTGCATCATCACATCAGACTATGTGGCAGTAAAGCTTGCCTGATGTTATTTATCAGTGTTTAACAGATTCCACATCCCAAGCAGAAACACTATGCAGGTATCTCCGGCATTAGGCTTAAGATAAAGCTTAAGTTGAATCGACTAAAGGGAATCGGGACTTTATGGAATAATAAAAATTATCAGAGGAATCTTTGTACATAGAGGAACAGGTAGGCGCAATTGTGTTTTTTTTGCAAGATAGGAGAATAAACCCTGGAAGATAATGCAGGTGGAAGATGCTCGCGTAGCAAAGCACAGGAAAGTAGCGTTGTGACAACGCTGAACATGTCCTGCTGTTCAGAGAGGCATGAAGCAAGGAGACGCTAAATCGTGGGCAGGTGTGCTTGACAACTTCCTAATTTCTGACCCAGTTGAAGAAACGCCTGTGGTGTTTTTGTTAGGTTAAATTAGAGCATAAATATTATCTTTTTTAAAAAAAATGGAACTTCGTTAGAATTCAATTACCGTTTTTATACAGAGAATTAATTTTCAAAAAAGTGTTTTAGGAAACCTGCTCTGGCAATTTTGGGAGGAAGATCTCATTTTCTAACAGCAAATTTTGACTGCCTCTGTCCTCTCCTTTTACGTTAACGCTTGAAAGCAGAAATAGTGTGTGTGGTGTTTTGTTTTGTTTTTTGTTTTTTTCACTCATAATATAAAGTGGTATGTCCTGTCACATTGTTTTCTAGATTCATGTTACGACGGAAAACAATTCTCTACTTGGTACGTAGTTTTAACATGCGGACGTTCATCCAGAACGAATGAGCTCTGCGAGCCATGGTTAAGAGCTGACCTCTTCTACCTGCTGGAACGGACAGTCTGGACCTCTGCTGGGCACACACAGATTTTTGCCGGGTAAGGTAGGTGTCTGCTTTTGATGGCGCCAAAAACGCTTAACCGCTTGGGTGACACTGGAGGCTCTGGGTGCGTATCTCCTCCAAACAGCTGCCGGTACCAAAGTCAAATTAGCCAAGGAATCAATTACCCTCCAGTGGCTGGTACAGAGCTACCATTGCTGGAGCTGCTGGGGGAAAAAAATCTCAGGTCAAGCCAGGCATCTGATGGCACGAAGGCACAGAATACACATCTATTTCCTGGGTAATTATTTCCCTTCTACAGTGTCCGGCCCAAAAGACACGGCCTCGGGTGGCCACAGGTTAGCAGCCCTTCCAGCACCCGGACATCTTTTCCTTTATTCAGATGTCTTCTCAGAAACCGGTGAAATTTTAATGGGAGACAATGTGTCCCCAGGGATTTCCAAGTGCTAGCTCATGGAGAGAGGTCTTCCGGGGTCACACACACGATCACCGCCTCCATCAGACCTAATGGTGATTGCTCGCTGCTGGGGGTGACTGGGATTTGCAAGTTGATTAAAACTGGAGACTTAGCGGCTGAAATAGAATTTCTCAGATACTTGCTGGAAACGGGCCAATGTCTTCGCTGGACTGAGCTCCATGTGGCGGATTATGTGTTCTTTGACAGAAAGCAGACCCACAAAAGGCAGAATCTGAGTGTCTTAATGATGAACCTTCCGAACAGGTGCTTTGTCGTTTGACGAGCCGAGCAAGAGGGGAAAGGATGGGATGTTCCTGTGTTTCCATTTCTTTGCACGAGGGTGTTCACCAAAGGGATGTCAGAGCCTATTCAGGGGTTTTATATTGGCATTGGACACCACAGTCTTGAAGTCACAAATGAATTCCTTGGGACTGGTTGCTAAGGAAAACAAAATCAAAGCAAGGATAACTCTATTTTCTTCTGGAAAAAAATTTCAAAGTAACATCACATTTTTTTCTTCACCTGAATCTTTTCTCTTACTATTTCATACTTCTTTTCTATGTATTTAATGATTTTTCTTGCTTAAAAACGTATCTGCCTCTCGTGGTGGGCCAGGATCTGATTAAACAGTGTTCCAGAAAGGATATCAGAGCTTGTGCTCTCAAACCAAAACCTTTGGAAAAGTTGCCAATGTTTTAAAGGATAGGCCTGAAAGAATTTTTAAAAATTATGCTGCTAGGGGCACCTGGGTGGCTCAGTTGGTTAGGCGGCCGACTTCGGCTCAGGTCATGATCTCGCAGTCCATGAGTTGGAGCCCCGCGTCGGGCTCTGTGCTGACAGCTCAGAGCCTGGAGCCTGTTTCAGATTCTGTGTCTCTCTCTCTCTGACCCTCCCCTGTTCATGCTCTGTCTCTCCCTGTCTCAAAAATAAATAAAACGTTAAAAAAAATAAAAAAAAATAAAAATTATGCTGCTACTCTCAACAATAGCCAAATTATGAATGTCCATCACCTGATGAATGGATAAAGAAATTGTGGTTTATATACACAATGGAGTACTATGTGGCAATGAGAAAGAATGAAATATGGCTCTTTGTAGCAACGTGGATGGAACTGGAGAGTGTGATGCTAAGTGAAATAAGCCATACAGAGAAGGACAGATACCATATGTTTTCACTCTTACGTGGATCCTGAGAAACTTAACAGGAACCCATGGGGGCGGGGAAGGAAAAAATAAAAAAGAGAGGTTAGAGTGGGAGAGAGCCAAAGCATAAGAGACTCTTAAAAACTGAGAACAAACTGAGGGTTGATGGGGGGTGGGAGGGAGGGGAGGGTAGGCGATGGGCATTGAAGAGGGCACCTTTTGGGATGAGCACTGGGTGTTGTATGGAAACCAATTTGACAATATATTTCATATATTTTAAAAAAAAGGAAAGCTAAAGTATATAAAAATACTTGAGGCCAGTGCAAATCTACAATAAAATAAATTAGGTTAACACATAAAAAAAAAATTATGCTACTAAAAACTGAAGAGGAGGACTGGAAAAAGACCCCTATCTGCTGCAACCTCTCCTAGAGAGCAATTTGGCAATATTGATCGATGGCTTTAAAAACATACATGTCCTTTGACCTAACACTTCTTCTAGAGCAGTCTTTAAAAAATAACCAAGGACGTGAGCAAAGATTTAGCTCCTCTTACGTTTGCTGCTGCCTGTCTAGCAAAAGAGTGTCTAGCAAAATCTTGTCTAGCAAACTCTTGGCAACAGCGTTCAAATTTGGAGAACTAGAAGAATGTGCATTTAGTAACAACGAAGGTGGAAATGTTTGCAGTGGTGGTCTCCACATGGTGGAATTACGTTTTCAGTTTGCTCATCTGTGTTTTCTTCTTTTTCTTCAGTGAATATATGTCGCTTATTTAAAAATATTTTCAAAAACCCCCTTTGAACCATAAAAGAGTTTCAGTGTAGAAACTCGTCTTCTGACATAAAAAAAAGTTCCCAAGAATAACAAATGTAAATAAGAGGGTGTTCAACTATATGTGGGACAATTCTACCTAAAAAAAAAAAAAGAGAAATCAATTTGCTCTCTTTGCCTCTTTCCTCTCTCTCCCTGACAACGCAAACACATATACACTCATATAGACATCTGGAGGCACATACACCAAAATATTACAGTGGCTTTCTGTTGGCAGAGATATATGTTAGCTTAATTCCTTCTCTTTGCTCATCTGTATAGTCTGTAACTTTTTTTTCAGCGGATGTGTAGTACTCGTATAGTTGGAAAAATAGAGCTTAGTTTCGTACGCAGTAGACAGGATGCCTGAAAGTGTGTATCCGGAGGGGGGGCGTGTGGTGGCTCTGTTCTCTGCCCTCTATGCCCCCTTCTGCCATTTGGGGCTCAGGTAGACCTGGGATTCTCTTGGTCTTAGGAAAAACGGAGGCTCTCCTTAACTGAGAAGTGATCTGGGGCAAGAAGCCGCAGAGGAACATTAGGCAGCCACTCAAGGTCTTTGGGGGTAGTATATACACCTGGTACTTAGAAGCAGGTAGACTAAGGGAAGTGATTTGTTGCCTGCCCCTCCAAAAATGGCACCCGATGCCTCCCTCTCGCAAGCCTTTCCTAGCTTGGCCTCCGCCTCACCCACCTGGGGATGGGCAGCAGGGATGTGGCTTGTACAGGCGTGCTGATCTGTGAGAACCAGAAAGCTTTCCCCGGGCTCTCATAAAACAGAGTGCACTTAGAGCTATTTCCTCCAGTCATTTCTTCCCCTAGAGAAACTTGTGTAAGAGGGGGAGATGAGAGGGGAGTCAGAGCAGTGCTTCCCCAAACTCTCGCTTGGCAGATTGGCCGTGTAGGGGTGAGACGCAGGCTCCGGGGGTGCCAGCCACCTCTGGGTGTGCAAGACTCTGTCACACGCTAGCTGTGTGACCCTGGGCAAACGTTTAAGCCCTCTGGGTCTTGGTTTCCTCATTTGTCAAGTCTGGACGATAATGTTGTGATGACGAAGTTAGGTGATGCGTATACAGCACCTTGAACAGTCTGCCACTCGGCAAGCACTCAGCAAATACGCTGCGACTTCCACAAATGTTGCCATGTTGTTCCATATGTCTTTTTCTATTATTTTAATTAATTTTGGGGGGGATAGATAACACACATACATGGCACAAATTCAAAATGTGAAAAACAAATACACAGCGATGTAACAGATGGAAGAAGGCACCCTCCTAAAGATGTCCGCATCCTAATATTTGGATCCCATGAATATGCTACATGGTGTAAGGGACTCTCAGATGTGATTAAGTTTATGAACTTTAAGATAAGATTTTCCTGGACTGTCTATTTTCCTGGACTAATCAAATGAGCCCTTAAAACGCAGAGAATTTTCTCAGGCCGGAATTGGAGATCTACTGCCAAAGAGGAAGGCCCAAAGATTCCAAGAGTGAGCGTGATTGGACCAAGTGTGGCAAGAGGGGACCGTCTGGAATGCAGCAGCCTGGAGGCTCCAGGACGGGCCTCTGGCTGACAGCCAGCAGGGAATCAGAGACTTCCGTCCTACAACCATCAGGACTTGAATTCAGCCAATGACCTACGTGAGCTGAAAAGCAGACTCTTCTCCACAGCTTCCAAGGGGGCAACAAGTCTGGCTGACACTTTAATTTCAGCCTCATGGAACCCTGAGTAAAGATATCAGTGGATCGAAACCAGACTTCTCACTATGTATTGTTTTGAGCCATGAAGTTTGTCATAATCCATAGAGAACTAATACAAGTGAAAAGTAACTTTCACTCCTACCCTATTCTCTCCCTTTCCTGTTCCTGGAGACAACCTCTGTCCTCCCTTTCCTGTTCCTGGAGACAACCTCCCTATGATTTGAAGGGAAAATCAAAAAAAGGGCTCTTCTCTGGGATATTTTAAACTGAGAGATCTTTGGGAAGATCAAAGGGTAGGAAGAATGATATTTCTTGTATGTTTTCTTAGGGAAATTTTTAATGCTGCATTGTGCCAAGTATAACACCATCCATGTGAAAGTGATAAATAAAATAGCTGAAGCATTTGAGGTATTTATGAATCTTTAAAGAAGAGAAAATCACAAGTACTTAGAAAATGTGGATAATTATGAACGTAATGGTGAACTAATAAATTTAAATGTATCATAAAGGAAAACTCCCCGTGTGAAAGTTTAAGAGATTGTCTTTTTAGAGCCATGAAAAAGCTTCTGAGTAGTTCAGTCATGTTCCTCCCAGAGCCAAAACCTCTAGAGAATGGGGAGAGAGAGAGTGGAAGAGAGGAAAGGAAGGACCATTAGTCAATTTGAAGAAGAGAATTACATAAACAGCAAAGACTTGTAAATATCGCCAATGGAATCCGAGCTGGGATCATTGCAAACAGGTCTGGCACAAGGTAGACAAAAGATGGTCCTTTAGATAGATTGGGGTCATTTTGTATGTCCCCACTTCTACCAATAATCAGTCTGCAGTTTTTCATTTCTCCCACTGACATTTGGAAAGTTGACAGTCTACCAGCTAATCTTTATATTTTTAACTTGGCTTTTTGGGGATTTTTTTTCTTCTGGTGTTGGTGGGCAAGGAGAGGTCAGGAAAGGAATGTAATAGGTCATCCAATGAATTTGTAGGCATATTCTTTGGAAGAATGACTGAAGCTAACACAAATCACAGAAGGCTAAAAACTGACATGTTGAAAACTCATTGTATTTTACTTGAGCCCCCCGATTCATAATTGAGAAATCAATTTTAAAAATGCGTTATTAATATTTGGAGGAAATAAAGTATAATGACTCACCTGATGAATATTAGCCCTAGTAGGAACATTGTAAACATCCCTGCATCATATGGATAGTGGAAATACATAACACTCATTCAAGTCACATTACAAATAAGGCAAGGTGCAGCTTCCTCAGGACAAAAATATCAGAATATACAATGGTACCGTCAGAAGAGTTGTTTTTTTATTGTTAAACAGAACACAAAATAAAGAATCTCATTGCTTTGCTATAATTTCCTCAAGGGATTTCTCCCTAGAAGAATAAGACGTAACTCATAGACTTTTATTCCCACCCCACGAATATATCACAACATGTGAGATTACCCAGGAGTTCACTTCTATATTGTACATCCCCAAACTCGAAGTTATAGTTACATTTATTTCAAAGAAAGGCCAAAAGCAATCTCCTCTGAAGTCCTTCTGCCTGTTAACACACACCACAGAGCCCCAGGAATGATGCACCCCAAGTGGCCTCTTTCCCTAACCAAAGAATCTCTGGGAGCTGAGCGAGTGCTTTGAGTGCTTTCTGTAGCCAAGGCCTTCCCCACCCCCCAAGTCTTTCTGCTCTTGGCTGAATAAGAAAGGTGTCTCAGCTAAGGTGGTTTTAATTGATGGAATGCCTTCAAGGTCAACAAAGAGAACTTGTTGTAATTTGCTTTGGCAGAAGAATGGGGACAAGTAGCACCAGTTGTCCCACCAACGCTAAGGACCATACACTTTGGGCATGGAGTTGAGGTTGCTCATGACCTTCTTTGGTTGATCTCAAGTTCTCTTTGCATGGCTAATGAGGAAGACACCACATGTCGTTAAAATAAAGCCCAGAAGAAACAGGCAGCTTAATTATGAGAATTATATCTAAGAACATTTTTATCTCTTAGGACCACACGTCTTCAGAAGGCAAAACATTCATACTCATGCAGCTGTCCTACTTGTAATCATTTGGCTGAGAGTTTTCCGTATCCAGCCTTGTCAGTTGGATCAAACTGCTTGCATCTGGTTGCCGGTTCAATTATTGCTGGTTAAACTAGTTTGTTGCTCATTTGTGAAAACCATGGGATCAAATCTTCTCGTTCTGGCTGAAGCATGACATTTAAGAAAAGCAATGTACATTTTATCTTTATTTATTTTTAATGTTTGTTTATTTTTGAGAGACAGAGCATGAGCGGCAGAAGGGCAGAGAGAGAGGGAGACAGAATCCGAAGCAGGCTCCAGGCTCTGAACTGTCAGCACAGAACCTGACGCGCGGCTCGAGAGAGCCTCGAGATCATGACCTGAGCTGAAGTCAGACGCTTAACCGACTGAGCCACCCAGGCGCCCCATTTTATCTTTAAATCTAAGAGTGATATTAACTATTGGTAACACTTGCTGTTATTTTTCTTTCTTTTTGCACCAATCTTGGAGGAAAGGTTGCAAATACCTTTGTCAAACGATTGACAAGAAGTTCCTCCTTGTTCCATTTATAAAGCGACAGTGTCCTTTCCTATCTCATTACCTTTTAAAGACTATCAAAAAGAAGGGTGCACTGTTCTTGACCGTGGGAAGGTCTAGTTCCCCCGGTCTTGGCAGGAGTCTGGGACCACCTACTTATATATAGACTCCAAAGGAGCTCTCTTCTGTGATGGTGGTAAACTAGTATCTAGCAAACAAGTAAACTTTGGGGTTTTCCATTTAAGCTTTTTTGGATTGAAAAGAGTCCTCAGCCGATTTCTCCATTTATTTGCCTCATCATCTGCCTAATGGAATCAGGTGGGTGGTTCAATGCCGAGCTTTGATGACTGTGAGGTGCCATGCCTGGTGGGGGCTTCGAGGACGGGAAGAGGGGGGGGGAGCTGACAACAGTGAGAATCCCCGTGGGGGGTGATCGGAGCTGCCATATGTTCTACTGAATATTCCACAAATCTCGGTCTCAGCTCCCAAGCCACTTCCTCAAGGAAGCCTTTTCTGACTCGCCCAAATTAAATGTCTTTCTTCTATATATATTCCAGAGACCCGTGTCCCTCTCCTTTTACTGTGCTCATCCGGTTTCCAAACAACTGTCTATCCTTCCTCAGAGACTGTGAGCTCCACGAAAGATGGGAACTGTGTCTGTAGCTCTACTGCCTACCATTTAATTGTGTGTAGACTGTATGCCCACCTTTTTTGTTTTTTGAGTGTAGCACTTCCATGTTAGAAGCTGTGACTTTTTGCACAGGACAAGGCCATCTTGACGTCACGGCTTTGAGAAAATCTTCCACGTGACCCGTAGGCTTTCGTTTCAAGGTTCCTCCCAAGTTTCTTTGTGAATAAGCTCGTGCTAAGGAAACTGCAAATCTCCTCACGTTTGAGGGGAGGGCTTTATCTAAGACTTCATGGGAGCTTGCTCATTTGGCCGGGTTGTTTGCGTGTACATCCTCTCCGAGGTGGACAGGGGCAAGCGCTTCATTGCCTCGTAGGTTGGTGCATTCTGCATGTGAAGTCATTTTTCAGCCCACGGATTCTTGGTAAACACTCGCTGAGTTTGGAAATCAGTGGGAGAGGAAGTGGTCATGTGGCTTAAGAAGCTTACCTTGGGGAAAGCACATTTGATCTCCCACATTCAGATCTTGACAAAAGGGTCTCAGACCCATAATAACAGTATTTCTATTTTTAATCCTGTTTTCCCATGAAGTTAACATTTAGTGGTTTGTAGTAGAATAATTTGGGGAACTTTAATTTGTGTCTCTTTGGGCTGAAAGCAAACTAAGGAAAATCAACTGCAACTCAGATAGTCTGCAGGTATAGTTCATTGCTTTAAAAGACTCAGGTTTCCTTCACCTTCCTTGGCAAAGGAATCATCTTCCAGGATTCCTCACCAGTCCCTATTGGGATTAAGTGCCTTCCTGTCCGGGAACTAGAGGATTCCTTTCCCTTCTGCAAGGCGTCTATGTATTTACAGTCCTCTGGCCCTTGCCCAGAGATCTTTAGGAATCACATGGCTGCCTTCTCCCATCTGTATTTTATAAATTCTACTGGTGAATTTTTGGAAAGAAAAGGTACGAGTTAGCATGGGTGGGAAGTAATTATAGTTTTCAGTCCCCAAATCTTTATCTCCTTCTAAGGGAGTGAAGAAAGAACTAAGACCTTTCTGATGGTTAAGATTGTAAACCTGTGGGTGCTCTTGGAAGCTGTGGGAAAAGAGAGGCTATACAAATGGAAATGAATCCCCCTCCCACCCCCATCTGTAATGCCTGGAAGACAACAGAGGAGGAGGAAGACAATTTTAGGAGCTTAAAGACATTTGTTCATCATTTGCATCTCCCAGGGTTTCAGGTAAGCTGACTGGATTTCATTTCAGACACTATGTAATGAAGCGCAACCTAATTTTAGGAGTTATTATTCATCAATCCATTAAGTCAGGAAGGTATTTAATACCCGCCCCGCCCCCCAACAATTTTCTAGGCTTCCTGTTTTAGTCACTTCGCGATGATGAGCAAGCAGGGGAAACTTGACCTTGGAATGCAGGTTGTGATACATAGTGTGAGCATCCGGCTGCTCTGTGAGGCCAACACGTGGCCAGGGCCATTGCTGCGAGGAACCAGGGGCCGCATCTGACCCTGGGCTGTCCATTTCTTCCCGTGCGATATTATTTGGTTTTCTAAATTGGAAACTATCAATTTCTTGCAGATAAGTAGTACTCACTTCTGCCACAGTTCTTTCCTTCTGCTGCGTACTGGCCAGGTCACAGGTAGAGGCTGTCAGCCTGAGTCCCTGTATGAAATTGACCTGGAGGAACACCACTGCTGACCTGGGAGAGACGTGCAGCGTGAACAGGAAGTAAGCCTCTGAGACTTGGAGTCTTTTGTTACCACAGCACAACAGCCCATCCTGACTGATACAGTAGTGAAAACATTTGAAGCCCAGTCAGGGGAAATCATTTTTGCCCCTGTCCCTCTTTGTCTGATTTCTTCTCACAGAGAGCAACCCTTATTACCCATACGTAATACGTTCGGGTACCCATACGTACCCATACGTAATACGTATGGTACCCATACGTAATACGTTCGGGTAATACGAGCGCAGGCTGACGAAAAAGCTATGAAGCTGCTCACTGAAAAATGAGATTTCTACGTAGTAATACCCTCCAATTTATTTCTGGAAAAGAGTTGGACAGAGAGTGGTTGCTCCCTGAGGGCCAAGATCATGCTGGTCTTTGCCATGGCTATATCTCTGGTGCTTAGCAAAGTACCTTGCCTATATAATTGGCTTTCGTAATTGGATAATGAATTCAGACTGGATAATGAATGAAATTGCACGTCTCTATTCTTTAAAAAAATTTTTTTTTAACATTTATTCATTTTTTGAGAGTCAGAGAGAGCACAAACAGGGGAGGGGCAGAGAGAGGGGGAGACCCAGAATCCGAAGCAGGCTCCAGGCTCTGAGCTGTCAGCACAGAGCCCGATGCGGGGCTCGAACTCATGAAATGCGAGATCACGACCTGAGCCGAAGTCGGGCGCTTAACCGACTGAGCCGCCCAGGCGCCCTGCACATCTCTATTCTTACAGGTGACATGTAGCATTTTGGATGAAAACAAATTATGTGTAGGGTTTGAAAAGCAAGTAAAATCAAGTAAGGAACTGAGAGGCTAACATGGGTCTAAAGGAGGCTGCTAGGGTCACACCTGGTATCACAGTCCCATCTGTCACTCGGGGCTATGCCAAAAGCAGTGAGTGAAGCAGGCTGGGTCACATCAGCACAAAAATAGGCTTCCTCCCCTTTTTCTCAAAACATATGGTTCTCTTAGTCTATCTTTAATTCCCCCACACTTTGAGATGGACGTATATGAGAAATATTTTTCTCTCTAACTTGACTATAGGAGAAACAAAGGCTCAGTTATGATGACAGTTCGTCACTCATGGTCAGCTTAGTTTCTAGGGGACAAAAGAAGATAACTTGGAGAGCACATGTCCCAGCAAAAGGAGTCAAGTAGGTCTCGGCTCCTACTGAGTGCTGCCATGTTGGAACATGGGCCCAGTTTTCTCAGAGCATCTTGATTTTTTTTTTTTAAATATATTTTTTATGTTTTTATTTTATTTTTGAGAGAGAGAGAGAGATCACGAGCAGGGAAGGGGCAGGGAGAGAGGGAGACACAGAATCTGAAGCAGGCTCCAGGCTCTGAGCTGTCGGCCCAGAGCCCGACGTGGGGCTCGAACTCACAGAGGGTGAGATCATGACCTGAGCGGAAGTCAGACGCTTAACCGACTGAGCCACCCAGGCGCCCCCAGAGCATCTTGATTTTTAAGAGCAGCTGACAATCTGAATTTTGGTTTTGAATTTCCCAATTTTCAAACGTTGGCAAGTAAAAACTAATATTCAGTGCAGGATAATACCACGCAGGCCCAACAGCACACCTTTGCAGGGCAGACTTGACCCTAAGCCACCAATAACAACTTCTGACCTTGGTCTATTTTTATAAGCATGGCTTCTGGGATGAAAGCTTTAGAGTTTAAGATTGTATTTGCATAGGTGTGTGTGATTTTAGAAAACACCTGGAGGAAGAGCTGGTGCCAGCTTCCGTGGCCCCCGAACCACAGATTGGTGACTCATCACCCAAGCCACCACGAGGATAGCAGGAGCCTGCTATATGTCCTTTCAGAGTCTCTCCTTGATTCAGGCCAATGCCCTTTGACTTTGAATATTTCTGAGATTAAATCAGAGATTTGGGTACTGAATTATATATTTAGAGTCCCCTTGCTGAAAATGAAACATTTTGTTTTTGTGCAAGGGTGTTTATTTCTTGTCTCTTTTTCTCTGATAACACTAGCAAATTTCCAATCTCCTCCCAGGGCAGGGATGAAGGCCTGCGTGAAGGTGTGAAGTGTTAGGAGTCCCAGAACAAGGGATGTTTTAGAAAAGCAGAGAAAGATCTGTGCATGAGGAGGCGTCCTTGTTGTTTTCAGCTTTTCTAAGATTAGAAAGGTGTGTACCACAGGAGTGACTACTGTTTGAAGACCTCTATGTACCCAATTGATGGAATTCGAAGGGGACGATTGTCTTGTTTATATCTACCCAGTAACACTGGAACACTTTTCCTATATTTTGGAAATTTCCTTCATTTTAAATCCTGCTCCCTGAAGGGAGAAGGCAGGTCTTGTGTCCCTGGCTCTCACCTTCCTGGTCCATCTCATATCTGTTGCCGGGTGATCTAGGCTCTGGGTGGCAGGTTTCCCCTGTTTGTCCTACTAAATCCACTCTCTACCTTTCTCTACTTGCCCTGCCACCCTTCCCCCACCCAGAATGCTGACCTGTATGGACCACATTGCCAAGGTTTCCTTGCCTCTGGCTTCTGATTGGGTTTAGCCAATGGGAGGCAATAAGAGGAGACTGAAGAGAGGAAGAAAAGAACAGTGGAACACTGATTTCCCCAGCTCCATCAATGCCAAGAAAGTGTTCTGACTCTTGCTACTGTTTCAGGAATAGAGAGTAGGAATGTCAGAGTTATGGACATAATTGATGACCTTGCCAATCTGGTGGGCAATACAGATGAGAAACTTCATACTGAAACCAAGTGTGTGAATATGGGGGACAGAAAGTCAACGTCTTGTGGGAAGACAACGGTGACTTTTTTGCCCCTTGTGGCTGTTGTGGTCATTGCAGTCTGGCCTAGCAACTAGGGGTAATTAAAGGACCACCAGCAGTGAACCTGCCAGTGATAGAGAAAAGATTAGCACCCTTTTGGTACATGAAAGCTGCTCTCAATAAATTCCTTCAAAGCTCTGCAATGAAACAAAACAAAACAAAACAGAACAACTATTTAGTATCTTTGCTATCTCTACCGGCTGTTCTAGAAATAGCTCCTTCCCCTTGGACCTTCAGATGTAGGTGCAGTAATGGTTTCCCCCTGTGGCTAGTCCTTGGGTACATCACCATCTCTTCCCACATCAAGATAAACTGTCTTCTTGTTTTTAAAAATTTTTTGAAAAGTTTATTTATGTATTCTGAGAGAGAAAGAGTGAGCAGAGGAGGGGCAGAGAGAGAGGGAGCGAGAGAGAATACCAAGCAGGCTCTGCAATGACAATGCAGAGCCTGACACAGGGCTTGAAGTCATGAACTGTGAGGTCATGACCTGAGCTGAAATCAAGAGTCGGATGCTTAACTGACTGAGCCACCCAGGCGCCCCGAGACAAACTGTCTTCGTAATAAAACCTCTACAATTATCCTTTTAAATATGCCATCTCTCTCCTGCCTGGACCCCCACTGATTCACTCTGCCAATCAAATATGATTTTGCCAAACATTGCCCCAAAGCTGGTGACAGAAAAATGTTGGGATGGTGTGACTGTTAGTTTTCTATGTCAACGTGGCTGGGTCACAGTACCCAGATATTTGGTCAAACGTTATTCTGTGAGGGTTTTTTTTTTTTTTTGATGAGATTAACATTTAAATTAGTGGACTTTGAGTAAAGCAGATTTTCCTCTCCAGTATGAGGCTCATCCAATCAGTTAAAGGCATGACTAAAATGAAAAACCGACCTACCCCAGGCGAGAGGGAAATCTGCCAACGGATTGCCTTTGGACTTGAACTTGCGACTCTTCCTTTTCACCTTATCCCATCAGATTTGGGGCTTACCGAGACCCCACAATCACATGAGCCCATTTCTTAAACCAGTAACACACACACACACACACACACACATGCACACACATACATTCCGTCTCTCTGTAGAACCCTGACTAATACACATGGTGAACTTGCTTTCTTTCTTTGGAGGTCAGACTGTGAGGTAGAATTCCTGGCATGGATGTGACAGTGGTTCAAACTGCGTAATTCTTGCTGGGTGGCAACCGTGGTGGCAACAGCTTCCTCACCAGCCTAGTTCCGCAGGGTGTTGGGAACCGTTTCTAGAAGCGCATTCACGCCTGGTTGTCCAGCCCTCCAAAGGATTTTGTGACCTGCCTAACATCCGGCTTTTGTTGCTTACAAGCATCAGCCATGACAGAAGCATAGATGAAGTTGGAGAAAGGTCAGATTGTAAAAAAAGAAAAAGTTTTGTTTTTGTTTGTTGACTTAAAGAACAGTTATAAGATGTAGTTTCGTGGTATTAAAGCAATAAATTGTTCTTGCAATAAACAATAAATATACTGTCATTCAACTGTATTATTATTTCTTTCTTTAGAGTGTAATGTACTTTACCAGACTGGCACAAATAATAAACTACGCAGGCATATTGATTGTTATTGTGCCCTCATTTAATTTCACTTCTGCGTGTCTCTGTGATCTTGATTCAGCGTGAAGAAGCAAATGTGATTGTGTTTGCAAGAGGCTGCATTCCGAGATGGTGTATGCATGTTGGTCTATGTTCCTTTTTCTCCTTCTCTATAGAAACATCAAGTTAAGCTTGCAGTTTCTGTGATATTTGTGGAAGGATTAATTTCTACAGAACAGAAGATTTAAAAATCTGCCTAAGGAATAGTCCTACTTGCTGGATAATACAACCAGTGGTTTTTATTTCTGATGTGCTTTAACTCTTTGGCTTTCGTGGGAATGCATGAAAGAGGAAATTTGTGAGAATATGTTGGTTTTCCTCTTATTATGTGGATTAGTAAACCAATGGCTTTATCCCTAAATGGAGCATTTTTGTGCAATGTCCTTCTCAGTGTAACAATTAGTTTTTTAAATATATAGACTTTATTTTGTTAAGAGCACTTAGGTTCACAGCCAAATTGAGTGGAAAGTACAGAGTGTTCCCGTATGCCCTCTGCCCCCACATAGGCGCCCCGTCTTCCACTTATCAACATCCTCCACCAGAGTGGTATATCTGTACAGCTGATGAACCAACATTGACACATCATTATCAGCAAGGACTGTAGTTTATATTAGGGTTCACTCTCTCTCTTGGATGTTCTATGGGTTTTGAGAAATGTATAATGACATGTATTCACCATTATACTATCGTACAGAATCATTTCACTGTCCTAAAAATCCTGTTTTCTTCCTCATCATCCCTCCTTTTCCCCAAACCCGGTGGCAACCACTGATCTTTATACTGTCTCCATGGTTTTGTCTTTTCCCGAAGGAATATACTGGGAATCATACAGTATCTAGCCTCTTCATGTTGGCGTCTTTCACTTAGTAATATGCCTTCAAGTTGCCTCCGTGTCTGTTCATAGTGTGAGAGCTTCTTTCTTTTTCCTGATGAATAATATGATATTGTACAGATGTAGCACAGTTTATTTATCCATTCACCTATTGAAAGACATCAATTTAAAACAATTTTTAAAGGAGATGGCATAGGGTCCACATTTAATTTTAATAGCTGCGTATATCATGTTAAGGCTAAACAACAGTTAGGAATAGGATAAGAGCACCAGCAAATTCATGAATTAAAACTTTTGTTTCCTTTTCTCATTTGAACTGTGTGATGACATTTATGTCTTTGCTGCTCCCTGAGCCACATATTTCTGAATACATTTTGCTTCAATTGCATTAATGAGAATTCTTTTTGCTGCCCATGCATTGCACTCCAGGGACCGCATAGGAGGGTCCTACTCCATTTATTCTTCCAGTCAATATCTAATAGGAAAACATAAACCTTTCTAGATACTCCAAACAGAGAGAGATTTAATGCAGAGAATTGGTTGTAAAAGTCTTAGAGTGGCTGGAGAAGCAACAGCAAGAAGGTGGTGTTGCTGGGGCGCCTGGATGGCTCAGTCGGTTGAGCATCTGACTTCGGCTCAGGTCATGATCTCGTGGTCTGTGGGTTCGAGCCCCGTGTCGGGCTCTGTGCTGACAGCTCAGAGCCTGGAGCCTGCTTCCGATTCTGTGTCTCCCTCTCTCTCTGCCCCTCCCCTGCTTGTGCTCTCTCTCTGTCTCTCAAAAATGAATAAATGTAAAAAAAAAAAAAAAAAGAAGAAGAAGAAGAAGAAGAAGAAGGTGGTGTTGCTTAGGAGTCAGGAAGCTGATGCACCAAAAAAATGCAGCCTGGAAATACAGAACAAATGTCAGTGCCATACTCAGCGATATCAAAAAATCTGGAATTCTCATATCAGAAATTTAAAATAATTATAGTAGGGGCTCCTGGGTGGCTCAGTCAGTTAAACATTTGACTCTTGATTTCGGCGCAGGTCACGTTCTCATGGTTTGTAGGTTCGAGCCCCGCATATGCTGTCAGTGAAGACCCTCCTTTGGGATTCTCTCTCTCCCCCTCTCTCTGCCCTTCCCCTACTCTCTCTCTCTCTCTAAAAATAAATAAACACTTAAAGTAAAATAAAATAAAATAAATTATACTAAATATGCTAACAACACTAATGGAAAAAGTGGACAACATGCAAGAACAGATGGGTAATGTAAGCAGAGCTATAGAAGTGCTAAGAAAGCATCAAAACAAAGTGTTGGGAAAAAAAAAAACCCACGGAAACAAAGAATGCCTTTGATGGACTCCTAAGTAGACTGAATGTGGCTGAACAACAACAACAAAAATCAGTAAGCTTGGAGATATGTCAATATCTTTCCCAGGTGGGAAAGGAAAGAGAAAAAAGGAAGGAAAACAAATGGAAGAGAATATGCACATACCGTTGGACAATCACCAAAGGTGTAACATACACAAAATGAGAATATTAAAAGGAAAAGAGGGAAAGCAATAGAAGAAATATTTGAAACAGCAATGACTGAGGATTTCCCCGAATTAATGCCAGACTCCAGAATACAGATCCAGGAAGCTTAGAGAACAACAAGCAGGATATATGCCAGAAAAATTACACCTCAGCATATCATTGTCAAACTACAGAAGATCAAAGACAAAGAAAATCTTAAAAGAAGCCAGAGGAAGAAACCCACCTGACCAATCAAGAAACAACGATGAGACTTCTCTTCAAAAACAATGCAAACAAGAAGAAAATAGAGTGAAATATTTAAAGTGTTGAAAGAAAAAAGCCACCCACTTACAATTTTGTATCCAGTGAAATTTTCCTTGGAAAGTGAAGGAGAAATAAAGATGTTGAATGCAAGCAAAAATTGAGGCAACTGGTTGCCAGCAGATCTTCCTTGTAAGAAATGTTGAAAGGAGTTCTTTAGAGATAAGGAAATGATACAGGTAAGAAACTCAGCTTCACATAAAGAAAGGAAGAGTGTTAGAGGGGAAATTATAAAGGTAAAATAAAATTTTTATTTTTCTTATTCTTAATTGATATATCAGAGAGTAGTTTTTTCAGAGATAGTGACGATATTGGATGACTATAGTTACGATAAATAAAATGAACGGCAGTAACGTTGCAAAGCATGGGAAGAATTGGAAATACTCTATTATGTAGTTGCACACAGGTAAAGCAATACAGTGTTAATTTAACATGGACTTGGATTAGTTGTAAATGTGCATTGCAATTTTTTTTTTTTAACTTGAGAGAGAGAGAGAGAGCGAGAGCGAGCAAGACCAGGCAGAGAGCCAGGGGAGGGAGAGAGAGAATCTCAAGCAGGCTCCATGCTTAGCATGGAGCCTGACACAGGCTTGATCCTACCACCCTGGGCTCATGACCTGAGCCCAAATCAAGAGTCAGATGCTCAATGGACTGAGCCACCCACCTGGCCCACTTGTTGCAAATTTTTAAAATTTAAAAAAATATATATAATTGATGTTCTAAGAGAGAAGAGAAAATGGAATCATAAAATTAAAACCAGAGGAGGCAGACAAAAAGGGGAAAGACAAGATAAAAAAGAAAACAAACAACAAAGGCAATAAATTAAGTTATAATGTGTAATAAGCAAAGTTAAAAATACGGTATATATTAATCCAATTATATCAATAATCACTTCATTTTTTTAATCTTTATTTCTGAGACAGAGACAGAGCATAAGTGGGGGAGGGGCAGACAGAGAGGGAGACACAGAATCTGAGCTGTCAGCACAGAGCCTGATGCGGGGCTCGAACTCACGGACCGTGAGATCATGACCTGAGCCGAAGTCAGTTGCTCAACCGACTGAGCCACTCAGGCACCCCCACCAATAATCACTTTAAATGTGAATGGTCTAAATACACCAATTAAAAGACAGAGACTGTCAGAATGGATTAAAAAAAAAAAAGACCCAACTCTCTGTTATCTATAGGAAATCACTTTAAATATAATGAAACAGATAGATTAAAAACAAAGAAATAGAGAAAGCTATACCATGTTAATGCTAAAACAAAGCTGGGTAACTATATTAATTTCAGACAAAGCAGACTTCAGAGCAAGAAAAATTATTGCACACAGAACATTCACCGTGATAGACTATATCCTTGATCATAAAACAATCTTTAGCAAGTTTAAAAGAACTGAAATAATTCGAAGTATAAACTCTGACATTAATGGAATTAAACTAGAAATCAATAACAGAAGATACTTGAAACCACCCCCCCCCCCGCCAATTTTAGAAATTAAATACACACTTGCCAATAATCTATGGGTCAAAGAAGAACTCTCAAGGTAAATTATTTTATTTATCTCAAGGTGAATATTCAATGAAAGTGAAAATACAATATATCAAAATTAGTGGGAGGTAGTGCAGGTAAAGCAGTATTTAGATGAAAATTTGTGACATTAAAGGCACATATTAAAAAGGATATAAATTCTCAAATATATAATCTAAGCTTCCACCTTAAGCAACCAGTAAAAGCAAAGCAAAGCAAAACAAAACAAAACAAAAAAACAGAAGTCACCAAAAATTCAAAGTGAGCTAAAGGAGGAAAATAATAATGATAAAAGCAGAAATGAATGAATTAAACAACGACAAAAAGAAAAATTAATGAAACAAAAAGATGATTATTTGAAAAGATCAGTAAAACTCATATACCTGCAGCTACAATGTGCAGGAAAAAAAGAGAAGATACAAATTACCAATATCAAGAATGAAATAGGGGATAGCACTACAGTCTTTGCAGACTTTAAAAGCATAATAAGAAAAAACTATGATCAACTCTATGCACACAAATTCAATAATAGACATGGACCACAATTTACCAAAACTAACCTGAATAGTCCTGAAATAGATCACCTGAATAGTCCTGTATCTATTAAAAAAATTGAATAGATATTTAGAAACCTTCAAAAAAAGAGAACTCTCATTCCACACGACTCTACTGGTGAATTCTGCCAGACACTTAATGAAGAAATAACACCATTTCAGCAAAATCTCTTCCAGAAAAACAGATGGAGAGGGAATACTTACAAATTTATTTTATGAGGCCAGCATTACTTTGATTCAAAAACCAGGCCAAGAGAGTACAAGAAAAGGAAACACAGACCACTAACCTTCACGATACGGGTGCAAAAATCTTTGGCAAAATATTAACAAATTGAGTCCAGCCATACATAAGAAGAGTAATACATCACAACCAGATGGGGTTTGTCCTGAGAATAGCAAGGCTGGTTTAGTATTAAAAAATCAATTTAATCTACGATATTAACAATAATAAAGAAGAAAAATCCTTTGGGTTGCCTAGGAAATTTTTCTGGGCTGGGCTGGGCTCCCTGAGGTATATGTGATCAGTGGTGGGTTGGGCAGACCCCTCTGCTGATCTTCGGTGCTTAAGGGCCAGCTGCACTGGAGGCTGTGGGATAAATTTGGCTGGGATTGCAAAAATGATTCGTTTTCTTCACACGGTCTCTCTAGTCGTCTCTTTTGTGGTGGTAGTGAGGATCCAAAAAAGAGAAGGGAATTGTGCACCTCGTGAGATCCAGACTTGGAACTGGATCGCTATCATTTTTATTGTATGTTATTGCCAAAGAGGTAACAAGATTCAAAAGTTATGAAAATTGATAGACTTTTTCATTGGAAGGCCTAAAAATCACTTTGCACAAGGTCATGGATACACGGAGAGATGGAGAATTTGGCCCATTTTTGGCAATCAAAATACACACAAAGGTACACTGAGGTATTTTCAAGAAAAGGGGGTTTGTTATAAAATGCATATTTCTAGGTTTTGTAGCCTAGAACTAGACAGAGAGACTCCATTTTTCTATGTCCTGTTAATTGGCGTGTTTTTCTTTTTCTGTCACATCTCTCCAGACCTCCAGTACGAATTCCTGAGTGAGAATCTGATAGGTCAGTTCCATCATGGACCACCCACCAAACTGTAGATTGATACCCACATTCCCTCAGCACTCACCATTCCAGTAATTGCCAACATTGTGGTACTCTAAGTATCTGTAATTCTGTGCCTGAGGGCTTTCCTTTTTTTTTTTTTTTAATGTTTATTTATTTATTTTGAGAGAGAGAGACAGAGCTAGCATTCGTGCATGCACACAAGCTGGGGAGGGGCTTTTGAGAGAGAGAGAGGGAGAGAGAGAATCCCAAGCATGCTCTGCACTGTCAGCTTGGAGCCTTACATGGGGCTCGATCTCACGAACCGCGACATCACAACCTGAGCCCAAATCAAGAGTTGGACACTTAACCAACTGAGCCACACGGGCGCCCCCTGAGGGCTTTCTTTTGACCCAACCTCTTAGGACAGTCTGGCAGTTCTGAGAAATTGTCCTAAGTCAATAGCAAATGGGAACTGGTGGAAATGGTAGATCATTTGCATTGATGGTACCAACTCTTTAACCCTCTCTGAATCCACGACTTTGTAGTTTCTCTCAGTATAGAGGGCATCTATTTCCCCATCACTTGAAACTGGGCTTCGTGTTTTATTGATCCGTAGGATGTTAGCAGACTTGATACAGAGGCTGGAGAAAGCTTTTGGTGTATTTCTGCTTTCTTCTCTATTCCTCTGTGATTGCCATGAGATCATGGCCAGGCTATCCTGTCAGAAGATGAGACATATGGAGCAGCCAAGGCCTTTGTAGAACAGCTGATAGTCAAATGACCCCTGGGCATGTAAGGGAAAGCCTAGCTAAGATCGGCACAGCTAACTAGCCAATCCACAGCTGGACTGCAGACGCATGAGTGAGCTTAGCTGAGATCAGAAGAACCTGCCCAGCTGACCTGCGGATGCCTGAGCAGGATAAATGGTTGTATTTTAAGCTACTAAGTTCTCCTTGAACTACCAGCCTGGAGGGGCAGTGATTTAGGCAGGGAAGATTAAGTTCTTGACTTCTTTGGCAAGAGATAGACTCCAGCATTAGGCATTATTGAGAAGGGTGATTTTTCTAAATTCCTTTAGTTCTTTTTGTAGCGTAGCAAAAGTCAGCCTTCCTAGAGTTTCTCCTATTTAGTGAAGAAAGAAATATTTATTCCTATTAAGGCTTGGTCTTGAGGCTGGAGTTGAGAAGAAGGAGAATATGACACAATAGGAAGCCTGTCCCTTCTGGTGAGGTGGTTTAAGGGCAGAGGAGGCAGAAAGAGAAGGAGACACTGAGGCAGAAAAGAGAGCTCGTACAACCTGTGGGTCTTGATACTCTCTCTTGTGAAGATGGCATACACCCTTAGAGGAGACTAGGACTGAGGATATCACTAGGTCATTGCCATGAGGACATTTGTGTCCCCTACTCCTTAAACCCAAATGCCATTGGAAAGGAATGTTTGCAATATGTGTGTTGGGGGTGCATGCATGTAGGATTGGGGAATGCCATAAATAAGAGGACTGAACAGGATAGTGGTTACTTCTAGGGAAAGAAAAGGGGTGGAGATCAGGAAAGGGTACCCCAGGGATTTCTGGGGAGTGGGGAGTGGCTGTTTTCTACTTTTTGACTGAGTGGTTCTCATAAGAGGTGCTCATGGCCGTCTTTAGCATGCTTTCATGGTTGTGTAATGGCTGCTGGATGTCACGTAATATGCCTCTGCTCCACGCGGGATACAGCTGAATCTTTCCAAGGACTTTTCTGGAGGTCATAGCCAGCAAATTCCATTTATATCTCATTGACCAGGACTGGAGTCACATGGCCTAGTTGCAAGGAAATATAGCGAGGTTAGTATTTTTAAGGGGACACATTGTCAACCTAAAAAGCCCCAAACCCAAAACTAGGGTTCCATTAGTCAAGAAGAAGGAGCGAACAGATTTCGGGCAGGTATATAAGTTAGGGTAATGCTAGCTGCCTTAACAAGGAGACTCCGAATTCTGACGGCTTAATGCCACAGAATTTTATTTATAGGTTACTAAAAATCCAATATGGTTGTTCCTGGTCAGTGGGAAGCTTTCCATTTTGTTGATTTGCTGTGCTCTAGGACAGTGGAATCTTGTTCATCCATTAGGGAGATGGGAAAAAGGAGAGAAAGTACACAATATCTTAGCCACTGTGGCCTAGAAGTGCGATATATTACTTCTGCTCATTTTCTCTTGGTGAGAATAAGACACATGGGGGTATTAAACAACTTCCTGACTTAATTGATTAGTAAATAATAACTCCTAAAACTAGCTCTGCATTTCATTACGTAGTGTCTGAAATGAAATCCGGTCGGCTTACCTGAAATCCTGAGAAATGCAGATGATGAGTAAAGTCCTGTAAGCTCCTGACATCATCTTCCTCTCCCGTTGTCTTCCAGGCATTACATTTGGGGATGAAAAGGGCTCGAGCAAGTGATTCTGGGAAATGTAGTCCCTGCCACGGCATCTGCTTCCATTAACAACATTAGACCTGGAAAAGAACACCGCACTTTTTCTCAGTTTATTCTTTTTATTTACCCATATTGTATAGACTGGATCCTTGTGTTTTAGAAACTTTTCACTGCAGTACAGTATACAATCAGAAGAGTGTATGTATCATAAATGTACAGCCCAACACATTTTCACAAACTTAATGGCTGGCTCCAGATCCCAAAACAGAACATAACTAGCACAGCAGAAAGAAGATGATGTTATTGGTATTGCTTATTAAGTGCCATATCCATCACCAGTGTAGTTTGGTTGCTGAGTTCTGATAATTTAAACAAACATCCCCGTATGTGACTGGCCACAGGACAAGGCACTGCTGGCTCCGGATTGGCTGAATTTCTTGTGATCTGTTGCATATTCATTAGACTGTGGGTAATGGAAACCACCTTAGCAGATGAACGATGCCGTGGATAATTTTAGCTTTGCCTAGTACAAGAGAAGTTTTTTTGGTTCTAAGCAACCACTGGAGATGTAGCTTAATGAATCCTAGGAATGAAATGCCCTAAACAAAACACTTCTCCTGAAAATACAGCTGAAGTTTGTACGGGAGACTATATAAATGTGAATGAGGCAGGTAGGTATACAGGAGCCAGTCAAGTGTTTCACACGCTTGTGTTCATCTGGTAGGGTGTTTGTTATGGTTTGGCTTTAAGGCATAGCTTTGACAAGATCCCCCCAGATGCAGTGCTGGGTGGGCACCAGGTTTTGCTTTTGCTGAAAGCCTTTGAGTACGTATATGCCAGACGTCATGGCAAGTGCTGTGACAGCTGCAAGGAGGAGGCAGGTGCAGACTGGTGGTTATGAGCATTGGCTCTGACATGGGAAAGATGTAGGTTGAATTACTGGCCTTGCCACTTTTTAACCACTTTTACTTGGGCAAATCACCTAATCGCTCCTAGCTTTCTTCCTTTTACATTCATTTCCATGTTTAGTGAGATGTTTCTGTAGCCCAGACACTGGCTGAGGTCACACTAGACGCTGTACTTTAATAGTTGGATGAAAATAGCTTAAACCCCTTTAATAGTTTGTGTAAGGTCCAGTGCCCCGTCTTCTGAAACCTGGCCCTCCCATGCTGCCATCCTGTGCATGCCATCTCACACATGCCCTTCCATGCACATACCCATGCAGGGACTCTGATGTGCTTCGCCCCAAAGCTTCTGATGCGCTTCGCCCCAGGTTTGGGAGGCAGAGACAACTTCATTCCGTTGACAGAGACAACGGAACATTGAATATTAGACATCCTTGTGCTTAGAAAAAGCTTTGCCCATTTCGATACCTTAGGTTCCAGCTGCTATCAAAATTGCTTGGCAAGGCCACCTGCTTGGTTGTGTAGTTTGTGCACTGCACAAAAGAATCTGGCCAAGGGAGGTGAGTGGGGGTAAAATCCAGCCTGTGATCTGCTTGTCAAGCTGTGAGCCCTATTGAAGGGCTGTGTTTAGCCAGAGGCGGTCCTTTTGTCTAATTAATCCACCCAGATTGGACACTTATATGTAAGTCACACAAGGGCCATGTCGTTTGGTCATTTTACTCTCTTTTATCCCTTTCTTTTCCCTTTCTGCTCTTTATATCCAAGGAGCAAAAACACATATTCCTTCTGTAAACTCACATTCCTTTAGCCTAAACCCTTGGGACCACACATTTGTTTTCTGAATTCAGAAATTTCAGAAAGTAGAAAGGTACACGTACCCTGTGTTATGTAACAACTCCAGCAGGGTCTGGGAAAGCACTGTGTAATTAAACACATTAATATTTTCCTGGCAAAATGCGTGAATATTCACACTAAGTAGGATGAATAAAGACTATAAAGAGTCAAGTCTTGCCACCAAGTGAGTTCACGTCAGGTCAGGTTCTGCCGCCATGGAGTTTTGAAAAAAAACTTTCAGTTTTCAGAGTCTTCTGGGTTTCAGAATCAGGGGTTATGGACCCTCGTTTGCTCATGCAGAGTCACTGGGGTCTCTCTGGTTTCTATACACCAACTTACAGTCTCATTGGCTAGATTAGGTTTTCAGACTGGTGGATCCCAAACTTTGTCACTCCTTAGAATAATCTGAGGAGATGGGGCGCCTGGGTGGCTCAGTTGGTTGAGGTGTCTGACTCTTGATTTTCAATTCAGGTGATGATCCCAGGGTCATGGGATTGAGCCCCAGGGTCATGGGATTGAGAGGGTTCTCTCTCTCTCTCTCTTTCCCACTCTCTCTCCCTCCCTCCCTCTGTTCCTCTCCCCAACTTGCACTTGTTCTGTCTCTCTCTAAAAAAAAAAAAAAAAGGAATAATCTGAAGAGCTTTTAAAAACTCTGATTCCCAGGTTGTACCCCAAACCAATTAAATCAGAGGGCCTATGGGTAGGAGCTACTTTTTGAAGATCTGTAGGTGATTCCAATATAAAGTCTGGGACCCACTGGCTTTGGTGGAAAGGGGAAATCATTTGGGAGGATTCTGGGCCATGTCTCCTCATCACAGGGAGGGCTAAGCCGAGGCTGGGACAAGGGACTCAAAACCACCTCTTGCATCTGCCCCGATGCCTGGGGGTGAGTGAGGAGTTGAGGGAGACCACCACCAGCTTACTACCGTCGGGGAGGGTGCCGTGGCCCTGTGGTGGGACAATAGGTCACAGTAACAAATTTGGCTTGGGACAGTCCAAAGTGAGACTCTAATGGCCAAGCAGAAACCAGCCGGCAGAACCTGCTCAGTCTCCTTGCCTCTATAGCTTCCATCCTGTTTCAGGGTCAGTTCAGCTTCTGACCACTGAGGTTCATCTCTTATTATCTTCTGTGCTGGGACCCTCCAGCCGGGAAGGTGGGGCTGGGCTTCCCCCTGTTATCTTGCAGCTTTCTATTATGAGGGCTTATACCCATTCTGGTTCCACTTTGGATTCCTTACGCTACTCATCGCACTTGATCCGATTTTGCCTTCTATGTCTCCACTCCAGCCTCATTCATTGGGCCGGCCTCCTAGAAGACCCCTTGAAAGTTAGAGAGCAGGCAGTATACGAGTGATCAAAATCACCCAGACTGCTGAAAGCCAGGCCAGCAGTTAGGGGTGAGGGGACCTCAAGACACATAGAGCAAAGAGAAGCAAGGGAAGAGACGTGTGATGTAGTTTGAACTATCATTTAGCAATTATTCACTCCTCTCTCCCTCACTTTCCCACCCTATTAATGTCGGGCTTGGCTGCATGGCTTTCTTTGTCTAGCGGAATTTTGGAGAGATGATAAGAACAGAGACCTTACGTGTGCTTGGGTTATTGGGCATACCCTCTTATGCTCTAGTGATCCACTCTAAGGGAAGAATGCCCAAGCATCTGTTGCCTTTTCAGCCTGAGACCTAGAATGAAGAAACCCGAGCCCAACTCACAGCTTGGAGCCAAACCAGCCAACCGGAAGCAGAGTGAGCCATCCCAGAGAACTGTGCGAGAAATATGTGTCTGTTGTTGTAGCCACTGAGTTTTGGGGTACTTTGTGATGTGGCATCGTTGCGGCAATAACTGATTAATCCTAGAGAAACTGAGGGCACAAAGGTCATTCCTGCCTCAGCAAGGAAGCCTCTCTGCGTTTCAGTCTGCACTTAGGGCCAGTTCTAGAGTGTAACTAGCCTAGAGCTGGTTGGTAGGTGAAAGCAGGTGAATCATGTTGGATTGCTAATAAGGAAGTCAGCCCTAGGTGGGAGTGGGGAAAGTGGCCAGGAGGACTAATTTTGATAGTTTCACATTCAGAATTTGTTGTAAGTGGGAATGAACTTGGGTAAGCAGCTCAGCAACTCCTTTTTATTAAAAAGTTAAGTATCTTGTTCGAAACCATGGCAAGCGGACAAGCTAGACCAGAAATCAATCAAACTCAGTCACTTCTCAGGAATAATCCCCCCCCCCCCCCCCCCCCCGCTCCCCCACCCCGAGAGAACTATCCTCAATCCTTCTATTGTTGTTTTAGAGTGTCAGGGAATGACCTCTAGTGTGGTTGTGCCTTTTATGTTTGTCTTTATAGAAAGAAGTCTGACCTTAGCCTCCGGCGCAAGAATGGTAAATAAAAAAAGATTTAAATCAAACGGAACCTGAGAAGCACTCCAATCCTGTTCCTTTTTTTTCCTTCTTCTCAAATGAACTTGTCTTAGGCTAGACTGTTGGAAAATAAATGCACTATTGTTTAATTCAACATTAAAATACTGAATAAGCAAATGAAATTTTTCCTAATTAAATTTTACTATATTACACAGTGTGATGAAGGATAATTTGGATTCCACAAGATGTAGGTACCGGTGCATAGAAGGATTCTTATGACCAAAGAATTGGGGAAATGTTGGGTTAAACGACATTTAACACCTGCCTTTACTGCAGGATTTTCCAGAGCCTTTACTAAGCCTGTGAACACCTTGAGTCTCTAAGAATAAAACATTTCCCAAGTTTAGTTGACAGTGAAGCACCCCTCCCCCTCATCATCCCCCGGGAATAGTGGGGAAAATGCTTTAGGAGATGTTGTATTAGAGGCATATCTGGGTTTGTAATAATCTCTTCTTTGCTTCTAGCCCTGAAGCAATGACGTGATGGGTACCCTCCTGGAATGGAGATTATGGTTAGCCTCTGCCTGGTTTCCTAAATCTGTGGTCATCCCTTCATCAAGGGCTCTCTCTCTCTCTCCCTCTCTCTCTTTCTCTCCCTCTCTCTCTCTCTTCCCTGGGACTACTCCTTAGAATGCACCGAATGAATCTGGCAAGCTTGTTGATGTCTAGATATGTATAAATATGTAAATATTTCATCACTGCTGTCTTCCTCTCTACAATGCAATCTCCCTTGTGAAGGTATTTTTACTGACAGAGCTCAAATCTGCTGGCACCCCCAC
The DNA here is from genome assembly GCF_024362965.1 of Panthera pardus. NCBI lineage: Eukaryota > Metazoa > Chordata > Mammalia > Carnivora > Felidae > Panthera > Panthera pardus. Next base: position 146,090,187 of record NW_026526721.1, on the reverse strand, counting down.
ATCTGTCACTGTCTTTCTCCTGGAATTTAATTGGCACGAGTGACTCGTGGGACCTTATTCGTTAGCATTCTAGAAGGGATTTTTTCTCCAAGGGTTCCTGTTCCTAATGTCTGATTTTTTCCCCATGGTTGACAAGAGGCACTTCAGCTTAGAAGGTCACACAGGACCCGCCATGTTCCCAATATCTCACCCCACTGGTATGTTATGATTCTGGATGGTTCTAGGTCCCTCAAGCCAATGTTTCTCTTATCACTGGGACATAGGAAGGCTTGCTGAGATTAGGGCAAGGGGCATATCGGTGGGGAAAGATAAAGGGGAAAATTGCAGGAAAAGAATTTTCTCCAACATAAATGGCATGCTTTCCAAGTTAAAAGGAGCACCACTTTTCAGGGGGTGGCTATCCACATCTTTCATACATAGTCCAGTGGAGTGAGGCCTGATAATTATAGTTTCTTAGCACTTCTTAGTGCATGTTGGGACCCAGAAGCTGAGACACAAGAATTCCAAGTAGTTTTATGAGAAAATAGTGAAGAAAAAAGATCACTTGCCTCAAAAAGAGAGAGCTGAAGAGTATGCTGATGTCAGATGGTGATCTTTGACTATAGGCTAGAGCTTTCCATGATTTGGGGGCATAACATCAAGAGCAGATTTGTGTTGATGTGAATCCAACTCCCAGACCACGTTTTGCATTTTATTTTCTTTGCTTTATTTATTAAAAAAAAAATTTTTTTTTTTTTTACTATTTATTTATTTAGAGAGAGACAGAGTGCCAGTGGAGAAGGGGCAGAGAGAGAGAGAATCCCAAGCAGGCTCTGCACAATCAGTGCACTGAGGCTGACGCGGGGCTCAAACTCACGAAACTGTTAGATCATGACCTGAGCTGAAGTCAGACACTTAACTGACTGAGCCACCCGGGCGCCCCGATTTTCTTTGCTTTAAAATTGCAGATAATTGTGTGACTTTTGAGCTAATTTTGAATTAATCATTTTGAGCTTTGGTTTTTTTAAGAACTCCCATTGAATCCCTGTAAGAGCGGATTATTAGAAAGGGAGTTGCCCTATGATTTGGAGACGTATGAGACTACCACACATGCCCACAAATGGCTCCACTTGGTCCGTTAGTATTCCTTGATATCAAGGGGTATCTCACAGCAGCTTTGGGTCTTTTAATCTGTGCAAGAGACCCATTTTCTGCTTGTCATAATGTTTAATTGTAGCAGGTAGCTTCCCCACCACAATTCTGAATAACCATTGAACTTAACTTTGATTTGCATTGTCCTCATTTTCCCATTTATTAGCAAGCATATTGGCTCTGCCAGAGTCATGTAATTATCTTTGTGTCTGCCAGATTAGGGCATATGGTGTATTATTTTGGGAAGGCAGATAATGCTCCCATTTGGAGCAGTATCCAGGCAGTGTGAACATGCCTTAGAAAAGGTTTCTGTATAAATTAATTTCCCCTCTCAACTGTGTAACGACAGTATATTAATTTTTTGCTCTTTGAGGCATGCAGACTTAACTCGGAGAGGATTTTATAATGGTCTCCCATGATACCATTGGTTTGGTAATTTGAATATCTTAGCCTGGAGATTTTTTTTTTTTTTTTTAAAGAAAGCAAGCTGACAATCCGGTGTGCCTCTTAGAAAAAAGCCACTGAATCAACATTGTTGGGCCCAAAGAGCGAAAAGAGAATCGTAAGATGCTTTCTACCACTTTCAGAACATCGGATGCTGGGTCTGAGACTGTCCGTTGGAGGTAAAGACATCAAAGCATCCGTTCGTGGCTCTAGCTGGATTTCTCCAGAGGAGTCAAATGGCAGTCCACGGCTAGCGTTTTGGAAACACAGAACTATGCCTTGAAGATACCTCAACTTGAAAAAAAAAAATGGCCAGGGACAATATTTTGAGGAAAAAATGGATTTTCTTCTTAATCCTTGCTCACTGAAGTGCTATGTTAAAGGCAGATGATGTCTTCTAGAGGTAACCAGCCTGCAGAAGTGACCTGCTTTTGTAGGTTTTCTTAAGGTCCTTTTCAGCTTAGGGGACCCTTTGTTCATCTGGAGTAGTTGACCTGGGAGAATGTCTCAGCCATCACTTTCTACACTTCCTGGTTTCTACCATCACCTCTGCCAAGAGTCACGGAGCAGGACCGTGAGCAGTTGTCGAACTCTGGCTCACATCAGAATCACCCAGAGGGCTTGTTCGCAGAGACTGCTTGGCCCCAAAGCCAGAGCTTCTGAATTTGTGGGGTGGAGAATTTGCATTTCTGCCAAGTTCACAGATGATACTGACATTTCTGGTCTGGTGACCACCTTTTCAAGACGTTCTGTTCACCGAAATACACACATAGGAGAACTGTGCCCTTAGAGTGAGGACAGCTTGGGAACTTTAATCTCTCTGTGATTTGGTGTCCTCACCCAAGAATGGGAATGATAATACCTACTTTGTACAGTTGTGAGGATTCAATGCAACGATACTCAAAAACTGTATGGAACGTGCCTGACGTGCAGTAAATACACCATATGAGTAACTATTGTTATATTATTATTATTAGAGTAATACGCTTCGAATGATATGATTTAGACCCCGAGAGGACCTTAGAGCTAGTGTGTCTAACTCTTCACTCTGCTCTCTCTTTTTAGGAAAGAAAAGGGAGTCACAGAAGTGGAATAACCCACCTAACGTTCCACCAAGAGCTGAAAGGTACAAATGGTGCCAGAATGCTTCTCTCCTAATTCTTATTTCAGCACTTTTTCTAAAACATCATGCTGATGACTCTGCCTTTGAAGACTTGTTCACAAATGATCATTCAGTTTATATTAAGGATGTTTTGCTCTTGTTCGGCTAATTTACGATCAGAGAGACTGGGAAAGCACAGGAACAACGTCATAATAAGAACTTAATTTGATGTCTGGCTTGAGAACAAGCTCTTTGCACTCAGCCCATCGCCTCGTTCCACAGGGGCCCCGGGATAAGCGTGTTTGGTAGAAAGGCTCTGTATTTCACTCTGGATGTTATCATTCCAAAAGCCGTTCCCTCAGCCTGCTTAGAAATAGTAAATTTATTTTTGTTTCACTGGTGGTTGGACTTGTGTGGGGCAAAGTCAGTAGTCACAAAAAAATAGGAAAGATAACTAACTCCCTCTCTGACACGTCTTCAGAATAGTTCCTGAGTTTGCCTTTGGGCCCTAACCTCCTCCTCCAGGTATTGGTATCTAGGAAAGCCTTGATGTGCCCACTCATTCATTTGACAAATAATTATTAAGCACCTACTATAGGCCAGGTACTGTTAGATAACGGAAAGACCTTTGAACTTTTACACGTAGGTAGTTCTGGACCTGATTTATTTCATCTTTGGTTCCGTTTGCTTTTCTTTTTTTCTGGCTGTTGAGGGGCCACCTGGCATCAGGCAGGAGGCCATGGTGACCAGGTTCATGGTAGGTTCTGGAAGAATGAACGAAAGACAGAAAGAAACTCCAAGGGAGAGCCCAAATTCCCATCCTTGGACCAGCCTAGGTCCCAACTTCCTGAGTTTGGAGCCTTCGGGAAGAATTTGACATTATTCATAATCTCCACTTTCCACATCATCACCAGCACGCACATAAACACACACACCGCTTCAGTTTATTTTGAATGTTTACTCCCAAGGACTGTCCTGACCATTTAGGAGTGACTGGGTTGTTTGCAAGTGGACCTTTTCCACTTATGTTTTTTTTTTTAAATTTCTTTATTATGAGAGAGGGGGAGAGAGAGAGAGAGAGGCAGAGGGAGAGAGAGAGGGAGAGAGAGAGAGAGAAAGAGAGAGAGAGAGAGAGACAGAGAGAGAGAGAGAGAGAGAATCCCAAGCAAGCTCCACATGTCAGCCCAGAGCCCGATGCGGGGCTCGTGCTCACGAACCATGAGATCATGCCTGGAGCTGAAATCAAGAGTCGGACGCTTAATCAACTGAGCCACCCACGTGACCCTCCACGTATGGTTTTTAACATACATTCCTCCATTTTAGAGGTTGAGCAAATCCCTGGGGCCAGCCAAAAGGCTGAACTCACAAGCAGCCTTCCTGAAAATGAGTCTGTGTTGGTTATTTGAACCATTAACGTAATAGCCAACAACGATGCACAGCTCTGTGTGCCACAGCTTGTTGTCACATGTGTTTGGGGGGCCAGGGAGACAGCTACACGGAAACATTGTCCAGCTTTGGGTCCTTGAATAGGTACTTTGGGGATAGGTAACTGTATGGATTTGTGAGCCATCATTATGTAGCTCGGAGGTTTTGGCTACAGATGACATCACCCTGGGCAGTGCATGGCTCCTTAAAAAGAATGAAGAAGATCCTATTCAGATAATCTCGACTGCTTGTAGGTGGTTAGGCTAATTTATTGCATGTTTCCCTGTAGAGAGATTTCGGAAATAACTCTGGTTGTAACCTATATTTGTTTTCTCTTTTTAAATTAAATGTTTTGTTTTAGAATAGTACAGATTTACAGTAAAGTTACAAAGATAGCAGAGAAAGTTCCCATATACCCCACAACCAGTTTCCCCTAACGTTTGCATCTCACATCACTACGGTGCATTTGTCACAACTAAGGAACCGACATCAGTACGTCACTGTTAGCAAACCTCTACACTTTATTCTGATCTCATTAGTTTTTTCTTCTTTTTTTTTAATAAAAAAAATGTTTTGACATTTATTTATTTTTTGAGAGACAGAGTGAGACAGAGCACGAGTGGGGGAGGGGCAGAGAGGGAAGGAGACACAGAATCTGAAGCAGGCTCCAGGCTCTGAGCTGTCAGCACAGAGCCCGACGCGGGGCTTGAACCCATGAGCCGTGAGACCATGACCTGAGCTAAAGTCGGTCACTTAACCGACTGAGCCACCCAGGCGCCCATCTGTTTTTTTTTTTTTTTAATGTTTATTTATTTTTGAGAGAGGGAGAGAGAGTGAAAGTGGGGGAGGGGCAGAGTGAGAGAGAGAAAGAGAGAGAGAGAGAGAGAGAGAGAGAATTCCAAGCAGGCTCTGTGCTGACAGCAGAGAGCCCAATGCAGGGAACCAACTCATGAACTGCAAGATCATGACCTGAGCCAAAGTCGGACGCTCAACTGACTGAGCCACTCAGGGTCCCCTCATTAGTTAATGTCCTTTTTTGATCCCAGGATCCCATCTAGGACACCACACTACGTTTAGTTGTCACGTCTCCTTAGGCTCCTCTTGGTCGTGACGGTTCTCAGACATTCACACATTCCTTGTTTTGAGGAGTACTGATCAGATAATTTGTAGGATGTTCCTCAGCTTGGGTTTGTCTGCTATTTTTCTCATGGTTAGAAAATGCTTATGTTTTGGGGGGGGCGGGTAATGGTGGGGAGGAAGACCAAGGAAATAAACTTGTCTTCTCATCACATGGTGTAAAGGGTACAGAGTTTCAGGATGACTTATCATTGATGATGTTAACCTTGATCACCTGGCCAGGGCAGTGCTTTGGGAAAGAACTTTTTTCTGCCCTTTACATAGTCCACTTGTTGGCAGCAAGCCACTAAATACAGCCCACGCTCGGTGGATGGGGGCTAAGTTCTGCTTCCTTAAGGGAGAAGTATCTACACAACGCATTTGGAGTGTTTCTGTACAGGAAATTGCCTTTTCTCCCTCCCTTGTTTATTCATTCAATAATTCACTTAGTATGGCCTCATGGATATTTATTTTGCCTTTTGGGCTTTAATTCAATGCTACACTACTTTATTTTGTTTCTCCAATTGTTCCAGCTTTGGCCATTGGGAGTGCTTTCAGGTTGACTCTTACATCCCTCTGACACATCCTCGTTATTATCATTTTTTGAACGCTTTCTTACTCTCTGGGACTACACGTTGCTCCAAGATCAGCTCGTGTATTTCCTGCCCCAGTCCTAGAATCAGCTATATCTCCAAGGAACTCTGGTTTCTTTTATTAGAAAATGGTGTTAGAAGCCAAGGTCTTTGCGCTGGCTGACTTGATGGTGCTTTCATAGAAACTCAGCTAGGGAACAATGAGTTAATTATCTGTGAAATTGATTAACAGTCCTATGGGACTCTTCCACGATTTGGCAAAGTCAATAATGAGGACTTTATTTTTGTTTAAATTTTTTTTTAAAAGTTGTTATTTATTTTTGAGACAGAGACAGAGCATGAGCAGGGGAGGGGCAGAGAGAGGGAGACACAGCATCTGAAGCAGGCTCCAGGCTCTGAGCTGTCAGCACAGAGCCTGATGCGGGGCTGGAACTCACAGACTGTGAGATCATGACCTGAGCTGAAGTCGGACGTTTAACCGACCGAGCCACCGAGGCGCCCCAATAATGAGGACTTTAGAACACACAAGGAGGAACTTCCCTTTAAGAGGAAGCTTTTGGGGGCACCTGGGTGGCTCAATAGGGTAAGCGTCCAACTTTGGCTCAGGTCATGATCTCACGGCTCACGCGTTCGAGCCCCATGTCGGGCTCTGTGCTGACAGCTCAGAACCTGGAGCCTGCTTCCGATTCTGTGTCTCCCTCTCTCTCTGCCCCTCCCCCGCTCGTTCTCTCTCTCTCTCTCTCTCTCTCTCAAAAATAAACATTAAAATTTTTTTTTAAAAAGAGTAAGCTTTTGGGTATTAGGGTATATGGTAGCTAGCTACTTGTTCTGTGTGGCAGGAAAAATTCTTTATTAAAGCAATATTTAAAAAAAATTTTTTTTAATGTTTATTTATTTTTGAGAGAGACAGAGACAGAGCTTGAGCGGGGGAGGGGCAGAGAGTGAGGGAGACACAGAATCGGAAACGGGCTCCAGGCTCTGAGCCATCAGCCCAGAGCCCGACGCGGGGCTCGAACTCACAGACCGCGAGATCATGACCTGAGCTGAAGTCGGACGCCCAAGCAACTGAGACACCCAGGCCCCCCGAGCAATATTTTTAATGGAGGTATGTTATTTATTTATTTATTTTTCAGTGTTCTGGTCCTCAAAATCTTGACTGCAATTTTATGTTGGTCCATCTCATTCTTCTATCCCTTTATACCAGTACCTTCTGGGTATCTTTATCTTGAGACTCAAAGCAAATTACAGAGGGATTCGTTGGGGAATAACTAAAGGCCTGTATGATTAAAGACTTATGTGACAACACCTTTCTCTCTACCCTACAGTTAACGACCATCGTCCAAGGTTATGGATCTCAGCTGATGGAGTCTAGGGTGAGCTGGAACGACAATTTACTTTTAAACAATTTCAAGGAAACTAACGTGTCATGTAGGGCATTTCTCTACTAAGGCCAGCACAGACATGTGCAACACTTGAGTGAATCTTAAAGATAAATATTGAGGCTTCACATTTTTTAAAAAACTTGTTAACGATAGAATGGCTATGGCTTGGGGTGCCTGGGTGGCTCAGTTGGTTAAGTGTCTGACTCTTGGTTTCGGCTCAGGTCACAATCTCGTGTTTCCTGAGTTCAAGCCAAGCCCAGCATTGGGCTCTGTGCTGGCAGTGCAGAGCCTGCTTGGGATTCTCTTTCTCCCTTTCTCTCTGTCCTGCTTGTGCTCACTTGCTCTCTCTCTAAATAAATAAACAAACTTAAAAAAAATGATAATAAAAAGAGGGGCTATGGCTCCATGCAATGGACAATTCAGGAGTAAAAAGAATTAAGCAGTGCTATATGCTATAGTGTTAAACCTCAAAAAGGTTGCACTTAGTGAAAAAAGCCAGATGAAAAGATCACATATTGTATGGTTCCAATTACAGAAAATATTGAATAGACAAATCTACAGAGACAGAGGCTGATAGTGAGAAAGGGCATTAACTGTAACTAGGTAGGAGGGATCTTCCTGGGGTAATGAAAATGTTCTAAAGCTGGATCATGGTGATGGTGGTAGAACTCAGTAAATTCAGTTAACTTATTAAAAATCACTGAATCGTTGGGGCGCCTGGGTGGCTCGGTCGGTTGTGCGTCCGACTTCGGCTCAGGTTATGATCTCACGGTTCGTGGGTTTGAGCCCCGCATCGGGCTCTGTGCAGACAGCTCGGAGCCTGGAGCCTGCTTCAGATTCTGTGTCTCCCTCTCTCTCTGCCCCTTCCCTGTTCATGCTCTGTCTCTCTCTGTCTCTCAAAAATGAATAAACGTTAAAAAAAAAAAAAATCACTGCATTGTAAATTTAACAGGTGAAACTAATAGTATGAAATTACGCGTTAGTCAAGTTATTTACCAAAAAAACCAAAACAAAAAACGGGGGGTGGGGGGGACTCCTGGGTGACTCAGGTGGTTAAGCGACCGACTCTTGGTTTCGGCTCAGATCATGACCTCACAGTTTCTGAGACTGAGCTCCTGTTGGGCTCTGTGCTGACACCGCAGAGCCTGCTTGGGATCTCTTTCCCTCCCCCTCTGTTTCTCCCCAACTTGTGCACGTGCTCTCTTTCTCTCTCAAAATAAATAAACAAAATTTTTAAAAAACAGGAAAAAGAAAGGTGAGGAAAAGAGCCAGAAAATAGGGTATGCCACGCCCCGCCCTGACCGTTTTGGGGTGTGGGCTCAGCTGTTAGGGGGTGCTTGGTGGGAAGGCTTTAAAAGCACATCTGGTCCCTGCAACCTGCAAGAACCTAACTGAGCAGCACATGTGTCACTTACGGCAAAAAAAAAAAACCCCATACTTTATTTAAAATAATTATGAATTCTATACATCAGATTCTGATATTCCTTTCTCCCACATTCTCAAGAAGGAACTGGTGATAAATATGAATCAGATAAGACTAAGAATGACCTGCCTTCAGAAAGGGACTGGGACACTGCTTTTTAGACGTCAGTATGGGGAGAATCACCTGGTGCTCTCGTTGAAATGCAGATTTGGTTAAGTAGGTCTGGGGGTGCCACCTGAGATGCTTCATTTTAACAAGCTCCAGAGCGACACTCAGGCTGTTGTGGGTCCCAGGAACGTACTCTCAGTGGCAATGGACTGGAGCATAGTGGCGAAAGTTCAGGACGTTCAGAGGAGGGTGGATTCACATCTGGACTCTGCTACTCATTGTGCAAGTTGCTTGGGGTCTCAGTGGCTCCGTTTCTAGCTCGCGGAAAGTAGGACTAATAATGTATTAGCTCATAGGCTGTTGTAGGATTAAATGCATACAAAAGACCTAAGAATGGTTCTGGGCACACACAGTGCCCAAGACCGTTGTCAAATTAGTCATATGATTCCAATGGTGATCAGAATCCTTTGTGTTTCTGTAGATATTCTGCCCGCTGGAGACCCTTCGCTCTGTTTTGATTTGGTATTAGGTTATTTTCTTTCTTCTTTCTTTAGTACCAAAGCATTTATTTATTAATGTTTATAGAAAGTTGTTAGAGTTTGTTTACATGCTTTCAAAAGAGTCACTTTAAGTACCCAATCTTTGCTTAAGAGGTTTGCTTTCCTCCTCCATTATCTGCAGAATGCCTGGCCCTAAATTATTCCTTATCCAGAAATGGCTTTTGTCTGGGTGGAGCTCAGCCTCTTCCGGCCTCTCTGTCCTGTTTGTGTTTTCTGTGCTGTGGAGGAGTGAGGAAATTTTCAGCTGTTTCCATCCCCCCCCCACCCCCCCCTTTTTGGGAAGAATAATTTCCTGATCAGGGTTTGAGCTGAAAATGGAATTTTCCCTTTGTTGAGTAGAAAGGTCCTGGAAGCCAAGACAATTCCTGTAAAACAACATTAAACATCTCCACCCGCCATCCCCCACCCCTCCTGTGTAATAATTTTCAATATTGCCTCACATGTGAGAGCATTTGTACAGCAAGGCCAATGCTTTTGTCTTGATTAAATTGTTCTACCAAGTGGCATCTTGCATATGTCTCTAGGTCACATAGCGAGTTGATTATTAAGTAATTTTGTTTTCTGTAAGATATTTAGGTGGACTATCTTACACCATGTCTAAGACGGTGTGTGTATTCATGTGTTCGTGCTTTACTTAAAAGTACCCACAAGAGGCTAGATCGCCACAAGAAACAGAAGGAGGCACATGCCTCCTTCACACTGGTGGCCAGAACCGGAGTGAAACCAAACTTGGAATGCCAAAGCCTGGCCCATACTGCTGAAATCCCCGTAGTGTTATTTTAGGTTCCGGAATGATTCACTCACACTTTAGGAAAAATATTGCTAGGGGATATTTTTCAAAAATCCATTTCCTTGAGGTATCATCGATATATCATCCGATGCATGCATTCCGCGTGTAAAACTCGTGAATCTTGACAAACGTGTGCACTGGTGTAATCATCACCATAGTCAAGACATAAAACATTTCTATCACTGCTGGGGGATTTTTCGTGCTGATACATTCCACTAGTAGGCAAAAGGTAAGGCCTACCCCCACGGGTAGGAATTGGGCTCCCCTAGCAGTGGTGAGGGGAGTCATGGTCTGGAGGCCTGATGGATTTGGTTTCACCACCCAGAAGATGATGTGATGGTAATGCACCACAGAGGTGAGCGAGGAACAAGAGGAAGAAGGAAGTGAGCTAGGAACTAGAGTTTTCCATGACAAGGTCCCAGGTGAAGGCTTTCCTTTTTTTCCTGTATTATCCTGAGTCATACTTAGTGCTCTGTGTCAGGTGTTACTGAATCTCTTACAAAAGTGCAGAATCTATGTTAGTAATTTTGGCAAGTGTCAAAGGGCAGACGGTAAAGGGAAACACCGCCAGCTTTGCATTACCCGTTGGCTGAGGGCAGCACGGCAGAGGCTGTACTCTATTCAGGATGAAAAGAGCCTTGGAGGTGCTGGAGTGACCAGGCACGGAGAAACGATGGTCACGATGGAGCTGAAAATGGTGGAGAGGGAGCATGTGATGAAAAACAGCAGCTGCAGCTGAGACTGACTCAGAGGCAGATGTGAGATGTGTTCAACCCTTAAAAATAGGTTGTCGGATTTAGCAAATAAAAACACAGGATGCCCAGTTAAGTTTGAATTTCAGATAAACAGCGGATGATTTTTAGTGTAAGTATGTCCCATGGAATATTTGGGACATACTTATCCTTAAAGAAAAAAATTCTGGTGTTTATCTGAAATTCAAATTTAACGGAGCCTCCTGTATTTTATCTGACAACATACCTTTAACGAAAAAAAGAACAACTGGCTTGCAATGTTAATCATTAAAATATATATACATACTTTTTTGGAGTAGGCTTCAGGGCCAGTGCAGAGCCCAAAACAGAGCCCAATGTGGGGCTTGAATTCACAACCCTGAGATTAAGATCTGAGCTGAGATCAAGAGTCCAACGCTTAACCAACTGAGCCCCCCCAGGCACCCCCAATGTTAATCATTTAACCAAAATTATTAAAAGTTGATATACACGCACATATATATGGGTCACATCAGCCTTTCTTATTCCCTCCTCACAGTTAAAAAAAGTTCTATGAAAGTTTTATATGTATATACTAAAAAACAATTCAACTAGTTCTAAAACACTTATTACAAAAAAAGTGGCCCTCTGTTCAATACTTTTTCATTTTCTACCTTCAATCCCCAGAAATAATCACTTTCATTCCTTTTTATTTTATTTTATTATTTGAAAAAGTATTTATTTATTTTGAGAGAGAGAGAGTGTGAGTAGGGAAGGGGCAGAAAGAAAGAGCGAAGGAGAGAATATTCAGCAGGCTGACATGGGCCTCGATCCTGCGACCCTAAGATCATGACCTGAGCTGAGATCAAGAGTCAGTCGCTTAATGGACTGAGCCACCCAGGCATGACTCATTCCTTTTTGGAAATTATTTATGATATATGCTTCCACATGTCAGATAATATTCTTATGTTGTTACCTCTTAATTTTATTTTTTTATTTCCTGCTAGGCAGTTGAGAATTTCACTTATACTTTTCTCCTTAGTTTTCTTTTCACTTGTCTCTGTAGTCTACCCAATATATCACAATTCTTAGTTTGATAAAGAGTTGGAGTTTACACTGTTTCAATTCATAAATGTCATTCACTGCTGAGAAATGGAGTATATTATGGTTGCATTTTTATACAATTTTTGTTTTTCTTGGAGTTAATAGTTGCCTCCGTTTTTAATTTTTTTATTGACATATAATTTATAATTGACATATAACATTATATTAGTTACAGATCTACAATATAATGATTCAATATTGGTATATTGCAAAATGATCACACTATATTTCGCTAACATCCATCACCATATTTGGGTTGCAAATTTCTTTTTCTCATGATGAGAACTTTTAACATTTACTCTCTTACCAACTTTCAAATGCAACACAGTGTTATTAACTATGATCGCCATGTTGGAAGTTTGTACCTTTTGACTCCCTTAACCATTTTAACCACCCGCACCCACACCTCTGGCAACCACAGTTGCCTCTGTTTTTACTTCAGCTTTCGATAGACTTCTATTTTTTTCCCCAAAATGCTCTCACTGATCTATTAAAGATAGCAACATTTTGTTTGCAAATGATTAAACACATCTGTTCCATTTTTTTTCATTCTGGAAATCTCTCCATAGCCTTCTATCTTCCTATTCCATCTGAAACGGTTGATCTCTAGGCTTCCACACTGTTATCATCATGAGTCTTCCCTTCACCACCTGTTTGGGAATTCCCTTCACTTTCTTCTTTTGTTAAATCTTTCTGGAACTCACATCTTCCTCTTTCTATTATTGAAACATTAAGTAGTTTCTTATCAAAAGTGTGCATGGGAGGTTTGTTTATTCAAACATTTTCATGTTAGCAAATGTCTTTATTTTCTTCTTGTACTTGATTGATGGTTAGACTTAGTAATAGAATTTTAGATTGCAAATAATTGCCCTCAGAAATTTGGAGGCATCCAGTGTTGCCATTCTTATTTCCAATATTTGCATATGACATATTTTCTCTCTCTCTGCAAGTGTTTAGAGTCTTCATTTATCCCAGCTGTTCAGATTTTTCCTGATGATATGACCTCAGTTGAGTCTCTTATTATTCACTGTATTTGTCACTTAGAGAACTGCAGACTTATGTCTTCAGTTATGGATTGTCTTCTTGTACCATGACCTTGATAATCTTACCCATTTTCTGCCTCTTTTGTTTAATTCTGGAATTCATATTAATATGATAATGGGCTTCCTGGATTATTTAATTTTGTTTTATTTTTCTTCCTATTTACTATGTCTTTGGAAAATTGTTCTACATTCTGTGTAAGTCTTATTATTCTACTTGCCAGGTAAGTTCATCGAATTTATCATCTAGCTTTTCCATTAAAATTTTAATTTCATTTAAATGTTAAATGATAGCCTTTTATTGTGTGTTGACTGATACTTTTTTACTAACATCTTATTCTTGTTTCGTGAATGGAAATACCTTCACCTGGCTATCTAAAGATATATAGTATCGATCTTTTGAAAATTTCTGTTTCATTCATTGTTTCGGTTTCTTTTAGCTCCTCCTATTCTGTTTGTTTTCGTGTCTTTCATGCCAGAAAACTGCTGTAATAACTGGGCATCTTTGGGTTTTCCAGATATAACTGAGAGCAAGGCACTAGAAAGCAGGCTGGAAGCTATCTGTTGTGGGAGGAGGCCTTTGCACTGGTGGGCTTCATTGGAAGATGATAAGGTAATGAAGGGGCAGTTTGTTGGGGCTCCCCACATGTCTCAAAGGTCTTATATCCGTGTTGGTCAGCTTCCCTAGGGAAGAAACACCAGCTTCAGGCTGGGGTGAGATGAAGGGATGGTAGGTTGCCCGGCTCCTATTGTTTGGGGGCAGGTAGAAGAAGAAACAAGAAGTTCTTAGAGTTCTGTTTGTGGGTTTTAATTGCTCTGTTTTCAGTCCTCCCTCTAACTCCATTCCTTTGCTCTCTCCTCTTCTACTCTATTTGACATTTTGGGTTAATACAATTTTTTATTCCTTTACTGGAATTTCAGTGGGATATGGCAAGGAAAAGGAGGAAACCATGAAGGAGAATCCACCTTTACTCAGAAGTCTGAGACAACTACTTTGCACAAACAATCTTCATTAATAAAGTCCCCTTAATTTCCATCTAAATAGGTTGTGTTGACTTTAGGAAGTGGAATGTATTCAGAACGCCTGGGTGGCTCAGTTGGTTAGGCATCCGACTTTGGCTCAGGTCACTTAATGGACTGACTCTGAGGTCATGATCTCACAGTTTGTGAGTTTGAGCCCCACATTGGGCTCTGTGCTGACAGCTCAGAGTCTGGAGCCTGCTTTGGATTCTGTGTCTCCTTCTTTCTCTGCCCATCCCCCACTTGTATTCTCTCTCTCTCTCTCTCTCTCTCTCACACACACACACACACACACACACACACACATACACACACACACACACACAAGAAGTGGAATGAATGGAATGTATTCTTCTCCTTTCCAACTAGAACCTGAGCCAAGTAGTATCTGGTGCTGTATTAGAACCCTGTGTGTACTGAGTTTGGTTTCTAAGTCCCATACTTCAAGGTCATCCTTTGCTTGTCTTTGGGCTCATTTTAATGGAAAGAAAGAAAAAGGCCAGCCTGGAAACCACTCAAAATGCTGGTGCCAGGAAGTGGGATGATAAAAGACATGTGAACATGATTAGATGGTCAAAGTCCCACTGAGTGCTAAATAGAGATTCTTTGACATTGGGTCCTTTAATCAAGTTTTGAAAAGTTCTGCTGAAGTGAACCTGTACCTTCATTATTAGGAAGTAAGATAACATTTGAAGTACAATGTGGAAGCAGTGAAATATATCCAAGAATCCATGAAGCAAGTCTATTATCACCCTTAATGGACTCAAATGTAAAGAATTTGATTGAAGTCTTTGGACAGCTGTGATTTCTAAATGTATTTGTGATAGCTAATGACATTCCCTGGTTATTATTAAGAATATTCCTAGTCCTCCCCAGCAGGAAGAGATTCTTAAGGATGCCTTGATGTATAATTAGGTGGGAATGCAGTTGTGTTTCTCTTTGAAGGTTCTGAGGCTAATCCTCTAGCCTGCCAACTGACCTTATTATAAAGCCATTATATTTATGGAAATAGGTGGAGCTTTTATGATCTCATATGAGTATGGAGAAAGCAGTAAACGGGAACATATTCCATTAGATTGGTGCAGCAATTTTGGAATGCCTGATTAGATGAAAAAAATAATACTATTTGTTGAGTGCCTACTATATGCTAGGTATTGTGTTAAAATATGAAATGCATTATCATTATTTACATCTTTGGAATAACCCCATAAGGAAGGAACTATGATCATATACATTATATAGATGAGAACACTGAGATCACAGAGGGAGTAGGTGGTGGAGACTTATTTTGAAAGGTTAGGCTGTGTAATGGATCATGTAGGTACTCTTTCCAGTCCTGTAGGATCTGATTTTACTGTGTGTGTGTGTGTGTGTGTGTGTGTGTGTGTGTGTGTGTGCGCGCGCGCGCACACACACACGCTTCATGGGGCTTCTGCTTCCAATTGTTACCACCATAGCTCTTTTTCAGAGGACTCTAGATAGGACACTGGAACCCACTTTGCCTGGATTGGCCTCCGGGGATTAGACTATAGGGCTCCTAAGCCCTTCTGAAGATCCTCCCTTCCTTAGTTTTTTCATCTTTCTCTCGCTTTCCCACCTTCCCTTACCGGTTTCTTCCTGGCAAAATTCCTTAGTAAATCACTTGTAGGTGAGTCCTTGTCTCAGGGACTACTTCTAGAAAACTTGGCCTAGGACAGAATGATTCTTTTACACTAACTAGTTGTGAGAACGTACTTACCAGCTGGGGTAGACATAGGGGAGACAACCCATGCCTGCTCTCCTCACTCTGACTTGTGACAGCCACACTATGTGTGTGTGTGTGTGTGTGTGTGTATATATACACACACACACACACACATACATACATACACACACACATATACATACATATATATATATGCAGAAATTTAAGACCCACATGATTTATTATTATTTTACTATTAAAAAAATTTTTTTTAATTTTACAGTTTACTTATTTTGAGAGAGACAGCAACAGTGCAAGTGGGGGAGGGTCAGAGAGGAGGGAGAGGGAGAATCCCAAGCAGGCTTTGTGCTGCCAGCGCAGAGCTGGATGCGAGGCTTGAGCTCACGAAACCACAAGATCATGACCTGAGCTGAAACCAAGAGACAGATGCTTAACTGACCGAGCCACCGGATGCCCCTAAGACCCACATGATTTAGATTCAACTTATGAGCGCCTGGGTGGCTCAGTCGGTTCGACGTCCGACTTCAGCTCAGGTCATAATCTCATAGCTTATGAGTTCCAGCCCCGCGTGGGGCTCTGTGCTGACAGCTCGGAGCCTGGAGCCCCCTTCGGATTCTGTGTCTCCCTCTCTCTCTGCCCCTCCCCGGCGCTCTCTCTCTCTCTCAACGATAAATAAACAATAAGAAAAAATTTTAGAGTCAACTTAAGACTTCAGCTTCATCTTCTGTCACAACCGTCCCTGCTTTTCCAGGCACACGGCCTTCTTTCTGTTCCTTGAATGTGCCAAACTCGTTACAGCCCCCAGGGCTTTGTACTTATCGTTCCTTTCTCATCATTTATGTCTCAGTTCAAATGACATTACCTTAGAAGAATCTTACCTGACCACTTTGCTTAAAGTAACAGACTACTCTCATATTGTTAAAAAGAAAATTACCTGATTCTGTTTTCTTTTCTAACATTCACCATCACACAGAATTGCCTCGCTGATTTGTTTGTTTACTTCTTCCTGGTCTCTTCCTCTCCATGCAAACGTTACTTCCATGAGATCAGGGACTGTTTCTGTGCTGTGCACTACTAATCCCTAGTGCCTAGGGCAGTGCCTGCCTCCTATCATGCTCAGGAAATACGTGTTGTTTGGCAAATAGGCAGCCTGCCCTGAAAGGGCAAAGTAAGATCCTGTCCTTTCTTTGCTTTTTTCACTCTTCCTCTCCAATCTGTTGTTTGTCAAGAATATCAGATGAAGAGAGGAAGAAATAGTTCAGAGCAAGTCTCAGTTGCCCTTTCTGAGGCTTGGTTCTAGAATATCTGACTCAGAACTTTTCTGCTGGCCTGGGGACATCTTCCTCCTCTCCCTTCCCTCCATGGTATTTTTTTTATTCACTCTATCCCCACTGTAGAACAGAAAGACGAGCTCTTATTCTCATGTCCTCACTCTGGCCCCTAACTC
Organism: Panthera pardus; assembly: GCF_024362965.1. Classification (NCBI taxonomy): domain Eukaryota; kingdom Metazoa; phylum Chordata; class Mammalia; order Carnivora; family Felidae; genus Panthera; species Panthera pardus. Next base: position 146,073,087 of record NW_026526721.1, on the reverse strand, counting down.
TGTCCCAGGAGGTGCTTCAATAACATTTTCATATTGTTAAGGAAATATTTTGGTTTGAAAGTCACACACCTTCACTTCGACACTTGAACTGCCAAAATATGGACCAACTGGCTGATTTGTTTTTGTTCATATTTCATAGTTTTTGAGAGCAGTGAAACCCCAGCATCAGGAGTGCCTGTTCACATAACTGTATGTGAAAGGGGACTAATACTGACCGCTAAACACCTGTTCCATTAGTGTACTTTAAAATGAGAAACAGCAAACCCATAACAATTCTTGGCTGGACCTGCACAGCTCTTGCGTATACACGTTTCTGGCATTTTGCAGTCGTGTCCGATTACTTTCTGTTTATTAATGTCACTGTTTCACTGTCAAGGCGTTTATGTCATCAGATCCTTTCTTCTGGAGAATTCGGGAGGGCTAACATGAGACCCAGAACGTCACAGATCAAACAGAGGAATGGGGCAATCTAGAGAAGGGGCCAGTTACAAGGCCTTGCCTGCAAACAGAGAGGAAGGAAAGAGGACGCGGAACAATAAACACAGATACTCCAAGCCTAGTTGTCAAGCCAACGATAGGACCGCATGGAAACAGAGTTTGTTGTTAAGCTAAGCCTGGAACATAGCACGGGAGGAGGGAGAGTACCACGGTCCACATCAAGATAAGGAAAACAACAACGAGAGGGAAAATGTATTATTTGGGGCTTTGGAAAATGTATGATTTAGGGCATTATGCTTTTCATTCATTGATTTATCAGGTATTTCTTGAACACTTACCTCAAGCTTCCCCTTGATGATGACCCTTGCTAATGTGTTGAACTATTTGTGTCTAGTTCACCAGCTTCCCCAGAAGGTACTGGCAGTTGAAATATTTTGCAGTGTAAAGAGTTTCTCTGACAGACAGACTTTGTAGGCTTCTAACTTCCTTTTGTTGACTTTTGATCTCTGGATGGAGAATTGAAGTGGAAATGGTTGTGAGAGAAGAGGGGAATGAGGTGTGTGTGGCTACAGTGTACTTGGGATATGAATGGACTGGACATCGGATAGGGTGGTAGAGACCGGGAGGCATCTATGTTGATTAATTCTGGCAAAAACTCAGGTGAGCCTCGGACGAGGAAAATTCACATCCTATGGTCCCGAGAGTCTTTCTGTATATATTTAGCAACGTGCACTCTTTCATAGCAGGGCTGTCCAAATGCAGGGTTGTTTTGAGAGCTTTTGATGGCTTTTGCCTGCCATTTCCTCCTGTTCTCTATCTTTAGGCATATAATAGAATCAAACTTTCTGGTCTCCTTGTGGTTGGGGGACCATAGGGCGTATTTCCAGCCAATGACCCGAGATGAGAAGTGACCTGCGTCTTGTGAGTCACAGCATTTAATTACAGGTGTGAGACCCTCCTGAACGCTCTGCCATTGGCATCTGCCAACACTGAAATTGGTAGTTGCTTTGTCAGCCTGGATCCTGGGGATAAGAGATTTGGGGAGCAACATCTCCCCATCATCTGACACGTGATATATAGGGAATGTGGGTGAGACACAGCTTTGCTGTAGCCATCTACTAAGATTTGGGATTGTTACCGAGTAGCATCTAACCCATACATTCTTAAGGGGGAGGGAGGATATCACATACAAGGGATGCAACTTGGTTCCTGGGGTGGGTGAATATATATACGATATATATAGAATATATATATCATATATATATAACATATGTTATATATAATATATAATTATTATATTTATATAGTATATAATATATTTATATATTATACACATTAATATATATTATTATAGTATATATAAGAAACAGATAGCATATCTGTGGTACAGAAATTTCATGGGGGGGGCATTAAGAAAAAAATGTCCAAAAAGAAAGACTTCTTTGGAGGGTGATAAACGAAAAATAGTTCTCAAAAACTGATCTAGCTTATCCTGAGTGATACAGTTATGAAGCATATAATCACTGTGTTTTCTGTGTCCCTTTCCTGTATCCCTTTTACCCCCTCCTATGTCCTCTCTAGAACACTTCCAGTTACCAATTATAAGATGAATATATATTTGAAACGTTTTAGGACAAGCCTATTGCTAAATTTTCTGTTCCTTTGTCCCCCTAAGTACTTCTGCATTTTCCAGGCAGATTCTTGATTTTTGACTTGGAAACATACGTTCAGGTCACCCAGGGCCTTTATGGTCTCTTGATTTCTCTTGAGTAGAAGGGTTCTTAGAGTTTTCCTAATGTTCTTTTGTGGGAGATGAGGAAAGGAGAGCTAGGGTCAGCATGTGTGTGGGGAATTTCCAGAAGTTCATCTTGGTTTAAAGAACAGTAAAGGAAGAAGCACATTTAATCTTTCGGTTAAGACACTGAAGGCTGTCATTAACACTGGGCTAAAAGAATGATTTTGCATTGAAGGAGGGAATGCTGAACCCTAGCTCTAAATAAGCAGAGGACGTAGATGCCACGGGGGCACCCTTGGACAAAACACCTCCCCAACCGGAGAACATTTTCTCCTGTGGCATAAAGCAAATGAACCACATATAAGCAAGCCCTTGTCAGGCAAAGCTACTAAACAGTCCAATGAGAAGTAAGAGCCTATTTCTAGGGTGATTTTCTGGAAATAGGCCAGGGCTCTGAGGGACAGAAGGTGTGGTGGGGAGCATTCTAAGAAGCTAAAGCCTAGCCGGAGTGTGGGACCATACTGGTGCCCTTTTCGCTTCTCAGGTGATGCTCTGAGACTCGAGTTGACCCCCTTCGCACATAATCATGGTTCAGTAGGAATTTATTAACTGAATGCATGCATCACAGAATGCCTGTCATCAACTATAATGATTCCCAGGGTAAAACAGCTCTGCCCACTGTGAGGATGTTCTGTCCCGGAAGCAAGGGTAGAACAACAATCGGGGGAATGAGCATCCTGTACCCCCTTCCTTTTTTCCTCTCTTTGTGCACTGCTCCCGGCAAATAAGCATCTTTTCTATTCTTTTTTTTAACCTGCCAGGTGTTGAAGATTTAATTTGAATAGTCCCCACGTATGCCGACGTCAGCTACATTTGGGAGGCTTTCTGAAACAGCCTCCATTCTTTATCCTGTTATGCTACAAATCCTTGCTACCTGGGTCCGGGCCTACTGAATTAGAATCTGCATTTTATCAAGATCCCTAGGTGATTCACCTGCAAATGTTTGAGTGGAACTGCTGTAAATGACTATAAAGACAATGTTGTACCTTTTATAGGTAATAAAACCATATGAGAAAGGAGACTGGGTATATAAGTAATTGTTCATGAGCTAGACCAGAAAAGCACTGTGTGGAGGGATGCCCTCAGAGACCCCCTCTTCCTCCACCTAGTGGACCCCTCAGCAGTCCTTCCTTTGGGGCGAGATGCCTTGCTGGATGTCCTTTCCATGATGCTGACTGCATCAGAAAGAGAGCTGATCCGTGTCTTTATGATGACGATATAGTAAGAGGAAGATTTGCCCTTTTCTTGATTTTAAATCCACTCCTGCATAACTGTTGTTTTTGAAAAGGTTACATACATACATATCTAATAGGGTATTTCCTTCTTTTAAAAATTTTTTAATGTTTTATTTTATTTTTGAGAGACAGAGAGAGACAGAGCATGAGCAGGGGAAGGGCAGAGAGAGAGAGAGGAGACACAGAATCCGAAGCAGGCTCCAGGCTCTGAGCTGTCAGCACAGAGCCCGACGCAGGGCTTGAACTCACAGACCGCGAGATCATGACTTGAGTCGAAGTTGGACGCTTAACCGAGTCACCCAGGCGCCCCTCTAATAGAGTATTTCTTAGGAAGAATTAAAGACTCCCCAACGTAAAGATACATGTTTTATTTGGAATCCATTTACTCAGAACTTTTCCTTAACTGAATCGTTTATTACTTATCTGTGTCCAAGAACTCTTAAGGTACCAGGAGTCTTATTGTAGGAATTATAAATGCTTGCTATGAACCCAGGAAGTGCTATACTTTATAGTGTGCTGGTTCTCAAACTGGAATATGTCTTAGAATCTTTTGCAGAGCTCATTAAGAGCAGATGACTGAGCCCCACCTCTAGAGTTCCTGATTCAGTCAGTCAAGCAGGCCCCAAGAATTTGCATTTCTAACAATTCCTAGGTGACACTTATATTGCTGGTCCCAGCCATACTTGAGAACTGCTATTCTAGAGAAAATTCTTAGAAAATATTGGGCCTCTCTGATTAAAGTGAGTGATCTCTGTCTTGCCCGAGAGCCAGCTTCAGCCTTTGGCTTGATTTCATTTTGATTATTACATTTTTGTTTGTTACCAGGACTTTAATCCAGGAAATCAGATTTCTCTTGTGGGGGAAGTCTGATGGAGACTGTAAATTATCCCTCAAAATCTCTCCTCCCTTTGTCTCCAGTGGTAGAAGCCCTGCTATTTGGCGGGGCACATGGCTTCCCAGAATAGCCTTTTTACATGCAGGTGTGGCCATGCAACTAAGCTGTAGTCAGTTAGACATGAATGCAAACGATGAGTGCCAATTCCTGGGTCATGCCCTTTGAGGGAAAGGACATCTTCCATTTTCCTTTTTCCATCTTGCTGCCCTGAATGTGGATGTGGTGGGTACCATCTTGGACTGAGAGAACAAGCCAACCAGATATGTTAGAGAAGGAAGATGGAAGGAAACTGGGTGGCTGACACTCTGGAACTACCATGCCAATGCGTTCTGCCAGCAGCTGGACCATTAGGCTAGAAGTAATCCCCTTTCTTATTGAGGCCACTATTATTTTGAGTCCTTGACACGGAAACCCAGTTGATATTCTAACTAATGCCAGAGGATACTGTGACTATTCTCTTGACTGGAGAGAGCCTCTGAAGACTTTTCAAGATACAGAACCATGAAAGAGCTTGGAGGAGCTGTAGGAGAACTTACTCTTTGTTTTGTTGGGTTTTCCATTTTTATGTGTTCAAAGGGAAAAAGTACCTACCCACTTCAAAAACGAATTACGAGAAAGGGTAAGGATGAAGTTGCCAGAGAACAAGGTCTTCAGAGGCTTAATGTTAATCCAGATCAAATCTCACAGAAAATGGATCTGAGCGCAATATGTCTATTATCTATATTGTTTTCAAGCCAAGAGCAATGCTTACGGGGTAAACCTATAGAACTATCAGAGGAGGGGAAATATCAGTCTCTGTGTATCTTTACTTGAGGAAGGAATTTGAAATAAAGTCTTTCACGATAGCTTTGTGGATAAAGAAAAATGAGGGTTGGAGTTCACTATGGTTAGAATTGTGTCTGGTTGATCAACTACCTTGAAAGTTGCTCAATGGTCCTATTCTAACTAAGGTTAGAGTTGCTCAATGGTCCTATTCTATCATTCAAGTTACTTTCGACTGCCAATCACAGAAAAACCAGCTAATAGTGCAGAAACAGTTATTTCTGACAAGAACGCTGAAGGTAAACGTAACAAGTATAAGGGAACATGGTAAAAAAAGATGTGACTGCTGATTGACCTGTGAGCTGGAGCTGGGCACTTGGAGGCTCCTCCCCACCCCCACTTGGAAGGTGGGTTCGGCTTTCCTTTCCAGCTCACAGAGTTAGCTCCAAGGACATTGCCTTTGAGATGGTGATGTGGTGTTGAGAACACCTGCAGGGGCTACGTGACTGAGCCCAGGTAGGGCTTTGTATGTAAATTCCCTTCACTGTTATTAAAATTGCCACCTACCAACATGGAGTGGCCTGCCTCTTTCTTCGGTATCTTCCTGCCCTCTGCATACGGGGGGCTGTTTCCAGATTATGCTAGAAAGTCCGGAGAGGGTTGTGAACCTACAATAGGCCAGTTCAGAAGTTCTTCCATCTTGGTCAGTTCCCTCTGCCTTCATGCTTGTCACTTCAGGGTCACAGGATGGCTGCTAAAGCTCCAGGCATCACAATCAAATTCAAAGGGAGAAGTAATGGAGTCATCAGTGTTAAGAGAGCACATCTTAGGTTGACCTTGTTTTTTGGTTTATTTTTATTTTTTAAAGCGAAATATTTCCCTATATTCCTTCCTCCTTGTAGGTGTTCCTTTATTTCTCACTAGCCACCACCAGCTAGAAGGAAAGCTGATGACAAATTGGGTTTCTGGCTTTCTTAGCCTCTATCATTGAAAGAGAGCAAGGAATAGAAAGTTGGGAGAAAGGGCTGTTGGATGAGTTGACAAGTTATACCTGCCACACCGGGAAAGAGGCCTTTAGGGCTAACTGTGGGGTCTTGTGGTGCTGACGTGAGGAGACCATTAGCAACCTGAAAAAAGGCAGGAAAATCATGACTACAGTGTTTCTAAATGACACCCGGTGAGGACAGTTAATATCTTGTATGACAGCATTTGTTTTCAAAAATTTTATTTTTTTCCCCAAAGATAAAAACTTCACGTGTATGTGAACTACCAGTTACCTAAGCACAGAAGCCTAGCGGGCTGGGCATCAGTTAATGTGAAAAAGCCACGGGGGTTTAAGTTGGTCTCTGACTCCGACATGAGTAAGAGAGAGAGAGAGAGAGAGAGAATCTGACTGAATTCACAGAAATAAATATCCACAAATTGTGAGTAACTTGGCTACAGCGAGGCTTCTTTTATTTTTTGATGATCTTATTTCTATTTCTAGGACTCATTTATTCATTCATTCAGGAGAGCTTCATTGACTGTATCCTGCGTGCAGGCCAATGCCTGGCGCTAGAGACACACGACGCAAAGAAGACAAACCACTAAATATGCAGAATGGCCCTGTAAGTAGAAAGTAGGATAATCCCACAAAAATGCAAAGTCAAGGAGACTTGGAAGCCGGACACATGGAGGTTTCCATTTGGCCTTGGTGATGCAGCAAGATTTCTCTGAGGAAGTGGTAATTCTGCTGCGGCTGGACAGACAGACATCCGCCAAGCAGATTCATGGGAGGAAGCAGGTACAAGCAGAGAAAATGGGCACTTGTGGAGGTGCCGACAGGGAGTGGAGCAGAGTAAATCCTGTGGGGCTTCCAGAGAGGATCAGAAGGGCAGGGGAGAGGCTAGGGCTGTGGGAGGCAGGAAGGTATCCGGAGACAAGGCCGCGAAATTGTGCCAAGGGGGTCATTCACAGCTTTGTGAGCCGCGATAAGGACGTTGGTCTTTATTTGAAAAGCATTGGATTGCATCCTTTTGCCCTCTAGAAGGACCCCCCTGGCTGGTGTGGACAGAATGAGCTGGAGGGGGCCAAACGGATGCAAAGGAACTGGTTAATGACTTATTGCACTGCTGGCAGCTGGGACTTTGGGGGGAAAGAGGAGAGAGATTTAGGATTTGAAGATGGATTGGACGCGGAGTGAGGGGGCGGGAGGTTTCTAGACTGATTCCTAATGTCCGGCCTTTGGACACCGAGCAGATGGCTTTGCGCTTCGAGTTCAAGGTGCGTGGAGGGACGTCCGAGGGGCTCTGTGTGCCGCCCGTGGGGTTTACGGGCCTGGAGCTCAGCAGGAAGGTCTGGGTGGAGATGAAGGGCGCGGGGTGGGGGTGGGGGGAGAGGGTCAGGTGCTCACGGATGGGGAGGCGCGAGGGCGTGTGGGAGGTTGTCCAGGCAGAGATAGCGGCCAGGGCACGAAAGCAGGCCTGGCCCACACCTGGAGGAGCAGCCAGCCAAGTCTGAGATGAGGAGGCCGCCCTGCCTGGCACATGACCCCGTGGAGTGGGATGTGGGGGGTGGGAGGAAGAGCAGGAGGAGCCGGAAGGGTGTTGCGAGTCGGGGGGCGCAGTGGTCCCCGCGTGCGCTGGCCAGACTGCAGGCTTTACCTGCAGGAAGTTTGGGGGCCTGGGAGGAGCCCAGAGCCCCCCTCCTCTCGTCCTCACCCGAGAAATGAGAAAATACGTTCTCCCAAATTGGGTATGTTTAATGAGTCATGTTTAAAATTCCCTCTTCCCAATATTTAAATTGTGCGAGTTTAACCTTTGATCCACCTCGCTTTGTAAACCACTCAGCCGAAATTACTTTTTGGTGATTATTTTTTTCCCCTCGGTGAGCCCGTGGCCCTGAATAGAAAACAAGTTTCCAACCCCTCCGCTCCCGAGGTTTGCATTTCAAAAGAGCCCACAGCTGCCGGGGCGGGGCGCTGCAGTGGGTTTGCAGTGGGTCGTGTCTTTTCACTTCCTCTGCCGGAGGAATCGCCGGCAGGCCCGGCGCTAAAGGAGGACTGGGTGTTGACCTCGAGTTGGCCCCAATCCACTGTGCATTTCAAAGCAGATTAGGAGATACTTTGAACAAGCCCTTGCTGCACGTCAGGTGTCCTTCCCTGCGCCTTAGGTGGAACTGGAGACGAGCTCCATGAATTGTTAATGCTGATCTGAAACTGGGCTTTCCATAATGCCTGCCCCGTCCCTTCTCAGGGTGAAAATCACATTGCAAAGGAGGTCAAAACGCAGTTCTCGAAAGAGAACCCCCCCCCCCCCCCCGGACGTGATCACTGACAGATTAGAGATGAGAAATTCCGAGACAAAGTACAAGTTTATTTGGTTATTTTTGTAGGCCGGCAATTTTTCATCCCAGGTGGGTGTGTACGAAATCTTGCCAGATAGATAGTGTCCTCCCTTTCTGGCTGCTGGGGATGATTTCTTATGGAGCGTTTCGTCTGGCGTCATTAATATTTTTAGTGGCCGTGGTCAGATTAATAGCTTTTGTTCGGCGGTGTAGAATTTTGTGTCCTAAGGCACTTTAAACACACCTACATGCATATACACACACGCACGACTTGGGCTGGCTAGACTTTTTATTTTCAGTCTCAAACGCCTGCTTTGTGTCCTTGACTTTCCATAAATTCCCCTCCCCGTTACCCCTCCCCCTTCCTGCCAGGCCCACTCACCCAGTTTCTTAGGCCCGGGGTTTTCTTTCCTCCGCAACCTGCCTTCACCCTTCCTTGCCACGGGGAATTCTCTCCAGGCACAGTGACACCTGGGAGGGTGAGAAGGGAGAGAAGAGATGATCCACTGCATCTGGGAAATGTTCCCCCGTGATACTTGCAATACTAACATTTCAGCCTCATGTCAGGGAGAGGATTGAAGCCACTCCTCGCAAGAAGGAGTTTCTCTTTCCAGTCTGAAAATCGCGTCAACAGAGAGCACATGGAAAAGATGGGAGCAACGCTGGAGAATCAGGCCTTCTCTATATAATACTGTCAGCACAGGAATCACAAAGTCATAGGGTTTAAACGGGCCTTCAGGTGTCATTGAGTTCAATCCCCTACCTCCAGGCACGGTAGGATCTGAATTATTTCAGACAGGTGGTTGTCTATATCTGATTTTAAATGGCCTTCAGGGAAAAAATTCCACAGCTTCTCTTGGTAACCGGTTCTAGTCTGTAATAACAGTGATGAAAATGAGGACGGTTTACTCTGGGATGTCTGATGGAATTACTGTCAGTTAGTGAAGAACCCATGGGCAGGACTGGTCCATTGCGCATCTGATTTGTCTAAGTTGATTCCTCTTTTCCAACGCTCTCATTTGAGCCTTCATTTTACCACCTTGACAGTCCAAAGGCCCTTTCTTTCTTGCTCCTAACGCAGTCCTCTCGTTGGATTTTAAAGTAGTTTCTTTTTGTTTGGGCCTTAGGGGAGAAAAGGCCAGCTGGCTCCTTTCTGCTCTGGGTTATCTTTTGTAGATGAAGAAATTGTTCTTGTTATTTCTGATTTGTCTAAACTTTGTACTTTACTACATACTCGATAGGATTGGCATTATTAATGGAAATCACAACAAAAAATTAAAACCAAGCTGCTCATGTTCTTGCCACGTTAGCGGCTCAAATATTTCTTTCTTTGGGGTTTCTTCCTAGTACTTGTCCATGTGTATATAAAGCCTTTCGCATAACTTTTCTTAGATATACCTTCATGCTCTGTTTTTAAAAAATTTAACGTTATAGGTTAAGCATTTGCCTTTTCCTCAGAACTATTTTAGAAATCAGTGCATATAAGTCCTGTATTGGTTTTCCTGTCACTTCTATAAATAACTATTCTCTTCTTATTGGTCATTTAAATAATTTCCAAGTTTTAATAACAAAGTAAAGAAATTGACGTAAGGGCAAACAGAGCTCCCCAGCAAGCCCAAAAGAAGTTGGAAAGAGCAGCCACGGGCTTTTAAATAGCTATTATAAATATCTTAAAGAATCTAGTGGAAGAGATAGGGAGTGTGGGAAACAAGTAGAGTTTCAGCAAAAACAAAAAACAACAACAAAACACCAAGGAAAATGTTAAAAGGAACCAAATGGAAATGCTAGAAGTGAAAAATATCTACCAGAATCGCTTTTAATACCTGTATTGGAAAGGATTGGCGAACATAGAGACAAGTTAACAGAGGTTATGCAAGCTGGAAACAGGAAGTAAGAATGAAAAACTGAAAAGTATATCTGAGACCTTAGGAACACTATCGAATGATCTAGTAGAAGTACAGAAGGAGTCCTAGAAAGAGAGGAGACCGTGAACAGGCATAAGAAATATTTAAAGAGATAATGGCCACGAGTTTCTCCAAACTAATGAAAGAGAACAATCTATAGGTCCAAGAATCTCCATGAACCCCAAACATAATAAATTCAAAAGAAACCATAGGCAAACACAGTCAACTTTCGAAAAACAAAGAGAAAGAGAAAATTGTAAAATTAGCCTGATGAAAAAGACACAGTCCTTACAGAATGATGGCAGATTTCTCACCAGGAATAATGTGTATAATGCACATATGTCTATATACATACATATATAGTCTGTAAAAGATTATTGACCATTTAAAACATAGAAATAAAAATGTATCTTGGGACTATGACATACATATCAAGTTCACCAAGGCCAGGCGTTCACAACTAGATGGTTGTAAGTTTCCTAAATTATTCCTAACGTAGTTTGACATTATTTTACTGTGATAACTGAAGGTTCCAATTAAATCTCTAGGTCCATCCTTTAAAAGTAACACAAAGCATATCATTTCTTAATAGAAGGGATAAGGTGGAGTACAAAGAAAACAACAACAACAGAACAAAACTTGACTAGCCCAGAACATAGGAAATTAGGAAGAGGAAAAAGGAGAGAAAAGAAATAGGAAAAAATATGAAGATGCTACCTTAAATTCTACCATAGCAATAATGACATTGGATGTAAATGGACTAAATGTTCTACATAAAAGACAAAGAATCTCAGATTGTATAAAGGAGCAATATCCAATTATATGCTGTTTACATGAGGCGAACTTTATAAAAAAAAAAGGTTGATAGTGGGTGGACACAGATATACTATGTAAACAGTGAGCACAAGAAAGCTGGTCTGGTTTTGTTACTGTCAGAAAAATAGACCTCATTACAAGGAATACTACCAGAAATAAAGAGGGAAACTTCATAATGATGACGAAAGGGTCAATTCATCAGTAAGAGCGATCCTAAAAGCATATGCATCTAATGACAGAGCACTAAGATACTTGAAGCAAAATTGATGGCACTAAAAGGAGAAACAGACAAGTCTGCCATCATGAAGGTTATCAAAAACTCCTGTAAGGCCCTTTGTATTCTCAACTCACACATGCACATATGGACACTCCCACACTGATGGAAATCTCTGGGGCTTTTGCAGGTGGCTCATGCTTCTAGGGCTATGAGAGAAGAGGAACTTTGACCCTTGGCATGAGCAGGTGAGCCCTTCACTGCAGAACAGTCCTGGAAGGGGTCACCCATGTGGGAAGATATGACCACTCAGCCCTCCCATTTCCCAGCCATGAAGAACCTCCCATTTCCCCCCAGTGACGATGATCGATTGGTGTACCACCATGTAGAAAATGTGGGAAAACTCTGTTTTGTCATTTTGTTCTCCCTACCCTGCCTTGATTCTTTCTCACTGACTTATGTTCCAAGTGGAACATTCTATGGTGCTGAGCCAGTAGGGCCCTGACAATTCAGGGCTATTCTGTGGCAGCCCCTGGTGCCATATTGGGCCTGTTGTTGGCTACAGAGCTTTCCCCCAGGCCATCCTGGCAATGGTGTGCAGGTCTGAAGGTCCTGCTTGAAGGGATGAGTTTGTTCCAGCCCTTGGTGGTGCTACCCACTACCCGGGAGGTGGTGGTATGGTCTTTCTTGCCGACAAAACCGAACTTGTAGGGAGAAAGAGGCTGGCATAATTTTTCTGCCCTCGACAAAGAAAAAGTAAAATTTCTGAGCTCAGGAGTATTAAAAGGGAGATTCTGAAGTGCTGGAATCCCAGTTGAAGGAGGCCAGCCTTGAGCCAAGTTATCAGGAATGCTGAGCCTGGAAGCAAATAAAAAAAGTGGAACACATTCCTTCTTGAGGTAAAAATAGACTTGTCAGTAAAACAGTAAAGTCAAGAGAAATCTAAATGTCTAAGGTGAGAGGTGATGAGGGTCACATCACAAGGATGCTTAGTTGCCAGAAGATGAATCAGAAGCCATTCAATACCAAGTGGCTGAAGCCAAGATAGCTATAAAGTTCTGTTAGGAGAGCAAAGAACAACTCAATGATGCCATTAAATAAAAGTGTGGATGAATATGTCCATCTTCCGGAAAGCACAAAACTACTTTCATAAGAATGAAAAGGATAGAAAGAGTAAAAAACTCTCCTCAGTGAACAGAAACAAATGGTTGAAGACTCTACAGCAGCGGTTTTCGAACGTTTTGATGTCAGAACCCTTTAAACTCTTAAAAATTATTGAGGACCCCAATACTTACGTGGGTTTATATCCATTGACATTTACTGTATCAGAAATTAAGATGGGGAAAATATAAGGATAGCGTTTATACATTATTGTATTTTTCATAATAATTGTACAATTATTTGTTACTTTTGTATTTATTATCACACATTTTAAAAATAAATTACATTTTTACATTTTAAAAATAAATAACATTTATTTACATTTTACGTTTTAAAAAGAAAGAACAAATTCTAAAGAAAAATGGACAAAATTTTCCAAAAAAGAATGAGTGAGAATATTGGTATTATCCTTCATATTTACAATTTTTTAAAAAAAGTCTGACTTAATAGGGGCACCTGGCTGGCTTAGTCGGTTAAGTATTGACTTCAGCTCAGGTCATGATCTCACGGTTCGTGGATTCGAGCCCCATGTCAGGCTCTATGCTGACAGCTCGGAGCCTGGAGCCTGCTTCGGATTCTAGGTCTCCCTGTCCCTCTGCTCCTCCCCTGTTCATGTTGTCTTTCTCCCAAAAATAAATAAACATTAAAAAAAACCTTTTTTTAAGTCTGGCTTAATAGAAGATAGCTGGATTATATCTGTTTCCGCATTCAATATGTTGCAATATGTTGCCATACCTCAAGTACATGAAAAATCCTATCTGAAACAAATCCATAGTTGGAAAAAGGAGGAGTATGTTAACCACCTTTTAATAGATAATTGTGGATATTCTTTGTTATCCTACTAAAGCTTGACAATTGTTTGTTGAAGGGTAGTTCCAATGTGGAATGTGACATCATATCAGTGAAATTTTCATGCTCTGTTAGGTTAAAATTAATTAGTCTGTTTTGCACTTTGAATAGGTTTTTCTTTTTTTTTTTTTTAACCTCTGCACGATTTTGTGACATAGTGTATTGGCTCCTTGAAATATATTGGTTCACTGACTTATTTGAATCTTCCAAATGTTGACATATTTCATTATAAAATCTCAAAATGTTATGCTCATTAATAACACTGCTGATTTTATCAGGAAGGGCTCTTTAAGTATTGGGAAGCTGTCAAACTCATGTAACAGATACAATTTTTTCCAGAATTGTAATATTCATTTGAAACTTGAATCTTACCATTGACACAAAAATATTGTCAGGTGTTGTCCTGGAAGTGACAGGCTTACTTAATTTATTTTCAAGAAAATGTCTGCCAAATACCTAAATTTGTATCGTTTGTCTGTTTTTCTTTAAGTAGAATAGTGTTCTATGAAAAAAGTGACTAGTGGCTAGTTCAGCTTGCAACTCAGTCAGGTGTACACGTGCTTTCCTTCCTGGTAATTGTCACACTTCAGAATGAAGCAGAAGTCTTTTATGTGTTGTCCCCATTTTTTTTTTCGTGATATTAGAACACGAAATTTTAATAAAATTTATAGGTTTGTTTCTGCTTCATCAAGTTCATTCTTAAGTAGAGCTGACTTAAAAAAAATTATTTTGTGGGGGTACCTGGGTGGTTCAGTTGGTTTAAGCATCGGACTCTTGAGTTCAACTCAGGGCATGATCTCACAGTTCACGAGTTCAAGCCCCACGTTGGGCTCTGCACTGATGGTGCGGAGCCTGCTTGGGATACTCTGCCTCTGTCTCCCTCTGTCCCTCCCCTACTCGCTGTCTGTCTCCCTCTCTCATAATAAATAAATAAACATAAACAATTTTTTTAAATCTGAAATTGCAAGGTGGATAAAGAATACAATGACCACTAATACAGTTTGGGGCCTTGACCTTGATTCATATTAGAGGGTCACCAGTTTTACCCATCATTGGTTTTGCATCATTGGTGCAAACATCACCTGCAAAAAAGAGAATAATATCTTAGTATTATAAAGTCATAAGGTTCTAAAAGTTGTTTTGACCTCATAGCCTCCCTACAAGAGTCTTGGGGACCCTCCAGGGGTCCATGGATCATGTCAGAACCAGTGGTCTAAAGCATGGATGGAAAAAGTTCTACAGGAGAGGGAATGTCAGATCAACACTGACTAAATGGCTGCTGAAAATGGCAGCTTGGGCTGCTGTCCTTGGAAAAGATAGCATGGATGAAGGTCACCAGGAAATGGACATAAGGACAGAGTCAAAAATTGGACACCACTTAGGTTAATATGAGCTTTGAGGAAACTGTCCACATCTTTAATTTTTTTTAATTGGAAAAAAAAAACTCTTTTTTTTTTTTTTTTTTTGAGAGAAAGAGAGAGAGATTGGGAGAGTGAGAACAGGGGGAGAGGGTGAGAGAAGAATCTTAAGCAGGCTCCACACTCAGCATGGAGCCTGACACGGGGCTTGATCCTGCGACCCTGGGATCATGACCTGAGCTGAAATCAAGAGTCAGATGCTCAGCCAAGCCTCTCGGGTGCCCCTGGTCCACATCTTTAAAAGTAGGGCCTGGGGCGCCTGGGTGGCGCAGTCGGTTAAGCGTCCGACTTCAGCCAGGTCACGATCTCGCGGTCCGTGAGTTCGAGCCCCGCGTCAGGCTCTGGGCTGATGGCTCAGAGCCTGGAGCCTGTTTCCGATTCTGTGTCTTCCTCTCTCTGCCCCTCCCCCGTTCATGCTCTGTCTCTCTCTGTCCCAAAAATAAATTAAAAAAAAAAAAAAAAAAAAAACAAAAAACGTTGAAAAAAAAAAAAATAAAAGTAGGGCCTGATGGGACCCATCCTGAAGATGCTTTGGGTAATGTAGGTCGTCCTGATTCCTCTTTACCACCTGCACGTGAAGTTGGTGCAGGCTTTTTCCCCAAATCACATCATCCAGTTGAAGGTCCCATACTGGGAATGGACCCATGGGAGTATATTATGAGAGAAGAATAGCTGTCTCCTCCAAGAAACTTGTATGAAGTCCCCAAACTACTTCCCACAGGGGATTTTCCTGGTGCTTCATAACCTCCGCTAGTGCCGAGGAACATCTGCCTGCCAAGAAGTTTCCTGTGATTCTTATATATATATATATATATATATATATTTATATATATATATATATATATACACACACACACATATATATATATATATACACACATATATATATACACACATATATGTATATATATATGTGTGTGTATATATATATATACATATATATATATATATATAAATGTTTATTCATTTTTGACAGAGTGAATGTGTGAGTAGGGGAGGGGTAGAGAGGGGGGTGCAGAGGATCCAAAGCAGGCTCTGTGCTGACACCAGTAAGCTCG
Organism: Panthera pardus; assembly: GCF_024362965.1. NCBI lineage: Eukaryota > Metazoa > Chordata > Mammalia > Carnivora > Felidae > Panthera > Panthera pardus. The sequence goes on along the minus strand of NW_026526721.1, from coordinate 146,057,218 downwards.
ACGCGGGGCTTGAACTCATGAACCGTGAGATTGTGACCAGAGCTGAGGTTGGATGCTTAACTGACTGAGCCCCTCGGGGGCCCCTTCTCTGTAACTTTTAACAAGAGCTGGATTTTACCCCTGCCGCAAAGGGATGAGTTCCCTAAGGATGAGTCAGCCTTCCAAAGAACCTCCTTCTGAAGGTCTAAACCAGGACAATCATATTAATAATGTTTCTGTCACTTTCTTAGAGACGTTTTGAATTCTTATTTAGTTTAACAGCTGTTGTTTAAGTGATTGTACATTTGTTCAAATTGAAGCTTGAAAGAATTATAATACTTAGGGTTGTATTTTGTAAGTAGTAGAGTTGTTTTATAAATTAGAATCTTATGAATGAATTATTTCCATTTTATTGTACTCTCTAGGTAGTAGCAGATTTGCATTTTGACTTGATTAATCAGTCCGCCACAACACCAACTATAATAGGCATTTTGCACGCATTTAAAACATTGAAGGCCAGTTTTCTTTGCTGAGAACTATGTTTTCTGTTATAAAGTATTGAGAACGTTGTGAAAGTTGTTTCAAGTTTCCTGAATAAATTTTCAGTGGTTTAAAAGAGTAGTAGATAAACGAATAAAATTGTATCAAAGAATGCTTTTTGTTTCAGGGTTGCAGCTGGGGTGAAAGAGCGTGAAGTGCCCATGTGTCTAAAGAAGGTGCCATATCACCCACGTGGTGCTTCCTAAAGGGAGATCCAAAAGACTAACTCTGTCCCCCATAGGTAGCTCTAGTCTATGTGTTTGGGAAGGCATCACTCACCTCTATTCTATACGTATGGGAAGGCAGAGGAACTGGGGATTTTCCTAGTGAGACTGTGGAGAGATGAAGGAGGGCTCTTTCTTCCCATTCCTCTCTCCCAACACCTTAAGCCAAATGAGGGGGGCCTCAACGGAACTCCTGGAGCCATGTCCCGTGTCTGGTCCATACCTAAAAATATCTAAAGGTGAGAGGCAAGTTATATCTTCCCTTGAGGTCAGAGCACGGGGAGGGTGGCCACAGGAGCAAAAGGCACTCTCAGTGGTGGTTGGAGAAGGGTGGCTCTTGGAAGCCACTGAGCTTGTTTTGAAGCATCCTGCCCAAGAGGTCTGCCTGTGCCAAGTCCTAACCCAAAAGCAAGAGTTTGTGCTCAACTGGGACAATGTAGTGGGAGGCCACTGAGTGGGGAGTTACCCTCCAAAAGGGATAAAGAGACAGGGTGACTAATATTTAGGTATCTCCCCCCTCCCTGCCCCCACAGCTCTGACCCCAGATTTATATTAGTCAAGTAAGACTTTTCACTCCCCTCTACCTCTCTTCCCCAGCCCCCATCCTAAACAGCGATCTGATAAGGGAAATAAAACAAAAAGTAGAAAAGGCTGTCTCCCTACCTCCCTGCCCACCACTGCCTCCCAATCTTTATCACAGGTTTCTAAGTTTAGATCAGACCAAGAGTTTTAAATTAAATGAGATTAAAGTTTTGATTCAGATTTTATTAAACATTTTAATACCCCTAAATAAGACAGTTTTTTTTTTATTTTTAATACTTTAAAGTGATTGAAAAGCTGTAGGCTCTACTTCAAATACCATCCAACAAAGAAACAAATGTTAAAAGAAGGAAGATATTTCAATATTTTACTCCCACTAGGTTTGGACTGTTAAATATCTTCATTATGATAATGATGAATATCCTTGGGCATGAATTTTTATTCTTCGTTGGAGCAGTTTCCTTAAGATGAATGCCCAGATGTGGAGTAATTGGTCAAAGGCTATGAACATCATTATGGTTTCAGATAAGCAATTGTTAAATTGACAACCCATATGTTTGCCAACATAAACTGCCACTAGCAACATAGGAAAAAATCAATTTCATGCCAAATTTCATTGAACTGTCACTACCCTTATGAGATGTCACAAGTCAAGGTCAAAAGAATATAATACAGAAAGTAGGATAGTACTCATAACTTCCGGTTTTCCCTTTGTACCTATGACTATTCTCTTTGGGAAAAAATACACGAATGTCCGTGTGGATTTTGTTTTGAAAAAACAAAAATATGTTTATATAGTACATACTCGTATTCACTTTGTTGTATCTTTCCATATCAACACAAGTTCTGCCTTAATGAATGTTCCAATATCTTGCAATAAAAACGATAATATACATTAAAAATTCAACATTAGGGAAAAAGTCACATTAAATTTCTCATAACTAATTAATTGATTGATTTTACAAACATTGTAGTCTCTTTTTTCCTTCCTCCCTCTTTCTTTATTATTGTATTTTGTATTGTACGTTATTTTCAGGGTACCATGTTGTGCCATGTAGCATTCATTTATTTAATACATAGATACTGCATATATAGGCTTGAATTAAAAAGAAAAAATTGCATCTGCTCGCTGGAGTTTCCACCCTAGTGGAGTTCTCTTTCACGTTCTACTTTGTCTTCTCAAGTTTAATACTTAAACCCAAAAGTTTGGCCATTAATTAATAGCGATCTTCCTAGTAGCGAACACAAAGTGGGAAAATTAATGAGATACATAAGTTACAGTTGCTGAGGAAATGCAGTTATTCACAGTTGTAGGAATGGAGAGAATATTTCCTGTGGGTCTTCATTAAAGAGATACCTTATGATATAGAGAGCAGTGTTCTCAACATTATCTCATTAGCACAAACTGAATTCCATAGTGCTGTTTTCTATTATGTTTTTCAAAACAGATCAATGACCTAATGCCAAACACAATTCAGAAAAATGAGTTCTCTAAGGAGTATGTATCTTGTGCATCAGGCTTTCTGACTTAACCTAATGACATAATTTAGAGGGTCTACAGATGAGATTTCAGAATCTAGAAGAATATATTGACCACACATGTTTCCTGGAATCCTCCATTAACAATAATATCTTGTACAACAGAACTTTCTGTAAGAATTGGGTTAGCAGCTAGGGTGCCTGAGTGGCTCAGTTGGTTAAGCATCCGATTCAACTCAGGTCAGGATCTCATGGTTCATGGGTTTGGGCCCCACGTCAGGCTCTGTGCAGACAGCTCAGAGCCTGGAGCCTGCTTCAGATTCTTTGTCTCCCTCTCTCTGCCCTCCCCTGCTCCTGCTCTGTCTCTCTCTCTCTCTCAAAAATAAACATTAAAAAAAAAAAAAAAGAATAGGGTAGCAGGGTGGTTTTAGAGTATACTTCATGATGAGTGTAGATATTCTATGTCACTAATTTACAGTGTAAGGATACTTTAATAGCCTCTGCAATGTATCAAACACTGTACTAGGAAGTTGGTATAGAGAGGTGGATCAGATATAACTCTACCCCACAATGCTCATAGTCTCAAAGGGAACCAAAATTTGTACACAAACATCTATGAGATACTAAATTTCAAGGGCCATAAAAAGAGTCCAGATAAAGGGCAATTCATTTATTCATTTAACAACCATTTATTTAGTGCCTAGTATTGCCAGGTATTGTGTTAAGTGTTGGTGATACAAAGTGATACAACAAGATGCCTACCAACAAAATTTTAGAAAATGAAAAAAAAAAAAAGTATCATTTATAAAAGCAGCCAAAGTATCAAATACCTGTTAGTAAATCTAACAAACAGCATGAAATATCTTCACAAACATTGTGGACAGAAACTAAAAAGGACTGAATGAGTGGAAAGATATACTATATTCATGGATTGGAGGCATCAGTATTGTTAAGATGTCAATAGTCACCAAATTGATCTCAGTTTTATGCAGTCTCAATAAAAATTATGTTAGTTGCAAAGTCATCAAGTTGTATAGATTAAAATATCTATAGCTTTTTGTATGTAAACAATTGCATTAGAAACTTTTTTGGGGGGTGAAAATTGATCAGCTGATCCTAAAATTTATATGGAAATGCAAGAAACTTAGAAGGGCTGTCATAAGCAAATGGAGCCCCAAATATGACTGCACCTTGATCTCTGGAATCTGTGAATGTCATGTTACATAGCAAACGTAGGTATAATTAGGGCTATGGAATTTAAAATAGGGTGGTTATCCTGGATTATACGGATGGGCCCGATTCAATTATATGAGCTTTGAAAGCAAAGAATTTTTTTTGGCTGGAGACAGAAGAGAGGCAGCATGAAAACTGGAGAATTTGAAATATAAGAAGGCGTCGATGTGCCATTGCTGATTTAAATGTGGAGGAGGCTACATGATAAGGAATGAAAGTGGCCTTAAAGGGTTGACAGAGGCTCCCAGCTGACAGTGAGCAAGGAAACAGAGACCTCAGCATTATAGCCAAAAAGGACTGAATTCAGCTAAGAACGTGAATCAAATTGAAAGGAGGTTATCCCTGAGAGATTCCAAATAGAAGCCCAAGCTGACTGATGTCTTGGTCTTTGGCCTCATGAGGCCAAGAGTAGAGGAACCACCTGAGCCTGTTCAGACCTCTGATCTACAGAACTGTGAGACAAGGAATTTGTATTGTTTTAAGCTGCTGAGTCTGTGATAAATTGTTATGGCAGCAATAGAAAACTAATGCAATACCAAAGGTGATCTTAAGAACAAAACTGGAGGACTTACGCTCCGGAAATACAGATTCCTACCTTCTTGGCATCTATACTTTAATGCAATGAGACTTTAAGGAGGAGAGGGTTCTCCATGTATCAAAAATTGTCCTGAATCATGTCAGGTATTTGCTCAGTAGGGCGCTTTGCGGTCCCAGTTTCATCCCTTATAGGCACTGCTTATTTCCACTTTGCCAACATCACTGTTCCACATAGAATGTCTTTCTCCCCTTGTCCTACCTAAATGCCACTAATGATTCCAGGTTGTGAGCTCCATAAAAACAGTAACAAGAATAACAACAGTGCGGTGAAATTTCTTTGGATATTTTGTACTGCATTGATCATATTCTTTTTTGGTCTCTTACTCTATTCACAGTCAGAATCATAGAGTAAAGCACTTAGTTATTGTGTTTCATTGGTGTTAATGTAACCGATCTATTTTGTGGTATCCTTTTAGTCCTTCCCCTCATTTCTGAGAACTGTCCCTCTCTGAAGTTTCAGATGAAAGAATGGCTTCTGAGGCCATGTGTGTGTGTTATGACCATTTCCCTCTCTGACCAAAACTGATTGGGTTGAAATGGATCCCAGGCCCAGGATCTGAGCTGATTTGATTCTCTGGAGAAATCGAACCAATTGCCACAGACACAGGGGGTGGTTGTGTGTTACTTAGTGGCCTCCAATGTACATTACATCCTAAATAAGCGGGGTAAGTATCCTCACCCTTGTGCACTCCCCTCCCTGTGAACCTTGGTTTTAACCAAAAGAATGCAGCAGAAGTGATGCTATGCCAGTTTTACTACAATGAGCATGTATTCCGTGTCCTCATAATTAGAAAAGACATTCAAATGCAAAATGGAGCTCATGGCATCATAGGGTTGATATGAGACTTAAATGAACTTATATACATTATGTGCCTTGCCTGGTGCTTGCTGCATGCCTGATAGTTAATAGGGGTATAAAAATGTGAGCTGCATTTCCCAAGTAATTACTTGGAGACTAATGGCTTTCTGAATTATTCTTTAAGTAGTATGGTTATAGAATGCCCAATTCCCTTAGACTAAATATGGTTATGTGAGCCATGGCTGCTAAGGAATTGGATGAAGTCTGTGGCCTCGAAGAAATGCTATAAAACCTGCAAAAAAACACATAAGATCAGATGGGAGCCTAGCCTATATGAACATGAAAAACCAACTGAGTTGACCAGTTTATAGCTCATGGGTCAACCCATAACAAACTTAAAGACTGCTCACAGAAGTCTCTTTACCTTCCTGCTACCATGTGAGGAGACAAAGCCTTGCTTTTTCTGGAAGGTTCCCAAGCCTAGAACCAAAGTTCAGCTCTTTAATGCTGTTGTGTCCCCTCTGCTATCTGGTGGAGTTGTGTGTCAAGGGATAATAAGCCGAGAACTCACCATGAGCCAGATACTGGTCTAACTGCTTGATATGTATTTACTTGTTTCATTTTTCCAACATCCCTACTACAAATATTCTCATTAATAGATGAAGAAAATGAGTTAGGAGTGGTTAAACCCCTTTACTTTGTGCAACTAATTAGTAGCAGAGGACTTGACTCAGGCAGTCTAATCCAGAATTTGTGTTTTTACATTTGCATGATTTAGCTGTAGGATGAGAAATCTCAGCATGAGAACTCCTTGAAGTCACAAATTTCAGATATCCCCAAAACAATCATGGAACCTTGCTTTGTCACACTTAAAGATAAAGTTCATTTCTCAAAGTACTTTTAGTCTGCTCTTTTTGGGCCACTGAAAAGAACTGTATTTATGAACTTCATCCTCACTTTGTGGTGTTTCTTTGCCTCCTAGAACATAAAGATCAAGGATGTGGTGGGCCATTTTCTTGGCATATCTTTGGGCCAGAAGTGGCTCTTCTAGGAAGTCTCTCGGGCCCTATGATGGTACTCTATCCTTTTAGGTTCCTGCACTTGAATATCTCCTTCTCCTAATTTCTCTCCCTGGTGTCCAGCCTTGGTAATTTCCACAAATTAGTTTCCCTAGTTCCCATTCTGATTAGCTAAAATACAGGCATGTTTTTGTATGTTGTTTACTTTCTTTTGTTCATATTCTTTCCTCTACTGCCTGACTTCCCCATTTTGCTGTTTTCTGTCCGTTTCTGACATTTTGAACATAATATCTATACTACCTCCTTCTATTCTTTTTTTTTTTATTTGTTGTTCTATTCTTAATTTATATAAAATGACGCTTGCATGCACACCTGAAGAAATGGGCTATTTGTCACACACCATTTACCAAGGTTTTGCTTTTCCTACAATTACTTATTCTTGATGGGACATTCATTTATAACAGAAACTGGGCTTCTTTTATGACATTAAGATCTGAAGACTTGTGCTGATTTTCTCCAAATTCCCACTTCTTGGAGAAATCTGGAGTTTTTCATACTTTCAGTAGTTCAGTTCTACATGGGCAAAACTTGGGGACCAGAAGAGATACCTTTTGTTAGACGCCAGGCAGATCAGTATTTTCCTATCATGTTTGCTCACAGAATGCAACCTAATCTTAAAATCCCTTAGGTATGTGCTGAGATCCCTGATGGGTTAAACTTCGATGGAGTGAGAAATTAATCAATTTCTGCCTCCGGTTTCTGTTAGTGCTACCAGACCATGTGGCCTCACGGAAGCTTCTAACTGATATACAGCAATAATATGCAGGAAGACAAAGGCATCTCCAGTGGGAGCATGAGTGATCCTGGAGCATGAACAGCTTAAAATTCCAGATTGTGGTGTTGGTATTGGAATACCTGCTTGTCCTTTCAGGAAAGAGTACTCTTAAAACAGGTAATTTTTAAATACATAAATATATTTTTAAAATATTTATTTATCTTGAGAGAGAAAGCATACGTGAGCCAGTGGGGGAGGGCACATGAGCAGGGGCGGGTGAGCAAGGGCAGAGGAAGGTGGGGAAGGGTGAGGGAGGGGCAAGGAAGGGGCAAAGAGAGAGAGAGAGAGAGAGAGAAAGAGAGAGAGAGAGAGAGAGAGAGAGAGAGAGAGAGAGAGAGAGAGAAAGAGAGAATCCTAAGCAGGTTCCCTGCTGTCGACATGGGGTTCGATATCACGGACTGAGATCATGACCTGAGCCGAAATCAAGAGTCGGATGCTTAACTGACTGAGCCAACCAGGAACCCTTTAAAATAGGTAATTTGTTGGCAGGTGTCTTAGGTTGGGGTCCCTAGAAACAGAACTCAAGACAGAGATTTGGGTGCGTGTGACTTATTGAGGGAGTGCTCTTCAGGAATAACCTCTAAGGGAGGGGAAGAAGCAGGGCTGGGAAGGGGAAGGATTCAAACAAAGCCATCATTTCAGGAAAAAGTGTAGCTTGGCCTTGATTCATGTAGGCTTTGGGGCATAAAGAGTGCCAGAAGGTTGTCTCACCCTGAGACAGGGGAGGGGCTGGGGATTATTATTAGTAGTAGTAGTATCATTTACCCCTTGTTAGTCAGTTCTCTGCCATCATTCCCCTCCCCCTTTGGTTGTGTCAACTTATAGGCAGCTCCTGGCCAGCTGGCCCTCTTTAGCCAAGTGCAATTCTCTGGCAAAGGTTATTCAGGTAAGCTATTAATGGCAACATTTGCTGCAGCTGGGGGATGGATGGGCATGCCAGCTGGAAAAGGGTGTTGGCTGATTCAGTTCCTGGTGATGGCCCGCTTCCAGGCTAGGGAGGACATCTTCTAGCTGCAAGGTCAGATAATAAACTGGCAGAACTGGATCAAAACTTATGTCCACCTGTTTTCCTTTTAACCCCAGGGTAGGGTCATGGTCAGAGTAGGAATTTATAGGAGAGGTTCTGTTTTATTAAATACATGTGTGGGATCTCATTTTAGATTTTAGAGAGCCAGGCTACAGAATCACATCACAAACTTAAATGGGGGTCTTTACTGAATAGGGATGGGAAATCTTTTGGTTGAAGAAAAAATATAACTGAATTATTATATTTCCAAAGAAAAGGCAATCACAAAGGTCTGTGTCCATGGCACTTTGGTTTTAGAGATTAAGTTTGCTCGGGAAATGAAGGACATTATTTAAATCATGCATTGATCATACTCTCAAATTAAGAGCCAGTAGAAGAATAAAAGGGAAAAAAAGGAAGATAGTTGATTAAGGTGAAGAGGGGAAAATTTTCTTTAGTAGAATGACTAAGATCTTAGCACGTAGTGTAGGCACAGAGGAAATGGAGCATGAGACTTTGGAGGCCAGATTAAATGTATCTAAGAATGGATAGGAGAAGCACATCCATTTAGCTACCCCTTCTGGATGAAGGGATTGCTATATAACTGCCCTAAGACCAGAAAAGGTAAGTGATCTCAGGGAGGAGATGGGAATAGGTTCCCCAGGGTTTCCTGAAGTTTGGAAACGGTTGTGGGAATGCAGCTCTATGGAACTGCGGATAGATATTCCCTGACAAGAACAATTGGGTGTGTACCCCTCGAGGACCGAGACAGCCATGCAATATTCGAACAGGTGTGAACGAGGAGACCCGAGAAGCCAGGATGAAATGCTCACGGCAGGGAGTCATGAACTGGAAGGTGGGATGGTTATCGTAGGTGGGGAAGTAGGAATTGCCCGTGCCCCCAGGGAACCTGCCAGGGAGATTTATGGAATTCGGATCCTCTCAAGGGAAGGCACAGGGCAAATAACTACTAGAAGGGAGCCAGGCAAGATAAATAAACGAGGTCAGTCCTGAGTTGGCGATTGATCTGATGAGGTCACGCCTCCTGAGTGGGATTGGACAATTTAGGAAAGTGAGGGTAGATATTTGTTTCAAAATTGTATGCTTTGGAAAACTCTTCATTCCTTGACTTGGTATCAGGTACCCCGGGGGATCCTCAAGACAAACTCTAGAGGAGTAAGTTAGAAAGACAAATGTCTGGCCCAGAAAAAGCAATATGAAAGCAAACAGAATGAGGGCACTCAGTCAGCAAGCAGTTTCCGTCCTCTCAATAGGGAAGGCTGGAGGTCCCTTTAAGAAGCAGTGTGAATTGCCACCTTCTGAGCTGAGGCTTCTGATGGGAACAGAGGGACAGGGAACACCAGAGGCCCATCACACCCATGCAGAAAACAGATGGAACAGAAGGAAACATTAAAGGCTGGGATTTTCAAAAGCAGAAGAAAGACAGGGTCTCCAGGAGCATGCAATCTAGGGGCACGCTCTTACTGGGCCCCTGGACGCAGGCTCCAGAGCCATCCCTGGCAGCATCCTGAAGATGCCGAAGGTGAAACTGGGAAGAATCCATTGTGGTGAGGAGGTCGTGAAATAAACACAGAGCATTCAAATGAGAACAGACAAGTTACTTCCGGAGTTTGCTATAGCAAGGGAGTCAGCCACCATCACTTCTATTTGGCAGAAAGTCAAAGGCAAGCATAGGCTGGGAGAGCCTTATAGGGAAGACTTCAAATGTGCTCTGATTGGAGGTTGTTGGCATGGAGAATCTGGAAGTAGGTGAATCAGAAGTCAGACACCTTATGCACCTGATTTGGCTTCCTCCGTTGCTGAGCTGGAACTGAGAGCAAAAACTTGAGAAGCTGGCTTGACTGTCTGAGCTGATTGCTACAGAGGTGATGGGTCACGGTTCTATTTTCATCTATTCTCTGGCCATTGGCTGTTTGAATATTTGGTTTTTCAAGAGTGAAACTGCGCCAGGGAGCAGGTTTCATGGACTGATAACATTTTCATAGCAGGAAGACTGTGGCTGGGATTGGAAATGGCTATTTGCACACAGAAATGTAGAAGTGATGTCCTTATTTGAAACCCATTCTCAATACGTCACTGGGATGTCAGGGACCAAAGGTTCAGAGGGGAATGGAAAAGATGAGGTTGTGAATATGCAAGAAGAGAAAGTAAGTTACCCACTGTAAGACCTGCTGGTTGGGAGTGTTGCCATGGCAAATTTCTAGTTTACCACTCTCCAAGAAGAGAACAAGCATGGCTGGATTCCTTCCCCGTCAGAAAAACATTGTGTCATAATTAACATCTTGATGTGTGATATTACCCATTTAATTCTAGGGTCACAGGTCATGGATATCGTATAGTATGACCAGCACTCAAGCAAGGCTAAGATCAAGAGGATTTTTTTTTCAGGCTTCCTTGTCCGCAGATGACACTGGGGATGTGCTATGTATTTTTATAAAAATAATAAAGATTAGACTAAATCCTGGTTTCTGGGTATGCCATTGTGAATAGAATAATTTTTCTAGGGTAGAGAGTTTGCTTTTATTTTTAAAATTTGGGGATGTATGGCTGACACTGAGATACTCTTGTGCCCAATTAACCCTTCAGATTGTTTAAAGCAGAGATGCATGAAGAATTTGGGTTGCATTAATGCAACTTTGGAGTCTGGAAGGAACTATTCCCATTCCAGTGGATAACAACCCAGGCTGAAGCACTGACAGAGCTCTGTCTCGAGCTGAGCAAGGTCCTTTGACTGAGATGGGGCAGAAAAATAACCTTGGGGAAGTTGATTTGGGGATTTTCTTTCTTTCTTTTTTTAATGTTTATTTTTGAGACAGAGTGCATGAGCAGGGAAGGGGCAGAAAGAGAGGGGGACACAGGATGTGAAGGAGGGCTCTGGGCTGACAGCAGCAAGCCCGATGCGGGCCTTGAACTCAGGAACCACGAGATCATGACCTGAGCTCGAAGTCAGACACTCAATTACTGAGCTACCCAGGCGCCCCTGGGGATTTTAATTCTTTAGAACTCTTACTAGAGAACTTTCTATTTAAGTTCCTTGGGCTTAAATTTTTTTTTTCTGAGACTTTAATAATGGGAGGATGGTTATATTTAAATGTGACATGTTATTAATTATTGATCTTATATTACAAGGTATTCTATTGTCATTTGATCTTATAACTTCTGCTGATCTATATTGGTTAACATGGCTGTGCATGAAACAGGAAAGTACAGCTAACAGGGAGGGAACTTCCAGTCTAGAACAGCAGGGATTTGGAGTAGTTATTTAATTTACTGTCCTTACCTATTTTCATGTCCTCCAGTGGTCCTAGGAGATTATACAAAAAAGTACTTTCTGGCGTCCAGGCAGTATTTTGTGCAAGTGAGAGAGTCTCAGGTCTCTTTAAATATTGTCGTGAGAGATTGGGAGAAGGGTTAGCAGGACTTAGTCTGGCAATGTTTATCTTGGAACTCACAAGAAGTGAGTAGGCTTTCCTAACGGTTTTGTTTTGGGAATACTCAATTGTAAAGGATGTAAGTCCTCCCTCTATCAATAAATAAATGGTCTCGGGTTGGGATCCTCCAAAAGCAAGCCCCGAGACAAGGATTTGGGTGCAAGTGGTTTGCTGGGAAATCAGGTGCGGGAGTGGGGTAGACTGGAAAAGCGGAGAAGCTAATAAAGACAGCATTCGGAGTAAGGACTGCTCTGGGCAACTGGGGCTCAGTCCTGCTGGCAAACCTCCGAAGTTTGCAGAACAGTCCTCCGAACTGTCCCACTCAGAGGTGAGGATGCTGGGATCCCCCCACCAGCCTCTGTTCCTCAGGTGTTGGGAACTGTTCTTGGGGTCATTAAGTTCTCAGTGTCCTGCCTAATTATGCTTCTGTGTCCAGAGAAGTGCAGGGATTTGAGATAGAAAATCATCACCGTGGATGGGAGCTCTCTTCTTCATTTAAAAAAAAAATTATGTTTTTAATTTCTTTTTTTATTCAAGTATAATTAACGTACAGTGTTATATTAGTTTCAGGTGTACAATATAATGATTGAATTCTATCTCTTAGTGCACATCACAGTGAATGTACTTGTAATCCCATTCACCTATTACCCATCCTCCCTCCCCCCCAGCTTCCCCTCTGGCAACCACCAGTTTGTTTTCTGTATTTAAGAGGGTTTTTTTTAATCTCTTTTTTTTTGTTCATTTATTTGTTTTGTTTCTAAAATTACACATAAAAGTGAAATCATATAGTATTTGTTTTTCTCTGACTGACCTATTTTGCTTAGCAGGATATTTTCTAGGTCTATCCGTGTTTGCAAATGATAAGATCTCATTTTTTATGGCTGAGTAATATTCATATATATATATATATAGGTATATATATATACCTATACCTATATAGGTATATATATATATGTGTGTGTGTGTGTGTGTGTATGTGTGTGTGTATATATATACATATATATATACATATACATATATATATATACACACACACACACACATATACCTTGTCGTCTTTATCCATTCATCTATGAATGCATACTTGAGCTGTTTCTATATCTTGGCTATTGTAGATAATGCTGCAGTAAACCTAAGGGTGCAGATCTCTTTTCTTCTTAAGCTGCTGGTGGCTTTCAGGGTGGGTCAAAGGAATATGGGTGGATGCTAATGGAATCTACATAAGTCCACCCTCCACCCCAAAATTTAATAGGGTCTTTTCTGTAATTTAACAAGCTGATTCAAACATTCATTTGGAAGGAAAACTGCAGTAGAAAATCCAGGAAACTTTTGGGAACGCCTGGGTGGCTTAGTTGGTTAAGCGTCCGACTCTTGATTTGGGCTCAGGTCATGATCTCACGGTTTGTGAGATCGAGCCCCGCATCGGGCTCTGTGCTGACGGAGTGGATCAGGCTTGGGATTCTCTCTCTCCACCCTCTCTCTGCCCCTATCCCTCCTGGTCTCTCTCTCCAAATAAATAAATAAACTTAATTTTTAAAAATAATCCAGGAAACTTTTGAAACACAAAATAATGTAGGGGACCCATCCAGCAATTTTAAAAACATCCTATATAAAGCTATACTAGATAGAATTTTGGGATACTGGTGCAGAAAGAAAAAGCATTTTTTGGAACACAATAAAAAAACCCTGAAACTGACTAATATATGTAACAAAATTTAGTATACGATAAAAAAGTTTTCAGATCTATAGGGGAAAATGGTCTATTTAATAAATGGCAGCACAACTTGCTATCCATGTGGGGAAAAAATAAGCTATGTTCCTAGCTCACATCGTAAGCAAAATAATTTCACATGAATTAAAAATCCACATGTGTGCAAACAAAAACTCAGTGCACAACTGGAAGCATCAAAGGAAAAGATTGTTAACTTTGACGACATTAAACACAAAAACTTCCCTACATAAAAAGACATAATAAAATTTAAAAAGTGAGGTATAAATAGGGAGAAAATACTTGAAACACATCATAGATGAGAAGAATCAATATCCAGAATAAAGAACTTTACATCAGTAAGAAAAAGATAACCCACAAGAACAAGCAATTCAAGATTAATAAATATGAGTGTCCAATAAACATTCTCCACTTTACTAGGAATCAGGAAAATGCAAAAAGAGAGAGAGAGAGAGAGAGAGAGAGAGCTTCTTCTCCCCACTGTTGCTCATTCAACTGGTTCTCACCAGTCTCTTGAATTTTTGCCAGAATACTGAAGTTGAAGGAAAAGATATTTTCTTCCATACTGGTGCAAGTATAATTAGGTGACACATTTTTTAAAGGCATTACAAGGCAAAATGCCAATATCACCTACTTTAATAATTGTGCATACCCTTTGAACCAACAATTCCATTTCTAAGTATTTGTTCTAGTGAAAGATCTGACTTATGTGTAAAGAGACATAATGCATAAGGTTGTCTGTTGCAGCATTGTTAATAAACATTAAAACTGGAAACTACTTCAAACATCCGCTAATTTAGGAATGGTTTATAAATGGTGGCATCTTTATACTATGGCATGCTCCATAGCAGTTAAATGAATATGGTAAATTTGTAGGGACGTACAAGAACAGGGCTGTCTGGGTGGCTCGGTAGGTTGAACTTCTGGCTCTTGATTTTGGCTCCAGTCATGATCTCATGGTTGTAGGACTGAGCCCTGTGTCGGGCTCTGCACTGGGTATGGAGCCTGCTTTGGACTCTCTCTCTCTCTCTCTCTCTCTCTCAAAAAGAAAAAAAAAAAAAAAGAACTGGTGTCTAATGCACTGTGAAAAAAAAAAGTTGTAGAACAATATATTTAATATTCACTCCCAAGGTCCACATTTTCTATATGTGCATATATGTGTATATCAACTCTTAGAAAAAGGTCCAGAGTGATAGTCACCAAACATGTGGAGTGAGGGGAGAGAAACCGAGGGGGCTTTCACTCTATATGGGATGGATTCTTCTCACTGAGAATTTACTTATGTACTGAGTAATTAAATTTGTAATTTTAAATGTTTTGCTTCGGAGTTTAAAAATATAGCCTTATATTTTATTTATTTTTAAGATTTCCATGCTTGATGTGATGGAGTGTCACATAGGCTTGGGTGCAATTCCATTTTTGCTATTTAATTAGTTCTGTGCTATTAAATAACTACTGAAATCCTCTGGGACTGTCTTCCTATGTGCATAACAAGGGAAATATCACCTTCCTTACAGGGTTGCTGAGAGCATTAAGTGAGATAACATATGTAAAAGGACCCCAGACTGGCACATTACAGCTAATTAATAAATGTTCTGTTTTCCCCTTAGAGCATTGCTTTGCTACAGGACAAAAATGAAACATTTCATACTCATCCAACAGAGAGGTCCTTATTTGGAAAGCTTTGCTCTAATGATTTCAACTATATTCATTCATTTTTTTATTCATTCTCCACTGTCTTACATGTAACCACTTATCACTTATTTTGGAATTGTCCTGAATCCTTGATAATCACTTTGACAAAAGAGAAGTTGATATTGATCAATCTAATTTATCAAGTGTTTGTTTGATAGACATAGAAGCACTGTGTAGGGTATTATGGGTGAGGGAATGGAAGAAATAAATATTAGAAATACTTCTTGTCCAGTAGGAGCTTATAGTTTAACCAGGAAACCAAGATATGTACTAAAAAGGACTACCATATGAGGATGTAGACAAATAATGGCACAAAAAGTGCATACCAGATAAAGTATAGGTGAAGACCTATTACTCTCGAGGGTCAGAATAATGTCCATAACGGAGAAGCTGATTGCTGTATTTATAGTAAGAATGTGGCTGAAGATGTTGATTGCATTGTTTTCCCTTTTAGAAGAACCTGAAGGAGATATATTTTGTCTCAAAATTTTTTCAGGAATAGTGCTTCTCCTAAACAATTTTTAAAAAATTTCGTAGGCCCCTGGGGTGCCTGGGTGGCTCAGTCGGTTAAGTGTCCGACTTCAGCTCAGGTCGTGATCTCGCAGTTTGTGGGTTTGAGCCCCGCGTCGGGCTCTGTGCTGACAGCTCAGAGCCTGGAGCCTGTTTCAGATTCTGTGTCTCCCTCTCTCTGACCCTCCCCCGTTCATGCTCTGTCTCTCTCTGTCTCAAAAATAAAGGTTAAAAAAAAAATTTAAAAAAATGTCATAGGCCCCCAAAATCTGGCAACTCAATGCCAGGTTCCCTAATGCTATAAGAAGTGATAACAAAAAATGTGTGTGTGTGTGTGTGTGTGTGTGTGTGTGTGTGTGTGATTAGAGTTTTTTTCTGGCTGTGGAATGTAGTCTTCATACACTGCACACACAAAGTTCCATCTGTCTCAGTATCAAACTTTAGTTTGCTATCTCCCAATTGACATTCATTGGGCCATTTTTTTTATTAAAAAATTTTTATGAATATATTTATTGTCAAATTGGCTTACATACAACACCCAGTGCTCATCCCAAGTGCCCTCCTCAATGCCCATTTTCCCTCTCCCCCACGCCCCCCCATCCACCCTCATTTTGTTCTCAGTATTTAAGAGTCTCTTGTGGTTTGCCTCCCTCCCTCCCTGTTTGTAACTATTTTTTTTTCCCCTTCCCTTACCCCATGGTCTTCTGTTCAGTACTCGACTAAGCTAGCTGCTTCTAGGTAATGGGGAACGTGTGAAGACCAGTAAATCCTGTGAATATGTGAACCTATTACTGTGTTTTTTTTTTCCCAATGAAATGAATTCCTGGGTCAGAAGCAACGTTGTGTGTAGACACTATAATGATGAAGAAGGTATTCTGTAAGTTCCTGGATGGTGTTGCTACCATAAGCATTGAGAACAAAGAAGGCAAATTCATTTTGACAACAAATGTCTGTTACAATGAACACATCGATGCCACCTTCATGATGGAAATAGTCCAACGAAAGCAGCCTGCTGCCTGGTGACTGGCTGGTTCCTCTAGGGACTGGTGACGCTGGATGCTATGTTTTCTATCCTGCTGATTTGTTTTTTGACAGTTTGAGGGTGATGTATCTAGGTGTGGATCTCTTTAAATTTATCCAACTTGGACTTCATTGATCTTGAATGTGTCAATGAATGTTTTACGTCAAATTTGGGAAGTCTTTGACTATTACTCTGCAAATTCTTTTTGCTCTTGTCTCTTCTTCTGGGACGGACTCCCCATCATGCATATACTAATATGTTTCATTATGTCTCACTGGTTTCTGAAATTCTCCTTTTTTTTTTTTCATTCTTTTGCCTTTCTCTTTCTCAAACTGGATCGTCTTAATCAATTTATTTTCACATTCATTGATTATTTTTTTCTCGGGCCAAATCTGCCTTTGAGACACTCTCATGAAGTGTTCATTTCAGTTACTGAATTTTTTTAACTCCGGACTTTATTTGGTAATTTTTTGAAAATAATTTTAAATCTATTAGCACTCTGTTTGATGAGATGTCACTCTCATTCTTTTCTTTAGTTCTTTACATGTAATTTCTTTTTATTCTTTGAATGTATTTTTAAAAGCTGATCTAAAGTCTTTGTCTAGTAAGCCCAATGTCAGCTTTCCGTGAGGACAGTTTTATTGACTGTTTCTTCCCCCTTCCATTTGTAGGGCTACACTTTCTTGTCTCTTTGTATGTCTTATGACTGTTGTTGAAAACTAAACATTTGGGGGCTCCTGGGTGGCTCAGTCAGTTAAGCGTCCGGCTTCGGCTCAGGTCATGATCTCTCGGTCTGTGAGTTCGAGCCCCGCGATGGGCTCTGGGCTGACCGCTCAGAGCCCGGAGCCTGCTTCGGATGCTGTGTCTCCCTCTCTCTCTGCCCCTCCCCTACTCATGTTCTGTCTCTCTCTCAAAAATCATAAGTAAACGTTAAAAAAATTAAAAAAATACAACAACATTTAAAATATTCCATGGCAGTTCTGGAAATTGGATTCTCCTCTTCCCCAGGGTTTGTAATATCTGTTGTTTGGTGTTTCTGTTGCTATCTTGCAGATGCTATTTGTTTGTTTACTGACTTTCCTGAACCAATTTGGTAAGGTCTGCATTCTTTGTCACGTGTGGCCTCTGAAGCCTCTGCTCAGTTAGCTTAGAGGTCAAAGGCACAGACGTCCTGCGTTGCTTTGAATGAACAAATCTCCCAGTCCTTGCAGAGGGACTTTGTGTACATGTTGGGGCACACATTCAGTGCTCAGGCAGCCTTTTGAAAAAAATTTTTTTCACCTTAACCTTTACTTTCTACTTGAACACAGCCTCGAGGTAAGCCAGAGGTGAGAGCTTAGGGTTTGCTCAGTGGTTTTCTGGCCTCATGCACAGCCCTGGGCATATACAGAGCCCTGTGCATATATTCACAGCCTTCTAGATTCCTAGGAATGTGTCAGAGCTCTCCAAAGACCTTTATGAACTTTGCTTTACCTTTGAAGTTTTTTGGTCAGCTTGTTGTCTGTCCCAACTGTTATTGCCCCCTGAGGCGAGTGCGATATTCAACAATTGCTGCTGGTTCTGTTTGATAAATACCCCCGAGGAAAATGTTGTTCACACTGAGTGAACTCTGAGTTGGGTCCCATGAACACCTGCTAGCGAGAGTGTGCAGGGAACTGCCAGAGGGGTCAAATAATGATGATTCTCTGGAGTGGTGGTTTTGGGGAGCTCTAAAACTCTCTGTTTTCTCCAGTGACCGCTGAGTGGCTAGTTTTCACTATGATTGTGGAACTGTGGTTTTCAAGGCTACTTTGGAGCTGGGGGTGGGGGATGGGATAGGGCAATTTAAAATGCTACAAGGCTGGCTAGTCTTACCAAGATTCAGTTCTTTTTCTTGAATACACACTCCTTGGATTGCCGCAAGCCCTTGGTTAATTTCCAGAGTTTTGGAAAAGGTGATTTTCACGATTTTTCTGATTTCTCTTTGCATTTATGGAAAAGCAGATTTCCAGGGTCCTTATTCCATCCTTCCGGCTGCATCCCGCTTACCTGCGGTATCTTTGATTCTGCTTCTGCAATATTTGCTGGAATGTAAGTGCTAATATCTCTTCCTCAAACTTTTTCTCTTCAGTTTTCCAGGTGGTTTTTGTCCAATTGCCAGACCATGTGGTGACACCATTAGCCACCACCCAAGAATCGGGATAGGTCTTTCCTTCGTACCATCTCTTTGTCCAGGCAAAGTGGGTAATCAGATGTGTTACTTAAAAGTTTTGCCCAGGCAAAGGATTCTTCATCATTTTTCAGAGACTTCAGAGTGAATCAGTAATATTTCCTTCTGGCGTATGTCTCAGTATTGTGCGGACTATCTGTAAACCAGACCCAAGTTTTATCTTCTTCGGTCAAATGGTCACAGGAAACTTCCATGAGGCTGTAAGGTATGAACTAGGGGGTAAATGTCAATGCAGCGAGAGTGATTGCTATGGGAGTCAAAACCAGTGCAACGTACTTGTACGTAGGACCTGGTTAAACCTGATCTTAGATAAACCACTCTCATCTGATGATGGGATCTGGTGATTTACCGTGCTGTGTACCTCCGACTTTATGGTTGATGGGTCAGATAATGGTGGCAAGTCAATGATGGGATGCTCAGACAACACGGTCACCTTACCCCCGGTTAGATGTTCAGTTTCTCATAGGTCATAGCAGGCAGCCACAATCTATTTCTTAAAATCGGAATAATTATTGACAGAAGAAGACATGATATCGTTCCAAATTCTATGGGTATGTTCTCTAATTCACCTATGGGGGTTTTCCAGAAGTTCCATTAAGCATCCCTATTTGCCACAACACCCTGGGTACCATTATAACTGCTGGACCAGTTGCATTGCACCCTGGACTTATTGTACAGCCTTCTCTTGCTCCGGGCCCCTGAAAATGGTAGCAACTTGATTATTTGATAAATGGTACATGTAGTATATATTGCCTCCAAAATACAAAGCAGCCCAACAGTTGTGCTTTCTGCTTAGTGGTGGGTTATATAAAGTATAGCGATTTGTCTTTTACTTTAAAGGAAATACGCCACCATGCTCCAGACTACTGCACCCCTAGGAACTTCACTTAAGGTGTAGGTTCCCGGTTCGATGGGTTTATCTTTCACCCTCTGACATGTCTGTGTCTTACCAAGACTCTTCCTGAATAGAAAGTACTTTTTATTTCCTAGGTTCAATTGGCAAGGCATCATCAGTGTGGGGGACCAGTGTGATACTCGGGAATGGCTGGGTGATCAGGGTCCCTCAGAGTAGGTAACGAGCAGGAGAGTTAATATAAGCCAGAAATATATACTTCTCCACATGCTGTATATACGTACCAGCTTACGTATTTTCTCATCCCCTTTTGAAATTTCTATGAATAAATGAGTGATTTCGAATGGGTAACACAGATGAATAGTACAAAATTTAAAATATACTAAAGTATTCACAGGTAAAATTGCATTTCCCTGCTTTTCTCCACCCACGTCACTTAATTCCCCTTTCTAAGGACAACGACTATTTGTAATTTCTTATCTATCTACCCAATAACAAAGTCTTAAGAAAAATACACACACACACGTTTTGATATGTTTGTATGTATATATGTTTGTGTATACATATACATACATACATATAGTGTATACATATACATACACAACCACATACATATGCACATACTACATATATTATAATACAGATAACAGCATACCCTTCGTAATGTTTTACAATTTGTTTTTCATTGAACACTACATCCTGGAGATCATTCCACATCAGTTCTTGTAGAATTTCTTTAATAATAGCTGGAAAGTATCCATTCTGTGGATAGGCTTTAAATTATTTAATCATTTCTCAATTGATTTAGATCATTTCAATTTTTTTTCCCCTTAAGAGGAATGTTGAATATCTTTTCTGTATGTCTTTGTGCACATACATGCTTATATCTACAGGGTAAATTCCTACAAGTTCATTCATTTATTTTTAGTTTAATTTGACTCTTATTGAATATGTAAAGCCTTGCGCACATAAATGATTATATCTATAGGGTAAATTCCTAAAAGTTCATTTATTTCAAATTTAACTTCAACTCATATTACATATTCAAGCCTCCTTAAGACCTTTTTTGCAACATTATGAGGTACAAATAAATACATCAAATAAATGACAAGAATTGGATATTTTCTTAGCTTAGATGCTATTTCTGTAATATTTGCTGAATTGTACATGCCCAGCATGCACCTTAAAGTTATCTTACCAGAAGGTCCATGAAGAAAAGATTTGAACTTGGTAAAATGTTCACAATTTGTTAAACCAGTAAGGCAAGTTGCTAGGTGTCTTTCTTTAACCCGGTTAGATCTCTCCTGCACATTTTCTGCCTTGCTTAGTTAACTATTGTCGATGACTGTTTATATGCTACACCTGGAGACTTGCGTATTTGCCACAGAGACCATATGGCCCACAAAGTCTAAACTCTTTGTTATCCAGCTCTTTACGGAAAATGGTTGTCATCCCCTAGTCTGTATCACTGGCTCCTTTGCCCCCTTGGTCCCAGTTGGGTTCAGTCACTGGGGAGCATGGCAGGAGATTGAAGGGAAGGAGAGGGGAGTTGAGGACTTTATTCCTTTAGTTGCCTCCCTGTGTGGTTACCACGGGATGGCTCTCTTTCTGGATGGAAGGTCTCAGGCTTTCTCAAGGTTCCTCTCCAATCGGCCCTCTCTGCCTTCGGGTTCTGGTAATCTCACCCGATCCTTCAGGCCCAGGGATAACCCCTTCCTGCTGTCATCAGTCCTAGGGCCCTGCACTATCTCTCCAGGTTTCCTGAACCTTTGCCCATACCTATGCAAATAGCCCTTTATTAAACTCTTCTTAAATTACCTTAATTTAAGCACATCTTCTGTTCCTGCTGGGATTTTGACTGATACAGCAGATTACCATGTTCCATATATATATATATATATATATATATATATATATATACACTCTTTGATCCTAATTTTATGGGAAAAAAGAAGATACTAAAAATAATTTTGCAAACATGGTTAACAGTGGTTATCTGTGCATAGTGAGATTATCGGTGACTTTTAGTATATGTTTCTTGCTTTTCATTAGATCTATATAATTAACTTAATATACTACTTTTGTTTTAAGGACAAAGCTAAATAAAAAATATAATGAGGGGCACCTGGGTGGCTCAGTTGGTTAGGCGATCGACTTCGGCTCAGGTCATGATCTCACAGTTCGTGAGTTCAAGCCCCGCGTCGGGCTCTGTGCTGACAGCTCAGAGCCTGGAGCCTGCTTCTGATTCTGTGTCTCCCCTCTCTCTACCCCTCCCCTGCTCATGCTCTGTGTCTCTCTGTCTCTCAATAATAAATAAACATTAAAAACAAAATAAAAAAAAGTAACGAAAAAATGTCCAGAAGTTTTGGCCTTAGCGTTAATTGGGTCAAACCCAGCTATACCCTAAAAAGTCAGTAACCAGTATTGCCTTTCCTGGAAAGCAGTGTGCAGAAGGGAGAGGGAACTGCCTTTAGAAGCAGGAAGCTAGCCATCTCCCTCAGGGTGTGGTCACGAAAATAGAAGACACACGTACACATACCCCTACGCATGTGCATGTTTGCACACACAGACACACACACTTTGAACTGCATAGAAACACTAGAACCTTTATTTCAGTTGTACACTAGTCCTGCATAGTGGATCCGTGCATGCCATGCCTGCAGCTAGAATGGTGCCCATGTCCAGTAAGACTGCCCAGTGGCTGTGCTCATGTCTGCGTGGTCTCCTAGTCCTTGCACCCTTGGCCATTGGTCTCCCACATACGCCAATATGCTGTCCAGCTGGCTCCCGAGGGACTTACAATGTGGCCTATGTGCTATTCCAGATTTAGCCATCTCCCTAGACTCCTATGACTCTTAAGTTTGGATCCCACGTGCAGGTTCCCAGACTCCCCCTGCACTCCTGTCGAGTTCTTCTTTGGGGTACTGGTGGCCAGGACAGCTCTGACCTACACTGATAGACTCCCTGAACTTGAGAGCCCCGGGAGCAGTGGTGGAAGAGATCTGTCTCTCTTCCTTTCCAGAAGACCTGAGAGCTCATGCAAGTTGGTCTCTGAGGCCAGGTCTGAATAAAAAGAGGCCTGCATTTGTCAGGCCACGAAAAGTCCTATTGTAACCTTTTTGTAGGTCCATGATCTCTGTCAAGAGTTGAGCTAAAAAGAGCTGAGCTTCCAAGTGTGGAGGTGGGCAGTTAAAACCCCAAGCCACAATGAAAGCCGCGGTCAGGCCTTTCATCACATACCGCGACAGTACAAAGCAAGAGGTGACACAAGTAACAGTGCCAGATCCCCCAACATGCTGCGTATGAAAAGTGTCCCCGGGCAAGGGTCAGGTGCATTAGCACAGACGTGGGGATCATCCCACTCCTGGGGAGCCCTGAACAAAGGCTTCTGCTGCTTTATGGACCTGGGGGCTGCAGGGAAAGAAGAGAAAGTAGGGTTAGGAGTGAAAAAGTACCAAATACTGAGTCAGGAAAGTGTCTTCAAGGCCCATTGGATAAGGTGGTTGTGGCAGTGGTGCCTGAGAAAGGCATCGGTTGAGGGGCCCCAGTGATGAGGCCTCCAAATGGACAGTCCTGGGCTAGGAATGAAGCTATGCCTCAACACATGGCTGGCACCTGGTCCTTGACCGCAACTCCCTCCGGATGGAGCATCTAGGCTGGTGTGGGAGGGCAGCTTTCCGCCATGAGCCTGCCAGGGAAAGCCTCTGCCATGGCCTGTGGTCAGGTCTGAAAGATCACATACGGGATTTTCGACTGGAGGTGGACTCCTCGATGTCCGTTTGTCCTACGCTGAGAAAACCGGGGAAGAACATGCCAGTGACTGCTGTCTGAGCAAAGAAGGTCACTCTGAGGTGTCTTGTTGATGTCTGCCTCTCTCCACACCAGAAGCAGATCCTGAGACGAGAATTCCAGAACAAGGAGTTTCTCTGGGGAGCGCAGGCAAACCACGGGGGTGTGGGCAAGTTAAACATGGCATGGTGCCAGGCGAAGTGGTTTTTCTGTGTCATGTCACTGTTATTCCCATTTTACAGAAGAGGAAACTAAAGCTTAAGGAGGTGAGGTGGCTTTCCCGAGACCCACAGCTGGTGAGCAGCAGAGTTTTTTTTTCTGGTGGCAAAGGCCGTCTTGTAAACACGGGGCTCAGCAATTTATGTCCCAAATAGGAAAGCAAAGATAAGATGCAAATGAAAAGCTAAAATAAGCACAATAAAGAAAGCTTTTTTTTTTTTTTTTTTCCCCAGTGTAATGCTTTGGTTCGAAGTTGATTCTCTCTTATTTTATTTTTTTATTAAAAAAAACCAAACAAACCTGTTTATTCCTTTCCCAGTAGCTCTGGGAAGCTCGGAAATGCTAAGTACGAGCTTCTGGAGTATGTAGTCCCCCCAGGAGAACGCATTTTGCCAAAAGCCTGGACAGCACAGAGAAAGAATGGTAAAGGAACCCCGCTGGGCAGATAAAATGCTGATGACGGAGAACCAGAGGCAAAGAAATATTGAAAGAAAGTAAGAGAAAGAAATGAGGCCACTGAGAATATCCATGTATGTCTCCATGGAAAGTAAAATGCCTCGGATTTCTAGGACAGAATAGAACCACAGAAAGTGTCCAGTCATAACCTTCTTTCTAGGAACCTGCATCAGCACAGACAGAAGGCAGACCAGAGAAGTGCCATCACGCCATGGAGATCGCCCTGCATCACGTGGCCACATGCTGTTCTTGTATGTGGGTAAGAGCTTACATTCAGGTAGGGGGGTTGGCAAAGTATCATCTAAAGTCCATTTCAATCTTCATTTCAGCTCTGTTGCCTAAGAACTTGCTATTTTTAAGCATTTGCTTGAGAGCTTCCTGATCTCCCTCCCAGTCCTCCCTTCCCTTGACTCTCTTGTTCTATTTCCTTCCCCTGACCCTTTGTAGACATTTTGAGGACTGCTTTCATTTTGTTTATATTTCCCATGGTTTCAGGTTCTGAATTATACACATGTTTTGCTTTTAATAATTCCCTGTTGCGTGATTGAGGCGTGACTGCTCAGAGGCATTTATGTTTTCTACTATTTGTGGAGCTTTTTCTGCTAATACAGAAGACAAATTTCTGGAGAGCGTCAGAAGGAAGAATTTAATTTAAGAAATATTTATTGAATGCTGGCTATGTGCAAGCAAGGACAGAGGCTTCAAGGAATTCCCAAACTAGTGGATGAGATAAAATGCATCACCAGGGGCACCTGGGTGGCTCAGATGGTTAAGCATCCAACTCTTGATTTCGGCGCAGGTCGTGATCTCACGGTTCGTGAGATCCCTGCTTGGGATTCTCTCTCTCTTTCCCTCTCTTCCCCTCCCCTGCTCTCTCTCTCTCAAAATGAATGAATGAATGAATGAATAAGCAAACAAACAAACAAACCAACATCTAAAAAATGCATCACCAAATAATCATTAGACTTAGGAAGGCAGCAAAGCTGAGATACAAAACCGAAAAGGCAGAGAAAAAGCAGAAGTTAATTTTTCAAAAAGAAAAAGCATGAAAATAGTCATCCTCCAACTTTTTTTTTCACACTTACAACACATATTAAACTTAACTATTACTTCTATTTTTGTAGTTTCTTTTTTTCTGTTGGGGGAACATCATCATCTTTTCAGAATCTGGGACATTTAAAAGTCCTTATCTGGCCACGATTATGAGGCACAGGGGTTCCTATAATAGTCCTTGCCTTACCTGCTCAGCATCTTACAGTTTGCACAGTGTCTCCAGAAATATCACGCATTTTAGCAGTTTTGTCAGAGAGGCAATGAAGGTGACATCCCCATTTCACAGATGGTAAAGTTGAGCCTTACCGTAGATGATTTCTTAGTAGGTAGTGAAAACTATGCAGCTTTTAAAAGATCAGACCGTAAAGAAAGGGCCAGCTGTGGTCCAAAGGCAGGACCAAATACCCTGGAAGGCACCATAAAGGTAAGAAGATGTGTGAGAAGCAAGCTTTAAGGAACAGCCAAGGTTTCAAAAGGGAAAGATGGGAAGAAGGTCTTGTCAGGCAGGGACAATCATACCAGCAGAGACAACTAGGTGGGAGGTTAGGGGGCTTGTTCAGGGCACCACATGTAGCCCAGTCGGCTCAGAGGTAAGTAAAAATGTAGGAAAAATCAAGAATAAGACGTAGCAAAGAAGTACCATTATGCCTTTTATTAAATTTTTTTTAGCGTTTATTCATTTTTGAGAGAGACAGCAAGAGAGGGGCAGAGAGCAAGGGGGATGGAGGCTCTAAAGCAGAATTTATGTTGACAGCAGAGATCCCAATGTGGGACTTGAACTCACGAACCGTGAGATCATGACCTGAGCCGAAGTCGGAGTTTCGACTGACCGAGCCACCCGGGTGCCCCCCATTATACCTTTTAAAATTGCCCTCTAATGAGCCATCTTCAGCCAGGGGACTTGCCTCTTGCCTTTGACCAGTGGTGTGGGTTAAGAGGAAAGGGCAGGCAGAGTGATTGGTGGAAGACAGTCCAGATCTCTTTTGGAATGGAGGTGAAGTGCTGTCTCTCCAAGCAGGCTCGCTGACTCTGCCTTCCTTCTGTTTTCATTCTAGTATCCCCCCCCTCCCCCACAGCCAGGAATTCTGTTAGTTCAGCATCTTCCCTGTGGTCTTAGAATTCCCTCTGCTTCTTTGCTCTGTAAATCACCACTGGTGGCTCTAAAGGCATTAAAAGAAAATCATGCCACCCTGTAATAAGGGTAAAGGAAGCCCCTGAATCCACTGAAAGGTTGTTTTTGTTTGATGAGATCGTAGCGTAAAGAGCATCAAGACCAGACTCTGAGTCACATCAGCTCCCTTGGCCTTTCCCAGTGAGTCAAAATCAAGGACACTAACGATCCTGTATATAGGTTTAGAGATAAACCAATTAAGGAAATATGCTAGCAGCTTCTGCTTTTCCATCTGCTCACTTACAATTAAGCCATTTACCTCGATTCATCCATCCATCCATTCATGCAAACATTCTTCGGTTCAGTGGAAAGTCATTGAGAAACCACAGGGTATCAGAAAGGCTCTTTCAAGAACTGTCCAATTCAGTGTCTCAGTCACAGCTGCTTCTGAGATGCATTGCTGACAGACCTAGGATCTGAGAATCCCAGGACTGAGTTTTGGATGACATGTGTCCCCTTAAGACCTAGCGTTTCCAGCCACTTTCCATGTTGACTAGTACGTAAGGCTGGGTGGCTACTGCCCCCCATCGCTCCCCCCTGAACTCCCTATCTCCATCAAGTCTGGGGCATGTCCTGAACTCAGGGCACATCCCCTAGGACCTACCTTGACCCGGTTCACGAGTCAAGCCTTTCCCTCCTCTGCTCTGTGCTCCTCTGGATATTCCTACCATTCCTTGTTCCTAACTTGTGACAACAACTTGTCTGTGCATAAAACCATGTCTCCCATCACTGCTAACCAAATACAGCCCTCACAGAGGTGGTAGCCACGAAACAAAAATGTGTAACGTAGTAAAACGGTAACCTTGGTCTTCATTTCTCAAAGTGGGCTGTCAAGCTAAAGAAAATTTCAAGTTCTTGGAAAGAATCATTAAGGAATGCTAGTTTCAGCGTGGTCACGTGTCCCCATTCTTCTTTGAGTCAGAACTGATGAAGCCTTTTGTGGTCTGGCTTCACTCTTCATTACAGAAACCTCGAACCTTGGAATCACCACAAGGCGTCTGTCTAGAGGAGCATATGATTCCTCCCTATCAGAACCAGACATGAACGCGCAGAGCCTGACGGTTCGAAGGAGTCATGAAAGGGAACCAATGAGACCTGGGAGCACTTCCAACATTTTGCTTTCTTAAAAATCCCCAGGTACGGATGGCTCCCGTCAGCAAATCTAACACATCATCCCCAAGAATGATTAGGGCCGACTTCAGAATCTGGCAGCCGACTCTGGCTGTGAGATTTAACTCCTCCCTAATGTCCCAGGGTCAAGGAACTCTCTCCTCCCTCGTGCAAAAGAAACTTCCAGGTGGTCCAATGAAGCCAAGATGAAACAGGAAATTTTCCAACCTAATTTTTTTGAAAGCCTTTTTTTTTTTTTTTTAAACTGATATTTGCCTGCCAAGAGAAAGAAAAACATTGTTGTTTCCTTGCTTGTGGATCTGAACCATCTAGGAATGGACTGGGCAAATGAGGAAGGGGGAAGGAGCTAGGCCCGTCCTGTTAGCATTAAAGGACTTTTATTCGCTGCTGTTTTGCATTTGCCTCTCCTCCCCACACGGTGTGTTTTCCTCACAACAGCCAGAGTGCTCCTTTGAAAACTTGAGTCCTATCATGTCACAGCTTTGCTCAAAACTCTCCGGGGGACCTTCCACTTCCCTCAGAGTAAAATTCCAAATTCTCACCGGGGCTTACAGATTCCCACCTAGAGGTTACTCCTCTGTTTTCTCTGTTACCAGGTTCCATCGTTACTCCTGACGGTCTGTTCTCTACACACTGGCTGTGTTGCCCGTGAAAATGTCTATCAGAACATGTCACTGTCCTGCTTAAAATCCTCCAGTGGACTCTGAAGCTCCCCAGAATAGAAGCTCAAATCTTTATAGGACAAACATCTATTAGAGCTCATTCCTTTGCCCCTCTAAGAATTCTTCCTCTTCTGTGCCCTGCCTTATTATTTTTTCCATAGAATTTATCACCAATGAATACCCCGTGTCCTTGTTTATATGCTTTTTTTTTTTTTTTTTTTTTTGCTGTCTTATACTTACATGTAAGCTCCATCAGCTAAGAGATGTTTCTGATTCACGGGTGTAACTCTAGAATAACGTCAGGGACCTAATATTTGACTCAATAAATACGTAAGTCCATGGGAGTGATATACAGTCAGCTTTACCTGGTAGCTGCTTAGTTCTTTACTGGGAATCAGTAAGAGCAGGGTAATAATTTCTATTCACGCAATACTTCTTTCCAGTTAATTCTGTTTCATTTTTAAATCTGCACTTGTGCATTATGAGATAGCAATAATTTTGTCATCAATTCTGTATTTTATTTATATTTTGTCCCTATTACAGAGGTCAGGACTTCCAGGAGAACGATGCAGGTGATAGCATCCTGTTTGGGTCCTGGTCTTGAAGAGGATGCTTCTAGTGAGGGAGTTTTCAACTTTCACACTGTTGACATTTGGGGATGGATAAGCCTCGGTTGTGAGGGATGTCTGGAACATCATAGGCTGTTTAGCAGCATTCCTGGCTTCTACCTACTGGAGATCAGTAGGCAGATAGGTATCAGTAGCATCCTACCAGATATGACAATGAAAAATATCTCTAGCCATCACCAAATGTCCCCTGGGGATAAAAGTGTCCAAATTGAGCATTGCTTTAAGGTTGCACTGTTATGGCCGTTGCTTTTAGGCCCAATTTTCATGTGTCAGTAAAAGAGTAATTTCTTACTCTTTGTGGGATGAAAAATTAATATAAACTTTCTGGAAAGCATTTTGGCACTGAGTACCAAACATTAAAAAATGTTTCTTCCCTTTGACCCAATTATTTATTCTCTAGCAATTTATCCTAAGAAAGTAGTCAAAGGTGTGGACAAAGATTTATGTGCAGGGATGTCTGTTGCTGCATTATTTATTATTGTGAAAGAATTGAAAACAGCCTAACTGTCCAATAATAGGAATGGCTCAAGAAATTACAATATATCATAGGTTGGGGTATCTTTTCTCTATCAAAAACTATGATTTGAAGAATATTTAATGGCATAAAATAAGTCCTATATCTATTATGCACATATATATGTATATGTATATATGGTAATATCTTAGATCAATAGATACGTAACATCATGTGTATTAAACTCTATTATGTGCACATTCACCCGCACATACACGTACACGCACACAGAGTGTGATTTTAAGTGTAAGAAGAAAGAAACAAAAACATAAGTAAGTGATGGCTTTCTAGATTTACTTGCCTGGGGGAGGTGAGGATTTGGGGCACCTGTAGTGGAGACCAAATGGCTTTCATTAAGAATAAGATCATGAACTGGTGTGGCCTGAGTCTATGGCCTTTCTCAGGCTGGATCTGTTTAAACACCAATTATTATCTGTTCAAATAAATCTCAGTCTTGGAGTGGGAAGAAGCAGTTAGGAATTATTGGCCTTGTTGGTGTTTGTACTGGTACCCCAAATCCAGCTTGTTGGAATTGAAGGATCTGTTAAAAAATGTCTAAATAAAATTAACCTCTATAGGCACTATGTGTGTGTGTGTGTGTGTGTGTGTGTGTGTGTGTGTGAACAACTCGTTGCAATAACTTGATGAAATAAAAATGTAATTACAACTAAACACCATGAGAACCACTTTGGCTGTATGGCCTTTTTCTCAGAGATTTATAATAATTATACTGAACACAATTGTGTCCAGCTCGTGAATGCTCTTTTCTTCATGTGTGTTGAAGCACGTGAGAATTTTTTTTTTAACGTGATATTTAGTTGCAGAGAGTTTACTTCGGGATGTACAGGGGCTAATGACACAGCACTTTTGTTCGGGATAATTTTGTTTTGTAATAAGAAGCTTCCCCCAATTTAATGTCTTTTTGCCTTATTATGTGCTGGGTTTTTTTTTTTTTTTTCTTTCTTTTGAGTTTACTCTCTATCTCAGTCATGTTACACAGCCATACCCTTTGGGGGTAGACATGTACCAGAGTAAGAGGACAGAAAGGGGTGCAACTCAAAGCTGAGAGGAGGTAGACATTCTCATAGCATCGTAACACATAGGCATTGTGGTTAAGAGGCTATTTCTCTCGATGGGTTGATATGTGTGATTGTTTTGAATAGTGGTTCCCAACCGACTGTTCCGTGCATCAGAATCAACTGAACAATTTGTTAAAACACAGATCGCTGGGCTCCCTCCCCAGAATGTTTGATTCAGTAGGTCTGGGTTGGTGGCCAAGAATTTGCATTTCCAATTTCTCAGGTGATGCTGATGCTCCTGGTCTGGGTTGACATTTCAGGAACCACTGGGCTTGAATCACATCAGCGATGGAAACTGCTTTCCTCCTCTCCCTCCTTCCCCTTCCACCCGAGTGGTTCAAAAGCTTCCTCTGGGTCCTCAGGTGATTGAAATAAATGACCAACGACCCAAAGTGAAGGTGGAGAGGAAGAGGAGGTGGCACCCTGGTGAGGAGCAGGCTGGAGAAGAAGGTTTAAGAGACAGGGATCCATGGGGCTAGACTTCTTCCTCAGCCTGAGAGAGGGGTGAGCACACGGAGACCCTAGAAGACAGAAAATTGGATGCAAGCTTGTCCCTCCCACGTTTGGGTAGGACGAGCTATGAACTGCTTGGCATTACTCTTCCAGGTGGACTCGATTTGTACCACAACAGGTGTTCTGTTCTGAATTTGAAGAAAAAACTGGCCCATTTCCCCAGGCACTGTGGGCGTCCTTGTTCTCAGTAATGGAATTCGTTATCACCCTTCCAATGTTGTTTATGGTAAAAGAGTTTCAGGTAAGGCTTGATTCTTAGAAGGAGGGAACCGTGATAACTATGTTTATAATCAGTACAGAGTTAGTGTTACAGAACTTTCAAAATCAAATAGTATCCTTCCCCCATTTAAAACCCTCCACTACAGTGGTTTTCAACCTCAGCTACATTGAGAATTACCTCCTGAGGAGTTAAAAAATATCCCTAATGCTCTGGCCACACCTCACCTCCATGAAATTGGAATCTCTGTGCCCAAACAGCTTGGTTCAGAATAGGGGCGATCAGCTCAAATTCCTGTGGAAGCCAGGTGACCCAAACTCGTGAAGACCACTGGGCAGGGGCTGTGGCAAACGGGGAATACACAGGCTTCTCTAAAGGGGAAGCTGCCAGCACGACTTTGGGATCTTGAGTGGCCAAATCTCACAGATGTCAAGAGAAGCCAGAAATCTAGGTGTTTATTATGAACGTTCTGATTTTTCAAAGGTGGAGAAGTAAGGCAATCTTTGATCTAAAAAAAACCCAAAATTGCATCTTGGGGTAAAATTGAGCCTCACAGCCACCAGTTACTATTTTTCATAATGTCTACCTCTTTTCATGAAAAGTACTCGGTTTACGATGATATGCCCATTAGGTATTTTTTTACTTGTATGTTTTTAATGTACGTCTCCTTTTCTTGCCTATAAAAGTCTGTAGGAGCAGAAGCTGAGCTTGTTTTATTAACCTCTATATTGCTAGTGCTGGGCACATATTAGGAGAAAGGTACCTAGGTCTTGGTGGTGACGGTAGTTGGGACCTTGAGGCTCAGCGAGGGGTGGGGAGGTTCTTACACTCTGCTACTGTGTTTAGTTTTATTCAATTGCTTTGTCCTTTCAGTTATAAGCTTAGAGAAGGAAAGAGCGTGGAAGTGTGTCTGGATCCGCTTTGGACATTTTGTATTTTATAGCCATGAAATTGTGGAGATTTTTAATTGTTGGTTGCTTTTTGAGAATAAGTACAGAAGTTCTATTCAGAAGGATTTCTGCATGCCACATGGAAAGGCTTTGATGATGCCCTGGCATTTGGGGAAATAAGCCTTCAAATGAATAAACAACTATTGCATGTGATTGGGCAGAATTTAAATGGCAACGAGGAAGGACCGAGGGAAAGCGATTCAGGTCTCTCCTGGCCCTTGTAATCATGTGACTACTTAATTGGATTTTCCTTCAGACATCTTCTATTGTCTTCTGCAGTTTGAATGAGAAGCAAACTCATCAAGTATATTCATGAATTATGAATGGTCCTGTTTTGGCTTCAGTTAAGGCTCTGGAAGAGAGAGCCGAGGAGAAGCATCCTGGGAGGATCTGAGCGGGGAGGGAAAGGGTAAGCAACTGGTTCCAGCAGCTGGTCCTTCCAGGCCCCAGGGGGTATCTCTCCTCTGAGGCCTCCTGGCCTTGGTGTCTGTACCCGTCGTCCTGTGTCAAGCAAGTAGTGACTGCTCATGTTGGGGAGCTTCTCAGTCCTTTATCTGACTCTAAGCTATCTATAGGCCCACATGTTCTATACGTGACACTCTGGTACAATTCCTGATGTCCAGACCAATAGGTAGAGAACATAAACTATATATTTGTTATGATTGACCAGGAAAAGGAGGTTTATGGGAAAGGAGGATTGGAAATGTTTTACCCATCTCTGTGGTGTCCTCTGAGAGGTTTTTCTGCAGGAAAGAATTTTGGGCTGTCATCACTCCAGAAAGATCAGTAGAAAAGCCTGTGGGTCAAGGCAAACTAAGTGTAATAGGCCTACTGGAGTTGGGGTGAACACTGCCTTGACCGAATCTTAGTGACATCATAGAAGGGGCAGTCAGGGAGGGCATTTGTTGGGTTTAGACCTGGGCTGGATGATTTTAAATTTTTTTTTTTCAACGTTTTTTATTTATTTTTGGGACAGAGAGAGACAGAGCATGAACGGGGGAGGGGCAGAGAGAGAGGGAGACACAGAGTCAGAAACAGGCTCCAGGCTCCGAGCCATCAGCCCAGAGCCCGACGCAGGGCTCGAACTCACGGAACGCGAGATCGTGACCTGGCTGAAGTCGGACGCTTAACCGACTGCGCCACCCAGGCGCCCCCTGGGGTGGATGATTTTAAGGAGAGTCTTACAAGGCAAAGAACTAATCGGTATTGGCTAGAGTTTCTGACAGCGTATTTTACATAATATAGAGGAGAAGGTCTTGAGGTGTGCGCGTTGCTGTGTCAGTTCTAAGTTTTCAAAAGTAAACTAACTGTTTCACAGTATTATCTCCTAGGTGCAACTGTTTCCTGAATCAGGTAATTAAATCTTTTTGCCCTGTCCCAGAATTGTTTAGAGCAAGGCCAGGAAAGCCTGCTGCTTTCGGTTCTCAGGGTAGGCGGAAAACCTGGCAGGTCTTTTGGAGACTCTAAAATTATAACCCAAGCCATTCGCAAATATCTTTTCTCTAACTGTTCTCACAATTAGGATCTGCACCGTTCGCGTGGTGGTGATTATTGAAATCTGACCTGAATTACTTAAATCCACCGGGGTTGAGCTAAGGTGACGATAGAATCCTGGGACAGAGAAGACTTCGTTTTCCGCTTTTCAAAACCACTGAAGTTTTCACAGCCTAAGTGAGTCAAGTATCTTTCAATGGGTGAAGTAGTCTATTTTGTTTCTGCTCAGTCAGAAATAATTTGACACTTGTATTTCCTCTTGAAAAGGGTTTGACCCTATGTTGCTGTATAAATGGTTCTTACCAGAATGGCAGTGTGTCCCAACAGGAGTTTATAAGTGTGATTGCTTCCTACTTTTGAGTAAAGCATTCCCTGCACCCCGTGTGTAAAGGGGCAAAGACCTTTCACGTAGAGAGTACAGTGGGTATAGTGGATCATTTGAACCATTAGCCATCGCATCCTTCCCCAAAGACGGCATGAAGACCGAATTGGAAATCATTTAAGTGTTAATAGTTTTATGCACCCATGATTTGTGAAATGCAGGCAGAGTAGGACTGAACAATAAGGAAACATGCCTGTGCCCACAGAAAGATAAATTATACAGTCAGCATCTGGAATTTAAATGCTATGTTTCCTCTTCAGATGCAAATAACAGTTAAGGGTGACAAGGGCATAGTAATCCTAATGTAATTTCCTTCTGGAAATGTGTCTTGAAAATGATGAAGCTATTTTCAGCTCAAAAGATGATTTTAAAAGAATTAAGTTAAAGGGCTACCAAAACCAAAGCAAGCCCAGCCAAACAGAGAGAATTAATTTGTTTTCTTTGGAAAAGGAACTCCTTGCTCTCTATGAGTTCTTAAGTTTTCTTAGGAATATCAGCATTTTCTCCACAAATTATTATCAACATTATTATGTCATTTGTTGAGGAACCACAAGGTGACAGGCATAGTGCTGGACTCTTTAATTGCATTACCTCAGTCAGTTCTGTCAACCACTGTGTGAGGCAGGCATTATTACCCCTGTTTTACAGATGACAAATTTGAGCGTCAGAGGTATTGTTATTTTCATCACTCACTGTTTCTCCCCAAGACTCATGAGTCACTGAGTGTTAGAGTCAGAATGCAATTCAGAAACCATCCAGTTTTACAGATGAGGAAACTGAGGCACAGGGAAGGGAAATGACTTGAAGTAGAATCTTACTGTGGGTTGCACATGGTAATGCTCATTGCAATCGGATATTCACCTTCCATTTTAGGACAACGTTAGTAATTCCTTCCCCATCACCCACTATGGATTCAAGAAGGGATGATTAGGGCTAGTGAAATGTACTACTGGGCTTCCAGGAACAATTTCACTGACCCTTAAAGAACTACAAGGAGAGAAGGCAGCCATATTTCCATCAGCTTGAGAATGATGCTGGCACCCAGGAAGGCAGAGTGGAGTGATAGAAAGCATTTGTATTCCTGATGACCTCATTGGACCTCTGATTTGATTAAACTTGAAGTACATCCTACCTCTAGGCTCTCTAGTTATATTAAAGGTCCATATAGTTATAATAAGTATAGAGTTATAATAGATTTCCTCATTACTTAATTCAGTTTGGGGCAGGATTTCTACTTGCTGCAGGAAGGGTATAAACGTTCAGCATCCTTGCCTGTCTTCACCCCCACCCCTCCTATGCCTCTCCAAATCTGTGTGTTTAACACACACATTAAGCCCAACAAACTCAGTGAGGAGAAAAGCAAATTATTTTCTATGTGAGCCTGTAACAAAGAATTTGAGAAATTAAGAACACAATATATAGAAACAGGATAAAATATACACGAACCTAGAGGGCAATGGGAAGGGTAGATGAAGTTCCTGAAGGTACAGTTGGCTGGATGGCTTCTCAAAGATTAATTTTGAACAGAATCTTGAATGTGGGAATGGATTAGTACCTAGAGATTTAAAATAAAGAGCTAAGCTTCCGGGGCCATAATCATTTTTACAATTTGACTCGGCTGAGTGAATAACCAGACTACTGATATCTGTGCATCTGCAGGCAAGACATTTTTGAGATATTTAGACTTGGCCCACTCATTGTATCCAGAAGTTTGAGAAATGTAATGACACAATATGTTCATTTGCTTCTTTCTCCCTCACAAAATATGGCCTTTTGTACCAAAATAAGGTCTTTGTTTGAGTTCTGCCCGCAATATTGAACTCTTATGTATTTGCCTCCCTCTCACCTCCTTTGCAAGAGGTCAGGAGTTCTTAATTAGAGCAAGCATTCCTACTCACTTCCACCTGATTCGAAATCCAAGGGCGAATGAGGTCAAGGCACTGGGTTATCTGTTTGGTGGTGTTCTTTTGCATAGCCCAGTCTGGCTTTTCGTGTGACCACGGACCCCACAGGACCAACGGGATCGTGGCAGACTGTCTTCGGATTCAAAAGCATTCAGTGCCCATCCCTTGGGGGGAGGGATTCCCAGTCTGTTGGATTCAGGCAGGCCCGTGTGATTGGCTTTGGCCAGTAGAATATGAGCGGAAGTGATGTGTGTTACTTCTGGACAGAATCATGGAAATGGAAACTGAGATAGGGCCTCCATCAGCCTGGCTTCCTGAGAGATTACGGTGAGCAGAACTGTGGCCCGCCCACATGCGACGCGTTGTATGTGTGAGAAAGAAACTTTATTGTTTTAAGGCATAGAGATCTTGACCTTATCTGTTGCCACCGCTTAACCCAGCAAATCCTGACTGATACATTGGCTGAAGGGTGGAGTTATGGAATATGGCTGTTGTCGCTCACTGGAACTAATTTACAGACGGCACATACCTTAAAGATGGCCAGTGTTTTAGACGTGTTTGCAATTTTCAAAGGAAAGAGGAAAGAAAAGATGTGGAAAAAATGTTAGCCTTGAGAAAAAACTGAAAGACTGATGGAGAGTGGCAACGTAGTCCTGTCGTAGAAAAAATTAGGTTTATGTATCCGTTGCTCCGTGGGTTTTTCAATTGGGCACCTACAGCATCTGCAGGTAAAAAGTTTCTAATGAGATTCAGGCAGATACTCTGAGCTCTCTGTGGCCACAGCAAACCAACGTGGAAAGAAAGGTCTGCGTCTATTTTTCTTAATTTCTCTTAGAAGATTCCTGTATTATTTCTAGCCCTTTTTGCCCTTCCATGTGGGACATTAATGCTAAACATACGTCACACAGACACAAGTATGAGATTCATCTTTTCCAGTGCTGATTATTGTACAAAAGGAGTGATTCAGTCTTAAATATTTTGGACCCATGAATAAAAAACCCGCGCCTCATTTTCAGAGTACCTTCCATAGACGATAGGCTAGTGCAGACTCTATAATGTGCCTACTTAGTAAGTCATTTATCTTTAAAGGCTTCAGTTCCTTACCTGCAAAATGGGAATAATATCGCCTGTCCCACCACATTATAGTTTTATCGAAGTGCCTTATGAATGGTAAATGATTTCCTGCACACATGACTGTTCGTTTCTGTTGATTGGTAAGTTATGGCTGTTATCACGATCTGTGTAACGGTTGCTATCTGTGAAGCTAATTAATACACATTACTTATTAAATTGTCATAGCAAAATGCATTTTGCTGTAGTTAAGGGTGGGACTGGGGGATTATTTGCAATCCTCCCCTGCTTTCCTCTCTTCCGTCTCCTCGCTCCCCTGCTCCTTAGTTTCCTCCGCTCCCTTGTAAGGAGCCTTTAGAGCTTAGCTGGTTATGTGCCTTCCGTTGGGATGGGGGAGGGTGCTGAATAAGAGAGGAATGGAATTTTAAGCAGGTCAAATTCCTTTAAGTAGAAAAGGATGAGACTGGGAGGGATAATCTGAGAAGATGAGGAAACCAGCAGGCTTTGGGAGGCGGGGGAGTGGGCAGAGGCGGAGAGAGAGGGAGAGAGAGGGAGAGGAAAAGGAAGGGAAAAAGATACCACGTTGGGTAGCTTTGGGGAGAGATGAATAACAATTATTTTTTGGAAGTTCTGCTGTGTTGTGCCATGTAAAGCCCTAGTCTCCAGCTTCTCAGGAGACATTTCAAAATTCAGTTTGTCTTGTTCTAAAAAAATATCCTGTCGGCATTTTTATTCTTATCACATTACATTACACATATAGATTACTTTTGGAAGAATTGACAGTCTTCCCATACCAGGATGGAGTATGCATATTCATTTCTTCAACTTTTCCATACACCTCAGTTGAAGTCTCCTTCCCACAGCTTGCATATTTCTTGTTAATTTGAATCAATTCGGTACACATTTATTTCTTGATATCTCGTATTTCTGTGGCTCTTGTAAAAGGTGTCTTTTCTTCTGTGATATCTTCTAACGCTGGCTGTTTCTCCCTAAGAATACTGTCTGGTTTTTTGGTATCATTATTAGACATTCAACCGCCTTTCCTGCTTTTCATTGAAGCCATGATTTAGCTGATTCTCTTAGGCTTTGATGGCATACAATCATATTATCTGCAGATAATGGTAATTTCCCCTGCTCCTTTCTAATTTTTTACACCTTTGATTTCATTCTCTTAAAAAATTGAATTGGCTAGCACCTCTGCAACACTATGTTAAATAGCGTGGTCCCAGGGAACATCACTGACCGAGTCCCAACTTTATTGATAATATCTGTAGTGTCTCACTGATGCCGCCGTTTGGACTGAGATGTATGTCTATCAATAGACATGCTTGTCTCTATCTCTGTTTTTAAGGAAGTATTCCTCTATTTCTGTGGAAATTAGGGTAACCAACTTGTCCCTTTGCCTGGGACTTCCCAGTGTTAGCACTGAAGAAGGCTCAGCGTCCCGGGGAACTCTGGTCACTTGAATTGATTTCATTCTTGAAATCAAGAATGGATGTGAAGTTTTGTTTTGTTCTGTTTTGTTTTTAATTGCCCCTATGTGCAAGGCGTAGGTATTTATTCATGTTTATTTTGTCATTATTGACATATAGTTGATATCCAATGCTCTTCGTTTCCGGTATACAACATAGTGATTTGGTACTTCTGTACGTTATTCAGTGCTCACCATGGTAAGTGTCATCGCCATACAATATTATCACAGCATTCTTGGCTCTGTTCCCTATGCTGTGCTTTTCTTCTCTGTGACTTATTTATGTTATGACTGGAAGTTTGTACCTCTTTATCCCCTTCACCTACATGAATGGATGTGAATCTTACATGACCACTTTTCAGCCTTCATGTGGATTCCTTGTGATTTTTCAATTTGACCGATTGATACGATTGTGTTTGTATGTTTTATATAGAGCTGTCTTTGCCCCTTGGCATGAAGTCCAATTAATCCCGCTGGATAACTTCCCTGATTTCTGGATTCTACTTGCTAATATTTTTTGTTAGGTATTTATGTCAATAGTTATAAGTGAGATTGGTCTGTGGTTTTCTTTTTTGTGTTATCTTAGTTGGGTTTGGGTACCAGTGTTGTGATTGCATAAAAAGGATTTGGAATCTTTATTTCTTTTTCTATATTCTGCAACATTTTAAGTAACACTGGTTTTGCTATTCCTTAAAGTTTTGGTAGGTTTTCCTTGTAAAACCATCTGGAGTTGGTGTTTTTGTGATGGTAGCTATTTGACAAGTTTTTTCTAGTTTTTTTTTTTCCTTCCCCCTAAAGCAATTGGTCTGTTTAAATTGTCTATCTCTTCGGGGTTCAGTTTTGGTAATTTATGTCTCGTTGGACAATCATCCATTCAGATTTTCAAATTATTTCATATTTAGGTTTTTACAAATATTTGAATAAAATGGATCAAAGGAATTTCCTATGATTCTTTTAATATACTCTATACCTGGATATTTTTTCATTTTTTCATTTGTTATGCTTTGTGCCTTTATCCTTTAACTTAACCTGTTATTTTCTGTCGTATTAGAGGGTTTTTTTCCTTCCCCTCAAACAAATGCCTGACTGTTTCTCCCATCCATATTTATCTTTATATAGTTTTTCTGTTTCCTATTATATAATTAATTGATTTCTATTTTTATGGATTAGTTGTTTCCTTCTGCTTTACTTAGGCTTATTTTTTAACCCCTTGAGAGTGTATGTGTGATTCATTTCTCTTCCTCCTTTCTTATTTATAATGTGCTTAAGATTATGAATTTTTTGGGCGCCTGGGTGGCTCAGTTGGTTGAGCGTCTGACTTTGGCTCAGGTCATGATCTCATAGCTCGTGAGTTCAAGCCCCGCATCGGGCTCTGTGCTGACAGCTCAGAGCCAGGAGCTTGCTTCAGATTCTGTGTCTCCC
This sequence comes from Panthera pardus, assembly GCF_024362965.1. Taxonomy (NCBI): domain Eukaryota; kingdom Metazoa; phylum Chordata; class Mammalia; order Carnivora; family Felidae; genus Panthera; species Panthera pardus. The sequence goes on along the minus strand of NW_026526721.1, from coordinate 146,017,371 downwards.
TCTCTCTCTGCCCCTAACCCACTCACATTCTGTCTCTGCCTCTCTCAAAAATAAATAAACATTAAAAAAAATTTTTTTTTAAAGATTATGATTTTTTTTTTTTCCTGAGAACTCTTTAGCTGTAGCACATAGATTCTGGCATGTAGTGATTTCAAAACCTTTGTCATTCATTTCTGGTTTAAATGCATTGTAATCAGAGAAGGTTACCCATAGAATTTCCACTTCAGGATATTTGGCCCCATTACCTCTGTCATCCTACAAAACACAGGGAAGTTCCCTAGCCAGCTCCTGTACCGCATCCCTGATCCAGAGAAAAGATTGTTAACCTCATCCCTCAGGGTTCACCGTGCACTTTGTGTTTCCAGCATCTTCCAGAACTCTGTTTAATTTTCTCTGCATTTGGCCACTCTTCCTCATATACTGTGGTTCTGCTTTACAGATGCTCCCTGCTTCTGTCAGCAGTGGAGTTCATGTTCTGTCTCTCTGCGTGTTGTTTTGGGTGATTCCCAAGAGAAAAGGGGGTCAGAAAGTTTTTTGTACCCTCCCATCTTATAACTAGCAGTCTCGGGCATGTTGTAACTCTAGATTGTTCTGCAGAGGATTTTGAAAAGTCATCTGTTCCACACTCGTGCCTCCGGGCACCCCATCAAACCATACTCTGGTGTCTCTGCTGAGCTTGGCCAGACAGTCTTTTTCAGTGTGTGCTCACTCTGAACCCAGACAAATCCGATGCAGCTCTCTCCGTTTATTCTACGAAACTAGTTGCTTTCCACTCCTTTTCTTTCATTTCTCCTCGGCTCCTCAGTGGACGAATGATGGTGGCAGACTAACTAGCAGGGGACAGAGCCTAATCCAAGGGCTTCTCTTCTGTTATCCGCTGCCCCACCCCAGCAACCGATCCTGCTGGAAAACGTCCTTCTGGAAACTGTCCCTTTGGTGCGTTTGACGGCCACCGCTTACCTGTTCCTGTCTCCTCCTGGTTTTCACTTCCTCTGTCCACCCCTTCCGTGTCGTTGCTCCGCAGGCCTCTGTCTTCTGCCTCTTCTCTGTGCGGACGCTGCGTTCTACCCGGGTGGCCCCGTCGTGTACAAGCCATGTATGTGCCTGAGTGGGACTCACCAGTGCCCCTGAGCTCACCGGGCAGGACCCTGCGCCACATGTGGGCTGCTGGTGAAAGTGGCACGACCAGCCACGTAGTCACCCAAGGCCAAATCCCGGGAGTCATCCTCCCTGTCACCGTGTCCTTTACCCCATCTTTCATCAGTCACGTGTCCCATCAACTCTGCCTCACAAACTCCTCTCCTTTCTCTCCCCGCCTCCGGACTTCCACCATCACTCCCCAATCCAGACCAGATTCAACTTCCTGCCAAGGCTTTGTCTGTCCCCGGCTCCATCTTCCACCCTATGTCACAGTTACCTTTCGAAAACGGCCCCTTGTCCCTCCTGCACGCACCCCACCCCCCGCCACAGATCAGAGCCCAGGCACCAGACAGGCAGAGGGGAGGTTGTATTGGGCACTATGATTAGACGGTGACCAAAGACGCCGGGTTTCCCGTCCTTGACCGTATGCTAACCTCCTGGAAATGAGGAGGTTAAATATGCTAACACCCCACACAAACCAGCGGGGAACTAACTGCAGGTGAATCGTGTTTCTGTTGCTGAAGCAGAACGTGGGCTAGAAATAGAATAGTCTTGAGTTACGGAAGAAACATGTAGAATTCTCACACACCTGAGATTCAAACACTGCGCTGGGTGTTTCTGTACGCTTGTCTTCACTTGATGACGAGGCCCGGAGGGTCTCGGTCTGACTCATCTGTGTGACCCTTGGGTCCAGCTCAGGGCCTGGAACATAGTAGATGGTCAGTAAACGCAGAGTCTTGATGGACATTTCCTACCTCACTGCTCAAGAGCTCCTGACCTGGGGCAGTGAGAGAATCCTGGAGAAACTTGTTTTTCCCCTTTCAGGGAAGGTTGGATTAGTACTGAGACAGGCCGCTAGGAAAAGGGGCTGCAGAGGGAGGGAGGGAGAGACCCGAACCGGACTGCTCTGACTGTAGGAATTCAAGCACCTCAGACAGGAGTGCAAGCTGGATCCTTTGCAGTGGGTCGGCTCTGGGGCCGGCAAAGAAGAATCTGGATAAAGCTGAGCAGGACTCACTCAAATTGTGTATTCCTCCTCGTCGTGTAGGAGGGAAATTATCCTTGGCCGTGGACGTAGCAGTGAACTGGAGCGTGGGGTCCTGGCTAATACTAATTCGATGCAGTGGACAGGCCTGAGGTGGCCTTGCCAGCAGCCAACAAGCTGTCCCTTGGCTTCTGGCAGCTTCTTTCCTTGGCCAAGCCAAGGAGAGCCCGGGGAGCTTCACTTTTCCTCAGGACCCCACACGCTCTGTTCCCTCCAGGGAGTGATGGGAGGGTTGGTATGACTTGGGTGTCCTCCTCCGAGAGCCTTCCTGGGTGGCTTCTGGACTTCCTAAGGGAGATGGAAGTGTTTGTTCACAATCCAGAAATTAAGGCTGAAAGCTCAGTCTTGCCCCGTATCCTATTTTTTTTTTTTTTTGCTCTCCGTAAACCGGCCAATTTGTTTAAATGTTGTCCCCTTCCCAAACCTTAAAGTGGCATCCCTTGCATTTTCCGTGACTTGCTTTTCAATCTGCCTTTTATTTCCTATGTAGAAGGTTTGCAAAATATATGGGAAACAGTTTTAAAATACCAGGTTTCAGGCTGTGGACAGCATCCATAAACTTGCACTTCACCGAAGCCAATTGCCGGCCCTCTTTCCCCATGAGATATAGTTTAATGAACAAGGTACTTAATTACTCAGTGGCAACCCAGGGCAGTGGCAGGCTGACTTGCACAGGTAACTGAGATAACCTGTAATTGCCATGCGGTGAAAGTGCTCACCATCCCTCGCAGGCAGAGACCTGAGGCAGGATATGCACCCTGTCCCTGTGGCATATCCCTGAGGCAGTGCCCACCCAGGCTGGTTATCAGGGTTGGCCACCAGTTGGCTTACAGCTGTCCCCGCTTCAGAGAATGGCTCCTGGTGGAACAGGAGTGACATCCGCTGGCCTCCACCCACCCATCTGTCATCCCATGATTGACTGACAAGGAGGTATAGAAGAGCAGCCCCCTCACTTCAGGCGGGGACCGACTCTGTGGTACATCTCATGCTCCGGCCCCCCCACCCCCCGCCCCGGGATCAGACTGAAGCAGGATGAAGTGGACACCATGTCCTTGCTTGACTTCTTCCCCTGCCCCATCCTGCTTCCTTCATTCCCTTTCTCCTGGGAGCACCCTCTCCCTCAACCACGGAAACCCCCCCTCTTTCAAGATGGCTCTGGCTCAGGCCCCATCTTTCGAGAACCTGACCCAACATACCAATCGTATACTCTCCACCAGAAGAAGGAAGACAGTCCCCCAAAGCTTAAAGTGGTGGGGCCAACTAATCTAAGGGAAACCACAGAGATGATGAAGGATCAGGGCAACGCTTCCTCACTTTTCCCCTCTTATTTTTATTCAGCTGATCAGCCATGTTTGAGCAACTGATCCCTCACTGTCGGATATTTTAGCTGTTTTACTTTTGGCCGGTAAAAATAAGGCTGCAATGAATACTCTGCATTACCAATATGCATTTGCATCTCAGCTCTGATTCTTTAAAAAATTTATTTTTGCCTAGATATGAACAGGGGAAATTGGTAAAACATGAAGGGTATGGGTGGTTTTCAAACTTTTTTTCTGTGCTTGCCATTGTTTTTTTAAATTATTGAAGTATGGAGCGCCTGGGTGGTTCAGTCCGTTAGGCATCCGACTTCAGCTCAGGTCATGATCTCACTGCTCGTGGGTTCGAGCCCCGCATCGGGCTCTGGGCTGACAGCTCAGAGCCTGGAGCCTGCTTCGGATTCCATGTCTCTCCCTCTCTCTGCCCCTCCCATGCTCGTGCTCTGTCTCTTTCTGTCTCTTTCTGTCTCTCTCTGTCTCTCAAGAATGAATAAATGTTAAAAAATTTTTTTAAATCAATAAATAAATTCCTGAAGTGTAATTGACATAGTGTTATATTAGTTTCAGGTGTACAATATAGTGATCGAACTCTTGCCTACAGTACTGAATGCTCAAGACAAGTAGGTGTGCTCCTAGTCCCCTTTATCTGCTTCACCTGCCCCTCACCCACCTCTCCTCTGGTGACGACCTGTTTGTTCTCTATAGTTAATCATCTGGTTTTTTGTTTGTCTCTCTTTTCTTTTTTCTTTGTTCATTTGTTTTGTTTCTTCAATTCCACATTTGGGGGAGATCGTATGGTATTTGTCTTTCTCTGTGTGACTTATTTAACTTAGCCATATACTCTCTAGGTCCCATCCAGGTTGTTGCAGACGGCAAGATCTCCACCTTTTTTTTTTAAATCAAACTCCCAGTACATATTGTCAAATTTCTCCAGAAAGGGGCTCACAACTTGCTCTGTAATCCGAACGTCATGAGATAGCCCATTTCACAACTCGGCTGTTCTCGAGTGTTGGTGTTTAAAAGAGTTTACCACTTTTAGATTAAGGTGGTTTCTAGGTTTAATTTAATTTTCTTTGATTATACTTTTAGGTTGGATATTTTTCTCCTGCTTATTAGATATTTTCATTACTTTTCTTGTCAACTGTCTGTACATGTCATCACTCATTAGTCTGAAGGTCCATTTTTCTTCTATTTGTCCCTAATGGTAATAGTTCCATTTAATAAACTTCTATAAAGTACGGGGCATGGAGCTATGTGCTTTATGTGTGTTGTTTTATACAACTTTAATGTAATAATGATTTTACATAATTTTCATGTATTTTATGCAATTACGATCAGACCGGCTCATATGACTCCTTAATACAAATGAGAACATGTATCCATCACCTCAGATAGGAAACTACAGTCATGCTCCAGGCTCCATGATGTGGTGAATGGAAAGTGAGCTGGATTTTACCTCCTACTTGTTCCCTCAGCTACGCTGCCTTGTGCAGTGAACAATCTATATGACTGTACATGAGGTTCTGGATTCTTACAATACCTCGTCGTGGGAGTTATTTTGTCTCTTTTGCACATGAAGAAATTGAAGCTTAGGTGGTGTTTACATTGACTTTTCTAAACTCGTACATCTGCAGAGTGAGCCAGGATTTGAACACAAGACTGGGTGATGCCAAAACCAGGATGCTAATCGCGGTGTTAGGCTGCCTTTATATATTGTGCCTTAAGTTAGTGGCAAAAAAATCTTTTTCTCGCTTTGCCTTTTCAATTAGTTTTTGAGGTATAGAAGATTTCAAAGTTTACGCAACCAAATTAAGCAATCAATCTCTTTTTGGTTTTGGTTTCGTGCCTAGAAAGTTACCATTTTATTTTCTTTTATTTTTTGAGAGAGAGAAAGGCAGAGACTCTTAAGCAGGCTGCACGCCCAGTGTGGAACCTGCACATAGCTCTGTATCAGGACCTTGAGATCATGACCTGAGCCCAAATCAAGAGTCAAGACACTTAACTGACTGAACCCCCCAGGCACCCAGATAGTAGGTTTACAAGTCCTTTCTTCACTTGCTACCCCAAATTAGGGGCAGCTTCAGCTAAAAACATCCAACGTGGTATTTCAAAGTCAGCGCAACATTGTTTAATGTTTCTGTAGGTTTCCTTTTAAGGGTTGTCCAGTTTTTGCCGGAACAGGTGCTAGGTCCCATGTTTTTCTTAGGAGCCACATTATACTGAGAAACTTACAAAGGTTTCCTTGTATGCTTGCGGAATATGTCATGTTAGGGAGAAACGCAGCTTTCCTTGACAACCTTAAATTCATAACCAACAAGGTTTAACACGGGAAAGAACTCTGTGGAGAGAATGGGGGTTGGATTAGTATCCCTGCATTTTGACTTATCTTTGAGGATCTCTTCTGCTTTGTACCAATGATACCTCCATGATGATTCTGAGAGTGAACGGGTCACCCTTCCAGCTCTCAATCGCACAGAAAAGCTGTTGTCTACATTTTCCTAGAGATTGTTCCAACTTTGAAACAATTTCACTAAATAATTTAGGTAAGGGAAAAAATACTTAGAATATATAAAATATAAAATAATCCAGCACGTGAATTGTAGGCTTTTGATTCCACCAACGGTGGCCTGAGGGAGTTTCACATCCTCACGTGTGCAGGGAGGTAGCATGTGGCTCACACTTGCCTGGGTCCCGTGCGCTACTCCTGGCTTTGCCTCTCTGCGGAAGGTCCCATCTTAATAAAGCCTCACCCAGTTGGAGCTGCGAGATGTGCATCATGGCAAGTTTGTACTTCAAACTGGGACAACAACGTGCCCTTTACACTTCACCCAGGCCTGGGGGAAGGGGCAATGGTCTCACTCCATGGTTGTTTGTCCCATGAACACGTCAGACTGACCTCCCAGTTCCTTCCCCAAACCTTCCTTTTCTCCTATTTCCTTGTACTCACTGAGGGGCAGCCACTTCCGTTCTAGATTCCTGCTGTCTCTTCACGCCTGTGCCCAACACTTGACTGATAATACTATCCACTGTCTTTCCAGTCCATCCTTGTTTCTGTAGCTCCACTCTCATGAACTTTGATCAGATCCTGGATGACTTCAAGAGCCTCCTAAATTGTCCTTTCTGCATCCAATTCCAATTTCGTGAAGAGCAATTTATTGAGCACCTATTTATGTGTTAGGTCCTATAGCAGAGAGGTAAACAAAATGGACACATTCCTGCCTTACTGGAATTTACTTTCAGGAAGGGAAGACATTCACTCTTTATTTTTGTTTTTTGGGGTTTTTTTTTAGTTTATTTTTAAGTTATTTTGAGAGAGAGTATACGAGCAAGGGAAGGGCACAGAGAGAAGGAGAAAGAGAAGCCTAAGTAGGCTCTGTGCTGTCAGTGCAGAGCCTGGCACAGGGCTCGATCTCACAAACTGTGAGATCATGACCTCAGCTGAAATCGAGAGTCAAACACTTAACCGACTGAGCTACCCAGGCACCCCAACGTTCACTCATTTATTAAACCAATATTTGTTGGGCACTTTGTATGGACAAGACTTGTGGGAGAGAAGCTGTACATGGTAGTGAGTAAACAGATATGCCCTGACTTCACGGAGCTTAGATCCACTTGGAAAGAAATACATTGAATAAATATGTACACAAATACATGTAAAATTGCAAATTATGATTTAAAATGTACATGGTACTATCGTAACTTATGAGGGCAGACCTACTCCAGATAGGCAGATTCAGATGATTGAAGATTCTTTGCTACTCCTCCCATTGAGATGTAGAATAGAACCTCTTCCCCAAAGCTGGATATCCCTAATTATTTCCTTCATCAGTGGTAGGAGTGGAAGTGATATTCTGGGACCTATGAGGTCAATTCATAAGAAGCATTGCAGCTGTCACTCAGGCCTCTTGGAAGACTCTCCCTGGGACTCTGGGCTATCACATAAAGTGGATGACCACTCCATCCTCATCATGTATAGCCATTTTGGTCCCATTAAGTCCAGACTCCGGGTCATTCCCACCAAGGCATCAAACATGATGCGAGGGAAACTGTATCTGGCCTTCTAGACCAGCCCATCCACCAGCCGAGTACAACTGAGTGACCTTAGGTGATGCTACAAGGGGCCAAAGAATCACCGGATGAGTCCTGCCCGACTCTTGACCCACAAAACTGTGTGATATAATACATGAGTGTCGTCTTAGGCCACTAAGTTTTGGGGTAGTTCGTTACACAGCAATAGATAACAAGAACGGACAGAATGGGGAGAAGGGGCACTCTGAGAATGTCAATTAAGTGGGGACCGAAAGTAGTTAGGGGGACAAAGAATAGGTGTAAGTGCATCCCGGTTCCCTGGGACACCTGGTCTTTGTCACCAGAATGCTTGAACTAGGACCCAGATTATTTCAGAGCTCGTTACGTTTGCACATGCTTTTCCTTCCGCTTGGAATATCCTCCTCACTTCTTCATCCAGTGTATTCCTTCTTTAAAGTAGGCTCCACATCCAACAGGGGGCTCAAACTCACGACCCTGAGATTAAGAGTAGTCTGCTCTACCAACTGAGCCAGCCCAGTGCCCCAATCCAGAGTATTCCTATTTGTATCAGTTATCCACTGCCGTGCAAAAAATTACTCTACAATTCAGGGGCTTAAAGTATTACACATTTATTATCTGAGTTACTGAGGATCAGGAATGTGGAAACAGCCTGGCTGAGAAGCCCGGTCCAGGGTCTCTCTGAGGCTCTGGTCAAGTCGTCGGTGGGGACTGCAGTCATGTCAAGGCTCCACAGCAACTGGAGAAATGCTTCCACTTACATGGTTGCTGCAAGGGCTCCCTTCTTTGCTGACTGTTGACCTGATGTATGAGTTTTTAACACATGCACCTCTCCACGGGGCCGCTTGAATGTTTTCATGACATGGTATTTGGCTTCCTCAGAGCACAGTGATCCAAGAGAATGAGAGAGAGCGGCTTGTCCAAGATGGAAGCTGCAGTATTTATCACAGAGGTACAATGTAGGAGGCAACCATACACGGATGTTAGCATGAGGAAGCGGGGCCATCTTGGAAGCTGGCAACCACACTCCTTGTCCTTTCCGTTCATTTTGAGACCCCCCCTTGTCAGGGAAATTTTCCTAGTGCTCTCAGTCTGACTGGATGCTGCCTCCCTCTGGCCTTGCAGCCCCCGGAGTGTTCTCCCACCTTTGGGATGCGGTACGTAGGGTCACCACTGTTGGATTACATGTCTCCCACTTTAGTTCGTCACTACCAATAACTTTGCCTTCCAAGGATGACTCTCTCCTCTCTCCACAGGGACATATACATTATATTCATTATATTTATTTAATGTAAAACCACAACACTATATTCATTTAGCGGGAGTCACATAAAAGCGAGCCAAACTAGAATTTATGCTGCATTTACTACGTTGTCAGTTACTATATCAAGGGCTAAACTGTCATCTCATTTGATGCTCATAACACTCCTGGGAACGTAGAATGGCTTTATCTTTATTTTTACTAATGAAAAAACTAAGGCCCAGAGAGGACAAGGTATTTATCCAGGACCGCATTGTTAGGAAGAGGCAGATCTGAGATTTGAACAAACAAAGCTTGTTTTTGTGCCATGCTCTTTGCCAATTTGCTGTCCTGTCCTGCGGACATTAGCTTGTACTTCTTTAATCAGAATTTGAGAAGAAGTTTTGCACAGGCTGGTCCTCTCCTGAAACACGGTCCCAAGAAGATTCAGACCAGAGATGGGTAAGGTCAGAAAGTGAGACAAAGGACTAATTTGGGGGCTAAATCTTCCTATGGAAGCTGCCTTGACCCTTCACAACCCTTTATGGGATTTAATGAAATATTGTGTAACGGCCCCAGGCTCCCAGCCTTATTTGCGTTTTTGCCAAATGCAAAACCTCACAAAGCCCTCCCCATCCCCCAGCTCTTCTCTCCTTGGATTTCTTTTGATTTTCTCCTCTTTCACGGAGTGCTGATTCCTTTTCCTTCCCCCAACCACGTTTCTGTCTCTCCTGCAGATTCTTACTACCTCTTTTTTTAGGAAAAGAAGGCAAAGATAAAATTAAGTGCAAGTTCCCCGCCGCAGAAAGGAAAACACTGCCACTGTCTACTACAGCAATGATGTTAAATACACATCCTATAAAAGTGAAGGCTGAGACAGCCCCTTCCTGCCAGGATCCCTGAGGCGCTTACAGCTACATCACCAGGGCTTTTAGGAACGAGGCCCCATTATAGGAGCCAATCCGTCACTGGCACTGGCACTTCGCGAACGTTCACAAGGACGGGTGCAGATGCAGGCAGGGTTGCTGGTCCTGGCCTTATTTCTACTTGTTCCAGCACCCGAGGCTGCTGTGTTTTTACTCATGGTGTATTCCTCTGCCTGGAACGCTCCCCCCGCCCCCTTTCCAGAACCTGCATTTATCCATCTTCTTTGTACCGACCACCAGACAGCCACTGTCTCCAGTCTACGGAAAGGCTATTTAACAGTGATGATGCCACACCTGAGAGCTGCAATTGAGGGGTGAATTATCGTAGATCTGTCAGCTTCCTGCTGTTGGCATGGCGACCGGCCAAGCCAAGCCACCATCGTCTCTTGCTTGAACTACCATCCTAGCCTTCCAACCAGTCTCCCCACCTATACTCTCCCTGTGGTGGAGTCGTCTTCTGAAACTGACTGGATTATGTCTCATCAAAGGCTCCTCCATATGTGGAGGACTAAATCCAAACATCTCCAATGGCATGCAAGGCTCTCTACCAGCTAGTTCCTGCCCGCCGGCCAGGCTCACTGTTTCAGTTCCCGAGCCCGTGTAACAAATCACCCCTGTGTGTAGTGAATTAAACATCGACAGTAATTATCTTTTCTCACACACACGCATTTTGAACGGGGCTTGGTGGGCACGGTTCTCTTCTGCTCCTCTTGGCATTAGCTGGGGCAGCTTGGAGGCCAGGGGCTGGAATCACCTACCGTCTGACCTAATCTCATGTCTGCTGGTTGATGATGACTAACCAGCTTAGACCTTGGCTGGTGCCATTGGCCGGAGCGCCTATGCATGGCCTCTGCATGTGGCTTGGGCTTTCTTACAGCACGGTGGCTGGGATCCAAGGGCAAATGTCCCAAGAGAGAGCCGGGCAGAAGTTATACCGCCTTTTCTAACTTAGCTTTGGCGATAAGACATGATCACTTCCACTGGATTCTCTTGGGCGGTCACAAAGGCTTGCCCAGTTTCAAGGTGTGCGTGTGTGGGGGTGGGGATAGACTTCGCCTCTTGATAGAATGTGGCCAAGGTTCTAGAAGAGCGTGTGGGACTGAAAGTGCTCTAGTCATGTTTTGAAAAATAGCATCTGCCTCACTCATGTGCAACAATTTCCCACCCAGCTCACTAAACTCCCTATACGCGTTCATTGACCAGCATTAAGTGGTTTTTGAAAGCACGTGCACTGTTAAGATCTCTTCCTGTCTCCCTGTACCCCCGGTGCGGCTGAAACTGGGGTTGAGGTACATGCAGCAGAGAGAGGGCAAGGGGCACTCCTTTGCCTCTCTGTCCCCACCGCCTCCTTTCGGGTTCTAGAATGCTCTGTGTGTACCACTGGGTGGAGGGGCCGGGGCAGTGGCAGAGTGGTCTCTATTCTCTGGCTGCCATTGGCGGTGAGGGTTGTTCCTGGTGACCTATGTTGATGGCGATCAGGTTCTCTTGGGATGCTGTCTACCTTCATGCCGCCCCCACACTGGTGAAAAGCCCTCACTCAGACACGGCCACTGCGTCTTCTTTCGTCGTTGCTTTCTGTAGTCTACACTCCAGCCCTCTCCAGATGGGTTGTGCCGGCAGCTGCCTGTGAGCCTCAGGGCTCTGTCTACTCTCTAACCCCAGTGACAATCACGTGGAGTCACAGAAACTTCTGCGGCCTCCCAACCCGAGAGCCCTCCAGACAAGAAGGCGCTGGTTTCTATGCTTATTTCCTGGGGAGGTTATCAGTGTCACCCAGGAATCCCCTCCGTCCCCATACCCTGGCCAGCAGGGATGCGAGTCTGGGTGCGTGGGTTTCTGCAGTCCAGGGGGCATCCAGCCACGGAGTGAAATGTGGCCCCGCTGCCCCCTCCCCCCCACCGTGAGGGCACTCCCAGGAGTCCCCCTCACTTGACTTGGGTGCAAGGAGAACCAGTTTAGTGGCTTTTTACTGAAACTTGCAACTCGAGGAGTTTCTTGTTCTTTTTAGAGTTTTGTCAGGGGATGGAATTCCTATTCTCTTTCCCTCTAGCTTTGATTCTGATCCTCTGATTCCCCCGGAGGTGGCGGGCGGGGTCATTCCCACGCTGCTGGGCTGTTAGTTCAGTAAGGCAGCCCGAAGTGATGTGGAAGGGGCATCTTCAGATGGGCCGTCTTGTACCTCCAGAGCATCCAGAGGACAGTACAGAAGACACTTACTGAATTACTTGCTTCCGTGCCTGCCTGTCTCATTAGACTCTAAACTCCTCGAAGGCCGGGGCCATGGCCGTCTGGTCCACCTCTCGGAATGTTCCCGCGTCTAACCCCCCGCTTGGCACGTAGCCCGTGTTTCAGTAAATGTTCGCTAAGCTGAATTCAAATAAAAGGAAACAGAACTCGGGACCACGAAGGATTTCTGATCTGCCTATCTCCAAGATTAATGGGCTTCATTTGCATGCAGCGGCAGCTTCTACTCTCCAACCTGCTACATTTTTCTTCTTTATTTGATATTTCCTAATGGACCCTCAGGCTTTGCTTCTTGCCTTCTTTGTCCCCTCGTTCCACAGTCTTTGGTTTGTGTGACGGTTTCTGCCCGTGCTACCCACATTTGCGGAGCCTTGCCTGGTCTGCCGAAGGACGATCAGCTCTATAACATCTGTTTCCTGGAATGTAGTGCATTTTAATTGCATCTTAAGAGCGGAGGCGTCCTGTACGGAGTTACCTTTGGGGAATTTGGTGTGGAGTACTATTGATTTATTTATAATTCATCGCCTACTCCCTTCTGACACACACACACACACACACACTGACACACACACACACACACACAACAAAACCTGAAGCTGCTGCTGAACAATGAGATAGTATTTTAAAGAAAAAACAGTTCTGGCCCTGTATTTTAATTCTGGTTGTCTCCGACTCCCCGTGTGACCTTGGGCAACTCATTTGACCTTCACGGGCCTCGGTGTTCCTCATCTGTGTAATGGAGGGCTGAGCATGTCCCAGTGGGGGATGGGTGGGTGGCTAGATATGGATGAGGTGATGCCTACGGTTCCCTCCGGTACCACATTCTACGATCCTGAGCACGGATGTGTCAGAAACCTTGTCTGATATGCACAATTACAAGACAGTAAAGTACGAAATGGACGGTACAAACCCAGTAGGAGGGCTCGCTTGTGAAAAGTAACCTTTTTAGCTATTCTGCACCCTGGCATGTTTGTATTGATTGACGGAATGCTTCGGGAACCCACTAAATGCTGGCATTAGCAGCATCGCTAGCACATGTCAGGACTGGAACCCCTTGAATATGATCCGACTTTATTATTTTTCCTCTGTGTTTTTGTTTTTAATAATGATGACACACCACAGATAGACAAAGACATTTTAATAACTCTCTTTAGCAAAAATGTGTCCTGGCACCCGTGTCGTTGCTGATAGCTGAGATCAGCCACACCATTTTCAGAGATCATGCAGAGAGAAAGCCGACTTCGCCTCTAAAGCAAAGTTATGACTATAATTTTCTTCAATTGCAGTCTAGTCTCATTTGATTTGTGCTCAAGGGTGCTTCAATTGGATTGATTTCCACCAGTTGGAATATCTTACTGTAGCTGGAAGCCTGCAATGGAACTCACTCCAGTGATCCTGTTAGAAACCAAATGTATTTGGTATCCAGAGTGACCAAGGAGCCTGTCTGCAGGTCTGAGGAGAGTCAGGGGATGGGGGGTGGGGGGAGGGCGTCAACTTGAAATTGGATGGCACGTTACCCAGGCACAAGAAACCTCCAGGTGGGTTCACAGCTTCACCCTTTTGACAGTAATTCGCGGGCTCCCCATGTGTAATTTTCTTATTTCTTCTGACTGGGAAACCAGCAATGACCATTATGACGAGAGAAAAGCTGACACGAGCATTTGTCTGTAAGAAATCCCTATAATTAGGTACGTTAGTTAGTCAGCATTCTGCCTTGTTCTATTTTTATCTGAAGACCAGCATCCTCGCAAACATCTTTTCCACAAATTTCTGTGTTCTCTTTCTTGCCAAAAGTTTGCAAAGTCCATTTTAATCTGTGATTAAATCAAGAGGAATCTCCCACACTGTTCCCAAGCCCCTTGTATCTCTGGCAAGCAGAGAAGGTCATACATCAAATGCAGACAGTCCCTTAGCACCACACTGCTGCACCATCCAATGGGAAAGTGGGTGACCAGTTGAGCTGCTCTAAACCAGCATCTGCTGGATGCTTCCTTTTTTTCCCCGCCTTATTTTATAATAGAGAAAACAGATGCCAAAATGGATTTGTATTTATGAATCTTTTGTCACTTGTCAGGATTATTTTCCTGTTCATCTGAAGTTGTATAAATTCATCTAGAACATTAAGTTCTTAAATGTCGTCTTATTCCCTTGGATCTACTGTATAGGGTTTGCAAAAGAGAAAAAAAAAAAAGAATTATGGTACATAGCAGAAAACGATTGATGAAAACATAGAGCCATGCAGGATATATATTTTAAGAAAAAGGTTTCCAAAGAGGAATCCATCATGGCAGAACTATAAAGTGTATACTCTATCACAGAAGTTCTAGACTGTAAAATCAAGATGCCTATTTTTTTTTTCTCCTTTAAAAAATATTCTATTCAGGACATAAAACCACAAGCATTTTTCTTAATAGTGCTAGCTGATGAGAAAACTAACAAACAATAATAATAATAATAAAAAAAAAGCCCAACTTATTGCCTGTGCCGGTGGGGGTATAGAGAAAGGCAGGTGGAGAAAATTATTTTCTTAGATCCTGCATCAGGATAATCTGGCTTTTTTATATGAGTGGAGGAGAGGACTCAGAGAGAGGCAGACCTTGGTATTGGTGGGGGTAGGCTAGGTTATGCTGCAGTAACAAAGGACCCAACATCTCAATGGTTTACAACAGCCAAGATTTCGTTTTGTTTGTGCAACGTGACAATGACCACGGCTGTGGCTCTGTGCCGTGTCATCCTTGCCTTGGAATTCAGGCTGAACAAACAGCTTCTACGTGAGACGTTGCTGGTTGTTGAAGAAGAGGAGAAAGAGAACATGGTGAATTCCATACCGACTCTTAAAGCTTCTCTCTGCATGTGACACCTTTCCCTTCTGTCTGCATTTCACTGTCCAAAGCAGATAATTTGGCCATGCCAGAGATAATAGGGTATATGGCCCTTAGCAGGGAAGGTCCCAAGTAAGAGTGACCATTATTATTTTTTCAATTTTATTTTTTATTTTTTAAAATTTACATCCAAATTAGTTCGCATATAGTGCAACAGTGATTTCAGGAGTAGATTCCTTAGTGCCCCTGACCCATTTAGCCCATCCCCCCTCCCACAACCCTTCCAGTAACCCTCAGTTTGTCCTCCATATTTAGGAGTCTCTTCTGTTTTGTCCCCCTCCCTGTTTTTATATTATTTTTGTTCCCTTCCCTTACGTTCATCTGTTTTGTCTCTTAAAGACCTCATTTGAGTGAAGTCATAGGATTTTGTCTTCCTCTGACTAATTTTGCTTAGCATAATACCCTCCAGTTCCATCCACGTAGTTGCAAATGGCAAGATTTCATCCTTTTTGATTGCCGAGTAATACTCCATTGTATATATACACCACATCTTCTTTATCCATTCATCCGTCGAGGGACATTTGGGCTCTTTCCATACTTTGGCTATTGTTGATAGTGCTGCTATAAACATGGGGGTGCATGTGTCCCTTAGAAACGGCACACCTGTATCCCTTGGATAAATGCCTAATAGTGCAATTGCTGGGTCGTAGGGTACTTCTATTTTTAATTTTTTGAGGAACCTCCATACTGTTTTCCAGAGTGACTGCAGCAGCTTGCATTCCCACCAACAATGCAAAAGGGATCCTCTTTCTCCGCATCCTCGCCAACGTCTGTTGTTGCCTGAGTTGTTCATGTGAGCCATTCTGACAGGTGTGAGGTGGTATCTCATTGTGGTTTGGATTTGTATTTCCCTGATGATGAGAGATGGTGAGCATTTTTTCATGTGTCGGTTGGCCATCTGGATGTCTTCTTGGAGAAGTGTCTATTCAAAGAGTGACCATTATATAGTCCATGAGTAATCATGAGAATGGCCTCCCAGAACTTGTAGAATGGGGTGGGTGATTGACAGGGGCTCCAGCTGATGCACTTTGAAATCTGGCCTGTGTTTTGTGCCAAGGCTATACTTCCCGTGGGCTGCTCCCCACCAAGGGCTGTGTGTGGTGGGGATACTAAGGCAGATCTGTCCCTGGGAGTCAGGGGACTCCTTTGCTAGCCAGCTTGGCTCAAGGACTCCTGGACAGCCTTGCCAAACCTTCCTTTGACCGCACGGTGATCTAGAATGCTTCCATCCCCAAATCCCTCCCTCTCTCCTTTCCTTGGGGTCACCCTTGCATCGCAGTCCGATACCGCTCTCAGCCTTCTCTAGCTCACTCTCTGTTTCCTTTCACACAGACATTTTGCCTAATCAAGCCCTTGAACTTTTCGTTGTTGCTCGGCAGAGTCCATCACAGAACACTCTACTGGAAGAAGAAACTTAGGAGGAAGAGCAAAGGTGTTGAGTGGCTCATGAATCTCTGGCATTGTTTGAATCACTTGTGTTTATAAATAAATGTGGGTGTCTGGAATAATATCTATATCCAGATATGGATATGGGGGGGGGTATGTCCTATGTACTATTAGGATATGTCTAGATATAGACACAGATATTTCGATTCTGTACCAAATCAGTTGTGCAGAGTGCCTGTCCTGTTCATATTTCTTCTACAGATAATGGCCCCCGTCATGGCCTCCTGCTAAGGAAGTAACTCTTAACAGCCATGTGTTGCACCATGTAACTGCACCTCTGCCTAAAGGCACGTGGACCAGAGGTCTAGATCAAAAAGCAGCCAATAACAGACTGCCAATAGCCTATGCAGTGATGTTGTGTAAAAAGCTGTGTCGAAATACATGCAACAGTGATGGCGGGGATGGGGAAAAATCATTTATCTTGGGATTTAAACTAGAACTTGCCTTAGTTTACGCTCCCCCAGGAGCAGATGCTGAGACAGTAACTTGGGTATAAAAAGTTTATTCAGAAGGTGTGATGATTGATTTTGTGTTAACCTGACTGGCCTAAGGGATGCCTGGATAGCTGATCAAACATTATTTCTGGGTGTTTCTGTGAGGGGTTGTCTGGATGAGGTTAGCATTTGATTCAGTAGACTGAGTGAAGAGATCCACCCTCAGCAATAGGGGTGGGCATCATATGGTTCCTTGGGGGCTCAAACAGAACAAAAAGGCAAAAGAAGGTCAAATTCTTTCTTCTGGGGCTGGGATATTCATCTTCTCCTGCCCTTAGACATTGAAACCCCTGGTTCTCAGGCCTCTGGAATCTGACTGAATTATATCACTGGCTTTCTTGTTCTCTAGCTTACAGATGACAGACTGTGGGACTTCTTGGCCTCCATAACTGCATGAACAATTCCTATAATAAATTTCTTTTTCTTTTTCTTTTCTTTTCTTTTCTTTTCTTTTTCCTTTTCTTTCTTTTTCTTTCTTTCTTTCTTTCTTTCTTTCTTTCTTTCTTTCTTTCTTTCTTTCTTTCTTTCTCTCTTTTCTTTCTTTCATCTATCTACTTACCTACCTACCTATCCATCCCATTGGTTCTCTTTCTCTGCAGAACCCTGAATAACACAAGAGGTGATCACTAGTAGAGACTAGGGAAAGTGGGACATTTAGGAGAGAAAAATTAGTAAAGAGTTAATGAGTGGCTACCAGTGTGGGGCACCTGAAGCTCAGCCCTATTGAGAACCTTGGAGAAACCATAGGAGACTCATGTAGAAACCATCCTGCTGGACACAGAAGCTAGACAATTTACTCACTGAGTGCTGTCCCTCATCAGTTTCTACTTCAAAAGCATTAACTCCTTTACTCTTCTGGGTTGCACCTGCCACAGCCGAGCAAGTTCCCATGGATCTCAGGTGGAGAAGTTGAAAGTTGCTTGAACTGGGAAGCTCAGCCTGCTGGAAATTTTCTACCACAGCTGCGGTCAACTTAAGGTTGACAGCATCCGCAAAGACTTCTAAGGAGAGGAACAGGAAAAGGAATAGAAAAGACAGAGAAAAGCATGAAACAGAAGGCGCTGTAAGTGAGCAAAAAATATCAAGAAGCTGATACTATGAGCAAGAAGCTGGGAGGTAGAAGACCTGAGGCAGAGAAAACATACATATTGAGGGGCTAGTGAGTTCATTGGTTGGTTAGTCATTGGACTATTTACCCAGAAATCGGGAGTAGCTATTTCTGCAGAGGGGCATTGACCCTTATTTCCTTCTCCATCCTCTACCTTGCAAGGCAACATCAGTGCTTCTTAGTAGATAAAATTTCTTACTGAACTTTGTATCACTCTGACTAGAGATTAAATCCCTAGTTCCAAGGGTAGGATAGAAACTAGAAATAGATTCCCTCCCCCCCACCCCCCCACAAATAAATCGCTTTTAATGCAGATTCTTGGGGCGTGGGTGACACATAAGAAGCATTAATACCTCCTTCTGAGTTTCGGAGACCCAGCAGGGAAGAACGAGGAACGCTTGCCCAAAAAGGGAGCGTAAGGTGGTTATGGTTTCTCCCCATTCCTGCCTTGATGCTGTGGTGTGAGGCTCACTGGTGCCCTGCCTTTGCTAACGAGGGAGAAAGAGCCTTTTCCCAGCAGTCTCAGCAGGTGTAGCAGCAACACCATAGCCCTGGTTTGTGTCCTATTGGGTAGGCTGTCCGGCAAGACTGCTAGGAAGTCCTTGCTCTCTTTGGGGCCAGGTGGGTGTGGATCTCTTACCAAGGATGGCTGAGCATTCAAAACCCACACATCCCAGGCCCAAGTAAGCCACCGATCCTTTAAAAATACCTAGCTAAAATAAGTCATAGTTTTACATTTTAAGAGTAACATTGGTTTCTAAAAGTAAACAGTTATATTATTGTCAAGGTGCGTCATTCAGCTTTATACTTAAGGTCTGTAAATTTCAACTACTTTAGGGGAGAGTTTGAGGACCGAAGGAAGTCTTGATCCAATGTGGTGTTTGTTTGGCAGGGGTAGGAGTTGCCCAGGACCCCTTCAAAGAGAGTGTCGTCCAAATTAATACAATGAAAATGTCCTATAAGCTTTATCTACCATAAAGATAGTATTTCTTGGCCACTGATGAACATGACACCAAGAAAACATTCCAATCCTCCCTTATGTATTCTCTTCCCCCATCAAAATGTACCTGTGCAGTGTCCCATTACCATGGTGCTTGTCTAAGGTGCTCAGTGGCTTCTGAACTTTCCTATACTGGCATTTTGCCCTTTTCGTGGAGAACCCTTGAGGATGCTGCCTTTCCTGGATTGGCTTCTCAGAGAAGCAGATGCCAAGATAAAGTTAGGAAAGCCAAGAGTTTACTGGGGAGTGATACCTGTGAAAGCAAAAGAATATGAGGCAGATTGCACAGTGGGAACATTCAGGCAGCAGTGCAGGTGGGATAAAGCCTGTGCCAACCCCGTGGAGAACCCCAGAGGAAAGACTGCCCATTTTAGGAGCACTGTGTTGGGTGGGAATGGCTAGCTCCTGTACCACTGTCTTGCTCGGTCATTGCCTGGGAACCACTCTGAGAAGAGCATGACCTTTGCCTGAAAGGGGAGACCTTTGCCTGAAGACATTATCAGCTGAAGGCTGTTGGTGGGCTGTGCTCCTTGAAGCCGGACAGTGAGTTCTTTCTCAGAGAGGGCTCTGAGTGATGCATCTCTATGTCTGCCTCGGCTGCCTTAACCAAAGGAAAGACTGTATAATGTGGACACTTTAAGGCATTTAAGGTGGGCGGAGGAGGGAGAAATGTTTAGTGTTTATAAATTATTTACTCAGGGCCTACTTTGTGCTGGCTGCTTTTACAAAGCATGTGTGTTCTGACACTTTGAGCAAAAGAAGAAAAGAGAGAGAGGAGATGGCTTTTTTTGTTATTGTTGTTTCCTTCCCCGCTCCTTGTCTCCTTGTTGTCTATTGTCTGGCTGTCTTGCTTGGCAGAATATTTAACTCCTACATATCTTTCAAGGCTCAGATCAGGATTGTCATGTGACAAAATATTTGAAATTGGGACTCTCCCAGAAAGCCAGGGACTTATTTGAAAGCCTGTGCCTTCAAATGACCAGTGCTAACCAGCCTTGTGGCTTTTCTGTAGGTAGAAGAATTTTTTTTTCTTTAATTTTTGTTTTTGTTTGATCTTAACAGTGACTCTTTTTCACCTTCATCAAATTCATAGCTCACTGGGGCAAGGTGTCCCATTAGACACCTGTGGCCTGTCCTGGATCAAGTCTCCACATTTTTAGGAACAAATTCCTTACTCTATCTAGACACATATTGACATCTATCTTTCCTCCCTCCATAATAAAGAAAGATTCAGAGAGGACTTTTATTTTTAACAAGTTTTTAACAAGTATTTCTTTAAAAAATTATTCTTCTCTCTTTCCTTCTCTGGCATTTTCTCCAAAGATGGCTATAATAATCTCTCTCATTCTTTATGCTCTTCAAGAATCTTGCCATTCTTCCATTGAAAATGGAGTCTAGTTCACTTCCCTTAGCATCTGGGTGGGCTTGTAATTGCTCCCATCGATAGGAAGTAGCAAAAGTGATTGTTTGTGATTTTCGAGGCTAGATTACATTAAGACCTGCAGTTTCTTGTGTCTTTTGGGACACTCACAGTTGGAACCCAGCCACCATACTGTGAGGAAGTCCAAGCATCCCATGGAGAGGCTTATGTGGAGAGGGGCTGAGGCCCTGGGCCCATGCCCCCAGTAGGGCTCCAACCCCACTCCCACTTGCCAACCATGGAAGTGAGCTATCTTGAAAGGATTCCTTCAGGCCACAGTCTGACTGCTCAGGCTGATGCCACATGAAATAGAGATGAGCCTTCCTCACGGAGTCCTCTACATATTGTAGACAATGACTATTGCTATTTTAAGCCACTACATTTTGGGACTATTTGTTACTCAGCAATAGCAGCTAAAGCACCTTCACTTTGTGGCCTCCCTAAAGAGAATTTATTTCTGTCCCTTTAAGGACTGATATGACGGATAATTCCATTATATTGTACTGTGCAGTGATCTCAGGGAAAGATGACTCAGGAAATTAATTTCCAGATAGTTGTGATACAGACTCTCCAAAAATGCTGCTTTTTCAGAGCTGAGGATTCATGGCTCCTTTGGTTTTTCAGTTGACTGTTCTTGAGTCTGTAATTTCCCCCCTGGCCATTTTCACAGATGAATGAATCTTCACAAGGTTTGGATTTACACAATTCACCCAAATTTACCAGTGTGATCTTTCATGGTGCTTGTTTCCCAAGAACCTTTAGAAGTAAGTATTCCTATTTTTTATCTTACTGAGAATTATGTGAGGCTCTGACTTTGAGGAACACTCTCTTCTCCCCCTTGTCTTTATCCCCGGATTTTCCAAACCATGTTCTGTAGAACCCGATTCCCTAGAACATTATTGGTTTTTTGCAGAGAGGCAAATTAGTTTGGGAAACACCGGATACTTTATCATTCTTTTAGAGACTGATGATGCTCATTAGAATCCAAGAGTCTTGCAGTAAAGAAACTGATTTCAATTATTTATTTATTCAAACAGCGTTTATTGACCACCTATTCTGACTCAGGCTTTGTAGAGGCGCTGGATGCATAGCAGTGAACAAATCTACACGGTCCTCCCTGAACAACAGCAACTCATTTGTAATTATAATCGTAGTGACTACTATGTAGAAGAAGAACCGTGCGCCACAGAAAGAATGGAAGGGGATCTGCATTAGATTGAGGGATGGGAAAAACATCTCTGAGACCGGGTGGAAGAGGTGTGTTAGCCAACTGAACAGTGCTCTAGACAGAAAACACAGCACATACAAAGGCCAAATCTGTCAATTCTCCTTTCCCTCTCAACTCCTGATCGCCCAGTCCCCAGTCCAGGTTGTTTGGAACATAAATCACACAGCCATTCTTCCCTTCGGAAGGGTAACTGTACTTTCTCAGGCTTAAACATTCTTAGTTTATCTTAGTTTTACTCATCTCTGGCCCCAAGTGCAGTTGGTGACCGAAGTTCTGAAATCTCTTTTTGTTAAAGCTTAGCAAATCTGATTTTCTTTTACTTAGAAAAAATTTTTTTAATGTTTAATTATTTTTGTTTTTTTTAAAAAATTTTTTAAATGTTTATATATTTTTGAGACAGAGGGAGACAGAACATGAGTTGGGGAGGGGCATAGAGAGAGGGAGACACAGAATCTGAAACAGGCTCCGGGCTCTGAGCTGTCAGCACAGAGCCCGATGCAGGGCTCGAACCCACGAACCGTGAGATCATGACCCGAGCCGAAGTCGGACGCTTAACTGACTGAGCCACCCAGGCGCCCCTGTTTAATTATTTTTGAAGGAGAGAGAGACAGAGTGTGAGCGGGGAAGGGGCAGAAAGAGAGGGAGACACAGAATCCGAAGCAGGCTCCAGGCTCTGAGCTGTCAGCGCAGAGCCTGATGCAGGGCTCGAACTCAAGAGCCGTGAGATGATGACCTGAGCCGAGGTTGGATGCTCAACCGACTGAGCCACCCAGGCGCCCTAAGTTTAGCTGATTTTAAATGTAATTGAACTCCACATAGCTTAGATAGGTGGGGCTTTATTGGGGGTGGGGCGGGGGGCGATGGTGGTGGTAAGAAAACCCCAGGGAAACCTTCCTGGAATTTTTCCAGAGACAAATATCCCAGGAGAATGCTAGGACATGTAGTCATCTTAGAGCAATGGAAAGACAAGTTCAGAGTATGCTCATGACCGACATTCCTACATTGGAGGGAGGAATGGTGCCTGCGTCTTGCATATTTAGGCTTCACCAGGCCCGGTCCCTGTGCTACTGAAATGCCTGGTGTTCTTTATCTGGAAAATTCTTTCTTGCTTCAGTTTCAAACTCACCTCCTTCAGGAAACATGTTCAGGCAAGGTAGGGATAGGTGTGGACTCATGTTCTAATGTGCTTATCCTGAGGCCCATCTACCTGTGTTTTGACTCACTTTTCAGTGTTTGGGGTCCTGGGTTTTTGGGGTACAGGGGCCCTCCTTTGCTGTGTGAGGCAGAATGTAGAAAATGTCTCCTGTGCCCGAGAACAGCTAAAAGAAGCTGAGTGTCAAAGATCACAGAGTGAGTGAATATAGGTTCAGAACAGAGAGCTGTCTGGTTCAAGGTCTGGGTAAGTGATTTATTGCTGTTCTGATATTTATCCAAACGCCATGTACATTCTTGGGCGTCTGTTGACTTGTTGCCAATTTCCTGAGGCTGTTTTCCCAAGTGAGCCGGGGATACCCACAGGGGTATCTGAGATCATTCGGAAACGCATGCAGAGGCACAGGCTTTATTTTAGGGGTTACGTCTTTATTGTAATGAATGTTAGAAAAAAAAAAACCCCACAATGAACATATGCAACTTGAGACCTGCCAGGTTCTATTTCTTAGTATAAGGTCGTCCAGGTTAAAACCAAATGATTGATGGAAAGTCAACTTAGAGACGCATCACGAGTAAATGGGAGTATAGGCTGTGAGGGAAAAGTATCACAAGGGTGGTATGCAAATTGCGGAGTCCTAAGAGATTCAACACTCAGTCTAAAATGTTCCCCTTTTCAAGAGAACCGCTCTTCGATGGAGCGCGTGTGTTTATTTAGCACACATTTATCAAGATGAGTGTGATACGACTTTTGCCCTTGAGGAACTTACAGTAAAAACAGGCTCATAAACGAATGATCACGGTTCAGAAACAACAGCTAACATTTACTATAAACCAGTCATCTGCAGGTGCTTTGCCTGCCGATCATCTCATCCGGTTTCACAGGAATGATTGGAAGTGGATTTGACTTTTGTATCCATTCTACAGATGTGGAAACTGAGAGAGAGAGAGATGAAGTAACCCAGCTGGCTGTAGTGGAGCCAGGATTCAGAACCCAGGCACTGGAGCTTTGAAGCCGGGTTCTAGTAGCAAAGTATACACAGGCCCAGGAGAGAACAGGTGACTCAAGGACAAACTGGGAGAGCCGAGGAAGACCTGCTCAGAAAGGGGGGCGCTCAGGAGTGCTTGGGTGCCTTCAGTCAGTTAAGTGTCGAACTCTTTTGAATGATTTTTTAAAAATTTTTTATTTATTTTTGAGAGAGAGAGAGAGAGAGATAAGAGTGTAAGTTGGGGAGGAGCAGAGAGAGAGGGAGACACAGAATCTGAAGCAGGACCCAGGCGCCGAGCTGTCAGCACAGAGCCGGATGCCGGGCTCGAACTCATGAACCGCGAGATCGTGACCCGAGCTGAAGTTGGGCGCTTAACCGACTGAGCCACCCAGCTGCCCCAAGCGTCCAGCTCTTGATTTTGTCTCAGGTCATGATCTTGCAGTTTGTGGGATTAAGCCCCGTGTCGGGCTCTGTGCTGACAGTGTGGAGTCCGTCTCTCTCTCTCTCCCTCTTTCTCTGCCACTCCCCTGTTTGCACGTGTGAGTGCGCGTGCTCCCTCTCTCACTCAAAATACATAATTAAACTTAAAAAAAAAAAAAAGGGAGACCTCAGGCTCTGAGAATTCTACATGGCGAAGACAATAGTTGCAACAGCAAGAAGATGGGAAAAGATGGATGGAGTTTGGGATAGGTATGAGTACTTCAGGGTGTAGTTGGAGTTTAGGAAGAATACTAGGATGAGTGGGAAATTAGTTTATGATTTAAGGGCTGCTGTGGTGAGAGGACCCAGGCTGATAAGTAGCTCAGGTTTTCCAGAAGCAGATCCTGAGCTGCGGATCTGGCCGCCAAGTGATGAATAAGGAAATGCTCCACGGAGAAATCAGCCAGGGGGTGAGGATGAGGGGACAGGGGAGAATCGGACAGAGGCCCGCAGAGTGGAGTTCAGGCTAGTCCTGCAGGAAGCTCTGGGACAGAAGTTCTGTCCCAGAGCTGTCCTTAGCCAAGGCTCCCACGCCCCAGAGTCGTTGGGTAGGAGCCAAAGATGGGGGCACATAAATTTCCAGAAGCTTCCAACTTTCTGTGCACAGGGACAAAGTAGACTCCAGTAGCCTGAGGGCAGTCTTCCAAAAAAAAAAACGGTTTCCAGGTGCTGCCGTTTGGGGAAAAAAACAAACAAACACACACAAAACA
Organism: Panthera pardus; assembly: GCF_024362965.1. Lineage (NCBI taxonomy): Eukaryota > Metazoa > Chordata > Mammalia > Carnivora > Felidae > Panthera > Panthera pardus. The sequence goes on along the minus strand of NW_026526721.1, from coordinate 145,992,507 downwards.
AACTAAACAAAAAAACACATTGAAGGCAAGATTATCAAATGGTAAAAATGGATCTGATTTGAAGAGACCTGGTTTGGGGGGGACACTAATGGTGTCTGCTATAATGAAGTTTGGAATCAAAAGACATCTTTCTGGAAAGGCCGTGTTGGGGACAAGGGAACTGACACAATGTTGTCCAGCTGGCATAGCTGACCCAATGGCCCCCAGTAAATCTTTTTTGCTAGAACCTATATTTTTCCTCCCAATGGCCTTTGATCGTATCTTTCCTCTCAAAATAATGTTCTCTCCTTTGTATTTAAGAATTGAAAACTTTTCATGAGTTTATCTTAATTCCTATAATAAAGTTGCCAGATAAAAATTCTATTATTAACTCACTTATAAAAACCTTAATGAAAACTGCGTTATAGAGGTGGTTCAACAACACATTGGTTAAGGTTATCTGATGAATTGTTTGTTTCATCTATCTAATATTTTTCAACTTACTGTTTTTTTCCCAGGAGATATGGCTCACATATCAGCCAGGAACCCTTCCTTTGCTTGTTGAGAAGTAACACAATGAAGATTCAAGGTGCTTTGTGTGGGGTGAGTAGGAACTGGCACTGGATACCCCCAACCTCTCTTCTAGCCTTTCCTCCTCGCTGCATATTCTACTCTGTACACCTTGTATTTGAACAATGGGACAAGGCAGCAGAGGGGCCAGTCTATGGTTTGGACCTCCCTGTCTTCACTTCAAATGATATAACCAATTGGTCAGAGCCCAACGTCTAGGTCTTTCCTCTTCTTATTGCGTGCATGTTAATTGTATGTTTCTGATTTTTTTAAGTAATAAAATGTTGGGGCAAAAGTAATTTCTACATATATGAATAAAATATATGTCATCTAGCAAAAAAAAGGAATTAAAACTTTAAAAATTAATGTAATTCTATTGAACTCAAAGGATTCAGACTTAAAGATCAATAGAGGATTATATAAATGCAGCATAAATGCTGTATGTAGGTTTACAGATAACTTCTGGGACTTGGCCCAATCCTGCTAAAACAAGATTGACTGGGGAGTCCTGGATTATCAGCTTACATGTAGACAATAGTTGAAGCCAAATCTTGTAGAATTGTTAAAGAAAGGGACAGTTTTCAAATAACGTTATCAAGTTTAACGTGTGTTAGCAATTCAAAGTTTCAGTCTAGTGTAATTCCATTCAATCTAGGCCTTTTGTCAAGGCCAGTGCTATCCAATGGCAATATAATAGGAGCCATAGGTCACTTAAAATTTTCTAGTAGCCATGTTTAAACAAAGTGAGAAGAAACAGGTGAAATTACTTTTACCAAGATAAAATTTAATCCAATATACCTAAAATATAATTTCCAAATGTCATCAATAAGAAAAGTTGTTAACGAGGTGTTTTACGTTTGTGGATGAAGTCTTTGAATCCAGTGTGTATTTTTGAGGTTTACAGCATACTCCAATTTGTAGTATTGGACAGCACACATCCAGGTATTTGAAAAAACATAGCTCAATGGCATCATATGCCAATTTAACTTACGCAAATTCAAATGTATGAGCATCCGCTCCCCATTTCCCTAGAAAAAAGAACAAGTCATTTAAGTAGTGTGGACTGCTCAGTTTATATTCCGCTCTGTGAGTTTTCTTTCTTTCTTTCTTTCTTTCTTTCTTTCTTTCTTTCTTTCTTTCTTTCTTTCTTTCTTTCTTTCTTTCAAGTTTTATTTATTTTGAGAGACAGAGAATAAGCAGGAGGGGACAGAGAGAGAGAGAGAGAGAGAGAGAGATCGAATCCCAAGTAGGCTCCACGCTGTCAGCATAGAGCCTGGTGTGGGGCTCTATCTCTTGAACAATGAGATCATGACCTGAGCTGAGATCAAAGTCGGATGCTTAACTGACTGAGCCACCCAGGTGCCCCAACATTCTGCTCTGTAAGTTTCTATCCTGGGTGTGCTTTCACAGAGGTAAATTTGCTCTCTCCTACCTGACCTGAGTCCCCATCTGCCTCTTATGATATGCTGGTCATGCTACATTTAGTGTGTTCCTAGCGCTTAAAGATATTTATTATTTCTTACAACATAACCTCTAACGCAAGCCAGCTGCTTCATATGGCATTCATTTGAAAAATACTCATGAGTTCTATCACTGGAGGAAAATCTGCCTGTGATGGGCTCAGTGAGAGGTACCAGTTTGTTGATTTCCAATATGGAGCAAGTAAACTTGGCCGCAACAAATCTAGCCATCGAGATGCAAGAGAGAAAAGCTCCTATAGTTTATGGGCAATTTGATGAAAATTTAAGGCTAATTTTGACTTTGTGAGTTTCACCTTATGGACAGAAAAGTCAAAGAGAAAGCTGTTAGTCCACTGCAGTAAAACGGGCCTTTCATTGCCTGGTCATCTGTTGAGCCCTCGTGATGGGCCAGACATGGTCTCCTTCTTACCCCGACTCCCAGTTCATGCACACTCAGGACCTATGAGTCCTATGAGTACCCGAGGGCACATCCCCAGCTGATGGATGGAATCGCATTCAGGGCCTCCTTCCCCGCTCCGTTGTCCCATATTCACTCTCCTTCTTGCTCAGAACTTTTCTTTAATTCAAAATTAGTTTTTCCTGTTTCATTCCCTCTGAACCCTGCTTCCTTTTCGCTGTAGAGAAGATGGCCATTTTGATGAAGAATCGGTCCTGTGGATGCCAATCCATGAATCTCTAAGGTAAGGTGTGTGTTGGGAGCACATGCCTGTACAAACAGAACTCCCTCTTCAAAGAAAAGACTTTGAAAGCAAGAATGAAGTTGGATAGCTCTTCAAATGGTTTCAAAATTGCCCCTGGAAAGAGATGATAGGGATCATATGACTGGGTCTCACTGTTAAATGCTGGTTGGTGCATGTAAGCAATAATGTTAAGGTCTTCCTGGCAATCCAACTTTGTGATTATAACAACTCTTTCCCTAGATTTGGCCTTCTCACGTTTTCCTTGAACTTTCTGCCAAGTGTTTCCTCAGAATGTGGCATCACAGATGGGAGTTGCCTGGAAAAAGATCCTTTACCTTTTAAGGCTACTTATCTTCGAAGACACTAAAATAATAATTTGTGATAGCTTTAATAGAGTTTAAATGAATGAATAGATTTAGCATTTATGTTATTTGGAGTTTATAATTTCAGCTGTAAAGTGGGATTTTTATGGTTTTGTGGACTTAGGCAAAAGTAGATGTGCATCCAAGCTAATATAGATTTCAGCTTTTATGTATTAAAAATGGAAAATTTATAACATATTCATCAACTTGGGAAATTAAAATGGTATCTTTATCTTTATAAAAATTGAAAACCAGTCATTATATCTTGTAATAGAGATTAAATAAATAAAATAAGCTTCTAACATAACATAAATTTGACACTTTCATTATTTTTCTCTAAATGTGGTGCTTGTGACAGTTCACTTGGCACTAAGAGGATATTACCTTCGGTTAGTAATTAAATCTGGTTCTGAGAAATTTAGGTTCTCACTAGATTCTAAGTTTCTCAAGGTCAGCCCCAGGTCTCTGTCTTCCTGGCATCTAGCACATAGTAGGCCTACAGTATATATAGGTCTGTCAGGCCCCAAGAATTGTGACTTACAGAAGTGAAAAGTCTTGGGGGTATGATTCCTTAAATATGAGGAATGAGAAGACAAGGGAGGGCCCCACTGTCTCGTAAGCACCTACTGTGTGCCGGGCATTCTGATTGTTGTAGTGATGCCACACTATGTCTGTGGTGCTGGCTCAGGGTCTACGGAGTTATCTGTATTCATTAAATACTCGTAGACCTTTAAAAACCAGGAACAGACCAAATCCCATTACGGTTAAGCCAGTTAGAAGGAGAAACCACACACAATTGAAGTATTTCTAGGTGCTTCTTGGTGGTTCCTTTATTTCAAGAACTTTCCAGGGCAGGGAATGACCTTGCATTGTTCCCAGGGTCCATGCTAATGGGATTAGCCTTGGAATAGTTTCTTGGTTATTATCCAAGCCTTCCTGGCTCATTTTAGAGTCGCGTTTGGCCCATGCAAGGTGAGGACAAGCCCTGCCCCAGAAGTTCAGCACAGGGTCATGGACTTTCTTCTTTCTAATATGTTCCAGGCTAAAGTTATCCAGTGAGTGGCTTCTGTTGTAAGAAAACCAATATCACGTCCATCCTGAGTAAGTTTACACAGTTACCTAACCTCTCCACGTAAGTGAAAATTCTGATATCTAACTTGGCAGTTGAGAGTGAAACGAGTTTATTAATCTGCACACTGCTGGCAGATGGTATCCGTTCTCCATTGTCAAAATGATGCCTTGTAACAAGTGACCACAAAACCTCAAGGGCATGTGACAATAAGTGTTTATTGTTCATGTGTTTGGGTCCGCTGGGGGTTGGCGAGATGGTTTGGCTGATCTAGGCTGGGCTTGAGCACATTTCCGCGGCTTGCCTAGCTGTCAGCTGGCCGATCTAGGCTGAGACATCCGGGGAACTTCCGCTCGAGCCCGCATGTCTCTCTTTCTCTGTCTGGCCAGCTTGGGCACATTCCCGTGGAGGCAGCAGAGGTACAAGAGAACAAGCTTTAATGTGCAAGCCCATTGCAAGTGTCTGCTTATGAGACATCTGCTAACATCCCATAAGGCAAGAGCCAACATGAGCACGTGAATGATTTTGATTGAGTTTAGCATCAAAGAGTGAGATGGGTCACCCTGCCCATGGAGGAAGGCAAAGGCTCCCAAGCGAGCTATATGGCAAGAGGCATGGATACAATGAGGGGTAAAGATTTAGGGACATTCTGTAATATACCCCAACAAACACTGGATGGTTTTAAAGAACAGCTGGCAGGGGCACCTGGGTGGCTCAGTCGGTTGAGTGAGTCGGGTCATGATCTCATGGTTTGTGGGGTCGAGCCCCGATTGGGCTCTGCGCTGACAGTGTGGAGCCTGCTTGGGATTCTCTCTCTCCTTCTCTCTCTCTGCCCCTCCCCCACTCACACCCTCTCGCTCTCAAAATAATAAATAAAACTTTAAAAAAGAAAGGTGCTATCCAGCACCTGAACTTCTTCCCTACGTGTGGGGTATTGGTATATAGGTCTTGGTGAGAGGCAGAACCCCTCTCCTCTGAAGGAAATGAAAACAACTGGAGATGCCTGGTTTCCCAGTGTTTCTGGCCTTTAGTGCACAACTCCATGATCTAGTCCCAGCTACCCCGGTATCTTTGTCTGGAGCCCTGAATCTGGAGCTGGGATACAAGGAAGGTGGTGGTGGTGGAGGCCACATACAGTTTCAGGACAGATGCGTTAGTGGTGGTTTCCTATGAGTGATGGCAGAATGATTGCATCAATGGTCCTAATTTGTCACCCTCCCCCCCCCCCCCCCCCCCAGTATCAGGGCGTTTATTGTGTGGTTTTGCAGTTCCCTTACCAAAGAGGCAGAATCTATTTCCCTACTCCTTAAACTGAGGCTGGTCTTGTGATTTGCTTTGGCCGAATTTTTGATGGTGCTCCCAGTTCTGAGCCTTGGTCTCAAGAGACATTACATGCCTTGCAATTCCTTTGCTCCTCTCCATGAGAACCCACCTGGTCTAGACATGGTGGAGGATGAGGGACATGTGGAGCCGAGCAGAGTCACCACAGTCGTTCCTGGTGAGGCCAGCCTAGGAAAGCCAATAGTTGGCCAATGTGGAGCCTCACCAGTGGCCCTGCCAAGATTACAACGCTGCCTATGAGCCTCCGAATGACGCCAGGCACGTGTGCAACGAACATACGTTGTCATACGTGCCTGGGTGTTCAGGGTTGTTTGTTAGCCTTACTGCAGACACAGCTAACTGATACACTGTGTCCAGTGCTAGACTAGTTGTGTGGTGGGAGTTTGAGTAGTTCCGTCCGCCATCTTTGTCCGTGTCTATTTTCAGAGCCTGGTCCTCCAGAATTCTTGGCAATTATGGGAGTTACCCAGGACCTTCTCAGCAAACTCCCTTTGTGCCTGCATCAGCCACAGCCCATTTCTGGTTCCTACACTTAAGAACTCTGTCTAGTAGGGTGCAAGTGTAGTGCTGGCTCTTATTATTATTCTCCCATTTCTGTTTCTGTTTGAACTGGCACTTATCTTCCTAAACTTGTTTCATTCACAAATTAAATAGCGTCTGACACTCCGTCTTCCTCGAAAAGCCTCTCCTGACTAATTGGGAAGTGCCAATTTCTTCTCCTATCTCGGGTGCCAGCAACTTCTCAGCCTTACTTGTCACTGACTTCCACCATCCTCAGAGCAGCAGCGGGACAACTGCTGCTGTTCTCACATAGGTGATTCATCTGTCAGGGGTTTACAGAGTTGTCAGTGTTTGTTCGTGTCAACATCGCCTACTATAGAGCCCGAGTGCACGGTGGACACAGATGGTGTTGATTTAATTGATTTTTCGAACCGCACGTAGTCGTTCGCTTGATTCAGGTGAGTACATCAGCCTTTTGATGATGACGATCAATTCAGATATTGGGTGGAGACAGGCAGTTGGTGGCCAGACAAACTTGCTTTAAAGGAGGTTATCTGAACCGAGCTGTGTCTCCGGCTTCTCTCATCAGCATCTGAGAAGTCTCCTGGGAGCGATTGGCGTAATGGAAAAAATGGGAACCTTGGAGTCAAAGAGCCGAGTTTGTATCCTGGCTCGGTGCAGTAAGTGAATTACTCAGCCTCTCCAAGCTCAAGTCTCCTGAGCTCTTAAATGAGGACACAACAAATACCATCCCTGTTCATTGGTCAAAGTTGTGATAGTCAAAAGAAATACTGCTCGTGGACATGCTTTGCAAAATGTAAAGAACCGTACAAGAGCAAAGGAGTAATGACCGGTGCTAAGATATTGAACTTTCTTTTAGGAAAGGCCAGGAGGAGATAAGAAGTTAGCTCAAGCCCGTGGTCAGGTGGTTTACTGAGAAATAAATTTTCAGGCCCGGTCGGGAACCAGTAACCACTGGCCTGACCATATAAGGCTGGCAGGTAGAGATGTGGAGTCCATGTAGTGGAAATATTAGGGTATGGGGCAGGATAATAGCTAGCATGGTTCCCTGACTCTTCTGAAGTAAGACCAATAGAGAGCAGTGTTGATGAGTCCTCTAAGGGTAGTTATGGGAGTGATATTTAGAGAGGGCTTATGTCAGATAGGAATGGCCTTTGTCCATGAGCAACGTAGAATTGAAACGTAGTGGCGTATATCATTATTAAAGGTTTTATTTTTCTCACCCGAAGAGAAGTGCAAAGGTGGGCAGTTGAGGGCTGATGTGGTAATTCCATGAACAGAGACTCAGACTCCTAGAAATCCACTTTATCTATCGTTCTGGTGTGATGCTTCTCCCGCTTTGCATCGGAGCTCAAGCTAGTTGCCAAGATACCAGCCATCGTGTCGGTATCTCAAGCAGGAAGAATGGGAGAGGGTGCTTACCAGCGGAGTCATTCCCCTTTAAGGAATTTCTCAGAAAACACCATCTAATGACTTCTGTCCCCGGACAAGGAGGGCTGGTAGATGTGACTTTCTGGCACATATTATTGACTCTAAATAGAATTGGGGTTCTATTAGCAATGGACAGGAGGGGGTGGGCAGTTTGTTGTCTCTGCCATTGGCTTCTTGTGCTCTGATGCCCCCATGTCACCATGCCCAGTCCTCGGAGGAGAGACGTATCATTTGGAAACAGGGTAGCATCACTGGCTAAAAGTCTGATCTGGAGACAGAGAGCCCTGGTTTCAGATTTGCCTCCATCACCTACTGTCCGTGTGACCTCGAAGAATTTACTCAACTGTATTGAGCCCAGGTTTTCTTCTCCACAAAACATGGAGGATAAAATTTCATATCTCGGGGTTTCGGTGCAAATTTAGTGGCTCTGCAGAGCCCTTAGCCCAGTGCGTGGCACCCAGCAATCACTCGAGAAAGGTCTCCGGAAAAGTGCATGAAGTGACTTATTGAGTGGCAAAATGTGGGTCATAGTCTCGTTCCACAATGGTGAGAAAAAGACATGTTTTTGATCAAGAAGGGGTATCAGACCTAGAGAATTGATTACTAGCAGCTGGCACCAGAATTCCTAGTCGGAAGGAAACTTTCTTTGTGCTGGAAACGAACTTGCTGAGCCCGGTGGGGGCCCGGGTGCGTCTGGAGAGTGAGGCCCTGCAGAAGACCTTGGAGAAGAGTGATGTGGGAACAGAGAGCATTGGGCGGGCCACCTATGAGCTCCTGGGGCCACCAAATGAAGCAGTTGGCCACCGCCTGCTGGCCAAAAGTATACGGCCCCTTGTCTGTTTTTTCTAGGGCCTGTGAGCCAAGAATGGTTTTAAACTTTCTGAATGTTGAAAAAAATCAAAATAATAATATTTCATGACTTGTGAAAATTCTATGAAATTCAAATTCCAGTGTTCATAAATAAAGTTTTATTGGAATGCAGCCACATCCATCTATTCATATTCTCTAGGGTTTCTTTTCTGCTGTGATGGCAGATTTGAGCAGTTGGGCAGAGACCGTATGGCCTGTGAGCTTAAAATATTTATTGTCTGGCCTTTTATAGACAAAGTTCGTGACCTTGGAAAAAAGCAAGATGTGGTCAGGCTGAAGAGTGTGGGAGGGGCAGCCGTCCCCTGGTGCTGGAGTGGCCAGAGGACCATTTAAAAATGGACAAGCTCGGGGCGCCTGGGTGGCTCAGTCGGTTAAGCGTCCGACTTCAGCTCAGGTCACGATCTCGTGGTCCGTGAGTTCGAGCCCTGTGTCGGGTTCTGGGCTGATGGCTCAGAGCCTGGAGCCTGCTTCCGATTCTGTGTCTCCCTCTCTCTCTGCCCCTCCCCCGTTCATGCTCTGTCTCTCTCTGTCTCAAAAATAAATAAACGTTAAAAAAAAAAAAAAAAAAAATGGACAAGCTCAGGGTTTGTCCTGGGCTGACTGGTGTCCCCCCAAATTCATATGTTGAAGCACAGACCCTTGGTACCTCCGAGTGTGACTGTATCTGGAGATAGGTCCTTTAAAGAGGTAATTAAGTGGAAAATGTGGTCACTAGGGTGGCCCCTAATCCAATACAACCGGTGTCCTATAAGGACATAAGAACACAGACACACAGACAGAGGGAGACCTTGTGAGGACGCACAGAGGAGTCAGTCGTCCGCAAGTCAAGGGGAGAGGCTCGGGAGAGGCAAACCCTGCTGACACCTTGATCTTGGACTTCTGGCCTCCACAATTAGGAGAAAACAAATTTCTGTTGCTTAAAGCCATCCGGTCTGTGGTGTTTTGTTATGGTGGCCCTAGCACACTTTCACGGGGTTCCATCAAATCGTTTGGGTCCCTGAAATGTCATCTTTCCCCTCATCTTTCTCCCAGAGTTTGTCTTGTTTGTAAGAAGCTACAAGGTCTCGTGTGAGATTTTTAACTTATGGACATCGAGGGGGAGGCTAAATTCATGTGTGGGTCAGTCTGGTCAAGAGCTTTGAGATAATCCTCGGGAACACAGGAAGACAGAGGCGACTTTGAGCACCCACTTAAACCCTCTCCACGGAAGCCTGAGGTGGGGCTCTGGCTCCTTCCCGGGGTGCGGTTAAATACTTATCTTCCCATCATTACATGGTTAGAACAACAGTGACAGCAACAGACTCCAAATAAAACAAAGAAAAAATGATTTTGAGAGCCATCTTGTACGAAGATTTCTCGCTCGCGAGTCTAAGTTGATAGGGGCTGTACTCTCCTAGACATCTCCCCACCCTGTCCTTCTAGCATAGTCCTTCCACGCTTGGGCACCACGTCTGGCCCAGAATCAAGGCCAGGTGGCCTGTTTTATGGGAGTGTTTGTTTTGGGAACGGCCAGCTCTCGGAGGACATGGGACACTATCTGCCACTCTCAGAGTCCTGTGATGGGGAGATTGAACGTCTGGGTGGCCGTTTCCCCACATGGCCACATTGTTCTTTGGCTTTTGACATGGTACCACCTTAAAGCTGCAGCCATGGATTGAAGCTTGATCTCCAGGCGCGATTTCCTATAGCTCGTCCACTGCTTTGGATGCCGCATCTCTTTGTTGGCTGTCTGTGCCCTGGAAGCAGGGCGAATGCTCCACCTGGAGCCCGGAAGAGGTGTGGCGGGAGGGTATGCAGCTGTTGTCACTTTAGGGTTAACATCTTAAAAGTACTGCCATGGTCTGTCCCAAATGGAAAGGAGCCAGGATTAGGGGTAGCATCTGGTCAAGCTGGGGAGAAAACCTGCCTGTCATTTCAGGCAAAACGGCTCTGATGAGCAGGACCCCCTTCAGGAATGAAGGACTATTCCTCCAGCTTCTGGGAACGTCACTGGCAGATGGCCTCCAGCTGGAATTACCTCTACTGAAGAGGGCCACCTTGCCCAAGGACATTCTCTCCCCTAGGGCTGGGGCACGTCTAACGACTGATCACATGGGAGTCTAAAAGCCTGGGCCCTTTATCCATACTTGGGACTTCTCTGAAGGGCCATTCCCACTCCAAAACGCTCCCTGGAGAGGGAGGGGGCTTTTTGTGTTTGATTTCATTTTCTGGTCTAACAAGGCAGTCATCGCCAGATGTTTGAAACAAAACACTCCTGAAAGAGAACATTTCAGTGTTCTGACCTTCCAATAACATGGGCAGTGGAGGAGGAGGAATGAATGAATCTTCTGTCTCTAAGAATTTGTAAAGCTTTCAGAGCATGTGTACAAATGGACTGCGTTTCAACCAAATGAAATGCAGCACACCCAAACTCACAAAATGGAAAAAAAACGAGGGGCCACGGTTTCTAATTCGATTTAAAGATTATAACTATATAATTATAATCCATATATGTATATATATGTATGTATTTCTCAAATGTTTGTTGATTTATTTATTTATTGGAAGGACTCACTTTTTTTCCAGCTTACTGAGATACAAATGATCTACAACCCTGTGTAAGTTTAAGGTATACGCCTGCTTGGGATTCTCTCTCTCTCTCCCTCTCTCTCTGCCCCTCCCCCTCCCCTCAAAATAAATAAATACGCTTTAAAAATTCGTTAAAAAATGAGGCGCTAGGAGTGCCCCCAGCAACCGTCCGGTCCACGTTCATCCAGCAAAGCGAGGCAGGCCCGCCTTCCCGCGTGGCCGGCTGTGGTCGCAGCTTGCTGGTTTCTCAGGTGTTGCTCTGGCTCTTTAAGTCAAACCCAGGCAAGTAAATCTAGTACCAGGGGTGGGAGGCTTCTGAATAATTAAAGGCTTTTCTCTTTGTTTCCTTGATCTATACGTTTCCACGAACACACCAGCTATTGTGTTAGCCTCCCGCTGTGGGAAAGACGCAACTCCGTGACTTTGGCAATTGTTGAAGAGCTGTGAAGGGAAAAACCGAGCAGAGATTTATTAGGCGATCTATCTCAGTTTTTAATAAAGCAGGGAAGAAATGCTACGAGCCAAGGAACAGCACTGGGAAAAAACAAGCCAAGGCCGGAGACAAAAATAACCCACAGAAGAGATGCTTGCCCGTAGCAAACAGGATGCCACGGTGAGCCGCGAGCCCGGAGTGCTTTTCGAGGCTGGGCCTCCCTGGACAGGGGTTCCCAGGCTAAGTCTGGGAAGGTTTCCCTCTCGAACGACACCGGAACGGGGCGGGCCCGGCCGACCGCCCCGCACACCCTGCCTGGCCTAACCCATCACGGTTCGTCCGCAGCTGGGGTGCTGGGGACCACGATCTGGTCGGCTTTCTTGCCGAGTTTCAGTGACCTCCGTGGGTCAGGTTTGCGAGCCGTCTCACTCCTGATCTGAGAGACTGAGCGTAACCACAACTGACCCTTAACGCTTTCCGTGTTTACTCCCAGAATTCCTAGAATGGCCTGGAGGCGGTTCTTCTAGGGAAGGGGACTCCCACTTGTTCCTGATCCCTCCTCCGGGGTGAGAAGGCATGGAGGCGGTCTTTTGCACACTCAGGATGGTTCAGAGTAAAGGCCTCATCCTCCCTCAGTCAGTCGGGGACGATTCCAGTTTCCCGAGTTTGGATACCACTGAGAAGGGCATTTCCCGGACCGTCCTGGCGGCCCAGGGCACCCTCCCCCTTCTGCCTCCTGTCCTCTGGCCCCTGAATTTCAGAGTGACCCTGAATCTGCTTCCTGTCAGACTAGGTCTTCCACACAAGCAAACTACCCCCCCCCACACACACACACCATGCCTTAAAAAATTGCATGTGTGATAAGATGTACATAACAGGAAATTGCATCTACGGTGCTTGTCCTCTTGTAACTGGCTCACCTCACTTCGCATGGTGTCTTCAAGGGGCACGTGTGCCTCTTTAGTTTTTGTTCCCGTTGCCACGGGCTCAGCGCCCTCCCCTCTCGCCCCTCTCCCCTCCCCCCCCCCCACCACCCCTACTCCTTGTTCCATGTGCTGTCTGTGACCCTCCTTCTCAGGTAAACCAGACCCTTAAACCAGTGGCAGAAAGTGGTCGCCATCTTCCACCGGACCCTTAGCCTAGAGCCGGGACCCCAGATCACATTCTTTCCAAGTGGTACCTTCGCAAGAATTGACTGCAAGGTCACATCCTGACAGGAGTTATGACAAGATGATCAAGAAAGGAGAGAGGAGGCCGTAAAACAAAGAGACTAGGAGACAAGAGGAAGGTAGTCCCAGGGCCACCCCCTGACTTTAATTGAAACCTGAGGTCTTTAGGGCGCCCCCTCCCGCCGCCCTTTCCAGGGCTCCATTCGACCTCCCATATGCCAGGTACCACGGGGGCCGGTGGGGGGGTCCCTCTGACGCCTCTCCCACCTCCCTGAGCCAGCGAGCGTTCCTTTCCCACCTTTGCGGAATTGGCCAGGGCTTCCCACATTAGGAAACAACAGAACCAGAGCCGCAGAAATATCGGTGCCTTCCTGAGGTCTTTATGGGAAAACAGCAGGAAGGATGGGGGAGCGAGCGGCTGGAGCCGGCTGCGTGTAGGCCCTGAGCCGGTGCGGGGGGAGAAGCATTAGAAAACTCTATTACAAATATTACTTCTTTAATCTCTTCGTTTTCTTCCCGTCAGTAATGCGAGGGCTGATAGAGCTGGAAACCCACCGGTCCGGGGCTAAATGGGATTTTTGCCAGCCCCTACGGGTGGTTAATCAGGTGCGCTGGCTGGGAGAGAGCTGTTTCGAGGGGCCTGCTCAGGCTAAGAGTGACCCAGTTTTAATGGGAGAGTTGGACTCTGATTTTTCTGTTACTGTCCTCGATATGATTGGCCATTATTTCTAAGAGAAAGGTACTGCTGGCCGCCTCGTCGTAGGATGTCTCTGGAAGGGCTGTCTGCAGCTTAAATGTGGCCATTTCTTTCATGAGTTACTTGTCAGGTCATTTGCGAGGAGTTGAATCGGACTCTTAACAAACAAATAAGCTCTTTCCTCCTTGCTTCATCAAACACTCTCCTTGCTGGCCGTTGGTTTTTATTTGCATTGCCAGTCTTAGCTACCGAGCGATGAAATATTCTCACTGTGTTTGAAATAGCTGAGTTCAACGCCAGTGTTTATATGGCTCCCCGTTTTCCGGGGTTTTGTTTTGGTTCTGGGGGGTAGGGGTGGGAGAAACTGCCGCCACAGATCAAGGCCTTGCAGAAGCAGACTCCAGGGTGGTCTGGGCAGAGTTGGGAAGTCAAGAAGGAAGGCATAATGTGGTGCTCTGAACGGTGGTTTGCTCAGACCTCTGCTGCTTGGTGGAAGTGAGGTGGGTGAAGAAATAGTAAAATAGTTTTGGAATTCCGTTATCTCGAGAGGGTGTCTCATCCATCTGCCCCTTGCCCCCCTGGTTGACCTGCTTCCCCACGCTGCCTCCGTGAAAGGGATCTGTGGCCCCGCTGCCCCCCTTGGTAGGCTCTTTCCACGCAAAAGTCTCTGTTACCTGGAGAGGTTAACTTTTGCCTCAGTTCCCCCGTGCGGTGGCGCAGACCCTTATTTTTACTGGTTCCGTTTGAGGTGGAGGAACGCTCATCACCGCCCTCACGGAGCATTTACTCAGCCTCCCTTAGAAAATGAACGTTGTCGTCTTCTCCAAGCTTCCCAGTTTTCTTTACTGAAGCCTGGCACCCTTTGCCCACGTCTGCCTGGGAGATCTGATTCGTTAGGTACACATTTCAAAGGGGAGGCTTTGTGTTTGCCGACCCTCCCAGAGGAGGGACGCTTGATGTTAGTAATCTTCTAATTCAAGGCCAGGGAGGGGGCTCGCCGGGGCGGGTCACGGCAATGTATGTGAATGAGCAGAGAGGTAAGTTAGGTGCAAGGTCTGCAGCTGGGCGACCTTGCCTAAATTATTGACCTCTCTGTGCTTCCGTGCCTCTGTGCAACAAAAGGGATGATAACAGAATTTTTAACAGACTTTTTAAAAAGTGTCTATTTTTGAGAGAGAGAGAGAGAGAAAGACAGAGGATCCAAAGCAGGCTGAGCTGTCAGCACAGAGCCCGATGCGGGGCTCGAAACTCACAAACCATGAGATGGTGACCAGAGCTGAAACCAAGAATGTTATGCTTAACTGACTGAGCCCCCCAGGTGCTCCTTTAATAGACTTTTTGTAATGGGATTATAAGAAGTTACACTGTGCAAATGACTTAGCCCAGCACCTGGGATATGGCACACTTAATAAATGTTGCCTATTATTACAATTAGCATCGTGGTCATTACCATCTTCCCTCATTGACTGGACCGTGAGCTGCTTGAGGACTGGGGCCCTGACTTACCCGGAGCACAGCAGGTGCCGAAATGCTTGCTGAATGAGTGAACAGATGCTACTTAGTATAGTCTTTCCTTCTAGCCTTTTCTTTTTGGACAGATTCTTGATGTTCCCTTTTGTCTTCCTCCTTTGATCTTAAAGACAGCAGACCTCACGGGGTGTGGAGGCTTCTTCCTTTAAAAAAATTTTTTTATTATTATTTTTTTTAACAATTATTTTTGAGAGAGAGAGAGAGCACACAAGCAGGGGAGGGTCAGAGAGAGCAGGACAGAGGATCTGAAGCAGGCTCTGTGCTGACAGCAGAGAGCCCGATGCAGGGCTCGAACTCATGAGATCAAGACCTGAGCCAAGCTCAGAAGCTTAACCGACTGAGCCACCCCGGCGCCCCCGGAGTCTTCTTTCTCATTCTTTTACTTTGGGCTCAGCCATATGATGACTTCAACTGATGGGATGTCCTGAGGCTGGCAGGCTCTCGTGCAGTGGGGCTTGCCCACTCGTGCCACCGTCATTGGCACGAGAAGAGCCCCGCTCCCCTTCCAGCCTGGGCCTCAGAATGGGCACGCGTGGGGCAGACCTGTGTCCAATCTGCGTCTGTGGATTGCGGCCTGATGGCAAAGTGCCCAGGTCAGCCCTGTCTCAACGTGAGGATTCGTAGCCAAGTAACAAACACATGAGAAATATGTACTTATTATCTACTGCACAGCAATAGCCAACGGAAGGAAATGTGAGCATAATTTGTACGTAGGCACGGTCCGAACGTAATACCACTTTATATTCACCTTTAATTCACTGCGTGTTGTATCATCGTTGGGTTTCTCTATGTCGACAGTTTTAATAAATTTCAACTGGCAGCCAGATACTTTAGCAGATTCATCTAGAAAATAACAATATAGTAATATTAACTTGTACATTGAGTAATATTAACTTATATATTGTGTGTCAGGTACAATATCTTATATACATTTAACCCTTTCAACACTCCTACAAGGTCAGCCTAACTTCCCACCCCTTGTCTCAAAGCCACAGGTGCTGTGACACACATTTAGGAAGATGAACTCTGAGACCAGATGCCTGGGCTGAATCCTGTCTCTTCCACTTCTTGGCTGAGTGACCTTGGGAAAGTCACTGAACTTTTCATGCCCGTTTCTTCACCTGTAAGACTGATGATAATAATAGTATGTACCTTATAGGTTTGCAACTGTGAAGTGTTTTTTTTTTTTTTGATGTTCATTTATTTTTGAGAGAGAGACACAGCGTGAGTGGGGGAGGAGTGGAGAGAGTGGGAGACACGAAATCCGAAGCCGGCTCCAGGCTCTGAGCTGTCAGCACAGAGCCCCACGCAGGGCTCGAACTCACGAGCTATAAGATCATGACCTGAGCCAAAGTCGGATGCTGAAAAGACTGAGCTCCAACAACTGTGAAGTTTTAATGAGTGAATATACCTAAACATTCAGGCGAGTGCCTGGCCTATAGAATTTGGGCTAGCTATTATTATAGTGGAGGAAGCTGAATTTCAGCGAGGCTAACGGCTTCCCCAGAGTCACGCGGTTAGTAAATTATAGTATATCAACTGTGTCACCTAACTAGGGTACTTTTCCGAGTCCCACATTATTGAGCAAGTGTGGGATATTCAGGTTTTCCTAGAAATTATAAAATAAAAATGCACAGAAAAATAAATTGATCTGGTCAGTGTTGGTAGTAAACTGTTAAGCACCATCCAGGGAAGCAGAGACTCTTGGCCAACAGACTTTGGATATTGAGGTTCACTGTCAAGTCCAATCTTAGGCAGAGAGAGAAATCAGGTTTCAGAGAGTTTAGTACTTGGCTTGGAGTCATGCGGGTGGTAAGGGACAGGGAAAGAATAACTTGGGTTTTCTGACTCCAACCCTGGGGGGATTTTTCATGGAACCAAGTTGTTTTTCTAAAGACAATCAGTAATTGTTCATTTAAAGCAAGGAGGAGCGGTCCATTGAAGATTAATTTTGCTCTACAGCAGGGTGACCCATTTAAAACTTCAGCTAGGGTTTTGGTTTTCACTGTTTTAGCAAGAAGCTTTAAGTGGTTCCCTTCCTTGTGTTTGGGTTGCAGAATCAAAAGTGAGGTGGGATAATTATTCCTTTCTCCATCGTGAATAGACAGCCTTTTCTTCCTCCCAGACTCTTAAAGGAGGTCTGGTCTCTCCTTCGAGGTTAGCATTCCCTATTGTTTTGAAGGCAGAAAGCCAGCAAGTTCATATTCCAGGGTCAAAGAGGCGAAGCTGCCTGTGGAGTTCTTTGTTTTGGGGGCCTGAATCCCTCAGTCACTACCCCTGTGTCCTGTTGAACAGAAGGGGAGCGGAGTATAATTTTTGTACCTCCAGTGTCGAAAAGAAAGATGACGGGGGATTCCGGATGTGTAGCTGTGGCTCCTTGCAGGAAGAAAATGGAATAAATGATGGTTCTGGTTGGCAAGTGATGGGTGCCTGAAGCCATTTCTGACCTGGTTCCCCTGGCCGGAGTCACGGGAGGAACGGTTCCCTACAGGAGTCAAAGGGTGCAGGAGGGGCGTCTGGAGGTGGAGGTGCAGGACGGAGAACAGAGGCTTCCTTTCTTGGAAGCCGCCGTGCTGGGAGCTAGCCCATGCCTCAGAGTGGTGTCACCACCAATTGGCCAGTAGCATCTATTGGCGCTGGAGTACCGAAGGTCATGGTGAAGAGGTAAGATACCAGGGGTGGTAGATGGGTGGGTAGACCCTCGTGCTCTCTGGGTTGGTACGAAAGTTGGGCTCGCTCTTGTCGTCTAAGGTTTCTGACCTCGGGGTTTGTGTTTTGTATAATAGTTCACGGGGAGGCAGGTTCTCGAGGTGGGGGCGGGAGGAGATAATCAGAATCGCTTCCGATGTGGTAGTGGGGGCAGGCGGGGAAGGTGGCAAGGGCTTGGGCCTCTTCTAATTGGACTTGAAGACAGAAGAGAGATGGGAAAATTATTTGGACTTGAGTGTTATGAAGCTCTCCAAACCAGTAACAGTCATAACCTCTAGGAGGTGTTTAAGAGAACATTAGCAATGTCCCTGTTTTTCCAATGGACAAAAATCAAGGGTGCATTGTTCTGATTGACCCATAATATTTCTGCAGTGCCCCCAGGGGACCAGTGGAGGAGCAAAGGATGTGAAATTTTAAGTGTGAATTGCTTGTATATTCAGACAAAAACTGCTTAACATTATTCATCTTGCAAAATATTTTTAAAATCGTGCAGAATATTTAGTGACGGAACAAAAAAATGTCAACGTAGTGCCAAATGGAAAAAGCAAGTTCACGACCAGGGTGTTCAGTGTGGTCTCCTTTTGCAACACGAAATGGATAGCTCTCTGCAGAGAAAAAGTCTGGAAAGATGTATTCCAACAAGACTCACCATGCTTGTTCTTTGTTCGGTGGGATAACGGGTGCTTTTTATTTCTTCGTTCTGCTTCTCGGCACTGAATATTTTCATGACAAGCATGTATTGCTTTTGTAATAAGAAAAAAGTGCAACATGGGTTTTTATTTTTAAAAACTGAAGGCAAATCTAAACAACAACAACAACAACAGCAACACCCTGCTGCCTTTGTGCTTCG
Organism: Panthera pardus; assembly: GCF_024362965.1. Lineage (NCBI taxonomy): Eukaryota > Metazoa > Chordata > Mammalia > Carnivora > Felidae > Panthera > Panthera pardus. Next base: position 145,974,246 of record NW_026526721.1, on the reverse strand, counting down.
GATGGCGGAGAGAGTAGAGCTCTTTCATCTCATGGGGGTGTAGATGTGGGGGGGGGGCGGGGGGGGGGGCGGATAATGACTCAGAGCCAGTGGAAATGCGGCCAGCCAGCGGAACAAGTTTCAAACAGGAAAGTGCTTGCGGGGTGACCTCTGGGGTCAGCTGCAGAGCTTACTGCGGATTCCACAAAGAAAAGAAAGAGGATCCAGAAGGGCGTGGGGTTGGGTCAGCTGGGCGGGTGTGTCCCACTTAAAAAACAAAGGTGCTTTGATGTCCTCCCCAGCAGGCTGGCACCTGAATGCGTGGCCCGCTCTCTCCTGCAGCCATTAGGGAGTTAGAAGCATCCACCTCCAAAGGGAAGATCCATCAGGAGGAAAGATTTCAGGTAATTTCCCCCTCCCTGTACAGAAGTGTGATTAAGCATGTGCTTGGAAGAGTGTTTTTTTTTGTCTTTCCCTCACTGTAAATAGAGATGCTTTGTTTTTCTCTCATTCCCCGTGATGTTGATAATGACTTTCATAGACGCGTACTAACGTTCGGTGCTCACGTTGTGCTTCCCTTGCATCCATCAGGAGAGCGAAGTGTGTGGACTGTGCCTTTCGCGGCTCTGAGATGATGGGGAACTGCTGAGCTGGGGGCTTCTGGGCTGCACTGGAGGTCTGCTCTCCCAGGGCTCCTATGCAGCGTGTGGAGCCTTCCTGCCAGGCTCCCGTGGGCCCACGTGGGGGTGGCCTATTCCCCAACCCCCCTATGTTGGCTCAGTGAACTAAGGGCATGCTTTGAGAGAGGATGGGAGTCATGACGAGGCCAACCCTGCTACGAAGCCCTCTCATTATGGCACCGAGAGCTCAAGCTGGAAATTGGACGGTCAGTGGTTCGAATCCACGCTCTGCCATAGACTGATTGTGTGATCTCAGAAAATGTAATGCATTTCTCTGAGACTTAACTTTCGACATGTAGAAAACACAGATTACCGTCTTGTGTCTGGAGGTTGTATATAAATATGTTACAATGCTGGTCTTCTCTGCTTTTCAGCTGAGGTGGGTGCGTTCCAGAGGGAGGTACTAGCTAGGCGGCCTAAGCGGGACTTTCAAGGAGATGCAGATCTACCCAAGAGAGTGAGCTTAGAAATGTGTGTGCCTCCTGCAGAACCTCACCTGGAGACACCTAAAGGTCAGAGGTGAAGGCTGCCTAGCTGCTCTGGGGGAAGGAATGATGTCGGCCTCCTGTGCCTCAAAGAAGCAGCCAAAGGCTGTGTGGGGAGGGAGGGAGGGGGCAGCAGGAAGGGAAAGAGGAAGTCCACGTGGAATGGCTTGCGGAAGGCTAGGGAGCTGTAGGGGTCACGGGGGGAGGGGGTGAGGCGGGGAAGCACGGTCCATGCTGAGGAAAAGAGGGCACATGATCCCGGTGACGGGCTGGGGTGAAGGAGTGGTGGTCCAGTTCCTGAAGAATCCACGAACTTGCCTCCACGAGGAAGGCGATCTCAATAGCTTCCATAACGTGGAAACGATGCGCCATTGTGCCCAGGCCCAGCAGCTGAGCTCTTTCGCTCACCCCACCTCTCCCTCCCCTTCCTCCCACGCCAACTCTGGAGGAGGAGATAGCCTCTCGAGAGGGGAGGAGGTGAGAATACCTGGACCGGGAAGACAGAAAAAGCCGACCACAGCCCCGACACACTACAGGTTTCGAGACCGTAGCAGGCCAGGATGGAGGAGGAAAGGAATTGGAATTTTAGACGAAATCTGAGCTTTTATTCTTCTGACGTGAGAGTCAACACAAAATGGAAGTTAGTCTATTTGGTGACTAGGAGTGATGGGAGGACTTTTTATTATGTGAAAATGACCACAGATATCATGGAATTCACTCAAGTTTCCTTGGAAGGACGGGATGAATCAGCCCCATAAAGTGGTTTGAAAGGTGCAGAGTTGAAGGAGAGGATAAAGCTCTTTTCTCATTGCCCCCTGAATTAGTCAGGGTTCTCTAGAGAAATAGAACCAATAGGATACCTATTTGTCATCTATCTATCTATCTATCTATCATCTACCATCTATTGTGATTTTAAAATAAACTCGTTCTCATGATTATAGAGGCTGGCAAGTCCAAAATCTCCAGGGTGGGCTGGCAGCCTGGAGACCCAGGGAAGAGCTGATATTGCAGCTCAAGTCTAAAGGCCATCTGCTGGCAGAACTTCTTGCTCTGGGAAGATCAGCTTTTCTATTTCCGTCAACCCCCTTTGACTGATTAGATGAGGCCCACCCACGTTATGGAGGGATATCTGCGTTACTCAAATTCCACTGATTTAAATGTCAATCTCACCCCAAAACACCCTCACAGAAACATTCAGAATGTTGTTTGAGCAAATATCTGGGCACCATGGCCCAGTCAAGTTGACACAGAATTAACCATCACACTACTCTGAGTCCTGTGTATCCATATTATTGCTTTAGGTTACATTTATGGAAGTGAAATCTCATAGGACATGTTTCTAAAGTGAAAAGTTTATGTAAAATTATAAGATCTTTAAATATAAAGCCCAAGTACCTCCTAGGAAGTTTTCTTTAAAAAAGAAAATTTACAAATTCACTCTACTGTATGAGACTACATGATTCTACAATTCTCCATACCTTCATGACCCCTGGATATTATTTTTATGAGCCTTAGGTACTATCTTTAAAAAAAAAAAAGGATTTGCTAATGTGATAGTCAAAAACTGGTATTTTACTATTTGATTTTGCATTTGTAATTTTGGTTATTGTGAAATTTAACATTTATTAGGATGTTTACTGACCACTGTAGTTCTCCCTTGGCTCTTGACCTCTTCGTGGTTTGCCAAGTTTTCTATTAGCCACTTTCAGACCAGTTAAATTTAAATATATGTTTTCACCTGTTCCAGTCTTCAAAAGGAGAGGCAATGTTCCAAACAGCACTGATTTACAGCTCAGCAAAAGGACAACCTTGTGAGCCCTGCATATACTTTTCCCACAGGGAAATCAGAGCCCATGAACATTCTCCTCCCGCTAGACCCTTTTCAGGTGTAACAGAACAACAGTAAGTGTGAGAAATAAACAATCTACAGACAGAAAGCGCTCAAGAAAAAAAGCAAAACCTATAATACAAAAATACCACCGTCACCCAGCTGCCTGTGGGATCTGCTCATCCTTTTGCATTGTGGCCTTAGGAGCGGAGGTGGGACAGATGGTCATTCTGTGGACCCCAGAGCCCACTGCTCCAGCCTTTTAGGGGTGAATTATTCGTATCACCTCAGGGCATCAAAGAAACAATTTTAGCATTGTCAACAGCATTTTCCGGCCCTGGCCCAACACTTTTAGAGAAAGATCTGACATTATTTTGCCATCAAACCAAGCTCAACTCCCTCTCTCAACAAAGGATAAGAAAGGTCATGGGAATAGCAGGTGTCTCACAGTCAATGCAATATGGCAGCGGGAGAGGGTACAATATGGTTCTTATTTTACCTACCCCCCGCCCCGAACCTTGGGCAGCTCTTGGAGTTATTGAAGGTCTAATAGCTCTCAAAACCCTCCCAACCCAACAGAGATGCAGCTTAGGTGGTCACTATTATTCTCTAATAAGCTAGGTTGCAAGAAAGAAAGAAACCAGAATCCTTGAAGTTTTGTACCTTGGTTATTTTAAGCCTTTTGGAGCCTGTTTCTAAGGGCTCTGTTTCCAGAAAATAATTAGCAGCAAATGGAAGCACTGCAGGAAAGCCTGGAGGACATTGGATGATGTTCATGGACAATTAACTAGGAAGAGTTTCTTGGAAAACTGGAACCAGCCTCTTGTACCTGTTCCATTTTCCTGGTTGTCTCCCGGTTGGGTGCTTGGAAGAGAAAAAATTGAAATTTGGCTTTCCTGGAGATTGGGAAGGGAGAGCACTAGTCATGGAATGGGAGAAGAAATATGGTATTTCTGTGATCTTCTCTCAGCAGCCATGGTTGTTCGGCTGCTCCCAGAGTCACATTCTACAGGGTCAGGCAGTTCAGTGTCTTAGTCTGCTTGAGCCACCATAACAAATATCATAGACTAGGTAGCTTAAACAATAGAAACTTGGGGCGCCTGGGTGGCCCGGTCAGTTAAGCCTCTGACTCTTGATTTTGGCTCAGATCGTGATCTCACGGTTCGTGAGTTCAAGCCCTGTGTCAGGCTCTGTGCTGACAGTGTGATGCCCGTTTGGGATTCTCTCACTCTCTCCCTCTCAAAACAAAGAAATAAAATTAAAAAAACCCCCAAAACCTAGAAACTTATTCTCTTCCTGTTTTGAAGGCTGGAAGTCTGAGATCAGGGTGCCAGAATGGTCAGATTCTGGTGAGAGCCCTCTTCCTAGTTTGCGGATGGCTGTCTTCTCACTGTGTCCTCACATGGGAGAGGGAGGTGGGAGGAGCTCTCTGGTGTCTTTTCTTATAGGGGATCTAATTCCATCATGAGGGCCCCGCCCTAATGACATCCTGTGAGCCTAATTATGTACGCCCCCTCCCCAAGGCCCGTCTCCAAATACCATCACACTGGGGGTTAGGGCTTTGACATGAATTTTGGACACAACTCAGTCCACAGCAGTGAAATTGATTGAAACAAGTTTGAGGTCCTGATGCCATGCTCCATTTCTCATCCTTCCTTCTCTCCCACATTTCCCGTCTGTTTTTTGTTCTTCTGTGTGTGGTGTTAGGTCCCGAGGCGTAGATACTGTCTGGTACCTTGTTAGCTAAGGTAAAACACTGAGGCTGTTGCTGTACGACTTCTCATCTTTCCTCATTATGAAAGCGATGTTGGCTATCTCTTTGAAACGTCTCAGTGTTTCTTTAGCATGGCCCACCAGAGTTCAGTGCCATAAGCCAGGCCAAGTACTCTGGTGAGCACAAAGAGAGCAACCTTAAGTCCTCCAGCCCATATGGGAACAACCTAGACACGAAGTGTTGCCAATGGCCACGTAGTAGGTAAGTATCTGTGGGCCACGTAGTCTCTTGTAACTACTCAACTCTGCCATCACACCTTGAAAGCAGCTGTAGACCATATGGAAATGAATGGAGCATGGCTCTTTTCCACTGAAAATAATGTACGAAAAATGGGTAGTAGGCCAATCTGGCCCATGGATCATAGTCTGCTGACCCCCGAATTACACCCTGTCCCTCAGTTTCTTGCTCACTCTTTGCTCCCTTCTCTGCTCCAGCGTTGGCCTGTCAAATATCTTTTTGATTACCTTCATTTCCTTTGTCCTTACAACCAGTTTCTTTGTCTCTATTTTTTGAAACTTTCTGCTACTGGTTAGTTCCAGTAGTCCCCCTATTTGAGGAATGACCCCTAAAGCCTTAATCTGGTGTGGGGTTTGTGAGCTGGCCACTTGTCTGTGGGAGGCAAAGGCCAATCAGAACGAGATGATGACTGAATGTTTTTCTCTCTGTTTCAGACTATTTCGGGAATTTGGATGCCCTTTACAGTGCATTACATCCCCGGGGAGAATCTGGAGCCCATAGATCAATGGCCATCAGTCTAATCCTGGTTGCCAGGCACCTGTAGCTATGGTAATCCACTAGGCATCTTGATTTAGATCTTGATTGCACAAATCTCTTTGGATAGGAAGAAGATGGCAGGTTGCTAACGAGCTGAAGTTTGACTTATCCAGTGAACAAAGATCAACCATGGCTGCTGAACATCTCAATCCTAGAAAGACAGATAGCCTTCCTTCATGTGTCAGCCCTCCTCTCTGCAGGATATTGAAGGATGAGCAGCCTGACAGGTGTTACTTTTCCCATAATGAGTTTCATTCCTGGAGCCTCCTCTGCCAATACCTACTGGGTCCCAGCCACCATGGTGCTTTGTGCCTGGATTAGGGTCCCTGCTCCCACCTTTGCCTTCTCAATCCAGCAGAGAGTGTGATCCTTTCGAAACAAATCAAGGTATCATTCCTCTGTTCAAGGTCCTGTAGAGGATCTTCAGAGTAAAAACCCAAATCTGACAAAGGCCTCCAAGGCCCCAGATGATCTGCCCTCCTGCTCTTTTCCTGCCCCATTACTGTTCCAACTGGATCTTCTCCAACTTTCCCTGCCACTGGCCCCACTGTAGCCAAAGTCTTCTCAATATTACCCAGAGGCTCCGGGCACATTCCATCCCCTGCATGGTTTGTCTGGCACTCCCTAGTCCCCTTACCCTGAGCAATTTTTCTCTAGGGCACTAATACTGATATACTATGTACTTACCTATTTATCTGTGTATTATCTCTCTTCTCCACTAGAATGCAGAACACGCTGAGGGCAGGGATGTAGTCTAGCTGATACTTGGTTTTACCCTTAGGACCTAGAACAATATGTAATACAGAACAAACCCTCCTGTTGTATTATATATGTGTGTGTGTGTGTGTGTGTGTGTGTGTGTGTGTGTGTATTTTAATAGATGAATGGGTTACTAAATGTAACCTGCGGATTTTTTTTCTGTGTTACAAAAATTCTTCCCTTAATAAATAATCCATGTGCATGGATGTGACCACTTTTCAGGAGATATAAAGTAATAGGACTAACTGCTTCCAAATCAGTAGTAACATTCTTTTTTATACTGTGCACTTCTCCATGGCACTACATTTTACCTTATTTCTTTGCTCACAGAAATGAGTAAAATACTTATTAAATATTAATAGGGAATGAGCTAGGTTGGCCTTTCCTGGCATGCATTCCATGGAACATTAAATCCAGGGAGCTGCTCTATGGAAGGAGGGCACTCTTAACGTATCAGTTTGGGACGAACTCAAATCATGACAGCTAATAATTATAAAAATTGACATTGATTGGTTGTTACTGGGTGTCAGCCTCCGTGCCACATGCGTTACAAACTCACCTCTTTAATCCTGTTTGTCCCACCCAGTTATAACACACAGTAGCATATTAAAGGCCCTGAGAAGTCCTGCAGTAAAGAAACTTGTTTAATTTTCTTTAGCCCAGCATTCCCCAAATTTATTTGCTTACAGAGCCACTTATTTTTCAGCACCCCAGGGATGCTTATTAACACCTCATGCATCTATTGTTCTGCAAAACACAAATTGGAAAATGCTGCTTTAGATAAGGGAAATAAGTAGGAAAGCAGAATTATGGCAAAACAGATTATTGCAAGGAACTAAATAAGCATTGACCTTAAGGGTCTTTTAAATTAAGACAGCTATCTGCTGGATGCCAGGTGATAAGAAACGATAGCATCTTTTTAGGCCCAGTGGCATAATCTCCCTTTAATTGTCCGAGAAAATCAAACTGTGTTTCTGAGGATCAATATGTACCTAAGGAAAACTTTTCCATACTCATGGGATAGATTCTAAGATTTGACTGATCTAAACCTTATCCATTAAAAAAAATGTTGGTTTGGGGACGCCTGGGTTAGCGTCCGGCTTCAGCTCAGGTCACCATCTCATGTGCTGACAGCTCAGAGCCTAGAGCCTGGTTCGGGTCTGTGTCTCCCTCTCTCTCTCTGCCCTTCCCCCGGTCATGCTCTGTCTCTCTCGCTTTCACATTCAAAAATGTTTGTTTGGGTCATTAGGAAGGGGTCCTTTTTTTTTTTTTAATGTTTATTTATTTTTGAGAGAGAGACAGACAGAACGAGAGCAGGGGAGGGGCAGAGAGAGAGGGAGACACAGAATCCGAAGCAGGCTCCAGGCTCTGAGCTGTCAGCACAGAGCCTGACGGGGGCTCGAACTCACAAACCGTGAGGTCGTGACTTGAGCTGATGTCAGAAGCTTAACTGACTGAGCCACCAGGCGCCCCAGGAAGGGGTCCTTAACATTGTCAGGGTGGGTAAAAATTGTGTCACTTTGGAATAGAAACTACCTAATTTGAAAGTAAGTTGAAGAAGTGTCTGTATGTATGCACAAGTGTGGACATACGTACACGTACGTGCTTACGTATGTGTGTTGTCAGAGCTTTTTCTGGCTGTAGAATGTGGTCTGATGTCTTGCAATACTGGTCGAGGCCCAGAAGGACTCCTTGTCCGGTTCTGTAGTCTGTTGAGTGTGGGCAAGGGGCTGCGAGTGGAGATGAAAAGGAAGAGAGATTGTTCCCTAGCAGACAAAAGAGCCCCGAGAATGGGTCCTACTGTCTTGTCTATTAAGAAAGGCATTCTTCCATCTGGCAAAGTCTGTATTCCTCTGTGAGTCTATTCTTCCTAAACTAAGTTTCCCTGAATGGATTTTTACACCAAGACTTAATGATTCTTGCGACCATCGTCTGTCATGATGATCCTTACAGTGATAATATGTTATTCGAGTTTCCTTGAGAAAGCCCCTGCTTTCTTGCTCTGACTGGGACACGAAGCATTCAAAGACAGTGAAGAAAGGCACGGGAAGAATAGGAACAAATTATGAATCTGGCACCATTTAACTCTCGCAAAAATCCACTGGAGTGCAAAAACGATTCTGTGCTTCCGTTTCGTCAAATAATCTCGTCTTCACTTTAAAAAGAAGAGGAAGTGACTTACGGACCGCTAGGGAAAAGTCTGAGCAGAAATTTCAAGTCTGAAACCACGGGGACCTCATTCACCGTTGTATGGGATACAGCACAGAGCCCAGAGAGTCCTGTGCGTCAAGGGGGCTCGGGAGATGTTGAGAGAAGGGCTAAGGCAAGGAGGAAATGTCGAATTATTCAGGACATATGCTTCTGTGTCTGTGACGCTGGGGTGTGGCACAAAAGAGTTCAGGGTGGGAATGAGGAACAGGGTACAAAACAGGAAACACGTATCAGACCCAGCTGTGTGCCAGGCACCGTCGTGGATGCCTCGTGTCTTTTAACTCATTCAATCCTACAACCACCATAGGGGGCAGATTTCATTACCCTCGTTTTACAGAGGAGGGCCTGGGAACATAGGTAATTGGCGACCTGTGCCGGATCACACAGCTGATGGTGGAGCCAGGACTGAAACCGCGTGGACACACTTGCGGGTCTGCGCTCCTGACCACTGGACGACACTGCCCGGGAAACGGCGCAAGGTTAAGGGCAAGGCTTGGAAGCCAGACCCTCTCTCCCATCACTTAGCCTCCTTAAGCCTTAGTTTTCTTACTTCTTACTTATTAGACGAGAACATCAATTCCCATCTCATGGGGGGTGGGTATGGGCTGAGAGGGGCAAGAGAGGGGTTACAAGGGGGCAGGAGGAACCTTTGGATGAGACAGACGTGTTCGTTCCCTCGATTGTGGTGATGGTTCCATAAGTGTCTACATATGTCAAAACTTAGCAAACTGCCCTCGTTATGCAGTGGGTGGCATTTCGTTCATACTTGGATCGAACTGTCCGCCAGCAAAACAGACTAATCCAGGATCAATCCAGCTTGTGCAGAGCTCCTACCAGTGCTTTCTAAACTGTGCATTGAGGGGACCCTGGGGCTGGAGGCTGAGGGCAGTGGTCGGGGCGGGTGGGGTGGGAATCACGTGGGTCGAGCTCAGCCTCCAGCTCTCCTTCCACTGACCTCGGTCACTGGTGGGGCTTGGTTTTCCCCGGGGAGGTTGCACCCAAGGGAAAGGAAGAAGAGGGCCAGGGAAGGGCGTGGTGGGGGGTCCCCTACAACCTGCCTCGGAACCAAACATTGGCATCGCATCCTGTGTCAGATAAGCTCCCCCGGGGGAGCGCTCGTGCCCCTGGCAATGGAGACCACGCACGAGTGCCCACGCTCCTTGACAGCCGTTCCAAGGACTGGGACACAAAAGGGAGTCCACGCGGTGTCATGAAGAGGTTCTTCTCGGTGCTGCCTCAGGGATTTGTCAAAGTACAGCACCCCAAGGCCCCTTCCCTGGGACTGAGTCGGGGCATCTCCACGCCCCTGGGGTGCGTCCAGGGGCTGTGCCAGCAGGACGCTGGTAGACTGGGCAGAGGGCTGGCTGTGGGCTAAAGTGCCCTGGCTCCAAGCGTGGCTCCCCTGTCTGTGTGACCCTCAGGCAAGTCATTAGTCGTCATGGACAATAGCTCCCTGTGGGTTAGACAGCGTGAGGGGCTGAATTGTGAGCCCCCTCCGCCACTTCCTGTTTTGAAGTCCTAACCCCCAGTACCTCAGCATGCAACCCTATTTGGAGGTAAGATCTTTAAAGAGGTGATCGAGTTAAAATGAGGCCACCGGGATGGGCCCGAAGCCCATGTGACTGGTGTCCTCCTGAGAAGACGAGGGGAGAGCACACAGATGTGTGCACAGAGGAGAGGCCATGGGAGGCCACAGAGAGAAGGCGGCCCTAACCCAAGTCAAAGACAGGGGTCTCAGAAGAGGCCAGCCCTGCCAACATCTTGAATTTGGACTTGCTAGCCTCCGGAATTGTGGGAAAATACATTCCTGTGGGCTAAGCCGCGCAGGCTGTGGGCTTTGCGACGGCAGGCCCGGCCCACTAATGGAGACGGGGACGCTGCGCCTAGTGCCTGGCACACAGCTGAGCCCCGCAAACGGGAGTCAGCATTGTTGTTATACTAACTGTTTGAACAGAATATGCAGGAAGCCCCGAGTACCCATCGCGGTGGCCGAGAGGAGATCGTGGTGTTTCACGTCTGGCTCGGGGCTGCTTTCCTGCAGGGATCGTTCTCCCGCTGTGCCCTGAAGGCTGGTGGGGGGGGGGGGTGTCTGTGGGCACAGGCAGAGGGGGCAGCGCTTGGTATTGAGAAGCAGAGCGACTCTCTCTGTCCTGGTAGAGAGCTGGTGCCGTGCGCAAGCCTGTCAGGTTATTTACGGTGCTGTGGACGGCCGGCATCTGGGGAGTGGTGCCCAGATGCGAAAAACTCCGACCAAGTGGGAAGGTGCTAGCAAGGAATCTGGTCACTGAGCTTCTAGGAGGCATTCTGAGCTCCTGGGGGTAATGTAAGTAAGACACCAGCGGAGGCCGTAGCCGGGAGGCAATGGGATGCGTTTGCCTACCTCGGAACGCTTTGGGGAGGTGTTCGGCGAGCCTCTCGCGAAGCTTCCTTTCCTTCTTCCCAGCCAGCCAGGGGCTCCCTCCTCCCACAGACGGTGCCTCCCTGGGTTGTGAGACGGAGCTCACGTTTCACTGGGCTTGCTGGCCGTCTGTCCCACTGGACCTGCGGACGCCGTGACGGCAGGGGATTTGCAGTTTCCGTCTCTGTCTCCTTGGGGGTGCTGAATACATGCTTGTTCGTTTGAGTTTCTGAATACAGGTCTCATACTATTAGCCAACACTTAACTCTAAGATGTTTGTTCACTCTGAGCCGGGCCCTGTTCTGTGCACCTCAAAGTTAGTAACTCATTGGGGCGCCTGGGTGGCTCCGTCGGTTGAACGTCCGACTTTGGCTCAGGTCACGATCTCGCGGTCTGTGAGTTCGAGCCCCGCGTCGGGCTCTGGGCTGACAGCTCGGAGCCCGGAGCCTGTTTCGGATTCTGTGTCTCCCTCTCTCTCTGCCCCTCCCCTGCTCATGCTGTGTCTCTCTCTCAAAAATAAACATTAAAAAAGAATAATAACTCATTTAATTCTCTAACTGCCCCCTTTGAAGTCCCTGCTCTCAAGGCACGGGAGGGTCAGCGCTTACCCAGGGCCTCATGCCTCCTCGGAAGGAGGATTCAGACCCAGGCTATCTGGCTCCAGAATTCAGCCACAGGACATCCTGTCGCCACCCTGGGGTCAGTGGTCACTTTTGGCAATGCTTCCCTTTCTCACCGAGGATTCTTAACCTTTTATATAACCTCCTGCATTCTGGTGATGTCTATGTGCTCTTTCCTGGAATGCCGCTTTTAACGACGTTAAAAACATAAAATGCGTAGGATTACAAAGGAAACCAATTATAGTGAAATACAGCTATTGAGATATTAAAAATATCCTAATGTGTTCATTTGCAAGATGATAATATACGCACCTCTTTATTAACATGTGAAATGACAAGAGCTAGCAGTAGGTTTAATAGCTACTGTGATTCCCAGTCGTCAGTAGTATTTGGAGAGATCACGAAGTGAAATTTGGAGACATTCGCAATAACGATAAAGCGATACTGAAGATGCCTGAGATTTCTGTTGGTGACAAAGTCACAGGCACTTCTCGCACGGTTATGGGTTGTTGTCTGCGTTCATACTAGAAGGAAAGGGCAAATTGCAGTGAGAAATTAGTAAAAATGAGAATGTATATTTTCTATCATCCAAATACACAGGTCTCCTCTAAATTCAAGAACTCTGTGTGGACTCCAGGTCAAGGACCGCGGTTCTGGACACTCTAGATGTGGACCAGCAGAATCAGCATCACCTGGAAGCTTGTCGAAAGAGAATGTCACCCCCACCCCAGACCCACGCATCGCAGTCTGTTCTTCAACAAGATCTCCGGGTAATCTGTGTGCACATAATGATTTGAGAGGCAAGGCAAAACAAAAACTTGACCAAGCCTGCTTGGGTCAGACCAGCTAAGAGCTGAGTAGTTGATCAGTATCAAAAAGGTATGATTGTAGGTGTGTTTCCTACCGTTCTCTCTGCTTTTTGTAACTTCCACCCCAGGGTGGGGGATAATTTCATTGATTGGTGACATTGGACAATGGCTACTGCTGGTATGTATAGCTTCTCGGTCTCCCCTTGGGATCACCGTCCCTTGGGCGGGTGTTTTATTCTCTTTACTTGCCTCCCCCGGGTGATGGGTGGATTGACAGGCGGGTTCTGTTCCTTGAAAGGGGTTAGTGGGAAGTTGTCTACTGTTTCACCTGTGACAGGGGGCACGTTAGTATGCTTCGCACGGAGGAATATTTTGGATCTTAGACCCAAGTCCAGTTCTCCAAGCCAGCTTCACCAGCATCAGAACGGAAATAGCAATTTAATTTTTTTCCCGGCCCTATTCCTTAATTGGTTCCACAATTTCTGAAGAAGGATTTAATTAATTAGTCCCCTCAAATCCTAACAATGCTGATTGTTGGGAAACATACAGCCAAGCGTATGAAAGTCTAAGAGTGCGTTTTTGTAATAACCTTGTTCCTGGATCATTTCTATGGTCCTGCTCTCGTTTTTTCCTTCTATTTCCCCCTTTCTTTGAATCTGTGTTCTCTCTCTGTTATGGTATCTTGTTCTGTTTTCTCTATCCTTATAAGCCTTTTAAAACCATTTTTAGAATAGGGTAGGGCACAGATTCATAAATAAAGACCTAACTATGAAAGCAAGTAAATATAAATCTCAGTAGGCACAGGCTAAACCTACGTGGGGGCCATTGCATTGCACAACTGTGGGGGATGCTATTCTTATTGTTTATGTAAATAGTGCTCTTTGAGCACCAACAGAGCACAAGGTGAATAGTGAAATTATGCAACGGTGGCTGTGGTCCAGGACTTTGGACAAATTTAGTCTCTGTAGACTAGTTGGCAATGCGTTACCGAAAAATGATGAAGAAGTTTCTAGTAACCAAGGGCATTTGGGGTAGGCTGTTCATTTGTAAAACTGTTCTTAAAACATTCCAAAAATGTTCTACACTCTCGGGATACATGGATGAATGGAGGTGGCCTCCTTCTTCACTTAGCTTAGAGTATTCGATGATTTGAAAGCCAGGAATTGGAACACGGCAGGGGGACAGGATCGGGACATTCTCCTGCCAAATGAGTCCAAATGCTTCCCATTGCAGGTAGAGTGCCTTACTTGGGCTCCTGTGAGCTGCACGGTCCAGCTGTCCCCACCTTTTTACCTGCCTTCCCCGCCACAGTCACTTCCCTGTTCACTAGGCTTCGGCCACGTGGGCTATTCCTTGGCGCCAACAACTGCCCAGACTCCGTTCATCCTCAAGGCTGTCGGCATATACTCCTCCCCCTGCCTGGAACACCCTGCCCTGCCAGCTTTACCAGTCCGGCGCCAGTCATCATCCTACAAGGCTGGACTCAAATGTCACTCTTTCGGAGAAGCCTTGGCTGGCTCCTCAGACCAGGCTCCCTTCCCAGCCCCTACCGTGTTGTGGATGGGTAGCTGTTTCCGTCATCATTTCTTTAGGGTCGTTTTTCCTACCAGACCGTAAGCTCCTGAGATCATGGGCTGTGCTCGTCCTGTTGATTACCACTTTATTGCCAGCTAGGCCTGCAGTGCCCAGCACAGAGTAGGGCTTCGTTGAATAATCTGCTGAATGAGTAAATGGAAAAAATGGAAAGAAGGCCCCTGGATACTATTGAAATGGTGGAAAAGATATTGAATGAGGCAAATGTAAATGTGAAGCGGAACATGTTTATGTCATTTTTAAAAAGAAGGGAGAAGATGAGTTCCACTCATTGCCTGAACATGTTGAGAGGCCGTTGTACGTGAGTTGGGCCAGCTGTGGGGTTCACTGTAGGAGATGAGCAGCTCTCCCATTTTCCAGAAATGCCAGGTGTTGGAAGATGGGTTAAAACTGCATAAAAAGAAGAAAAGTTGGACATGAACAATTTTCTGAATTTCGAGAATAATGAAATTTGGACAAGAAAGGCAGCATGTCCTAGTGGTGAGGAGTCAGACATTGGGTTCAAAGTCTTACTTTACTGCTTACTAGCTCTGTGACCTTGGGCAAATTACCTATCTTCTCTGTGTGTCATTAAAAGAGAGAGAGGGAGAGAGAGAGAGAGAGAGAGAGGCTCCTGGGTGGCTCAGTTGGTTAAGCGTCCTACTTCGGCTCAGGTCATGATCTCATGGTTTGTGGGTTCAAGCCCCATATCGGGTTCTGCACTGACAGCTCAGAGCCTGGAGCCTGCTTTGGATTCTGTGTCTCCCTCGCTCTCTGCCCTTACCCCGCTCACACTTTGTCTCTCTCTCTGTCTCTCCCAAAAATAAATAAATAAACGTTATAAAAAAATAAAGGAGAGAGAAAGAGGATAATAATGGCACCCACATCATAGGCAGGGTGAATATGTAATTTATTATTTCACCCCAGACACTTTTGAGAACAAAGCGTGGGGGAACTATCAATAATTTTTGCTGGGATAATAGGAGTAAATTGGTACTACACCCCACACAGGAAGAGGTAGGTCATTCTACTCATGAAGTGTTAAAAGGATTAAAGAAATTAATGCATGTAACTTACTTAGAGGCATGCCTGACACACATTAGTGCTCAGTAAAGACTAGTTATTACCGTTAAGAAGCGATAGAATCTTCCTGGAGACTTTAGGAAAAGATGCACAGTTGATTATATGGGATGGAGCTTATAACTCAGGGTGCATTAGGATCTAATTGCTTGACTTTTGAGCCCTTCTTTCTTTTTAATCGTTAGTCGAAAATGAAGTACAGTACCCCTAGAAAAATGTACGTATAAGAACTGTGTAGCTTACTGAGTTACCACAAATTGAGCAATCCAGAAACCACCCTGTTACCATTACCCAGATTAAAAAGTAGAATATTGCAGACCTCCAGAAGTCCCCCTGTTATCCCTTCCCAGCCACCAACCCATTGCCTCCGCCCCAGGAATAACTAAAGTTTCCTGACTACCAACCAACTCCACAGACGAGGCTTGCCCACTTTTATTTATTTGTTCTATTGCTGATGGATATTTGGTTAACTTCCAGTTTCTGGGTATGATGAAAAATGCTGCTACAACCATTCCTATATTTTGGGGGCACGCAAGTGTGTATTCTGTCGGGTATATGGTCTGCCTGGGAGCGCGATCATTGAGCTACAGGGGGTGCGTTGTTCAGCTTTCGTAGATTCTGCCGAGCAGCTTCCCAAGGTTGTTGGGACAAATTCAGTCTTGCACCAGGGTTTATGAGAATTCTGGCTGCTCTCATTCTCACCACTGTTAGGCATTGTTGATCTTTTTGATTTTAGTCATTCCGGAGGTTATCTCCTTCTGCATTTTTGTTTTTGTCTTTGTTTTTAAATGCTCACGAATTCTACCTGATTGTAACAACAGACTCCTCATTTTCTGAGAGTCTACTAAGTGTCTGGTTCTGAGCCGGTGCTTTGTAGCTAATACTTCATACAGTCCAGGCAAGAGCCCTCTGAGTGAAGTGTTCTTGTCCTCATGTTAGAGGTGAGGACCAGAGAGATCGAATCACTTTCTCAAGGCCACAGAGATGTTACATGGCAGGGCTCTGGTCTTGTTTGGTCAGGTTTAGTTTGATCCTGGAGCCCAAGCGCCCTTCTGACTATACAGTGGGGTTGACACCGCAGGGGCGAAGATGGAGGAGAAAAAATGGTGACATCGGTAGAACCGTAAGGACAAACTGAGTCCAGCAGCTGCCCTTGGGACTTCCTGTGTGCCAAGTTCTGGGGCTACAAGTGGTCTCCTGGTCTCACCACAGGGCACTGTGTGTACTTCCCTCCCAAGCCTTTAGAGGTCTGTCCTTTCTTCGTTCCCAAGGGACAAACACCTTAAGAGTGCTGGGCCAGAAAGCTGGAATGAACACCCCGTCCTGGCCACAGATCGGCTTGTTCTGTTCTCCTCCTGCTTCTTTATGCAAGAGGACCCATCCTTTGTTTGAAGGGCTGCCTTGAGTTGCTCCCCATGGAGGGGGAGGAGGGGCTCGGGGCTCTTCCTTTGCCCAGGTGGTGCTGATCTCATTGCCCTGCCTCTGAGCGACGAGTCCCATCGCCATCCGCGGCATCCGGAGGCTGGGATGCTGACCTCTGGGTAGAAGCTGCAAAAGTGGGGACCACGTTTGGGGGTGGCCCCCTTCCCCTGAGGTCTTCCTGAGGTTCCCCACGTTTCCTCCCCTGTCACAGATCTGGATCTCCTTGCAGCCACCTTCTCTGTCTCTGCCACGCTGACCTCTGCCATGTGCCCTGAGTACACTGTTCTATCA
Source organism: Panthera pardus (assembly GCF_024362965.1). NCBI lineage: Eukaryota > Metazoa > Chordata > Mammalia > Carnivora > Felidae > Panthera > Panthera pardus. Next base: position 145,957,564 of record NW_026526721.1, on the reverse strand, counting down.
CATGTGACGGGAATATGGCTGAGCCACCTGGAGGCTTGCTTCCAACCTCCGAGCTCCCAGTCTACCCAGAGATCTGAAAAACTGGACACGTCTTTAATTTAGGTATTGGCAACCCTTCACATTGTAAAATAAACATAACTAGTAAAACCACCAAAACAAACAAGTCAGTGAATCATTTATACGGCAACCATTGCCTTGGTCAAGAAACAGAACGTTGCCAACCACCCCAGAGGCCCTCACGTGCCCTGCCCTGTCACCACCCCTCATCCTCCCCAAAGCACCCACTCCCTCACTCGTACAGCAATCACGTCCTCGTGTGACTGTGTGTAGTTTCATCACTGACGTGTGCATCCTTAGCCACTAGAGCAGATTTCTCTTTTTGACGATGCTGCAGGTGTTTACGTAGACAGTGAGATGCTCTACAGATCATCTCTCATTCTTTGCTTCCGCTGTCTCTCCCGCACGCTGGTTTTTTCCATTCTGCTTCTGCTTGCAAACTATATGCTGCCCTTAGGGCTCCCCGCCTCCCACAGCCACTGGCTTGTGTTTTCTGGTTTCCCATTTAGACTGCCTTTTTTTCCTTTGGGGAGCAGCCTTTGAAAATCCTGGTGAATACAGTTCTGTGTCTCCTACTCCTTGCCTCCTGCCTTTGTGTGTGCTTACAGTAACCTGTTTCCTCCTTGGCTCTTGGGAGACTCCATTTTGCCCTTCAAGGCCTAGGGCAAATGCCACTTTGTCCATGAGCCCTTTCCTAACTCGTTCCGCAGACTCATTTCACTTTCCTGTGTGTCCCCAAAGCCTCTCTTCGCCAACTGCATTTTCTGTGTTCCCTTGACTGTGTGGTAATACTGTGCTTGAATATCGGTCTGTCAGGTTGACCGGGTCGTGAGGTCATAGTAGGTGATCAATAAATGTCTCTTGAGAGAATAAGGACTATAAAGGCCTATGCAAATTCTCTATAATAAAGTTATTACACGGAGCGAGAGCTTACGGAAATAATAAACTGGGAGTGGGCAGAAGCAAGCTTATTTTTAGCTGCAATTGTCATGTAGCAAACCCACAGGATACATGAAAAACATGGTCAGAGAATGTGGGGAGAGGGGATGGTGGGGATACTCCAAGGAGATGAAATAATGCTCTAAAGCAAGCACAAATTGTGAGCTAGGAGACGAATTTGTGGCTTTTTCCCTGTTACTTTTAATTAAATGACCTCTTATAGTTTAGTAGAATCCTTAAAATGTGTCAGCCACATCTTTTTTTTTTACAACTAAAGCAGTACATGGATGATGGTTAACAAATATTCAAACAGTGAAAAGGGGCACAGAACATAAAGAATAAAGCTTTCTTCCCCACCATACCCTTAAACCACTTGTCTAATTTTCTGGACTCCTTTAAAGAAAATTCCTAAGTACTTTCTTCAACCGCCATAAAGCACTTCAAATATTTACTTGCCCTAGAAAGGGGGTGGTTCTGAGTGTGGACTTTGGCATCAGTCAGATATGGGTTCTAATCCGCTACTTACTTCCTGTTGACCTACCGGAGGCAAAATTCCTCCATAATCTTGAATTAAATTTTGATTTAACTACCCTGGAATCTTAAGGATGATAAAAGTTTACTTTTTCTTGGGGCGCCTGGGTGGCTCGTGGGTTCAGCCTCCGACTCTTGGTTTCGGCTCAGGTCACGGTCTTGGCAGTTCGTGGGTTCGAGCCCCACACTGGGCTCCGCACTGACAGTGTGGAGCCTGCTTGGGATTCTCTGTCTCCCTCTCTCTCTGCCTCTCCCCTGCTCACTCTCACTCGCTCTCTCAAAAGAAAGAAATAAACACTTTTTTAAAAAGTTTACTTTTTCTTTTTTCATGCCCCTTCTTCTTGATGTTGTTTTTGCTTAATCTCTTGGACGGAGAGTCAGAGAACCTGGATCTTATCTTATTTCATTCGTTTAGTCTCTACATGATCTAAGGTGGGACCCTCAGCCCTTTCTCTGTGTGACCTTGGGCAGCCCCTAAGCTCTTTCGGTCTGAGCTTCTTCATGGGAAGGTAGGTGGTTTCTACTAGATGGGTCCTTCCAGCTCTAAAATCCCATGGCTCCGTAGTTCAGTGATGTGATGGATTTCATGAAGCCACTCTCTTGCTTTCCTCCATGACCTGGAGTACACACGCACCCAGGTCCTAAAGTCCTTCCTGGAGACTGGAGTCGCGTGCCTTTCCTTCCCTCGGAAGGCTGTCGTGGAATTAATGAATTAATACCAGTACCCCTTTGAACTCTCCAATGTGGGAGAAGGGTGATGGGTAGAGAAACCGTTGCTTATTATTATTTTTAGAAAGAGCCTGAAGGGGGCTGTGACAGCACTGTCAGCAGTAGGCCTGCAGCTATCTACTTAACCGGAGCTTTCTTGTCTCAGCCATCCTGCCTGTTGATTGGAAATCGTGGGAGCACTCGGGAAAAGATGGTTCTGTGGCTCAGGGTGACAGAAGAACGGAAAACAAGTGGTCCTTCCAGAATATTTATGGGTCACTTTATGTTCCCCAGAGCGTGCAGGAAGGCATGTTGCAAAAATACATGTTTAAATCAATACTCGGGATATTTTTTGCAGGGCTCACTGTGATTTAGGCTTTTTAAATATATGTAATGCCGTATTTCTAGCACACTGGGAGATAGAGAATCCACTTGGTTCTTTTATGTGAGGATGGTAAATCACAGAGCTGTAATAGAGATGTGAAATGGGCATTAAGCGAAAAACAAGCAGGCAGAGATGAACCCTTCTGAAGTGTCATAATCTATTTCAGTTTTCTAAATGAAATTGGGTTTTCCCGGTGAGCCTAAAATATAGTTTCTCATCTCTAGCTGATACAAGCTCTTCACAGTGGGAGGGGAGAGGGGTGTGTATGTGTGGAGGGGGCTGAGGAGTGGGGGAGACACCGAAAGTGGGGGGAGACTGGAGAGAAGAAAAGCGTCTTTTAGTAAATCTAATGCAATGTGAAGCTGGAAATAAAGCTGGCTCATCACAAGCTGCAGCAAAATTACTCCAAAGGACTTCTGCAGGCATTTCACAGAAAAGGAAATCCAAAGAGCCAGTAAAGCTTACGAAAAGGTGCTTGACATCACTAGTCCACAGGGACGTGTAAATTTTAACCACAACAAGATATCACGACATACCCAATAGAACGGCTAAAATTAAAAGGACTCACCACACCAAATATTCGTGAGATGCGCGTTGGTAAAATGACTTTGCGCAACTATTTTTGGAGTATTGCTTGGAGGTAGATCAAAGCTAAACCTACGCCTATCTGATGGCCTAGAAATTCTACTACAAGGCATGTGTAAGACCTTTCATATCATCTTTATTCACAATAGCCTCAAACAGGAAACAAATGACCAGCAACAGTATAATAGATAAATGAAGTGTGCTATACTTACGTGCTACACAGCAAGAAGAAAGACCGCATGGCTGCTGTATGCAGCGATATGGATGATGCTCACCAATATAACGTTGAGTAAGCCAGATTCAAAAGAACCTTTATCGTGTGATTCCACTATACGAAATTCAGGAATAAGCAAAATTAATCTATGGTGATAGAAATAAGACCAGTGGTTACTTTGGGGAATGATTGGGAGGGGCATGAGGGAACCTTCTGGAGAGTTGGAAATGACCTATATCTCAATTTAATTGGTGGTGACACAGGTGTAAGCATATGTAAAAGTTTACTGGGCTTTATACACTATATTTGTGCTTCTTTGTCAATCAAATATGTCAATCAAAAAGGAAAAAAATCAAATCCATTTGGCTCTAAATTTCTGCAAATTAGATTCTACTGATACTTTCTGGGAAAAGGAGACTTGCCTGTGTCTTCCCATTATACTTTGAGCTCTTGAGGGTATTCAATGTCATTGCCAAATCCACAATGCTTCGGCACATGACACGCCCACTGAATAACTTCACTAAATATTTAGGTCCTGGGTTCTGCCTTCGGTGGACCCCCCCCCCCCCCCCCCCCCCGCCAGGTTGAGGTGAAGTTCATGGCTTTTGACGTGTTCCTTCCTTTCAGGATATGAGTAGCTTTATTTCTCAAATCTTGTCCTTTCTTATGGCCTCCAGGAAAGGGCATGTTTTACACCGGAAGCACATGGACTTTAGAATCAAATAAATTAAGCCTCCTAGCTCTGCCACTCCCAGCTTTGTAATTCAGGTGATTTACTCTGTCTCTCTGGGTCTAAGATGAGGTCAATGACATTTACATTGCGGGCTTATGATACAGGTTACAATTATAGTTTTGGGAAGGCTGTTGACATAGCCTACCTAGTACCTAGAAGTAGGTGCTCAATCAGTATTAATGATCTCACCTGTTGTTTTCTTTTCCATAATCGGAATTAGCATACCTGAAGACCTGGCAGAATTTCCAGGAAGTGGCATTTCTCTGCTTTTCCACAGTTCACGTCCCAACCGTCCCAACCGTATGGACACTTCCACTCTGAAATTTTGTTGATTATCTGGCCTGTGTGACACAGAAACCAATTCCCAGCTGCCCTCTGAGAATTATCAAAACCTTTAACGGAGGTCAAAGAATCCCTTTAAGGTTATGGAGGGTAAGGAAATCTAGAAGTATTACTCTATCCTTCCATGTCTCTTCGTGCACTTCCTGAGAACTTTTATAACTGTCCACTTTAAAAGTTACTCCACATCATTTATTGGATGCTCTGGGGGCAGTCTATGAACTAAAATCGAATGCATAGAACATGCCCCAAATCTATCATGATGAGAAGATTTAAATGTACACTTATGCCAACTGAACTTCAAAATCCTTTCCCCATGATTTCCTCATGTTTCCCCAAAGACCAATAGGAGGTTGTTAAAATGAAATCAGGTCGAAGGAATGCGCTCCTAGTTTTAATTTGAGGGGAAAAAGAAACATTAAACCATATGTAATTATGAAGTCAATTGTCCTGAGTTTGGATGCTTTCATTCTAATGAAGGTTAAAATAGTTGAGTGTGGACAGTGAAGAAAATGAGAATCTCCTGTTAATGGTTCTTGAGAACTACCCAGTCTTGCTCAGGCCCAAACGGGAAAGAATAAAGTAAGACACGTCTTGTGAAAGTTGTTGGGCAAGGCACTGTTCTTCTCAACTTGGCTATTCTTTTCTCTCTTTTTTAAATTAAAAAAAAATGTTTTTATTTATTTTTGAGACAGAGAGAGACAGAGCCTGAGCAGGGGAGGGGCAGAGAGAGAGGGAGACACAGAATTCAAAGCAGGTTCTAGGCTCTGAGCGGTCAGCACAGAGCCTGATGCGGGGCTTGAACTCATGGACTATGAGATCATGACCTGAGCTGGAGTCGGACGCTTAACCGACTGAGCCACCCAGGTGCCCCACAACTTGGCTATTCTTTTTTCTTAGCCAACTTTTTTCTTAGCCAACGATTGCATAGACAAGTATTTCCCAAATTCTTCCTTAAGGGAAACATGTCCTGCTACATGCTCCCATGGCATCCCATGGACAAGGAAGTTTGGGCATCCCAGAGCCTCCTTGGAGATTTACATTTACGTACATGCAATAAATTCCCCGTGTTGTTAAATCAGCTTTTCTACAAATGATTTGAATCCTCGAGTCCCATTTTGATTTAAGAGTAATGGCCTATGGAGTACAATGTGGAAGATCTTGGCACAGATATATGCTGTCAGTGACTAAAATCTAAAACTAAAAGTGTCTTTTCCCACAAATGTCACTATCGTACTTGGTTTTCTAGAGCTTTTATAGAGCCTATTAAATTAAAATTATGAACTTGCCCAATTTATATCCAATTATATTATCTCTACAACTTAAAGTCTATCATCAATCCCATATGAAACCTATTATTTTGCTCTCTCTATTCATTTTGATTAAACCTAATATTCAAGATTCAATTATGTAAATAAAGTAAGGCAGTGTTTACCAATCTTGTTTCCATTTGGAAACGTTCCCTTATTAGCACAGCCTCTAACGCCCATTTTGGGCATATAAATCCATTTTAGTGTGCATGCATCTTTTCTGGAATGCGCACTTCTCATCCTGATTTCTCATAAGGAGCATTCTGTGAACTCCCGGACATAGTAAGAGGATCACGGCCTTAGAGGCAGCCTGATGTAGGTTTGAGTTCAAGCTCCGAGCCAAGTCGTTCTGAGTTGCTTAGTCTCAGTTTTCCCATCTTTCAAAAATATTTCTTTATTTGTGTATGCATGCAATAAAGAAATTTCTCATGATGTTCAATCAGTGCTTCTCCAAATGATTCGAATCCCAGAGTCCCATTTTGATTTCGAGTAATGGCCTATGGAGTACGGTGCGGAAAATCTTGGTATAGACACATGTTGTCAATGACTGAAATCTGCAACTAAAAGCGTTATACACAATGTTACATTAGTTTCAGGTGTGCAACATAGTGATTCCACAACTCTATGCATTACGCTGTGTTTACAAGTGTAGCTACTGTCTGTCACCACACAAGGCTATTACTATACCATTGGCTATACTCCCTATGCTGTGCCTGTCATCCTTGTGACTCACTCATTCCAGAACTGGAAATCTGTATCTCCCACTCCCCTTCATCCGTCTTGTGCCCCCTGCCATCTTTAAAGTCTGGATATTAAAACTTACCTTAGATTGTTGGTGTAAGGATTCAAGGAGATTTTCTATCTTCTTTCTCTCTATCGATCTATCGATTTATCTAGTCTACTCTCCTCTCTCAGTTTTACATCATCCTCCATTGCACACAATTACTTTATAAATAGCTTCACTCTTTTTTTTTTCTGGTTGGAGTTGATGACCTAGAACGTGTGTTGTCTTTTCCTCTCATCCTAATTATCTACTGTTTAACGCACACATTGAATTGAGGTTTTCTTCCTGTATAAACAGCCATTATGAGTAGCCACTGACGTGGATATATGGATATATAACTGACAAAGCCAAGTTTAGATTTGTTTCCTGCCCTGAATATTATTTTTATAATTCTCTGGCTCTAATTTTTAAAAGTCACCTTGGTCCTGAAGTTGTAGGTGGATATTGACTGTCAGGTCTCTCTTCCATAGGTTGTCGGGTCATTGTCATCTGCAGCCGTTGTTTTCTCTGTGTCATATGCTGAAGATGTAGCTGATGAAGATTTGGTTCAGTTTCCGGAGGGAAAAATGAATATCCGAGGGCAGTAAAGGGACACATTTCAGATTTCAGATTCCAACCTACAGTTGCAAAGGAACGATATCGATGCTCGTCGGGGGCTTGTTCTGACTCACCCATTTTTTTTTCAGAAGAGAGCTCCAGACTGTAGCAGCGGCTTGGTTACCGAGCAAATTGTCTTGAAATAAGCTTTCAGTGGTGAGTTAGAGTCTGGCCAGATTCTTTGCCTCCTCTTTAAACATGCTCCATAGAGTGTTTGTTCTGCAGGAGGGTTGACTCAGACACTTTAAAGACCAGGAAAGTAAGTGGAGTGTGTGCATGCAGGTGTGTTTGAGACACGGGGGAGAATGCGGGCGCGTGTGATGTATGTGTTTGTGTGCTCTCAAAAAGGCAGACAAACTTATCGAGGGTGGAAATTTGCAGCGCAAATTAAGGTTCTCAAGCTTCTTATTCTTTAAGTCTGTCTTTCAGAAGGCAGAGAAAGGCCCTCTTTCCTTTGTCAGAATCTGAATGGTGGGAATTTGCTAAGACAGGACATTTTCTTGAAGAAATACCCAAAATTGACTTCACAAATCTAGTCTGAGAGAGGTTTTTTTTTTTTTTTTTTTTTGTATTCTTCTGGGTTGGCACCTAATGTTCCACTGTTTGCTGTAAGGATCAAAGCGACTATTATTTTTGAAAGTGGCTACTTTGTAACCAAGAAGTTGTCTGCCAACCCAGAAAACCTGGATACCAGCAGTATTTATCTGTGGAAAGATTATCATTAGAAAGAATTTTCTGAAAGTTCTTGAAATTCTCTTTATAATGATCTTTCCCTGAAGGACGAGGAAGGGAGAGCAAATACTGTTATTGTGTAAGTCATGAGGATTGTTCCATGAAAGCCACCTTGAATGGGTCACTTGATGTGATCACAAGAATGTTTTTGCCAATGGAGGAGAAAGTTGTAATGGTTGGGAAAACTACATAATATGAGAAAAGTGGCGTGGGACATATGATGAGATAACTTGTGAAGTACAAATTTGAACTTGACCTTCAAAAAAAAATCAGCCTAGTAACGTGTCAGTGGCACACTTGTCCATCAACAGCTCTGTTTGTATAGTCTCAACACTCAGATTCTGATCTCTCAAACTCTTACACCTTGAAAAAGAACAAGAATTCTCTGGAAATTATTTGATTCCAACCTTGGATCAGGGTTTCTCAACTTCTGCACCACTGACATTGAGCCCAAATGTCAGTTTGTGGGGGCTGTCTTGTGCACCGTGGGATGTTTAGCGATATCCTTGACCTCTACCCTCTAGAAGCCCAAAGCACCCTTGGGGTGGGGGTAGACTTACCTCTGCTTGAAAACCACTATTTACTCTTGGGAGTCAGAGAAAATAGGGATAACTCTGGGACATACTATGGTTACCAAGGAATAAGAAAGTTTCTAAGAACACCAGAGAAGTTCATTTAAAAAGGTCATTACAGGGACATAGCATATTATCAGTGTTAGCGATAATGGTAATAATAATAATAGCCAGTTGAAACTAGCTGGATTTGTAAGTACTCATTATAAAAATTTTGTTATTATACACCAATTTATTATCCCGTTCTCTTACTGATGGATGCTGGTTCCAGTTTGGGGCTATTACGAATAAAAATGTATGGCCATTATTGTACAAGTCTCTTTGTGATCTTTTCATTTATCTTGGGTTTTCATTTATCTTGGGTAAATATGTTGGAGTGGAATCTCTGAGTCACGGTGTAGGTGTGGGTTTAACTCTATAAGAAACCCCAATTAGTTTTCCGAGATGGTGGCAACATGTGTATGTTTTTGATACTGCCAACACACCGGGTCAGTATTTCATAAGGACACGGTGATAGGAGCGGTGTGTTGTTAAGGCGAAACTTAAAGAAACGTGGATTTGGGGAGAGAAAACCTAACCTCAGAAATGAAAGACCTGGCTGTAAGCGTCCCATAATTCCATTAGCAAAACCTTATGACAAAAATGTATTCAGCCTCGTCATCAGAATATTGCCAAATGAAATCCTATGCTCTGGCCAAAAGTGAACGGGTCATCAATCTGGCATCTGCCTTCTAAGCTTTTCTGAGATGGAGTTCATATCTTTCTGGGTCTCGTAAAATTACTAAAACGCTAGGAAATCTTTAAATGGTGTACGGTAAGATTACTGAAGCCCCAGGATGCCACAGAACTTGGAACTCTGAAAAGGATAGGCACTTGGGGGGAAAAAACATTAAATCCATGATTTTAGCATATTTAGAGCCATTTTTCTTTTTTGGTGAAAGAGTTTTAAGTAGCTTTGAAGTCATTGTATTTTTTGTTTGTTTTGTCTGTTTTTTAAGGCACTGAAAGCTTTCAGAGGAATCAGCCATACTAAATTTGTAATTGTAGTTTAAACTATATAAGGGAATTGAATTAATCAAACTTGTAATCAGTGACTAAATGCTTTTTGAAAAAAGGCTTTCAAAGTGTCTTTTATTAGATATATGAGTGTAATCAATTGAGCATTAAACGTAATACAAATAGTGTATGTTCCTTTTCACACATAAAAGCCCCACAGACATTAAAGAGAGAGCTTAACATGGTCTTAATTCCTGGAGTTCTTAAACTTTGTCTCACTGAGTAAGATAAAGCAGTTGAGTCAATAATAATTAGGCATTTACTCCTAAGGAGTGGGGTCTTTTTTTTTTTTTAATTTTTTTTTTTTTAACGTTTATTTATTTTTGAGACAGAGAGAGACAGAGCATGAACAGGGGAAGGGCAGAGAGAGAGGGAGACACAGAATCGGAAGCAGGCTCCAGGCTCTGAGCCGTCAGCCCAGAGCCCGACGCGGGGCTCGAACTCACGGACCGGGAGATCGTGACCTGAGCTGAAGTCGGACGCTTAACCGACTGAGCCACCCAGGCGCCCCAAGGAGTGGGGTCTTAAGAGCTAATTAGCCAATGAGAAATAAGTTTCTCATTCTGATATAACAACCTTGAGGGAAATGGATGACTGTGGAGATTTTGTAAGCTATGCATATCTGGAATAATCTCTGTGGGCCAACATTGCGTGCCCATTGAGACCGTGGCCCAAGATGCTTCATTAAGTTGGTCCTGAAGGCCCACTACCCCCAACCAGAACTTTGAGACTCCCTCCCCCTTGGCCACAGGTGGGAATTACAGACAGATAGGACTGAGCGATTTCAGTTCTTTCTTCCTTGCTTCCTACATCCAGTGAATAGAACTCATTTCCTTTCGTAGAGACTGGTGTCCAGAAGGTGCCCATCACATCCCGTGTAGGAGAGTTAAGGATACTCGGGTCAGTTGTTTCCCCGGCCCTTGGTTCCTCTGGCTAACTTTGAGACCATTTGCGTCACATGCTCCCAGCACGCCAAGAAAAAGCTACCATCCACAAAATAAATAAGTAAATTCTAAATATTTTGGAGGAGTCAGCCAACTCGAAATGTCATTCAAGACATACTTCTAAAACGTTTTGTCAAGGAGCTCCAAGGACATTCCATTTCAGCCGAGGTGACAGCTGGCCATCCCTCTTTAGCAAACATAACTAGAGTGGAATTATAACTGAGAAAGCTCAAACAATCATTTGTACTGATCTCACCGGAAGGGAGGGGAGGTCTGTGCAGGATCGCGGAGTTCCTCCTTCCTCCCCTTTGAGCGGCACCTTTCAGGCTGACAAATGTAGCAGGATGATATTTTTTAAATGGCTCTGTTTTCACTTCACGTGATCCCCAGATGTTTCCAGTTATCCTTCCTCTCCCCCCCTTCCCTTCCCCCAGATCAATAGCATTCTTTGCTTGAGGAGGAGGGTGGATACAGCATAGAACAAAGACATCATTGTTATCTTTGACTTTTAAGTGTTCTGAGAGTCCATGGCTGTAACAATAGTCTGAAAGCCAAGTTGATTTTGATTTGTGAGAACTAGGCACTTGACATAAAAGGGACTTTTATTCTGAGTCTCTGAGAGGACACAGCTGGAAGTAAGTTTACTTGGAGCCTGGAGGACTCAGATGTGAGAATTAACACCGGAGGATGAAAAGGTGTAAGATAGGACCTCAGAGAATCTTCCCCTCGTGAGAAGAGATCTGAATCCTAGCACTTGGTAGGGAGGTGGAGAGTGGAGGAGGACAGCAAGAAACCTGGTGGAAGTCCATGTTTCTCATACGGTGTTGGAACCCTGAGAACACGGTGGCTGGTGGTGTCACCAACATGGCTCCTTAAGCCCACCAATACCTCTGGCCAGTAGCCCCTTCATTAAAGTTCTTGAATCGTTGGCTGGAGGGTGTTTCCTACCGGGGCCCCGGTGCCTACAAGATCTGACGGGATGCGGGTTCAGTGAGAGTTACAGCCCCTCCAAAGGGAGAACTCACTCTCTAAGGGAGTTTGCTGAGTCATTTATTTAGTTGCTCAAAAGATGTGTGCTTAATTGATCCATTTTGGAGTGCTCGTTGTGTGGGAAAGGCAAGGTCATGGCCTTCCAAAATCCTATAAAGCAGAATTGCAGACGAGTGTCATACATACAAACACCTGCCACGGGTGTCTTTGGTAGGGGCAAAGACAAAAATGTCAGCAATGCAGGCCTTACGGGTCCTCAAAGCGTGGAGTTTTCGGTGTTAGGGTGTTCGCCGGATTTTTGAGGAGAAATTTAATCCAAGGGAGCAAATGGAAGGCCACTGCCTGTGAACGTGCCGGTGAACACTGCACAATTCTACATCTATGGGAGTGGTGTCTCCCTCCCATCTCTGAAATTGTGCAGTGCCCAATCTACACAACCAAATACAATGGCCTTGGGCGAATAAAAACAGAAGCTGGGAGGGCTTCCCAGATCTATACTGGAAAAGATTAGGAACACTTTTTTTTACTCCAACGTGCAGATCTGATCATGTCACCTCTGCCCCTTAATCATGAAGTGCTTCCTAGTGTCATAGGGCTAATGCAGACTTCTTTTTTTTTTTTTTTTAACTTTGTTTTATTTTGACAAATAACACTTTTTTAAATTAAAAAAAAATTAAGTAAGCTCTACACCCAATGTGGGGCTCTAACTCACAATCCCAAATTCAAGAGTCATATGTTCTACTGACCGAGCCAGCCAGGCCCCCCATGAAGACTTCTTAAAATGCTCCAGAATGCTCCGCGTGCTCTGACCTTACCTGACTCTCTAGTCTCAGTTTGCATTGTGTTCTCTCTGTACTAGTGACACGTGCCGTCTTGGAATCCTCTGAACTCATCATGTGCTTTCCTGCCTTAAGAACTCTGCATGGTGTACTTCTTCTGTCAGGAAGCCCTTCCTCCCCCTTCTGGGCCTACCACTTTTTACTCTCCCTCCAGATCTTACTTTTTGGAGAAGTCTTCTCTGATCTACCTGACCAGTGGCATTTCTCCATCAGACACCCTCCTAGCACAGCGGCCCTGTCCTTCATAGACTGCTTGCAATTTGACATTTGCTTTCGTGATTATTTGGTGAATGTCTGTTTTCCTAGACGACTGTCGTAATAACGGTAACGCTAACATGTATTGGATGCTTTCTCTTGCTGGGCCCTCTTCTGAGGTCAGATTAACTCATTTGACCTTCACAGTGCCATTCACATTGACATTCGGAGTGAAGACGGTACTGTGGTCACCTACCCTATTTTATAGATGAGGAAACACGGAGAGGTTAACCCCCTTGGCCAAGGTTAAGGAGTCCAGAAGGATGGCGACCACATTTGTTTTGTTTTGCTTGTCCTTGAGTACCCACTAGCCCCGTGCCCAACATAGCAAATGATCACAATTTCTTGGCTGCTTGAATAAAACGTGTTTGAGATGAATCTCAGAGAGCCCGTCCCGGGCGTGAGGCTCCCATGGTCCAGCAGGAGAGGGTTGAGAGAGAGATTGGGAAGCACAAGACAAAAGAATCCAGGAGAAAAGCTGTGAAAAAAGTGAGAAAAAAATATTCTTTTTGTTGGCCTTGAGGCACGGTGACAGGCCTGCGGGTTTTAGGGTGAAGTGCAAGGCCCAGCTGAATGCTTAATAGATGTCAGAAAAAGGGGTCGCTGGTAGTGACCGGTAGGGTCGCTGGGGAGCAGACCCCAGGTGGGTGCCCCAAACCTCACTCTCATGGACCAGAGGGCACCCGGGAAAAAGGAAGTTAGAGGTCACAGATGGTCCTCATTTCTTCTAGTTTATTTTAGTCTTTCTCCAAAAGATCAGACTTCACCAAAGGATATAATTGGAATCTTCCAGCCCAAGGGCATATTTCATGAGGAAAGAGCTATGGAAGGTCTGCACATTCACCTTGACTCACAGGAAAAGGGGAGGGTGAAGGGAATGCAATTATGATGGATTTTGCCGGGCACCAGGAAGCTGTCAGTAAATAATAAATCACCGAAATGCAGCTTTTCTCTGGGATCACCCAGGCGCATTTGGAAAACTTAGTCTTTAGCTAAGCTCTGAGTTTCTCACATTGGCTCATGTTGTCAGCACAAAGGGGTAGGGATGGGAGACAAAACTCAGTAACGAGTGTCATTTTCTGTTGGTGTAGAAGGAAGAACAATGGATGCGAAATCCTAGGACTCACTGTGGCCCTTGCCTTTCGTGTACCCTGTGACCTTGATCAAGATTTTCCTGTCCCTGGACCCCAGTGTCCACATTTGAACACTGAAGGGGTTGGAACGGCTGCTCCACTGTTAAGTTTCTGTGACGCTTGACGTGGCAGAGCATGTTGTCTATGGCTGATGCTGTTGGCAGTGGGGGCGGGGGGGTGGTGGTGGAAGGAAAGGAGGGGCTGTCAGGGTTCGTCGCCTGAAGGATCTGGAGAAGGTTTTAGCATTCAAGTGCTCCGTGGGTCTGTAAGCGGATATGGTGACAGAAGTGAGCGTAAGGGTTTAATATGTAAACTATGCGGTGCATTTCACTCCTTAGCAAACTCAGCAGTTCTCCTGGGAGGCTTGGCTGTCACTTGTGGCTGCTGTTCCTGCAAGGGAAATCACACACGGTGGCAGGCATGCTGTCCCTCTTCGTGAACCTATTTGCTGATCAGCACCTGATACCAGAAGGGAGAAACGACCTTAAAAATCCCAGCTCTGTGATCATCTGCGCCCCGCAGCACTTTACGGGAAGCACTTCTCACTGTGGAGCTGAAGCCTATTCTAAAGTTGAAGATTACCCAGCGTCGTTAGAATGTTCTCCCAAAAAGCTGTCACGTCTCACAGATCCCTCTCTTGGGTTTGCTCCCGTCTCTCCCGGGAGAGAGCGAGGAACAGGATGCATTTCCCCCTCTTACGATGGGAGAACTGAAACAGCAGGGGCTATGACTTTGTCCAAGGTCAACCAACTAGCCTGAGGCAGGAGTGGGTCTCCCAGCCTAGTCCTTTTTGCCGTTACTTCCAACACACTACATTCGAGACAAGCTTGGCGTCGGCCTCCGTTTTTCCCCTTTTGATAGTGGAGGGAGACGTACTGAGGTACACTAGAGGTTCTCTGTTGAGGACAAGGTCAGACCATGAAACTCCACAAGGCGTACGCTCTGAAAGAACACCAGCTCCAGAATCTACCTTGATTAGACAACAGTGATGATGAGTAGGATTGTCCAGCACCTACTGTGTCAGGGACTGTTCTCGCCTGTACCCACTCTGGTAATTCTCACAACCTCCTCAAGAGGTAGGTATTAATATTATCACCGCTGCGCGGACGATGAAACCGAGACTCAGAGAGGTCAAGTGGCCTCCCCAAGGTCACACCTAGAGTGGTTTTGTATGGAGTCGACTCAGCCAAACTGGAGTCACATTCTCAGAACCTTCTTCTTTCCACGGTCCTGATCTAATGTTGACCGGAAGAGAAATTTGCTTGGGATTTGCTAGGTGGATGCGACCGGTAGCCTTTTATTCCCTGAAGGGGGTTGAAGTGAGAGGCAGAGGTGGATGCCGAGATGCCGCCGGCAGGTGTGAGCTTTTCGTTGCAAATCTGCGTCCGGGTCTCCCGCCCGCCCTGCGGGTGCAGTTGCCCAACGGCAGCCCCACGACCGTGCCCGGAAACGGGACCACGTCTTCACGGACGCTCCTTCCAGCACTCCTCTATACAGGGCTCCGTTCCTGCGGCTGGAAATGCTGGACTTTTTCATTCGCGGCCCTGACTGGCCTGCCCAGGCCAGCGCTTCAGGAGGGCGGGTCAGCGACTGCATGGACCCTCACATGCCCAGCTCTCCCCACAGCGGTGGAAGGTGCTAGGCGTCTCCCAGTGTCTTCTATAATGCCATAGTGGATCTGCTTCCTTGACTGGATCTGGCTGCTACATATGTCTGACAAAAGACCGAAGTAGGGGCGCCTGGGTGGCTCAGTCAGTTGAACATCCAGCATCAGTTCAGGTCATGATCTCACGGTTCGTTAGTTCGAGCCCCACGTCGGGCTCCAAAGAGCCTGCTTTGGATCCTCTGTCCCCTCTCTCTCTGTCCCTCCTCTGCTCACACTCTCTCAAAAATAAATGAAACATTAAAAAAAAAAAAAAAAAGACTGAGGTAGGTCCTGAACCCAAATCTGGCAGGCTCCGAAACTCGTGCTTGTAACTCCTTGCCCAGTAACTGGGAATGAGGGAACACAAAGGTCACCGGCCAACCCTTCTGACTGCATATAGTGAATCACAGAATTTTACACACAAACCACGACTTTAAACTCTTGGTGGGACTTTTTCCTTCCTCCTCACAATTTCTATCCCACTCAACACGTTGACGAAATGATTCTCAACAGGCTTCGAAAATAAAGCTAGCCGGCTCAAATCCCTATTGTGGTAGACACTGGCATAAAGTAGGGCTCCTCAGGGGCAGCACCGGGGACCTTGGGGACCAAATAACTTATTGTTGTGGAGGCCGTCCTCTGCATCGTATGGGGTGTCGCGGCAGCCTTGGCCTCCGCCACGTAGATGACCGCAGCACCCCCAAGTTGTGGTGATCAACTGTGTCCGGACATCGCCCAGTGTCCCCAGGATGGCAAAATCACACCCAGGTGAGACTTTTCTAGGGCAACAAATCCCCTGGGTGCATGGAGCCAGCATTTGGAACTAGAAGCCAGCGGTAGGCTCTTCTCGGGTGTCCAAGATAATGTCCCCTGGCACCTCTCCGTGGGGCAGACAGCTCCTCGGAGGTTCCCCCAGATCGTCTCATTCTGGGCCGGCTTGTCTTCCCCTCTGCGCGGCACCCTGGGAAACACTGCTTCCACCTGTGGCCGCAAACCTTACTCTCCTCGGACCCCATGCTCGTCTCCCAGAGATGAAGCAAACTGGAACCAATATTAACACCTGTTAAGTCCGAGTGGTGGGTATTTGTGGCCTTTTACACTGTTTGCTGAGCTTTTATGAAATGTTTCATAATTTTAAGAGAAGGTCAAGGTATATGGAAGCACGGTGGCTAGCAATGCAGTAAAGCTGCGACTTTATCTTTTAGATAATAGTCATGAAGCCATTTCAAATCCTGCATAAACTTGTGATTCAGAGATCAGAATGGCCCTCCTTGTGAAATAAACAAATCCCAACTTGGCTTGGCGGTAAATCTTTTTTCTTCCCCTAGATTGGGCTGTTTCAGCATAGAAGCTCGTAGGGGTGGAAGGTGAGTGGTCCCAGCTTGCTCCTCTTGCCCTGTTCACCTGCCCTGCTGCCCAGAAATGAGGTTTCACATCCCAGTGCTGTTGGAGGAGGGGGGGGGGAGAGGGAGGACAAAGGGGAACAGGCTAGTTCTCACTTAGCTGGGGAGCTTTGTGCTAGGACGGATCCTTAAAGCTTGCTTTCTCTCATGGTGACCTTTGTTTGTGGGCTTGGTAGGTGTTTTGTTTTGTTTCTGGGAGCCTGTCTTCTAGGATTCCCCTTGAGTCTGGTATTGCCGAGTGGTCCCTTGAGATTTCTCCTCCAGCTCCAGAGCATCTAGGGGAACGCCTCTAGCTTCCGGCTGCAGAGCCCCTCGTGGCTCCCCAGGCGGCCACACGTGGCAGGAGGTAAGACAACTTTCTAGTGGCTCGCTCACTCTCTCTCTCTCCCACTGATGTCTGGTGTCTCCTCAGTCCAGTGTTCTTCGAGGGGCACAAGTGATACCCCCAAGGGACGCTAAGAGCTGTACCAAAGGCAGTAGCCTGCCCTGGCCCTCTGCCTCTCTTCCCCATCAATACCAAAGCCCTTGGATGTCTTCCCTGGGGGTTTTCTACTGGCGGTGGGTGGCTCTTCCTGCTTTCCTTATCTACTTTAGCATTCCTCCAACTCCTTCTCTGGTTTTTACTTCCCGAATTTCCTTACTTACCTCCAAGCCTCCAAGAATGAATGGAGCAGGAAACGGAGACTGGTGGTCAGAGCTGGGTTGTGTGGTATTGCATTTCTACCTGCTGCCTATTGCTTTCTGTCTCTGTATCTATCTCTTGGTCTAGCCTTTCTACGGAGATGTGTTTCAACATTGACGGAGTGCTTCCAACACTGAGTATTGTATGCTAAGCAAGCTTATTGCGTGCATCATTCAAATTTACAAGTAAATAAACTGAAACTCCGAGAGGTTAAGCAACTTGGTCAAGGTCACGCGCTTCAGGGAATGGCAAGTCTCGTCAGCTGCGGAGCCCTTGTTCTCAGCTCGTATACGCACTGCCTTCCAAGACAGGTAAATACTAGGTGGTGCCTTGGAGGAGTGAGGGGTGAGGCGGGCTGGGAGAGAAAAAAGCGTCATGTCTCCTTATGTTTCAAAACTCAAACCCTGCTTAAGACAGGCACCCATTTTTAGGTTCACATTTCTCAGCTTTTGTCCAGGCCACATGTGTTTGGGGGCACGCATATAAAAAAGTCAGGGCTGAAGAATTTAGCGTGAACACACGTACAGTCCTGTGAGGTCCTAGGGTTTATTCAGATGGGTTTGCTGTGTTCTAGAATCATGATTTCACGAGTGTATTAGTTTCCGAGGGCTGCTACAAGAAATCACCATGTACTTGGCTGGAAATGAGACAAATTTATTCTCTCGCAGTGTTGGAGGCCAGGATGGAGTTTTTAGTGGGCGCTACTCCTTCCGGGGTGCCAGGGGTGAATCCTTCCAGCCTTTCTGGCCTGTACTGGCTTGCAGCCATGTCACTTGGGTCTCTGCCTCTGCCTTTCCTGGCTCCCTTCCTCCCATGTTTCTGTGTCAGTCTTACTTTCTCTTGTCTTCCAATGCCCTGTGATTGGATTTAGGGCCCACTGGAATCTAGGACGATTTCCTCTTGGGATTTTAACCTTAATGACACCGGCAGACATCTTCTTCCAAAAGAGGATGTACGTGTTCTGAGGCTCCAGTGGGGGCGCCCTTCGGCTCACCACATAGGTTTATAGTGCTAGGCTAGCCGGGTGGTTCAGAATGCCTCAGTTTCTACACGATGGTACCCCTGCCGTCCGCTCTTTCACACATGATCTATCCAGAAGAATGAGAGTCTTGGGGAAGCCCAAACAGTCAGCGGGTGTTAAGCTGCCTTTATTCCTTTAGCAATACCCGTCTGTCGGTAAATAAGAGTCTAGATGCTTTACAGAACTAATGTGTCTTCTGAAGGTCCTCACACTCTTGGAGAAAAACTTGAGAGATGGGAAAATGGGGCTCAAATATGTGTGAAAGAACGGCGTCTTCTTGAGGGGAAACCCAGGGTACGCACTTCAGAGAGTATTACTATTGTATAGAGACGTGAACACATAGCAACTAAGTGAAAAATCATCACTGCTAATACGCCCATCTCGGGGACTTGCTCCATTTCCCAGACAGTTTCGTGAAACTCTCTCTCCCTGAATTGCTTGAAAAGAATCGATACCGGCTGGAGAAATCATCACAGCCTCGGCCTGTACCAGCGGAGCCGGGAAGGAAGGACTGCTTAGTGAAGAGTCCAGCAAGCATAAACGAGTGCTTCCAACAGCCCTTGTGCACCTTTCCCTTGACCAAGTTCGACTCACACTTTACCCAGACAGGTCAAGTTTCAGTTTCGTGCGTCCAGCCCCAACCCGGTCATTGGGATCGATTTAAGTTTTGGTTTCCCGGGAAATGGTGTAGAGGTCTATTTGTTCAGCATTTGCCTTCTGGCAATGAAATGCAATCCCTTTAGCTCTGCAAACGCGCCCTCGCTGGCTGCCAGGCATGAGGCATTGGGCACAGGATGGGCCCTTCTCCGGGGACCGCTGTTGGGGATGGGGAGCAGGCCATGTAAACAATCCCGGGCGAGAGGGGTGTGCTCTTCTAGAAGACAGGGCACAGCTCCATGGCAACACACACGGGCCATAATTAATACCTTTCTAAACATTTTTCTTACTGAAAAAATAATTAATGTTTCTGTTAAAAAATATAGATACGAAAAATAAAAACTGCCTATAATCCGCATAGCATAGAAGTAGCAATGGGTAACCTTTGGTCTGTATATACACCTGTACCTTTGTATCTGTGCCTGTATTATTATAACTGCCTGTGCCTCTGGCTAGGTCTGCACCTTTATCTGTAGCTGGTTTTACATTGCGGTTGTATCCATCACTATATTTTATTTTATTATTTTTTAAATGTTTATTCTTTTTGAGAGAGAGAGAGACAGAGCATGAGCAGGGGAGGGGCAGAGAGAGACAGAAAGAGGGAGACACAGAACCTGAAGCAGGCTCCAGGCTCTGAGCTGTCAGTACAGAGCCCAACGCGGGGCTTGAACTCATGAATCGCGAGATCATGACCTGAGCTGAAGTTGGACGCTCAGCCGACTGAGCCACCCAGGCACCCCTATCCATCACTATGTTTTAATAACAAGATCATCCTCTTTAAAATGCACACATTTTCTGTTTTATGGTCTGCTTGTTTAGTCACCAGTGTATTGGAAACACACTTCCATGGTATTTGGTATGGTTCATCATTTTTGACAGCTATATATATTCTATCGTATAGGTAGAACTTAGTTACTCAAGCAATCTCTCGTTACTCTGAATTTAATAATCTTATAAGTAAATCTGTGCAGGAATCTATAATTTTGCTCTCAGAAAAAATTCTGAAATTGAAGTCTCAGGCTTGACATGAAGGTGTGCGTTTAGAGTTTTTGCCTTGGAGGCGCCTCGGGGAGAATGGAGGGAACAAGGAAAGTGTGACGTTGGACTTGGGGCTTCCCGGAGGAGCAGGCTGGGGCAGTCAGGTGGTGGAGGGGAAAGGTAGGGCTGTCTGAGAAGAGACGTAGGGGTGCCAGTGGGCAGGTGCAGGGATATTCGGGGAGCAGGGTCTGAGTGCCTAGAGCTGAGGGGTGCCACGGGCAGGGACTGTTGAGGCCAGAGGGTAAGGAGCCCGAAGGTAAAGTACGGTGGTAGCGGAACTATAGGGCACTGACATCATCCCTTGGGCCAGGGAGTCTCAAAGGAGAGGGGGAACAGGCACATGGATTCAGGTGTGCTGAATCTTCAGGACTTTCATCGCCAAGGGTACATTCCTTGCCCCTCCCTCCAAGGCCTGAGAGTTTTCTCTCTCTCTCCCCTCTCCAGTTGGTAGATAGGACTCCTGCTCTCGTGTTTTACCCCAACTCCTCTGAGAATCCGAGGCATGGCTGGTAGGCTATGCTGCTCATAGGGATGGTGTGGAGGTAGGGAAAGGAGGCAGGAGTCCTTGTTAGGGGCAAGAGGGAACCGCTGGATGTTATGAGCAGTAAAGCGACAGATTCTGACTTGTGGCCCGCAGAATTCCTTCTGATGTGGTCTACACGGGGGCTTCTTGAATCATCTGTGGTGAGGGACTGGCTGCTGTTTTCTTTTCTACTATATTACAGACGGACATTTAAAAAAAATGTAATAAAGACGAGTTACTAGAAAAATGCAATAAAATACAAGCAACACTATCTATCTATCTACCTATCTATCTATCTATTTAGAGAATGTGTGTCCGAGTGAGTGGGGGGAAGGCAGAGAGACACAGAGAGTGAATCTCAAGCAGGCTTCACACTCAGCAAAAAGCCTGACCGGGGCTGGATCTCATGATCCTGGACCTGAGCCGAAGTCGAGAGTCACATGCTTAATAGACTGAGCCACCAGGTGCCCCTAAGTGTCACTTCTTAAACAATAGATTTGGGGTCCCCGGGTGGTTCAGTCAGCTGAGTGTCCGACTCTTGGTTTCAGCTCAGGTCACGATCTCATGGTTCGTGGGTTCGAGCCCCACGTTGGGCTCCAATGCTGTTGTAGAGGGTCTGCTTGGGATTCTGTCTCTCTCTGCCTCTCCCCTGCTCATGCTCTCTCTCTCTCTCTCAAAATAAATAAATTTAAAACAATTAAACATTAAATAGTAGATTCAACAGACGTAAATGAGCCCTGCCAAATTTGCTTACGGTGTCAAATGCTCCACTGAGTTTCTGTTCCTGCCTTATTGAAGACCTGTAATCAGCATTGTGTGGGTGGCCCCTTCCATGAACTGCACCTGGGGAGGTACAGGTGTAGCCTCTACTCTAGAGAACCGGTCAGAGGGAGAGAGACCAACCAGCAGGCTGCTTGCAAGATCGCGGGGGACGGAGAGCCTCAGGGCACTAGCTCAGGCAGGGACAGGCATATGAAAAAGAGGGGAAGATAATTAATATGTTTGGTCTTACCTCTCCCATTTGTTTTATGGCTAAAAAATTCTTTGTAGTTATTTTTCTTGTGTTCTATTTTATGCTTCCATTTTTTTCTTTTTTGCTTTTATTTCCCCCAACCATTTGGAAACTGCATGTTCTGTCTTTCAGCACTACATGAAGTTTTCATGAAATTAAAAAAAAAAAAAACAACAACCCCAAACTGGCCCCTATAATTCTGCAAACATCAAAGGAAAATGTAAATTAAAACCAGAATGAGATATCTCATACCTGTTAGAATGGCCGTCATTAAAAAGAAGGAGGTAACAAATTCTGGCAAGGGTGTGGAGGAAAGGACCCTTGCACACTGTTGGTGGGGTTGTAAATGGGTGCCTCCACTGTGGAAAGCAGGATCGAGGATCCCCAAGAAATTAAAAATGGAGCTCTCCTATCATCCAGCAATTTCACTTTGGGGAATATATCCAAAGGAAATGAAAACACTAACTCAAGGAGATACCTGCACCCCGTGTTCATAGCAGCATCATTTACAATAGCCCAGGCCAATGTAAATGTCCATGATGGATGAATGGATAAAGAAATTGTGGTATATATATATACCATGGAATGTTCTTCAGCCATGCAAAATGAGGAAATCCTACAATTTGTAATGACATCAATAGGCTTAAATTTTTTTTTAATGTTTGTTTTTGAGAGAGAGACAGAGAGACAGAGTATGAGTGGGGAGGGGCAGAGAGAAAGGGAAACACAGAACCGGAAGCAGGCTCCAGGCTCTGAGCTGTCGGCACAGAGCCTGACGTGGGGCTCGATCCCATGAACCATGAGATCATGACCTGAGCTGACGTCGGACACTTAACTGACTGAGCTACCCAGATGCCCCACATGAATGGACTTTGAAAGCATTATGCTAAGTGAAATAAGTCAGAGAAAGACGATTATTGTATGATCTCATGTGTGGAATCTTAAAAAAAAAAAAAAACAAAAAAACCCCCCAAAACTCATAGAAAAAGAGATCAGACTTGTGGTTACCAGAGGTGGGGGCAGGGGGAATCGGAGAAAGGTTGTCGAAAGGTACAAGCTTAGGGGCGCCTGGATGGCTCAGTTGACTGAGCGTCCGACTTTGGCTCAGGTCCTGATCTCACAGTCCGTGAAGTTCAAGCCCTGCACCAGGCTCTGTGCTGACAGCTCAGAGCCTGGAGCCTGTTTCGGATTCGGTGTCTCCCTCTCTCTCTGTCCCTCCCCCACTCATTCTCTGTCTCTGTCTCTCTGTCAAAAATAAATAAACATTAAAAAACAAAGGTACAAGCTTCCAGATGTATGATAAATAAGCACTAGGGATATAACGTACAATATAATCACCATAGCAAACACTGCTGTAAGGTATACAGGAAAGTTAAGAGTAAATCTTAACAGGTCTCGCCACAAGGAGAACATGTTTGTTCTCTTTTCTTCTTTCCCTTCGTTGTTATCTGTGTGAGAAGTGGATGTTAGGTGCACCTGTGCCTCAAGCCCCCTTGCCTAGGCAGGAGGGGGAGGGGCCGCTCCAAGCTACTCCCGATTTCCCAGATTGGCTCTCAGGCTGGGGAAGGCTGGTAACTACTCTCAGCCTTGTCTGAATTAATCCTCTTTCCCAGGCGGAGCAGTGGAAGCCTCCATGTCCTGGGTTGGCTTTGCTCTGGAGCCATGATCTCTGCCTGTCCCCCTCTTGGCTGGAGTGCTCTCGGGCCACATAGCTTCCAGGACTTGTCCCCAGCCCCTCTGGTCAGATGGGGCCAGAAGGCTCTCTCCACAGTGACTGGAACCGTGACTCTGCACCTTGCCTGGGCGTGGGAAAACTGGCTCCAGGGCAGGCAAAGCTCCTCGTCTGAGGATCCAAGTGGGGCAGATCTGCACCCCACTGAGCTCCCCGGTCAGAGGCACCCCCGATTTGGAGCTGCAGATGAGCAAAGTCGTCGGTTGGGACTACGACTTGGGCACTGCAGGTATGAACTTGGTCGGCCAAGACCCCCCTTTTCCGTCACAGTCATTTTCCCTAGGGTTGCGTCCTGTGGATTCTCCTGCAGTCCCTGTGGGGTGAGATCAGAGGAGCGGCTCCTGAAAAGTGACCCGCAGTGCTGGAGAGGCTAGTGGTCCCCTCTGGGTTCTCTCAGGGAGACCTCTCGACATGGTGCTGCCGTGGTCTGGGGGAGGGGCAATGCGGTCAGTGTGGAAGTGCTTTTTGTCCCTTCCGATGTTGTCGGTCTCGGTCTCTGTGGGGCAGCAGGGTGCTTCAGCCTCGCCTCTGTGTTCTAGGATTCTTTCAGCAGTGTCTTGTTCTTGCAGAAATGTTTGTGGTCCTTGTGAGGGGGAGCGGAGTTAGGAAAGGCCCAGAGCGCCATCTTGGTGATGGCTCTCTCTGTAACCATGTGTAGAACATTTATTTGGATATAGCTCTGTGTTTATCTGAGTTCAGTGTTGACTGTTGGTGCTTTTTTTTTTTTGAGTTCTTCATTTTAAATCACCTCTTGGGATGCCTGATGAAAGCATTAAGTAATATTTTCACAGTAACTGGTAGTGTGTGTGATATGAGAAGAAAAGGAGCCGCTGACCTTCTGGAGTAGGCCGGCCTTACGGCGGGGCTTAGTGTTCTCCTGTTGGACATAAATGATTTTGCACAAAATGAGTTTCAGACCAGGTCACTCTCTGACTGTGATGGATCTAGACACTTCATGGTCATGTCTGAACACAAAACACGACCATTGTCCAAACCACAGAGATGGCCAGACATCTCCCTATCCTGGCTAATATGAATGATTGCTGCTTCTTAACCAATTTCTTTAGCTTTGTCTGGACTTTCCTCCTTCTAGATAAGATTTATTAAGTTTCCCAATCACAGAATTAGCTCTGTTTCCTAAGAGCATCAATCCACAGTCAAGCCCTACATCCCCAAATCACTTAACACAAGTGCAAATCTTATCGCAAGTTTTTTTCTAATACCCTCTTCCTGAGACACTTGAAGGTTTTCTGGGCTGTATTCACTCTCACTGAGATGAGTAATAAACCCACTTGTTCCAGCATATTCATGGTGGTCTGAGGCTGCAGAACACTGACAGGCGGAGTGATTGCATTGATGGCTCCGCTAACTTGTGTCCGCCTCCTTTGCCGGGAACTTTGTAGTCCCCTCCCATTCTGACTCTGGCTCAGTCACGTGACTTGCCCTGACCCATGGCCTGGTAGCAAACTCGAATGCAAACAGAGGCTGGAAAGCACACGTGTGTCTGTTGCCTGTGTTGAATCCCTGCTACCACCATGAGATCAAGCTAGCATGACAGAGGACAAGACACATGGAGATAAGTGGACCCTGGTGTCCAGCTAAGGCCAAGGACATGTAAGGTAGCCTAGCTCAGATCAGCAGAATTCCCCACTCAACTCATAATCCTGCAAACAAAAATAAATGTTTATTAGTATAGCTTACAAAGGTTTTGTGGTTGCTTGTTTTGCAGCATCATCGTGGCAATAAATAATGGGTACGGTTTCCCGTCTAAGAATATATTTCTGTTGACAACCTATTTGGTAGAGAATCCCTGGGTCATACACTTGGCTTCAAAACTTTATAGATTTGCTACATTGTCTTTTATTGTTAGGGTTTGATTTTTGTTTCTAGTTAAATTGTGATTTTCGTTTGGTGTCATCAATTATAAGTTGGGTCTCTTATCTCCATCCTATTTATCAATTTCTTCTTGGTCTTTCTAATCGCATTTTTCATTTTTTGGAACACTTTCCTTGTTTTGATCAGCTCCATTTTTATCTAAGGACCAAAACGCAGCCTCTTTTTTCTTTGACATCTTCTTTCCTCTCTTGTTTCATATGTTCTAGAACTTCTTAGATTGGGTTACCTGCAAAATGTGCTCTTGCTTTGCATTGGCAAGGAAACATGTTCCTCTTTTGAGTGATGCAGAACTTTTTAACTCTGTGTGTGTGTGTGTGTGTGTGTGTGTGTGTGTGTGTGTGTTTCTGGAACTTTCAAACGAATGGCCATATGAGTTCTTTCTCATCCCATCTTCTTATACTTGTGTGATGGCACATTCATCTTGGCATGTCTTCTCCAGTTGAAGTGTGAATGGATATGCACAGCTTTTAACCAAAATCCTAGTATTTTGCAAACATTTACCGGAGACAGTTTTTCTGGGTTATCTGCTTTTACCTTTTTCTTTCTGAATATGATACAGAAAAACATTTTTGAGTAATTTGAAGTAATGTGTAGTCCTTGCATTAGAAGCTGAATATGAACAACTCCTATTCTCAGTTTTTCTGGTTTCTCTCTTTGCCAATGGCTGCCTAAAATCCCAGGATGCAACACTCCACTTCCTGCCTACTTCTACTCTGGGCCAATGGAGTTACCGTCTCTGCAGGAGAGAGAGTTGTGTTATCCAATCTCGAAGCCATTAGCTGTATGGACAGAGACCTTGAGATAGGTCTAGTCCAAACCAAAATCTGCTGTGAGTATAAAATATACACCAGATTTCAAACACATTGCACAAAAAAGAGAATGTAGAATATCTCACTTATATTTAAAAGCATTGACTGGGGCGCCTGGGTGGCTCAGTCGGTTAAGCCTCCGACTTCAGCTCAGGTCACGATCTCGCGTCTGTGAGTTCGAGCCCTGCGTCGGGCTCTGGGCTGATGGCTCAGAGCCTGGAGCCTGCTTCCGATTCTGTGTCTCCCTCTCTCTCTGCCCCTCCCCCGTTCATGCTCTGTCTCTCTCCTCTCTGTCTCAAAAATAAATAAACGTTAAAAAAAATTTTTTTTAAAAGCATTGACTATATGCTGAAACGATAATATTTTGGATATATTAAAATAATCTATTGTAACTGTCTTCACCTGTTTAATTTTCCTTTGTAAAAATGTGGCCACTAGAGAATTTTAAATTATTTATCTGGTATGCATTGTATTTCTATTGGACAGTAGCAATGCAAAGAGATACTGTATACAGTGTGTGTATATGTGTATATATATATATATGTGTATATATATATATATATACACATATACATATGTATATGTATACATATGTATACATACATGTACATATATATACACATATACACACACATACACACACATACATACATACACACACACACACACACACACACAAAGATATAACACTGTATGTTAATTATACTTCAATAAAACAAACAAATGAATAAAAACCACAAAGCTACAGAGAGAGAGAGAGAGAGAGAGAGAGAGAGAGAGAGAGAGAGAAACTAATACACAATGGGGTAGAAATCTATGGTCACTTTAGGAAGCCATTTTCTGATCAGCACTGACCTTGTTCTCTGGCATGAGAATACATAGAGGCGGTGTGTAAACCCCTCTGCTCACCTTCTTCCTGTGGATCTTTGCCATTTTGCATTACAAGTAACGTAACAGAAATACAAAGGATTATAAGAAACTTCTGTGAACAATTATCTGCCACAAATTGGACACCCTTGAAGAAATGGATAAATTCCTGGAAACATACAACCCACCAAGACTGAACCATGAAGAAGTAGAAAATCTGAACAATCTGACTACTAGTAAGGAGATTGGACCAATAATCAGAAACCTCCTACCAAACAACAGTCCAAGACCAGATGGCGTCACTAATGAATTCCACCAAACATTTCAGGAATTAACACCAATCCTTCACAAACTATTTCAAAATGTAGAAGGGGGAGGAATACTGCCAAGGTCATTTTACAAGGCCAGCATTACTCTGATACCAGAACCAGACAAGGACTACAAGAAAAGAAAATTATAGGCCAATATCCCTGACGAACATAGATGCAAAATTTCTCAACAAAGTATTAGCAAGCAGAATTCAACAATACACTAAAAGGATCATGCACCAAGGAGTTATTCGAGGGAGGTAAGGATAGTATCCTTGCCATTTTGCATCAAAGATCAAAGTAAGCGAAGTCTATCTATAGTCTTCGACCTAAGCCCTCTTATGTCATTTAAATTTTGCAAACTACTGGAAACTTAGGAACATCCGACGAGGAACATTTATTTCTCCCACAATAGAGGATTAGCTTGGGCTCTGATCTAGGTTGGACTTGGATGGGGCACCTTAGCTGAGGCTTCTTTGTTCCATACACCTCCCATTTCTAGTGGGCTAGCCTAGGCACGTTCTCACGGCAGTGGCAGAGGAAGCAGCGCGAGAACAAGCCTGATCTTACAAGCACTTTTTAAGTTTCTGCTCGTGTCTCACTTGCTGACATCCCATTTGCCCACACGGCAAACCCTGAATCCACGTGGGAGGGTACCGTGAAACTGCAAGGCAATGAGCCTGGATACAGAAAGGGAAAAGGAGTGGGGCTTGTCTCCCCATTGCGGGTAGAGGGGATTCTTCCAGAAGTCTGGGGAAGTACTGATTTGTCAAGTTTCCGATGACATTTCAATTTCGTCTCCATGGGAAGGGAGGGAACTGTCATGCCCCTCACTGTGTTGATCCAGAAGTACATTTTTAATTGCCCCTTAAACTATGCTTGGAACAAGCTCTATCATTGGACACCTAATAGACAATATTCTCTTCATTTAGATACATGTTGCAAGAAGTTTTCTTGTGATTGTTAAGTTAGTAAAGATAGGTTTTTTTTTTTTTGCTATTACTATTAGTATTAACTTTTGTTATTATTATTCCTCACATAGAAAAACAGCATGCGTATGTCACTATGGCCAAAAAGAAAACTGGAATTGTCCAGGTAGCGTCTATTTGTCAGGGGCGAGCTGGTGCACTGGGAGTGAGGGTAACAGTTCCTTTTTGGAGCAGCCAGATGGATAGAAGGAAATGTTCAGGCCAAATGTTTGCTTTCAGCCAGTCTGTCTGGCCATATTGAGAAGGGGTTACCAGCTAAAACATTTGCTATTGACTGTGGAGGATGATATGAACCGTGGAGTAGTTTTATTTGGAACCAGGCAGAAGAGATTTGCATCCCAACTTTGCAGCTCCCTGGTTGTGTCAAACTGAACAACTTTTGCTACCTCTGACAGTCTCCTCCTTCCCTTATTTGTAAAAGGGCCAGCGAATTTCTACCCAACAGGGTAGCTGAAAGTGTGATATGACGTAGCATGGCAGTTAGCAGAACACATGCTCAGGAAGCGGGATCTAAACTCTACTCTGTCTGTGTGGGACTGTTTGGGGGGATTCCCTAATTTCCTCCAACTCTGTCTTTCGTTGACAGTGGGAGTTATTTGGTGCAGCTGAAATATTTTCTAGCTGTATCTTTCACTTGTTTATACGTTAATTTATGTATACATTTTGCTCATTCCTTCATTCAACAAACCTTTGTTGATAGTCTCGCAGGTTGGGCTCTCCTGAAACAGATAGCGAGATGGAGGAAAGTATCTGTTAGGAACCAACATCTGGGAAGCTGAAAGGGAGGAAGCAGGATTGGGCAGAGGGAAAAGCCACACTGTGACCCAGGGCCAACAGGAAACTGCCAGGTGATCCTAGAACAGATGTTGCCTGTTTGAACACAGATGTGGCCTGTGGCCACATTTGGCCAAGATGGCTGTCTTTTTTTTTTTTTTTTTTTTTATGTTTATTTATTTTGAGAGAGAGAGAGAGAGAGATAAAGCACGAGTGGGGGAGGGGCAGAGAGAGAGGGAGAGAGAGGGGATCCCAAGCAGGCTCTGTGGGGCTCGATCCCATGAACCGTGAGATCATGACCTGAGCTGAAATCAAGAGGCAGACACTCAACCGACTGAGCCACCCAGGTCCCCTTGTTGTGTTTTCATACCTCTGCCTTGCGCATTCACTGGATGAGGCCTACCCTGGGCAGGACCCAGGCCTCGGGCAGGGTAAGGTATAGCTGAAGCAGCCTCTGAAGGAGCTGACAGGAGAAAGCTGGGTCCTGAGGACACTGTGCGGAAAGACAGCAGATCCTTCCCTGAAGGGGGACTTGGGGGGCATATCTTTGTGTCCACCACTGCTGGATGTCATGGCCAGTCCCCGTGCCCAGGCCTGGGGCTACAGTGCCAAAAAGGGGGGACAAATTCTCCACCCTGTGGAGCTTCGAGCGAAGGCTGGTTTTGAGAGTTCTCACATGTCTTCATTTTTCAAATGAACAATCTTCTTTAGACAGATTGCCTCACCATGAAGCTGGGAGAATAGACTAATGTCTTCAGTTATTACTCAAGAGAGGAAGAAAGTAACAGATATCCCTGTTGATAGCAGCACAGATTCTGGGCCGTATGGAATCGTCTTCCACTCACTTTCTGCCGATTTCAGCAGTTCACCCAATACGGACCTTCTGTCATGCGCCAGGCACAGTGTTAGGTGCTAGGGGTACGATGAACAGTACTGGGTCTCATCAGAGAGAAAGACACATACAGATACCCTCAACACACAGTGAGAAGTTACAAGGTGGTAACATAAAGGGACTGCTAAAGGCACTCAGAGATACGACATTTTCCCCTGGTCAGGAGAAGCTTCTCAGAGAATAAGATACTTGAGCTGAGACTAGAAGAAAGAATATGAATCAGCCGGATAAATAAGGTCTCTGCTCCTAAGTAATTTCCTCTCTTCTTTTATCGGAAAAGAGGACAAATCAGAAGTCTTGGACGTTTATAGAAAGTAATCATGCCTAGAGAATTGAGGATATTTAATGGGATAAATGGACATCTACGATCCTTAGATGAAGGTTCTTAAGAAGTTTTCCTTCAATTTTAAGCCTTGAAAGCTTAAAAGGTTTTCCTGGAGAGCCAGAAAGCTGTATACTAGATGATGTTGGTTCTTTGTAAATGATTTCACTCTGTGTGTTAAGCAGCAATCATGCCTCTAAGAGGCTATATATATACACACACACACACACACACACACACACACACACACACACACATATGTATATAAAATCAGTGCACATCTAAATGTTATGTGATGCATAGGTACTTCATTTAATTCGGGTTCTCCTGAGTTGTTTTCTCTTATCAGCAGCACCTTTGAATCTTCAAAGAGGCTGAATGGAGCATATGAATGTAAATGTGTGAGCCTGGTGCTCAGACCACAAGATGCCCCCCTCAGCCTGACTTCCGCTCAGTTCTCGGTGACTCTTGAGTCACATATATTAGGATTCTGAACATTAGGGTCCTTACAGAAGCGTATTACACAGAGGTCATGACTTACTTGCTAACATAAGTGCTGGAAAAACCTCACTCAAAAGGCCTGTTTGCAAACCTGGTGAGCATCAGACCCTGAGGCTTCTACATCAGTTAGCGAGTTTCCGTACCGATGGCTTGGACATAGGGGAATATCCAGTGTGTGGAGGGAGTTGAGATCCCAGCATGTCAGGTCTCATTAGAACTACCACCGTATCCATGGGGTGCCTGACGGGCTCAGCCGGTTAAGCATCCAACTTCGGCTCAGGTCATGATCTCACACTGTGGAGTTCGAGCCCCATGTCGGGCTCTGTGCTGACAGCTCAGAGCCTGGAACCTGCTTTGGATTCTGTGTCTCCCTCTCTCTCTGCCCCTCCCTCGCTTGCACTCTGTCTCTCTCTCTCTCTCTCTCTCTCTCTCAAAAATAAAATAAAAACATTTAAAAAATTAGAAAAAATAAATTAAAAAAAAGAACTACAACCCGATCCTGAGAATCTGCCCAGAGTAAGCTGTGCAGTGTGTAACCTGAGATCAACTGAATTCACTTTTCCCCTTAGGCTCTAGAGAAAACAGGTTTGCATTCTTATTTATCATGTTGTGGGAGGTCCATACTCCCTGCGTGGGGATTTCTCTAACTTTCTTTGGCTTTGCGTGTCTACTGGTCACTTCCTATTTCTGGTTTTTGCTGAATCCTTATTTTCTGCTTTTATTCTTGTCCTATATCAGCCTGAGTGTCAACCCAAATGAGAGTCAGTGGCTCTTTCCCCTTGAGTGTCTTTCTCTCCATCTTCTGCCAAATATCCCATCTATTAACTATGTGATCGCTTTCACTGGGGATTTGTTGTGAGATAACCAGTATTGAGACTATTGGATTTCTCTATTTAGAAGACCCTTGACCACTTCTGCTGCTGGAGTTCCAGATACCCCACCATAGCCTGAGGTTCTCCTTCCTCTTTGTCAGTCTCTAGACTGCTTTTCTTTCTCACCTGCTTCTGCGCCCAAGATTATGGGATTATTGTTCATACACACACACACACACACACATTTTTTTTTTCCTGCAGAATAATTTTGTTGTCACATTCTTATTTCTTTCTCACACAGTAGGACTCAACTTTGGGTTGCACCTTTGAAACTATGGGTTAGGCACCATCCCTAAGACTTCTGATTTAATTGGTTTGGTGTGGGGCCTGGATATAGGTCTTTTTTTAAATTTTTTTATTTTTTTAAGTTTATTTATTTCAAGAGAGACAGAGCAAGTGGGGGAGGGGCAGAGAGAGAGAGAGAGAGAGAGAGAGAGAGAGAGAATCCCAAGCAGGCTCTGCACTGTCAGTGTGGAGCCTGATGCCAGGCTCGAAGTCACCAACTGTGAGGTCATGACTTGAGCCACAACCAAGAGTCAGATGCTTAACTGACTGAGCCACCCAGGTGCCCCTGGATATGGATATAGGTCTTTTTAAAAAGGCACCCCCCATGGCTCAGTCAGTTGAGCATCCAACTTCGGCTCAGGTCATGATCTCGCGGTCTGTGAGTTCGAGCCCCACGTCGGGCTCTGTGCCGACGGCTCGGAGCCTGGAGCCTACTTCGGATTCTGTGTCTCCCTCTCTCTCTGCCCCTCCCCCACTCACGCTCTGTCTCTCAAAATATGAATAAACGTTAAAAAAAGAAGCTAAAAAAGAAAAGTTTAAAAAGGCACCCCCCCAGCATGTTTCAAAATAGGCAGCCAGGATGCAAACCACTATAAACCTAACCCAAACCCGTGTCTGCAGAAAGTCATGCGGCCTTACAGATCCTCTGCCATCAGTTAAAAAGCGTGTGCACGCACACCCACACACACAGCCCCTTCCTGCACGCGGACTGGTTAATTTAATCTTCATAACAACTTTTAAGGGAAATTTCAATATCCTCATCATACATATGCATATTAGGAGACTGAGGCCAAGGAACCTGCTCAGATTTACGTGGCCAGAAATAGTCGAGGCAGGATTTCAATCGAGGACTGTGAATTCCAGATTTTCTTTTTCTTTTTTCGTTTTAAATCCTGGGACTGCACCTTTTTAGCGCAAGGAGCTCAAGAACTACGCAAGTATGGGTTCGTTGATCCCTCCGTTTAGGTATCCCTGCTTCCCCCACGCATTCGTGCTACTCCAGATCCAGCAAAATGGTTGTCAGCTTGTATCAGGCATATGTGGTTCTTTCCCCCACAGGATCTCCTTCTGTCTAAAGCATGGGATCTCCTCACTTATTCCTAGAAATGTTTCTTTTCAAATTTCCTTTGACAGTAGCTAACATCTATTGAGTGCTTACTACGTGTCAGACATACTGAAACACGCAGAGGCTATGTAACTTGGCCGAGATCGCATGGTTTAGTAAGAGCAGAGCCACACCGCGATCCTAGGGGCACTGCTCAAATCTGGATGAAATGCAGATTCTGACTCTGCAGGTCTGGGGGCAGGGCCTGAGAGCCTGCATTTCCAACAAGCTCCCGGGAGCTGCCTAGACCGCTCCATCCAAAGGCCATACTCTCAGTGGCCAGGCTTATACACGGGGTTGCTTGCTTTCCTGTTTTTCCTATTGACAACAGCTATGGCTTTTGCAAAGTGGCTGCATTTCTCATGCAATCTCGGAATTTTTTTTTTTTTTCTTGAGCCATAGGGCTCGGGGGCACACTTGTCCAAAGATCCAGGACTACTACAGGGTCGAAGATTACAGTTGACATTAATGAAATTAATTAATTGAAAGGCAGCCACCACTCAGAATTAAAAAATAAGATTCCCCTGGGAAGGGGCAGCAAGATCGAAACAACCATTACTCAGATTGAAAAAATAAAGTTCCCCTAAGAAGGGGCAGAAGAGATTGGTGTAGGCAAGGTGATTTAGTGTTGAAAGATAGGATGTTTGATGTTGAGTGGGGACAGTAGATGTTTTCAGTTCTGTCCTTTTGTCCCCTCTTCAGTCGATATGGGGAGAAATCTACTTTGGCTATCCCCAAGCTTCTGTGAAATGCAAACTGCGAGAGGAGATTGAAAGACAGCTTCTAACAGTCGCATAGCATTTCACAGAAGCTTTTTTACTGAAGGCAATTTCTTCCACAATTTTTTTTTTTTTGGTTGCAGTTTTTTCATTTTGACGTTCGAGTTCGCTCAAACTCTGTGACTAGAGCAAGGGGCGCTAAGTGCTTGGGGAACGCCCCTTATCGCTGAAGCCTGCTGCTGCAGAGGAAAAGGGCAGGGCTGGGCACACTGGGCAGGGTGCAGACTGCCAGCCAGCACAGGGACAAGGTTTTCGTCACAGCATCGGGCAGACCTCTGATTCCCTCAGGAAAGCCACTAGTGCTGAGCGCGTGGTACGCTACAGGGAACACTTAATGACAGAGGGAAGTTATGGGTTCAAGTTGACCGGGTAATCTAATCAATGCTGCTTACTCCAGACTCTAATTTACTTGTCTTACAACTCATTAAATTTGAAATATTATTGATTTTCGAGTAGATGGCTTCGCGGATACATAAGTACATTTTACCTTGGGGACCTCGGTCTGAGTTTCATCAGTGGATTTGCAGGTGAGAAAGCTCAGATCCCTTCATGGGGCAGTGTTGGTGGGAAAATCACACCAGACACACACTCCCGATGCAGATAATTGGCCGGAACCCCAGATTTCCTAATAGCTCATGCTGAATGGGCTATTTTCATGTTTCTGAAGAGGGTGTCTAGACAGCAGGGGACAGTGAATTGTATGACTTGGAGACGCCCTTCTTAAGAGCAGGCACTTCTCCGAAATGTAATTTTGTTGTATTCTGCAAACGAAGAGATGCTACGAACCTTCTTTTTCTCCGGTACTAAAAACCATCCTGCTTGGTTTTCAGCAACCGATTCTGTTTTTGCCCCTCAACAGCCTGGACCAGATTTGATTCCTACAGAGTACTGGCAGTCCTCTAATGAAGTCTCTGCCTCAGCCTCTCACATGCTGGAATCTGACCAGCCAACAGCTCCTGTGAGCCTATCCCCACATGCACAGGCTGAGGGTAATGATGGGTGCATCAGTGTGACGGTGGGACGGTCACATGAATCTCGCTCGTGCTGATCTTCACTCTCTGAGGTGGCACGTTTTGTTTTTTCTTCTTTCAAAGGAAAGTATTTTATTACCTTAGGTAGAAAATCGGCATCATTTACCAGAACGAAGGATAAAACAAAGATAAATACAGTAAAAATATAAATGTAGTGGAAAAACAATGTCGTGCGACTATGAATGTGTCCAATGCTTGAAGGACGATCCATTTCTTTCTTTTTTTTAAAAGGTTTTTATTTAAATTTCAGTTAGTTGATATACAGTGCAGTATTAGCTTCAGGTGTAGAATACAGTGATTCAACACTTCCATACATACCCGGTGCTCATCGTGACGGGTTCACCCCTTCATCCCCATCACCTAACCCACCCCTCCACTCACCTGCCGTCTGGTAGCCACCAGTTTGTTCTCAATAGTTGGTTTTCCTCTCTCTTTTCTTGGAAGACACTTAAAAAATTTTTAAGAGCCCGACGTGAGGCTCGAACCCACAAACTGTGAGATCATGACCTGAGCCAGAGTCAGACGCTTAACCAACGGAGTCACCCAGGTGCCCCTCGATGGCACTTTTTAAATGTAATGTTTTGAATAGGTGCCTGTTGACATGATTCAAAAACCTAAAATGATAAAAAGGCACCCAGTTAAAACATGTTCACTCCCCCCAGTAGGAAACCACACTGTTTAGTTTCTTGCCAAGCCTGCTAGAGTTGCTTTTCGTAAGTTTAAACATTTTAAAAACTTAAACAAATTTTTTTTTAAGTTTATTTATTTATTTTGAGAGAGAGAGAGAGAGCACAAGTGGGAGAAGAACAGAGAGAGGGGGAAAGAATCCCAAGCAGTCTCCGTAAGGTCGGCACAGAGACTGACACAGGACTCAAACCCATGAACCGTGACATCGTGACCTGAGCTGAAATCAAGAGTCGGGTGCTTAACTGACTGAGCCACCCAGGTGCCCCACATTTTGTGTATTTAGACAAGAACAAATGAAGATTCTTATTTTTTTCATTTTTATAAAAGCGTATTACACATATTGTTCTGAAGCTTTTGTTTTGTTTTGTTAGTTCCTGGCATATTTAGGGGATTTTTCCCATATCAACACATAGAAAATACCTCATTTTAAAAAGAGAGCTGGATGATTTCCATCATGAGTGTATACGTCATAATTTATCTAATCAGGCCTCTATTAACGGACCTTTGGATCCTTTTAAATATTTTGCCCTTAGAAAAACCACTATGGCATCCTGCACATGTAGCCAAGTGCAAAATAAGTGTGTACCTAAGTTGTTTGGAACTTGTGCAAGTATGTGCATAGGATATATGCTCCAGCGTGGAGAGCTGGGTCAAAGGGTACAGGATAGCTGTGTCAAATTGCCCTCTGTGGGTGTTTTGTGTGTTTACTCTCCAGCCAGCAGTGTGTAGGGACCTGAAGCTGGGAATTTTCATCCCCCTTGTCAAGTACTTATATTTCTAGATCAGAAACTGTATAGTCAGGGTTGCAAACAACAGAAGAGTCCACTTAACTTAAGACAGGAAGAGTTTATTGGAATAGACTGGAAAACTGGAGCACCGGCTTTGGGGAGACCAGGGAAGTGAAGCATGGCCAAGGACTTGCCACGGGATGGTCTCACGAAGATGGTGCCCCTAGGCCTCTGGCCACCAAGCATCTCTGTGGCACCAAGGATCCCAATCCCCAACTTTACCCTTTCTGTACGTACATACTGGACTTAATTTGGCTGCTAATAGGGTTATAAGGGTGAGGGAAAGTGCAGGGAGGCCCTAGAAATCTCTCTCTGCCTCCTAGCAAGAAGACCAACCTACCTCTTCATTTTTCTGACAATTGAGGGGGGCGGGCACTCAAAGGTATTTTCTTGGACCATTCAGAATCTGTGTTTAAAAGCTCTTGCGTCTGAATTGGACCTAGTATCCACCACTGTCCCCAGGAGGGGATAAATGCATCATTTTACGACTCGGTCCATGAGTCCGCCTAGTTTATTGATCACCTTCTGCTAAGTAAGCGTATGCTTGGCCAAGGATTTGGAGTCAGGAATTCTTGCATCTAATTCTGTTTCAGCTCTTCCGATCGGTGGCTTAGCCTTGGGCAAGCCATTCTTCTTACGCCTGTTTTCTCGTCCACGGAGCAGGGATAATAATATTGACCTACTTTCCCAGGTTGTTGCAGGGATTCATTAATCGATAGCCGTAAAGAACTCTGAGAAGACCTTAGAACCCCCACACCTTTGTCTCCGAGTCTGCTTTCCCTTCCAGCACCGCTGCTCCTTGTCCTGTAATTTGTGTTGGCATGCGGAAGGGAACAGATGAAGGATTGGAGCACAAACGCGACTTGTTTGGCATATATGGAGACAGTGAACAGAGCCAACGTGGAAGGAAGGTAGTTAGCAGTTAGCAACTGTTGTTAAGGTTTCTGCGGTGCGGCATGCCATGGTTCTGGCGATCGGGGATCGCAAAAGCACAGATGCCCAAGTCCTCATTGCTTTCCCTGGTTGTCACCCTCATACATAAATAAATTAGCAGCCCGGTCCTTGACACCTGAACAGCTGTTGCGGAGGGTCTCAGATATTAATCACGCACTCCCTTCAATGGCATTGACCTTATGGTGAACACGCCTTGCTCTTGTTCTGGCAACAGTGTATGTGCACGTGTTGGGGAGGGAGAAGCTTTGATTTTTATCATTATCATAATCGTGACAGCAACACGTTTATGTTACATTAGAGTTTTCACAGCATTTTTACATCTGTGATCTCTGCTGAGCCTCAGCAATGTTTCAAGGTAGGCACAAATGGTTATATCCAGGGCTCTTGGGTGGCTCAGTCGGTTAAGCATCCATCTTGGGCTCAGGTCATCTCTGTGCTGACAGCTCGGAGCCTGGAGCCTTCTTCGGATTCTGTGTCTCCCTCTCTCTGTGCCCCTCCCCCACTCATGAGCTCGCACACGCTCTCTCTCAAAAATAAATAAACATTAAAAAAAATTTTAAATGGTTATCTCCACTGAAATGACAGAAAAACCCAATTTCACAGAGTTTACCAACCTAAGATTATACAGCTGCTAAGTGAAATCTTTTGCCTGGGAAGCCTGGCACTGTCTGTATTAAAACACTCTCTTTCTCTAAATGATAGATAACTGTTTTCACTTCTCCCCTCTGTTGTCAAATTTAACCCACTCAAAAATGTTAAAATATGTACATCGATCCTTGATTAAATACTTACTCTCTGCCACATAAATGTGTTACGAGCAAAATATCGTCTAATCCCGGCACCTACTAGGTAGGTGTCCTTACCTTGCTTTAGAGAGGAGACAAACTGAAGCTCAGAGAAGTTAAAAACTTGCCTGAGGACACACAGACAGTCCAGGCATTTAACTGCAACTCAGTATTACAGATCTAGAAAATGCCAGCAGCTGGGACCCCAGTGATACCCCCGCACGGGCAGAGGACCGCTTTTTACCGGTTTGATCGACCAAAGAGGAAGCTGCCCTTGGCCTCTAGCATCACGAATTGTTCCACTTCGGTTTATCTCATCTCATCCATTATATAGAGTTCACCTCTATAACGTTAATAGGAGAGCTGGACGCCCAGCACGACACAGGCAGCTGGGTGTCTGGGGAGGTACCACGAGCGTGTGGCGACAGGTGCACAGGTCAGGCTCTTGGGCTCCTGTCTTGATTCTGTTGTCTTCTGTGTCCGAAGGGTCCCCGCCCCCTCCTTTTCCCTGAGAGGCAGACACACCTGGGTCCTGGCCAGATCCTCCTGTATCACCTCCAATTTCCCTGCTGTCGGGCTGGGCGGTTCACAGGCGGCTTTCCGTTTCACTTCCTGCCCACAGTGTCTGGTTTCACACAGACGTCTTGTGTCTAATGTCTTTGTTTTCTGCCCCGGACTCCCCTGAGGTCAGGCATGCCTGAAGGATCTCAGCCAGCCCAGACACTGTGGGTGGATGGGGGAGGGGGGGCCATGGAGAACGTTCCACCATCTCTTTCTGTAAGAACTTAATTCGGGGAGGATTCGGTACCGGAAGGCCCGTGGAACTTCCCACAATGCGGCAGCAACCCGTCGTGACCCTCTTTTTACCTCTTTCCCCGTCTCCCCTCCTCTGCTCTCCTGGATCACCTCGGAAGTAAACTGCCTGCACCCAAGGTCTTGTCACGGGTTATGCTTTGGGGGGTGAAGCTAAACTAAGAAACCTTATTTCTTTAATAACAGCATGCAGGGTGTCAGTTACATACTCATGCTTCTAACCCGGGTGGAAAAATGGTGTGGTAATTATGGTCTAGGTTTGAATTCCGACTCCTGTGTGGCCTTGGGCAAG
Organism: Panthera pardus; assembly: GCF_024362965.1. Taxonomy (NCBI): domain Eukaryota; kingdom Metazoa; phylum Chordata; class Mammalia; order Carnivora; family Felidae; genus Panthera; species Panthera pardus. The sequence continues at coordinate 145,918,399 of NW_026526721.1, read as the reverse complement.
CTTTATAACTCCACGGAGCTTCCGTTCCTTATTTGTAAAAGGGGAATTGAAATAACACCTTCTTTCTGGGGTAAATTTCCGTGCGTATTAAATGCACGAGGCAGTGTCTGGGGTTCAGCGCGTGCCCAGTGATCATCTGAGGTTGATCTGGTTACCGTGCCCTTTGGTGGTTACCAACACAGGTCGTGAGTGGGAGAGATCCGTCCATATCCAAACTCCAGTTCAGTGGCCTGTGGCAAGTTTCTTGGCTTCGTCAGCCTTGGTTTCCTTGTCTACACAACAAAGCCAAGAAGACTGGCTGCCTCACGGTGTTGGAAGAGTCGATATTAGTTTAAGCAGCTGATACAAAGCCTGGTGCATTAACAGTAGGTGCTCAGTAAAACATAGCTGTTACTGTTGAATCCTCCTGGTCCCCAGATGGATGTCTTCCTCTATATTCTGTGTTTGCATAGATAACTCCTAACGGAATTATTGCACACTTCCCCGTCCCTCTCCCACGACAGTAAGCTTCTCGAGGGAAGGGGTTGCAAGTCATTTCTCCCCGGGGCACCTGATATTGAACCTTCGCACGCAGGCAAGACAGTCAGAGAAGGAGATGTGAGAGAGCCCGAAGAACCTCAGAAGCCATTGAGGCTCAGCTACCTCGATGGATGAAGGAGGAATCTTTACCCACCAGTTTTGGGGGAAGTCAGAAGCCTTTTTAGGAGGCCCTTAAGGCCTTTTAGAGGTGGGATTGTCAGCCCAGCTTGGGTTTCCCTGGGAAAGAGATTCAGGGTAGGCAGAGGAACAGGCCCCCCCGGGGGCAGGGCATCTGGGCTGTGAGTGTGGGGGGCTCCCTGTGTGACTGGATCCCTAACATGGAGTCCGGCAAGGATGAACAAGCCCTGGAGAGAATGGTGGGGAGGGGGGATGCTGCTGCTTTGGCCTCTTCTTAGGGCTGACGAGGGGGCTTGGCCTTTTCGCCCCCTGAGTAGCTGACCAGCAGTCCAGACTGGCCTGAGCTGGTGACCTGAGTGTTGGCCCTGGTTTGCCTCACGGATTGCAAGGGACACTTGGCTCCTCTTATCCTTCTTGGTCCCTGCTTCTCCTCCAGCACACGCCATCCCAGCTAATCCTTCTGCACTGGTTCTGGAAGAAACTGAGGGAATGGTGGAGGGCGATCGTGGAAGCCAGAAGGGGTTTCTCTGAGCCAGGGATCGGGGTGGCTGAGATCGCCTTCTGTCTTGGGGGCAGCCTGGGACCTTAGGTGGGGTAGCAGCTGAGGCTGCATAGCTACTGCGCCTCTGGTCATGAGGCAGCATAGGCTGGAGCAGGGCTGACGGGCCATTTCATCCAAACACCTACACCGTGCAGGATTCCACTTAAGGGCTTCTTGTACAGCGACCAGAGGCTCACTCCCCCCAGAGATGTTTCCGACCAGATGGTCTACACTGCTCTCACCCCCATCTCCTAGAGCTGAACTCTCTTGGGTCTCTTCTGAACCATCTGGCCATTCTTGAGTTTTCTTTAGTGCATTCCCCCATCCCCTAAAAAAAAATTTTTTTTTAAATTCACTTGTGGTGGTGGAGGGGCAGAGAGAAAGGGAGACAGAGGATCCAAAGCCAGGCTCTGTGTTGACAGCAGAGAGCCCGATGTGGGGCTTGAACTCACAAACCGTGAGATCATGACCTGAGCCCAAGTTGGAGGCTTAACTGACTGAGCCACCTAGGCGCCCCTCCACCCCGCTTTTACATGTTGGTGTTGCTGAATCTTTTTTCTTGGCCTTATTTTCTTCTCACTGACTTTACCTGCCTCCTACAAATCCATGACCCCCAAGTCTATCGAAGCAGTCCTGTTTTCTCTTCCCTTTAGATGTCCCTCATGCCTCCAAACTTGGATGACCAAAATGGAATGCATGAACTCCTTCCCCAAACTGCCCCCTGCTCTGAATTCCCCAGTTTGGCGAATGGAATCACCTTTTACTCTGTTTACCCTGGCCCCCAAGCTGGGTGCTATCTTTCCTTCATCAGCCACTCTTTACACACACACACACACACACACACACACACACACACACACACACACACACGCCTCTTGTCTTCCCTGCTCTGTGCCCTAGGAGGTTGACTTCTGCCACTACATCGTCCAACATCTTTTGCCCTCTGGTTCTGGGTTGGGTTCAGCCACTGGGAGGTCGACAGGAGAAGTTGGTGTATTTATTCTTCCTGCTCCCTCCCTCCTGGGCTGTAGTTTGGCAGGAACTGTTTCTCCCGCTAAGTCTTGGCCCACCTTCTCTCTAGGGTTCAGTCCTTTCCAAGTCCCAACGACACTGCTTCCCCTTGCCCTTTCGGGTCTCGGGTGATAATAGCTTCCTGCTGTCGTTAATCCCGGTGTGTGATTGTTCCCTTAGGTGCTTATAACCCTGCCTACACCTCTCTGTGCATTGTCCCTTTCTAAAACTCCTATCAGCTGTATCTTTAAGCAGACTGGATGTTTCTTGCTGGAGCGCTTTCAGAAATACCAGGTCATGCCACCCCTATCTCTTTATAGTTCTCAGATCTAACCTTGACTGAGAGAGAAGAAGCTGGTTTTCTAAAAGCAAGCCCCAAACAGTTCTGGGCGATGGCTCCAGCCACTTCCCTCATTATTTCTTCTGACCTGACTCACTAGTGGTTGTTCTCATCAGCACAACGTGGGCTCATTGGTACCATACCTTGGCTTTGTTTCCTGCCTCAGGCGGCGTGGATGGCCTTCAGGACTGTCCTTTGGGATTTTCAGACTTCAAGATTCTTCTAGGGTGTTCACAGCTCCTCATGAATGTTTGCGTTCTCTGCAATATACACGTTGTGTAATATACACATGCCGGCAAGGCTTTATGAATGTGTGGCCTGTTAATTGCAAAGGGCCCTGCACTTGAACTAATGCTGTGCTGTGGCTCTCTTAAAATTATTAATGGTTTTTGCACAACGCCCCACCTTTTCATTTTGCGCCGAGTCCTGCAAATGACGTAGCTGTTCCTGTGTACTATTTGGATGATTTAGGTAGTACGTGGACATGGTAATGAATGGTGCTGAATCACACAGGAAAAGAATCACTTCCTTTTCAGCTACCTTTCTTTCCTTCTGATTATATCAAGGAAAAGTTTCTAATTTGGTGCCAGTGTATTTTTGATGGCTTCCCTGCCACTTGCCATTCTCTTCTTTGTGATCGAGAGCGGGCCTCAGATTCCAGGCCTTCAGGGGGCCACATAATAACATAATTTTGTTTTCGTGGTTGTCTTCTATTTATGGCAAGTGGCACTACTTTTACGTTTATGAAAACAAAGTTTCCGTTAAAAATAAGTTTAAATTAAAAAAACGAAAAAGTTAAAAGCAAGGTGTTAAGTAAATAAGTGCAGAGGTGGCATTTGGAAATAACAGTGACTTTTAGGACTTGGTGAGAATAATTGAAGTCTGGAAACCTCTAGAGTAGGATAAAACCCATTCTTCCTTCTAGCATCCGCCCCTCAGCAGCACTTCCCACGCCGACTTGCCCTCGGAGCCGCCAGTAAAGGGCTATTCTGGCAATCAGTATGCAAACTGGGTAGAAAGAACTAATGCTACTCCCACTTAAAATCTTTGATTTCATTTAAATAGCTCTGATTGTAATACTTAAAAGTTAAACCCAGAAATGTGTCTAGGAGGGGCAGAATCAGAGGCAGACTGACTGCAAGGCCAAATCATGCATTGATTCGTTGCCAGACCGACACCATGCCTCCCCACTGGCCCAGGCATATCCGTGGAGACAGGAGGAATGGTAGGAGGCTCTGGAGGTGGCCAAAGTGGAAGGCACGTATTTCTCTGTAAACCTAAAATTGGAGCTCTTAAAGTCTCAGGCTTGGAATTTTCAGTGCTCAACTGTTGAGCTGAATTGGCCAGAGTTGGTCAATTTCCCAATGGCCAGTTCTTAGAGTTTCTGCATGGATGGGCCGCCTGAGTTGATGATGCATCTTCAGTCTGTGCACCTTTTTGTCCCTGCTTATGACATTTAAGGTGGAAAAACTTTCCCTACTGGCTACATTCTTCATCTTATTACACCCATCATTGATTTCATTGGCTGGCATTTAACAGAGAAGGCTTGTTAAACGAAGCTGTTATGCTTGTGGTTTTAGAGGCTGGCACAACAGACAGTTCCAGGGAGAGAAGAAGGGTGTGTGAATGGACAGAAATGCATTTCTACTCACAACATACACACTTCTAGGGAAAAAAAAAATCCCCACTAGCACGCAGCATCTCCGAGTGCATTTTGCAGTAGCAAAATCCTGATCCTACCACCCCTCTGGCCCGCGGCGGGTGATGTGAAATGCTTTCATTGCCTGGGAGAAGAGGTTTTGGTGCAAGTTCTTGGACCCATCCCCATGGCGTGCCTGGAAGCCGTAGATGTGGTCTAATTTCATCGCATTCCTCCCAGCTTCTGGGTAAGTCCGTCAATTACGGTCCCATCTTCTGCCCATATCTTCATGCTCAGCTTGGACAACCCAGTGCTGAAAACCCAAGTGCAGGGTGGAAGTTAATAGCAGTAATAATGATGATGACAGCATTAGATACCTTTTCCAGGCCTGACATGGATACCTTTAGCTAAGTCATTTTTAGCTCTTATAGCTAATTTGCAAGGCGAGTGTTGCCCTCACTTCACAGGGGAGCTGGTCCTTTGCCTGTTAATGCAAATATCCACTTCTAATCCTTCCCTTCTCTTGCTTTGCTTTGTATTTCAGGGAACTACCTTCCCCAGGCCTCCTTGCCGACTACTCTCCAGGTGGCATTAGCTGATAGGAGGTACTTGGGTGTGAGAGGAAGTAAGAATCTGTAATGCGGTCAGCTCTGCAGGGCCCCCCAGCCCTGGGGCCCTGATTAGTTACACCGCTGCTTCCTCCCTTGGTCTCCACTTATGGGGTCATAGCAGCTTCCTGCCCTTGTTACTCTCTGGGCGGCCTGTGTCCTTTTGTCTCCAGAGCCCTGAGAACTTTGGACTGGCCAACTCTCTGACTTAATCCCCCCCGTCCCATTTGAATGGCCTAGGCTGGTTTCTGGTTTCCTGGCTGGCAGTGGTTAGCAGACGTTTTCTATATAGGGCCAAATAGTAAATATTTTAGGCTATGTGGGCCGAAAGGCAAAACTGCGGTACTTAAATGTGGGTATTTATGTAATGAGAGCAGAAACGAATTTCCATAAATGACTTAACTTACAGGCCAAAAGCAGGTGCAGGCCAGATATGGCCAGCAGGCCGTAGGTTGCTGACCCCTGCAGGATGGCGGGGAGACTGAAACTTATTTCAAGTGAAGTGAAAAACCGTTGGACCATTACAAGGAGGAGATGGGATTGGAGAACTCTTGAGGAAATTGCACTGGCTGCTTTGTTGAGGCTAGCAGCAGGGGAGCAAGAAAGAATGCAAGGAAATCAATTAAAAAGCCACGGTTGCCATCCAGGCCAGAGCAGGGGGGTGACTTGTACAAGGGTGGTGGCATGGGGGTTGGAGCATAGCAGGTTAGACCGGGGTCACATTCTCAGTCTTGGGGGGCTGAGTGACTGTCCTGCACTATGCATCTGATCATGTCGCTGAAAAAAGCCATCTCCACGTCCCGGATTGTCCACAGTGCAACTGGTGAACTCCACGGACTCCTAACCGTCTATTCCAAACCCTGAAATGGGGACACTGATAGAGGACAGGCTCAGGAAAGGCAGACAGCAGGTGGCACGGTCTGGGTTTCTGTGCGGCAGCAGGGAGGCGGGGGGATCAGCCATTAGTTTGGATTGCTTTGGAGAGGACAGGGGTTATGGTCACTCTTTGGTGCTTTCCCCGTCATTTTAGTCCACATTTCAGGCCCCGTAAGGCCAGGCAGGGGTCTGTGGGATTAGCACCTGGTGCAGTTAAATTAAAAGATAAACGCATGCTTTCTTCTAGCACGCACACTGGCTGCAGAGGGTCATTGTCATTTTAAATCCCCATTTGCAGCAGAAGTTCTAAGGCACCTGCAGAGAATTCAGGGATCTAGCAACTCGGATGCAAAAAAGTATTATTTATTTTCACTAACATCGTAGCACACAAAGTTTGTTCACTAACAGACTTGGCACAATGATAAATGTATGTCGACTGAACAGTTCTACCAGATACTGCAGGTATTTTCATATACCGTAGCTATTGTTGTAGATATCCTGAAATACTCGTGTCTTCTATAACCCTAAGTTATTACGCCCACAATTAGATCTCATTTAGTGGTTTATTTTTCTTTAATGTTTATTTATTTTGAGAGAGAGAGAGAGCATGAGCAGGGGGAAGGGCTGAGAGAGAGGAGAGAGACAATCCCCTACCCCAACGGGGGGCTCCATCTCACGAACCACGAGATCATACCCGGGGCCGAAATCAAGAGTCGGATGTCTAACCGACTGCGCCACCCAAGCGTCCCCTTATTTAATGTTTAAAAAAGAGGCACGACTATTACTACATCACCAATTTGGTTTCAAAAATATTTTGGTAGCTATATTTCAATATAATTGGCTTGTTTTGTAACCCTGCATATTTACTTTATGCCCTTAAAAAACGTTATCTGGAGAAAGAGCTCAGAGGCTTCACCAGACTTCCAAAGCCCGAAGCAGAGCCCATCCCCACCCCTAGTCACGGCTTCTGCTTACAAGCAATGTTAGTAGACGCTGTTGGTCCTGGTTGGGTGACAGGGGTAATGCAGAGTCCCTGAAACTTCTCTTTCCTCAAGCACCTAGTGTTTAGGAGGGAGCCGCCTGTGCTCCCAGGCTTCTCCAGCACAGAAGCACTTAGCTAATTGTGCTGAACTCAGGGCCAGACCTCAGGGGAGAGAAGCAGCCTGTCTAGACCCCTTTGGCAATCCATTATTCCCCAAAGCAGAAAGATTGATAGCTTCTGCACATCTTGGGCCAGCTAATAATTCTGCAGATGCTGCTTTAATTCCAAAGCACATAGCCACCCCAGCCTTTCATTTCAACCTCTCTTTCAAATGGGTGCGGGGGGAGATAAGGACGTGGCTCCCGGAAATGGAGCACACACGCGGTATGGGGATGATTTTAACAGTCGTGTAACTTGCTCCTGTCCATTTCCAGGCTCAGCCACTTCCGGCCACTGATTTGGATTTCCCCCCATCCTCTGGTTCCATTTCTCAGTTTTGCTTTTCAGCTCACACAGTCTCTTTATCTGCATGATCTGGAATTACATTTTCTCTGATCAGAAACCTCTCAAAATTTCTTGTCCTTCTCAGAACCTCTCTGGTCTTTGATGGGACTAGGGAAAATAGAGGCCTCTGGGTCTGAATGATGGAGTGAGGCGGGAAAGGAAGAGTTGATTATTGTTCTCCCTGCTAGTTGCTCAGAGACCCCTGCAACAACCATGAGGTTCTGGGAAGACTTTTTTTTTTTTTTTTAAATCGAGTTTTCCCATGACATTGCCCAGAACTCATCCCTGAGAATACAACGAATTCCAAGCCCACCCTGAAAGCTCACAAGCTTAAATAACAAGTTTCTGGCAGGCTATGCTGTGATTCAAAGTGTTGGGTTTTCTTTCCCACTGTGGTTACAGAGAACTCGCTGCTGACTTAGTCTCTATTCTCCTCCAGCGTCTCCAGGGCGCTGCCTTTCCGGGACTCAGAGAGAGTATTGCCAAGATGGTCCTACTGGGAGCTTCTTGGTGAGGTCATGCTGAGGCCTGGGGACAATGGGAGACCAAGGTAGCAGCAGATGAGCAAATGGGGACCTAGGGAGGTTAGGTGCCATGCCCTGGAGGTCCGTGGAGAGTGGGCAAAGGAATCAGATCTGGAACCCTAATCTCAAACTTTTCCCTTTTGTTTCCAGTCAGGTCCTTTGCCCATTTACAAAATTGGGTTGTCTTTTTATTTTTTGAGTTGTACGAGTTCTCTATGTATTCTGGACGTTAACCTCTTATTAGATCTATGGTTTGCAAATATTTTCTCTCATATTGTAGCTTCCTCTTTCACCCTATTGTTTCTTTGAGGACAAAACCAGGTTGTGTCGAACTTTCCTTATCCTAAGAAGCTTGGGGATCTTGTTTAAACTACATACTTCCAAGTCGTTCCCCTGGAACCTCTGATTCAGGGGACATAGATCAGGATCCATGAGTCTATTTTTTTAAATAGGAGCCTCAAGTGATTCTCAAACCGAGCAAGTTTGGAACATTCTGGATTCTATTAAAATAGTTGCTCAGTGTGGCTACACAACGGAATCACTCGCGGAGCTTTAAAGAATATTGCTGCCTGGTCCTATTCCCAGAGTTTCTGAATTTATTGAGAGTAATTCATTTTCAGTAAATAGAGACCTTGGGATTGGAATTTTAAAACGCCTCCAGGGGACACTAATGGTCAGCCCAGGTTGAAGACCACTGCACCGTAAGCTCCTTCAGGCCGAGGACCCCGCTCCTGGCATGGTGCCTGGTGCAGTTTGGATCTGCTACACTCCAGCCTCACTTCCTTATTTTGAAAGTGATTCTTACGTTCCGTGTCCTCAAAAGTGGTTCTTCTCTCGTGAGGTTGAGAGCTTCGTAGACAAAACTGACATTTGTGGCCCAGAGTCTCCATGTCGTGATGGGGAAGTTGAAAAAAAACCAAGACAATACAGACTCTAAGTTTACTTCGTAACTGACCCAGGGAAGGTCTGCCCTTTGGTGGCAAGGTCTGAATGCTTCCTTCTCCAGGACTTACAGGCACTGCCGACTGAAACGGTTCACCGCTTGCAATTGCATTAGAAACTGAGCCTTTATCCCTGGACCACCGGCTGGTGGTCCTCACACAGCTACTTGCAATTATCCTGGGCCCTGGGAAACAGTCTGTTGGTAACAAAAAACTCTTCTCGAAGGTCATTAAACAACTGTTTTTTTTTTTTTTAAGTTTATTTATTTTTGAGACAGAGAGAGACAGAGCATGAATGGGGGAGGGTCAGAGAGAGAGGGAGACACAGAATCGGAAGCAGGCTCCAGGCTCTGAGCAGTCAGCACAGAGCCCGACGCGGGGCTCGAACTCACGGACCGCGAGATCATGACCTGAGCCGAAGTCGGCCGCTTAACCGACTGAGCCACCCAGGCGCCCCTAAACAACTGTTTTTAAACTATGTCTACACTGTATGTAAGGAGGTGAATGTGTGGTTTGGTGGGACTAGACCCCAAAAGAGGGCAAGAAAAGCTAACTGGAGAATTTCTGAATGAGCTCCCGTTCATCCCTCAAACAAACAAGCTAATTATTTGTTCGTAGAGGGAGTCTGATAAGAGACAAGAAAGAATGTGAGATTAAGATTCCAGACGTGATTCTTTGGCCTACGCTTCATGGGCCTCTTGGGCATGACATTGAACCCCTCTGGGTCTCAGCTTGCTTATCTGTAAAACGGAGCTCATCGGACCCACCCAGGCTGCAAGAGGATCCAATGGGGTTATTTCCTAACTGGGATGTAAACGAATGTTAGGCGCTTAATACTTACTTGGTGGTCATAAAGCCCGGAGGAGCACACAGCCATGAGGACGTGAAGTAGTACGTTGTACAAATGTTCTCTCCGTATGTGTTCACTAAGTTATGCCCAGACACCACGAGCCTCCCATTGGATGAACCAAGTGGAAAACACAGCATTGTTTTTCCATTAGTTCTTTCAGATGACCAGTGCCTTCATATCTCTCACCAGCCATATCTGAATCAAACGGAAAGAGAAATGGCCATCCCCATTTGCCCATAACTAGAACTCATGCGTGCTGGAGTGTTGGCAGTCCTCTTCTTCAGTAAAACATAAACCTGTTTATTTCCACTTGTGGACTCAAAGCCGTTCGTCCTGATTACTATAGAATATTTCTTCAGTTGGTAGGAATTATTCGTTAAGGGGTGGATAAGTTTGAGATCTTAGGATGGGACCGTCTGCCTTAGAGGCTGAGGGCAGGTGCCCTTGGGAGGGGGTGTGGGGCAGGAAGTGGAACTTTGTGGGGAGATGCATGAGAACCTCCCACACTTGTGTATCTGGAAGTAATGTTGATGTAGGAGTTGGTATGATAAAGGAGATAGTAGGAGACCTTTATTGAGCGCCTACTCTCTCCTAACACTGTGCTAGTGATTGCGTCTCATTTTCTCATTTGATTCTCACGGCAATCCTGCTGGAGGGGACTCATTTCCATTTTTACAGAGTCCAGGACATGTAAAGCCACTCGATCAAGGTCCCACAGCCTGAGTGGTTTGTTTGGCTCCAAAGCCACGTGCATTCTCCTTGAGTCCCGGGAAACCAAGCACAGTGACACTGAGTACAGATGGATACTGGAAAGCTATCAAAGGGAAAAGAAAAACACAAACACTGTTGTTTGATATATAAAATGGTGCTATCAAGAGTCATTTATGTCCCATTTATGCCTAATTAGCACATAGCACAATAATGATTATGATTAAATATCTGACAGATGAAGTTGGCTGCATATTTTATTTGATCAGAACAGAAAGCCCAGTGCATACAGGCTCCATCTTTGTCATTTCTTGTCCACACAGCATGGTCCCTTGTTCATAACTTCACTAAATTCCGAGTGATGTTGGCCAGCAGTTCCAGTCCAGGGCCTGTAGCCCAGACATAAAACAAGGCAGAGGCACATCCAGCCATTGCATTAATGACCACAGAAGAATAATCCATTAATTTGCTAATTATTCCTCCCCGCTGTGTGCAGGTATCATTAGGAAAAACAAATACACTGAGACTTAAATGCCTCAAAGTTCCTGCTTTTGTGATTGCGTTTGCTTAGGTTGGTTTTTAAATTTTGTGATTATGATGAGTGTCGAGGTCCACAGCGAATGAGCAAATTAATTTTTTGTTCTTGGCGAGCGAGGAGAGATGGCTTAAATTTACAAAGGATCGGGCGAGGGAGGGATGCAACTGGGCTGAAGCAGGAGGCAGGGCATGAAGCTTCAGGAAGCCTCATTCTGCCACTGTGCTCTGTGCGACTCTCACCTATGTGTGTTTTGCCATCCCTACTATGAGGGTAGTGATACCATTGACCTCATACGGGTTGTCTTAGGCCCCCAAAGCAAATGCTGAGACAAGAGTTTTGAGCGCCGGTAGTCTACTTTGGAGGTGATCTATGGAAGCACGGCGAAGGAGCTGGTGAAGAGCAGGTTACCGCTACGGGCAACCCGGGGGTCAACACAGAGTCAAACTAGGATTTGTATTCATTTACTACAGTGTGATTCATTACTCCAAAATTTAATGGCTTGAACAATTAATAACTTTCTATACTTACATTTCCTGTAGATTGGCGGCTTATCCGGGTGGTTCTGGCTCAGGATCTCTCATAAGGTGACAGGCAAGACCTTGGTTGAAGCTGCATTCATCTGAAGGCTTGAGTGGGGCTGGAGGATCCATTTACAAGGTGGCTTGACCATATGGCTGGCAAGTTGGTGATGGTTGTTGGCAGGAGACCTCAGTTCCTCGCTGTATGGACATCTCCACAAGCTGCTCGCGTGTTCTCGTGACAAGGTGCTGGCTTTCCCCAGAAGCAGCGATTCAAAGGCGAAATAGCATGTCTATGACCTCGGCTTAGAAGTCACATAGCAACCACCTCATCACATGCTGGTCATCACAAGTGAATCACTTAGTGCAGCCTGTGTCCCAGGGGAGGGGAATTAGACTCCCCCTTTGAAGGGATGTGTTTCAAAGGATTTGTTGACATATCTGTTGACATACTCTGGGTGACACTTGTAGAATACACTTTAAAATGTTCCTTTTTTCCTGACGGTGAAAGAAACTGGGTTGTTTTGCACCCAACTCCCATTGCTGCTACTTGAAGATGCTGGGTGGTGCCCTAGAGGCAAGAATGGGTGAGAGTAGGGGAGGGAAGTAGTCCTTCTGTTCTGCATGGAGTTAAAGAGATGTTCTCTGAGATGCCAGAGGGGCCAAAGGGCACTGCTGACAGGCCGTCCTGCCTCAGACTGATGCCAGTTCGGGGATCTGAGCTCTGCTTAAGCTCAGCTATTAACTCATTATTTCCATTGACCACAACTGGAAGCACCTGTGTTTTCTTGCCTTCCTCTTCTTCAGCTGGAAAGGAGACTGAGGCTCCTGCTCCGTTTCCTACATTCCTCTTGCTCGGACTAACAAGTGATTTCCAAACACTATGTAAATGGGAGGTATTTATAAACATGTACACACACACACTTGCATTCACAAAGACAAATTGCACCCCTCTCTGCGTTGCTATTTCTGGCACTAGCCTTCCTTTGTAATGCCATATTTATGTAGTTACAGTGCCACAGTGGTGGATCATGATTTCAAAATACAGTCATAATCACCCATCAGAGAAAAATGGGGGAGAAGATGGAAAACAAATGCAAAGCGATGAAAAAGTCTTCGTGCATGAGTTTTCCCACTGCCTCCTCTGCTCAGGTCTTGGGATGCTCCGCCTCCGGGTGTATGTGTGAGCATGTGCACGTGTGTGCACGTGTGTACGTGTCTACATTGTTCTGCTGTTGTAAGTCTGGCCCTGGGACCAGAGTATAAAGACCCACTGAAGAGCCTACCGCTTGCGGATTACCATCCCTCTGCCCGATTGGATTCTTCTTTTTAATTTTCTATGGTCTTAATGGGCAGGGGATCTTGGCCACAGAGTGTATTTGTTACGATACATGTACCCCGTTTGCCCCTCCCTCTAAAACAGAGGGGCTCCTGGGTTAATTCCCCAGGAACATATGTAATTGCTTTTCTAGGCTTGAGGAATACTCTTCCCCCTCCAGATTCTACCTGTCCCTCTATCCCTGCTTTCACAGCCCCTCTTCCTCCCGTTATCCTTTTGCAACATCCTGTGCCCCCATCACAGACTGGGATGCCTGCAAATTCAGTCGCATCCTGTTATCTCTGGGCCAGGCAGCGTGCCAGCTAGGTGCCCAGGAGTCTGGGTCTCTTTCCGTCTGGGCCTTTCCTGCTTGCTGCATTCTTACAAACCCATTGAAATACTAAGTGAATCCTTTGCAGTGCCTGGAAAACCAAATTCTTTTCTTTTTCATTTCTGGCTTGGGGTGCAGTGAAGGCACAATACACTTTGCCAAATCTTAAAACCCGAAAGCGGTTTATGCATCTGATTTGCAGGCGGCCTTTTTCTTCTAGAAAGTTCCCCGGGGCTATTTCACAGAAAAATCCCACTCTGAATAATGTATTTGGAAACATCGGTGATAATATTCCTTTGTCACGTTACAATATGCCAGATTGGGGACAAAGACTTCAGAAAAAAAGGAGGGAGTATTTTAAGTGGTTATTATTAATTACTTTTTGGCTGGGGCCAGACAGCATTCACTCACTCATTACTTTGGATCAAAAGCTTCTAAGGACTATTAAGATCAAGCGTTTGACTCACCTTCCTTCTTCGGTCTTGTTCCTGTTCTTCAGTCTTGTTCTTGTTTGTCCCTGGCTATTGTGCTCCTTTGTGGGTTGGGAGTGAGAAGGAAATGCACAGAAAGGGTGGTGGTACCAGAATGTAAATGGGAAGTTCAATTTCTTCTGATTTCTTCATTCCAAGGCCACCGGAGTCAAGTCTATGAGCACCTCAACTGGTGTGTCCCCACAAGCAGCACTTCTTTTGGGTTGACAAGAAAGGATAGTCAGAGAGATCATTAGCCCACTTATATTCCGTTAGCTTTAACATTTCATTCTTGTAGCTTTATAGCCTTTGAACTCTTCTTTAAGGATCGCTGGAGGGAGATCTTCGTTTAAGAGACAGGATGAGGGAGGGAGTACGTCACGTGTGCCTTTTGGTCTGTGTTATTAGCAGCTGATTTCAAAACTAGAAAACAGGTCAGTTTCAGGAAACTCATTCACTTTCTTAATTGAAGTGATAACCTATTTTAGGGTAATTTAAAAAAATTAAATATGGATTCCTTTATGTATGTTTCTCCTTACTGATCTACAGTAAGGAGACCTGTTTTCACTAGGAATTTTTTACCCCCTGAGTACACCTCGTATTGTACCTTGTTTGGCTTCTGAAATCTTACCCGTGTTTAAATGCTGGCTAAGAATGTCCCATCTACCGTTTTTTTCCCATCACTGATAGCATTTTCCCTCATCTGTGGCAACTGCACATACTCTAATAAATTAACTTCGCAGGATTGCTGTGTTAGAGGTTGTGGTGGAGTCCAGCGAAGTGTAGCAAATTATTTTTATCTTCTGCTCCCTGTTAAGCAGGGGTTGTTATTCTATTATCTATGTTTTGAATCTCGCTGTTTGATCCTCAAAGCCTAATTGTAGCTTCTGTGCAGTTTTATGGTATTAGGGATGCCAGTTGCAGCTGTAAATTCCTCTGGCTGAGCCACATCCATTCGCCACATCCTGAAAATACGTTCAGCTGTATCTTTCCCCTGCACACCTATATATTGTGGCCTGTAGAGATATTACTTCCAAATTCATTTCTCTTTCTCTTCCTCACAAACCCACCAACTGAATCGACAATCTGAATGGATGGCAGAGATAACATTGCCACTCCTCCCACGTCTTGCTGATCTTGTTTCTTACTTAGCTAGTGATGGAGTCAGCATCCTGGGAGGTCTGCAAAAGCCGGATCTCTCTTTTTCTAGTGCTACAACTAGATTCTGTAAGAGAGAAGAGCGCCATGGTGGGAGAGCTTGGGTTCTCAGATATTATTTCTGGCTGGCCATTTTGAGGTGACAAAGGAAGGCCTTGGTCATTATGCCTCCATGTGACAGGATGGTCAATACGTCTTTTGCAAATCTCATTCTGGAATGGGGGGGTGGAAACAAGGAAATTGGGAAGGTGCATTTCCATCAGCTCTGATGGCAAAATTCTAACCATTCTGCCTTGGTGTGAAAGATGGGAGGTGATGGGAAGAAAAGAAGAGTGAGTGTAAGAGAGTAAGCAAAGGGAGCGGCTTGTAATTGATCATACCTGGGGCAGGAACAGGGGGTTCATAGGGAGCAATCAGTTGCCTTACGTCTGCTTCATTCTCCTTTGGCTGTTGATTTGCTTTCTCCTAATTCCAGCTCACGACTCCTCATGGCGTCTAAAGCTATCTCATGACCTTCCTTGATACATATATTCAGTGTTCTCTTACCCATTTCCTGTTTCAAATATCCAAGAAAGAGAATCCGATTGGCCTAGCACATCTTTTCGCAGAAAACCACCCCAGAGGTTGGGGTCTGGCTGTTCTTGCCTTTGATTTACACCCCTGACTGTGGCCGGAATGGCAGGGCCACAGGGTAAGAAGAGTAGATCCCCCCCGCCGCCACCACCGCGCCTGAATGTTCTGCAGATTAGGTAGTTAAGCCCTTTCCGGGGGATGGTGGGTAGCAGCCCATGTCACCTCAGGTTTTCCTACACAGAAGATACACAGCATTTACATTCATAATTAATTATGTACCCTGCAAAACACATGACAAAAGACCCCACAAACCAAGGGAACTAGCACATGACACTTGTAGGGTGCTTGCTGTTGATACTTGTGGTTCAAAAGGAAAGGCTTCTGTGTTAAAGTCCACAGCAGGGAACAGCAACAACAACAACAACAATGACAACTAAAACAAAAAATCCTCAAGAGTGATTTAACTCATGGAAACATATATAAACAGTCATGTATGCCCTTAGAAAATGAATAAAAGATCAAGGTTGGAATAACAGAACAAAGAGCCTTCTTTTTTTTCCTTTTTCTGCATGAGAAAAATCACCCAAGGACTAGAGATTTCAATATTCTCTTGTTTCTCAGATATGAATGCAAATATGTATAATACAAAAGTCAGAGGGAGGCTTGTGTGGCCCTTGAGATCTGTATAAATTTGCCTTCAGCCCCCAAATTCTGTGATCCGTGGATCTTTAAATCCTAGATTCCTGATACTTCCCAGGGTAGGGATACAGGTGGGATGGACAGTCGTGTCCTTTTGGCTTTCTCTACCCCTTGGTTTAAACCCTTGAATCTGCCCTCGTCCTGTAACATGTCTACTCTAGTAAGAAACTGCCTATTTGGGGAGGGTTTCCCAAGGGGTCATTGTGAAGGGTCTTATTGTACAATGTGAGGTCTTTGCAATCTCCTGGCCTTTTCCCCCTCCCCGCCCCCTCCTAGATTTCTCCAGATGGCAGGAGGCCTCCATTTCTCCTTCTTCTCTTTTGCAGAGCGACTCAACTTTCCTTCCAGATTTCTTCTCCCCTGTTTGTACCTCCAGTCCTGTGAAGAAACTAAACAGAATCGAAGGAGTGTCACTTAGTTTCTGTGCTTGTAAGGAGCCAGCTGGGGCTATAGCTAGGACATAGGTAACAAATAAGGTACTTATTTAAAAAACACACTTAAGTGTGAGACAAGAACTACCACCCACTTTTTTATCAATGAGAAAACTTGAATACTGGGTTAACTTGAGGTTACTATACAACTTGTAGGGCAATATGAAAGTTGGGATCCAGTAGGTTCCAGTAGATTCACGGGATGCTGTGAGCTTCACATACCTGCATTTCAGCAAGACCATTTATCAGTATGTAAACATCCTTGGTGAAGTAGGTGAATCTATGTGCCTGTATAATTGAGTGGATTTCTTTCTGGCTGAATGGCCATGGCCAGAGAGTGCTAACTAGTGAATCACTATCAAATGAAACAAAAGTAGAGTAAACTTCTGGCATTTCATTGTATCTAAGGACTCTCATTCCTTCCTGACAGCACTGGGATTCTATTTGGGGGTATTGCCTCTCCTGCTGTGGGAAGTCTGGGTGGAGGGGAAATGCAGGTGGAATTCTTCTGAAACAGATGCTGAAGGTCTTGTCAGCCCGATCCTTCCTCCTACTGCCTGTTACAACCAGGAGCCAGTCACCATACTTGAGCTCAGCCAAGAGGACCTTGCCCCCACCCCCTGGACCCCTCAGCTCTTCCAATTTTGAATAGAGTGACATACACAAACAGATGATGGTTAGAGCTTATTTATTCCAGAGCCAGCCTCCCAGGGAAGACTGCTATGTTCCTGATTTTGGCCCTGTCTGGTTCTGTTGCTCCCAGGCATGATTCTCTGACTTCCTTTTAATTCATACCCTTTGCCTATTTTCGCAGAAATGTGTTTCTGTTAACGGCAACCAAATGACCTAAATGAGAACAGATTTCTCTAGTAGTCTGTCGAACTCTGTCCGCATCCCTTTGCCTCGTTTGCTATTATTGTCCATCGCCTGGGATAAAAATGTGGATGGCATCAGGGTCCGGAGTGGTCACCATAAATGGAAATGATGAATTAAAATAGGTGAAATATTACTAATAAGGATGATTGCAGCTTGGCGTGTTAGCTGCCAACATCTAACTGCACATCAACTTAGGTAAGGGTTAGGATCATGTGGTAGGGTAAAAATAACAGCCCCCATTTAGGCCTAGGTATTGAGATGCTCCAAGGAAGTTACCGCTGTCCCACAGGTGAGGAAACTGAGGTTTGAGGTGACTCAGCTAACACCTGATGGGATTCAAACACGAGTTCTGACTTTTCTGTAATGCTATAGGTAGTAACCAAAACTGTAATCACCAGATTGCATCAGAGAAGGGTGCTGGTGAAGGGAGCTCTGGGTCCAAGGGCTACGGTAAGCTCGGGTGTGGTTTTAGGAGATGTGGGCCCTGGGGTCGTTTTAACCCAGGAGCTGAGGCAGAGAAACCTGCTGCACACAATTAAAATCAAGATGGTGTTCATGCATCGCAAGACGACTCAAACATAGCAAAGATGTCCATTCTCCCTGAATTGATCTATAGGTTTAATACAAACCTTAAAAACATCCCAGCATGGTTTTTAATAGGCATAGGCAAGCTTATTACAAAATTTACATGGAAATGTGCAGGACTTCAGAATAACAAATATATTTGAGGAGGCGGGGGAAGAAGAATGTGGGAGAAATTACTTTAACTAATGTCCAAGCTCACTATATAGTTTTAGTCACCAAGATAGTGTGGTCTTGGTAAAGGCATAGACACATGGATCAATGGGACAGAATAAAGAACTCAGTTATAAACCCACATAAGTATGCCTACCTGATTTTTTATAAAGTTGCAGAAGCAAGACAATGGGGGAAAAGACAGCTTTTTCAACAAATGGTTTTGGAGCAGTTGGACATCTATGGGCAAAAAAAAAAAAAAAAACAAAACAAACAAACAAAAAAAACCCCAACCTAAGCCTCATATCTTATATAAAAATTCATTTGAAATGGATCATATACTTAAATGTAAAACTATAAAACTTCTATAAAAAATGTAAGAGAAAAGTTTTAGGATTGTAGGGCTTGTGAAAAATTCTTTTGGTGTCCAGGAGCAAGTTGATACATAAAGTCCAATCCATAAAAGGCAAGACTGATAAGCTGAACATTATCAAAATTACAAACTTTTGCTCTGTTCAACTGTGTTAAGAGGATAAAAGCCCAAGCTACAGACTGGGAGGCAATATTTGCAAGCCACATATCTGACAAAGGACTAGCATCTAGACTATGTAGAAGAACTCTTAATATGCAACAGTAAAAATTAAACAAACAATCCAATTGGAAAATGAGCAACAGACGTGAACAGACATTTCATTGAAGAGACTATGCAGATGGCAAATGAGCATATGACAGTATATTAAATATTATTAGCTATTAGGGAAATGCAAATTAAATCCACAATGAAGTATAACTACGTACCTCTCAGGATGAGTAAAATCAAAACAACAGGAATTGCACCAAATGCTAGCAAGGGTGAAGAAAACTGGATCATTCATGCTTCGCTGTGAAACGCAAGATGGCATAGCCACTCTAGAACATAACTTGGTAATTTCTTCTAAAACCATGCATATACCTACTCTACAACCCAGAAGTGCACCCTTTCCTAGAGAAATGAAAACTTATACACCCATAAAAACCTAAGTGTGGGGGCACCTGGGTGGCTCTGTCGGGTAGGCATCCGACTTTGGCTCAGATCATGACCTCGCAGTTCATGGGTTCGAGCCCCGCATTGGGCTCTGTGCTGACAGCTCAGAGCCTGGATCCTGCTTCAGATTCTGTGTCTCCATCTCTCTGTCCCTCCCCCACTTGTGCCCTGTCTGTCTCTCTCTCAAAAATAAATAAACATTAAAAGAACTTTTTTAAATAAAAAAAAAACAACTAAGTGAATGTTCATAGCAGCTCTATTTGCTATAGCCCTAAACTGCAAACAACCCAAACACGCTTCAGTGGGTGAACAGTTAGACAAAGAGTGGTGCATCCATACCGTAGAATATTATGCAGGAATAAAAAAGAACAGGTTATTGATTCTCACAAAAACCTATATGGCTTGCAAGTGAATTATGCCAAGTGAAAAAAGCCAGTCTCAAATGGTCGCACGGTATGATTCCATTTATAAAACATTCTTGAAACGAAAAAAAATCACACAGACGGAAATAAGTTGCCAGAGGTTGGCAGCGAGGGAGTTGGCTGTGGCTGTAGAAGGGTAGCATGAGGGGTCCTTGGGATGGAACTTCTGTATCTTGACTGTGCTTTTGGCCACACGAATCTACATATGTCAACAACTGCACGGAACTAAATACACCCACATATGCATGCAGTATGTGTGTGTGTACGTAAAACTGATGAAATCTGCATAAGGTTGAGAGATTTGAATCAATGTCAGTTTCCTAGTTGTTATTATATTGTATTTTGCAAATGTTACCATTGGGAAAACTGGGTTGAGTGTATACAGATACCTCTTTTTATTTCTTACGTGTGAATCTATAATTTCCTCAAAATACACAGTTAAAAGAAATCAAGGGCATAACTCTGAAATCCAGAGAGGACCCCAGTCAGTAGCTGGTGTAAAGCCAGCTCTCACCGATTCCCGGGCATAGGCCAATGACAGCCCCACCTGTACCCGAGGCCCATGTTCCCTCCGCGTGATACTATCTCCGAGTGACCTCCTGTTCCTCTATCCTAACAACTGGGCATCGTAGCATCTGGCACATAGGGTCTATTACAGCTTTCTGAATGAGTGAGATTTTTTTCTGATGTCTATTTTCTATGATATCTATTCAATAATTGCCTTTACTCAGTTTACAAGCCTTTTTCACTGCTATTATTTTATGATCACTATCACTTTAACATATTACATGCCTAAACTACAAAGCCAGATCACAAAGGGGGAAAAGGGGAGTGCAAGTTACCAATGACTTAACTGCTGAATTCCTGACTTTTAACTAATAGTTCAGAAACCCCAGACTGATAGTTGATGGAAGGTACGATCCACTGATAGTGGATGAAATTGTAATGGAAAAGAAAGAAATTACCATATAACACGGGTTGATCATGTCCTAGAGTATGTCCTAGAGCAAATAAATACTGAGATTCTCTTCAGTGGAGAAGAGAAAAGCTCTGTTTTCGCTTATTTACTTTCCAAAACAGAATGAAGACTTCTGAGGTAAGGACAAAATAACTCTAATTTTCTGAGTCACTACGGTAAAACAAAAGTTGACAATTGTTTGGCGTAAAAGTTCAAGGATTTCTCTTCCCATTTATCGTTCAGGATAGAAGTTAATTATAAAAATAGCTACTTGAGAATAGCACAACCACATAAACAAGAAGTCTTCGGTGTCCTTCCAAGATGTTAGAGTGGTTCCTACGTCCTGGGCCAGATTTTCTAACTAGGCATCCAAAGGAACAAGTCGGTTTATCTGCCAGATTTCCTCCTTAAATCTTGCAAGAGTACTGAGTTAGGCAGTGTTCAGCATTTAATGGAGTTCACTCATAGCATTAGTCTACTTACAGATATCCAGAATCTAAAGTCGTATCTGAAATCTTTTTAGAAAAGAGGAAATAAGAAAAGAATAAAGCCAAAGACTGGGTCCATGCTGTTTATTGCACATGAGGCTAGACTTGAGTGCCACTTCTAAAATAGCAAGGATGCTGTTGCTAACTGCATCCTGAGGAAGTTCTGGAGATAAGAAAGATCACCCAGAAGATTATGCCAAGCCGTGAGTAACTTCCTCAATGCTCCACCCTACCTTATGGTGTCATGTTAAGAATGAAAGCACAGTCGCTGGCATAAAGAAGGGGTTCATTAGTTGTTAACTGTTGTTCTTGTCATCATCATTATAGCCATTATTATTACTTTGACCATCAGTGTTTAGGAGTGAGGAGAGCATCGTCAGATAGCCCTACCGCCCCTCTGCTTATTCTGGCTCCAGGAATGAGATCTCACAATGGTGGAGTTCTACCATCATCCTCTGACCTTCTCTCTTGATATGTGGAGGAACAAACGTAGCTTTCATGATCCTCAAACCAGAGGCAGATAAAGCATTATCACTCCCCCTTGCAGAAGCCTATGTGTTCAACAGTGTTAGGACCCCCTGGGTCTGGATCTATCAGTCAAGCACACTAGTCTGTACTCATGCCCTTGGTATATTCTGTCACAGTGAAGTGGCTAATGGTATATCCTGACCCTTTGGTGTCTCTGAAAATTATTTCCTTACACAGCTAATATGATGGCTGCTTGACTTACAACAACATGCCTTGTTTTTCTTAATGGTGAACTCTATGTCAACATTTCTGGCTCTCTAATCTGCAGTGGGTAATGCTGACTTTGGCTCAGGAGCCAGATAAATTGCTCTAAACAATTTATACGCAGTCAGAGCAGATGCTACAATTTCATTATTTTGGACCATTATCAGCTCTACCCAGAACCCAATGCAGCCACTATCCCTTGCCAGATATGTCTCTATCTCATGGTGTCAAATTGGAGTGGCAGACACAGCTTTATTGATACTGCCTTCTGGAAATTTCCCACTTACCAATATGTTTGAGTCTTGGAAACATGATTTAGTTTATCCCAACAAAATCCTGTAACATCAAATGTGAGCAGAGGGCTTAAGATTAGGTTTTAAATGGCTCATTTCTGGTTCACTTTGAGATTGCTAAATGGATAATTCTGAAAAATTAACCATGGAAATCCATATTTTTTTTGACATGCCAGGTTGGGAAGTCATACCCACCATATTCCCTGGTCTGTCCTATCCAAAACCATTACTTCAATGGCCACTTGTAGGCTGTTCAATCCCCAAACTGTATCTCAAGCTCAGACTTCAAAGTGAACCCAAATCAGAATATGCAGCTGCATATACTATGTCTGGACTGGTCGGTGAAAGAAGAAGAAATGTAAATGTCTGATAAACATGAATATACTCAGCCTCCAATGGTTAGAGAAATGCATGTCAAAATGAGATGTCATTTTAACAAATGTATTAAAGTGATGAATATTTGTGGAAGAGTCAAGATCGAGGTCCCATATTCCTTAGCTGGTTTTGAGAATTAAAAAAAAATGTTTATTTATTTATTTTAAGAGAAAGAGTAGACATGTGAGCAGGGGACAGGCAGAGACAGAGGGAGAAAGAATCCCAAGCAGGCTCCATGCTGTTAGCATGGAGCCTGACGCAGGGCTCAATCCCAAGAACCATGAGACCATGACCTAAGCTGAAACCAAGAGTTGGACTTTTAACCAACTGAGCCACCCAGGCACCCAGTTTTGAGAGATGTAAGCCTTGAATTGCACTCTCGTAACTTGATAGAAGGTCCTAGAAGACATGGAAATAATAGCCTATACTTTTCTGTGGGGTATGTCCACTGGACAAGCATTGTGTTAAGTGCAGGGGAGGGCAGGCAAGAGTTGTTTACGACACAATCCTTGACTTCAAGGACCTCGGAACGGAGCAACTGAATTCACAGACCAAAGGATTAGCAAAGACTGAAGGTGAAACTTTGTGTCATGCTATACCTTCCATAATGGAAGTTATGCAAAACAGATGGGATTAGATGAGATAATCAAAGGTATCCTCTTGAAGAATGGCATCTTGAACTGGATCTTCAGTAAAGTTTGTGTAGACTTTCAGGGAGCAGAGGGAAGGCGCTGCAAGATAGGCTTCTACGTTAGCACAAGCAGAGAGGCAGGATGAGGAGAGCACATTTGGACACGGCAAGAACAAAAGCTTAACAAACATGGAGGCTCTTGAGAGGAAATGAAGAATAAGGTTATCCAGCTGAGGCTTGATTATGAAAACCCTCAAACGCCAGGAAGAGAAGTCCGGAATGAATAGAAGGCCATGAGCAAATGTTTGACCTCAGTAAACATATACTGCACACCTTTGTGTGTTCTCAAGAGGGTTCTGAGGAAACAGAAATGGATAGGATGTGGCCCCATCCTGAGGGGATGGACGTGTAGTCTTAGCTTAGTTGGGCAGGAGTGTACAGGACGGATGAAGAATGAAAAGACCTTAATTCTACCTCATTATAAAATACTATTACAACAATCGTATCATGAATATTACATTATAAATATATAATAAATATTACTCTAAATATCAGTAACGGTTACAATGAACTTTGATAAAACAAAGGCTGAGGCCAAATCAAACCAAAGCCAAGGGGGTGTTTAGCCACTCTTTTTAGGGATTGGGGGGAGTTTGTAACCCAATGGTTTCAGGTTTTGAGCTTCATTTGCGTCTTTGATAAAGGAGGAGAAGTTAAGGTTGCCATTATTTAGCAAATATATATTTTTGCAGTATAAATATGTCCTGTGCAACATTTGTTGTTTATCTGAAATTCCGTCTAACTGGGCACCCTGCATTTTGTCTTGGCAAGCCAGGAAAAGTCCTGTTTAACATCCTGTTACAGTTTTAACTGCTCACTTCTTATGGCAAAGTCAGTACAAGTTGAGTGCACCAGCTGGACATTCAGCAGGGGACATGGCCAGCTTTGGTTTGAGTGTATGTATTTGCTAAGTACTTGAAAAAGGCCCTCCATACCACAGCAGTTGAATATCACACGAGAAAGTATCTGATCGCAGAAAATACCGTTAATGGGGAAAAACTCTATATAGGAAATCTTTTCCCAAATTGTAAGTTCCAGTACGTGTTCTTAGCAATAGGATTGTTTTTCTGGCCCAAGCAGAAAGAACCGAGCATAATAAAGAATAATCTCTGCCAGATTTGTTTACTCTATTTATTGTTCCTAAATGTCACTTATCCACTCCAATTGATGTACTTGATAGTGTATTGTTTTCGTTTCCAGAGGAAAGAGGATACAGGATGTGTGTTCTTCACAATTTTCTTGTTTTGGCATCAAAGATTCCAGCCAGTTGACATTTCCTATCTCTGACATCCAGCAAAATCTACTTAGCTCCCCAACTGCATGTCAAAGTCAAGCAAAATCATCAGAGATTCCAGAAGATGGAGAAAGGTGTGGGGGATAAGTATTAATGAGTAGTCGTGGGGGGGTCTTTGACATCAATTTCATCCTCCCAGTGAGTTCATGGAATTCTTCTTCTTCTTTTACTACAGAGAGATTTGACTTTAGCTCTTTTTAGCTGTTTTGTTACTAACTCTTGAAAACTGGGGATGTGATTTCTAGCCTTGTACTTTGTGTGGTAAGATTCCCTAGTCACAAAACCATTTGGAGCTTGGGTCATTTGTAAGAATTGGATTTTTGTTGACATACATAATAAATGTACAAAGGTATGGTTTAACCCAGGAAAATGCAAACCACAATACAAGGACACGTGGAAGTTACATGACATCGACAGGCATCTCTTGGTGGCCAGCAACAAGGAATCTTTTAAGAAAGCTCAAGTGAGAAGGGGTTTATTTCAGGGGACTCCAGAGGTATTTTGTAGGAGGTATAGCTGTTGCAACAAGAAAGCTTTGAGATATTCTTCTCTTCTACCCTCTCCATCCTCCCCTCCCTCCCCCTCCCTCCCTCTCCTTCTCTCCTTATTTTTCTATCAATAGTGAGAGGATGCACACACACACACACACACACACACACACACACACACACACACCCCATATTACTGCAGCCATTTCAAAAGGAAGTCCCACCTTTGTTTACATGAACTAGAACGTTGGTATCTGAGTCTAACCTTCCATGAAACAGACTCACCTTTTAATCAAGTGTCCATCAGTAGGATGTAGGAAGGATCTCATGGTTCCCTGTCTCCTCAGCAGGGCTCTGGGCGTGGACATACGCAGAGATATGGACAGAACAGCCACGTCAAGTGACGTGATGACTGAGGTATTTTCTCTAGCATTTTTTCTTTTAATTACTCCTAACCTGAATGAGGGGCTGATATTGTAGCCTGATTTTGATGAACTTTTTTTTTTTTTTTTTGTATTTTTTCTCTCAAGTTCTGAATTCACTGAGTAAATCCTTCAGAACATTTGGCTTTGTGTTTTGTTTCATGGCTTAGATTTCTGCTGGAGCTAATCATACCACAGACGATATTGGGATGGAAGTATTGCCCCTAAGATCATTTTTCAAATGTCTAAGCCTTTCTTGGATTTTCAAGGTCATTTGTTTCATATAAACTACAGACCTAATTTTTTTACAGCTGACCATTTACTGAAGGCACGGAAGAAGGGAAATATGTATTTTCTGATGTATGACTGCTTGGCCCCAGCCAAAAGGGACAATGTCACTGATATTGTCACTGGTGATTGTGGTGGCATGGGGTGTGTCCAGCCATGGGTCAGTCATGCTGGTTGCCTCCTATTCTCTTCTTTGAAGCAGATATGATTTAGTGACAATTCCATTATACATCCAAGACCCCCTTCAGCCCTCAAATGCTCATCTCACCAGGATAAGTTAAGACAGAACTTGATATAGCTCCCCATTAAGTGGAAGAAGGAGAAATCTCTTTAAATTAAACTCGCTAATCAAAGGCTTGAGGCTTAACAAAGGACATCTCTCAGAATAATTGGTTATAGCAATTGGGTTTTCTAGAGATAATTTTTTTGGCCTTCTCTCAAGTTATACTGTGCATTGTGTAAGAATGGGAGTAGACAAGAGGGAGTAGAGATGGTCTTTTACAGGCTTCCAGTTAAGCTTTTAATTTACACTGGTTATCTATACCTGTGGATGCTCCCACATCATCATCTGGGAGATAGTGGAGGAAAAAAAATGGCATTCTATTTTCTGCACCCTCTTCTCCTTGAGATCTTGTATCTTCATTTAAAAGCAATCAGGCGGGCAGGTGAAGGGATTGGAAAAAGGATGGCTTTTAATAGCTTTTGAGACCAAGATTCCAGCTTCCTTCTTAAAGGCTGGCCCCACACTTCTGTGATACCCAATATGGTATTTTCAGTCCCACCTTGTGTGTGTTAAGAAGTTTTTACTTTTCAGATTCAAAATGCTTTAAAGAAAGACAGCAGGGTAGCTGGAGGTGGCATAAAGAGGAGAGAATATTCTTCAAAATCCACCCAGTTCATTCTATTAGTCAGTTACAATGTAGCCCTAGACTTAGGTCCCAGTCTACAAAGTCTAGGATAAAGAATTCCTTATGAAGAGCCATCTACAGGAAGTGTGCTGCCCACTTAGAAATTCTGGGTAGTTGTTTGAGTCTACCGCTTCCCTGTCTTCCTCTTCCAAAGGGCCTTAGGCTGGGTGGATGCCAGGGGGCTGGAGTCTTAATCTGGAAGGTGGGCCGGTCAGAGTCATAGAGAGAAGCCAAGTGTTATACACTCAGAATACTCTGTGTAGACACCAAATCCATGGGAACAGAGGCAGGTTCAAGACAACGATGGCAGTGCCAAGATCAGAGCGGCAGAAATTAAGGCCAAAGTAAGTGGAAAACATAGAGGGAAGGGGCACAGGATGGTGTGTAGAGAGGTGGGATGGCCATGGTCTCAGGGTGCTGGAGTTAGGGAGCTCAGCACTTATGTGTCATGTCAGAATATTCTAGGCCAGTGGTGCTCAGCTGCAGTGCCCTAATAATGTTGGCCTTTGACTCCTGGCAGCAAGCAGGATGGTGCAAGGAGCTATTAGGCATGCTCTGCGGAGGAGCCAAGAAGTTGACAGAGTCCCCTCTGCAGGGAGAGCATGGCCCTCCTTCACACTGTCCCACAATAGTTGGTTTACAAGAAAAAATTCCCTGGGATTGTGAGTGCTAGGTGTCCATGGGTTACTATACCTCTGGGATGCATCCATGAATCTCTTCAGCAGGAAAACAGAATGGGCTCCTTTTATCATGGCAGTGACTCTTGGAGGCACCTATGGGGAAAGGATGGCTGAGTATCTCTGCTTTGACAGCCCTTCTTTCGCCCAGCAAAGCACACAACTGTGTGTGTCCTGCCCCAACATCATAGCCATGATTTAAGGAGACAAAAAAATAGTATGTTTCTTGAGTCTTGAGGACTCCAGAAATCATGGACGTTTATTAAAATGCCCGACTCCTCACGTCATGGGTGGGTGGAATTGGGGTGGTAACTGTGCCAGGCATGGACAACTGGGACAAAAAATTAGATTTTATGAGGCTGGTCCTACCAAAAGTAGAATGGGGGAGCAAGAAAGGAGGCCAAATCAGAGATGCCACGGGAAAGCCAAGGGCCAAACAGCAGAGATATCATACAGATCCACAAATGTGGAAGTCTAAGGAGGGACTGATGAGGTTAGGAACCAGGGAGAAGATCAGTTCATAAGTCAGAGCGAGACAAGGGTGGTGGTGGGGAAGCCAAGGGATAAGCTATCAGCTGTTAAGATAATCAGGAGTGTACTTTACTTAGTATACCATTCAGTCATTCAAGGAGCGTACATTCATACATTTATTCAACAAATACTTAAGTGCCTGGTACATTCCAAGTTCCATGCCTACATCTTGGAATGCAGTAGTGATGGGACCCAGACACCAACACGGTGTGATAAATACTATGACTTGGAAGAGGTTTACGAGAACATGTGGGGAGAGCACCTGCATGGCGTTTGGGGAGAAAAAGGAAAAATCTCTCCTACTGGTAGAGAAGGCTGGGCTGAGGCTCAAGGACGAGGTGGAGTTGAGTGGAGGGTGCTTGCTCATTTGGGGCAAAAGGAACGGCGTATGCAAAGGCCGGGCAGCAAGAGAGAGCACAGTGCCTTGGGGAAGTCACATTATTTTTGGCCTGTTTAGAGCAGAGAGAGGGAGGGGCCGGGCGGGGGCAGGTAAGGGTTCAGGTAAAGGCAAGGAGAAGAACTCGAAGGGACTCCTAAGCCATGGTAAGGACTTTGGACCTTGGTCTAAAAGCCACGGAGAGCCACTGGAAGGGTCTGGAGCAAGACAAACCCCATCTGAGCTGTGCTGGGAAAGGCACTCTGGCTGCGGGCTGCATGATTCAGGGTCGAGATGGCAGTGTGCTGGACCTGGGAGGTGGCAGTGGAGCTGGAGAGAGGCCATGTGGAGAGGGACTTAGAATGTCAAAGAGGCAGGGCTTGTTGCCTGTCCTTGGCCCCAGATGTAAGGGAGGGGAGGAGGCAAAGATGACTCCGGGGGGGGGGGGGGTGGTTCTGGATTGGACAGTGGAGGGCGGATAGTTACCAGTTGCCATTTGAGGCAAGTGAGAGGGGAAATGAGTGTGGCAGGGAGGGCGGGGGCTCAGTTTTGGATGTGTTGGGGTCAGGAGCTGCAGCGTCTGTCCAGGTGAGTGGGAACGCTGCGCACAGGACCATGCAGGGGCTCACTGACAGTTAAGGGTTCATGGGGTGATTTTTCTCTTTGGAGCGGCTGAGACATAAGGAGTCTGGGCTGAAATATGCCAGAGGGATATAGATAACCCTCAAGATCGAATCTCGAGGTACAGTCACAAGATTTAGCTTCTGAATGCCAAGAGACAAATGAAATCTACATCTCTCACCGCATGAATAGAATTCCACTTGCACCAACAGATCTCGTTTTACGAATTCCTTGATATGCTTCCCTAACGAAGCAGTTGCTTCGCGCTGGCTGTGTTTTGTGGAAATGTCTGCAGGGCACGCCCAGAAAATGGTGTACTTCACAAAAGACATGCCACCTCCCTGGGCTGGTGAACCCTTGCACCTCTGACTCCCTTCTCCTTAGGAGGAGTGGCCCTGTTATCAGGGCACCACCGCCCAACGCCTGCCTGCAACCCCAGAAGAGAGCCATCTGTTGAGCTGCGGAATGTTTTCAGCCACAAGTCATGGATCATTATTCTAGCCGGGGCTTGCTGCTGCTCGTAGAATTTTTTATAGGTGGGAGCCCAGCTTATGTTCTGAATTAGAGCCTCTTGTCTGCCTGTGGCAAATTGCGGCATATGCTAGTGGAACTTCCCTCCTGGGTGATGCTTGAAATATTCAGGGTATTATTCGTTCAGGCATTCCACTACCCCTTTTCAACAACCCTTTCGCGATTACTTCAGCCTTCAAGTACAGAAATGTGTGTGTGTGTGTGTGTGTGTGTGTGCGCGTTTTGGATTGTCTCACACCAGAGGCATTTTCCGCCTTCTCATTAGAAATTTTCTCTTTGTCCAGAAGGAGAAAAACTTGTGAAGAACACACTTTATATTCAGTTAAAAAAAAAATGACCTGTGTAGGTATGCTTTGAAGGTTGGATTCTGGCATAATATATTTGTAAGTTTAAACTGTTAAAAAGAGAGAATAGCTTTGAATTTAAGCCAGCACCAGTGATACCTGCTAAGGAATAACTCCATTTAATAGCTTCAAGTTATGTAAAAGGTCTAGCTGCAAGGAGGGGGGGGATAGTGAAAGGTAATGGGGGTGGTTTAGGAGAGAAACACACCGTAGGAGGCAGATTAGTTTTGTGGGTTCATGCTCTAGGTGTCGAGCAATTATCGTCTTTCCTTCTAGCTCTGCATGGATCAGAAGAACTCTATTTATGGAGTCAGGAGGCAGGAAATGCTGTAGTAATGAATAGGTCGGGAGGGCTGAACATGCTAACTGGATGGGAAAGTTCTAGACATCAGGAGTTTCCTTTTCTAGACTAATTAAATTCTGTCGCAGGAGAAAAATGTTAGGAACTTTCACATGTGGTAAGACTAAGAGTTCTGGGTGGTTCTAGCAGTAAGAGAGTGGGGTGGAGTTATGCGGGCTCCTGGAAACAGAAGCGGAATTCAAATGATAGCTACTGAGGGAAGGCCTTCGAAGGTGTTCCATGAGCCTTTGGAGAAAGCCCAACCTTCCTAAAAAGACACATGAAGCTTTTATGGTTTGGCTCCTACTTGCATTTCCAGGCTTAATGCTTGCCTTCCTTGCCCATCCCTCACTCTAACACCTTATCCGTCTCCCCTTGTCCTCACCTCTGTGCTCTCACCACATCACAGTACTTGTTTCAAGAGTGACTTTCTTGGGATGCCTGGGTGGCTCAGCTGGTGAAGCGTCTGACTCTTGACTTCAGCTCAGGTCATGATCCCGGAGTTGTGGGATCGAGCCCCATGTTGGGCTCTGTGCCCAGCGTGGAGCCTGCTTGGGACTCTTTCTTTCGCTCTGCCCCTCTCTTCCCCTCGCGCGCTCTCGCTCTCTAAAAGAAAAAGAGAAAAGTGACTGTCTTAATCATGGGATGTCCTCAACTCTAGGACAGAACATGAGCTTTATCTTCCACTTCCTCCATGCAGGGTTAGCTCTGCCTCAGCCTCCACCCCTCAGCATAGATGTCACTTTCTCTCAAAGGAAAGGAACTCCTTTCCTTTGTATCCACCTTTGATCCCCTGATTTACACCTTCTATAGCAATGACAGTTCTATATTGGAGTTGTATAATTACCCATCTCTCTGACAGTGTTGAAAGTTCCTTGAGGGCCAGAGCCGTGTCCACCATCTTGATACTGTGTTTCCGATGTCTGGCACGTAGAAGGTGCTAGAATAACCTTTGCTGAATTGAATTGTCCAATGGACGAAACCTCTAGAGCAATGTGCTGGATTGTACAGAATCGTCCGGATTTCTTCGATGCTTGCTCCGTCAGTGTAGCCCATTCAAAGAAACTTTTGTGAAAGTAATAGGCAATATTTATCCTTAGCTTTGAAAGTTAAAGTATACCATTATGAAAGAGAGAATAGAATTGAATAAAAAAACATGTTATTTTCTGTATTTCAATGACTCATTCTAACTCACGTAAGACCAAATCTGATTCCTGCTGACGTTGGGAAGCTTATACTAATGAAACAAATAGGACTAGGAAATAAATGACCTTGCTGCTTTTTTGGGGGAAGTGATCTGATAGTTTGGTGACGAACCATAATGCTGGTTTTTTTTTTAACCTGTAATATGAAGATATTATGACTTGCTAAGTATAGTTCTTGGAAGAATCAAATGAGATAACGATTACAGAGAACTGGCTGTGACACCTGGCACATAGTCAAAACTAAATAAATAGTGACTTGTACAGTGACAGATGTAGCTGCACTTGTGGTGAGTATAGCGTAAGGTGCAAGCTCATTGAATCACTATGTTGTACGCCTGAAAGTGATATAACATTATGTGCCAACTATCCTCAAATAAAAAAATGGTGACTTCTCTGTTTATGGCACTGTCTCTAAGGGCCTGGCTTGATCCCTTCCGATAGGGGAGGTTTCTAAAGTAAAGCACGAGCTCACGACGTTCTGACTTCCTCGCTCACACTTCTGAGATTTTCTTCTGTGTGCACATGGACGGGCGTGCACGTGTGTGCACACACGTGTGTGCGTGTGTATGTGTGTGTACAATGCTCGTGCGCGTGCTTTCACTTCGTGGACGGTGTATAGTAGAGGTTAAACTTTCTAAAAACTTTTCCCTTGTAATTTGCATTTTCATCAACTTTCTGTTGACCTTACCGTGCAGTTCAAGGCATCACTTAGGTGTTACTGACACCTTCGAGCACATCTGCTCGGAACTGTGCTCAGAGGGTTGAAAATTTTGAGGGGGTGTGCTTAATGATATAGAGCTCTAAATAATAAATTAAAAGATAGTTTAAAGCCTTCGTTACAGCCATCTGTGTTAACTTCCCATTACAAATTGAAATAATCCATCTTGACACAAGTTTCATTTTTCCAAAGCACCTGTTCTAAAAGGCAATGTACTTTTTATGTAATCAGGATGGCAACACTTGGAAAATATTTCACTTTACTGGAAAGTCAGTTATGTTGCAAAATAATTTTTCTCCATGGAGGGGGGAGATAGATTCTCATATGTAATGGGGAACATCAATACCCAAACAAAAACACCAGATAACATATATAGAGATCACATACAGATTTTCTTTCCTTTCCCTTTCATTATTATTATTTTTTAAATAGGCTCTATGCCCAACATGGGTCTTGAACTCATGACTCTGAGATCAAGAGTCATATGTTCTACCGACTGAGCCAGCCAGGTGCCCTGCATTGTTATTGCTATTATTTTTTAAATTAGCACTGAGTCCCTTTGGTTTTCTTCTCACATTTACCAAAATCATTATTGAAGCAGAGGTGTGATCAGCTAACAACTATTAAATTCTGAAAAAAAAAACCCACAATAACAAAGATTCCATCATAAATCTTCTACAGAAATTGGAGCAATTTCCAACACAACCTTGAGAATTAGGCAGCTTATTTGTACAACCCATTTTCTTCCACACTGGCTACCCATTTAGCAAATAATTTGTGTAGTGTGGTCGCATGATATACTGGTATTTCCTTAATTTTTCTGCCAAGCCAAATAGAGTCAGGCACGTAATGATGTAGGTTTCTTTGCAGACAGACTTCAGTACAGACTAGAATAAGAGAATTCTAGTTCATAATGGCTGTACCATTTTCTAGGCATCATTTACTGTAACTGGGTAGCAAAAGAAATACTAGTGTGTCCTTAAAATAAGACAATTTGCAGGACCTGTCACAAGAAGTAGAAAGATTTCTCTTTCTTTCTGGTTTCTTTTTAACTACCTCCATAAAACAAAGGAATTGCCAGAAACCTCTGGATCCTTCCTCTCTCTTCATGAAAAGGACTGCTTAATTGAAGTTACCGGCCTTCTTTCCTTTTCCATTCAAAGATCACCTCTTCCCCCTTGCAGGGATTTCAGGGGAAAGATTTCTGCCTTCCAGGAGCCTTAGGGAATTATAATCATCTGTCTCCAGGTATTATATACTCTCCTTTGAGTGGGTCCTTTGACCCACATTTGTGGGTCCATAAGATGCAAAACATACAGTATATGTACTTCACTACCTTTTAAATATAGATTCTTTGAAGACATGATGGGAGTGTTCAAGGGTGGCAACAGGAGAAGCTGGTTTAAATAAATTTTGAGCAATCCCAAGACTCTAATGATGTCACTCGCACCATCTAAAGTATTGCTCTGAATGTCATGATTGCCAACTACCTTCCAACGTTTATTTCAGCTTCTCCCCCATTCTCAGGCAGTTTTTCATCCATTTAATGCCCTCCTCCTCGAAGGGGGGAAGTCCTGGAGGGCAGAGGGAGCTTGGTATTCTGCGGTGAACAAAGTTTGCTGTGGTCTGAATTTCAGATTGTTGAGTGGAGAGGTATGGGTGAGAAGAGGCTGGAAATCATGTCAACCCTGTGATCTGAAGAATGAGCCATTGAGCACTTTATGAATTAGTGATGTGTTAAGATTTTTTTTTTAATTTTAATTTTTTTTTTAATTTTAAAAATTTACATCCAAATTAGTTAGCATATAGTGCAACAATGATTTCAGGAATAGATTCCTTAATGCCCCTTACCCATTTAGCCCATCCCCCCCCAACAACCTCTCCAGCAACCCTCTGTTTTCCATATTGAAGAGTCTCTTATGTTTTGTCCCCCTCCCTGTTTTTATATTATTTTTGCTTCCCCCCCTCTGTTCTGTGTCTTAAAGTCCTCATATGAGTGAAGTCATATGATATTTGTCTTTCTCTGACTAATTTTGCCAACATAATAACCTCTAGTTCCATCCATGTAGTTGCAAATGGCAAGATTTCATTCTTTTTGATTGCCAAGTAATACTCCATTGTGTATATATATACCCCATCTTCTTTATCCATTTATCCATCGATGTATTTGGGCTCTTTCTATATTTTGGCTATTGTTGATAGTGCTGCTATAAATACTGGGGTGCATGTGCCCCTTCGAAACAGCACACCTGTATCCCTTGGATAAATACCTGTAGTGCAATTGCTGGGTCATAGGGTGGTTCTATTTTTAATTTTATGAGGAACCTCCATACTGTTTTCCAGAGTGGCCGCACCAGCTTGCATTGCCACCAACAATGCAAAAGAGATCCTCTTTCTCTGCATCCTCGCCAACATCTGTTGTTGCCTGAGTTGTTAATGTTAGCCATTCTGACAGGTGTGAGGTGGTATCTCATTGTGGTTTTGATTTGTATTTCCCTGATGATGAGTGATGGTGAGCATTTTTTCATGTGTCGGTTGGCCATCTGGATGTCTTCTTTGGAGAAGTGTCTATTCATGTCTTTTGCCCATTTCTTCACTGGATTATTTGTTTTTTGGGGTGTTGAGTTTGATGAGTTCTTTATACATTTTGGATACAAACCCTTTATCTGATCTGTCGTTTGCAAATATCTTCTCCCATTCCATCAGTTGCCTTTTAGTTTTGCTGATTGTTTCCTTCGCTGGGTAGAAGCTTTTAATTTTGATGAGGTCCCAGTAGTTCATTTTTGCTTTTGTTTTCCTTGCCTCTGGAGACGTGTTGAATAAGAACTTGCCATGGCCAAGATCAAAAAGGTTTTTGCCTGCTTTCCCCTTGAGGATTTTGATGCCTTTCTGTCTTACCTTTAGGTCTTTCATCCATTTTGAGTTTATTTTTGTGTATGGTGTAAGAAGGTAAGTGGTCCAGGCTCATTCTTCTGCATATCACTGTCCAGTTTTCCCAGCACCACTTGCTGAAGAGACTGTCTTTATTCCACTGGGTATTCTTTCCTGCTTTGTCAAAGATTAGTTGCCCATACATTTGTGGGTCCATTTCTTGGTTCTCTATTCTGTTGCATTGATCTGAATGTCTGTTCCTGTGCTAGTACCATACAGTCTTGATGATTACAGCTTTGTAAAACAGCTTGAAGTCCGGCATTGTGATGACTTCTGCTTTGGTTTTCTTTTTCAAGATTGCTTATGCTATTCAGGGTCTTTTCTGGTTCCACACAAATTTTAGGATTATTTGTTTTAGCTCTGTGAAGAATGCTGGTGTTATATTGATAGGGATTGCATTGACTATGTAGATTGCTTTGGGTAGTATCGACATTTTTAACAATATTTGTTTTTCCTATCCAGGTGCATGGAATACTTTTCCATTTTTTTGTGTGTCTTCTTCAATTTCTTTCATAAGCTTTCTATAGTTTTCAGTGTATAGATTTTTCACCTCTTTGGTTAGATTTATTCCTAGGTATTTTATGTTTTTTGGTGCAATTGTAAATGGGATCGATTCCTTGATTTCTCTTTCTGTTGCTACATTGTTGGTGTATAGGAATGCAACCGATTTCTGTGCATTGATATTATATCCTGCGACTTTGCTGAATTCATGGATCAGTTCTAGCAGTTTTTTGGTGAAATCTTTTGGGTTTTCCATACAGAGTATCATGTCATCTGTGAAGAGTGAAAGTTTGACTTCCTCCTGGCCAATTTTGAGGACTTTTATTTCTTTGTGTTGTCTGATTGCAGAGGCTAAGACTTCCAATACTATGTTGAATAACAGTGGTGAGAGTGGACATCCCTGTCTTGTTCCTGACCTGAGGGGGAAAGCTCTCAGTTTTTCCCCATTGGGGATGATATTAGCGTTGGGTCTTTCATATATGGTTTTTATGATCTCAAGGTATGATCCTTCTATCCCTACTTTCTTGAGGGTTTTTATCAAGAAAGGATGCTGTATTGTGTCAAATGCTTTTTCTGCATCTATGGAGAAGATTATATGGTTCTTATCCTTTCTTTTATTGATGTGATGAATGACATCAATTGATTTTTTTGCAGATATTGAACCAGACCTGCAACCCAGGTATAAATCCCACTTGGTTGTGGTGAATAATTTTGTTAATGTATTGTTGGATCCAGTTGGCTAATTTCTTGTTGAGGATTTTTACATCCATGTTCAGCAGGGAAATTGGTCTCTAGTTCTCCTTTTTAGTGGGGTCTCTGTCTGGTTTTGGAATCAAGGTAATGCTGGCTTCATAGAAAGAGTTTGGAAGTTTTCCTTCCATTTCTATTTTTTGGAACAGCTTCAAGAAAATAGGTATTAACTCTTCCTTAAATGTTTGATAGAATTCCCCTGGAAAGCCATCTGGCCCTGGACTGTTGTTTTTTTGGGAGACTGTTGATTACTAATTTGATTTCTTTACTGGTTATGAGTCTGTTCAAATTTTCTATTTCTTCCTGTTTCAGTTTTGGTAGTTTAGATGTTTCTAGGAATTTGTCCATTTCTTCAAGATTTCCCATTTTATTGGCGTATAATTGCTCATAATATTCTCTTATCATTTTTTTAACATTTATTTTTGAGACAGAGACAGAGCATGAACGGGGGAGGGTCAGAGAGAGGGAGACACAGAATCTGAAACAGGCTCCAGGCTCTGAGCTGTCAGCACAGAGCCCAACGCGGGGCTCAAACTCACGGACTGCGAGATCATGACCTGAGCCGAAGTCGGCCACTTAACCAACTGAGCCACCCAGGCGCCCCTCTTATTATTGTTTTTATTTCTGCTGTGTTGGTTGTGATTTCTCCCCTTTCATTCTTGATTTTATTTATTTGGGTCCTTTCCTTTTTCTTTTTGATCAAACTGGTTAGTGGTTTATCAATTTTGTTAATTCTTTCAAAAATTCAGCTTCTGGTTTCATTGGTCTACTGTTTTGTTTTTTGTTTTTTGGTTTTTGGTTTCGATAGCATTAATTTCTGCTCTAATCTTTGTTACTTCCTATCTTCTGCTGGTTTTGGGTTTTATTTGCTGTTCTTTTTCCAGCTATTTAAGGCGTAAGATTAGGTTGTGTATCTGAGATCTTTCTTCCTTCTTTAGGAAGGCCTGGATTACTATATACTTCCCTCTTATGTCCCAGAGGTTTGGGGTTGTGGTGTTATCATTTTCATTGGCTTCCATGAGCTTTTTAATTTCCTCTTTAACTTCCTGGTTAGCCCATTCATTATTTAGTAGAATGGTCTTTAGTCTCCAAGTATTTGTTAACTTTCCAATTTTTTTCTTGTGGTTGATTTCGAGTTTCATAGTGTTGTGGTCTGAAACTATGCACTGTATGATCTCAGTCTTTTTGTACTTGTTGAGGGCTGATTTGTGTCCCAGTATGTGGTCTATTCTGGAGAATGTTCCATGTGCACTGGAGAAGAATGTATATTCTGCTGCTTTAGGATGAAATGTTCTGAATACATCTGTTAAGTCCATCTGGTCCAGTGTGCCATTCAAAGCCATTGTTTCCTTGTTGATTTTTTTATTAGATGATCTGTCCATTGCTGTGAGTGGGGTGTTGAAGTCCCCTACTATTATGGTATTATTATCAATGAGTTTATGTCTGTGATTAATTGATTTATGTAATTGGGTCCTTCCACATTTGGCACATAAATGTTTACAATTGTTAGGTCTTCTTGGTGGATAGACCCCTTAATTATGATATAATGCCCTTCTTCATGTCTTGATACAGTCTTTATTTTAAAGTCTAGATTATCTATATAAGTATGGCTACTCCAGCTTTCTTTTGTTGATCATTAGCATGATAGATGGTTTTCTATTCCCTTACTTTCAATCTGAAGGTGTCTAGGTCTAAAGTGGGTCTCTTGTAAACAGCATATAGATGGATCTTGTTTTCTTATCCATTCTGTTACCCTATGTCTTTTGACTGGAGCATTGAGTCCATTGACATTTAGAGTGAGTACTGAAAGATATGAATTTATTGCCATTATGATGCTTGTCGAGTTGGAGTTTCTGGTGGTGTTCTCTGGTCCTTTCTAGTCTTTGTTGCTTTTGGTCTTTATTTATTTGGGTCTTTTTTTCTTCGTCTTTTCTCCCCTCAGGGTGTTCCCCTTAAAATTTCTTGCAGGGCTGGTTTAGTGGTCAGAAACTCCTTTAATTTTTGTTTGTCTGGGAAACTTTTAATCTCTCCTCTTTTGAATGACAGCCTTGCTGGATAAAGAATTCTTGGCTGCATATTTTTCCAGTTCAGCTCATTGAATATATCCTGCCATTCCTTTCTGGCCTGCCAAATTTCTGTGGATAGGTCTGCTGCAAACCTGATCTGTCTTCCCTTGTAGCTTAGGGACTTTTTTCCACTTGCTGCTTTCATGATTCTCTCCTTGCCTGAGTATTTTGTGAATTTGACTATGATATGCCTTGTTGATGGTCGGTTTTTGTTGAATCTAATGGGGGTACTCTGTGCTTCCTGGATTTTGATGTCTGTGTCTTTCCCCAGGTTAGGAAAGTTTTCCACTACGATTTGCTCACATAACCCTTCTACCCCTATTTCTCTCTCTTCCTTGTCTGGGACCCCTATGATTCTGATGTTGTTCCTTTTTAATGAGTCACTGATTTCTCTAATTCTTAAATCGTGCTCTTTTGCCTTAGTCTCCCTTTTGTTTTCCTGCTTCATTATTCTCCATAAGTTTGTCCTCTGTATCACTATTTCTCTGTTCTGCCTCATCCACCCTTGCCACCATGGCATCCATTTGAGATTGCAGCTCAGTTATACCATTTTTTATTTCATCCTGACTGGCTTTTACTTCTTTTATCTCTGCAGAAAGGGATTCTAATCTTTTTGACTCCAGCTAGTATTCTTATTATTGTGATTCTAAATTCTGGTTCAGACATCTTGCTTATATCTGTTGGTTAAGTCCCTGGCTGTCGTTTCTTCCTGCCCTTTCTTTTGGGGTGAATTCCTTTGTTTTGTCATTTTGAAGGGAGAAAATTAATTAATGAGGTAAAAAATTTAAAGTAAAAAATTAAAATTAAAAACCTATTAAAATTAAAAAATTGAAAACAAACATATACAAAATCGAGTAAATGATGCTAGATCCTAGGTATGTTTTGGTCTGGGTGTTGAAAGGGGCTTGATAGATTAGAGAAAAAAGGGGAAAGAAAGAAAAAAAAGGAAATCATTTGAAAATTTGAAAAAATGAATACACTGAAGTAGAATAAAATGAAATGATGGAAGTAAAATAGAATTTGGAAAAATTTACACAAGTTAAAAAATATAGTTGAAAAAATTTAAAGAAAAATACTTTATTTTTATTTTTATTTTTATTTTTTTTTAACATTTATTTATTTTTGAGACAGAGAGAGAGAGACAGCATGAACAGGGGAGGGTCAGAGAAAGAGGGAGACACAGAATCTGAAGCAGGCTCCAGGCTCTGAGCTGTCAGCACAGAGCCCGACGTGGGGCTCGAACCCGTGGACCGCGAGATCATGACCTGAGCCGAAGTCAGACGCTTAACCGACTGAGCCACCCATGCGCCCCAAGAAAAATACTTTTAATAAAAATTGAAAAAAACAGATTTTTTCTCTTTCTGTATTCAATAAAAAGAAACAAAAAAGAGAAAAAAGAAAAAAAAAGAAAATTGAATAGATAGACTGATCAGACTGAAATACGACTGAAATTTCTTCGTTTTCCCCTAGAAGTCAAACTGTGAAGCACTTTACAGTCCACAAACTAAGCAGTAGGAGGGACTTACGTTCCTGAAGAGCAAGGTTGGCCCAGTTGGGCGTGGCTTAGTGTCATGGCTCCGTTTCCCACTAGATGGCGCTGCTTAGCTTACTGGGGTGGATTATTGTGGCGCTTGTAGGTGTGTATGCTCATGAGCAGGAGCAGTGAAAATGGCGGCACCCAGCTACCCAGTCTCTAGTATTGGAACTCTGTTCTCCCCACCAGCAATTGCTCACCCATCATTTGTCTTCTGCTTCTGTCCGCTCCCCGCTTTTACACCGTTTGTGACCAAGCCCCAGGCAGCACCTCCCTCCTGAGTTGTATCTCAGATGTGGCTGTGTTTCCCGACCCCTCACTTCTGAGGGACTGCGGCTTTGACCGCTCTGCCCCTCTGGGGGAGGGTCTCACCGAGCAGTGGCCCCCAGCCGGCCCCACCCAGGAATGTTCCCAGAACCGTGCTGCTGCCAAAGCCCAGAGACTGTGGCCGGGTGTCAGCCCCCCCAGAGAAAGTTCCCGAGATCATGTAGCAGCAGCGGTTCAGGGATTGTGGCAAATCAAAACACGCTTCTGGTGCCAGGCTTGACCCCCAGCGACCTTGTTCCAGCACCAGTAAGGTTTTTAATTTTAGAAGTGTCACAGTTAATTCTGGGTAGGGGGAATATAAATGTTCTTTTTATCATTCTTTGTACGTTTCTATATTTTCAAAAGTCTAACTCAAATGAAGTAAACAGAACTTACTCTGGCTATAGAATAGAGAAAGGGTTGGAAAAGATGCACTGCCTGTATCAGGTGAAAATTGGTGATAGTGATGCCTACAGGAGACAATGATATGTGTTAACTGTGGCAGTGCCCCAGTAGGCGTGGAGATTCACAAAGGGATTGAAGCACGTGTAGGAGGTAGAATTGGGATCGGATGTGGAGGGGGTGGGGTCGGGTGGGGTGAAGGAAACAGGTGTCCTTAATGTTTCTGGAAGTGTCAGCTGGGTGAGTGATGGTCCACACAGGAAGACAGGTAGAAAGTGATTATGTCCACTTGGGAGAGCTCGAAGGGTCTGTCAGTTATCTCAGGAAAGACACCTTCCAGGCATTGGATGTCTGAGTCTGCAGTGCTGGAGGAGGTCCAGATTTGGGCACCATTGGTGTGTGGACGCCACAGGAGTGCATGAGACACTACGGGAGAGTGAGGGCAGGGTGAGGGCTAAAAGTTGGGACCATTTACAGGCACGGCAGTGTTAGAGGAAAGAGACTAAGAAGAAGTGGATGAAGAGCTTGTTTGATAAAGAAACAAGTCACCAATTGTGCCAGAAAGATCAAGTGAGATAATTCTGATAAACCATCTTTGATTGAATTTAGCAATAAGAAGGTTTCCGGGGAGAACAGTGGTGGTGGGATGGCAGGGCAAGTAGGCAGATTACAACGTTTTCAAGATTTATTAATAATAACAGCGGCTCTTTTGAGAGCTTGTCCTGTGCTAAGGTCTTTCCCAATATTGCCATATTTTATATAAATAATAACCTAATGAGTAGAACCGATACGAACTCCATCTTACCTGAGAAGAACATAGGTTAAATGCTGTGCCCAGGATCACACGAGTCAGGTGTCAGAAGAACATCTCTGACTCATTCTGCTTCAATCCAAGCCTATTGAGCTTATTGGCAAGGAGAAAGAGTGATGGGTGTAGGCTCTGCTTTCAGCAGCTGGAATGTGATGTGGGAGAGAGAGGAAGAGAGAACTGGAAGGGCCAGCCCATGGAGAAGAGGGGACTTGCTTGTCTGCTTTCAAGATGGGATAACCAGAAGTATACTTAAATGATGATGGAGAGGAAACTGGCAGAAAGGGAGAAGTTGCCGATCTGGAGAGAGAAGAGTTGCTGATCTGGAGAGAGGAGAGTTTATCCACAGGGTGGGTGTCCTGAGAAGGTAGCACAGGGTGGGGTGGGATCTAGAATATTCAATTCTCACTAACACTTAGTGACAGCAGTAGTCGTGATCCTAGGCAGGTGTGTTGGAAATACTAGGTTGTCGAGGGCGTTCTTGCCTGATGGCTTCTATTTTCTCTGGAGGAGGAGGTAAGAATGAAGACTTACATTTGCTGGTGCACAGAAGGGAGGGAGGGCAGACAAGAGCAATGGAGACAGGCAAGCCGATTGATGGAGGCAGGCAAGACTGCAGGCCCAGTGGGGGTCGGAGACCATGAGGCTGAAATGAAACAGATGTGGGGCAGAGGAAGGGTGAGAAAAGCCTAGCCTGGACCAGTGTTTGGGAAGCATTCGTTGAAAACAGGTAGGTAGATAGATAGATGGTGTTGAGTTTACACTGACCTTGTGTCTTCCCCTGATATTAATTTATTTTTAAAATTTAATCTACCACACCAGTGAGCTGTTAGTCCTTTTCTCATAAAAGGAGAGGAAAAAAAACAAACCCCTCATTGATGTGACTTGTGTGGAAGTTGAGATGTCAGATAAATAGAAGGCCTCTGATAAGCTTATGTTCTATATTACCTTCCTCTGCTCCTTCAGTTCTAGAAGTCTCTCGAAACTGGGGGAAAGAGATAAGCAAGAGGGAGGAGGAGGAGGAAATGAGGATGGGGGAGAGATGAGGAGAGGGGGACCCTGGTGTCACTTTGGGGTCCTGGGACACCAGTATTATAAAGAATTCCAATATTCCTGGAGCTTGCTGACATTTCTTTATCTGGATTTTCATTTTGTGGAAATCCTCCCGGGTCCTGGCCGGTTCACACGGTGAC
Organism: Panthera pardus; assembly: GCF_024362965.1. Classification (NCBI taxonomy): domain Eukaryota; kingdom Metazoa; phylum Chordata; class Mammalia; order Carnivora; family Felidae; genus Panthera; species Panthera pardus. The sequence continues at coordinate 145,876,354 of NW_026526721.1, read as the reverse complement.
TTTGTAGTTCACAGCAGTGACTGACAGCTTCACAAACCAGGCCTGATGTCTGACAGACAGCTACACGTCTGCCGCTAAGTGTTGGATCTGAACTTCTGCGCGGCTTTGCAATCCCCGGCATGGAGATGCCTCTTGGGCTCCTCAGTCTTTGCCTGACTCTCTTTCTTCCTGCTCTTCTCTGATTTCTGGACGGCGTTTCATGCATCATTTTCCTGACAGGAAGTGTTGAAGCCCAGGTGAAAATCCAGGTGCAGTGATTGGCCTTGATTTGAATGAACTGTGTTTTAGAATCAGGGCTGGGATGGCTTTGAGGGTGACCGCTTGAATCTCTCTTCCATGGAGATCTGCCCCTCTCCCTGGGAGAACAGAGTCACTTTGGTGGCCATGGACATATTACTTTTGGTGCTTTCAATCAAACACCTAATGGGTTATGTCACTATGCACAATTGGCCTTAAATCACGAGCTCTTTAACCAAGTCGCAGAGGAGCTGAAATATGAACAAGATTTTTAGACTAAATTGCCCTTCTTTTTGGTGAATTCTCGTGAGTGAGGGATTCCAATGTCCTAACTGGAATTCTATGACACTGAGCCAGGTTTCATGATGCAAACATTTATCCTCTTTGACAGTTGCATACAAATCAGTCTTTCATGTTATTCGGTTATCAGATAATATTAAGTGCCTACCATGTTCCAGGCACTATTGTAAAGGGACTCTTCTCTTTCATGCCTTCTGTGGGCACACCTTTCTTCCTGTGATTAAGACCAAGTACTTGGAGGGAGGAATCAGAGCCCCTATTTATTGAACACCTTCTATGCTCCACACTGTCATCACGTCTAGGCTCACCAAGAACACATTGGGGTAAGAAGTGTTACATCCATTTTGCAGATCTGGAAGTTGAGGCTTAGATGTGTGAAGTAACTTACCAGCAAATGGCCGGACAAATGGCAAATTGAACTCTTATATATCCATCTTCAAAATTCATACTCTGTCTACCAGTTGAACTGTCAGAGGAGAAAAACAGAAAGGAAGTAAAGATTTCAATTTTCAAGGACTAAGATTATTTCTTCATACAATTGTATTTTAGCCCTAGGAGCAGCCATTTACTGTTTTATCCGAGATGGGGTCGCTCTAGGAGTTACTCTCTCAGCAATGAGCCTGCATGTGAGGTCACAGACTGGCTATAAAATATTTACTTGGAAAGGTAAATATGAAGACCTCATTCACAAGGCAGGGCTAACCGGAGAGACCTTTGCTGCCATGGAAAGCTATGTAGGCTATAAATCATCACTCATTTTGTACTCATTCTCCCATCCACTTGATTATCATTAGTTGATGTTGAACAAGGAGCCAACAGCAAGAAGGGAGGGGGATATCTTGGTTGAATGCTCCTGGGGTCCCTTTGCCTATGTCATCTGTTAAGCCTCACACTTACTCTACAAGGTAGAGACGCAGGGCAGGGGAGGGGGATGCAGGAATTTACACAAGAGAACATTCAGGATTTGGACTCAAGTGTGCTGGGTTCCAAAGTCTTTACTTGTACTGCTCTTTTACTGCAATAAAGAGGGGATTTAAGGAATTTCTCGGGGTGGAGAAGGGAGTAAATGAGGGGCTCGATGTTGCCACAGCTGCAGACAGACCCCTTCCTCAATCTCCTGGACTTTTGCCGTCTTTCCTTTCATTTCAAAGGGGAGCTTATTTAGAACTGCGAACGCTGACTTCAGCTACATGCTACTTTCGTGAATTTCCTCAGTGGATATTGCAAGGCTCTCTAGGTCTTTCCCCAGGAACGTCAACATCTGGCAATGATACAAGGTGGAAGGAACACTGCGTTGGGAGTTGGGAGGCTCAATGGAGCCCTAGGTCTACTGAGTGGCTGTGCGTCCTTGGGAAAGACCCTCAAAGTCTTTTACACAAACTTCTCAGACTCTTACTTTCTTTGCATTTTAAATGGGTATCAGTGCAGATGCTGTATTCATTTACTCACTCAGTCGTTTAGTCATTGACTTATCTAATCTTTCATTCATCCATTTGTTCCTGTGCAGGACCATAGTCTAGCTGTGGCAGTTACAGAGGTACACAAGACAGACAGCATGACTGGTCTTAAGCAGCTTACATTCTATTGAGGAGACTGACCATGAACGATAGTTCACTCTATGAATGAGACAGTTTCAGATCGTTTTAAGTACCATAGAGAAAGGGAGAAAAAAACAAAACAAACAAACAAACAAAAACTAAACACGGTCTTCAATAGAGAGGGATGGCACAAGGTAGAGAGGAGAGCAGGTTAGATTGGGTGGCTAGAGAGGGCTCTCCAAGAAGATTTCATATGAACTGGGATCATAATAAAAGAAGAGGCCAGTGGAGGTAAGGATGCCCAGGGAAGGAAGAGAACAAAGAAAAGAGAACTGGGGGCGCCTGGGTGGCTCACTTCATGAAGCATCTGACTTTTGATTTCGGCTCAGGTCATGATCTCATGGTTTGTGAGTTCTAGCCCCACACTGGGCTCTGTGCTGACAGTCCAGATCCTGCTTGGGATCTTGCTGTCTCCTCTCTCTCTGCCCCTCCCTCCTCTCAAAATAAATGAATAAACATTAAAAATATATTTTAAAAAAAGGAAAAGGGAACTGAATGTAGTTGGAGTGTTTGAGGAACAGAGGGGACACCATGGATGACCAACCTCAGGACCCAGTGACAGAGTATGTGTGAAGATACCTTGTATATTCTAAATAATTATATGCAAACTGCCTATTAGTTTTATTTCCTTTCCTCCCACTCAACTTCCTTCCCTCCCTCCCTTCCGTGTGTCTTCTATGCCAGTGCTTCCCAAACTCTGATTAAAGACAAAACAATAGCAGTCTTATTTTATTTTATTTCCAATCTGTTGCGGACTGGCACTTTTGTAAAATGTCCCAGTCCTATTAAATAACTACAGAGCTTGCTTTCTTTTCTTTTTTATTTATTGTGAGAGAGAGAGAGAGAGAAAACGTGCATGAGTAGGGGCGAGGCAGAGAGAGGGGGAGAGAATCCCAAGCGGACTCCACACTGTCCGTGCACAGTCCGATGTGAAGCTCAAACTCATGAACAGTGAGCCGAGATCAAGAGTCGGACGCTTGGCCGACAACTAAGCCCTCCAGGCTCCCCTCTAAATGCCGATCTTAACTCCTGCCCTTCCCTCTTAGCGGGCTGGTGAGGGCTGGTAGTGCACGGTTCATGGACCACACCTTGAATAGCACTTTCCTACGTGGTGGGCTTTCGTGGCCCAGTCCTGCACTCACAGGCTTGGTTACTGGGGGTCGCTGACCACTGAACAAACTCTGTGACCCCGTGTCATGACTGGCTTTGGTGCCGGGGAGCACAGAGGAGAGTGCGTTTTGTCCCGCCCAGTTGGGCCCGGCGAAGGTCCCCTGCAGGAAGGGGTGACGTTTACGAAGAATTGAGTTTGAAGGTTGAGTGGGAGTTTGCCATGTAGATGAGGAAGAGAGCAGAGAAACGGCATCCGTTACTTTGCCTACTTGTCGGTGTGTCATAGGAATGAGCATTTCATTTCAGTGGGGCGTGGGGCTCAGAGGCATCCTCCAGGCACCGATGGCAGCAAATAATACTCTGGGCCTTAGCGTGTTATTCTCCGATCATGATAGACCCTCCAAACTCTCGGAGACGGGAGCCTGGAGACCTGTGCAAAGAATCACTCTTCGTTTTTCCTGCTACTGCTATATAATAAAACAGCCCAATTAGCGTAGAGCCAGGGCGGCCCGGGGGGGGGGGGGGGGGGGAGACTTCACAGGGACTCCAGGAGGAGAACAACGACAGGCGGGCATTTCCCACCAGGTCTCAATTCCTTTTACTGAGTTTGAAAAGCCAGGGGGGAAGTGTCCAACAAGGATAGGATCCTTGCCAAGGTGAATTTCAGGCCGACTCGAACAGGCTTGAGTGAGAATGGCTGAGTCTTAAGTGGGGAAAGGACAAGGTTATTAAAGCTATCAAAGCGAGCCTTGGGTTATTTGTAACAGCCCAGGCTAGCTCCTCTGCACCCTGGAACGGAAGTGCCGAGAGTGGAGGGCCCTGCGCCCTGCCTGCTGGCATAACAGATAAATACGAATGTCACGTGCCCAAGAGCAGTAACGTTTGTCAGCAGTGACCTAGGGATTTTTCTGGTACCCCCACAGTTTGCTAGATTTTTCACCACTCGGGAGGTCTCAGTCCTGTTAGAAAGCAAAACAAAACAACTCCCCCCCAAACCCCAAATCCTAGAGACTCTTGGATCCTAAGGACAGAAAATAAGTCTCGCTTTGCGTTCATTTTCTGAACTACTGAAAATCAAACAGAGACTGTTGGGGAGACTTAACCAATGGAGTGTTCCTCTAGGTGAGGAAAAGGGATTGCTCTGGGCTCTCTTTTGAATAGCTACTTTTGGTTTGGCAGACATAAGCTCATTATCCCTTCCTTGGATACTTTTTCTTGCCCTGTGATAAAAAAAAAAAAAAAATTCTTGGAAATGTAAGATTTGAAAAGAGCCCAGCAGTCAATGAAAAGGATTGTATCTTATCACTCGGTCTCAGGCTCCATGGGCACCACAAGTTTCCCTGAGCTAGAATTGTTTCCTACAGAGGAACGCCTCGTTCATGGCAATTTGAAGCCGGGTGGTTCAGGGCTTTGGACTTTGGAGTCATAGAGACTCAGCGTTTAATTTCGACCCTGCCACTTCATCCCCGGTGGACATGATTTCATCTCTCTGAATCTCTATTCCTCAGGTGTAACACGGGATAATGGTAGCACTTAGGAAGGGTCCTTGTTAAGCTTTAAATGACGTAGGGCAAGGGGGGTCCTCAGCTCAGTATGTGATTCATGGTAGGGAATGCTTTCAATTCATGCTAGATGCTATCAGCACACTATTCATTATTACCTTTGTGGCGGACTCACCACAAAGAGGGGTGGGGACCTGTCACTAAGTCTCTTCTCCGCTGACACCATTGCTGCATGTGACAATCAGGCTACTTTCCTTCTACTGATTGCCCTACTCCCCTCCATCAATCATACAACCAGTGTGTAGATGTCTTAACTCATTGGTCTGAGGCCGCCATGAGCTTATACCCTGGTGCTAGCTGCCGTGGCGGACATAGAAAATGGACTAAAAATGGCAGACAGCCGTTGATATTTACCGAACATCCATGTCGGGCCTCCTCCACTTCACCTTACTCTGTTCTCTGCCCTGCAAAGTAGGTATATTATTCCCATTTCACAAATGAGGCAAGAGGTCCCGAGAGGTCGACCTGCCTAAGTTCCCACAGCAAGGAAGGGGAACAACTGGATTTGCACCCAGATCTTTGTACCTTCCGAAATAGCATTGTCGTATTGCAACACCCCGTTGCCTTTATCGAGCTCACCAGCTAGTTAGGTAAGAGAAAAGGCACATAATACGAGGCAGGGTGTAGACCAATAGAATGCTACAACGTTTGAATTGGGAGAGCAGTGGCAGAACGCGTTGACCACTTTGCCTGCCTCATCTACGCCCTCTTGCCCGAGATTGCGTATCCACGGCCGCTGCTGGGTGAGCAGTGGGAAACGTGCCCGGGCCTAGTAGCCACAGCAGCCTAGATCAGGGGCGGGCCCTTGACCCAAGCTCATTCCATTATTTTAGGCATTAGTTGGAGTTGGGTGTTTGAATTAGGAGATCATGTAGAGACAGGGATCATATACTAATATCCTCTTATTGTGTAACAAATTATCACAAAACTAGCAGATTCAAACAACACCCACTTAACTAGCTAGCAGTTATGTAGGTCACAAGTCCAAGCCGTGTGTGGTTGGGTTCCTACAAGGCTTACCGTCTTACAGGGCTGAAACTGTTCGCTGAGCCTTCTATGGAGGCTCTGGGGGAAGAATCTGCTTCCAAGTTTTTTGAGGCTGTTAGCCAAATTCAGTTTTCGTACGTGGTTGTAGAACTGAAGCTCTTGCTTCCTTGCTCATGGTTAACTGGGATTGGTTCTTGGTTCCTAGAGGCTACCGCCAATTCTTGCCATGTGGCACCGTCCACTTCCAAAACCAGCAATGGCGAAGCTCCTTCATGTTTAATCCTTCTCATACTTCTAATCGTTTTCTCAGGAAGAGCCCAGACCCTTTTAAGGTTCCCCTGATTAGGCTAGGTCCACCTGCATAGTACCCTTTACTTAAAGTCAGCTGTGCCATATAATATGACATAATGATAGAGTTGAAATCCGTCACATTCATAGTCTTGGCGATTATGCAGGTATGTACGTCAGGGAGTGGAGAATCTTGGGGGTCGTGTTAGAATTTTGCCTAACAGATATGTAACTCTCATATGCAAAGAGAGTAAAACAAAAAACTGGAAGGAAAAAGAAACTGAGAGAAAGACAGGGACAGAGACACAGAATGAAGAGACATGGAACAGCAGAGGCAGTGAGCAAAGGCAGGGCCAAAGCTGGGCCACCCTGGAAGAATGGACTCATGCATGCCATCTGGCGTCAGAGATTAGCTGTCCTTTTTTCCCCCCGACACAATTCCAGTTTCCAGGCAGACCCTGGTAAATTTCAACCTCCAGCCCTTCGATTCTGTGAAAGATCCTGGTGTGCCTGTAATTAATTCTCCTTTATACTTTTTTAAAAAAATTGTTTAATCTTTCTTTCTTTCTTTCTTTCTTTCTTTCTTTCTTTCTTTCTTTCTTTCTGTCTTTCTGTCTTTCTTTCTTTCTTTCTTGAGAGTGAGAGCAGGGGAGGAACAGAGAGAGAGGGAGACACAGAATCTGAAACAGGCTCCAGGCTCCAAGCTGTCAGCACAGAGCCCGACGCGGGGCTCTAACTCCCAAACCATGAGATCATGACCTGAGCTGAAGTCGGACACTTAACCGACTGAGCCACCCAGGCACCCCAATTCTCCTTTATCCTTATCCAAACTTGAGTAAGCTTCTGTTTTCTATAACTGAGTGAATACGAATCTTTATCCATAATTAGAAACAATCTCAATCAATTCAGAGACATCTAGCTTCCTCTGGTTTTGGATACATGCTGCCTGTGCCCCTCTCAGACCAGGATAGTCTTCTCATCTCAAGATACTTGGTTACATCTACAAACTTCCTTTTGCCAGGTAAGGTACTGTATTCACAGGTTGCAGGGATTGGGACCCGAGCATCTCTGGTGGTGGTTAGGGTGATTCAGCTCACCAGAGTAGGTGTGCATTGTTGAGTCAAATGACTTGAGTTCAGATCTCAACCCTGACATTTCCTGGAGTCATGACCTCAGACAAATTAGCCTCTCTGCACCTCAACTATTAAATGGGGACAAAAATAAGAACGTATACATTGCATCATTATCATAAGGATCAAAAGAGGTAATTAATGAAAAGTATTTATTCCAGAATACAGTAAACATTCAACAAATGTTGGTTGCTATTGTTTACATTGATGTTATTTAGGGCCATTTTCATCTGCTGCTAGGAGTTCTTCTGTGTTTCTCCGGGAGCTTCATCCATCTCACCCTTTGTCCCTATGGTTCAGGTGGGGCTGAATTTACTCCTAGCCTCAGGGCTGGGTGTGGAACCTGGCCTACCTCACCAATATGATTTCCTTGCCTTGGTCCCTGGGATGAATTCAAGGATGGATATGGGAGCCAAACTGGTTCAGGCAGCATCAATCTCTGACTTTTCTAGGAATGACCAGGAAGGAAATATTTCCATGGCTTCCCTGAGAGCAGAATGTGTGAAGCACTAGCTAATGGCACTCTTTTTCTTCCTCCTCCTCCTTCTCCTCCTCTTTCTTCTTCTCCTTCTCCTTCTCCATTCTTCTCTTCCTCCCCCTCCCTTCTTCTGCTTTGCCTCCTCCTCCTCCCTCACCCTACTCCTCTTCCTTCTTCTTCTTTTCCTTCTTCCCATTCCCCTTCTTCACTTTCTCTTTCTGCTTCTTCCCCTTCTACTACTCCTCTTCCTCATTCTCCTTCTCCTCCTCCCTCCTCTTTCCTCCTCCTCCCCCCTTCCTCCTTCTCCTCCTTCTTCTTCCCCCTCTCCTTCCCTTTCTTCTCCTTCTTCCTCTTCTTCTCCTTCCTCCTCCTCCCCCTCCCCCACCCTCCTCCTCTTTCTCCTTTTCCTTCTTCCTTTTCTTCTTCCCATTCCCCTTCTCCTTCTTCACTTTCTCCTTCTTCCCCTTCTACTACTCCTCTTCCTCATTCTCCTTCTCCTCCTTCCTCCTCTTCCTTCCTCCTTTCTCCCGCTCCTCCTCCTCCTTTTTCTTCTTCCCATTCCCCTTCTCCTTCTTCTCCTTCCCCTTCTTTCCCTTTTCCTCCTCCTCCCCTTCTTCCCTCTCCTCCCCCTCTTCTTCTCCTTCTTCCTTTTCTTCTTCCCATTTCCTTTCTTCTCCTACTCCTCCTTCTTTTCCTCCCCATTCCCCTTCTCCTTCTTCCCTTTCTCCTTCCCCTTTATCCCCTTCTCCTTCCCCTTCTTCCTCTTTTTCCCCTTCCTCCTCCTTCCTCTTCTTCTTCCTCATCATCTCCTCCTCCTCCTCCTCCTCCTCCTCCTCCTCCTCCTCCTCCTCCATCTCCATCTCTTCCTCCTCCTCCTTCTTCACTGTAGAGCCAGCCTGGAGGATAGAAAGCAGAATAAAAAGAAGAATGTTGAAATCTGGGGTTGAGCCTCATGTCCAACTGATCCTGAAACCAGTACTTTTGTGGCCTTTCCAATTATGTGAGCCAGAAAGTCCCTTTCTTGCTGAAGCCAATTTAAATTAGGTTTTCTGTCATTTTTAATCTGAAAGATTTCCAGACAGAGTCATGGGTATTGGGGATCTTTTTTTTTTCTCTTACAGGAATAGAAATTTGTTGGCCATTTGTTGATATGAGAAGACTCACAAGAACCCAGAAACCCCAGCCATTTGTCTGAGTCCCCAAAATATTCCTGGGGAATAGTGAGGGCCCCTAATGTTCTCCCTCATGATTCACCATTATGGTGATGACAATGATGGTAACTTACCAGATGCCTCCTGTATAACATCCACGAGGATAAATCATTTGTACTTCTTGCAACAATCGTGCAAGGCAAGGGTTATTTTACAGACAAGGAAGTGGAACACAAGTAGGTAAGGTAAAATTTCCAAGGCCAAATCACTAGTGATAGGCAGAAGTAGAAGTTAAACATGGGTCCTCTGGATTCAAAGAATGTCTTCTTTATCCTCTGCTGCAATAGCTCCCAGAGGCAATCAGAGATGAGACCCCACAATCAAGAATTAAGTGATTCTGTGGTGAGCACAGCATAAGGTGTAGATGTGTTGAATCACTCTATTGTACATCTGAAAGTAATGTAACATTGTGTGTCAGTTATACTTTGATTTTAAAAAGTTAGCATAGATAAGTGGAAAAAAAATAAGTGATTCTATTTGCTATAGCCACGGCCACTTGGCCTTTGTAGAGATTGGGATTCTCTTTCTCTTTTGTTATGCTCTGCTCTCAGAAGATGCCACCAACACCTGGATTCAGAGAACAACCCCACTTTGCCTGGGTTCATCCATCTCCCCTCCTTCCACGTCTTCCCATGCTTCACTTAAATCTCCTTATGCGCTGTATTTGTATCCAGGGGATATTTTTCAGTGTTCAAATTAGGCATTATATGGTGTTAGCATTCTTTTACCCCCTGGATTTATCATTCTTTTCTTTTTCTTACTGTATGTCTAAAGTGAGACATGAGGTATAATGTAAAGCAAACAGAAAGTAGTTACTGCTTTTTGAGTCTCTGCACCCTAATAGATAATGATAGCAATGGACCAGTGAATGACCAACGTAAAACAAACGCATCCACATGCACATAAGAATGAAATGTTGTGTTGTTATGACGAATCAAGGTTGGCCACCAGATATATCTGGATCTGAGCTTTACACCCACCGTTTTGTAACTCTGGGCAGGTTACTTAATCATCTACCTCCCAGGTTACTTAAAATTGAGAATGATAATAATTTCTCCTAGGGTCGCTGTGCAGATGGTAGTTATTATGTGGGAGGATTATAAATGTTGGGTGGCAATGATAAATGGTAAGCACTTAGCCCGGTGCCTGACTCATAATGAGAATGCACCAATATTATCTATTTTTATTAGTGTATGTATATATAAAGGAAAGTAAAATATTCATGATATATGTACATGCTAATATACACAAGATGTGGGATCAGATTTGCAAAAGAATGATGGTGGCTGAAATAGATGTGTCTGGTTATTGTGGTTTGGCCCTACAGACCAAACATCTCTTTAGAAAGGATGCTTTTCATGAGAAAAACTAAATCTAAGACATTCAGACCTGAGGGACCAGGAGCCACAGGTTTTGACACGTGGTCTCTGGATGTAATCAGGATGAAGCAGCATCTCATCAGTCCTTATTAGGACCACTCACCAACTCTCAGGGGCACCAACAGGACAGAGTCACTCTAAGAAGAGCAAGACCCATTCCTGGTCCAGGAATAAGAGCTGATGCCCAGGTGCCCCTGGTCTCAGTAAAGAGAACAAGGGAGGAAGTACTGTCATGTGTAAAGACAAAACCCACACAAATTTCACACCCACTCATTTGCTGACTTTTATGTCTCCCCTTGGTCTTTAAGATATTGGCATAATCCTGATTCTCCTTTTCTGAGAGTTGCCACTGAATCGGTGCACCCTTGAAGCCCTGTCTCTACTGACCTGGCCCCACCTCCTGGCTACCATTGATTGGACAGTGGGACCTATCAATCCTTCTCCCAGGATTATGGAATCTGGGATGTGTAGTTACTACTGAGTCTTCTGAACTGAGGACTTAGAAACTCAAGAGCTTGGAACAGCTGTATGTGGACAGTGAAGAAAACAAGTCTGGAGAGATGAGTGAGGTAGATGTAGAAAGAAGTAGAAATGAGAGAATGAGAGGCAGAGGGAAAGGGAGAGGGAGAGGGAGAGAAGAGTTCATTCCTGGCAAGTTTTCAGTGCTGGTTTCTGCTACCTCCATGCCCCCAAAAGTTCTTCAATATTTTTGAGTCCTAATAAATACTACCCCCCATTTTCTCTCTCTCTCTCTCTCTCTCTCTCTCTCTCTCTCTCTCTCTGGCTAATACTAGTTTGAGAGCTGTTTTGTTATTTATTTTTGAAAGTATATAGAACAGATAATGCCCAACTTTCCGACTATCTCTTTATAGTCCCTTTTAAAAATGAAACTTATGGATTTCATTAAATATTTCTGTTCAATTAAGGATGCCATATACAAAGTTAGCAAACACCTATCATATTGAAAGAAAATGTTTGTGGGGCACCTGGGTGGCTCAGTCGATTAAGCATCTGACTTTGGCTTAGGTCATGATCTCATGGTTCGTGAGTTTGAGCCCTGTGTTGGGCTCTGTGCTGACAGCTCAGAGCCTGGAGCCTGCTTCAGATTCTGTGTCTCCCTCTCTCTGCCTCTGCCCTTTCCCTGCTCATGCTCGCTCTCGCTCGCTCTCTCTCTCTCTCTCTCTCTCTTTCACACACACACACACACACACACACAAATAAATAAACATTAAAAAAATTTATAATGTTTAAACTGACAAGTGACAATTTCTATACTATATAAGGAACTTTACAAAATGAACCAGAAGAAACCCAATGCTCCCGCTAAAAAAAATAAGGAAAAGATATGAACAGGCAATTTATAGAAGAGGAAAATCCAAATGTCTATGAAGGCTATGAAGAATACTCAAACCCATTGGTAATCAAAGCAAGTACAAGTTATTACTTGATGCCTGTTACGTAGGAAAAATATAGAAAATCTGGACAAGAAGGACAGTTGGTGGGCATGTAGACCTGTGCAGCCATTTGAGAATATGCTGCATTTTTGAGTATAGGAAATCTACACATACTCCATGTCCCAGCAGTCTGCTCTGGGGGATATAGCCCAGAGAATTCCCACACTGGTCTGTAAGGGGGTTGTGGAGGCACTATTATTGCCTCTAAAGAACAGAACTGTTTGCAGAGATGAAGGCTTGGAAGCAAGTCCACCCCTTGGGGAAATGCATGGGCAAAACGTAATCTGTGCACACATATGACACTCAACAGTTAAAAGAAATGACTTCTGCTGCCCATGGCCATGAGGATGGACATTAAAAAGCTAGTGATTAGCAGAAATTGGAAGAAACAGAATGAGATGTGTAGCATAATCTATCAACATATAATAAAAACAGCAAACAACAGTGTCTATTCACATGTACCTTCAAAAGATGAAAGTAGTTGCTGATGGGGAAGGGGACAGGAAACAAAAAGACAATAACAGGTAATAAGTACATAAGGAAATGAAATAAGAGAAGAGCCTTATATAAACCGATCACGGTAATGTTCCAGTGACCAAGGGATATGTTTAACGCCAGCCTTTTCACAGAAACCGACATTTTTAAAATGTGGGGTAATACCAGTGGTTCTTAGTTTACCTAAAAGCCATAGGTTGTGAAAGTGGAGAGAAAAATGATGTAAAGGCCCCTAAGCAGCATGCACTGTGTGTTCTTCACGACCCTGTTTTCTACCAGATGACTGTGGGTGATTCAGACGGATTTGGAGGTTTTGTTACGTTCTCATCTTCCTCTCCCATCCACTGTTTCCTGGCTTTGAATTGGAAGGATTTATTACAGTTACAAGATTCTATCTTCTCCTTTTCTCTGTTCAATTCAATTCTGTTTAATTTAAGCCTTGCTTTCTCTTTCTCCGGGTTGTTTTGGATTCAAACTCACTGCCAAAGCGCTGCCAGATCACTTCCCCTTGGCAGGGCTCACAAAATCAGGCTTGGCACAGCTCTCCGTGTGGAGATGTTTAGTGTGGCATTGTCTCTCGGCTGACCACAGTGACGTCATGGGTGGCCTCGATGTGTTCCTGCAAGACAGATGTGCCGTGTAGCATGGGTCTGAAATCACCATGCAAAGTCGAATGTGTCCACTGGGCATAGGATAGCGGTGGTATTGAGTGTGGTTCCTAGCTTGGGGCACAGCTGGCCCATGAGATTGTTCACAGCTCCCAAGCATGTTGGACAGTTCTCTTGGCTGATTACACAAAGCTCTATTCTATGTAGTGCTTAAGTTGTTTTCTCCTTGATTTTTTGAAAGGACTCCCACTCCCCTCGTATTATGAGCTGATTTGATGACCCAGTCTTACTGATGGAAATAATAAGCAACTATCTGTTCTTCCTGGATTGGTCAACTGAAATGCTTAAATATTTGCCTGACAAACATGTTGAGATCAGTTGCCCCTTTTTTATTGGTATCTATTTACAGATAGTGATTTTAATGGTTGGATTTTATAGTCTTTGCTGTAGTTAGATGATTTTTCTGGTCTTGGCCAATAAAGTGCTGTTGGATAAGATCCTGTCTCATTGGAAACATTCCAAAAACCTCAATGAACAATTTGTAGCCACACACACACACACACACACACACACACACACACACACACAAACACACCAGGAGAAGGGAGAGAGAGAGAGAAAATGAAGGTCAAAGTAGACTGAGAACCACATCACCTGTAGTCAGGGGAATATGTAACGATCATCATTTTCCTCAGGAGGATGACTCATGATCCACCCCAGGTTCTTTCTTGGCCCGTGTGATAAGGGATGTGGCAGGTAGAAAATAAACCTTGCTCCTACTTCGATCAGTTTTGTCTCTATTTCTTGTAGGCACCAGCCTTTCTGGGCTTGATTGCTGAAGAAACTAAAGCTATAAATTAGGTCTAATGTTCTATTATTTCTATTTTTGTTGGGCCACAGTAAAGTTGGTAAGTGAAACCAATTTCCTTAGAAAACAAAATGAATCAATACATGCTAAAACATGGATGGATCTCAGAAACATGTTAAACAAAGGAAGCCAGATATAAAAGACCATATATTATATGATTCCATTTATGTGAAATGTCCCAAAAAGGTAATCAATAAGGAGAGAAAGTAGATTAGTGGTGGCCTAGGGCTGGGGATAGGAACAAGGAATGACTGTTGATAGATAGGAGAGATATTTTCTTGAGGTGATGGAAACGTCCTAATACCAGATTCTGGTGATGGTTGCACAATCCTGCAAATTTACTAAGAATCATTGAATTGCATACTTAAAACAGGTGAAATTTATGGTAAGTAAAGTACACCTCAGTGTACGTCTATTAAAAAAGAAGAGATCCGTGCCAAAGGAAGCCATAGGCTATCATTTGTCATTGTACAGTTAGCACTATAAACCAACTCTTCTTTTTTTGCTTTCTCGCCTGAAGGGAAGTGGATAGCTAGTATCAGGAGACAATCCCTTCCTGCTGGTCTATGTAGACACTACACAAAATACCATCCGGCAACTACTTTAGAGCTGAAGGGATCGATAATCCTAGGTCTTGTCACGACGCTGGTCAGAGATATGCCCACTCGGTGCTGGGTAACGTTCCCATGCCTGTATCACTGCCTCATCACGGGGCTCTTAATCTTCTCAACTCATGGTCTGCTATCCATGGAAAATGGTCTCTCTAGGATGTTGGGATCACCACTTATTTTGTGTGCATTTTATTTTGTTTTTAAAATTTTAAACATTTATTGATTGCTTGACTGAGAGAGAGACAGAGAGACAGAGAGACAGAGCATGAGCAGGGGAGGGTCACAGAGAGAGGGAGAGAATCCCAAGCAGGCTCTGTGCTTCCAGCATAGGGTCTGACACGGGGCTCAGTCTCACAAACTGCAGGTTCGTGACCTGAGCTGAAACTGAGTGGGATGCTCAACCGACTGAGCCACCTAGGCGCCCCAGTACAGCGTGCGATTTTAACCTTATTCTTCACCACATTATGGTAAAGTGGTTTCTTAGATGTCTGTATCCCACTCAGGACAGAAGCTCTTCCAGGATGGGACACCGTGTGGTGTTCATCTCTGTGCCCCTGAGGCTTGACGTATAGTGGCATATAATGGCTGCTTAATACCTTTGTACTGCTCTCAGATGACTCGGTTTGCCCCAGAGTTGCTACCTTGTGGGAGGGGATGATAAAGCTGACTTACATTTGGAGGCTTCGGGGATGGCGCAAAGTCAAGTTGACCAACTTTTGCAGTATCAGCTTTCTTTCCCACAGCAACGCTGCTTAAAAAAGCACGCCAGCTCAGTGGCTGAAAAGAAGAGTCAGGTATTCTTGTTCGTGTGTCTGTGTGTTGGCTGAGGGTTGGCTGATCTAAGCTTTGTTCATATGAACTTGGCTCGAAACTGTGGGTAAGGCCGAGCTATTGCCCACATTTTTCTCATCCTCCTTGGACCAGTGAGCTACCTGATACGTGTTCTTTCCGTGGCTGGATAGTAAGAGTATGAGTGGAAGCATGTGATGATGCGTTTAAGATCTGTGCTTGGAACTGTTATGACACCACCTATATCCCATGGTCTAAAGTAAGTCACGTGGCTAGGTCTCACATCAGTGTATGGGACAGTGGACTCTGTCTTTAACGGGAGGAAATACAAAATCACCAGGCAGAAAGTATACGATGGAGAATTAGAAATAATCTTAATGCAATAGGCTTACTTGTAAAAGCTTTTCCCAGTAAAGCCGGGTTGGGATACCGGCCCGCAGAAAATGCACAAGAGTGTGTGGAGACCTGAGGAATGAGGAGTAACCGATGCTGTGTCCCCTGGGATTTCCCAAAAGACCCACTTGTAGCTCCTAGTTGTGAACATCGCTGCTCTTTCATTTTAGCGGAATTTGGCTTGCTAATCCCTTCTGTAGGCACAAGGTCGAGAAACAGTTCCTCTAATCAGAGGCCCTACCAGAGCTTTGGGTGGCTTAAAAAGGAGAGGTTGAATGAAAAAGTCGAAGAGCCACACACTCAGCTCCTCACTTTCATTTGAGAAATTATTGCTCTCACCCGCCAAAGACCCTGTACTCCAAAGGGAACACTTGAGAGGAAGGTGAAATTGTCCCCGGTGCTAGTGGAGATAGAATAATGACGAATTTTCTGAAAGGCCTCTGTTTCTTGAGGTCACCAACATAGTGGAATCATTTAGTTTTGACCAGCCGTGTTTACAGGTGGTGCCTGTTACTTTGTTTTCCAGCACCTTCCTCCCCCTGCAGTGAAATGCCTTGGGGAAGAGTTACTGACCGACTGACCACAGAAGCGACTCGGAAAGCCTGAGGCCCGTTGTCAAATTGCACCAATTTACTGCGGTCCCCGACTTAACCGTGGTTCGACTTAGGATTTTTGTGGCTTTAGAATGGTACAGAAGCAATGCGTGTTCCTTAGAAAGTGTACTTGAACTGTGAACGGGGAGCCTCTCCTGGGTTGGCAACGTGTGGTGGGTGGGTCCCCTGTCGCGGTGCTGGGCAGTTAGCCGAAGCTCCAGGTCAACCACGGACGCTGAGGCCAGTACACGGACAACCCTTCTGTCCCCAGGCAGCCATTCTGTGTGTCAGTTTCAGTGCAGTGTCCAATCAATTGCACGAGCTAGTCAACGCTTGACTATGAAATAGGCTCCGCGGCAGATGAGTTTGCCCAACTGTAGGCTCATTAATATAAGTGTTCTGAGCACATGGAAGTTCAGCTAGGCCATGCTCTGATGTCTGGAGGGTTAGGTGTATTCAACGCATTTTCAACTTACAGTATTTTCAACTTATGATGGGTCTATTGAGACGTAACCCCGCTGCGAGTTGGGGAAGATCCACGTAACCAAATACAGCAAACACATGACGAAACACCTCCCAGGTGCCAGGGCCCTTGATCCTGACGTCTTTTCCTTTCTTTCTATGTTGGCTTTGGAAAATAAGTGTAGTATTTCTGCTCCTTTTTTTTTTTTTGTTCACCTGGACAACACTTATTTTCTTATTCATTTGTTTGTTCCACACTTTATGTTAAGTGTTTACCATGTAGCAGCAGCAGGCTACGTTCTCACTAAGGAGACCAACCATCTCATTTTGCCTAGGACTGAGGGGTGTCCCAGGATGCAGGTCTTTGAGTTTTAAAACTGGGACAAGTTAGTCATCTTGGTTCTGAGGTACTGTGGGGGGCACCTCAGTCTGCACCCTCAGGCAGCTGACATTTTAACCAGAAGGAACACCTGCCCGAGTTACACGAAGAAAATAACGCAAGTTGTGATCAGTGCTCTGAAGAAAGAAGTCAAGGGGTTGAAAGTAGAAAATAACCGAGGGAAACCTACTTTTTGGGTGGTGGCCCAGAAGAGGAGACATCTAAGCTTAGGTGTGAAAGGAGCTTTGGAGCTGGTCAGGTGAAGGGGTTGGGGGAGAACATTCAGAGGGAACAAGATGAGCCAGGGTGCTGAGGTGGCAGTGAGCTTGGTGTATTTCAGAAGCTAATGAGGCATTGGGCTGAAGCGGGGGGAACCAGGAAAAGGAGCTTAGGGAGAGGTTGGAGAGAGGGTAGGGCCTTGTGGGCTGTGATAGGAAGTTTGGATTTAAAAAGAAAATGTATTGAAGCTTAAGACACATACAAAAAAGTACACGAACCATAAACCTGACATCTAATGGCATTCATTAGTTTGGCCTGCTTTTGAACTCAGTACAAACAAATCATAGAGTTAGCTCTTTTTTGTTGTCTTTTGCTCAACAGTATGATCTTGAGATTTAACCATATTTTTCTGGTGACTGAAATCACTTTTATTGCTGTTGAATATTTTGTTGTGTGACTATACCAGACTTATTTATTCACCTACTATTAATGGACGTTTGGTTACTTTCCAATTTGGGCATGTCTCGGAAAAGTGCTAGCTAATGGGGCTAATAATCTAGTACAATTTTGTACCTGTCTTACGAGGTACAAAATTGTACTAGATTATTAGCCCCATTAGCTAGCGCATATACATATATATGTGTGTGTGTGTGTGTGTGTGTGTGTGTGTGTGTATACACACACATATGTATGTATGTATGTATGTATGTATTTCTGAGGAGTGTGTGTATATACCTCAGGGTAGGCTTGCTGGGGCATAGGGTAGGCATATGTTGGACTTTAACAGATACTGCCAAGCACTTTTCCAGCCATCTTGTACCAACCTACGCTCTCACCAGAAATGTGTGAGCATTCCAGTTGCTTCAATCCCCCTCCAGCCCTTGGTATTATTATTCCACCTGCCTTGTTCATTTTAGCCATCCCAACGGGTGTAGTTGTGTTGCATTGCACCTGCAGTTAGTCGCTGGTGACTCATGAGGCTGAGCCCCTTCTCATATTTACATTGGCCATCTGGATATTTTCTTTTGCCCACCATTTGTTCAGGTATTTGGCTCATCCTTCTATCGAGTAGTCTCTGTTTTTCTTATCGATTTGTCTGAGGTCTTGCACAGTCCAGCTATGAGTCTTTTGTCCGATATATGTTTTGCAGATACCTTCGGTCACTCAGTGGGTTGCCTTTTGACTTCTCTTTAGTGAATAAAAGTTACTCATTTCAAAGTAATGAAATTTATCTTATTTTCCCTTGCCGGGTAGTGTTTATTTTTGTGTCCTTTAAAAGACATCTTTGCAGATTCCAAGTCAAGTGTTTGGAGTTGTATCTGATACGCAGTTAGGGTCCATTGATAGGTGTGAGCAGGAAAGTGATGTGACCCGGTTTCCATTTGTAGAAGTGCGTGTGTATTGTTACCTAGCAGTAAGAACAGAGGGGAAGGAGAGGACGAAGGGGTCAGTGCCGTCCGTGTGGGGTCAGCTGCATCAGCTGGGACATGGTGATGTTTCAGAATTGACGGGATTCGCGTGCGGATTGCCTGGGGGGGGGGGTGGGTGTGGAGGAAAAGAGAGAAATCGGAGGTGATCCTGAGGTTGTGGTTTAGAACTGAAGTGGGTAGTAATGCCATCTACTGAGAGGTGGCAATTGAAGGCACATCGGGATGATAGGGAAAGGAGTTTCTTCTAAAGCGAGATACATTTTCATGAGATGCCTTCTGTGCATGTTCACTTTGAGATGTCTCTGAAGCACTGTCTGGAGGTATCTTAGATACGTGAGTGTGATCTCAGACTCGTGTCAGGAGTGTATTGCATGTGTGCAGGGAGTGGCACACTGTAGGCAGGGGATCTGAATTCAAAGGTCCTTAGGCCTTTCCTGATTTCTCCAGAGGGAAAATTGATCCCTCTTTCCTTTATATGCTTCTGTATTCTGTACAGATTTCTGTCATGTTATCTGTGTTTCCCTTCTTTCCTTCCTTCCTTCCCTCCTTCCTCCCTTCCTTCCCTCCTTCCTCCTTCCCTCCCTCCGTCCTTCCTTCCTTCCTTCCTTCCTTCCTTCTTTCTTTCTTCCAACTCCATCTCACTTAATTAGTCTGGGAGTTCATTGAGAGCAAGGTATCTGGTAAAGTGTCTCTACTTTGCATGAGTCATTCATTTTTGTTAACCAGATGAATGAGTTTCCTTAAAAAAGAAAAACACAAACCCCGCACCACCCCCCCCCCCAAAAAAAAGACTCTGAAACCAAAACCCACCAATCAACCAGCATTCACAAAATGTTCTACAAATTCCAGTAATAAGTCAATAAGATAAAGAAAAGCCTCAATACTTGAGCAGATAGAACAAAGATTGTTTCCAGGATATTCAGGTTACCTCCTGACAGTGAGTAATGAAATGATTTTGAGCTTTGTGCCTCGATGCACTGGACCCATCTGATGGCATGTTTATTGAAACAGACTGCCTGCTCTGTGTCAGGGTCAGTAAGAAGATGCAAATTTCCATCACAAAGCGGAGCTGAAAAAATGCAGAAATAATTGGGGCAGAGAAGGGAATTAACACCTTTTTTCCAATATCCTCCTTCCTATGCCTTCAGCAGCCCCCAGAGCTGGTTCTTTTTGGAGGCAAGAGGAAGTCATAATGCTCTACATGAAAGCCATGCTTGTTCTCCAGGCTGGTTGTCAGTATTAGGATCCAAACTACCTCACAGCTCTGCTGAAGCTGGTTTCAGTGCTTCTCAGGGAAGCACGAAGCTTAGAGGATGCAGAGAAGAGCAAAGTTGCAGTATGGTGAACTTATCTACCCAGAGTTTTGAAACTCTGCATCTTGGGGCGCCTGGGTGGCTCAGTCGGTTGGGCGGCCATCTACAGCTCAGGTCATGATCTCACGGTCTGTGAATTCGAGACCCGCATCGGGCTCTGTGCTGGCAGCTCAGAGCCTGGAGCCTGCTTCAGATTCTGTGTCTCCCTCTCTCTCTGCCCCTTCCCTGCTCATGCTCTCTGTCTCTCTCTCTCTCAAATAATAAACATTAAAAAAAGGATTTAAAAAAAATTTTTTTAAAGGAATTCTGCATCTCTTTGTCTGGACAAGTGGTACCCAATAAACATGTAATATGAGCTACATATGTAATTTAAAAATTTTTAGTCATCATATTAAAATTGGCAACAAGAAACAGGGGAAATTAACTTTCACAGTGTATTTTATGTAACCCAAGATATTGTAATTGTTCACATTTTAACCTGCCATATAAAAATCACTAATGAATATCTAATCTTTTTTTTTTTTTTTTGGTATGAAGTCCTCAGAATCAAATATGTATCTTTGTTCCAAAAAGCCACCTTTCAAGGGTTCAATAGCCACATGTGGTGAGTAGGTACCATATTGGATGGCATAGATCCAGACTTAAAAACCAGGGGCACCTGGCTGGCACAGTCAGTGGAATGTCCAACTTTGGCTCAGGTCATGATCTCCCAGTTCGTGAGTTTGAGCCCCACACAGGGCTCACTGCTGTCAGTGTGGAGCCTGCTTTGGATCCTCTGTTCCCTTCTCTGTACCCCTGCCCCGCTTGTGCTCTCTCTCTCAAAAATAAATAGACACTAAAAAAATAGTCTGTTTCTCCATTTGTCTCTCTCTTTAAAAAAAAAAAAACAACAACAACTGTTGGAGTTCTTATTGTTTCTCAGAGTTCTGGCTTTGGTCTGACTTCTGTAGAGCTTTCTGAGATCCGGGGCATCGTTCTCTGCTCGCCTTACTCCCCAAACCACCCTGGAGCTCCAACTTGACCTCCTCTCTCCTTAGAGCTGCTATCACTCACTCAGTTCCTTGCTTTCTGTTCCTCCTGAAACCATCTGTGGATGAGACCCAGGCCTGTTCTCTGCCTTTCTCCATTGCCCGATTCGGCCCAGAAGTGCCTTCCACATTGGACTTTCCCGGTAATATTATGCAAAAACAGGAGATAAAATAACAAATGTGGGGGAAATACGACATTGAGGGAAAGCTTCAAAATCTTTCAAATCTTTCCCTGTGCAATGGCTGACTTTTCAGTGAGGCGGAAGCTGGAAACCCTAGCTGTTCTATTTCCCTCCACAGAGGGCTTTCGGCATTTGTTTCGAAGGACGAGGTCCACCAAGCCCCCGCTCCTACAGCTCCCACCATCAGCTAAGGCCAAAAGGTAGCTTCCTACTAATGGCCTGTCTTCCTGGCCATCTGCTCAAAGACACACAAAGCGAGATCGATAAGCAGACGATGTCTGAAGGTCTCTGAACCGACTGATAGCCCTCTCACTGAATCTCTGCCTCGACCAGGAGTTATCAGGCACCTTTAGTTTTTTTCCTCCTACAGGACAAGCTGAAGATGAATGATCATGTGGCTTGAAAGGGGGCACGAGGTTATGATGAACTGCAGGGTGGATGTTAATGGCCCTGGGCTGGGGTGGCAAAAGGAATCGGCTCCATTAGCTTGTTAAAAAGGACTTTTAAAGAGGAAATAAAGAGTGAAACCAATGTATTTCCATGCCAACAAAGATGAAGGAGCACCCACTGAGGATACCTTGCACGTCTTGCGTACCGCTGCAGACATTAGCGGCCGGGCTCACCTACAAGCCGGCATGCCCAGCGTGGTGACAGCTCTGTGTCCCGGAGGCCCACTCTGTCCTCTTCTCCCAGCTGCGGTGAAACGCTTGACAGGCCCAGCCCAGGGGGATTCTTTCTCGGTGACTCCCTCAGACAGGTCTCACCTTTGGGAGGTAATCTCTGTGAATTGTGCAGTTGCCCGGGATTTAGGAGCAATGAAGTAAGTGACGTGGCAGCTAAGGTCCCACACTGAGTCAAAAGGTCTGCCTGAAACCAGCTGCAGGTTGTCAAGAGAGGGCTGATGAGCAAACTTTGGTCATTTCATTAGACATTCATACACGGTAAGAATATACTCTAAAGTCTTTCTCTGAAGACCCTCGGTGGCCTGAGTTATCAATCATTACCTGTCTTGGCCACACAGACTGTCTGGGTATTAATGAATGATTTTTAGGCAGCCATTCTAGGCCCGTGTTAGGTATCTTAATGTGGAGGTCTATCGGAATACTTTATCCTTCGCAGTGTAATCAAGGGCTGTTGGGAGGTCCATACTCCTAACTGGTTCGAATGAATGTCTGAGCACTCCGATAAATGAATGTGAATACCCTGGTCATTATGAAAAATGTTATTCCTATTGTAGGCAATTAAGATATATTAAGTCCTTTTCGTGTAAGAAATGCGCAGAGCAGAACCAAGGTGGGTTATTCACAGAGTTGGGTGCTAAAACTTCCCTTTTATTTTAAAGGAAGACGGGAGACTCGGAATTCATTGGATGATAAATCCAGTCTATGATTTAGATGAAGGTTTTCACTGCCAACCCCGTGGTAGATGTTCTCATTGCCTCATGCCCAAATTACTGGAGAAGACTTTTTTTAGATGAGACTGTTGGAGCTCATCCAGAAGTCTTTCTTACTTCTTCCTTGGTAGCACATCTCTCCTTCTATTCACGTATCTGCTGTCATTGTGCCCTGGGATGCGAGTCACGATTGGCCTACATGCGTGGCGTTAAGCTGATTCCACTTTGTGATTACTTTACGGTTAGGCGTGGACACGTGACCCCACCGTGGCCAATGCTCTGCAAGAAGATGCTGTGGGACCTCTGGGAAGTATTTTCTTCTTTGGTAAAGTGAGAGACATGTCTGGAGCCTCCGTCTTGGGGAAGAAACCCTAGGCTGAAAGTCTACACACTTTGCCTCCTTAAGAAACCCATCCTGAGAAAAATATGTAAGTTCAAGGAGTTTATTTGGGGAGCACCTTAGGAGACATCAGTAGGAAAGTGGGGAAGTGATAGGGACAGGAAGGAGGTCAAGAGAGTGTGTGTTGTGAGCCAAGCTGCCCCTCCCGGTCCCTCTGGGAGAATGTGGAGCACACGCTTCAGAGCTGTCCCAGCCAAGAGGTGAGGAAACCCAAGTGTTCGTTCATCAACTCCTATGAGGCATTGTTTGAGCAGTGCTATCAACGTGTTAGCTCCCTAGTACTTACTGCCTGCCCTGCCCACAGATGGGATCACTCCCGGGGCCAGAGAGAGCCTGCAGGCAGAGAGCAGCGGGTACTGGCCGTGGGAAACCTTTGGATCCGGGTGCATTGGACACGTGTGTTCTCAGGGATGTGGGCGGACTGTGGCAATTTCCGCTAGGCTGCATACTTAACGAACCCTAGCACCGTTTTCCTCCAGATATTTTTTTGCGCGAGTCAATAAACTCCTATTATTTAAGGCATTTTCAGAAAGGTGCTCTCTTACTTAGGAACAAGGCTGATATTCGGCCTGTATGCACTGGTATAGCAGTAGGAGTTATTTACAGCCAACATCCATTCTGATGGCTCTGTCACCTGCTGTAACTGGTCAGTACCAATGCTGTGCCACTTAAAAACCATGTCAAGTGGCACCCCTGTTTTATAGAAGAAGCATCTAATCACATGCCTCCCACTCAATCTTCTTTCTGCGAGGTTCTTCATTCCCTAATTTATCCACAGTTTAATGACCGACTAGCAAATCTTCTTAGAACACCATTGTCATTATATCACACTCTTTCTTGAGAATCCATAACCCAGAGATAAAATTTCTTAATATGATATTCACAGTCTTCTGGTTCCTACCTACCTGTCTAATTCTATTACCCACTACTCTCATACATAAATCTATAAAACAGTAATAAAGTAATAGTAATAATAATAGTGATATTAGTAATACAACTTAATAATACGTTTATACATAATACATTTATTGAGTGCTTGCTCTGTGCCAGCCATTATGTCAAGTGGTTCATATGCATCGTCTCATATAATTTCCAGAACAACCCCAAAGGGTGGCCAGTATCATCAAAACCACTTTAAAGATGCGGAAACTGTGGTCTGAAGAAGTCACACGTTAAAAAGAAGCAGAATCTAGGCACTTCTAAATAGAGACGCTGTGCCACAATTCATCCCCATCTGGACTCCATGCTTCTGTGGGAATATTCGCACATTTTAAAATGTGACCAGAGCCTTAGTATACTTTCTCACACAAAGCAAGTACCCAAAGTGGTATTTGCTGAATAAATGTTTCCCAAGGCTTCATCTGAGAGACTGTCTGACGCTATGACTTTTTTCCTGAATCTCTCTCTGCCCATGTCTTCTGTGACATCACTTTGCAAAAAAGGAGGAAGTTATCTCAAGACTGTAAGGGAAATAATATAAATCAGAACTCACTGATTTAAATATTTATTGAGGGCATGTCGAGAAGAAGAGATTTCCATACATTGCTAGGAGGGATATGAACTGGTTCTGCCTTTTCAGAAAGCCGTTTTGGTACGTTCTATTAAGATGAAAAAATGTTTATTTCCTTGGACCCAACATTTACAAACTATAGGACTCTGTCCGATAGAAACAAAAGCACCAGGAGGTGTACGTAAAAATGCTTTTTCTGCACTGTAGTTTTTAGTGGCAAAAACTGGGAAAAAATAGGTGAATGTCCGTCCATAATGGGATGGTTGCATAAATGATGGTTCATAATCATACTGTGAAATCTTAGGCAGACATTTAAAAAGTCACGTTAAAGCTCTTCAAGATGATGTTGAGGAATCAGCTCAAGGTAATGTTGTGTGAGAAATGCTACACGCAGAAAAGATTCATATAGTCTTGTTTTTGTAAAGTAAATAGTCCCCCCAGACTGGTATGTATGTGTGTGTCTGTGTCTGGAAAGGAGTGAATGAGTACAGAGAAGAATAGGAAACAGAAAGTGCTGGTAGCATGGATTACCTGGCAGCGGGATAAGGCTGTGGTGCAGAGCCACTTCTGAGAGAGGGGGAAAGAAGCTACTGATCAAAGAAAGAAAGAAAGAAAGAAAGAAAGAAAGAAAGAAAGAAAAGAGAAAGAAAAAGAAAGAGAAAGAAAGAAAGAGAAAAAGAAGGAAGGAAGAGAAAGAAAGAAAGAGAAAGAGAAAGAAAGAAAGAAAGAAAGAAAGAAACGAAGGAAGAAAGAAAGAAAAAAGAAAGAGAGAGAAAGAAAGAAAGCAAAAGAAAGAAAGAAAGAAAAAGGAAGGAAGGAACAAAGAGAAAGAAGGAAAGAAAGAAAGAAGGAAAGAAAGAAAGAAAGAAAGAAAGAGAAAAGGAAAGGAAGGAACAAAGAGAAGGAAAGAAAGAAGGAAAGAGAGAGAAAGAGAAAGAAAGAAAGAAAAAGGAAGGAAGGAACGAAGAGAAAGAAGAAAGAAAAAAAGAAAGAAAGAAAGAAAAGAAAGAAAAAGAAAAGCACAGCAGTGAAGAAAATGATTGCATGTATCTGTCTAGGCAAAATTAAGTACGTGTGGGTATGCATGTAAATACATTAAATTAGAAGTAAGAAAAGAAAAGAATAAAATAGGTGGCAACAGAATTCCTACTTTAACCCCAACGTATTTTGCAAACTCATTCAGATATTGTACCTGCAAACAAGGAAGATCTGCTCCCACCCTTTTAAGACTGGTGACGGCAGCTGCCTTTTTCCACAGAAAAGTCCAGATTTCCCCTGTCTTGGTCTTGTGATCACATCCATCTTCCTATCCTTCCAGAATGTTGACAGACTTGGCGGGCATCACTGTGCTTTCAGGAGGCTGGATGCCCTCCTATAATTTTGTTCTTCTCCCGGGAGGATGTCGCTCATCCGTAGGCAATCAGGTATTCAGTAACTATTAACCTGAAGAGGCAGGTTTTTTTCTTTCTTTCTGGCTTTCATGTCCCTTCCCTGATCCCTCTAGGTCACTTTCAGTCACTTTACAATTTCACACACGTTCACATTCTGACTAATTGATGCTCACGCTGAGATTTCTCCCTTGAATACAGTAAAGCCCACATTCCTGCCTTGGATTCCTACCATGAATACCCTCCACTAACAAAAAGGTAGTTGAAAAATATAGACCCCAACTCCAGTTTCAGCAAAACCAAAAGAGACCGAAAATTTCAAACTGCAAAACTGATGGAAGCAGCAGGTCCAAACAAAGTGGTGCCCAAGACGCCTAGAGCACCACCACATTTAAGAGCTGGGAATTCACCAGAAATAAGTCACCCCTGGGAGGCGAGAGGGGGTGAAAAATTCATATCGCTGCCGTTGCCAGAACTTCCCTGTGCTAGACACGTTTCGGGAGACAGAGAGGATGAGGGTAAATGAGCAGCCACATAGGCAGGCCATGCTTGCAGGAAGCTGTCTGTTCTTCCTGGCAGTGGAAGAGAGAAAAGTCTTTGCATTGCAAAAGACTCTATGGTTGTCCATCCCCATTAGGATAATGGGGGAGGGAAAGAATAATCAAACACACACACACATGCACGCACACGGACACCACATTCAAGTACGCCTGGAACAGGAAACGTACACGACACAGACTTCTTTTTTTTAATTTTTACTGATTTATTTATTTTGAGAGAGAGAGAGAGAGTGAATCCTAAGCAGGCTCTGTGTTGTCAGTGCAGAGCCCGATGCCGGGCTCGAACCCTCGAACCGTGAGATCATGACCTGAGTTGAAACCAATAGTCAGATGCTTAACTGACTGAGCCGCCCCGGCGCCCCACGACACAGACTTCTTACACATGGTTGTTAGAGAAAGTACTCTTTCCATGGTGAGTAGTAAAATATGTAAAAGGATCCATGCAGGGAATAAGCCAGAAAAAGCGATGGAAAACAATACAAAATGGTGGCAGAGAAAGACACTTGTTCAGAAAAAAAAAGTTACTATCAAAAAAATAAAAACCACAACCATTTTTCTACCTCAGATTAAGTAAACGTAATCCTATCAACTTTATGGAGCCAGAACATAAAGCAGAAGTGTACAAGGTCAGGGGCACCTGGGTGGCTCAGTTGGTTGAGTGCCTGACTTCAGTTCAGGTCATGATCTCATGGTTCTTGAGTTTGAGCCCCGCGTCCAGGCTCATAGCCTGAAGCCTGCTTCGAATTCTGTGTCTCCCTCTTCCTCTCCCTCCCTCTCTC
This sequence comes from Panthera pardus, assembly GCF_024362965.1. Classification (NCBI taxonomy): domain Eukaryota; kingdom Metazoa; phylum Chordata; class Mammalia; order Carnivora; family Felidae; genus Panthera; species Panthera pardus. Next base: position 145,849,220 of record NW_026526721.1, on the reverse strand, counting down.
TCTTCCTTTACTCACTCTCTCTCTCTCTCTCTCAGAAACAAACATTAAAAAAATAATTTAAAAAATTTTTAAAAAAAGGTGTACAAGCTCAGAGAAAAGATAGTAAGAATATGGGAAGTTGTCAGATAGGACTTCAGTAAAAAACATGAAAAAAAACTCCATTAAATAGTAATCTATCACATAAATGAATAATACTAAGGTATCTATTAAAGAAAATTAAACAGTTGATTAAATCAGATGATGGAGGTATAGGAGGGGAGGAGAAAGAGAAAATATATTAAATCTATCATTGTTTACAGTAAGGCATTAAATTTTTTTTCAACATTCATTTATTTTTGAGACAGGGAGAGACAGAGCATGAACAGGGGAGGGTCAGAGAGAGGGAGACACAGAATCTGAAACAGGCTCCAGGCTCTGAGCTGTCAGCACAGAGCCCGACGCGGGGCTCGAACTCACAGACCGCGAGATCATGACCTGAGCCGAAGTCAGCCGCTTAACCGACTGAGCCACCCAGGCGCCCCGTTTACAGTATGGAATTAACAGATACTGTATAAGTTACGGTCATAAAAATAACCACTACAACAAAAATATGCATGCTACTAAAGGTTAGAGGAAACACAAACTATAAAGCAAAAGATGATATGGTAAAGAACGTTTTGAAACTAGAAAAGGAGAGCCTAACATAAAATAGTAGGACAAACATAGTTATCATGTCAGTTGTTATAAATAAGCTAAAATCTGCAGGGGGGAAGAAGTCTCTCATATCTGGATCATGGAGACATATCCTAATAAGATATATCCTGGACTTCAGCGATAAAAAATGAATCCTCTGGGAAGTCACCTAAAAGAGGAAAAGAATCAACTGGCCACAGATTTTCCCCCAGCAACAGTCAATGCTCCAAGACAGTAGAGTAATAGCTAGGAAATACTCCAGGAACGAAATGCGATCCAAAGATTTGATCCTCCTCATCAAAGTTGTTCAGGGATAAAGATCACAGACAAATGTAAAGAGAAAACAACGCGGAAATTGTTTTTCCTGCCTGCCTTTCTTGAGATGCCTACTACAAGCGCTTGCAAACTATGGCCTGTGGGCCAAACCCAGTGAGCCCCTGATTTTTCAAATAAAAGTTTCTTATGAGGTGCCTGGGGGGGCTCAGTCGGTTAAGCGTCTGACTTCAGCTCAGGTCATGATCTCACAATGGATGAGTTCAAGCCCTGCGTCAGGCTCTGCACTGACAGTGCGGAGCCTACTGGGGATTCTCTCTCTCCCTCTCTCTCTCTCTGTCTCTCTCTCTTTCTCGGTCTCTCAAAATAAATAAATAAACTTAAAATATATATAAAGGTTTGTTGTAATGCAACTGTGCTCATTCATTTCCATACCGTCTGTGGCTACTTTTGTGCTCCAACAGCAGAGTGGAGTAGAGCTAAAATATCGAAAGCTTCACTGGCCTCGGCACTAGACTGTAAGCTCTTTAAAGGCAGGTGTCTTCCTTCATTCTTGGCACTTTCTCTTGGCGTATGGGAAATGCTCCGTATGGATTTGCCCAATGCACGAAGGCCTCAGTTCTCTTGTTCTTTTCCCTGGAATGCACTCATATCCTCTGTCTTCTGGGTCTTCCTATCATTCCCCAAACAGACCCTTGGTAATAGAGGCATAAGAAGGGTCAATAACTTTGCAGGAAAAGTCTGCCAGAAAGCTGCCAAGAGTTAACAGACTGACAGTGAGTTAGTCTTTCTGCGGGTTTGCTTCACTGAATTTCATGTAGCTTCGAGTCCTGCTAAGAAAGCCTTTTATTTGTGCAATGATCTACAGATAACAATCTACTTAATCTTTTGTCCTTTCTCTGCCCAACTCCCATTAAAATGTGTTCAGTTCTCTTATAAAAACAAAGTTCTAAGGGAAGAAGGGCTATATTTAGCAGGGATAGAAATTAAACCAAAGGATTGCTTGTGAAATCAATCCTATTTCTCTCTTCTCTCTCCTCAGAGCTTTTCTGTCCCTTTTGTCCACCCCCCCCCCCTTTATTCATGCTGGGCTCGCTTAGAATCCTAAGAAGGTTCCAAGCACGGGGGAAAATGGGTATCGGCCAGGACACCTGAATTTTCCAAGAGGCAGTCACAGTGGTGGTTGAGAATGGAGGTTCTAGACTCAAAAAGCTCAGTTTAAAGTCTTCCTTTGTCCCTTATAAGCCGAGTGGCCTTGGATGTGTTAACTCTCAGGCCTCCGCAACCACGTCTGCAAAATGCGTATCTGAATACGCACCCCTGTGAACCTACTTCACAGGCTTAGGGGAAAATGAAATGTTTCAGTACAGAAAACGCATTGCTACTCGTGCTTGGTACCCACGAAGCATTCATGAGTGCCAGCTAGTGTTACTGCTGCTGGGTCCATCCTTCGGTCTTTGCTGTTAAGGGAACAATTAGCTAAGGGATTGGCGTGCAAGGTGCTATCTGCTGTAGAGCCGCAAGGAAGACACTGGATGAGAGGAATGTGCGAGGCTCTCGGGCTCCTAGCATCGAGGGTTTTCTTTCCCTCAATCTCTGCGAGGCAAGGCCTGCCTGCTCCGGGCACCGCGATGGCTCCACGTGGTGCTGGCTCTGCGTGGTTTGGGGCCAGGGTTTCTTCAGGAATTCCACTCGCGGGCGACGGTTCAGTGACGATGGCAACGATGATCCCCTCCTGTTCCAGGAAGAAGGAGTTTCTGGGTTTTGTTATTTTTGGAAAGCTTGTGGGTGCGCCTCATTGCTGGTTAAACAGATGAGGCTGTCGCTTGCTAGGAGATTTCCCTTCGTGGGGGGGTGGGGGGGCTTCCAAGAAGGGAGGCATAATGCCGCTTGAAATATGATGTGCCTTAAGGAATTGCTTTAGCGCGACTGCCCCAGCTAAGAGTCACCTCCGAAGCCACACTAAAATTGGAACGATGTTACAATGACTATCTATATGCAGGCTTTAAAGCCCTGGAACAACACGCTACAAAAGACCAATCGTAAATTCGGATACAAATGTGAAATCTCTGCTTTCTAGGGAGAGGGTAGTAACTTTCAGACCCTGAGCCCCAAGCAAGTGGCCTTTATTTTGGTTTTGTCTGGTTTCTTCTATACGGGTGAAAAAGGTTTCCTGGGCTCCCTAAGCATCCCTGGCTGGGTCCAGAAAGCAAAGCGGCAAGGACAGGCTAGCAAGAGAAATGCATATCCATTTATTTAATAGAAGTGTGATGCCACGTGGAACCTTCCCAAGGGAATGAGACCAATGGCAACTGTTAGAGCTGAGAATTGCTCAGCGGGCGTGCTGGAGGGTGGGCGGCCGTGGGGGGATGTGATAGGTCACAGAGGAGGAGGCGAGCGTAGTGACCGGGGGAGACTGAGCAGGGCCCTTTGTTAGGATTCTTCACGGTGTCCCTTTGTCTTGAGAGATAAGGGTGCTCCTTTCCTCCGGGTACAGAGAAGACCCCTCATGGGAGGGCTTCGTGACCTGTTTCAGAGAAGAAGGGGGAGAAGAGAGGGTAGATCTTCCTGCTTCTGCTGTTTGCTGAGACTCCTTCAGCTTAAAATATTCCATATGTCAAGGTGCCTTATTTGGAGGTATCATGCCTGAGCCCCATCATGTCCTCACATTCTATCCCTGTTCTGCTGGCCTTCCTTGGAGAATTCCAAGCCTCCCGAGCATGCTGGCCTGCCACTTCTTTTTGGTCTCCCAGCCTCTTGCGATTTGTCACAAATTTCTAGACTTGGATGATGCCCTTAGTTTGTGTTCCCTTTCTGCACAGCCCCTCCCCGCCCCACAGTGTATCTGGAGACGTTTGGGTGCAGCAAAATACTGGCCTTTACTTTGCTAATTACATATATGAATGGCCATTGTCTCTTTCCTTGGGGTTGGAATATTTTTCTTTCAAGAAAAGGAAGATTTTTATCTCCCTCTTTTCCCCAGTAACTTGTCAGTAATGGCAGAAGTAAGACAATGAAGATGATGATGTTAATGCCAACATCACTTCCTCTTGTGTCATTCCCACAACCACCCTGTCAGAAGGTTTTTATGTTCTTTAATATTTAACTAATTTATATACATAAATAAATTATATATAAATTATATAAAGTATAATTTATTAATAATAAATATTACTTAATATTTAATGTTATTATACTCCTTTTACACACAAGGAGATCGGAACTAAGAGAATTGGAGTCGCTTGCCCAAGATCACATCACTAATATGCCTTGGAGCTGGGACTGAAACCCAAAGCAAGCTATCTACAGAGCCCCAACTTCTAACCACCAAGAAAATAAAAAGTAAATATTTACAAATATAATTTTAAAAGATCCGTTGGGCCATGGTCTAATGCAAATTATAATTGCTTGGAAGTGGGCACGTGGGTGGCTCAGTCAGTTGAGCATCCGACTTCGGCTCACGTCATGATCTCGCGGTCTTTGGGTTCGAGCCCCACGTCAGGCTCTGTGCTGACAGCTCAGAGCCTGGAGCCTGCTTCGGATTCTGTGTCTCCCTCTCTCTCTGCCCCTCCCTCACTCACGCTCTGTCTCTCTCTCCCCAAAATAAATAAACATTTAAAAAATAATGCTTAGAGGGGCTACAGACTGGAAAGAACTTTAGGGATTCCTTTAATCCACACCCTGAAACTACTCTTTCCTACAACTAGACCACGGGTTCTTTAATAATTACTTAGAATTCTTAAATGTGTGTCAGATTGAAGAATTTCATTAATCTTCGAATACTTGTTGTTTTCTATTAGATTTCTTTATTAAAAAACCAAAACCCAAGTTTTATTTATTTAAAAAAATTTTTTTAATGTTTATTTATTTTTGAGAGAGACAGAGACAGAATGCGAGTGGGTTAGGGGCAGAGAGAGAGGGAGACACAGAATCTGAAGCAGGCTCCAGGCTCCGAGCTGTCAGCACAGAGCCCAACGCAGGGCTTGAACTCACAAGCTGTGAGATGATTCCCTGAGCCGAAGTCGGACGCTCAACCGACTGAGCCACCCAGGCACTCCCAAAAACCCAAGTTTTAATTTTCATTTAACTGCAGTTAACGACCCCATTATAATTTCTACTCCTCTAAATTGTGTATTAGCAGTAACATTTTTAACTCCTTGATGGTTTTAGGATACTGGCCATATATGTGGGATTTGCATGAATGAGCACAAAAATAAGAATATTTAAAAGATGCATTTTCTGGCTTCTGTGTTGTCAACATTTGGAGTAATGGTTTATTTCCCACCACCTTGTAATATGTTTTGTATTCTGTACATTAGTTCATAAACATAGTACAGGCAGCATGATTGATACGGACACTGTCTGGGAGACTCAGAAAGGAAAGAAGAATGAATCTCGTCTTTGCTTGGAACTTGGGGTCGTTATTGAGGATGGAGGTCTGGTACATGAGTCTTCCTGGGCATCCAGGAACAAACTGTTGAGGTGTTTTCCATAATTCACTTATACCCTGGAGCCAGGGGTCTTGATGAGTCAGCCACTCGTCTTGGAAAATGTTCATGATGACCCCACCCAGACACTCCTTCGATGTTATCTATTATGCTGGAAGACTGAAAAGAAATCATTAACTCCTTGACCTTGACAAGGAGGACATACATTATCTGTTCTGTAAGGCTCTGTAAGGCACCGGTGTAGGTCCTGGGAAAAAGAGGAGCAGGAAAAGAAGTTTTTCATGGGGTCCCTTTAGTTTCCCCATCTCAAGTCCTTTCCCGGGCCCTGTTTCCATGTTGGGGATTGGTGGTGGTGTGCACAGGGACTTCTCTTGGCCAGGCCACAGTAACATGTCTTGGTGACTGCTGATGTGTTCAGGTGCACATGTTTGTTGGTCTCGTTTTGTGTAGTAAAGGCTATTGCTAATGGAAATCTCGGAAGTCAGAGCTGCAAAATTGGTGGGCACAGGTCAAACTCTTAAAAGCCGTTAGAGTGCTCGACAACTAATTCTGAAAATCTTGTGTTAAGGTAAGTTGGTCTTGAAATGGGCTAGGTTGACACCACATCACCCACCAACCTCCAGAAAATTTCTGTGCAACCCGAGTACACTGTAGAACATTGCACAATCCCCAGCCCAGCGGCACATCCCTTTAGGTGTTCCTTGTGCTCCCAGAGACCCAAAGGTTTAGCTAGAAGAGATGGGATCCTGAAGTTAAGCTGTTAAGTTGTGCCACCTTCTGGCACACCTGCTTATGTCTAAGAACTATAATCCCAGAAGCTATAAATATCGACAACAGTGGCAAAATCTTACTGAAAACAACCTATAATTATGGTTAATTATGGTGGCCATTATGGAGAATACTCCAATAAGATAAGATCATTTAAGAAGTAGACCTGAAAGCAAGGGTTACCAAAGTAAGCAGAATGGGATATCTATTTTCTTTTCTTTTTTTGGTAATGTTTATTCGTATTTGAAAAAGAGAGGGAGAGACCAAGCATGAGTGGGGGAGGGGTAGAGAGACAGAGACAGAGATCGAATCCGAAGCAGGCTCCAGGCTCTGAGCACAGAGGGCTCAAACTCATGAGCAGTGAGATCATGACCTGAGCCAAAGTTGGACTTTAACCAACTGAACCACCCAGGTGCCCCAGGGTTCCCTATTTTAATTGGCATTCAGGGACCTCCAAAAGATTTCAAAATTCTACAATAATTTCACTGAAAGACTCATTGCAAAGACTATTGAAACGTTAAAGAAATAAAAGGTGCTTAAAACAAAAGACTATTAAGACTGAGGCACAAGACTGATGTAACTCCTTCTGTTCCCCTCTATTCTGTATTTGAGTACTCATGCCCGTAATTCTCTGAACTGCCTTTGCACTCTGAAGAGACTATTTTTTAAAAATATTTATTTATTTATTTTGAGAGAAAGAGAGAGAGCAGGGGAGGGATAGAGAGAGAGGGAGAGAGAGAGAGAATCCCAAGCAGGCTCTGTGCTGTCAGTGCAGAGCCGAACTGGGTCTCCATCTCACGAACCGCAAGATCATGACCTGAGCTGAAACCAAGAGTCAGCGGCTTAAGGGACTGAGCCACCCAGTGCTCCTGAAGAGACTATTAAACAGTTACCTTTTAAAATAAGACTAACCAAAGCTTCAGGTGTGCCTCTTCAGCTATCTTCCCCTCTTGGGATAAAGGCTGAACCAAAAACCATAGTTAAAACATTTCCTAAACCGAGAGAAGATCCTCAAAGTTTTTTAGGTGGATTACCTCCTAAGATGAGTGGTTTGATAGAAAAGGCAGAAAATAGAGTGGGAGGCCAGAATCCTGACTGGACACGTGATCATAGCAGAGCACTTTGAAAGGACTTTGGAACTAGACAAAATTATGAACAAATTCTGCCCGTGGCCTTCCAGATACCCCCATATCTACCCTCAAAAGAGGGCCTTTGTATGGGCCCCTCTAAGGGATGATGAAACTCTGAGGGATTTTCTGTTAAGCTGCTATGTTATTCCCTTAAACAGCCAAGGGTAAGTAAAATTAACATTAATGGTGAGCCTTGCCAAATTTTGGTAAATACTGGAGCTAAACTCTCCCTGTTCAAAAAAAAATTTTTTTTTAACATTTCTTTGTTTTTGAGAGAGAGAGAGACAGAACATGAGTTGGGAAGGGGCAGAGAGAGAGGGAGACAGAATCCAAAGCAGGTTCCAGGCTCCGAGCTGTCAGCACAGAGCCCGAAGAGGGGCTTGAATTCACCGGGTGTGTGAGCATGACTTGAGCCGATGTTGGACACTTAACTGACTGAGCCACCCAGGCATACCTCCCTCTCTCTCTCTCGCTTTAATAGATTTATTTTGAGGGAGGGTAGGGGCAGAGAGAGGGAGAGAGAGAATCCCAAGCAGGCTCCATGCTGTCGGTGCAGAGCCTAGTCTCATGCAGGCTTCATCTCATGAATTGCAAGATGGGGACCTGAGCCCAAATCAAGAGTGGGACATTTAACTGGCTGAGCCACCTAGGCACCCCTACACTCTCCACTTTAAACCCAGTTGGAGCTTGCAGATGGGATCCTGGGAAAATTGGCAGAAGCCATCTAAGGGTGAGAATTCTTACCAAAGTCAACTGTCTCGCATCTCTGTAGTACCCAATGGAGAGAGAGAAGAACATTTTAGCACCTTCTTTGGGGATACCCCTTGAGACCCAGGGATTGTTCGATCTTGCCAGTGATACTTACTGTGTGTCCTGGCTGAAACCTGACAGGATATTTAGAAGTATTTTTTAAGTAGCTCTATGGTCAGAGGTTGGCCAGATTAGAAGATAGTATATAGAGCCTGATGGGAACGTTTTTTTAAGGTCTTCTTTTACTAAGCTAAATTGAAACTATCAGAGGAAAAGAAAAACATTTTGAAACTTTTCTGAATAGATTTAGTAAAACATACCAAAGACAAACAGCTCTAAACCCAGAGCATAGACATTTTTTTATTTCCATTTTAGTTGGAAATCCTCTTCCTGATAGAAAAGAGCAAATTGAAGGTAAGGTGGTTGGATGAGTGGATTCACCTGTGATAGCATTTAAATTGTAATTCTTTGAGAAATTAAACTCAACTCTCCTTATCATGCATGTCTTTGCAAAACCAGAAATGTGGCTTCAGAAATAACCGAAAGTCCACTTCTCCTTTTTACCAATCCCCAAACCTTCCCCATTTATCTAAAATGGCTTGTAAATATTATAAAACTTCTGGCCTTAGGGAACAAAAGTCTTTCTTGGAGGAACTTGAATTTTTCCCCTGTGCCCTTGAGAGGTGAATGTTTTACTTGGTTTTCTCTAGGAACTCTTATCTAGACCATTCCCAATTCCTAAGACTGAAGGAAAAAGGTTGGATATGGGGAGCTTTTTAAAAATACAAAACCTCTTGGAAGCTCCCTTACCCAAAATCTGGTCCTATCAGCTTCTATAAGATTACTTGTCAAGGTCAAATGTAATTTTTTTTTTTCTTTTTTTCTTTTTTTTTTTTTTTAAGGATCAGACTTTGTGGTCTTACTGAAAGTTTACATTTTAGTATTCTAGATGTTTCCTACATGGTCTATCTCCTCAGTCATTGTCCATGGGACCCCGAGTAGCTGTAGGAACGTGCAGGTTGGCCCTATCTCTGACGTGGAAAAGGAATGTGCATCATGAGGCAGAACCCTATATCCATGTTAGACAAATAGAAACCTTAAGTGTCTTCCCCACAAATATTAGTACAAAAAGCTTTTGACATCTGAGCAGGTAAACTTAACTTATTCCAACTATTTTTTTTGTAAGCTAGTGAGTCTTACCCTTCTCATGGCTAAAACTTTAGAATGAAAACTAAAGGGTCTCTGTTTGCATTTGTATGTTTATTTGTGTGTGTGTGTGCGTGTGTGTGTGTGTGTGTATGTGTGTGTGTGGGGGTGGATGTGTATGTGTGTTGTAGATGTATGGTACTTTCTAGATAGTATTGCCAAAGTTAATTTGTAAAAAAAAAAAAAAGCTTAATTGGCGTAAAGAAAATTGTTTGTATGAATTAAGTATTCCTAAGACTCTCAGAAACATAACAGAAACTAGCCCAAATATTTTTCCAGTTCATGTGACCCAAGACTACCTTTGGTAAATAAAAGTTAGTTTAAGTTTTTTGTTGCTGTTGTTTAGTTAAAATAGGCATGTTTTCAGAGTTATCAGCATTTAGTATAAGAGTTCTATTCTGGGTTTACTAGAGGTCAAATAAGTTCTCACTATCTTTTACAAAATTTGTCAGCAAAAAAAAAAAAATAGCTTGGGAGGGTGGCTGACTTTGTCTAATGTCTCCTGGAGTTTTGCTCAGTAATCAAAACATAATTGTTAAGAACAAGTGAATTAAATAGGTGTAAGGATCTATTTAGTAAGAGGCAAAGAGTTGAAGCATAAGAGTTTTCTAGGTGACCTTTTCAGCAATAATTATGTTGTATAGTATGCCTACTTAAAAAACAGATTCCAAAATCTTTTCGGTTACTTGACACTTAAAATTTTGCTAAATTAAATTAGATAATGAGTTAAACTCATTGAATATCTAGATCATTTCCAAATAAAAGAAAATAGTGACATATTAATTACTGAACATATGTTTACCTACTTTTGGTTTCACTTTACAAAGGAACTAAAGTATTTGGGTCTATTAGTAAAGGTGTTTTGTGCTGTACTGAAAAATTGTACTGCAAGGAAGCATATGCTTTGAGAAATTAAGAAATGTATTCATAAATTTACCAATGTGAAGAATACTGGTGTAACAGTTTGCAATAGTTAACTCCTTTATTTTCACCAAAAATTAAGGCTTTTAAGGGTTAAGAAATTTAAAATATGGGAACTATTAGAAATAATAAGGACAGCATCTTGATATGCAAGGAAGGTAGGATGTGTGTTTTTGGTGAAAGAAAGTATGAAGAATGGAAATCCATTTTTGTTGAGGGAAAAGAAAGTAATTTTATCATACAAGTGAGGCTGGTTATTTCAGAATAGGAAAGAGGAAAAACATAGGACAAAATCTGAATGTAAAAAAGAAAGTTGTAGCAGGTTTGTTGCAAAAGGAATCTTGAGGAAAGAATTTTATGCATGGGCAAGCTGGCTGAGATTAAAATAAATTTATTGGAGTAACAAAAATGAGTTTTTATATCAAATCTAAACTGGCACAGTGTTAGAATTTGGTTTTCTGTCTGTTAAAAGGACAACACTTTTTTTTTTTTTGACTATTGGTCTGCTCTTGATAAACAATTGTAAAGGATTTTACCTTTTGTTTTTGTTTTACTTTTTAAAACTTTATTTAAATCCAAGTTAGTTAACATGTTGTGTAATAATGGTTTCAGGAGTAAAATTTGGTGATTCATCGCTTACATACAACACCCAGTGCTCATCCCAGCAAGTGCCCTTCTTAATGCCCATCACCCATTTAGCCCCTCCCCCACCCACCTCCCCTTCAGCATCCCTCAGTTTGTTCTCTGTATATAAGAGTCTCTTATAGTTTGCCTCCCTCTCTGTTTTTATATTATTTTTCCTTTTAAGTAATCTGCCTAGAAAACAAAGATTTTGTGTCTTATCAAAACAATTTCCTATATTCCATGCTGTCTTTATTAGTTTCTTTGGTTACTTAAGAAAACTGAAACTTGACTGTTAAAACAACTAGGTTTTGTTTTGTTTCATTTTGTACAACTATATTAACTTTCTGTATTTGCCTGTGACGTCTTTGTCACTTCAGTCAAATGGATAATTAAGTATTGTTTCACAGTGACCCATGATCCTATTTGACCAAGAGTTTTATATATATATATGTAAAATATAAAATATAAAATATATATTTTAGAGAGAGAGCAAGCAGGGGAGAGGGGCAGAGGGGGAGAGAGAGAGAGAGAGAGAGAGAGAGAGAGAGAGAGAGAGAGAATGAATCTTAAGCAGACTCCATGCTCAGTGCAGAGCCCCACTAAGGGCTAGATCCCATGACCCTGGGATCATGACCTGAGCCACAATCAAGAGTCAGATGCTCAACTGACTGAGCCACCCAGGCACCCCAAAACCTTTTGATACTATTGACAAAATTCCCAAATACCCCAATTCTAAGTGAAGTCCTTTTGGCTTGGAAGTAACTTTGGGATTTTTGCCAGAGGGGCCCTAGAAAATCACAAAAGATTTGTCTTTTTCTCCCTATAAAAAGAGAAATGTTGGGATGCCTGGGTGGCTCAGTCAGTTAAGTGTCCGACTTTGGTTCAGGTCATGATCTCTGGTTTGTGGCTTCAAGCCTGGCATTGGGCTCCGTGCTGACAGCTCAGAGCCTGGAGCCTCCTTCGGATTCTGTGTCTCCCTCTCTCTCTGCCCCTCTCCTGCTCATGCTCTCTCTCTCTCAAAAATAAAATAAAGTAATAAATAATAAATAAATAAACAAAAAAGAGAAATGTTAAACAAAACAAGCATATTTGATATGTTAAGTTACATGGGAAGCATTGTCAAATGAAAAGTAACACTACGCCTTCTTTATGTTGTATTTGTAGAGGTATACATAATCGATGTTCCAGAAATCATGTGGAATTCTTGGAAGTCTAATATGAATGTGATCAGTCAGAATTCCAGTTATTATTTTAAAATCTTGTAGATCACAAAAATAACTACAATTCCCTATCAAATGAACTGTCATCAGGTCTTTAACAATAGACATTTTTCAGTCTTTGTCATTTTAAGAGAGTTCTTGTTTAACTCTGATACTTTTGCAAAAGTGTTCCTGTAAAAGCGTTTCATCTCCAAGGAAATTCATGGAAAGGACTTTGGCAAGTACAAGTTTCTGATAACTTTAAGATCATAAGAATAACTGGGTAAAAATTTCCAGAACTAGGGGAAAAATAGATTCAAGAAGAACGAGGGTCCATTATATGGGCTTGAATGAATTGAGGAGGATTACAACTTTTTATGGCTTTTTGTTTGAAATATTGCTGGTTCCTTAACGTTTTTTTCTTCCCCAGGTTTTAGGAAACCTTTTCTCCTAAAAAATCTATGACTTCCAGCAACATGGGAAAGAACATCTTTGTAAACAAAGATGAAACATGTACTTTTTCTCCCTACCTGGTCCCTTCAGAATTCAGAAACTCTTAAGTATTCTTTTCATGGTGATATAGTTAGTTATTTGCATAAGTTCAATAAAAATCTATTCTCCTTGTAATAGGACACATTGGCTATATTGCCAAGGCTTTGACTGAAATGTTATATTCGAGAGAGATGTGTATAGATTCAGATATGACCAGGCAGCTTGTTAAACTGGTAAAAAAAACCAAAAAATAAAAACAAACATTGGTCTACTGTCCTGTTTATAGAGTTCCCAGCAGTCTTACTAGGTGAGCAAGGAAGATCACTTCCTGTCAAGCCCACGAACCTCAGGGTATTTGGGGGACCACAGGAAGAGAGGAATTTACCCAAACTGTAGGTATTATAAATAAAATCTAATGGAGAATCCTTGGCTTGGCTTCCTGGCCTCAGAGGCTTTTAAGAGTTCAAAATGAGATTCCTTATAAAAAGTTCCAGCAAAACAGTCTTAAAAAAGAGCTTGTATCATTATTCTTGTTGTACTTCTGTAAGTAATCTGACCAAGTTTAATACAAACAAATTAGTTTTACTGTGATTATCTTGGTTAAAAAAATGGGGAGATGTAAGAGAAAAAAATCATGTGTGCACCATATAGATACTAGATTTTAGTCCTGTTAATTGTCTTTGAGGGGTTCTTAATCACCTGTGAAATGGACTAGATTCTGAATTCTTATCGTTTCCTTGAGTATCTGGCAACCACTCTCCAAACTAACATTTCTGATTTTCTCCCACCCTTCTGATTTGGAATCACTAAGAACAAAGTCTGCCTTTGAATCTCCTTGGAAGGGACTCTACAAGCCTTCTTCACTATCCAGATAGCAGCCAAACTTTAGGGACTTGAACCTTGGACCCACATCTCCCAATTAAAAAGGGCACCTTCAGAGTCCAGGAACTACAGACCAGCTACAGTGCTCAGAATCAAACTGATGAGAAAGACAAGTAGCTGACATCAATGTAGATCGCTTCTGCCCAAGACACTGGATCAAGACTTCTAGTTTAATCCAATGGGAATCCCTTTCTTCTTTTCTATCTTTCTTTCACTCTGGCCTGGGCATGGAATGATGCCACCATCGTCAATACCCAGGCCATTGCTAAGCAGGTGGGATGGGGGTGTGGTAACCTTGCAGACTGCTGATTTGTCATCAAAAGCTCTGACCTGTCCATGGTGCTAGAAGTAGAATAACCTTAGCAGGACTGGTTTGTGCTCTGACAGGATTTATCTTTGTCTGTGGTGGCTGTCACCTCCTTGGGCCTTTGGATGCCCAGATAGCTGGCACACAGCTGGGCAGTGCCCCTAGTTGTTCACAGACACCTCATTGGTTGACTTTCCTGAATTTACATTAAGTTAGAAAGGACGTACCAGGAGGCTTTCATCATTCAGGATTTGCTTCCTTTGGTGGTCCCTGTTTCCCCAGGTAGGAGTGAATACAAATGAGGCTCTGATAAAGAATCTCTGGAAAGTATTGCAGAATCTGCTGCCATAGCAATAGTTACCAACAAAGATCCTTAGACTCACTGGCTAAAGCTGTTTTTGTTAAAGGGATGGCCTTTGATTATCTTTTATCTGAGCAATGAGGTGTCTGTGCTGCAGCCAACACCACAGCTGTACCTGGATTAGCATTTCTGGGAAAGTTGAAACTCAGCTAAATAAGATCACTGAACGAGCCACTTGGCTTAAGAAAGTTACACCTTCAATAGGGTATTTCTTTGACTTATTTGCTTTTGATTGGTTGGGTCTTGGGGACCATGGCTCTGAAGTGCACTCCAGACATTGGGAATTGCCCAATTATCCTGCTTACAGTAATCATAACAGTCTCCTTGGCATGCTGTGTTTTCTCGAAAGCTTTAAACACATGTTTGCAACCACTAACCACCAAGCAAATGACCTCCCTACGACTAGACTGTCAGAAAAGGAACAAAGAGAAAGACCAACTTAAAATGTGAACCTGAAGTCATGATCTGTAAACACCACAGAGATTTAACCAAAAAAATCATGACCTGTGAATACCATATAGAACCAACAAAAATTGTGAGAACTACAGTGTGGTGGCTGAAAGCAGCACTAATGCTTCACATTGTGATCCCATCTCTTGGTTGAGCTTAGAGTCTGATCAAAAGGGGACAATTGTTAGAGAGAGAGAGGGAGGGAGGGAGAGGGAGAGAGAGAGACGGAGACAGAGAGAGAATAGGTCCAAAATGGAGTCAATTGTGCCAAGCTCTCCTCACCAAACCGAGACTTAATAACTAACCTAATTTCAGTTTCAGCTTCTCCGAGCTTTGTGAATCTTAACCAGTCAGTCTGGAATTACCTGGTCAGCACTAGTGAAGTAATCTGCTTGGTAGACCCCCATCAGCCCCTAAAGGATGACCTTGCCTGAAACAATCCACTCTTTACTAGTGACTTCCTTGTCCTGCCCCTTCTGGCTTCCATTTTGTACAACTCTCTTGGAGCTCCTTTTTATTTGTCAGATGGGGCGCTGCTCCATTTATGAATCATTGAAAAGAGCCAATTAGATCTTGAAATTTACTTATTTGAATTTTGGTTTTTTTTAAGACGCTAAAGACAAATACACATGTTTGTGGGGGGGGAAGGCCAGTTATGGAAGGTTATTAGTGAAAACACAGTCAACAAAGGTAAGGTTTGTTACGCAGATTTCAGTCCCTGCCTTCTCCACTGACAATAGTTCCATAATTCCTTGTGATTTCAAGTCATTCTTTTCTTCTAGCTAGGGGGACTCTCAAACATGGAGATTCCCTTTATAAAAGTAAATTTCCCACGAGGAGGGTAACTCTACCACGTTTTCAGAGCTCCTTCTGTGTCTGCAGTTTCTTGAAAATAATCAGCCCAAAATAATCTTTACGTCAAGGAGGAAATATTTTAGGGTAGCAGTTCTGCCTCTGCTGCCTTCAATTCATAAATGGAATCATATCGTATAGATTTTTGTGTGTGTGTTGCTTCTTCTGTTTTATTGAATTTGTAAGATTCATCTATGTCGTCCTGGGTAGCAAGAGTTTGTTCTTTTACTTGCTGAGTAGTCTGCTACTCATAATATACCATTATGAGAATATTTCAACCATATCACTCTACTGGTGATGGACAACTGGTTTATTTCCAATTTGTATCCATTTTGAATAAAGCTGCTGTCTGCATTATTGTGTAAGTCTTCAGTTGGACATATACACTCATTTCTCTAGGGTATGTAGGTACATACTCAGAGCTGAAACTGCTGGGTCATAGTGGTAGTTTTAGGAAGAGCCACCGTGTCATCTTCCAACCTGATGGTGCCAATTGACACTCCCCCCCCCACCCACAGCAATCAGAGTTCCATTCGTTCCAGATCCTCACCGACACATGGTATTCTTTGATTAAATGTAAAGGCTATTATTTATTTTTTCAGTCTTCCATTCACTCTTTTTTTAAACATATTTTTTTAAGTTTATTTATTTTTGAGAGAGAGAGAGAGCATAAGTGGGGGAGGGTCAGAGAGAGGGGAGCACAGAATCGGAAGCAGTTTCCAGGCTCTGAGCTATCAGCACAGAGCCCGACGCGGGGCTCAAACTCGCAGACCGCGAGATCATGACCTGAGTCGAAGTCGGACGCTTAACCGACTGAGCCACCCAGGTGCCCCTTCCATTTACTCTTAATAAAAATATTTATTGAGCCCTTATAGCATAGCAGGCATTACGTGAAGTAGTATGGTATGTGTGGAGTGGTATGGTGGAGTATAGCCCTTAGGTTAAAGCAGTGTGTGCTATGGACAAGACACTGTTTCTGCTGTCACAGGCCTCATACTCAAGTTAGGGGCCCACAGACTGGTGCAACACATATTATATGCGCATGTACAATGTAGCCAGCCTTTTCAATGAAGAGGACTATTGTTTCACACACCTGACATCCAGAGACAACAAAGCCTCCTTGATTGGTGGAGCCAGCAGCTTGATGGTCACACCGAGGTCTCAGTTTCTTTCTAGATCCCTACTCTGGTTTCTAAGGTATCATTTTCTTCCCAAGTCTGGTTCCCCTCATGGTTTAAAGATGGCCGTTATAGGCATTGTGATTCTGGGGCTCCTGTTCAGTTCCGGTGCAACAGAGAGGATTTGTGTCCCAGCATTCTGATCAGGTCCTGAGATCGACCCTGTGTTTGAAAGAGGGGAGGATTGAGTTTACTCTGGGGTGGGGAGGGGAGAGTTGGGGGAAGGAGGCAAGAAGAGAGGTGGCTACCCAAATAAAATCTGGGTGCTATTAAAAAGGGAAAGATGGGAAGTGTATTGGGTGGGCAATCAATTGTGTCCATTATAAGCAAGAAGTCTTGACTTCTGAGTTTCTGGACTTTGAGACACCCCTTGCCCAGGTTCTAGACCAGCACTAGGGATTCTGATTCAGTGGATCTGCATTTCAACACATCTCCCCTGCTGATTCTGGTAATGAGCCCCTTTTGAGAACCACAAGAGTGTATGACATTAGAAATTTTAAAAATATTGTTTGTGAATTCTTTTCCCTGATAGCAATAGTACATGTTCATAACGTAAAATTTAGAAAATACAAAACATACAATAACAAATTCAAAAGAATTTTTTCCCCCTCGCACGGGGAATATGTGTATTTCCTAACTAAGTATAGTGTTTGTTAAGCGCAAGTATTGAGCCTGAGCTTTGAAAAATCTATTGTGCTCCTTTATGATGAATGCTTTACATTTCATTAGAATTCTTCTACATCTTCAGAGCAATTTTGGGATCCTCGCCAACAGCTAATGGTCCCTCTGTACTGTTAGCACACGGGGACAGAAGAGCTTTGTCATGTCATCACCAAGACTGGCTTTATGGAGAGAGTCGTTAATCAAGGCAAGCAGGACACTTTGCAAATATCCAGGCCTGCAGAAGATGACCATATCAATTGAAGACACTTGGGTCTGGGCGAATCTGGATGTGACTCAGCCTTCCCCTGCAAGTGACTGGGCTTCAGCAATGACATTACTTGAAGGACTTCTCTGTGGTTTAGGCTTTATCTTTGTATTTGCATGCCTTGTTGAAGATTGGCTTCTGGTCCCACAGTTGCAGGTTCAACTGCATACCTGACCTTTGGTCTGGAGGGACATTTGCCACTCCCAGCTCTGTGGACAACCCACCACTCTTGCCTTTCCAGGACTGTGTTCACACCCTGTTGGAAGGGAGTTTAATAAATGCAGGGAAGAATTTGTAGTTGTGTTGGTTTTTCAAAGGAGCAGATAATGGTAGCATAAAATGCTCCAAAGTCCTACAACTTTCAAAGTCTTAAGAAAGATTTCTGGAAGTCATTTTACAGTCATAGAGTAGATCTTTCTTTCTTTTCTTTCTTTCTTTCTTTCTTTCTTTCTTTCTTTCTTTCTTTCTTTCTTTCTTTCTTTCTTTCTTTCCATTTTGTTTGTGCTGTAGATTCTTCTGAGAATCCTAGGAATGCTATGAATCCTTTGCCTATCTATCTATCTATCTATCTATCTATCTATATCTATCTATCTATCTATCTATCTATCTAATATCAATGTAATTTTTGGCCTATCTCTGGACAGGTTAATAGAGCCCAGGCTGAGAAATGTCATCCCTTGGATGGGTAGATAAAAAAGTGGACTCCTGTGTTAGGCTACCATAATTTATTTGCCTGCTCTGTTACTTGTATGATCTTTAGCAAGCTACTTAATTTCTGTTCCTCAATGTCATTGCCTACGAAATGGGGATAATATGACAACCTACTTCTTTTTTTTTTTAATGTTTATTTATTTTTGAGAGAGCCCAAGCAGAGGAGGGGCAGAGAGAGGGGGACAGAGGATCCAAAGCGGGCTCTGCACTGACAGTAGCGAGCCTGATGTGGGGCTCGAACTCATGAACTGTGAGATCACGACCAGAGCTGAAGTTGGATGCTCAACCGACTGAGCCACCCAGGTGACCCAAGGACCTACTTCTTAAAGCTGTTGTGAGCAATAAGTGAGACAAAGGTATAATCGGCCATAGAGGATGGTGCTGGAGATAGATACAAGGTGCAGGGAGGAACTAGATTTGAAACTCACTATAATACTTGATCTCATTCACTGGTTTTGGTGGCAGCAGACTGGCTCTGAGGACCCGGAGGGGGTCCCGCACAACCAGCCAAGAGGGTTACTGGCTGCATGGGAGCGGAATGGAAACCAAATGCCAGCCAGCAGGAGGTGAAAGCAGAGTTTATAGAAGGTAGAGAGAGAATGACAGAGTGTCTAGAAGACTCAGGAAGGAAAGGAGAAAGCTTCATCGGTATTTGGGGTCTGGGGTTTTGATTGAGGGTGGGGGTCTCGTGTACGTGTCCTCTCAGGCATCCAGGAACCGGCTAGAACAAAGGCAAGGGCCCAGGTGTTACTCCTCAGAGCCAGGAGGTCTTGACATCAGGCTGTCTAGTGCCGCGATCTGAAACACACACATGATGGCTTCATGCGGTCGTTGTCAGCCGGTCCTTCCTTAGATGTGATCTAGTCTAAAGATATCGTTAATTCCTTGTCCCTTACAAGGGGGACATACCCTATTTGCATTACGAGGCATGTGTAAAGTGGGGTGGGGGTGCAGGTCCTAGCAAGAAGAGAGGCAGGAAAAAGAGCAAAAAGCAGATTTTTATGGAGTCCTTCGGTTTCCCTGTCTCAGTTTAAAGGAGGTTGTTGCAGGTACTGTCTACTAGATCACCCAGCATCCTCTTTAGATGAGGTTTGGTTTACTGCTCTGCGGTGGGGAACCATGGCAGGGTTTGAGGTAGGGAAGTGGTTTGTTCAGCTTTTTAGTATTTCATTTCCTTTGCATTAGGTGCAGACATTGCACAGAACGGAAACAGAGAGGCCACCTAGGGGGAGAGCTCTAATCCAAGAAGATATTTTGGGCACATACCAGGGGACGCACTGGGGGACGTGAGCAAGAATGTTAAAGAAAGAGCCACGTCACCGATGGATACGGAAGGTAAAGGAGAGAGAGGTGTAGAGGATACCACTGGAGTTTCTGTCTTGGGTGAGCGTAAGGTTTAATACCATCTGTCCAGAAAGCCACAAGTGCTTTGCTTTTATTCTGATTTAGAATAATAATAACAAGAACTTTGATTCTGAATGCCAGAATGTGAGGGATCTATGGATGGTAACTTAGAGATGCCTGGAGGGAAAAGGACATATAAAGGGGATTGGGATCTCTTTACGTGTGGGAGTTATTGACATAAGACAGTACTCGAAGCCTTTGAGAACTTGGAACAGGAGAATAGGAACAAGAGGAGAGGCCAGAAACGCATCAGAATTTATTGGGCAAAGCCAAGCAATTGGTAAAAGAGGAAATGAGCCAGAGGCAAGGAGGAAATCTGTGATATAGGTCACAGACTCCAAAAAAAGGGAGACAGGCAGGGCACGTGCGGTAAAATCACGTGACCCTAAATGGTCGTGTGCGCCCAGGACCAGAAGGCACTGGATATTTGGTTGTATTAGCGTGTTGGGGAAACCTCACCATTGTGAGCTGACGATGGAGAGGGGTTCGGCAACTGAGAGTCATGGATGCAGATGATTTTCCCGGTCTTTGGGTTCACAAATCAAGGTGGGGTGGTGTTCAGAGGAGAATTTGGGGGAGGGGATTGTTCGGGGATGAGGAAAATATTAATGGGTAAAGTCTCGGATTTCTCCTGATGATTCGACCTACAATTCATGAGACTGGGTGTTCGATTCGCCGCTCGAAGGACTGCTACTCTGCTGCTGCTGTGTTGACCGGTTCTCCAGCATCCATTTCTCAGAGGTATATGAACACTGCCCCCTGGAGTTGTACAAAGCAGCCACGGTGGCCACGACTTGTAATTAGCTTTAAGCCTAGCATGTCCCACGCTTCTGGCCGCAGGGATGATTAGGGGGTGGGCGCACGTCCAAGTCAGGCTAATCAGAGCTAAAGACACGTGGAGTCATTTAAACTCTCAGGGCTGCGATCTAATTATTTCCAGGTTTGTACCAGGAAACATATATCCTAAATGCTATTTACACTCATTTTGCGACCATGAAGGCGGAAAACCCCTTGAGGAGCTGGAGAACGGAAGAGAAAACAGGTCCTGATACACTGAGCACACACGTCTGCCTTCCCCCTGCCTCCGGACATTGGGCTAGTATATTCCTTCCATTGTTTAGGCAGAGTTGGGTTGTTTCTTTTATGTAGCTAAAAACATTTTGTCCAATGCACCCTCCCATTTCTTTGAACACATCTGAGAGATAAAAGTTGAAATATCCCCCCTCTCCTTTTTTTTTACCCAGCAGTTTACAGGGATGTTTCACATCCATGGTCTCATCTGATCCTGACAAATACTGTGCATTTTATAATTGAAGGTCTTGAGTGAACAAGTGGGAACTAGAATTCACTTCTCTGACTCTTATTCATTACATCACCATGTAAATCCCTTTTAAATATAGTCAGCTGAATATACAATTAGTAGTTTCTTATTTCTCTGCTAGTTCTGCCTCAGTGGTGTGTTTATACTTTATGTATTATTCTAAATCACTGAAGCCCTTTACAAAGGCTGTGGCCTTTGCTGAATAATCCATGCCTTTGTATGAAAAGGTATAAAATATTAATGAGTTAGTAAAAATCACAAAGCTTCTTTAAATGCTTTTACCCAAACGGGCTCAGTTGGGTTATAGTCCAGAGTCTTGAAGGAACTCACAGGTTTTTATTTCACATTTTAAAAGTATTGCTATAATCATTGTCTTTACTTCTGAAAATTTTTGGAGAATGGGAGAGGCACAAGAAGGGGAAAGCTGGGGAAAATATGACCTGGTTTTCAAAAGGGAGATACAAGGAATTACATACTTACCGGTTAAAATAAAAAACCTTAAACAATTCTAGAGGATAATCAAGAAGTTCTCCATTTGTGGGGACTTGGCAAAGAATTTGACAATTACTGTTGTAAATCCTGTCAACCTAACTTGGTCACTGATAACAAGCCAGTCATATCAATATCAATACCTTCTTAACTGTATGGTTGCTGTTCTTTTTTTATGACTATTAAAATTTTTTTTCAATGTTTATTTTTGAGAGACAGAGAGAGACAGAGTTTGAGTGGGTGAGGGGCAGGGAAAGAGGGAGACACAGAATCCAAAGCAGGCTTCAGGCTCTGAGCTGTCAGCACAGAGCCCGACACAGGGCTCGAACTCACGAACCGTGAGATCATGACCTGAGGCAGTGTCAGACACCCAAGCGACTGATCCACTCAGGCGCTCCTCAATGTTATGTTTTTAAGAACTATTTATGTATACTTGGTAATCTACCTTATTGCTCCTATTACAGTTTTCATAGCGTTCTATCACATGCATTTGTTGCCTTTTACTTACATGTTCTTCTAGAGATGAATCTTGCTTTCCCATGTAATGCAGAAATAAACATCCCTGCACATGTCTCCATATGGATTTGCATGACAGGTTCTCTGGAGTGTATTCCCAGAAATGAATACCGCCCAATTGCTCATTACTTTGTCTGGACTAAGTAACCTTTATGCATTTGAGAGTAGCCAGCTTTCTATTATTGTCAATACTAGACAATTCAATACAAAATTGAATCTTATTATCTTTTAGCATTTCTCTGATTAATAGTGAGATTGAGTATCTCTTCATTTTTCTCTAAGTCATTTGCGTATCCCAGTTTTTGAAGTTCTGAATCATTGTTATGGACTGAATGCTTATGTCCCCCAAGAATTCATATGTTGAAATCTAATCCCCTGTGTGACGGTATTTAGAGGTGGAGACTTTGGGAGATAATTAGGTCATAATGGTTCACAGCCCTCACCAATGGGATTAGTGGCCTTACAAGAGGTCGGGGAGCTAGCCAGTTCTCTTTCCACCATGTGAAGATATAATCCTGAGGAGGATTATATCTTTGCACCAGAGCCTAACCACACTGACATTCTGATCTCGGACTTCCAGCCTCCCGAACTGAGAGCAAGAATTTTCTGTTGTTTATGAGCCACCCCGTTTATGGCACTTTGTTATAGCAGCCCGAACTAAGACACATATCCTTAGCCCATTTTTCTTTTCTTTCTTTTGCTGATTTTCCAAAATTCCTTAGTCGTTCTAGATATTAATCTCCTGTGGGTTATGGATGACTCAAATATCTTCTCAGTCCATCACCTGTCTGACAATTTTGTGTCCTTTGTTAGAGAAATTTTTTCTAATTTTGATGTGGTCAAATCAATCAATTCTCCCTCTTACACTTTATACTTTTGGGATCATGCATAAGAAATCCTTTCTCACCCCAAGTTCTCAGAGATATTTTCATATATTTTCTCCTCTTACCTTTATCGTTTTACCTTTTTCAATTTAGGTATATGTATATGTATATATATATGTATATGTATATGTTGTGATATGGGTTTCAACTTCATTTTTCTCCAACTGATGAGAAAATTTTCTTAAGTCCATTTACTAAATAATCCAATCATTTCCTAATTTGAGATGCCAACTCTGTTGTGTACACACACACACAAACACACACACACACATCTGAAAATATACATATTCATCTTTGGTCCCATTTTTTAGACTCTTACATATTGATCTGTTTTTCTCTTCTTGAGCTCATAACACATCTTAATAATAATGTGGTTTTGAACTACATCTTGCTGTTGGGGTAAGTCGTCCATCTTTGCACTTATTTGTAAAAATTGTCTCTTTTTTTCTAGAAATTTCTGTCATAAAATTTAAAATTCAGCTTGTCAAACTTTTTCGAAAGTACTATTGAGCACTAAAATTAACTCAAAATGGACCATAAAAGTCAAATTCAGAGCTAAAATCAAAATGAAAAACTTTTGTGCATCAAAGACACCAATAAAAAAATTAATAGATAAGCATCAGACTGGAAGAAAATATTCACAAAATAGATATCTGACAAAGGACTTGTGTTTAGGGTATAATTGTTCCTAAAATTTAATAACAAAAGGCAAACAATTTTAAAAATGGGCAAAAATTTGAATAGACCCACCACAAAAAAAGAGATTGAACTGCCAATAAGCACATGGAAAAATGTTCAACATAATTGTTTACCAGAGAAATGCAAAAAATGACCATGAAATACCATTATACACCACTGGAATGGCTAAAATTAAAATAACTGACCATAACAAGTGTTGGCAAGGACGTGGAGTAACCGCAAATTGTTCGTGGGAGTGTAAAATCACCATTTTAGACAAGATCTGAGAATTTCTTGCAAAACTAAACTCTTAACTAAAAATAACCTTATGGCACAAAAATTTCACTCTGTGGTATTTACCCAAGAGAAATGAAACATGTTCACACGAAACTTTTATAAGAATGTTCAGTTTGGGACATAATTGCCCCAAACTGAAAACAGTCCCCCATCAATAAGAGAATGGATAAGCAAATTGTGGTGTAATTATGCAATGGAATGCAATTCAACAATAAAAAGGAATAGACTATTGATACAGGCAACAACATGGATGATTCTGAGAACAAAGGAATGTATTTTGCATGGTTCTATTTATATAAAGTTGTAGAACAGAGAATTCTTTTTTTTTTTTTTTTTGATGGGAAAAAAATGAGAAGAGCTGTTGACTGTGGTGGGGAGTAGGGGTTGACAAGGGAGGGTGATGCTCTATATCTTGGTAAGCATCTGGTTACGGATGTGTATATATTTGTCAAATTAGTGCACGTGCATTTAAGATTTGTGCATTCATTGCATGCATCAAATGTAATAATGTGCATTTTACCCTGAAAGGGAAAGAACTAGAAGGAAATATTGAATTTTAGTTAATGATGTGCACTCGAACATATTAAGGGGGGGAAGTACACTGATGTTTGCAATGACTAAGATGGGTTGATGGATAGAGACAGATGGATAGATGTGTCTTAAAGCAATTCTCGTGGAATGTTAACATTAGAATCTAGGTGGTGGGTATATGTGGGTTTGCTGTAAAATTTTTTCAACGTGGCAGTTCTAATAATTTGGTCATCGTATTAGGGTTCTCTAGAGAAACAGAACCAATAGGAGATTAGGATGTTTTCTTGTAAGGAATTGGCTCAGATGATTGTAGAGGTTGAAAAGTCCTAAAATTTGCTGTCTACAAGCTGGAGACTGAGGAAAGCCAGTGGTACAGTACTGGTCCAAGTCTGAAGGCCTTAGAACAATGAGTGCTGATAATGTCATTCCCATTCCAAGGGCAAGAGAACACGAATATCTCAATTCAGTCAGGCAGAGGGAAAAAAGGAGAGAGAAACAAACTTTTCCTACACCTTCTTGTCCTATTTGGGCCCTCCATGGGTTGGAAGACGCCAACCCACACAGAGGATGGCGATTTGCTTTACTCACTCCACCAGTTCACATGCTAATCTCTTCCAGAAAACACCTTTACAGACACACCAGAAATAACGTGTAACCAGATATCTGGGCATTCCGTGGCTCAATCAAGCTGACACATAAAATTAACCATCACAATTACTCTCTTGGGTTTTCTATGTCATTGATCACATAATTTTCAAACAATGACTACCTGTTTCCTTCCTTCCCCATCTTCGAGCACCTCTAATACTATGTTGAATCATAATGATGATAGCATACGGGGTGGATGCTGTGGACTAGTTTGCTAAACATCTTTCCAACTTCATTTTGCTGTGTTTAATGGAGGAGAGTGCAAGGAATGACGCATTCATTTTTCTGTTGTGTATTGTAGACAGATTGCATGGTCCTGGAGACAGTATTGCTGCAGAAGCTTCCTGGTTCAATAGGTAGCTTCCAAATAATTTCTCCCTCTCATTTTATTTATTAAAAAAACTTTTAATGCTTATTTCCTTATTTTTGAGAGAGAGCAATTATGAGCAAGGGAGGGACAGAGAGAGGGAGACAGAGAATCCAAAGCAGGCTCTGCACCTACAGCAGAGAACTGTGAGATCATGACCTGAACTGAAGTCGGACACTTTACGGACTGAGCCACCCAAGCTCCCCTTATCTCTCATTTTAAATAAAAAATTGTAATCTAATATTTGGTATACACATAATAAAAATGTATAACATATATGTAAGTTATGATGCATAACAATAAATGGAACACCTGTAGTATACCCACAGCCCAGCTTAAGAATTAGAATATTATTAACAGTATGGAGTCTGCCTGTATATACTTCCATGTCCCCTCACTGTGCCACATCACCCACCTCAGAGGTAACCATTCTCTTGATTTTTTTTTATAAGACCCTTTGCTCTTTAGATACTCTCATCACAGTTGGGTATGAGCTGTTTGTCTCTTTCTCGTTCTTGCTTTTTTTCTCTCTCGATACTATGTTTCTAAGATTCATTCCAAGTTAGAGCTATAGTTCACTCAATGGGTAATGCTTTAAAATATTCATTGGTGTGAATATTCCATAATTTATTTACCCATTCTCCTCTTGACGACATTGCCAACTATTCTCTTCTTTGCTACAAACCTGTTATGAGCATTCTAGTAACTGTATCCCGGTACCTTTTGGCAAGAGTTTCCCTAAGGTGTACTGAAGCAAGGCATAACTGTCTTTGGATACGTGAATGCTCAAATTTATAAGAGAGGGCCAGTTGCTTGCAACAGTTGCTCTGACAGTTTACCCTCCCAGCAGAAGTACAGAAAAGTTTCCATCAACTCATATCCCTCAGGGCACACTATTATCAGAGTATATCAGAGTATTCTGATTTTTTGCTTATCTAGTGTATTTAATATGATACTTTAGTATGATCTTAATTTGTATTTCCTTTATTGGTAATATAGTAGGTCATCTTTTCTTGTGGTTATTTGCTATCTGTAATCTTTTCTGTGTGAAACACCAGTTCATGTCTTTTGCCCATTTTTAATTTTTTCACCTGTTTTTTGAATCGATTTGAAGAATTCTTCTATATTCTAGGAATTAGTCCTTTGTTATATGTATTTTGAACTATATTTTCCTATTTTGTGATGTCTTGATGCACTTTATCATGTTTTTCAATGAACAGATATAAATTTTAATGTAGGATTTATCAATCCTATTATGTTTAGTGATTTTTGTCATTTGTTTAAGAAATCCTTTTCTACCCTTGGGTTATAAAGATACTCTATGAATAAAATGGACTGAACATTTTCATGTTCTTTTTGAATTTTGGATCAGAGTTACTCTCCTTAAGTAGATAGGCTGTTAAAAATATTTTGTTTTATTCTCTGGAAGAGTTTGTATATTTTGGAATGAAATGTTTTTTTGAAAATTTGACAGAATCTTCCTGAAAATAAAACCTTGCCTGTGGGAAGATCTTCCATTACTGATTCTATTTCCTTAATGGTTTTGGACTGGGCAGGCTCTTTTTCTTCTTGAATCAATACTGTAAAATTATACTTTTCTAGGAAGTTGTCCATTTTATCTGTTGTCAAGTTCATGAGCATAAAGTTTGCTCACAATGTTTTATTCTTTTTAATCTGGCGAATCTGCTTATATGTCTTTCTTTTCATTCTTCTTATTTATTTTTGCCCCTCCCCCTTTTCCCTGGTGCTTGATGTCACTAGGCTTTTGTCCACCTCAAAAGCCTCTTCAAAGAACCAACCTTCAGCTTTTGATCCTGTTCTTTGGTCTATTCTTGTTTTATCTTCCTCTTCCTCTTATTTTTTGGATTTGTTTTGTTGTCCTTTTCTAAATTCTTAAGTTGGATGTCTAGCAAATTATCCTCCAGGCTTTTCCCTCACTGTAAGCATTTAGAACTATGCATTTCCTCCCAAGTATCAGTTTTGTTTTGATCCACAAGTTTTGATAGTATTGCCTTGTAATTTAGCTACACATATTTTTAAAATTTCCATTATGATTTTGTTATCCTCTGCATTTATCTTTGATTTCTGTTTCATAAATGTCTGCTCTTTTCTTCATCCTTTTCTTCCTCTATTTGGAGTTATTCTGCATTTTCTTTCTAACTTCTCACGCTGACAATTAGGTCCATAAATTTCACTCTCTACTTCTATTATAAGCATTCAAGGCTATATATTTCTCTCTAAATACCACTTTTGCAGGTTCCCATAAATTCTGTCCAGGATTTCTTTACATTCCAAATTCTTACTGTATAAATTCTTGCTATGTGAATACAATAAGCAGATACTTTATATGTATATTTTAAGATAGATCTGGAGATCTTCATGTTTCTTCATCTGCAAAAAGGGGTTTGTACCAGCTTCTTTCAGTTCCAAAAGACAAACTCACTCCCAACCTATCTCACAAAAAGGGATTGTGTTTGCTAATGAGATTAAAAAGGCCAGGGATATGAATATTTTAAGAGTGTCTTTAGGATGGCTTAACCAAGGTAAAGAAAGTGTCCAGGTTCTACTTTATGTTCTCATGTCTGTGATTCCTCTTTGCCGTATGCGATCTCAAACAGACTTCCTCTAGGAAGATCATCGTAGTAGCTTCAATCCAGAAGTAAAAGAGCCAACTTGCAATATCGCAGTGACAAACATGAGGACGAAAACCACAAAATAAGGACATTCAAAATGAAAGCAGCATAGACACCTAATTGTATCATGGGACTGCTAGATGACTGTGCTTCTTGGTGAATTTAAATACTCACTTTTTTTTTTTTTTTTTTTTTTTTGAGAGAGAGTAAGCATGAGTGGGGGAAGGGCAGAAAGAGGGGAGAGAGAGAATTCCTAGTACGTTCCGTGCTGTCAGTGCAGAGCCCCACACAGGCTCAATCTCATGAACCATGAGATCATGACCTGAAATCATGGAAATCAAGAGTCGGTGGCTTAACCAACCGAGCCACCCTGGTGCCCCTAAAATGCTCACTTTCTAAAAGTTACTACATGTAAGATTTTCTGTTACTTATTGCCAAATACAGTCCTAACTGAAAGAATTTAAGAGGCACATAATACAGAGACTGAGTCAAACAAACTGTCTCAATCATGGCTCACTGGATCATAGCTATTACTGCTTCATTGCTCCCCAGGAGGTGATATTTGCTTGAAGCAAATGGACTAGGCTTATCAAACCATACTGAGTGGATGCTATCGGTATTTTATTTTTAAGAATTCCAGAAGGTCAGATATTTTTTTCCTGAAATCAGGTATCTGCCTGGGAAAGGGAAACAGGATTTAGGAATATAATTGATGAATGCTGTTTAGAACTTCCTCCCTGCTGAAGTGGCCGTGTCCCTGTGTGAGTGGGCATAAATGGGGTTGGGGAAAATCAATGGCTAATTCTGTTTGTCTGGCCTCTAGGTCATTTCAATTGTGGTCCATAAGGCACAGGGAAGACAGCCTAAAGAGAATTCAGGGTGGCCACGGCTTACAGAGTTTCCTGCTCTACAGCTAATTAACGATTCTGTAGTTCATACGAATGAGAGATTCTATACTGATCACACAGCTGTAATTGAGTACTTCACTGTCTTTTCTGTGCAAAAATGGCTATGTTCATCTCATCAAGTGGAATAAGATGATTACCTTGCACTGTTGTGGCATAATAGGTATCCCATCAATAAAACATGATTTCACATCTTTCAAGGGGAGCTAAAGCACTAACGTTTATTTCAAAATGAATGGGAGGTACTTATAAAGCCTTTCGATATAAAATCCTCTAGGCCATTTAAATGAGAAGAGTGGCATTTCTAAATTTACCTTTTGATAAGTTATAGCTAACATAAGGCTGAGACAAATAATAGCTTAGTTAAAAGGAGCAGAAAAAATATTGAACTAGAAATCTCCCCCCCTCCTTGCTTACATTGATTGTGAAATGGCTGCAACTTCTTACCTCTTCAGTCTCCATGCCTTTTGTCCAGGACAAGGTGACCTTATCACCTCTCTCAGCAGGGTGGAGTCTGGAGCCTGCCTAGAGGCACTGTTAAATATAGCCCCCAAATTCTTTAACATTCCTTTCACTGAGAGATTGACCTAGGCTCCCTCCCCTTGAATCTGAGTGGTAACTTCTTTTTTTCTTAATTTTTGTTTATTTATTTTTGAGAGAGACAGGATGTGAGCAGGGAAGGGGCAGAGAGAGAGGGAGGCGCAGAATCCTAAGTAGGCTCCAGGCTCTGAGCTGTGAGCACAGACAACTCATCAACCGTGAGATCATGACCTAAGCTGAAGTCAGATGCTTAACCGACTGATCCACCTGGGTGCCCCATGAATCTGAGCGGTAACTTCTTGAAATAAGGAACAATGTACAAGTAGTGTTCTACCAGTTTCTGGACCAAGCCTCAAGACACTTGCAGTTTCCTATTTCTTGGGATGCTTGCTCTTGGGAACCGGTCACCATGTTGTCAGGGAGCTAATCTGCCCTCTAAGCGTCTCATAGGGAGAACTGCCAGCCACGTGACTGAGCCATCTTGGACATGGGTCCTCCAGCCCTTGTCGAGCTGGCTGGTTGACATCTGATAGAGCAGACGTAAATTGTCCCCACTGCGCCCTGACCAGATGGCAGATATGGGAGCAAAATAATGATCGTTTTAAGCTGCTAAGTTTTGAGGTGGTTTGTTAAATAGAAGTAGATAGCTGGAATATTGCCCTTGAAGGTGAACTGCCTACATGTTCTGCTTTGGCAAATAAAATGTAGAGGAAGCAATGTGCCAGTTCAGACCATACAGCTATATGTAAAAGGTGTTGGGAGCTTCTGTTCCATCTTGGTACTCTGCCTTTGGAGCCTATTGGAAGAAGAGAGGCATGGGCAGCTGCTGTTGTCCCAGCCAGCAGCCAGCCTACCCCCAGAAATGTGAGACCATCCTAAACTAGTCAGCCTCTCATTAACTGACCACAGATGCATGAGCAAGCTAGTCAAGATCCACCAAGCCTGGCCCAGACTAGAAT
Organism: Panthera pardus; assembly: GCF_024362965.1. Taxonomy (NCBI): domain Eukaryota; kingdom Metazoa; phylum Chordata; class Mammalia; order Carnivora; family Felidae; genus Panthera; species Panthera pardus. Next base: position 145,818,896 of record NW_026526721.1, on the reverse strand, counting down.
ATCCTGGATGTTTCTCTTATTATAATAATCTTGGCCTTTATCACGAATGGGATGTTGTGGAGAAGCAGCAGATCACCCCTGTGCGTCCTTCTCTGTACCTAACAAGTTGGGAATAAACTCCAACCATGATACATGTCTCTTAGGGAGTGATATTAGGATACCTTCAAGAATAGAAGACAAGGTAAGGAAAAAGGATGTTTGGGGATGGCAAACTGAAGTAATAACCGAAAATAAAGTTCATTAACCCAAGGATGAATTTCAAAAATGGAATACACAGTCAATGGAATACAATTTGGCATTGAACATGAATGAACTAAAACTACGTGTATTAATGCAAAATCTCACAAACATAATGTTGACTGAAAAAAGCAGCTTGAGTTGCAAACCAAAGTATTTCTCTACTAGGCATCTGAAGTTTTACAGCAACTGGCCGTGAACTTGGACACTGATATTTGAGAAAGCTGCGCTGGAAAACATGATGATCATAGCTTACTTGATAGTCGAAATAAGGATCTCTTCAGTTATGTAAGAGCATTTTCAAAGTTTGATTAAATTTATTCATATAAAAATAAGATCTAATAAAGCCTGACGAATAATCTATCACCATCAATGAGCTATTGATATTTTAGTAGACAAGAATTCTTGCCTACTATGGCAAGACAAGTATGGCATGCACATATATACACCTATCCATGCTGTTAGACTTCAGCTTCAATTTCATGGGCTTTGTGAATATTAGGCAGAATTTGGTCACATAGTAAGATTTACAGAAATCGTACTTAGTGTACTTATTTAGTATATTCAGAATATACTTGTCCCTGACTCCCAAGGACTCAGGCTTTGCTTGCAGGCAATGGTTTACTTCTAACTCAATCAGTGCCTCTGGGAACTGGAGCACAACAGGGCAAATGCCTAATTATTCTGACACAGTCTGAAATTTGCATTACAGAGGCAGCTTGATTCATGCTTACCTGCAAATAGCTCCTGAAATTGTGACTTTTTCTCTGCCTGAAAGCTCCAGAGATCTTCAAGGTCTGTGATTACATCAGCTCAGGGAAACATCATCACTGTGGGAAACGAGTCCCATTCCTGCTTGCCACCTTCCACATCTGGTCTGTGACTGGATGCCAGCCCTTCTGAGAACGGATCAGCAATGCTGTTTCCTCCTCTGCAGTGTTGCATTTGCTGTCGATTGGATTAAATTACTGCTTCCCTGTTGGGGGTGTATTCTTGCACCATATTTGACACACGACTTTGCAGTGGTTCCCCTGTAGAAGGACTACTGGGCTGCTGGACTGTGGAACTATGTGAAGACCAAGCAAGCAAGCAAGCAAGCAAGCAAGCAAAGGTTATTGTTCAGAACTTGTTGGAGCAAAGGAGTCAGCCCACATTACTTGCATTTTGGCAGGTGAAAATTCTACCACCGAACCACCCACGCCATCGCTTGCATTTTGGAAAAGACTTAAAGCAGACAAGAGAGTAGGAAAGCTTAGCAGGGAGGCTTCAGGTATGCTCTGATTGGAGGCAGTTGGCATGAAGAAGCAGGATATTGCCTTTGACTGGTTGGGGGTGTATATTTGGCTTTCTCCAGTTGGTCCTAAGTTGGAGACAAGGATGATAATCTGGGAAGTTGGCAGTTATTGATCCAGTCCTAGACATTTCAGGCTGATCGTTTACGGAAATTGTTTGGCTTCCTCGATCATTACCGGAGATGGTGGTCTGACTTCCTACAAGTCTGACTTATAAACTGGCTGGCTTCCCCGGGTTGGTTACTATAGACAATGGGTTGGTTTCCTGGGCTGGTTCCTGCAAGTCACGGATAAGTGTTATTTTTATTTATGGTCTGGCCACTGTCCATTTGTATATTTAGTTTCTCAGTACAGAATGTTGCACGTGAACATGTACTTCACAGAGGTTGAGCTCTATTCAAATAATAAATTGCAAGTCAAGTACAAGTACATTATCTCAGAAAATTAAATAATCCTTTGTGTAGGCCCACTAAACAAAATCCTGGTATAACACTGAAAAGAATCCCACTTCCCCTTTACTCTATTTCTAAGTTTTGGATAATTTTTCCTTAACATTGTATAATAGGGAAGGACAGATACAGGAAGTTATGAGTAATCCTACAGTTTTGGAAAAGGTAGGAACTATACAAGAATTGAACAGAAGCATGGTAATTATATCAGCAAAAATTTAATCCAGGAGGGAAAGGCAATAATAGATCTATGTCAGTTATGGGTTGAGCAGCATTCTCTAATCTGCTTTACCTAGTATAAAACTTGTATTTAAAAACCTTTGGTAGGCCTGACTGGCTCAGCTGGTTAAGCGTCCAACTCTTGATTTCAGCGCAGGTCATGATCTCACGGTTCCTGGGATCAAGCCTGCGGTCGAGGCTCTGTGCTGTGCCGTCAGCACAGAGCCTGGGGTTCTTTCTCCCTCCCTGTCCCCCACGTGTGCATGCCCATGTGACACCTCTCTCTCAATTAATTAATTAATTAACAGACACTTTAAAAACTAATAAAAATAAAAACTTTTGTCCAGGGATGTCTGGGTGGCTCAGTCGCTTAAGCTTCTGATTCTTGATTTCAGCTCAGGTCATGATCTCATGGTTCATGGCATCGAGCCCCATGTTGGGCTCTGTTCTAGGCATGGAGCTGCTTGAGATTCTTTCCCTCCCTCTCTCTCTACCCCGCTCCTCATGTTCTCTCTTTTTCTCAAAACAAAATGAATAAACAAACATAAATATTAAACACTTTTGTCTGACTTACTCGTGTACTCTATTTCTCAGTTGGTTCACAATCCAAGAGTTGAAGACACAGATGTTGTCTACTTCCCTCCTCACATCTCAACATCAATTACTTTTTGCAAAATATCATTCGATAAACTAGATAAATAGGATCTATCTCACGGACTCTCTTGATCAACGATGCAAGAGAAACTGGGTATACGCATTTCTTTGGACTTGAAATGCCCCTTTGCCCCCTAACAGAGCAGCATCTGGGGTGTTCGTACTTTGCTCTGGAATTTTTTAAATCAAACTTCCAGAATTCTCAAATTCCTGACCAGCAGGCAGCTAGAACCTACTAATTCATGTGTGTTTGATAATGAGACACATTTCTCCCCATCCCCCCCAAACCTCTAAAATAGACAGCATTGCACGCCATCTTTTGGGTGTCTCTGTCTTTACCTCCTTATAAACTTGTTAATTCTGGTATGCGTCCAATTATGCACCAGTATTTCACAAGAGAGTGAGGTGGTGTTATTAATAAGAAAAATTCTTCCAAATATAAATATTGACTTAAATACGAATTCAGTGAACTAACTGGCTTCAACCATGAGAAAAAAAATCTACATTTATACTTTGAATTTTATTTGAACTGAATTTTCGCAAATATTTTAAATTACTATGCAGTCTACTCAAGTTATTATGTAGTGTACTAATCCCTACAGTGTGATTTGTGGCCAAAAGATCGGTCACCTGATTGTCCACTAGATGTCAGTGCATTCCCATCCTGAAATTATTGGGAGAGTATCCATCTGGTGACAAAAAAAAAAAAAAAAAAAAAAAAAAAAAAAATCTGTTTACATGAGAGATCATCACATCCTGCCTCTCTCTTACTGGTATGAGAGATACCACAGCCGGGTCAACTTTCCATTCTTTTTCATAGAGGACAGGCTCAGATCCCTTTCATCTTTGGGTATTGACATCTGCAAGCTCTGTTTTCAGTAGTCATTTTCTTTTCCCCTTGTTAAACATGGCCATCTTCCATCGAAGAGAGTAAACAATGCTTTGTTTCGCTGTGTTAAATTAATGACACAGAACTGAATGCCAGGATCAGATGACACACAAATAGATGTTTCTGTCCATCATCTGACTCATTCGTAATGACCCCCAGAGTGGACAGTTGTACACGCAGTTATTACAGCCATACTGGCTACTGTCACTTTATCTGTAAACCACTGAGACTCAAGGGAATCCTCCTACCACAGGCTCTGAGTTTCTTTAAAATGCACAATATGGGTAGTAGAAGAGAATCATATGCCCTTGGCTTCACACGAGCAAGTATTTGAATCAGGATGCTCTTGGTGAAGTCTCAGATGCATTCATTTAGTTGATAACTATGGTTTCAGAAGCTCTTTGCGTGGGAACAATTCAGATTGGCAGTCTCTGAATTCCATCCAGTTGAGTTAAAGCTGCATTTGCTCAAGTATGTTCTGAAGCACGCTGGTCCCGTAGGATGTGAATAGATGGTGGAAAAGGTCTAAGAGAGCGTACTAAGAAGATTCTGAGAAATACTCTGGGAACACCCAAATTAAACACATTTCTCGGATGCAGGACTTCCTAGCACCATTAGTATTCTTGGGGTAGATTATGACTATCCAAGAAGAGGCCATAGGTACTCAGGGTTTGACTCCTTTTTTAACCTTAGAATAATTATGTTACAGATTATTTTACCAAACAAGTTGATCCTCAAATGTGAAAAAAGACTAAAAGTCTTTTGCACTACAGTTAGACAACTTGTCTCATATTCACCTTCCATTCTTTCTTTTGCTTTCCTTTCTCATCTTACATTGCCGACACAGAGTACGTCAGACACCGCGTGAAAACAATGTGATAGTGTGGATGCCACACAAAAGACAAAGGGATTACTAGGGCTTCATGTTTTCAGTAATGTGTAGTAATCTTCGCATCTTGATACGTTTTACACTTAGAACGTGTCAAAGTCAGCAAATGGTCTGAAAAAGGCATTGGGCATGGCCATTGGCCCCATGTTTCGTGAGGGAAGGAAATATTTTTCTCTGCATTCAAAAGAACCCTTTCAATTTGTTTTGAAGTCTTTCAGTGAGGGATTGACAAGAAAGGTTTAGCCAACAGCAATTTATTAGGCAGATTTGGAGTTGTTGGACTGGCAGAGGCAAGCATTGGAACAGAATTAAGTATCTAAAGAGAGTGCCTTAAAAACACACACACACACACACACACACACACACACACACATGCGGAGGGATATTAGAGGCAAGATCCCAGGGCACAAATGCAGAGAAAATTGAAAGCACGCAATGGGAAGTACAGTGTCCATTGAAAAGCGGGGCCTGAATGCTGAGAAGGGGGCTCTCAGTTTGATACTTCCTTGCATGAGCAGTAGGAAACTTCTTAAAATGCTCCCTGACATTTGAACAAGGCAAACCTCAGGCTGCCAAATATGGATGAAACGATGCCAAAGCTGAGCTTCATCTCCCCTGGGAAATACTTGCACGGTGGGGACCATCTGCTCTCTGATCTGTCAATTTGCTCCTCGAGTCATGTCCTGGGGATTGAGGACTCCTTCCTTTCCAGACGTCCTTGCTCATCTCTTCTAACAGATTTCTAGTGTTTTCTCATAAAATTGCAGAGAAGGCCGGGGGCGGGGTGTGGAGAAGGAGAAAGTCACAATATTGTCTTTGAGAGAATGTTTAGAAGATGTTTAACTCAAGAGAGTGAACTGTATCAGGTAGAGGAACAAAAGGGTCATGGGCTGTGATTGATAAATGTAAGGCTTTAATATCATCAATGTGCGGCTTCACTGAAGCACCTTGAGATGCAAAATAAAATCACTTTTTAAAAAAATTCTGGAAATTACACATATGGAAAGTTGAATGTAAGTGTAAATCTTAAAAAAAAATTTTTTTAACATTTATTTATTTTTGAAAGAGAGAGAGAGAGACAGAGACAGAGAGACAGAGTGTGAGCGGGGGAAGGGCAGAGAGAGAGGGAGACACAGAATCTGAAGCAGCCTCCATCCAGGCTCCAAGCTGTCAGCACAGAGCCCGACGCGGGGCTCGAATCCAAGAACCGTGAGATCATGACCTGAGCCGAAGTCAGGCGCTTAACCAACTGAGCCAACCAGGTGCCCCGAACGTAAGTGTAAATATGGATGAAATTTCACAAAGCGAATGTACCTTTTTAACCAGCACCCAAAGCAGGAAACAAAACCTTACCAGGTTCCCCAAGTGCTTCCGGCTCCCTTTCTACTCATTACTCCCTGCAAAGAGCAGCCACCAGCCAGTTTGTAACAGCAGAGATTTGGTTTGCCTGTTTTCGAACTTCATTAATCTGCACTTAATTTAAATGAAATCTTACAATATGTGCTCCTTTGTATATGTTCTCTTTCACTCCACACTGTATCTGTAAGGTTCATCCGTATCGTTCATATGGTTGTAGAATGTTCTTTCCCATTAGTGTAGAGAATTTCATCCTGTAAGTTATTATTATTATTATTATTTTTACCATTGATTTATTTTTCCACTGTTGAAGGACGTTGCAATAGTTTTCAGTCTTGGGTGATTGAGACAGTGCTGCTGTGATCATTTTTGAACATGATTTTTGGAGAATGTAAGGATAGGTCACATTTCACTACATGTTTACATCTATTGGCACAGAACCGACAGAGTCTGATTTAAAAAATCTGTCCTTGCTTCTCTGAGATACCATTGCCTAGGTAAGTTCAAAGACATCAAAGCTCAGTCCTATCACCTCGCCAAGGAACAGCAGAATGTGTAGCATGTCTATATAATCCTGCTCAGAGCAGCTTTTTGAGATGCTGTCTGCTGCCGTATGTCCCACATGGTCCATCTGGCCACAGGAGACAAGATCTTTCCATCACAGGGTCACAAATACACAGGCTGATCACAAGTGAGTTTGCTCGCAGGAGTACATCTTGCCATATGTATACAACTCCCTCAGCCCCCAGCCCCACCTCCACGTCCTGCCCATGAGCCCGGACTTTGGAATCCTGAGCCTGCTTTGGAATCTGAATCTCAGTTTAGATTCCTCACTCTTATGGTGACTCCTCTCAGAGTTTTCTGATTTTTCCCCACTACCTGGCCTCTGCCAGGCCTACTGAGGGCCATTAAATGAGTCTATATAACTTGGAACTTAAAAGGAAGGAGGTCTTGAGCTTGCTTGTATTTCTTCCAGAAGGCTTCGCAAGTTCCCTGTCAGTTACTGGATTCAAATAGACACGTGATAGGGAGACACCACCTGAGTCCTTCTGCCATTATCTCTAAGCTCTGGGACTTTGCAAATCTAAAACATTTTTTCTCTTTTTTTTTTTTAAATAAAATTTATTGTCAAATTGGCTAACATACAGTGTGTGAAGTGTGCTCTTGGTTTCTGGGGTAGATTCCCATGGTTCATCGCTTACATACAACACCCAATGTTCATCCCAACAAGTGCCCCCTCAACGCCCAACGCCCACTTTCCCCTCTCCCCCAACCCCCATCCACCTCAGTTTATTCTCTGTGTTTATGAGTCTCTATGGTTTGCCTCTCTCCCTCTCTGTAATTTTTTTTTCCCCCTTCCCCTTCCCCATGGTCTTCTGTGAAGTTTGTCAAGATCCACATATGAGTGACAACATATGATATCTGTCCATCTCTGACTGACTTATTTCATTCAGCACAATACCTTCCTGTTGCTAAAACATTTTCTAGCCAAACAATGGGTACCTACTTTCATTTGTATAACAAAATGGAAAAAAGAATGTCTTCTCTGTGATGACCTAATATTGGAATGATAAATTTGCAAAAGGATATATACAATGTAATATCATTTGTGTAAAATTTAAAACCCCAAGAAACATTGCCCCATCTTATTGGAAAAAAAATTAAAAATAGGTCTAAGAATGAAACAGAATGAAACCGTCTCAGGATGTGGTGACCTTTGGATAGGGAGGGTCATGGTGAGGTTTGGGGAAAGGAGAGGAGACCTTAACTGCATCTGGGACTTTTTTTTTCCAGAATGATCCAAAGCAAATATAGCAAAATGTTCATGTCTCTTAAATCCTGACAGTAGACCCATGGGTGGCTGTTCTATTATTTTCTGAACTTTAGTTTATGTTTGAAAAATATCACAATTTTTAAATTAAGTTTTAAAAAGTTTTTCTTCTGGGGCACCTGGGTGGCTCAGTTGGTTAAGCATCCGACTTCGGCTCAGGTCATGATCTTGCGGTTCCTGGGTTTGAGCCCCTCATCGGGCTCTGTGCTGGCAGCTTGGAGCCTGGAACCTGCTTCTGATTCTGTGTCTCCCTCTCTCTCTGCCCCTCCCCTGCTCATGCTGTCTCTCTCTGTCTCTCAAAAATAAATAAATATAAAAAAAATTTTTTTTAAAGTTTTTCCTCATCGACACTTCTCAGATGCTAAACTGAAAATGTGAAGTTGAAAAGCAAGACACAAAACCATATAGGCAGTATGATCTCTTATCATGTGCCCAAAAATGAAGAGAAAGGAAAGTGAAAAACAAATCATAATAAAATGTTAACAGTTGTTTTCCAGTTGGTGTGGAGAGTGGGTGGTGTGTGTGTGTGTGTGTGTGTGTGTGTGTGTGTGTGTGTGTGTGTGTTAAGGATAGTAGATGTATGTGTTCTTTATATGTCCCCTCATTTTCCTAATCATCGAAGGGACCCAGAGTACCCCAATGTGGCATAAAAATTATTTTGAGCTGAAGACATTTGAGAATCAACAGATACAGAAGGAAGTTCTGACCCCCTCTTATCTGCCTAAAAGCAGAACCTTCCAAAAAAAATTCAACTGCCGTCACTTCAGAGGAGTTTTCCCACAATGCGGGGAGATGAGAAGTTGGAAGATGAGAAATTGCAAAAGCAGACATTGTCACAAAACTGTCATACCTCCCAACTACCCCCCTAAAGGCCCATCTAGCTTTCCGAAAGTCATTCATTTTTTCCATAAGTGCCCTCCCCTCCCCCTTCTCCTATTGAGATGGTAGGTAAGCCCCACATTCTAACCTCTTCTTTGAGCCATGCTTCTGTAGGCTCCTGGGCACTTACACAAATAAACTTGGTCTTTTCTCCTGTTGATTTGTCTTTTGCCAGTCTAATTTGCAAGCCCTCAATTACTGAACGTGTGTGGGTAAAGGAAATATTTTTCCTCCTGACATTATCTACCGAATTATTTACCTAATTATCTAACTTGGATAAATGAGGGGCTGGAGAGGAGTGGAATGTGATAAAGAGAGACAGAAAATCTGGGCCAGAACCAGTGCGTACTTGGGCTGGATATCGATTCCCTGCGGCCCCTTGCCCTGCCCGTGGGAACTGGAAGTTCACCGCCGTTTCCTTCCACCTTGCTTGGGAGGCGGGGGGTGGGGGCACCAGCTTTGCTCTCTCAGGCGGTAGGTTCTAACAGTTTTCTTGCATGAAAGCCGGGTCTCAACTCTGGTTGTTCCAAGCTGCAATGGTGTTTCGAAGAGATCAAAAAGCAGCCCGGCTGTCTCAACAAAGGAATTTCCTTGAACAATTTTCCGGGGCTGGTAGGGGCTGATAATCCTGTTTAAAGAAGGCCTGCCATTATTTGGGTCTTGGCATCAGACCCGTGCCTCCTAAACTGCAAAAAGTTGCTTGTCAGAAGAGGGAGCCAGGTTGAGAATAGGACCGGCAGGCTGCGAGTAGTCGCTGCTACCATTGCATTTTAGGGTCTCTCCACCAGGTTTCTGCTTTCCGGAATCTTCCTTCCATCTGTCAATGAAATCATACCCACCAGGATTCGGCTTTCTGGAATCTCCCTTCCATCTGTCAGTGAAATCATTCCCATTTCTTATCCCCTAGCAATGCTTCTCTCACCTTTTGTGCCTACAGATTGCCTGGGGATATAGTTAAAGTGTAAATTATGCCACAGCAGGTCTGGGGTGAAGCCCGAGAATCTGCAGTTCTAACCAGCTCTCGGGTGATCCTGAAGTTTCTGGTTCATGAACACACCTGGAGCTAAGCGCCTATAGATGTTCTCAATTTTGGCAAAGAATACTTAACGGCATCATTTTGATTAACTGCCAGAGAAAGAAAATCTCTACTGGAACCTATGCTATGCCAGGCACTGTTAACACATTTAATGCCGTTTCTTGCCCCAGTCTTTGCTTAAGCAGAGCCGCATGTGATTACCTTCTACCCCAGCTTCCAATTTCTCTTTACTGGATGGTGAATGGTCTTTCAAGACCCAGTCCAGCAATCCTGGTATTCAACAGATCCTTTCCTGTAAGGAAGTAAATATAACCTCATTCATTCTGTCTCCTGACTCCCTACCAGTGTCTCACAGTTATACGTAGGCATTGTAGATGAGGGATAAACTTTTCCTTCACTCTCTTAGGTTAAGTGACTGGGGGTTGCAGATTAAACTTGCAAAAGACCGATTAACAGGAGAAAAAGCGTCAGCATTTTATTAAATGTTATGGGCATGGGGGTCCCCCCCCAAAAAAATCTTAATTAATTTGATTTGGTAATCATTTCACAACGTATATGCATAGCAAATCATCACACTTTATGCCTTAAGTGTAGACAATTTTTATTTGGCAATTATTCCTCAATGAAGCTTTAAAAAAGATGCTCTCAAGGAAATATTGTTCATTTTGGTAGTTGTGATATTGATATTGGGGTTAATGTAAAAAATGTCCATAGATATTAGAGATGTGAGTGGGCACAGAATGTCCACCCTGAAATGTGCCACTTTAGCAGACTGATTATCGTGAATTAGAGATACTTGGGGAACAGCCATTGCAAGAACACTCTGACCCTCCTTTGTCCCCCTGAAAGCAGGAGATAAATCTCCCATGTGAAAGGTCCCCTCCCTGCACAGGGAGGTAGAACTACTTTTCATCATCAGAGACAGGAAATTTAGAGCTGAGAAGGCTCTATAAACACATCTTGTTACTTTTTCATCAATATCTTGTACAAAGCCCAAACTCCTTTGTCTTGTCAACTCTTCATAGATGTATTGTTTCTTTGTCTATAAGACAGCTTCCTGCTCTGGGCATTTCTTCGAGTTTCATATTTTTATGGGGCTCCCTTACATACAAAATTAAATCTGTTTCTTTCCTGTTAATCTGTCTTTTTATTATGGGGGTCTCAGCCAAAAACCTAGACAGGATGAGGAAAAATTATCTTCTCTTCCCACAGCTGCATCTGGAAATCTTTAGAATAAAATGGCATAATATCAGAGATTTTCTTTAAAATAGTGTAACAGAATAGGGGCACCTGGGTGTCTCAGTAGGTGAAGTGTCTGACTTTGGCTCAGGTCATGATCTCACGGTTCATGAGTTCAAGCCCCGCATCAGGCTCTGTGCTGACAGCTCAGAGCCTAGAGCCTGCTTCCGATTCTGTGTCCCTCTCTCTCTCTCTGCCCCTCCCCTGCTCGTTCTATCACTCTCTCTCTCTCTCTCTCTCTCTGAAGAATAAATAAAACATTTAAAAAATTTTTAAAATAAAATAGTGCAACAGAACAAAGGAGAATGAAAGCACAGAAATATTAATAATTCGAAGGTTTGGCAGATGGCCATATGAGGGTTCATCACACTATTTTCTGTACTTTTATGTATTTTTGAAAACTGTCATGATAAGAAGTTGAAGAAACAAAGCGAAAGAAAACTGCTCAACCCTAACAATCAAACTCCTGAGCATAAAACCCAAAGAAGTTCTCACTCAGGACTTCTATACGGTTATTCCCTGCAACCTGGTTCGTAGTAGCAGGAGCTAGAGTTGAACACAAGCTACCTGCCCATCTCGGGGGGAACGTGTGAGGAAAAGGGAGGGCAGTATTTGGGGATACACCAATCAGCAGCAACAACAGTCTGTGGGATGCACCTACAGCAATCTGGACAGACCTTAAAAATAGAGTGCTAAGATAAAAAGTAAGAAGCAGAAATATAATATATATAATAAATATTATATATATAATATATATAATAAATACATAATATATATTAGATACATTATAAGTTAAATATATTTTTATTTAGTATGTATAATGTATACATAAATTCATACAAAATCTCATGACGTATTTTCCAAAGACACTTTAAAATTCTAGAAAATATATCCAATGCATTGACATGGCTGCTTAGAGTGGGGAGGGGGTTGGTGATGGCTCTGGGAATGAAAGAGAGCCACTGAATAAAACAGGAAAATGGCCTCCGTGGAGTAATAATGTTAGGGTGCTGAACTTAGGAGTATAACCACTTCCACTTTTCATGCTTCAGGTCCAAAAGACACAAAAACGTCCCATGCAGGACGTTCCCTAAATCAAATGGGAAATAAAGGGAGAGGGTAGGATTTTCCATGTGTTTTCCAAGTCTTTTCAAGTGATTCTGAAACACTAAAAATCTAATCTGTCTTAAGAGGGACTAGGGCACCTGGGTGGTTCAGTTAAGCGTCCGACTGTTGATTTTGGCTAAGGCCATGGTCTCATGGTTCATAGGATTAAGATGCACGTTGGGCTCTGCGTGGACACCTTGGAACCTGCTTGGAATTCTCTCTTTCCCTCTCTTTCTGCCCTTCCCTGCTTGTGCTTTTTTTCTCTCTCTCTCTCTCTTTCAAAATAAATAAGTAAACTTTAAAAAACAAATACCGTTTGTTTTGTTTTGTTTTTTTAAAAAAAGAGGGACCATCTGAGTCTAGGTCACCAGGTTAGGCCAGGAACAGCAGAACACAAGCTCCCCGGAAGGGCAAGCAAAATTCCTCCTACTGCCAAATCTCTGTGTGTATGTAAATATGAATCAGCTTCAAGTACTATGTAAACGGTAATTACTCCTGGCAAACGTAATTTCCTATTTACCTCTTAGTAAATGTCCTTTTCAATCCACCTGTGAAGGGAGGGAAAGAATCTGTTGTTCTTCTCACCTTTGTTAGGTATAATAAGCATTAGGCCTATCACAAATATAAAAGAAGAAAAGATAATATCCAGTGTCGGTAAGGTACAGAGGAACAGGCAGCTTCAGACACCGTAGGTGGGAATGTGACCCAACAGAGATAATAAATCCCATCTGAAAATTTCACCTTAGGAATTTGTCCTCCAGAAAGAGTCTTATGAATGGGCAAGAAACATGTATAAGAATGGCCATTTCCACACTGATTGTCATTGAAAACAGAAAGGGAGCAACCCAAACATCCTGAACATGCGATTGTTATGGTGTATCAATAACTATTCAAAAGAATGAGAATCTATACAAACTAGTGTAGAAACATCTAAGATGTAATATTTCCAAGAGACAATACCGAAAGAAAAAAATTGGGGAGACTAGTATGTCTAATACGAACATGCGTTCTGTTTTCTTTTTTTTTTTTTTAAGTTTATTTACTTATTTTGAGAGAGCGGGAGCACAGCGGGGGAGAGGCAGAGAAAGAGGGAGAGAGAGAGAGAATCCCAAGCAGGCTCTGTGCTGTCAGCATGTAACCCAACACGGGGCTCAAACTCACAAACTGTGAGATCGTGACCTGAACCGAAATCAGGAGTCGGCCTCTCAACTGACCGAGCCACCCAGGTGCCCCAACAAGTTTTGTTTTCTAAAGAAGGAAATGAAAATAAAGTACTTCGGCATATGTAAAGAAAAACCAAATTGAATGCATATACTCTGAACAGCGTACAACAATAATCTTTATGGTATGAGAATGGAGAAGAAGTTCCATTATTTTGCAAGTATTCCAAGTTCCAAGTAGTATGTATTTATGAAGTAGCTGTATATCAACAGCTGTATTGTATTTATGATTTGAAAGAAAACAACAATGAAGGGGCTGGAAGTCTAAAACTAAAATGGTCTCCATTCTCCTGTACTAAGTATTATAGGACTTGAGGCAACAGGCTCTAAAAACAGCATGTTTTGATTAATTAGACATTTTGTGGTCAAGGAGGTTTACTCATAGGAACCAACTGGCTTATCATACAAGCAAAATGAAACTGTTTCCCCTAAAAGCAAGGAAAAACTATACCAGCAAGAAATCCCAGCCAGACCACGGTTTATCCATAGAAGGTCTTCAAGAGACTAGAAGCAGCTCTGAAACCCAAAAGCAACTGGTTTTCATAATAAGATCTATAATCTTTTGAACTAATTATTTTCTTCGATGTACCCTCCGCTGAAGAGCAGTATAGATTTCTTGAATAAACTATGAAATGGCTCTTAAAGCAATCCCCTCCCCCCTCCCCCAGCACAACACCGATAAGCCAGGAGGGAAATCAAAGCCGGAAGGGAAACCCCCTTCCGATGGGAAGGAACTGTGGACACTTCAATTGCAGTTACGTGGGGGTGGGGGAGGAGGGCGGGGAGGGGCACGTCAACACACAAACTGTGACAAGTTGGATTCCCTGGCCTCTCCAGGGGAGGCTGCACCCCTTCTGTAGGAAACTACAGAGCATGTGTCATCCGGGTCAGGCGGTACAGTGAGGGAAGGTGCGTTCACAGCCCGGGGCTCGGTTCCCTTGAGTTTCCAGGGAACCAACAGCATTATGAGGTCTTGGAAAGCTCTGCCAGAGAGACGTAAGAGGGTAGCCATGAAGGGAGCCGACATCTGGGATTCTGGAGATGCAGAGCAAGTCTTGACTGCCTTGCCAACTAGCTGGTCACTTGAGCAAGTCAGTTGCCTTTTTAGGCCTCAGTTTCCTTATTTGAAAAATAAGACACATAATTGTATAAACGCAGTTCGATCGTTTGTCAAGTGAGGTGGTTACGAGGATTAAATAAGTGTTCAGCGTAACACCCAATTGTATAAACGCAGTTCGATCGTTTGTCAAGTAAGATGGTTACGAGGATTAAATAAGTGTTCAGCATAACACCCAATAGGTAGTTAGTATTTGATGTCTAACCATCGTTGATGGTTGATGTTAACCATCGTTGTTGATGAAATGAGATATATTCTGCAGACAGTATTCTTTTAGATGGTATATTACTTCTCTATTTCTGTGTACCAGATTGTAATTGACTGTTGAACAATGACGGGTTAAGGACATCGTAAGCCCCTGCACAGTTGAAAAGTCACGTATAACTTTGACACCCCCAAATCTTAACTACTAATAGCCTGCTGTTGAGCGGAAGCCTTACCGATAGCACAAATAGTCAATGAACACATATTTTTTATGTTCTGTGTGTCATATGCTATATTCTTACAAGAAGGTAAGCTAGAGAAAAAACTGTATTAAGAAAATCATATGAGGAAATACATTTATAGGACTGTACTGTGTTTATTGAAAAACACCCATGTGTAAGTGGACCCGTGCAGTTGAAACCCGTGTTGTTCAAGCATCAGCTGTAATCAAAATCATAATGTTAACCAACAATTATTGAGTGCCGTGTGTGTGCCGGGATTGTACTAAATCTTTTATTCATAGTAGGTCATTTAATCCAGCCCGGCAGGGGCAGAGGAGTGCTATTATCATCCCATTTTCCAGATGAGGCAACTGAGACACCGAGAAATTAAGCATAGCTCAAAGATCACAGAGAACAAAATTAGAGATTGGATTTCTGCATGAGCAGAAATCTAGAGCCCATGTTGTTGACTTCTACCTGTGTTAAGTCTGGGCTCAATCAGGGGAGCAGAACAGTCCTGAGGATTAGGAAATCAAGGATTTATTTTAAAAACAATTAGACTTTGCCCGGTTGTGGGAAGAGCTGGAGAAGTAAAGGTCCACAAATAAAAGTTGAAGGATCAGACTAGGACCCACCCGCCTGACCTCATTTTAACCTTAATAACCTCTTTAAAGGCCCTATCTCCAAATATTCTGAGATACTGGGGCTTAGGCATTCACCATATAGATTTTAAGGGGACACAATCAGTCCATCACAGAGCTTGGTGTGGGTGAATGAGTCAGAGTTTTTGGGAAAATGCAGCGCACACTCATCCGGCTGCTGGAGTGGAGCCACAAGGGAGCTGACGTAGAAGCTCACGGAAGTCGTCGGCTCTCAGTGACCCTCATCTTGTAAGCAACCAGTGGCCGTGAGGCTGAGCTCACTGTTGCTCATCAGCACCGGCAGGACAAAAGGAAAGCTGGATGTGTCGCAAAGAAATTCAAGGACGAACTGGACCCCAAGAGGACCTCAGTATCCCCCTCGTAATACCTCCTGCCAACACTGAACTTCAGAGCACGATGGCTGCTGCTTCACTTTCACGTCCGTTTCCCAGGCAATTTCACTTTCGGCAACTTGAACCCAGACCATACAAGAAAAGAGGTTCTGGGAAATATAGTTCCACATAACTAAGTTGCTGAAAGAACCATAGGGCACATTCTAGAACACTGTGTCTCTGGATGTCAAGCTGCCTCTGCAAAGAGAGAGTCTCTAAAATCACTTTTGTTTGGAAATGCTCTGTATTTGAGTTTCCACTGGCCGGCCTCTTAAACACTCTTGTGGCCCATGAAACCCGCAAAGAAGCCCTTTGCAACCAGAACCAGAAAGAATTATCAATTCGTGTTTGCATACAGCAAGGGGAAATAAGTTTTATTAAGTGTTTATTGTATGTCAGGCACAGTGCTAAGATCTTTTTATGTATTGTGCCATTTAATTTAATTGCTAGTCTAAACAGTGTTATTGGCGTGCCTGATTTGCAGAAGAGGGAACACAGACCCAGAGGGACAAAGCATTTTTCTCATAATCATATAGTTAGTAATAATAAAAATAATAACTTATTTTTGCTGAACGCTCACTATGTGCCTGGCGCTGTAATTTAGAGGCAAATTAGCATTTTATATGACCACAACACTTGAGTCGGAGGCTGTTGTTATTCCTGCTTTACCTTGGAAGATAATGAGGCACAGAATATTTCAATCCCTGTCCAAGGTCATCTAGCTACTCACCGGTAAGGCCACCTGTGGCAGAGATAGGAGTGCTCGGTAAACATTGCATTTGCTCTCCGATACCTCCCAGGGTTGGTTAGTTCGTTGTGGACATGTGACTCCCCATGGGCTCCATGTGGCAGTGGGCTCTAAGCAGCAGTGATGTGTGAATGGCGAGGCATTGCGACATAGCATCAAGGCTACTGCTGACCTCCTGACCACATGCAGAAGGAGGGTCACGTGCTTTGAGACCTCGCCTTACCCTGGGTAGCTGAAACCGGGGAAAATAAAACCAAGGAGAAGGGAGAACTCTTGTAAAATCGGGACCCTTGGGAAAATGAGAAAGGCCCTTCGGTGTCCATAAGGGAAAGCCCCTTACCTCCTGGTCATTCTTTAATGACCTCCTGGTCATTCTTTTAGGTCAGGGATTGGCAAACTTTGTCTGTAAAAGGGCCAGTGAGCAAATATTTTAGGCACTGTGGAAACAGGGTGTATGTGAAGTTTTCATATTCTCTCTTCTCTTACTTCAGGACCTAAGGGTGTTCCATAGGGTGGAGGCTCTATCAGCATGGGTCCCTGAGTACCTGTGTGGAGCAGAGTCACCTCCTCAAACATACACCATAAGCAAGAAGTTGATCTTTTTCTTTTACGTGGAGATTGGTTCATTTGTGGGCCGTGTGGTCTCTGTTGCACATACTCAATTCTGCTGTGGTCTGTTGGTTACTCTAGCATAACTGGCCCATCTTGACCGAAACAACCCATGCTGGTCTAACTGTGGAGCTCCCAATCTTCTTTTAGCCACCAAGCTATGCCATCTCTGCCGAGTGGCAGGGCTGGGAATGAAGACCCGAGTGCAAAATAATGTACGCGATTGCCCTTCAGAAGTAAGGAAGCAAAGACGGACATAAGATATCTAGGTATCGTGGTGAATCCCATCTGACCGCAAGCATTGGACTTACCAAAGTCAGTCATGGCAATCGATGATAATTCCCCTTGGCAGGATTTCAAGGGATCTTTGTAATACTTCACCAAAGAAGCAGGGCTATCTTCTCTAAGAGGAGGGGAAAGAGGAAGGGAGAGCAGATTAAAATATAGCAGGTGACTGGAACACAGACACACTCTCAGTCACTCATTTGCTCATCCAACTGCGTTTTGTTAATGGCTGCTCTGGCCGTACAACAGCTGAGTTGAGGATTTGCAACAGAGACCACATGGCCCACAGTGCCTAAAATATTTGCTCACTGGCCCTTTAACAGACAAAGTTTGCCAATCCCTGACCTAAAAGAATGACCAGGAGGTCATTAAAGAATGACCAGGAGGTAAGGGGCTTTCCCTTATGGACACCGAAGGGCCTTTCTCATTTTCCCAAGGGTCCCGATTTTACAAGAGTTCTCCCTTCTCCTTGGTTTTATTTTCCCCGGTTTCAGCTACCCAGGGTAAGGCGAGGTCTCAAAGCACGTGACCCTCCTTCTGCATGTGGTCAGGAGGTCAGCGGTAGCCTTGATGCTATGTCGCAATGCCTACGCCATTCACCTCACTTCATCTCGTCACACTGGCATTTTATCATCTCGCATCACCACAAGAAGGGTGAGTACGGCACAAAAAGATATTTAGAGAGAGAGAGAGAGTAAGAGAGAGACCACCGTCACATTAACTTTCATTACAGTACATTGTTATAATTGTTGTATTTTATTATTGTTAATCACTTGCTGTGTCTAATTTATAAATTTTACCCCAGGTATGTATGCATAGGAAAATACAGTCTATATGGGGTTGGGTACTAGCCGTGGTCTGAGGCATCCACTGGGGGTCTTGGAACATAACCCCTGTAGATAAGGGGGGGAGTGTTGTAGTCTGAAAATTCCCTCCTTAATCACATTTTCAAATTAAATTAAGGCCTCAAAGGGCCCCATAAAAATGCAAATGAATGATCTAACTCATTACCCCAGTTAACACCTTTGGCACTAATTCCTTTTGCAGTCTTATATGTCTCCAGCACATCTCTGAACTGTGAAGGAGGGAGGGCGGGGAGGCAAGAGATGGGGATGGGCCAGGGGCAAGGTTGAGAGGCTTCTGTCCAACCCCTGGTCAGTGTGACAAATGGAGTCAATCAACGTCCCTTGCGTCAGAGTTTGGGCTCCATGTAGAGCATTCATAATCACTCTTCTGTGAGCGGATCCAACTAAATTGCCAATCTCTGCTCTTAGGGTTTGGGGGATGAGGGGCGACGGCATCGCTCTGATTTGGGGAAACGCAAAGGCACGGCCCTCATGAACAATTTAACATCAGCGCTTGTGAGTACTTCTCTGCTCTTAAGTTCCGGTCACGCATTGTTGCCCCACCTGGAGTCTCCTACTGTATTTTCTGATTGGCTAAACGTTATGTGTCTGTCAAGGCTCAGGTTAGGCTGGTCTCCTCTAGGAAGCCTTCCCTTATTGGCCAAGAATGGGCTGCGTCTTCCCTTAGCCCCATATACTATTCCCATTACCGGTACTTCCCAGGCAAATGGGGGTCCTGCCTTGGGTCCTGTGCTCTTGAAGATTCCTTTCAGGTTTCTTGTGGCCTGTGCTCCTTCCGTGAAGTGAAGAGTCTTGGCCCTGTTTCTAGATCGTTCTCTGAATAGCCAGGACCCTGACATTTCTATCCCAAATGGCCTTAGTCCATTGCCATTTGCCTACAGAACGTCTTCCCCAGATTCTTTTTACAGAAGATAGATAGCTTAGCACCCCTCGTTCTAGAAAATGGCCACAGGGCAGCTACTCGGGTCGGGGGTGATGGTGGATCCAGTTTGGACACATTGGTGTTGAATCCTTACTGTGTAGGATGGAGCCTGGGGTGAGGAGGGAAGGGAGGCAGGTTTCATAGTCTCTGCAAATGGTAGCAGTGGGCCTGGCCATCACAGCACTTACTCTGTGATATCACTCTGATTCATGTGCCATTAGACTGTGAACAAATTGGGGGCAGACACTGATCTCAGTTCTCAGCTGGGTAAATTGCCAGGTGCCTTGTTAATTGTTGCAGTGGAGAGAAGCACCTGGAAATGGGGCTATGCTGCAGCTCTTGTGTCTTCCCGTCTGGAGAAATAGTTTTGTGAAGGCTGAAAGTTCACCCAGACTCTCTGCAGAACTCCCTTGCTTGGAGGTGCCTGGGCTTGAAATGAATAAGGAAGCCTTCCTGGCAGGGTCTCCTCTACCACCTGACCTATTTCTAAAGAGTGGAGCTTTGTTTAGAGAATTGGTGAACTAAATTGACCTTGCAAAACTGTAATGAGACCACGCGGCCTAAGAAGACTTGAACTGTGAAGTCTTAGTGGTGAGTTGGGGAGAGACATGGATGAACTATGAATGAATCAGGCGGAGACCTGCCCCAGCCAGCAGGGATGTTTCCATTGCACGGGAACAGAATGCTGATTTGACTTGTTTATCTATTCAGGACCTTGGCAGTTCGGTGCTGTTCAACACCTGATTTTAAAAATGGATTTATTGAACCCCCATTATGTTAAATATTCCAGAATTATGTGAGCCACTTGAAATTAAACACAGTGGAAATCGTTATACAGTGGAAATTGACAAACGCTGCAAATTAGGGCTCCCTTCCCCATTCTCCCCACCCCCGACCCCTGACCCAGCTGATTCACCAGCGCACCACTGCCGACCCTGCAGAAAACCTCTTCTTCTCAGGAGTGCAAGAGTCAGATACAAAAACACACGATTTCTTTACATCTTTATTTTTTAAATCATAAAAGTATATACATGCTTGTTACAACAAATTCAAAAGAACTGAGTGTATGAAATATAAAATAACAGTTCTCTCTCTTCCAATCCCAAATCCCCTCTCCTACAGAAGTAACTTTGGAGTGTAGCCTTCTAGAAGTTTTCTACAGTTACACAAACACATAGAAACAACATTTTTTTTTTTTTTGGATTAATGGATTGAAGCCGCACACACATGTTTTTTAATACGAATTTTTTTTTCTACAGGAACATATTGTGGATATTTGTTCAAGTTAGATCATACAGATCTATATCATTCATTTTAGTGACTAAGGGTACACCACAGTCCTGTCTTCTTAATGGCCAGTTAGCTCTTTTCCATTTGTTTTCCATTTTATTTTTTGCTTCTACAAATAACGCTCTATTAATCATGCTGTGCATGTATGTGTATGTGTGTGTATTTCTATGCACATGAGGGATTCTTTCTTTTTTTATTAAGTTTATGTATTTATTTTGAGAGAGAGAATGCAAGTGGAGGGAGGGGCAGAGAGAGAGAGAGAGAAAGAGAGAGAGAGAAAATCCCTGCACTAACAGTGAGCAGCCTGCTTGGGATTCTCTGTCTCTCTCTCTCTCTCTCTCTGGCCCTCCCCTGCTTGCTCTCTATCTCTCTCTCTCAAAAATAAATAAATAAACATTTTTTAAAAGTTATATTTTGTTGTTTTAACTTGCATTTCCTTATTCGCAAGACCAAGTGTCTGGTTTTACATTTGTATTTCTCCTTTTGTGGGTTACCAATTCATCTTTGCTCATTTTTCTATTGAGTTATTCATTTTAGAAATCAATGTGTAGGACCTTTCTAAATAAAATGCATTTTAGCCTTTAGTCTGTAACACGCACTGCAAACATTAGCTTCAAGTTTATGTCTTTTGACTTTGTATTATTTTTATATACACATATGTACACACATATGTGTATATATGTGTGTACATATGTGTATCCACATACACATATATACATGTTTATATATGTTTTATATAAACATATATATATGTTTATATACACAGAAGGTCTATAAAATTAAACCACCCAGGGGGTGGTTTTGTGTTTATACTCATGAGGGCTATCCATACCCCAAAGTAGGAAAACACGATCTTATGTTTTTCCTAATACTTTCTATTTTTCTTTTACATCTAAGTTTTATTTGATTGCTTGTTTTTATCTATTCAGAATTTGTTTTTGTGTCTGATGTGAGATAAGGATGGAAAAGATATATGAAGAAGTATGCTTTTTACAGTAATGCTTGCAACAGCAAAAAAAAACCTGGAAGTAAGTCTATGTCTCTTACTAGAAGAGTAATTACAAATATAGGCCATTAGACACCTCCTAAGAAGGAATAGTTAGGTCTGTCTCTGTCGACATGGAAGGATGTCTTGTTGTGTTAGGAGAGGATACATTTCAAAGAACTGTACCTGGTATGCACTATGAGTGTTTATGCTTAAGGCCACGTAGATTTTGTTCTAACTCCATAGACTGTAGCGTGATTGGCATCCCTGAGATTGTGCGATGCAGAAGTCCTGTTGGCTGCACTGATATAGGTGATGCATATTCTGCTGATCTCTGGTGAGTCCCCCTTTCCTCTTTTGATATACCCTTGGACTAACTTACTTACTTTCTTTCTCTCTCTCTCTCTCCCTCCCTCCCTTCCCCTCCCTCCCTCTGTCCCTTCCTTTCTTTCTTTCTTTCTTTCTTTCTTTCTTTCTTTCTTTCTTTCTTTCTTTCTTTCTTTCTTTCTTTCTTTCTTCTTTCAGAGGGAGCAAGGGAGCAGAGAGAGGGGCAAAGGAAGGAGAGAGACAATCCTAAGCAGGCACTATGCTCAGCACAGAGCCCAATGCAGGAATTGATCCCATGAACGTGGGATCATGACCTGAGCCAAAATTAAGAGTTGGATCCTCAACCAACTGCGTCACCCAGGCACTTTGAGGGTTCTCTTTCTTGGTGGTCCCCCAAATGGATTTTCAAGACAGCTCTAGGTAGGTCATCTAGTAGGGGCACAGGAGGAAGGCAGACTTGCCCACTAAACACCAGTAGTACAGACCACATCCGCTAGAGCCTCTGTCCCCACTTTGCCAGTCTGGGATCCCACAGCCAGGTTTCTGTTCCTGACATCTTCCGCCAGAATCACTCACTATTCTGTAAATCCTGATTCATCCAGGAGGCACAGATGAGAAAGAAATACTTGTGGTTAGTCATTGAGTTTTGGGGTGGTTTCTTATGCAGCATCGTTGTGACAATAGCTGATTGATTTTCTCCTTATTCTATGAAAATAAAATCCTAATTTTATTGGGGCAAGATTGAGCCCAACTAAAAAGAATACATTTTTAAGCTTTCTTAAGTGCTTGATGTATCTGTGTGACCAAGTTTGGCCAATGAGATAAAGTGCTGGATCAGATTTCTGGGAAAAAAAACAAAAAACGCCCAACTTTGCTGAGAGATACACCCCTTTTGCCCTTCTCTCTTTTCTTCTTCCTGCTTCCAGTTTCACAGAGGAAAACCAGAGAATCAGTGGCCCCCTTTGGATCATGAAGTGCTTTGGGATAGAAGCCAAGTTCTAGGGTAGTGAAGGAGAAAGGCAAGAGCCTGGTCCCCGATGCCTGTGAAGCCACCATAACAGTCCAGATTGCCTGCCTCCAGATTTCCCTTGCTTGAGAAAAAAGAAGCTTCTATCTTCGTTAAGCCACTCCTAATCCTAACAGATTATGTCGTATAATGTTGAATGGGAATGCCAACTATAACTGTCTATCTACACTTTCATTGTAAATATATTAAAATAGAATATACATAATAGCAAAGACTAGAAAGGACCAGAGCTAAATGATAAGTTTGACTTGATTATGTGAAGGGAAATGTTTGCCAAGTGATGAATGGTTAGAGTCAGCCTGGATGAAAAGGCAGTGTGCCAGGCAGGAAAAATAGCTTTGGCTTCTGGTTCTAGCT
Organism: Panthera pardus; assembly: GCF_024362965.1. NCBI lineage: Eukaryota > Metazoa > Chordata > Mammalia > Carnivora > Felidae > Panthera > Panthera pardus. The sequence goes on along the minus strand of NW_026526721.1, from coordinate 145,795,608 downwards.
GGGAGCAAATACAGGAGGTGTCACCATGGGCACATCACTTAATTTCTCCAAGCCTCAGTTTCCTCTTTTGCAGAATGGGGTTTGGGACAGAGGGACGCTTAACTCCAGTGTTTGGTGCACTTGTTTCTTGTAATAATCAGCCTACTTCCTTCACATCTAATACATGAGGACATCTTTTCTTCCCCCCCCCCCAAAGGTAACTGGAAGAACAGTTAAAAAATTATATATTCACTAACTTCACAATGATGCAATTCCACGTTTTATGTCATCGGATTATTTGGCCCCATTTATCCCACAGTGTAGAGTTATCCTGTGACAATACCTACAGATGACCATCTCTCAGGGTTGCCCCAAGAATCACGTGAGCATCTATGACTACTTCGAAAACCGTAAAAGCTTCTGGGAACGCTAGGTGTGTTCACTGAGGGAGGAAAAATGTGAAATGACAGCCATCAGGGTGACAGAAATAACCCTGGGGCACAAAAGCCAGTGGCCAAGAGATGATGCAGGCAGACATAACTGGTAGACAAACATGACCATAATTACATGTCCTCTCTAGACCTTACCTCCTGAATATGGTCTTTGGGAAAACTGTGATGGAGACATCTTTGGTCCAAAACAAAGAAATGGAAACAAAAGCAAAGAAAGACACAAACAAACAAAAAAAAACCCAAACAACAACAACAAAACGGGTATGTACACAGGATTACCCAAGTTTAATTCCTTTGCCAGCTAAACCCATTAAAGTGTAATTGTTATTGTCACTGACTCCAATGTATTATTAAGAACAAGGAATTATTATGATGATTGTTCCTGTTGCAATTATACAGTAAATTGGCTCTTTTAAAGCAATTTGAGAGCATTAAATAATTTTCCTGTAGGAGCGGCCCCCAAGGCGGGGTGCAGTCGCGTTGCTGTGCCTGACCACGGACACATGGGAAACCCTGCCTCAGCTGTATTCTACACTTGCCCCGCCCCCTGTATGAAACCAGGCTGACAGTACTGGGCTGATCATTCCCGTTCGCTGACTCACATGTGTTCATTCATTTCTGTATACTTGTTTGAGTGCTTACCATCTGCTAGGTGCTCACTCCAGCAGCGAACAGGACTGTAAGGGCCGTTGGCTTCTTGCCCACATTTCCTGAAACTTCAGCCTAGCCTGTGGGCTTTCCAACTACCAGCACCAGTGTGTCTTTTCCTGAGGGTATTCTCCAAGGTGATGAGAAATCACGTACCCCCACCAGCCACCCTCGAACAATGACTGATAAGAGTTAGTGTATAAATACCCCTCTTCTCTCCCCTTTCTGAGGGGAAACCCCTGTAGCATGTGTTTTACAGTTTCCCAGAGTTACCCCCTGGGGTTAAAAATCATTTGCCCAGGGTGGCAGTGATTTGATAAATACAACCCTTAGTCACTGCTTTCCCTTCTCTGTCCCATTGCCCTACTGGGACTACCTGGGATCCCTTTGCAAAATAAAAGGCTTACTTCTAATCCTTGTCTTAGAGTCTGCTTTTGGGGAAATCCTTGAAGACATAACCCTTGACTTCAAGGTGGTATGGAAGAAGGAGTACAGACTCAGGTGCCTATAGGGGCCAGGCAGGTGTGGTAAATGATGTTCCTCCCCTGAGCGTACCCTACTACCAATAGACGCAGTATTCAAGAGCTCTGCCTAAAGACTTTAGCTTACTAGCTATTCTTTCCTCCCAAGATATAGTCCTTGCGTCCCAGGGGGCATCAGAAGGAATGATTGCCACCAGGTAGTGACCGAATGCATGACAGTACCTTCAATAACCCATTCACTCATTCATTTGCCACCCATCAACTTATCTAGTAACCACCTGTGGATCCATCAAGTCATTTACTTACCACACATCCAGGTACCTGCCATCCACTCAGTATTCTCTTATTCATCAATCCATATATATATATATATATATATATATATATATATATATATATATATATATATATATTCATCAATCCCTCAAAGCCATCTTGAGAATGAAAACCTCTGATGGATGCTGTGGTTTGCCACAGAGAGCCCCCGGTGCAGGACCAAGGCGCTAATTTACTGCACTACTGGGGGGTATTGGTGGCTGATGACCCATAGCACCCACTCCTCAGGGGCCTGACAGGTGAGGCTGAAGGCACAGAGTCCCAACTCTTTTTACCACAAATTGGATCTCTCTTAAGGTCCATCCCAGCTCCAGAGCCTCCTGTGGGGTTAGTTGAGATCTCAGCTGCAGTTACAATACAGTTTACATTTTCCCTGGTCCAATTTGTTCTTCTCACTCTTAGGGAACGCTTGTCAATCAACCTTTTACATGCAAATATCAGAGATTCAGGGTCTAAGATAACCTTATCCAGCTTTGTCAAGTCTTCTCAGATCCTCCCAGCCCCTGCCCCGACAGGTTAGAATGAAACGGACTCAATCAGGTTATCACCTCCTCCTCTATGTACCCAAGGTACTCTGTTCATACGGTGCATCTGTTGGGTTCGGTTAGGAAGACAAAGCTACTATTAATGTTATGGAATATCTTAGTCTGTTGGAGCTTCTGTAACAAAATACTACACACCGGGTGACTTACAAACAACAGAAATCTGTTTCTCACAGTTCCGGAGGCTGGGAAGTCCAAGATCAAGATGCCACCGTGGTTAGGTGAGGGCCCTCTTCCAGGTCACAGAATTCTTGTTGTATCTTCACATCGGGGAAAGGGGTTGGGAGCTAGGTCGTAGCTCTTTTGTAAGAGCACTGATCCCACTCATGAGGGCTCTGCTCTAATGACCTTATCACCTTCCAAAGGCCTCACCTTCTAACACCGTCCCTTTGGGTATAAGGGTTCCAACATATGAATTTTGGGGGTGAGGAGGACACAAGCATTTGGATCGTAGCATGAAAATATGGGATTCAATACAGAACCTTTTTCTTACAGAAAAATGGAAGGCGTCAAGGAGGCGAAGTTCTGGAAGCGAGGAGTCAGAGCAACAGAAGAGTCAGAGCAACAGATGAACAGCAAAACAGGTTTGCCTGAAGCACAGGCTTGAGTACAGAGCTGGAATTTGCAGGGAAATCTGAGATGCTCTGTGTGGCTGGCTGCTGACATGTGACCCCAAAGGAGATACTCGTGGAGAGCAGTGTAGAACTTGCTACCTGTGTGAAAGCTATTGTCCTCACGGAATCTGTCATTTTGACAAGATGCAATCTGTTGCCTGTGGTCAACTTGGGGTCATGGTGGTCAGCAGGACTGGCAGTTGAGAATAGGAGGTGGGTGCAGTTAAGGGGCCCTCTGGGCCTATCTCTGTTTCTCTTCATGTTTGACATCACAACCTCCTAACGTAAGGGCCTCTGCTTTTCTTTCGCTTTCCAATTCTCATATGGGTTCCTTCTAGTCAACTCTAACGGAGAGGCATAAGGAAGGGTGATTCTAAGAGATGTGGTTCCCAACCACAGATGAAAGTGGTCCTGCCAACTTGCCAACATACATTCTAAGCACATATAAAATTAAGACATGTACCATATTGCCTCATCGTTGGATTTTTCTACCTTGAGGCTCCGTCTGGATCAAGAGGTAGACCGACTAAGACTGTGAGCCGAATCCTTCCCACTGCCTGTTCTTGTAAATAAAGTTTTATTGGAACAAAGATACACCCGTTCACTGTTCATGGCTGCTTTCTCTCTAGCATGGCAGAGTTGAGTAGTAGTGCCCAAGAGGATATGGCTACCAAGTCTAAAGCATTTACTAACTGGCCCTTTGTACGAAATGTTTGCCAACCCCTGCTCTGGGCTGTGGGACCAGTGAAGACAGGGGTTGTCCTACTTATTTTTGTGTCCCTGTTGTCAGTGTCTCACACACTGTATGGAAGAGTCTGATGAATATTTGTGAGGTGATTGAGTGAATTTTGGACATAAAACATAAACTCATACAACTATTAACATAGGAGTTGATACATTAAGAAATACAAGTAGATACAGCTGTTGGAGAAACCAAAAATTTTGTTCTTCGGGGCCGAATATGTGAGTTGTTATCACATAGTATGTAGGAGGTATCAGAAAATTCTGGGTGGATTTGATGAAGGTACTAAGTTCCCCAGAAGAGTAAGGAAATAAATTAGAAATGAGAAGCCTTGGGTTTTAGACCTGGATCTGCCATTTTGTAGCCCTGTGATCTAAACAAGTTACTGAGGGCTTTCTGATCCCCTTTCTCAGCTATGGGTTAAGTATTAAGAATACTGGCTTAGCCAGACTCAGAGGGTTTTTGTGGCAAGCTAATGACATGATGGTGTGGAATGCTCTGGAAACTGTAAAGCAATACCCAACTAAAAGGGATTACTTTGCAGTCAGAAATAATTTTCAAAATTGACATGGAACACTGCGTTTGTGAAGCTCAAGTTCTGTTTGTGTTTTCCCAGGGGTCTCATACCTTGAAGGCTTGGTTGAGTCTACAGGACCTATGACCGTGCCCCTACGTGGGCTACGATGCCTCAGAGGCCAGAATATAGGGTGGGATGTTGATGGAAAATGGCCTTTTCCTTCTAAAAATTCTCCAGGTCTTCAAATTCGCTCTGGCAATGGGCTGCATCTTTTTATAGAACAGCATCTGACGTGTCAGCAATCTCTAGGTAGTTTATTGATTTAACATTTCTTCAGAGATGCTAAGAAATATGTGGTCTGCTGACAGCAATGGGGAGCTGCGCCTTAAAAGGGGGATCTGATGGCTTGTTCCCAGCTGTCCTGGCTCAGAGCCTCTGCAATCACTGATTTTCAGAAAATTGTTTTAAATAGAGTTTCTGTTCCATTTTGAGCAGCCTCTCTTTGCTTCCTCATTTCCCAACAGTCAATGGGGATTGCGGTGATTTTGCGTGGTATCTCACACACTGTTGCTGAATGGAGTCATTTCATGTTGAAATGACCAAAGTGGCAGAGAAATCTGCTTTGGTCAAAAGCTGAAGTTCACTGTGTCAAAACAATCAGATTCCAGAAATGATTTGCAAAAATCCATTTCTTTATTGTTTTGGAGCACAGAGACAATGGGATCTGTGGAGCACGTCCCCGAACAAGAGTCTCAAAGGCCGGGCAGGAAGGGATTCTAGAAAGTAAAAGGAAAGAATTCACCTTAGAATGAATTCCCCTGGGGTGGAGGGCCCACCCCTGCCCAGGAGTCTCCTGCCTCCCTCTTTACTCCCCTCGTATCTCCCCACTTCCAAGGGAGGGCACTTTCCTGATCTGGTTGGGTTGGATTTAACTTGTGGTTGGGCCACTGTGACTTAAAGGTCAACAAAGGCTTCTGGATTTGTTTCTTTCCTTTTATCTTGTGTCTCCAAAAGCATGGGTTTGGTCAAGGTGTTTATTCTCCCAAGTATCCCTTCTCTCCCCTCTTGTCTGATCCCAAATACTTAGGTTTGGGGGAGAAGTAGGAGGTTAGGATGACCAACTTGGTTGGCCCCGGAAATCCTGGTTTTAGCACCAAAGTCTAATACCTCGAGAACCCCCTCAGTCTCAAGTAAACAGACACAGTTGTTCACCCTGGACCCCATTTCGTCCTCCAGACTAAGCTGCATATTCCAATTCAACTGTTACTGGGGTACCTTGTGTTGGGGATTTTGGAGGCTGCCTCAGGTATTAATTAAGTACTACTTAAGGAAAAAATTTTTTTGAAATTCTCATTTGGCTTTTTTCCCTTGTACCTGTTCTCTTTTTCTGGAATCCCCTGAAGAGAAGAGGTGAAGGGCAGGATGGGTCCCCTGCTATAATGGCTCTAAAAATGACTCTCAGCATCTACAATGGCAGTGTTTTATAGACACAGACAAGGAGCCTGCGGTAAGAGGCCTGGGGAGGAAGAAAAGCAAAGAAGTTTGTGGGGACCAAAGAAGAGGGAAAGGGAAATAAAGATTTAAAAAAAAAAAAAACTTTTTAAAATGTTTATTTGTTTTCGAGAGAGAGAGAGGGACACACACACAGAGTGCAAGTGGGGGAGGGGCAGAGAGAGAGGGAGACACAGAATCGGAAGCAGGATCCAGACTCTGAGCTGTCAGGACAGAGCCCGACGCGGGGCTCGAATTCACGAACCGTGAGATCATGACCTAAGGATGCTTAACCAACTGAGTCACCCAGGTGCCCCAAGAAAATAAAGATTTTTAAGAAAATGGGCCAATTCTCTAAAAGGGTCTCATTTTGAAGGCCATATATTTAGGTCAACACTACTGAGATTCCACGTTGTGTGGGGCCCCAAGACACTTGGGTGAGTCAGACACAGCCCTGCTTCTAGGAACGCCTCATCCTGCTTTCCTGGCCACTGTCTGGGGTGTGAGTTCCACTCCAACCTTGGGCAACTGGGAGGGTAGCACTGGGGTAGCTCCAACTGGAAATCCACACTGAGGCCTCTTGTCCCAACTGTGACCATGTCAGGAGAGACCCACTGGGTTTCTAGAGTTCTAGTGAGGCGAAAATGCCACACGGTTTCTTGGGCTGGTATGAACGATGTTTGTCATTCAGCACAAACGGGCATTGATCTCTTGTAGAAGCCAGATCTCAGGGAGGTTCAATATCCTTGGCAGGCTACTAAATCTAGGATGATCTGCTTGCCTTATGGCCAAGGGCCCAAATTTCGGGTCCTCCATTCACAGGAGAATTCTGGAAAATTGCTTAATCCTGCCTGGTCTCTTCTGGGGTCACCTTAGGTAGCAAACGGAATGCTGTCTTTTTCATTAGGAGTTTGGTTATCATTACTTGCTAGGTATATCTTACAAAAATCCAAACATTTTATTCTTTTGAAAAACTAACAACTTTGGCAAACTCCGGGCCCCGTTCTTTGAGTAACAACAGGTAGCTGGAGTTGGGTGGGGACGGTCTCCTTTAGAGAGAGCATGGCGTTCCGAGTCCCCAAAGCCACCTCACCCACTGCTGTCTCGCTCATATCGTACGCTGGCCATTTCTCATTTATATGGTCCCGTGGAACCCGTGCATCATTGATTCTCTGAGCCCTCAGTTAGAGTCTATAAGCATGGTGCCCTCTTCCATAGTGACCACCTCCTTCCTCCTCTTTGCCTCTCCCTCTTCCTTCCTTCCATTTCTACCCTGGCCTCTCTCCTCCCTCATCATCTCCCTGCCTGGCAATAGAACTTTACATAGAAGCGTGCATCACCTGTAATGTACATAGACCAAGCACCCAAATACAATGTCCGACCATCTAAATCAGCAGATCTCAAAGTGCGGCAGCAGCTCTTGGACATTCATTATAAATCCGAATTCTGAGGCCCCTGCTAGATCTCCTAAATCAAAACCTCTGGCAACGAGACCCAGGAGTCTCTGTCTTAACCAGCTTTCCAGGTGAATCTGTGACACGTGCGTCTCATACTCACTGGTCTACACGTGAAGGCGCCCATTCGCTGAAAATAAAATCTGAGCCGGGGGAAGGCAGTTTACTTCTCTGGCTCTCAGCTGAGTGTAACGTAAAACCCCCTCCTCGCTCTTTCTCCATATGCAGTGTGGGGAAGTGAAAGAAATGTCTGTTTGCAGTCCCGAAATCACCATTTTGTGAGGTGTCTGAAGGCCTTTTAGCTGCAGTCCTGCTCACTCTCAGTTTTATGAGGCGTCTACTGGTGTCTAGGACGCTCCCTTCCCTGTCACGGGCAAAAGGAAGGGAAGAAGTAAAAGTCCTTCCTCATGCGTGGTCCTCCAAACGCAGGGTTCAGTCCCTGAGGGTTCTGCAGGTGCCCCTCTGAGACCAAAGCCCAGGAAGCGATTTCCCCTCAGCACGCTGACCATGGCACCAGGGAAAAGCGGGGCTCGGATTCTGGGATAGTGGAGAAGAGGCGATGCGTCACGGGTGATGATGTGATTCATGCAAGACCTTGACCTGACATGATACGAGTGGACCGTGCCGTTGATTCAACACCTGGGTTGAGTCAGCTGAACTGTGTCACTTCCTTCACACTTCTTCTTATACGCCAGAAATGGAGTCACAGGGCAGGTAAGGACTATGTCATAGAGCCACTAGGGGGCCATTCATTCATTCACCCTATTATTTGATATGCCCTATTAAGCTACATCTGAGTGCCAGACAATGTGTGTGTGTGTGTGGGGGGGGGCGTGGTGGTGTGGGTGTATGTTATGAGTTTCTTTTCTGTCATGTTCCAAATAATAAATAGTTTTGCTACTTCTGCAATTTAATTCATTAATTAAGTTAATTTTATTCATAATGTTGGGGACGTAAGAAATGGATGCAAATGAATGCTAATTTCTGAGTTAATATTGAGAGCTAAGGTCCTTGCTAATTTTTAAGGGAAGGATTGCCGTAGTGGTTTTGGAATTCAGAAACAGAAGCTTCTGTTCTCCCCCCACCTTTCTCGTTTAAGCAGGGTAGGCTCCCACCCTGAGAATGAAGTTTCCGAAGTCTCAACGACTTCTGTCCTAGTTTTATTCTGTCTCTTGAGAAGTATTCATTAGGTGCTGGAAATGTTGCCTGGTGCTTTCCTCCCTTATGACTCTTTTTCGGTCCTAGATCTGAGAATTGATGATAATGGATTCTCTTCTTTCTCTTCCAATTCAGCTTTTTGTTCTTTGCTCTTTTGCTTTGCGCTCACACCTGGTAACACAGGATGGCACTCCGAGAGAGGGAAAGGTGCCTGGGGGAATGTGTGTGTTTCGGACCTCGCCTTCTGCTGGCTTCATCCGTCACACATGTTTCTCTGTTAGCTTCAGGCCCAAGGGGAGGAATTCTGATGGAGAACGGCGAAGTGGAAAACTTTACTTACCTACAGACAACAACGACCTCCTATGATGTGCTCTTTTGGGATTTGGCAATGAGGTGTTTGTTTCAATGGAGGAGTTTCACTCCAGATGAAATTCCACCTGCTTCCTCTGAATGCCTCCACACAATAGGAGCCTTTTGCCTTCATTGGGGGGGTGGGGGTGGGAGGTGTTCTATTTTTGCCGGGGAGCAAACGCTCCTGGGTCCGGTTCTTTGGTGAGTTCACAGCCTCTGTTGTGAAATAGGAAGGATGCTGAAACAGGTTGCTGGTGGCTATATACAGGAATTTCTATTCTGGACCAGACTCCTTGGCCGAACCCATAAGACGTTTGGGGATCTAGCCTTTGCAGCCCTACCGGTCCTATCTCTTACAGTGCCTGCCTCCCCTTTCAGACTTCCCCCTGGCCCGGCCATACAGAAGCTCCTCGCCATTCCCCGAACACTCCATACTGGTTGGTCCCTTTGGGCCTTCGCACGCTTGCTCTCTGGGCCCGTTTACGTGGGGAAACCTGTGACCATCTTTCAATACCCAGGTCGAGCCTCAACCCCTGTATCGAGCCCAGCAGAGGCTTGTCCCTTTCACCTCACACCACCCCTAGGTAGAGCTGCTGTTGTTTCCTTAAGTTCTATTTGTACCTACGTTGCCGTGGTTATGATACCATTTTGTAGTTCTTGTTTTCTCACATAATAGGATACTCTCAGTGCTTAAGCGCAGAGATTCTGAAGCAAGACTGCCTAGGCTCAGTCCCACTTCTATCACTTACTAGCTGTGTAATCTTGGGCAAGTTACCCGGTCTCTAAATGTGAGTTTCCCCATCTCTGAAATGAGGGGAATGATGATCCTACGTGCTTCACACGTTGGTGTCAAGGAGCAAGTGAATTGTCATTATTCCTCTTTCTCCTCCTGCCTTTTTACACCTCATTTCTTTTTTTTTTATGTTTATTTATTTATTTTGAGTGGGGAGGGGGCAGAGAAAGACAGAGGGAGGGAATCCCAAGCGGGCCCCATGCTTAGCACAGAGTCTAATGTGGGGCTCAATCTCATGACTGTGAGATCATCACCTGAGCCCAAATCAAGAGTTGGATATGCTCCACCAACTGAGCCACCCAAGTGCCCCTATATACCTCATTTCTATGCCTAGTATTTTTCCCCTGTATACAAACTGCCCTCGGGGATGGTAGAAGCAGTGTAGGATCATTGATTTTTTTCATTTTACGTTTCTTTTTTTCTTTCTGGATTGAGGTAGAGAGAGGGAGAGAGTGAGATGGGGAGGAGGGGAGGGAGGAGAGAGAATCTTAGGCAGGTTCCATGCCCAGTGCAGCGTCTGACATGTGGCCTGATCTCAGACTGTGAGATCATGACCCGAGCTGGAATCAAGGGTCTGAAGGTTAATCGACTGAATCCCCTCCAGGTGCCCCTAGTTTTAAATTTCCTAAATAAGCTTCTGTAAATTTATAGCAGAAATAATAGTGCTGGATGCTGACTTCTCAAAATGCTACCCAAGACAACCTGTTGATGAAGCATGTCTGAATTTATTGCTTACTACAATAAGAGAGATAATTACCTTGACAATCTTTTTTTTTTAATGTTTGTTTATCTGGGGGGGGGGGAGAGAAAGGGAGAGGGAATCCCAAGCAGGCTCTGTGCTGTCAGCGCAGAACTTGACATGGGGCTCAGTCTCACGAACCATGAGATCATGGTCTGAGCTGAAATTGAGAGACGCTTAACCACCTGAGCCACCCAGGTGTGCCACCCTGACAGGGTCTTAATACCATCTCAGAAAGCTGTGGGTAAAGTCGGAATATTTATGATTCCGTGATAAGTAGGCAAAGTTCATGATGAAGTAGTTTGGGACTGGTTGACACAACCAGGTGAGAATTTCAAGGCAAGGGGTTCAAAACTGGTCTTCATTACTGATGAGCCTAGTTGACTTATCTGTTGCTGTCTGTTGAGAACTTTCAGGAAATCTCTGAAATGAACAATAAAAGGTATTCAGCATTTCATCTTCCTGGGCAAGAGAATCCTGGAATAGCCATGTTAACATAGACAGTAAGTTGGATGGGCATAGGTGATTTTGGTTCTCAATACTTTGAAAGATACAATAGATTTTATTTTCAACAGACAGACTTTGTTGGGGTAGGTGTCATGAAATCCCACATGGCTAAGCGGCAAGCCTAAACCATGATGGTTGGAGGAATTTGAGAATACAGTACTTACACAATAGAGGCGGGAAAATATGGGGTGACATAGGAGTCTTGGAATGCCACACAAGAGGAGAAACCATCTAGCAAGAGGAAGAAATTAGAAAGGAATGATACTGAGCTTAAACACTGTTGTCTCTCAAAGATGCCTAGTGCATCTTCCTTAGGAGGTGGGAATGATGGAGACCCTCAGCCATTTGGGAATCTGAGGGTCCGGGGGACTAGAATTCTATTTCTCACCTGGAACCAGGCAGCTTTTTGTCTCATGTCAACAAGAGGCAACCACCTGTCGGGAAGAAGGGCTGGGAGGTAGCTCTCCTACCTCCCATGTCGGGGGTGGGGGACAAGGAAGCTGGCAGAGAGCTGAGAGCTGGCAGGATAGCCAGGGCATCGCTGTGGCACTAAGTGAGGGCACTTCGTAAGGAAGCTGTGGATTGCTTATCCCAGGCCAGACACCGAGTGGCGAACATAGCCAAGTGTCAGAGCATCGTCCACGGAGAGAGGACGTGAAGCTTCTGGATCGATTGCCGAGCGTTGCTTCTGCCGGGAGAGTAAGTGGTGAGGTGCAGCGGCAAATGTTGTGTTCCAGTTATCTGTTAACCACACACAAAAAATCCGCCTTGAAATGTTGGCTTAACTGTAAACCCGTAACAACCATTAGTTTCGCTCACAAATCTGGGGCAGCGGGCAGCGGGTAGCTGGGCTCAGCTCAGCCATTCTTGCTCGGGGTCTCTGACACAGCTTGCAGATGGTAGCTGGGGCCAGGGTTGCCTTAAATATGAATTGGCTTGTTTTAAACTCCTGGGCTGCAAAGGCAAACAGCTGAGAGCAGGCCCAGTGAGGACTGCCCAAGCTTCTATCTCTTTCCATGGAGCTGTCCCCAGTCCCAGACTTCTTACATGGTGGCAGTTCCTCAGAGGAAAGAAGGTGCTGGAGAACACCTTCACGGACCCAAGTGGAAAAGGTGGTAAGAACACAAGAGGTGTTTTGATCACCGCACAGAGAAAATTCTCTGGAAGAAAACCCATGATCTTTTCATCTAAACATGTTATCGATGAATGGGGACGAGGCTGGTGGCTGTTGAGGCAGGAACCTGACCCATACTTCAAGGGCAGGAATTTGGAACCAAATTGCAAAGTGAAGGCAATCACAGAGGGAGCGCTCGAGTGAGTTTGTGTGCAGATTCATGGGACTGAACGTATGAGCAACAGCAGCTCTGGAAGGCACAGGAACACGTGAGGGAGGGCTTGTTTGGAAACACAGAGTAAAAAGAAATCTATGTGAGCCGATGAGAGAATTGGAGTGAAAAGAAAACCCTTAGTCTGCAGAGTAAAAATGTTCTGAGTAACAAGCAGCATTAAGGAAAAAAGCAGTATAATTCAGTATATCCTGGTATAATTCCTGAACTTAAAGGGTAGAGAGAAAAAATCCTCTATGCTGCAAGATAGAAAAAAAAAGTTATGCAGGATAAAGAATCACTGTCATTTGACTGTATTTTGGCAACACTGCATATGAGAAGAGAGTAGAACGATGTCTATATACATTTCTAAGAGGAAAGATCTGTGCCTGCAGAATCTTCTATGAAGCCAGGATATTATTCACCTGCCAGGGGGAAAGATTGAAATCTCTGGATTTGCAATAAGTCTGAAAAAGTACCTACGAGTAAAACAACTGACAAAGAGCTCTAAATGAGCAGCCCCCAGAGCGATAAGCCATGGACAATGATAGAATGAACGGGAATGTGTGACGTGAGTTCTACGTGGAGATTCTGAGGTAGAGAATGCCTTCTGCCTGGGTGATAATCTGTAAGTCAAAATATCAAAATGTCCTCATCAACCTGGGAAAAGGGAAAAAGAAGGAACAGTCGACAGGTCTTAACGTAAGGGGTATAAGGAGGAAGCGAGAGAAGAATCCGGGCTGGCTTCGCGGCCGGCGATTTGTATGAGGTCCCCTGCTCAGAAGGGCTGATGCTTGATTCAATACTCTGCTGTTGCTGTCTTGCAATTATTAATAATTTGGAGCAAGGGGCCCTGCATGATCATTTCACAGTAGGGCCCGAAAATGACACAGCCGATCCTGAATAGAGATGGTTAACAGACTAGATTTAAATCCCGAATTGACCATGTTCAAGTCCAGGAGATTCAGAGTTACTTTTGAGTGGAAAAGAAGAAGATATTTTTCCTGGTCAGCAGTGATGGCTTGGAAACTTGGTTAAATTAAGAAACAGAGAAAAAAAGTTAGATGTTTGCACCCCAGCTCCTATGACGTTTATAGCCGATCACATGCAGGCTCTTTGAGGGCAGAGGCGCCAACGTCAGCATCTGTGTCGCCTCACGGGCCTTCTCCCGGAGAAGCCAGATAAGGGCGGTCTGCAGGAGCCCCCTGCCATCTTGCACCACAAACCACACAGACTGCATTGTGTGATCGATTTTGAAAAATGAAAGTCTTCTCAAGTTAAAGCGTTCTCTGTATCGAGGGCCAATCATTTCTGAGGTTTTATTTGCAGTGAAAAGATTTCAAAACTTCCAGGCACTCTGCTGAAGGTGGCCAGGAGACACAGGATAAATAAGCCAGGGCGGCAGACCATTCACAATTTAGTAAGAGCTAGTCGCCTCTCTTAAGGCCCCTCTTTTCCATCTCTAGGACGGAATGGCTTCGGCGTGTCCTCCCTCAGCAGCTTTCTAAGTTTCGCCTTGTTGTAAATATTCCCGTCCAACTTGAAGGAATCTACTGCATCGCGCCTGTCAAAGTGGGCACCTGTGGATTTCTCTATCCAGCTTCCATGTACTTTTCTGGTACCGATCCTGATTTTGTTCTGGGAATCCTTCCTTACCCGGGACCAGAGGAATCTGTTCTCTGCTCCCCTAGCCCTGTGACTGTCCGGTAACTGGGTGGCCATACTCTCTGTCATCCAAACTGAAATGCTTTCAGTGAAAGGGGGCACTATTAACAATTATGCTGGGACAACAGGGAGACAGGGACTCTTCCAGAAACACCTGGATATGTGGTTCCCCCAGTTCAGAGGGGCCACCTAAGCCAAGGCCTTCGGAGCAGAATGAGCTTCTGGGAATGCCTGGAAAAGGAGCAGCATTCTCCCCAGAGACTATTAGAAGAGATGAGCACTTTCTCTGCCTGATGCCACGTGAGGGCGTCGGGCTGGAAATTGCTACAGTCTGTGTTGTCATCTGCTCCCTACGGGTGACAAAGCCAACACACAGAGGAGGGCAGAAGGAAGGGGGGATTCCCAGGGAACCAGAGCTGGAGCCGCCATGACACTGGCCCCCAATTTCCTCCACACCCTGTCCACAGGAGAGTACATTTCCGTCCCGCCTTCTCCTCCACACCGAAGCCTTCCCGTAGCCCTGCCCCACCCTGACCCCTGAGCTGAGCTCTTAGGTGATGTATTGATTTTCCCACGGAATATTTCCTTTGGAAAGTCCCAGCATTATGTCCGAATAGATCACAAAGCTGTCCGTACACCAGCTCTGTGCCCTAAAATTCTATTTTTATCATTTTGTCATCTGTTGGGTACCCGTTTTACCCCATTCATTCAACTTAGAACTTGGTGTCCTCATTCTCACAGATCTTCCTCTACTGCCTGAGTTGCACAGGTTCATTTTCTCCTTGACATCCATCTGAAATTCTTCCAGAACTTCTTGGAGATATTTCTTCCCTTCCGAGCTTCCTCCTGACTCGAAGCTTTGGATTGTGCTGGGTTGTGTCAGAGCCTCACCGCTAGCCTTCTGGCTTCCAGACGCTCCTCCTCCTCTAATGCAAGGACTCGTAATACTTTTTGTGGCATTTCCTTTTTGGTGTCCCATCGGTGCCACTTAAGGGTTCCACCAAATAAGGATTTTAGATGCCCAAAGTAGAATACTTAGGATTACAAAGTCAACCAATTATATTAAAATATAGCCACTGAAATATAAGCCCCATGCAAACATCTACTATAGTACTATCTGTGTTTCTCTAATGTCTCAGACAATAAGATCCAGTGGCAGGTTCGGTAACAACTGTAATTTTAAAGCTGTAAGGAGCATAAATGATATTTTTATATATCTGCAACAGTTGTACTGGGATATGAAGAGATCCATAACTTTTACGCTGGCAAATATACAAGTAATAATGATACTCCTGCCATCTGGTACCTACCTTCGAAGTAGAAGAAAATGCCACATTCCCGTCAAAGATTAGTATCAGCAAAAGGGTTAATTTTTTTTCCACCTAGGTACGGGGATCCCACGTTAGAAGCCTCCGCTTTAATCAGTCCTGCGTGGCGCTGCCAGGTCAGTGTTTTGCACACAATCTTTTCACTGTGTCACTTCTTCCTTCGACCTGCTCTGATGGTCTGTTGCTTATTGGACCAAAATCAAATTACTGAGCTTGGCGTTCAGGAGAATTTCATAATACTTGCTACCCTACCTGTCCAGACTTTTCTGGTGCCATCACTCACCTTGGATTCTGCTCCCTAGCTGGGTGATTTCTTTGCTATCTTGAAACACAGGACGGACACACCTCTATGTTTTACCCAGGAAAGAAATATCATTTGCTTAAGCAAAAAAGGATTCAAGCATGGATAGAAGCACAAATAATGCTTCCTGGTGGCTTTCAGAGTCTCTTGATTCTTCTTTTCTTGGCACCGGTCTTTAATTTCAGGTAAGGTCTCTCGTTTTATGGAAAGATAGGGTTGGAAATCCAGGCTTTCTTACATTTTTTTTTTCAGCCTACCAATCCTAATTGAAAGAGAATCTCATTCTACATGGTACCAAGAAAAGCCCTCGGAGTTCCCAGATGGGATGAAGTTTGGGTCCCTTCGCTTTCCTTGAATTGACGACCGCAGTCACGGAGCTAGAATATTCTGACTGAACCGGCCTGGGTAATGTGCCAGTCTTGGGGCTGGTGATGATGTCAGCAGACTCAAATCACATGGAAAGAACAGGGAAGGGCATTCACCTCAAAGAAAACTCACGTTACTGTTATCAGCAGGATGGTTCTTATAACGGGCAGACAAAAACAATATATAATCTGCTCCTTTTTTAAAGACTGGGTTCTAACTCTTTCCGTAAAAATATGTTCTTCCCCCTCATGTTTCCCTAGGCAAATCCCTTCCTTCATTCGAGAAGGGTAGGTAGGTGGGATAATTAATATCACTGAGGAGCTACTGTGTGCCAAGGGCTTTATATCCACGTTACAGGATTTAAAATGCATAGTCACAGCTTGCAAGAACAGCAGCGGAATTCAATTTATTGCTCCATAATCAAACTCAACTTGTTCTTTGTGGTGGGGGGAAACATTTGTCACATCAAGATCACTCAGATTCTTCTGGCTTAAAATTTAATTTCTTTTGGCGTCAGTCCTCAATCAATTCGGGCTTTAAACTAGGTTGATGCGAAGTCGAAATTCCCTTTCAAGGTTGATCTCCCTTCTTCGGGGTTCGGTCTCCCCCCTCTGTCTCCAGGATGCTGCCCGAGTGCAAGGGAAAGCTTGGACAGTAGCATCACAGCCTCAGGGCGAGGGTGTAACCCATTGGCTGCCCCCACGGGCCTCCGCTGAGCCCACACATTCTCCATCATGGGGAGTGGCCCTTAATTCCTGCTGCATGCTGGCTGTGTTGACTGCTGTCCGTGGACCGAGTCGTGGACTGCAGTCATGATGTCTGTGGACTTGACCTCCTCCTCCTCCTCCTCGTGACCCCAGACCCCTCTCAGCACAGGGATCCTTCAGCGTTGTGCCGGGTCCCTCCGCCGGAGCAGGAAGAATTATGGATCTCTATGGGAACCGCAAATACCATCTCAGGTGTTCTTGCTGACTCTCCTGTGGGGTCCCAAGGGGTTTTCCTCCCAGAACTATTGATGTGAGTTGAGGTAGAAGCCTCTTCATGTTTAACGTGCCCGGAATTCACCACATCTGGCTTTTCTAGTATCTCACGCACATCTCTGAACCACTCTCCCTGTGGGACAGGAGGACCACACCTTACCTGTAATCTTGCCCTCTTCCCCGTGCCCCGAGGCTTTCATCTCCTCCCTGTGGGGTGGCTGAGCTTCTCTTAGGCCGCATCCTCTACCTTCATCTTCAAAAGTTTATAAGCTTTTGACCTTCAGAGGCAGCAATCTCTTTTTTCCCTTTGCTCTCCAAAAGTCACAAATTTTACAAAATGAAAGTCAGAGCTTTCACATATCTCCCAATATTGCTTGGGGAGTCTATTCGGAACGTCCAAAGCCGGCCACCTGGCGTTCTGTCCTGATCTGAGTTCTGTTGTCCTCCTGAAGCAGCGGACGCGTCGCCCTCCAGGCTGGAGAGCAACAGCTCTACGAAAACCACCCGTATGAGTCTCTTGCTGCTGCTCTAATAAGCGGCCACAAGTGTCGCGACTTAGTCATGACTCTTTGTTGTCTTGCAGGTCTGAAGACAAGGGGCCTGAAGTGGTTTTTTATTAGACTAGAGCGTCGGCTGTCTGCAGGGCTGTATTCCTTCTAGAGGCTGTAGGGGAGCATCTTTTTCCCTAAGTGCATCAGCTTCCACGGGCCGTCTGGACTCCCTAGTCTGTGGCCCCGCCTTCCTCCAACCTCTGTTTCTGTCTTCACATCTCCTTCTCAGACTCTGCCCTCCTGCCTCCCCCTTATGGGGACCTCTGTGATTACATTGGGGTCACATGGAACGCTCAGGATGATTTCCCGGCTCAAGACCCTTAACTCGATTACCTCTTTAAAGCTCCTTTTACCATTTAAGGTAACGTAGTCACAGATTTCAGGGATTAGGATGTGGGCATCTTTGGGGGGGGCGGGGAAGTGGTTATCATTCTTCAGCCTTCCACGCTACCCAAAATGAAAAAAATAGATTAAAAATATCGCAAGATATTACCTTGCTCTATGTTCTAATTCCTTATATTCCTAAGAACCCTAGGAGTCGAGTGCTATTATTCTCATTTGACAGAAGAGGAAATTAAAGTTAGGTCTGGGCCGGTAATTGTCTGACTCCAAAGCCAGTATTTTCTCCACTACCTCACAAAGAGTCTTTCTTCCCTAATAAGGCTACCCCAGCCCACACCAAATTTTCCTTTAACCCAAACTACCATAGCACGTTTCATTCCACTTGATTGTATACTATTTAGAGTATTCAGAGTATAGTGTAGTGTGTGTGTGTGTGTGTGTGTGTGTGTGTGTGTGCGTGTGCACTCATCTTGCCAGACAAAATTATAAATACCTAAGCTGGGATGAGATCTATTGCCTCTTTCGAGCCACCATGGGGGAGCCACACAGTGAATATGTCATAAAACCCTGGTGATTTGATGGTTGCTGCTAGAATCTGTATCAGCTATCTAGTCAGCTAGCTGAAGTTTATTGAGTTCCCATGGTATGGGATGCCCTGGGCCTACTTGAGAGGCAGAAGTAAAAACATATTCCCTGGACTGAAGATATTCTCAGTCTGATTCTAAAAACAGTACCGGGCTCCTGGGTGGCTCAGTTGGTTGAGCATCTGGCTCTTGATTTCAGCTCGGGTCATGATCCCAGGGTTGTGGGATCGAGCCCCGCATTGGACTCTGCACTGAGCATGGGGCCTGCTTGAGATTCTCTCTGTCTCTCTGCCCCTCTCCCCTCCTTGAGTGCGCACGCGCTCTCTCTCTCTCTCTCTCTCAAATAAAAAATAATTTTTTAAAGTTTAAACATAGTTAACTATTAACCATTTATAAATTTAAATTTAAAAATACATTCCAGACCATGGGCCACATCCTGACAGACACTATATATCAGTTATTAAATCCTTACCAAATCCTGAAATTTAGAGGCGAGCTTTTTTACTTTTTGGCCCCTTTGCTTCTCTTTCTGTGATTTTCTCCTCGTTTCTCAGGCCATTCTCACGGACAGTGGCACCCTAGCTTTGGATTAGCAAAATGGGAGGGCCGTTTGGTGGCTCCATTCACAAAAAGATAGATACATGAAGCCTGGCACGATACCAGGAGAGGAAACTGTCGAACCTGATCATTAAGGACCTTGGGGTTTTAGGTAATTCAGTAGTTAGGTTTTCCTAGGTCCCTAAAAATTCTTGTCAGGGACTATTGGTCATGACCCCTGGCTTCTGTAATTGGTATGGTTAATGGTACTGGCAGAACTAGAAATGACTTTGGGGCCAAGAGCATGGCTACCTACCAAGTCCAAGTGTATGGCTGACCGATGAGTCCTGCCAGTGAGTCTCAGAAGCCTCCAAACTGCTTTCACCCTTGGTCACATTACTGTTTTCTCCACTTCCAGCCACCGTCTTGTCTTTGATGCAATGAGGTGGATGTGTGCAGGAAAAGAGAAATTGAAAAGAAAATAGAAATGCTATCAACTCTTGTTGGAGCCCTCCGAGGGTGAGGCATTTGGTGGGGGGCTTTATGTATCGTATCTCATTCATTCTTTCTAAATAACACTAAAACTCTAAGTACAATTGTCCCCATTTTACAGATGGGAAAATGGATCTCATAGAGGTTAAGTGGACTGAGGTAAAACAGCGAGGATATGGTGAACGGCATTTTCATATCCTGGTCTCTTGGTTTCCCCAAAGCCTGCATTACTCTGGTTCAAAAATATACCACGGGGGCCGGAGGCACTGAAGGATGATCCTACCAGTGTTCCCTTCAGTTTCCTAAACTATATTCCTTGGACCAATGGTCTGTGACGCATCGGTAACATCCACACCCTTCCTCTCTCCCCAAATAACAGGTTCTGTGGTCAAATAACTTTTGGAAAAGCCACTCTTAGTAGCCCGGTCTTGGAGAGTTATCACGCGTTAGCATATGGAAGACCTAAAAACCTCCAACAATGAAGACCACTTAGGTCAAGCCCACCTTTTCTACATGTATTTCACACTCCTAATGTTGTCTTTACGAGAACCGTTGCTTCAGCTTCCGGGGGAACACCACCTTGGCACCCAGCCAGTGCCCAGCTTTGAAGGGGATGCAAGAGAGGTAGAAAGAGGAAGAGACAAAGCCAAAGAGAAAAAAAACCGTTTACCGTTTCCTCCTTTGGAAACAGGCAGAGGCCCAAAGGCCGTGAAAAGTCCCACTATTTCCTGCACGCTCCTTAGGGCCAAGCGCGCGGGTCCCTCACTGCTGGCGGAATCCTTACGGCGATTGCGACCACTAAGGAGTGACCTCTCCTGAGTGTCGGTCAGCTGATGCCACTAAGACAGTGCAGTAACACCACTAGCCTGAGTTTCTGGGTCGAGCAGAGCCAAGGAGTCGGGGAGCAGCCTCTCCCCTGACTCTCTGGATCCCTGTGCGTTCGCCTTCAGCGAATACACCTCGAGATACAATTTTAAATTACAAAACAAGAAAGGGCGTTGGATTAATGCATCATGGCTGCTTTACCACCTGCAGCAAAACCGACTTTCCAAGCTACCCATCCGATCTTGCACAGGAAATGGCACAAAACCCCGGGCTGGAGTTCTCACCACTCGGTTAGGTAGCTCACTGGCAGTCTGAAGTCAAGGGCTGAGGAGTCTGCGTAGGAGCAAGCAAAGGCTGGGCTTCTAAAAGCACCTGCCCCTCATCTCCTGGGCTAACAGGCTGCCCTGTTCCTGCAGGACTGTTTTCTCGGATTTCATTGCGCCTTGCTGCAGGATTTTGAGTTGAAAATGCTAGGCGGTTAATTATACAGCTAATGAGCTCTGGGGAGTTGGCTTTCAGACTCCCTCACTCTAGGTGACAAGTGGAAAAAGGGCCACCTAACATCTTCTGCCCTTGGGGAGCGAGTTAAACAGAGCCAGAGTCGGATTTTGAAATGCAGCACGTTCATGAGAGGAGCGTCTGGAGTTCTTGGATTTCTTGCGTCAGGTGTATGGGTAGTGCCTTTCTCTCTTGCTGGAAAGGTCTCTGTGGAGAGTGGGTTTCCCCGCCTTGCTTATATTCTTTTACAGGCTGCTGTGCGGCAGTACAGCTATACCTGAAGGGGAGAAAAGAGGTGACATTTTGCTAGCGTCCCTTCCTCTGGGGCTTCTGATGGGTCCTGCAAGCCCTGCAGAAAGTCCAAGGCCACCCGTTGGGTCCATATCCCACCAAGCAGATGTTCGGTGTAATTTACTTTTAAGCATCCTTTCTTAGGAAGCTACCAGAAGCAATTTTCCACGAGGAATGAGAAACCAAGGCAGGGGAAGGTTTGGCGGTAAGGAAACTGAGAATCCCACAGAGGACTGTGGTGTCGGAGAGCCCCTGCGTGAGCGTGAAGGGAAGCCCTGGGGATGACAGCTGTACGGCAGACCTAGGGCCCTGGACTCTAACATGAGAGCTTAAAAAATAGTTTAAAAAAAAAAATCGAACTGCTAGATCACTGGATATGTTTCCCTGGGGAAACATGAATTGAGATGCTATAGGACGGTGTAGAACACCTAGCAATAGCTATAGAGAAAAGTAAGTGAAAAAAAGTAAGTCAACAATTAAATCCAGATAAAATGGAAAGTTTTACAAGAAGGGAAACGTTACTGGTATACGACTCGGCTTGGCAGTGACTAAGTATTACATAGTTATCATGTTATAATAGAAGTATAATGAGATGTAGGACCTGTAAGCAGAGGGATAAGTTTATAAGAAAGCTAAATAATTACCTATTATTATAAGTCATCGGTAGATAATTTCTAAAACTGGCAAGTGAAGAAATAGCAATAAAATATACTCTTTGCATAGCTGCGGAAAACAGAAACATGAAATAACAATGAGTTAAACTGGGCGAACGTTTTTATTTCTCTCTTACTCAGTGTAACTAAACAGTCCAGGATTGTGGTGATAGTTTGTTCCATAATAGCCTCAGTGTAACCCAGTGTCCTACGCTGTGGTTCTGATGAGGCCGGCTTCCATTCCCAAGTTAACCTCATGGTTCAATGTGGCTGCCTAGGTTCCAGCCATGATGTCTGCATTCCAGCCATCCAGAAGAACGAAAGAATGAAGGAGAAAGCAGTCAAAGGATATGTGTCAGCTGTATTTTAAGGAAGATTCCTGAAAGTTGCAAATAATACTTTTACATCCCTTAGACCTGGATTTAATTGCATTACTATATATCATTGAAAGGGGGGACTTGAAAAAATACTTTTTATTCTGGAAATCATGAACTCAGCTAAGAATTGGGGTTTGTGTTTCTATGGGAGAATGGGAGAACAGATATGGAAAAACGGGCCGTTTCTTCCACACATATTGTTTAGAAACGTGGGAGTAAATTCCAGGAGAAATATCTAAATTTATTGAAATTAGTTACTGGTTGGAGAATGAAGCTTTTGAATGCAGAGGGGTGATGCATAATCTTGCAATGCTTGTTACAAAATTTTGGTACCTTTATCTTTTAACTCTTTAAGAAATTATATGAATGTATTATATTGATAAAAAAGTTAAACCATAGGGGGTCTGGCATGGGATGTGATAGCAGGCTGTGCAGGTTGGGAGTATATTTCTCTCCATTTTCCCCTCATATTTATTTCCTACTCATTTCTAAACATAAAGCAAATCTGGCATTCTTTTTTTTTTTTAATGTTTATTTTTGAGAAAGAGAGAGAGACAGACAGAGGGAGACAGAGCATGGGTAGGGGAGGGTCAGAGAGAGAGGGAGACACAGAATCTGAAGCAGGCTCCAGGCTCTGAGCTGTCAGCACAGAGCCCGACGCGGGGCTCGAACTCACGGACCGCGAGATCGTGACCTGAGCTGAAGTCGGACGCTTAACCGACTGAGCCACCCAGGTGCCCCGTGAATCTGGCATTCTTAAGCCTCATTGCAAATTGAAAAATTATGATTCCAAATTACAGAGAGAGAATAATTGGGCTTATGCAGTCTTCCCTGTATCTACTCTACTTTTCTTGCTTTCCTGTGAATACAAAGAAAATCTTCCCAGTAGACATCAAAAGCAATCATAATGGCAATAAACCAGTGACACATCTCAGAAGCTTAAATAAGATCTGTTTGCTCCCAGGGTGTTAGACACCTCCTTTTGGGAAGCTAGGCATCTTTCTACTGTGACTTTCCTCTTAATTCATAGTCTCTTAAACTGTAAAAAACAGTGATGTTTAATCTGGAGATTTTGATTTCACCAGTCCAGGTAATAGCTCCTGCCAGATTTATCCTCTCAACTTCTTTGCTGGTAAATATTGTCCCCTTTCCAAATTCATATCCACCCCTGCCTTAGAGAATGTCCCTTCGATTCCAGCTTTCTTGTCTCAGTGAATGGAAGTGCATGATGTGAATGCTCAATTCATCTACTGTGTGAAAATGATCCACAGCCACAGAGAAGAAAATAGAGTGTTAGATGGGAGAAAGAAACACAGTGCAAGTCCCAGGCTAGTGCCTGGGGCGTAATGATCGAGATGATATCAATAAAATTATTAGCTCGTGTAATCATCATTTAATTGACGCTCAATTTACTGTAGCTGGATTTACCAAATACTAGGTTGGATTTTTTTGGTAAGTCATCTCTGATATTCGCCAACTCTGCACGGCGGGTATTACCATCACCCTGACGTTACAGATAAAGAAATAGCTCAGAGATGTGTCATATCTACGCCAAGGTTTAACAATGGGTCAGTGGGGCTTGGGGGTTAACTCAGGACTGTCTGACTTCAGAGTCCTTGCTCTCTACATAGCACCAGACTGTGAATTCCTGGTTGGCTGCCCCATCCTAGGTCTGGGAGCCCAGTATTTTGCGAACATGTCTTAAGGGCTGCGCTAGCTTCAACCAAGAACACACAACTGGACCGCATAGAATTCATAGTAGTCACTTTTCCTTTCAGAAGTGCCCTGGTTTGGATGGTAAACTATTTGGTTATTGTAGCGGATGCTGGCAGAGCCCCATTCACATCCTCTCAGTTGCCATCTCAGGGTGCACCTCGGAGGCACCTGCATTTCTTTCCTTTGGAGCTTTCTCTTGTCATTGACCTTGCCAACAGCTGGGGAGTTCATGTCACCTGGCAGCTCTCTCTAGCAACGAAGACTGACAGCTGGTGTATCAATACCCCAACTCCCTCGCCCCTTGGGTGGGATCATTGATAAGTGTGTGTCCCATCCTGGCTCTACCACTCTCCACGGGATCAGGCTACAGTTGTCCACAGGGATAACTGGTGGGGAGGGGAAGACAGGGCAGGCGAAGGTGGGCAGATACGCAGGGGGGGTGGGCGACGAAATGAGGGGTGGACTTTGGTCCCCGGCGACGATAAGATCAGGCCAACGCAGGAAAAGGATCACAGTCAGCGGGGAACGGAGCGCCATCCCGGGTGTTTGAGCAGGGCAGGGAACCGTCGGATGCACTATTCTCGGAGGCTGTGTCTGGCCGGGAGCAGGCAGATAGGACGGGGAAGGAGGGTGCTGAGTCAGAGGAAGAGAGGAAGGCTGAACCTAACGTGGGGGGAAAAATGCAATGAGGATGGTGGACCGTGAGTCATTTCAAAGGAGAATCGGTCGTATTTAGTGGCTGACTGGCAACAAAGGACGGGCGAGATGAGTCAGTGGTGACTTGCTCTCTTCGGCCCACAAGCCCTCCGCCTCGAGCTGTGAGCAGCACTAATGACAGGCTGCTGAGGCTGACAGAAGCCAATTCCCTCCGATGCTAAAGCGCACTTGGTTTCTGGCTCTCTCCGCTTCTCCTTCCGAAGGCCACGCTGAGCTCCTTTTGAATGGCAGCTCCTCTCTCGAGTGCACTTTTCTTTAAATAACTGAACCGGTGGTGAAGAGCTGAGGCTGGGGTCAGACTGAGCAGGACTCAATCTTACTACTGAGGTCCTGAGCAAGCTTTGTGTTGTCCTGAGCCTCGGTTTCCTTAGCTTCTCAACGTGGACAATAGGAGTTTTTCCTTTATGAGGGTGCTTGGAGGACTGAACCAGAGGATACGTGGACGGGGTCATCACGGTGCATGGCACCCCAGTCAGTGCTCAGAAAATGATGTTGATTGTTCCTATCAAAGTAGGATGAATTGTCTCACCCTGCAGTGGCCATAAGAAAAGAGGACTATTAAAGAAACAAAATCGATATCGATATCAATGTCTGCATCTCTGTTGTGAGAAGTAATTTTCCCCCCACTCTTTTAGGTTCTTGGCTGAGAACCCCATGTAATACAAGGCGGATTGGCAGGAGAAAACGAAACAGAACTTTAAGAGCATGTGTACTGCCTGTCTACCTGGGAAAGACCCAGGAAAACTGAGTGGCTCCCTGAAGTGGCCCAAGCCACCGCCTTAAATACCACCTCCAGCTAAAGGCAAAAGAAGATGGGGGCCTGGGGAGGCGACCAGGAAAAGCACAGTAAACAAGGGTAAGTTTGTTATGCAGATTGAAGTCCTTGCTTCTCTAGGGATAAGAGTTTCTAGAGATTTAGTGTCGTCCTTCTCTTCCTGGTACAGAGACGGAGACACTCTTGCACAAAGAGATTTCCCTTGTAGGTATGAATGGCCATCACAAAAGAATAACTTCTATTTGGTTTTCAGCTCTTCATCTATGTCTGCTGTTTCTTAAAAATAATCAGCCTAAAATAATTTTCATAGCAAGGAGGCACATTTGGGAATGGTACGTTCTGTTCCCCTTCACTATCTATCCGTCTGAGGCCTAGAAACAGGTAATACTGTTCAGGATTCTGCAGGAAGCTTGGCATTAGGATTGTGGATGAAGAAATAATCTTCTCAGCTCTGGACAAATTTTTTTCTTCTCTCGATAGCTACAATATTGGGGGAGTTTCTATTCTATTCTTTGTGCCAGAGATCATATCCCATTTCATGGATGGCTTTAGGTCAATAAGTAGGTCTATTTTTCGCTCTTCAAAAGGCTCCCAAACACAATTGATTTCAAACAAAAGTCACCACCCACTTCGCCTCCCTTTCATGCTCCTGACCATGAAAACGGTCCTGCACACACACAACTCCTGCCCCGCTCAGTGGGGAGGATGGCGATGTGAATCCTTAAACACAGACCTGAGCTAAATAGGCACAATTGTCTTGTCTGGCAAGGATGACAAAGGGAACACACCCTCTTTCATTCCGTTCTGAAGTCCGTGCTGGCTGATTCCTCAGCTGGCCAGTTCACAATGCAGTGTTTCAGAGAGTGGTTATTTAGTTTGAAAAAGCCTCTGAATTGACTAGGATGTCTTCATGTGGCATTTTTCTTGGGCTCCCTGGGTATGCCTGAGGCTTTCTTGTTAATCCGGGACCGATTCAGAGGTAAGCCGTTTACGGGGCCTTCACACCTGTCCTCACACCTGCCTCCACACTGTGCACACCCCCCAGGGCGGCTAGTGAGGCTGGACGGGTGTGCACAGCCCCTCGGGTTTCCTCTCCTCATCAGAGGCAGCCATAGGGCTGCGGCTCTCAAACTTGACCTCCTGGGACGAAACGTCTCCCATAGGATCAAACCGCGTGATTTCAGATACTTAACAGAAATCCCCAAATGCTGGAAAGGCCTCTCCTAAATCTCCTCCGTATCAAAATGGCAAAGCCCTGGGACTGCTCATCTCGGTTTTCAGGGACTTAGGCCCTCAGGTGAACTGGGGAAGAGCAGATTTCATTAATCCACCCCGTGTGCTTTCTTCAGAGCAGGACTCCAACCACCGAGGGCAAAACCATACCGCACACGTAGCCGCCCGGGCGAGGTTTCCAGTGGGCGGAGATGAGGACTTTGGAGAGGACGAGCCACACATCTTTTCATAAAGGCTGAAATGTTAAACTGCAAAAGAGGAAAAAAAAATCGTTTTGTTTCAGCTGGGTGCTAGCACTGGGTAATTATAGAGCAGAACGATTTGAGGATTTGGTTTCCTTCTCTAGAAAATTCCTGGAAAACTACTGAGTGTGGAGGCATGCTGTAGGCCAGTGTAGCATAGGGAGGCGCCTTACAGTGGTACTTCCTCTGGGACACCACGGTTTTGAGGTAACCTCGTGTGGTAGGCATTCCTGGTCTCCCCAGCCCCTTCCTTTAGGAGACCAGCCTACCTCACCCCCGCAGCTGCTGTGGGTGTTGGTGGCACAGCTGTCCTCTTCTCCACAGAAGGTCTCTCCTTGGTTGTTGCTGCCATTATGATAGGGAAAAGATAGGATCATATAGGCAGAGAGGGAAAGATCAGGACCTCAGGTCGCTGGGTGGGGGAAAACACAGATTTGGGAACAATGCTGGGAGCATCTGACCACAGGAAACCCCCTTGGGCGTAAGGTTCCTCTTAAGAATATAACAGACACCTCGTACTCCCCCTCAGGTTCCCCTCAGGCATTGGACAATCAAAATACCTAACTAAAATAAGTAAACCATAAAACTTATGTTACACGAGGGACAGTATGACCATAGTCTGACTCTTCACACAATGGAGTGGAGCCAGTCGGGAACGGACAACCCCAGCATTCAAGCCAATGAAGGTAGAACCCGGAAGGAATAAGGAGGGAGGTAAGGGCGGGGGCAAAACCTTACAAAACAGAGGCCGTTGTCTACTGTCAGGGGTATTCACCTTCGAATGCCCCTTCTCCATAAAGAGAGCTTTCATACTATTCTCCCTTTCTAATCTTATACTCTAATAAATTTTGCCCACTCCTCATTTTATTTTGTGTCTACCCCTTCTTTCTTCAAAGCGGTGAGACTATCAATCCCGGCTGTTGAGGTAAAAAAGTAACCTGCAGCAGCATGCCCAGTGATGATGGGTGATCAGACCCACCACCTCACCCCCTCCCACCAGGGAGCCCCTGGCAACAAATGACTGTCACTGAGGGTAAAAATCCCAGCTTCTCGGTAGGACAACCATGGTGCAGTTTCCTTCCCAGAGCTCGCTGTGGGATTGGCTGGGACTACGCTTCGTCTAAAACCACACTTTCGCTTAGACTTTTCGCCTGCCTTATCCTGTGTCCCTCATTTCCCTACGAGTTTCACCTGAGAGTGC
Organism: Panthera pardus; assembly: GCF_024362965.1. Taxonomy (NCBI): domain Eukaryota; kingdom Metazoa; phylum Chordata; class Mammalia; order Carnivora; family Felidae; genus Panthera; species Panthera pardus. The sequence goes on along the minus strand of NW_026526721.1, from coordinate 145,767,804 downwards.
TCCCTCATTAAATCCAGGCCTAAGAATCCCTGCCTCAGGCTCTGCATTTGCAGAACCCCACATAAGACACCTGGCTTATCCAGGAGGCAACCTGAGAGCTGACTGGCTTCTTTGTCAGAGGTCATGTGAAGCACCACCCTCCATTCTCTCTCCCACAAGGCCCTCTGCGTAGATTTCAGCTAAATTGTGGCCACATAGAGGCTCCTCATAGGTTGGCTCTCTGGGTTGCCTGAGTATGATCTTCTTCAGTAAAAAATAAAAGCAACAAACCTTCACTGCCTATGCACTAGATTTCAGTTGGACTTTTTCATAAGAATGCTTAGTCAGTATGGCACGGGATTCTTAGAATTTTTCTACTACTTAGAAAGTGACTCTCCTCCCCCAATATACTTCCACAATTATCTAACTACTCTAGAAAATTACAATTTTGATGTTCGCTCCATGCGTTTCAGTTCTTTCTGCCAAAATCATGTCTTTGAAACTCTTGAGTTTCCTCTTAGAACTCATTATCCTAGTTTCTGTAAGCGTATGAGAGCACCCTTTCCTTTCCAAAAAATCTATCCACACAAACGTTTCAAAAAATGAACACGTTTTATTTCGTTTCCTGTAAGGCTTTTAGTCCAAGTGGTTTAATTTAACACGAGTGAGAGGGAGCTTGAGTGCACGAGTGGAAAATCCTGGTGGAAATGTAAGCATTCAAGGGGCAGTGGCTTTCTCCAGTTTTATGCCTTCCGTATTATCCCATCGCTTGCTCAAAAGGAAATGTTTAGATTGGGCTCCTGCAGGAGCACACCCTGAGAGAAGAACTCATGCGCAAATGACTTATTAAGGAAGTCCTATGATGAGAAACAGTAAGGCAGTGGGAACAGAAGTGCAGGGAGGAGAAGTCAAACAGGTGACAGGAAGAGTCAAGTCCCACAGAGGGCAGCTTCATCTCAACGCTCAGGGGACCTCAGAGTTTTATATTTAGGGGTGAACAGGGCTGAGCTCCAGTCTCCTCACCCACCAGTCACTGATCGAGGGCTTCACAGCCAAGGGCAGAGTGGAAACTGACATTTCTGCTTTTTTTTTTGTACGTGGGCCAAACAGCTCCAGCAGCCTGAGTAGGTGTCCGACATCAGTCATAGGTTCCGTGTGTTCAAAGTCAACTGAATCAGAACCCGGGAGAGAGACACAGAGAAACAATAAAAGGACTCGAGGAGATCTGGGTGCAGGCATGAGAGAGTCCATCTCAGGGAGGAAAATATACAGAAAGGTAGGGTGTTTGGCCCAAGAAGATCTTAACTTGAGGCATTTAAGCCAAAGAATGTGCTCTGTGCTGCACGCCAGCTTCTGGATGTCCCAGCCCGCCCTGCTTGCTTTATGGTGACGATGGCCAAACTCCTTCCGGGTCTGGTGTCAGCTCTCAGTTAATCGGGTTTCTCTACGGTCAGTTGTGGGTGGACAAATCACACCTATTGTAGGCATGGAGACTTGTGACCGTGGTTGAGTGTCCCTGCGAGAGGCTGAAGATTCACGAAGCTGTGAACCAAAGGAACCAGGTCATTCCATCCTTAAATGTGCCGCTTTGGCATATTGATTCTTTTAAGCTGAAGGCACTTGAGAAACAGCAGAAAGAGGAAGGGCTCTCTGCCCTCACCTTTTCTACTGAAAAGCAGACATAGAATTTCCTGCGAGGAAGGCGCCCTTCCTGTACCAGGAAGATAAGAACACTCTTATCACCAGATCCTGGGCCAATACCAAAATGGGCCTGTACAAGCAAATTTACCAAAATAACCCTTCCCTTCCCTTAATTGCCCCCATATACTTCCTGGTCACCTCCCCACAATTTACTGCCCCAGCCTGAGCCCCTCTGTCTGGTGACATCCCCTCAACTTAACTGTTCTCAATGTAAAAAGAGCTATAAGCTTTTGAGTCTAATGGCTTCTTAAATTCTTCATTTTCCTTCTGAATGCTCCCCTGGACACATAAAATATTAAGTCAATTTGTAGGATATCCGGGGTGCCTGGGTGGCCCAGTCGGTTGGGCGTCCAGCTCTTGATTTCTTCAGCTCCGATCATGATCTCAAGGTTCGCGGCATCTGGCCCACATCACACGCTCTCTCCCTCTCTCAAAATACATAAATACACATTAAAAAATATATAAGATATCTGATTAAGTGTTTTTTAATGTTTACTTATTTTGAGAGAGAGATAGAGGGTGGGGCTGGGGGAGGGACGGAGAGAAAGGGAGAGAGAGAATCCCAAAAAGGCCTTGCGCGGAAGGCCCGATGCGGTGCTGGACCAGATTTAAATTCCAAATAATAAATTACTTGTCGGATAAATAGGTCCTAAATGTTGCGGCATGCAAATAATTATTTATTAATTAAGTATGTCCCGTGCAATACTTAGGACACAATCTTACAAAAACAATTTGTCTTTCATCTGAAAGGTAACTTTAACTGGGAGTCCTGTATTTTACCTGGCAACCTCAGGTCTAACACTTCCCATCGGGGCGGCTCACATGGGTGGTATGGCTTTGCCCTAAGTGGAATGAGTCCTGCTCTAAAGAAGGCAGATGGGGTGGAGATCTGCGCTCACCTGTTAGCAGCACAGCCCCACTGCCTCTCCCTTCTACATACTCAGAAGGCTGGGGGAGGAGAGAGTCCTTGGGGGCAGTCTTGTGGAGAGAGCATTCTGGGGAGCGAGGCTGTCTCCTTCCCTCCCCACAGAGGAGGGAGGGAGGTTTGTGCTTTTCTGTCTAAAGCAAGGATGCAAACCCTCCAGTGCACTTGCAAAGATTGGAGGTACACGCCCCACAAGGACAGGAGATGTTGGTTTTCAGGTTGGATAGAATCTCGCTGATGAGCCCCGTGCCCACTGAGCAGGGGAAAGGGAGTAGGGAGCAGAGGGCGGGGCTTCCACCATTTGGCAAAGACGAGCCCACGCAGCCAGGGGATGCTGCGCAAGGTAGCTGGGCTTGAGCTGGTGTTCTGATACACCCCCCTCGAGGGACGCGTGCTAGGCAAGGGGACATGGTAACAGCAGGGGCCATGCGGAATGGCACTGGGCAGAGGCGGGGGAGTTGTGGTAGGGTGGAGAGGGAGCTGGACTCCCCCACTTCAGGGGACTGTGGGGGAGGGAGGAGTCACAAGGTTCCGTGATAACCCACCCCTGTGCCAGCCAGCACTTGGAGCCCTAACACGCTCAGCTCCTGAGGGCTAGAAGGTGAAGGCCGGAGGGGCAGCCACAGCCAGCGGGAAGAGCGGACCTCAATGGCCAAGAAGGTGATGGAGTTTCTGTTCTCCCTGCCTCCTCTTGCTCCCTGTGTTCCTCCTTGGAAGAGGTGGAGCCTAGGACAGAGGGGGAGTGGCGTGTGTAAACCACACCCACACCCACACACTGTGTCTTCATTCAAAAGTCCAACTGGGCATGGGGGATGGAGAGCTTTGAATGGCACGTAAGATTGAAATTTAAAACTCGTCCAAACCAATTTTAATAATGAAACTTGACTAAGTACTTTGGAATCTCCCCAAGATGTTAAGAGAAAATGTGGATTTGATAAAGTGGGGATAAAAGCAGAGATAAGAAAAAAAACTCTTTTAGGCCTAACTCCAATGAGTATAAAAATGCTCCTAAACCAATGCCATCTAGCAAAGCAGAATCCTTAGGAGGGCAGATTCACCTGGTGGTGTGACAGCTGGGCCTCTGGGAGGGTAGAGCGTCGATGAGCGTGCTGGGCGAGCAGGGCAGGGAGAAGGGCACGCTTGCCAGGCTGGAGACACGCGGAGAGTTCTCCTTCTGGAAGGCACACTGCCAGGCCCAGCCTCATGCACTAACCAGGGAGGGGAAGATCTCCCTGAGACCACCCCTCAGACTGAGCCTGGGTCTGGCTTTGGAAGTGTGTGAATAACGGAACGGACATGGTTGACTTTTAAATGAGGGTTCTAGACAATAAAAGTGTAAGTTGGTAAACTGGACCAGTTATCCTTTAAACCATCTCTCTTTGGTACTGGAATAATCTCTGCTTATATTCAATACCACGGAGTATAGGCACATAAACATACATTCACGTAAACATGCCTTCAGTATGATGGATTCCATGATTGTCTTCCAGTTCGGTTTGTATTCTTACGAATAAAAGTTCCTCGGTGAAAACTCAGCCGACAGTTGTGCTGATGATGTACGAGGGAGGGTTGGACCCCGTTCACATTTCCACGCTTGCGTCTGCCCCGCAGGGTTTAGCCAGGTAAGAACTTGCATATGTCGGTGAAATGGGAGGCCTGACGCATGGGTTGCTGCTTGTCGCGGATCTGATAAAGAAGGGAGGGCTCATTTTTTCCATAGTCGATTCCAGCTGACAATCTTTGCTCTAAGCTCTACTTTCTTTGGTCCCTTTCACCATGTCAGACACAATGCGTTGCCTCTTTTTTTCCCCCGAAGAAGCTGCCAGAACTATTTTCCAGCTTGCTAATCCACGATTTTTAAAATGATGGATAATATACTCCCATCGATCTTGCAAATAGTAGTTTGCAATAACTAGCCCTTTCCCGTACACTGTAATCACTCAGGTCAAAATGGACGATCACAAGTGTGCAAAGTCTGAAGGAAAAGAGGCGCGATTTGAAAATCATAGTTGTACTGAGTGTCGAGGTTGAGCAGTTAGCAAAATTTTCTTTTTTTCCTGGCTGCCTTGTTAGGTCGGGTGATTTTTAGGAGAGGATTATTGTTAAATAACCTCTATTTCGTGTAGCGTGGTGCCCTCGAGAAAATTATTTAACCTCTTTGCAACTTAGTTGTATCCTGTTTAATGAGGATAATGATAGCATTTACCTCTTAGAGTCGTTAAGGTTAAATGGCCTTCTATAAATCTTTATCTAGGTACAAGTGTAAGTCTAGATGCAGATATAGTTACATCGATATAGGTAGAATCTTAGACCTGTTCCCAGCGCATAGGAAACTCTTTCTTTTTTTAATGTCTGTTTATTTTTGAGAGAGATAGAATGGGTGTAAGTAGGGGGGGGTGCAGAAAGAGAGGGGGACAGAGGATCCAAAGCGGGCTCCATGCTGACCGCAGAGAGCCGGATATGGGGCTCAAACTCCCAAACCATGAGATCATGACCTGAGCTGAAGTTGGAAGTTTAACCAACTGAGCCACCCAGGTGCCCTCCTACGCAACTTTTAATAAATAGTATTTTTGGTAGGACTGCTTCCATGACTATTATTGTTTTCAGTTTTCAAGATAGTTAGAGGGCCTTATGGCGTAGTAGTACGAGCACACACAAGTTTTAGAGAAAGTGAATTCTGAAGCTAAGGCTCTGTGCCACTTACTGCGAGACCTTGGGTGAGGTAAAGGAGCCCAGGAGTTGTATCGCCAGATGGGTGAAACAATACTCCCCGTACAGGATCTTTGAGAAGGAAAGTGAGGACTGAATAAGATGATGTATACAAGGTATACAATGCAGGTCTCAGTACATGTCAGCTTCTTCTTCCATTTTTAGAGGGCCAGTAAGAGACACTGGGTTTTGCATCTTTACAGCTGTTTCTTTGTCCTTGACGCATTTCACTCTCCTCCTCCCCTGTTTTGATAAAATGAGATCAAATCCATGATTCCCTTGGACCCCATCCTACCTAATTCTTCTGGGGAAGGATTAACATATCACTAACCCTCCAATCATGGAGTTGGAGTGACCATCTTTGCTCTCCGGACCACTGAGTCTGGCTAATTAATTTCAGTGAACATTATGTGCCCAGGTAAACATGTGGGGGTGACTCTCAGAACCTTGTCCTGGAATAGGGTAGTCCCAGCCACCGCCTCATCCGGCCCCACATGGTTTGAACTCAGGGGCCTCCCCGACCTTAGGAAGCACATGTGACACCTGCTAAGTAAGCTCAGCCATAGAGCCACCTTCTCTGCTGGAGGAGTCCTGAGCATATGAAGGGGGATCAGATGACCTCGGTGGGTCTTTCACCATGGCTCCACACTGGAATCACCCTGGGAGATTCGAAAAATTCCTGTGCCCAGGCTGCGTGCCAGAACAATTAAATCAGAGTTAAAAAAAAAAAAAATCCATGTGCTTTTGATGTGCAGTTAAGACTGAGAACAACCATCATAGGCAACTCCACTCAGACCTTCACATGCCAGGGGAATGCTTTTGTAGATAACATGACCATTACTTCTCAAATATAATGGAACTTCATAATTCTAGTTAACACGCACTACCATGTACTGGCTTTTTGTGCCACTCAAGTATTTTTAAATTCTAACAAATTTTATGGTGGCATTAGTTTTCATAGAATAAGAATGCATGCCTTTTAAACGCATAATTCGATGACTTTCAACAAATACATCTACACACTGAACACTTGGCAGAATATGCCACCCCCAAATTTGTCACTTTGGTCCAAGTGTTATTTTGAGTTAGAGGCACTTGAAAAACGGCAAATACAAGAAAAACACCCTAATCTTCTTTCTGTGTCTTAAAAGCAAGAGATGAGATTCCCACGTGAGAGGTGTTCTCCCAGCTCCAGAAGCAAAGTAAATTTTTCTTACCAAGATGAGATGTGGAGGCCTAGAGAATTCTATACAAACAGACATTGTTAAAATTACTCTTCTCTTCCTCTGGCCTCCCCACATAGTTGAGTTGCTTTTCCATAATTGCTTCTCTTTGTTCAACCTACTGTAAAAGCCTACAGATTTTGCCACTTCTTTGGGTCTTCGTTCCTTGTGAGGGTTCCCGTGTCAGGTAAAGCTTCTCTAAATTTGTATGCTTTTCTCCTGTTAATCTGTCTTATGTCAATTTAATTCTCATGTCTAACTGAAAAACCCTAAGGTGGTAGGTAGAGGTAATGAGTTGCCTCCCTTACAATGCAGATGTAACTACCACCACAATCAAGACATAGGACGTTTCCAGAAAGTTCTCTTGTGCCCTCCTTTGGAGTCAACCCTCCTGCTCTTCCAACCCTCTGTCTCAGGAAGCCAATGATTTGCTTCTTGTCGTCATAGATTAGTTTTGGGATTATACTCTATGCACTCTTTCGTGTCTGGCTTTTTTTGCACGAATAACGTGCTTGAGATTCATCCATGTTGTTGTATGTATCAATAGTTCATTCTTTTTATTGCTAAGCAGTAATCCGGTCTTTGAATATACTACCACTTGTCTATCCATTCACCTAATTCTGGTACCGATTTTTCTGGTACTTCTTTCTGCATTTTTTTCTCCTATAGCTAGTTTATAGTGAAAACAGGGAAGATGATATTTCACCAGAACCCCGATTTTTCTATGAATTCCTGGGTTGGGTTCACGTAACATACTTAGTAGTGATTGGGCACCTAGTCAAATTGTTCTTCCTGACATAAAATGGAAATACCCAGCCATACCATCTGTTTTCCTAAGCTCCCAGAGCTGTTGGTTTATGTGAACTCATAGACACTGCTCACCCCAGGCGGTTTCATTGATTCTGGGTTGCTATCTATTGCATTATAGTCAAGCTCAGTTATTCACTCAAAGCTTAAGTGACTCATTTAATAATCTTTCTTTGGCTACCTACACTTAACTTTTGTGTTTTAGGATATCATAATGAAATGGATAAGTTCAGCTAAGTAGCTGATTCATAAAGCCCTTAAAACATCACCAAGCTGCCAGTTATTCCCCAGAGTTATTTTGTAAAGCAAGCTCGTCACACACACACACACACACACACACACACACACACACTAGATGTGTACGTAGGAAATATATCTTAGATGTATACATGTCTATATGTATCCTTTTCACTTTATATTAGAAAATAAAGACTATGCTATGCCAATAAAGCCTCTTGTAACTACTTTTTACTGGCTGCATACTAATTGTTTGTGTGGATGTACCATAATTAAGTTAATTATTTCCCTATAATTAAAATTTTAGGTTGTTTCCAATTTCTTCTCTACTATAAAAATACTTCAAAGACCATGTGTGGACACGTACCATTTTCTATATTGCCTTCTTTGTCTTCTTAACCACTGGTTTTTGAGTTTTTAAAAAAGCATTTCATGCCATGACCTTGAATTTTCTTCCTTTCCCTCCACAGTGAATAGATGTCTGTGGTCGGTCACTGATACAAATATTCATTTCTAGGAAGGTTCCTGGTGTCTAGGAACTCTGAAGAAAGTCCATTGGCCTTTCAGTGCTCTTGGATTTAATGTTACAAAGACCATTACTTTTCAAATTTCTTAGCAAGCCCTCTGCCATTAACCTGAAGCTCATCAATGCTAAGGGTAATATCCCATATCACAAATATCAATGTTGTCTAAGGGAGTTCTAGTTCAGGTCATAGTACAATAAGATGTGGAACTGGGTGCTGGGAAAAAAATCAACATTCTAGAAAAATCCACAAGGATATTCAATAAAAAGTGATTTTTCATTCTATAAAATTCCAAAGATCTGACCATTTTGTTTGTAGTAGGTGAATTTATTTTACCCATATTTAGAAGTCCAGTATTTGTTTTATAGTATTAAGCAAACAGGAAACTGAAAACAATGCATAGGATATTTGTGCTCCTTGTTTTAGCTGATCATGAGCAGACCTCTCCAATGATAATATAAATTTGTTCACAAGTCTTGTTCAGTTGCCTCTAGCAGAGTGTTTCTGAGGGCCTTGGGCAGGTGGAGACAATAACTGTCACAAATGAATTTGCCTACTATGTTTATGGTCTAGGAAACATTCTCTGGCATTGGTCAAGGTAAAATAGCATTTTTTTTCTAATCTAATAAATTATCATTTATTCTTATATCCTTCCCTTTTTTGTCACACTCTGCTGGGATGAATCATTTCTGTGGAGATGAGGAGAAATGTGGGGCTAGGGGCTAGGAAACCACTAGAAATATTTATTCTCTTGGCTTGTAATTATTTATATATTATGAAATGTAAGGAGATTAACATGTTTCCCAGACCCAAAGGATGTCCCTTGGAGACCTGGAGGGTGGGAAATTCCTTCCAGGAAACTGCTAGAGAAGGCAATTCCCTAATTCTGCGTATAAACTGACATAAATCCTAGGTTCCTCCTCAAGGAGTAAGTACATGGGTAGAATAGACCCAAAGAAACAAAGCAAAGCCTCTCAGGCCTGGACGCAGTATAAATCCCTGAGTCCCAGATCAATCACGAGTGAGTCAGACCCCAAAAACACAATGAAGTCTTTGAAAAGTCAGCCGACGCTGAAACCGCCATACACAGAAGGTGAGGAAGAACCTGCAGTCTAAACCTGAGTTGGATTGCTTTGCTATAACATCTGTAGCACACCCCTTCCGCTGTCCCCTGAAAATATGAATAGGGCCCACAGTCTTAAACATAACATTCAAAATGTCCAGATATGATCCAATCCAAAATGACTCCACAAAAATGGGCCAGAAAGATTTGCCAAACTTTAAAGAAGACGATCAGATGTCAAACATAAAATTACCCAGAAATTAGAATCATCAGACTTTCAAACAGTTATAACCATACTCAGTGAGGTAAAGCCAAACACACTCGAAATGAGTGGAAAGAAAAAAGATCTCAGCATAAAATAAGAAGCTATACAAAGAAGCTAACATAAAGTTGTGACGTGAAAGGCATAGTATTTGAAATTAAAAACATTCACCTGGGGCGCCTGGGGGGCTCAGTCAGTTGAGCATCCGACTTCAGCTCAGGTCATGATCTCGCGGTCTGTGAGTTTGAGCCCCGCGTCGGGCTCTGTGCTGACAGCTCAGAGCCTGGAGCTTGCTTCGGATTCTGTGTCTCCCTCGCTCTCTGCCCCTCCCCCACTCATGCTCTGTCTCTCTCTCTCTCTGTCAAAAATAAACGTTAAAAAAAGTTTTTTAATTAAAAATTTAAAAAAAGAATGTCCTTCAAAAATGGAGGCAAAATAAAGACATTTTCAAATGAAGAAGAGGAGAATTTGTTGCCAGAGACTTGGCCCTAGGAATGCTAGAAGAAGTTCTTTAGATGAAAAGGAAATGATACAGAGGGAAGCTTGGAATTTCAGGAATGAAAGAAGAGCAACAAAAATAGTAAATATCTGGGGAAATATAAGACTATTTTTGTCTCCTTAATTATCGACAGCAAATGTTACAACATCTGGTTTAGGTACAAGGTATATGGATGCAATACATACATATGACTACTATAGCATAGAAGAGAGAGGATAAAGTGAACTTTATGTTGTAAAGATTATTTTATGGAGGTTGTTAAATATTAATACTAAATTCACTGTGAGAAAATATGTATGTACACTTTAATCTTTAGTCAACTGTAACAAAAAATAATGCAAAGAGGTGTAGCTGAAGAGCAAATAGATGAATAAAAGTGTGCATTAAAATATGTCAATAATCTCTTTAAAAGGCAGGAAAACGGAAACAGAGATACAAAAAACATAAGGGACAAACAGAAAATAATAATAAAAATGTAGCTCCAAATCAAACCCTATCAATAATCACATTAACCACAAATGGTCTAAGCACATTGAATAGATAATAATTGTCAGATTGGACAAGCAAAAAGCCAACAGAAAATGAAGACCCAGCTTTTAGCTATGCACGAGTGTCCTACTGCAAATAGGATGATATGAAATCGGTTAAAAGTAAATCATGGAAAAAATATACTATGAAAATATTAATAAAAAGAAAGCTAGAGTGACTGTATTAATATCAAACATCATAGACTTCACAACCAGAAAAATTACTAGGGATAAAGAGGGACATTACGTGATGATACAATGACAAATCTACTAAAAAGAAGCAACCCTAAATACATACGTCCTTAAAATCAGAGCTTCAAAACACATGAGACAAAAACGAATGGAACTGAGATGAAAAGCAGACAAATCCATACAAACCACTGAGAGGTCACCCTGAAGGACTTCAACTTGACCTCAATTACAGGTGAGCTATAGCACACGTGAAAAGATCTTAACATCGCTAGTAATTTAAGAAATGAAAATGAAAATCATGGGATACCACCATACACTTATATAAATTTCTAAAATTAAAAAAAAAAATAGGACTGACAATATTATCAAGTATAAGGTGCCGGTAAGGATACGGAGCACCTGAAATCCTAAGACATTGCTGGTAGGAATGAAAAGTCGTGCAGCCACTTTAGAAAGTAGTTTGGTTGGCAGTTTCTTATAAGGCAAACTTATCTTTACATTTGACCTGAAAATCTGCGCCCCACCCCCTGCAAATCTGCGAATGAATGATCATAGCAGTTTTGTTCAAACTTTACAAAACTTGGGAACAACCCGGATGCACTTCAGCTGGTGAATGGGTAAACAAATGTGGTCTAATCATATTCAGCAGTAAGAAGGAGCAAAATACTGAAGCAATCACCGGTGTCGATGAATCTTGAATATATTATGCAAAGTGGAAAAAGCCTGACAAAAGGCTACATACAATCTCATTTATGTGATATTCCAGGGTAAACCTACAGGACCAGAGAACAAATTATTAGTTGCTAGGGATTAAAGGAGGGGAGGGTTTGCGTATAGAGGAGAAGCGTGGAGGAATATTTGGAGGTAATGAAGCTCTTCTGAACCTGAGTGTCTTGATGTTTATACAACTCTAGGTATTTGTCAAAACCCACAGAACGGTATGTTCCACAAAAAGTGAATTTAACTGTGTGCAAATTTAAAACATTTCTGCTGCCCTCAACCATACCCCCAGCCTTCCTCTCCACCCATGTTTTCTTGCGAATCCTATGTAAGCAGGAAACTGGGACAGGGACAGGAAGAGTTGTTGAAGTCATGCATGAGTCACTGGCCTCATCACACAACTGCTGTGTGTTCGCATACCCGCAGGACACTTTATTAGGGCGATGTGCAGCTGAAAGTCTGTCTGCAGCCCATTTGCTGATTTTGCTATCCTGTGTTATTTTGAGGAAGCAGAAAAGAGAGTTAGAGGTTGCAGGGTGAAGAGAGAGGGCAGCCACAGAATGTCCTGCAACTCTACTTTTGATGCGACAAGGAGAAATGAGTTGGCCATGAGCATGGCTGAATTGTTTTTCTGCTACTCATGCACATGAAGGAATACTGGCCAGATAAGAATATCCTAGTAGAAAGAGGCTATGTGTACTGGCTATATGAAAGAGACTTTGAACAAGAAGAAGAAGTAAGTAACAATCCAATGGTTTCTAGCTCCTATCAACTGGCAATACAATGGCAGGGTGACAAAAATCAATTAATCAGAGGTGCACGGATGAAGGAAAGTCAAGGGATTTATTCTATTTGTCTAGGTACCTATAAAACACCCAAGTCAAGAAGCTCTATAGGCAATTACCATCTAGATTTTGGATTTTAAGAAGGATTGGGCAAGAGCAGAGATGAAGGATGACTAAACTTTCAGCACCATGCCACTATGGCAGCCTTCAGACAGGAGTGAGCCTCCCTCAGCCACACTGATCTTAATCCTTTCCGGGTTCCCCTCCTCCACCTTGGTCCCTCTTAGTGCCGGATGAGAAAACTCAGAAGGCTGGTCAAGGGGCTGGGACACAAGATACTTGTATCACAACTCTCCTTTCCTCATAGTTCTATCTACGCCCACATTTTTTTGTTTTTTCAACTGCTCCCTGGCATAGGGAGGACTTGTAGTCCAGGATCTAGTCCCAGATTTAGCAAGTGTTTCTTAGGGCAAAGGTCGTTACAGGATTGATTTGACCTTGGGAGTAGTTGGGAGGCAATGTCAGGTATCCAAACCAGATGTGCTTTGACTTTTAGGATCCAGGATAACACACTGATGACATTAGTTTATCCAGCAAATCCCAATTTTGAAAGCAAGAATTAAAGTGCACGGAGTGCCCACAACGTGCCAGGACTAGGTTAGCTCTGGATCCACTCTGGCTTGTAGAAGTCCCACAAGGACAAAAAGAAAGGATTATGATAAGGTGAAAACTTAGAAAGGTAAAGCAACTATTAAATGTTATATATCTAGTAATATTAATTCTATTTATTTATTTATTTTAAATATAATTTATTGTCAAGTTGGCTAACATACAGTGTATACAGTGTGCTCTTGGCTTCGGGGGTAGATTCCCATGATTCATCGCTTACATACAACACCCAGTGCTCATCCCAACAAGTGCCCTCTTCGATGCCCATCACCCATTTTGCCCTCCTCCCTGGCCACCCCCCCAACAAGCCTCAGTTTGTTCTCTGCATTTAAGAGTCTCTTATGGTTTGTCTTCCTCTCTGTTTGAAACGAATTTTCTCCCCTTTCCTTCCCCCATGGTCTTCTGTTAAGTTAATTCTGGGATTCTTTCTTACTTTACAAAATATGCTCTTTCTGTTTCTCTACCGAGTAACACGACTGAAGCCTCAGGTCTCCTTTATTAATCTGTTTCAAACATTTACTTTCCTCTACTGACCGCCTCTGATCTGGCTCTCTCCGGCCTTTCACCTGATTTCTTGGCCGAGGGAAGCTGAGGGTGCCGAGGCTTTCCTAAAGGTCTGGGTATGAAGGGTCTCACCAAATGCCAAGACAGTTTGTGTTTGTTCGGCTGGGCAGCAGATAGAGTAAATGTTTTGCACTTACGGAATAATATGCACCTTAAACATATGTGAATGGGTTTCCCCCAGGAAGAGAAGCTGAGTAAATAACTAATTCTCACCTGCCATCTCTCATTAACTTTGGGGTAGCCACCATGCCCTCACAATTCACAATTCCATCGCTCAGTTTCTGTGCCCAAGGATTACTTTTTCTGCACACACCTGGGACTCTTTGCCCAAGGCTCTCTTTGGTGGTGGGAGCAAACTCAGCCTGCGCTGCAAGAGGCTGGAAGCACTGAAGATTTCATGCCCTCCTAGTAAGCCCCGTACCGATTATGGACCAAGGTTGGAGGATAAATATCCCAAGTGCTTCTTCGCTTGGATGAGACACTCTGAAACGTCTGTGACAAGTCTCCCAGAGGAACCCCAGGGGAATGAGCCCCATTAACTCACAGCAATATTGAGCTGATTAATGCATCTTCTGTTAGTTTCTTTTGCTTGCCTTTCTTGCTTCCCTACTCCACGACCGATGCTTTCTGGGATCACCACCTGAATAAATTACATGCAGCCAATCCTTGTCTCACGGTATGCTTAGTGAGAATCCCCCTAAAGACACATTTAAAAGAATGGTGGCATTTCTCACACTCCTATGTTCTCTGCTTACGGTTGAAACCATGTATGTTAAATATACATACAATGGGGACTACTGTCTAAGCAGAATCTCGTCTTAGATGCAAGTCATGTTTCTCTCCTGAAAACGTCATCTTCCTTACTTTCTAGACACATAAAGCCATGTACATGGCCGCGCCCATATGGTACAAATTCCCCTCTGCTTTTGTTCTTTAATGCTTTTGGGGTTAATAACCTCCGTTGGTTCACCTGATTCCAGGGAACTCTTTCCAATTGTTTGAAATGGTTCAATGGGGGAACTGTGTGCTCTCTCCTTCCTCCCATTATGCTATTGCTAAATGGACCTAACAGAGCCACAGACTTGGGCTGATTGTCGCTGAGCATTCGGAACTGAAGCAGACGGGCGGTGGTGGGTATGAGTGAGAAGTGATGTGGTATCCCTCTCTAGGGAAGGAAATGACTGGATATAGTTGAGTCTACCTTTCTGTGGGTGCAGGGCTCCACCTCGTGAACCATGAGATCATGACCTGAGCCAAAATCGAGAGTTGGACCCTTTTAGCCTTGTAAGACTCATTTGGAACTTGTGAAACTCAAGAACGGGAAGAGCATAAATTTGTGTCCTCTAAAGCCACTACATTTGTGGTCATCTGTTATAGCGGCAATAGGAAATAGTGAATGCAAGGTCCCAAAACTGCCGAAGCAGCTTGACAAGTTGTACCAGACGGTTGATGAACTGTCACGTGACTCGTGTGGAGATGTTGTTTTTGCTCTTGCCCCTAGTTCCAATTTGTACATTTCTGTCACTGGCGAAGGCTTATGGTGGGTATTCACAGATATGGCCAACAACATGACAGAGGCTGGACTGGTTGGCTAAGGGAGAAGAGATGATAAGGCTCATGCCTAAAGGCGAAAGAGGTCCCACTTCTGGTCCATGCAAAACAGCGATGGACCATGTGGCAGCTCACCTGGTCATGGCCACGGAACCCCAGGTGCTGAGGTGGGAAAGCAGACAACCCAGCTCTGAGGCGTTAGTTTTAGGAACCCAGCAGAAGGTGTCTGGCATGATTCAAAGTTCCTCTGCAGTCATCCTTTGCCGGCAATTTTTAGATTTCTAAATATGAATGAGTTCCATATGAAAGCTAGATTTCATTGGGTGGGCACGGAGGGTAGGAGGGTGGATGCAATTTGGCTGACTCTCTCCAACCTATTTTAGACTCCATTATTTCTCCGAACTCCTCTTCGAAGCACGAGTGGTAGCCACCGCATTGCCAGAGAGTTTGCTGTGTGCCAGGAACCTTATATATTATCTAAATCAATGCAATAATTCTGTGAGGGGAATGTCATGGAGCCCTGTTTCTAGATAACTCAGGCTCAAACAGCTTAAGCACACGTCTGGATTACACAGCTCGAACGTAGTCGAGCTGAGATTCAAACCTGGGTCTTTGGGACATGAAAGTCTGACCTTGACTGACACGCCACACTGCCTCTCCCAGCTCAGGTATCCTGAAATGGCAGGCGTGCTCTGCCTTTTCCTCTAGTTCTTTTTCTTCTGCCCCAAATCCCACCCTTCTATGAGCACTGGAGACCCCTAAGGCGGGGGGATCAGAGGGCATAGGCACACTTTGTGCTCATCCAAATCGTCCCATTTCTTCCTCCTTCATGCACAGACCATTTACACGCCGTTAAGAGAGTTCCGCGCAAGTAGAACGAGGAGCTATTTTATTTCAAACCGTCCTCAGTCACAGCTGTGAATAATAACAGCTAACACGTCTACGGCCACCACCAAAACCAGCCAATAACGCGCATGAATCACGGTGTGTAAATTTTTGCACAGCTCATTCGTACATGGGCTTTTTGTTGTCACAGCAGCTCTTAAGGCAGGTAATGCCATCGCCTTTTATAGAGAAGAACACCAGGGCTCAAAGAGGTCATACAAAC
Source organism: Panthera pardus (assembly GCF_024362965.1). Lineage (NCBI taxonomy): Eukaryota > Metazoa > Chordata > Mammalia > Carnivora > Felidae > Panthera > Panthera pardus. Next base: position 145,751,759 of record NW_026526721.1, on the reverse strand, counting down.
AGAAAGTCCCCCGATCACTTCATTCCAAATCCACCTCCCAGTCAATCAGTGAGAATCTGTTGAGCATCACAAAGCATCCTCAGCGTGTTTGAAGCCTTGGTCACCACTGCCTGGGTCGGCCTTTGATGGTGTTAGGGTGGTTTTGTACCCATTCGGTTGGCTGCTTTTAGCCAGAAATTGTCACTTTCGTGTGGTGACAGTTCACAGTCGCCTCTGCCTTCACGGGAAATCGATGTCCTTTCAGAATTCTTCTTCCACCTGAAGAACAGAGCAGCCTCTCTTTCAGCTCCGCTGCCCCCGTTTGCATTAGGGCACCAGGCTGCATCGAATGCGGGCGGGCTGTTTTATCCATTCATTCAATAAATGTTTATCAAGGATTTACGATGCCCTGGGCACTTTATTAGGTGATGAGAATGTAAAGATGAGCAAGACAAACATGGAACTAACAACGTAGTAGGAGAGAAAGGCAGCTAAATTATCAAAGGACATAAAGGGTTGGGTCTGCTCTCCAGCTGCCCAGCTGAGCACAGCTATTGGAAACGATACCTGGGATCTCATTTATGGGTATGACTGAGTGACAACATGGGAGAGGTCAATGCCATTAAAAGAAGAGTTTATTACTTACAGTTTCCAGGAGGAGGGGATATGGTATGTCACGAAGGGCCACACGGGGAAGGAGCAGGGTCAGTCGGCAGGCAGAGGGAGCGAGCGTAGGTGAGAATCTTTAATACTATGGCCGTGAAAAGTCATGAGGTGGGGGCATCCTCTAAGTGGGTAGGAGCAAAATGCAATATTGGGGTTTGGCGTGAGAGGGTTCATAATATGTTATCTATGTAATCTGCAATAACACAGGGGTCATACGGATGTAAACAGCTTCAGCCATTAGCTTGGTCCATGCTTGGAAGATGTCAAAACATCAATTACGGAAAATCAGGACTTACTATTACAGCAGGGTTGATCAGCAGGCCCCCTGAAGGTATTTGAGAAATGGGTGCCATGGTCGTACCGCCACTGAGAGTTTGGGGTTACTATACAACCACAGCTGACCAATAGAGTAACCTCGATAGTTGCAAAGAATTGACCTTCACAAGAAAATGGTCCAGGAAAATTAATGCCTTGACTTCACTCTCTTCTCTCCCTTCAAGAGCCTTCCAGAGGCTAGAAGGCAAAAAAAAAAAAAAAAAAAAAGACCATTAATGTAGTCCATATAGATTAGTCCCCTGGGGCAGAAAATAGGGCAGTGCAGGGGGAAACTATTGAGCTCAGAGACCAAAAAGATAAGCAAAAGTGAGCTGTGAAGGGAGTAAGTTCTAGGCCAACAGTGCAGCACGTGCAAAGGCCCTTGGGTGGAAGGCAGCATGCTGTCTTGGGAGAATGGGCTGGTGTGACAGGAAGACAGAGAACAACGGTGAGACGGGTCAATAACAAGAGTGGAGAGGTAGGTAAGGACGTTTCCTGGCACCTCCTTATAGGCCGTGTGAATTATTTTGCCCACTATCTTAAAAGGGTTCTCAGCCAGGATAGTGGATGACATCATTTTCTCTATGTTTTTAAAACAGCCACTCCGGTTGCTGGACTGATAATGGATGGGAGGGAGGGGAGAAAACATGAGGAGGCCAGCTAGGAGGCCCTTGAAGCGTACGTGCTGGGCTGTAGCTGCTCAGCCAGGCATCTGTGGGCATCAGCTCCCTGTGGCATAAAGGAATCCCGAGAGCCAGGGAGGGGCCGTTGGACAAAGCCAGGACAGGGCTGCCAAGAACCATCTCACGCAGCAGGGCAGAAGCTGGTTGGCCCCCGTGGCCTGGACAAGGAAGCAGTCTTCTCCAGCTGGAAAGACTTGAGTCAAGGTGTTTCTGTGTCAAACAGTTTCACAGAAAGTCACCACGTAACCAGGAGGAATGCTGTGTCTCTGGGAAGCGCACCTGCTCCCAGGGACCCCACAGGGAGGACTTGGCTTTCCTTCCTGGGCTTGTTTGAAGGATGCTTTTCATTCGGTCTTTCTCCTGGGCTCCTGGGAGGAACGCAGAGCAGAGGGAAGTTTCCGGAAGCCTAGAGATGAAACACACAGGACACATTCCTTCACCTCCCCCCATCCCCATCCCCAGTCGCTGCTGCTGTCTCATTGCTCCCTGATGGGATGTCATGGGCCCTCTGGTAATTGTCTGACCACTGACCCCAGGGAGGGAGGGCAGAAGCAGAGAAACGTGCTTGCACCCGACCCCTCACTTCCCTGTTTCTCTCTCCTGGCACCTTTTGGGCACCTCACTCTCCTCACCTTTCCTCTTTTCTCTTTCTTCCCTGCTCTGTTTGCCTCCAAAGTGATAACCCATTTCTCTCCAATTTCCTGACCGCGATACTCATTTCTGTCAGGCCCGAGAGAGGACCAAATTAATGCAATCCTTTGTCAATAAAGAAAGGACATTTGTTAAATGGAAATCGTGCTTAAAGACAACAGAGAGCATCCCTCAAGGCCAAGCGTTCGGAAGAACAAAGGAATTACTCTGAGGAATGTTTAGAGTGGGGGGATTTGTATCAGGCATCAATATGTTCTGTCTGTAGAGACTCCCTGCTTCATGGGACAGACGGAAGAAGCAGAATTTGCAGGTGAAGCGCCCGGAGTCTGGAGCCAGATGGATCTTGCCTGTGCCATGGACTAACTGTGTGGCCTTGGGAAGGTTACTCAACCTCTCTGCCTCCACTTCCTCATCCACAAAATGGGAAGATTTATAAAATCTGCTTATATCACTTTATCATAATAAGTGAATATCATGTTCAAAATAATGGGAGGAATATAGCAAGCATTTATAAATATTTGTTGCTATTATTAGCCTAAAATGACGTCAGTAACATAAATTTGCGCACAGCAAAAAGTTAATCTCACTTTATGAATTACAAGACTCGGGAGGTTCCTTTCAGAAATAAATAGCATTTTTTTTTAATTTTTTTTTTAACGTTTATTTATTTTTGAGACCGAGAGAGATACAGCATGAACGGGGGAGGGGCAGAGAGAGAGGGAGACACAGAATCGGAAACTGGCTCCAGGCTCTGAGCCATCAGCCCAGAGCCCGACGCGGGGCTCGAACTCACGGACCGCGAGATCGTGACCTGAGCTGAAGTCGGACGCTTAACCGACTGAGCCACCCAGGCGCCCCTGTTATTTTTTTCAGGTCACACATTCAAAAGAAAGATTTATAGTTGGGGTAAAATAGAAGCCCCAAATAAGAATGGAAATCCTACCATTGTTCCATATAACAGTCGAAAGGTTGGAAATGAAATAGAAATAATGATGGCAATAATGACAATTTACTTAAACAGAACAAGTAGCTCCCCTCCCCCCCGCCCCCCGGCCACTGTCACTGAACATTTCATCTTTCTGGTCACCTCCTGAAATCGTCTCCAGAATCATAAAATGTGTATCTTCTTGGCTACTATAGCTTCAGTCGCCATCCTGCCTAGAAATATTGCCTTTCAGGAGTGATTTAGTTATTTAGAGAGTAGCTTGAAATACAGCACAGGTGATAGGAATCTTTAAGGGCACAGTCTGGGTCTTGTTCATCTAGATGTTTTCTGAGCCCATCACAGAAGCTTGTTATACAATACTGTTAGATGGATATTCAATATTCTGCGGCTGGTGAGTGAATGACAACTAAAATATTAAATGAATACGAATACTTGGGGGCAGTATACTTAGCAAACACACACACACACACACACACACACACACACACACACACAGAGTGATAGCTAGTGATTATTAGATGCAATTGCTATGTTAAGGACTGTACCTTCACTACAACCAGGTAGGTAATATCTCATCCCCATTGTATAGATGAGGAAACTGAGTTTATAGAAGTTAAATAAGTTCTCATTAAAGTCAGAAGAATTGAACCATGGGGTGCCTGGGTGTCTCAGTCGGTTAAGTGTCTGACTTCAGCTCAGATCATGATCTCACCATTCGTGAGTTTGAGCCCCATGTCAGGCTCTGTGCTGATGGCTCAGAGCCTGGAGCCTGCTTCGGATTCTGTGTCTCCCTCTCTCTGCCCCTCCCCTGCTCATGCTTTGTCTTTCTCTGTCTCTCAAAAATAAATAAACATTGAAAAAAAATTTTTTTTAAAAAGTCATAAGAATTGAGCCAAAATTTCACACCCAAATCACCTCCAACGTTTGACAATTACATTATAAAATGAGGGGTGCCTGGCTGGCTCAGTTGGCAGAGTGTGAGGCTGTTGATCTCTGGGTCATGAGTTAGAGCCCCACATTGAGTGTGGAGCTACTTAAAAAAATAATAAAATTTACAGAAATAAATAAGGGTGCCTGGGTGGCTCAGTCGGTTAAGTGTTCCACTTTGGCTTGGGTCATGACCTCACAGTTCATGAGTTCTAGCCCCGTGTCAGGCTCTGTGCTGACAGCTCAGAGCCTGGAGCCTGCTTTGGATTCTGTGCTTGCCTCTCTCTCTGCCTCTCCCCCAAGTCATTCTCTCTCTCTCTTTCTCTCAAAAATAAACATTTAAATCAATCAATCAATCAAAATGGAAGGAGGGTGATTTTTATTTATTTATTTTAGTTTATTTATTTTGAGAGAGACAGAGAAAGCCAGCAGGGGACAGACAGAGAGGGAGGGAGGGAGAGGGAGAATTCCAAGCAGGCGCTGCCCTGACAGCCCTGATGCTGGGCTGGAACTCACGAACTGTGAGAACACGATCTGAGCGGAAACCAGGAGTCAGACGCTTAGCGGACTGAGCCACTCAAGTGCCCCAGGGGGGTGATTTTTAAGTGAAGTGTTGCTAAAGTTACCTGAGAACACATCTAAGTGTATCTTTGGTAAAAGACGTTTTGTAACAGTATATGGATTAGCTATTGCTGCTTAACAAAGCCCTTCAAAACTCAGTGACTTTAAGAAGAGGTAATTTTTTTTTTATTATTCCTGCATTTGTGGGTCAGCCAGGGTTTTAGGTGGGGCTGGGATGGACAGTTCTACTTTGCCCTGTGGGTGTGCAGCTGCCTGGACGGTTAAGCCTCAGGCTGCCGTGGCTGGGGTCGCTATGCTGCACGTGGATCTCATCTTCCTCGGGGGCACAAGCAGCCAGACCATGCTCCCTTCTCCTGGCGACAGCACACCTGCTGAGGGGAAAGACTTACTGGGCAAGTCCCTGTCTGTGTCACATTAGGCAAGTTACCTGGCCAGACTCAAAGTCAAGAGGTGAGCAGGTTTACTGTTCCAGTGGAGGTGGGGGGTAACTGCCAAGTCTATGGCATATCGCTCACACTTTAACTGGGCGTGCAGAAGTACTATGAGTGATATAGAATAAAGGATTTATTAGAGGGATTACACCTTATGCAGTCGTGGGAGCTATTTAAAAAGTCACCGTAAGGCTGTTGCCTCTGTATCTGAGGCTGGGACTGGGGTAATCAGGGCCAGTGGTTGGGAAGGGCCAGTGGTTGGGACACAATGTGGCGAGAGCAAGAGCCACCTGGAACCCACGTCGGTCTCTGTTTTCAAATATGCAGACATGGGTGGCCTGCAGGAGAAGCTGGTGCTCCGCTGATGTGTCTGGCCAGGTGCACACATACCCGGCTCAAGAGCTACGGAAGGTGGAGGAAAATCTCCAGCAGGAGCTGGAGGCTCTGTGGGGCAGGTGCCACGCCGTGTCAACACGGAGAGCCAACAGGTCAACAAGAACACACAGGAGTTTCAACAGTGCCAACCCACACCCCAACCTTCAATACATTAAAAAAAAAAAAAATAGCGGCCGCTTTCCTTCCCTTTTCCGAAACTCACAGAAATTTTCTTCTGGCAAACTTAACGCAGGACTAGACAGAGAAGAGTATGTTGGGAAATGTAGTTTCAGCTTAGCTACGATGCCAAAACCAAGGTACGACATGTGGAAAAGGGCATGGTTTCAGGAAGGGATAACATATCAGGGTCCAGGATGCAAATGACCACACGTAATAACATAGAGAAACTGACTCAGTGCATGTGAGGAGTAATTGTCTGCCACAATCAGTTCCTGCTTATTGAAATGGAAGCGTGCAATGGCCTTCATCAGCTTTATGAGTTGTACTTCGTTCCTCTCTGGAGAAAAGCAATCCACGTGGATTGTAGCGGGGCTGCTAGACCGAAGAGGACAAGTTGGCGGTAAAAATGTAAGACATATGCCCACAGGTAGAAGGTGATACTGCTGTTGACAATCCCTGTGATGCCAGCGGACTAGGTCATGTCCTCACTGTGAGTAAAGAGGAAATGAAGGCCACCTCGTTTACGTCTCTCCTTGGCGAGAGTGACACAAAAGCAGCTGGAGAAAGCGAGGCAGCCAAACAGTAAATGACCAAGGGGCAATCAGGCATTGAAGAAAGAGCCCTGGATTAGGGGTCTGGAGAGCTGGGTCCCATTTCTGACGGGCCACAACTGGTTGGACCACTCTAAGGATGTATTATTGCAACTCAGTTTCCTCATCTGTGGGTGGAAATGTTGGACCAAATAAATGTCTGGCTGCCTTCTAGGTACTATGATCCAAGCAAGCCCTTACATGACCCCGGTGACTTCTGCTAACCTACAGTTTCTCTGTCTCCTGTTTGCAACTGTGCATTTAGACTTTGGGCGAGGGACAGAGGTACCCAAATTAGATACTCAACTACTGGATTCTCTTGTTCAAAAAGCTGCTATATAACTTTGGTTAATACAATTTACCTTGTTTGCGTCTCAGTTTCTGCTTTCTCTTTTCCTGTCTCAAAGAGGTATAGGTATGTGAATTCCACTCTGCTGCTTGGAATAAATCAACTTTTCAAAACAAGGAATTGTGCTAGTTTTTTTTCTTCTTGGCATCAGAAGGAACAAAAGGAGGGTGAGAGATGAAGGACGGTTATATGGTGTTAGGGGTGGAAAGGGGTTGAGTTGAATGTTGGGAGGGAAATGGAGGAAAATAAATCCCTGCAAAACCCAACAGCCCTGTGATTCACAAGCAAAACTTGTTTCTGAATTGGAGCAGAGAGTGGTGCCCATGTGATGGTGTGTTTCCCCAACTGGGATTATTTTTTTAATTGGAAGTTTTTAAGATCAAAGGATGCCTATACATCCCAGCTCTAAATTAGGAATTGAAAGCTGTAAAATCCAGGATCTCCTAATTAACTCCTGCTCCAAAGGACCATCATGGCATATGAATAAAATGTACGGTATTAATTGTACAATATTCAATGAGCAGAAACATCTCCAAGTAGCCCTGGGAGTTATCCTACTTCCCCTGGGAGCAGAACCTCCTTTTTCCTAGTGGAAGAAGCTACATCTAAGATCAGCTGTCTTACTCTACAGGATCAGGATTTTTGATCATCTCACAGACCAAATTTCCCACAGGATGAGAGGGGCTGGCTGTCTCAGAGAATTCTTATAAACAGCTGCATCCCAAATCCAGACTGCTTGGCGATAAGCACTCCTTACCTCCTTCCCCGCTACTCTGGCGATGTGAAAATGGAGAGCTGACAAGAGGGAAGGGCTGCTTCCTCTGGAGCAAAGCCCACACTGTGTCTAGAAGATGTCACAGCTGTATTTGTTAGGTCATCCAGAAAGTATACACTGAGACACAGTTATAAGGGCAAGATACTTATTGGGGATAAGGTCTGAGAGAGAAGTGGAGGGGAGTCAGCAGGGAAAGCTCAGACCACACCCTGGACCAGACTCCTGTGTCAAGAGGGGTGGAAGGTGGTCAGGTTTGGGGGGGGGGAAGAACCTCAGGCAGGTGCATTGTACTCAGCAGTGGAATGAAGGGCTTAACATCGTATGCAAAAAGGAAGCCCCTCTTAGGTTTTCACCAGGCTTAAATGGAATTAGCTTTGTAGTTTTTATAATCTTCTTCACAAAAGGATGCGATTTCAGTTTCATTGGCGATTCTAGCTGCTTTTAGAGTCCTATCTACTTTCAAACAGCAATCTGTCATCTTCTCCCAAACTCAACATGAGTTCCCTCGTCTGGTTTGTAAGCTTGGTGAATAATCTTTACTTTATCGTATTTGTAATTTCTGAATGGTGGTGGGAGGCTGGTCCTTGAAGGCTCATCTTGCTTCAGAAGTACTATAAATCCCTATACAGTTGGGTCCAAATGAACTCTGTGATATACCACGGATTTAAATTGTGATGCCCAATGAACAAATGAGGTGACCTATGATGGGAGCTTTGGAAGCCATGTAAAGAAATTCCTTTTGATTCAGCAATGTCATTCATGCATAGGCCCCCAGGGATCTTGTATATGTGCATAAGAAGAATTGTTGTGAGCGTCCCCTGATGAGGCTCTGAGATACTTTTGGCCAGCCCAGTGGAAGGGGCCAGGACAAGCTTGCCTATAGAGGGGTTCCACGCTGGGCAAAAGTGGCCAGGCCCTACTACCTATGTAATGCCCAGTCATTGGCTGGAGGCTGCTTGAGGACAGTGTGGCCTTACTGTAGATTCTGGAGGCCCTCAAAGAGGAAGCTGTCAGCCAGCTGCACTCCTCATGGCAAATCACTCTTGAATGAGGTCTGAGAGGTGGCCCTCCCTGGCTGCCTCACTGGCCCTGGCGTGCCTTTCGATGGGATAACGAAAGATGGAGTACACCATGAACTTCCTTATTGCTGACCCTGCCTTTGTGAGCTTTGCCTTTCTTCAATGAGATCTATTCCTTAATCTTCACGACGTGACCTTGTAGAATTAGTCCCGATATTTGGTGCGTAAACGGGAGGCCCATCCACGTATAATGATGTGATTAGCCCAAGTAGGAAGGCCACAGGTCCTCAATTCCTTGCTCTCCAGAGGACACCGCGGTGTCTGGGTAGGAGAAGCCCCTCAAGTGCATGGTTGTGACTACAGCACCAGTGGTCCGCTGGGCCTCTTGGGCTTTCAAACCACTCCAACCGCTCACAGAAAGTGATACTCAATATGCCCTAATTGAATTAAATAACAGGTTTAGTTTTCAGCAGTCGCCAAGACGGTCATCTTCAATGAAATGACATCTCTTTAAGGTACAGTTTGTACAAAAATCTATAAGAGCGATAGAGTGGGTGGGTTTCCATCACGTTGAGAAAGGAGGTGCCACCCGTGCTCTTTGGAGTAGACAAGACTTTTAAAAACAGTTTCAGAACCAAAGGGCTGTACAGATGCTGGAACCCTGCACTAGATGTTGTTGGACAACCTTATTGCCTGTCCCATCCTTCTAACTCTCCTCTGTACTTCAGGGTCTAGAAGTCTAGGAGCTGGATTTCTTAGACCTCTTGCTTCCAGCCCCATGGATGTCATTTACATTCTGTCAATGAAAGGCACTCACACAAAGGTGGGGTAGAGGTAGACGCCATTTCTCCTTCCTTTAGTATGGACAGCAGATGGACCCGGGCTTTGTATATATGCAATTTAATCTTCTCAGTGGCTTCTGAGTTTTTCTGGTCTTCACCTGACTCCAGGCTACAGAGGAGCTGGGAAGTTAGCAGTGAGGTCCACGTCACTGACCCCTGCATGACAGCAGCGTTTCTCCGTCTTACAAGGCTGTAACTGTAGTCGTGAAGCTGAAGGCTAACACCTGTTTCCTGCCTTTACCTTCTCCAGCCCTTCCCACAGTTTTGTGATCACCAAATTGTATTAAAGCCCCATTTTCTTTGAAACACTGGAGCTTGGTTTCAGTTTTTCTGAACGATAGCAGCCTGTGCATGATACTTTCCCCCAGTTCTCCATGTTTATGGCGACCATCTTCGGAAATTTCACGGAACGCTAAATCTTAAGCAACCATTTAATTCCGGGGCGGCCGTGACCGTGAGGACGCTTCTTCCTTATATCGAGCCCAGTTCTTCCTACTTGTCATTCTCCTTTGATGCGGTTCTATCATTTGTGACCATTCAGAATTAATGTGACCCCTTTCCCACATGGCAATCATTCATATTTTGAAACAACTTTTTATTTCCTTCTACCTGCCAACCTCCTGCCCGATATTCTCTTCTCTAACCAGTGTGACCTTAGTTTCTCTGTGATTTTCTCATATCTATCGCCTTCTAAGAGTGAATTGTCCAGTAAATCATTTGACTGTTATTTTTTTTCTTTTTTAATGTTTATTTATTTTTGAGAGAGAGAGAGCATGAGCGGGGGAGGGACAGAGAGAGAGGGAGACACAGAACCCGAAGCAGGCTCCAGGCTCTGAGCTGTCAGCACAGAGCCCGAGGTGGGACTGGAACCCATGAACTGTGAGATCATGACTTGAGATCATGATGCTTAGCCGACTGAGCCACCCAGGTGCCCCTCATTTGACTCTTATTTCTCTAGTTAAAATATTCCCCCACATATTTTAGCCAATGCTTGATACTTTCAAGTGGAAACAAAGTCAATAATAAGTGGCCCATAAAAAAATTAATTAAAAGGGTAGGTTTGGGGGGAAAACATACTGTAAGGAAGACAGCAAAGGGTAGTATCTATGATATGTAAAGAGTTCTTACAAATCGACAACAAATAACAATTTGAAAAAAATTCCAAATATATGCCTCAATAATTAATGGAAGATGTAACCCAAATGGCTGATAAACATACAGTGTATTCTCAAATTCAATTAATAGGGAAGGAAAATACAAGTAACACAGAAATCTTTTTTCATGCTCATCAGACTGAGAAAATGATTGAAAAAGTGATGAAAGTAATTTCTAGCGGGAACATGGCTAAAATTTCCCATGCTTTTATGATGCCAAAATAGAGTGTTAATACATTTTCTGAACACGCATTCTGGCAATGCCCATGAAAATGAAAATTACATAGGCCTCTGACCTTGAAGTTTCAATCCTGGGAACACATCCCCAGAAATACAATGCATATTGGTTTTACAGAACTTACGCCTTTCACAAAAATTAACTCAAAATATGCCTTTGATCTAAATGTAAAACTATATCATCTTTAGAAGATAATATGGGGGAAATATCAGAGATGTTGGGTTTGGTGGTGAGTTCTTACGTGCAACAACAGAAGTATAATCCATTCAAGAAAAAATTGATAAGCTAGACTTCACTAAAATTAAAAAGTTCTGCTCTCTGAAAGACACTGTGAAGAGAATGAAGAGGCAAGCCATAGATTGGGAGAAAATATGGAGAAAATATAATACCCAATAAAGGACCTGTATCCAAATACATCCCTAATGAAGGAAATATAAAGATTCCTTAAAATTGTAAGAAATAGGGATGCCTGGGTGGCTCAGTTGGTTGAGCATCCAACTCTCAATTTAGGTGCGGGTCATGATCTCAGGGTTGGAGGATTGAGTCCTGCATTGGGCTGGGCATGGAACCTGCTTCAGATTCCCCACATCCCCCCCTCCCTCTGCCTTTCTCCAGCTTACACGCATATGCTCGCTCTGTCTCTCTCAAAACCAAAAAAAAAACAAACCAAAACAAAACCCAAAACAGTAGGAAACAAACCACCCAATCCAAAAATAAGCGGAAAGTACTGAAAACACAAAATGTCTAATCTACACCATGGACCTTTGTTAATAATATATCAGTATTGGTGGGGTGCCTGGGCGGCTCAGTGAGTTAAGCGTCAGACTTCAGCTCAGGTCATGATCTCACGGTTTGTGAGTTCGAGCCCCGCATTGAGGCTCTGTGCTGACAGCTCACAGCCTGGAGGCTGCTTCAGACTGTGTCTCCTTCTCTCTCTCTCTGCCGCTCCCCCACTCATGTTCTCTCTCTCTCTCTCTCTCTCTCTCCTCTCTCTCAAAAATAAATAAACATTAAAAACATTTTTAAATATATCAGTATTGGTTCATGAATTGTAACAAAGGTACTACAATAATGCAAGATGTTAACAATGGGGAAACTGTATATGAGCAGGAGGTGTGTGGGAACTGTGTGTTATCTCTTCAATTTTTCTGTAGACCTTTGTTTTAATGCATGTGTATAATTTTATTCGTTATTCAATTATGTATAAATGTGATTAGGTGTATTATATGGTACACATGATCTAGCATGTGTAACATTCATATATCACATACATAATGAGAAAGGAAAAGTAATCATCAGCTATGTAGTTCCATTGACTCCGATCTCTAGATGGGTGCGTTGAATTCTTCTCAGGTGAAGGTGAAGTCTGTGTCCATCCCAATCTGACACTGCAGCTCATCCTCCCTCGGGTGAGCTGGCGGTATGTTAGCCTCTGCGGTGCTTTAATGGCCATATTTCCGTTACACTTTTGGCCCTTGACAACGTCTGCCCAGCTTTATTCTTTGATGCTTCGTGAGGTCAGTCTCCTCTTACTGAGCGGACCGGTGGTGGTGAATTCCTACTGTGTGCGGGCACCCTTCCGGGCATGTTACCCGTGCCGGCTCATTTTGTCCTCACAGCCGTCCTACAGGGTAGATAATACCTCAGCTCCACTTTCCAGAGGAGGGTGCGGAAACCGGAGAGCTCGCTCGAGGCCACGGATTGAACCAGTAAAACTGCCACACTGGGACCAGCACCAGAGTTTGGTTTCCCAGGATACTCAAGGTTCTCGATCTTCACAAGGACCTGGGGGTACTTGGTAAGAATACAGTAACTGATCCTCCTTCAGAGAAGATTCATCAGGGTTGGGGGGGGGGGAGGGAGCAGAGGGGTGTTGTGGTAGGTCTAGAAATCTGAGAGGTTCACGGATTCCCCAGGTGATAGCAATGTATGAGTCAGGGAGCATTCTTTGAGAAACTCGGAACCTTAATAAAAGAGAAGAAATGGGCACTAACGAAAAAGCAAAAACACACAGGTGAGAATTGTGGCTGCGTGCTCAGCCTGAGAAGCATTAATATCAGAAAACAGAAACTGGATTTACAGAAGTCAGTGGAACGTGGCATTTAAATCGCACAGCGACGAAATGCCCCCCGTGGCTGAATGCTATGAACCTGCTAATGAGGCTGCTTAAACCCAGGAGGCAACATTAGTGTCGAAGGGCCGGGAGAGGACGGGCCGGGGGGACGGCACAGCTCAGCCATCCGTCAGGTGGCCGGTTTTCCTGTCGTAGTAACAGTTGCTGAGGGTTCGGACACTGTAGCTGCTCGGGAGTCACCCTCCCCCGGGGCCTCCAGGACACCCAGGCGGCAGCGACCATTTCGGGCAGCCCCCCCCCCCCGTCAACTTGGAGGTAACGAGGTTTCTATTTTGTGACCGGGCACTAGAGAGCAGGGGAGCGTGTGTGAGGTCTCTGCAGGGCGCCCCTCTGGGCAGTAGGCAGGCAGCCAGCTGGACGCCGACGTGCAGCGGGCCAGAGGGGGTCCCAGGGCGCCCCTTCGAGGGAGCAAAGTGGTGGCTGAGCCAACAGGGGGCAGCGTCCGCAGGCCAGAGGCCTGGGAGTTCACCTGATTCCATCTGTTCTTGTTTGCTCTCTACAGCAAGCTCTCGTTGGCCCAAGTTCCTCAACCTCTTACTGGGAACCGGGGCCTTCTAGAAATCTGAAGAGCAGTGGCACTTATAAAACCCCAGATACTCGGTGGAGGGGGGGGGGGGTAGCTTATTCCGAGTAAATCCGAATCTCCCGTGACCCAGGCAGCAGAACGATTTAAAACTCTCCAGGTGTTACCGATGCGCATCCAAATTTGGGAGCAAGTCAGCTGTGTAGGATTCTTGCCCGAGACAGTTCTAGCTACTAATTTTTAAAACAGGAGACGGTTAGCTAATATTCAACAGAAGAAATAGTGTTGGTAGTTAAATCACATCTGACTTTAAAGGAGAAACAGTCCTATTTCAACGGTCGGCTGCGGGGCGCCTGGGTGGCTCAGTCGGTCGAGCATCCAAGCTGGGCTCGGGTGGTGATTTGACAGCTCGTGAGTTCGAGCCCCGGGTCAGGCTCTGGGCTGACCGCTCAGAGCCTGGAGCCTGCTTGGGATTCTGGGCCTCCCTCTCCCTCTGCCCCTCCCCGACTCGTGCTCAGTCTCTCTCTGTCTCTCAGAAATACATAAAACATCAAAAAAAAAAAAAAAAATAGGCTGTAAGCCACCTGGCTGTTCACTGTAATTAACTTGCTGAATTAAAAAGAAAATGGCAGGATACACCCCAAAACAATGAAACAGGAATCTCAAGGTCCGGGGCTTGGATGTGCCTAGTTTTTTGAAGTACCCCAGGTGGTTTCCCAGGTGATATCAATCAAGGCTGGAAACCATATTGATCAGGACGTACTCCTCCTAGGAGTTCTTTTTATTATTTTTTAAAAATTTTAAAAGTTTATTTCTTGAGAGAGAGTGAGAGAGAGAGCCACAAGGGGGAGGCGGGGGGAGCAGAGAAAGAGGGAGAGAGAAAAGTCCCAAGCAGGCTCCACACTGCCAGCCCAGAGCCCAATGCGGGGCTTGAACTCATGAACTGCTAGATCATGGTCTGAGCTGAAACTGAGTCAGATGCTTAACCGACTGAGCCACCCAGGCACCCCGACTCCTCCTGGGAGTTCTACTGAGTTTCGTGCTGCTGAAGGAGCGGGTGGTCCTGTGGGTGATCCAGCCGGCTTTGCAAATGTGAAAGGAAGGCTCCCCAGGACCTTGCATCCCCCAGCGGGACTACACACAATAAAAGTACCACCTGCTATTGGCTAAGTACCTCCAGATGTCCTGGAGCAAAACTGGATACAAAATTGTAAGATGGTTTCTTTTTCACTTTGCTCCTTTCACTCGCCTATGTTTTGTCCCCCTGGCTTGAGTTTTTCTGATTAAGAAGTCTCCAGTAAGTCTCCCCTTTCCCCTTTGATGTCATTTCTCTTTTGTTCTCAACTGCTTGTAAGATCTTTCTCTGTTTTCCATTTCCAGCAGTTTGACTCTGAAGTGCTTAGGTGGAGTTTTCTTTGTCTTTCTTTTCTGAGGGTTCTCGGAGCTTCCTGTACGGGGTTCGTAAGTGGTTTGGTGTCGTCTATCAGTTTGGGAAGATTCTCAGCCTTTATCTCTTCAAATATTTCTTTGGCCCCGTTCACTCTCTCCTCACCTTCTGAGACTCCAGCTGCATGCAGGTTAGAACATTTGGTATTGGTTTATAGATGTTAGGTTGCTCTTTCTACTTTTTCAATGTCTTTTCTCCATGGGGTTCAGTCTGGTCATTTCTCTTGACCTATTCGAGTGGTAGCAGCAATTATTTCTTGGGACTTTTCACATTCTGAGTAGGAGTTGGGATATTTTCCCTGAGTGACATTACAAGCCCCATTTTATTTTGTAAGGTTTATTTATTTTTGAGAGAGAGAGAGAGAGAGAGGAGAGAACAAGCACGGATAGAATAGAGAGAGAGAGAGGAAGAAAGAAAACCCAAGCAAGCTCCCCACTGTCAGCCCAGGACCTGATGCAGGGCTCGATCTCATGAACTGCAAGATCATGACCTGAGCTGAAATCAAGAGTTGGATGCTTAACTGCCTGAGCCACCCAGGTGCTCCACTAGCCACATCTTATGAACACACACACATACACACACACACACACACACACAGAGTCACAAGAAGGCTGAGTAACCTTCCTGAAGTCACATAGTATGTGGCTGTCATGTATGTGGAATGCAATCATCATAAACATTTTTAAAAATCTATTGTAAGTAATAAATTGTATACATGTTCTTAGGAATCTCACTAACTTACAGATATTCCATGGTAGTTGTTAGTTGGGGAGGATTATGAGATACCCTGCCTCCAAACCAGAAGTGTATCTCCTATTCCGTTTATGATTCCAGTATTGAAGCCCCTCCATTATGGGGATCTTCCTTGGATTCAAGCATGAAGGATGAGATGTGCCAGCAAAAGGGGTTAATTAGAAGCGAGTGACAACTTTCCCACATGTGAATGGAACAGGGTACCACTTTTGATGTCCCACGCCCTTCATGTCCACCAGGTACCCACGGCAGGTGCCCACGGGTGAGCCTGGCCAGTAGCCCTGGTCTCAGCAAGAATCTATAAGCAGCCATCTAAGAAGCAAAGGCTGGCCAGGGTCTGGCTGAAGACAAAGCCTTTCTTTCTTTTTTCTTTTTAAATTATTATTTATTTGAGAGACAGAGTGAGGGAAGGGCGGAGAGAGGGAGACAGAGGATCTGAAGCAGGCTCTGTGCTGACAGCAGTTAGCCTGAACCGGGGCTCGAACTCACAGCTGTCAGATCATGACCTGAGCCGAAGTCGGACGCTTAACCACCTGAGCCACCCAGGCGCCCCGATACAAAGCCTTTCTTAGGGAAGCATCCCTCTATGTTTTCTCCCCTAAACCCTGAGGCCCAACTCTCACAAATTCCCACTGAGCAGAAGGAATGGACTAGGACTGCCATTCTGTGAAACCAACTTGTCTTTTGACATTTTCTCTTTCCCATAGCTCCTCATATCCCTTTGCAGTGTGAATTCTCGGTCATTAGAGATTCATTTATTCATTTCCTCAGCAAAGCTTTGAGTTTCTGCTCTGCACCTTGGTGTTCTGAGGCTCCTGGAGAACCCAGGCTTGTGCCCTGCTCCCTGGAGGCCCTCAAGGAGGTGGCGGGACTCCAGCAGGGAAGGTTGAAGATGCCTCCCAGGGGACTGGGCCGCAGGCACAGGAGCCCCCTGCTTCTCCAAGAATTCCTAAACCCCGAATGTATCAGGGAAGTGATGGAACAATTGGATTCCAAGGTGATGTGTCCGGGACAATGGCCATAATCAATACAGACGCACAAACAGTAGCAAAAACAAACTCTTAGAGCTTGTTATATGCCAGGCACTGTTTTTTTGCGTTTTACACATTTCGAGTCATGCCATCGTCTCAACATCCCTACAAGGCAGAGACTATTATTCCCGCTATACAGATGAGGAAGTTGAGGCAGAGAGAGGGTGAGTAGTTCCCATGAGTGCTCACAGCTCATAAGTAGCAGAGGCAGGATTTGATCTCAAGGGGTCTTACTCCAGGCTTTCAACGTAATGCCTTGGCATCATGTAGGACCTCTGCAAAACCTCTGGGGAGTGGGGAGCTTTCTAGCATGACTGAGGTTGATATTTCTGCCAGCTCAGCAAGGCGAGGGCTTAGCGGCAGTGTTAAGAGTAGTCAGTTCTACCGGAGGAATACTAAGGATCGTCATAACCACCAGGGGGGATGAGAAGGTCTCCGATCTCCTGGAGGGGACTAGGCGATGTTGATAGCTGCTTCTCTGGTCTAGGCAACTCGAACCTAGACTCTGCCAAGGCAAGGTCTCAGGGTCAGAATGGAAGCCCTTGTTCCAGCCAGTAAAGGTGACAGTGAGAGGACCATAAGAAATGTCAGCCTATGTGGGTGCAAGTTGCTGGCTGTGATTCCAAAGACAGATGTGGTTCCAGCAAGACCGAGTGACAGGGTTGGGGAGAGGCAGGAGTGGATGGAGCTTGGAGAGAATTCCTGGAGACCTTGGAACAGAGGGAAAGGAGACTTTTACTGCATGCTTACAAGGCCAGAGGAAGGAAGAGGGCTGTTAAGAGTGCAGAGATAGTTTGGACAGACAAGAGACAGCTTCCCTTCCAAAAGTCTGGAGGAGGAAGTGGGGTTTTGACAACAGGAGCCAGAGAACAGGCACAGAACAGAAGCCCAGGTAGAAGAAGGTAGCTGGAAGGAGGTGGGGGAGAGGAGTCGCTGGGGCGTCTTAGGCCAGTATTCCCCCCCGCCCCCGGGGAACTGAGAGGATGCTGACCTTGCCAGCAACGAAAAAGGCCTGTGGGCTAATGAATCAGTTCCATCTGACCCACTGGGCCCCCGATCTGAAGTGAAGTCCACGGAGAAGCAGCCAAATTAAAAAATACTCCTCGGCTTGGTCACAAATCTTAAATCTGGGGATATACCCAGCGGTCCCACTGTGATACTAAAGCTCAATTATACATTGAGTCCTAAGCCTGGAATACTATGATTTTTCTGTCTCAGACAGGTGTTCATTAAAGGTCACTCGGCAACCCCTGAAACACAGTCTTTGACACCGTAATAGCTGAGAGCTTGAACCCCTTTCTTCTGTCATTGCTCTGGATTTTGGCTTCCGGCTCAAAGTTGAGGAGGTAGACAAAATGACTTTGTTTTCTCCCATGGTGCTTGGTAGTTAGTTTTTTTTTTTTTTTTCATTATAAAAGTGATAGATGGTTATTAAAAATGTGAAGAAAATATAGAAAAATGGAAGCATAAAAGCATTCCCAGTCCAGTTTACCCACCAAGTGTAGATATTAATGTTTCAATATTTTCCTGCCAGTCTGGTCTTCTATGTGGAGGGATTTTTCTAACTTACTTAAGATCACACTGGATACATGATTATCTAGCTTGAATTTTTTTATTTGACATGATGCCATAGCATTTTCCAGTTGAGCACCCTTTAACTTCTAACTGAAAAAATTTTAAACCACAGTAAACTGTCAAGACAATTGAAATTCAAGAAATACTACAATGAACACCCATTTATCGTCCACCCAGTTTTACCAGTGTTACTATTTTGCCACATTTGTATTATCTCCCCTCTCGTACATATTCAATATTAATAATATTACTATTTTCTTCTGAATCATTTGAGATCAAGTCAAAGATCTTATGATCCTTTATTCCTCAGTATTTCAAGAGTATCTCCTAAGACCAAGGCCACTCTTTTATAATCACAACAAAATGATCAAATTTAGGGCATTTAATATCGATACGATAGAATTATCTAATTTGAATTATCTTACTCAAATTATGCCAATTTTGCTTCAAACAATGTCTTATAGAGCAATATTTTTTCCAAACTAGATTCTATCCAGGGTAATCTATTAAATGTAGCAGACATATCTCCTGAGTTTCCTTTCATCTTAAAGGGCTCCTCAGAAGCATACTGGGTGCAATCTGGAACCAGGCAGTACTCAGAGAGCAGAGATATGAGGGGAGATAATGCAGGCCATTCCCGGTTGGTAGGTGGCAGAATGAATGAACAAGGGACCTTATACACAAGGCGTGCCTTGGCCATCTGAAAGACAAGTGGAGCCCCACACCAGCCCGCCAAACCTTAAAAGTGCGTAAAGAATCCTTAACTGGTTTCAGTCACGTATACCGTGCAGGTGTTCTCAACAGCACATCACCATCTCAAGGCGATGTCCTTGGACCAGTCTCTGGGAGCAGGAAAGGCGAGTGGAACCCACATTCCAAGGACAGGGGCAGAAGCGAGGAGCTCCTGGTGCCCACATACGGCTCACAGGTCAACCGGCAGTCATGTCCCCTCGACGCCCTTCCACAACAGCTCCTCAGTTGACTTTTGATTCATATGAATGAACGTTTTGCAGAGTAGGGGCTTGTGGTTTAATAGCATGACCCTCGGTTGATACTTGTATCTATGCCTGAGAGCCCACTAGGTGCACTAAGTATAGTTTACCTAAAGATCTCAGCATAAACTTTCCAGTGGCTTTCCACTATAAATAAAGTCATGGTGAACTTTTACGTAAAGCACTGAAGGGAAAGTTTCTTTAAAGGAGGGTCTCTGGGGTGAAATTCCAGGGTCAAGGAGTGTGGACATTTGGAAAGTCCTGACGCCTTGTGAAACTGCTTTCCACACAAGTTGTGCTGGCCCATCATGGTGCTTGGAGACGGCTGCCTGGGATTCTTGTTTGAGACGAGCTCTGTCTGTGTATTTCTCTGTAACTTACGTGGGATGATCGTGCACAGAGCTGGGAAGAACTTGCATGAGCTCACTGAGACCAGAAGTTGGGAACCCAGACACCTCTGGGGTCCTCAGGAACCACCAATGAGTGAAAAGGGCTCGTAGGGATTGGTGAGCGACACAGCTTCCACAGGATGCAGTTGCCCCTCACCTCCAGCTAATTATTGCCAACCTTTGCGGAAAAACTGGTGCCGACTCACAGCTTCCAAATTTTCAACAGAGGCAGGAGATCTCGATTTTTGTGTACAACGTGCCATTTTGAAACGTTGCCGGTTAATTAAAACGTTTTTTTAGGCCTTGTGTAAGTGAAACAAAACACATCTGTGAGATGGCTGTGCCTTGGAAACTACCAGTTCATGGCTGTGCTCTATATTTTTCTTAAAACCTCCACGCTGTTCAATATTTCTTTTCTTCTTGGCATCCTCTTGACTTGATTTCCAGGCACCAGATTTTCAGGGTTCCTCCCTTAACCTCAGCCCACGGCACTGTGCTTTATCTTTTGTGTGTATCCTTAATGCTCGAAAGTTGCCCCCGTACTCTAGTATCAGTCTTGTTGTTGAGCTTCTTGATATGGTGACACATCGGACGGAGGCATTAGGATGTGTCTGTCTTCTCGGTTTACCCAGAGTCATGTGTGGTCAGGAGGATCTAAGACTTGGATTTGGTTCTCTTGAACCCATGTGTGGCAGAGATATTTGCTGCTAGGTTAGTTGATAGGCTTCTGCTCCTTCACAGCCCTCACTTCCCTCGCAGGGTGCCTGGGTCATGTGACTAGTTCTGACCAATGGTCTATGAGTACAAATGATGTGTGTCACTTCCCTGGGGAAGCACCTACCGCCAGTGTGCATCCCCTCCTGTGCCCACTCCCAGCTCTCCTCCCCTTCGTCTGTGACTGCAGATGGCGTTGTTGAATCTCCGCACGGAGGGTGGCTGCCGGGGGCCTGGTTAAGGATTGTAACACAAAGGATTTACAGATGAGCCATGATCCTATTATGTGACACGTGCAGGAAATGGGTGAAGTGTGTGTTCTCTCTAAGTCAGGGTCTACCCTGCAGAATAGGCATAGAGAGAGAAGAAAATGTTCCCAATGTTATCATTCCTTTTCGGAATTTCGTTGTTAATATTCAAAATAACTTCTGGGGGGGCACCCGAGGGGCTCAGTCCGTTAAGCATCCGACTCTTGGTTTCCGATCAGGTTATGATCTCACGGTTTGTGAGTTCGAGCCCCACACCCGGCTCCGTGATGACCGTGTGGAGTCTGCTTTGGATTCTCTGTCTCCTCTCTCTGCCCCTCCCCCGCTCATGCACTCGCTCTCTCTTTCTCTCTCTCTTTCAGAAATAAACATTAAAAAAATAATAACTCCTTGAATTGAACGAGGAATAAACATCTAAATTCTACAGAAAAGGAAACTGAGGCTAAGGGTTTGTCTGATTCCAAAGCATGTTATTTTTTCTGTTGTACCCTCCTGAGCAGAAATTGGATGGGTGCAGAACATAGGCACTAGTAGAACTAATTAGTAGAGAATTAGAGACATCCTTCTTCATTCGAAGAAAATCCCAGGGCGAAGGCTACCGTTACTTTCACTTGTTTTTAATTATGAAGGTAAAAGACAGTACATGAGGAGAAGAAATGAGAGCAATACAAAGCTGCAAAAGCCACGCTTTTCACTTGCTCTAGAAATTCCAGTTCTTTCCTCAGATGATGTTCCTGGGAGTCAGGAGAGTGAAGCCCTCCATTGCTTCCAACAAAGTAGAAAACCCAACATTTTACTTCCGATAATGTATTTTCTAACCATAGGTGACTAACATGTCCGTGCTTTGCAAAATCGTCATTTGATTTTTGTTTTCCTCTCTCAAAGATCAGACTCTCCACCTTTGTCAACTTTTGTTAAGTTACATTTTTCTAACTTATTCTGAGAACGATACAGTTGACAGCTGCAGCTTTCCTCGGCTGTTTTGTTCAGTCTTAGGTTGAGAGGGGGGATAGTCAAAAACACATTTCCCTTCTTTCCCTTCGAGCTCAGCACACCTCGAAAGTTCTTTCCCGGGGAACGAGTTTGCGATGCTCAAGCGGGCTGCACGCATCAGTCAGGGTAGCTGGAGGACGCCCAGCAGGACGGGCTCAGAGGCGTATTAGAGCAGCACCATTTCCATACGAGGGTTTCCTATCGCTGTGAGTGGACTCCACGCCAGCTGGGAGCTTAGATCCCATTCAGGGACATTGTGTCATTGGGATGCAGATGCACTAGAGGCTCAGCAGACCCCCGTACGTACTGGAAGTTGAGGTATAGGCTGCCATCTTGCATTTCTCTGACAGCACAGATCGCTAGTTCGTGTGGAACCGAAACAAGAGCCTGTGTGTTTGCAAGGCAAGGAGGTTTGCAGATCTCATTTTAAGGGTACCTGTGTCTCTTCCCTGGCTTGGATTTGCAACAATTCCGACAGATTTGATGGTTGGGGGGCAACCATCCTCAACCTCTCCTGTTACTTCTGTGGGAAGAACACACTTCACTGTCCCAGGGGTGTTGGGTTGGGCCACATGACCTGATACAGCTCAAGAGGGTGGCAGTTGCAACATGCAAGTTCCAAGCCTCATCCTGAAGAGGCATCCTAGTTCCCCTTGTCCATCCACTATTGTTGCGGAAAAAGACAAGTCCCAGGTAGCCTGCTGGTCCCGTCATGACATTGGACAAGCTGCTTCACCTCTGCAGAAGTCGGTTTTCTCACCGGCTGAATGGGAATAACGGTTGTGTCCATTACGTGGTTGTTGTTAGGATCAGATGAGAGAATGCTTGCCAGAGGCCCAGAGCTGTAAATACTTACAGAATGTTGGTTACCGTCTTCTCGCCCCATTGAGATTTGTCAAGGTAATAATTAATTGCATCCGTCTTCTCACCCATTTCTGATCCAACTTAGGAGAGCACTGGAGATCAAGAAGGCACAGTGATCCATAAGGCAGACTCTAGGAGCAAGGGGCCCAGCTGTGACCTGGGACTAGTTACCTAACATTTCCCTGTCTCCGTTTCATCAGTGGGTTAGTGGGATGAATAATAGCACCCACCTTGTGTTAGTTTCCTACTGTTGCTGTAACAAATTACCACAAACTCGGTGGTTAAAAACAACACACACTGATTACCCTATAGTTTCATGAGTCAGAAGTCTGAAATGGGCCTTCCTGAGCTGAACTCAAGGTGTTGGTGGGAGCTCTGTTCCTTTCGGGAGGCTCTAGGGGAGAATCGACTGTCTTGCCTTTTCCAGCTTCTGGAGGTCACCTGTACTCCTTGGCTCATGCATGGTCCCTTCCTCTGTTTTCAAAGCCAAGCCTTTCTCATGCTGTTTCAACTAAGTCTTATGCTTCCTTCTTCCTTTTTAAAGGACCCTTATGAGTATACCCGGCCCACCTGGATAATCTGGGATAATCTGATTCACAACTTTAATTCCTTAATTTTCCCGTTGTTGTGTATCCACCGCCATATTGCCTAGTTTCAGGGCTTAGGGTGTGGACATCTTTGTGAGGCCTACCATCTACCTCACAGGGTTTTATGATGCTTAAGTGAATTAATGTATGTAAGCCATTTGGAACAGAGTCTCACACATCTTGAGCATTATATAAGAGTCGGCTATTGATATTTTTCAAGCAAAAGTCAAGAATATCAGAATTGTTATAGGGCTAGATTTGAGTGTAAGATACAGACAAGGGGCCAAATGGGTTTCCCATACGTTCTCCTTTGAATTGAACTTACACATCTGGTCGTAGGTCAAACCCCTGCACATCTTCAGACCTTTCCTGGCAGGAGTGGGTCCTCCCTACGGGGCAAACCGCATGGAGAGAAGGGCAGGAGAGGAGACAGCGAGAGACCCGGAAGATTTCATGCAGCTGCAATGATGCTCTCCTCGTCTCAATAACCGGACACGGCACCTCTCCTCTTGTGAGGAGGAGCCCAGAGAGAAATACTTCTGGGGGAGGAGAAGAGCTTATGCTATGGGCCACCAGGAATTCAGGGAGAGGAAGAAAATGTTTTTCCCACGGAGCCTATGGTCCATGAGGTCCGGTGGGAAAGACTCGCTCTCTGCTCCGTATCTCTTTACCCGGTTGGTCAGGACTGAACCTGCTCTTGCTCCTTTTAAATGAGATAAAAGCTTTCATCGGAGTCCTTTCACTTAAGTTGGCTTCTCCTGAGGTAGCCGTCCTAGCCTGCAAAAGTGCCCAAACGTAGCTATGGCTGCACATCAGCTGCCGCGTAGCCTAGGTTTAAATGGAGGTGCTTGATGGGTCGCCTGGGTGGCGCAGTCGGTTAAGCGTCCGACTTCAGCCAGGTCACGATCTCGCGGTCCGTGAGTTCGAGCCCCGCGTCAGGCTCTGGGCTGATGGCTCGGAGCCTGGAGCCTGTTTCCGATTCTGTGTCTCCCTCTCTCTCTGCCCCTCCCCCGTTCATGCTCTGTCTCTCTCTGTCCCAAAAATAAATAAAAAACGTTGAAAAAAAAAATTAAAAAAAAAAATAAATGGAGGTGCTTGAGACCATGTGCACCCACACGCACAAACATAGGTATTATATATACAATATATAACATCAAAGTCTGGACTGCTTTCGACACGGCACCCCCACCCCCATCCCCTTACCTGCATAAGGAAGAGGTCGTGTAAGGACACAAGGAGCAGCTGGCTTCCAGGAAGAGAGTCCTCATCAGAAGCCAACCACGGTGTCACCTTGATCTTGGACTTCTCGCCTCCAGAGCTGTAAGGAAATAAGATTCTGTTGTTAAGATTCTGTTGTTGAGGCTGCCTAGTCTGTGGTATTTTGTTACGGCAGCCTGAGAAGACAAAGACAGTAGCTAAGGCTTTTTTCCCTTGGTGTTTGTCCGGTAACCTCTACGGCAGCTTTGCCCTTCGGCACCGGTTGTGACATGTGTTCTCTTCTGGGCGGAAGCTCTGAAGGCTAGTGCACGGTTCAATGTTTCCTCTTCACCCTGCCAGGCCAACTGTGGAAGCCCGTGTGGAGAAGCGGCTTACGTCTGCCTTGGGTCCTGAGTGACCGGACGAGCAGAGCGCCTTCCGGGTCACATGTGTGGCGTGAGACAGGGAGAGGTTTGTGGTGTTATGCCCCTGAGTGTTGGGATACTTGTTTCTACAGCGCTACATGGCCTGTTCTGACTGATCTCCTGTCTCCAGGACGTCCCTGCAGAGCACAGATAACAAAGGAGTTAATCGTGGCTTTCTATTCCGAAGCCTAAAGCCCAGGAATGCAAACAATGCATTTGAGATACCAGCTGGAGATACAAGACCTCCTCTGGACCTAGAGAAAAGCCATATGGAAAACCGGGGAGGAAGCAAAGAGCTCAGACCCCAGTGTATCCCTGGGTCCACGTTCCCTGCCCCTGCCTCTCCGAGGTGGGCGGTTTCTCTCGCAAACCCGTAGATGCTTTTGGAGATGTAAGAGCTGGTGGGATTCGGGTCCCCGTCTAGAAAAACTCCGCGCATACTCAATGAGGAGCAGATAAGGTCTTTGAAATGTGTCTACAGCTGCATCGCTTCATGGAGTCGTCTCCCATTCACTGACAGGAGGTCAAGAGAAGGGACCCATGTGCCTAACATAGGCGCGTGGAGGAGAGGCCTCACCGGCCCCTTCTGTCTGGGAATGGGGGAGAGTGTGGCGGTGCTCACTCGTGGTCTAAGACCCGCTGAGCACGCAAGGCATCTCCTGCTCTGTTCCTGACTACCTCCCCTGCCACATTCCCCATCATTTGCCTTCATTTCAGCCCCAGTAAGTTACTTACGCTTCCCTAAATCTCCTCAGCTACTCTATGCCTTTGTGTCATAGCCTTTGCTCTCCCTTCTACCTGACATTCTCTTCCTGTCCCTTATTGGACTGATTCATCCCTTGAGGTTCACTTGACTTGCCGCCTCCTCTGGGAAACATTTCCTATTTCATCAATGCCATTAGTCATTTTTCCTTTATCTACTGATGTGCCTAACACTTCCTGCTACTTAACAAAATTTCAACAAATCTTTCCGAAATACTAGCTGTGAGCCAGGTGTTGTGATCCCCAGAGTGAATACTGGCGAACAGAGCAAATAGGGTTCTGCCTCAAGGGGTCCCCATTTCAGGTACTATTTTGGCATGACAAATCTCCCCCAAACTTAGCAGTGTAGAGCAACCAACCATCTTATCTCATGTGGCTTCTGTGGTCAGGAATTCAGGAAAGGCTCCAGCTGGGTACTTTTAGCTTGGGGTCCTCGTGGAGTTGCGGTTAAATGGTGACCACAGCTGGAACAACAGAGGAGGGCAGAGTGTGGGGACACGTCAGTTTGCCAAGCATCTGTCTCCTTTAACGTGGGCTCAGAGCCTCTCCGTATGGTCTCTCTGCATGGGCTAGTTTGGGCTTCCTCTCAGCATGCCATCCTCAGGGCAGTCTGACTGCTTCCATGGCATCTGAAGACCCCCAGAGAGAGTATTCCAGAAGGCAAGGCAGAGGTTACATTGCCTTTTGGGACTTAGCTTCAGAAATTGCACTGTCACTTTTCTTGCATTGTCTTAGTTAGAAGGGAATCACCAGCCTGATCAGATTTAACAACGGGGGAATTAGGCTCTACCTCTTGATGGGAGGATAAAAAGTTCTAGAAGAGCACGTGACACAGGAGAAGTCGTTACAATCAGTTTTGGAAAATAAAGACTGCCATGGTTTCCTCTAGTACTTGCCAAACTTGAATGCAAGCCCACCTCCCTCTTTAGACCATAAGCTTGTTGAAGGCATGAATTAGGTCTTATTATTTATTCTTAGAACTCAGCACAGCATCTGGAAGAGAGAAGTCACTCAGTATATATATGGAATTAATCAATGAGTTCTCCATTTTTTTCTCCTCCAGGTTCAGAGAATCCTGAATTCTATAAACAGAAATTATTATCTATTATTTTAATTAAGATAATGAATACTTCTGCAAGGGTTATTTAGTTTCTCAAAATAACAAATTTTCTAAGTATCCAGTAGGCTTTTTTTTTTTTTTTTTTTAGCTATCAAAGTCAAATTTCTAAAAGTTGCATAGAAACTTGACATGGACACAAAATTGATTTTTTTTCCCCATAGTCCTTCTAAGTACTTTGGTTCCTCATGCTGAAACATCTCCACCTTGAGGACTCTGCCTGCCAGATGAAAACTGGCAGCATCCTTTGTTTTTGTTTTGTTTTGTTTTTAAGTTTATTTATTTATTTTGAGAATCAGAGAGTGTGAGTGGGGGGAGGGGTAGAGAGAGGGAGAAAGAGAATCCCAAACAAGCTCTGTGCTGTGAGCACAGAGCCCGACGTGGGGCTCGATCCCACAAACCGTGAGATCATGACCCACGCCGAAATCAAGAGTTGGATGCTTAACCAACTGAGCCACCCAGGCGCCTCATATCAGCATCCTTTGAAGGGTTAAAATTTTAATAGAACCTAGGCTTCCCCAGGGCGATGCGGGTCTAGATGCTCTGCTGTATTGAAACCCAGACTTGACTTTCCCCAGGATCACATAGCTCCTTACCTCGGAAGCCACAAGACTCTTCCCCTTCTCTCTGAATGGCACCCTAGCAACCAGCACACCCTGAAGATTTGCTGGAGCTGCTTCACTAGAGAACAAATCTGAGATGTCCCTAAACACAGTTTGCAGTCACAATTAGACTGAAGGGCGCTGGCCAGTGCATTGTGGCATATGTCCGTTTCGCTCAGCTCCTTCCACACATCCAGGACGCTCGGTGAAGGCTCCTCCCATCTCATTTCGAAAAAATTTTAGGCAGGATGAAGTAGGACCAATACCAGATGCTTGTGTGGTGACACAGAAAATAGGAGCCATTTGCCAAACTTCCTTAGGTAGCTTTTTCGTTTCCTTGTCCCATTCATGTCTTGTTTACGGTAGTCAGTTGACTTGTATTTATGATCGTATATTACATGTATATTATTATGACCATGAACAGTTACCTTAGTTATAAACATTGATGATAGCTTCTATTATTTCTATTATTAAGGTCTTATCCTAAACACTTTACCCACCTCAGCTGATGCTGAAACTCTGCTATGTTAATACTCTCTTCCCCATGTGGGAGGTTCAGAGAGGTTAAAATTTTACCCAAGGTAACAGAAGCAGCAGAGCGGGGTTCGAACACTCTCGTGCCTGATTCCAGTGTTTTTAAGAGCCTGGAGCTTTTCTCTGACTCGAGAGGTAATCGTAAGGAGCGGAGGAAGTTCCGACAGTACTTGTATGTGCAACCTCTGTCCCCACGGGCTCTACTCTGGCCACCAGCTCCCCCTCAGGGCTTCTCTGCCTCTATGACAGTCTTGTTGCCTAGAAGAGGGTGTCGAGGTGGCTCCCCCTTGTGAGCCCAGCTGTTACTGCGGTGGAGGTTGGTAGCTGCAGGTGGCCCAGCTGGTTTGTGGTCCCTTGGCCATTTCTTGGGGTTCCTGAGGACGGGAGGTGCAGCATTGTCGGCCGTAAGGAGTGTGAGGTTTTGAGAGAGAGGACTGTGCAGTGAGTCTTCGTTCGTCTGTCTGCTGGTTGCATGATCCCGGGCAAACCTGACCCTCGGTTTGCTCATTTGAAACAGGACTTAATGATACCTGTCTTGCCTTCCTCTCTGGTCACTGTGGGAATCAAATGACTTAACCTTGGGGGAGATTGCTCCGTGAAGTGTAAAATTTGACAAAATGTTGGTCATTTTTATCAGGGATGATCAGCAGGGTTGGTGTCCCTCAGGGACAAGGCTGCCACATAGGAAGGGGATCGCACAGTGGAGGAGGGGTAGATCGGTTCCTGAAGACTGCAGCGGCTGGGAAGGATTTTTGAGATGTGCTATTTGGTTGCAGTCGTTACTGTTGGGACAGGGCGGGATAGTGAGGCTGGACTGATGCACCAGGGATGAAAAAGCAAAGCTATTAAGACAGTAAGATCTTGCCAATAGTGTATGAGAATGGAAAAAAAAACCTCTTTGCCAAAGTACATGTCAGGCCTTCATTTATTCCTTCAACAAAATGTTTTTAGATGCCTGCTCTGTGCATAGCCCACGAGTTACTAGAACGGAATATTTAGATACCTGTTGACATAAAATTAATTTGATTAACTATAGAAATAAAGTGTTTAGACGGATACTTAGAAAATTAAGATAAATACAGGATTTTACTTTAAGTTTGCCGACTTCACAAGTTCCCAAGACATTCCGTTTCTTGCATTTGTGCACCACGCAGAGGACAGTTCAGAGGAGGAAGCATGATGTGGCACGGTAAAGTTGTTTGTGGTGTCTGTTGTTTGTCTGTCGGTTATGCCCTGGCTCTTGACCTTGGCACTTCTCCTCCTCAAACTTCAATTTTCCTATCTGAACAGTGCGGGTGATGATACTTTGTGGCCGTCAGGGGACCGGATGGGACTTCCGTACCACGTTTGGTAAGCGATGAGCAGTCAACAAATGTTAACGTCCTTTCTTGTGAAGGCTGGTGGCTTCTCGTGGTATCAGGTAACCCTTGACCATAATCAATGCCATTTGATTCTTCTCTTCTTGGAGTTCCTGACACCCTTGTCCTCATTGGCCCCCCTGGGGTGGTAACCACGAGGCTGACTTCCCTTTTGAGCAGGAGCCATTGACGACAGTGTGCCCTTCCCATGTGACTGCTCAGAACTTAGGTACAAATTCAGTACCGGTTTCTACCGCACGGGGAGTTTCATTCTGCAATCTTAGATGGGTCTGTGATACCTAAAGGCCAGAGTGCCTGAAAGTCTTAATCAGATCTGTTCTCCTCTTGGAGAGAAAGCTCCTGTTTCAGACAAAGTCCAAAGCCCAGGAACCCTCCACATTTCTGAGTCAGGGCTTCTGTGGTGTATAAGCCAGAGGCTCTTTCTTCTGTCTGCCTGCCTGTCATGTCTTTGTAGCTTCAAGAGCTTTTCACCTCGCATCTCACTGATTTTTATGAACAAGGTAGTGATCTAGCTGCATCATCTGTCACCTACTGATCCCAGGATTTAAGCCATGAATATGGCTGGCTGTAAAAATATCTGCTTTCCCTGTATTAGGGCAGGCTAACTGCCGTAGCACACAATCCCCGGATTTGGGTGGCTTGGCACAATTGTTTATGTCTTGCCAATGGAAAGTCCAGTTGGGTGTTCCTGGACAGCAAGCAGCCTTCCAAGTGGTCATATCGGGATCCAGTCCTGTGGTTTTGTCTGTAGGGTATGTGGCTGTGTCCTTAGGGCCCTACTCATGTCCCTTTGGCCCCTTCTATTTCCTACCAATTCAAGTTCAGCTTCCACAACCACCACCTGAACCTCTTTCCAGAGGCTCTCTCTGGCCCCCCTGAGCTTGCTCTGCCCACATGTGTCAAAGTACCAGAAGTGTCCCCAAACTAATTCGTATTCCTCAAACAATGACTTATGAGGATTAGTATATAAATACCCCAGCTCCCTTGATCCTTAGGTGGGATAACTCAGGGGAGAGAAGGGGAAGAGCCCTATGCTGTTTACCATAGGGTTAAGCTGCCTCGTCCACAGGGGTAACTTATAAGATAGCATACTTTTTTTAATTGGTTTTCTTCTTTCCCTACTTCCTCTCTCCACTCCTCTCTTGATGTTTCCTGAGATCACCTTCCAAATTAACTACTTTCTGGAATGATCAAGTGAACTTTACTGGCTCAGGTAACTAAAAGGCACATGGTTAGAACTGGTTTCAGACATGACTGGATTCAGGGTTCAAACAATGTCTATTGTATATGGTTTCTCTCATCTTTGCTCTCTGCCTTCTGATATACTGGCTTTCTTCTCAATATCCAAGTTGTAGGAAGATGGCTGCAGTGGCTTCAAACTGAATGTTTTCTCCCTTTTAAGTTGAAAGAGGAAGAGAATAAAACATTTTTCCAAGTTGAAAAGAAGAAGAAGGAGAAGGAGAAGGAGAAGAAAGAAGAAGAAGAAGAAGAAGAAGAAGAAGAAGAAGAAGAAGAAGAAGAAGAAGAAGAATCTGATTCTTTCCCATTGGTTCTGATTGCTTGATGTGCCCATCCGCGAACGAATCACAGTGGAAGTGATTATAATGTGTGATTGGCTTAACCTGGTCACGTGCCGGCAGGCTAGTAGGACTGCCCTACATAACCTCATGGGCTGATGTGAGGGAGATGCGATCATCCCAAAAAAGTAGGATGTTGCTGGCAGGTGGGATGGATGCTAGAGGGGCAGAGAGCACATGTTTCTGAAAATCCCTTTTTCCTCTGACAGTCTCTCGTTTCTAACTATGGTCTGTGCTTTTGCTAAAATGTTTCTGCGAGGTTTAAACGGGGGATAATGTGGACGGTGTATTGGCTTTGGAATCAGGAGTCCTGGGTTCTTGTCCTCCTGCACCAGCTGTAACTGAGTGAGTTCCTTCTCTTCTCAGATCCTCAGAAGGGGAGGATCTATAAAATGAGACATTTGGACACAATCTCTTCTAAGACCTTTCCCAGTTCAAACATGCCATGATTCTCTGATGCCCCTATTGTTCAGTCAAATGCCCATCTAGAAGGGAGAGGCAGCCAAACAGTTTCCCAACTGGAACCAAAACTTTAGAAATATAAGATGTTCATGTAAATTCCTTTCTGTATACTGTATACTTTCTTGTATTTAACAGAACACCAAAGGGTTATACTTTAACGTTTTCATTGCCCTCCTGGTTAATCTCGCAATGAAATTATCCTGTTGCATTTGGGACCATGTCCCGTATTTCCATAACAACAGACTGGATAAGCCTTAGATACAGAAAAGTAATTATTGTTAATATAAAATCTACTGGAAACCCATTCTTCTGAACACTTTGCCCTTCCTTTAAAAAAGTATTTTCTTGAGAACAGTTTAATCCATCTGATCATGATTTAGTTTCTATTGACTCATCATTTTTCCTCAGCAGAAGTGATTTAACTTCCAAAAAGTATTTAAGAAGTAACTTCGACATTCTTTTTTGCCAGCAAATAGAAAATCACATTTATTTATTTATTTATTTATTTTTTTACCCTAGAACAAATGGATTTTAAACTTAAGTTTCTAGCCCAAAGCTATGAATGCTTCGGCTTTGGTCTTGGGTTTAAACAGAGCAAAAGGTCTTCTAAACTTGGCTCAGAAAGTAGGCAAAGGTAATTTCCACCTGGCACGCCCCAGGACTGTTAACAGTTATTTATGTGGTATCTGTGCTGATGGGTGGGTTCTCCCGCCATATTTAGAACATCATCGCTCGGGAACTTGGCCGTCTTCGTACTTGGAAAACCTCGTGGTGTTTCCTTCTTTATCATGTCCGGATGCAGCGTGGCCCTTGTTGACAGAGACCTCTCCTGCCACTCTCGCCGGTTATGTAGGAGCAAGAACTCCGTACGCCCTTGCCTACTTAGCTCTGCTCAGGAAATGAACATGCGAAGGTCACTGGGAAACATGGTGGCGAAGAGACTGGGGAAAGAGAACTAAGCTGAGGCACAGAGGTCTAGGATCTGGCCTTGCTCTGATATTATCTGACTGTCGGATCCTGTGCAAGCCACTGACCCCATTGCTGCCTTAGCGTCAATGCACTCACAGCACAGCTGTAAATGAGAGTGTTGAGCTGAGAGGTCCTCAGCCTCTGTATTGAGAATGAGCCCCAAGTGGTTATTAGTATGGTTGGATGCACATTTCAGTACTTCCGCGTGGATTTGCAAGACATTGTTTTGTTCCTCCAAGTGAACTTTTTTGGACAGAATCTATTTGCTAAACATGACTACAACGATGTTTCTGGTTCCATATACAGTATCAGGACTTACTCTTCCTCCATCAAGAGGTGGAGTCTCTGTCTCCTCCTTGCAGCCCAAGGCAGACTTTTGTGACTGTCTCAACTTTCTGAGTGACTTCTGAGCCCCAGTCCTCAAAGCGGAACACCTTCTGCCTGGCTCTCTCACTCCAGTTTCTGCGCTGCAGAGACCACGTGGAGACAGAGAGGTCCCAGGAGCCCCAGCCCTGCCAGCTGCCAGCTGTTGGAGTCCCGCAGCCTGGGTACCAGTCACACGAGTGAGCCAGCCTTCTGATGACTCCAGTTCTAGCCATTATCTGCCTGCAACTACATGACAGATGCAAATGCCAACCACCTTGCCGAGGCCAGCAAACTCCCAGGTGGGTATGGGTAAAAGTGAGATCATTGGTGTTGCTTCAAGCCACTAGTTTGGGGTGGCTTTTTAGGCAGAATGTACGACTGAACAATGGCTACCAAGTTCCCGTCCCACTGGGTGATAGGAATAGGGCTTAGCCATTTCATCCATGCTATTCTTTCCATGGAATTGTCTGAGTTGGGAGCCATTACGTTGTCATGCTGTCAGGGGGTTATCTGGTCATGCTGCCCTTGAGGTCGCCATCTACATAGTCTGTGTCCACTGGGGTTCCTTGTTCCTGCCTAGTCTGCACTGGTCACTTTGTTCTTTCCTTCTTCGTGAACATAAGAACTCTCTAGTCTATTAACTTTTGAAACCGTATCTGTGCTACACTCAGGCTCAGGGGACACATTTAACCGGGCTTCTGGAAACTCCATAGCATCGTGCCTCTTGAGTGCAGAAGGTCATTTTTGCTGTTCCTGCCATGCGGTGTGGCACAAGAGTGTCTGCGGGACTCTTCCAGACGGGCTCCGAAGCCAGTATTTTTCAGATTTTCAGGTTGCATCCCCTGGATGAGTCCTTAAATCAATCCGGTAGCTTGTAACCAGCATTAAAACGAATTTTAAAAGGGCAGAATAGAATTGAAAGGAATCTATCAGAGTAGTTAAGGGAGCTATGATGGTTAGTTGTATATGTCACCTTAGCTAGACCACGGTGCCAAGACACCTGGTCAATAATGGATGTTGCTGTGAAGGTAGTTTTAGATGAGATTATCACTCAAATAATTAGACTTTGAGCAAAGCAGATTACCCCCCCCCACCTGGTGGGCCTTATCCAATCAGTTGAAGACCTTCAGAAGAAGACTGACTTCCTCTGAAGAAGAGGGAATCCTGCCAGCAGACAGTTTTTGGATTCAAACTGCAATGTCAACTGGGCCTACCCTGCAGATTTGATACACACACACACACACACACACACACACACACAAACACACAAACACACACACACACACTCTATTAGTTCCATTTCTCTAGAGCACCTTGACTAATACAGTAGCTGTTCTTTCATGAATTTGTGCTTTTAATTATATATATATATATTTTTTTCAGTGTATATATATATATGTTCAGTGTATATATATATGTTCAGTATATATATATATATAGGGTATATTTTCAGTGTGTGTATATATATATGTGTATATACTGTGTGTGTGTATAATTATGTGTATGTATGTATGTGTATATATACATGTATATACACATACATACATACACATACTGAATTGTTGCCTAATACATGTTTCTTACTATGAATCACGGTAAAAATGTTTGGCAGATACCATCTCTGAGGCATATTCTCAGACGTTTCTTTTCGCTTCTTTTCATGGTGGGATCTTGTCATCTTGTTAGGCTCTTCCCAGGGCTGTTGGCTCTCCAAACATCTCCAGGTTTGGTTTTATTTCGTTTTCTTTTCTTTTTCCTTTTCTTTTTCTTTTCTTTTCTTTCTTTTCTTTTCTTTTCCTTTTCCTTTTCCTTTTCCTTTTCCTTTTCCTTTTCCCTTCCTTTTCCTTTTCCTTTTCCTTTTCCTTTCCCTTTCCCTTTCCCTTTCCCTTTTCCTTTCCCTTTCTACCATCCCCTCACTCCCTTTCCAGATTTCAGCCGGCAGGGACATGATAGGGATCCAGGTGGTGGGAGGGGGATTAAGACACAGGATTCCTTGTCTGGTTCATCCCTTCTTCTGACATTACCTCCCCCCAACCCCCTCTCTCTCTCCTCATTCCTTATGTCTCGAGGAACCTTTTCAAACTGAGTATGATTGGTTTCCCACAAGTTGTTGGCAGAGTGCCTGGGACAAAGGACTTTTCCCCTTGAGCTTCAGGTTTTATCGTCCGTCTCATGGGGAAACGAGTGTGTACCTCATGCTATTATGGTACAACTGAACGGAAAAGAACATGGTCTGACACATCTCATATATTCACCGTATCTCAGTTTCCCTTTCTTCCTCACCCGCGACATAAGTTGATGTGTTGGCATCCTCTCAAGACAGATTCTTCTGGGTGGGAACCCCATCTGATTCTTTCACTTCTGTAGCACATAACAAGTACTCAGTATTATTGAACTAAAATTCCCAGCCCAAATATCCAGTACTTCCTTGGCCTTTTGACTCTTGTTTGTTGATTGAGGAACTCTGAGCCTGCCAGATCGGGGATTGTGCTAACCTCCCGTGGATAAAATACACACAGACCGACTGATGTTAAACACGTATCACACAGATAATACCAAGTGAAGACACTACCCAATTGGAAGTGACTCTTAGTTCACCTGGAATGCCTCTCTATTAGGGCCCTCTCTTCCAAGACTGCTAGAAGGACAGAGGAGAATGAAACAGGAAGCAGATGTTACAGGAATCTCCTTGGCATCGAGCAGGAGACTTGATTGTCCCCAGTGGATACTTGCACATCGTGAGGGGGGCAATATTTCTAGTAACTGCATACAAATTCAGCAAGCGTTCTCTCTAGGTATTAAAATAAAAGCCTTATTCTTTTCCAGTTTAGTTGGGAGTCATAATTCAGACCGATAGATGAAGGCTGGTTGCCTGAAGACAGCTGACCTCTCAAGTCCTCTTAGCAGACCCACACCAAAGTGGGCTTTGTGTACGTAATGACATGGGGAGAAAATAATACCTTTCTGCCTGTTGCTGGTTGGCACCGGCCCTTCTCTCCTGGGAAGGCTTGTTTCTGCCTATTTAAACTATAAAGTGGTCAGTCATGAATGTCATCTAAATTTGCGTTCAATGCTGACCACATTGCCAGTGTTCAATAAATGAAAAATAACATTCCATTTTGGAGCATTGGTCTGTGACCTAGAACTCAAGTAGTCACTGGCTTTGCTGCTTTTACCATCCCACTGCCATTCACAATAAAAAAGTGAAATAATTAATATAATAATCCCATTCAAAATTATACCCATTGGCTTAAATAGCTTTGCCATATTTAGAAATGCTTTGGGTAAATGCAGTTATTTAATAGTTTAAAGCTAGTTTCATTTGGATAATAGAGCATTGTTCAACGATGAAATGACTAGGTACCCTTTTCACGTGCCCTGCGAGAAACACAATAAATAGAATGTTGTGCTTATATGGTATCAGTTTTCCTGAGCTGTCAGTTCAAAGCAAGCTACGTGCATTTCATTAATCTCAGCATCCCTGGGTTGACACAATAATCCTGCTTTCTGGAGTAGTTCCCTCTGTCTTTCTCCATTGACCTTTCCTCCTCATTCCTGACTGTCCTCCAGCCCCCCACTTCCCACAACTAACTCTCCTACTTTTTCTCTACTCGCTTTCCTCCTATCCTCCTTTGCCGTTTTCTTTTTGGAACGGCCACCTCCTTTATTATGTTTTTAAATGTTTATTTACTTTTGAGAGAGACAGACAGAGTGTGCGTGGGGGAGGGGCAGAGAGAGGGAGACACAGAATCTGAAGCAGGCTCCAGGCTCTGAGCTGTCAGCACAGAGACTGATGCGGGGCTTGAACTCACAAACTGTGAGAACATGACCTGAGCCGAAGTCAGACTCTTTTTTTTTTAATTTATTTTTTTTTCATTTTTTTCTTTTTTTTTTTTTTTTTTTTTAGTTTTTAAAATTGACATCCAAATTAGTTAGCATATAGTGCAACAATGATTTCAGGAGTAGATTCCTTAGTGCCCCTTACCCATTTAGCCCATCCCCCCCTCCCACAACCCCTCCAGTAACCCTCTGTTTGTTCTCCATGTTTAAGAGTCTCTTCTGTTTTGTCTCCCTCCCTGTTTTTATATTATTTTTGTTTCCCTTCCCTTATGTTCATCTGTTTTGTTTCTTAAAGTCCTCATATGAGTGAAGTCATATGATTTTTGTCTTTCTCTGACTAATTTCACTTAGCATAATACCCTCCGGTTCCATCCACGTAGTTGCCAATGGCAAGATTTCATTCTTTTTGAATGCCAAGTAATACTCCATTGTATATATATACCACACCTTCTTTGTCCATTCATCCATAGATGGGCATTTGGGCTCTTTCCATACTTTGGCTCTTGTCGATAGTGCTGCCATAGACATGGGGGTGCATGTGCCCCTTCGAAAGAGCACACCTGTATCCCTTGGATAAATACCTAGCAGTGCAGTTTCTGGGTCGTAGGGTAGTTCTATTTTTAATTTTTTGAGGAACCTCCATACTGTTTTCCAGAGTAGCTGCACCAGCTTGCATTCCCACCAACAATGCAAAAGAGATCCTCTTTCTCCAAATCCTCACCAACATCTGTTGTTGCCTGAGTTGTTAATGTTAGCCATTCTGCCGAAGTCAGACTCCTGACTGAGCCACCCAGGCACCCCAGCCGCCTCCTTTAATAGGGTTTGATTTACTGGGCAGGTCCCATGCCAGCACCTCAGCTGAGGACTACCAGGGAACTAGGCATTGGTTTCTGGTTGTCAGCTTTCATAGCTACGCTACCCATCGGAATGTATAAATCATATATAGGTCAGGTAAGGAAGAAGGTCCCATCGGTGTTGCTTGTTATAGAAAAAGGAAGTTTAGCATAAGAACCTAAACATATACTAGCACATATATTTATAGCAAAAAAAAAAAAAATGATCATTACAATACAGAAAGAGATTTAAAGAAACACAGCCCTGAATACAGACTGACATGGTCTTTTCAAAAACCCACTGGGATTTATCCCTTCCCAACCTACCTTTGATTGTGTTTTCAAAGTTTGCCATAATCTTTCTCCAGTGCTCTTTGCAAGGTTCACGCTCCATCCCTGTGCCATCATGGCTTCTGAAGGATTGTCCACAGTCAAAAGACCTGTTTGATTATGAGGATTTGTCATTTGGGCTCTATTCCTCATGTTTCTGCTGTTTTCTTGTGACTTCTGGGCACCAGATCCCCTTCCCTCCATTATTTTGCTTTATCAGAGGGATGACATTCAATCCCTTCTTGAGCTGTAGTCGCTCCTCACTGCCTACAAAGGTGTTTGGCCTTCACAGGGGCCTCTTGCCAAAGTTTCATATTTCTGAGACCAAATTCTGCCACCCTGCTCTGCTTGTCTCTTGTACATGTGTACACGGGTCCACATGTCCACATGTATGTATATTCCCATATCACATTTTTAGCATGCACATACACAACTTTGTATTTTTCCCCAGGAGGGAGACTGTTCCCCCCCATCAGCATCAACATACTGAGGCACTGGCTTTGTTTTTAAAATGGTCTAGTATAGAAGGGCTAATGTCCATCCATTTTATTAATTTTTTTTTTTAATTTTTTTTTTTAACGTTTATTTATTTTTGGGACAGAGAGAGACAGAGCATGAACGGGGGAGGGGCAGAGAGAGAGGGAGACACAGAATCAGAAGCAGGCTCCATGCTCTGAGCCATCAGCCCAGAGCCCGACGCGGGGTTCGAACTCACGGGCCGTGAGATCGTGACCTGAGCTGAAGTCGGACGCTCAACTCGACTGAGCCACCCAGGTGCCCCTGTCCATCCATTTTAAAGAACAGCAAACACATTTGCTTCCTTCCTCAAATTTCTTAAAGGGGCACTGCTCCCAAGCATTAAAACAAAACAAAAACCAGTTACGTTGGGGTTTCCTATCACATATTTTTAAAAAGAGCAAAAGAGGGGCCCCTGGGTGGCTCAGTCGGTTAAGTGTCTGACTTCGGCTCAGGTCATGATCTCGCGGTCTGTGAGTTCGAGCCCCGCGTCGGGCTCTGTGCTGACAGTTCGGAGCCTGGAGCCCATTTCAGATTCTGTGGTCTCCCTCTCTCTCTGACCCTCCCCCAGTCATGCTCTGTCTCTCTCTGTCTCAAAAATAAATAAACGTTAAAAAAAATTTTTTTTTAAAAAAACAAAAAAATATATATTGAGCTACATCACGGGAATACAAAATATTGGCTTACAAATTTGTGAATCTTTCTTCTCCCTTCCTCTACCATCCATGAAGATGCTGTGGTGGGACTTCCTCAGTTGTATGGAATCCCATGTATTTGTTAGGATGTCTTTGTTTACAAGGAGGAGATACCTGATTCACACGGGCTTGAACAAGATTTGTTATCTCGCATTTCTGGAGCTCTGTGGGTAGGCTGGGCTCCAGGGTAGGACACTCAGGGCTCCAGCACCATCCCTCTGGGATCTTCTCTGCCCTGTTGCAGACCGACTCTCACTGTTACAAGGTGGTTATCAATAGTGACAGTGGCAATTGCTTCTTTGGTGAAGGGTGAAGGTGAGATGAAAGTTCTACTTATAGTACCACAGAGGTGAGGCAAAAAGAAATACCAGGTGGTGGAGAGGCTAAGAGGACCGGCCCAATAAAGTCCTGGGCCAGAGAGGGGATGGGAAGGGAGAGAAGGGAAGCAGCACAGATTGAGTTAGAAAGAGAATTTCCTGGACTTAGAATGGAAGAGGAAGGGCACTTTTGGGCATCAGCCACGCACGTGTAAGATATTGACAGCAAGAGAAATGGGAAGGAAAATCTGAAAGAAGTTTAGCTCTGTCATAAATATACACTCCTTTGGTGTTTTCATGAATGACTGCAAATTAAGATTTACATGGATTTTCAGTTATTTTGGTTGCTGGAGGACGACAGATTCTAAGGGTTGCTGAACAATCAGCCCTTCTTTTGCCATTCTCTATTAGAGAAAGGTGAATCATATGATTTGTCATCCAAATAGGGACATTGGAGGCTAAAAGGGGACCCTAGTAATGATTATGCTGGTACTGCCTGTGTAAACCAGGACTACCCCAGGCAAAATAAGATTCATGCCAATATTTGATACAAAATTTTAGTCAGAAATGCTGCGATAAAAATGGAAAGTGAGGTACGCAAGCACCTAGCCTCATTTGCAGCGATGGTGGTCGGGCTTCAGAGTTGTGATCTATGATTTGGCGGCAGGAATCCCTGAGGAGGACTTACCTTCCTTACTAAATTGACACTAGGTTGAACAATGGCTCTGTCCCCCTCCTCCTGCTTGGACTACATGCATCTGAAGATGCATCAGCCATTGTGCGAATATTAGGGTGGAAGCCGGTGGCCAGGTTGGTGAAGAAAAAGATGGAGGGAACTGGGATAGTGATGATTTCATGGGCCTGCTGAACAGGCCCAGTCTGCTCACCTCCAGACTTCTTATAAGAGGAAAAAAAATAACCCTAACTTGTTTAGGTCAATCTAATAGGATTTCTGTACCTCAGACCCAAGTACAAATTCTGCTGATATGTGGATTTTTTTTTTTTAATGTTAGCTTGTATTTAGATGGAGCCATTGGGGCGCCTGGCTTGCTCAGTCAGTAGTGCACGCGACTCTAGATCTCAGGGTCATGAGTTCGAGCCCCACGTTGGGTGCAGAGATTACTAAAATTAAATCTTAAAAAGAGACATGGAGCCATAATGTAAGAATGCTTATATGGCAAACACATTAATTCCTTTTCTGTAGTAAATAAACTACATTGGTTGAGAAGACATTCTAAGTATTTTTTTTTGGTAGTGTTTTATTAAATTATAGACATTTTCAAACACACACACAAATACACAGAATAGTAGAATAAACCCTGATATGCCCATAACCAAACTTCAGTAATTATTGTTTTATTATTATCGTGGGTTTGTTTCTGTGTTAAGCAAATTAACATTCTATTGAAGGATACATATTATAAATGGGGTAATACCCTCTCTTATGTACAACTGGAGAGACAGAAAGAAAATTTGTAAATAATTTGCTACAGTAACAAGGAACCATCATCAGAAGTGAGCGTTTGATTCACAGATTATTGACTCTAGGTAATGCTGGGCCATGTGAAATCTTGGCTAAAAACCAAACATTTTCACAGGATTTGTCCCAGCATGAAGAAAGTGAGGCATAGACTGAAAAGACCAGAGGTCATTACTAGTCATGTGAGCTTAGACACCTTACTTAATCCCTCCAGGTCTCAGATTATTTACCTGTAGAATGGAGATAATATTCACCTCACAGGGCACTTGTGAGAGTTAAAATAAGGTAATAGTCGTAAAGTTGTTTATGTAGTAGTTGATACTTAGTAAATGTTCAATGGCTGATCAGTATTGCTGATTAATTGGCATGAGTTTCTTTTTTCTTCTAGGCCAGGGCAGGGGGGTGAGTGGGGATGCTGTAGAATGACAGGAAGCATAAAAATGTCTGGTTCTATAAGCTTCATAAAATGACACATATAGGAGAGGTCGATAATCAAAGACTCCATTTTCCATACTTGAAGACTTAAGTTGCTTCTACCAAATAGAGAGAAGTTATCACTGTGGATAAAGATAGTTAACTTGTTGCAGGTATATTTGTTCCAGGGTCCAGAGGTGGTTAGTCAGCTATAGCAGTGAGTGCCTGGGGAGATGCTGAGTTCTCAGATCAGAAAAAAAAAAGTTTCATATAATTGGATCCTGAAAATTGAAATTTAGAAATATGTAAAAAGAATCATTTTGGTTTGGGTATTTTCACACAAACTATGAGTCAAAAATCTCCAAATTAAATCTGCCAGAGTTCTTTGGTTATTCAATCTCATGTTTTCAAGAATAAGATATATGTCTCCTATTCATGGTAATAAGGAGAGAAGGAAAAAGAATTTTCACAGGAAGTTCATGTGTGCTCAAACAGCAGATCTTATATTTGTGCCAAGTGCATTTCTTATGGATTGGAAGGGTATCTTAGGTGTGGGTTTCTAGAAACAAGAGACTGAGACAGGAGCTTGGCTGTGTGTTGAGTTGAGGTTGTGCCCTCAGTGGACAAAGAGTAAAAGAAGCAAGAGAAAGAATAAAAGATGATAAGCAAGGATGTGGTCTCATCTGGAGTCTGATCTCTTTGATCCCACAGAGAGCTCTGGAGTGTGAAGTGTCTCACAGAGTTGAGCCCATCTTGAGGCAAGAGGACTGGACTTTTGTACCTACAAGTCAGCCAGTTAATGTTTGTGGGGTGTCCCCAGTTGGGAGAGAAAGGCAAAATCTTTCATGTGGGCTCTCTTTTGTCTGAGGGCAATTCTCTAGAGGAGGGGGTAGCTATGAGCCATTGGCAGCTATCATTCACTCCAGCTGGGGCAGGTGCACTGGTATAATAAAAAAGGGACCAATGGTATCTGTTACAGATAATGCCTTCATTTGAAGTCAGCTATGTTCCTCTTCATGCTGCTTTGACTAAATTTACTTGGAACAGAGAGTTTAAAGAGGAGGTTCTCTAAATAGGATGTTCATTGTTTCTCAAGTTCAACTAACATACGGACGCTCTCCTAAGAGGGGAAAGTTTTCTTAGTTTCCAACACCGGCTTAAATTGTTTTTAATAACTACTTAAATATACATAAACCTAAAAGTTTCAATAAACTTCTTATGCTCACATTTATTAAAAAGGCATGAAATCATAACAAATTACAAATTAAAATTTAAAAAGTCTAAGACCATTAAGAATCCAAGCAACATAAATTCAGTGTGATGGGTGATAGTGTTTTGCCGAAACTAAGTTCCCATTTCAAGATAAATAGAGACTGTGCATTCCCAGATTGTCTGCCCTGCTCCACACAGCCTATGTTACAAGATGCTGTGTTGAACGACCAACTTCTCACCACTCCTCTGTAATAGAACTTCTGCAAACCCTAATTTGTAGAGGTCATGAGGTTCTCTAACCTTCATTGGGCAGGAAGGAATTATTTAGCGTTTACATATACTTGGTCTCTACTATTGTTCTTAGCTCGCAATAATGAAAGGCATTCATCTTGGCACCGCTGTGATGATAAACCAAAATGCAAACACAGGCACTTAAATGCTGTAGCCATCCTCAGGAAGCAAATCATCTGTAACATACACAGTTTCATTGAAATGAAAGTGTAATATTGTTTAATTAAATTTTTTTGAGAGTGAGAGTGCCCATGTGCGTGTGCACGCGAGCACACGCGCGCGCGCGCGCACACACACACACACACACACACACACACAGAAAAGAGTGAGTGGGGGAGGGGCATAGAGAGAGAGGGAGAGAGACAGAATCCCAGGCAGGCTCCTCAATGTCAGCACAGAGCTGTACGCAGGGCTCGGTTTCATGGCCCTGAGATCATGACCTGAGCCAAAATCGACAGTTGGATACTTAACTGACTCAACCACGCAGGCACTCCAAAATGAAAGTATAATAATTAGGGTTCATTTAAAATACTCTCTTAGAGCACTGAGAGGCCCAGAGAATGTGTCTGCACATTCTTTGATAGGAGGCCGTAGCTCTGTCCCACGAAATGGGAACCTGTGCAGGGTGCATTTGCCCATGAGAGGACATTTGGAATACCCAAGAAAGCACCATTTTGACTCCTGCTGGTTGGGGCAAGAGGATGGGCATGAGAAAGGCCCACAGGTTGGAGGGTGAGCCATTGGCAATCTGAAAGGCCACTGAGTGGGGTTTGTGCCCCATATCTCATTACAACACTAATGATTTAATTTAGTAATGTTGACCATGACTATCAGGTGGTTCTGCGTATAGGGGCTACTCCTTATGCTAGGTGAACCTCCTGCCCTTGCCACTGACTGAACACAGTGAAAGCTGCAAGGAGCCCTGGGCTCTGCTTGGGAGGGTGCAGCAAGTGAGTTGGGACTCTGGAGTTAATGGCGCACCTGAGGGATTATGAGCATCGCCATGTTGCTGCAGACTGTCTCTACTGGGAAACTCAGGGACCAGAGTGCCTGCCACTGCCCAGGAAGGTTCCTGACTTCCTCACCTCCCCTTGCTGCCTTACACCAAGCCACATTCCCTTCGGCAACCTGAGCACCACCTGAGCAAAATGCGTAATGAAGACAATGAAAAGGTAGGAGATTATCTGCTGTCATCACTTGCGTAGAATCTGCCCCCTAATCCAGGAACAAGACCTGCACTGAATCAGAGAGCCCAGTGTGAGCCAGGGTGGATTAAGTAGAGTCTTGGGTGGAGGGAAAGCCTTAAAACCCCCTGTTTCGACATAGAGGTCAAAGCAAAAAGGAAAACCAGCTGGGCAGCTGCAGGAGCACAGTGGCTGGTTCAGTCTGCTCCAGATCATCCCCTAATTGAACAGTGGGAAAAAAAACATTCAGAGGAGAGACTTGCTTAAGTCTCATTTACTGAACAAATAGTTAGCGATCAGTGTCCCCCAGAGGCTGGACAGTCAGTCTGCGATGTGCCAGATACACAACAGACAGGCATGAGTAGTCCCTGCCCTCAGAGGGCACTGGGTTCAAAAGGGAGATGGAAGGTGACCAGATGGTTGGATGCAGTGGGTCAGTGCCTTGAAAGGGGTGACACAGAGGCCACACAGGCACGCAGAACGGTCGCCTGATCCGGCCGGGCACAGTCAGAAGGAGCTCCCTAGAGGAAGAGATGGCGAAGCAGGCAGTGAGCACAAGTTCCGGGACTAGAGGGGCAGGCAAGCCATCCCAGGAAGATACTGCTGGCTCTACCTTCATGGTTTTTTGACGCCATTGATTGAAAGAGGACTGGAAACAGTCTGGACCAGTTTCCTCTGCTTCAACGCATTGTACACATATGACCAGGATGCTTCCTGGATCCTTCTTCACGGGAACGTGTGACTTCGAGTTTTCTTCCACATAAATCTAACCCTCTGACAGTCTCCAAGGCCATCATCATCCCACCTCTCCTACCGACCAGCTCCCAGCACCCACCTTCCATTCATTCAAATCACAGGCATTAAAACGATCCTACTTGGTAGTGATCACAGGCATTCGTTTGGGA
The DNA here is from genome assembly GCF_024362965.1 of Panthera pardus. Classification (NCBI taxonomy): domain Eukaryota; kingdom Metazoa; phylum Chordata; class Mammalia; order Carnivora; family Felidae; genus Panthera; species Panthera pardus. The sequence goes on along the minus strand of NW_026526721.1, from coordinate 145,707,382 downwards.
ATGACCGAACACACATGGTAGGATGTGGTGTAGACCAAAAGAACCTTGCTACTCAACGTGTGATCCCTGGACCGGTACCAGCATCACCTGGGAGTTTGTTATAAAGTGCAAATTCCAGAGCTCCAACCCAGACCTATTGAAGCAGAACTTGAAGGTCAAGATCCTCAGGTGATTCTGGTGCATTTTAAATTGGGAAATGGTTCTAAAGAGATAGTGTGAGTCTAATTCTAAGTGACATACAAATGACAGCAGCTTTATTTGTAAGCATAACATCACCATGATCGCTTATCTTAAAAACTCAACAATTTGTACTGATAAAGTTTTTCTGATTTTTGCTGGTTGATTAATTTTGGCAATTAATTTGCATAATACTGGCATTCTTACTATCTTTTAAAATCGTGCGCAGGATTCATAAAGTGATTTTTAGAGTTTATTTTATTTTGAGAGAGCGAGAGTGTGAGCAGGGGAGGGGCAGAGAGAGAGGGAAGGTGGAGAGATAGAGAAAGAGAGAGAGGAACATAGAGAGAGGGAGAGAAAGTGCAGTATTCTTTTGTCTCAAAGAAAGCATTTCAGGTTTATCTATGTCTTCTTTGGTTTTATCTTGTACTTGTGATACTCCAAAGCAGAGTTACCTGTTCCAGTTTCAAAACTGTCAGATTTATATCCCTCTTGTTCAGAAAGCCTTTGAACTAGATAAGAATTATTCTTGTGAATGAAGCTTTACTTTATCAATTGTCATTTTCCTCCTCTTCTGGAGGATTCTGGAGCTTTAGAAAAATGCTTTCTCAACAAGAAAGCTTTGTTCGATATGAAATTTGAATGCAGCAGAGAGCTCTTTAAATATGCCATCAATATGCAAATAATTTCCAGATTTATTTAAATTCCAAAACAATGGTTGTCACATCAGTGAAAATGCCTGAATTTTTAGTAACACATATACGAACACCAAAATAGCAAAACCAAGAGGGTAATCAATAATGACTGTAACGATTAGCAATACTGACAGATCAGGCAAAGGTCATTGTCAACAGACCTACTGCCATAGAAGAACAAGAGATCATTGAAGAAAATGACATCATGGAAACGGTCTCTCTTCCAGCTTTTACTATGCAAAAATTTTCCATTCATTCGCACTGGCTTGGAATAAAATTTTTGAGACAAATCACTCTAATTTTGAATTCAAGTCTGAGATGCCTAGAGCAGTGACATATGCCTGTGCTTGCTAGGGGGAAATCTGCTAGGAAAAATAATTTATCTTCAATCCGAACTTCATTGATTTGTATTTTAACAAACTTCAAGGAGGCTAGTACATGCAGCAACCAAACTTGCATTAAGTGTTTTTTAACGTAAGAAGTGTTTATAAAAGCTTACATTTTTGCTCCTTTCGTGGATTTGTTGTGATTTGTGTATTTTTGTGGAATCAAATGGTTTTCCAGAAATAGGACCTAATGTATCCCATTTTATCTGTAGGAAATAAGAGCTTAACTTAAAACGGCATGACTTGTAGCTTTCTACCAGGGTAAAATTTAGCCTTGAGTTGAAGGTCTTTGAAGGTCACCCGCGTAATGGGGTACTGATACAAACCTTGTCTTCATACAGTTGCAGAGAAAACCCTTGGAGTGGCTAGGAGAAATCTGGATTTCTTTTCTTCCAAGCCCTGTTGGTCTTTCTGTGTCCCATGGGGGGGGGGGGGGAACTGAGGCAGAATAACTAAAGGTATCCATCCAGTAGCCGTGTGTGGTTTTGAATCCCAGATCTGCTCCTTACTAGCTGCATGGTGTTGGGCGTGTCTGTAAACTCTCTGTGCCTTGTTTGCTTATCTGTAAAATGGGGAGGAACGTGACAAGATTTCCCTGCAGGAGGGTGATGTGGATAAAATGAGTGTATCTAGAGCATTTACAACAATGCAGAGTATACTTTAAAGGCTGTATTTGATACTATTGTCATTATAGTAGTCAGGAGATGGTGACTAAACCTCCATTCCCTTTCTCTGTCCCCAGGAAGAACTGAGGAAAAAGCAGGAATTTCTCTTCTATATCTTTAGAAGCAACAAGGACATCAGCGTTAAAGTCACACAGACCTAGGTTCAAGTTCCCTCTCTCCTCAGCTCTTCAAACCAGGGTATCTTATGTTCACTCAGCTTCAGTGTCCTCATTTAGAGGGGACAATAATATCTACTTCAGGAGAACTTTAGAGATATTAAAAGAAGTCAATATACTTAAGGGATACAGCACTTACCTGGCTGGGTGGTCAAAAAGGTCAATAAATGCCAATTTCTCTCCCTTTCTGTCATCACCTACACAATCCATGACCCTATGTTGTTTGTATTTTTGTTGTTGTTGTTGTTTTGCTACTGCAAATAACCTTATGTCACTTTCCAATTTCCTTTTGCTCTTCCTTCATCCAGCCCTTTAAATCTGAGTTCTTTTCTGGGCAGGCATGGGTATCAATTCAACTGGGGCGTTAACTAGTCAATAAGGTATATCTTCCAGGAGCAATCCCTTAATCCCTCCAAGGAACAGAGGGAGAGGGAGAGACAGAGACAGAGGGAGATAAAAGAGAGGAATTGGCTGGTTCATGTGGTCACAGAGGCCAAGAAGTCCAGTGATCAGCCTAAGGTCTGCAAGCTGGAGAAAGAGGAAGGCAGGAGCTGTATATCAGAGGGTCGGTGAAATTTGCCACTCAAGCTGAAGAAAAGAGGGAGAGAATTCACCCTTTCTCTGCCCTTTGTTTATCTGGGCTCTTAGGGATTGCATGATGCCTGCCCACATAGGTGAGGGAGGACATTCTTAGCCTACTGGTTCAAACACTAATGTCTTCCAGCAACCCCCTTACGGACACACCCAGAAATGTCTTACTACCTATGTGGGCATCCCTTAGCCCAGTCAAGTTGACATATAAAATTAGCATCACGAGAGGATAAGCCAGAGCAAAACTTAAGGGCCAAAATCTGAAGGACTTGGCAGCCACACAGATGAAGGAAAAGGAGAGGGTAGCGATAAGTGGGTTGGAGAGTAAAGGAAACCAAAGAAGCAAAGGGAAACCCTTGTTTCTGGTTTGGATGCCTGAGTCACTGGTGGAAAGACAGGTTTTAATAAGGGGATTTCAGAGATGTTGAAAGGGAGTTAAGCTCATAACTGAAAACCAATAGGGCTGTTCACTTTATTTTTAAGTCAGAATAATTCTGGTGCTTGAGGGTTGTCCTTAAATGAGTTCACAAACTACATATGCAAGAAAAAAAAACAATATAAAAGCCTCACAATTTTATTTGTATTTTGACTATCCCTCCCTTCTCTTCAGTCCATTTGGAAGTTCCCATTGGCTTCTCCAGAGTTCTAACCTGTGCAAGGGGTTGTAATCCCATGCAGACTGCTTAGGGCCAAGGCACTGGGAGTGAGTGGGGATGGTCTACCTATGAAGATGCATCTCGGACATCAGTCTACACTCGGGAGGGCCGGGGTGTCCTTTTCTCTTGAACTCACAGTCCTCTCTGCCTGGAGGTCTCAGATGAATAACATGGAATTCTGAGGAGAGCCTGGAATCTTACCTGCCCTGACTTTCCTCATACCTCCTCCCTGGGGTTTTGTCTTGATCTCTCCCAGAAGATGCAGAACATCTTTTTCTGGGGGATCTTAAAGTCCTCACGTCACATCTTGTCCCTTACTTAATTCTCTCAAGACAGTCTTCCTCTCTTCAGTACTTTTCCTTAAACTCTCTTAGTGTTTGACTAACAAAGTTTGGAATTTTGGAAACCAAAGTCTGAAAAACTGGTTTTCACCATCTAAGGGATTTCCACCTTGAGGCATTAGATTTCTCCCTTGAGGCAATTCTCAAAGCTCCATTACCTTGAATGGGAGCAGGGGGCCTGGGAAGAGAGCAATACTGAAGAAAAAGATCAGGTACTATCTTAAAACAAAAGAAAAAAAACTCACCTCACCAAAAATAAAATAAGCAATGGGAGAAGAATTTTCTTGTCCTCTTTGGGGAAAGCCATTGGCTGAAGGAGGGACAGCAAAGGCATAGAAAACAAAAAGCATTTGGAGTAAATAATTGTAGATATTGATAGTGGAGCCTTTGAAGTTAATAAATTGCATGACTGTCTGTATGGGAGGGCTAGTTTTTTTTTGTTTGTTTGTGTTTTGGTCCCAGCTCTTATTTGTGTAGTTTCAGGCATGTATCTTGGAGTCTTTCCGAAGGTATCTGACCAGTGGGCTCATGGGATTGTAGAAAATGAAACAATATAATAAATTAGGGTCAATCAGAGACTTGGCAAAAGTTAAGTAAAACGATGCTACATTTTCTTCAAAAGAAAAAAAGACTGTTTCTATTGCATTAAGGTATGAAAATGGAGAACTTTCTGACAACTGATGAGATATCGTGTCACCAAATGTATCCTTACTGCTTGTTTGTTTTATATTTTTGCTCTTAAGATTTTCATTTTGGTAATTAAGGCTTAGAGGGGCATTAACCTCATTTATATAGTTTGTTCATCCAGAAACCAGCGGATCGAATGTTTTATTCCATCTCTTGAACACTCTGGACAATTACAATTCTAGGACCGCAGTTAGTGTTTTCTCACTGGAGAGCGAACCCTCGAATTTACTTAAATCCCTTTCCCCATAGTCTCCTGAGAGGAGGAGAAAGTGGAAATTCGAGTCACAGGGAGGTGTGTATTCACACTGTCTTTATGAAGTCACAGTGGAAGCCATTTACATTTGGACTTGAATCATAGAAAAGATGTGGAGTGGAGCCAAGGGACCAGGTTCCAGTCTTATTTCCGCCTCTCATTAGCATGCTACGATTAGTCACATCTCTACACTTCCCTGGCATCTGCTCCTCCATGTGTACAATGGCGCATTTGGCTTGGGTCAAAGGACAGACACGCAAGGAGCTGCCTGGGCAGGACAGGTAGTGAATGCAAAAAGTGTACATGACTGCCTATCACAGCATCACCACTTATTTTCCTCACGCTCCCGGAAACAACTGTTGAAATTTCAGGCTCTTTTTACAGATCGTTAAGCCTTCCCTCAGCATCCTTTCCACACGCTAGCCACGCTTCTTCTCATGGTTGGTTTTCCTAATGGCAGATTAAGTTGTATTCTTTTGCTACAGACACGCTTTGTTGGCATAGTAAACCCAGAAATCCTCTTAATGCTCGAGAAAATATGTCTGGATGACATTTTTCTTAAAACACATGGCTTTTTGGTTTGGTTTTCCATTTTGGAAAAAGTCTCTGGTGTGAGGATACAATTTTCTTTCGGTTTTATCCTACTACAGGAGTAGCCTGTGGTGTTAATGGGATAATACCTGCCAGTTGACACTTAGCCTCAGGATGGGGAGTAATAGAGAGCGGTGGGGACTGTGGCAAATGGACAACAGCGGGCAGGGGCCCCTGCCCTTTCCACAGCAGGCACCTGCCCCTCAGCACAGTTGATTGTTGGCCTCTGAGAATGAGTCCAGTACAGGCGTGTCTCCCGAGGTTTTGTCAAAGCTGTAAATTCTGACTATTATGCATGGAATTTTCCTGAATTTTATATGTTGGCAACTGAATTGAAATAAATATCAGTGGTAGCAACACTGAATATTCTCAATGGATCAGGCTAAACCAAAAACCAAACAAACAGACAAGCTAGATCACGTGCACTAAAAGGTTTAAGACTTTGGGCCAAATGACCCTGAAGTTCTTTTTTCCCTGGAACTTCCTTTGTCACAACACACATTTATATACCCCTTGATACATTCTAAGCGTATATTTTAAGGCACTATATACGTGTCCTAACTCATTTAATCTTGCCAACAACTTTAAGAAGTAGGTGCTATTATTATCTTTGTTTTACTTCATTTACAATTATGATTTCATATCTATTCTCTTTATTTATTCACTTATTTTTAATTGAGTTTTGAAAATTTAATTCCATTGTAGTTAACATACAGTGTTATATTAGTTTCAGATATACAATATAGTAATTCGACAATTCTATATGTAACTCAGCGCTCATCATAAGTGTACTCTTAATCCCCTTCACGTATTTCACTCACCCCCCACCCACCTTCCCTCTGGTAACCATTGATTTGGTGTCTATAGTTAAGAGTCTGTTTCTTGATCTGTCTCTCTCTTTTTTTCCTTTGCTCATTTATTTTGTGTCTTGAATTCGACATATGAGTGAAATCATATGGTATTTGTCTTTCTCTGACTGCCTTATTTTGCTTAGCGTAATCCTCTCTAGCTCCATCCGTGTTGTTGCGAATGGCAAGATTTCATTCTTTTTTTTTAAGTTTATTTCTTTATTTTAGAGAAAGAGAAGGAGGGAAGGACAGAGAGAGAGGGAGAAGATAGAATGCCAAGGAGGCTCTGCACTGTCAGCACAGAGCCTCATGTGGGGCTACATCCCACGAACCACGAGATCATGACCCGAGCCCAAATCAAGAGTTGGACACTTAACCAACGGAGCCACACAGGTGCCCCAGATTTCATTCTTTTTTATGGTTCAGCAATATTCCATTGTATATATATATATACCTCATCTTCTTTGTCCACTCACCTATTGATGGACTCAGGCTGCTTCCATAATTTGGCTAAATAAGGCTGCGATAAATGCAAGGGTGCATATATCCCTTTTAATTAGTGTTTTGTATTCTTTGCGTAACTACTTACTAGCATAATTACTGGATTGTAGGGTAGTTCTATTCTTAATATTTTGAAGTAACTCCATACTGTTTTCCACAGGCTGCACCAGTTTGCAATCCCACCAACTGTGCATGAGGGTTCCTCTTCCTCCATATCCTCGCCAACACCTGTTGTTTCTTGTGTTTTTGATTTTAGTCATTCTGACAGGTGTGAGGTGTTATCTCACTGTAGTTTTTATTTGCGTTTCCCTGATAATGAGTGGTGTTCAGCATCTTTTCATGTGTCTGTTGGCCTTCTGTATGTCTTCTTTGGAAAGATGTCTGTTCATGTCTTCTGCCCATTTTTAAATGGATTATTTGTGTTTTGGGTATTGAGTTGTATGAGTTCTTTAAATATTTTGGATACTAACTCTTTTCTTCATAAACAGACTATTATTTTGAGAGAGAGAGAGAGAGAGAGAGAGAGAGAGAAAAGAGAGAGCATGTGATGGCAGAGTGAAAGGGAGAGAGAGAATCTTAAGCAGGCTCCACCCTGAGTGTGGAGCCTGATGTGGGCTCCATGTCACGACCATGCGATCATGACCTGAGCTGAAATCAAGAGCCAGAAGCTTAACCAAATGGGTCACCCAGGCGCCCCATGGATATTAACTCTTTATCCGATATGTCATTTGCAAATATCTTCTCCTATTCAGTAGGTTGTCTTTTAGTTTTGTTGATTGTTTCCTTCGCTGTGCAGAAGATTTTTATTTTGATGCAGTCCCAATAGTTTAGTTTTGCTTTTATTTTCCTTGCCTCAGGAGACACATCTAGAAAAATGTTGCCATCGTCTATGTTGGAGAAATTTTTTAATTTTTTTAAATTTTTTAAATGTTTATTTATTTTCAAGAGCAAGAGAGACAGAGCGTGAGCAGGGGAGGGGCAGACACGGAATCCAAAGCAGGCTCTAAGCCATCAGCACAAAGCCTGATGTAGGGCTCAAACTCACAGAACATGAGATCATGACCTAAGCCGAAGTCGGACACTTAACCGACTGAGCCACCAGGTGCCCCATATGTTGGAGAAATTTTTGCTTGTGCTCTCTTCTAGTATTTTTATGGTTACAGGTCTCACATTTAGGTCTTTAATTCATTTTGAGTTTATTTGTGTGTATGGTGTAAGAAAACAGTCCAGTTTCATTCTTTTGTGTATAGCTATCCAGTTTTCCCAATATGATTTGTTGAAGATTTGTTTTTCCCATTGCATATTCTTGCCTCTTTTGTTGAAGATTAATTGGCCATATACTCATAGGTTTGTTTCTGAGTTTTCTGTCCTATTGATCTGTATGTCTATACATCCATACTGTTTTGAACACTTCAGTTTCATGGTATAACTTGAAACCTCCAGCCTTGTTTTTCTTTTTCAAGATTGTTTTGGGGGCACCTGGGTGGCTCAGTCGGTTAAGCGTCTGACTCTTGATTTTGACTCAGATTATCATCTCACAGTTCATGAGTTTGAGCCCTGTGTTGGGCTCCATGCTGACAGTGTGGAGCCTGCTTGGGATTTTCTCTCCCTCTCTCTCTGCCCCTTTCCCACTCATGCTCTCTCTCTCTTAAAATTAATAAACTTAAAAAAAAAAAAAAGGAAAGATTGTTTTGGCTAATCAGGGTCTTTTGTGGTTCCATACAAATGTTAGAATTATTCTAGTTCTGTGAAAAATGCTCTTGGTATTTGGATAGGGATTATACTAAATCTGTAGATTGCTTTGGGTAGTATGGGTATTTTAACAATATTTGTTCTTTCAATCCATTGGCATGGAATATCTTTCCATTTGTACTGTCTTCAATTTCTTTCATCAATGTTTTATAGTTTTCAGAGTACAGGTCTTTCACCTCCTTGGTTAGGTTTATTCCTAGGTATTTTCTTGTTTGTGGTGCAATTGTAAATGGGATTGCTTTTTAAATTTCTTTCTTTCTTTCTTTCTTTCTTTCTTTCTTTCTTTCTTTCTTTCTTTCTTTTTCTCTTTCTCTCTTTCTCTTTCTCTTTCTTTCTTTTGCTTCTTTATTAGTGTATAGAAATGAAATGGGTTTCTGTACATTGATTGTGTAGTCTGCTAACTTACCGAAATCATTTGTCAGTTCTAGTAGTTTTGTAGTAGAGTCTTTAGGGTTTTCTATATATAGTATCAATTCACCTGCAAATAATGTAAGTTTAACTTCTTCTTTACTGATTTGCATGTCTTTTATTTCTTTTTCTTGCCTGATTTCTGTGGCTAAGACTTCCAGTACTATGTTGAGTAAAAGTGGTGACAGTGGACATCCTTGTCTTATTCCTGATCTCCGGGGGAAAACTCTCAGTTTTTCACAATTGAGTATGATGTTCACTGTGGATTTTTCATATATGGCCTTTATTATGTTGAGACATGTTCCTTCCAAACTCACTTTTTTGAGGGTTTTACCATGAATGGATGTTGTACTGCATCAAATGCTTTTTCTGCATCTATTGAAATGGTCGTATGGCTTTTATCCTTTCTCTTGTTCATGTGATGTATCACATTGATTGATTTACAAGTATTCAACAATTCTTGCATCCTGGGAATGAATCCCTCTTGATCATGGTGAATTATTTTTTTTTAATGTATTGTTGAATTTGGTTTGCTATACTTCGTTGAGGACTTTTGCATCTGTGTTCATCAGAGATATTGGCCTGTATGTAGTTCTCTTTTTTTGTAGTGTCTTTATCTGGTTTTGGCATCAGAGTAATGCAGACCTCATAGAATAAATTTGGAAGGTTTTCTTCCTCTTCTATTTTTTGAAATAGCTTGGGAAGAATAGTATTAACTTTTTTTAAATGTGTGGTAGAATTTAAAAAAATAAAAAACTAAAATAAATGTTTGGTAGAATTCACCTGTAAAGGCATTTGGTTGTGGACTTTTGTTTGTTAGAATTTTTTGATTACTGATTCAATTTCATCACTGGTAATCAGTCTATTCAAATTTTCTATTTCTTCCTGGCTCAATTTTGGGAGGTTATATGTTTCTAGGAATTTATACATTTCTTCTAGGTTGTCCAATTTGTTGGCATGTAATTTTTTATAATATTTTCTTGTATTCTTTGTATTTCTTCAGTGTTGGTTATTTCTCTTCTTTCATTTCTGATTTTGTTGATTTGAATCATCTCTCTCTTCTTTTTTGATGGTTCTTGCTGAAGGTTTACCAATTTTGTTGATCTTTCAAAGTACCAGATCCTGGTTTCATTGATCAGTTCTGTTGATTTTTTAGTTTTTATTTCATTTGTCTCTTCTCTAATCTTTATTATTTCCTTTGTTCTATTGGTTTTTGCTTTGTTTGTTCTTCTTTTTCTAGCTCCTTTGAGTGTAAGGTTAGGTTGTTTATTTGACATTTTTCTTGCTTCTTGAGGTAGAACTGTATTGCGATAAACTTCCCTCTTAGAACGGCTTTTGCTGCATCCCAAAGATTTTGGACTGTTATGTTTTCATTTTCATTTGTCTCCATGTATTTTTTTACTTCCTCTTTTATTTCTTGGTTGACCCATTCATTGTTTAGTAGCATGTTATTTGACCTCCATGTACCTGTGCTCTTTCCAGATTTTTTCTTGTGATTGATTTCTCATTTCATAATATTATGGTCAGAAAAGATGCATGGAATGACTTCTATATTTTTAAAGATTGTTGTGACATGTTTTATGGCCTAATATGTGATTTATTCTGGAGAATGTTCCATATGTTCTTGAAAGAATGTGTATCCTGCGTTTAAGAAAAAAAATTTTTTAAACTTTGTTTATTTTTGAGAAAGAGAGAGACAGAGTGTGGGCAGGGGAGGGGAAGAGAGAGGGAGACACAGAATCTGAAGCAGGGCCCAGGCTCGGAGCTGTCAGCACAGAGCCCGATGTAGGGCTTGAAATCATGAACTGTGAGATCATGACCTGAGTCAAAGTCAGCTGCTTAACCAACTGAGCTACCTAGGCGCCTATATCCTGCTGTTTTAGGATGGAATGTTCTGAATATATCTGTTAAATCCACCTGGTCCGATGTGTCATTCAAGGCTACGGTTTCCTTGTTTATTTTCTGTTTGGATGATCTATCCATCGATGTAAGTGCCATGTTAAGATTCTCTACTATTATTGTATTACCATCAATTACTTTTTTTATGTTTGTTATTAACTGCTTTAAGTCCTTCCATGTTGAGTGTATAAATATTTACAATTGTTATGTCTTCTTGTTGGATTGTCCCCTTAATGATTATATAGTGCCATTTGTCTCTTGCCATGGTCTTTGTTTTAAAGTCTATTTTGTCCAGTATAAGTATTGCTACCTGGCTTTCTTTTCACTTCCATTTGTGTGATAAATGCTCTTCCATCCCTTCACTTTCAATCTGCGTGTGTCTTCAGGACTGAAATGAATCTCTTGTAGACAGCATATAGATGGGTCTTGATTTTTTTATCCATTCTTTCACCCTATGTCTTTTGATTGGAGTATTTAATTCATGGACATTCAAAGTAATTATTGATAGGCCTGTATTTATTTCCATTTTGTTACTTGTTTTATGCTTGTTTCGTAGTTTTTTTCTGTTCTTTTCTTCTCTTGCTCTCTTTTCTGATGATTAGTTGGCTTTCTTTAGTGATATACTTGGATATTTTCTCTTTATTTTTTGCATATCTATCACTGGTTTTTGATTTGTGTTTACCATTTGGTTTGTATATAACATTTTCTGTATATAGCAGTCTATATTTAGTTGATGGTCATTTAAATTTGAACCCATCTTTTACTCCTCTTCTGCCCACAATTTAGGTATATGGCGTCATACTTTATATCCTTATATTTTGAGAGCCTCTTGATTGGTTTCTACAAATATACTTATTTTTACTGCTTTAGTGCTTCCTTTCCTTACTCCTGCTTATGGTCTTTCCTTTCCAGTCAGAGTCCCCTTTAACATTTCTTGTAAGGCTGGTCTAGTGGTCATGAATTCCTCTAAATTTTGTGTGTCTGGGAAATTCTTTATGTTTCTTTCTATTCTGAGTGGTAGACTTTCTGGATAGAGTATTCTTGGTTGCAGATTTTTTTCCTTTCAGCATTTTGAATATTTTATGCCATTCCCTTCTGGCCTGCAAAGTTTCTGCTAAAAAATCAGTTTACGGCCTTATGGAGTTTCCTTTGTATGTAACTGCTTCCTTTTCTCTTGCTGCTTTTAAAATTCTCTCTTTATCACTACATTTTGGCATCTTAATTACTATGTATCTTGGTGTGGACCTTTTGGGTTGATTTTGTTGGGAGATCTCTGTGCCTTCTTGATCTGGATTTCTGTTTCCTTCCCCAGATTCTGAAAGTTTTCAGCTATTATTTCTTGAAATAAATTTTCTGCCCCTTGTCTTTCTCTTCTTCTTTTGGGATCCCTATGATGTGAATGTTATTATACTTGAGAGTGGGGCGCTTGGGTGGCTCAGTTGATTAAGTGTCTGACTTTGACTCCAGTCATAATTTCATGGTTCATGGGTTTGAGCCCTGTGTTGGGCTCTGTGCTGACAGCTCAGTCTGGAGCCTGCTTCAGATTCTGTGTCTCCCTCTCTCTCCCCCTCCCTGCTTGCACTGTATCTCTCCTGTCTCTCAAAAATGAATAAATGTTTTTTAAAAAATTTATTACACCTGATGATATTGCTAATTTCCTTGAGTGTATTCTCATTTTGCATATTTTTTTTCTCTCACCTGCTCACCTTTCCATTACTTTGTCCTTCAGGTCACTGATTGATTCTTCTGCTTCATCTACTCTATTATTTATTCCACCGAGTGCATTTTTAATTTCATTTATTGTGTTCTTCATCTCTGATTGGTTCTTTCTTATCTCTTTGTTGAGGGTCTAACTGCTGTCCTCCCCTTTTTCCTCAAGTTTAGTGAGCATCTTTATGATCATTACTTTAAATTTTCTATGAAGCATATTACTTCTCTCCATTCCACTCAGGTCTCTTGCTGTGGTTTTGTCTGTTCTTTCATTTGGGACATATTCCTCTGTGTCCTAATTTTGTCTAACTCTCTGTGTCTGTTTCTGTGTTTTGGGCAAGATAGCTACCATCTCCTGCCCTTGAAAATAATGGCCTTTGAGGAAGAGGTCCTATAGTGCCCTGCAGTGCTGTGTTCCCTGTTCAGCAGAACCCAGTACCTCAGGAGTGTTTCCTTTGCATGACGTGTGCACCCTGTTGCGGCCCCTGGGCTGCTTTTCCCTTCAGTCCTGTTATCTGCATTGGCTCTCTTTGCCTGTGGTGAGCAGCGTTTGCTTCTTGTGTTGTCAGTGGGCCAGTTAGTGGACGCTTTTGGCTTGAGTTGATTCAGACCAGGCGTTTGACTGAAATGTGGTAGCATGGAACTGGAGGTACTTTCCCTGTGTTGTCCCCTGAGTAGCTTTCCTTGGTGGGCAGGGCCTGCAGTCAGACCAGTTTTCTGCACCCAGGCCACTGCTGGTTCTTCCTTCTGACCGGTGTGTGTGTGTGTGGTGGTGGTGGACTTTTCCTCTCTCCAGGGAAGGAGTCACTTTGGAGTGGTACTGGCCACTGTGGGGGCTGTTTGCATACTGCCGGGCCTGCAGCACCACCCTGTATAAACTCTGGCCAAGAGCCTATTGGAGGGGGCAGGTCCCAAGAAGCACAGTGGCAGGGGGATGCTGTGTTTTGAACTGCCATTCCTGGTTCCTTTGCAGGAGGGCTCCTGCAGTGCCTGGACTGAGGCACCATTTGGATGGGTCTGGGGAAGCACAGCAGAGGGTGTTATGCGGGGGGGGGGGGGGGGGGGGGGCTAGCAAGCTTTGGGTGCATTCATTCCTCTGCAAGAAGGGCCCTGCATCACCTGGACGGATGTCCAAAGGGGTGGATTGGCAGAAGCACGGTGGAGGTGAGGGGTGGGCACAGCAGTGCTAAAAACTTAGTGAGTCCTGCAGGTGGCAGGGTGTTTACGCTGGGGGGTGGGGAGGGAAATGGTGCCTTCCAGTTCCTTTGTTCCTGGAGGAGTTCCCCATGATTTCTGTCCTTCTAGGACACTGAGATTAGTAAGTAACACTGCCTCTCATATGCCCCAGGCACCTTTCAAACTGGGGCTTCTATGCTGTATCTTCATGGGCTATTTGTTGTGCTGTCTCTTTAAGGGCAGACGCTCGGTTTTTTTCTCCCCCTCCCAGCTCTCCCAGAACTGAGCCTGCTGAATTTTTTAAATTCCAGATTTTAAGTCCTGCTGGTTGTAAGGACTCATGAAGTTCAGCCCCTCTGATTTTCAAAGCCAAATGTTATAGAGATTCATCTTCCCTGTGCAGGCTCCCCAGTGTGGAAGTCTGTTTCTTTCCCCTCCCCATGCCTGCAGCACCCTCCCTTCTGTGGGCAATCCTCTGATTCCCTTTAGTTCCTGACAGTATCTCTGCCCCTCCTGCTCTCTTCAGTGTGGCCACTTCTCTACATTTAGTTGTAGGGCTTATTCTGCAAGTCTCTGGGTCATTTTCTGGGTTATTTACACTGATGAGAATGTTATCTATTTGAATCCATGGGAGGAGTGAGCCAAGGGTCCTTCTATACCACCATCTTCCCTGGAAGTCCTTACCTCATTTATTTTTATCTTTCATTTCATTTCATTTCATTTCATTTCATTTCATTTCATTTCGTTGAGTCACTTACCTAATGTCACAGAGCAAATAAGTCATAAAGCCAGAATTCAACACTGGCCCTCTAACACCATAGCCCAGAAATATCTCTTTATGCAGGTAAAATTATATTTCCTATATTAAAAAAACACCTTTTTACCAGGGGTGCCTGGGTGGCTCAGTCGGTTAAGCGTCAGACTCTTGATTTCAGCTCAGGTAATGATCTCCCGGTTTGTGGGTTCAAGCCCCAGTGGTGCAGAACCTGCTTGGGATTCTCTCTCTTCCCTCTTTCTCTGCCTCTCTCTCTGCTCCTTCCTTGCACATGCATTTTCTCTCTCTCTCTCTCTCAAAATAAATACAGTTAAAAAAATGCCTCTTTAACAAACAGTTTATTTTGTCAACAAAATTTGTTGTTGACAATAAGCATACTTATTTGGATTTGTATGAAATGAGGAGTTTGGATTATTTTTATTTTGTATGCAAGGGGAAAGATGGGCTTATCAGGTGACCAAATATTAGTGCCGGTTAGATCAACATACTGCCTGCATTAGCAAGATTGAAGAGAATGAGATGCTAGTTAGGATCAGTTTCTTCCAATCAGATCTAATATGTAAATAAGTGGCTGCCCTTTGATTGGTTACTGATGATCCTCGGAGGAAGTGATTAATGTTTTGCTTTTCTGGCTGCCTCCATACCCAAAGAATGTTAATACAAATGGAAATTTGGTCATATATTTAAGCAACCTGTCACAGCAAAGAGATTTCCAGAGCTTTTTGGTTAAAGAGGTTTTTGAATGTATGTATGAGCAATATATGGGCTGACTTTTTACTTCAGCAAATATAAAGATGTATTATCCCTTGAGGTTTGTTATTAACCTCAGTTTCACCTCTGTTAATATTTACTCCGCAGGTCAATAAATCTTGATATTCACTTCAACAGAAGCCAATATCTTCAGATTATGAGTTATTAATCTTAGCCAAACTGAAAAATTGTGTGAATATTTTTCTTTTACTAGAGAAAATGAGGGCTTTTTTGGTTTCCTTTTTCTTCAGGCTTTCTTAAGGAAGAAGGTTAGTTGTTATCTGAACCTCCAAACTGCTTTTTCAGATTTAGTGTTTGGAGTGGAGGGTATGAATTGGTTACAAAATAAAATTCAACTGAATAAAATGTAAAGATCTTCTTAGTTTTATTCAACAATTTATGAATCCCACCTAGCAGCTAGAAAGGGGCTCCAAAAATGTATACAAAATGGAAGACTTTTATAGGCAGAAAGGGGTGAGACAAAGAATGGATCCTTTGTGGCAAGCTCCCCTTCCTTTGGAGGAAGCTGGGGGGCGGGGGTCTCTCAGGCAGATTACCTCACTAATGCTGACCAGGTAATTCCAGATAAACTGGTGGAAGGTAACATTCCTGGGAGAGGCTGAAACTACAGTTAGGTTAGGTATTAAGTCTTGGTTTGCTGACTTGGGTCTTAGCACAAGTGGCTCCATTTTGGATTCTTTCTTTCTTTCTTTCTTTCTTTCTTTCTTTCTTTCTTTCTTTCTTTCTTTCACAAGTCTTAATGCAAGTTTTAGAAACTCTCCTATTGAAAGGATTGCAAGGCGGCAGGAATTAAATAAATCTTATTTTAAATCCACCTGTGAAATATTCTGATTTTAAGGGGAACTTAGAAAAGATTATAGCCAAATCCCTGCTGCCCGCCTTTGTGTCATTTACTGACGTTGCTTGATGTGAGCCATGCCAAATGTGATGCATTTCTAGGTCCTGGCAGCAAAATGCTGTGCAGTAGAGAAGGACCGCTGCAGCTGGCCCAACTCGGGATAAAAAACAGCAAATGTGAAAAGACACAGGTGAATGCATGGGCTTTCCAACAGCGTAGATGTTGCGAGTGAAGTGTGCAATAGAAGCAATTAGCTTGCCGTTTCAAAGGAATGTTTCTAGTCCTAGTCTGGTAATCTGGAGAATCACACCTATAATCATAGAGAAATTCAAGACAAAAGGAGATGAAAAACTAATGGAAGAAGTTGGAGGTCATCCGACCTTACGGCTAGTGGATGCTGCTCATGGAAACGGAGATATGTAGGATTAGGAAATAACTGTGTAGAGGGTGAGAAAGCGTCTTCCCAAACGCTGATAAAGGGACATTTTTAAAGATTTTGTAACATGTTTAGTGGAGGGGGGAAGGGCGGGGGACCAGGGAGAAAGTGGAGGGGAGTTCCGAAATGTGGTGGGAACTCTGGTCAGACAGACCAAGCCTGCAGAACCCTGTTTCTCAAAGTGTGGTCCTAGAACTAGCAGCTTTCGCATCACCCAGGGACTGATTAGAAATGCAAATTATCAACCCCGTCCCAGAGCTATTGGATCGGAAACTCTGGAGGTGGAGTCCAGCAATTTGTAGTTTAAGGAGCTCTCTAGGTGATTGTGAAACGCCTCAAACCTGAGAACCACTGTGCTAGGGCGCAGAGTTTTTAACCTTATCTGTACATTGCAATTCTTTGGGGAGTTTCAAAGATAATGATATGCCTGGGTTTTGCCTCTGGAGGTTCTGATTTAATTGCTCTGGGGTACGGCCCGGACATCAGGATGTTTTGCAGCTTCATAGATGATTTTAATGGGTAGCCAGGGCTGAAAATTACTCTAGGGCAAGTTCTCATCCTAAATTGCTTTTTCAAATCTAATTCTCTCCTTTCATATCAAATAGAATGCTTCCTTTGCTGTCCTGAAACAAAATTTATATGAATATTACTACTCATGCACATATTTTTAACTGAAATATAAAGGAGGAAGAACAGAAAAGTAATTTATGATAATATGCATTTCAAACATTTTGATTTGTGGGTCTGACCACACTTAGAGTGAAGCAGGCAGATGCCTGCGTTGAGGTGTTATCAACATGACAATTCCAAATGCAGATTGATCCCGGTGCGTTGAACTGGTAACTCAAACACCATGGACGACACTACTGGGAGTGACATAACTTGCCGAAAAGAACGAATCTTGGTAAAATTTCTAAAAAAAACAATGACCGGTTTTCCATTTTGCTGAGCCTTGGGTCAAAGCATGTACTTAAAGGGACGGTGACTTATTGTAGCGGATGCCATGGCTCCCCACAAAGATCCCCCTCCAGAACAGAAGCACTTACTTCCTCAGCTGCTGTGAATGCCGATTGCTGACGGCCCTCAGTTGATATGTCTCTTTGGGACTTTCCCTCAACTGAAGAGCACCGCCTTGCCCAAGATCTCCCCAACCTAGTACATCCTTCTCAGGCACAGGCTTCATTCAATGACTGGTCAAGGCTGGGTTATGAGTGAAGTGGATCTCCTGCCTAAATTCGGGGCAATTCTGAAGGTCCGGAGATTGAATCAGATCGACTGAGACCTTTGCTATAACTCCATTATAGCTCAGCTTCTTTCTCCGCCCAACCCTGTTCCCCTTGACCCCTCCGGGCTGATGGTTCTGAGAATACTCTCTGATAAGCCTCCTGCTGAAGGTATCCATTTTAGAGCCAACTGCCAGTGCGACCCACCAGTGACCACTAAAACCACCCGTTTCAGTGAAAGCCTGACTCCTTTAGTAGTCAGTTGGGTTACAGTTACCTGAAAAGATTTTTGTTAAATATTTTTATCCCATCCAGAAAGGATACCCCTTCATTGAGACAGATGGTGAAAGAGCCAGAATTGCATTTGCGGGAGTGACTTCTGGGAGCATGAAGCAAGCTGGCAGAGGAGAAAGGAAAACTCAGGTAGTGAGTCCCAGAAATGGCACTGGTGCTGGAGTCGCAAGTGTTCAGAACAAATCCCTGGAAATTGAGCTGGTAGAGACTCCACTAAATTCAGAGACAGGGCAGCCTCCAGCAAAAAAAATGTAAATTAGTCAACATTTGTTTTGCTTTTCCCCCCGGTACCCTTTTCTCTCCATGGAGTCTGTAGCTGTGAGAACCTACTCTTTGGAAAAGATCTGATAAGCTATTTACCCCTTAGAGTGACTCTAAGTCAACAGTTTTGGTTTTTTGTCTTCCAGGGTTGTTTGCATTTGAAGTATTTTTATGGAATAAAAGTTGTGGTCTTTGGTTAAAAGGAATTTCAAGAAACTATCCTTCATTAGACAGATTGAAAATAGGAGCCCGTGAGCCTTTCCTCTTCCCACCCACTCACAATCCGTTCTCATTGGGGAATTTTTTAGGGTCAGAGAAGGGCGAGAATGGGGTACCCCAGCAGGAAAGTCTGTGAGCTCTTTGGAGATGGGTCACGCATGAATTGTATTTCCCATATCCTTGGAATTTGATATAGAGAGTTACAAAGCAAAGCTTCCTAGTCTTGGTTTTAAAGATAGAGTAAATTCGGAAATCTTCCATAGTCTGGATATATGCTTAGGATAATGAGTGTGGCTTTTGAAAGGATACTACCAAAATGTGAGAAAACCTCTCTAAATTTTATTTGTCTGTGAAGTCTTTACAAAGTGATGTAGTCTTGGCCAAGTAATTTTGTGTCTCTGGACTTCAATTCCTTTTCCATGACACAGATTATTATTTAGATTGCTCCCATGAGATTCCTTCTCACCCTCCTCTTTAATCACCTTAATGAAATAGAAGAAGAAATGTAAAAGTGAAAACAATGAGGACAACGTTAAGAACTCTCTGTAATCCTTTTTAGCGGCCCTGGCATTCATTCATTCATACCACAAACATTGACTGTCCACACTGTGCTAAGTCTTGGCCTGGGTTCAGAAGCCGAACGCATAAAGAGGTGCAAGCTTATGTCCTTGCTGCCAGTGTAGCGACATCATCCTTGATCTGCTGACCCTTAGGGCCTGACTTTATTTACTGCTCACATTAGTTCTATCCTTGGCCATGAATTAACCATGACTTTGCGTCTTAAATGCAGCGTGCGTGAAAGCCCTCTGTCGTTGGCCAGGGTGTTGTTTGCATAATGTATTGACCGTGCATGTTTAAACAACACCTAGGCGGATCATTAATACCAGGTACAGTTACTGAAATGAAGCTCCTGAGAATTTCTTCCCTTTGTAGTCTGAATTCTTGCCAATTTCTGAGCCGTTCCTGAAAGCAAATGGCTGGTGTTCTTTTTACCTCTCTTTTTGAGTCCTTTCAACCATACAACTAGTTAGAAGTAATTCAGCTAGGCTTTCTGAGCCGTGAATGTAATATTTTCTAATGAAATGAAGCAAAATCTGAGGAAAACACCATCATTAGGAAACCACAATTTGCTGAGACAGGATGTTCTTTATCAATAAAACAATTTAATATGGTTACCATTAAATGTCGTAGTTCTATGGCAAGCGCAAGGTGACAGGGTTAGCGGGCAAAACCTTCAGTTGTACAGAGCGAAATTTCCTTATGGGGGTCGTAGGGAATGTCATCTCTCGGGGCCTTACCTTCCTTATGTATAAAATGATTTTGTTTGGGTCTAAAACAAATTAGGATAGGATAGGAGAAAAATGTTTAACCGGTAACATGTTTTAAGCCCAGTAAATATGTATGTGGTTTATCTCAATAAATACATATATGGAAACAGATTCTCAAGAGTTTTTATGAGTACAGAGGCCATGATCACACAGATTTGTGGGTGAACAGTCAAGAGACATGGACATTCCAGAAAAAATACATGACTATAACCTACCAAGTGATAGCAAATACATATTGTGACTTCAACAAGGGCCAGGCTACATGAGACACTTTCTGTCAGTAACATCACCGAACGTTGGCAAGAAATACGTGCTTTTGATAATTTGAAAATAAACATCTTCCACTTATATTTTCGAACGGTACTTCTCATTCTCTTTGGGAAGCATCAGGTTTTTGTTGTTGTTGTTGTTACTTTCCCAACTGCCATGAACCCATATTTTTGTAAACACAATAAAAATGAATTCCCAGAAAAATGAAATGAAAATTTAAAAATAAAATCTCCATTGTTTATTTTTAGATTTGGCAGACAGGTAATTACTGTATCTAATTGTATAAAGATGTCTAAATGTTTCCTCTCAATGATCTCTTTGTAGATTAGTTACAAAAATGCTTGCACACCATGATTGGTTTACCACCACGCAGGGAACAACAATGGTGGTGAGGACTCAAGGACTTCCAATAAAAGGCTGATATCTGGAATTGCTTCCACATCATCACTTTTGTGGTGGTAGCTTCATTTAAATGGGTGTTTATGTCGGCCACATATTAGTACGTAAACTTTTTTTTTTTTAATTTTTTTTCAACGTTTTTAATTTATTTTTGGGACAGAGAGAGACAGAGCATGAACGGGGTAGGGGCAGAGAGAGAGGGAGACACAGAATCGGAAACAGGCTCCAGGCTCCGAGCCATCAGCCCAGAGCCTGACGCTGGGCTTGAACTCACGGACCGCGAGATCGCGACCTGGCCGAAGTCGGACGCTTAACCAACTGCGCCACCCAGGCGCCCCAGTACGTAAACATTTTTTAACAAAAACAAAATTTCTGAAGTCCAGAGGATCAATTCAATTCAAATCATATTCTTAGCCTCTTTATAAGGCACTATGATGGCCCTATGATGAAGAGAAAAATGAAGGAGACCGTTCTTTGCCCTCATGGGCCTTAGAGTCAAATAAGAGAGTGTTTTCCCAACTTTTTGACAGAAATCCAGTGTTAGAAATACTATTTATATCACAAGCCAATACGTGGATACACATATGAAACAAAAGTAGCACAAAATAAATATTTGCCTCTTTTATAGAATTAATTTGGCATTTTCTTATTCTATTTCTATTTTATTTCTATTTTATTCTATTTCTAATCTATTTCTCTTCCACATTTTAAAAATTATGATGATGAAACAGTAACGATTTCATGACCCACTAATGGTGTGCGACCCAGAATTTGAAAACTCTGAAATAGGGGCAGGTGACAAGTATAAAGGTACCTCTAGTTCAAGGAAGAATGTGCCACCAACAGAAATTTAAACTGAAATCCCACAAAATATCAAAGGAATTATGCTGCTTGGAACTTAAGGAAAAGGAGAGCTTAGTAGGTGGGAGAGTCAGCAGAACTAAGGATATAAGGTCAGGTTCATGGTTGGAACTCAGCAGACATTCTTGGCACTATGTTTCATGCTTCTGCTCTGAAAACCAAGAGGGTCTTCAGGGTGAAATGCTTCTGGTTGGTTTGATGAGCTACCTTTACTCAAAATTCTTTGGCCAACAAATATGTGTTGAGGGTCTTCTGTGAGTCTCTCACTGTTCTAGGCTTGGCATACAGCCATGAACAAGGCAGATACAGATCCCTTTGTCCACACGGAGCTGGTGTTCTAGGTAGGGAGAAAGAATAAGCAAGGCAGATGAGTAAAGGTACTCACTGTACAACTGTGTGCAACTGTGAACACTATGTGCAAAGGAGAAAGAAAGGAAGAAAGAAATAAAGAAAGAAAAGAGAAAGAAAGAAAGAGAAAGGAAGAAAGAAAGAAAGAAAGAAAGAAAGAAAGAAAGAAAGAAAAGAAAAAAAATGGTAGAATGGAAGAAAAGAGAATCTAGAGTGTCAGGGTCAGGGAGTGGTTGAGGTATGAAATAGGGGAAGGTCAACCTCATTGAGGAGGTGAGATTTGAACAAAGACTTAAAGGAGGTGAAGGGGTATGCCAAGGGGATAAGGAGGAAAGGGCATTTTAGGCAGGGGACCGAGTGGCACAGAGCCCCTCAGGCAGAAAAGCCTTGTCTGTTCCAGGAACAGCAGGCAGACCCTGTGTGGCTCAGGCAAGTGACAAGGGAGAGCACGGTAGGAGGTGAGGTCCTCAAAGCCTTGGAGGCCATTGTGAAGATTTTGGCCTTTACTGTCAGATAAATGGGAAGCCGCTGGAGGCTTTTGGGCAGAGGAAGATGATTTGAGTAATGTTTTTAAAAGTGTCACCTGGCTGTTTTGCTGGAAGTAGACTACAGGGGCCACAGGTGGAGGGAGTGGATATTGCAATAGCCCAGGAGAAAGAAGATGGCGGTTCGTGCCGTGACAGTAATGGTGGACACAGTGAGAAGTCGTCAGGTTATGACTATATCTTAAAGGTGGAACCCAAAGGGTTTTCTGGCAGGTTGGCTGTGGGCATGAGAAAATGAGAAAAGTTCCCAATTGTCCTGTGGAAGGATTGGATAGTTGGGAGAATGGAGTCGCTGTCAACAGAGAGGGGGTGTGCATGATGCAAATATTTTAAGGATTCAGTTTTGGACATCTTGAGCTTGCAGTATCTATTAGACTTCCAAGTGGAGGCCTTGTATGAATTTGGAGCTCAGTTTGGGCTGGAAATCGAAGCGAGAAATGTAAAGTTGGGATTTAGGTTTTCATATCTTTTCTCTCATTCCTCACGATCACTACTCTCATTATTATTCTACTTAATAATAGAAGTGGAGAGAAGTAGAGGAGGAATCTTGTTTGCTTTGACCCCAGCTTCCTAAAATTGGCAGTTTGATGTGAGAAGTAACAGCTATTTTGACAAGAGTCGCTTTTCTGTAAAAGACCTGTCTTGATATCGGATCACGGAAAGGCAAATGAGAATTATTGCATGGCCACACTTTATGTTACGGAGGCATCACCGAAAGCATCTGATAATTCAAAATTTATGTCATTTAAGTCATCCTGGCCAAGAGTGACAAGTATTTTGGTTTACCAGCTACCGTGGTAGCTCTGTGTGCCAATAGTGTAAATATAGTTTATAACTCCTGTCCCCATCTGTACAGAAGAAGCTCTCCTTGCACACCACCGCTGCACTCTGAGCACTTCTGACCCCAGCTGGGTGGGTTTCCCCCACAACGAGCGACACCAGCCGGTGTCCCACAAGTCAATTCCATTCTGACACTAGCTAGAGTTAGTGCAGGCCCCACGGGTTAAGGGCTCAGCCCCACAAGACCGTCCTCCCCCACCCCAACTGTCAGTTGTATGTCCCACTTTGTCACCTCTGCTTCTGACCCACTGGCTGCATACTGGACGTTCCTGCAACTCTCTCCTCAGGTTCTATCGTTTGCTCGAACAGGTCACAAAATCCAGGGAAACCCATACTTACATTTGCTGGTTTGTTATATAATGAAGAAAATGATAAAGGGTACAAAGGAACAACCACATGAAGAGATACATGGGGTGATCAGGTCTAGAAGGATCCTGAACACAGGAGTTCTTGTCCCTGTGGAGTTGGGGTGCGCCCGCCAAGGCTCCTCATGGCCCAGTCTCTCTGGTGACCAGACTCCATCCGGGAGTCTGCCGAGAGTTAACCTCCTTAGAAAAACAGACCCTGCTTTCACCCAGGAACTTACAACGGATTTAGGAACTCTATGTCAGGAATTGGGGTCAAAGAGTAAATATTAGTACAAAAGAGGCTACTAATGCTCTTACCGCTTAGGAAATTTACAATGGTATTAGGAGCTCTGTGCCAGGAACCAGGGCCAGAGATCAATGTATATATTTTCTATTATCTCACACCATCCTTTGAAACATCACATTTCCTTGCGTTTTATATGAAGAAATTAGCCCTTTTAAAAATTCCAAGTGCATTAAGATTTTCATAATATTTTTTAAATTCAAATCCATATAAAATGAGCTCGTTTCGTACGCATTAGGAAGAGGTTTAGCCCAATCTGTGGAGCAGACAATGCTTGGTATCCCTTGATCTCTATTCTCTCTCTTTCTCTCTAAGTACTAGAAGCTCGGGTTTCTTAGCTTGGTGTTTGGTTGCCTAAAATAAGGATAATGTTTCCCAGTCCTCCTTACAGCTAGAAATGGCCACATGACAAAGTTTTGGCTAATGGGATGAGGATAGAAATGATGTCTACGATTTGCACATTAGGCTTACCTTTCTCTCTTCCTCCATCCTGTTGGGATTATGGCCTTGGAAGTCAGCTATTTGGATCCATTCGGAAAAGGGAAACGTGGGAATGGCAGAACAAGAAGATGGAAGGAACCGGGGTCCCACAGTGGTGCTCTAGAGCCAGGCCTGCTGCAATAGCCCTATGCTGCCTACCTCCGATCTGCTTCACAAAAAGAGACAGAGCTTCAATGGTTTTGTTGAAACTACTGTTAGTTGGAGTCTTTAGAACATGCGCCTGATATTCTAATTAATGAAAGTAAGTAAAATATTCACTTCTCCAAATTGTGAAAAGATGCAGAGAGCATTTGCCTGGGGCAGCATGGCTTAGCAAACAAGGCACCGACTTCGGTGTGGCCTCAGACAGCCTGGATTTGAATTTCAGCCTCTCCCTCTAGCAGCCGCATGACCTTGACAAAGTTATTCGCATCCTTTGATACTCAATACTTATCAATTGGACAATATAAAAGAAAACAGAGGTAAGATATCTAACACGGGCCTCCAGAGAATTAAATGGGGTAATGCAAAAAAAGTCCTTCAACCAAATAGGCATATAAGAAATATTCAGTCTTGCCCTCGTTTCTTCTTACTGTCTGTTCTATACCTAAAGGTCTAGTGAGTATTTCGAACGCAGTGTGTCCAAACTGAGCTTCCCTCTCCCTCGCAGATTTGCTCCACCCATAGGTTTCTTTCTTTCTTTTTTGTTTTTAAGTTTTATTTATTTATTTTGAAACAGGGAGCGTGGGTGAGTGTGAGCAGGGGGAGGGGCAGGCAGGGGTTGGGGGGTGGGGAGAGAATCCCAAGCAGGCTCCGTGCTATCAGCAGGGAGCCTGCCGCAGGGCTTGATCTCACGTCCATGAGATCATGACCTGAGTCAAAATCAAGAGTCAGATGCTCAACCAACTGAGCTCCCCAGGTGCCCCCCCCCCCATCGGTTTGTTCATCTCACTTTATGGTGATTCCATCTCCCATTTCTTCAAAGTCAAAAATCTTCAGAGTCATCTGATATACCTCTCTCTTTCCAATAAACCACATGAATTTATCAGAAGATTTGGAGGATTCTATCTTCAAAATAGATCTAGAATCTGACTTTCTCACGGTATCTACCACAACCACCCTGGTCTGAGCCACCGACTGCTAGCTACAGCCCAACTACTAAGAATTTTCCAGACATCAGCCTAGTATTAGGGGCTATGTGGGAGTTTACCCATCAGATATCGAGGAATTTGTTACGTTAAGGATGATTTTAGTTCAATTGTCCCTACATATGTGTTTGAGTGTCTGAGGATTGTGCAGCACAGTTTTGCCTTATAATTCAATTTACAGCACTTTGCAAATGCTCTGTTTTGCCGAAACACGAGTGGACGCTAAGTGGGATGGATTTTTATTGCACTCTTGGCACACTCTGCACTTTGTAAATTAATTAGCCCTTTTCAGTTTTGTTTTTAAGAAGTAATTGTTTGCAGCTGTCTGCTGCAGTACTTATCTCCCTTCTAAAGGCTTCATTTTGATGCTTTTTATAAGAAAACTGGCTGGGATGAGGGCAGATTCTGTATTCTGCCATTTATCCAACCTAAGGAGATTTCTAAAAGAATCAGAGTGAGACATTCTTTTGGGATCAGAATGGAACTTTAGTTCCCTCTCTTTCCTTTTATTCATTTCTCACTCCAGCAAGAGGAGCGATTCCGGCTAGGTCATATCACCTCTGGAGCCTCAACCATTGATCAAGTGAATTTAAACAGTGTCTTAAATAAATCACCAAGGTTCTACTTAGTTTCTTTGGCAAGAGTCAAATTCTAATGCAACTCATTAGGAATATCCTATAATTCATCTAATGCATCCAGCGGATGGAACCATCACTTGCAAGTTTTGTTAATTTCTATCTCCTCTTCCTCAGTGATCAGTTGTTTTCTCAGTGTCCCACCAGGAAAGACAAGCCTTTCTGTATCATTGATGAACTTTATTGCTGGGATGGGACTTCTCAAAACATCAGGTCGTCTAATTCTCCAGAAGAAAGAAAGACGAAGGAAGGCAGAGGGATGGTAAGGTAGATTCTAAGGTGCCCTCTGGGGAGGCAACAACCGTTCGGCGACCTCGAGACTCCTGAGAGATAAGAGCTTTAATTGCTTTTCCTGAAAATACTCTGCACACAATGTCAAATAATCTCGTTTCCTTTTAGAAATGCCTCTTAAAAGAAAAGAACAGAATTAGCCACAATCTGATGACATCAAAACAACAGGGACCCTGGAATCAAATAGATCTGGGTGCATGTCTAGGTCTTGGGCACAGTTCTATCACCTCTTGGAGTCTCAAATTTCTAATCTTTAACTTAGAACAATGGTAGCCAATTCGGTGTGACTTTTAGTATTAAGAAGATGATATATATAAAGTAGGTGTGGCATCGTAGGTTTTCAGCAAATGTTAATGGTCTCTATAGATAGGAGAATTTTTTAGGTGGAAGTTATTATCTTCCAGAAATACTGCAAGAGTGAACCTCCAGAATTGTTCAAATTGGGAAATACATCATACTATAAGAGTATATGAATCATCTAGGTACAGTTTCAAAAACAGGGGCAAAATGAATCAATACGGTATATACTCTCGTGTCTGGCTTCTTTCGCTCAGCATCATGTTTTTGAGATTGATCTATATTGTTGCGCGTATCAAGGGTAGCACTCAACTCGCCAGTTGAGTGCTTTGTGATGAAATATTTCAAGTATTTTTCAAGCCGTTGCTGGTACCATATCTGCCAATTTCCCATCCACCAAAGCACGTTACATGGTCATGTGCAAAATCTAAGTGCCTGAAAGTACCATCTAGTGGATGAAATGGGGAGGGAGGGCAAAATGAGTGGTTTTTAACGTACCTGTGTGGGGAAAAACAGCTTTCTAAAAATCTCAAAACATCCCATTTAACAGCTTGCCCTGGTTCAAACAGAAGGTAAGAGGCAGGGCCTTGCATTTCAGTGTGAATACTTCCATAACCTGTGCTCTTTCCACCACATCGCCGATGGCAACTCATTTTGAGATTGTAGAAGCGAAACAATGTGAAAGAAAAGACAGTCTAATAGGCCTTAGCAAAAAAATTTAACAGCCTCGCCTGAAATCCCTAACCTAATTACTGGTGGCTGATGATAAAAAAAAGAAAGTTAAAAAGTGACAGAAGAGAAAAGAATTTTTTCCCGCACTCTCCCATCTCCTTTGCCAGTACAAAACAATCCACCAAGATAGCATGTGCTAAAATTTTGTTTAATTATCTAGGAGTTTGATGAGAGAGAGTGTGTTTCATAATTTATAAGCCAATTCTTGTTTAGCCAAATTAGGTCTTTAATTCTTGCATATTATAGCAACTATAAAATACAATTACATGTTACATAGGAAACAAACCCATAAAACAAAATGAACCAATCAATATAGCTCCATTCCCCCATAGAATTCTGTGTGGTATTTTAATGAGCCAAACTCCAAAACTAAAAATCAATATCCATTATGATCCTTTTAGAAAGGAATAGTGGTCGCATCTTGTTACCATGAGTGTTAGCCACAGAAAGTTCCCTCTAGCCTGTTTCTCCAAGGCCTAGCGGCCGCCCATGGCAATAACTTGGTTGATCTCATTACAGCGACATTTGCTACTACAAATAATTTAGCAGGTGCACATTTATCTATGTCAAGATCTTTCACTTTGATAGAGAGGAAGGATGAAGTTGGTGGAAAGACAGGCTCAGCTCTCTGACTCACAAACTTGGGGCCTCTCCAGAGGGTGGGAGGAGGGTAAAACTTAACCCTCAGGCTCAAATGTAACAGTGACTCTGGAAGGGTGACCTTGGAGAACCAGGGTATTTTACTAGGAAAACACAGCAGCAAAGGTTCAGGTTATCAAATATAAGGGGCAGGAAATTCTCTGGTGATCCTTCTATTTGAGGGAAAGACAAGCAGGGAGAAAGGGAAAAGAAACGGGGAGGAAAAGAAAGGGAGGGAGGGAGGAAGGGAGGTAGAGAAGAAGGAAGGGAGGGAGAGAGGGAGGATGAAGAGAAGGCAAAGAGAAAACTACAATTTGTATTTGTCTCCTAGAGGAAATGTGCCTGAGGGGTTAAGGATCTGGTCAGTGCATCTGAACTTATCTGGGCCTTGGAAAATAAAATCTAGCTCCCATTCATCACTTGCTAAGTGCTCAGGCTCTAGAACTTTGTGCGGCAAGGGAAATAGTGCTTCTGTACTGTCCAATATGGTAGCCACCAATCACCCATAGCGCTCAAGCACCTGAAATGCAACCAGTGCAACCAAGGAAATGAATTTTAATTTTACTTAATTTCAATTAATTTCAGTAGAAATAGCCCCATGTGGCTAGTGGTTACCCTATTAGACAACACAACACAACTCTATATTAAGGCTTTATGTGTGTTAACTCCTTTAACCCTTACAATAACTATTGCCATGTCCATTTTGTACATGGGGAAGTGAGGCACAGAGAGGTTAGCAACTTGCTTAAAGTCATGTAGCTAGTAAGCATCAGAGCCAGGAATCACAGCGATTATGCTTTATACTGATCTTCAGTCCCAAATGAAGCAGATTTTATAGGACAAGACAAAGCTTTCTTTTATGATGACAAAAGTGGACCCAACAGACAGGTGTAAGATCTTTGGGATTTGAATACAAAGAGTCAGGAAGGTCCGAGGCTACCATCCATGGAAAGCTCTTTTGGAGCCCTACCTGCCACTGGCTTCTTTATGATCACAACTGGCCACTTTGAATAGATTGGGTGCAGCCTTTCCCCAGTGTGTTTCTTAGAATACCAGTCTTTCAAGAATAAAAATGTGGTGGTGGAGGAATGGGGAATACACGATCAACAACAGAGAAAAACTACTCTCTTTGAGGCATGTAATGCATGCAATCATCTGAAGGTTCTGATTCCAAACTTATTTTTTTGCCTTTATCTAGCATTTCCCTCATTTATTTGACCACTAAAACATTTTGGGGGTCGGTAGGTAATACGGTGATTGGCCAAACATACACTGGACGAGGCTGAAGCATAATAACTCTGAATTCTATCTTGGACCTGAAGGACCCGAATTCTACCTTGCACGTCCTAGCAGATGTGCAGGAATATATGTACATATTCATACATATACAGCAATATTCTGCCTCTTTTCCAAGTAAGTGATGGAAGGCCACTGGTATAAAAATTTAACTCACCCCATAGTAATCATATATTATGTAATTTATATATATATATATATATATACATATATATATATATATACACACATATACACACACACACATATACACACACACACATATACACACACACACACATACATAACACACACACATATATATACACACACATATATATTCCTATATGTAGGAGTAGAAATTTATTTTAACAAATTGGCTCACATGATTATGCAGGCTGAGAAATCCCAAGCTGAAGACATAGGACAGCCAGTGGTGCAGGTATACTAGGAGTATAAGGGCTTGAAAACAAGGAGAGTCAGCGGTGTAAGTTCTAGTTCAAAACCAAGAGGAGATTGATGTCACAGCTCAAACAGGCAGGCGGGGTTCCTTCTTGTGCAACATTTTTGTTCTATTTAGGTCTTCCACTGATTAGATGTGGCCCACTCACGCTAGAGAGTCTGCTTTACTTAGTCTACTCATTTGAATGTTAATCTTATTTAGAAACACCCTCACAGACACACCCAGAAGAATATTTGACCAAAGGTCCGGGTACCACACGTATCAGTCAAGTTAACACATAAAATTAACCATCGCACACAGGATAAACAGTTTGTACGTTACATTGTCTTCAATCTCCAGATGTAGGTACAGATAAAATGCGTGTAAATTTAAAGCAATGGGCCAGGGGCGCCTGGGTGGCGCAGTCGGTTAAGCGTCCGACTTCAGCCAGGTCATGATCTCGCGGTCCGTGAGTTCGAGCCCCGCGTCAGGCTCTGGGCTGATGGCTCAGAGCCTGGAGCCTGTTTCCGATTCTGTGTCTCCCTCTCTCTCTGCCCCTCCCCCGTTCATGCTCTGTCTCTCTCTGTCCCAAAAAAATAAATAAAAAAAAACGTTGAAAAAAAAAATTAAAAAAAAAAATAAATAAATAAATAAATAAAGCAATGGGCCAAAATAGTCATCTGAAAAAGGTATAATGAATAGATTGTTTTCTCTATGTTTCCGGGCTTTGGGGATATTCCATAGTACATTTATAATTGGACATATTGTTTTAAATTTAGGAGCACTTTCTTTGAAAAGGTATCTAGAGGTTGAAGGAGAATATGTTGAACATATTATTCGAAGATGAAGCTAATGTTTTCTTTAAAGATAAGTTTATTTTTTGTGTCCCGACTCTACAGACACCTAATATGCTGCTTCTTTCCTGAGCTCCCTCACAGCCTCGCTGTCATTACATTCTCTGCCTGATAGTTTTGGGTTTTTTTTTGTTCTTTCTTCCCCATCTGTCAAAACTTGCTCCAGGGGCAATAATCTGATAACTACATTAATTTGTTCATTGAGACCCTCAACAGGCATCTGTTGGAATTTCACCCAGTGCCTGGTTCTATCACTCGCTGGGGTCTAGAGAAGAGTCAGACCTTGCCACCTTTAGTGGCCCAATAGGGGCACACCCAATATGGTCAGGGAGAAGGGGTTTCAGGCAAGGCTGCCCCAGTGGCCCAGAAGATGAGAAATGGAAGAGTCAAGGCTTTCAGTAGAGGACAGATCACAACTGCTCAAAGATTTCTAACTAGGATTTCCAGGGAATGCCAGCCTGGGCACATTTGGGTGAATTCCTTGGGTGCACCTGGCACCCTGCATGCCTCTGCTGGCCCAGCAAGCCCAGGGTAGAGAAGGGAGAGCGTGGGACTCAGGGCACTGGTCACTCCAGGGGTAGACCCCGACTTGCTCAGCTCACTGAGAACCTCTGGAGAACTGCCTATGGGGAGATACAGCTTCTGATGCTCTCACAGGGAAACCCAATCCAGTTTTCTTGCCAACACAGGGCAATCATAGAATCTATTATCCAAACCATAGAATCTATTCCCAAACACTTTGGGAATCAGAGGAGGAGCTCTTAGCAATTCTACCATGACAATGTTCATCATTACCCAGGACTATCCTGGGGAAATTGGATATATGGTCACTCCGCCTTGGGTTGAGTTAGATTTTTATACCAGTAGCCTTCCATCATCTACTTGGAAAGGAAGCAGTGTCTGAAAATAGTAGAGTTCAATTTGTTTTCAAATAAGGCATGTCGAATTCCCAGGGAAGCTACTAAAATACAGGTTCCTAAGTCCTAACACTAGAGATTCAGATTCAATATGTCTGGTATGGTACCTTGAAACGGACATCTTAAACTTCCCATGTGGTGGCCTGAGGTTCACATCCTGACAACCACCGGCCCTTGGGATTAGCACTGGGTGTGGATCTGGAGCTTTTGTATCCCTGGCTGTGTAATCTTGGGAACATAACCTTTCTAGTCCTTCACTTCTTCAACATAAAATGGACTAAACATCCACCTCATTGAATATTTTGTCAACTGGAAGAAACGTTGCCAAAGTGCTCGACACAAAGTCTGGTACATCATAAGCACTCACTAAATGGTAGATGTTATATGATGTCAAAAAAATGAAATGGCAGTCTCTGTAGATCAAAAACTCCATCTGCAGTGATATCAAATGGTTCAATCTAATAATTTAAGCAAATATTCTGAAGGCTTCTTGAAGTTTGTTGTACTGGGCATTTGTCCTTGAGTGGTTAGTAGGTGGCACACCTAGAAGATTCTTTGAGAGCAGTAGGAGGAACTCTAAAGTGCAGAGTGGAATGGTGCTTCTGGCTGAAGATCTCAGCCCGGTGGACTGGTCTAGAGTAGCATTTCTCGAATTTCCACGGATGCACAAATCCCCCGGGGCCCTCGTTAAAATGCAGATTCAAACCCTGGTTTGGCCTGCGCTTCTACAATTTTAACAAGCTCTCAGGTAATACTGATGCTGATGTTGATGGTCCAGGGACCCCACTCTGAGAAGCAAGAGTCTAAGAAGCGTCAAGGGAGATCAATTTTTAAAGCTATCCCCAGGGGTCTTGACTCTCTAGTGAATAAAATGAAGTGCTCATCTTCCTAAAATGAATGATACGAGGGAACATCTCTGGGGCATCAGGGTGCCCTGAAGTTAATTGCTTTTTTGATAGCATTTTAAGCAAAATTACTGTGCATTCATCTTCACGCAAATCCAGGAATTTGAATATATCCATTTTTCTGATAGATGAAGCAACTTCCTTCTTTTTTTATTACTATGCACAGAAGCGCAGAATTTTAGAGCTTAAGTGCATTTATTCATTCATCAACTATATCTTTAGCATCAACCACGTGCTCTGCACTCTGCTAGATTCTGTGATAGAGAGAGAAAAGCAGAAAGGGATCAGAAAGAAGGTTCCGGGGCTGGTTAAGATGCAACTGGGACCAGATCACAGAGTTCTTGAGCCAGCGTTTCTTCCTTCCTACCAGGTCGTGCCATAAGGGCGGCAAAGTGATATGGCAACATCATTCTAGATGGCGGGGTTTGGAGGATGAAACTGCAAGCCCAAATTCTGTTTTTCCCATTATTTCTCACTGGGTACGTTGGAGGAATCATCTCTCATAGAAGGAAACAGACAAGAGTTAAGTACATTTTCATCTATGGCATCAGTTCTCCCAGCTGTAAGATGAGAAGGTGGTTGAGATCATTTATACAGCCACTTTTGACTACGGAATTCTGTAATTCAAAGCAGGGGTGGGAATTTTGGTTTCTGTCTACATCTCCTCTTTGATCCTTTGGGCCGCTGTTCAACTTGGGACTTCGTTCGGTTTGTCCACCCACAGCATAAAAGCACCATGCTCTCTCCAGGAGAGTGAACATCTAAGAGTAAAGGAGAATGGATTCCGTAGTCTAGCTGCTTTGTTGCTCCAGAGAGGTTTCAAGCTAAGGCCATGAATCATGCTCCCCACCTACTGAACTGTATCTAAATACGGATTTAAATTCATGGGTCTGTGTCTAGATTGATGTACTCTGTAACGGAGAGGTCGTGTACGACGGCCCACTCCATAAACAATGGGGAAGGACCAGAGCCTAATTAACTGCTTATGGTAGGTGCCCCAGGCCCGAGCATTTAGTGTGGCCCGTTTCTTTGAGTACAGTATGGAGATTCTGGCTTATTAGGCAAACTGTGTGTCATTCTGGGTCTCTGAAGGATCACACAGTTCCATCTGTTCCATCCATTTTTTCATCCCCACAGGAGACCAGTTGCTTACTTGACTCGTTGGCCTGTGACAAAGCCAGCCAGGGCCCTTGTCTTTTTGGTGGTCCAGAATGAAATGTCCTTTGTTGATTCAGATCTGCATTGGTCCATCACCTCTTATCTCAACTTCTTATACCTGTGTTATTTTATCTAAAGGTATCTAACTTTCCCAGAAGCCTGCATAGATAGATAGATAGATAGATAGATAGATAGATGTAATACAATTGCCATTTCTCTTTTGTATACCAACCCTACTTTGAGAGAAGACCTTGAACAAGACTGCAGGAAACGTTCTGTCTCCTTAGTGCAGGGTTGTTCATCACACATGGATTTTGACTGTGAAATGAGCCCCCTCCAAACCATGTAGTGAGCTTATGCGTGAGGCCATGGGCCTTGTTCCAGCCGGAACTGGCATGCGGGGACTCTGTTCGTTAGAAGTTATCAGGTGGCTGAAAATACTTAACTCTGTTAAGACTCCGATAGCGCTCAAGGAGCCTGGGTAGCACTTTTGATTTATAAATGTCTAGAGACTGGTGATCATTTACCATGTGGCTCTCTGTACCATGAGCATCAAATAGTCTTAGCTTCAGAATGCGCCTCCTTATTCATCTGATTCCAAATCTTCCATGTGATACTGAAGTCTTTCTGTCTCTGTCACATTGTAGGCCAAGCTGACCTCTTTCCAGCAGGGCCCACCCCCAACCCCCAGTGCCGCCCCCCCGGCCCCGCACCCCGGCTGGTGTCTGAAACATGCTTGAATTGTACCGGGTGTATTTCCACTACTCCGTCATTTTTTTTTTTTTAATTTTTTTTTTTTTTTAACGTTTATTTTTGAGACAGAGAGAGACAGAGCATGAACGGGGGAGGGGCAGAGAGAGAGGGAGACACAGAATCCGAAACAGGCTCCAGGCTCTGAGCCGTCAGCACAGAGCCCGACGCGGGGCTCGAACTCACGGACCGCGAGATCGTGACCTGAGCCAAAGTCGGCCGCCGAACCGACTGAGCCACCCAGGTGCCCCTACTCCATCATTTCTACCATCCTTTACCCCCTCCTTCAAACCTTTGCATGCAGATCAACTCCTCTTCTATTTGTTTGCTCCCCTCTGGTCTCAAACGCTTGTTTCCAGCTCCCGGTGTGAATGTCCTTTTCTAGCCTCTGCTAGATTCGGTAAACCTACTGACCCCACTTCTGGCAGCCTGGGTTTCATGCTCGTTAAATTGTTTTCTACTTTCAACTTTTAGCTTTGCCCAGCCCTCTGGCCTTTCTGGTTCTCATGGAGACTTCCTGCTCCAGCCACTGGTCCCTAATTGGCACTCTTAGCCGATTTCTGGATATACTCAGTCACAGGGATCCGATGCCTTCCTATATCAACCTCCTAAAAATGCTCTCACAGTCCCTGCTTAATATTTCAGTGGTAGAAAATTTATTCCACCTTAAGACAATACAACACCTTTACAATATCTCCCTTCACTGGACCAACATCTGTCACCATTTTACTCTTTTTCATAACCTGACCTAGCTCCAACCCTCTGTCCACATAGAACAATTCTAGACCCTCACCCCCACCCCAAATATTCTTGGGCAGCTGTGGCAGATTGTATTTTGTAATAATTACCGCAACAACTTTTTCTGGTCCTGTCGGCTCTCCCAGAATTCCCCCCCCCCCCCGCCCTCTTC
The DNA here is from genome assembly GCF_024362965.1 of Panthera pardus. NCBI lineage: Eukaryota > Metazoa > Chordata > Mammalia > Carnivora > Felidae > Panthera > Panthera pardus. Next base: position 145,672,378 of record NW_026526721.1, on the reverse strand, counting down.
AAGAGGTAGAGTCTATGTATCTGCCCCTTGGAAACAGGCAGGGCTTTGTGACTGACTTGACAATCTGAATGCGGGGGAAGTCGCACTGTAGCTTGTTGGCTGAGTAAGAGAAAGCAAATACAGCCATCACGAGACTTTGTCTATCATTTGGATCTTTACCTTTGAAGCCCTGTACCGCCATCTAAGGAGTCCGGTTGCCCAGAAGCCACCGTGCCAGAGAGACCACGTGAAGAAACCATCTAGAAGAGAGACAGATGCTTGAGGAGCCCCAGCTGTTGGTGTCTTCCCAACTCAGACACCAGACACGAGCAAAGAAGCTTTTGAGATGATTCCAGCTCCCACCACCGTCCGACTGCAACCACTTGAGAAACCTTGAAGATCACTTAGAGCATCCCAGTCGGCTCCCAGGACCACGAGAGAGAATAGTATTAAATGACTATTACTGTGTGAAGCCAGTGTTTTGGAGTGGTTTGTTATGCAGCGAGAGATAACCAAAACAGCGGATACCATGAAACTCTTTTCAAGCTGAAGTCAGTCTTTCAGCAAACATTTATTAAGCACCTAGTGTGACAGGCTGAATTGCCTGGGTTTTTTTTTTCTTTCTTAAAAAACATTTTTTTTCCAGTGTTTATTTTTGAGACAGAGACAGAGACTGAGACAGAGCATGAGTAGGATAGGGGCAGAGAAAGAGGAAGACACAGAATCCGAAGCAGGCTCCAGGCTCTGAGCTGTCAGCACAGAGCCCGATGTGGGGCTTGAACCCAGGAGACATTAGATCATGACCTGAGCCAAAGTCAAAAGCTCAACTGATTGAGCCACCCAGGTGCCCCTCTTTTTTTTTTTTTTTTTTAAGTGAACATTACCCACAACACAGGGCTCGAACTCACAACCCTGAGATCAAGAGTTGCATGCTCCACCAACTGAGCCAGCCAGGTGCCCTAAGTTGCCTGTTCTTACCTGGGCTTCATTGACATGCTTGATGTGGTTCTCTCACTGTCCTGATCAATGACATTGGCTAAAGTTCTGGACACAGGCTACATTTTTTGGTGATATTCTTCCAAAGCATGGCAACAGGAAGCAAACCCTACATTTAGCATTCTGCTGGGCCAGCCCAGATATTCTGAGAACAAGCCCATTTGTTCCTAAGCTACACCAACACAGTGGGCATTCCACGGGCATCCCAGCTCTGATGTCACCAGCTGCACGACCTCAGCCAAGTCGCTGAACCACTCTGGACCCCAGTGGCCCCATGCAGGAAATGAGGTTATTAGCATTCACATGGAAAGGATAATGTGGTGATTAAATGAGCTAATGTATGTCACATACCTGGCCTGATGCCTCACGATAGCAAATGCTTACTACATAGTAGACCCAGTTATTGTTTTCAGTCCCTTCTTCTCTTCTGAAAAAGTAATTGTTTTAATGTACCCTAAAATCAAATTAGCAGATCGAATTAGCTCTGGCAGCCACTTACATTATTGATTCATATGGAATTTACAGTAAGGGAAAATCTTTAAGGCAGTGCTTCTCAAACCAAGGCAGGATGATGACAGAATCCAGAGGCAAGGGTCCCAGCCATCTGTATCCTACAAGCGTGCAAGTGTCCTTGGTCCACGGACATGTCTTTTCCTTACGTACTTTTTTTTTTTTAAATCAGCCACAAGCTTTAGCCTTTCCCTCATCTTGGCTTTCCTGGTTGACTAATAATAAACACTGTTAACTTTCAGCCTGCTAACACTGGCTTTGTGATACCGTGTTGAGAGATCTTTAGGTAATAATTCTGTCATCAGAAGTATTCAAAGATAGTCCTTTGGACTTTATATCTTCTTCAATATGACGGACACATCTTGTATATCTTCATGTGTCATCGATGAAAAACAACAGCATGTGGAACAGGAGTCCTTCAACCTTCCACTAAAGAGATGCCTGCAGCCTGACGTAGACTCCTAATCCAACCCTCCAAGGGACGCACGTTCAACCAGTCATAAATCCACTTGCCGTGCTATCGCCTGATCCACAATTTCCCCCTTTTTCTAAAGATCACGAGAGACTTTGACAAATGTCCTGCTGAATCCTGGGGCCTTATATCTACAGGATCCCTCTGACAGGCCTGTCAAGAAGCCATAATAAAAAGGAAAAGGGTCTTGAACGACCCACCCTTAGCAGAGCGTGGTGATCTCAGCTTTCTTGTTCTTTGTCTTCTTCTTCTTTTTTAGTTTTTAGTTTAACTTTGGCCATTTCAGTAATATGTCCTAGAATCTTACCTGGTATTGAAATTGGCATCAGCAGTTCACCAAATCTACTCATTTTGAAGAGAACTTAAAGGAGCTACTGCCCTCTCTGAACATTTGTCTCCCTCCTTCCCTCCCTTCCTTTCTTCCTCTTTTCTTCTTTCCTCCTTCTTCTTGTTTTTTAAGTTTATTTATTTTTGAGAGAGAGTGTGAGAGAGAGAGCAGGGGAGGGGCAGAGACAGAGAGAGAGAGAGAGAGAGAGAGAGAGAGAGAATCCCAAGCAGGCTCCACACTGTCCTCACGGAGCATGACACAGGACTCAGACCCACAAACCATGAGATCATGACCTGAGCTGAAACCAAGATTTGGACACTTAACCGACTGAGCCACACAGGCGCCTCTTCTTTCCTTCTTCTTTCCTTCCCTCATTCCTTCCTTCCTTGATGCCTTCCTTTTCTTCCCTTCCTTCCTTCCTTCATCTCTCTCTCGCTCGCTCCCTTTCTCTCTTTCTTTCTTTCTTTCTTTCTTTCTTTCTTTCTTTTGCTTCTTCCTTCTCTCCTCTCTCTTTCCTTGCTTATGTATTTATTTACAACCTTGAATTTGGAAAATTTTAAACATACAGAAAAGCAGGGAAACTAGTGTAATACCCCCCCTCACACACACACACACACACATTCCCATCAGCAGCTTCAAGCCTTCTTCCTGCGGCCAAGCTATTATTTTCTGTGCCCCATCCACTCCTCACCTAGCCATCACTGGATTACTTTGAATGGTATCAGATCATTTCACTGTAAATATTTCAGTACATATATCCCAAAGCAGGGTTGTTTGCTTTAAGAAAACATAATCATGATACCATTTTAAATTAAAAAATTCCTTAATATCATCAAATATCCAGTTAGTAGTAAAATTTTCTAGGCTGTCCCATAAACATTAATCTTTTTTTTCTTTTTACAGTTTGTTTGAATCAGGATCCTAACAATGTCCTCATTTGGTCCATGGGTCTTAGAAGTCTCTTAAGAGACTTTTAAGTCTTCCCTCTTATTTTCTCTTTGCATAACTTTGTTGAAGAAATCAGGTCACTTGTCCTGTAGAAGTTCTCACATTCTGAATTTTTTGCACCCCATCAGTGTTTAACATGTTCCTCTGGTCCCCCATATTTCCTTTAAATTGGTAGTTAGATTTAGAGGTCTGCCCTGATTCAAGCACGATCTTTAGCAAGAATATTCCATAGATGGTCCTAGGTACTTCCCATCACCACACACTGAATTCCTAGTTGTCTTGCTTTATATCATATTATAATCTTTTCTAAATGTTTATTTGAGAGAGAGAGAATATGAGTGGGGGAAGGTCAGAGAGAGAGAGAGAGAGATGGAGACACAGAATCTGAAGCAGGCTCCAGGCTCGGCACAGAGCGGGGCTCAAACTCATGAACGAGGAGATCATGAACTGAGCCAAAGTCGGATGCTTAACCCACTGAGCCCCCCAGGCACTCCTATCATATCAGAATCTTCAAGGAGATTTTCTCCCTTCTGAAAACCTGCACTATGTTATATATTCGCATTTACAATTATATTTGTAAATCTCACACACCTAGATCTCTGAATGACCTCTGACCACACTTCAGGGTTTTACTTTCAGGTTGTTCTCGGGTCCTTGAGTGCAATTGTCTGTATCAGGATTTTTGATCTTATGGGGAGAGCCCCGCTAAGTGCTCTCGATTCTTGCTACTCAAAGGTCCACAGGCCAGCAGTGTTGGTATCATGTAGGAGTTTGTTAGACCTGCAGAATCTCCAGCCCTACCCAGAGCTGCTGAATCACAATCTGCAGTTTGATAAGGTCCCCAGTGATCCATAGACACATGAGTAACATTTTAGAAGTTGCGTACTAACACACTGGACCCTCCCGCATACGTGCTAAACAAAACACCTAAGTCCTCGAGGCTTTAGGCATCGCTGGTAGATTTCAGTCTAGGGGTGGGACTCACTTTCCATTGTGACATAACGTGACTCTCTGTGGACCGGAAAGTCTATCGTTTGTCTCACTCATTGTTCCTCTCTCCTCCCCACAGTTCTCCCTATTAGCTGACATCTTTTCTTGGTTTCAAACGTCAGCGTTCATGAGTCTTAACATTCCGAACCTCTCTGGAAATAAAGATGCCCACGAGAGAGCTTTTCACATTACCAGCGTGGTATAGAAGGGGAGACACCAAACTGTGTGCACGGAAGCTGCCATTAATTGAGTGACTTTGAGAAAGTCAACGTAAGGTTTTTGGGCCCACACATCCTCACGTAGAGAAAGAAGGGGATGACCTACGCGCTCTCTACGGCCTCTATGTTAATTGTGGTGATTTCAAGAGAGGCCGAATAAGGAGATGCCAGCACATAAACTCGAGAGCCCGACTGCTGGTTCTGCCACTTACCAGCTTCACGTCCTTGGTCAAACTAGATAATGCTCGATGCCTCGGCTCTTCATGGGGAAAATAGGGATAAGGTTTGTGCCTACCTCCTATGCCCGTTAACACAATTAAATAATTATTTGTTAGGTGGTTAGAGTAATACCAACCCATAGAAAGTGCCATATAAACATTTCTTAATTTTTAAAAAAGTAGCGGGTCCCGTGATCATTTGCTCATAGTCCCTCTGGAAAGAAAGCGTCACCCTTCCTGTCTCCTCAGCAGCAGAGGCAGAGAGGCAAGTCACAACTAAGGATTGTCAGGCCACGGAGCAGCTCTACACATTTCTTGAGCTCTTCCTGGGTGCTAGATCCTGGGGAGAAAGCCAAGCATTGTCTCTTCTCATGGAGCACACAGCCAGCGGAGGAAGCAGCTGCTGAGGGGTCCACCTTTCCTTGCCTCCCCCTTTTCACCTCTTTCACTCACGATCCCTACCCACTCTCCGAAATAGTCACTGCCATCTGGCGTTCAGATACCACGCTTATGACTTATATTCTGCCCCTGGATGTGATCTTGTTCACAGAGTCTCCCAAGCTCCATCTCGTAGAGGCTCCGATTTTAGTTCCCGAGCCACAGAATCTGAGCCCATGATACTTCAGACTCTCCCGGCTCGCCGCGCTGGGGGAGAGATAGTTATTAGACCTTCCCAGCAATAACAGAACTAATTCTGAGATGGTATGGGAGTTACCTATTATTCATAAAAAGGAAAATAAAAAACCACCACACTTAGAGATTCAGAACAGCAGTCATGTCTTTAGCTTATGACTCTATGGGTCAACAATTTAGCTGAGGCTTAGCCGGGTAATCTGGTCTTGTCAGGGCTCCTTTGTGCGCCGTGCTTGCTGCAGGCCAGGTGGACAGGTTTGCTGCCGTTGGCTGGGTTTTCTCATATCTTTCAGGCTTTAATTTCAACAACTGGGCTCACTCAGCCCTGGTCCACATGCCTTTCTTCCTCCAGAAGGTCAGCTTGGGCTTAGTCTCACGATGGAGTCAGATGCCAAGGAAGTGTGGGGAAGAGGGAGAAGGCAGGGTTCCTGAGGCCCGGGCTCAGAAACACCAGAGTGTCACCTCTGCCACATCTTATTTGTCAAAGCCGGGCACAACACTCAAAAGAGAGGTGAAATCAACTTTATTTCTCGATGGGAGGAAAGCCACAATGCAAAGGGCATGCATATAGGGAGGGGGAAAGGGTGGTGGCCATTCTGGCGAACAATGTGCCATGAGTGGTTTATGTGTAGTCCTATTTGAGAACAGGGGGCTGGGAGTAAATACTTCTCGTGGTGTTCTACTGCCTTCTGTCTGCATCTAAGTAAATGACTGACCTGTCAGCCCACACGGGACCAATCACTCTGAGAATGATGAAATCACTTGAGAATGAACCATTCTGAAATTTCATATGTGCAGAACCAAGGTGGGAGAGTTTCTGAAGCTGAGGGCTCAAAGCTGAAAATCCTCATCCTGCCCTCTCCAGGAGATCGCAGACAACGGTTAGGGGAGAGACACAAGACACGTCGTTTTGCCTTGCTCTTTGAATGATTTTAAGCAAGTCACAGGGACTCCCCTGTGAGAGGTCCCCAGGCAGCCCACCTCCCTTCGTGTGTTATTTCCTCCTCACATCACATGCTTGTCAAAGCATCGCAGTATTACAGACAAATGGGCTGTTGAAAGGCATGCAAAGCAGCATTTTATATTTTGATGCACCGAGAGTCACCGTGAACATCATACAAGCCATTTCATTCTGAAATCAACTCTTGTGAAGCTTGTTTCATTGCTGTTCAAAATTCAACTGCCCTCCTTATGAAGGTACCTTCTCCCTGGAATGTTTTTTGGCCCCATTTAGCGTAGGGGGGACTTGTTCACTGGAGGAATGCATTATGCCCTGAGACAAAAACCCCGCCAGGCTTCTAGGGAATTGATTCTGCCCAGAAGCCTCCCTATTGCAATATTTTTGTTGTGACTGTCTATTTGACGCCTCCCAGTTGAGTGCAATGGCCATTTTGTTATTTTTTACTCCAGTTTAGTGGAAACGTGTGCAAATGATTCTGTTCACTTCTTTTTTTTCCTATTCCACCTCCTACCCCCACCCAGGAAGCAGGTGGATTTCATCCTGGGTGTGACTTTTCCTTTACCTGTAAAAGGAAATGTCATTACATATTGGCTCACTTTTGGTTTTGTGGATTTTTTAAATACCTTTTATTGATCAAAGTTGACAAGCGTCTGTCTTTAGGCTTCATGTTACTGCCTTATGTGCCTTCTGGGCGCGAAAAGGTACAGGACTTCCTTAGAGACAGGACGTGGTGTGATGGTTTGGAGCTTGGTTTGGGTGCCCAGAGGCTTGATTTCATATCCCAGCACTGCTATTTATGGGCAGTGCGACCTTGGAGAGTCCCTTCGCGTCGCTAAGCTTCAGTGTCCTTATATGGAAACAGGGATGGTGTCTACTCATTGGATAGTTGCAGTGATTTATGAGATGATGCACAGGAGATGCTGAGCATGGGCCCTGGTATATAACGGGAGCTCACCAAATGTTAACTATGGCTTGATGTCATTTCCGTTGTGGTGGTGGTGACGGTGGTGGGGTTCTTCCCTTCTGTGTTTCAGTGAGGTCACTGGTTAGAACAGAGGCTCAGCCAGGAGCACCTAAAACCATGTTTCTGGATGATCAGTTGATCAACTCAATCTAATCTAGATGATAAAATGCCATGCAAGTGGCTAAAAGAGAGACAGAGAATATATTTCCTTCCTTTCCCTTTCTTTCCTCTCTTCATCCTTCCTTCTTCCCTCCCTCCCTGTCTTCTTTTCTCTCTTCTTCCCTCTCATTCTGTCTCACCCCCTGCAGTATTTATTAAGTACCTACCCCGCAACACAGCACTGGGTACCCGGATGCATACAAATGTAACATGGTCGCTGCTTCCAATCCCTGTGGGGAGATGCAAGGAATCAACCATTACCGTCCAGTGCTGCAGGGGAGCACAGTGAAAGCCCAGGTCCTTGAGCTTGACACAGGGTGTGGGGAAGAGTTAATGCTAAAACCAAAGATGGAAGGTGAGTAGAACCTATCCAGGTAACTGGAGTGAAGGGTGGCCTTATGGGTAATAGAAGAAGACTCAAGACAGGAAGCAAAGGGCATTTAGGAAAGACATACAACATGCCCTGTTTGAGGCCAGAGGAGGCCAGGGAGCTACGTCTACAAAGGTGCTGGCCTGCTTTACCCCCAGGTGGATCAGAACTGCCCCCAAATCTGAGTCCTGGTGACATAGACATTCCCCACCCAGAAGAAGCTCATACTCTTGACTGACTAGGGAGGCAGGTTCAGAAGTAGTGGTAATGGGTCATGGAATGTGGACCGTCAGAGATGAGCCTGATGGTCCTAGCAGCTCAGATGGAGAAGGAAAGGGAAAGAGGTGAAGGTCAGAGGAGGGAGAAGCAGCCCCCAAATGCACCAGCTTCCAAGAGAGTAGGCTGAGGCTGAGCTCTGAGGCACAGGGACCTGAAAGGCAGGAGAAAAAGCAGGCAAATCAAATACAGAGTGTTACTGAGTCTGCAACCAGGAGGTGGCCCACAGCAACTTTGGAAAAGTGCCACCCCTGCTCCTGGCTTGGTTGGGAATTTGAGATTCTTTAAAAGGGTTAAAGTGCACTGAAGGCTCACAACCAGGTGGATGGAAAAAGTGCTTTTAAAATGAAAGCACTTGAGGGCAAAAGTGCTGGGTCTTTTCAATTTTTTATTTACCTAGCATGAGGTATAGAACCGGGAACAGCAGGTATTCATCTAATGCTAAGGGAAGAATGAAAAAAAAAAAAGAAAAAAGAAAAACCCTAATGATCTGCAAAGATTTATTTTGTGCCTACATGAGATGCCATGGAAGGAAGGGAAAAGGCTTTGGATCCATACATAGGAGCTTAAATCTCAAGTGGAATGCATACCAGCCATGTGATACCAGGCAAATTATTTGACATCTCGGAGCCTCCGTTTCCTTATCTCTAAGACAGGAATGATGATCCTGACCTTCCAGGGCTTTTCTGAGCATTAAACATGAGATTTGTTTGTAAAGTGCCCAGCATTGGGTACTCCTAGAGTGACAGCTTGGGTTTTTTATATTAGCCATAGAGCCATGCGGTTAATAGAAAAAAAAAAAAAAAATCTGAGTTGTCAGTCTTCGGGCCGGCAACTTCTTTTGCCTTAAATTGAAAACCATTTAAAGAGTTCAAGATCAACCTTAGAAAAAGAGATTTAAAGGGCATAACCTATTTAAGTATCTTAAAAAAAAAAAAAAAAAACCTTCTTCAAAGAGCTCACACATTTAGGGAACTCTCAACTTTTAAGATTTAGGTATTTTGCATTCCTTAGCCAGTCTATTAGTTAGAGTCCTATCAGACAACAGAACAAGAGAAGTCTAACAGGAAAAGTTATCAACAGGGGAATGGAGTATTAGAAAATTGACTAAGAGGAGAGAAAAAAGAACTCCTAAGGATACCTTGGGGCTGAGGAGGGGTACCTGAGGACGGAACAAACTTGGGAGGGGAGTATTCTCCTCAAGGCTGGGATTCAGACCTCGTTGGCAAGGCTGTGGTTGAAACCCACGGGGTGGTAGAGAAGTTGGCTGTTCTGTGATGTCAAAGTCAGCGGATGAGGCTGAGGCTGGCGGGTAGAGAGCCATCTGCTGGGCTGCAAAGCAAGCTCACCAGGAAGCTTCCAAGAGTCGTGGGGGTGGGTGCCATTGACTTTCTAAAAAGCCAGCTGGGACACCCGATGGATTTGCTAGAAGGGTTCTGAGACGCTACCTAAAATTGTGGTGGGGATACTGTTGCCACGTTGGGAAGAAGCTGTCATCAGGGAATTACCAGAAAATGAGCTGGCTGCCTGGGGAACTCCTTCGCCATCCTTTGGAGGGCTGCTAAACTCTCTGTGAGCAGGTGACTCTTGTTACGGGCTATGGGGACACTGCCACAAAAAACCACCCACTTGGGGGGAACACGACGAGGCCAACCAAAGGGAGACACCAGAACCTCTTCCTTCTCTAGCATTATTTCAGTGCCCTCTACTGACGAGCCTTCACATCATCCTGGCCATCACAGGAAAATTTTCCTGAGGTCCACTTCCCTTATGACAGGGCAGGCAAAATGGGTGACTTTGGAGGTGAGAGGCAGTGTATTGATGACTGGCATAGCCACGTGGGAGGCAAAAGAGATCCTTGAGAATTCAGCCCCATGTGCTTTGTCTTCTCCAGAAAAGAAAGGATGGGTTTGTGCCACATGATATATCTACATCTTCCTGGGTCTCCAAAGAGAATGATCAGAAGCTGCTTATAAAATTTCTATAACTTGAATGAATCGTTCTTATGAGATGATAAAATTAACAGAGCTAGTACAGAGCACAATTTTTGTATTAAAATTATTTACACGGTTTTATCTACGGTTTACGGATAAGTGTCAGAAAAACTATGCGTCTAAGCAAATGATTGCAATTGGAATTTTTAGACTTAATGAACTGTAGCAAAAATTTACTTCCCAGAAACAACATTTTAATTTTTAAAACGGTAGTATAGAAACCTCAAATGCTATCTTAATGCAGTAACACATCTGGAAAGCCTTCTTTGGTTTTGCTCAGTCCCTCCTGACTGACCAATATTTATTGCCCAATCGTCTTAACATTGATTCCCCAGAAACGTGCAAGTGATTTATTAAGGAAGTGACTCTCAGTGAAGATGAGTGAGAGAGTGGGCTCACAGGACAGAGAAGGGAAGGAAGACAAGCAGAGGTGTGATCCCAGGCAAAGTCCCACAGAACGTGGCCCCTCGGAACCTAATTTTGGCCTGGTCCCACAGAGAGCTCTGGGTTACGTCACACTTCAGAGTTGTCAATCTCTGAGGCAGGGGAGCCGGGGCATTTATTCTCCTCCACCCGTAGGAGCACTTCTCATTCCCCGTTCATGCAGCAAAGTGGGTTCCGGTAGGTTGAGGTGAGTGCTCAGAAATAAAAGGACTGGAGGTGAAAGCACACGAGTGTCCCAGGGAGGGGGTGGGCACGGGCACAGGCACACATGTGCTACAATAAGTAAATCTGCATATCTCCAGATTTGAGGGAATTTGGGCAGAGTGTGAGATTCGCCTTCCCCCCCACCACTGTATCTTTGGTCTCCATTCCTTCCTGACTAGCTTTAGTATAAAGCTATCGGCCTTGGAGAGCCAGTGGGTGTGATAAGGACTTTTAGATTCAATTCGACACAGGGAAATGTGTACAAATGTGGTAAATACAATAGGGAGAGTCAATGAGAAATCAGGTAACTCAATAAGAAACAGACTGAAAACTGTGTATTATGTAGAGGAGGTAGGCAGTAATTGTTAACCTAGAGATTTCCATAGAGTGGTAGAAAGCAGCGGATAGTAGTTGGGAAATTACAACTGGTTATGTGGACTCCTGCAACGGAGATAACTGTTCACCTCCCCAATATCCATTCTTCCTTTTTACAAGAGAACCTCAGTATTATTAAAGGAAACAAAAAGTCCTGATTTAAAAAACAAGAAATGAAACAAAACAAAACAAAACAAAACTCTGTCACTCTCCCTTGAATTTAAGGGTGATCTAAGTTCTGGTCAATAAGATGTAAGCCGTTGTTGGAGAGTGTTTTGAGGAAAGCTCCTTGATCCAAGGGGCGACTCAGATAACATGAAACTTTTGCCTCTTGCTTATCCATCTCTGTCTTCCTTCCTCAAACCAGGAGGTGATACTGAAGGGGATTCAGCTACTTGGGGACCATGCGGTGCCTAGGACATGTAAAGGATGACCGAGGGGGGAGAGAGAAGGTGCCTGGGTTCCCAGTGACATTGTGGAGTTGCTGTATCAGTCCAGAAACTCACTGCTCCAAATTTATCATTCCGTGAGAAACAGAAAACCCTTAATTGGTTTAAGCCATCTTGGGTTCTCTGTACTAGTAACACAACACAATTTCTTCACGGTATTATTTTGCAAGAACCTTCGCACGGAAAGAAAAAAGCAGTGTGTTGTTACTAGAGGTAGGCAGAAGGTCAAAGGGGAAGTCTTGGTTTGGATTTGCCCAGAAGCTGACTTTGAAGTCATTTGCTTGGGAGGGAATACTGGAAAATATTTCTGGGGAAGTACCCAAGTGAGATGGAGAAAAAAGGAAGCACTGAAAAAGAATGTATTTTTCAAGCAAGTTAGTATCAGGGGCAACTGGAGTTTTATCCTATCAGAGAAGTCCCAGGAACAATATAGAACACATGCTTTAGAGTCCTTCCTACCTCATGGGTTAGGAAGCTGGGCCATGTATACACCAATTACTATTGATCACTGAAAAAAGTCTGCTCTGAGCCTCGATGAGAAGGGAACAGCTGTAGAATAGATGGTCCATGTTTAGAGGTGGGAGGGGGAGAAAGAAGGATGGAGGCAGGTGTAGATACTTCCTTAGGCTGAGGGTTGGGACACTGAGGTCTACCCCATGTCATGATTTCAAATTATTAACGTACCATGCAGTCACCTTTTTAATGAGTGAGGGAACTGAGTATTTAGTAGGTAACTTGAGGCAAGTTCTGAAGGTTTAAAATAACCAGTCAGGAGAATGAGAAGAGAAGCTGACCACCGGTCCTGCTGCATTGTACAACCCCAAGGGCACGGTTCCCATCATGACGTGCGGCATGATAGTCCGCTGCTCATTGCGGGAATGGTTTGAAAAGCAACACAGCTAGTCCAGCCGAAACTGAACATCAAAAAATTTTAATGGCACTAAGGTTTACGTGTGGTGGCGTTTACTTCAGCGGGGCTCACGCTTATAAGTAGGCTGGTTGGATTGATTCACAGTAGGAGATTTTCAAACAGAGTTAGTAAAAAGACAGGAGCAAGAGAGTTTAGCGTCTTCGAAGACTGATTGAATTAATGGATCCTGGAGTCAGGCAGACTGGTAAGAAAGCGGTCAAGGTGTTGGGGGTGTTTGTGAAATGAATGAACAAGGGTAGGGGAGCAAAAACCGAGGAAGATGGAAGCAGAGGAGGTTGTAGACAGAGATTTAAAAAAAAAAGGCTGATGATGTTAAATAGGGTTCAATCCTATTTGAGAAATATGGTCCAGGAAGAGTGACCCTGTTATTGGATTGATGGGGTTGGGTGCAAGTAAAGAGACAGTCAAAATGGTAAGGACCCTGGGACTTGCCGGTTGGGGAAGGCACAGCATGTATATGAACACATCCCTCTCCTCACCTGTGGCAGACATGACCAATCCATCACGGCACTGATGGCCTCATGATTCTTCTCACAACCAGTCTGACGTGGCACCATGGCTTCATGATCCTTTTCAAACAGCAGTGCTCATTGCCGTGTAGTTATCCCACAACTTGGGGAATTTTGTACGGAAGGTGACACGCGCTGATTTGGACTGTGACCTGCTGCTTGTACAAAGTTCATTATGATGGAAACCGGCTGGACTGGCATCTGGAAGCTTAGGTCCTTCTCATGTCTATTCCTAGCTAAGTGACCTGCATAGGTGACTTCGTTGCTCTGTATACTGCAAATCAGGGGTATTTACACCTACTTTGCCTACCCACTGGGAAGTCGTAAAGAGACTGCTCTTAGAGGAAAGTCAAAGATGCTATACAAATATTTGTCATCGAAGTCATTAGTGTGTCGAAAGCTAAAAGCAGTGGCAAAAAATGGAGTAAATATGGGACGCATTGAAGAAGACAATCTATAGATTCGAAGTACAAGGGTAGGTTCTGTGTTTTGTTTTTCCTCATCTGCACTTTCTAGGTATTTTTAAATTCAAGCGAAAGCATTCATCCAATGACTCTCTCTGTACTAAAGAAAAAAGAAAAACCAAAAGCTTGGTTGTTTAGGGGTGCCTGGGTGGCTCATTAGGCTAAGCGTCTGACTCTTGATTTCAGCTCAGGTCGTGATCCCAGGGTCATTAGATGGAGCCCCGGGCTGGGCTCCGTGCTCGGCATGGAGCCTGCTTCAGATTCTCTCTCTCTCTCCCTCTGCCCTTCCCCCATTCTCTCTCTTCCTCCCCCTCTGCCCCTCCCCCTAACATGTACTCGCTCTCTCTCTCAAAAAAAAATTTTTTTTAATTCAAAACCAGTTATTTAAAGAACTGTTTAAAAGAAAGTTGGCAGCTAGAGGGATTATATAATCTTAAACAATATTGCCCCATCATGCAGAACTCTGATATTTCCTGCTCCTTAGTTTCCTACAAGCTTCCAGGCTGCGGCAGAGACCCGGAATCCTATCCCGTTGCTCACAGCCAAGTGTAAATTAGACCTGTTGCATTTTATGGTTTGGCCCTGTTTGACCATTCCCATGTCAACCTGACCGCTCTCTATTCTATTTTTCCAAGGAGAAAGCGAAATGTTATTATTCACGCCTCTCCTGCCGGAACTCACCAACAGGCGGAACTTCTTCCCCCTGCACTGTGAAAGCGTTCCAATGCCATGCTGATTTTTCCCCCTGTGGTCAAAACAGAAACTTGTTTGTTTTCTCTCAAATTTATTTGGAAAGGATGTTGTTACAGCGGTGCTGTTTGAATTATTATAGCTAACCTTTTCCAGTGTACATGTCCAGAGGCATAATTGGATTCCCAAAATGAACTCCATTGACAACAGCTGCAGAGGGATGCTTCGACTTGTTTATTCTTAAAATTAATGCTGCTTTCATTCGCGCGCTCTCTCTCTCTCTCTCTCTCAAAAATCCACTAAGTAAGCCGGACTTAGTGAAGGGCAGATTTGTTAATATTTCCAAAAAAATAATAACTACAGGAGTAGAGATCTGGTACCAAAACTGACCCCAGGACCTGCCTCTCTCCCCTTCCCTTTTCACAGTATGTTTATTTGGACAGTGTGTTCAGTCGGGTGGGAGAGTCCCTAGATTTCTCATTGTACTTAGCAATCTCTTGTGACCCCTTAGATCAAATTTAGTGGCATCAAACTCTAGTAGCCACTTCTGCTCCTGGAGTATCATTATTCTTACAAATTGTACATCATTATGCTTTTATGGGAGGGCTATTATACCTTGTAAATAGCACAAGCCCAGCAGCTATGAGCCAGCAGGCTGCACAGGGCACTGCCCGCTGAGTGGACAGACGCTCAAGAGAAAACCAGCTCTTTCCTGAAGTGCACATACCTGGTTGCTGCGGGACAAGTGCCAGTGACTTCGGGAGGTTGAGTATTTGGGGTAGAAGAGGCCCTGGTCTGGAAGGCAGGCGGGTATGGTCTGCATCCCGGCTCTGCCACCGATGAGCTTCAGCATGTGTCTGACCTCTGCGGTTTTGCTTCTTGAGCTTTAAACAATTTTCTTAACGTTTATTTATTTTTGAGAGAGAGAGAGAGAGAACGGGCATGAGTGGGGGAGGGGCAGAGAGAGATGAAGACAGAATCCGAAGTCGACTCCAGGCTCTGAGTTGTCAGCACAGAGCCTGACACAGGGCTCGAACCCGCAAACCATGAGATGATGACCTGAACCATGATCTAAGCGGAAGTTGGATGCTCACCTGACTGAGCCACTCAGGCACCCCTTGCTTCTTGAGCTTTAAAAGGGAGATGATAGTCCAGCCTCATGGGGACGTGAAGTGTTACAGCCATTTTGGAAACCAGTCTGGCAGCATCTATTGAAATTAAAAATACGCACATCCTTCAAACCAGAAACCTCATTTCTGGAATCTGTCCCTAGAAATAAAAGCTCCAGTGCACAAGGCCGTGTGTACTCGGGTGTTTGTACAGATGAATGAATTGGAACATCTACACCCTGGAACATTGTACAGCCCTGAGGATGAATGAGTGACTTTTCACGGAGATATTTTCATAAGGTTTGCTTGAAGAAGAAAAATTAAATGCAGGAAGAAGTAAATCATATATGTGATTTAGGTACATTTAAAAAGCCCTTATATATGTTTGTAAGCATGAATGTAAATTAATGCATATGTCTGTTTATAATCGATATGGTTTTGGAAAGATATGGAGATGGAAATATGCATGCATGGATTACCTTGGGGGAGGGGAGAGTTATGTGAAGATGTGAGAATGAAAAACAGAGTAGGGAGTTAAGAAAAAAGGGGAAAGAAAAGACCCCACTAAACAGTGTCTATGATCTGTTGTGGGCTGAATGTATGTCCCCCAAAATTCGTATGTTGAAGCCCTAACCCGCAATACCTAAGAATGTGACTGTATTTGGAGGTGAGGCCTTTCAAGAGGTAAGTAAAGTTAAGTGAGGTAATTGAGACGGGCCCCAATCCAATATGACTGGTGTCCTATGTGTAGGGGAACCGAGGGCACAGACACACGCAGAAGGAAGATTAGGTGCAGGCAGTGGAAGGAGGCAGCCATCTTTATAAGCTAAGGAGAGAGGCATCGGGAGAGGTCAGCCCTGCTAACACCTTTTGGACTCCAGCCTCCAGAACCGTGAGGAAATAAATTTCTGTTGTTTCAGCCACCCAGTCTGTGGAACTTTGTTACAGAAGCCCTACCCAACCAATGTATTATCACGCCTGAACATTTCCATGTAGTTATTTTTATGTGTAGGTGTGGCTATAACTAAATTAAATATATGGAAAAATGCCTGCTTCCCATATGAATTATCAAGTTCTCAGAAAATACCAACTATTATCATTGTTATTATTACTATTATTATCAATTTCACCCCACAGTATGCAGCTAATATTTTCGTTATCACTGTTTTACTTAGAAATTCCTAATTTTGATTGGTATGATAGTTGTTTATAGAGATTTTTCATTTTTAGATTGAAGTATCTGTTTGGTTTTACTTTTTATTGATTTTATGTACTTGTAGTTTTATTGTAATGGGATCAGAGAATGCTGTTCATACTCTTTTACTTTATAGAATTTATTGTGGCTTACATGTAAACTAACATAGCACTTTTTCCACATATGCCTGAGCAGATGTCTTTTTAATGACTAGGATGCAAAGCCTAGTAAGTATTCACAGGATCTACATTACTGTTGTGTGTTTTAAGGTCACTCTTACTTATGTTTGTCCACTTGACTCTGTGTACATTTCATTATATGTTTTTGTGAGGTGTTTTTTTTTTTTCCCCTTGTAGGTAGTCTGGTTTTACTCTAAAAAAATTCCTTTTTTGACATTTAGAAAGGGTTTATATTTTTGTTCTAGTATTTACCTAGAAATACCTTTTATATGTTTGTAATTTTATCTTTTCCTTACTTAGGCTTCCACTATTTGACTTGTCATCTTTCAGTGATGCTCTTAGTATCTCACCTATTATCTATGTGACAATAAATGAGCTCATTCTGTTTTGCCCTGTCTCCCTCCCTTTCTCTCCCATTTTTTTAGTTGTGCTGTTATAACTCTATCAAAACATTTAACATTTACAAGCTATTTTCCTACCCTTACTACTAGGTTTGTTTTTGTCTCAGATCTACAAATATTTATGTAATGTGTGTGTGTGTGTGTGTGTGTGTGCATTGTGTGTATAGATATACATAACATACAATAGATACATATTAGAACATACATACATATAAAATAACATACCATAATAACATATTAAAACACATCTGCACATAACATATCCAAAATTTTGACATTTTCCTAATTATCTCTTCATCATCTTCTAGTAGATTTTTCAAGAACTTACGAATACAGGGGCGCCTGGGTGGCTCAGTTGGTTAAGCGTTTGACTTCAACTCAGGTCATGATCTCACGGTTTGTGAGTTTGAGCCCCGCGTCGGGCTCTGTGCTGACAGCTCAGAGCCTGGAGCCTGCTTCGGATTCTGTGTCTCCTCCTCTCTCTGCCCCTCCCATGCTCATGCTCTGTCTCTCAATAATAAATAAACATTAAAAAATTTTTAAAAAAAGGACGTATGAATACAATATTCCGTAAGTTCCTATGCATTTAAACTTGTTTTATGCTGTATCATACCAGCATTTAAACTGATTCTAGAACTTTTTCTGGGTTAATAAAAAGTCCTCGATTCATACTTTATTTCTTTGAGTTTTAAGAAAATGTTGTTCCAGGATTTTTTTGTTTTTTTTTTTGTTTTGTTTTGTTTTTTGTTTTTTTTTGCTTTGCATGTTGATGTTGAGAAGTCTTAGATCTAATTTTCTGTTCTTTGTAAGTGACTTGGCCGTTGTAATGAAAAGCTCATGTTATTTTTTCTGTATCTCTTAAAGTCTAAAACTTTTTCTAGGTTATGGCTTGGAGTTGACCATCCTGGGCATATGGTGGACCTTTTCAATATGTAGATTCCAGAATTTCTTTTCTTCTGGAAAGTTTTCTTAGATTACACTTTTAAATATTAGTTGTATCCCATGGTTTTGCTTTTCTCCATCACAGATTCAACTTATGGTTATTCTGAGAATACTTAACACTTTGTCTCTGATCCTTTGTTTCACTTTGTTTATCTAAACTGTTTTCATTCATCTCCTCAATGTTTCTTAATTCATTTTCAATCAAGTTGACTTTCCCTTGGGGCTTTGCAATTTATTCTCCATTTCTGAAATAGGGTTCTTTCCTATTAAAGTTATTTCCTAAGTGTGGGCGTCTGCTTCACATATTCCTATTTTCTGCCTAGTTTCTTCTATTTTTCTTATTTGAGATGTTCCTTCATATCTGCAAATACCTGTTAATGGCATGTAACTCATGTTGAAATGTATGTAGCGTGACCCTGCTTTTCTTTTCTTAGAGTGTTCTCTTTGATTCCCATTTTCATCATCTTATAATCGATTTATATGGATGTTGTCTGTGTTCTGTTTTTCAATGTCTTGAATTTAACTGGGTGATCAATAAAAAATGTAGCTATCAAAAGTTTTGGTGATTCAGTAGGTTTCTTCCTTTAAGAGTGCCTTCTTCTGCCAGGGCAGTGAAGTAAGTTCATGTTCTTCAGTATGTGGTATCTTTTGAAGAGGAGGAGGGCTGACCTGTATTTTGATTCTGTTGTGCTCATTTGTTCCCTAAGTATCTTAATTTCTAACCCTTGTTTCGTTCTTCCTTCTAGGACACTTTCCTATTCCAAGTTGCCTACCTTTTGCCTAGAAAGACTTCTTTATGAAGACTGCCGCTTCTAGTGCTGTACATTCTAAGACTGTACCTCTAGATTCTTCCAGAGCTAGGTTCCTGTGTTGTACCAGGTAAGAAAATGACCTGAGAGTGAGTTTATTTGTTATCTGGCAGCATTAGAACCCTGAAGTATTCTCCAGGTTAGGGAGCATTAGTGTCTATATAATAATGACTATTTGCGATCCTTGAATATGGTTTGTCCATCTGTTAATGGAGGTATTTAGTCATTGATCTCAGTGAAGTTCTGTAGATTTTAGTGTAAAGGTACACACCTATGCACATCTTGTAGTAGATTTATTTTATTCTGGTGGTTGTGTTCTTCTTATAAGTAGTATACAGTTAGTGTTTGTTTATTCAGTTGAACAATCCAAATCATTATTTAGAGTATTTAGTCTTTTTATGTTTAACATAATTACTGATATAATGGGATTTAAATATACTATCTTCAGTGATTATTTATTTTGACCCAATGTCGTCTCTTCTTTCTTGCTTTTTTTACATTAATACAAATTTTAAATTATTTTATGATATCATTGCTTACTTGGGGGGCTAATTGTTTTAAGTTGGAGGTTTTGGCTATTAACTGCAAATTATCATTATTTTTCAATTACAAGTACACACTTGATATCTAACATCAATGAATCTCAGTAAAAATAATAGATTTTTGTTTGTTTTGTCTTTGTATTTTGAAAACATTTTTTTGCTCATTTTAGTTTGTTTTTAAGATGGCAGGAGATCAACACAGATTTGGTGAGAGAAGCGGCAGGGGTGAATGTTACAAGTAAGGAGATTTGAGAGGGAGATTGTTGCATGCTGGGCAAGGTGTTCTCATCTCTTTGTAGCTTCTTCAAGACTTTAGTCAGGTTTTGCTTTGTAATTGGATCTGTTTCTTTTGTGTGTTGAGATTGGTCATGAGGCAGATCGATTTCTTTACATTTTGGGAACTTGCCCAGGGCTGCGTACCAGACAGGGGCCAGCTAGAAAACAGAGCCTGTTCTGGGTAGTTGGGTGGAAGGAAATTACTATAATGACCTAGTAACTAAAGTATTAGAAGAACTCAAGAAACGGAGGAAGAAGGTAAGGAAACTCAAAGAATAGCAACTGCAGGAAGCCGCTTCTATCTTTGGGGGCAGTGGGCCAAAGGAAGGAGGCATTGTTACCAGATTCCAGGAGCTGTGGCCACCTGGTGGGTGCCGTATCCATCTTAGGGTCTATGTGACAGGAACTGGAACCACACAGCTGCTGCTGGACACACAACCCAAAGCCAAGAAAGAAGGGATGCAAAATCTCTTGGTATCTTCTTCCAACCACATTTCCATCTCCCGTCAGGGCCTCCCACTGATGAAGCCAAGTGAAAGCCGAGAGGCGGGAGCACCCAGGACATGAGGTTTCCCAGAGTCAGTCCTCTGTAATTCAAAGCAAATGAAGGGAATGAGGGAGAGCGAATGTAAGGGCACAAGGCAAATGCCTGGTGCGGCACGTATTGTGATCACATCTTTCTTAAGCGTGTTGGATGACTTCCGGGCACAAGGAGGCTATACCTGGGTGGCTTCAGCTCTCCGGCTGATGGCTAAGCTTGTGACACTAGGAATAAATGAGGGGTGTGGTCTGTGACCAGTCCTGGCCCGGCTCTGAGGGATGTCCTGTTCTGGGTTAAGAATTGCTTTATCCCCACCTATTCGAATCTTCTAGGTGGGGGTGTATTTGAGGAGATGGAGTCATTCTTACATGCCCAGAATGTAAGTTTTTTATGGGGTCCTCTCAGGGGAGGGACAACCTCCCCAGGGAAGTTTTCTGATGCTGAAGATCTAACTCAATTCAGCCTCTCCTTGTGCGTACCCATTCTCAACTTCAGCCTCTGGCAGTAAACCTTCATCTCCATTTTTCTTTCAACTCTGCTATAGAGTTGCCCATGCCCGGCGACTCCGCCATCTTGAAGGGAGTTTTGTCACGATGGCTCAAGCGTGGCCATAGTCACTGGTGTTCCCTTGCCTGGCACTTACCGTTACCCACTATTCTAAGCAGTGAAAACGCAGGATGCTAGCTGCCACCCCAATCTCATCCTTGGCATCAAAACAAATGAAGGGAATCCTAATCATTTTTCCCAAACGGAGAAGTAGGAAGGCACAAGGAAGAAGAGCAAGTTCATAACTTCGGCATAAGCCGAAGTTAAACCTAGGGAGAAGCTCTTGGCCAACTCTGCCTTTACTTTTTCATGTCTTCTTGTTAAATAGTCGACAATGTTTAACAATATTCTTATTAACTATTTGTTGACTATTTAACAACAGTGAAATGACTATTAAATGAAGTAACCTACACAAGAGACTGAGAAGTAAGTAAGAGATGGGGTGCGGCAGACGCAGAAGGGTGTGATGTCCTGTAAGGTAAAGGAAACAAGTTTTAATAAGAATAGTCAATACTGCCAAATATTGTGGAGAGATAAAGGGATAGAAGTACCTAAAAGTACCCACTGGGTGTGGCGACGGGGAGGTCATTGGTAAGCTTGGCAAAAACCACGTCCAGTGACGTGCTGGCAGCCTCAAGAGTGAGTGGTGAGTGGAAAAGAAGAGGAAACAGTGAGTATGGCCAAGTCCTGACAAGTTTACTAGCAGAACGGTGAGTGGGGAAGTGTGGTAGTAAGGAAAGCGTTTCTTTTAAAAGTGATAAGGCCTTGAGTGTCTTCATATTCTAATGGGAAGGAGCCAATAGGTTGGGAAAGTTTATAGATGCAGGTGGGATTAGGAATAGTCAATAGTAAGATTTACGAGAAAAATAAGTCTATTTTTTCTCTCACAAGGTAAGGCCTCTCCTCTTTTTGGTAAGTGCTTAGTCAGAGCCTACCCTGTGCCCATATTCTGCTGGGTCCTGCGAGCCGTGATGAGCCAAGGCTGACATGGTTGTTGTGGCCCATGAGAAGCTTAGAAGCTAGCAGGGACATAGTCCTTAATCAAAGGATCACATCCCAGATTGTAAAAATATACCAGCACCGTGATGTGCGAGAGATGCATTGATCTGCATAGTTTTGTGCTTTTGTTTAATTGCAAACTCAGCAATCATGGAGAAGCACGGAGAAAAGCCAAAGGGAAAGTACAGAAGGGAGTCTTTGGGTGCCTGACTATGGGGCAAAGATATTTCATAGGTTAGGGAACACGAGAGAATTCCTCCTGGTGCCTGAGTTTGTCTAAGTGGAACTGAGCCTCAGACAGTCATCGCTTTGATACTAGACCGTTGGGCCTGTCTGACCTACCAGCTGAGAATTCAGCTTGCTACCTTTCTCATACGCCTCCACGGCCACCAGTGTCTTTCCATGGGGAACTTGGCTCTGAGCGCTGCTGACTCTGGGGACAAACTCCTACCTGATAGAGAATATGATTCTACTAATCTCATTTGTGTTTATCAGGTATTTAAAGATAACAGTAAAAAATAAAAATAGACCTCCAAACTCTAGCTAAGGGATGAACTTTACCTTGCTTTGTAGAACTTTGAGATTCTGTAGGTTGTGTGCTCCTGGCTCTTTTTCTGTCTTAATCTGTTTGAGAAAAAAAAAAAAAATGATCAAGAGTTCAAAGATCTAGATCCTAATTTGTGTCCTGACTCTAACTTGTGAATTTGTTCACTTCATCAGTTTTCCCTTCGCTGGATTAGATGAGCATTCAGCTGTCTGATCCTACCTATTAATTTTAAGAGGAATTTACAAAATGTACAATTTGCTTTTTGAAAAATACTGAGTATGAGGCACCTCCTATATGTCACAATAATTAGGTAGGTTGACTAAGTGCCGTTTTAATTACCAAATTTTTAATAATCAGCCATAATTTTCAGGATTCTCCACCCTCCCATTGGGTTCCTCTACCCTTGACCTATTCTTACCTTAGCATGTCATTTGCACTTGACTCCCCCACATTTCTGCCTCTTTATTTAATACTGTGACTCTTCTTGTCCCTCTTTGATTAATGAGTTTACAGGTGCAAGCTTCAGCTGACTCTTCTGAAACAGAGCCATCTATTTATAAAATTAGATGCCTCACAATTTGAAAACAAAGGTGAGAACTTATTTCTTTTACCTAGAGATTTTCAAAAAAGCTTAGCATCACAGATCAGGAACTATTAGGGTTAGATGAGAGATTCAGTCAGATGGATAAGCTCCTTGACAATTGGTCATCTGGGTTGAGTTTATGCCCTTCTAAAAGGTAGTCTCAGAAAGCTTGCAACTTGCCATAGGGATTACCCTACGATGAGAATACTGAACATGAGGGGCTGCTTCACAATTTTTTCCAGTTGAACAGCAGACCATGATATGAAAAGAGGCAATCCTGCATGGGTGGACTGAAGAAATGAGTAGTCTGCCGGGCCACCAAGTAGATAATGGCTGACTTAGGAAACTTTCTAGAAAGACTGTGAGAAGTTGGTGTCCTTCTCAGGTCTAATCCTTTCCCTCCCTCGACATATGCGGACACAACACACACACACACACACACACACACACACACACACATGCACATGCATTAGAACTACAAACCATTAACCATTGGCTTCTACAGGTCTACAGGACAAGCTAAGTAGAAAGTTGGCTGAGCTGCTGGAAGACCCCAGTGGTCTATTAACCTGAGGGCCTTCTAAATACAAACCACTCTTCTGGATGCATTCCACCCCTAGTGAGTGTTTCCTTGCTGGCTAAGGAGAAAGCAAGACTTTCTGTTTTGACAATCTGAAGCCTATCTACCAAACTTAATCAGAGGGATAGGTAACAATCAGCTTCCGGAGCAGGAACTTTGTCTCCCCCTCGTACCCATCACCAAGCTTCAGCATTGCAATTTTTTTTTGCTGTATGGGTTTCATCTATCTACTGTCCATTTTTTTCCTGGACTATTTTAAAGTAAATCCCACAGTCATATAATTTTACCTGCAAATATATATGTATTGCTAGAAGATAGGAACAATTTTTTAATAGTACCCAGCGGTTGTTATCATACAAAAAAATTGATAATGTTTTATTAATATCATCTAATACCAAGTCCTTATTCAATTTTCCCAAATTGCATCAAATGTTCCTTTGCAAAATTGCTTTATTCCAATCAAGATCCATACAAGACCACACCCTCCTCCCTTCTTCCATTCTTTTGCTGGACTCCTCATGGTTACAACACGGGTAAGCCAAAAGGGAGCAAGAGGAAATTGTTGATGCAATCCAAACAGGTCAGTCTCTAGGGGCAGAGAACAGGGGGAAGACAGATGGAGGAAGGTGGATGTGCAGAAGAAAATAGGAAACCCACCATGCCTCAGAGCACAAAACAGGGCTGTGTGTTCGGGGAGGAACATGATGTGTGCATGAGGGGGCTGCAGGGAGACCAAGTTTCTGCTACATCAGGAAACTTCACCCACTTCTCCAGCTGGAAGAACGGAATGGATCCTGTTGGTCACTCTAGGCGACAAGCAACAGAGGAGAAGTGAGTCTCCAACCAAGGTCTTTTTTACTACCACATTTCCTGAATACTAAGATTCCGTCAATTGTAAAAGGTGCTGTCATTTTAACAGCAGTCTCTCAAGTGCAAGAAGGAAGAAGGAAAGAGGAAGGAAGGAAGGAAGGAAGGAAGGAAGGAAGGAAGGAAGGAAGGAAGGAAGAAAAACACATATTGCATGAATTATAGCCATCACTGGTACTTGGATATCCCCATTTTGAGACATTAAAATGTGAAAACGAAATAAATCAGACCAAGCATAGTTTCCGAGAGCAGCGAAACTATTCTGTATGATACTGTAATGGTGGATACTTAATGATGTAGTTGTCAAATAATCAAATAATGGTATAGTTGTCAAAATCCAAAGAATGTACAACAGGAAGAGAGAACGTAATGTAAACTATGGACTTTAGTTAGTAATAGGGTACCGATATTGGCTCATCAATTGTAACAAATGGACCACACCATCACAAGATGTTAATAACAGGGAAAACTGTATGTGCGTGCGTGCGTGTGTGTGTGTGTGTGTGTGTGTGTGCATGAGAGAGAGAGAGAGAGGAGGTGGTGGAGAAAGGACATGTGGTGGGGGGGGGATCTTCCTCTGCTCAAAGTACTTTCTGTAAACATAAAACTACTCTAAAACATAGTCAATTTTTTTTTAAAAAAAGAAGTATGTGTTAGACTAAAGGAAGTATAGTTATTACACCAATCTTAAATGCTCCCTACTGGTCAGAGTGTGGTGGGTGTGGTGGGAATAATCTTAACCCAGGCAAACAGGCAAAGTTAACCAGAACATGAGTGTCTCTGTTAATTAATTAATTGCATTAATTAATGCGATTCCAAAACACACCGTCTCCGAGTTACACAAGGCAAAACATAAAAACAGAGGCAGATATTTCTTTTCTCTTTTGAGACCTTAATTCTGCTTTAAAAAATAATGACAGAAGAAATAATCATTTGCCATACTGATGAATATGTAGTTTTCCTTAATATTAGAATCTAAGGCAGGATCATAATTGGCTACAGTGCAGACAAACTGAGGGATATCAGTGGTGCAGGGTCCTTCAGCCCTGGAAAGCTGCTGACAGATTATTCAGTTCATTCTTTGGTCCTCTGGGTTGGCAGCTCTCAGTGTCTTTCTTTGAATAGAATTCAATGAACAGAATGGATAAAATAATTGGGCTGCAAGGTGTAATGATTTGACAGCCAGTTAAAAAGCTAGCCTTACGCAGAAGGGGTGGCCCTCTTTTTATCTGCTCTAGTCTCCAAAGATGGCCTCCGTATGCATGGCCTCTGTATGCATGCCCTGAAGCGATCCCCTCCCAGTGAACCTGGGCCAGCCCTGTGATTTCACTTTTGACTATAGAATGTAGCAGAAGGTCCAAAGCTTTGCAGCTTCTTGAAATGTTGATGCTGAGGGCAGCCAGCCACCATCTACTCTCCTCAGACCTGACTCAAGTGCTCCTTGGGGATATACTTCAGAGTAAGATGATCTCTGCACCAAACGCTACACTTAGTGATGGAAAACGATGTTTTTTTATGGGTCAGTTTGTTGGCCAGTCTCAGCTGGCCAGTTTTTGCCTGGGGACCCTCATGGGGTCACAGTCAAATTTGGAAGTTAAGGCTGGAGTCATCTGAAGGCTCAACAGCACCAGCTGCACAAGATGGCTTCCTCAAGCACATGTCCGGGCACCTCACTATGGTGGCTGGAAGAAAGGCTGGCCAGGCATCTCTGTTTCCCCACGCTGCCTTTCTGGTGGCTAGTGTGGGCATCTTCACAGCATGGACATTTCAGGGGAGCCAAGCCTGGACTGATATTCCCAGAGCCCCAAGAGGAAGCTATAAGACTTCTTTTGACCTAGCCTCGGGAGTCCTGTCTGCCACATTCTAGAGTCAAAATGGGTCCTCTTTGGAGACTAGTAGCTATTTGAGTGCTACTATTTTTCTGTGGAAGTGTATTTTTTTGTTTGTTTCCAACAATTCCCCAGGTTCCCTTTAAGTAGCAGGTTCAGATAATAATAACAAAGTGACTATTCCCAAGGGCTTGCAATGTGCCAGGCACTGACTGCCCTACAGGTTTTATCTCTCCCAGTATCCTCTGAGTTACCAGATATTTGTCTCAGTTTTGCAGATGGCGCAACAGCATAGAAAATAACTTGTTGAAGGTCACGGGGCTAGTCAGGGGTGGGCCCTACATACAGTCCACGGCATAAATGTTCTGATTTCTAGCCACCTAGATGATGTGTTAAATTCTAAACATTTCTAATGCTTTTGTCTACACCGTATGAGAAGCCAAGAGAACCTGGACACAGATGGAAAAAAGGAAGAGTGAAAAAGGAAGATGTTGGAAATCGCGACCAGAAAAAAAAATTTTTTTTTCCATGCATCTTCCTTAGGAGGGCACGTATAATTCTCTGTGATGACCCCTGCCTAACACCCCTTCCCCCACCTTATTCCTATTTTATGCTTCACTGTGCTTTTAGTCAGTGATTCTTAAACCTGGCTTCACTTTAGAATCCCCTTGGAAAATTTAAAAATTCCTGATGGCCCAGCCAGCCCTCAGACCAATTAAATCAAAATGTTTGGGATAGAGCTGAGGTTTCTGTATTTTATAATTCTCCCAATCCCACAGGAACCCAGCATAGGGTCAAATAACATAAACCCTGCTCTGGTTATCAAGAACAGTTCGTATTTCACCAAAAACACCAAGATGTTCAATATTGCTACCTTTTGCTTTTGCCACCCATTTTTCTTGGCAAAAGCTCATCATTCAATACCCAGAGTGTCAGATCCCCCTTCTTCAAAGAGGACATACCACACTTCCCAATGCCTGTCACATGTCAGTCGTAACAGCATGAAAAACGCATTATTTCGCTGGTTTACTTGCCTGGCCCCTTGCCTCTCCTCCTACCACCCACTGTCATAATCCTCTTTAGGGCAGGGAACATATTTTACTCGATTCCTAGCATAGTGCCAGGCACATAATAGGGCCATGATAAATGTTTAATGACTGATGACTGATGAATGAAGGAAGGAAGGAATAGATGGATGAAAGAATGAATAAATGAATGAATGAAATTTAAAATCTGCTACTTTCAGTGGTTTATTCCACGGCTTGGTTTCAGGGCATAAAATTACTTGCTGAGAGTGTATAAAGAATATCAGAACTGCCTTTACGTAAACATTAGGTGTTATCCCTTACAACTGACCAAGCGTTGCTTATCAGACAGCAATGCAGTCAAACCCAGTAACTTACCTATAAGGACATGGTTGAGAAAAATGTGAAAGGACTGTTCTTAAACACAAGCAAGATATCAGTGGTAATGGGTAGTATAAAGTAGACAGGTTTATCAGAGTCCTGGCGAGAAACCAATGCCACGTTCACGCTGGAACAATTAAGAGTTTAACAAAGCGATTATGTCAATGGCGCCAGCAGGTATAAGGGAAACCAATGAAGAATGATATAATATCCTTGGGCTGGCAACATGGGAGCTCTTGACCTGCCTGAAGAGGCAAAGGGAAGAGAGCACTTCTTGGAACTCAAAGAGAATAGCTGTTTGGTGAGGGCCATGTGTCAGGAACCACCATGGGTGGGGAGACACAAGTGGCTTGTAGGAACCGACAGAGAGGGACCGTCGGACCTCACGTTTCCCCTCTCTCTGACCTCCTGCCAAAGCCTCTCATTGGTTGACTCCAGCTCAGCACTGGAGGGCAAGAAAGCCCAATGAGACAGTCCATATAGGTCAGTCTCCCAGGTCACAGAGCAAGGTGGAGAGGGGATCTGGGAAAATACCCAGCACAGTAAGACGGGTCAGTCCTTGGTGACCGTGCACACCTCTTCCACTGGCCTTTCTCCCCTGACAGGTTGCTCAGGCCCACGCTCCTTTCACATGATTAATGGTGTTACTGATGAGGGAGCATAACCCAAGCTGACAGCAAAGTACAAGCTAGCACACCCCCAGACGGAGCATGTGTGATATTTCTCGGACACTCCTGGTTACCCAAGAACAAAGGAAAGGGGTTTAAATGCTTGCCATGGTGATGTGGGAAACTAAGGCATATGAAAAATTCCCTTACTCCCTACAGCCCATTGACAAGTCCTTGAAACAGTCAGAGTGACATCCCTCTAGGAGTTCGGCTGCCCTGAAGATGACACTTTGTTAGGGGCAAAAAGGAATCTGGGCTTAACATTATCCGGACCCCCCCACCTCCCACTCCCCAGGATCCTGTAAGTCCACTTGAACATGTAAAAATTCCTTTGGAAACTTCCTTTATCTCAAGTCCCCCAAGATATGTGCTGGGACTCATACTCCAAGCTTATGGCCCCTGATGTACATCTGAAGGGTCTCATGACTGAGGTCTTAACAACCAGTAAGAAATGGTGTTTCCCTTGCTTCCAAAATTCCTTGGAAACTTACGCTGTCCCTAACCCCCTCCCAACCTAAGGGTATATAATCAGTTACTGGTCACAACCCCAGTGCAGCTCTTTCTGTCCATGAGTCCTGTCCTTGTGCTTTGATGGAGTCACCTTTTTTTGCACCAGTGACATCTCTGGGAGTTTTCCTGGCCTTTGGCTCTGAGCCCCACCATCGTCCCAAGATCCCATCATTACTAGGTCTTACTGGAGACTTTTCAGGGGCACAATCTTGTCTTGAACCTTTTATTTACTTTTTCTTAAACACATCTAACATTTTGGAGGTTTTCTAAGGAGTGTTCGTATTCCCAGTTACAAAGGAGATAGAGCATAAACAGAAGGGAAAATCACAAAGCTTCAACATACACTACAAAATTTAGCAACGCAAGTGCTCTCTGAAGTCTATAATGCATGACAGATTTGGCCTCTTTATTTCTTTTCCTCAGTGGATTAGTTTTGGTCCTCCTTAGACCTTAAATTCCCTAGGGCCAGAAATTTCTGGCAGGAAGGTGCTAGCTCTTTCCAACTTCTTTTGCTTTCTAGAAAGTTCTAGGTCTATTATCTTATGCATGGCTTATACGAAGGGTCACAAATGCAAAGGCATATAAGGGCTGATAGGAATTTAAATAAATTGGGTTGAGTGGAGACTCCGACACTTACTATATGCCAGGCACTAAGTGTTTTATATTTATCATCTTCTTCGCTCATTACAATTCAAAGAGATAGGCGTAATCATTGTCCCTGTTTTTGGGATGAGGAAATTGAGACATGGAATACATTTCCTATATAAAGGGAGCAGTGGGTCCTTGGCTCCTCTTGTAATCAGGTGGCAATATGGGTCATGACCCTGAATTTTTTTTTTAAGAGCTTGAAATCCGAATTTAACGTGAACTCTCTTAATTAAGAAAAAAAATGGCAACTGTTTAGACATTTTTCAAAAATACCGTGCAGGCCAAAGAAAGTAACTGTGGGTCAGTTATGGCTTTAGACAACCCATTTGCAACCTCAGGTCAATGATTCTAGAAGCCTTGTAAGCAGCAAAGCTCAAAGGTTTTAAATCAAAAAATACAGAAAACCCTGATAAATTCGCATGAATCCATGGGAATAACAGCAGTTGCCCCTCTAGGTCACTGCTTTTCCTCAGCAGGAGGCTCCAGGACACCTGCCTCCCACCCCCGCCCTTGCCATCCAGGAAAGACTTGAAAGGCGGTGCTCATCCTTAATTAACTACAGTTGCCCAGAAAAAAAAATAAAAATAAAAATAAGCAAGTGAGTTTCATTTGCATTGCCCGCAGGAGGCCAGACACCTGGCTTCTCCTTTTCAATTACCCTTCTTTACATAGACTTGCCTGGAGGAATCTAATTTCACCTCCAATCATTTTTTCCATTACTTTTATTTAAGAAAATAAATAGCCATCCCTTGTGCTGAGTACTCAAGTCGAAATTGTAGAACCACTACCCAATTGGAAGAAAAGGTTTGGTTTGCTGAGCCCATTGAGATTTCCAGCTCTTGTTTTTCATAAAGTCAGGTTTGAAAACAACACACACACTCACACACCGAAAAGTAGCTACAGATCTCTGAAAATTAGTTGCTGTGTATACACTTGTATCTCTTTTCAAAGAGCTTTCCCCCCAAAGAAAACACCAGCAGCAATTAAAGTCGACAAATGACTCATTTGGGGGAACGCAGTTGAGAGTCAAGGGTTTTTGGGATGCAAAAGTTATTTTAAAAATCTTCACAATCAGCTCTAATTAATTGGCAGCCCTTTTTCTTCTCCTTGTGCTCTCTCGCGAGGGTTTCAAGAGACCTCTTGGCCATCTTGACCTCCCACGTGTGGGCAGAGGTGGGAACAAGGCACAACCTCATGCCGGGCTTCACCCTACACGACAATGGTTCTGGAAATGTTGTCCTTGTACCCGCTTGCACCAGAATTACCTGGGAAGAGGAGGTGTAGTCTACAATGCAGCGTTTGGGCTCCCCCGCCCCAGACCAGCTCTATCAGAATCTCTGCCCTTTTAGCAGGGGAAATTGGCATTTTAGCAAGCTTCCTTGGGGATTGGTGGGCAAACTATAAACTGGGAGCTATTATGACAGAGGCGTCAGGTAAAAACAATGGATGCTCACATTTCGTGTACATTTCCAGCCCATTCCTGCCTCACCAATACTGCTGGGGAAGGTCACTGAGAAGACAGGACCACCAGTTGACCCGACCCCAGGCCCTTTGAACTCCTCACCCCACCCCCGTCCTCGGAACGTGGCTGTGGCTTGCTTTTCCAGCTAGGACACAGGATGCAACCTTGAGATGGTGATGTGCTGTTGAGAACCAGGGCAAAGTCTATGTGACTGAACCCAGGTAAGGCCTCCAAGTAAACTTTTAAGATCTGGTGGGCAGGTGCGGGCATGTGGTGTTGAGCTGCCGCCCAAGACAAACCTCGGGTGTAAGTTCCCTTCGCCTCATTGAACCTGCCACCTACCAACCTGGAGAGGCCCGCCTCTTCTTATCACCCCTCCCTACCCTCCAGGTGCGGGGACCAGTTTCCGATTCCACCTGGGAAGTTCCTGAGGGGGTTGGGAAGCAAGAAATGCCCCCTTTGAAGTAGATACTATCATTCTCATATTTCAGAAGAGGAAACTGAGGCACAGAGAGATTTAATAAATTTCCCAAGATCGTATATAATGAGGGAGCGTGGGGCAAGCTGAGGGAAAAGTGCAGGCTAAGAGCACCCCTCGCCCCCAGTGGGACATGTATGATATTCTTCGGAATATCCTGGCTCCCCCAAAATGGGAAAGGACAAAAAACAAATGGTTAAACGCAGCAGTCTCCACCAGTTTACCAGAAAAGGGCAATCCCATCAGAGCCTAAAGTCCAGGAACCTCTACTCTCTTAATGTTAATGCTTTGCTAGAGGGAAAAATATCCTTAGCTTGACAACAGCTAGGCCTCCAGTAAGTCTTTAGCATATGGAAGTCTGTTTGGAAACTCCCTCCGGACTTTATCTCCCCGGACACCATAAAATGGTCACCGCCCACACCATGGGTCCTGTCCCCCCGTGCTTTCATAAAATCACCTTTTTGCACCAAAGATGTCTTCATGAATTCTTTCTTGGCTGTTGGCTCTGGACCCCACGAACCAGTCCCCCATCACCCCAAAACATCATGAATATATACACCTGATTAGCTGCAGAGATGAGAGCTGAGCTCCAACAATTTGGCTTCAGAGGCCACTCTTCATGATTACTTCGGAGCCCTTCTCCCATGGTGGTCCCCGGGGCTGCTGGTTTAAAATGGAGGTTCTGGGGCCCCTGTTCCAGAGATGCTGATTTGGTGGGTCCCGGGTAAGGCACATCAGCCTGCTGGGGCTTAGCAAGTATCCTGGGGAGCGCGTCCCTGCCCCCTGCGGCCACACCTTCCCATAGATTTGTCACAAGGCAATCTCCCCTCCCAGACAAGGGCCCCTCTTGGAGCGTGACCCAGAGCCCCTCCCTCTTGTACTGTCAGCCTGTGTCTTCTTACTTGGTGCTTCCCTCTCCCTGCAAATATGCTTGAGACATCCCCAGTCTGAGACGCGTGGCAAAGCCACAACCCAATCACAGGTTACCTGACCCCTCTAACTGCCCTCCTTGGTTTCCACATCAAACCTTTAGAATTAACAGTCCACCTTGCCGGGTCCACCCTCCGTCCCCTGCCCAGCCTACCAGCTCTGGCTTCCAGCATCACACCTGTGATGGGGCTCTAATGAAGTTCTCAGGTGGCCTCTCACAAGTTCTAGCACCTCCTCTGGACACTGCATCAGGGCTCACCCCTTCCTGACACCCCCTCCCTCTGAGCTGTTATTGCCCGGTTCTCCAAGGGTCTTTCTGCTCTTCCTGGATCCTCTCTTCTCTTTAAATTCAGGGGCTTCCCGAATTTCTGTGCCGGGACTTTCTTTTCTCCCTCCTCTGCCAATGTCAGCCTTCCTTTCCCATGGCTTCATCAATCTTTGATGAAATCCCTGTCTTAATATCTCTTTCTCAATCTCTTGTTCTTTGGAAGTCTTGTACTATACTTTTAAGCATCTTTTGGATAAACCTATTTGAAGTCCCCACAGTTGTTCCAAACTTATCCCAAACAACTCGTTATTTGTGTATCTTCCCCAAACACGCTTTTAGCTCTTTTTTTTTTTTCTGTGAATAGTTTCATCACCTACCCAATTTCCCAAGTCAGAAGGTTGATTCGTCCTCAACTCCCTACCCCCACATTTCATGCAAGTCTTGAACTTTCTAGAAAGTGCCTCCCTGCTGCTTCAGTTCAGGTTGGAAAATGATCTCAGAACTGATCTGTCTGCGGTTCTGCCTTCCTCGTCTGTCTTTAATGTGTCACCAGATTGGACTCCCAGAGAAACAAAGTTGATAATACATCTCTGTTGTATCCACATTCAACTCACGAGCTGGGGTCTGAACCCCTTGACTTGAAGATACGATTTCATGCCAGACCCTTACCACTCCTGGCACCCCCACTCTGCTCCGGCCACCCTCCACTGCTGTTCACTTCAGCCTCCAGGCTCTTGATTTGCACAAGCGGACTCCTCTGACTAATGCCTTTTCTTCTTTTCTTCATTTCGTTAAACTCTGCCATATTTTCTCAACCCAGTTGAATGCCATCTCGTCTGGGAAGCCCCGGGGCCCCCAAGCAGAGACCAAGTGACTTATGCTCTGGCTGCTCCAGGATTGGATTCACCTAGTGCATCTGAATTACCTTCTTACCCATCTGTCCTCATCCCTCAGCACAGAGCATCGCAGGGAAAGACCACTGATGTGTCGGATCTGTCCCTCTAGCCTCAGAGCCTGCACGCAGTGGATCCTCACCGAGTGTTATTCTAACAGATGGCAATTGCTCCCTGGCACTCAGAGCGCAATCAATGTCACAGTTACTTATCTTCCTAAGCTCCATTAGGTTTGGCTCGAACACTCACTCGACAGTGGAAATCTTGTGCAGGGGAATTTTGAGCCTTACAAGACCCAGTAATTGATGATGGGCGAGGGTCCTGCACACTGGCTGGTCAGGATCATCATTGCCCAGGCAGACTGGAATCGTAGCTGTGCTTGCAATGGAATAGTCGGGAAGGTTAGGCCCACGCAATCAGTCCCCATCTACAGAGGTGCCTATGCTGATGGCCCCCTCTGACGCCTGCCTATCTCCAAGGCTCAGGACCCAGGCCATGACCTAGTTACTAGAAGCATTTGAACCCCTGATGTGCCTTTGCCCAGGCTTGGGGAGTCCTTGGCCTCATCTCTTTCCACCCTCGAAGGTCAAGTTCTCTGTCCTCTTTGTCGCTCCAAATACCCAGATTTGTTGCTTGGTAGGCCTAGCCCGGTCACTGACAACTTATGTGCCCACATGCACCAGGAGGTGGCTGTGTTAGGGGACAGCAGAAGGCCGCTACGGATGGTGGCTGCTTTTCAGTTGCAGCTGATTGAGGGAGGGCAGCCCATCGTGGTCAAAGAGTTCTTCCTAGTTTTTCAAGAGATGCTAGGAATGGAATTTTTGTGAGAAAAAAATTTAGTAATTTTTATTTTTTTTTAATTTGTGTTTTTTAAGTTTATTTTGAGAGAGGGAGAAGGAAAGAGAGAGGAGAGAGGGAGGGAGAGAGAGAGAGAGGGAGAGAGAGAGAATCCCAAGCAGGATCCACACTGAGCGCAGAGTCCGAATCGGGGCTCAAGCCCACGAACTGTGAGATCGTGATCAAGAGTCAGACACTTGACTGACTGAGCCACCCAGGCACCCCCGGTAATTGATTTTTAAAACCATCACGGTGGGAACCAAATAAAACTTGCTTACAGGCCAGATTCAGTTGGTGGCTGGGCAGCTTGTGACCTGTAACCCACGCCTTTCTGCCGTAAGAATTTTATGATTTGTCTGTATGGTAGCCCTCCCCTCCTAGCAAATTTTCTGACCTGGGAAACACACTTGCCCTCCCTGGAAGTTTAGAGCCTAGTGCTGGCTGCTGCTCTCCGTGGCAGGGGTGGAGATGCTGTGGACTTTTCCGTGGTAGGCTCTAGGAGCAAAGACATAAAACATAAAGGCTAGTTAGTTTCTTAATAAGTTGCCTTATGATGTTTGACTGTTATGGCAGAGAGACGAAGGACAGTCCAAATTTATACCCTTTCTTCTAAAGACCGCTTCTGTATTTTAACAGTGACCTTCGGTATCAGTGTGTTGTTTTTTAAAGTATATTTATTTATTTTTAGAGAGAGAGCGTGAGTGAGTGCAAGCAGGAGAGGGGCAGAGAGGGCAGGAGGGGGGCGGGGAGAAAGAGAATCCCAAGCAGGTTCTGTGCTATCAGCGCAGGTCCCAGTCTTAAAACTGGTGCGATCACGACCTAAGCTGAAATCAAGAGTCGGACGCTTAACTGTGCCACCCACGTGCCCCTGGATCAGTGTGTTTGAAGCTATCTGTGGGGAAGGACCATTTTTTTTTTTTTTTACTCTGGCATGAATTAATAGTAAAATATGATAATAAATTACTAGAAAAAAACCATGACATAAAACGACATACACAATGCAAGGCCCCAATTTTATTTTTATATTATTAGACACAACAGACATAAAATCAGCCTGCCATGAATCACAGCCTTGCTATGAAGCAGTGGTTCTCACTCAGTTGGGAGCGTTTTGTCTGATGGGGACATTTGTCACTGTCTGGGGACATTTTTGGCTGTTGAAACTGGGTAGAGGGGTAGCATTCAATGGGTAGATGCCAGGGATGCCGCGGAACATGCCAGAACGCCCATGACAACCCCACAGCAGTCACCAGGCCCAAGAAGTCAATAGTGCCAAGGTTGTGTGTATGATAGTTTCTAAATGACTCCCTCGTGTTCTGTCTTTACCTTTTTGTGGACCAGTTATGAGCCCTTCCCTGACTGGCACTGGTCTATAGACCACACTCCAAGAAGTACCATTCCAGAGGTTTTGCCAACACCTTTCTGACCAAACCCCAAATATAAGCCGATGGTGGGATTTCCAGAAAACTTAGTGTGCTATCTAGGGGTTCTCATAGCAGACGGTTAAAAATATATCTGAGATTAAGCCATCAACTTCCATTATGGTACTTTTCAGATGACATATTCTGCTGTCTCGGGACAGAGGCATAGCTGAGCAAGAGTCTCAATTGTGTCAGGTGTATCTGCACCTTTCTTGTTTAAGTCGTGTGTACATGGGGAGAAATAGAATGGTGTTCTTAACCTTCTAGACTTGAAAAAATTAAAAACAAAACACCAAAAAACCCTTGAAAAGAGGTAAACAGGCGACCGATTAGTAGTCAAGTCAGTATCAAGTGTCTTCATTGTGTCCTGGCTACAAGAATCATTGTGCAATATCAAATGGCTTTTAATATCTCAAGGTCATCCTCAAAGACCCTCCCAAGACCCAGTGAGGCGGATGTTTCCTTACAATGCCAAATCCAGATGAAATCAAACATGGAAGTTTTCCTACGTATTGCAGAAGGGAAGAGCTTTTGGAATCCACAGATTTGAATCCCAGCTCTGTGGCTTACTAACTGTGTAGCCTTAGACAAGTACCTAATTTTAAATTTATAAAATGGAAGTAGTAATAATTGCTTCTCCGGATTACATGCCAAGTACTCAGCACAGCTTGCTTCAATGGGACACTGGAGTTGGTATTTATCCTTTTTTTTGGCTCTCCTGCATCTATCCCTCCTTCCTATGTGTGTGGGGGTCCCTTTGTTGAGTATGGTAACAATTGGGGCACCTGGGGAAGCCGAAGAGAGAAGACTGACCCAGTTGACTGCTGGAAATTTTCTTATTGGAATAGATCCTCAGAATGTTCTTTCTTCTCTTCCATGTCCTATCCAGCAAAAGGCATGCCTTTCACCTTCAGTTAATTTGGTCCAGTGGCCAACTCTGCACTGCAGAGATATTTCTTTTTCTTTTCTCTGAATGTAAATTTCTAATTCCTTGGAGGATTCCTGGGGGAATCTGTTGTTGAGATGAAATCAGTTTCCAGTAAAGTGTTTGTAATATAGTAGTTGCTCAATAAAAGCTGAATGGATCTGTGAATTGATGAATGCTTTTCTCACAGCCAGTGTGCCTGGGACATTGATTGCCAAGGTCTTTCTTAAGAGCCATTTTTATGTCCTGCCTTGTTATGGAAAGTAGAAGCTTCTTTGTGAAGGAATTATGACTGGCTAAGTGCAGTCTTTTTCCTACAACACCAACTGCCCTATCTTTTTACCCTCTAAGGGCCAATTTTTTTCTGAAAGGTTTTGGTGAAGAGCTCTTATTACAGATCATGGCAAGTGTTTTTGCTAACCAGGGGAATCCAGTGTAGAAATTGGGCACAGGCTCTGTAATCATAGAAACTACATTCCAATCATGATTCTGAAACTCTTCACTTCTGTGTTTGCAGGCAAGTTACTGAAGCTGAGCCTTTACTTG
This sequence comes from Panthera pardus, assembly GCF_024362965.1. Classification (NCBI taxonomy): domain Eukaryota; kingdom Metazoa; phylum Chordata; class Mammalia; order Carnivora; family Felidae; genus Panthera; species Panthera pardus. The sequence goes on along the minus strand of NW_026526721.1, from coordinate 145,635,359 downwards.
CCCATCTGTAAAAAGGGGACAATGATAATTTCTGTTCTTATAAGGATTATAGGAGGGAATGTATGAAAAGCATTTAGCAGAGTGCCTAGTTCATAGTACATGTTTAAAGATGATAGCAACCAATATTAGTGAAAAGGGTCACTTCTGGTTGGAAACATTTATTTTGGAGAGAGCAAGAGAGACAGAGCACCGGTGGGGAAGGGGCAGAGAGAGAGAGACACACAGAATCCAAAGCAGGCTCCAGGCTCTGAGCTGTCAGCACAGGCCCAACACGGGGCTCAAACTCAAGAACTGTGAGATCATGACCTGAACCAAAGTCAGAGGCTTAACCAACTGAGCCACCCGGGAACCTTGGCTGGAAACTTTTAATCCTTCAAGGAGAAGTAGCTATCTTCTCGGAGGTGGCTTCTTGACGCCCTATATCTTTCATAGAACATAAAATATTTAAGAAAGGTTAGCTGGTTCTAAGCCTGTCTTACCTGCACTAAAGTATTCTGAGGGCAAGATTTTTCCTTAAGTTACTAGTAACTGGTACAGGGAGAAGTACCCAGTACTTGAAGAATAAAAGCACAAAAGAATATGACACAATGCCTTCGTTTAAGATTCAATAGGACCATCTACAAGCCAGGAAGAGAGCTCTCACCAGAAATTAATCCACCGGCACCTTGATCTTGGGTTTCCCAGACTATAGACTGAGAAAATAAATCTCTGTTGTGTCAGTCAAATGAATGAGTGAATGAATGAATGAATGAATGAATAAGTAAATAAATGAGAGCACTGAGATAAGCCAGTAAGAGGTAAGCTCAAAGAGCCGTTTCTGGTTTTCAGTCTAAGCATTCTGAATGGTATATTTGCTGGTGGGGTAGAGGGAGAGGAGGGTGAGGGAGGGCTTCTTGCCCAGGTGTGTAAATTGACGTTTCTGCAATCCACTGCGGCCCAGCTGGTCCCGGTTTGTCTCGTACAGAGAGACGTATAATTTAGCAGTGGCTGACACTGGTCACTGATCCGAGCTGGAGTACACAAGGTTCGCTTATTACAATGCTAAAAACAAAAAGAAAATTCGCCAGAGCGTAAATACACGTCCTTCGGTATTTTTTAAGTTTATTTGTATTATGAGAGAGAGATAGAGAGGAAGAGAGAGAATCCCAAGCAGGTTGTGCAGTCAGTGCAGAGCCCGATGTGGGATCAAACTCACAAACTGTGAGATCATGACCCGAGCCGAAGTCAACAGCCCAATGCTCAACCGGCTGAGCCACCCGAGTGCCCAGTGTCCTTCACTGGTTTTTGAATCAAGCTACCAAAGGTTAATTCCTGAAGTTCTTATTTATGTTTCCATCACTAGATCTCAGTCCTTTTTCTGCTGAAACTGGATACAAGACAGTAGACGGAGGAGAGGGTCTCAGGAACTTGATAAAATTTGTCTGCATTGTCTTTACTATTTCTAATGAGTCTAGTTGTAGGTATATTAGGAATAACCACTTCTTACTTGAGAGCAAAGATCTGCCCTGTCTTCACTGATAGGGACTTAAACTCTTGCTAGCCTAGAAAGAATTTACCTGCTAAGGGTGGATACGAGGCTCTGTGCAAAAATAAACCAGGACTTTTTTTTTTTAAGCCCGTTGAAATATCTAGATAACAAATGCAATTCCCTAATGTAGTTGTCATAAATATGCTTTGAAATGGCATTAACTGATTTTGCTCCTATCCTATCAACAGCCTAAGTTAAAAGCTCCTGAGGGAATTTAACTTTAACCATAAAGCTTGTTAGAAGGATGACAAAAAAGCCGCATCCACTGATTAAATTTAAATTTACAATAGGAACATGGCCGCAACCCAACTTTATGGCCTGGCTGAAAGAACCAGAGTGTTGAGAAAATTGCAGCCTCAAGACCAAACAAATACCAGGCCTTTCTAATTCACCACCTCCTTTGGCTCACTAGCCCTTGGCCTTTCCCTTCTCCAAACTGGAATTTTGCAGAGGCAAGAGAGGCTGAAATCCGATAGGGGAAAAGGGATTCGCTTGTAGAACTCTGAAATGTCAAGGCAGTACTGAATGAATGGGTAGCAGACGGAGCTCACGGCAGCGGCCCTAAAATAGGTTCCCTGAGCTGGTGGCCTGGAGCAGGCCACATATTTAGCTGAGGGCTTCTGGGGCCAGATCGGACGCTGTGAGGTGGTTACTCCCAAACGCCGGCCTCTGGAAAAGTCACAAGCCAAGGCTCACTCACCTGCCTTGCCTAGGAGAGCTGCTCTCTGCCTATTTCTTCCCAGGCAAATCACCCACATTCCTGCACGCTGTTCCCCACCCCTTCCCAGCGAGGGCAGAGGGACCCCCGGCAAGGGTCAAGTCGTTGGCATGCAGCCAGCCGCCCACCAAGTATTAATAGAGAGCCTTGGGCTGCAGGAGCCTGGCACTGGGGCCTCGGGTTGCAAAGTGAAAGGAGCGCCAGGAGTGTGTCCTCATCTCTCCCTCCGCCCTGGCGCGCGCCCAGCTGCCGCCGGGTGCACCTGCGGGGCCCCAAGGGGGGCGCTGCCTCAGCAACTGCAGCCGCTGCCTAGACTGCGGGAGCCGCGCGGGGGACAACCCGGAGTCGGGGAGCAGCGATGAGCAGCGACTCGGACCGCGAGTGCCCGCTGGACGGTAACGACTGGCCTCCGCGTGGCTGCGATTTTAGCCCCTAACCGCTTCCCTCGCGGGCTTTTGTCTCCGGGATGCTGGGTGACCTGGGGATTGAGGAGGAGGGGTTATTTCTCTGTAAGGCGGCTGGGCTGGGTAGGAAGTCCCCATCTTCATGGATTGTTTTGCATCCTTTTCTGTACCTTTCAGGGTTAATTTTAGAATTTAAACAAGTTAACTTTTATACAGCGCAGAGGACTGCGCTCGCAACATAATGGGCACCGTGCAGGTTTGTGAAATGAAATGCATGTCGGGGTTTCACTGCTTGGCGCGCTGCTGCGGGGATCCTTAGACCCCGTGAAAGTCCCTTTCCTGAAGAAAGACGATTTTGCTTCCACTTGGGACGTGCACAGCATCACCCCCGCCCTCCCACCTCCACCCTCCCACCTCCACCCTGCTACTCTTAGCAACTGGCCTGAAAAGAGGCTGCCTTGATCTTACAGAGAGAGTGATGCCCTGATGCACTTGGGCTGGGAGCCTGCGGGTGGGGGACTGGACGTTAGTTGTTTAGGGAAGGTGTTGGGCCGCAGAATTCCCCAAACTGATTTTATAACGCGGATGCCATTTAGTTCTACTGTAAGATAATGGTTACTGGCTTTTGCGAGGGAAGGGTCTTAGACTGCTTTGAACGTGCGATGAAATATTCCGAACCCGTCTCCCGTGAGGTTTCACCCATCTGTACACATTTGGATGTTTGCTAAAGATTTCAGGGTAGACTCCTTACCTACCTCCGTGAACCCCCCCTCCCCACCCCCCCCAAAGATTCCCTGCTTTGAAAGGTCATTCCTATTGTTATTCAGGCATTTTCACTAACTAGTTAGTTGCTGACCTTTTAGGAGGAGCGCTCCTCCAGGAATAACTCCCCTTTGCATCAGTATCCTTTCGGGTTGTACTGAACGAGGCTTAATGAAGCTGTGTTAAGTTGAAGCTCTCTGGGGGCTTGGGCACAACAGGTGCGTCAGGTACCCCGGCTTGGGGTCCCTGCGGATCATTTTCAGGGTGGGGAATTTTGCACAGTATTTGGCAAGACAAGAGCCATTGTACGACAAGAAATCTTCTTCGTTCATTCCTTTTATTGTCCCTAAAAAGTTCCCAGCATAGCTGTCTTGATCCTATTCAAACAAAAAACATTTTTTTTTAAAGTTGCATTGTTATTGTGTTTCATTATATGGTATGAAAAAACTAGTGCTATCAACTTCTGGAGCTTTTTGTAAAATTACTATTTTTGTGTTTCTAGGGTCAGCACACTCTGTAATTTAAGACATCTAGCTATTGGAGAACTGATTGAAAACTATAAAGTAGATTGTTGATCAGAAAAAAAAAAAAATTCCCAGTTATATGGCAGGCTTCTTCATGTGAGGCAAGGATAAGCCGGATAATTGTATGGGACAGCCTTAGCCCTGCACTGTTTTGTTTGTTTGGTTTTCTGTTTTTAATCGTAATTCTTTCAAAGCCATACGCCCTTTAGAAGTCTGATAGGAACTTAAAAAAAAAAAAAGTATCTATTCTTCCTAAATTAAAGACGTGTCCTTGTAATTGGGCACGTCTTGTGATGACTTCAATAATTAGCCATGTTTGAATAGTGAAGTGTGAAGTTTAACCTGACATTTGAATTCCGGAGAATGCCAGAAGGCCCAGGCTGTGCGCCGGGTCATCTTGGAACAGGTGATAAGGCGACATGTCTAATAGCAACCAATTGTGCCAAAAGTTGCCTATGACATCCTTAAAAAAGCACAGGATAGATATGTTAAACTCAGTAAATTTCTAAGTATGTGTGACAAGATCGTGTAAGGTGACATTTGATGAGTATGTTAAATGATACGCCTTGTGTTAAACCCTCTTGTTGACTATCTGTTACAGCCCTATACATTATGGAAGAACATCACAGGGAATCCTGTTACAGCTAAAGAATTCCTCATGCTTAAATACGGTTTATGATCTTGCCATAGCACATCCAATTAATTATATGATATTGAAATTTTAATTCCATTAACAATTAAGAATTCTTTGGACTCACATAATATTCCTCCCCCCAACCCGTGGTTTGAAATAATAACACAAACCTTCCACATAAATCGTCCTGCAAACTCATCCTTTTTATTTTATTCAGCTTTGCTTCTTGTTGAAACACTCTTAAAATGGAAGCGAATTTCAAGTTTTAATGGGGAGGGGTAGATATTTTTTTCTCTTGAAAAGCTGACCTTTAAATACTGTTGTAAGTCTGGTATGTTGTAATAAGATTGAAACCGTGATATCCAGGAACAAAATTTTTCTGTAATTTGTTTGGTGCCCTCTTTATAACTCAAAGATAATGACAAAAGATTCTGATTTCCCGCCGTGTTGTCATGTTGAATACACTGCTTTGTTGCAAATCATAGTTAAGCTAACTTTTGATCTCCCCTCTGCCCTTGGCTTCCCCTGCTTTGTTATATAAAGACGTTATGACAGTTTATGAATACCTAATTTGTAAGTGTCCCCTAATTGTTTTGCATAAGCAGTTGAGGTGCTTTCAAGTGCGTGAAAGTTGAGTGTCTTTTGTTTATCTTTTTCTTTCCAGAGTTAGGTCCGGGAACAAGAACCTTTGTAAAGAGGGATAGCCGCCCCCTTCCCCCCCTCCGCCCCTCCCCGCCATTTAAAAAGTCACCGCTCTTTGGGAAAGGAAGAATGAATGAGTAACCTTTAACCTGATATATTTATATACTTTGCAAAAACTATAATGTTGCTTCCACACTATCCCGGGGAACAGGATGCTATTGTTTTGTTTTTCATGTCTCACTGCTGCTTCAGTTTTCTGAGAAGTGGGATCCTGGGCCTCTTGACCTTACTTTTGAGATTTTCCCTTGCAGGCGTTCTGGTAACCTTGCTGAGTATCCCTGTGACCCCATCCCCTCCCTGCTTTCCAGCCCTGACATACTTCTCTAGAAGTCTAAATCTCTTGATTCCAGTCTAAATCAATGTCTTTTGGTACACCTGTTCCATAGTGCAGAGGGTGGTAGGATGGAAATGGAAATGGGAAAATGCCTCAAAGAAAATAATATCTCAAAAGTGAAACCCACATTAAATTTATGCACAACACGCATGGATTCTGGCACAGTCCCTTTTTCTCCTCTCCCCACTTTCCTTTCACCTTGAGCTTCTCATGATCACGGAGACACGGGATCTCCATGGTGTTTGGTTCTGTGCCCATTAAACTTCTTTTTGGATTATGAGGGACTGAGTATGTAAAACATCTATTATTTTGTCCCCTTGCAATCACCACACAGGTGAAGACATAAAATTTTGCCATCCTCCGGGGAGCACGTGTCCTATGTGCTCCCTTTTAACCACAGCCCCTCCCCTCCCCTATAAGTAACTACTACCCTGACTTGGGTAGTAATTACTTTCTTGCACTTTTTATAGTTTAACCATCTAATTATGCATTCCTCGACATAACAATTTAGTCTTACCCATTAAGAAAACCTGTGATACGTCTTTTAATTTATAGATTCACCCTCCTGGCCTTTTCCATTCTTATAGTTTATCTGTTAAAAAGCCTGGGTTATTGGTCTATAGACTTTTCCACAGTCTGGATTTTGCTGCTTTTGTGCTGGTGGTTCAGTGTTTTCCTTGAAGATCACTTTATTTTGAGCACTATTTTATACCACCCAGCCCTTCCTCCTTCTACATCTTCTGGGTTAAATTACATTTCTTAGTTTAATCTTTGACTTCTAGAAAGAGCCATGATGTCATTTTATCTATTAGGCTTTTTATTAGTAGGCAATAAAAGATTTTATTGAGCTTCTATTATGCAGCCCTCATTTCTTACATTGATTTCATAATTAATTTCAGTAAGTTGATTGAAAATTGATGCTCTCATTAACTAATTATTTCAAGTACTAGTAATTTGGGAGTATTATGGGCAGTCTCACAAACATATATGTATATATATGTATGTGTATATTATATATATTTTTTAATGTTTATTTATTTTTGAGAGAGAGAGAGAGAGACAGAGCTTGAGAGAAGGAGGGGCAGAGAGAGAGGAAGACACAGAATTTGAAGCAGACTCCAGCTTCTGAGCTGTCAGCACAGAGCCCAATGCGAAGCTCGAACTCATGAGCCTTGAGATCATGACCTGAGCCGAAGTCGAACGCTTAACTGATTGAGCCACCAGACACCCCACAAACTTTTATATTTTAAGCCCTTTTTTGATCTGTTTTCAGAATTTTTCACATTTCTTCTATGTTATTTTTGGTTTCATAAGTAATATTCAGGCAATTATTTCTTCTTCCTACCATTAGTAAGAGTAAAATGTTGGAGTGTTTTCCACGTTTGGCAATAGGGTTTAGTTTGAAAAAATGTTTATGTTAGGTTGCTTAAATCGTAGTAGATTGCAGGATAGTTTGTACAGCAAGAACACATTTTGTTGAAAAATAATAATTCATTTATACATATGAAACCGGAGCTGAAAGAACTTACACTTGGGGATTAAAAGTAGTTGTATACAAGGGGCACCTGGGTGGCTCAGTCGGTTGAGTCACTGACTCTTGATTTCTGCTCAGGTCATGATCCCAGAGTCATGAGATCAAGCCCCATGTGGGGCTCCATGCTGAGTGTGGAGCCTGCTTTAGATTCTCTCTTTCTCTCCCTCTAGCCCTCTACCCTACTTTCTCTCTCCCTCTCTCTAAAATATAAAATAAAATAAAATAAAATAAAATATAAAATAAAATAAAAACAATAGTTGTATACAATTGGGCAGGTAATGAATTTTTCCTTAGGTTCTTCTGCTTGTCTGTATTTTCTGAAGAGCATCTTCATTGCTTCTGACAGACAAAAAGAAAAAAAATAATTTGATAGGGAAGTGGGCTGGGAATGGGGTTTTTGTTTTGCTTACATGTTTTTCTCATTCATTTTAGGCCAGGCTTTCCAGTTGTATTTGTCTGGTTTGCTTTTTATTTTCTTACACAAGCATGATTGTCATTTCTATTGTTCAAACAAATCCTTATATTGGAATCTAAATGTGTTCTTATTAATCCCAAGTTACTGAATATTCAAGTTGTTTCAACTTTTTTTTTAATCACAAATATAATAGAAGAGAAATAATTGGCCGGAAATTAAGTAAAAATATAGAAGCAAAAGAAAAAAGAAAGGGAACTCTACAAATCTACCAAAGGATTAACAATGTTTTAAGGCATAATATAGAGTTGAAAATTTGCATAGAAATGCATCAGGATTAGCAATTCTTGAAAATCCAATGGTCAGAAATACTTATTATTATTATTTTTTTTACAAATCGTCATCCTGACTAATTTGCACTTGGTTATGGCAGTGATGGGGAAGGACAGGGTTTGAGCTTTGCTTTTTATAGACCAAAACTTAGTTTCTGACTCTAATAACAGTGAGGCCCCTTTCAGGGCAACTTAATTTATAGATTCCCCAGTACAATGGAGATGTTAACAAATAACATTACTAATAACCTCATGGGATTTTGTGAGAATGTACGTAAAGTACCTGGCATGTTTAAGATTAGTATGTCCTGTCTTCCTCCCTCATTAAACGTTTACCATATTGAAATGTATGGATAAATATGCCTGGAATTCTATGGGGAGTATGTTTTAAAATAAGATATAGCTTAGATAGAACCTTCAAAGCAAATAACAAATGCACTGTAGTATAAAGAAAGAAGACCTTGATCTTTATCACTCCTAATAGAGTAATTGAAAAAGGGACAGTGGTATATATATATATATATATATATATATATATATATATATAATTATTATTATATTATAATAATTATTATTATATATATATAATTTTTTAAAGGTTTATTTTTGAGAGAGTGTGTGTGCATGCAAGTGGGGGAGGGACAGAGAGAGAGAGGGATCTAAAGGAGGAGGCTCTGCTGTGACAGTGTAGAGCCTGATTTGAGACTCGAACTCACAAACTCTGATATGACCTGAGCCAAAGTCAGCTCAGCCAACTGAGCTATCCAAGCTCCCAGGACAGTGATTTTTTAAATAGTCTTCCTGGGGTGCCTGGGTGGCTCAGTTGGTTAAGCGGCCGACTTCGGCTCAGGTCACGATCTCGCGGTCTGTGAGTTCGAGCCCCGCGTCGGGCTCTGGGCTGATGGCTCAGAGCCTGGAGCCTGCTTCCGATTCTGTGTCTCCCTCTCTCTCTGCCCCTCCCCCGTTCATGCTCTGTCTCTCTCTGTCTCAAAAATAAATAAAACGTTAAAAAAAGAAATTAAAAAAAATAAAAAATAAATTAAAAAAATAGTCTTCCTACTCAGAACTGAAACAGCAGAGATAGAGAATACAATAGAAAAATATGGGAGACAGATTTTTGTTTTTTGTGTTTTTTTTTGCCACTGATTACATTATGATCATTGAGCTCAACATTTTCCTGGGTCTGTGCAAGGACAGAGCCTTTGGTGGATTTAGGGAACTAAAGTCGGTTTGCTTCCATTGCCATCACTGCTGTAAGGGCCATCCCTTCAACAGAAGTTGCATATTTGAACATGAAATGAATCAGAGACCTCCAATGTGGGTTTTCACCTGATACTGCTTTTATGAACAATATATCACAAAATTCTCATGCAATGGAGTTATACAGAGCATGTTTTTTCCCTGCCTTAGCTGAGCTTCATTTTAAGTCCTGCATATGGTTTACATACTTAAAGTTGTCTTGTCTATGGCCTCTGTGGTTGGGGCCCTTTGCGCTGGGGATAAATCCCAACAAGTGTTGGTCCCAACTCAAGAGGGCACCATGGAATGCATCTTTGCTGTTCTCTTTTTGTTATTGTCGGTGGAATGGTTAAATTTTGTAGACTAAGACTTGAAAACATGTGGATTTGGGTGAGCAAATAGGATAGAGTTGAAGGATTTAGATCAATGGGATATCAGCTGTCTATTTTACAGGTGGCTGTCTCACTGATAATCTCTTTAAAAGGCATACACTTGAAATTTGTATTAAAATAAACTTTTAAGATTTACAATAGCATCAGAAAGAATACATAAAGATAAACCTAACCAGGGAGGTAAAAAGCTTCTACACTGAAAACTGCAAACATTACTGAAAGAAATTAAAGATGACACAGATAAATGAAAAGACATACCGGGTTCCTTGATATGGTTAAGATGTCTATACTATCCAAAGTGAACTACAGATTCAAAACAATGCTCATCAAAATTCCAAGAATATTTTCTGCAGAAACAAACAAACAAACAAAATCTTAAAATTCATATAGAATCTCAAGGGACCCTAAATAGCCAACACAATTTTGAAAAGTAGCAACCCGAGAGGACTCACACTTCCTGATTTCAAAACATATTGCAAAGTCATACTAATTGAAACAGTGTGGTACTTACATAAAGAAGGATAGATAGACCAATGGATTAGAATACAGAGCCACGAGATAAGCCCCTATGTATGTGGTCAAATGATTTGCAACAAGGGTGACAAGACCACTCAATGGGGAAAGGACAATGTCTTCAACAAATGGTGTTGAGAAAACTGTACATCCACATGCAAAAGAATAAGGTTGGATCCTTACTTTATACACTACACAAAATTGACTGAAAAATGGATTGAAAGCCTGAACTGAAGACCCAAAACTACAAAATTCCTAGGAGAAAACATAGGAGAAATCCTTACAATGTTTGATTTGGCAATGGTTTCCTGGATATGACACAAAAAGCAGAGGCAACAAAAGCAAAACTAGACAAGTGAGACTCCATTAATCTAAAATACCTTTGTGCATCAGAGGACACAAACAACAGAATGGAAAAACAACCTGTGAAATGGGAGAAAATATTTGCAGGTCCTGTATCTGATAAGGAGTTAATATATAGACTATATAAAGAACTCCTACAACTCAATTACAAAAAATCAAATAAGTCAGGTAAAACTTAGGCCAAAGACTTGAACAAATATTTCTTCAAAGATGACACACAAATGACCAAAAAGTCTATGAAAAGAAGCTCGGCATCATGAATCATCAGAGAAATGCAAACCAAAACCACAATGAGCGATCACCCACACTCACTGGGATGACTACTATTAGAAAATAAAAATAAAATAGAAAATAACAAGTGTTGGAAGGATGTGGAGAAATTGGAACTCTTGTAGGCTATTGGCAGGATTGTGGAATGGGGCCACTGGTATGAAAAACAGTAGAGAGTTTCCTCAACAAAGTAAAAATAGAACTATTATGTTATCCAGAATTCCTATTTCTGGATCAATATGCAAAAGAACTGAAAACATGGTCTTAAAAAGATAGTTGTGCACCTGCATTCACAGCAGCACTGTTCACAATAGCCAAGAGGTTCAAGCAACCCAAATGTCCATCAATGGATGAGTAGACAGACAAATGTAGTTTATACATACAATACAATATTATTCAGACTTAAAAAAGATAGAAATACCATCACTGGCTACCACATGGATGCACCTTGAGGACATGGTGTTAAATGAAATAAGCCAGACATAAAATTTTATGATCAGACAAATACTGTATGATCCCACTTAAATGAGGTAATGAAAGTAATCAAATTCATAAAACATAAAGTAGAATGGTGGTTACCAAGGTGTGGGGGAATCCAGGGAGAAGGAAAAGTCTTTACTTGTTATATAGTTTCAGTTTTGCAAGATGAAAAAGTTCTGGAGATCTGTTTCACAACCATATGAATACAGTATACTTCAACAGAGTGAGTTGCACACTTAAAAATAGTTAAAATGGTAAATTTTAGCTTATGTGCTTTTTACCACAATAAAAAAAAAGAACACCTAATTTAAAAGCAAAGGAAGCAGGCTTTTAAGAATAGAAAAATTTGTGAAATAATTTTAAAACTTACTTGCCTCCCTCAACAGATTTAACCGTCTTTTGTGTATATTGGCAATGCCATTGGGAGGCCAGAATCATATAGCATTTCTAAGAGTTGAGATGTATCCGCCATATTTGTCCCTTCACTGAATGATGGGCAGATTGCTGTTTTTGAATTCTTGTAACTTTTATAGTTTGTCTCCTTCATCATGATCTCCCATGAGTGTCAGAGAAAGAATAATTTCTTTCTTCTCATAAATCCTAGTAGCATCGTTAGCCGCCACTTGCCACATTTCCTCCAATTTATTGCTTTCGACAACTTTGGCTATTGTCCCATATTCTTGGTTTTCTAGCCCACGAAAGGTTGGTATCGCACCCTATGTAAGGTTGATTGCCTCCGGATGAAATGTCAATAGGTTTATATAAGAGGAGGTTTAAGTATCTACTACACTAACATTTTTCTACTTATTTATTTTGCACTCCTTTGTATTTTTGTGTGCGTTCTGGATATTTGATGTTGCCAGATAAGATGCTTCCTAATAGAGTGTATGTAGGTGAAAACGTATTTTTATGTACACATATGCATGCATAATTATAGTTCATGCTCACGATTTGGAGAAACCAATAACGTTTTATTGCTCAAGAGATACACATGTAAACAGATTTGGCAAGTAAGTCCCGGCTTAAAGGAAAATTATAGCTTTCTACTCACTGAACTGTACTGGGAGTATGATAGATCCCTCACCCTTCTGGAGGGGACAATGCCTGCATGTGCTCTCCTAGCTTGCTCTGTTTCTATCGCTCACATAGGCAGTGCTACTAAGAAGTCCATAGCAGAGCCTACAGAAGGGTGCACTCTTCTATGCTGCCCATGATTTTTTAAAAGCTTTATTGAGGTATGGTTTACATATCATAAAATTCACCTGTTTGAATGTGCAATTCAATTTTTAGCAAATTTACAGAGTTGTGCAACGCTCAGCACAGTCCAATTTTAGAGCATCCCCATGCATATGATATTTCAAAAAAACATTACCATGCTTCTTTTTCCTGCTGTTTCTGAGTACCTGCTCTTCTCTGCAAATGGCTGTCTGCTTAAGAGGGAGTATGATCCTTACAGGTAGAATGCAAAGAGAAAGATAATTACTATTTAGATTCCAGTGGCCAAAATCAGAGTTTCAAAGGAAAACAATAGTTTTACAACTCAGGCTATTGCCTTGATATAGGGCTCCCTAAATTCCTTTATTTCCCCTTTAACATGACCTACTAGGCCTAGAAGACAAAATCGTGGAGGTATCGTACAGAGAAGATACCTTTGTGTACCTTTAAAGCTAAGATCAAAAAGGGAATATTTAAAGTAAGAAAAGTCCGTGTAGAATCTCCACTCCTGATATGAGGTGATAATGGGGAGGAAAAAAGAGATTGAAGCAAGGGAGGCAAATGTTGAAAGACATAGCATCTCTTCCTTATTACTTGGGATCAAACCCAAGGAGCAGGGAGGGGCGTAGATCATTTATATGGTAGGTTTATGGAAACACGGCCAACAACAGAAATCTTTACCAACTTCTCTTGGGGAAGGCTGCCTTGCAATCTCTTCAACGCAAAAGGGATGGCTCACTGAAACTGGACAAGGAGGGAGAGGCTTGATTTAGCCTTTGAAGGGGTGGAGGTAACTCAGAAAGACCCTCTTGTCCTCAGAGGAAGGTAGTTGAATCAAGGACCCTTGATCCTCCCAAGGGTCCCTCTCTGATGAAGATGAAATCATAGGACGATCTCTGTTGGGGAGGTTATGGAGGATGTGGCATAAATCCAGAGGGTCTATACCATCATTGACAGCCAAGGCGAGGTGACCTTAGTCGTGAAGCACCTCCCCTATCTAACCAATGGAGAGAGAGAGAGAGAGAGAGAGACACCATGAATATGCCTCAGCCGTGACTGCCAGGTGAGAAAGGGTGTAGAAACCAAGATTTCCCAGAGACAAGGGTGCTGGTGGACACTATACTGATCCAAGGCCCCTACCAGTCTTCCTCCATCTTGAGGTTGGATAACTTGCTTTTCTGCTTATGTGCCTACAAGCCATCATGAAGAGTATTAGGAGAAGGGGAAATGGAGATCTAAGAGATGGAGCATTTTTACACGGTAAAACTGAGCATTGTCTAAAGAGACTGTTTAACTTACCACATATGACCAAATTTTAACCAGACTGGGCTAAATAAGGTACATTTTGTTACCTCTTTTTGGCAATGGGGACTCAGGGGGAAGACAAAATTAATTAGAGACCAAAATATATTTATATTTTCTCCGTATACCTGTGTGTCATAAACAACCTTGGGGCCACAAACAACCTTGAAACAAATGAAATTGGCTGCTTCAGCCACTGCCATCGACACCAGCCCCGTCTTTGCGGAGTGCAGTTGCCAAGGGTGAACATGCACAAAGCTGGGCCTCAGGTCTGCTGATGGAGCTCCCGTGGTAAGTGAGGCTTAGCGGAAAAGTCCTCCATTTTTTTTAAGAGGGAAAAACAATGGGTATCGGATGTCAGTCAAGTCACATTGTAATTCAAAGCTGAAGTATCACTTTATTCATTCATTCATTCATGCCTACAACTCGTAAAAGCAAAATAATAAAGAGGGACTTTTGCCAGGAAACAGCTTTGCTGAGCCTCAAGTGGTCCCCGTGGCCCTAAAGACCACATTCTTCATCATTTCCTCCAGTGAGCTGCCATCATGGGGTCCTGACACGTTTTAGGAATTCACAGTAGTGCAGATCATTGATGAAGACTCTTAGCAATTCTGGAATGTGATTTGTGTTCATTATGTGAATGGGATTTTAACTGAAAAATGGGCTTTCGCCATAGAATCACGGACAGTTAGAGTGGCCAGGCATCTTGTAGAGGGTCATTTAACTGACGGCATCATTTAACCAGAGAGTAAAGTACTATTTGCAGTCAAAGAACTATGTAGGGCTAGAGTCGGGGCTGGGCTCTCCCATCCCAAGTTCTATAATGTTCTGTCCGTGCCTATTGTCAGAGCAGATAATTAAAAGTAAGAAATCAACCCTGTAAAATACAGATTAAATCACCGTTAAATTTTATGTTAGTTTCCACCAGCATCTGAAGTACAGTGCTAAGAATTTCAGCATTCAGGAGCTTCTTAATGGGAAATATTATAGAGCAGCTATCTAAATATTCAAATCTGTTTTGATGATTAAGCTGCAGCATTGGCAAATTTTAAATTTCTACACTCCAATTTTGCCTGTTAAATATATTGCTAAGTCCTTTTGTTTGAGTTTCTTGCTGATAAGACTATTCCCAATTCAGCACTCTGGATATTGTGTTGTTTGATCTCCTAATGCTTTGCATTGACTTTCAAAATCAATAGAGACTTAGTTGGTATTTTATGACATATCTTATCTGTTCTTTCAAATGCTATGTGGGCCAAAAAATATATCCAGGGAACATATTTTCTTCATATGCACTTTCATCATGGTATATTCTGTTATGCCATCAGCTCAGTTTTGTTTCAGTACCTAATTTGTATGAAGCAATGATAGAGAAGAAAGAAAATCCATAAAAAATTGAATTTCCTGATACTTGTTGGTGGCCTTATTTTTCAAGTTGATGGCACAACAAAAGAGAATTTCAGAAAGTAATTGTGGAACATACGTATGATGACAGTTTTGTCCAGAAGTGTTCAATACAATATGTCAGTTTAGCAGTTAATTGTTCTTTTATTGTTTCACGTGTATTCGTCCAGTCTCCCTGGTGAGAGAGGCAGCGTGGTTTAGTGAAAAGAGAGGAGACATTGCAATCAATCATAGTTTGAATACCAGCTCTGCTATTTACTATACCAGCTATGTGACCTCCCCAAAGTTAATGAACTTCTCTGATCCTCATTTTCATATTTGTACAGTTGGGAATGATACTTGCCACACAAGATGTCATAAAGAGTTGCGTAAACACGTGTTAATGTCCAGTGCGGTGTCTGTCTGGTCCATGGGCATTCAAAACATGGTAATCATTTGTCTTGATTTGAGTTTTTCAGAAGCAGACCTAAGTCAAGGGTAAAAGATCAAGTAGTTACTTTGGAAGGTGGTTTCAGAGCTAGCCAACAGAGAATACACGATAAAGCAAAGTAGCCCTGTGAGTAATTGAAGCTTAATTCTACTGGGGAACTCGGGGTGTTAGTGAAGAATACACACCTCAGAGTCATCCCCTATGAAAGACAAACGAGCTGGATATTTAGACATTAATTTCTATTGGTGATTGGTGGGAGATGCTGAGGTATGGGTATTCGTTTTTCAGAACTTCAGGCTTGCCACATAAGTGGGCAGAGAAGGTTTTGCCAAGATAGAAAGGCTGCAGGCAAAGGGATAAAGACAGTTGACTTGGAAGGGATTGCTTGAGCACAGGTCCGCCCCTGAAGAACCACTCTACTCCATTTTTGTTAACTATCACAACATTTCCTTAGTGAAGAATTTTGTTTTCCTAGTTCCCTATCGTTGGTATGCTGAAACCACTTCCTACCAGCTCGTGAGAGTGTTAAATATTCAGAAATGTTGTAAACGAATTATCAGATTGTTAGTAGCTTGAGATTAGCCTGACGGGAGTCTTTACACCAGAAAGCTAGACAAGTGCTGTCAGTCAGGGCCTTTTTCTTCAGAAACCAGTTTACTGGCGCACCACTGTCCCCGTCCCTCTTCTCCCAGTGGATGGAGAATAGGAGTTACGTGCAGAGGCTCAGGAGTCAGACCTGAGTTCAAGTCTGAGCTCTGAAACCTTTTGGCTGTGTAGCTATGGGCAAGTTACCCAACTTCTGTGATCCTCAGCATCCTTGCCTATAAAACAGCATGTGTGTAACTTGTATGGGTAGGGTGAAGATGAGTCACAATAACATATTGTGCGTAAGGAGTACTCTGGCATAACGTGCTTATTATCGAAATTAAACCTTACCCAATTATGGGAGAGGCTGAGGAAGAAAAATTCCATGAAGAGGCAAGAGGGTTTCTCTGGAAATCAGATAAAAGTCAAGTCACTAATCAGCCCCCCTGAAGCACTGGCGAGAGAGGGCAAGTTAGAGCTTATAGAGGAGCCTGGGAACGCAGGCGGGTGCAGTTGCCAAAGTGTGACCGTGCGCGGAGCTGGAGAAAGAAAGCTGTTTCTCTGTGTAGCTTCCATCCCTGAGAATCAAGAAGCAAGCATTCAGATGAGAAGAGAAGAGACAAGGACAAGCCAATATGTGCTGGGATGTCGGCAACCACTCACCACGGTATCTGACATCAAAGACTGTCCGAGAGGCCGGGCCACTGCTTCTCTTCTGTCTGAGCGCAGATCCAAGAGCCGTAGAGAATAATGGACTAGGAGACCACCCCAGCGGGCAGAATCGGACCCCCGTGCAACAGGTGCAATATGTCCTTGGCTAGATTTCAGAACTGCTGTGGACCAGTGGCCGGCTCTATGCCTTCCGTTCTTTCCTGGGAGTGTCTATGGTGGTAATCATATTCTTGCTATTTTATGTTGAGTGTGGTGTCTGAGACTCTGTGTGTTTAGTTTATGGGTCCCTGAACCAAGAGCAGCTGCAACTGAATAGCCTTTTATGTTTGTAGACTTGACACAAATCAGAAGCGATCCTGGACTACAAGCGTGTTTCTATAATAGGACAAGATTTGGGCAGGTTTGGGGATGGGAATAAGTGTATTTTGTGGGTGGAAGGAGTATGAATAATTTTTGGTAAGAGGGTAGACTCTAGTAGATTGAAAAAAAATGGCTTCACATTCCTTTATTCCTTCCTAGTATTCGTATCACTTTGCAAGGCGACATTGCCTTCTGTCGTCAAGAGGTGAGCTTTTTTTCTGGTGACTTGCTTTGATCAACACAGTGTGGCAGAGGTGATGTTGTGTGACATACAGTCCAAGGCCTCAAGAGGCTTTGTAGCTTTTGCTTTCACCATCTTCAAACCAACTGTCACCTTGTGAGGAATATCAGTCTAATCTCTTTGAAAATGAAAGCCTATGTCGAGAGAGAGGTCCAGCTATCCTAGGCTTTCCAGATGGGCTCAACTCCCAGCCACTGCACAAGCTGATCCAGTTGTGTGAGTAAGCCCAGGCAAGACCAGCAGAATCACCCAGACAAGCCACAGCATCGAGAGAAACAATACATCATTGTTGTTTTAAACTTCTAAGTCTTGGGGTATTTGTTACACAACTGTAGATAACTGATACCTCCTCCCAATAAATTATTTTTGTGTGTCACTTAACCAGAGTGAGTTTTAGTTGTTTGTATCTTCACAGGGTTGCTGTGTGGGATAAATATGCTATTATTTGTAAAGGGCTTAACCCAAACCTGGCACGTAGGAAGTGCTAGATAAATGGTAGCTACTATTCTATGAAATAAGTTCCAGATGTTTATGAGAGGTGAAGTATGGACAGCCCTTACAGGCTCTGGTAGACCTATAGAAGGAGGTACATGACCATGAAACAATACGTGTGCCCCTAAATCTCAATTTTCTCAAAGTCAAAATGAGGATATTTGCTAAATGATCTATAAGTGATGGTCAGGCTCTAAGATCCCATGTTCCTATGCAAGATTGGCCCCAAACCCACTTTGGCACATATTCTGGATGGACCCAAATTCAAGCCTCACTGGGTCTCAGCTGTGGACGCACCCATGCCAACGTCTTTCTGATCTGTTATGCAGTGTTCTACGGGCGCTTCATTTGTCAACATCAGAGCAGCGATGAGATGTGTGGGCATCCCCCTGGGCAGCCATGTTTGCCACTTCAGGGGCACCATCTACAATGTAGTTTATGTGACTGTGGTGGCTCCCAAGAAGGTTAAATTTTTTGGAATATTTTCTCTGATTTTATATGGGGTAAGGCTGATTCTGTGTAGCATAAAGGATGAGAAGGAAGGTGCTGGGGGCAGCCTCACCTTCTTTTCTACTTCACTGAGCAGTTCATCTCTGTCCCTATGTTTGCATACTCTGCTCGGCAATGTGTTCGCCCTGCAAGGGCCAGAGTCCTCTCTCCTTAGGAGGCAGTTTAGATCATCTGATTTTCCTTAAAGATGCTTCTTGGAAAGGTCTTACTGCCATTCCAACAGCTTCGTGGTATGTTCCTTCCCATCACTTGTAATAGCCTCCATAAAGGAGTTTTGCTAAGTACAGTTTTCTCCATTTGAGGTTGGCCTCATGTGAATGTCACAGCATGTGTGTTGAGGTGCTAAGGAGCTGAGAGTTACTGTCTCTGCTCATCTAGAAGATGATCTGCCAAAGGCCTAGGCTAGAAGGCAGAACCCTGGGCACAGATGAGCTTCACATCGGAGTTAATCAACAGATCATGCAAATGAGGCACCCATTTATAGCATTTATTTAAATTTTCATTTAAATTGCTGGTTAAATGGAATACATTTAAAATTCTGAAGTCAACACTTGAGCAAATTGGTTTTAAAACTATATATTAAATTGCCGCACATTGCAATTTAATGCATAGTTCCAAGATAATTGCTTATTGCTTTAGGAGTACAAAATATATGTCCAAATTGTTTAGTGTGGCTGATGAGACACAAGAAGCAGTATCTTCTCGTTTGCCTTTTCTTAAAAAAAAGAAAGGTAGAGTGTGGTAATTATCAACGTTATGTCGGACTGAACTCAGGGTATCTGGCTTTGAATTCTGCCTCTACCACTTATTAGCTGTCTGATTTGGGCAGTCCTCTTAATTCCCTCTGGCCTCAGTTACTCTATCTGTGAAATGGAGTTAAGAAAGATATTTTCATCATAGGCTTATTGGGAGGATTACATGAAGTGATCTGTACAAGGTGCCTGGCTCAGTACCTGATCCTCTGTAAATATCCGGTGAATCTTAACTCCTGTTTGTTTTTTTTTAAATAAGGGCCATTATATTTTTATTTCCTGAATGGCATCTACTACTAGAAAAGATAAATCACACAGGTGGCATCATCTGTGGCTTGCGTTATATTTCTTTTTGGCAATATCGTTCTGAACTCTTTGCAAAGACAGTACTCGTTGACCTCAATCATCCAGACTTGTTCTTGAGAGGAATATTTTTAAAAAGAGAAAAAAAAACACCATATTTGCTTTCTGAGAGTATCTGGGTGATCCCTAAATTTTGGAGAAAAAGATAAAAAGAGATGAGGAATTCTGAGGGTCCGTAGAGTATACTAAGGTGTGTCTAATTGGATTTAACTTTCCTTACTTGGAAATGGCTACAGAAACCAAATTATTCAGAGTATGAGTTATGGTTCTCTGGTGTCACAGAAAACAGCATGAGTCTAGATCACTTTTAGGGGGAATTCAGTGGAAGGATCTTGGAATTCACTGATTTGGAGAGAGAGGTAAATAATTAGACCTTTGAAAAGATAGGAGCCCAGACAACTCTGGAGATTGGAAATACTTGGTACCTGGAGATACCCACCAAAGAGCATAACCTTAATTGACAATCATGCCAAGACTGTGTCTGGGGGTGGGTGGGAGGGTCGTTCCAGTTGGGATGCTGGTTAAACCCCAAATGCCCTAAGCAAACAAGGAAACTAAAAATGGGCATTCTCGCTACTTAGCCTTATGTCAGCAAGGCTAATTTACAGACACAGCAGTGAGTTAAATCTCAGGTTTCACAAGTATGTGTAGACAAGAAGCAACATGGAGAGTCAAGGAGGACAAAGAGTCAAAATGGCACAGGGTGAAAAATGACTACGAGGGTGGCAGTGGCTAATGAAGGAGAGGGACACACAGTGAGCAGCGTTCCTAGTGTACATATTGCACCTTGGTCCCAGAGTCCCCACTGAGCCAGATGAAAGCGTCTCTTCCATAGCCAAGTTCACCAGTCTGGGGCTGGAGGATGGGGCTGAAATGTACTATGTGGATATAATAGATTCAATTTTCTCATAGAGCCTGACTACCTTCAAATCCTTGCAAGCTGAAATTGTACCCATCAGGAAAGTTCATAAGGCTTAGAGGTGGGATGGTGGGTGGGTGAGGGTGGTTTTAAGAGCTGCTTATCAATATGACAAGCTAAGATATACAGTAGCAGCACATATAGCTTGTCAAGTAATGTTTACTCAAGCGATAGAAATAAATGACTCTGGAAAACCCACTGTCTTGGAAATCTCAGAAGGTTACCTAATTCCTGGCCTCATGTCCAGTGAGAAAGGAAGGCATTTTTGAAATTAAAGTAAATTATCAATATCCATTATCAAAAAAATGGGTATAGAGATCATATACCTCAACATCATACAAGCCATAAATGACAAGCCCACAGCTAATATCATCCTCAATGGTAAAAAGCTGAAAGTCTTTCTCCTAAGATCAGGAACAAGACACGGATGCCCACTCTCACTGCTCTTAGTCAACATAGTATTGGAAATCCTAGCCAGACCAATTAGGCAAGAAGAAGAAATTAAGGCATCCAAATGGAAACAGAAATCAAACTGTCACTATTTACAAATGACATGATATTATAAATAGAAAACCCTAAGGGCTCCATCAAAAAATTGAGTTGTTAGAACAAATCAACAAATTTAGTAAAGTTGTAGGATACAAAATCAATACATAAAAATCTACTGCATTTCTATACACTAAAAGTGTCCTCTCAGAAAGAAAAACAAAATAATTCTATTTGTTTTTATTTTGTTTAAAAATTTTTTTTAATGTTTATTTTTGAGAGACAGAGAGTGTGAGTGGGGGAGGGGCATAGAGAGAGAGAAAGACACAGAATCTGAAGAGGCTCCAGGCTCTGAGCTGTCAGCACAGAGCCCGATGCCAGGCTAGAACTCACAAGCCATGAGATCATGACCTGAGCCAAAGTCGGACATTTAACCGACTGAGCCACCCAGGCGCCCCCAAAACAATTCTGTTTGTAATTTCATCAAAAAGAATTAAAAACCAGGGATAAATTCAATCAAGCAGATGAACGACATATACATTGAAACTACAAGACATGAAGGCAAGAAATTGAAGAAGACACAGAAATGGAAAGGTATTCCATGTTCCTGGATTGGAAGAATTAATATTGTTAAAATGTCCAAGCTACCCAAGACAATGCACAAATTCAATGCAATCACTATCAAAATCCAGTGGCATATTTCCAAAGAAATAGAACAAATAATTCTAAAATCTATGTGGAGCCCCCCCACCCCATAACGCCAAAGCAACTTTGAGAAATAAGAAGTTGGAGGCATCACACTCCATGATTTCAAACTATATTTCAAAGCTATAGTAATCAATATAGTATACCATTGGCATTAAAACAGACACATAGATCAATGTAACAGAATAAAGCCCATAAATAAACACATATGTGGTCTATTAATTTATGACGAAGGCATGAAGAATATACATTGGGGAAAGGACAGTCTATTTAATGAATGGTGTTGGGAAAACTGAATAATCACATGCAAAAGAATGAAACTGGACTATCTTACACCATACACAAAAATTAACTCAAAATGGATTAAAAACCTGAACATAAGACCTGAAACCAGAAAGCTCCTAGAAGAAAACAAAGGCAGTAAGCTCCTTGACATAAGTCTTGGAGATGATTTTTTTTAGTCATCTGAAACCAAAAAGCAAGAGCAACCAAAGTAAATATAAATAACTGGGATTACATCATACAAGCTTCTGCATAGCAAAGGAAACCATCAACAAAATGAAAGAATAACCCACTGAATAGGAGAAAATATTTGCCGGTCATATGTCTGATAAGGAACTAATATCCAAAATACATAAAGAACTCATAGTTCATACAGAAGAACTCAAACAATCTGATTAAAAAATGGGCAGAAGATCTGAGTAGACATTTTCCCAAAGAAGACATATAGATGTACATGAAAAGCACTTGTACATGTACAAGTACATGAAAAGGAGCTCAACATCATTAATCATCAGAGAAATGCAAATGACAATCACAGCGAGATACCCCCTCATACGTGTTAGAATGGCTAATATCAAAAAGACTAGAAATAACAAATGTTGGCAAAGATGTGGAGAAAAAGAAATGTTTGTGCACTGTTGGCGGGAATGTAAATTGGTGCAGCCACCGGGGAAAACAGTATGAAGATACC
Source organism: Panthera pardus (assembly GCF_024362965.1). Taxonomy (NCBI): domain Eukaryota; kingdom Metazoa; phylum Chordata; class Mammalia; order Carnivora; family Felidae; genus Panthera; species Panthera pardus. The sequence continues at coordinate 145,612,809 of NW_026526721.1, read as the reverse complement.
TCAAAAAATTAAAAATAGAATTATCATATGATCCAGCAGTTCCACTTTTGGGTATTTATCTGAAGAAAATGAAAAAGATTTGCATCCCTATGTTTATTGCAGCATTATTTATAGTAGTCAAGATATGGAAGCAACCCAGATGTTCGTCGATGGATGACTGAATAAAGAAATTGTGGTTATGTGTGCATACGTATAGAGTGGAACGTCCTTCAGCCCTAAAAAAGAATGAAAGCTTGCCGTTTGACGTGACATGGATGGACCTCAAGGGCATTATGCTAAGTGAAATAAGTCAGACAGAGAAAGGCAAATACTGTATGAGTTCTCTTAGATGTAGAATCTTAAGACGAAACAAAACAAAAAACCACCCAAAAAGACGCAGACTCATAGACGCAGAGAACAGATGGGTGGCTGCCAGAGATGGGGAGTCAGGGTAGGAGAAATGGACGAAGGGGGTCAAAAGGCAAAAAGAAAACAAACCGAAACAAATAAATAACAACAACTAAGGCCTGTCTGAGTAGCCGAACAGCCTGGGCTGCTGTGTACAGTTGTGCAGGTTGTATCCTGCACACTCTATGGGGCACCATTTATACCACCGTCTAGAAGAAAAATAAAATTATAAGTGAATAAATAAATAAATAAATAGGGTTTATGGGACACCATGCATTTATTGGCTATTGGTGGGGCTCTGACAGCTATTTTTTTTTGGGTGCTTTAGACTCCTTTGTGAGGAACTTGTCCTCTCAGAAAATGGATGGTGTTTAAGCACCCACCTCTTCTGTTGAAGGGGATGCCTTTGTGTTTCAACAGAATCTGAATCATTTGACTAGCATCCGAGATGCTAACACAACAGGATCTCATAAAACAAAACCCTAGGTGATGGGAACATGTCACCTCCAAAAAATGTTATATGTTCGCCAGCGCTTTGCAAGAGAGGAACTGATGCATGGATGCACAAAATGATTTTTTTCTCGCCTTATTCTGTCACCTTATCATCCAAAGGTCATTAGAACATAGATTTCCTGGAGAATAGGAAACTACCCTGTCTTTGGACAGCTTTAGGACTCATTAGAAAGACACAGGATTCCTGGCTTCAAGTTTACAGCAGCACTATTATGGGGAGAGGTTGAAATAAATACAAACCTACCATTCTGTCCACTGCCTAGTTCATGTTCTCCCTCTCCCTGGCCTGGAGTATCACCATCCTATCTCCCCACCTCCAATTCTTGACCTGCCATCTGACCTCTACACCTGTTAAATCTTTCTAAAGCCCTCTTCTTATCCCGTCGTAGATAAGGCTTCCTACTGCCCACCAAGTAACACCTAAATTCTTTCTATTCAAGTTACTGCAAGATCAGTCCCCATGCCACCCTCCCAACACTCACTTCCCCCATTTATAGACCTTGCCTCTTGGACAAACAAATTGTTGGGATTTCCTGGACACCAACATACGCATTCATTGTTTTTCGTTTTTTGGTTTTTACCTGGTTCGCGTTGCCTTTTTATCGTGAATGTTTTTGCCATGACGTTTGTTTCTACCCCCATCACAACCAATTCGTACTAATGAGAAATAAATCTTGGTTCCCTAAGCCTGCCTCGCCCACATTCTTGACTAACTTGCCATTTTCCAGTGGTCTCCGTGTCAGCGCAGGGCTCCACCGTTTGCCTGGTGGCACAGGTGCCAAACCCAAGAGTCACCTTAGATCCTACTGTTTTATTTACCCCCTACGTTCAATTCACCAGCAAGTCCTCTTGGCTTTCCCACCAAAATGTCTCCCGTAGCTCAGCACTTCTCTGCATCTCCACTGCTACCTTCACATCAAAGCTTCAGTTCTCTGTTGCCTGGACCTTCCACAGGATTTCCTCAGTGATCTACGTCCACATGCGCCTCTGCGTGGAATCAGACTAATCTTCTATAAATGTAAATCCCATCATGTTACTCCTCTGTTTAAAACCCTTAAGCGGCTTCGTGTCGCTTTTAGAATAAAACACCTTACCTGATCTGCTCCCTGTCGGTCTTTCCAAAGCTCACTTGGTTCCTTCTTTTCCCTTTTCCTCCCACTTAGGCTGCACAGTCCTTTTCTGTTTCTTTCAGGGGCCAATTTACAGATTATTTGCCTTTTCTGTTCCTTCCTGCTAGGCTGTTCTCTTGCCACATCTTTTTTACATCTGGTTCCCTAAAACACGTCAGTACAAATGTCTCTGCCTTAGAAATAGTTTCCCAGGACCAGATCTAAAATAGCTTCTTCTCCTTATTCTATTGAGTCATTCAAGTAATTTCCTTTAGAGCATTTATTAGAGCCTGCAATTATTTTAATTGGCTATCTGTTTGCCTTTTTATTGACTACATCTCCTGTCTACCCAAGTAAATGTCAATTTGTGTCTTCTTGTTCGTCTTGAACATGACGGGCACTAAGTAAGTATTTGCTGAATGGTTGAATGAACGGTCATCCTAACTACCGTCTAAGCCAGGTGGCCTTTCTGCTTCGCACATTCAGAAGCTCTTCTCTGGAATTTCAGTGTGCTTTGTCTGACCTCGAGCTTCACACTTTGTACCCTCTGGATGGGATTCTAGGTATTCATAAACATGTCTAATTTTCCTGACGAGATTTTGAGGTTACCATCCGTGTGTCTGATTCATCTCTGAGTTCCCCCACCGTGCCTATCCCAATGTCTTGCACACAATATTCAGTAAATATTTCACAAAGTGTAAATATAAGCAATATTGATTCACTGTGGATTTCAGCTAATTTCTTAATTTCTTTCTTTCTCTCTGCCTATGGATAGCCACCCCTCTTTAGCTGAATAATATTGTAAGCATATTTTTGCCTTTTACTCCTATGTCGTCATATTTGTGGGTCGCACTGTGGAAATCATTCAGTTCCTAAAAAGGCTCTGTGATTCTGCAGCATCGCAGAGGTAGATTCAGAAGCTAAATCCCTACATTCGTTACTATTACCCAAATCTCCAGAGGTTTTGTGGCCAATGCCTTGTATTGTTGTTATTTATTAATCTTTGTTTATTTTCTATAGTCTTTTTAATCGTAGGTTGCCCATAGTTACCCTCTCATTGATATGTTGTTTTAAGACAACAAAATGGCTTAAAAACGGGCATGAAATTTGAAAGGGATGCAAACAATTTACGAGCCCAGCAGTACCACCCAGGTACATCAAGTTAAATTGGGCATCCGCTCTTTTAAGATTAGAAGAGACACCGGAAGTAGAAAACTCCAGAACAGAAGGGTGTTTCTTCAGCTTGCTCTTTCAGCCGTACTTTCCTTCACTCTGTCTCCCTAAATATTCTCTTTTCAGATGTTTAGCAACTTGAGGACAGAAACTCTGTGTTTCTTATCTCTGTATCCCTAGGCACCAAGTTGGTGCTTGGTAATTGTCCCTTATTAATTTATTAATTAATGCTATCCTCTTTTGCAGGCGTTGATTTTCATGCCCATCTTGGACCGGCCTATTGGGCTTTCCAGGTCCCGACTCTCAGACCTCCCTTGGTCCCCATTGTCTTTTGCACAAGTTTTTGGAAGCGTTCCTTGGCTCCCACCCAGATGCCTGGATTCCTCTTTTGATCTATTGTTCCTCCTTCCTATCCTTTGGAAGCAAGCATTATTTTCCTATTGCTAATTTTCTCTTAATGATTAAAGAGTCTTGGATGGGACTCTTGGCTCTAACTGGCAGACTTTCTGATAAAGACCTAAGGCTATTAATTCTAACTTTTACCTGAGCCAACAGTGGAATGTGGGTGCCAAAAAAGAGTTCATATAGACTCAGTCACATTAATAGTTACTATTTCTTGTTATCTTTAGACTGTTCCTGGCACTTTGCTCAGCACCTTACATGCTTTGCCACATTTAACCCTTCCAGTGACTCCTTAAAATAGACATGTCTATTTCCTCCCTTCACCAGATAAAAAATCTGAATCACATGGAATGTAAATAACATGGATGAAGTCACAGGAGCACAATTAGAATTTGGACCAGGATCTGCCTGGTTCCAAAGCTTAAGCTTTGGTATCAGCTAGGGTGCTCATGGGAGCCTTATTAATGGAATCATGGTGACCAGAGCACGGGAAATATGAATTCACTCTATTTAAATTAAAAAAAAATTAATGTTTATTTATTTTTGAGAGAGAGATAGAGAGAGACAGAGCATGAGTGGGGGAGGGGCAGAGAGAGAGGGAGACACAGAATCTGAAGCAGGCTCCAGGCTCTGAGCTGTCGCACAGAGCCCAGCGTGGGGCTCGATCTCATGAACTGTGAGATCATGACCTGAACCAAAGTCAGATGCTTAACCAACTCAGCCACCCAGGCACCCCTGAATTCACTGTATTCTAGAGTTGGGGATACCACACCTGGATTTTTGTGCTATGCCTCCTTTTATAAGATAGAAATAAACTGACCCAGACTCGTGACCATGGGCTATCAGAAACCATTGAAGAAACTGGAGTAGTTCTAACTAGAAAACAAAAAGAGAGAGAGAGAGAGAGATTTAGATGATAGTTGAAAGAAGTCTCCCCGTATTTGGCTCAGAGCCCTGTGGAAGAGAAATTAGACATGTACCCACTTACTGCCAAAGCCTGTGGAAATGACACAGATGCGTACGTGAAGTCACGCTGAGAGGAATTTTTGTGACCATTCCAGCTGTCAGTGGGGTGCCACTCTACGTGATGCAGTTTTAAAATTATGATTATTCATTATACCGATACTCAAGGAGAAGACACGTCCTCTAATTCAGAAGTTTCCCCCGATACCTCGACTTCTCTTACAACCCTGAGCCTTAACCACGAATGTCGGCATAGTTTATATTCAAAACATCTTATGAGGGTCCTTCTCGTGCCATTGGACACCTACTGTCTTCTGGTTGGTTATTCAGTACTCTGAGGCTCTCAGTTAACTGGGGACAGGAATTGAGTCTACTTTATCTTGCTGTCGTTACTACCTCCCTGACATGGCCTTACAAACTGTAGATGCCTGCGGAACAGAATCTTGTTGGTCCTCCCCAGAGCTTCAGTATGTTATTTACCCCGGTTTCACCATTTACTAGCTCTGTGACGCTGGGCAAGCCAGTTAAACCGTCTGTGTCTCAGTTTCCTCAGCCGTAACACGGAATACATAACTGGAGTTTTTGCGACCGTTAAATTTGTTAAATCTGTAAAACTTCGAGAACAGAGCTGGACACGTAGCCTGTAGACATGTCTCGTGTGGCTGTAAATTTTGAGGACCTAATCTCCCCGTGAGACTTGGAGGTCCTTGAAGAAATGATCCCCTTCGCGTGTTTGGCCCCTAAAATGGGGCCTGTGTGGTGGCCTGTGTGGCAGGTGATGGCTACATGCTTGTTGAAATGAATGCCTAAGTATTAGAGAGAGCCTAGACAACTAAAGCTGTTAGATTTTGGGAGGACCTTAGCGGTCACCAGAACAGTGAATCGTAAGTCCAGCTGGACATTAGTGTGTTTCAGCAGCGTTAGTATAAGTTAGAGGGCTTGCTGAATTCCAGATTTTGAACGCAGCCTAGAACAAAATCGTTTGAGTAGCAACTTAGGCATCTGAATCTTACTCAGCTTTTCTGGTAGCCAGACCAGCACTTTCCTTTGTGTCCTATTTTGTGGATAAGGAAACTGAGACACAAAGAGGTTGTACTCTCCCAGGATCGGGGAGCGTGGGAGAGATCAAGTGAGACTAGAACTCAGCTAACCTGACATCGTGGCCACTGGGTTGTGCAGGGGATCTTTGGATTGTATGAAGGGATTGCGTAAGATGACTTCCCAGACGTCTCTGCCGTCAGCCAGGCGGTCCTCAGAGTTACTGAGTGCCTACGCGTGCTAGCTGCCGAACGGGTTTCTGACGTGACCAGGAAAACGAGACACGCATCCTTTTCCTGTAGGATTTTACAGTCTGGTGCAAGAAATCAAACCGCTGCACAGAAACCACAGTGCAAGCTGGAGAGTGACAAGGCAGGAGGTGTGGAGAGCTGCCCGCTCAGTGGGGGCTGAACTGCATGACCGCCATCTTGTGTCCTGAACATTCTGGCAGGAAGTACTGCTGTGTTTACGGGGCAACCCCCCACTCTGTGGCCCCTCTTTCTACTCTTCCACTGTGGCCCCTTGGTCTAGAGTTCATTACCTTGTCATTTGACCACGCTGAGGAGATTTTCCCTTTCTACTATTGTAGCTTACTGTCACAGGGAGTTTCACTTCCCCTCCGTGCACTTATGTATTTAATAAGTATTATTGGTTGCCTGTTACTGTTAGCTAAAATTTATAGAGCCAGCTAATATTAATGACTTTTTTTTTTTTTTGCGTGCCCACTACCTAGCAGCCACTGTTTTAAGTCTTCATCTGTGTTAATTTACTTAATCCTGCGTCAAAGGAAGAGGCCACTGCTCAAGAACTGAAACAATATTTGAAGTTGAATGTATTGGTTGCTCACCAAGGAAATCTGCGCATCTCTTTGAACAAAGCAAACATTGATCTCATACAGAGCTTTGGGAGGCATGGGATTGGAGAGCCGGTGGACCTTCACAAGTCAGAGTTTAAGGGGTCGACTGCCTTTCACATTTGGAAGTGTGGTTCCTAGGGTGAGGCTGGATGGACTGACTTTCAGAAGTCAAATTCCTACAAGAAAAGGAAGGTACAGCTCAGTTTCCTGTTGAACCTCCTCCCTGTTCTTCTTCCTGTTCCTCCCGTGTCTTCTGTAGGCCATGGATTGTATGACTTGTATTCTATATCTACCCCGTCCCCAGCCAAAGTTGTCTCCCGCTCAGTTAGTCAGGTAACTTACAATGGCATCTCAGAGAAGGGGACATTATCATTGGTTGGTTGAAGGGTCAAGGAGAGCTTCTTCTATGTAATAGCCAACAAAGGCTTATCAGACTCCTATAAATTGCCAGGTGCTTTCGAGGTGCTACAGAAACACAAGTGAAACCAACAGACAGAAGCTTATACAGCCAAACCTCTATTGGAGAGACAGATACTTAGACAAATAAGTAAATAAGTTTTTATTATATGTCACATCATGGTCACTAATTTTGAGTCAAATAAAGCAGAGAAAGAAGGTGGAGGTGAGAAGTGGCTACAGTTTGAAATCAGGTCGTCAAGAAGGCCTCTTTGAGAAGCTCATGTTTAAGAAAAGAGTGAAGAATAGTGAAGAGGCCAAGGTGGATGGAACTTGGGGAGCTTGGAGGACAGTAGTAATAGATGAGGTTTGAAGTCCAGGAGATGATGGGGACAGGAGATCATTTAGGGCCTTAGAGCTCATTATAAGGACTTTGACTTTTTGGTTGATGAGATACAGAGCCATTGGATGGTTTAAGTCAGCCTTGATCTGACATATCGATTCAAGGGGAACATAAGAGCTACTATGTTGAGCATAGTCTGTACGACATGCAGGACAAGGGTGAGAGCCAAGGGTTAGCTGGGAGGCTACTGCACTAATCCAAGCTTTTGATGGTGGTCTGGACTAAGGTGGTAGGGGAAGGGGTGATGAAAAACAGTCATATTTTGGATTTATTCTTCATGGAAGATTCTTCCCATTGAAAGACTTCATTATTAACCACTATACACACTAGCAGTTAGATTGGAAATCCTGGGTACATATCCCAGAAGATCACAGTTTGACCTACTTACACAACCTGGGAAAAAGCATGGGGAAGAAGAGGCACATTGTCACATCTGGCAATAGAATTAGAATGTATATATCAAGAAAAGAAGCATAATCTGTCTCCAGTTCTTTATAGTTTTTATAGATTTTCTCACAGATAATTGCATGAAATATGGGGATTTCTTTGCTGTGGAGACAGAGATGACTTTAGTTTCAATTTCACTGCTTTTCTGGTTGCAAGTGGGTGTTTGACATTTTGTGTGTGTGTGAGAGAGAGAGAAACAGAGAGAGAGAGGGGAGAGAGAGAGAGAGAGAGAGAGAGAGAGATTGATTCTGAGAGGGCTACAGAGTGACTGCTATTCCCTGAACGATAAAAACCTGAAATCCTACTAATGAGGTTAAAAAAAACTAACTTTTTCTCTCTGCCTAATAATAGCCCTGCCTACTGACATAACCAGGGTTCCCTGAATAATCGCCCTCTTTTCCAGTTTATTTTTAGAACCTAAAATTGGGAGGGAGGAAAGTGCCTTTAGGTGTTACAGGCTTCCCATCTGAAAGCTCAAACCCCGGGCTTCCACATTTGGCCCTGAGCCATGTTGAATGCACCCTTTCAAGTGAAAGATAAGTCAAAGTGAAGGGTGGAACTGAAATCCATCCTTGGAGCTCTGGATGGTTTACCCTTCAGCATGAGGTTAAAAGATTGATCCTCTGCTGCAGAACCCGGCTTTCCCAAATTGGGGAATCTGCCTGTGCCATTTTTATCTGCCTCCATGGACACCAATTGGGTTTGCCAGTAACAGAAGTAAAGCCACAGAATTTTACCAAAATGAACTACTTTGAGGAAAAGACGGACTTTAAGGCATAATAAATGTTAATACTGTTATGCTTTTTATGCTTTAGTAAGCACAAAAATATTTGAAACGCTTATGGGCCACTGGCATGTTTAAGGTAGACTTACAAAGTACAAGCAAGGCACTGTTCTGGGTGTGGTGCTGAAAAATAGTTTTAAAACTTGTTTCTGGAAATTTCCACAATGTACTATACAGGAGGAAAGAGAGACACTGATTAGAGAAAGAATAAAATTGAATCAAAGCTTGTGGCAGATATTGGTGGAATATTTGGATGAAGTTGCCAGAATTATTTTTGTGGAGGGCTATTTTGGGTAGGCAGTAACCTTTATTCTCAGATATAGATTTCCATGTTGACTTTTAACCTTTAGTCACTGACTGGCAGTTGTACCTTCCTGAAAATGTTCTGTTCCATCCTTCTGCCTGTGCCCAAACTGAAAGTTTGAAAAATTTAAGGGTATCAAATGTGGGTTTACACCAACCATCATGCATCTCACTTGTCTTTTCTTCTTCTTCCATAAAAAAGTGGCTGAGTATATGTAAGGAGGGGCCCTCAGGGACAAAAGCAGTGTCTTTAATATAGAGGGTCATTTATTTTTTTTTTATTTATTTTTTTAGACTTTCTTTTTTTTTATTTTTTTGAATTTTTTTTCCAATATATGAAATTTATTGTCAAATTGGTTTCCATACAACACCCAGTGCTCATCCCAAAAGGTGCCCTCCTCAATACCCATCACCCACCCTCCCTTCCCTCCCACCCCCCCATCAACCCTCAGTTTGTTCTCAGTTTTTAAGAGTCTCTTATGCTTTGGCTCTCTCCCACTCTAACCTCTTTTTTTTTTTTCTTCCCCTCCCCCATGGGTTTCTGTTAAGTTTCTCAGGATCCAAGCATGAGCTTCAAGTGTAAAGTTAAGAGAGGTGACCTAGACATCATTTTTTCTTCAGGAATGACTTATTCCTACAAAAGGAATATATGGCAGTCCTTAACAAATTACAGAAGAGTGTATGTGCACAAAAGAGACATGGGCTTGTGTCTACAATCATCTTTTTGTACATGTGTTTGAAAGGTGTTTGCAAGAGTGAGTAAAGTAGGTTGAATTTACATTTCTTGAGCTCCTCCGCACTCCCTGATGCTAAACAAGATGCTGCAGGAATGGAAAATAGAACTTTCTTTCCTTAACTCTATTATGCCATTGGGAACTATAAAAAATGGTCAGCTTCAACTCCCCACATGTATTAAAAGAGATATGGGGCGCCTGGGTGGCTCAGTCGGTTGAGCATCCAACTTTGGCTCAGGTCATGTTCTCGCGGTTCATGGGTTCGAGCCCCGCTTCGGGCTCTGTGCTGACAGCTCAGAGCTCAGAGCCTGGAGCCTGCTTCCGATTCTGTGTCTCCCTCTCTCTCTGCCCCTCCCCCACTCACATTCTGTCTTTCTCAAAAATAAATAAAAACATTGAAAAAAAGAGATACACCATTCGAAGCTGGGGTAGTGATCCATTTTTCCCCTTGTGTTTTGTTGTGATCTGATTAGATTCCATCTCAGACATGATCTGTTTGTGTGCTTGCAGGAGACCCCCATCAACAAGAGATGGTTCCAAGTAAGAAGAGTGCTGTTCTCGTGGATGGGGTTGTACTGAACGGCCCCACAACAGACGCAAAAGCAGGAGAAAAATTTGTGGAAGAGGCCTGTAGGCTAATCATGGAAGAGGTGGTTTTGAAGGCTACAGATGTCAGTGAGAAGGTAAAGATAAACGACACCTGTCAGAAATCTGAGGAATGGGAAAGATAGGTTCTTTCCCAATCTGGTGGTTCGATGTAAGGGAAAATGGGAAGCTCATGCTATTATTTCCTTCCTACCTTTGTTTCAAGGGGATCCCGGGAAACAAAGTGTGAGCCCCACCCCCTTCCCCCCAGCATCTACTTTCCTAGGAGGGTTGGCGCCTAACTTTGGCAGCCATCTTTTCTTGGGAGACTGGCTGAGACCTCAGACCTTGACCATGAGGGCATGAAACACAGGAATGAAGCTTCTGCGCTGTAACCGTGTTGATTATAAATAACCTGATGATCTGATTTATACATGCCCTAAAAAATACTCTGCTCTCCATTGTCATGGGCACATTCTTTTTGTTACTGGTAAAACACAAGTGGAATGGGGAAAAGGGTATGAAAAGTTTTAAAATTTATCTAAAGGTCCTTCTCAGGAGCTTGTCTGAGCTCAACTGGAAATCTTGGTTAAGTCTGACTTCTGACTGGTACCAATTACTGGGCCTAGGTTTCAAATTCAGGCTCCAATTCAGATTCAAATTGATACTTCAATTATTACTAATCACATCTACTCTTAGGAGTGTTTACTGTGTGCCAGGTGATGTTCTCAGGACTATTCCATATGAATTTGTGCATTTAATCCTTACAAAAACACTAAGAAGCAGGGGCTATATGTTAACTCTCTTTTAAGGATGAGGAAAAAAGTGAGGCACAGGAGGTCAAGTCCTCTGCCCAAGGTCATGTGTTAGTAGGCATTAGAGGTGGCACGAAAATCCACGCAGCCTGGCTTGAGTCTGTGCTTTGAACTTCTCCTCTGTGTGTCTCTTATAATTGCTCAATTATCCTTTATCACATTGATTATCTTTCCTATTGGAGTCGAATTATCAATGAATAGATGTATAGGAGGGATTCTTATTCCAATTCTATTAGTCAAAAATAAATATCGTTTAAAAAAGATTTTGAATGTGGAACGGGATTTATTCTGAATTTTTGATCATACGCATTTGGGAAAACTAATAGGAATAAAGGTGAAAGTGTCTCGTGAACTTAGAATAGCTACATTCCAGGCAAAATCACTGATGGTATTTCTTGCTTACATATTTATAATTGCATATTTTCTGGTCTTATCTGTACTTGTGAAATATTTTGGACCGGCTTCACTTTGGAGCGCACTGCTTTGCTGGTAAGCTTTTTTCCTTTTTAATTGGCCTCTATTCAGTCATTAAATATTAACTGAGTATTAGCTACGGGTAAGCCATTATATTTGGCCCTGGGGGATATAAAGACAAATAAGATAAAAGCTCAGCTTTGAACAGAATTTATAGTCTAATTGGAAGGGTGAGTTTTCACTGGACAAGAGAACAGGGGGTCCCAGTAAGAATGTGATAAATGTGTGTGATTGGGGCTGACTTCGGGGATTTCACAGAGGAGTGGGCAGTCTGAGCTTTGATGTGGGTTGTGAAGGTCAAGTAAGATTTTGAAGGGCAGAGAGAAGCCGACCCATGTGTGCTGAAGAAAGCGGGAAGGCAAAGAATGGAAAGAGCATTGCAAAAGGGAAATTTTGCCCAGAAAGAAGGGCGCATGTAGGGGACTAATGGGAGATAAGACAAGAAGGGGAGACTTAAGATCCTAAGTTATCAGTTAAGGAACCACAAGTTGATTGCAGTACAGTCACTGTGCAGTCTCTCCATGTGAAGTTGGGTTGAAAGCTATGTTGAAGTTGGGTTGAAAGCTATGTTGAATTTGGGAGAAGGAGGTGGAATTTTTATGTCGTGAATCTAGTCTACTTTCTCAGAGATCCAACAAGGCACCTTTGAAAGGTGACCTTCAGATACATCCCCACACTTTGTGAGTTGATTACTTCTAGTGTCTTCTCTTACAGACATTAAAAAAAAATTGAGTTATAGGGACGCCTGGGTGGCTCAGTCAGCTAAGCACCCGGCTCTCGACTTCAGCTTGGATCATGATCTCACAGTTTATGGGTTCGAGCCCTACACTGGGCTCTGTGCTGACAGTGTGGAGCCTGCTTGGGATTCTGTCTCCCTCTCTCTCTGCCCCTCCCCTGCTCGCTCTCTATCTCTGTCTCAAAATAAATAAAAGTTAAAAAAAAAACTTAAAAAATTAACTTACAATTTACTTTTAGTAACATTTGCTCCTTTCGGTGTGTGGTTATATGAGTTTGATAAGTCATGTAACTACACCGCAATCAAGATATAGAACAGTTCCATCACCCCCTCTACAATCAACCCTGGGACCATCTATAGTCAACCCTGCCCCTCGCCTTAGCCCCTGACAGCTGCTGACCTGTTTTCTGTGCCCGTATTTTTTTTTTCTTTTGCCTTTTCCAGAATGTCAGATAGGTGGGATTCTGTCACAAGAGGCTTTTTGAGGCTTGCAATTTTCCCCTCAGCAAAATGCATCTGAGATTTATTCATGTTGTTGTGTATACAGGGATGCCTCATTTCACTTTAGTGTCCTTTGCCAATATTATGTTTTCTACAAGTTGGGGGGTCTGTGGCAACCCTCCATCTACTAGGTCTATTGGTGCCATTTTCCAACAGCATTTGCTCACTTCGTGTCTCTGTGTTGCATTTTGGTAATTCTCACATTATTTCAAACTTTTTCATTATTACATCTGTTATATATTATAACAAATTCTAAAATATTGGAATATTTTTTATATTTCTTACGATCAGGGATCTCTGATGTTGCTGTTGTAGTTGTGTTGAGGCACCACAAACCACACCCATATGACAGTGAATTTAACTGTTTGTATTCTGACTGTTCTGCCCATTGGCAGTTAGTTCCCGGGTTTCTCCACCCTGTCCTTGGGCCTCCCTATTTGGAGACACAACAGTATTGAAATAAGACCACTGAATAACCCTGAAATGGCCTCTGGGTGTTCACATGAAAGGAACAGGTGCATGTCTCTCACTTTAAATCAAAAGCTAAGGGGCGCCTGGGTGGCTCAGTCGGTTAAGCATCCGACTTCAGCTCCGGTCATGATCTCACGGTTCGTGGGTTTGAGCCCCGTGTCAGGCTCTGTGCTGACAGCCCAGAGCCTGGAGCCTGCTTCAGATTCTGTGTCTCCCTCTTGCTCTCTGCCCCTTTCCCGCTTGTGCTCTGTCTCTCTGTGTCTCTCCAAAATAAATAAAAATGTTAAAAAAAAAATTTTTAAATCAAAAGCTAGGAATGATTCAGCTTAGTGAGGAAGGCATTTTGAAAGCCAAGATAGGCCAAAAGCTAGGCACTTTGCATCCGTTAGCCACATCGTGGCTCCAAAAGGAAAAGTTCTCGAAGAAAATTAAAAAGTGCTACTCCAGTGAACACATGAATGATGGGAAAGTAAAACAACCTTACTGCTGATATGGAGAAAGCATTAGTGGTCTGGGTAGAAGACCAAACCAGCCACAACGTTATCTCTTAAGCCAAAGGCTGATCCAGAGCAAGGCCCTAACTCTCCTCCGTTCTAGGAAGGCTGAGAGAGGTGAGGGAGCTGCAGAAGAAGAGTTTGAAGCTCGCAGAGAGTGGTTCGTGAGGTGTAAGGGAAGAAGCCGATTCTGTAACAAAAAAGTTCAGGGTGAAGCAGCCAGTGCTGACACAGAAACTACAGCAGGTTATCCAAAAGACCTACACTAAACACAGATTTTCAATGCAGACGAAACAGCCTTCTATCGGAAGATGCCACCTAGGACTTTTAAGCTGGAGAGGAGAGGCCAGGCCCGGCTTCAAAGCTTCAAAGGGCAGGCTGACTGTCTTGTTAGGGGCTAATACAGCTGGTGACTCGAAGCCAGTGCTCACTGACCATTCTGGAAATCCCAGGACCCTTAAGGACGTTGCTAAATCTCCCGTGCCTGTGCTCCGTAAATGGGACAACAAAGCCTGGATGACAGCACCTCTGTTTATAACATAGTTTACTCGATATTTTCAGCCCAAAGTTGAGACCTACTGCTCAGAAGAGAGATTCCTTTCAAAATATCACTGCTCATTCATAATGCACATAATGTCACCCAAGAACTCTGATAGAGATGTGCAAGATGAATGGTCCCATGCCTGCTAACATAACACCCATTCTGCAGTCCGTGGATCAAGGAGTGATTTCAACTTTCAGGTCATATTATTTAAGAAATATATTTTGCAAGGTTATAGCTACCACAGATAGTGATTCTTCTGATAGATATGGGCAAAATAATTTAAAAAAAAAAGAGCATTCTGGAAAGGATTTGCCATTCCAGATGCCATAAATAACATTTGTGAAACATGGGAAGAAGTCAAAATATCAACCTTAAGAGGAGTTTGAAAGAAGGTGATTCCAACCGTCATGGATGGCTTGGACGGTTTAAGTCTTTGGTGGGGTTAGTAACTGCAGATGTGGAAACAGCAAGAGAACCAGAATTAGAAGCGGAGCCCGAAGAGGGGACTGCATGGCTGCAATCTCATGAGACAACTTGCACGGATGAGGAGTTGCTTCTTATGAATGGGCAGAGAAAGTGGTTTCTTGAGATGAATCTACTGCTGGGGAAGATGCTGTGAAGGCTGTTAAAACGGCAACAAAGGATTTGGAATAAGACATTAGCTTCGTTGACAAAGACGTGGCAAGGGTCTGTGAGGATTGACCTTGATTCTGGAAAAGGTCCTACCGTGGGCAAGATGCTGAGAGCATCACATGCTACCGAGAAACCGTTCATGAAAGGAAGAGCCGGTTGATGCAGCAAACTTTATTGTTGTCTTATTTGAAGAAATTGCCACACAGCCGCCCCAACCTTGAGCAGCGACCGTCTCGATCAGACAGCAGCCATCAACGCTGAGGCAAGGCCCTGTGCCCCATGATGGTTTGCGTCTTTTAGCAATAAAGTAGTGTTGCTCCATAATCTCCTCAGGGGCTTCCTGGGTGAAATCTGAAACTGGCTCCTGGCAGAGGGCAGGGAGAGACCAAAGAAACGAACAGGCCGCTCCAGGTTGGTGGTGGCAGTTTTAATGAGCAAAGGGAACTTACATAGACTTGTCTTGGCGGCAGCAAGATGGGTGGATCCCTGAGCCTGCCTGCCTTATCTACAAAGTTTATATACATAGAGATAGATAGAGGCCTCAACTGGGTTCAGCCAAATACACTGTGCGACTGTTGTCAACACCACGTCATCTCAAGACTGTGTCCTCAGAGCCGAAAATGTGACTTGAACCCACATTCCAAGGACGGGGAGGGGGTGAGTAGCCTCCAAGTGCCCGGGTCCAGCTTGTGGGTCACCTGGGTGGTCACCTCTTCTCAATGACCTCCCCCAACAAGTGTTTTTTAATTACGGTGCGGACATTTTTTTGAGACATGATGCTATCGCACACTTAATAGGCTATATATAGAGGACAGTGTAAACATCCCTTTTATAGGCACTGGGAAACCAAAAGTGTGTTGGACTCACTTTATTCTGATAGTCACTTTATTGAGGTGGTCTGGAGCCAAACCTGCAGTGTCTCTGAGATACGCTTGTATCAATAGTCATTCCTTTTGATGGTCTCACTTTTGATTGAACTCTGCCTATTATGGTTCTCACATCAGACTTTAATTTCATACCTCTTGTACAACTTAGCATTTCCTCCTTCTTTCCCCAACCTCCCACCTCCCAGTCTCCTGACTTCCTGGCTACTCCCTTGTCTCTCTCCTCCTCTCCACAGCCTAACTTTTTAAAGAGTGTCTACACTCCCTCCCTCCCTCTCTTTCCTCACCTCCCACACCCTCACTCCATGGCAATCTGGCCTTCACTCCCACCTCTCTAAGCCAAACTGGTATTGCCAAGAACACCTCCTTGTTGATAAATCCCATGAGCACTTCTCAATCTTTATCAAATTCGGCCTCGCAGTAGGATTCGATAGTGATGACCATCTTCTCCTCACAACGTTCTTTTTTTCTTTGTTTTAGCAGCACTAAACTCTTCTCAGATTGTCCCTGCTTCTCTGGTTTGTCTTCCACCTCACAAGTGAGCTTCTCTCCCTTTGCCTGTATCTTAAGTGTTGTTGGTGCCCAGGTGAGATCCCGTGCCTTTCTTCTTAGCGGTAGGTTCTCTCTGAGCCATGTTATCCATATTGTATTTTCATAGTATATGCCCAGAACTGCGTTTCTTGTCTTTCACAAGAGCTTCAGGTCAACTGCTGCACTCCCTTTGGAGGTCCTGAGAGGCCTCAGACTAAATACGCTCGAACCTCATCATCCCCACCCCACATCCCACGAGATTCTCCACCCGCCTCCCCCACCCCACCATCACCACCTTCAACCCATGCACGCAAGCTACAGACCTGAGGGTTGTCCTTGGCCCATTCTTCTCCCTCATCCTTACTGTGTAATTGACTTCTGCGTTCTATTGCTTCTGCATTTTAAATATCTGTGGAAATACTTCATTCCACTGGCATCCACCTCATCCAGAATACCACCTTCTCTTGCCTGGTTTAATACAGTAACCCCTCATTTCCAATTTCACATGGAATCGTCACATAGCAACTAAAGCTATTGTCCAAAACACAAATATGTTCATAGCATTCCCCTGTCCCAAACATTTCAGCGTCTGCCTTCGAGCCAAGTTCAAACCCTGTGACATGCCAGAGGAAATCTGTCATGATCAGAGTCTTGTTTATCCCATTCAGTCATTCATTAATCCTTTTGTTCATCACATCTTTATGGAGCACTTCTTACGTGGTGGGCACTGTGTTAGCTACTTGGGAGCAGCGAGCACAGATGGACATCTCTGCTCTTGTGGACATTATGTGGGACATAATAAATGAATTACATGGTAGGTTGAAAGGTGGCAAGTGGTATGGAAAAAGGAAGAGCAGAAAAAGTTGGGGGGGGGGCTGACAGAGATGGGACAGGGTGCAGCTCGTGATGTTAAATAAGGGAATTGGGATTGCTATCATTGAGAAAGTGACTTTGAGCAAAGCTCTGAAAGAACAGAGGAGGTTAGCCGTGAGGACATTTGAGACATGAGCATCCAGGCAGAGGGCACAGCCAGTGGGAAGACTCCAAGGTGGGGGTGTTCTTGGTCTTATTTAAGGAAGAGCACGTTAGCAGGGCAGAGCCAACCAGGAGGGAAGCAGATCATACAGGATCATTTTAAGTCATTGTGAGGACTTTGGCTTTACCTTGAAGGAAGTGAACCCCTGAGATATGTCAGCAGAGGAACGACCATAGCTTCGATTCAAGAGGATCATTCTGGATTCTGGCTGCTAGGCTGATGGACTGTATGGGACAAGGATAGGGGTACAAGCAGAGAGACTAGCTAGGAAGTTATCGTGGCGTGCCAGCTTCCCTTCTTGGCCTCTCCTTCCTCAAACTCCATGCTCTAGCCACACCAAACTAACTTCACTCTTGAGATGTGCCCCTTATCTTTTAGCCTTTATGACTTCCGTTACTTCCACCTAGAGTGCCCCTTGCCTCACCCCACTGCCTAATCTTTGCTTGGTTATATATCGGTTCCCCCAGGAAGTCTTTGACCTTCCAAATCCAAGACGGGGCCCCTCATTTGTTCCAATGACATCTGGGCCACTCTCACAGCCTTTTCACGCTGAACTGTGGTGGAACATTTAAATCTCGGTCTCTCCCACCTGTCTGGGAGCTGCAGGAGGGTAGGGTCCATGATGGTAACGTCCTGTTCGTACCTGGCTCCGGTGGGTGCTCAGTTAACTGCCATTGCTGAATGTCTAGGTTTGCGAGTGGCGGCCTCCTGAACAGCTGAAGCAGCTTCTGGATTTGGACATGAGAAACACAGGAGAGCCACACCACAGGCTGTTGGAGCTCTGCCGGGATGTTATCCGCTACAGCGTCAAAACTAGTAAGACCTTTCGTTTGCTTCCTTCGTCCGTACCCCTGATAAGTTCTTATATTTTCTTAAGCACGTATTTACCTCACAGTAAAGCTGAGGATGACAGTGTTTATGAGATAAGAAAGCTAGATCAAAAAAGAGTGGTTCTGATATGTTTGCGATGGGCCATTTAATCCCTAAGACAGATTTTTTTTTTTTTTGTAAGGCCAAAGATAAATCGATGGAAAAACCGTTGGTGTTAGTGATCATATAGAAATATCATCTGTTCCTTGGCCATCCCATCCCCCGTTTATAATCATTGCTTATGTTGGTCCAAACTGCCAAAGGTCACTTTGATATTAGAATTTGTGAAGGGGTTTTAAATCCGAAAGGCCCAGAATATGCAAAAAGAAAAAAAAAAAATGCTAAGGAGGGTGTCCTTGCTATAAACAGGAATAGACGTGGAAGATACTGATGGACTCTTGGCAGTTGGTACTTGCCCAATTATTTCATCAAATCTAGCACAAATCTAGCAGGATCAAAACATGAAAACCCTTACGATGGTGTAAAAAAAAAAAAAAAAAAAAAAAAACGAACACATGGTAAGTTTCTGCCGTGATAGCTTCACAAGAAGACTTAACAACTATGATCTTTTGTAAATGCAGTAGCATGGTATTCGCCTTGGGCAGAAGTGCTATTCTAACTGTTAATACCCCATACACCCAGTGAGCAAGTTCCAAAGGTAAGAAAGTAACTTTCCCAAATATGCATTTCTCCATGGGCTGTAAAGGTAATCTAGTGCTTAAGACCATACAGGCATTATGCTTGGTGAATTCTGACACTGAACTAAATTTAGTGGAAAGAACATAATAAAATCCTGGCTAAAAATAATTGCTTTATATTCCCTTGGGAAAGTCTAGTGTATGTATCAAAAACCCAGTTAGCATTTCAAAAGAAGAGATACATATCTTATTATTATAGTGCATGTCAGAAGTGGAGAATGACATTTAATGCAGTAGATTTTTCAGTTTACTGGATATTTTCCATAATGTTACCATGGAAATCAATCATAAATTAACGCGGAACTAAAAAAAAAATCTTATTAAAATTACTTGTAGCAATGTCTGGTTTCCTCTGCCAGAGTAGAGGAAGTTTTCCACATATTATTTTTAAAAAACCATTTTCTTGGACTTTTGTTTTTTATCGAACCCCCAGTTTAAAGAGGGGAAAAAAAAAAAGAAAACCTAAAACCAAACGCCGAGCGTTGTAATGAGAAGCCACTAACTAAAAAGGTTCCCAAATACTCAAATTTAGAAATAGACCTCCTGCCTCTTTGTTCTTTGTCATGCTGGGCTTCCTATGATTGAGAATGTCAAGTCAGTTAGCCTGGTGTGTGGTGTGAATATTCACACTGTGTAAAGCCAAGAACCTTTATGAGACCTTTTATAGGAGGGGGAAAAAAATAGAAAGTTGGAACTGGAGTTGAGTCTTAAAGGCTACTGCCTTTGAAGTAAGTTGAATTAGAAAGTTTATGTAAGCCGCATGATGACTCACATCTTAGTCCATCTACATAAGCCAGTTGCACTACGAAAAACGGTCTAATCTGAAAAATGAAAAGTCACTCCCCACCGGTAGCCCAGCGTGAACCCTGTTGGCGAGTGAAATGCGTTTAAAGATAGGGAAGTTAATATCAACATTTTCAGAAGACAAAGGCAGCAGGCTTTGATACCTGGACAAAGAGTTCAAATAATCCAGTTCTCCAGGGTTCTGGTTTGGATCTGGGTTGTTAGACAAAAGGGAGCAGATAAACCAGAGGTCTCGAGGTAGTGCCCAAGTTTTGCTTAGAAACATATTATTGTTCGGTAGAAATGGTTATGAGGTGGGTCTTCAACATGTGTCTCCCTTGTACACAATTAGAATTTGAATTCTTTTTAAAGCTGTTGCATAATTTACATTCAGTAAAGTAGACAGATCTGAAGTGCTTAGCTTCATGTATTTGTACCTATCTGTGCATGAGTAACCACCACCCAGAGCAAGATAGAGACCATTTCTGGCACTCTGGGGGCTCCCTCAAGGCCCTTCCTAGACAGTATAACCTTCGCAAAGGTACCCAGAATTCTAACCTCAGTCTCCGTAGATCTGCTTTGTCTGATATTGAATGACATCTAAGTGGAATCATGCAGTATATATTCTTTTGTATCTGGCTGCTTTTCCTGTCTGAAAGATTCATTTATGTTACTGCTGTATAGATAGTATTGGTCTTTTTTATCGCTGTGTAGATGAACACTCTGTTTAAATTTACAGACCATCCCAGATTTTTCAACCAGTTGTATGCTGGACTTGATTACTACTCCTTGGTGGCCCGATTTATGACAGAAGCCTTAAACCCAAGTGTGTAAGTGCCATTTTACTGAACTCTTACACAGAGCATGCATTAGAGATGTTTTTTAAGTAGGTGAAGTTTTATTTTGTGAATTTCTATTTAATGGTTTCATTTGTACAGTGTCATCATAAATAATGGAATGATACTTAGCAGTATTTTAAAGAGCCGTTTGATTTGATAGTGGGACTGTGAGATGGTTAATGCAGGCATGGTTATCTCCACCTACCAAATGAGAAAATTGATAAAGCAACTTGTCATTCATTCCTGCATGAAAAGTCATGTCTCTGCCAAGTGCTGGAGGGATACGTTGAATAAAAACAAACCTTGACTTTGCCTTCACGAAGCAAAAAGTCTAGTGAGATAGAGATGCTCCATGCAAATTGATCAAAATTATCCACACAAATTGATCTAAACCTTTAATTCACATATGAAGAAGACGTGCATGATGCTATAAATATAAGTGGACAATTTTGTTAGTTGGGAGCTCAGGAAAGTCTTTGAGGAAATGACGACGAAGAGTTGAAGAATGAGTATAAGTTAACTAGGTGAAAAGAGGAAGGATGAATTTCAAACAGAGGAGCAGCATGTACAAAGGCCCTGTGGCAAGAGACAGCGTGATGTACCTTATAAACTGAAAGATCTTTGCAGGTGTGGCTGAATAAGCTATGGGGAGTGTGATGGAGGATGTGATTGGAGAAATGGATAGAAACCAGATATGCAGGACCCAGTGGGCCATGTTTATGAGTTATCCTAAGTACAAAGGAAAGGCTGTAAAGGTTTCTAGATCATGAGGGACCATTTGCTTATTGAAAAGATCACTGGAAATATGGAGAGTGGATTGAGGGGACCAATCGGGAGGGAATTATCTTAGGCGAGAGAGGACAGTAGCTTGGACTTAGACAGAAGTGATAAGAATAGAGAGAAAAACATGTGTTTAGAAGATAAAACAGAAAGGCCTGGGTAATATATCAGAACTTGGGAATGAGGACAAGAAGGAGGTTTATAAAATGTTGCCTGGGTTTCTGGCTTTTGTAGCTGGGTTGACTGTCATTTTATTCATTGACACAAGAAGCATTAGAAGAGGGGACTGGTTTTCAAAGATATGGTAAAAAAAAAGGCAAGAGCAAGAATTTAATTTTCAGTTGTGAGCAATTGAGTTTACAGTGACTTTGAGATATCCAAGAGTATGTATCAACCAAGCTGATATCTCTATGAAAGGGATCAGTTTAGAAGTTGTGGTGAATGATGATAATTGAAATGGTAGGCGTGGATGGGATTCCTGAAGTCAGTAAAGCTCAACTCTTTCTGTTCATTAGAATCAACCTGGGACATTTCCAAAAAATGTATTGAGGCCCAGGTCCCAACCCAGACCAATTAAATCTGAATTTCTGTGGCTATGTCCCAATCACCGGTATATTTTCAAAGCCAAACAAATGATTTTGATGAGCAGGATGAAAACACTTTGAATAAAAACAAATCAGGAGATGGAGAAGCAGTGTCTGCAGGGCAGAGTATAGAGTGAGGATAGAACACAGGACTGAGCCTTGAGGACATCTAATATTTTACCATCAGGAGGAGGAAGGCTAGCCTACCATGGAGAGAGAGAGAGAGAGAGAGAGAGAGAGGGGAAGGAGAAAATCAAACAGGAAGGCATGGAAGCCATGGAGGAGAGTGTGTCTAGAATCATATGCTGTTGAGTATTGACTGAAGACAGAGATTCAAAATTGTCCCCAGAACTGGCAGCATGGATGTCATTGGTGACTTCAGTTAGAGAAGGTTTTGTGGCGTAATGCGAGATGATACCAGCTCACAGGGAGTAGAACAGTTAAGTAAGTGGTAGATAGGCCAGAAGAGAGAGTTAAATTACCCAACTCTGTGAACCTTTCCTTGTGGATCTTGGGTTTTCTACCTTCCTTCCTGGGTTCTTTCAGTTGAAACACTGAGAGGTTTACAAAACGTTCAATCGCTGCTAAGCTGAACAATCCCCTCGAAATGTGAGGTCCTGAGAGCATCCCATGATGTCTTCTTCTCCTCTTCCATGCCTGTTCTCAGGTTCAAAGTTTGGCTGGCTTTCAAAGGCAGCCTTAAAATTAATTTTTTTAAAAAAGTGGATGATTATCTCACCATTTTTCAGGTACACATAAACGTATATACTTTTCCCCACACTTTTGCTATGTGTAAACTGGTTGCCTAGCATAGTTGAAAATAGAACTTGGATTGTTTGCAAGATGACATGATGTCTGGAGAGTGCTTGGCACATAGGGAGGTGATACATTGTGGTGTTCTGTTTTGTTGTTTCGTTTCATTTCGTGTTTTTGTTTTGCCCTGTTTCCAACATTTTCCCTTCCAGATGTTAAAATATTTGCATTAAACCCTGTGACTGTAAGTCTAAGTGTGTCTGTTTAACGTACATATTTAGAGTACCCATTTATTCAGATACACTTTAATGTACTGGCCCGATTGTCAGAGAAGGAGAATATAGACAGTTAGTCTCCGTCAGGTTATCTGGAGAAAGAAATGACTCAAACATCACAAAACAAGACATGGTAACCTTCCCAGGTTGGTTCTCGGGGAAACTGCTCTAGATGGAATTGAGCGAGCAGGATGTGTATTAAGGAATGCCTTTGGGATCAACATGGGTGAGGGGAGGGGAAGGCAGCAGGAGTGGAGGGAGACAGGAGTCCAGCTGTCATGCAGGCTCAGTGACAACCTTGGCCGACTCCATGGAGATCTCTGGAGCTACAATGGCCCTTTAGAGTGGTCTGGGGTTGGGTCCACGTGACCGTTACACCTCCAGCTAGCCCAGTCATAAGAGGAAAGGTTGTGACCTTGGGAAAGGTGGCTCCCTGAAGCTGACGCAGTTCCCAAGGGGCTAACTTAGTTTCTCTGGCAATAGCAGCTCAGCCCAGAGCAACAAACCCTCCAGTGACAGGGGATTTGGGTAGTGCTTTGCAATAAAATCACCACCTAATAAGAGATGCCCCGCAGAGTACTTCCCATCTGCACAAACACAGGAATGTAAGAGAGGAAACCCTAGCTCAAGATTCGTAGTTTCCATGTAGAATATCTAGAGCTGACTGTTAGGGTACTCATGGTTGTAATCTAGTAACACCTGGTTACCATGACAATGGTTTTTCTTTAACCGGCATCCAAAGCAGCATCCAGAGAATAAAGTGGCCACTGCTCATAGCTAATGTAAAAACTCTAGATGCACTGCCTTTATCTCTCCCTTCCCGTAAATTAAGACTTCTGAAGTAGCTTGCATATCCCTAAGGCCACCAGCTATTGGCATTTATCAAATCATGACCAGCGCTATCACTGACTGCACATGTCTCTATTTCCAATGGGATAAATGGCCCAAGACTCTACAGAGGCTCCACCCACAGGTCCATAGCCACTTGGTTTAATAAAACTCTGCGTGCATTTCTCGGGACACCAAAGGGATGGTTTGACTCTAGTCATAGAAGTGAAGTGTTTTTTATATCTATCTAGTTATACGTATGAGGTGTCCCCAGTGTTTCTGTTAGTGGAAGAAGCGGTTCTGAAGAAAATGATTGAATTTATTGGCTGGAAAGAAGGGGATGGAATATTTAACCCAGGTAAGTACAGCTAGTTATTGCCATCTCCTTTCCATTGCAAACATGTAAACATTTATTTATGTATTACGTGAGGAACAACTCCTTGAAGATTTACATATTCCAAAAGGTTGGATATTAATAATGCTATTTGTTGAGAATCTAGCGTGTTCCTCTTCCCGGAGTGACAACATTTTGCATAAATGCTAAATAACTGACGTAAATTTTAAACAAATAAGATATCTACCATTTAGGATTTATATCTAACAAATGAATTTATCTGCTCCTGGGAATTTGGAAGGGCTAGAAGTTTTTCAGTCAATTTTACTTGAGAAGATTTCTGAATCACATTTTGTTTATCCTACGGTCCTTTATTGGGACCGTAGATGAGCATGTATTATCATTTTATTAATCAGGTGACAGAATATTATTAACTATGAAGACTTGGGTACTGGCCCTCGTCCTTCGATTGAAACTCTTAGTTTGGAAAAACTCTGGCATGAGAGAATAGAGCCAAACGCCAGTCTTTGCTGAGGTTGGAAATTGCTGGAACTGGAGGTTAGGAAGTGTGTAGGAGTGATGTGTGGGACGCGGCACTCAGAAGACTCTTCCGGAGATTTGTCATTAGACTAGAACAGCTACGGCCATTCATGTCTTGCACGGTGGTTGGCACTTAGGGAGCTATACTTTCATGCTATAAATATGCCATTTCAATTTTGTTTTTGCAGGTGGTTCAGTGTCCAATATGTATGCAATGAATTTAGCTAGATACAAATACTGTCCCGATATTAAGGAAAAGGGGCTGTCTGGGTTGCCAAGATTAATCCTTTTCACGTCGGCAGAGGTAAAAAAATTATTTTTGATATCAGTTACAGATTTTCTGAGAATGCATTATTTAAGAGGGTTTGGTGTGTTTGGGGCGTCTGATATGCTTTTATCCTATCCATGTGTGACTAATATGCCTAAGTCTAACATCATATTTTCTTCCAAAGGAAATTCTGACGGGTTGGATATCGTAACCCCTGGCCACTCAGTTTTGTACATCACCTTGATTTAAAATTTACAGTCTATCACATTTTTCTTTGAGAAAGGAGAACATTCAATTTGAAAGCGCTATCTCTTTCTGTGAATCTCTCCTTCGAGTGTCTTATTTATTAGAACTTATCAGCTATGTCAGAAGACTCGCGTCTCCTTGTAAAACTGATGGCTTTGAATGGCTAACACAAAGGCTTTTCAAGAGGATAGGGAGGTGTTCAGAAACAGTGACCATCATACACACACACACACACACACACACACACGCTTTCGTGTTGCCACAATGCCCTATCTCCTTTTACTCTGCACCAAAGTAGGAGGTCCGATTTTAAGTAAGTGCTTTGGCTTTGAGCTAAGCTGCCTGGATTCAATTCCTGTCTCCACTACTAACTATCCGAGTGACCTTGGTAAGTCGATTAACTCCTCCATGCCTCAGTCTCCTAATTGTTAAAATAAGCATCAGTTAGCTGTTGTATGTACCGAATTATCCCAAAGTCCAGTGGTGTAGAACTATAGCTATCTCTCAGTGCTTATGAGCCTTGAGATAGGCCAGTTCTGCAGCTCTTGGCTGAGCTCTCTTATCTGTCTGCGGGCTGGCTGCCCAATGGCTGATCCAGGAGTGGGCTTGACAGGGGCAACTCCAGTGAGTTCTCTCTGCTCCACGTGTCTCATCCTCCAGCAGGCTAGTCCAGGTGTGTTGTCACGACCGGGGTGCAGGTGAAAACAGCCTGGAAACCCACCAGGCCTCTTGAGTCTAGGCTCAGAACTGGCACATTTTCGTTGGTCTAACTATGTGACGGGAAGGAACCCAGATCCAAGAAGTGGAAAAACAGACTCTGTCTCTTAAGGGGCCTCGATGCAAGGTCATCTGGCAAAGGGCATGAGTACAGGGAGAGGCGAACAATTCGGGGCCATCGTAGCAAGCCAGCAGGCACAGGAGCTCAGCAGTCACAGATGAGTGGGGTGTGCCAGGGATCGAATGAGTTAATGCATGTGAAGTAGGATCCGGCACATCACAGATACACAGAGGTGCTAGATTTATTAGTAGGAGGAGAATCACCTAGCTACAGTAATGTGGGTAGAATACCTAGCTACAGTAATGTGGCAAAGCTGAAGTACCATGTTATCTGAAAGGGATTCTTATTTTCCTTTTCTCTTTTTGTGCGATTCCAGTGGGTGCCTCTGTCCGTCCCACCACTGCCTCTTCCCCGCATCCCTGGCCGGAAGAGTTTAGCTTCTGTTCCTTCTGTGATAATCCAAGGTCTCTTGTCAACCACACGAGGCGGGCAAAATCTATGAGTTCTCTGTTATTTCCGGCCGGGCTTTCCCGTATCTGTTATTTTCTTTTGAGAGCATGAGTTATTAGGGTAGGAGAACCCCCATGTTTTCCTCCGTGTCTGTCTAACCTTTGTTCTGATTGGTTCAGTGCAAAGTGGGCAGCAAGTGTGGGAAGTGTCTGGAAGGAATCATCTAATCTGAGATTCTTAACTCAGCCACCTGAGGCCCTTCTTCCCAAAACCTTCTTGCGGTGAAGCCAGTGAAGAATGTTTGGGAATATAGTCATCTGGGGAAAATACTTGGTTCTTTGGGATTATTATGGAGTAGAGTTCCCCTTCTCTTCCTATGAGAGTCTCACGCTTGTGATTTCATCCAAACCTCATCCCATCACAGTGGGGGGTTAGGGATTAAACACATGAATTTTGAGGGGACACAAACACTCAGCTCACAACAACGTGAATTCTAAAGGAAAACTCCATAGCTTTGAACACACCATAGCTCCAAATGTATTATTTTCATTCCATCCATCCAGACCCTACCTTGCGGCTCATTCCCTTCCCTGTTTCTGCCAGAGAGCCTGAAGTCATAGTATTGCATTATTTTAATTCATGTTTTGGTGATCACCTTCAAAGCAATCCATTAGTTAAAAAAAAAAACCAAGAATTAAAGAAGGCTGTGTTTCCTCAATGGTCTTAAACCCTGTGTTATAGTCTTTTTGCTATATCTCTCTTGCTTACTTTTAGGTGTTGGCCCTTGGCCCGGTGATTATTTGATTATTTGTGAGTATAAGCAATATTAGGTGGTCTTCTTTTTCCAGTTTTTACGAGGCCTTCGGGGTGACCACTCCATCTCTGTCTTGCACCATCGGATGTAGATTATAGGCACGCTCCACTGAAGGTGTTTTTGCATACTGGAGCTTTTGACCGCAATCCGATTGTTGATGTGGACCTAGAACATCATAACAGAGACACCTGCACTGTCAGTGTATCCACAGCCGCCTCTGCAGGCTGAACAGGAACCAAAGAGAGGGGACACTTGGAGAAAAGTAACAAAAGTCACAAATCTATGGCTTGATTAGCAGTGAGATATGAATTCCCCTGAAGTTACAGAAATCATAGGTTTGGAATTCAAGTCATCGTGGGAATCAGCATCAAGCAGCGATCGTTGTCTGCTACTAAAAAGTGAGGGGAGGAAAGAAACTCTCCCCTCCCAGCCCAGCCAGCCGTTGGCCTAGCTCCTCTCTGGCAGGATGGAGACTGGGGTGGGGTGAGAGAGGCCAGGTGCACTTCTCAGGGTCGTGCCTCCTCACCACCTCATTCACTGCCCTCTCCGTGGCCCTTCTCTCTAGGCAAGTGTGACCTGAGTTTGAATGTTATTTCAGGTGTTCTCCACAGGCGAGCAGGTGCTTCCTACGATGTCAGGCTGGGTTCCGACCCTGCTTTAGGAATTGAGCCAGCTGTGTGCTCTTGGAGAAGTCCTTGTACAACATCCCTCTCCCTCATTCCCCAACACATGACCTGCACAGACCCCACCGCCTGGAGCTCATTTGAGCATCGGATTCGTCAGCACCAGGAGGGAGTCCAATTGTCCAGAACACCATCTATGGGAGGGGAAAGCGGTGCTTCACCGAGAAGCCCAAGGTCACAGAAAAACCCCTTTCTGGAATCAGAAAGGAAAACGTCAGTGCAATCCTGTCTTTCATGTAGACACTTGCTGTTTTATCTTGATAGAAATAAAAGCCCACTGAGATTTTGGTGTCTTCTGTAGGACGAATGAAACCTGAGGGCAGATTGGGTCTTAGAATGGCTGACTGACTTCTTTTGCCGGAGACGGGAGCAGCCACCATTTGTTTCTAAATGCAGCCGTTACTTCCGAACTCCAACCTTCTAGGTTTTTCCTTTCCTTGAAACTACTAAGCACGTCTAAAGCATTGCCTTCCTTTTTTTTCCCCCCTTCCAGGGCTCTTTGCTTCCTCTGATGCTTTCAGATGTTTAGACTTCAGTTTCGCAGACATTTTTTTTCAATCTGTCCCTATCCATCTGAGAATGACATTGGACTATACTTTGCCCTGAAGCACCTAAAGATAGCTCCACTGAAGCTATTCTCGCTCTGATTACCGGTTTTTTACTCAGCAGATCCATTACTTTGGGACATTTTGCTATTTCTTAGGCCAAAGCAATGGGATTTTCCTTATTGGCAGATGTCCGTGGGCTAGGCTACACTTTATTATTACGAGATCAATAATTGTTTGGTTGCCAGAGCCCAAGTCTCTGGTGAGAAATAATTCACCTTGGCTGTGTGTCACCTTAGCTGTGGTGGGCTGATGTAGCAAGTAGAGAATTAATTACGTTTTCATATACATTATTACTCCTCAATATGCATATGTTCTTGTAACAATTTGAAATGAATGCATCCTACAGGCACTTGGCTGTGTCCTATTTGATACTTGGAAATTAATTATTTAGGCTGGTTTCATTTTTCCTGATGGTGTTACTTCTGCATTTATTTTTACAGAGTTAAAAAAAAAGAGCTTCCAATAAAACTCTCTTGACAAAGGAAGAAAAAAATTACCACATTTGAGGGAATATATCAAGTTAAGTGTGAAGGCATGACTACTCTTTTAATGTATTCATACCTACAAATTAAATTACTAAGGGTTTTTGGTACAATAATGTCCTTTCGCACCTTCATTTTTTCTGGCATGAAACAGAATTAATTGACCACCTGTCCACACTAATGTATAAAGAGTGACATCTCCAATGTTTGAATGCTAATTATTTTATAGGCTTTATGTAGTAGGAAAAAAAGTCCCAGCAATCTAAAGCAAATACTACCATTTCCAGTAGGAAATAGGTCAGACCTAATTTTAGAGCCACATTTGAGCCTCATTCACACCAGGGCTGCAGAAAGTAGTGTGTCCATAAATTACTATTACTTTCGTTATTGTGGTTTTAGCCGCGTTCCTGATTGCCTAATTTTGATCTTACGTTTGGTACTGAGCCAGATTCGTCAAGGGTCTGATCTGCAGTTTATAAGCCATTGTTTGCTTTTGAGAACAATTAAATTCTGCTGTGGTTTGTGATTGTAGTTATGGAAGCAGAGTCTTGCTCCCTCCTTGGAGGGTTTTGAGTCAGCAGTGGACTAGATTCTGTTTCCATTAATGTTGAGTCTTATTATAGCGTCAAGAGAAACTTCTCTCGATGTTATGGAAAAACAACAGCCTCCAGTGACCAAGTTTGTTCCATATGTCAGGTTCTGTGTTAAGCCCTTTACGTGTATTTATTTCTATGAAAAACAAATGAATTCGCATTGACACACCCACTTTAAATTAGCAAACTGAGGCTTGGAGAGTGTACATTATTTTCTCAAGATTCCATAGCTGTAATTGGAATTAAATCCTAGTTTCTCTGATCCCAACCAAAGTCGATGTTTTCAACCACTGTATTAAGGAGCTCATTTAAGTGACTACTTTCTTTTTTCTTTTATGGAATCATGTTCCAAGGATTGGGCTCAGCCATATGACTTGAGATAATAGGCAATAGTTTTTTCATGCTGTGTGTTCATGTTTTCCTTTTTCTCCCTTGTCCCTTTTAATTTAGTGTCATTACTCTATGAAGAAAGCAGCCTCCTTTCTTGGGATTGGTACAGAGAATGTTTGCTTTGTGGAAACAGATGGAAGGTAATGGGGACAGGATCCGGAAGCCTGGTGGGCGGAGGGGGAATTCATACTTTTTAAAAAAGCAGTACCGATGTCTGTTCACTACTAAACATAACTGAACGTCTCAAATCTGTGTCTCTTAGAGGTAAAATGATACCTGAGGAACTGGAGAAGCAAATCTGGCAAGCCAGAAAAGAGGTGAGAGGGGAGAAAAAGAGGGAAGGAGAACGTAGGCATGTGTCTGGATACAAAGGAGAGAATTGCAGCAGCCAGACCCGTTTCTGTGTGTGGGAGAGAGAAGAGAGCTGGTTCTGGTTAGCACTAAAATAGGGAAACTCATTTACAGATGTTCTATTTCCAGGTGCTTGGCTGTCCATGTTCTGTGCAGTTTCTCAGATGTTCTCATTCCCAGGTGGCTGGAGCCTACTAAAACACTGACATCACCATATTCTGGATTCTTGCCTCGAATTAGCCTTCAAAGAAGAGCCCAGCCTCTCCAGCAGGACCCCTGTAGCCACTCTCCTACCTAACTACTGCCTGAGAATTCTATAGGCCAGACCAGGTGTCTCTGGGTTGCAGTCAGAATGATTTTGATTTCTTGAGCAATCTGCCCTCCCAGGTTGCTTCCACGCAAAGCCCATGGCATACCCATCACCTTATTTTGGGTATGGGCCTAGTATTTCAGCTCTGGCAGAATGTCCTCCCTTCCTTAGCTGCCAGAATATATTAAAGCTGACATACCCATTGCTGGGAAGGCAAGGCCTGGCCCCCTCACCTGCCATATTCCAGCTAAGGCTGGCCCTGACACCTGCTTTTTGGGGGCGTGGTTGTCTTGGTGGCCGCCATCTTGCTTCTTGGACCCAAAGCCTGCTGGGTTAGGTGCACCTGCTTCATTGCTTCCCTCCCATCCCACCACATCTCTCGCCGCTCTTGGAGCTTCAGACTATTCCCCTGTGTTTCCAGTACATAGTGATGGCATCAAGTTTGCAACTGTTGTAGCTGCTGAAAACCAGAAAGGCCAGCCTTGAGCTAGGATAGAAGGATCTCCTTATACGAGTTCACACTCTAAGAAGGATAGGCTCTTTATTTTACTTTTTTTTTTTGGTACAAATCTTTATTTGTACTTTTTATTTTAATACTTTTCTGTTATTTTACTCTTCACATTTTTAATTTTTCCTAAAAACCACCTTATCACCAGAACATGCTTGCTCATTGCATTTGGGTTGAAATTCTGTACTTAAAAATTCTGCCTTTACTACAGGTGTACTGGCTTTAGTTGTGTGTCCTTAGATCTATATTTATCTTTTTTTTTAACATTTTGATGACAAGTGGGCTTGATAGCTGTCTGGTGAGACAGATTATCAGATTTCATTCACTCTCAGGTAAAATTCTATATGACAACCTGCTTGTTCTGCTGTGAACCACAGATATTGTGTTCTAATTTTATCCTTTTTCCCCCTAGTTTTATCTTTTTCTACATACTCCTATCAAAGAGAACTTTGTTTATGTCGTTAATGCTTTTCTGGGGGCGGGGGGGCGCGGAAAATCGATTGTGCTTTCCGTATGGTTCATAGAATTCCTTCCTTCCTCCTTCCCCACTCTCTTTTCACTCTTTCTTTCTTTCTTGAATTTTAAACTTTTTATTATGGAAAATTTCAAATATATAAAACCTAATATAATGAGCCTCTCTATACCCATCATGCAACTTTGAAATTGTTAGCTTCTGCTCTGTTCTGTCTACACCCCACCCCCTTCCACTACCACTAGATTAGTTTGAAGCCAGTCTCACACATCGTATCATTTGATCTATAAATAGTTCAGTATATCTGTAAAAGGTATATACTCTCTCTTTATTAAAAAAGAACACACACATACCATTACAAGAAATAATTTCTTAATATCATCAAATTTTTACTCTATATTAAAATTTCTCCTATTGCATTTTTTAAATAGTTGGCATGTTTGAATAAGGATTCAAGGTCCATATGTTGCATTTGGTTGATTCATCACACAAATCTTTTCTTTTTTTTTTTTTTAATTTTTTTTTAATGTTTATTTATTTTTGAGACAGAGACAGAGCATGAATGGGGGAGGGGCAGAGAGAGAGGGAGACACAGAATCGGAAGCAGGCTCCAGGCTCTGAGCCATCAGCCCAGAGCCCGACGCGGGGCTAGAACTCACGAACCGTGAGATCGTGACCTGAGCTGAAGTCGGACGCTCAACCAACTGAGCCACCCAGGCGCCCCCACACAAATCTTTTCTAATCTGTAGCTTACCCCGCCTCCTTTTTTCTCTCCCTGCAATTGATCTGTTGAAGAAACCAAGTTTTTTATCCTGTAGAGTTTTCCACATTGTGGTTTTTGTCGATCACATCAAGAATTTGAGAATCTAAGTGTTCCCTTCCCTATACAATCCATCTGTTCTCTATATTCCCTGTAACTTGACAGTGAGATTTTGAGAGTCAGTGAGACTTAGGTTGGAATTTTTACCAGGAAGGCTTCTTCACAGGTGGCGTTTTGTCCTTCAGTCGGGACACATCTCCTGTCTCTTTTTGTGCTGCCATTGATCCGTGGGTTCTGGTATTATTGGTCCATCAGTTATAGACGTCTGCTTCAGCTTCTCACCCCATGAATTCTGCTGCCATGGATGATCTCTGTCCACACCTGTTATTTCCTTAGGTGATGTTCTAATTCATTCCCATATTCCTCCTTCATTTAATGGCAGGCTTACTACCATAAAGAAAACCTTCCCTTACTCCTGTTTGGTTTCCCAAGAGGAACCGTTGGCACAGTGAGGGCAGGATAAATGTTTTATTCTTTCTCCTTATTTACCAGTTTTCATATTAATGAGTTAGTTGCCTAGCATCCGTTAAAGATAGCCAAAGCGACTTTTCTTCTTTAATATCATGAAGGATGCATGCTCTAGCATATTTGATGGGTTTTATTCTGCTTCAGTCATTAGTACTTTCATTGTTCAAATTTTTGTTTGTTTCGACAATGAAAGTACGTGAAAACTGACATATCCTGAAGTTGAGAACTTGAAAAGACGAGTTTTGAAAAAGTGAAAATCGCTTTAGGGACATTTAAAAGTAGGGCGATGGGGTGAGAGTGGGTATGTTTCCTCAGTTTTCTTTCAAGTTAGTTAAAACTTGAGTCTAGATTCACCGAGGACAAACCTTGTGTCTGTTCTGAGATAATACCTGGCGATTAGCTTCGTTTTCCAGTAGCTTCAGACCTTGCTCTTCTGTTTCAAGCTTTTAACTCGTGTTGCTACAGATGTGGGGCCAGTGCATCAGTTTTTTTTCTGCTGGGATTCAGTTCCCCAGCCCACCACAATCCATTAAAAATCTGTTGAGCAGTGACCTTTATTTGACGCCATTACAAAGATGCCGAAAACCACAGGAGCATCAGAAGTTCTTATGAAAAGATCAAACTCGTATAACCACTGGATATTCGAAGGTGCTTTTGTGTACGAGTGTTTTCAGTGACAAACTTTTGTAGGGAATACACCTCATCAGCAGCACGCAATCAATCCTGTTCCCACTGAATTTTCTCACTGATAGCATGAGATATGAGAAAGGGAAAAAAAATGGAAGGTTAAATCCAGATTGCAAAAGTTTAATTTCTGGGACTGGTATTTATAGCTAGGTTGTTAAAAAGGTGCGGAAAACTCATTAATAGGCTATAATAGCCTGCAAAGGTATTTTTTCACAACTGTTCAGGGTGTCATAGGGTTTATAAGGAACAGTCCAAACATGAAAGGCACCTTAAGTGCTTTTAGGAAATTACTTTTTCTCTTAATGATTGATGTAAATCTGGTCTCATTTTATTTAGGTCACCGACATGATAAAGACGTAATCTGTTGGTAGTTGATCGCAGGGAAGAATTCCTAAAGCCTATGGTTCCCCAGGGTCTCTATCCCCTACTGGCCCTGCTCTAACAGGTTTGGATGGACTGGATTCCGTGTGTCACCAGTGTCTCCCCAGATGGCCAATGGAGTCACTGTGTACCATCACTTTGTTTCCCGTGCATCTCAATTTAAAGAGGTGGACCAAGTGTCTTTGCTCTGCTTCTCTTTCCACTGAGAAGTAACGTCCTTCTGTCGAAGGTCAGCTAAATGGGAATGAGTCAGGTTCAACCGGAACACCACCTGACATTAAATGGGACGTAAGAACAACTGAACTTCAAGATAAAACAGAGAAAACTAGGACTCCGTCCTAAAGGGAGGTAAAATGACTTTTATAGGCAGTAAACGTTCTTGTCACTTGTTCCCCAGGAGCTCTAGAATCTTCGGATTCTCCCTGCTTCCTCCACCCCTACTTCTGTGTGCAAATTTTCCCTCCCAAGTCACTTCCACAGTGAGCAGAGCCTCTTTGCTGACATACGGGGATGGATCTATGAGGTCAACAACCTCATGTGCTTCCCTCTATCTGGCTGCTCTGAAGTTCCTTATGGGGCCAGGGCATCTGGCTTGCTTGGCTACAATTGCCATTCATCTCTGCGTGTGTTCCCACAGTCTCCCTCCCCCACCCCATTTCCCTCTGGCACCTGTTCGCTCTACAAGATGTAGCCACGGGCTGTATGAAGAGGCATAATCGCGGTAGGAGTGATGCAGGTTCTCTTTTCTAGCACTTTCTAATGGATTTCTCTGTGGGGCACCCATCTTGGCAAGTGTCGCCCAGTGAGGTTACTTTATCCCCTCGGATACCACTTTGTACCTGAGCACACACTCTTTGTTTTGTAGCTCTGCTTACTTTGCAAAGTGACAGGCAGACGGGCCTCCACGGTTTGCCCCTGGAGCTGCTTGTTTTCCAGTCGTCCTCCTGGTTATTTTGTGGAGGCGCAACCACGCGGGCACCCAGGCCCCAGTGACATGCCCCCAAAAGGAGTTAGCGATCGCATAGAACGCCAGCCTGCCACTGGGCAGAGCATCCTCACTTTCCGTGTGGGAAATCTGAGAGCGTAGAATACTACGGAAAGAAAATGAGAATAAAAAGGGTTACGATGAGTATCAAGTTGGGACCAAGGACTCTTGCTGTCACAGCATTGTCCCAGTTTCCCTGACCTCTCTGAGATGAGATTGCGGAGGAGTTGAAAAGCACTCTGCAGGAGTGGTCACCTCTGACGGAAGCCCGTAGATCTCTGGATGTATAACCGTTCTGTTTACCAACCTGCTACAGGACAAACATAGTGGTGATGGTGACAGTTCTTGTCTGTGGGTCCTCCTCACAGGGAGCAGCTCCGTTTCTCGTCTGTGCCACCTCTGGTACCACCGTGCTGGGAGCCTTTGATCCTCTGGATGAAATAGCGGACATCTGTGAGAGGCACGGCCTCTGGCTTCATGTGGATGTAAGTGCATTTGTCTGTACCCATTGGTTCGACTTCCTCGTCTGTTCGCCGCTGCGGTGGGATGTCTTTCATGTTCTCAGAAACTAGACGTGAGGTCCCAGCTACTTTCATTTGTGTATTTCTTTCTTTAAAAAAATTTTTTTTAACGTTTATTTATTTTTGAGAGAGAGAGAGAGAGAGAGAGACAGAGTGTGAGCGGGGGAGCGGGGGGAGCAGAGAGAGAGAGAGAGAGGGAGACACAGAATCCGAAGCAGGCTCCAGGCTCTGAGCTGTCAGCACAGAGCTCGACGAGGGGCTCGAACTCATGAACCGCGAGATCCTGACCTGAGCCGAAGTCGGACGCTTAACCGACTGAGCTCCCCAGGAGCCCCAAGCGTATATTTCTAATTAGGGGAAATACATATGTCATTTTCCATAAGGTAATAAAGAAGAAGATGCCAAGACTTGGTGTAAATTTTGGTTTTGCTTTCCAGATTCTATTTTATTTCCTCTTCTCCCGTGAACCATTTCCTCTGGTCCCTTCAATCTAGTACTGTCATGATGCGGGTGTGGTATGAGGGGCACAGTGAACTACAGAATCAAGAGACTTTGACTTTGGGTTCTAACTGGTCTCTTCTTCATTGTGACCTCACCCGTTTGGGCTTTGGTTTCATTTATAAAGAGGGAGATAGCTGATGTGGTCTGTGAGGTATCTTCTAGCTCTAAAATGACATGATTCCAATCAGCCGGAAAATGCAAAAAGCTGCATTACATAATTGCCTGCTATAATTACAGCAGGTTTTGTCTGGATCCCTCGTAGATAATTATTTGAGAGGGACTGAGATAACTTGCATTCTTCATAATTTCCTAACTTAAAGAATGGACTTTTTTTTTTTCTAATTAATTTTGTAAGTCCTGGGGCTCTTCCTAATACATTTTCCCTTAATTAAAGGTAACTCTTTAAATTCTACTGATCCAGGGTTAATAATTTGAATTCGGCCGGTTCTGAATGCTTGTCGAGCTTTTGGTTTTCCTTTTCTTTTTATAAAACGAGGAGTTAATTAGTTTGATTCAACCTAATAGAAGGGATGGTTGAACATACTGATGACACCATAGGGAACTTTCTTCTGGCAAGTGAGTGATTCATATCCTCCTTAGCAGAAAAATAAAGCACGCTATTTTTGACTTTCTGAACGGAAGGTAACTAAGCATTTGGGGGATATACCTACACACAATTTTATAGTTTGTATGATTTTATGCTTTCAAAGTACAGTGCCTGGGTTACAGAGAGAATTTTTCAGCAGCTCAAGGCTTTCATTAAGCATATGCTAATATTTGGTAAAAGCAGCAGTGATGTAAATCTCGCTAGAGTCACCGGCCCTATTAGTATGCCGATGGCAATGCTTCAGGTAGATTATTTGTGACTTTAAGTGGGATTGTCGCATTTGTACTTGTTCACATTTCAGCTTTTATCTTATTGATTTTTATAGACTTAGGAGCATAATAATACATTCCGTCCTAAAAGACAATATGAAGTGAGTACTCTGTGACTGTGGAAATACGGGGGAAAAAATCAAGTATATCAGCAGTTATACTTAAAAATTCCATTCTCATAAAAGAAACATCAAATATGGATTATGTAGTTTAGGGAAAGCAGAGCAGGTACAGCAGTTTCTAAATTGGGAGTGAGATTAAAGACTTAAGAGAGGCTCAGAGAGAATTGTGATTTATAAGTATGAATGAAAACCTCCCTAGATTTTCAAAAAGAAAAAAAAAAAAAGAAAAAAAAGCAGGTTGACATTTTTTTTTTTAATTTTTTTTTAGCGTTTATTTATTTTTGAGACAGAGAGACAGAGCATGACCAGGGGAGGGGCAGAGAGAGAGGGAGACACAGAATCTGAAACAGGCTCCAGGCTCTGAGTTGTCAGCACAGAGCCCGATGCGGGGCTTGAACTCACAGACTGTGAGACCATGACCTGAGCCGAAGTCGGACGCTTAACCGACTGAGCCACCCAGGCACCCCGAAGGTTGACATTTTTTAAGGAAACACTCTTATAAGAGTCTTTAAGCCACACAAATTGTTTGATTTGCACCTAGTAGACATCTAGCGGTATTAGACAAGTTGGACTACGGTTTATCTGACCTGTTAACGAGATTAGCTCCCACACTGAGACAGTGGTCACTCATGCTTTAATATCCCAGGCTGGGAGTACCCTGGGTGGTCAGTGGGTTAAGCGTCCCACTCTTGGTTTCAGCTCAGGCTGTGATCTTGCGGGTCATGCGTTTGAGTCCTGCACCGGGCTCTGTGCTGACAGTGTAGAGCCTGCTTGGGATTCTCTCTTTCCCTCTCTCTCTGCCCCTTCCCCACTATCACTGTTTTTCTCTCTCTCTCTCAAAATAAATAAATAAACTTTAAAAATATTGCAGGCTGGATGTAATGGAATACTACATTATATCGTTATAATAATCATATTGAATCTGTTGATAAAATTTTATAAAGGGGGGGGGTGCCTGGTTAGCTCAGTCTGCTAAGCATCTGACTCTCGATTTCAACTAAGGTCGTGATCTCATGGTTTGTAGGATTGAGCCCCGCATCGAGCTCTGCACTGACAGCACGGTGCCTGCTTGGGATTCTCTCTCTTTCTGCCCCTCTCCCTCCCTCTCTCTCTCTCTTTCAAAATAAATAAGGTTTTAAAAAAACTTAAAAAGAACTGTAAAGAATTTTTGCATTTTTTAAATGTTTGTTTATTTTTGAGAGTGGGGGGAGGGGCAGAGAGAGAGAGGGGGACAGAATCTGAAGCAGGCTCCAGGCTCTGAGCTGTCAGCACAGAGCCTGACACGGGGCTTGAACTCACAAATGGTGAGATCATGACCTGAGCAGAGGTCAGATGCCCAACCGACTGAGCCACCCAGGTGCCCCTAAAACAATTTTTTTTTAAATAAAGGAGCATGTAGCTGATCTCGAAGAAACCTCATATACCATGGATAGTTTATTAAGTTTAAAGATAAAAATTAGCACAATTGCAGTAATTACTTTGGCCTGTCTGAAATTTTCTGGAAAATATTTTTTTAAACCCTAGAAAATACTAAAAACAGTCATCCACTCTCTTTCTTTTTTACAAATGTAATTATTGCCCTTCGGGGTTTTCCATACAACCTCCTTGCCCTGCATAGATGACATATGTGGCTAATTCCAAGATCTACTTACTTTGTTTCCATTTTAATGCGTCTGAAGTTGGTACGTTGATGTCATTTTTTTTTCTTTCCTGGTGGCACACAAAAGATGGTGACTCTTACCTTCGGTAGTGCCTTACATTTGGTTAATTATAGTGTATTTTTACACAACTGCTTAAGGAAAACTTCCGCGTTTTGGCAGTTTGTATCTCTGGCACTATCCTTCCTCCAGGACGGCAAATGCTGCTGTACCCTCTGCCTCAGACTAGAAGAACCGTCTGGTCTGGCCCTTCTCTGAGGCAGAGGCCCTGGATACTGCATGATTTCCCATCCCAGCCAAGCGTGCTGGGGTGTCTTACCCACTCTTCATTCTCAATCCCAGGGGAGGTAGTAAATACGTACGTATTTAACATCAGGGGCTTTAGAAGCTGCCGGATCTCAATTCTGCCCTTGCCTCCACCTCCCTGTCCAGATTGGTCTTGCTATTAATTTCTTAACTAATTAATCAAAGAGAATAACATACACGAATGCTGATGCATAGGGGCACATATACCACAATGTTTATAGCAGTGCTTTCAACAATAGCCAAACTATGGAAAGAGCCCGAATGTCCATCCACTGATAAATGGATAAAGAAGATGGGGTTTATATATACAATGGAATACTACTTGGCGATGAGAAAGGATGAAATCATGCCATTTGCAGCCACGTGGATGGAACTGGAGGGTATTGTGCTAAGTGAAATAAGTCAGAGAAAGGCAGATATCATATGTTTTCACTCATATGTGGAACTTGAGAAACTTAACAGAAGACCATGGGGGAAGGGGAGGGGTAAAAATAGTTTCAAACAGAGAGGGAGGCCAGCCATAAGAGACTCTTAAATACAGAGGACAAACTGGGGCGGGGGGGGGGGGGGGAGTAGGACAGTGCCCGGAGGGGTGTTGTTCTTCTCCCGTCAGCTCTTTTGAGGACTAAGCCTGAGGAGGAGCTGTTCCCGGCCCTGCCAAGCCACTCTGAACCATGGAGCTAACGCCTTGAAAGAGTTCATGTGATTTTCTTTTTATTTATTTTGAGGAAAGCAGAGAGAGAGCACAAGTGGGGGAGGGACAGAGAGGGAGGGAGAGAGAGAGAGAGAGCAGTCTCCACACCGTCAGCACAGAGCCCAACATGGGGCTCAAACTCACGAACTGTGAGATCATGACCTGAGCTGCAGTCCGATGCTTAGCTGACTGAGCCGCCCAGGTGCTCGAAGTTCATGTGATTTTCAAACTTCCTTGCCCCTCACTAGGATTGTGAGAATTTGTTTAATTTTGGGGGAGGAAAAGGAGGCAGAGGGTGGTGCAGGAGACGGGAAGGTGTTCGAATGTGGTGTGTGAGGCTCCCGAACTCACCTCCTTCCATCACCCTCAGCTCCGCACACTGTCTTCTACCATTTGGCCCTAAGCCAGGATGTTATCCTGAAGCAGGAATGGGCTTTGGCTCCCAGATCTCACCTACCACCTCTGAACCTTAGTTTTTCCATTAAAAATTTTGAGGTAATAATGGCTCCATTCTCAATGCAGTGTTGTGTGGTCTAGATAACCATGGAGGGCATTCAACATGGCCCAAGTTGGTGCCCTCATACTCCCTCACAACCATTACCCTTCCATACTCTGCAAATTAAAACTTAGAAGTCTGCTCAATTTCAAGGACCAGATTGACTTCCTTATTTCTCATGTGGATTCTTCCTCCCCCCGCCCTCCCGCCGCCCCTCAGCATCCCCCCTACTCCTGGCTCCAGACTTCCTGTCTGTGGGTTTCCTTCCATTTCCTAGTCTCAGCTGTCTTCTCCTTCGCTCATAATGTTTACGTCTCCTGTGGACATCTTCCCTAAGTCCCAGGCTTCCTTTCTCCCACTCTTCAAACATTTTTGATTTGCAAATACTTCTGAAAACTGTTTGGCTGAAAAGATCTAATGAATGGGTTCCACCTAGCCCTTCCTAGTTGGCTTTGAGTTCCTGTGTACACCTCTACCCACCCTGTCAACTGTGCTCTTTATTATTCAGAATGCCAGCCCTCAGCCCGTACCTCATTATCAACCCTGGCATGTTGTGTGTGGGAGAATGCCAGCATTGCAAAGGATATTGTCTATTTTCCTCTTAAATACAGAGGACAAACCTGTGGTTGCCAGACGGGAGGTGGGGAGGGGTGGGTGGGGGTGAAATGGGTGAAGGGAATTAAGAGGCACAAAATTCCAGTTATAAAATAAATAAATCACAGAGATGAAAAGTACAGCATCAGGAATATAGTCAATAATACTGTAATAACGACGTATGGTGACAGATGGTAACTATACTTGTCGTGGTGATCACTGAGAAATACATAGAATTGTCAAATCACTGTGTTGTACCCCTGAAACGAATGTAACGTCGTGTGGCAACTATGCTTCAATAATGACACTAAAGAATAAAAACACTTCTTCACTGGATTATTTGTTTTTTGGGTGTTGAGTTTGGTAAGTTCTTCATAGATTTTGGATACTAACCCTTTATCTGATATGTCATTTGCAAGTGTATGTTATTTGCAAGTATTTTCCCATTTCGTTGGTTGCCTTTTAGTTTTGTTGATTGTTTCTTTTGCTGTGTAGAAGCTTTTTATCTTTTTTTAAATTTTTAAATGTTTATTTATTATTGAGAGAGAGAGAGAGAGAGAGAGAGAGAGAGAGAGAGCAAGAGAGGGGGAGGGGCAGAGAGAGAGGGAGACATAGGATCTGAAGCAGGATCCAGGCTCTGAGCTGTGAGCACAGCTGTGGGGCTCGAACTCGCAAACTGCAAGATCATGACCTGAGCCAAAGTCGGATGCTTAACCGACTGAGCCACCAGGCGCCCCATAGAAACGTTTTATCTTGAAGAGGTTCCAATAGTTCATTTTTTGCTTTTAATTCCCTTGCCTTTGGAGATGTGTGGTGGGGGAGAGGGGAAAACGGGTGATGGGCATTGAGGAGGGCACTCTTGGGATGAGCACTGGATGTTGTATGGAAACCATACAGGTTGTCACTCAGGGTTTTCTGTGACAGAGGACTGACAGACGAATGGCATTGAAATAACGTGTTGTGGTTCTATAAATATCTCCACAGGCTTCGTGGGGCGGTTCAGCTTTGATGTCAAGGAAGCACCGCAAGCTCCTGAGAGGCATCCACAGGTAAATGTGGTTTTTCCAGGCCCGGGGCACCTCGCATTCAGGCAAGTGCATCTGCCTGGATCTTGCACACTCAAGGGACTATGAAAACAGAGACAAAGTCACCGCTTTACTGGAAAGGAAACCAACCCAAACCCCAAACTCCCCCAACTGCTCCAACAAGGCAGCCTGTTGAACACCTGGGTGTGAGTATCACGTGCTACTAATGATCTTAATCTTGCCGCCAGAAGCTACTTATTCCCTCCTTCCCTGTCCGTTTGGTTTTCCGCAACAGAGCCGACTCCGTGGCCTGGAACCCCCACAAGATGCTGATGGCTGGAATTCAGTGCTGCGCTCTCCTCGTAAAAGACAGATCTGTGAGTTTTCCTTTTCCCTCTTAGGGTCTTGGGGCATTAGGGAAGGTGAAACCACCGTGTTTTCGGAGGCCTCGCTCTTGCTTACGTTTCGTTGCTTTGAACCGGATACAGTGGAAGGTCTTTGGTAAATGGTGGTGGCGTGAAAAGGAAAACTACAGAGGCTCAGATTAAAAAAAAAAAAAAAGTCTAGTGTTTCTGCTCAGGTGATTTTGGGGCTTAGCTTTAGGTGTCATATAATCTCATTAGTCACAGCAAAATGGTCTCTCTTGCCCTCATTGGGATTATATTTTAAACCTCAGTTTTAAACATGGCCAAGATTTTGTTCTCCTTGATTAAGCCTGGGATTGAAGTTATCTTGAAACTTCTGCTCGCTGAGAAAGCGGAACAGATGTGTGTCATACATTAAATTGAATGCTTAATATGCTTAGCTAGGGTTTAACAGCGCATGCATACGGGAAGATGTTAGTTCCGTGCTGATCACCGAACACTGATTTATTATGTTCTTTCGGAACATTTTGCGTGTGTGTGTGTGTGTGTGTGTGTGTGTGTGGTGGGGGGTGGGGAGGGGGGGGTAGTTAGACGCTAGTCTGGATCCCAGCGGGCCAGGTTGCAACGGCGCTGCGGGGGTCCCCCCTGGCCACACGTATAAACCCTGTGTTTTTCCGCGGGTAAAATAAGGATTCTTGTGGGAAGTGGCCCAGGCTGGGAAATGCCGCTTCATTCTTAGAAATGCCTCCTCAAGATATGTGTGCAGCATGTGGGTGATCTTTCTCAGCCATCTGTTTACATTTTTTTTTTTCCTTAGGGGGACTCCCTTTGCCAATGCTAAAGTCATTTTCTCTTTTTAAGGAATTTTATTTCAAAGGAAAACCATATTTAAAGTTGAAACCCAGTCTTGCTTGTGCAGTTACAACTCTCTTTCAAGATGAATTGTGACATTTGTATGTCCGCACTCTTTGTGTTTGGAGATGACCGAACAGAATAGTGTCGTAGGGGCCAAGGGCAGGCCCACCTAAAATGTGCCCCAGTGGCATATTGATTATTTTGAATTGAAGCCACTTGGGAATCAGTCAGGGCAAGGACACTCAGGTCCCCTCTGGCCTCCTGAAAACAGAAGACAAATCTCCCACCTGAAAGGTGCCCTCCCTGTAGAAAGAAGTAACAAGACCTCCTGACCCCCAGAGACAGGAATTGTAAACCTGAGAAAGCTGTACAAACAAATTGTTACTTTTCTTTTTACTAATCTACTACTCCAACTCAAATTCCACTTAGAATTCCTAACCAGTTAAAATTTCCAAACACGTTTTCTTTATTGTGTCAAGGCTTCACAAATGTATTGTCTCATTGTCTAAACTGTGTAAAAACCGCCTTCGTCATTTGTTTGGGTCTCGATCTCATTCTTCGGCCTCCATGTGCCCATAATAAGACTTTGGTTTTTCTCTCTTGTTAATCTGCCTTCATGGGAATTTAATTCTTTTTTTAAAAAAAATTTTAACGTTTATTTATTTTTGAGAGTGTGAGAGAGACACAGTGCACAGCAGGGGAGGGGCAGAGAGACAAGGAGACAGAATCTGTAGCAGGCTCCAGGCTCTGAGCTGTCGGCACAGAGCCTGACGTGGGGCTTAACCTCACGAACTGTGATATCATGACCTGAGCCAAAGTCGGACCCTTAACCGACTGAGCCGCTCAGGTGCCCCTAAACGGGAAATTTAATTTAGAGTCCAGTTAGAAGAACCTAGGACAAAGTACAATTTCTTCCTCCCTTTCAGTATCCATCAGAAGCTACAGAAACCGATTCTGCATGTGGAAATAGAGATACTCTCAGAACTATGAATTTATTGCCTCCTATTTTATTAGGTTGTCTACTGTTGGTTGTATTTCACACCATTTTTTGTTTTGCATTTAACTTCTCAAGTTATTATTTCGTTTTATAACTGAAAGGTAGTTTAAGATTATCATTCATGAACCAAGGAACATCCTCGGCTTGCCTGTGGTACGTATTTAGGACATGACAGAGTTAGGAATAAACCCAGGTTTTCCTTTGCTCTAGACATAAGAACAAAAATATACTAAGCATCCTTTCTGTGCCTGGCATTCTACATCTGCCTTCTCCCCAGTCCGCCAATCTGAATGACATCCTTATCTGTTGGTGTGACACTTTCGGGAGTGGAAAAGTTAGACCAAAAATTTGATGACTGCTCTTTTAAATAACTTTCTGGCTTTTATACATTTTTCTTGTCGAATGATGTTTTAGCCAAGAATTGATTTGCATTTATGTACTTGATGCAATTCAAAATTTTCTGCATCGTCTAACTCTATTAAAGGGGTGACAATTTTATTTTATTTTTGTAAAGAATTCATTCCTGGATCTCAATAAAAAACAATACCCATGTCGACTTCCATGGCAGGAATTAAAAAGTTGCGGAAAT
Source organism: Panthera pardus (assembly GCF_024362965.1). Taxonomy (NCBI): domain Eukaryota; kingdom Metazoa; phylum Chordata; class Mammalia; order Carnivora; family Felidae; genus Panthera; species Panthera pardus. The sequence continues at coordinate 145,568,420 of NW_026526721.1, read as the reverse complement.
TGTATTTTTTGTGCAAAGAATTGAATGTTATTAAAAGTTGCCTTTTTTACTGATTTTTTTTAAGTTTATTTATTTACTTTTGAGAGGGAGAGGGAGAGAGAGAGAAAGAGAGAGAACGAACAAGCGGGGGAGGGGCAGAGAGAGGGAGACACAGAATCTGAAGTTGGCTCCAGGTTCTGAGCTGTCAGCACAGAGCCTGATGGCAGGGCTTGAACTCAAGAACCTCGAGATCATGACCTGGGCCAAAGTCGGACACTTAACCGACTGAGCCACCCAGGTGCCCCAAAAGTTTTAAGCTTCTTTTAAAAATAAAAGATTGTTTTTATGATTTTATTATTATTATTACTATTACTTTTTTTTTTTTTTGAGAGAGAGAGAGAGAGAACACCAGTTGGGGAGGGGCAAAGGGAGAGGGAGAGAGACTTTTAAGCAGGGTCCATGCTCAGTGGAGACCCCAACACGGGGCTCAATTCCACAACCCTGAGATCACAACCTGAGCCAAAATCAAGAGTCAGACATTCAACTGACTGAGCCACACTGGCGCCCCTTCACATAAAGGATTGTTTTTAAATTAACTGGAATGGAGAGCGGAACCATGAGAGCTGAGAGAGGACAATCAGCGTAAGCAAGTTTTGCGTTGGCAGTTTTCTGTCCCTTTTGCACCTATTTTCTGCCTCTGTTCTCTTTTGTATTTATTCATTCATTATTCAGCCAATGCTAACTGACTTCCTGGGTAGGCCAGGTGCTGTGCTAATTTGGGGCTTATAAAACGGGCACATTCCCTGTAGTCAAAGAGCTTATAATCTTACCGAGAAGATGATGAACAAAATGTTCATATTTAATTCTTTTATTATTATTTTAGTAAACGCTCCGAAGAATGTGTCAGACACTGTTGATCATATATACTATAGCCATTCCAACCGCCTTCCTTTCTCCTTCCCGAACTATCTAAGCAGTCTCCCTTGCAGTAAGAGCTACAATATGACACAGCTGTGGTCGGTACAGGATAGAGGAAGGTGTGAGGACTGTTGAGAACTGTTTTACCTGCAGCTGGGGGTGATACACACAAGAGGAAAGCATCCTTTCCCCTTTTCTACCTTGAATGAAGTTGGGTCAGGGCATGATGTGTGGAGTTCTGACAGCCGCCTTGCAGCCATACGACGATGACCTTCAGTCAAAAAGTGTTGTGCTGATGCTGGAAGTGATTACTTTGCAACCGTTTTGTGATATGAGGTCATTTATTGTCCTTATTGCTGAAATCACTTCCACTGGGTGATCTGTCCCTTGTAGCCAAATGCACTCCTATCTGATACAGAAAAGAGTATGGCACTCAGAGAATGTATATCAGGGAGAACTGAGATGTTTCGGCTGGAAGAAACAGAACATACAAATTTTTTTTTTTTTAAGAAAGGAAGGAATTGTAAGAAAGGAACCCAAGCAGGCTCCATGCTGTCAACACAGAGCCTGACAAGGGAACGATTCCACAAACTGTGAGATCATGACCTGAGCCAAAATTAAGAGTCATATGCTCAACCGACTGAGCCACCCAGGTGTCCCCAGAACAGAAAGAATTTTAAAACCAGAGAGTAATCTGAATAAATTTTCATTTAAGACCGTGAATTGGAGGTAGGCAAGAGTGGAAGCAAGAATATGAAGCTTGCAGTGTCCAAGGAAGAGTTGATGGCAGGGAGATGGAAAAATGTGATGAAATTTAAGATATACTTTATCTGTCCACCAACCAGATAGGGTTGAATCACCAGTTATATGAGGGAGATGAAGAACAGGTGTCATGGTTGACTCTCTTGACTAGTGATGCAGCAACTGAGTGAAGGTTCATGCGTAGGCAGATGGAGATTGCTAGAGGATGAGAAGATTTGAGAGTGAAGTATCTTGATTTTTAGCATTGGCTACATTAAATTTGGGATTCCTATGAAGTTTTCGAGTGAAGATGTCACGTAGGCAGTTGACGTGTAGATGCAGAGCTAGGATGAGGGGGTCTGGGCTGCAAAAGTATATTGGGAATTGCTGCTACATAGATGTTCTCCAAGGTCACAGGAGTGGAATGGATTGTCTTGGGAAGAACTTGGAACCGAGAAGAGAAGAAGATGTAGAATTTAGCCCTGAGGAACTTCAGAGTCCGTGAAAGCTGAAGTTGGAATGGCTGGGGAGGTAGGAGGAACATCAGGAAAGCGGGATGCTAATAAAATTCTCTTTGAGAGAAGCGTATTATGAGGAATGTTCATGACCGCCATCCTTTGTGTTGAAGCTCAAATGTAACTTCCTTAAAGAAGAGATCCCAGACTCACCAGGTGGACCGGCATCTTCCCATTCTTCTTTCTCAGACCCCGTCCCCTTCCCGTAAGTGCTCATCATGATGGGTAATTAAGATTTCTCATGTATTCACTTTCCCTCCCTCTAGAACATAAGCTGTGTGAGGATATAGACTAGGTCATTGTATTTGCCACTGTATTCCCAGTGCCTAGCAAGTATACACTAAACAAGGGTGAAATTAGAATTCACTGAAAAATTGACTGCTTAAATATATTAAAAATCCTCAAAAATACTTGCTATCATGTCAGCAATAACTAGGGGTTTCCAATTTCTCCCCTACCCCAAAAATCGTTCCTTTCGAACGCTCTGAGATAACAATGATGAAAATGGCAGTTGATGAGTTTTATTGCCTAGGTCCTAACACGAGGCTGGAGTGTGCCTCCAGCAGTAATTGATGAATAGCGATTTTAATTTGGACTCACTCCTCCAGCTAATGGAAGGGGATAACTCTAGTTAAAAGAAAGCAAATAACTTAGTGAATATACTTCTGTTAAGGGAAAAACGAATTCCCTAATTTGTACCCTCCGAGCCCTGACATTCACAACGCTGTTTTCCTGATTGACTAGCTGTGGTGTTTGCATTTTTAATGTCCTGTATTAGTAAAGAAGATGGCTTCCAAAACAAAGCAGAGCTGCTGTTCTCTGAATTGTACTATCACTAGTCGCCTTTGCATCATAGGGATAAAAAGAAAATCAGATGTTAAAAAAAAAAAAAAAGAACCCTGTGATTATAAATAGGTTGACTTCAGATGTAAATGCTGGCACTACATGGCTGTTTTAGATCAAAGGCAATTTTGATGCTTTGATCTAAAAGAAAAGGCAATATATTCTAAGAATCAGTTGCATAGATGGAGAAAAATCTCAATGTTGGCTTTTTAATTTTTAGTGCTTATTAGAAGGACTGTTTAGTTTAAAGGTGGGGGGAACCCTAATAGATACATGAGATGAGAAAATACCAATCAGATGAATTTTTGAGCATGGATGTTTTCTCTCCATTTCTACCTACCGTTATCAACCAATATTAACTCACAGGGATTTCCTGTTTCATCAAACAATTTAAGGGGCACTTTTTTTAATTTAATTGTCTTTAGAAAGACTATGTTGGTCTTGTGGATTTTTTTATTATGTCTGTTTTTATATGTTTATTTCAGAAGCAATTAATATGCATCATAGACAAATCAGAAAATTCAGATATGGAGAAAAATGAAGAAAAAGAGACAATTCAGATAACTGCATGCCCACTTATGTATGTTCTTCTGCATATATGCATTTAAATAAATAAATGTGGGGGCGCCTGGGTGGCTCAGTCGGTTGGGCGACCGACTTCGGCTCAGGTCATGATCTCGCGGTCTGTGAGTTCGAGCCCCGCGTTGGGCTCTGTGCTGACAGCTCAGAGCCTGGAGCCTGTTTCGGATTCTGTGTCTCCCTCTCGCTGACCCTCCCCTGTTCATGCTCTGTCTCTCTCTGTCTCAAAAATAAATAAAACGTTAAGAAAAATTAAAATAAATAAATAAATAAATAAATAAATAAATGTGTGTGTATACACACACACACACACACACACACACACACACAGGTGCACATACCTAATCTAAAAAGATTATAACAGGGATGCCTAGGTGGCCTGAGTTGGTTAAGCATCTGACTCTTGATTTTGGCTCAGGTCATGATCTCCATGATATCATGGTTGTGAGATAAAGACCTGCATCAGGCTGCATAAGATTCTCTCTCCCTCTCCCTCTCCCTCTACTCCTCCTCTGCTCATGTGCACACATTCTCTCACTCTCTCTCAAAAAAATAAAAATAAATCAAAATAAATAAATTATAACATATTTTTCTTTTAGCATGCTATTTTCGCTTAACCAATTGCTTTTTAGTTAACCAATATTCATTCTATACGTTTTTAACAGCTGCATAGTATTCTATCATTTTGATATATTATAATTAACTTGACCATCTCGTTATTGCTGACCAGTTAGGTTGTTTTCGTATACGTGCTGCTGATGTAAGCACTCAATTAGGTTGTTTCAATGTTTGGCTGTTAGAGATTTGGCTGTCATCTTTGAGGGCTAAATCTTTGTGTAAATCCTATATTCTTTCCTTATAAAAAATTCCTAGAAGTAGAAGACCCATGATGATCTTTCATGATGTTTTTTTATACTTATGTCCGAATTTTCCTTCTAAAATATTGCTTACCTTCTCACTAGTAGAGTATGAGTGTGTGTGTGTGTGTGTGTGTGTGTGTGTGTGTGTGTGTGTGTATGTGTTAACCTTTGACATCACAGGGGTTTTTAGCTTTGTCAATTTAGCAGGTAAGCCATGTGTATACCCACACTTACAGACACGTTTTCCTTCTAGTGTTATTTATTGACATAGCTCTTTCTGAGGGATCTTTTTTAGACAGAGGTATTGACATGCAGCTGTGGGCTATACCTAGGTTTCAAATGTGAGGCCGATAAGTTTGCAGTTCTTCATTCTAGAGGAAGATCAGAATCCTCCTCTATTCTTTAGGAGAATAGTTATTCTCTTTACACTCTTTAGGAGTCCTGGTTATTCATTAGGAGAAGGAGTAGCAAGAAGAAGAGTATAGGAAATTCATTCAATACACACTCATGAAAGGTCCATTACGGGCCCAGTCCTACGATGCAAAGAGAAAACAAGGAAAAGGAGCCCAATATCATCTCCCAATATGGTCCCCCAGAAGAAGGCAGAGATTTTCACTGGAATACTATACCTGAGAAATGTGTTACCTTTTCTTTTTTTTACAGTTTTTAAAAATGTTTATTCATTTTTGAGAGACAGAGTGCGAGTGAGGGAGGGGCAGAGAGAGAGGGAGACACAGAATCCAAAGCAGGCTCCAGGCTCTGAGCTGTCAGCACAGAGCCCGATGCAGGGCTCAAACTCACAAACCGCGAGATCATGACCTGAGCTGAAGTCGGACGCTCAACTGACTGAGCCACCGAGGTGCCCCAGAAATGTGTTACCTTTTAGCCCCATTTAGATTTTTATTCTGGGTGGTAACTGATATTGCAAATGACAATTACTATATGCCGTTTTTTAAACAAAATTGTGCAAGAAAAGAAAGAAGGAAGGGAAAGTAGATTTATTAGAGAAACTGGAACACACGGTGTCAGATTCGTGAGGACTTCTTTGTTAGCCCTTGTTTTTCTTCATGGAGTTCCTATGGAAGTGCCATTAGATGGTTTGAAAATACTAAACAATCTGATGATCAAAGAAGTTCTTATTTTCACGCCAGGGAACACTCACACTTCCCCCTACACAGGCACATTGTAAGTTTCCTTGGAATGACAGCCTCCTGAGTAATGTGGCAGAAAAAGAGGAAGGTAGGTGTTTCAAACTGATGACAAAAAAGAAGCATTTTGCTTGTAGGAGAGACATCAGTCTCCTGGGCTTCATGCTGCCAAAAATTACTCTCCATGTCTTAGATCTTCCTGCACGAACAGAGAAAATTTTTAGTTTTTAGCAAGGTTGAGATTGCCTAAAACTGGCAGAACTCATCAAATTCATGGTTGCTAAATCGCCCTTTCCTTTTTAAATTCTTGGCTTTTTTTTTAATTGTAATAAACAAAAATTGATTTTTTCATGAGGCTTTTGGAAATTTGTGCATGTGCACGTATATATGTGTGCATCACGTCAAAAATAAAAAAAGGCTCACATGCTTTCAGTCAGTCGTGACAAGCCCCTTTATCATGTCTGTTTTCCTTTTCCCTGAGGTAAAGGGAGATAGTGATTAATGTTAAAGTTGCACATACTCAAAATCCACTATGTCTTTTTCCACTGAATAAACCAGTAATTGGGTTTTAGGGTTTATGGTTGGCACTGCATTTGTCATTGGTTTTAACAAAGGATTTGCACTTTGTTTTGGATCTGTGCTCCTTTTAGCCTAATATATTAATGCCTTTGTGAACTGTGGCTCCAAGGGATAAGTTAGTGCATCATTGCGGTTATCCTACCCGATTTCCGTCAGTGGTTACCAACTTGTCATAAATGGGCCCTAGTCCCAACGCAGAACCCTTTCCGTGGTTTTTGGAATCCGTATACAGCAGACCGAACTACCGGAGGGCAGAAGGGATCTTATTCATTGCTATGGTCCCACTGCTTAGTACAAAGCTTGACATTCAATGCTCAGCGAAATGTTTCCTGAAGTGAACTTACTTTGTGTCTTTTTCCAATACCATCAAATGGTGATGTGTTTTAAATCTGTTACCTGCAGTGTGAAGTACTATGTCCTTTATCATCACCACCTGATCTCTTTCAAGTCTTAAAAAGTGCCCCTTCCTGCCAATATGTTGCAATTTTGACGGGGGTGTAGAAACTGTTTGCCTTATCCATATGGCTTGATATATCCATTACCTCCTCGCATCCCCTTTCATGTTGGCACTTGAAAAAAAGTCTTTACTCTAAACTGTGCCAACATTTGGCCTTTTATCTACATGCCTCAGAGACCAATAATAAATCAGTGACTCATGCTTTCCTTTTTCAGAAACCATATTGTCTTTCCCCTAGGAAGTTATTTTCGTTTTAGTGTCTAATGATGCTGTTCTTTATTGGCGACTGGACAAGCGGAAGAGATACTTGCTTTTCTAAGGCTCCCTGGGTCCTCTCTTGACCCCTTCTAATGAACAGAATGACATTCACAATCTGCCTGTTTGCAGTGTTGGATCCAGTATCTTGGCCAACAGCTTCCCAATTTCATCCTTGAGTTCCTTCAGACCTTTGGGTGACTGCCACCTGGTCCTACTGATTAAGCTACATTAATTTCGTCCGTTTGACTTAGATGAGTTGGGGTGTTGGCCACTATTGGACTTAATACCTTCTGCCTGTCTATTTCTGGAGAAGCCTCAGAGTGTGGGAATCTCTCTGATATCCTTCCAGGTAAAGACTTCATTCTTCATAACAGCCATCCCGTTTCAGTAGGGGACCCCAACCTTTGCTTCCCTGCCAGCCATCATAGAAGACTTTCAGATTTGCTAAAAGGATAAAAAGTGGGGGCAGGAGTGGGGGAGAAAGTCTGCCCTTGTGTCCCAGCAGTTGAAAATATCCCGGAAGGAGGATTCTATTTACAGATTGCTTTTTTTTTGTATCCTACCTTACAACAAAACTGATGAAGGTCTCATTATATCGGAGGGTTCTGTAAGCTAAAATCTAAGAAAAATGAGATACCTAGAGTAAAAGGGCACAAAAGGAAACGTGGAATGAAGCTAATGGAAAAATTCTTGCCGTAATTAGCATGCTAGATCTGCCTCAGGTGGATAGAATTTGGTTTTCACATTTTTAAAGGATTCCAAGCATCTGCCATTTTTTTGCCTTTTATTTTTTATGAACTCACCGCAACAGGCTTTCTCTTTTATTTCTACTCCCTGGTATGACACGGGAGGCCCTTTTGACTTCTTAGAAAAAATTGTTCCGTTTGTTTTCCTTTGCACAATTCTAATTGTCATATGTGTTGTTTTCCAAGGAAGATATTTGAAAACATACCTGACATTCCTAGTTAGGCTTTCCAGCTTTGTTGTTTCAAGGACAGAAAATTTCAGGGAGTCAGTTTTCTTCTGGGTTCTTCTTCCATGGCAATTCCAAATGTTAATACGAGTACATGTGAACAGAATTATTCTGATTTCGTAGAAACTCAGGGGTGGCAAATGTAGATTTATTTTTCGTAGGCTTTTAGGAATTGTATGTAAACCCTACTTTGTAGGAAAATTGTTAACAGCAATAATAAATTAATTGTAGAATTAATTAATTTCCCTGAATAGAAAAAGGGAAACTCTGTAAAATAGTCACCATATCTTTAAATTCAAGGTGTATATAACTTATGTATGCAAACACTTATGCATACACATTCACACAGCAAATATACCTGCCCTTAAGTCATTATGATATTGATGAACAATTATAATTTAGGGAGTTTTGTTAATTGCAAAAGTAACTCAATAACCTCTCTGATAGCTCATTCCGAGGGCTTTTGTTGGCGGGGGGGGGGGGGGGGGGGGGGGGGGGGGGGGGGTTGGAAGATGTTGGTCGTTTTTTCTTTTTTAGTTTTTTTTTTTTTTAAAGATACATTCAAAGAATATAACTAGAAGCACAGAGGTCCCCCATGTACTCTTTCTTGTTATTGGCTTTTGCTTTGTTTTTAGTTCTTCTCTGTAGTATGGATCCTCAAATAATATAGTTTATTTTTACCTTTCTGAAGGAATCGTGTATATATTTTTGGCTTGGCTTTGTTGTTGTTGCTCAGATTTACCTTATGTCTGTAAGATTCATCTGTGTTTTGACGCAATCTGATGATTATTCATTTTCACTGCTGTATAGTTTTCCATATGATTATAGCACAATTTGTTTATCTTTGCTGCAGTGATGGACACTTGGGTTATTACAACTTTGGGCTTTTACAAAAATTGGCTATGAACATTTTTGTGCACATATCTTCATTGCTTGCTATATCTCCAAGATTCCATCTGGCCTAATTTTCCTTTTTCTTGAAGACCTAATTTAGGAATTTCTTAGTGGATCCAAAGGCAGCATATCCTGTTAGGCTTTGCTTCTTTGAAAATGGCTTTATTTCATTTTTTTCTGGAAGTAGAATTCTGACAGTAATTTGCTTTTGGTACTTTAATGATTTTTTTTCCTTTTCTTTCCCCCTTTTGTGTGTTAGAAAGTTAACTAACTCATTTTTTTGATGACAAAATTACTTTTTATTTTGGCTTCCTTTAAGATTTTCAAGTATTCTTTAATTTTCCATTTATCTATGGTGTTGTAAATATGGATTCTGTGTGGTTTATCTTGCTTTGGCTTTATTGGGCTTATTAAATCTGTGGAATGATATTTTTCCGAATTTTGAAGACTATTCACTTAATTATTAACTCCCTCCTTTTCTTTCTCTTTCTGATGGACTGTCCAATTAAATGTATTTGATATCTTCTCACTGTTTCTTTCTCTATTTTGTATGTTTCATAATTTTTTCTTTCCACACTTTGTTGTGGATAATTTTGATAATCTTTGTTGAAATTCATGAATTCTGTCTTCAGCTATATCTAATCCAGTTTTCTTTTAATTGAGTCTTTTTCACATATATAATGCCTCTAGGTTCTTGCTGACATTTGTAAGATCAGCCTCTATCTCCATGACCATTGCACGCCTAGATTTACACCTAGTCTACCTCTGTTAACTCTGATATCTAAATTCCCTTGAACGCTATTCCCATTGATTCTTGTATCTGTGACTCCTGGCTCTCTATCTAGAGAGACACCTTGTAATGTTTGATGGTTTACGGAATATTTTTGTTTGAAAGATTACCTTTAGGAATAATTTAAAATATGGAGTGGAGTTACCTACCTTGGGAGAGAAGATTTTATTTTCATTCTTCTGGGCATCCGGGGGAATTAGCAGCCCAGGACCAAAGCTTGAAGTTTTTCTCGATCTCTAGAGTATATACCCTACCGCCATTTCAGGGTGGAGATCTTTGAATCCTAAACAAGAGGAAGAATTGCTTTACTGCCCTTAGTGATGCTGAACACCTTTGAACTCTGTTTCCTGAAGTATTTGGAGTGCCTGTTTCCACACATGGTGGCCACTATCTCTGTTCCCTCACTTTACCCTTCTGGTTCCTGTATTAGCTATCCTCCCTCAGTCTGAAAATGTCCCTGGGGTAGAGACATTTCTGGCTGAACTTCTTGAGCTCCCTTCCTCTCCATGGACCTTCCAGAAGTTTATTTCTGTCTTGGTAGGTCTGTGATGCTTTTCTTTAGATGCAGTTTTTATGCTTTGTTTCAGCATATTTTGTTTCTTACAGTAGGAGCATTTCCAATTGATCTAGTCCTTTATTATTAGAATTTGGCTTTTTAATAATCAGCTGCTATTCAGCACCACCGGTGGGAATAAGCATTTGTTAGTTTATTCACCCTTTCATTCAACCCGCAAAAATGTACTGCCTCCTATGTGTTAGATGAGTAGGCATCATCCCTACCCTATGTGAACTCAAAGGCTAGTACGGGAAACAGATTTTAAGCAAATAACTGAAATATAATACATAATGTATGTAATAGAGTGATGTAATGGAGTAAAAAGCAGATGTTTAGGGAATGCAGATCAGGTAAGAGAACAACCCCTGCTGAAAAGGCTGGTGTGGAAAAGTTAGTTGCAGCAGACGTGACTTAACAGTCATTGGTAGTTTCTTTCCATTTTTAAAGCAATCTAGATCATGCTAGCACAGTCAGGCATAATGAGGAACATAAAAATTGCTTAGAACCCACTAGCCAAAGTTAAATCATTAAAAAATTTTTTGGTAGATGAATATTATGTATTCATATCTATGTCGAGGCTGATGGAGATGAATTTATTTTGCTTCTGTAACCAGCATCTTCCTTTCTTTGCCCATCCCTACCCCTTTCTTTGATATAAGAAACAGAGGCGGTTAGGCTTATCGAGTCTTAAGAAAATTTGCTTCTTAAAGGATGGTTACCATGATTGTGGAAGCAGCTAATTTGGCATCTTAAGTCCAGCTCAGAAGTGTGCATTTATGGACTTCTGTATATGTTTTAAGAAGATTCTCTTCCATTGCAGAATATATAGTATCCCTTCCCCCCATCCCATCCACACACCTCTTGTAATCACAACTGCTTATGTTATCAGTGACTTTGTTGGGAAGACAGGGAAGCTAAACTTGCTGGTGTTACCATCTTCTTCCACCGGGTGATGTTGGTATTTGGAAATCTCCTTCAGCCACCTATTCTTTTGATACTCTGTTGACAACTTTTTGTGACACTCAGCATCTGTTCATTGACAGAAGAAAGTTGTCAGAGAAACCAGATTTTCATGAGAGCAGGTCACCCCATTGGAGGCACCAGATGAAACCCAATGCTGGACAAAGCCTACTTATCAAGTAGGGGAACTGGGAAGTTGTCCCAGCTGAAAACAAAGTCTTTAAAACATAGGGAATTACAGAATTATACCAGTGCATAAACTGGAGAGGAAAGGCAGAAAATGTTAATTAAGGGTCTGAAAGATAGGATGAAGCAAGGATTTAACTTGATCCCATTTCTGGAGGAACCCATTTATTGGATCGAACTGTTATTGATTGTTTGCCAAGTCCGTATTGCTATAATTATTATAACTTAAAAATATGTTTCGTCTAGTGGGGCAGGTCTTCATTCACTCTGTAAGAAAAGGATCTATTCTCATCTGTTTATTCTTCCAAATGGATTTTGGAAACACTTTTTTAATGTAAAAACCTTCCACTGAGATTTTATTTAGGATTATATTAAACCTATGGATTAATTTGAGATATAACATCTTCGCAAAATTTTAGCCTTTCCTCTAGGAACATGGTACATCTTTCCATTTAACCATATTTCTTTTATTTCACACCCAGATTCTTTTTTAAATTTTTACTATGGAAAATTTCAAACATATACAAGAGCAGAGATGAACCCATATGTACTGATTGCATGACTTTAATAAGGATCAATTCATGGCTAATTTAGTTTCATACTCAACACTTCCTACTCTTTTCTATATAGTTGGGGGGAAAAAACAACTACAGATATTATATCATAGAATTTTGATGGATTTTCTCATAGAGGACTTGAATATGTTTTCCTATTAATGTTATTTATAAATTTTTATATTTGTTAATATATATAAAATTTAAAAAAATCTTCTAACTGCAAATGCTGCTATGAAGGCAGACTTTTAAATATTTATTACTACTTTACCGTATTTCTTATTACTTCTGAAGGGGTTAAAGCTATTCTCATATATTCTCTAAATATACTATTATATCAGTATATAACTGTAATTTTGCTTTTTTTTCTAATATGTAAGCTTCATATCAGTTATCAGCAATTATAATGTACTGATAGAATTTCCAAAAATATATTCAGTAATATCAGTAAATACAAGGCATTTTTGTCTTCTTTGTGATTTTGTTAAAGATGTCTTAAAATATACATTCTTTGTAAATCCTCTTGAGAAATAATATAAAAATGAGTATTGAATTTTACCATTTTCTCTTTTATTATCTAATAAGGTAGTTCTATCATGTTACTCCTTAAACAAAATTAAATGTGCCTTAATAGATTTTCTACATTACTAATTTAACTCATTCTACTGTGGTAATTTGCTTTAATGTATTGATGGATTTGTATATTTAGATTTTTGGTTCTGTCTACATATGATCGATCTACTCTATGTGTGCGTGTGTGTGAGATCTTGGTTAGATTGTTTTTTTGAGTGGATTTTAAACTGTCTTCATTTTAGAATAATTACAATAACACGGACATCAAGTTTTTAAGAAGTGTTCAGAAAAGTCAATCATAAAACTTTTCAGAAATTTTGAGGGAGATAATTCTTTGATCTAATGTTAATTTTTCCCATTTTTATCGAACTACTAAGAATTTCCTGCTCTCCTGATCAATTTCAAGAACTTACATTAAAAAAAAATATTTACTACATTTTATTGAGCTTTTCAAATATGTTAGCAGAATATATGTCATCCGTTTACATTTATCATTTTCATTTAAATTTTGCCTTATATTCTTGTCTGAAATCTTAATTTAAAAAAAATTTTTTCTTGATTTAGTTTCTCTTCTCTCCATAAGGAATGACTAATTGCATTTATTTATTTAGAAAAAAAATTTTTTTTTGACGTTTATTTTATTTTTGAGATAGAGAGAGACAGAGCATGAACGGGGGAGGGGCAGAGAGAGAGGGAGACACAGAATCTGAAACAGGCTCCAGGCTCCCAGCTGTCAGCACAGAGCCTGACATGGGGCTCGAACCCACAGACTGCGAGATCATGACCTGAGCCGAGGTCAGACGCTTAACCGACTGAGCCACCCAGGTGCCCCTAATTGCATTTATTTTTTGATTCACATATTTATTAAATTTATTCAATTATTCACTGAATTGTTATACATTTTCTCCTGCTTCTTTACACTTTTGTTCTATAAGAATGTTATTTTACATTTGAGGGCAATTTCGCTTCTGTTCCTTAGGTTTTGTTTTGGAGTGTTCTCATTGAAATTATTTTCTAATTAATCCATAATAACTGTGGATTCACTCTTCTAGCCCAGAATGGTTTGTGAAAGAGACTTTAACCTCCCAAGTGCTTAAGATATGTTATGAAATTCTGATTTGTTTTACTGTAGTCAGACAATGACTAAAATGAAAGCAGAGATCAAGAGTGACAAATTTTTACCTTTTCAACTTCAAAAGTTACTTTTTTTTTCTTTTGACTTTGAATTTGAGAGCAAGCGCAAGTGAGAGAGAGAAAGAGATCGTGAGCAGGGGAGAGAAGAAGGGGGAGAGAGAGAATCTTAATCTTAGTGTGGAGCCTGATGTGGGGCTCCCTCCCACAACCGTAGCATCATGACCTAAGCTGAAACCAAGAGTTGGACACCTAACCAACTGGGCCACCCAAGCACCCGCCAATAATTACTCTTGCAAGGATGTCTTATCACCCAGAATCCATTTTTAGTTTGCACTTTCTTTCTCAAGTAGACAGTCCTCAGGGCTTGGGGTGGGGAGAAAAGTGTTTGAAGAGGAACCAAGTATTAAATATGAATATGCAAGCCCAAGAGGACCAAGGAAGAATAGAACTTCTCTATAAATACAGGATATATAAGGGCCTTTCCTCTCTTGGCTCAAGTTCTTGGTGAGAGATAGAGAGTTGGGAAGGGAAGCCTTTTCTCTCCTCTGTTCCTCATGTCAGTCTGGAAAGCAGAAATTAAGTAGATATGATGGGGGTACATATTAAGGTATAAGAGTACCTAAGATAGCCCCCTATAAGTTTTGGAGTAGCTGGCAAGGAGCTCATCCAAAAATGACTAAAAATGAAGAAGAAGGTGCAAGGAAGTCTGGAAATAAGGGCAAGAGCAAGGAGCATGACTGCGATCTGACAGCTGGAGGCCATGGCCGGTCTTTGGATGGAAGCAGGAAGATGGAAAGATCATCTGGGGATAAGTTAGAGATGGGGCAAGTGGTCCGCACAAGGACAGCAGTGACCACGCTGGGGAATCAGGTTCACTCCCCAGCTTCAGTATAGGGTTGCCAGATTTAGCAAATGAAAATTCAGGATGCTCAGTTAAGTTGGAATCTCAGACAAACAACAGATAATATTTTAGTATAAGTATATCCCAAATATTGCATGGGATATACTTTTACTGAAAATTTTGGTTGTTATGAATTTACGTGAGGTTTTTACCTAATTCCAATTTAGTAGGATGTTTTGTATATTATCTGGCGACCATCCTCAGTGGCATTTGTGAATATCCCAACAATGTTGAATAAACAGCAAGAGGAAGAAAACTCTCAGAGGGAGAAGTCTTGATTGCGCATATTTTATGTCAGAATGGTCTGAGAAATCACTCGGAGTTTTGAGGTTTTCTGGAAGTGACCATATTAAATGTTCTGCATTAGAAATAAATATAGGTCCAAATCAAAAACGTTTTCAGTTAAAGAAAAATAAATTACCGTTTTTGCACATCCAAAGTGATGCAATTTTGAAATTCATAACAATGTCGTTTTTGAGTTCCAATGACAGGTGAAATATGGTACTTCACAGTAGGATGCTTCTATCTCAGTCCAAGAGACCAGCATGAGCTAAATTAGGATCTTTCTCAGCGTTAATTCCACATACCTAGTCTTCTCCATCTCTGGTCCAATCAGCTAGGACCAGGGCGGAATGGTGTGGTGTGACCATCTCTATGGGTGAGAAAGGAAGTAAGGGGTCATTATGGACTGAACAAAGAACCTACATTGTGTCTATGATAAATGTCTCCCATCTCTAACTGTGACAACTTACTAATGGATTGTTGACCTCTAAACCTGGTCCTGAAACTGAAAAGAAACAAGGAAGATGGATTGTATCTTCCCCATTTCTGGCTCTGCAGCTGTTGTCAGAAAAAAGTTCCTGGCTTCTTTTTTATAAGGCTACTCTCTTCTCAGTACATTTCATTATGCCCTTGTCACGGAGTAGCACATGTCACTATTATATGTCCTTTGGATCTTATCTTGACATATTATTCCTCTGTTTTATTACCAGTTTTAGACAGCACCATAGTGCAGATTAAACCCTCGACATCCAGTTACAGAAATACCGATGCATTCATTTAGAGGACTGTCAGAATCTTTCTGCCATTTCAATATCCACCTTGCCAGAGATGTAGTGAAATGCAATGAAATACATAGCTTTTTTTGGAGCTAGTGAGAACCAGGAATTTATATATAATAAGGAAAAGATTGTTTTCTACTTGTGAGGTAGCATCAGCAAGCGTTAGAAGGTTGGTCTCTCTAAGAGGTTTTATTTCCCAGTTATGAAAATTATAGGGCCCCCTTCACTTAAAGGTTTCAGTTGAAATCCAAGAGGAAAATCACCAGGGGCGTGCAGTTATCTATCTGTCTCCTTAATTTAACAAGATTGTGTTTGGGGAAATGACTCACTCATGATTGGTGGTGAGGTTAATTTCATGGAGCCATGAGTCGTAAGTGTACTCTCGAGCCTGGTATTGGGTTTCCAGTTTAACAATGAATTAATGTGAACCCATGGGGTTTATCTTTCCCTGCACGGGATTCCCCCCGCAATGCCTCTATTGCTGCAAGCATTCTTGGGAAAGGCCATCACTTATATTCAAGGCATTTATCATAATTATTTAGAATAAAAAACGATATTCATCAGTGCCAGCTAGATGAGATCATAGGGAAGACATATTGTTTCTTATTGCTGTGCCAGTTTTATGGGTTTTGGAAGCAGGAGAGGAGGAACATAGCTGTGGTTTATTTTAGGTCATTGTGCACCTGGGCACTGTCCCTGTCAGCCCACAGGGCCCTTCTAGAGGGTACCCTGAGCAGTGTTAGGTTTGAGGGGTGTGATAGGATATGGGGCAGGAGGATGGGTGAAGCCTTCCCTCACGATGCTGTTCGTTCACAGTTACTCTCTGATTTCTGACAAGTTCTAAATAATCAGAAAGTGCAAACGTATGGTCTGGAGTTGAGCGAGGCAATGTCCTGGCAGTGACAGGTGTCTGAGACCGGGGAGGGACGTGTTGAGAGATGGGGGTCGGGAACAATATCAAGTTTGGATGGCTTTGGACATCACATTGAGCATACATTCATTTTCCCACTGTGTGGAAACCACTCTCTTCTCTGCTGCCCTGAGTCCTGTGTTCTCTCTCACAACATTCTGTTCAAGCATCAACTTTCCCAGGGGGGCTTCTTGCTTTACTGTCTGCTTCAAGGTCTCTTCTCTATCCCAGCATTTGTTCAGCGTGTATTGCAAGGTCCTCTGTGATCTAACCATGAGCTTGTCACCCACACTGAACTGGAGGCTCCTTAACTGTTCTCATGCCCCATATAGGCCTGGGCAAGTGTGATGGAGAGATAGATGAGTAGATAAATTTAATCCCCATAGCAATCCCACGAGGTAGGGACTGTCATTCTGACCACTGGACAGATTAGGAAACTGAGTACGGAAACCATAAATATCATGCCCAAAGCTACCAAGCTGATAAGGGATGGCACCAGGATTCAGAACCAGTCAGGCTCATTCCACAATCCATGGTTTTAATCACACGGCCTCTATGTTCCTCAGTCGAGGTGACAGGTGATGGATCAACCTCATACCCTGCCTGAAACTGTGATTTTTTTAAAGCCGCAATGATGTACAGAAATAGAAAATATTGATTTGGGAAGATAAGATTTGCCTGTTTAATCCTCTTAGAACCAATACAAAGTGAAATACTATCGCTAATGATTTTGCTTATTCTAACTCCGTTCACATGACCAGGCAGGCTGGTTAAGCTGACCTGTAAATCACTTCCTAACTCTGTTTGGTGCCCAGACCCGGCATGTAGGTTTTTCTCATTTACTTTTTCTGTTTCAGCGTAGCGCTCTGTAGATAGAGTCACTCTCCCCTAGGATTTGCAGTCACCGCTGTTCTAAATACCCCAGTCCAATACCCTTCGAGACACTTGCAGTTTATCAAACAAGGATTGGGTTTGGAAAATATAATTCTCCTACCTAGAGACCCATTGAGCCAGAGAATCCTAGAAGTCCTCTCATCTCCCTGCTTCTGACCCAGCAGAGAGCCCTTCTCTCTGCCTTGCATCCCTCCCTCCTTTCCTGCTCTTTGACCAATTGTAGTTTCTACTTGCTGTTTGCATATGAGGTGCCAGTTTGATACTTATAGATCTTCCTGCTGCATTATTTCAGGAAAGACCTATTATAAATGACAAAATACAACCTTAAAATAAAATAGAAAATGAACCCAGATGTAACCAGTTTTATCACAGAATATATATATTTTTTCTTCTTGAGGTGTGGGGGAAACAAAAGAAATTGTAAATTGTAAGCCAATATGAGTCTGGATCATCAAATGCCATTCCTTATGGAAATTGCATGAAACGTTTCTCCAAAGCAAAAAGGAAAATAAACCATGACAGTTTTGATTTATTTTAAATTAAATATTCTTTTTTTAGAAGTTACGTATTCTCTGTTATAAAACAGATTAAAAACTTGCCTCAATGAAAATGAAAGACAATGGATTGGAGCTTTCATATAAATGTTTAGCTCTTTTTACATTTACACATTGGAAATGGTTGCCTTATTGAGTGTATCTCCTCATTGGTTATGTCTTAAAACAAGGGTCTGCCAATTATGGCCCTTGGGCTAAATCCAGCTTGACGCCTGTTTTTATAAATAAGGTTTTCTTGGAACACAACCATACCCATTTATTTTAGTACCCTATGTGGCTTTTTTTGTGCTACAACTTGCTGAAGTTGAGTAGTTGTGGCAGAGATTGTGTGTCTTACAAAGGTGAGAATATTTACTCTCTGGCCCTTCACAGAAATTGTTTGCTGACCCCTGTTTTAGAATACCCAAAAGAGAGGGCTCTGCCTTCCTTAGTGTCTGAGACCACAGTTTGAACTAGGGAATTCTGGGATTGAAGATGATTTCTCCGTGGGAAAATCCATTTATAGACCTTGAAACTCAGTAAGATCTGTGTTCAAATTCTGCCTTTGTTTGAGACTGCCCTGCATGCCTTTGACAAGTTGCTTAGATTTTCTGAACCTCAATTATGTTATCTGTAAAATGGAGACACTTTTTCTCTTATGAAGAACAACTCTAGCGTTAAATGGGGTAATGTTCCGGCAGGGTGCAGTGTGTTGCCGGCCATACAGTGGACAGTCAGCGAATACAGTTTTTTTCCCTAGTTACATCCAAATTGAGGAGTGAGCTGCATGGAACACACTGATTCTTCTGTCTGGACAAATGTCCATTCGTGTAGTGAAAACATTCTCATTTTCTTTTAATTTTTTAAATGTTTTATTATCCACATTCGAGACAGAGGGAGACGGCATGAGCAGGGGAGGGGCAGAGAGGGACGACAGGGGGAGACGCAGAATTCGAAGCAGGCTCCAGCCTCCAAATGTCAGCACGGAACCCGATGTGGGGCTTAAACCCACGATCTGTGAGGTCATGACCTGAACTGAAGTCAGATGCTTAACTCACTGAGCCACCCAGGTGCCCCAATTCTTTGTTATCTTAGCACATTTCTCCCTTTTATCATGTCTTTGGGGGAAAAACATGCTTTTGTCTGCTAGATCTTGCGTCCTATTAGAAGGTTTTGCCAAGCACTTCCTGATTCATTTTAAACTATGATTTAAGGCCAGTTTTGAGTAGGATTGCCCATGGTCATGGTAATTACCAATGATTTCCAACAACAGTTTGATGGGATTTATGCAATGAAGAGCAGGAAACTTGTGTTTCAGAAATTGCCTTGCTGCACCGCACTTCTCCCCTGTATAACATCAATTTCTTACCTACACTCCAGGCCTCAGAGGCCAGACCTCTCGAGAATGTTTCAACTCCAAGAAATGTAGGCCGGCGGCCTTGCCGCTGAACGTGTAAAATTCCACCTGAGAAGGAACCGGGCCCTCGTTAACAGCATCACAATCAGCTGGAGACACAGATCGATTTTTTTATTTATTTATTTTTATTTTTTGCTAAATACCGCGCTCCTGGTGTGGAGTACTTTTCTAGCCTCGGCCCCCAGGAGCACACTTGATTTAGATCCATTTTGGCCGAAATGAAAGACACCATTTCTCTACGTACCCAACCACCTATCTGGGAGAGATGCCAAGCCAGCCATCCAGACTGGAGAAACAGGTCTTGTGTTAATAAGTGTTTCTCCAGACCTTCACTTACCCATTATGGCACAAATACTTATCCCCAGGAGGAGGGCTGCCTTGCAATATCATTATCCTCAATTTATAGGTGAATGAAAATGTGATCTGATGGAGCAAAGTGGAGTACCTGCCAGTTAGAGTAAATACTCGGCGCTCAGACGCAGCATTTGGCCACTGGGCACTCTTGCGGTGTGCACATGACCGGGCGGGCTGAGAAACCGGTGGGGAGTCTCTGCCCTTCGCCCTCCGTCCGGCATGACTTCTCTGTACAGATACCACGGCAGTTGCACTGTGCTTCCCCACGGCGTTTCCCCTGGCCTTGACTTCTCTCTTCCTCCTTTCCCTTCCCCACTCCCTCATCCCTCTTTTTCTCCTCTTCTTCCCTCTCTCCTCATCCTACCACATTGTGTTTTCATAAGCTGCCTTCTTCCCCCTCCCCCGCTTTGGTTAAGAGTCCAGTATTATTCATATCCACCTATGTTTTCTTTACTTAGGTGCCTAGAATAAAGCCATTCCTCATTTGTATTCACACAGAAATACAACTGTGATAATGGACACGATTAGCACGAAAAGTAGTCAGATAATCATCTGGGTTTATACAGCCTTATAAAAACTCAACACCTCAGAGTTCTCTGGACTCTGTATCAATGTAATGCTGACTGAATATTCCAGATCAAGAGTTTTCAACATAAGGTCCAGACCCATCAGAACCATGGTTTTCAATCCTGGCTGCACATTAGGATCATCTGAGAAGCTTTAAAAAAAATGCCATCACCCTTACCCCACACCAGGAATTCTGACTTTTTGGTCTGGAGTAAGGATCTTGCATTGGTACTTAAAAAAAAAAAAAATCTCTTTAGATAATTCTAATATTAGCTACGGTTAAGGACCACCGTACTAATTGGTTTCGAGTTATATAGTCAATTGTAAGTCACCTCAGCTTTTTATTTTCCTTTTTAATGAATAGTCAGGATAGAATAGAGTAGAAAATACGAGTATGTTGTTCAGGTGGTAGTGATGGGTACTATTCCATCAAATTCATGTTTCAGTTTCATGGATATCAGGGTGGAGACTGTCACCACCTAAATACAGTTGCTTGACTGTGGGCTATAATCAGAGTTTGAAAACCACTGCTTTAGATTATATTTAACAGAAAAGTATGTTGATAGCTGCCTGGGGAAGATCAGAAAATCTTCATCTGTCCTAAGAGAGAAGCCCGATTGCACTATTTTTAAATACTTGTAGGGCATGCAGAGGCATTGCCAAGTTATCTCTGGACTATCAAATGTTTCTTACCTATTTATAGAAGCACTTACACATTCTCTAAGACACTGAGCCCAACTTTCTGCTCTCCTGTAGTCACCCTCGCTGCTTAAAATTGTTAAGTTGCATTTCTTTAAAAAAAAAAATGTTTTAGCTCAGTCTCTCCTCATTTTTAAACCAGCTCATTCTGACCCTTAGTTAGGGATATTTACAAAAGAGTTGCAGCTCATTAGCAAATATAGAATCTTCAATCTGCCACTGAAGTACTCTTATCAGTTCTCTGAAAAATGCCCATCAGGCCTGCAAGCCTAGCACTTAACAAAACTTTCCGGAATCTTCCAGGAGGCTTTCTGGAAGGAGAAGTGGCCTTTGGTATTAACACTTAGTGCCCAAACATTCCAGGGTAATCAGTGGTTTTCGCATATGATATCAAAGTGATTTGGCCCCGCTGGTCTTACAGAGTTCACATGATAATAATGTAGGAGCCTGTCAAGGAAAGTAGGGAGTTTCTGGCCTCACTGGCCCCGCTCATGCGTGAATGGACACCCTTGTGGTTGGCAGGACAGCAGGCTCAAATGTGTCACCACGTGGCAGTAGAAGGGGGACAGGTTGTTCACCAGATCTTCGGGAATTCAAGCACAAGCATCTGAAATATGAGCGAACTTCCATACCTAACATCTTCCAGAAAACACACATGACAGAGGGGAGTAAGAATTGGAGAATTAACTGAAGACCTAAGCAGAGGTTGATGTGGGGGTGATACTAACATTTGGGAATGGATAAGAAAGAGGGCTGAATCAATTGATCAAAAAATGATTCAGAGCTGCCAAGAGAGGCCCCTAAGTTGGGGTGTGAACCTTCTGCAACGACTGAGGTGGCCAGTGAAGCACAATGTGTCTGAAACTAACCACTAAATGGCAAAAGAAAAATGCAAATAAGAACTCTGATCTGGTGGGGAATTTAGAAAAATTCCAAATGGAATTTTGTGATGGCTGTTCATTAAGTAGAGTAAGTTTTCTCTCAAGCAAGATGCAGCACCAGATGATTTTAACAATTTTCTGCTCTGACAGCCAGCGAAAAAGCTACAGGTAACAGAAAGACAATGAAGTAAATAAATCCCAAAAAAGAGGGACCCAAGGCATACCATGAGAAAAATGAAAGATGTCTATCCAAAGAATCTGCGAAGAGAAGGGTACCTGCTTTGGATTATAGATGAACATGAATGGGGCAAAATGCAGAAACACTGTATGTAGAAGCCCAGAAAGTGGAGGCCTAGCGGATTAAAGTTCAAGGCCAATTTCCAATAATGCACAGATCTTACAGCAGAGCTGAGCATGTGAAACACACTGCCTGTCAGTCAGTAACTGCCCGAGACTAGGGGAATCTGATGGACGGTGCGCAGAGGGACAGAGTCAGGACTCCAGTGACGGTAAATGCACGATTTTCACGTTGCCAGTGATTTTGATGGCCAGGTCTCATTCCTACCATAAAGACTGGCAAAATGCTCTATACCCGTGAAAGTCAGAAAGGGAATATTTGTGGGATTGAAGAACAGAGAAAGTCAAAAGTAGTGGACGGACATTGCATTGGAAGATGTGAACATAAAGGGTTATGGTCTCACTTTCCTACATGGTACATCAAAAACTAAACAAAAATGTCAAAGATTCCTGAAAGTGCTGTGCCAGTACAAGAACCTTCATGCATTAGAGGAGAAACTTAATGGTCTTCTCGTTTCCATGGGTTTTAAACACACCTGTATAAACATAACATAAACATAAAGTACAGGTTGACCTATACTTTAAGACGTGAAAACTCATTTCGAAATAATATCCTTATATTATTCTTATCCCTTCCTTCCTTGCTTCCTACCTCCCTTCCTTCCTCCCCTCTCCACTCCCTTATGTCTCTTTTTCACTTGTAAAGATCCACAGCATCTATGAGAGCCATCAAGAGTCCTAGCTTAAGCAAGGTCAGGCTTACCTCCACTTGGAGGTAATTCTTCCTATTACTCTAACATTTCTTTTAATAGCCTTAACATAGTCTGTCACTTGGTTTTCTATATCTGCTGGCCGAGACCTACCATTAAACACGGGAGTGGGTGAGAGGTATAATATGCTCATTTCATAAGCAGCAATACTGTCTAGAACTGGCGTGTCGTTCTTCAACTTGCTTGGGGCGAGAAGTAAATCAAAGGACCGTCGGGAAGGGTTGGGGGTATGGGAATATGTAGGAAGAAGGGAGTGATGAGCAGGATTTTGGCCAAAAGATTGAGAGGTGTCCCCAGTTAACATTATTTCCTTAGATTTTCATAATATTCCTGTAAGGTGGGCAGAGCAAGTATCATTATCTCCATTACACTGATGGGAAAAATGAAGCCCAAAATGTTAAGTGACTTGCTTTGAGCGCTGACACCCAAGTGACTAAATCAAAAGCGGACTCCGCATCTGCTGATTCTCACTTTATTCTGCCAGATCAATAATGAGGTTTAGGTTGAAGTATCTGTATAAGCCCGTGAAAATTCTGTGACCAGTCATTCTTACTGTGGCACTTATGATCCGTGGTGACTTGGCTACTCTGTACCTTTCCAGCCTTACTAACTCTGCCCTACCCCATTAATTAGCCCCAGTAAGACTGAATTCATTCCATCTTCTCTTCTACCCGGCTCCTCCCCATCTTTCAGCTCTCAGTGACCTATTTCTTCTGGCGAAGAGCCCTATCTAACATCTCTGAGTTAGTGAAAGTTGACCATCCTTCATGCTCTGTAGACTTTGTTCTTACCCCTCTTCTGGCCCCATCCTGTAACTGCCTGCTTTTCTATTCCTATCTCCATCTTCAACTTCTTAGGGATAGTGGTTTTCTCCCATCCAAGTACTAACCAGGCCGGACCCTGCTTAGCTTCTGAGATCAGACGAGATCGGGCGTGTTCAGGGTGGTATGGCCGTAGACTGGGGATAGTGGTTTTCTTATTTACCATTACATCCCCAGTGCCTAGCATAGCTTTTGGCATATACTAAGCCTCTCAAATGTTTGTTCACTCAAGCCATAAAGCTAAGATGAGAAGAGATCATTTTTAAAATTCACCATTACGTTTTAGTTTACAACCAAACCTTTCTGCTATTCATAACCTAAATTTAGTTTTGCACATCCAGTCAACAAATGTTAACCAAGATGCTTAGTACCTCCATGGGGTTGTATGCCCAGGCTTCTCATAGTGCTTGTTAGGCAACAAGTACTCAGTACATAATTTCGTAATGAATTAGTTAGTACAAAATTATTAATATGCCGATTTCCTAAGGCATTTAGTCGATGTCTTGCATGTAAATAATGATATGGGACAGAATATGGAAAGAGACATACAGGAAGAATTTGGGATAGTTTTCGTTGGCTGAGCTGAAAAACATGATTGCAAGGAGTGAGGACATAAGTAGTCCCATGTGGTCATTGACTTCTGGGAAAGAGACAACAGCATTTGATCTAGCCTGTGGAAATAAAAAATGGTTTGACTCAGCTCGACAAGAAAAATGTGTCGATCCATTATGTATTTGTAGTGATGCCCTTAAACATCACCAGCGTCACAAGTACTTAGATGAACACCAGAATAGACAAGACACTACCATTAGTAAGACAGAAGTCCTATTTATGGGGAAAAAAGCAAGGGTCTGCAATGGGATTATAGTTGTTTTGATCTCCATTTCAGTGTGTTCTCGATGGGCCGTTTTCCTTTTCACCAGCCTCTTCAGGACTTTTTTTTTTTTTAGTTTATTTGTTTATTTTGAGAGAGCGAGAGAGAGCACAAACCGGGGAGGGGCAGAGGGAGACAGAGAATCCCTAGCAGCCTCCACACTCAGCATGGAGCCCAGGGCGGGGCTCTACCCCACACCATGAGATCACAATCTGAGCCAATATCAAGAGTCGGATGCTTAACTGACTGGGTCACTCGGGTGCCCTCTTTCAGGACTCTCAATGAACATTTATGGGGCACTCTCTTGCACATGTATTTAAGGGCCCACTGTAGAAAGACTAGAGTGTAATGGATGCAGCGTTCAGGCCCTTAATCCCAGCAGCCTTGGTTTGACATCCAGCCTCACTACTTGGTAGCTATATGATCTTACGTAATTCACTGAACCTCGCCACGTTAGAGTTTTGTCACATGTACAATGGCATTGACAAAAATAATAGAACTTACATCATTGGATTGTTCTGAGATATCAATGAGTTCATGCATATCCAGTGGCTGACCCATAGTAAGAACTCCATTAATGCTGGCTCTGGTCAGTACTATTACCTACTAGGTTCTGTACAGTGAAAAGGCAAGATGTGGTTTCTGTACTCACGCAGCGTGCTTGTCATTTGCTTGTTTCTCTTTACTGTATAATTCATTCTTCAGCCTTCTTCTGCTTTGCTCTGAAAGGGGCGTGCCTCCTACAAATCACATTTCCCAGGCTCCCTCACCAATTGGCTTCCTGTTAAGTTTGGGCAACGGGACGTTCAGACAAGAGATTGAGATTGAGGGGGAGGGCAGCAGTCCCTCTCTGCTTTAGGGGCATCACCAGCAGAGGCTGTCTCTTCTCCATTCTCTCCCAACAGAGCCTCCCTGGGCACTCACAGGTCCTACTGGAAGCCCCCATTCCCAGGCTTCTTCCCAGCTTTCTGCCAGGGAATGAGACCAGTACAAAAGAGAATAAGAAGAGAAAGACAGATTCCAGATTTGATCCTGGATCCACCTGTGCCTAAAGATTATATGTGCCTGGAGTTTTAAATATATGAGCCTATAAAAAATTCTCCTTTTTGCTTAAACTACTTTGGTTGCATTTCTTGTACCTCCCACTGTGTGAGTGCCAGTACAATATCTACTAATTCCTGAGAACTGTTTGAGATGATATCACAATATAAAGCAATTGGTATTCTCATTGCTTCTGTGTCTCTGGAAATCCTAGAACTAGTATTTATTGTCCTGCTAGTGTTAAGATTATAAAGATGAGCAAGATAAACAGGGTGCTTCTCTTTGATAGCACAATAATGACTAATTAAGTGTTTTCAAAAACACTAACTTTTATTCTACTTGTTCCAAAACGTTCTTTTCTCTGGAGATCTGAAACATCTTGCCTTAGTAGATGTGCATCTTAAAACTAAACGCATCGCATCCATTGTAACACAAGGATATAAACGAAAATGCAAAGCAGGAACTTCATGGTGAAAGTTTTCATTTATTTTCGATAAAGGAAATCCCAAGCCTCCAGTTGTGCTTTATGAAACCTTCCCAGGGCAGGAGGATTTTTCAGTGCAATGAAATTAATGGTGTCATGACTGTAGGACAATCACTCATTCTGGTCTATGATGTTTTTGGCTCTTCTCTTCTCCATTTGCCTATGATGATGCAATTTGTCTCCTGATAATGGATGGGCTTCCTCTCCCTTCCAGTCGCCAGTGTTAGGCACTGAAACTTGCCCAAGACATGTCCAAAGTTGATCTGCTTGGGGGATTTCTTGGAGTCTTTCATGGTTGATGAAAGCAAATTTATAGTCACGATGCAAGTGCAAGAGTGTGTGTGCGTGCTTTGTCCTTAAAATGTATGCAGTGGCCTTTTAATGTTGGAATATATGGTCAGGCTGCAGGTGCTATGGAAACAACAATCAAATTTTCTGACCTTTGAGGGTAGGGAGATACAGTGGTAAGGGCTGTGATCAAAGCTGAGGATTGCTGAGAGAATTAAAGTAAAGAATAAAAAGCAAGGGGCCCTTTATACCTTAATGTTCAGATCAGAGCAATCTGTTCTTCTGTGTCTACCAACAGTATCCACCAGAGCGAGACTGAAGACTTCCTAGTATTCTTTTAGTTATTATTTTATGTTGTTTATTTTGGATAATAACAACAATTTTGGTTGAGTGGGAATTTTGGAGTTCTTGATTATAGTTGGTCTATAATTTTTTACATAACATAAAATCATGGTTTCTGGTAATGGAACACCTATATCCAGATCAGTGGCCACACGATACAACGTTACCATTGTAACATGCAAATGCATGGTTTCGTTTGGAATGTACCAAGTTGATTAGTCAAACGAATACACTCTCTGTTCAGAAGAGATCATTTCTAGGACCAGTGGGGTGTTTCTCTGTAGCTTCCTGTACGGTATTGATCCTTTTGTATTATTAAGATTTAGAAGATGTGCCTGCCAAATGAGAAGTTCATGTATCTGGGTTTATTCTGTTTATACTACGTGTCAGGGGAATGTGAGGGAAATATGGAATATGGGGAGGGGCATCATCACCCTAATTGCTTAGGGAGGGTCTTCTATGCCCAATACAGTGTTGAACTCTGTGGATGTGGGCATGAATAGGAAATGATTCCTGCCCTCTAGAACGTGCTTGGCCACACAAGGAGAGAATATATGCAGACTGCATATTGAGTAGGGGCACCGCAGGAGCAAAGCCAGCAACCGGAGGCAAACATAAAAGGAAGAAGTGAGTCCAATGGGATGGGCAGAAAAGAAGCTGAAGGGAAAGCATAACTTGAGATGGGACCCAAAGGAAGGGCAGACCTAGATAAAGAGGAAAGACTATGTTCGGTGTTAGTAAACTTCAGAACTTGTAAATTCGCTGAATGTATTTTTGAATGTGTCAAATACTATGTTAAAATAGAGATAGGGTCAAGCAAGTGATGGGAGCAAAGACACAGATGAGGCATGATCTAGTGGTCAAAGGACATTGAGTAGTTTGGCTATGTTGGGGAAGCAGAGGGTTTTACTAAGTATTCTGTAGGAATGAAGATACTCAGAGATGCATAGGGCATGGTGAAGGGATGGGTTAGGAAATCTGGGATTCTGTGGACACCAGATGACTTGGAAGGTAACCAGGATTAAACTCTACAAATTTGAGGTCAGGACGAAGAATTTAGAATGGTAATAAATAGGGTAAATTGTCACCCACTGCTTAAAGAGAAGTAACCAGTCAGTAAATGCAGATCGAATTTGGTTGCAAAATAAAACCCATGCAGGACCAACCCCCCAAAACCCTTTGCAATTGCAGCTGATATGGGTGATAGTTATAACTTGCTGGCTGCCGTTGAACTCTCCCATAGCTCCTTCATCAGGTTTTTTATCCCTGGGTTGTTGTCACTTTTGGCCTTGTCAATATGAATATGACTTTAAAGGAAGAGGCTATAAATGCCTATTTGTTTTGCCTATGATATTATACAAAGTATATACAATATGTTAGGTATTTTTTTTCCCAGTATGGAGCTTTGAGTGAGTTACCAACTGATATTTTTCATCTTGAGAACTTGACCCACTTTGATATTGTAGGATTACTTGGTCATTGCCAAGCTTTCCCATAATCATCAGTGAGATTGTGAAGATGGACTGAGCAATTCTCAACTCTGAGGGGTTTTTTTTTCCCAAACAAAATAGGTAACCTGTGTCTCAAAGTTAATACACACATAGACTGCTTCCCACGCAGGGCGGTCACAGAGCAAGAACAAATGCTTTTGGCACAAGGTAGTAGAATATCACACAGGTTTTGTTTGTGGGTGTGTGTTTTTGAAATAAAGTGTATTCTAAAAATTGACAGTCTTACAGTCTTTTCTTTCTTCTTTCTTTCTTCCTTCTTTTCTTTCTTTTTCTTCTTTTCTTTTTTCAAAAGGACCTTCTCAAGAAATGCTACTCTGCCAAGGCATCTTACCTCTTCCAGCAGGATAAATTCTATGATGTCAGCTATGACACAGGAGACAAGTCTATCCAATGCAGCAGGAGACCAGATGCATTCAAGTTCTGGATGACTTGGAAGGCCCTGGGAACATTAGGCCTTGAGGAAAGAGTTAATCGTGCACTTGCTTTATCTAGGTACTTGCCCGTGTGTGTGTGTGTGTGTGTGTGTGCGCGCGTGCGCCCATGCATGTCTGTAAAAAAGACTCTATGAAAATGACATTTGTGAGATCTACACATGGTCTTTCTTCTGTGCATTTCTTCTTTCATATAATGGCCATTTTTTCAGTATCTACTGTGTGTTAGGAATGGTGAACAAAACCGTCCTACCCCTGCTCTCTGGGGTGCCAGCCTAGTAACAGATACCTTTAAGTGACAAACCTGACCAAATAAAGGTGAACCTACTTTTCGGTAAGGAGAGGTATGTGGTGCTCCAAGAGCATTCAGGTGGCTTCCCTAGTGTTCTTGAGGGGCTTTGGCAGAGGCTTCCTGGAGGAAGTGACATTTAACTAAGACCCGGTGAAGAAAGGGAAGGAGAATGGTGTGGGCAGAGGGAGGACCAAGCCCAAATCATGGTGACTTGAGAGACCTGAACAGTAGGTCTGTGAGAACGTGGGGCTGGAGTAGAGGCAAGAAGGTAAAGGTATCTGGAAGTGCTGTGGTTACCTGTCTCGTCATAACATCAGAGACAAAGCTTTTGAAGACACTTCCAAAGGCATTAGACAAGCTCTCGAGAGACAGGTGGTGGACATTTGCCACTCAAGACTCTTCTGCTAAGCTTGGATCAGTGGGTGCAAATGGGCAGGCCACAGCCAAATTTAGTTTTAAATGTGATTGGTTGAGCCCCAACTGCATAGACTTAATCTTCTTGGTGTTAAAAAAAAAAACTCAAACATTTAAAGACTTAAAATATTTAAAAATAGGGAGATTTGTCAAAAATCTGGATTTTTGGCTTCTCTTGAAAGATCTGAATGCTCTCAGTCCCACATGGTGACAAACCACTGAACATGTTGATGCCTGTCTAGAGACCCACATTCCCCCTACTTCCTTCTGTGTTTTTGCAGACAACCTGGACTCAAAACCTAGGTCTACCATTTACAAACTAGGTGACCTGGGCAGGTTTCTTAACCTCTCTGTGCCTCGGTTCGCCCCACGAAAATGGAGATAACAGTCGTATGTGTTCAAATAGTTGTTGTGATGATTAAATGAATTGACATATGTTAAACCCTTAGAATGTGCCTGGCATAAGCTACAGGCTATATGAGTTTTGGTTATTTATACCTGCTTGACCACTATAGGCACTGGAGTTTGTGATCTCTGGTTTGGATGATCTCTCCTTCATATTTCTTGCTCACATTTCACATGCAAAATCCAGAAGTCTCACTTAGAGATTTAAAACAGTTTCCTCTTTCTTTTTTTTTTTTTAATTTTTAGCATTTATTTATTTTTGAGAAACACAGAGACAGAGCATGAGACAGGGAGGGGCAGAAAGAGAGGGAGACACAGAATCCGAAACAGGCTCCAGGCTCCGAGCTGTCAGCACAGACCCCTATGCGAGGCTTGAACCCCTGAAGGGTGAGATCATGACCTGAGCCAAAGTCGGATGCTTAATTGACTGAGGCCCCCAGGCATCAGTTTCCTCTTTCTATACTGGGATTGTATGGGTGCTCTGTGCAATAACTGTCTGAAAAATCAGTGTCTTAAAACAACTATTTTTTCAAGTTTATTTTTATTTATTTTGAGAGAGAAATAAAGAACAACAGGGGGAGGGACAGAGAGAGAGGGAGACAGAATCCCATGCAGGCTCCGCCCTATCAGCACAGATCCCCATGCGGGGCTTGAACACAAACCATGAAATCATGGCCTGAGCCAAAATCAAGACTCGGAGGCTTAACCGACTGATCCAGATGCCCCCAAACAGCAATTATTTATTCTCATACATCTGCAGTTGGCTGGAGTGGCTTTATCTCATACTATGGTGGCTGTGGGGGTTGGTGGAGGGTCTCAGTCTACTCCCTACATGCTTTGCAGCCTCCTTGGATTAACAGGTGAGCCAGAGTATGTTCAGAGTGTCATCTGATGGAGATGACCGAAGGCCAAGAAGGCCCCATTATGCAAGCTGACTTCAAAGTTCCATTTATATCCTATCTACTGGCATTCCAATGGCCAAAGTAAATCACATGGCCAAACTCGATGTTGAGAGTCAGGGAATACAATCTGCCTTTTAGCAGGAAGAACTGCAAAGTTACATGGTGTTGACCTTGAAAATAAAACAGCCAGTTTTTTACCAGAAAAATAGCCTATTTGGGAATGACAGAGGAATTGCAATTCAGGACATGCAAACCATGGCAAAACATAGGCAAGTTTGGAGAACAAAGGGGAGAAGTTTGCGTATATAGAGGAACGGGGGAAGTTGAGAGGGGTTGCTTTGGACATGAGTCCATTGGCGGAGACAGGAAGTGATGGTTTCTCATTGGCTGAGTAGTATGGCTTCTCATTGGCTGGGGCTGTTGCTAGACAAGGAGAAAATCTTCCGCCTATTTGCTGTGGTAGTAAAATAGGCTTCTTCCTGTTGGAAAACGCAAGGTAGCCTTTTCCTGTTGAAGTCTTCAATTGATGTCTAGTTTGTAGGGCATGACAGCCCCATCTGCAGGGCTTCCTGACTCCATTTCAAATGAGATTTCCTTTATACTCTTTCATAATGGCTTGGTAATAAGGACAGATAAAGTGATGGCTTTGGCACTTTCAGAAGATTGTTAGAAGTCAGCAAATCTAGTGATTACGGTTTAAGAAGTAGTTTGAAAATCTATAAATATTGTATCATTTAGGACTCTGGTGGTGGTAAGCAACAGAAACCATACTTCAAGATATTATAAACAAAGAAAGGTAATTTATTATCTCATGTACCTTATGAGCTAGTGTAATGATGACTTCTGTAATGACTTTATCTAGGAGCTTCAACAATATCACCTTAATCATTCTCCATCTTTCAGATTTGCTCTCTTTTATGTTGGTTTATTCCTGTGTTGGAAGGTGGCTGCCAGGAGTGTAAGATCTGTGTCCTCCCCGGTTCAAGTTCAAGGTCAAAAGGAGAGTGTGCTCCTCTCTTAATCCCAAAGGAAGTTTTCTCTATATCTGAATGAGGCAAATGTCCATCCCTAATCCGTTGCTGTCGCCAGGGAAATGTGATACTCTCACTGGTCATGCCCTCCTTTGGCACTGGAGAGACGTCAATTCCTTCTATAAAATATGTGATGAAACTAGGTGAAGGATATGCCTTTATTAGAAGTAGGGTTAGGGGCACCTGGGTGGCTCAGTCGATTAAGTGTCTGACTCTTGATTTCAGCTCAGGTCATGATCTCATGGCCATGCGTTTGAGCCCTACATCAGGCTCTGCACTGGCAGTGTGGAGCCTGCTTGGGATTCTCTCTTTCCCTCTCTCTGTGCCCTCCTCTGCTCATGCTCTCTCTCTCTCTCAAAATAAATAAACATTAAAAAAAGAAAGAAGTAGGGTTAATGTACCTCTATCAGAATTAGTGAGATAACTACCCAATGGTGAAAAAAAATGAAAACGTCTACCATAAATATTCATAGTTTCTGTTCACTTAAAAGTTCAGAAAGCTCTATTTCCTTTTTTGCTTTTGTATTTTCTCAACTAAATTGTGGTAGAATCTCTGCATTATTCCATCTGAGCTGCTAAGGAATTCATTGACAGGTGTCTTGAAAGAAGGCTAGATATAAATATTTGATGATCATATTTGTTATAAAGTTAACATTCAGCTCAGGGTGGAATTTAATTTATAGTCTAAGGATACTTTCTAATTTTTGCAGAGAAATATCACAGGAGGATAAATGTTAACACTTCAATTCAATTCAACAAACACTTATTGTTTGTAAATGTTTGTCAAGTTGAATTGAATTGAATTAACATTTCAGTGAGCATCACTGCAGATGCTGTGATCTAAATATTTGAGAAATAATCCCTCCTCTATCATGCTGCTATTCACAGTTTTTTTTTTCTTTTTTTTGCCTTAACATTCCACATTCTTCATAAATCCAACCCTCTATTCCTGGGGTGGGCAAAAGTCATCCCGTTCTACCCCCAATGCCAGCAAACACTGAGTCCTTCTATTTTTATTTAATTTTTCACTGAGTTCTCTTAGACGTGTCACTTGTAGTGAATAGGAAATTATAAACTTGGAGAGTTTCTTTAGGATGAAGAATTATATGAAGTTGGCAATGTAAGTCTTTATTTCTGTGATTTTATTTGTTTTCAGATTGGCTAATTGGTTTGTGGTTCTGCTCTTGAGGAAAGAAGGAACTTTATCTCCGTTCTGGGGTCCGTTCTGTTTGAGCCCACATTCAGTGGTATACGGGTAACCTGGCTCTCAGCAGGAGCAAACAAAAGTCCAAGTCTAAAACGTCGGCAGTTCCCGTGGTGTAAATATGCCCATGGTGTCAAATTGCCAGCTGTCAACAATTCATGAATATTTAACAATTGGCTCTTAACAGCCAGTTCATCCTAGCCCTACAACACCATCGATTAAGTAAGCCAGTATAATCAGTTCAAAGCACCGACTCTTGAGAGTTAAAACATCATTTATGGTCAAGCTCACTGACCCTAGGCCACTTGCTTTAGAGTTTACCTAATAAAAACCATTCTTACCCGTGTCCAGAAGGCCATAGCCTGGCATAATGTCTATAATTTCAGAACAACATTGTTTTGTTTCCAAGAAGTACAATTTCCTTCAGCAGATAAGAATTAGCAAAGTAAAGGGGCGCCTGGGTGTCTCAGTCGGTTAAGCGTCCGACTTCAGCTCAGGTCATGATCTCGCGGTGGTCCGTGAGTTCGAGCTCCGCGTCAGGCTCTGTGCTGACAGCTCAGAGCCTGGAGCCTGTTTCGGATTCTGTGTCCCCCTCTCTCTGACCCTCCCCTGTTCATGCTCTGTCTCTCTCTGTCTCAAAAATAAATAAACGTTAAAAAAAAAATTAAAAAAAAAAAAGAATTAGCAAAGTAAAGCTGCAGAAGAGGATTGTGTTACTATTTGGTGTGCATACCTATTATCAATAGCCCGTTGTAGCCAAGATACCTATTTCCCTAGATCCTTGGTCAGGTCTCTCACATACTGGAAAGGCTAGGCAACTCTTTCCCCCTGACATGTTGCAGGAAGGGCTACTTCAACTCCATAGAAGCAATATTTCCACGTTCCTGAATCTAAACGGAGCTTAGTTTTGAAATTTGTATATTGACCTCAAGATTTAAGGACCGGAGTTTGATGGAACAATGGATTGCCATTACCCTGATGGGATAGCTTGCTTTCGCTTCCCTTGGGAAAGCAAGAGCAAACATTTTCCAGAGGACGATGATTCTTATTTAATGAGTTGTCAGAATGTGGGAAAAAGGGAAAAATTAGCGCCTGGAAGATTTCTAAGGCCTTTCCTAATTTCCATGTGACCCTTGTCATTCCAGTAGACAAGAGAACTCTTATCTCAAGAAATAGTAACGACTAAAAACCTGCTTGCTCCTTGGATTGTTTGAAAAGCAGTGACATTGGGAACCTACAGTAATGTGCGATTATTAGGCCTCACTGAGACTCAGAGGACTGAGGTTTAAAATCACCACCTCAGGCACAAGGCAGGTGACTGTGCATCCCTGATATTTGCCTAGAAGAGCTGAAAATGTTTCACAATACCCAGGGCTACCCGTTGCGGAGGGCACCTTCCAGGCCTTTGTTAAGTCCCTCAGTTTAAATGGATATTCAGTAAGAGGTAATTTTTAAAGCGAGTCTGGAAAAGTCATGTGTGTAAATCTTTTCAACAACAACAAACAGCCAAGAATTCCCATTCGGCTCCTTTGTTAGATCTCCAGTGTATCATTTATCTATTCCCTTGACACACAATCTCTGTAATCTCTCAGATGGCATTCATTTCACTGACTTGCATGAATACTGAGGGATTTATTGTTTTCAGTATGGAAAAGGTGAGCAGTTACACAATGGCACCTCTGTGCTGGTATATTTCTCTAGGTGATGAGAGGGTGACAGTCTACAAGGCTATAGAAGGGCCAGTGTTTTCATCTTTTTCTTTATATTGGTAATTTTTTAAAAAATCACAATTGCAGTAGAACGTAGCATGTATGTAGGTGTCTGTGATGAATCACACAAGCCATGCAATATGTTCTAATATATGCAGAG
Organism: Panthera pardus; assembly: GCF_024362965.1. Taxonomy (NCBI): domain Eukaryota; kingdom Metazoa; phylum Chordata; class Mammalia; order Carnivora; family Felidae; genus Panthera; species Panthera pardus. The sequence continues at coordinate 145,533,730 of NW_026526721.1, read as the reverse complement.
CATATAGAGAGCAGATGGGGAACCTCTCGGGAGTTCTGGGAGACTCGGTGCATCGGAAAAAAAAATTTCAAATGAGGAGGTGAGACTGGGAGAGAAAGTTGGTCCAGAGTGTTCCAGGGAGACTGAGTAGCTGAGAAAGAGACTGGAAAGGCTGTTTCTGGAAAGAATGTCCTGCGAAAGGACAAGTTCAATGCAAAAATATCAGACAGACTTATTGAACAAATCAGAGAATTGAGGGCCTTCAAATGTCAGAAGCATGTTTGTAAGCATATTTGTAAGGGAAGTGTTTGGGAACAAGAACATCATTAATGGATGCTTCAAAATCAAGCCAGAATATTAATACAATGAGGTTTTTTTTACCCAGTAGGATTGGTGAAAATTCTTGCTGGTGTGTGTGTGTGTGTTTTTCCCCTCCCTTCTCTCTTTTTTTTTGTTAAGATTAGTGGGAAGCACAGTGATGAGTTTTTATAAGCTATTGTTGTTTTTTGAATCCATTTACCCGGATTCCTTTTGGTGGAAGGGGTTTATGGTTCCTGCATTATGTCCCCAAACTCAATGTACAGCTTTTTTCTGGTTTGCATCAGATAAGACTAGGTTTTTTTTTTTTTTGAAATGTATTTTATCTTTAGTCTGTTTCCATGTATTGAAAAGAGAAATTGTGAGGAACAAATCATCCCTATGAATGTAGGCAGAAGTGACTCAAACCTTATTTGGATTCCCTCCCCAAAACCCATTTAATTTAAGTATTTATTTAAGAAGAGGATAGAGTACCCTATAGATGAGGCACTTCTAAACTAGCATTTCTGAAACTGTACTCAGTGGAATAATAGACTTCCAGAAGATTTTAATAAATGTTCTTCCAAAAAACGTTTTCATGGTCAAATATGTTTGGGAAATGCTAACTCCTCTCTTGGAGATTCAGTGTTCATTAGCGCATTAAAGACTCTGAGGGGGCCTGTAATATAGAAACATTTTTTAGCTTGACTTTTAACATTTTTAACATGCAGACACTGTTCATTGTTCACCCAATAGCCAGTCTCCCTTTTTCTTTCTTGCTAACAGAATCTTGATTTTATTTAGGTAGCAATAGTCTTGCTGGGAACATCGGTCTAACCCAATCTCCACTTCCTGTAGTTAGTTTCGGGGTAAATATAGGACTCTGCCTCAGTCAAGAAGATATAGAAGGAATTCTTTGAAGGCTTCTGGGGGAAATAGTGTTAGCTAAATAGAGACAAATGAAGAGAAAATGCTTTTGCTCCAGCCCCCTCTCTTCCCTCTTGGACACCGTTGTACAAGGATGTGACGTGTGGAGTGTGGCACACATCTTGTGGACACGAGACAATCAGCACTCTGAGCGTGGAGGGCTGAAATGATAGAAACGATAGAAAACACCTGGTTTTTGATGCCAGTATTGAACCATCCAACCAGCCCGATAAATGTCTTTATGAATTAAGCCAAGTCCCTTTCTAATTGTAGGCAAAAGTAATCTAACTGGCATGCCCAGCATTGCTCACGTTTATTTGGCGATCGAACTCTTTTATGTGGGAGACATATTTACACGGTTTGGCATGGAGCATAGTTGGGGGACTCGAGCGTAAGCCTTTGTTGATGTTTATAATAGCAACTCTTCACCCGAATCACCTGCACTCTCAACTCAGAGTGTTACCCTGGGCTTTCCGGGCTCTGAGAGCAGCTGCAGTGGGGACGCTAACCCTGACACAAAGTCTGGGTCCCCATGGTTAGCAAAAAGCAGAGTTGTAACTGAAATGATCCCGGTCTGTTTTAGGATGCCTTTCTCTTGAGAGCAGCTGTAGCCTGTTTGACAGACATAGCTTAAATGGAGACTTTTGTGTAAGTTTCTTATAGTCATCACGTGTTAGGGAAGGATTTTGTCCCCCTAGTTCCACACCTCCATTATATACAGGAGGACACTGAGGCAGGCTTGGGGAGGCTAAGGGATTTGCCAAAAGTCACAAAATTGATGGTCTGCACAACTAGAATCTTGTAGAGTCTGTCCCGGGATTTCTAGAGATGCAAAGTTTTTCCCTAGCTTTGAGGTGTCCAGAATTAGTGTGGGCTTCCTCAGGGTGAAGTGTGGCATTGCTCCAGAGTTCACATATTGCCTATAAACATTTGTCTGAGGAGCTGCGGAAAGTATGGTTCAGAAGCTTTCCTTATGTAGATAGAGATTGCATGTGTCTGTCTATATGTTTTGTACTTTGCATTTTTGTTTATTAAGTTCCCTTTTAAGAATTTTACAAGTAACCACATCCAAGAAACTTTGCAAAGAAATATAAAAAGAGAGCTACTAATCTCTCTCTTCCCCATTGCGTCCTGTTTGTTCCTTCCTCGGGTAAATACTAACGATATATGGTGTACCCTTTCTTTCTTTACTCTGTTAAAAACGTGTGTGTGTGTGTGTGTGTGTGTGTGTGTGTGTGTGTGCGCGCGTGCGCATGCATGCATGTGGATAGGAATTACTTTTGCATTCTTTTTACAATTTCTTAAAAAGCAAAATTGTGTTATCCGTATTTCTCAGTACCTTACTTTTATCTCTTGCTAATACATCATAAACATCCCTGTGGTTTAATTAAAGTAGATATAACCTATTCTTTTTAATGTCTGCATCATGTTCTATTGTATTGCTATAATACATTTTATTTGACCATTTCCCAATTTCTGGATATTACTCTTGTTTCTGGTTATTTTGTATTAAACACACACACACACACACACACACACACACACTACATGTAGATTTAGACAAAATTAACGTGTATGATTTTAACTTTTTTACAACAGCCTTTGAGATTCAAAACGTAAATTGTGTTATTTCAGTTTTTTTGAGATTTAGGCCCAAGAAAAACATTTTTGTTGTCCTCAAGTATTAGTTGAATATGTGTAGTTTAGTTTAGCGACATGCTCATATTCCATACAATTGTACCATCTAATTCCCTATGATGCGTGGACCGTAAGTTTCAAAGCCAGTCCTCATTGCTGGGTGTCGTGTTCTTGTTTGTTTGTTTGCTTCTTTCTTTCCTCCTTTCTTTCGCTATTACATATAAAATCACGGTAAATATTCTGGCAAGTACATTTTTGTCATTCCTTACACTTTACCCCCAAATTTGAAATACTGGGACAAGGGTTATAAACTTTTCCAGACTTATAATCAAATCACTAATATTTAAGGCCAATTATTTCAAAGTGTTCCCCTTTTTATTGACAGTAGCCAAGCCCAGGGGGAGAGGTGTCTGTGTGGATTTACTCAAAGTCGTTTTTGTCTTTTCTCGGTCATACTCCATATCTCACGTATCTGTGCCCTTTGCTTATGGTCTGATAGTTCTCTTTTCCCTAACATTTGAGATGACTTCATAGACATTCTATCAGTGGCTGCAGCCCACTTACTTTTAACATGATACTAATGATCACTTCTCCTTTCCTCGGTTCTGGCCTGGGAAAAGGTAATGTTGAGCTTCCTTAATTTTAAATGAGCTTATAGGTGGGATTACGCACCAAAAGCCAGCTGGGTAATTTAAGTACCTATACTAAATCCCCATCTAGAATATAAATGTGTAACTCACGTGGTCAGAGATGTATCTCCGATATACTGTAGGTGGTTTTCATAGTGGGGTAGAAGTCTGATGCTGACATGTGAGATAGACATCACCTTATTAAAAAGATGTACTTTTTTGCTCGGGCCCCAGAGGCCTGCAGTAGGTTCAGGAATATGTGTTTAAATCCGTGTCTGTTCCTATCCCTATGCTTTCCTTATTTCTAAGCCTTGTCTCTGCATCAGAAATAGCAGTTTGTGTGTGTGTGTCAGTTGTGTTCATGGAGTTCTTAGATTCCAAATTATAAATATTATTGTGACTTTCATTTTTAGATACCTTGTAGAAGAAATCAAGAAAAGAGAAGGATTCAAGCTACTGCTGGAAGTAAGTGATTACGGAATTGTGCTCGTGATTTTGTCAGTCAACAGTGATGAAGGTGGTAATTTTCTAATCTGTTATATTTCACTGGTTTTTGTGTTGCAGACTTAGAAACAAGTCATTAGCTTAATTCATGGAGTCCATTATGTTAATTTACTCTATTAGTGAGTATTTTTCCTTTGTTAGATTCACAAAGAGCACACTTGCCTTTAAGTATTGAAAATTAAAGTGCTCAATAATAATTACCAAGGATAATACTGAATAAATATATAAATTGCATGATGATTGTACTGTGAATATTCAACTGTGCTATAGTGGTGCCTGCATGTGAAAAATCAATTAAGTGAATGTACGGTAATGCATTTAGTTTTGTCTTTTTATAAAATAAGGAAAGCATATTAGCTTTGGAGCAATGGGAAAATAAGTCATTTTGTGTTGTGGACTGCTTGCTATATATAAGAAGTAAAGTGGTTGCAAAAGTAGAGAATATTGTTTTTTTTCCTAAAACTTGGTTAGAAAATATGAAGTGTTATTTAATTCTGATTTTTAAGAAATATGAAGTATAAAGTTCTCTCAGATCTTCTAATAGCACGTATTATATAGCAATTTTAACCTAATGTAAAAATCCCCTAGAGATTACAGCCTAGGAACCTATATTATATGTAAGCAATCTGGCTGCCATTGGTATTCATTTATTCAGCAAGATTTCTTGAGCAATTACTATGTGCTAGGCATAGTTCTAGGCATGGGAGGATAAAACAGGGAAATCCCTCTCTCTGGGAGTATTTATACTCAAAATGGTAAATGACAGGCAATAAACAAGCAAATTAATACCTAACAAGCATCAGGTAGTGAGACCTCTTAAGAAAACAATAAGGCAGGTTCATGAAAGATAATCCAGTATACAAATAAATAGTTACAGATGTAGCAAGTTCTGTAATAGAAACAGATGTTGGTGAGGATTGCTGAGAAAGGGAAACACTTTTACACTGTTGGTGGGAATGCAAACTGGTTCAGCCACTCTGAAAAACAGTATGGAGGTTCCTCAAAACATTAAAAATAGAACTATCTATGACCCAGCAATTGCACTACTAGGAATTTATCCAAAGGATACAAAAATACTGATTCAAAGGGGCACATGCTCCCCAGTGTTTATAGCAGTGTTACCAACAATAGCCAAATTATGGAAGAAGCCCAAGTGTTCATTGACTGATGAATGGATAAAGAAGATTTGGTATATATGTATACACACACACACACACACACACACACACACACGCGTGTGTATGTGTTTGTATAATGGAATACTACCCAGTAATGAAAAAGAACGAAATCTTGCCATTTGCAACAATGTACAGAGGGTATTATGTTAAGGAAAATAAGTCAGAGAAAGATAGATATCGTATGATTTCACTCATGCGTGGAATTTGAGAAACTCAGCAGATGAACACAGGGGAAGGGAAGGAAAAAAAAGAGAAAAACAGAGAGGGAGGCAAACCATAAGAGACTCCTAACTACAGAGAACAAACTGAGGGCTGCTGGAGGGGAGGTGGGGGGAAGGATGGGTTAAGTGGATGATGGGCATTAAGGAGGGCACTTGTTGGGATGAGCACTGGGTGTCATATGTAAGAGATGAATCACTGGGTTCTACTCCTGAAGCCGAGACTATGCTGTATGTTAAGTAACTTGTTTTTTTTTTTTTAAAGGAGAGTGGAATGCCGGAATGAGGATGTCGGTGGGGGGTGGCTTGTTTGGTTTTGGTCATGCAGGTAGGGCCCTCTGAGGTCATCTTCTACCTGAGACCTGATTGATGGTAAACAGCATGCCATGCAGCTAGCTGTCTGAGCGAAAGGCATTCTAGGTAGAATCCATAAACAACTACAAAGGCTTAATGCTACAAGGAGTTCGAAGTGTTTAAGGAACCAGAAGAAGGCACATTAAGAAAGGGGGGTGTAGGAGGTGATACGGTTGGAGAGGTGGGCAGAGACCAGATCAGGTAGAGTCAGGTAGGGCCTGGTAAGACCTTTGGCTTTTATTCGAAGTGTAATCATCAGAGAAGTTTTAAGCAGACAGGAGTCTGAATTCCATTTTAAAAGATGGTCCTGGATGTCTTGGGAAGAGAGGAATGGGGTGGGAGGGGGTGAAGGAAAGCCAAGGAAAGGATGAACGAGACAAGTTGGGACGCTGCTGCAGTAGCAGAGGTGAGGTATGATGATGGCCCTCCCAATAAGCTGCAGAAACACTGCTCCAGAGCCTCCTGACTGTGGCTTCTGCCACTATCCTCAAGAGTTCAAAGTTCCTGAAAAATGGGGATAGGAAAGAACTTGCAAAGACAGCGAGAGAATCCATATTTAAATGGCTTTCTGGGGATACTTGAGAGAAGCAAAAAGGCGAATTTGGAATGTGGGATATTCCACAGGGCAGCTGTCCCGGTTTCCTCAGCAGGTTAGTGGGGTGAAGGAAAATAAAGGAGAAGGTAGTGATGATCACCTCAGGTTCAAAGAGACAGAAGAGGCCTGATAACCACACGCGGCAGAGGGAGCTGTTGCCTAGTTTGAACACTTGTAAAAAGTAAAGTTTCAAACAGTTGGGAAGCTTCTAATGTGAACTGGCTATTGGATAGTACCAAAGAATTATCAATAATTTTGCTAGGTGTGATAATGGCATGATTACATGAGAAAACATCTATATTTTTAAGAGATGCATATATAAGCACATAGGCGCAAAACAACAGCTGTAGGATTGGTTGCGGGTTGAGTCTGAGTCACTTTTTTTTAAAAAAAATATTCTTGAGTTTAACTTGCCTTCTTTACTTCCTTGAGGTTGAGTTTTACTCTTTATTTTTACAATTTTGAACTGCCTTCTCTATTTCTCTGGTTGTGGGAGCTCTGGTGCTTATGGAAAGTCCTGTGCACCTTGGAACTGAAGTCTTTTGATAGAGCTAAAAGAAAACGTGAAAAAAAGACGGATTGTCTTAAACGTTATGTATATATTCCTCCTAAAGGCTTAAAAGTTAAGGGAGGAAACTCTCACCATCATTTTAGGGAATTGCAAACATAAAACTTGTAAGGCAAGTGAAGGTGGGTTTTAATCATTAGGCAGCCTTCTGCCCTGAATATCTTAGCAATGGGAACCAGATGGCCCCAGAGCAGTGAAGGTGGCTTTCTAAAAGCACTCCAGCCTTCCCACTTACAAGGGGTTTTGTATGTGATACGCATTTGCCTCTTTTCTCTGTGTTCCATTTGGAGAAATAATGTAAAATTAGACCTTGAATCTCATATATATATATAAGTGTCAAGGCAGTTATCCTTTTTGTTAACAAAGGCTTAGTTTGGATTGATTAGATATAACCCTACCATAGACTTAAGAGAGATGTGATTGGAGTATAGTCTGTGAAACTGAAAGTCTATCACTTTAGGAAAAATGCAAGTCTATATATAGATAATATATATATATATATATAATCTATATATATATATATAATTTTATAAATTATATATATATTAATATATAATATATATAGAGATAATATATATATATAATCTATATATATATATATATATAATTTTACTTACACACATATATATTCACTTTTTAGCAGATAGCAGTGAGAATGTTAAGTGGAATATTGAAAACAGTCAATGAACACAACAAAACAGAATATCCAGTATTTGAATACCTTTTCCTGAAAAGAACAAAAATAGTGCATATCTTCTTGAAGATGATTTAAAGTTATCATTTCAAATGAATTCTGCATTATTCATAGGCCCCTGAAAATAATCTTTCTGTTTTTCTGTGTTGTATCTAAGATCTAATAAATGTTTTCCTAGAGGTATAGTCATTCATATACTATCATTCACATATTTTATTTTGATCTCTTGGGAGAGTCCTAATTATTCAACTTTTTGTTTTTCTCTTCCTGAGTTCTACATTAGGAAGAGTTAGTTTGGCTCCATAGACTTTCCAGGGTGTAAAGGATCTTCAAGGACATCCAGTCAACTTCCTGCTGGAGGCAGGACACCTCTCTTGATGGTAACCAGTAACCGTAACAGGATGTCAACCTCTTCCTGAACACTTCCTGTGTCACATAATTCACAGCTCAGTTCTCTTCCCCAGAGCTCTAATTATTCATATTCTATTATTTATTGACCCCTGCTATTAATATGTATCAAGTACATGCAATTTATAGTTATCTTCTTATATATTTTTATTTAGATGACAGCACCCTTCTAATCGCAAAAATCTGATGCACATTGTTTAGTCTTCATCTCCTTGGACTTAGGTAGCGTTTGACACCATTATCTACTCCCTCTCTCTTGAAATTCTCTTCCTTCTTGGTTTCTTTGAATTTCTCTCCCAGTTTTTCTCCATTACCTGTAACTTTTTCTTCTCAGTCTCTATGTGGCAAAGGTCTCTTCATCTGGGTACCCCGTGAAATATTCTTTTCTGTTCTTCCATCTTAAGGTCTTCATGGTATCCACTTACTCTCCCTGAAATGTTTCATCCATTTCTAGAACTTTGTTGTCAACAGCTTCAATAATGTATCCATCCTTGACTTGCCTCCTAAACTCTAGTCACTGGTACATTCGGTATGTTGTGAAATTTTCGGTTAGACTCCCACAGGCACCTCAAATCCAACATTTCTAAACCTGTAGTGTAGCCATTTTCATTACCAAAATACTACATTCTTCTTTCAGTCATTAGAACTATGATCAGTCCATCTCTACATGGGAGCCACACTGTGGTCTTTCTAAAATGAAATCTGCTCCTGAAATCAAAAGTCTCCCATGATTCCACATCTCTTCTAGAATCAAGCCAAAGCCCTCCAACATGGCAGATGAGGAAGCCCTTCATGAAATGACTCTCATTTCCATGCCCATTTTCACCTCTCTTCAGTACACCCTGTCCTCTGTTCATTCCAAGTTCTTGCCATCCCCCTGAATACACGGGCTTCTACATGTGCACTATTCCTGTTGCCAGAAATGTTTCTTGTATTACGAGAAATTTCGTCTTTTGTAATGCTCATTCCATTGCAGTTTAATTGCCTGTATGTAGCTCCATTACTCGTCACTGAGTTCCTAGAGATAAGCATATAGTGTAGTCATTTTTCTCATCTTAATGTCTGGTTCAGTATCTAGAACATAGAAAATTCTGTTAATTGAATTAGACATTTCAGTTACCCTTCTTGGGGCAGGCTATAATTCTTTAACATTCCCCTTCAAATATTGTATGCAAAAATAGTGATGTGTCCCACCTAGTACAGATTTTAATGTGGCTACTCATCCACTTGATGAGGACATCTTGTTCTACCTATATAGCCCCAGATAATAGCCACTATTCTAATAGAGTGCCTGGTGTATGGCCGTATATAGTAGTAAATGTTGGAAATAATCTCTGTGCTATCTAACCAATTCTGTGAAGCGGACCATATGATCTCCATTTCATAGATTAGGAAGCTGAGATTAGAGTTCAACCCCTGTCCAAACAAAGACCTGGTGAAGCTGAGATCCAAACCATATCCTTGTGACTCTAAAACCAAGGCTGTTTGCTGTTTGTGCTACTCAGTGCTGCCTTTGAAATTTTTCAGTAGTCTAATCAGATATTTAAAATAAAAAAGCTTGAAGTCACTTGAAATCCACCATGGCCCTTTTCTCCATTCTATACTTGCACGATTATTTCATTCTGTCTGCCAGAGTCTGCATTTCTACTTATTAAAATGCCTAGTGCTAGCTTTGCTTTTTATTATTATTATTATTATTATTATTATTATTATGATCTAATGACACTGTAAGCAAAGGAGATGAATTTCTTTTGACACGACTCAGTTTTAGAGGATGCAAGCTACTACATCTTGGTGACCCTCGACTTATTTCCCCAAGGGGTCTCATGTCATTTGCTCAATAATAAAGTCCCTGCTTCATTTCTTAGAATATATCTATTTTTTTCTCTTGAAAATCAGGGTAGGATGTATCCATCTTTCCTTTAGTGACATTTCTGTACTTCTCCATGAATTTTTAAAGGTTGTGACAATGTTTTTCACTGCTACATGTGTTTTTGTACCCTTCGCTCTCATTTGTCTGGTCTAGACACTTGGATTCCCTTTTTATGTCTTCTCAATTTTATGGTGTTAGAGTACATAGACTAAAGTGTTCCTAAGACACTCGAGAGGTCAGGCTTTCCTATATATAGGCAATGAAGTGCCATGTGAATGGTTCTACTCTGAAAATACTCATTACTGCTTTGCAGCCTCTTGAAAAAAGTCACTATATCAAATACAAGCTAGAAAGGCAAAGAGACAGGAAAAACTCAAATGTGTGCCTCGTGAATATTCAAAAGGATATTTTTTCCAAATCTTAATAGTTTTGGAAATGATGACAGTAAAGGTATTCCACCAAATGGAGATCAAATATCTTCCAATCAAATGAACTGTCAAAAAGGCTTCACAAGTTTTCAAATGTCACAGCACTAAACCACACCATTATAAAAGAGACTGGGCAAAAATCACAGGTATGTCACTTCTAAAATATTTAAACAGAGGGGTGCCTGGGTAGCTCAGTTGGTTAAGTGTCTGACTCTTGATTTCAGCTCGGGTCACGATCTCATCGTTAATGAGTTCGAGCCCCGCACCTCATCAGGCTCTGCGCTGACAGTGCAGAGCCTGCTTGGGATTCTCCCTCTCTTTCTGTCCCTCCCCTGCTTGCTTGCTCTCTCTCTCTCTCTCAAAATAAATACATAAATTAAAAAAAAAATTAAAAATACATTGAAACAGAAACTTACTAAAGGAAGCAAATTTAAAAGGTGATTTAAAAGGTCTAAGTCCTGGGGCGCCTGGGTGGCTCAGTCGGTTGAGCACCGACTTCGGCTCAGGTCACGATCTCGCGGTCCGTGAGTTCGAGCCCCGCATTGGGCCCCTGTGCTGACAGCTCAGAGCCCGGAGCCTGTTTCAGATTCTGTGTCTCCCTCTCTCTGACCCTCCCCCATTCATGCTCTGTCTCTCTCTGTCTCAAAAATAAATAAACGTTAAAAAAAAAAATTTAAAAAAAAAAAAAAAAAAAAAAAAAGGTCTAAGTCCTAACGTATACAACATAGAGCAGATACGGAAGCAAGTAGAAACTACCACAAAATGATTTATAATGTCTCCGTGCAAATGAAAAGCAATAACTTAATGATGTATTAGTCAGGGTCCAATAAGAAGACAAAAACTGCACAGTAATTTGAAGTGGGAAAGTGCAGTCTAAAGAATTATTGTGCTTGCTTCAGCAGCCCATATACTGAAACGGGGACGAGACAGAGATGATGAGCATGGCCCCTGTGCGAGGATGACACACGAATTTGTGAGGCATTTCATATCAGAAGGAGAAGGAGAGGGGGAGGAGGAGAATTATTATTATTATTATTATTATTATTATTATTAACAGGGGATTGCCTCATCAGGGAAAGAGAGAACCCTAAAAAATAAAGAAATAGCAGAGGTAGAAAACACGCACCACTCTTAGAACCCGGGATACAGCACCCAAGCAAGAGGCCGTCCTCCCCGGGCTGAGATCCAGTGGTAGTTGGAGGAGGCACAGAGTGCTAGAGAAAGCCTCTGAGCAGCACCTTGAAGCTCACTCAGGCTTCACAGGGGTGCCTCGCTGGCAGCACTGCCCTGTGAGACCACCTGAGGGGAGTGTGCCAGAAAAAGCCATTTAGGGCCCCTACCAGTCTGCTGTGAAACCATCTGATGAGGTGGTGCCAGGGGGAAGTTGGCAGGGGGTCCACTTGTGGCTGGACACCAGCGCTGCTCAAAAACCCACACGTCCTGCGGGGGATCCATGAGGTTAGCACACCGGAACCGGAAGAGATACCTCTTCCTTCTCAGCGTCCCTCCAGCACCCTCTGCTGATAAAGTCTCAGATTGGACCAGATGGCAAGGAGAAATATTTATAGAGTCCACTTCCATTGTTATAGGGGGACAGACAAAGTGTGGATTTGAGCTGAGAAGCAGGAAATTATTTCTGGGGAAAAAAAACGTCATTAATGTAAAAGACGTGAATTCCTAGAACCCGATGACAGAGGATAACTATATTTTCTTTTACTTTCTGATCAACTATAGTTACTTTATTTGAAAAGATGTATTCACATTCAAGGGAGTAAAGAATTTTGAAGGACATTTCTTTCCTAGAGATACCAAATCAGTTATATCAGAAACCCAAGTATAAATTGTATGGATTTGTAAAGACTGTTGTAATCTCATGATAAATGTTTGCAGAAACTGAGTTGAATTAAATAGTACTCCATTTTGAACTACTCTATATTTTGAAGATTTGTGGCTCTTTTTTCTTTCTTTCTTTCTTTTTTTTTTTTTCTTTTTTTTGGTCAAATCCAATAAGCATGTTACAAATTTCAAAGGTGAAAGGGCTTAGCTTGTTGAGCTGGGGATGTTTCTGGGCATTCACTTTTGATTTAAAATCCACTAGAATCCGAACTCTCTTTAACACTGGTCTTGTGATCTTAAGATATAAGATGATAGCTATTCCATCTTTCTGAAATACTTGCAAACTTCATCCTGATACTAGAGTATAACTCTGATGGTTACTGAGAACTGTTACAACATTGGCTATTGCCTACAAACCGTGTTTGTGTGGAAAAATGGAAATCATTTCAAATACTGTCACTGCTAAGAGTCTGCTGGGCAGGTAGTCATGTCTTATAATCTTTCCTGAATATCTAATCTTCCCTATGTATCTAATTTGTAAACCCCCAACATAACTTCCCACATCACCTGGTCACTGAATACAAGTCTTGTGATTGCCATTGACATGTACTACGTTTTTGTCCTGTGAGGATGAAATGTGTAGTGGAGAAGGTCTCATCTATGTGACAAGAGCTAGACTAAAGCCTGTTCTGGCAGGTTATCCCATGTTTAACCAAAACCGATTACTGGAGATGATGATTTGGCTCTGGCCTCTCTAGTTCAGAGTTTCTCAAACATATACCATGCGCGACTTACTTCAGAATCACCTGAGATGCTTTGTAAAATACCAATTCTCCAGCCTTTTCTATGCTGGACTAAATCAGACGCTGGGCATTCTGAGCACAGGGACTGAGAATCTCTGTTTTGAAAAAGGCCGACTCCTATCCTTACAGTACTTGGGACTGGCACTGATATTTCAGAGCCACGAGTCAAGATGATGCTCTTTTTCTCAAAGCGGTATAGGCAAGGGTCACAGCCGGGCTGGTTAAGTGAGGTCCAAGTATGTCCTATGTCATCAACTCATAGGTAACTGGGGATTTTGCATCTGTCAGGTTCAGCAGGTAATGGAAGACAGCTTTACCTTAAATACCTCTACCTTAAATAGAGAAGGAATTATTAGAAGGATATGGTGGTATAAGGAATAAGCTGAGGATCAGAGTTGAAGAGGGAGGGACCAGGGCATCTCTGGGCACATGAGTGTCAGGTGCTAACTGATGATCAGAGCTTGGTTGGAGCAGCTTCAAACTTTATTATGTTTTTTCCCAGTTTTGTGCTCATCCCTTACCTGGAGGAAAGAGCACCCTCTTTCTCTTCTCAGTTGGGTGCACCCAACTGAGAAGAAAATCTCCCAACAGACTGTTATCAGAAGTGAGGCAGAATGATTTGATATCAACATAATACACACATGACAACTCTTAGAAGAAGTAACTAAGTTTAATTACAGTATAAGATTAATTTTAAGTTAAAATAACTTTCAAATTTTTTAAACCCCCAGCCTGAATATGCCAACATTTGCTTTTGGTACATTCCGCCGAGCCTTCGAGAGATGGAAGAAGGACCTGAGTTCTGGGAAAAACTTAATGTGGTAAGTAATACGTAAAATTGCATTTCTCCTTTTGATGAAATGATTCCATGCCCATTGTCTGTTGATCCTATAAATAATTCTGTGCTTGTAAGACCTCCTGAAGATGTAGAGAAGTAGCTCCTGGTATATTACAAGCTAATGACATACCAAACAGTATAAACGTTGTTTACGCTTAACAAATTAACATACTTGACCTACACACAAACTCAAAATAAAGTGCCGTTTGCAAGATCGTTCTAAGATTTGTGAAAAGTTCTCACTCACAGTGTATTTCTGAAAGTATGATCTGATAACAGAACACAAGGGAAAATCGTATGATGAATGGCTTCTTTCCTCCAACTCTGCCAGCACATGTCTGTGTTGGCGTCACCTCTCTTGGAGATAATGTTAAAAGTCTAAATCCGGTACCCTTTGTGAGTGTGAAACCTTCTGTTCTTTCCACCAACAAAAGCATCTTATGCCCAAGGGGCTTGTGTGATAAAAAATGAAGAGATGCCAGCAGTGGGTTTCAACTGATCATAGAACAAAATGTGCTTGAAAGTGTCTCCACACAGTTGGTGAGGGCTGACAGTCCTAAGTGAGAAGAAGCCCCCGGGCTCTAGAGAGAGACTCCTTGTGTCTCACCTGCCCCTCTCCTAGCATGGTCCTGCCGGTTAAATTCCTGCCTCCAAATTAGATTTTGAAGAACAGGGAAGTCCTGAGTCAACACTACATGCTCCCCCTCCTGTGCTGCATAGACATCATGTATAGGGATGTGAACCAATGAGTTGCCCCAAGGTCATGACAGATAGAATAGAGTTCACAACAGGTTGCAACCATCGAAGTTGGGTAATTTGGGTGATGGTCTACCCCTGGGATCTTCTCCCTCAAGCTCAGCTACCTCCATGACCCTGGTTAGTAAAACCGCCGACTTGCAAACCCCTCCCTACCTTCAGTGGGAAAATCGGTGTTACTATTAATAGCTTTTATAGGCAATAGCGCTTCTTCTTCCCAGTCAGGCAAGCAACAAACCTTTATGGAGCACTTGCTGTGCTGTGCACTGGAGATACAAATATCAAAAAGACTTGGTTCCTGCCTTTGAGAAGTTCGTAAGTGGAGAGACAAATGAGTAAAGAGATGATCGCAAGGTAACTGGTGAGGACCCGGATGGAGATAAACCCTGTTTGCACTGAGAGCAGAGAGAGAGGATATCTACCCCACTGGGTGATGCTAGAGCTAAGTCTTGAACAATCAGTAGAAGCCAGTTAGGGGACGGTTGTAAAGAAGCAGGCTCCAGGAAGAATCGCAGCATGATGATCCAGAGACTTAAGAAGAAAAGGTGTGATTCAAGTATGACAGAGGTGCAAAGGGGCCGTCTTGGGGTACTTGTCTTTCATGACAAGGAGCTTGGAACTTGTGTCTAATGAAGAAGAAGAGGGAGGGCCATAGCCTTTAAGCCATAACCTCACCTACAGCATCTCCTCTTAGCTGCAAGTTATTCTCTGTTTTTTTTTCATGGCTCATTAAACCTCCTACACTGTAGCATAATATGTACCCAATACATACATATTCTACCCCTTGTCAAACCTGAGATCAGGCAGTAGAGATGGGGAGAGAGGGGTGATGTTCTCTGTGCCTTTGCCTAGAAAAGCCCGCCCTTACCCATTTCAGGCCGTTCACATAGTCCTTGGGCTTTGTCTTGCATTTTTGTCACACAAGGCAAATAGAAGAGTGCTAAAGAATGCATTTCAGATGCTAAGTAACCCATAAAAGGAAAAGAGAACTGGACAATGTGAGAATTTAATAGTGAGGTTTCTAGGGACATTTTCTACTTTGATGGAATACAACTGACACTTTTTGGTGGTGTGGGGGAATAATTGCTCAGGGTTGAGAAAGATGTGGTTACCGTTTTCCTCTTGTTTTCCATTTAACACTTTTCCATTGTTAAGAAAAGCAACCAAGGATGTGATATTTGTGTTTTGCTGACTCATTACAGTTCAAGACATGGATCAGGAAAACTAAATAGCCCCATTATACTTGGGGATATTGTTGACTCACTCTTCCTTTATTTAAAGCAACAATCATATTACCTATTCTCAGAAACAGTTGAAATCAAGAATGGATATACATGCTAAAGTCAGATAATCAGCATGTAATATACTTTTAATCTTAACTGGAAATTGAATATTAATTGGGACATTCTTTTCTATACCTAGTATTTTGTAGCGCTGATTCTCTTCTGGTTAATATCTATGATTCTCTATTCCTTCATTTTGCAGTGTTTTTTTTTTCTATTTAGTACCATGGTTTTCTTGCCCAGTCTAATAGCATACTATTTTAATTGGTAGGGTTGCTTCTGATTAGTAAATGTGACTGGTGCTGACACATAATCATTGGTTCACAGGTTCTTAGTTTCCTTTTATTGTCTCTCTTTGTGTGGGTGTGCATGGATTTGGCAAGGAAGGGACACACACACACACACATATATATATATATATACACATATGTATATATATACATATACATGTATATATATACATATGTGTATATATATATATATATATATATATGCGCACTTGATCTTTGTAGTTTTCTGCTTACTGTAGTATGAGAATGCAAGTATATGATTTATAACCTGGAGTGTACTTGAAGCACACTTAAAATTTATTTGGGGGTTTATCTTGGATGCAGAATCACAAACAAATAAATAAGCCGAATAAGGCTTTGCCCCTCCAGTTCAGGCTATTGTCAGGTTGGGCTGTCAGATCACAGAATCAGTGGTGTGATAAGTCTTTCCTTTGGCAGCAGGAGCGGGAGAGGGGTTACTTGGTGATGAATCGGGAGTTTCGGAGCATGTAAGCGTGTGTCTGTGTGTGTGCTTGCAAATGTGTGTGCATGTGTGTGAGGCTACTTTTGAGGGCTCAGTCACTCTGACACCATATTCAATCACTGAGTTCTAGTCACTTCCTTTTTAAGATGCCTTCTGTGAAATGTTCTTCTTTCTGATGCTTGCAGGCATTGTGATATTGTAGGTGTACGTTATTTCCCTGCCCAGATTGCGTTTGCCTCCTTTATGGTCTCTTTGTCTCTTGCCATCTCTTTTCCCCATTTGTTTTCTTGGCTCTCTGCGTATCCATACCTCCAGCTCTGTGTCATCATGTTGCTCTCCTGCCGGAAGCCTCTAATGGCTTCCTGTGCTTTGCAGTAGCAATATTCACCCCTAGAGACCCGATGACCCCTGCTTATAATAAATATTGTCAATGTCCCCTTTGCTCTCCTAAAATGAGACCAATACCTACACCTGACTTGATAAAAGGTAACACGAGACCTTGCGTGTAATATGAAGGAGAGCTAATCTTCATAATACAGATACATATTTCACTACAACATGCGTGGGCGTGACTGCACTAGAAGACAGGAGGAAGTGAGTGGTACGATTCTCACACATGCTCTTAGAATCACAGTGATTGTAAGCCATATACAAATGCAGACTTTTGTACGTAGGTGACGTTGCTGATGCAAAAAGCAGGTGTGGTGTGGTATTAGTGAAATAATTTTCCAAAACGGTGCACAACTCTTAGTAAAGCTTTGAAGAAAACCCGTTTCCCTTGATTTACCCGAGTAATAAAAAAACCTTAGCGTTTCTTAAAAATGGGCACAGAATCTTTTGCATTTGTATGTAAAACAGAGTTAGGGTATGGGCTTGGAGCCTTGTAACCGGGCTTCTCACCTGCTACATTTCCGGGAGGACGTTTGAAAGTTGGGCAGGACACAGGACAGTGCTCCTTATTGCTCAGGACCACTCTACACATTGTAGAGCTAGCAGCCTCTCTGGTCCTCACTAAACACCAGTAGAAGTCTCCACCCATCTTGAAAACCAAAACATCTGGGGTGCCTGGGTGGCTCAGTCGGTTAAGCGTCCGACTTCAGCTCAGGTCACGATCTCGCGGTCCGTGAGTTCGAGCCCCGCGTCGGGCTCTGGGCTGATGGCTCAGAGCCTGGGGCCTGCTTCCGATTCTGTGTCTCCCTCTCTCTCTGCCCCTCCCCCGTTCATGCTCTGTCTCTCTCTGTCTCAAAAATAAATAAACATTAAAAAAAATTAAAAAAAAAAAAAGAAAACCAAAACATCTGCCCAGATTTCCAAAACATTCCCTACAAGTATACTGCCATTCCCTTGAGAGTGACTGGTCCATAGGATAAAATCTAGACCATTCTGCTTGCCATCCAAAGGCCTTCATGTCCAAACTTCAAGTATTAAAACAAGAAATGTAAAAGAATCTAAGTATTCAACTATAGGGAATTGGTTAAATTTTAGTACCTAATTTATATGCAAATTTCTAGTATATAGACACTTAAAATTCTGTTCCAAAATAACGTATTCATAATTTATTATTAACTGAAAAAAATGAGTTATACAAACAGCCACTATAGTATAATATCAATTTTGAAAAACCATATGTGTGTATATATATATATATGTATATATATATATATATATATATACACACACACACACATAGATACTTATATACATACAAAATGTTGTATATATGGTTAGATAAGGGGAAGATAACAGGCACCAAAATATTTTAGAGATATTTATAGGTGTTTTTTTCTCTTTAGTATTCCTCTGAAATGTCTTAATTTTCTCCATTAACATAATTTTTGTGAAAATCATAATAAGAGTGGGGCCCCTGGGTGGCTCAGTCAGTTAGGCATCCGACTCTTGATTTTGGCTCAGGTCATGATCTCACCGTTAGGCTAGTGAGATCGAGCCCCATGTCAGTCTCTGCACTGGCAGTGCAGAGCCTGCTTGGGATTCTCTCTCTCCCTCTCTCTCTGCCCCCTCCTCTGCGCTCTCTCTCAAAAATAAATAAACATGAAAAAGATTTTTTAAAAAATCATAATAAGAGACAATAATAATAAACCTAAGTATAGAGTAATTGACCTAGTGAAGCCATCGGGTTCCTTGCTTGCTTACCTACACAAAGGCTATCTAGGAATTGACCGCAATCTGCTAACAGTTAAAAACATCGAAAATAAACTGAGCATTCATTCACCCCAATATGTTTTTATTCTTTTAAAATCATCTACATGTATTACTTTTAAATATAGTATGCACATTTAAAAATACACATCATCATTTTTAAGGATGAATTGTAAATTTTCAATTATGTAGAGATGTTCTAATCTCTTCTCCTTACATCACAGGGGATTGTCTTGTTTGGAGAGCATGATTATACAATATTCAGTCAATTAGTTTGCAAACTATTTTCTCTCGTGACTTGTTCCCAGATGTAGTATGTCATTTGTCTTCCCTTCCCATCTCTATCTCTGTCCTTACTAAAACACCCACACCATCTGCACTGATTTTAAGTTCAGGGGCATTGCCAGTGGTCTAAGTTGAGTTCTTCGAAAGGCTTTCCAGGGCTCCCCGGGAGCTTCCAGCATCGTAGCAGAGTTATACTCTGCTCTCTAAAGCGACTGTCTAAAATAAGTTTATGTCTGTTTGTTTCTTCGGAAGCTTCACCCTAGTGAACAGATGTGGAGGGCAAGGGAGTTGGGCAAGGCTGCAGAAGCCCGAGACCCAGAGAATGTAATTGAAAATCCCATCAGTTTGCTTTGCCTCATCATTACTCAATGTTCTAATGCAGATTTCCTCTTTGGTCAACATTTCATAAATAATTCTGCATCGCGCCAGCCAAATTTACATTCTTAAAAGTAATTAACAAGTTGTCTTTTTGTACTCACGCATGGTCATTTCAACCTTTATTTTTGTTTGCTGACCTGCAGATTTGTGACTAATGTTAGCCATTTATTACCAGCTCCTTTCTCCTCAACAGTAGAAGAGAAATAAATCTTTTAGAACCTATTTGATGGGTGTGTTGTTTTATTGCTTATTTGATGATACCACTTGATATGATATTCCAGATATCTTTAGAGGGAATCGAGTATTCTCCCTGGCAGGTTTCTGATGAACAACACTTGAAGGAACTGCATAGTCTGGGTGGGGTGATGTGTTTCTATGGAAGCCTCACAGTGAGACACTGCAAAGGCCACTTCCTAGGTAGGCAGGCAGGGCTTCAGGCACCCCCCTGGGTGTGCTGCATTTAATTCCTGTGTGTGTGTGTGTGTGTGTGTGTGTGTGTGTGTGTGTTCATGTATGTATGCATGTAAGAGTTTGTATACATTTTGAGAGCTTCTGTATATTTTTGAGGATGCTGATCCTAATTTTCTTTCCATCACCATCTGTGACATTGGTATATCCAATCACTCGTTTTTAGATCATGAACTAAAAACACCCGTTTCTTTAAAGATGCAACAGTGTTTTGTTTTTAATGTTCAGGATGAGTTTCTATTTTAACAATGGGATATAGAATTTACAATATATTCTTCAAAATTCCTGTTTCCTAGTGGATAGAACTCATCTTAAAGCTGTGCGTTGTTTACAATTTATATTTAAGGAGAATCTAATATAGACGTGCCCTTTAAGTGAAGTATTTCTCAATGTGACTTGAGAGACTCTCTTTCTGATAGTGGCTGGGATGTGGATTTTGGAAAAGCTTAACTCATGAATTTCCCATGTCTTGTAGGTAATGTGTTCTCTTTCCCTAAACTATTAAGACCCGAGATACAATCCTGTCCTATGTATTCTCTCAGGTAGAGCTGTTTTATCTACAGTTTGTCAGATACCCTACTAGCTGAAGTCAGATTGTTCTTTGTCATTCTGAGTAAAGGGTCAGGGCACCACAAGGTGGTGGTTACGGGTTAGGGCACCACAAGGAGCCACTTAGATATGTCCCGCGTAAGCATGGCCTTCTTCAGAAATCAGCTGGTGAGGGTGGGGTGTCTCTTCTGCTAAAGGACGTTGGATGCTCTGAATGTTTTATGGATTTATGCTCATTGCTTTTCCCTAGTTTAAATCACAGTCTTTGTAGATAGCTGTACTCCACTGTATTTGTAAAATTGCAACCAGCAAAAGATTGTTTTTTAATTTTTTTCAGTTTATTTATTTATTTTGAGAGAGAAAGCATGAGCAGGGGAGAGGCAGATTGAGAGAGAGAGAGAGAGAGAGAGAGAGAGAGAGAGAGAGAGAGAGAGAGAAAGAATCCAAAGCAGGCTCTACACTATTTGCTTGGAACCCGATATGGGACTTGACCTCACGAACTGTGAGATCATGACCTGAGCCGAAACCAAGAGTCGGACGCTTAACCGACTGAGCCACCCAGGCGCCCTCCAGCAAAAGATTCGAACAACATTCCTGTTGGATATTCTTGTGCAACAGGGGAGTTCACAGTGAGTTCTCCTTCGGAACACACAGAACACATTTTTAAAATTGTTGTGTTATTAATTTATATTAACTTATATTGCATTTAGATCTTGTGGACTTAAAACATTATCTTCAGACCCATCCAGAGGATTTTTCATGGATAGTAACCTGAGCTCCCCGGGAAAGCCAGACAAGTGCAGAAGACCTCATTAGAAAATTATTTTTTCTTTCCTTTTATTTTTCTGTCCGGAGTTTAGCAGGTTCCCCTCTTGTTTCTGTTGGACTCTTCTCATTTACCGTGGAAAAAGCTCTGAGCTT
Organism: Panthera pardus; assembly: GCF_024362965.1. Classification (NCBI taxonomy): domain Eukaryota; kingdom Metazoa; phylum Chordata; class Mammalia; order Carnivora; family Felidae; genus Panthera; species Panthera pardus. Next base: position 145,512,413 of record NW_026526721.1, on the reverse strand, counting down.
GGACTGTCTGTTGAAAATTAAAATTGAGCAAAATTAAGCTGGGCGTCTCTGCACGCTGAGGCTGAGCTCATGGGCTGAGGTCAGGACAAAGATGGGTTCTGAGTGGGGAACATGTGTGTGTGTGGCCTCCTGTAGCCTGTTCACACCAGTGTATGCCTGCTCACTGGGACTGGCTGATCCACTGGGCGCTCTTTTTTTTTTTTTTTAATGTTTATTTTTGAGAAGGGGCAGAGAGGCAGAGAGAGGGAGACACAGAATCCGAAGCAGGCCCCAGGCTCTGAGCTGTCAGCACAGAACCAGACGCGGGGCTCGAACTCACAGACCGTGAGATCATGACCTGAGCCCAAGTTGGACGCTCAACCGACTGAGCCACCCAGGCGCCCCTCCACTGGGCACTCTCAATAGCAGTGATGGAAACTGAGGCCCAACAGTGGAGCTAAAGCTGCATTTCCACAAATATCTCTTTGTACCTTGGGTTTGCTGTTCCTCACACAAGCATGGGCATACTGTGCTGTATGCCAGGGCTACCCCTGGCCTCATCTGTCACAATTGCATAGGAACCAAGTCGGTACCTGAAATATGCTGAAATATGTCTTTAGTCTGTGCTCAAATCTTAAGGCCATCTGAAATAATTCTGAATTTCCAGATAAATCAGTGTGAGCAGTGAGGAAAGGCAGACGCTTAGTCTTAATCAGTCTGGAGCACAATCCTGTATCCTGAGTATGATTGTATTTAGTTTACTCAGAGGTTAAAGCTCAAATGCTTATAGAAGCTAGACAGGTAGCATAAATAAGGGAGGCGGACTGGGCATAATACTCTAGGGCATGGTGGGGACTGTGATAAAGCAGAGAAGGGCGGCCTCAGCTAAGGGAGCAGCCCCTACTCCGCAAATAATGGCGGCTGCCACGCAGGGCTGTGTCCCAGGCCTTATTTTTCTTTATTTCTTTTCTTTTTTTTTTTTTAAATATAATTTATTGACAAACTGGTTTCCATACAACACTCAGTGCCAGGTCTTATTTTTCAAGAGATGCTACATATACAGGTGCTGACGTGAACTATCCTTTGCTCTTGATATTTTCAATGTTGGCCAATGACTTACAAATTTCCAACGTACCTTTGTCAGTGGGGTCTGGCCTTCTGGCTTTTAGTTTGCAACTCTTCCCTAAGTTCACCAGGTCTTAATGACCTGTTCCTATGCATGAGACACTGGGAGCTCCTTGGAGGGGGACGTATCCCTTCTTTGTGTTGGTTCCTCCATGGCACCTACCATGATGGTGAATCCTCAACCCACCGTTGGCTACGAGGGCTGCCCGAGGGCTGTGTCATCTACCGGAAAAAGAACGCGCACGGTCACGTGATGTCAGACTTGTAAACACGGGGGGTTTTAAAAACGGTAACCTTGAGGCAAATGTGGCAGCACACTTAGGGTATATGGGTGGCTTCTGTTCTTGTGTTCTTCTCCTTTCCTGATCCTGAGAAAGGCGTAGCACCCCTGGGGTCCATGCCTCCTTTGAGGCTTGCGTAGCCCTGATGGTATCTGTCTTCCTAGGTTTTCTGAAAGCCTCAGCTGGCCAGTGAACCCCTAGAGGAAGGCAAGAAGTTTAGAGGCAGAGATGCAGGCCTAGGAGAGCAAGGGGCTAAAAGGAGGGGTGGTGGGGGCATCCCCAGATAGGGATGACTCCCGGCTCCCCTCTGTAAGTACCCTAAGGTGGTGTGTGTGTGTGTGTGTGTTTGTTCCAGGTGTTGGAATGTCTGCTCATTTCTAACAGGGAAGGAAATGGCCCTGCCACAGCGTATCAGGGGATCACGTTGGTTCGGGTCGTAAGCATTTCATGTACTGGACCAGTCACCTAAGCACTAACACTGAACCTCCGGGGGACCTCTGGGGGCTGTGGGAGCCATAATCATGACGGAGGCTGACTTTTAATCAGGCTTGTAGGATCTCCACTTCAGGCTGGATTTAATTTTATTCAAAGGATGTAAAGTACTGTGACATTTCATGCACACCTGAGTTTCTGGAGCAAAATTCATACCCACAACACAACCATTAAAGAAATTGCTCCGGACCCAATGCAGTATTTATGGTTGCAAAACAAAGAATGGACCCAGAGCTGAAAGAAAAAAAAAAAATTTTTTTTTTTTCCGGAAGATCCTTAAACTCCCTTTGCCAGACCAGACCTGCCCCCTGGTGGCATTTTTGCTCATTTTTTCCTTTACTAGCTGGGAAGTGCCACAGTAGCCCCTGACTGAAGCAATGCTTTTAACAAGATGGTACAGGATTTCAGCCTCCGTGGTGTCAGGGCTCCCGGAGTCTGTCAAACCCAGAAAGGCTCACCTGAAGGAGAAAGTCTAGAAGGATCAAATTGATCCTTGTCTTCACTTCAAACGTGTTTCTGTTGGTCTCTCTTCACCTCGACTCCAGAGGAAGGACTTGCCTATTTGCACAGCAGACTCCTTTTACCTTTGGGTCCTGCTTCTGGGGCGTGATCCCAGACAGTCTCTCTTCCCCGTGGCGTCCCTTCTGTTCCACCCCTTCTCTCCCTTCTCGTTCTCTCTCCTTCTCATATTCGCATCCTTTCTTTTTCTGTGTTGTATTGCTGCCCTCCATCAATACACACATCCAGGCTCTGACAGCCTTGGAGGAAATCATTCTATGATTTGCTTTTAGCAAATTGCTTCCCTTCAAATTACTTCCTGTCTCTTTCTCCATCCCTTTGGACTAAACTGCTGAGAAGAAAAACTTAAAGTGTCTTAGCCCATGGAACACCCTGTGTCATAGCTTATGAAACCATCCCCGTGATTTTGGGCATTCAGCTTGCCTCCAGCGCGTTGCTGTTGTAAATGACAATGGATGAACACGTCTGTGCTCATACTGCCCACTTTTGCTTTCATTATGTCCAGAAGATAAAGTGCCCCGTATGTAATTGCTGATTATGAAAACCAATGTGGTTTTGAGCCAGACTCTGGCTGTGTGTTGTGATACTGACTTTTAAGAAGGCTGTAACCACTCACAATGCCACCAGCAAGGAATGCGTTCCCAGGCACAATCCAACTATGGCAACATTGGATGCTGCCGATGGGCGGTGCGGGGTGGGGGGGGGTGGAATTCTACTCAGAGAAGGGTGAGAAATAATATCTCACATTTGCTGTACCTTTTATTGTATTGTTGGTGGGCTGAACCATTTTCTGTTTTTTTTTTTTCTTCACCGATTATGCTTCCCTGTGTGTTTGTTGTTTTTTTCCCCCATATTTTCCATATTTTGAGGTCTGATGTTTTCCTTATGAATTTGAATAAGAACATATATAGTGTGAGTTTAAGGCCCTCTTTGTCAGATAGAATGCAAATATTGTCCTCAGTATAATGTCCTTTTTATTTTAGTCTTGCTGTTTTTTCATTGTACAGAAGTTTTAAATTTTTTATGTATTCAAATCTGTCAGTCTTTTCCTTCATGATTTATTCCACTGCTTCAAAGCTGAAGTTACTGTCTTTCACAAATCTGATAAATATTCTATCCCATCTCCTGCTGGTTTTTCTGTCATTCAATTTTTTTGTATTTAACTCCTTAATCCAGGTGGAGGTTATTTTTGTATATTGTGTAAACTATGAATCTAACTTGGAAAGTTCCCCAAATGGTTATCTACTTATTCCAGTTTGACTTACTAACTAATTCTTCTTACCATTTTTCATTATGGAAGCTTGTGTTATCAAGGGTTACATTTTTTTTTTTATTTTTTTTTTAATGTTTATTTATTTTTGAGACAGAGAGAGACAGAGCATGAGCAGGGGAGGGGCAGAGAGAAAGGGAGACACAGAATCTGAAACAGGCTCCAGGCTCTGAGCCGTCAGCACAGAGCCCGACGCGGGGCTCGAACTCACGAACTGTGAGATTATGACCTGAGCCGAAGTCGGACGCTTAACCGACTGAACCACCCAGGCGCCCCAAGGGTTACATTTTTAAAAACACTTCCTTCTATTTCTGGATTTTCCAATCGGTTGTATTGATCTGTGTTTCTGTTTTTGAGCCAGGGACAAAGGTTTTAGGTGGCATTGCTTCCTAATGGGCACCCAAAGCTGCTAAAACTCCATCCTTCTGGTTCTTGTTTAAAACAGCATTCTTCAGGGGCCCCTGGGTGCCTCAGTCGGTGAAGCGTCTGGCTCTTTGCTTAGGTTCAAGTCAGGATCTCACCGTTCGTGAGTTTGAGCCCCCTGTTGGGCTCTGCACCTGCTTGACATTCTTTGTCTCCTTCTTTCTCTCTGCCCCTCCCCTACTGTCTCTATCTTAAAAATAAATAAACATTTAAAACATAGCATTCTTGAATGCTGTGTTTTAAATGTTTTCATATGAGTTAAGCATCTGACTCTTGGTTTTGGCTCAGGTGACCATCTCACTGGTTGTGGGTTTGAGCCCCATATCAGGCTCTGCACTGTCAGTGCAGAATCTGCTTGGGAGCCCCCCCCCCCCCGCTCTCGCTCTCTCTCTCTCTCTCTCCCTCCCTCCCTCCCCCTCTTCTTTCTGCCCTTCACATCTCTCTCTCTCTCTCAAAATAAATAAACATAAAAAAGGCGGGGGGCACCTGGGTGGCTCAGTCTCAGTAGGTTCAATGTTTTCATACATATTTCAGAACCCTTTTTTAGTAAAAAAAGACAGCTTGTTAGGATTTTTATTGGAGCTTATATCACTAGATCTGGAGCTAAATAAATAACGCCTTTGTTGCTCACTGGCCGTGTAACCACAGACAAGTTATTTAAAGTCCCTTTACCTCTTATCTTCCATCGATGGCATGGGGATGATGAAAATATCCACCTTAAAGGATTTTGACAGGGATTGAATGGCATGACTCAGGTACAGTCTGGCACAGAGTAAGTGCTTATTGAACATTACTTTTCATTATTAATCCTGTTACCCCATGTTTGAAGTATGAGCCTCGAATGCCTTCTTCGTGCCTTTCTGTTTGCCCCTTTCCAAATTGGCGTCTACACTCTTATCATAATAAACTTTCTAAAATACAACTCTGATCATCACGTCGCTCCTTCATGCTTTCTTTGTTCCAGAGGGCGAGGGTCCATAATCATTCAGGGACCTCAGTGATCCAATCTGTTTCAGCCTCCTTGCATGGTCCCCGGCTCATCCTCCTCATGTACCCTGCTCTCCAGCCAACTGGACCACCTGCTCCTGTGTTCACTGGGGAAGCCAGCCTATATCACTGTCGCTAAGCACATGGGCTCAGCACTCAAAAGCTCAGGTTCAAACCTGGCTTCATCATTCTTTGCGTGTACCTTCTGGTAGAGGACATTGCCACCCCATGCCTCAGTTTCCTCATCTATAAAATCACACTGATGATGATAGGTTATGGCTTTGCGTAGATTAAATGAGATAGTGCATGCAAGCCATTTTCACCGTGCTGAGTAGGACCGGCTACCTCATTAGCAGAGCCCAGTGCAAAATGAAAATATAAGCCCCCCCCCGACTTTTTTTTTTCCAGAAATTGTCAAGAATTTCAAGGCCGTGACACTAGGGAATTAAACTAAGTATGAGGCCCTTCTCTAGTCTGGGGTACCAGGTGACTGCACAGGCCACAGAGCTTTGAAGCCAGCCCCAGTCCACAGTATTTGATGACGGCAGGGAATGTTAGCATTCTGACCGCCTTGTGTTTTCTCAAGCTGCTCCCTCTGTCCCTGGTGTCTTGCTCCTTTGGCCTCCCGCCTCCCCACCCCCCACCCCGTGGCTTACCTTATGTGCAGTCTCCTCCCCGAAGCCCCCGAGATACACACTTGTTTCCTCTTTTGAGAGACTGTGGCTATGATCTAGTCTTGTCTAGGCCTCTTACAGCCTTCAGCCTGGTACACGGGGAAATTTTGTGCGTGACTCCCTCTTAAGATCAGGCTGTCGGCCCCCCAGCTTGCACTGGAAGCGTTTCCTGGCACTCGAATGTAAGTACCCTTCCCAAACACACAGACGATGCTTGGCTATACTATCTCGGCAGTTACTCTCCGATAGAAACCTTTTCGGTGGTTGGAGGTGGTGGTGGTAAGCTTGGGAAGAGAAGAGCAGGCCATGAGAAGTTACCCGCAGGGGGGAATGGCTGATGAACCTTAACCTGGGGATGACGCATCGAAACCTTCCATCAGGGGCGCCGCCTGGGCGGCTCAGGCGGTTAAACGTCTGACGTCCGCTCAGGTCATGATCTCACCGTTTGTGGCTTCAAACCCAGCTCGGAGCCTGGAGCCTGCTTCAGGTTCTGTGTCTCCCTCTCTCTCTCTCTGCCTCTCCCCCCATCGCTCTCCGTCGGTCTGTGTCTCTGTCTCTCTCTCAAAAATAAAAATAAAAAACATAAAAAAAAAAAAGAAACCCTCTGTTATCAACTAAGATTTCCTCATTTGTTTTTAATTTTTAAAAACAAATTTAATGTTTACTTAAGGCCTGGCAAGTAGAGAGCCCGGTGCAAAATAACAGCGATAAGCCTCTTATTCCAAAATTATCAAGAATTCTAATGTGGTGACAGCACAATATGAAACCAAGCATGAGGCTCTTCTAAGCACAGGGCCCCGTACAGCTGTATAGGTTGCACACCCATCAAGCCAGCTCTGGTACTGTACTGAGTGTTAATAACGGGGGTGATTGTTTATATTCTTATTGCTTTGCATTTTTCTCACATGGCTACTATCGCAGGGGGAGATGCACAATAAATGTTTGCTGAATGAACGGATCAGTGAATAAAGGCATGGACTAACGTGTCACCCTTTGGAGTGACTTATTTCTATGCCTACAGCGGTTTGCTAGAGACATAGTTATTCTTGCCTTCTTTGCCCATCGGTGAGCCCCTAGAGGATTTTAAAACATCAACTGCGTTTCCAGAGACTGTGATTGGGCTTTGTCTGGAGTCATGTCCTGGGAGCATCTTTCTTACTTGGCTTCTGATGGCGCAGGAGGGACTGAGAGCCCTCAGATCTATGAATGATCCGTGTGGGGTTTTCTCAGCACAAAGGCATCGCGTCTTGATAAGGAAGACATTGCAGGGAGCGAGGAGCATTCTAGGGGAGATGAACATTTTAGTCGGTCTTCTCATTTTGTCGTGGAAGTCAGCTTCTCTGGCTCCGCGGAAGTCGACAGAGTTGGTGCTGAGAGTTGCTGTCTAGTTGTGTCCTGCCGGCCAAGTTGTCATCCGTTCAGAATGCAGAAAAAGATTTTTGAGGTCCGCATTTACAGGTCTGACTGCCGATGGCGAAGCCTCTCTCGACTTCAGTTCCGACTTTTCTGACTGTCTATCTTGGCATCATGCTCTGCTTCTGATGGAAGTGTCTTCCTATCTAGGATGTCTTAGAAAGGATAGCACCCCACTCTTTCGGGGGCGGGGATGGTTCCAATGCCGGAGGTACAGTAGCAGATCTTGCTTTCATCAGTTGTACCATCACCTGCCTAACTCTGAATGGAGATGGTCTTTCCGTCTGCCTCCTGGGGGAGCCGATTGCCAGGTGGTACTAAGGTGGGCCAGAATATTGTAGCTGGAGAATTGGGTCCTAACCATGTCTGCTGAGGACGTTAACCATGCGGGACTGTAAGACGACAATCAGGGAGTCAGAATTCTCATTTGAATCTGCTCATTCATTCAAAAATGGGTATTGAGCACCTACTCGGAGCCCAGCACTCATCTGGGGGCTTAGACTGCCCGCTTCTTTTTCGTTCAGTCATTTCTGGAATTAACATGCTGATCAAGGGGTGTAGGAAAATGATAATTAGAGACTGAGGGTTTCGTGAAGGATAACAGGAAAGATTAAAAAATGATTAAAACAGAAATGCTCCTCAGTTTGTACAAGAGAAAACTCAGCTTGGCCTTTAGTTCCTAATGCTGTGGACCTGTGGTTTTATTTTTCTTACACTCATACATTGTGAGTGTAATCTAACAGAAATGTTGCAAAAGTGAGTTATGATTTCTGTTATAGTCTAAACACCGGAATCTATCAGACCATGTCTTGGAAACTAGCTTCTGCTGTGTATCTTCTTACAGTTTGAACAGAGAAAATGCCTTGGATCTAAAAATCTCATCTATAACTCTATTAAGACATTTTTTCCTCCCCCTTCATATCCTTAGTTATTATGTAAGAGAACTAAATTTTGAAAATTTCTTTAAGCAGTTTATTTTTTATTTTTGGATATGAAGGTTAACTTTAAAATGGCTTTACTAATTACTTTATTAAAGATAAATATGAACATTAAATATAAATATACATGCATATGTTAAATAGAAATTTACATCTTTGTAAAATACTTATTATATTAAAATTGTCTATGCTGTTATCATGAAAGTAATATTGAATAAAATATTTTATTGCCTGATATCTTCCTTCAGGGGTTTAAAATTAATTTAATAGATGGGGCGCCTGGGTGGCGCAGTCGGTTAAGCATCCGACTTCAGCCAGGTCACGATCTCACGGTCCGTGAGTTCGAGCCCCGCGTCAGGCTGTGGGCTGATGGCTCAGAGCCTGGAGCCTGTTTCCGATTCTGTGTCTCCCTCTCTCTCTGTCCCTCCCCCATTCATGCTCTGTCTCTCTCTGTCCCAAAAATAAATAAACGTTGAAAAAAAAATTAAAAAAAAAAAATTAATTTAATAGGAATACCCTATTAAATTTTGGTTCTTTTTATAACAAAAAAAATTAATGGAAAGATACTTTCTTTTGTATTATTGAACTTTTTTATGAAGCTATATTTTCCAAATACAGATAGCCACATTCTACATCATTTCTAAAAAGGTATTTTCTGATACCTGCACTTTTCTTCATTTTATAGGTCTATTAACTTTGTCACATAATTTAAAAATTTCTTGTCAAAAGCTGATTAAAGATTTTATATATATATATATATATGCATATATGGTTCATATATATAAGATACCACACAAACACACAGACATATAAACAAACATGCACACACATATCTAATTTGTGTATGTTCTTAAAAAAATTTTTTTAATGTTTATTTATTTTTGAAAGAGAGACAGAGAGCAAGTGGGGTAGGGGCAGAGAGAGATGGAGACACAGAATCCAAAGCAGGTTCCAGTCTCTGGGCCGTCAGCCCAGAGCCCGACACTGAGCTCAAACCCACGAACTGTGTGATCATGACCTGAGCCGAAGCAAGACGCTTAACCGACTGAGCCACCCAGACGCCCCTATATGTGTATGTTTTTTTAATGTAAGTCAGGGGATGGAAAGGACTCAGGTATGCTTCATGTATTTTTTTTTTTTTATGTAATGGCAATTCAGAAAAATCACATGAAAACTTTGAATATTGCTTTCCAAAGGAGCCTTGTATTGAAGTACTGGGTAGAAAAAGGAGCAATTTTTTTTTTTTTTATCTTAAATATATTTAAATCACAGGAAAAAAAAAAAAACCAGCTGGAACTGGTACGTTGTATTTTTTCCCTCTATTTAAACAATCAGCCAGTCAGTTTTTTGTTTTTTTTTTTTTAACTGAACTATAGTTGACACACATTACGTTCGTCTCAGGCGTATGACAGTGATTGCACCACTCTGTGTTAGAGTGTTCTGCCATTTCTGTTTCTCTCCCACCTTAAACCCTTACCGAGTCCCTCAATCTTTGTATAGCACACTACGAGTATCACTACCATATGTCACCACACGACACTCTTACAATACTATTGACTGTGTTCCCTATGCTGTAACTTTCATCCCTGTACCTCCCGATCCCCCTCACCCATTTTGACCAGCCTCCACCCCCTCCTCTCTGGCAACCACTAGTTCGTTCCCTGTAATCCTTGGTCCCTTCCTGCCTTTTGGTTTTTTTGTTTTGTTTTTTAGATTCCACATAGAAGTCAAATCATGTGGTATTTGTCTTTTCTCAATCTGACTTATTTCACTTACTGTAATGCCCCCTACATCCATGTCATAGACTCTTAAGTCTAAAGTTCTCTCTCGTCTGGCAAAAGAGCGGACGCAGGATTAAAGCGAGAGATGGCTAATGTCCGGGAAAAGACAAGAGCCCCGAGTTAAGGGTCCTTGCCCCGTTTTTATTAGGATCAGAAGGCTTACAAATATGGCGATGGACATGCACAAAGGGACAATGAATCTGTGAACATTAACTTGTGGACGTGAGGGAAAGGGGGTCTTGAGGATATTTGTGGATAGCGGTGTGGGTTAATACAAAACAAAATCCCCGGGCAACGGGGAGTTGGGAGGAAGTTTGTTTACAGAGGCAGCACTTCTGTTTATCTCAGCCTCAGGGATAAATCTGGGGAAATAACCTCAGGATTGACAAGACACCTTTTCTTTTGTTAATCATCTCCGCTCTGGGCTGCTTTGCCTGCAGCTCAGTGGTCCATAGTCCAATTCACCAATTTACCTAAACTGGCCCTATCCTCCTGTGAAAGCAGCTTTTCTGCCATAGGACTAAATTGGGGTGCTCCCATCCTGAACATCTAATCTTGGTAATTTCACATGCCTATGTATTGGGCACCTTTGCGCTGTTTCTACTTCAGGCCTTTGCCTCTCCCTCTCTATTCTGGGGGCCCTGCACCCCCCTATTCTTGCAGTGCCAATCTGGTTTACCCAAACTCAGGTGTGAGCATTTTATGACTTTGTATCTCTTTATGCCTTGTCAACTCCTTGGTGTAAGTCCGGGGGATTCCTAAGCTTAGCCCTCACACATCCATCCGTGTTGTCGCAAATGGCGAGATCTCATTTTTTTCACCGCTGAGTAATATACCCTCCTACACACATACCACATCTTTATCCATGCATCTATTGATGGATGCTTAAGTTGCTTCTGTAACTTGGCTATTGTAAATAATGCAGTTAACAAAGGGGTGCATTTATCCTTTCCAGTTAGTGTTTTTGTATTCTTTGGGTATTCCTGGATCATATGTATTTCTATTTTTAATGTTTTGAGGAACCTCCATCCTGTCTTCCACAGTGGCTGCCCCACTTTGCATTCCCCCCAACACTGTGTGAGGGCTTCTTTTTTACCACATCCTCGCCAGCACAAATTATTTCTTATAAAAGGAAGCTATTTTAAGTGTATGTCCTCACTTCTCTGTTCTTACCTAGATGACTGCTCCAGACATCTCAGAACTATCTGCTTGCTTCTAGCATTGCCTGTACATCTCACCCTGCCCATTACCATTTGAGGGCCATACACACAGCCCACGGATCATTTTGTTCCACTGTGTAAAGAGCTTCCCATTACCTTCTCTATAAAATGCGGGCTCCTAAGCAGGACAGTCAAGATACTTGGTGACACAGCTGTGCCTCCTTCTGCACCCACACCAGACCCCTAAGAGTGCCGTGCTCAGTCTCATCTGCCTCTTTTGTACCTTAGTTCCAGATGCTCTCTTTTCGTAGAATCTCATTCTTCCCATGGCCCCACCTTCCCCGGTATTACGTATGTATACATCTTTGGTGTATGTATGTCCATATATACAAATTTTATATTACATATAATATAAAATACAACAATTGGTGTGCTATCCAGTTTAAATACTGCCTTAAAAATATTAACCTTAGTTTTGACCCCAATTGGTGTGTGAGGGAGGGTGCTATCTTATGGGTATAGTATAGAGTAACTGTTCCTGTATGGTTTTTCAGCTTAATGCTCATGCAGTAAAGTCATTTTCCCTCTGCCCATTCTCCCTCACCCCATACATATTTCTGAAAATCTCCTTCCAATCCCTATTATTATGGTCTGCTAAATATTGGTATTTTGAAATAAATAGAGTTTGGTCTTGACTCAAAGATTTTTTTGGGTAAAGAACTAGGGGCAACTAGTTAGGAAGAAAGTCAGGAAGAGGGCTTAACCAATTTCCATTTGCACAAGAGACTTGAATAGCTTAGGAGCTAAAATATACCATGCAGTAAAAATAAACATATAAAACCCCAGACTCTGCTGTTAATGGAATGTGAAAATGTGTGTGCACGAATGACACTCAGTGCCTGGAAGAAGCCGTAGCCACTTACTTTGTCAATAAACTCCACATACGCTCCGTAAACAAGTCGTCACTCATTCCTAGAATTTGCCAAATAAATATTCTCTGAGTCCATTTTAACCCAGCAACTTGGTAAGGGGCCCTGATAGTTTCTAGCTACCTTCTTCCTGGAGGCTGTGCTCAGAATTCTCATTGCTAACCATGATACGGCATTTCTCAGTAATGTACAAGGGGATGGAAATTCAGCCAGATATGAAGGAAACCTGAAATTTTATTAAATGAGTAAATATGGCAGATGCTGCGAGACTTACACCCAGGGTCTCCTCAGAGGTCCTTCGTTAAATGCCTGTATAAAAACTGGTAGTGTGATACTCTCTTGAAATGAAAAAGAAATCTAGCTGCAAAAATTTTATGGGCTCTGTTCTGCTTGGTAAATTGTAATCCTTGTTTTGCCAATCTGAGTTGATACTACTTACATTTTTTTCTTAGCCATTGGTTTTTGAATGGGACAGCACAGGATGGGACCGCCTTTAATTTTGATAATCAAAGTGGGAATGGCTGCAGTTTTCCTATGTGCTTTCTCCCCCACCAGAACCCTCACCGAGTCCCTCGGTCTTTGTACAGATGAGGCTCCACCACCTGTCTGTCACCGCTCTGCTCCTAATTCAAGAAAAATGCATATGATAAAAATTCTGAAATTAGAGAACACATTCAGGGCAAAGTCATGTCACCAAAGTCACTCTTTGCTTTACAAAATTATTCCCAATCTTATACCTTTACCTGAGAGGCTCCATGGATCTAAATAACTCCCTTTGAGTACGTATCAAAGCCGCATATATCTTACCGGCAAGGTATTTGGAGTGTGCTTCGGTGAGAGACAGATAACTATTTAAGCCTGAGGTTTTTTGTGGATGGATGGCCAGGAGACAGATGGTCAAGAAAAGAGAGGGGAAAGAGCAGAGTAAGTTAGAAGAAGTTGCTGCCCGTGGTTTTGGGAATAGCACGTGAGAGGTATTTGGGGAATGCCCACTGGACACAGCCGGCGGGCAGCTAGAACTCAGTGGCTATGACCCAAGGAAACCTTCACGACTGGGGATAGAGTGTGAGAGTTTTCCCCAGGGAGTGATACAGGTCCCTGAAAATGATACTTAAAAGACAGAAGAGGACTTAATGTTAAGAGAAGCAACATTTTGAGTAGTATCTATTGATAGCACACAAGGAGAGTGAGGGTGGTAAGGTACAGTGAGAAAGTAGCTAGAGCCCTAGTAATGTATATTGTTCCGGAAATGAAGGAGGAGAGGCTTGAGAAGGGTGTTAGAGGAAGGGGATGTGTTCCAGGGAGGAATTAAACTTCATGCAAGATGCACTTTCTTTTTCTAGTGTATCCAATCGTCTTTGAAAGGGAGAATTTCCTTTTTGCCTTCCCAGGAACATGACTTATTGCTACGAAAATACTGTGTAACAAATAATCACAGACCTTACTGATATAAAACAGTAGGCATTTCACGCATCTACAGATCAGTGGGGGCAGGGGGAGATGTTAGGTGGCTAATTTCGGCTCTCTTCAGCTGGGGCCGGCTCTGCTCCAGGAGTCTCTTATTCTCTTCCTTGCATCAGTGGATTATCTGGGGCATGTCCTTATGGCAATGACAGAGGCCCAAGAGCACAAGCCCAACTTCACAAGAACAGTTTCAGGAGTCTCTGTCACATCATGTCTGCTAGCGTAGGGTTGACAAAGTCACATAACTGAACCCAATATTAAAAATGGGTTACACTCCACCTCAGTGTAAATCCATATCAAACCATATGGCCCAAATCAGTCTCAATGGGTCAGGGAAATATGTTACTCCTATGGAAGTGAGGAGGTAAGAATAAATATTTCTTTCTTTCCAATTTTATTTACATTCAAATTAGTTAACATTCAGTGTAATAATGGTTTCAGGACTAGACTTTAGTGATTCATCACTTACATACAGCACCCAGTGCTCCTCCCAACTAGTGCCCTCCTAAATGACCATCACCCATTTGGCCCATCCCCCATCCAACGCCCCTCCAGCAACCCTCAGTTTGTTCTCTGTATTTAAGAGTCTCTTATGGTTTGCCTCCCTCTCTGTTTTTATCTTATTTTTCCTTCCCTTCCCCTATGTTCATCTGTTGTGTCTCTTAAATTCCACTGATGAGTCAAGTCTTAAGGTATTATGAGTAAATATTTCTGAAGAGTTACCTCATCTATCACAAACATGGATGGTTACTTTGAATTTAGCAATTTAGACATAATTTAACAAGAGATAGAATATGGAAGAATAAAATGCAGTGATCATTCAAAATCAGTCTTTTGCCCTGCCACAGTGTTATTGTGGGAACCTGCCTCAGTTCAGTTCAGCACATGTTTTGCAAAGCACTACGGGAAAAATCAAAGATGAAAATGAGATCACATCTTCTTTCAGGCAGCTTTCAATTGGAAGAAGAGAGAAACCTGTCTAAAAATTGCTGTAATGAAAAGTCAAGTGTAACAAGAATTACGGGCAGAGCAAAGTACTTTGGGTACAGAAAGAAGGGCAGGAAGAATTCCTCTTCTAAGTGATTGCTTAGGGGTCAAGTGCATGTCATAGAATATACTCTGGCTAATTTAACAAGAAAAGAATTTCTAGAGAATCAAAGACGTAATCACTGGAGGGCTAAAAAGACACATGTTCAAAGCCATGCCCCAGAGCCAGGCTGCCTCGGGTGCTGCTGCCCCTGCCCCTGTCTGAAGTAGCCTGCTGAACTGTGAATCTGCCACGAGAGATGCCCCACACTGGAACCAGCTGCCTGTACTGTGATCTACCCGGCAAAAACAGATCCCTGTCACTAGACCCCTTCTCCCACTGAAATCATGGCTCATACAGGTGCACCTGATGGGCTAACCCTCAGTCACACCAGACACCTTAGCTGCAAGGGGGCCTTGGGAATGCATCAGCCTCTGCAGTATAGGAAGGGACTTTATTTGGAAGGGTTGTATTGATGCTGAGTCCCTGCTGTCCTCTACAGGAAGCTTAGGGAAGACTCCCATCGAGAGGCAAGCATCTGTCCTGGTTCTTAGAAAGCGCTGCCTTAGGGCAGGGATGGCCTAGGATTCTACTTATGAAAGTGCTTTACAATTTGTACAGCATCAAAGCATCAAAATAAATAAAAACTTAAAAAACAATTGGAAAGCAGCAAATCTAAAGAAGGCTTGCTTTGTTGACATGCGATGCAGCCCTCCTGAAAGGGGTCATCGTGGAGATCTTTTTTTCTCAGTAATGAGAGTCTATGAGTAGTTTCAACTCTCTCCCTCTGCCAAATCGGTGTTATTCGAAGGGGCTGTATTTATTATTTCGTAACATGTTTTGAGCATTTGCTGTATTCCCTTACAGTGTGCTAAGCCCAGTACGTACATAATTGTATTTAGTTCTACGAAGCAGATTCTATTATTCCCCTCAGAGAGGGTCAGTTAGTTGCCCAACATCTCATGTTAATTAGCTAGTCAGTTAGTTAGTGGCAGAACCGGTCTGATCCTTTAGAATCTTTAGCCTTTAGTTCTTAAGCCCAGGCATTGTGGTTCTCCGTAAAGGGAAGGAAGGGGGCGGGATGGAAGGAAAAGCATAGGTAACGGAGAGCTGACAAAAGGCAGAGCTGGGAGAGGCTTCAAAGAGTGGCCAGGAGAAACATCATCAGCCTAGGAGGGGCTGTGCAGGGAGGTGGACCAAGCCCTGCCAAGGAAAGGAACTAAGAAAGGTGAGACATTTGGTCCATGTAACTGTATGTGTGACAACACTTGGCAGATTGTGACATGGTGTACAAGCAGTAGCTTCAAAAGCAAAGAATGTGGGAGGGAGCCAAACTTTAGGGTTCAGATGGTTCTTGGGTATCATCCAGACCTCGTCTTGCTCTCGGCTCTGCCAATAAGTAGCTATAACTGGCTGTTGGGACAAGTTACTGTGTCCCAGCCTCATGGGTAGAATGGATTTAATAACACCTGACTCATGGAATTGTTGAGAAGACAACTCTGAGACTGTGAATAAACACTAGGATGCACAGTATGGAAAAACACGCTCAATAAATGATATTGCAGCATTGTTGATGGGCACTCGGCCTTCCCATCTTAAGCTCAGATGCTATTTCTTAGTTTTTGCTGATCTGCTGATAGTTTGGATACATTTGCTGCTGGTGTATTCTATTAATAGGAGGAAAGAAGGAAGTCTGGGCATCCAGAAGGTATACTGTAAACAGAGAACCCTTGAAGCGAGGGTGGCAATATATTTGCACAAGTTGTAGCATTTCTTCAAGTTCTCCTGTTGTGACTCTGATCTATTAGTCATGAGAAATATTTGGATGATTGGATTTCTAGGACATCATCCTGTGCTCATGCACACTCCGTGGAGGGGTTAAGCCCTGACAGAGAAACAAAATGCAAACAACAAAGCAGAAATAAAGGGAAACATTAATGCATGAGCCTATAATTATCCTCAGAATATTCAGTAACGGTATAACATTCGTCCTGGTTGTACATGGCAGGCGCTCTGTGAGCAGAGACTACATGGGCACAGAAGGCATTGATGGGTTACCCTTTCATTTCTTCTACAATTATCTTTCTACTCTCTGTGCAATTTCTCCTGAGCATTTATGGTTTTTATAGACTTCTGGTGATCTAGCCTCTGATCTATTCCCTTTTCCACTTTTGCTAACTAATCCCTTCCTGCTTTCCTGTATCAGCTGATTTTTAAATGTCAGGTTGGGTAGGTTGATTTCAGAAGCTATATTTAAAAAGAGACCTGCCTGCATATTCGGCTCTTTATTGGGGCAGCATACTTAAAGAGGGATTGGATAGGATCCGGGAAGCCATTTCTGTCTTTCTTTTTGGATCACGTCTTGGAAGCAGAAACACAGCCGTTCACACTGTGTTCTGTGATTTAAGGGCAGTCTTTTTGCTGAGAGCAGAAGCTTTCAGCCTTCATTCTGAGGTCAGCTAGGAACTGTGGCTCCCACCACCCTGGAGATGCTGAAGGAAGCTGAAGGGAAAAGCTGAAAGATAAAATTGTCATTGATTTCCAAGACCTCATACAGCCTGCCTATGTTAGCTTTTCTTTCTGGACATTTCCCCAGGGACTCTTAATTGGAGGCTACAACGCTGTGTCAGTTAGCTATTGCTACATTACAAACCAGCCCCCAAACACAGTGGTTGAAAATATTCATTTTTTTTTTTATCACTCTTCATGAACCTACAGATGATCTAGATGGTTCTGCTGGTCCTGGCTGAGCTCAGTGTTATGCCTACAGTGAGCTTTGGGTCAGGTAGTCAGCTCTGCTGCTCATGGTTGTGTTTGCTGCCATAGGCTGGGTTGGATAACCGAGCCACGTTCTGCATGGTGTTCAGTCCTCCACCAGGCTATTCTGGGCTCATTCTCCTGGCAGTGGTAGGGGTTCCAAGACAGCAAACAGGAATTTGAAAGACTACCTGAGGCCTTGCCTTGGAACTAGCGCACCATCCCTTCTGCTGTTTCTTATAAACCAGAGCAAATCGCAAGACCAGCCAGATCAGAGAGGAGGCATCGTAGATGAATAGACTCAGGACAGGAGGGACTTCAAAGTCCATTAAAGACTGGCAGAGGTACAGAGAATTAGTGTTATGTTTGCAATCATTCTACAAAGACACTTTCCTATCTAGCATACTTCACAGAGTGTTTTAAGGCTTGACAAGTGTTTCCACATCCACAGTCTCACCCGATTTGCCTATGAATCCTTCCTATAAAGTCAA
This sequence comes from Panthera pardus, assembly GCF_024362965.1. NCBI lineage: Eukaryota > Metazoa > Chordata > Mammalia > Carnivora > Felidae > Panthera > Panthera pardus. Next base: position 145,494,703 of record NW_026526721.1, on the reverse strand, counting down.
GTTTATTCTTATGACCATCCCCATTTTAAGAAAATGGAAGCTCTGATCAGCTAATTAGGTAGCTAACTAGCTAGAGGTTGCTTAAATTTAGTTTTTATTATCACCAAGCTCCATATTGTTTTCGTGGGCTACAGAAAGATGATTATGTCAAAGGATGAGGTGAAAAGCGTCCAGCTTCGGCTCAGGTCATGATCTCACGGTTCAAGAGTTGAGGCCCCAAGTCGGGCTCTGTGCTGACAGCTGGGAGCCTGGAGCCTGCTTCGGATTCTGTGTCTCCCTGTCTCTCTGCCCCTCTCCCTCTCATGCTCTGTCTCTCAAAAATAAACAAACAAACAAAAAGTTTTACTCTGTGAAAAATTGTAAATTGTTTATAGCGGTGATCTTCTTCCAAGGGCTGGATTGGAACTGTCTTCTTTTACTGTTGCTATTTAATAACGAGAAGAAACACCCAGATTCTTTAACAAACCAGGCTGGTGGTTTCAGCATGGAACATCTCTGTGTACTGCTTTCAAGTCAATAAATAATTATTATCTCCTATTATATACAGGACAAACCTAGTTGGGATATAATTTACAGTAAGGTAAGGGCTAGTCCTTGGTATAAATATGAATCCTCAAGTTATCCGGCTAGGTCAAACAGTATTCTTCCTGCAGGGAATCCTTTTCAGAGATGCTGTAATGTTAAAGGGGTTCCCATTTTGTCTGCTTTCTCTTGGTTTCTTGATATTTGACCATCTTATTAGCTGCAGAAAAAAAAAATTTAATTCTTTCCAAGCATGCGAGAGACTTTTTTTTTTTTTAGGAAAAAATATAGAAAGAAAAGAAAAAGAACCCAGTGCCCCCCCAGTGTTGCTCCTTCATAGCAGAGCTAAGATTCATTTTTAGAAAAACATGCTGGTAATTACATCTTCTACATTTGCCAGTTTATCTCTGTTAAACACAGTAAACATCTCACTGCTTAATTTGCTCTGTCAACCACGGCTTTTCCAAAAACTAGAGCTCTCAGGCAGTTGAGATTTTATGTCTGCAGTATAATTTCACAGGCAGGTTTTTTTTTTTTCTCCCTAATTTTGTATTCTTGGCTCATTTACAGTCAAATATCTTCCACTCCATGAAGCTTAAATATTTAGCCATTGAGGTAATACACTCTTTATCATCTGTCAGCTTAGCTGTAGAATCTGGACTTCATGTTCTTGACATTCCCAGGCTCCTGTAGAATCAAAAAGTTTGTCATTGGCATTCCTATGGAGTTATCCTTTTCCATATCCCTCTAGGATTTAGGCTTTATTATGCTTCTCATTGTGGCTGAATCTACTCTCAAAGTACAGTCACAACACCCTCTATTTTCTTTCCTGAAGGGGTCTGTCAGATGATCTGATTTGATAACTTGTATTTCATTAGTTGGACAAACTTATCGTTTGTTCCCCAAGAGGCCAGCATGTAGGGCCCTCTTTACATATCTTGATAAAAACAAATGGTGGACTTTGTGCCCATGGCACTATACTGAAATTGTCACCCAGGGAGGAAGCAAACATAGACAGAGTCCTACTTTAAAGGCAAACCCGTATACCTTCTTTTCTCTTTTTATTGAGAGGATCTTTACTTCTCTGAAGTCCGCATATCAACCTGATGGCTCGTCACAGGAAGCTCTGTGTCGATAATTGAGTTTATGACTTGAAGATAGAAGGTATAGAATAAAACTGGTGATGCAGCTGTCCCTCAGTCCCCCTGGAGAAATCCTGTGGGTGGCCATGACTTTTAGTGTGCTCTTAACGGAATAATAATGTCATTTCAAATAATTGCTTCCTCTTCTCTAATTAGTCAAGGTTCTAGTTACGTTTTTCACAGGGCCCACTAAAATTAGGTGCCGAGTGAGGAACCTCATACGTGGATTAAAATGTATAAGGAAACTTCCATTTGATGAATTAGCTAAAGCCTTTACAGGTTTAATTGTTAAGAAGCAAATGAGTGGGAGTTTATATTTGGGCTACTAGATTCACGTTGGTTTCCTCATAACATTACCCAAATGTCAGCCGGGGCCTTTTGTAAGCCTCATCCCACAGGTAAATACAGGGTTAGGAGGGTGCGTTTAAGTATTGTCAAGGAAAAGGACTAACATGTTGTCCTTTAAGGTCTGTTGGTCTTCGGTTGTTCTGTTGGACAAGCTCAGTGGGGGTGGGTGGGCAAAAGGGTCTCCCATTAGTCACCCTTCTATAAGAAACCATCCTTTCTTGAAAGCAGTAGTTTGGTTTCTTTGCAAAAATGATGACCTGAGAGAGGATTACATTTTCTTTTCCCTTAAAATTAAAATCAAGAAAGTTTAAAAATAAACACTAAGCAACCCCCCCGCCCCATGACCAAGATAAATATGCAAAATACTGTATGCAAACCTGTCACTGGTGTTTTTAAAGATGTATTGGAACTAGGAAGGCTGCTTTTGAGGAAGGACTTCTGAATTGAAGGAATAAATGCCAGGGAAAGAAAGGCTGTTGTGTATAGAGCACGTAATGTAAATTGGGCTGTCTCCACTCACGCGGTGTGAAGGCAATTTTCTTCTGCTTGCATGCAGTCATGGGTGGGGTCTTTCGAATGCGGTTAATATTCCACAAGGTAACTTAGCAGATTGATACCACAGAGGCAGCAAATCGCTGTCTCACCAGTAGGATGAATTAGTGAATTTGTTGTTGGCAGTTGTTTGTAAAGGGCAATTGGTTTAAGATGCCTATTATACTTTACTTTATAATCTAAATATACCTAAAATTTAATGCTTCATTAATATGTACTGATGGGGCGTCTGGGTGGCTCAGTCGGTTGAGAGTCCGACTTCGGCTCAGGTCACGATCTCACGGTCGGTGAGTTCGAGCCCCACGTCGGGCTCTGGGCTGATGGCTCAGAGCCCGGAGCCTGTTTGCGATTCTGTGTCTCCCTCTCTCTCTGCCCCTCCCCCGTTCATGCTCTGTCTCTCTCTGTCTCAAAGATGGATAAACGTTAAAAAAAATATATATGTACTGATAATGGAGTGTTCTCAACTGATTGAGGTTGTTGAGAATGAAGATTCTTAGTTTTCAACTGAGTTCAAGTTCAGTTCAGAGTAGTAGTTCCCAGTTTGTCGTCACCCAGTTACACTGGTTTGACTTCCATCGACTTTTGTTAGCGGTTACTTTTTTGATACATTAGGAAATAATTATCCTATTAAAAGTTGAATAGAACAAACACTGGTATCCAAAGAGTTGGATCATTTTAAGATATCGTTGTAGAGGAGGAAAAATGATTTTCCTTCTACCTTTCTAGGTTCTTGGCTGAGACACCCTTACAATAAAGGCGTTAACAGGACTAAAACAAGCAGAAGTTTAGTAACATGTATACCTCCTGTATATGTGAGAGAGACCCAGGGAAACTGAGTAACTCCCTGCAATGGCCCAAGCCATCACTTTAAATACCATCGTCAGCTAAAGATCAAAGGTGTTTGGGAAGCAGGGAGACCAGTTTTGGGAGGTTATCAGGAAAAGCACAGTAAACAAGGGTAAGGTTGTTATACAGATTTAAGTCCTTGCTTTACTATTGATAAGAGTTCTAGAGATTTAGAATCACCTTTCTTTTCCTGCTAAAGAGAGGGAGACACCCTTACAAATGGAGATTTCCCTTTAAGCTGTAAAACATCATTTAGGGGCAGAGAGAGAGAGAGACACAGAATCCAAAGCAGGCTCCAGGCTCTGAGCTGTCAGCAGAGACCCTGACGCTGGGCTCAAAGTCACGAGCCGTGAGATCATGACCCGAGCCAAAGTAGGACACTTAACCAACTGAGCCACCCAGGCGCCCCAACAAAAGGTAACTTCTAAAGCCTACTGGTTTTCCTATGTCTGCTGTTTTTTGGTTTTGATTTTTAAAAAATAATCAGCCTGAACGAACTCCTATGCTAAAAGAGGCATATTTTGGGGTGGCAAATTCTACCCCCCTTCATAATTGACATCTTTTAAGCACTAACAAACCAATCTTTGGATTCCAACACTCTCTAGAAGCCCCAGGTGAATTGAGAGATGGGGGAAGTTTCTTCTAGAACAATCCATGCTGCCCTTTCACTTTGGTCGTCTTGCTGTGGCGTTTGCTCCACAGATCACTTTCCTGCCGCTGTCAGATGTTTAAGGGGAAGAGGTTGAGAGAGAGAGGACAGGGAAGGAGTCACTTAGGACTCCTCCAGGCTGGGTTTCTGAGTGGTTCTGGTGATTTAAGAAGCAAATCGTGTCCCATGTCCTCCTCATCTCCAGGGCTACAGTAAATTTATGTTAGCTATTGTAACCATTGGGTGCAGGGCATTATGTAAAAGCTGAGGTTGGCTGGGACACAGATTTCACTGTTGTTCCCGTCATCTTTTACCACAAATTTCTACACCTCCATGTAGAGTGCTCCACTTAAATGGATTTTGTGCTTAAACTGCCGCTTGTGACTGTCAGCCAGGCAGAGGTAGGCCCTATCGTGTCTGAAATGAAAGAAACTGAGGCTTTGTCTCGTGCCAGCCTGGGCTAGTACTCAGTTTGTGAATCTGCCTCCATTGAATTTTAAAAGCAGGAAAAAAGCCATTGGTAATAACCCCGAAATTACCCGAGAAAGCCTGGTGGGCAGCGCCACATCGGGGTGGCATCTTTGCTCAAGCTTCTCAGTGAAGTGCTCAGTCAGGTCCCTTTTTGTGTGTCGAGTGACAAACCACAACCGCGCTTTAATGAAATGGGTTTCAGCAGCCGGGCTGGGTGGCCTTTGGAAAGCCTTCTGCCTGCTGTGTTTAATTTCAGAATCTCGGCCTATCTTATTCTGACGGCCATCCGTAAGCCTCCCTTTTTTTTTCTCTTTTCATCCTTGGCCTCATTACCCTTTGCCATTCACTTGTTGGAAAGACAGGGGAACAAAATTGGTTGGGGATAGAGTGGAAAGCTGGATTTAGCCTTGCCACTTAATCCTACTCCAGCCTTTGACAAAAAAAAAAAAAAAAAAAAAAAAAAAAAAAAGCCTGTGAAAGGGTTCCATACATAGGGCTTTCCTCTAAAAGTATGAGCTGTGAAATGGTAAGACCATTGGGGGGCGCCAGTGCAACAGAAATCTAATTGAGTTTCTTAGTCCATCTGTCTGTGTCTATGGGACACCAAGGGAGTAAAAATAGACTGGGGAGGGGCAGAAGATAATCCCTCAAATCATCTGTCTTTAAGTTTTCCTATTAGCCTATAATACTGCCATTCAAAATCTGGAGGGCTTTTTTTTTTTTTTTTTCCTCTCTGTTCTGCTTGGTTTATTCGGTTTGCCAAAGAAAGAGCTTTTTACTTCTTTGTCTACCAAACACACATCCTTTTACATCTGTATCTTGTATTGGAGATGATGTCCTGTGTCTTCCAGAAACATGTAAAATATATAATGTCCTGTTTATTATAGACCCTAGCAGGTCCTGATGCGTGCTGAAAATTAAAAGAAAAAAATGAGCTTCTAAGTCAGGCAAATGAATTGGCACTTATTTTGAGCCTGCTGAAGAGAAATTAGTTTGAAGAAGACACTAACTTAAATCAAGCAATAAAAAACCACAGAACAAATTGCAAATATGCATGTGTACATAGTGTGTGTGTGTGTGTGTGTGTGTGCATTGTTACTATTGGCAGTAGTTGTAGCACTTGTGGCCGGTGATTGGCATCAGGGGGAAAGGGATGGAGAGGTGGGAATTTTGATCCTTAGGCTTTTGCATCATTTGGAAGCAAATTGGGAGCCTCTCAATGGCCACTGTGACCTCTCATGCAGCATCACCTTTGGAATGTCGCTTGGGTATCTCAGTGGGCCTGGCCTTCTGGAGGCCCGAGCAGAGGGGGACAGGCAGTGCTCATGGTGCTCCTGCATCCACTCACACAGCAGTTACGACCTGGACTATCGGTATGTGTCTGGTGACCAGAGAACGTATTGCCTAACTCAGGACACTTTTGAAAGCGAAGTGGATGCTATTAATAATTATACCAGAAAAAAAAAAGACATACATAAAATCAGCACTCCTCTGAGCAAACGGGCATCCCTAGTTATGTGCTCTTTTTTCTTGTAATTTTAACTCCTTCTTTCCCGTTCGTGAAAGCATGTCAGAGCAGGAGTCAGAGGGATGTTATATGCGGATAATCTGAAATGCTCTTAACTTGCTTTGAAGGAGAAGGAGGAAGAGGAGGATTCCTGTCCTTTACCCTGAAAAATAATAGGTTGCCTACATACCACACAGCTGATTGAGTGCCAGCAATCAATCTGGACTCTTGTCAAAAGGCTGAAGAAATCTCCTACCCAAAGCCTTTTTCTCCATCATCCCTGATTGCTGGCGATAAAACACTCTGACTTAACTCTCCGTCACAGTTTGTCCTTCAGTTATGGTATTTAGCCCACTTTGCTTCATGTGATAGTCATTTTCATGTTTTCTGACCCCTCCCCGAGAGGGAATATGTTTTTCTAGCCATTCACTGTAAGAGTCCCTCAGTGGCTTGTCTGCGTGAGGAGCTGACCTAGACCCAGTGACAAAGGGTGGGCTGTGCCATTGTCCTAAACCACTGAGTAGGGGCATCCCTCACTCCCCATTCTGCCTGCCCGCAGGTGCTTTCCTGGTATTGTCATGCAGATCGAGAATTTGTTGCCCGCTCAAAACCTTCCCTTCCTATTAGTTTCGGGGGCCACAAATAAACATAAGGGAAGCACAGTTGAAATGTTCAAAATCTGCTCTGTTCTCTAAGTTCAAAGTAAGTCCAATTGGCTGAAAGTGTTGGCTTCTAGAAGAAATGTTCCCAGAGTCACCTGTTGCCCAAAATAAGCATGGGTTAGTTGGTGCGTGGCTGGATTAAGATAATAGCTATTTAGCCATCTGTCAAACAGTGGAAGACCTGGAAGGGGAAAGTGAGAGAGCCATCCAGCATTCTGGACAGTCTTCTTTTCTTCTGATTAGAGAGAGAAGTCCAAGATTCTGAGGGAAGGTCCATATCTTCCCAATGGCCTCTCATGGAGGCTTGGAGACCTGTCGGAGGCTTTATTTCTTCGCCTGAAAAGGAGAAGCCAACAACATGAGCAACATGAATACGACATTTGTTTCCATTGAGAGTAGCTAGAATCAGTTACTCCTAGAAACTGATGTCCCCCTCGCGATCTGACCATGTAACTTCAGAGCAACTGCTGGAAATGAGAGAGCAAGCTTCCCGTCATGAATGGGGAATGAGGGTTTTTTTTAAGACAGAGTAGATGAATGAAGAATCGTTAGTCACTATTGATAGTTATAATAAAAGTATCACAATATTGAGCTCGGGAGGTTTGTTGTTGTTTTGCTTTATTTCTCCTCCCCCACCCCCATGGGAAGCTTAGAAGCAGTGACATAACATTTATTCAATGCCAAGAGCATGGCTTTATATAGAAGAATTCAAAATATAATAGCTGAATTATATTCAACTCTCTTCCCCGGTTAAAAATTCTAGCTGCCAATTTTAGTTATTGAACAATGTTACATTTATTGAGTGCTTTTTGTGTGCAGTGCACTGTGAAATAGGTACTGTTAGTACTGATTTTCTGGTGATAAAAGCTGTTGAGTTCTAGAAAAAAGACTTAATATTTTTGATAGCTAAAGCCTCTACATATATACTGTTTAACTGAAAAACACTGCAGGTGATAGATGCATGTTTGAAAATCTGGTGCCCTGGCATCATTCTTTCCAAACCCTTTGGGGCCATTCCCAGATGCTGACTTTCTGGCAGAAGTAGGCTATTGATTGACCTGACTCCATGAGGCATTTCTTAGGCTCTTACCTTGGTCAATGGGAAAGTGCAAAGAGAGGAAACTATCCATTGTATCTCAAGAGGCAGGTGGGATAATCAGTCGAATCTGGTCTTTGCCACAGTCACTGGTCATTCTGTTTTGCTTTTGCCCTAACTTAAAAAAAAAAAATCACACCATTGTTCATTTCAGAACCATTTAAAATAGTCCGACAGAAAGTATTTAATCAATGGAAACATAATTTGGCTTGGGATTTTTCTTTCTGTGTTCATGCACTTCCTCAAATCCTTCACTAGATGGTGTCCCAAATCAATCCATAGTCTAGACACCATTGCTTTGGTCCTGGAAGAAGGGGAAAAACACAAAGCTCTCTGCGACTGACCTAACTCCCTTCCTCTGCCTTCAAGAATGATTGGACCTTTCCCCACTATCTGATAAGTGGTTAGGTCTGCGTACTGTTGCACTTCTGCAGGTACGGACCTGTCAATGTGTTGGGGGTGACTCTGACTAGAAGCATTTTCTGTGGCCCCGGAGATCTAGCTGGTGCTGTGAATGAGGAACAAACTCATTTTAACTCCCTGAAGACAGTTCAAACCACAGGCCCCAATCCTGACAGGAACTGAAATCCAGATTTGATGAGTGGGTGGACAGTTGAGTAATGAAGAGAAAATACAGACTATGGTAGACCAGTGGAAACGTATAATCCTCATGCCCTCCTATGTAAATCTTTGGTCCATGTTCCCTCAGATGTGGCTATGACTAGAGTCTTCAAAGGAAATGATAAATTACTGTTGTTTTTTAAAAAAATAACAAGACATTCATTTGATTCACAAAAGATATTGGGGTCTATGTTTCAAAAAGAAACGATTTGAGGATTCTGTAAAAACTGTCCAATAAGCTGTCTATATAGATATGAATCCATCCTTCTCCAGAATTATTGTGTTTATTATTTTTTTAATTTAATTATTTAAATTCAACTTAGTTAACACACAGTATAATATAGGTTTCAGGAGTAGAACCCAGTGATTCATCACTTACATGAACACCCAGCGCTCATCCCAACAAGTGGCCTTCTTAATGCCCATCGCCCATTTAGCTCATCTCCCACCCACGTTCCCTCTAGCAACCCTCAGTTTGTTTTCTGTATTTAAGAATCTCCTGTGGTTTGCCTCCCTTTCTGTTTCTATCTTATTACTGTGTTTAGTTTCAGACTGTACTTAGTTCCACAGTTCTCTCCCTCCCCTTCTTCTCCTTGCTTGATTATTCAGATAGCAAAACATGCCATCATTTTGACAGCTATATAGGCAGTTGATTCATTATTGTCAGTAGTCAAGGAGACTGAATTTTTTCATAATACGTTTTGAGGTCTGAGCCAGCTCTGTGAGAAAAAAAGAACTTTTAGACAGCCCAGTAGGTTGGATGCTGAAATCCTTGGGAGGGAACAATGGCTGGGTTCCACTTGTGATCATTTGGTTGTCAACATAAACAGAGCAGAGCCGGCGTCTGACTGGTCTGATGATATGCTTTATGTGGAAGGCTTGGCGCAGGCCTACGGTAATGAATATCACCTGAGGGGCAAAGAGAAAAATGGCGGAACCTGAAAGGCGCCATGTTTTAGAGACATCCGTATATAGTTGCTGTAATGTTACACGGTGCAAAAAGGCCTGTGAGGATGAAGGATGGAAAATTCCTGACCTGAATTGCTTTCTTTCACAGAGGGATTTTTCAGTATACTTCTGCCCTTTCAATTTTTATTTTATTTTATTTTATTTTATTTTATTTTATTTTATTTTATTTTATATTTTATTTTATTTTATTTTATTTTATTTTATTTTATTTTATTTTATTTTATTTTATTCTTTTAGAGAGAGAGAAAGAGAGAGAGAGAGCAGGAGAGGGGCAGAGAGAGAGGAAGAGTGAGAATCTCAAGCAGGCTCCACACTGTCAGCACAAAGCCCCACATGGGGCCCAAACCCACGAACCGTGAGATCATGACCTGAGCTGAAATCAAGAGTCGGACACTTAACCGACTGAGCCACCCAGGTGCCCCACTTCTGCCCTTTAAACACTCAAACTCACTGTTTCAGTTTTGCTCCCCTGCATTGATTTCCCTCAGAAACACTAAAATACCACACTGATTTTGTAGAAAAGGATTTTTGTACATGTGATAGATCTGGCTCATTTTTTCAAATACGCCAATGGTGATTTTTATGGACGATTATATGGATGACAGGTTTTTTTTGTTTCGTATCCCCAAATTATACTTGAGTTTTATTTGTTGATGTTCCTCAGTGTGAGATGACCAATGACACAGGATTAGATGCTGTTGTCGTCTGAGAGAAAAGTACAAAGTAGGAAGAGAAAGAAGCTTCTCCGAGGGAGTGATAGCCCACCCTTCAGCTCATTGCCCAATGAGATATGCCCCTGGTGTCATTTTCTGTGCCTCGATTTAAATACTGAGAGTGGGGACTATTTGCATTTCTCATGATCTGTCTCTTCCTTTACTTGGCTTTACATGAAAATCATAGGGAAATTTTGGTAAAAATCAGTTTTCCAGGCTCAATAGTTTTTCTTATTTTTAAACTTAAAAACTTTTTTATTTAAAAAAAAAATTTTAATGTTTATTTTTGAGAGTGAGAGAGAGCATGAGCGGGGGAGGGGCAGAGAGAGACACACACAAACACACACACACACACACAATCCGAAGCTGGCTCCAGGCTCTGAGCTGTCAGTACAGAGCCCCATGCGGGGCTCAAACTCACAAACTGCAAGATCACAACCTGAGGCGAAGTCGAATGCTCAAACGATTGAGCCACTCAGGCGCCCCTAAACTTTAAAAAATTGAATTTAGTTTTGTTTTAGAGAGAGAAAACGTGTGTGCAAAAGAGAGCGAGCAGGTAGAAGGGCAGAGGGGGAGGGAGAGAAAGAGAGAGAATCTTATGCAAGTTCCATGCTCAGCATGGAGCCCAACTTGGGGCTTGATCCCATGACCCTGGGATCATCACCTGAGCCAAAATCAGGAATCTGCTGCTCAACTGACTGAACCACCCAGGTCCCCTCCAGGCTTAATTTCTTAAAGAATGGAGGTTTACTAGGTATACAGAGAGTGGTACCCTAAAATCTGTACTTTTAACAAGCACCTCCAGATGATTCTGAGGCAATTTTTGCATGTTCTAGTCACACGAGGCAGGGTGATTTAGGCCCTGGTGCAAAGGCTACTGTCTCCACCCACCGCTATACTTGAATTGTATTAACATGAGGAGTAAATGGATATTAAGTCATTTTCCTGTCATCTCCCTTAAGTCATCTCCCTTCCCCATGTTTTTTCAAGCATACAACTATGCTGTCAGCTCAGAGCAGTTTCATTTACCTTAAAAATTTCGCCTACTAGGGCGTCTGGTGGCTCAGTCGGTTGAGCATGGCTCAGATCATAATCTCATGGTCCGTGAGTTCAAGCCCCACATTCGGCTCTCTGCTGTCAGTGCAGAGCCTGCTTCAGATCTTCTGTCCCCCTCTCTTTCTGCCCCCCCCCCCCCCCCGTCAAAAATAAATAAACATTAAAAAAAATCTCCCCTACTCTGTGAATAAGGTAGAAGTCTCCATAAGCATATACCCCAATTTTACAGAAGAATATTTCTACCTTTCTTTTTTATGCTGCTTCAGGAGGAAGGTGTTTATACCTGCCTTGGTGTCTTAGGAGCGACTGTGATAGATATGATACGTGTCAGGTTATCCACCTCATGGACAGAACAGACACCGTGTGGTTGTTAATGATATTGGTCATTATTTTGGCAGTAGAAGAAGTAGGAAGAATGGAGGAGAGGTGATTTTAGTATTTGGAAACAGGATGAACTCCAAGAGGAGAATTGGAAGATAAATTTAAAATGTTAAATCAGGCAGAAAATGTCCTTAAAAAAAAGTAATACTTTTCTCTGGTGGCCTTTAAATTTATAGGGAGAAAAAGTGGTTCAATTATCTCAATTGTCACTCTAGCCCACGCGCCAAAGATAGTAAATATTGGCCATCAGCTCCTGAGCACATTTGACTCTGATTATTTATGATTAAAGACATTTAAAGAACATAGAGAACCATATTAAGATTCATTGCTTTTTAAAAGAAAACTTGACCTCCTAGTCTGAGTTCAATAAATGATAAAATGGACTTATTTTTATTTGAGCAGATGGCACTGAGATTTTGGTTTCTACCCTTGTAGGACAGAGCTCTAATGCAAGACGTTAGGAATTGTATGACTTTGGTATAAAACACAGAATTATTACCTGTCACTCAAAATATACACCTGAATTGGGAAGAAAGCATTTCTATGTCAGGTCAATATAATTGGAAGTCTAATTAATGAACATGTAAATCACAGCATGTATTAATAGTTATTCTTGGTTATCGTAAGTGTATCTTATCAAACCAATAGCTCAGCAGATGTCTCTGTTTCACCTCATTACTGTTGGACCTCATTAACTTGGCATGCATTAAATAGCCCTTCAGTGGGAATCCACTCGGAGTGGACAAAGATGAAAAAAGAGAGATGAAAGATGAAAGAAACTGAAATTCATTGAGTGCCTGGTCACTGGTACTTTATATGTCATCTTAATTCCTACAAAAACCTTGTGAAGTGGTTATACCATCTGTCCTTTAAATATGGGAAAGCCAACAAATTATCAGTGTCCTTCAGTGACCACTGGGTAGCTTTTAGTGTTAAAACAATATAAACCTGATTGTAAAACATTAGGTTTGTTTTAACATGTTTTTATTTCTTTATATGTGTTTTTTTTTTAAGTTTTCTTATGCTATAGCAGGGGTTGGCCTGCAGACCAAATTCAGCCCATTGCCTATTTCTATAAATAAAGTTTCACTGGAACACAGCCACCCTCATGGGTTTTCTGTTATCCGTGGTTACTTTCACTTACAACCTGAGTAGTCATGACAGAAACTATATAGCCTCCAAAACCTAAACTATTTACCGTCTGGCCCTTTACGGAAAACATTTGCCAACCCCTGTGCTGGAGATTGACGCCATCTTTCTATCTGACCAAACCACTTTTATGATGGTAGATACTCATCGAACAGTAGCTTAGAATCATCCAGCAGTTGCCTGGACTTTGCCTACGGAAATCTAAGTGCGTAGTATCCTCAGGGTGTGAGGGCTTTAGTGCCATGTCTAATGCAGGGAAAACTAGAGCCAAACAAGGATTACCTGGGTTCCTCTAAAGCGGGATTCATCCTGGATCTAACCTAATGCACCTTAGTTTGAGCTGTACTCCTTAGGTTTCACTTAGTTTTACTATAGCAATGAGTGAGCGCCCCCTCCCAGTCTCCCAGTCATCCGTCCTCCTGCCCATCACTTAGGTAACCAGAGTGTGCTGTGAAATCTCCCAGTTACTGCTTCCTGTGAGCACTTCACAGGCCCACTCCTCATCCGGGTGGCTTATTGTTCCGTGTTTTGTCCTAGCAACCCGGACTCAGCTCGTCTCCTACACGTGTGTTTCTGCTTTTCTTTCTGGGGCGAGGGCCCGCGACTTGACAAATAATCAGCGGTGAGTAAGAGCAGGTCCAGTCAACGGATTTTGATTTACTTGCATCAATAGGTCCGCACCGTTCTGAGGCACTTAAGTTATTCCACAGCCTTGCCTTCCTTCCATTTGTCGGGGTGATAAAATAGAAAGTAAAGTCACCTAAAAAGCTGGCCGTGTGATAGGAGTTTCAATTTCCTGTTTAAAGAAAGCTGACCCTTTTGTGGGCCTGCAGGTGAAAGTTGCCTGTTAAATGCAGATCGGGTCTGGCTCTTCTGCCTGGAGGTCAGCGGAGTAGAACCAGATATTAAAGATACTTCCCCAAACTGGGTCAGGACAGCGTTCAAAGACGGGAGGATTATTTCAGGTTGCTGCACAGTAATCCACTCACACAGGTTGAAGAACTTAATTTATGTCGTGGTTTCGGAGCCCCCGAACCTGTCTGATTGATTAGCCAGCCTCGCACACGGTGTTGCCGCACACATTCCGTTTTTACTGCTCCATTCAGCAGAACGCCCGTCATTTCAAAAGCTAAGCAAATGCGGGCTTTAAAAAAGCAATTTCATCATCTTCTCCCTGTCTCTGGCCAAGTCAATTACGAAAGTATTCCAAAATTATTTCTCCCACTTAAAATGAAGCAAGAGAAAAAAAAAAAAAAACCAAAACACAAAAAACATAGGCTGAATGACCAAAATTAATGTTAAGCCTTGCAGGTAGTCTCACGGTTGTGTCCTTTGTTTGCTTGTATGATGTCTTCGATTAATATCTACCGAACATGAAAAGCCTTCCCATTAGGCTCACTAACAAATTAGGAACATCTGCCCCTCGCTGCTGCGCGTCGATGTTGTTCTGGGAGTGCTAACCACTGTGATAACCAGAAAAAGACATGGGCTTTAAAATATTTCAGAGGGGAAGACTCAAATGTGTTCGTTTTAGATTGTGCGATTCTGTATCTATAACACCCAAGGACATCAAATAAAAAGCTTTGAGAAATTGGCTACCATAGACGTACGAAGTTGAATATCTAAAAAAGCTTTTCCTTGCACAAAGAGTAAGAACCTAGGAGCTGGAGAATTGAAATTTATATCAGAAGGGAGCCTTTTAGAATAATTTTTCTCAACCACAATAGCAAAAAATACATTAAGTCTCTAAGAGTTAAATAATTATAGTACCTATCGAAGAAAACTGCAAAAGTACGAAACTTTAAGGACACCCCCCCGCCAAACTTTAATGTTCCCAGTAACAATTTCTGTTTTACAAATTATGCCACATGAAGCAGCTTTAAACAGCCATTTTATTATGCTCATGGCTTTCGGAGGTTAAGAATTCAGACAGAGCACAGAGGGGATGGGATGTCGGGAGCCTCATCTGGGAGGACTAAAATAGCTGAGGGTGATTCGGTGGCTGGAGCTGGAATATTCTGGAAACATATTCACTCATACTTGATGGTTAATGCCGGCCCTTGGCTGGGAACTCATTTGGGCCTGTCAGAGCCCTACCTGACGCCTCTCCGGGTGGCTTGGGGTTCATCATAGGGGGTGGGCTCAGGATAGTTAGACTTCAAGAAGCCAGGGTCCCTGAGAATCAGCTGGACACTGCTGTACCTCTCCTAACCTCACCTTGGAGGTGTGCAACATCTACCACATTACTGGTGCCTAGCCTGCCACCAATCCTCTCCAGGTCGGGAAATCTCTTTGAGAGGAATGCCAAAAACCATGCAGCCATATTTAAAAAAAACAAAAACAAAACTACCTCATTTAGAAACTGAAAAACACCAAAACTCTACATAAGAAGATTGACTTTTCCCTAATTCATATGCAGCGTGAATATAATTCTAATCATAATCATGGAAAGGTTTTTGTTTTTGTTTTTAACTTGTCACAGTGTTTTTCAATATCATCTAAGAGAGCAGGTGGGTAGTATTAGGTAAGAACATTTTGAGAAGGGTGAATGCTGAAAGGGGTGTTTGATATTTTATGGACTGAAATAAGTAAAACAGCTTGATTATTCTAAGAATAGACATATCAATCTTACAGAATAGAAAGCTCAGACCTAAGTATTCATACGTATTCCCAATACATGCTGGGGAAAGGCAGGCTTGTTCCTTCAGTGATGTTGAGACTCCTGGTTAAATACAAGGAGTGCATTTCTAACGTATGTAAGGTGCAAATGGAACGTTCAAATGGATTAAAGGTTTTAAGCATCACAATCAAATCAGAAAACCATATTTATTTAACTGGCCTAGGGTAAAACGAGTGTTGGAAAAAAAATACAGATGTAGTTGATAGGTCTGACTGTATACATAATAAAACTGTACATGAAATAACCAAAACAAAATTAAAAGCAGATAAACAACTTGCACCATGTGAAGCAATCAGATAGTTGATGTTCTTAGTAATAAAATGTTCTTCTAAATCAGTGAAAGACGATCACACAAAACGGTCAAGGAACACGAACAAGTGGTTTACAAATGGAAGCCATTCAAATGGCAAATGGATAAGTTGAAACTCTGGGGTGATTATGGGAGAGTAAAAGCACAGGAATGGAATGATGATCACGTGGGAGAAACAAACCGGCCCTTAGATGGGAGGTGATACAGCTCCGTAGTGCAGCTGTACTAGGATATACTTGAGGTTCAGTTATGTGAAACGGCCAATAATTATTCACTGTTGCTACATTTGGACACAGCTTGGCCGTGTGTGACATATCCTCAACTCTGCAACCTGTTTCTCTGTGACTTTCCTCAGTTTCCCCAGCTTGGTCAAGAATGTCAACCAAGAGCCCCCCTCGCCCCTTAGACTCAGCATGTAACGAGGCATCCCTTTAGCTAACATCTTGAGGGGTATTTTTTGGATATCTCAAAACGGTCAGTCTTGAATAATAATAACAAATACATTGCCAATCAAGTTCAAACTTGTTTTTTTGTTTGTTTTGTTTTGTTTTTACCTGGCGGAGCCCTTGTTGTCCCACAAACTCTCACATAGAACTCTAATATATTAAAGACAGCTAAGGTGGGGCTTGCTTTAGGCCAAGAAGGGCCCTGTCTGCTCTGGGCCTTCTTCCTGCCCCTCTGGCATCCCTGCTCCCCTTCTGCAGCCCTCTCTAGCCTGTAGCCCCCTGGAACCAACCGGACCACCATGACTTTGAGGAAGAGGCAACGTCCAATTTTAAGCACTTAAAGAGTGTTGAGTGAGCTCCATAAGGAAGAATGCATAATCACTTTTGTTAATTTGCACAAAATGTGCAAACCTAAAGCATTTTGTTACTTAAGTAAGCGGTCTGGGTTGCTGTTAAAAGCTGTTGCTTGCTATTTACAGCACTAATTGTAAAAAAAAAAATCCTTTATGAGCATTTATAAAGATTTCAGCAAGGAACATAACACTTATTTTCTCAATATTTTTATGAGTAATACAGGAACAATAATTATTTTTAAATACCCTCATGGTAGCTCTCTTTGATTTAGTAAAGAAAGAAAGAAAGAAAAGTGAGGTACATAAAACATCTGTCTTTAAAAGTTCGGGTTTTGCCTCTGAGGTCGAAACACCAGGCATTTTAGGATACACTAGAGCTCGGTAAATTAAGTGCGGTGAAATGATATGCAAAGCACTTATAAATAGACATGCAAAGACAAGCCATAGGAAGAGGTGAGAGTGTATCTTGGGTGTGTAGCTAACTTGGGGGTGGTCAGTGGACAGCTGTACTCTACCAAACCAGAAAAGGTCAAAAAGACAATTTGGATTTCAATTTACTCCAGAAGCAAAGATCAGTGCAAACAAAACAAAACAACCTCTAAGCGAGATGAGGATACAGGGGAGTGGCTGCAGGTAGGTGGGTTCGGGCCAGTGAGCACCTCACCGAGGCATAATTCGGACGTGTCGGCAGGCTGGGCAGAGTAGGATGTCTCTCAGTTCAGAGCAGCGTAACATCATGGGATCACTTCCTGTTTTACTCCCTGCCTGTCAGGCCCAGAATCTACTCTAAAAGCCCATAATTCTGCAATTCAGGAAGCTTAGCCTCCTGAGCCTAAATGCAGGTTCTGCACCTTAAAATAATCGCTGTGCCAACACAGGACCGCCTCCCACATCTGTGCCTGCGCTGCCGCTGGGTAGGGGTTTGGCATTTATGCCTCAAACAGCCTCACTGGCAGTTAGAGGCTTGTTGGTAATGGCTGAGTCAGAAGACAGAATTTCAGCTGCCAGTTGCCCTTTGCCAGTTGTCCAAGGGGAAAAGACTTCTCAGGGAAAGTTACCCTGGGAAAACCTGTTGGGAAAGGAATCAGACTCTCATCCACTTTAGAAGGCATACTGGGCGCTCCTTACCTCATGAGTGTGTGGGAAGGATATGAATGTGCCTCCCTGTCGCAAAAAGCTGGTGAGTCTGAGCCCCTGGCTCTAGAAGGCAGTCGTGCTGGAACTAGCTGGAGGCTTCCAAGCTGTGTCCCTGCCCTGCCAGATGCAGCATTTAGAAATATGGACCGCCGCCCAGAGGACCTAGGGAGAAACCTGGACGATACTCATTTTATCCTCTCGCATGGGGTGATACTCTTGGAGTATGTTAAGAATCTTTGGGCCATCCCTTCACAATGTATATGTACAGCAGAAAGTCACATTGTACACTGTAATTACACACAGTTTTTCGTTGTCAATTATACCTCAGTAAAGCAGGAAAAAATTAAAAAGGGCCTAAGGGAGCCAACAGAAAGTACTGTTGGCCTCTGAAGATCCCATTCCCTTTGCCGAGTCATCAGTTGAGTCCTGTGTTCTGGACCAAAGCAAGGGTCAGAACTCTTGAGAGAAACCAAAAGGACCCAGAGGTGTCAAGATAGAGTGTGGGAGGTATCCCTGGAGCACAAGGGGCTCATGATCCATGTTTCTCAACAGGGGCATCGTTGGCATTTTGGGCAACGTGACTCTTCCTTGGGCAGGTTTAGTTGAAGCACTGGGAGGTGTTGAGCACCCTTGACCTTCAGACGTGAAATGCAGAGAGTCTTGGCAAGCAATCCAAAACACTTAGACACAAAAGCCCCTAGCGAGGTGATAGGACCCCAGGGCGGCTGTCATTTTAAGGAAAGAATTACCGAATAAATTGTCAAATTAAGGAACGAGACAGGGATCTCCCAAAATGGGCGAAAAGTTGGGGGTTGGCCCACAACAGTTACCGAGCAGCTATTAGCTCGCATGGCTCCTGTGACACAATTGAGGATTAAGTTTTTGCTTTATAGAGTGTGTAAAACGTTTATTGTGTCCATTCTTCAGCTAACGCTTTCAGTTCAGTTTGGTTTATTTTTACGACTGTTCATTTCAGCTGCCTTGAATATATGACTGACATTAGGTTTATTGGAATTGCCGTCATTGTCATTTCCACGTTGTAAACACCAAATGTGAAGCTAACTGTGTCCTTCGGCCTTTCCAGGATTCTAAACTCTGTTTTCGTGGCTTAGCTCCTCTGTATCGGAAAGGGCATGAACAGGACAGTGCTTTGAAGTCGAAACACTTTTTCATTTTGTGCAAGTCTGATTTTGAGATATACTCTGGAGGAAAATAGGGATAAAAATCCATATTTGAAAAAAGGTACGTCCACTCTAAGTGTGGCCTATTTCTCTATGTTCTGCCAAGCTGAAATGATCCTTTAGATGCATCTGATTTCATGGGCTATCGGCCATCAATTTTACATAATTTAAGCTCGGGAGACTTATACCGATGTAACTCAGATCTAAATTATAGGGGGGCAGATACCAGGGGAATGAGTGAGTGTTGTGTGCGGGAGTAAGAAGAGAATTGGACAGGTAAGGAATGGCAGAAAATATATGGAAAGAGGCAAGTTGATTCTCCTAGCAATCAAGACAAAGAGCTTTATTGTTTCCTGGGCCACGGTTAAGTGTTCTGAACACTTTATCAGGTTTTACGATTAATAGAAAAGTTGGCCAGCAATTTCTTTGAAGGAGACTGGCTTATTATTTCTTTATTTTTTTATTTTTCAGGATCACAGTATCTCCTGCCAGCTAAGTCTTATTTTATTATAAAATTGACAAAAGAAATTCAGGAAGGGGAGATTCCCAATCTCCTCTCCCCTCCTCTCTTAAAGTTGTTTTTCTGGTCCCAAACATCTCTCACCTCTCATCCCATCATCACCTCTCCCGGGGTCCTAGGTAAAGGACTGTCATTCGCCGTGTTCTCAAACTTGCGTCACGATAACAAGCATTTGAAGTGCCTGGTAAATATGAAGACGACCAGGTCTAACACACTGAGATTCAAATTCAGATGCTCTGGATTGGGACCCCCTGATCCAGTTGATTTGTATCTCCAGACACATTTGGGGAACACCTAATACTTCTCTTTGGTCTTCCTTTGATAAAAATATAAGTGGTGGGACAGCACAAGGAGACCGTACAATTTTGGGCACAAGCTCATGGATATGGGGACAGATGACCTTTTCAGTTTACGACTTTTCCACGTGTCCAAGGAAGAAGTAAATTTTTACTTGGAAAGTATTTCTGCTTCCTGCAAAATACTTAGACGACACGTGGAAATTTCTAACATACAATAGAAACTCATCCCTGCCCACAATACATTTCAGTGGAAAGCTTCTTTCCCTGCCCACTGCCCACCCCCACCACCAAACTGCCAAGATGCTCAATACTGTGTTACTTTTTAAAAGAAAAAGAAGTTTACTTTGCTAAGTGTTGGGAAAAACTTGGAACTTAAATGGAAGATTAATACAGAAGTGGCATACATGAGGTGCGAGATTTAATTTCTAAAACTCCTAACTCACAACATCTCAGAATTATTTAAATACAGTTTAGATGCTTTGGGGAGAAAGAATAAATGATAAATCGTGTTTTCACATAACTTTCAAATGCTCATCTCTCAAGAGAGGATAATGAAAGAATGTGATAAAAGACCAGGTATGAATGTAAATTGATTAAAAACAGATTCATTTTAAGAAACTAATAATACTAGTGTCTAGAAGGTGCCAGATTCTATTCTTGGTGCATTTCGTATGTATTATTTCATTCAGTCCACCTGACAATCCTACAAGGGATTATCAGGTCTTGACAGAAGAAGGTGAGTCCCAGAGGAGTCAAATGTTGGTCCAAAGCCACATCGAATTTCAGGAATTAGGTCCCGGGTCAGTCTAAACTAGCCTCTTGGTTTATGTATGGTTATTCTAAACCTATAACTCAGCATCTAGACTCACTTATGATAATGAAAGGCACGTATTGATAATTACAGGCATAAATTGATCTGTCCTGAGGAAACAGGAAAATTGGTCACTCAGTAAACTCCAGTTTATTTAGCCATCAGGAAAAATTAGGGTGGGGACAGAGGAATTGTATAGGGATATATAAAAATATTTGCTGTTTTTTAAAAATCGCCTCAACATGCAAAAGAGAAAGTGGAAAATCAGACGTCAAACAAAAGATTATGTTAGCTCAGTCACCCACAACTCACCTGAAATCTTCCATTATCATGTGTGAATCACATTTAATAAGCACGGTGGGTACATTTAAATGTTTGATCTAATGTGCTGTAGAGCCTCTATAAAAACTTTGAGCCAGTCGGTTTCCATTAGGCCGCACTGCTCACCATGAAGAAAAACTTCAAGTGCCACTGTGTCCAAAATAGTTTTATCTTGGGCACCCGAAAGTGGTTACCATGACCCTTCTCATTTCAGGGCTACGGGGAAATTACGTGATTTGCTTAAGGACATGCAGTGAGTGACAGAACTGGAAAGAAACATCCCAATTTAGACCTCCGTTTCCTTTCTAGAGTTTGTGCTCTAGACTTTGTTTGAATAAGAGTATTAATCTTCATCATGTGCCGTCTGTTCGCATTACATGCTGCACTATAGTATCATATTCCATGTTTTATCAGTTGAATGAAGGGACACTATCCTATTATCATCTCCTGCCTAGAGATGAGGAAACTGGGCTTTGGGAATTAAAGTTATTTGCCTAACCTCTTATAGCTCCGTGTCTCCTTAGAGCCTCTCTTATTTTTTTTTTAATTTTTTTTAGTTTTTTTTTTTAACTTATTTTTGACAGAGACAGAGTGCGAGCTGGGCAGGGGCAGAGAGAGAGGGAGACACAGAATCCGAAGCAGGCTCCAGGCTCCGAGCTGTCAGCACAGAGCCTGACACGGGGCTCGAACTCACGAACCGTGAGATCATGACCTGGGCCGAAGTCGGACGCTCAACCGACTGAGCCACCCAGGCGCCCCGAGCCTCTTTTATTTTTAAAGGAATTCATTTATTAATTTAAAAATTTACATACAGATAGAGCTCACCTCTGAAAGTATATAGTTCTATGGGTTTTGACAAGTGTATAACGTTAGTTACTGGCAAGGCTTTGTATTGGAACCCAGATTATTTGAGAAGAAAGTATAAAGCAAGTTACTTTTCGGGATTGGTCAGGGATAACTGCTGGAAGAAAGTCAGAGTGACAAAGCCTGTCCACCCATCTGTGGTACTGGTTTCATGCTCTGCTGGAGAAGGACAGTCAAGAAGACTGTTGGCGTTTCCTGACTCAATGTAGAATTTCTGAAAACAAAACAAAACAAAAGACAAAGAAAAAAGCCAATGAATATAACTTTCTATGCGCTTTTTCCTTTGAAAGGGTAGATTTTACATATCATCACGTATCTTTCCATTTTGACCAGGGAGTCGGTTCATATGTCCACAACCACCTATTGATTTATAGCCCAGGAACTACGAATGGCTTTAACATTTTGAACTGGTTGAAAGGTCATCACGAGCAGCTTAGTATTTCCTGATATGTGAAAACCGTATGTTAAATTTCATTGCCCCTAAATAAAGTTTTAACAGAACACAGCGTTGCTCATTTGTTTACATATTGTCTAGAGCTGCTTCCATGCTAGTGATGGGGGAGTTGAGTATTTGCAACAGAGATTGCACGGCTAACAAAACCTAAAATAGTTACTAGCTAACCCTTTAAAGAAAAAAGTTCGTCTCTCAGATCTAAAATAACTAACATTCAAGTATAGCAGCTGAACATTAGCCTCCATTTTATTCCTTTCTTAGTGTTTCTTTGCTTAACCCTGTATGGAGACGTGTGGTCTCGGTATGTCCATAAACTGTTGTGGGGAATACAGAAGAGGCCAAGGAGGTATGGAGTTTAGTGTAGATAGAGGGAAATTTAAAACTGTTTCAAGTGACTTTTTCTTTCTTTCTTTCTTTCTTTCTTTCTTTCTTTCTTTCTTTCTTTCTTTCTTTCTTTCTTTCTTTCTTTCTTTCTTTCTTTCTTTCTTTCTTTCTTTTTTTATGTCTGTTTCTAAGAGAGGGAGAGGAACACAGCATGAGCGAGGGAGGGGCTGGGAGGGAGGGAGACACCGAATCCAAAGCAGGCTCCAGGCTCTGAGCTGTCAGCACAGAGCCTGATGCGGAGCTCGAATCCACAAACCGTGAGATCATGACCTGAGCCAAAGTCGGACGCCCAACCGACTGAGCTACCCAGGTGCCCCTCAAGTGACTTTTTGTAGAGAGAAAAATATTGTAGATAATTTTCCGCATTTGACATAAGTTTCTTTCAGGCAAGGTAATCTTAGAACAAGATGTTAATTACAATACTAGTCTCATAATTTACTCTTCAGTTTATTAGCTTACCTGCCCACTGTATGTTCTACCCACAATATCTGCAAATTATTGTGAGTTTAGCCTCCTACCTCCAAAGAATCTTTGCTTCCTTGGAGAAAATGGAATGTAGGTTAATTAAATTGAAATTGAGACAATAGCTCTAAAAATCTGGAGTTTGAGGAGCATTGATTTGTTCATGGTTTGTGGGAGAATTTAGCAAAACTACAAGTCTGTCTGGATTTATTAGAAGCTCTGGGTCGTATTGTTGTCTAGAGTCAGAGTAGAAGCTTATAGTATTTGTCCCTCATATTAGCTGCAAAAGCATCATCTCTTTTAATTATGGATTTGTCTTCACAGCCACCCTAGGTGTTGTGATGCTGCGTATTCTACAGGTGAAAAAAATGTGACTTGATTTCACCTGCACAGCAGATAATGGGAATAGGCGTACGTGGGTCCTGAAGTTTAGACCGTTTTGAGCCATTTACTATGATAATCTTTGCACGAGCTTTTGAAACACTGATGTAGAGGTTTCATGATTGGGTCCATGGTTTCACTGAAATGCCATTATGACTGAAGCAGGCCCAAGATTTAACAACTGGGAAATGATTTAGGTAAACTAAGGCATAGTGTTGTGATGGAATACAAGACAGCATTCAAAATGGCACGGAGACCATGGCAAGAGGCATAAATAAACATGCAAAATAACATCAAGATTCATAACTAACATAATCTATACCCATAAGGAGCCAAGGGAGTTAAAACAGAGCAGCAGAGACTTCAAAAGTTCATCTCTAGCCCTTTGCAGATCCATGAACTGAATATTCCCAGTCTGTGATAAGAAAAATATGGAACTCAAGAGCTCCTGCTTAGAAACTTTGACGACACGTTAACAGATTAACTTTACTGTTGAATTAAAAAAAAAAATTTTAATGGGGCTTGTAGTTATTCTGTCTTTTACCACATTTTTATTTAGTAATTCATTTTCAATCAATAGTTCGCATTTGTTGCATTTCACAAAAGTATTTCCGCAATGCATTGGAAAAAATAAACCTCCTCCTCGCAGAGTTTGAGAGACACTTTGTGTATCGAAATGTGTTACTGTCAACCTTAAATATGTTACAAATTTTTAAGAAGAAATACCACTTAATGGACATGAAATTTTATTTTCTTGAAAGGCTATGCTAGTGTCTGGTCAGTTACTTGTTATCAAATTACTGTAGTTGGCCAGAATGAGAGAGTTTCGTTTTCTATTTTTCCCTTGGGTTTAAGCAACTTTTAAGTATCAAATGCTATTTTATGCTGCAGGACTGTGACAACAGAATTCTGCTTAAATGACTAAATCATTGCTGGAACATAATTTAAGGTGGCGGGGGTGGGGGGACAGCAATCCTACAGAAACGTGTCGATTAAGTTTCTGTGCAACCAAATAGAAATGTCAGGATCTTCTTCCACTTAAGATGCAGGGACCAGGGCACTGAGGCATGCGAAAAGAATTTGATTTACAATTTGAAGGAAAACCAGCAGTAAAATAATTGAGAGCTGGAAAGCAATCTCACTCCTACCAAATTGCTTTCCTCCATGCATGCTCCATTTAGGGGCGATATGCAGATACTTATATTTAGTTTGTGCATATTTTCTTTCCCCTGTGAATATCCCATCCTGTCGGATTAGGACTATTTCTCTGCTTCGATCAGCAAAAGAGAATATCCAGGTTATCCAGCATTGGGTTGTGCGTGGAGTTTTATAAATAGAAAATAGGTGATTTTTTTTTAGGTGCAAATATGATAAGCTGGCTGTTAATGAGACCATTCTTGGTCTCTAAATTGCAAAACACAGGTTCCTTTCAAATAAGCTTTAATGTGAGTTTGTGGGAATCAGATACGTGAAAGCACATTGGAGATTGTGAAGAGTTGGTAAAATATTTGTTGGCAACAAGGGTAAACCAGTCCCACTGCTACAATTATAATTTGCGACAGAGATTTAGTGAGTATCGGCCCTGGTGTGGCTTATGGCTTGCTTTTCCCCGCAAAGCGTTCATAGATAAAGGAGATCTTCCCTTCTTGCCTAAGAGTGATTAATCGCCTCTAGGAATTAATCATATATGCATGGGCACATAAATAAAATAAGTGTTGTACTGCTAAACCCTTGCTTAGTTTGTTCTCTGAGTCACATAGATATGTAGTCATTTATTTATAATTTTGAACATCAGTGGCAAAAGGTGGCTTAGAAGTTTGGTTCCCATGTATATGTGTCTTTAGCCACGGAGGCCCATTCTACAAAGGCAAGAATTGTAAAGACCCAAAATATCTTTATATTAAAAGAGCCGACGGGTCCTCTTTTATCTTTCTTGCACACATTAGAGAATATTTTTGGTTTGCTCACAAGAAAGGCAAAACTGACAGATTCATTTTGATAATTGCCTCGTGTGAGCCTCTGACACTTTATGAGCTGGGATCCAAATTCTAATGCTCTCCAAAGGGAAGGCATAAAATATTCCTGGGAAGGGGGAAATAGGGTTATTGAAAAGTAAACAGGAATAGACAATGAAGACTAGGCTTGAGCCAAGAACATGCCTGTTTTAAATTTAAAATTGGCTATAGTCCAGAGCCTGTTATATGCCCCTGGGTACCAAGAGGAAGAAAGAGATGAATATGAAAGGAATTTTTATTTTAAAAAAAGTCGGCAGAACCACAATCCATAAGCTCTAAAACTGATAGTCTGTGACTCTCCTGGCCAGATATTTGTGTTATGTGACCCACGTCTTCCTATAGTTATCAGCAATGGTGCTATTGTATTTTTCCCTCATACCTTCCATTTACATCAAGAGGCCACTTGTTTGAAATAAAACTAAATGTACCTTTGTCATGAACCTGAGTCAAACCATGGTTCCTCGTTGCTTTGTGACAAAACAGGAAGGTTTTTGAGAGCACTAAATGACAAACGGTGGGTTAAAAAGTGTAATGTACATGTGCTTGTGCACACACGTGTGCACACACACACATACCTACATGCACATGCACGCATTCACATCCACAGTCACACAAGAAACCCTCCTACCCAAGGTGGTGAGGATTGGTCAGTTACAGCAAATACTCCTACAAGAAAATGTGATGCATACATGACTTAAACATTTTAACTTAAAATATATCTATGTGTATTTATTTCCCCCATCTTTTGGTGGGAGGCTGCTGTTTTCTTTTCCCTGTCAAATGAGGATTTTTTCTAAAAGCTTTCCAAAAGTAAGTGAGGTTTTTCTTGAGTCGGGATCCGATGATCAAAGGGCCTTTACCATTCTTACATTAACTACAGGAGGCATCTGTCCTGTCCAGCCGCTGTTTCTGTAAGCAGAGTGAGGGTGTGGCCGCTGTGTGGCCATCTGTGTGCAGAATCAGTCTAGACTCTAGATTCTGCTTGAAGGCTTTTCCAGTTCTGTTCCTGCACCTGACTTGCAGGGATGTTTAGCAACCCTCCCCCCCCCCCCGACTTCATCCAGCCTTTCCAAAGGATTCAAATTAGTTTTTATGGAAAGCACTCTCTTTTTTTGCATTCACCTTTCATCTGCCTATATATCATTTCACAAGATTTTTATAATTCCAATAACAAATGATACTTAAATACAGAGCTTGGCAAGAAAACTCAGTGGATGCTTGGAGCATTCATATTTAAGAGTTTCAAACAGATATACGTAGAGCATAGGTATGTAGAGTGTTCCCTACTTGCGTCCTTTTAGCATCCACTGAACATTTGTCACTAAATTTTGCAGAGATTGGAGATGATGTTTATTTAACCCTGCTTTCCTAATCTCTAAAGAGCTCAGATAAAATTTGTGACATACTGCCAGCAATCTGTAGAACTTGATCGTTCATATTTTTTCACTAACTTGACCTCTGACTTCATCTTCTTTTTCTATATTTTTTTCTTTCATGCTCATAGATTTTCTTTTCATGTCTCATTATACAGTGAGAGAACACCAATACTTTGCTAGAATGGCAATGTGGTTGTGCTTGCTTAATGGATGTTTGTTTTTGCTGTCGTAGGCTTAGAGTAGTCCACGTTATGCAAGATTTAGGTTCTAAAATTAGCACATACGGGGGAAAAGTACTTAGTTAAAATTATCCTTACACACCCCTGGAAGGCTCTGTGGGTGAGTCTAACACATCCTGCCAATAGAGGTCTAAAACCCCCAATTTTTCCATAAGCTTTGCAATAGCTCAAGATGACATTGAATGTTAGATAAAGTAGTTTGGCTTGTTTTCAGGGGGATATCTGACAAAACATAGGTATGTTTAAAAAGACTAGAATGGTGTGGGATGGTCATACCCTGAAATAGGCTTGCGGGAACAGAGAATTTTGCCCCTAACCTAAGGAATTTCAAAGCACATCATGCTTGGTGTTATTTATGTATGCTTTCTTCCCTTCTGAATTAAGTAAGTCTCATCTTTCTGAGGAGATGAGAACATAAACTCATTATATTTTCATCATATGTTCATGTAGACGCACTCAAATTTTGAAACAGTTAAAAGGAAAACGGAAAACCTTTGCTTGCCTTTCCAAGCCAGGAAGAGTGCGCTCTTTTAAATTGTTTGACTTGGTATTTCAAAGAGCAGCTTTGCTCTTTTAAAAGTTTATAACCTAGTTCTTGGGTGGTCACACTACCAATATGAAAATGGGCTGATTTTTCCATTTGGTTCTTAAATTGGACTAATTTCTTCAAACATTAAACTTTTAGAAAAATTTGTACAGTTGGATTATCAGGTCCCATTTTCCCTGTGTTACCTGGAAATCTTTAAAATAGGGGCTTCCTGTTTTATTCCTGCCTTTACACCTCTTAATAAAAGAGTGTTTATGTTTCACGCATACTATTAATAAACTAATATTAGTCTTCAAAGCAGAACCGTGCATAATATCTGTATTCATGTTTTCCTTTGTAGACTATCAATGCAAGACTGTTATTGTGTGTGTGTGTGTGTGTGTGTGTGTGTGTGTGTGTGTGTTTTCCCATCCAAGGCTAATTTTCTTTATTTAAGATGCCTGAACTGGAGGGGCATTTGGGTGGCTCAGTCAGTTAAGCATCCCAAACTTGATTTCGGCTCAGGTCATGATCTCAGGGTTTGTGAGTTTGAACCCCTCATCAGGCTCCACACTGACTGTCTGTAGCCTGCTTGGGATTCTTTCTGTCTCCTCCTCCCCCCTCACTCTCTTTCTCTCTCTCTCTCTCTCAAACTTAAATAAAACTTAAAAAAATAAAAACGTGCCTGAACTGGAAGAGTTTTTAGTTCAGACAAAGTTGGGAATGTGACATTTGATACAGACATTTGAGTCTGTGCTCTCTGGGGACACTGGGTTGTTTTGAAAGAGACAGCAGTGCCTAATGATTTAGGGTTCAGAGTGTGGGCTTAGGTGAGGCTACCTTCTCTTTCACTGACTTTTTCTGAACATGGGACCTCAGACTGTCTGATCACCTTGTACCTCAATTTCCTCATCCAAAAATGGGGATATCTGTATCTCTCTCATGAAGTCACTGTGAAGGTTAAATGAATTAACTGATCTAAAGCCATTGGATCAGCCTTCATATGCTGTAAGTTCTCAGTAGATCATTATGAACGTTGACCTTGTTGTGCGCAAGGGAACGGGGTTCACAGTGGATGCCAGTGAGTATCAGATGCCTGGTTGGAATGCAGCAGGAATGCGCTCTGTCTTTCACCGCCTCCCTCCTCTCGCCCGTGCAGGTGGCCCCAACCATTAAGGAGCGGATGATGAAGAAGGGAAGCCTGATGCTGGGCTACCAGCCCCACCGGGGGAAGGTCAACTTCTTCCGCCAGGTGGTGATCAGCCCTCAAGTGAGCCGGGAGGACATGGACTTCCTCCTGGACGAGATAGACCTACTGGGGAGAGACATGTAGCTGTGGCTTTTGGTTCCCCAGAGGCACGGGTCCTGTCCTGGGGAGGCTTTCAGATCCAGGGCATCTGGGGACACGGAGACTGTGGCCCTTCTGGTGAGAAATAGGAAAGGTGGCCTGGTCTGGCCTGTCAAAGCAGAAATGCTAAGCAAATAGTGTTAAGGACTCTTTAGCTGCCTGGGCACTAGTGTTGCTAGAAAGGAGGAAGTGAAAAAATGGATTTGCTCAAAAGTTGTCTTTAGGACACAGCCTCGAAGAGAGTTTATTTAGTAAGTACCACACAGGGAGGGCCTGGGTTCTAAGCTTCGATTGCCCTTTTCAAGAACATGTAAATTAATAGTTGAAAGCAGTGGTTCTCGAATTGGTGGTCCCTCCACTGGCAGCATCAACATTGCCATGGAACTTGTTAGAAATACAGGTTCTCAGCCCCGCCCAGACCTACCGAATCAGACCCTTTATATTTCAAGTGCGACTCAACATTCTATATTTGAAGTAGCTTTCCAGGTGATTCTGAGGCAAGGCAAAATCTGAAACCAGTGGCTTAGCGCAACCTTGTGAAGACTGAATAATAACTCCGATGTTTTTCCAGCAAAGAGATAGCTAATATTTCAGCGACCCCTGAGTCAGTTTGAAAATACGGCCATGGCATCTGTAGCACAAGTGTTTAGGGGCATCAGAAGTATATATATTTTTGAACAGAGGAACTGTTTAAGATGTTTACTTTACAAAGATGTATCTTTTATGCAGCTGAATGTTTATTCTCAAAAGTTAAAATTAACCGTTATCTATTCTAAATTACTTAAATTAGAGATAAGGATAAGGACAGACACTTTGTAGCATGGCCTTTTTAATGAAAGCAATGGTACTAATTCACTTCCCAAAGCGCTTGTGCCATTAGCTTGGAGTAGACATTAGATACAGATGTCTCCAGCTATGTATCTCTCTCGGCGTGAGGGGCCCATTTCTTATCTTATTCTCTGCATATAGGAAATAACCAGAATGAAGTCCAGGGTTATACAACATTCCCTTTATCAAGCTTTGAAACGTCAGTGTAGACTATTAAGTGGTTTATATTAGGCAGAGAATCTGGGAATTGTAGGCCTTTTCAGTGCAGACACCTCCTCTGTTCCTCTTGGGAGCGAGTGATTGTAATTCTGTCTCTGATCCTGGTCCTGGGTTTCTAGGAGAATTCTATTTGACTAAGAAATAAACAGAATTCAGAGGTGTGGGTGCGGAGTTCCACAGGTAAGGTTGTGAATCTGATTAGAACTCTGATTTGGGAGGCAAAAAAGATTGAAGAGTATTAGACTTCGCATATTCAATAAGCTTCCATTCGATATCGTCAACTGTGTTGATTACATTTTGAAGAGTAAAAAGCAGATGTGTACTATTGCTCTATTCCATGTTTTCGCTTCAGGGTGTGTGCTTTCTCAATATCTCCATCAGTCAAAGAATATTTTAATCTTTCTCTGAATCACTTTATTCTCTGGTGATAAGTGTGTGTGTGTGTGTGTGTGTGTGTGTGTGTGTGTGTGCGCGCGCATGTGTGTTTTACATATCTTGTTGCTTCTTTGTTTTAATGTCTACATAAAATGTTCCTGAAATTGATATTTGCAATAACTCAGGTCTCATGAAATAAAAAGCAACATTAGCGCCCACTGAATGTTACCGACTTTTCTATTCCTGTCATCTCCTCTTTACTGGGTTTTCTCAATGCATTTTAGAAGTGAATTGAGTTCCGCTGGGATTTTAGCTAAATGATTGAATGAGTCGGTTGGAAGCTGTCTGTTTTTTAGCCAACACCTTGAGTAAAATGGAAAAAGCAGTTATGGCAAAGTGGGGATTTGCCTCTTGTTTTGTCTTCTATCGGGAACCCGATAGCCATGGCTCAGCTCCCGTTGGACCTTTTCTTGAGAGATGATAGTTCCTTGATCAATGAAAAGAATAACTGTTACCAGATACTTTAAAAAGTCCATTCTTTGATCCTTCACATATTCAGATACACCACCCCCAATCATGTATTTGACTGAATGGTCAAGAATAATTTTCCAACAAAAGGTTAATTGTAATTCATTCACTCCTTGAACATATAGATGGTGTGCCTAGTACATCCTGGGCAACTATCTAGGTGCCAGGGATATGCAGTGAATGAGACAAAGTGCCCGCTCCTCTGAGGCTTTCAGTCTAGTTGAGGCAGACAGCAAGTAAATATGTGACAAGTCAGGTGGTAATAAGAATTTTGAAGAAAAATTAAGGAGAAGAGAGGGGAAGAGTATGGAGAGGAGAGAAGCGTGTGCTATTGGAGAAAAGTTGGTTGGGGTAGGGCCTCTCTAATAAGGTGACATTTGAGGGGAGACTAAGGAAGTGAGGGAGGGGACCATCTGGGTGTCTGGGGGAAGGGTATTCTAGATTGAGGATATGGTCAGAGAAAGGCCTGAGGAGCAATATTCTTAGTATGTTCAAGGACCACTGTGGAGGTAAGCGAGGCTGAAGCAGAGGGAATCATGGAGTGAGTGGTAGATGATTACATCACAGAAGTATCTGGGAGTCAGTACACTGGGCCCTGTGGGTGGGGACTTAGATTCAGGCAGAAATAACATTGGACAATCTGAACACGGTATTGATGTGATTCAACTTCTATTTTAGAAGGGTCACTTTTTTTTTAATTTGAGAGAGAGAGAGAGAGAGAGAGAGAGAGAGAGAGAGAGAGAGAGATGGGGAGGGAAGGGCAGAGGGAGAGTGAGAGAGAGACAGAATCTTAAGCAGGCTCCACTGTCAGCATGAAGCCTGATCCGGGGCTTGAGCCCATGACCCTGAGATCATGAACTGAGCTGAACTCAAGAGTCAGAGATTCAACCAACTGAGCCACCCTAGGTGCCCCTAGAAGGATCACTTTGATTACCGTTTGGAGAATAGGATGTCTGTTGTCAGGCGTGGATTCGGGGAGACCAAACAGGAGGCAACCGCAAGAGTTCAAACAAGAAATGATGATCGTTTATACTAGTCGCAATGAGGGAAGTGACGAAAAGGGGTCTGACCCTGGAGGCATTTGCAGGTAGAATTGGTAAGGTTGGCTGATGGAGTGGAGTATTCCAGGAGAAATGGGGGATTCAGGAGAGTTTCATACACTTTTAGTCTGGGCAACTATAAGAAAGGAATTGCCATCTGCTGAGAGAAGGACTCTGAGGAGAGTAGTTTAACCTGTTTGGGGTCATGTAAAATGTGAGGTGTCTATGCCAGACAAGCAGATCTGATGTAAGGAATTATTTTGAGTCTCAATTTCAGGGGGGAAGTTGGGGCTAAAGCTACAAGTTTGAGAACCACCAGCATAGGGATGTTAATTCAAATTATGGGACTGGGTGAGATCATCTAAAGGTCTAGATCAGAGATATAAAAGGAGAGGCAGGGCAAGGACTGAGCCCTGGGACTTGAGCACAAGATGGAGAGGACCAGCGATGAAGACTGAAAAGGAGCAGCCAGTGAGGTAGAGGAAGAACCAAGAGAGTGGTCACCCCCAGGCCAAGTAAAGAAACATTTTGGGGGGAGGAGGGAATGCCCCACCATATCAAATGCTGGGGATGGGTCGAGTGAAAACAGATTTCCTTTAGAATTGGCAATCTATTCATTATTACCGGCCATTGTTAAAATGTCTCACTGAAATTTTATTTGCTAAAAATAAGCATTTAAAGTATAATTTTCAGTATTTCCTTTAGCAGTTAGTAGACTTGATTCAGTTGGTTGAAAACTGTTCAACTGGTTGGCATAGACACTTTAAAATTCCTGTTTGGGCTTTTGACATTTAACAATAGTTCTTTATTAAAAAAAGATCTGGTAACATAAAGGGATTTGAACTTCAAGAAGTATCTCGTTGCTCACTGGATCAAAGAGGATGAGATTTAGTAGCATGCACATGAAACCCCAATTAATTGTGGTTTCATTGGAGGGGTTTATTTTTCTCTATTCAAAGGAGGTTCCAACATAGATAACCTGGAGTTTCTATCTTACCTTGGGTTACCCAGTAAGAAGACACAGATAAGGATTTGAGAGCAAGAAGCCTGATCGCTTGGTGAGCCCAGGAAGCGCTGTTTGGGAGCCAGTGGAGTGAAGAAGGAAACCAGTATAGTGAATGTTAGTGAGCAAATTAATGCTGTGACGACTGTCCATGACCTCTGGGAAAGAGTGTAGAATGTACCTCAGAGGTGTTCCATCCGAGGGGTAAAGAAGATGGGGTATTTAATGCATTGGGGAATTAATTGAATGAGAGCTGATCCCAGGAGTATTAGCTCCCTGACCATCCTGATCATACTTCCATGACCCTAAGAGGTTTTCAAGCAGAGAATACAGGTGCTTACCACCCAAGCCTTGAGCGGGACTGGTGAATGTTGGGGAGACTTGGGAGGGGTGCTGACAGCTGGATGGTACCTCCACCCTAGTGTCAGGGACCCCAGATCCTTCCATATTTTCACTCTGCCACCCTTAGAGATGGATTCATTCATCAAGTTTTACTCATGGGTGTAATTTGTGCACTGTGGTTCCAGCCATCTTCTCCAACTTTCAAGTTGGAGCAGCAAGAAGCAGAAAGAAACTTTCCCAGGAGCTGCCCACCCCCCGCCCCTCTTCATGTGACACACTTTCTCTTCGGGAAAGAATGGGAAATACAGTATTTTTCGTCTGCTTGTTTTTGTGGGTGTTTTAAAGCTCTACCTATGTTGATGCCCACAACCATATAAGTAGTTCTGTTAGTAGTGAAGAAAAATACGAGGACGGATACTGACAGGCAACTTGTGGGTTTTGCCACTGTGACACATGCAGTGGCACCAGTTCTGAAAGCATTATTTTTCCAGAGAGCTCAGAAATAAACCTAGGTTGATAAGGTTTGATTCCATTTTAACTGGAATCTGGTCTGGTTGGTCCAAGCTAAGCAGAGTCAGCCTTGCCCCGCTCACATTTACCTAATCCAACCGGAAATAGATTGATACAACTTGAAATGTCCTAATCCCCTTAACTCAATTAGAGCCAATTTTGAACTGGGAAAAAAAAAAAAAAATTTTTTTTTAGATTCAATTTAACCTCTTCAGGACCAGTTTTATTTCTCTTAATCTAAACCGGTCTGAACTCACCTAATATAATCAGAGCTGGCCTGATTCCAGTTTGAAGCAATTTTATGTCTCTCTACCTTGATCACATTCCATTTGAGCTAGCTTGATCTTGTGGGAATTCATTCCAGCAAATTAGAAATGGTTTGATTTTGTTTTGATTTGTTTGAGATTTATTTTACATGGTTTAGTTCAAGAAAAATTGGATTATACTTGCTTAATCCAACGGGATGCATTAAAAAAGCCCCCTTTTCAGGAAGCCCCTGGCTTTAGGGAACCCATTCAAATAGCAGCATTACAGTAAGGGACACCTGACCAGCTCTTCAGAGAAAAATAATCTCACAGCACAAAGGACAACCCCAGGTTCAATTGGAATCACACATGGGGAAAAATGAGACCTCTCCGTCTCTATTCTATTTTCCACTCCCTTCTTTCCTGGCATGAGACTGGTTACGTGAAGCACCCTGACCCTGAAAATGAAGGCCCATGTGGGGACAGGTGTAGGTGGAGCGCCGTAGCTAAAAATTAGAAAAAATGTCTTCACTTTCTGTAGCTATATGGAGAGGAAAGAGTCATTGTGGACCAATCCTAGCAATCTGACTATGCCTGGCATCCCACAGTTACTTGGCGAACAAAAGCACCGAGAACCAGCTTGGTCTCAGAGGGCAATAATTATCTCATACTGTCATGGCACCTTTCTCAAATTAGATTAGGAATTTTTATTTTTATTTTTTTTAGATTAGGAATTTTCCTGTCTCCTTTTTGCCTTTGAAGTTGGAAGGCAGCAGTAGAGAGGGTCTTTTGACTTGAAATATTAAGAAATGTTTAGGGGCTTCTGAGTGGCCCAGTTGGTCGAGTGTCCGACTTTGGCTCAGGTCGTGATCTCGTGGTTCGTGAGCTTGAGCCCCGCATCAGGCTCTGTGCTGATAGCTCGGAGCCTGGAGCCTGCTTCAGATTCTGTGTCTCCCTCTCTCTGTCCCTCTCCCACTCACGCTCTGTCTCTCAAAAATGAATAAATGTTAAAAAAAAATTCAAAAATAAGAAATGTTTATAGGGACCAGAGTGGAGGTGAAAATAAATATTTTCTGAGTATTTGGTCATTGCTTTGTTTCTCGGACCTTTTTGAGTTCCTGGACCACTGTGCTAATGCTTACTCGACACCTCCACTAGGGTGTCTCACTCAAACTCAGCAAGCCCAAAACTGACTCATGATTTCCTACCCCAACCCTACATTCATCTTCAAACCTGTTTTTTCGTCTGTGTTTCCATTTCAGTGAATGGCACAACTTCCTATCTAGTGTAGCAAACCAAAATGTACAATTCAGGCTTGATACCTAGGGGGTCTCTCTCCCCCCCGCTGTCCAATGACTTAGCAAGCCTTCTTGGGTTTCCCTCCAAGACATGTCCCCGATCCGTCCGTTTATCCAAGATGTCCAAATTCCAGGCATCTTTCACCTCTCCTCCGGACTATAGCAATAACCTCCCTGGTGTATCCGTGCATTGGTTCCGGGCTCTGTCTAATGTACTTAACCAAACTGCAACTAGATTAGAACACGAAACTGGTCCTATCTCTCACTTTCTGTTTGGTCTTAGGGTTGACAACTACCAACTCTGCCAGAGACCTTTAGAAAACCTGTTGATCAAGCAAAGCTAAGTTTATCGGCTCTGTCGAGTACAGGGAACACTGCCTTGCAAGAGTCTTAGTGATATCTCAGAAGGGAGAAGTTGGAGGATGGTATTTACAAGCTTCAGGTCTGTGCTCCGATGGCTCTTCCAAGGCAGACTGATTGGGATACAGTTAATCATGGGATCATATAGGCTTGGTGGGCACAGCAAGGTGAGATACTTGATGTAAGTCTTGATAAATACACTGTTGTGTGATAAGCAAGCTGTTTCTGCAGGGAGCACTCTTTTGTCCTGATGGGAGAGATGGCTCAAATGTTTGTCTGGATAAATTAGTTGGCAGGGTTTCCTAAAGCAAACAGGGAAGTTATTCT
Organism: Panthera pardus; assembly: GCF_024362965.1. NCBI lineage: Eukaryota > Metazoa > Chordata > Mammalia > Carnivora > Felidae > Panthera > Panthera pardus. The sequence goes on along the minus strand of NW_026526721.1, from coordinate 145,458,837 downwards.
CTGATTTACAACCTTAACTTTCTGAGCGAGAATCTCCTGAAACAAACATTTAAATCATGCTGACGATAGTCATCTTGGTTCTCGGTCCTGGTGGTTAAGCTACACGGAAGCAAGTGATTTCAGTTCTCGGGATAAAGATCAAGTTCTGGCAGCGGCTGCCAAGGCTGCTGTTCCTCCCTTCTCCTAACTGAATTTCTGCACACAGTTCAGATCTCAGCTTGATTCTCAGTTTCTTAGAATAACGTCTCTCCCTGCCCGAAAGGGGATCTGCATCAATATAAATAATTTTCTTTTTTTTAATTTTTAATGTTTATTTGAGAGAGAGAGAGAAAGAGGAAGATAGATCATGAGTTGGGGAGGAGCAGAGAGAGACAGAGAAACAGAATCCAAATCAGGCTCCAGGCTCTGAGCTGTCAGCACAGAGCCCGATGCAGGGCTCAAACTCATGAACTGAGAGATCATGACCTGAGCTGAAGTCAGACACCCAAACAACTGAGCCACCTAGGCTCCCCTTCTCTATAATTTTCTTAAACTGAATGTATCACTATTTGTAATCATGTATTTCTGTATACTTTAAAAATTAGACTATGATATACAGAAGGGGATTGGGACATAGTAATTGCTCAATAAATAATTGTGGCAGTAAGGAAGGTTGGCAGGTAAGTGCAATAATATGCTTTCAGAGATAACTTTTTTATTTAGGGGATGTTTGGATACCTAAGTGTAAAACAATTAACCTATGCCTTAGAGAAAACTCTTAAGTCACCCGTTAATCTTAAAACACATTGCTTTGAGGGACACCTGGGTGGCTCAGTTGAACGTCCTGCTTTGGCTCAGGTCATGATCTCGAGGTTTGTGAGTTTGGCCCCACATCGGGCTCCCTGCTGTCAGCACAGAGCCCGCTTTACATCCTCTGTCCTCCTCTCTCTTTTCCTCCTCCCCCGCTTGTGTGCACACTCTCTCTCAAAAATAAACATTTTAAAAGATTTAAAAATTAAAAAAACCCACGTGCTATGAATTGAAATGTCAGTGTGTTACTGACACACACAGCGTGTAACCGAAATGTGTTAGCGTATGTGCTCCTCCAGAAAAGGAGCCAAGTTTCCTCTTAAAAATAAACTTAGGCTTGACTTATCTCAGAAAAACTTTCGTATTGGAATAAGAATAGTTTTGATTTCTAGATATTTTCTCACAAGAGTGAGAGACTAAAGCCACATCTACCTTAAGGCATCACAAGTTATGGTTTGGTTAATATTTCCCTAACGCTGCCACGCGTTACCAGCTCACGTTAGCAATATTCTGCAATTCTGCCCGATTGCCGAGAACAATGTAGGATACAAAGAGTTACCAACTGTCCCTCAAGTGAATGGTGAGTCCCGAACAATTTTTATTCTGTTATCTGGATGGAGGCTTTAAGGTTTCTTGGGCTACATCGTATTCTGCTGGAGACCAAAGGGCCAGAAGGATGTTACACCATTCTGGAAACACAGCTGTTCTCTCTGCAAGGGGGGGCGTCTCTTGCTGCGGGTAGGCTGGGTGAGGAAGAAGATGAGCGATGGGGGTTGAGCTTTGGGGGACACTTTATTACCTCCTCCTCTCCCTGCTTTGAGAATAGGACCCTATTATCACAGTGGGGAACCCATGCAAGTATAAAAATATACCTTTCATATCATACCTAAATCAACATGTGAGTTGGGGTTTTAGGTGAATGATTAGGTCAAGTGTTCAAAGACCCAAACACGTGTTTCCCTAAGGTCTCTCGGACTTGGGTCCACTAGAGAGGAATCTTCTTATCCTGAGACCTACAGCCACAACTGAGTGTTTACTGCCTGTTGCCCTGGAACCTGTGGACCAATTCTGGGATTTCTCATATCCTTAGGGAAGAAAGACACATCCCAACCTGCAGGGCTTCCAGGGAGGTTGTGCACACATGTTATAGACACTTGCTGGTCTACCAGGCGAGAGCACTCAGGTTCCTCTTATTCTTGTGTGAAAATTGTAAAAATTCTTCGGTATCTGTAAGGTCTGGATGCCCATTATAGTTGTAGCCACATAGTAAAGTCTAGGTAGGGGCGCCTGGGGGGCTCAGTGGGTTAAGTGTCTGACTCCTGATTTTGGCTCCGGTCATGATCTCAAGAACCGTGAGATCAGGCTCTGCACTGATTGCACAAGAGCCTGCTTGGGATTCCTTCTCTCCCTCTCTCTCTGCCCCTCCCCTGTTCGTGCCTGCTTGCTTTCTCTCTCTCTTTGTCTCTCTCTCCCTCAAAAATAGATAAACTTAAGGGGCGCCTGGGTGGCGCAGTCGGTTAAGCGTCCGACTTCAGCCAGGTCACGATCTCGCGGTCCGTGAGTTCGAGCCCCGTGTCAGGCTCTGGGCTGATGGCTCGGAGCCTGGAGCCTGTTTCCGATTCTGTGTCTCCCTCTCTCTCTGCCCCTCCCCCGTTCATGCTCTGTCTCTCTCTGTCCCAAAAATAAATAAAAAATGTTGAAAAAAAAATAAAAAAAAAAATAGATAAACTTAAAAAAAAATAAAAATAAAGTCTAGGTGGGAATTTCTGCAACACATCTCCTAACGGGAGCAATCAAGGACCAAGAGCTAGATGATCCTGGAGACTACCCATAAGACCGTCTGTGTGTGTGTGTGTGTGTGTGTGTGTGTGTGTGTGTGTGTGGTTATAGACCAGGGCTCAGTTTTAGGTTGAAGGCATGTGGTTAGTTATAGGGCTCGGACTGGCTTGACCAGGATGCTGGTCAGCTGCTGTCAGCAGGTCTGGGTTGTCTAAATCCACAAAGGGAATAGGATATTTTTAACTGGAATGCAGTGATTTAGCAGAATCCCCATGCTCTACACCTTGGGGAAAGCATGGATTGAATCCCGGAGAGGTCAAGCCGAAATAACAAAATCCAGATACCAACGACGGGGAGTAAGGTAGACTTAACAGAGCCTGACAGAGCTGTGAAAGCCTGACTTCTAAATGAGATCAAATTGGTACCAACGTTCCTGACTGAATACTAGCTGATGTTTGAATTGCACCCTTCCAAGTCAGTGGTTCCGCATATGTGATGTGTGTGCAGATTACACTACCCTGAAGGGCCAAAGTCAGGGTGCACTATTATGAATGAAGGCATTTGTGGAAGATTAACGCCAAGTCTTTGATTTTGAGTAGATGCTTAAATGGTTGTCGTTACCAGGGAAATTTGAAGAGGGGCTAGTTTGGCAGACAAGTGGGTGAATCTGATTTTTGATACGTAGCTTGCAATAACAGGGATGTATTACAATTCAGAAGATGGAAACAAGCTAACAATCATAAATTGCCATCATTTATGAAAACTGAAGAAAAACTGGGTTGCCAGCCCCTGTGTCAACCCACCTTCTAAAAAGTGCCTGGTAATTAGAGACCAAGGACTGGCATTTGTGCTGCTGTGGCCGATCTCAAATTCCATGCTGAGTGTTGTGTAAGGCTGCTTGCTGTAGTGATCATTGAATGGCTTCACGTCTTGGGCCTCATCCTATCTAAATGGATTGCCTTTGGTTCTTATTTTCAAAAGAAGAAAAGATCCAATGAATATTCATCGAAGATTTTGCTGAATTGAGAACAGGAGCTGTGTGTTTGGATGACTTTGGACTCCATTGTGAGTTTGAGTGCTAATGACTCTCCCTAATTTGAAGAGTAATTATCCCTGAAATCTCTTGTCTGTCTTTTCTGTCTAAAATAACCATTAAATCCCGAAGATAAAACAAATACTCAGCAACGGTTACTCTCAATGATAGGAGTCAAGTGTATTCTAGACTTAGTTAGATTCCATATCAATTTCCTTCTTGGCGAAAAGTTGACCCCGGTGAGTTTCGGTGCTGAAGTGCAGCATCAGGTTCACCTGGTTCAAGGAACCAGATGTACTCGTCCATAAGGAACAACCAAACAACTGAACAAAACACAACTGAACAAAACATGCGAGAGGGAGACAGAATCCAAGCAGGCTCTGCACTGTTAGTGCAGAGACCGATGTGGGGCTTGAGCTCATGAACCACAAGATCATGACCTGAGCCGAGATCGAGAGTCAGATGCTTAACTGACTGAGCCACCTAGGTGCCTGGAGAGTGAGCCTTTTGAAGAGATACTTGTCCAGCCCAGCCTGGGGGCCAGCCAACCTACAGCGGTTAATCACATGGTTGCCATCTTCTTGATGAGTTTCACCTCCTCATCTAAGAAGTGGTTCTCCAGGAAGTCCCAGAGATGCAGGTCTTTGTGGGCAGAACCCAGGGCAGGCAGATCCAAAAGGCAGGCAAAAGATCCAGTCCAGATTCTTCTCCAGGACCATGGTGACCTCCATGGCATCCAAAGTGTTATGCCACTTATTCTGGGACAGCTTCTGCATGTCCTGAAAGAGAGGGTACAGCAGCCGTGCTGGTTTTGCATCTTTAAGACCCCAGGCCCTCATGCTTCTTTTCTCCAAACTCAAGGAAGAGGCTAATACCCTCCTGATCCACATCATGGCAGATGAAATAGAAGGCCAGAGAGAGGTAGGTGTAGAAAGCTTTCAGATGGAGGCTGACCAAGCAGTTGATAGGGATGGTCTCCACCTCAGTGGATTAATTCTGAGCAATCTGGGAATTCACGGTTGATTGGCAATATCCTAGGAGCTAAGCTCAAAAACTGGTGTTGGCTGGTCTGGAGGGTAGAGGATGGCTCAGAAGATGGTCCCCGGAGATTGTGACTAGAAAAGAGGCTAGAGAATGGTAGGACATTGCTAGAAGGGGTGTCCCTGGGTCTGTTCTGTCCAAACACCATGGAAACAAGAGGCAGATCCATGGGACCACTGGGCACACTGCCCATACAGAGATTTTTTTTTTTTTTACAGTATGGTACTGTAAATGTATTTTCTCTTCCTTATGATTTTCTTTTTTTTAAACTTATTTTTAATGTGTATTTTTGAGATAGAGACAGAGATAGAGTGTGAATGGGGGAAGGGTAGAAAGAGAGGGAAACACAGAATCCGAAGCAGACTCCAAGCTCTGAGCTGTCAGCACAGAACCCAATGTGGGGCTCAAACTCAAAAACTGTGAGATCATGACCTGAGCCGAAGTTGGATGCTTACCCGACTGAGCCACCCAGGTGCCCCTTCCTTATGACTTTCTTAACATTTTCTTTTCTCCACCTCACTTTTTTGTAAGAATACAGTCTATAATGCATATACAAAGAGTGTATTAATTGTTATGGGTAAGGCTTCTGATCCGCAGTAGGCTCTTATTAGCTAGGTTTTAGGGGATTCAGACGTTATAGGGGGACTTTTGACTGCGGGGTTTGGCAGGTCTAATCCCTGTGTTGTTCAAAGGTCAAGCATATTGAATAGGCAAGAGCTGCAGAGATTCAAAATTCTGGAGATCCACAAAGGTTTTGTCTCCCTTGAATATTTTAACAGAGTACCGATCAGCATGTGTCTGTGAAGAAATGACCTGTGGCTGGAAGCAGAACCCTCTTAAGGGACTGGAGGAAACAGTAACCCGTGCTTTGACAGGGCCTGAAATAGTAATGCCTCCTCCCATCAGCCACACTGGAAAACCTTACGACTCACAGGACACTGAGTAAAATACTCAGAAGGGCCTTGCCTCAATGATGAAACAAAATTAGTCCTACATTCAGACATCCGGATTGTTTCCTGCTTTCTTTGTTGTCTTTTTAACATTTTTAACCTTTAACCTACCAGGCTTCTCCACTACGAAGTTACTCTTTTCTTCCTTTTCATATACTATTCTTTAAAAGGGAGTTACTTAATCCAAGGCACTCTCAAATGGATGAGAATTAACTCTGATTTCTGGAAAAAGGCGTGTCAAAGAATTTGTAGATACATGTTAAAGACACCCGGGGTAATTACTAAATATTTGGGGGGGGGGGGAAGATATGTTAAGGCTATGTAAATATCTTAAATGTCTTTCTCCTTAAAGTTTTACCCACAGGTTTGATCATTCATTAGAGCATATTGCCTTATGGGAATTATTACTTTGGTGTTCTAACAGTGATCTTCTATTTCCCTCACGCCTTCTATATTTACTAAGTGGGATTATTTTGTAAGAAAGTCTTGTCTCTTTTCCTCCTTACGTATTTATTTAGTCACTTACTTATGTCAGCATGGACTCACAGATACTCATTTTCTCTCAGTCATAATCTAGCACCATTGCTATTTGTTTTGGTGCTCGGATTGTTCCAGTTTAGACCATTGGGAGCTTTTACAGGTTGGTTCCTATGTCCTTTTGACATGTTCCCATCTCTTTTTCTTAAGCACTTTATTCCCTTCAGCACAACCAGATGCTCTAGGCTTATCTTTCATTGCTCATATCTAGAGATAGCCGTTTCTCCATGAAGTCCTGGCTCCTTTCTTTGGAAAATGGTAGAAGCCAATGTGTAGACGCTAAGGGTGCTGGTTGTAATTGGGCTGTCATTGCACCTAGGCCATCTCAGAAGACAGAGCTAGGAAATATATGCATGTACCCACCCTAACCCAAGTACACGCACACACACAATTTATATATATTACCTATACACACATGCATAATGCATATGCGTACGTGTGTGTGTGTGTGAACATGAATTCACACTGTTATCACCAATTCTAATCCAACACTGCAGGGTTCTTTCTAGCATTCCCTGACGTGCTTATTTATAACCTATTTCTCTAACAGTAAGACATCTGGCTCTCTTTATTTATAATATATTTACTTATTTGTTCAACTGTACTCTACACATAAATTAATCTCAAGATTGCTAACCTGCATTATTGTGCCCCTGAGAGAAACAAACGTACCAACTGGAGTATGGTATTTGTGGACTGTTTTCTTTTTTTCTTTAGCTTTACAGTATCCAGCCAAAAAATTATTCTTCAAAGTCACTTAAGTTAGCTCCTTTTTTTCTCCATCTCCTTCCGTGAGGTTATGTTGCATAGTTGCAAGACTGTTAGATTTATTTGTCATAGTCGACATTCCCTTCTCGTTGCTGCAAAAAAAAAAAAATCTCTCTTTGCCCAAACTTTCGATAGACACTCTGAGCCCCTCAAGTAGGCTTTGACTTTGGACTTAGGTTTACAGAGAATTCCCCAACTTGATAGCTGACCAAGTTCTTCATCCCCTACCTTTGATATCTAAGTCTTGATCTGCTGTTAGCAAGAATTTTGTTAGGTCAGGAGGCAAGAATCATGCTACCCTTGATGTCTGCACTTAGTAATTTTCTGTCCACTGACCCCCTCACTCTGCTCATTGGCTATAAATCCATAGCTACCTTTCAATTCAAAGTTGAACCTAATATTTCCCTTTTTGAAATATTCTTATTGCCATAGTCTTGAATAAAGTCTTCCTTACCATTTTAACAAGGATCAGAATAATTTCTTCTTTATTGTTATCCTGACATCCTACTTGAGTTTAAAATTTGCATATTGTAAATTTCTCCCTTTGTAGTTTACTTTTCTATGGGTTTTGAAAAAATAAATATAGTCAAATATCTGAAACTATAATAGAATTCCACCACCCTAAAAATTTATTTGTGTAGTCCCCTTCTTATCAGTTCCTCTACCTGCAAATTTCAGCAACCAGTAATCTCATATTATTCCCTTTTCCATAATGTTGTATAAATGGAATTATATGAATGTTGCATTTAGAGTCTAGCAACTTTTATCTGGCAAAATGCACTGAAGATTCACTCATGTTGCTATGTTAACCAATAGTTCATGCATTTTTATTGCTGAGTAGTAGTCCTTGGTATGCATATACCATTGTTTGTTAACCCATTTATCTGTTGAAAGATCTCTGGGTTATTTCCAGTTTGGGGAAATTATGAATAAAGCCTCTATAAATATTGTGTACAGGTTTTTGTGTGAACATAAATTTTCCATTTACTTGAGTAAATGCTTACGAGGGGATTGCTGGGTAATATGCTAAGTATATGTTTAACTTTACAAGAAACTCCTAAATTATTTTCCAAAGTGACTATACCATTTCACATTCCACTAGCAATGTGTACAACTTTCTGTTCTCAATAGTCTTACTAGCACTTAGTGATATCAGTTTTGTATTTGTGTAAATGAGGAGAAAAATATTTCCCCTACCCTCTTATGTTCAGTACTGGAACCTGTGAATTAAATTGAAAAGAGATTAGCAGGAGAAAGGTTTATTTTGCATGCATGTGGAGGCTTCATAGAAAAGAAGTAGTTTGACCCAGAGGTCTATAGACAATTTTAACAAAGGGTGATAAAGTGTGGAGAAGAGATTAGACAAAGGAAAAGGAAGTTTGGACTTCCTGGGGAGGGAAGGGTAAATGGCTGGAAGGCGACTACAAAATGTACAGTAAATAAGGATTATTCAGTGAATTTTGTTACACAGACTCAAATCTTTTCAGTTGATATATTTCCTTTACAAAAGGGAAAATTATGCCCTTCTTCTGGCAGAAAGTAAAAGGTCGGAGAATTCCCCCTATGTTTATTTCTTAATTACCTTCAGCTCAAAATTACCCTTATGCCAAAGTGGCATATTTTGGGGTGGCATATTTTGATCCCTTCAGTTAGCTATTTCAATGCTTATATAGTGATGTCTCTTTGAGGTTTTAATTTACATTTCCCTAATGACTGATAATGTTGAGCTTTTTTATATGCTTATATATCATCCATCTATTCTATTTGGTGAATTTCCGATTCAGTTTTTTGCCCAGTTTTTAGAGTGTTTTGTAGTTGTTGTTGTTTTGTTTTCTTATTGTTGAGCGTTAAGTATTCTTTACATGTTCTGAATACAAGTTGTCTCTCATAAATATTATTTAAAATTATTTTCTCCATACTCTCAGTTTATCTTTTCATTTTCTTACCAATAACTTTCAGAAAACAAAAGTTTAAATTCTGACCAACTGCAATTTGTCCATTTTTCCTCTATGGGTCATGCCTTTGGTATCACGTCTAAAGAAATTCAGTGTCAAACTTAAAGTCACACAGATTTTTTCTCCTAGAACTTTTATAATTTTACTTTTACATTTATGATCCATTTTGAGTTAATTTTTCTATAACCTGTGTGGTATATATTGAAGTTTATTTATGTTGCATAACGACATCCAGTCTTTCTAATACCATTTGTTGAAAGGACTATCTTTTCTCCATTGAATTGCCTTGGTACATTTGTTAGGGCAAACACGAATATAAATAAATAAATTCTCCCTCATACCAAAAGGGGAAGAGAACTTGTTGCTCTCCTTTCCCTTTAGCCTTTCCTTTAGAAAATATGAAATTATAAATGCTCTGTTTTCTTTGAAATGCATTTTAGTCCTTTTAAAAGCTAAATGAGCCTCTTGCCAGTTTTATGTTCCAGAGATTTCTTTCTTGAGAAGCATGGGCTATCTCTTTGAAATGCAAAGATCAAGAAGGATGACCTTGTCTCCCTGCCTCTGTGGGAGTTTCAGCTTCAGTGCTTGACTTCAAGTTGTACATTTCTGTTTGCCACAGAGATATGAGAAGTTTTATTTTTCCTTTTTGATAAAGACAATTAACATGTATGTAACGAATTGTATCTGCTTTGCTATATAAAGAGATGTGATTTCTTTCTGTCTTTATAATCTCTTTAGACGTGTCTTACACTCTGAGTTAATGCTTATTCAATAATAAAACTGTTTTTTTTTTTTCCCTCTTCTACCTTTGTGGATAGGTTTGTACGGGCTGGCAAGAGATTTTATTTATATTATTAGATTTCCCCGCCAATTATCAAGAATCAGTTGCCTATATTTGTGTAGTCTATTTCTGGGCTGTTTATTCTGATGACGATAGCTTTATAGTATGTCTTCAAAATAGATAGTCTACCCTTCAACCTAGTTTGTTTTCACAATTGTTTGGGTCGTCCTGGTTCCTTTGCATTTCTATATAAATTTTAGAATCTTCTTGCTGATGTTTACTGAAAAGGGGAGGGGGGGCACTAGGATTTTGATTGGGTTGTGTGGAATCTACAGATCAAATTGGGGAGTACTGATGTCTTAATGATACTGAGTCTGCCGATTCATGATCCCAGTATAGTGCTCCAATTATTTTTGTCTTGTAAGGAGCAAATGTTGGTATTTCAAGATATACCTCTTTGGCATATTGATTATTTTTAGCTGGTTATTTTTAAGCAACTGTAGACACAAGCGAAGCTCTGGGAACCAAATAGAAGTTACATTTTTTTATAAGAGACATTTACATGGATAAGGGAAATCTTCACTTGTAAGGGTGTCTCCCTCTGTACCAGGAAGAGGGGGATGACTCTAAATCTAGAAACCCTGATCTGTGGGAAAGGCAAGGACTTAATCTGCACAGTATCCTTACCTGTGTTTACTGTGCTTCTCTTGGTGACCTCTCATAACTGACTTCCCACCCCCAACGTCGTCATCTTTTGTCTTTAGCTGGAGATGGTATTTAAGGTGATTGTCTCAGTCATTTTGAGGGGTTATTCAGTTTTCCTGGGTCTTTCCTGTGAATACAGGAGATATCAATGTTGTTAAACTTCTGTTTGATTTTCCCGTTAGTCTGTTTTGTGTCCGTTTGATTCTTAGACCAGCTAGAGGAATGTTGAAGGACAGAGTAAGATGTTTTCCTCCTCACCAGTCTTTTGTATTCCTTTTATCAATTTATTATAGTTTTTAGCATACAGATCCTGCACGTATCTTGTTAGCATTTAAACTGGTAGACCTTTTCTCACCTTGGGGGAGGGGGTCATAATTACGCTAATTTCTCCTTAATCTATTTCTCACTAGTTATGCTCAGTCTGTATATTTTCTGATGAATTTCATACTTTAAATTATTTTACTTCTTTTAATTAATTTTGATATCATTTCTTTTCTAATAAAAATAGATCAATACTGTCTACTCAGCCTTTTGTAATTGGAAAAAAATTGGAAAAAAAACCCCAAAACCCAGGGTATTTGAGCAAGGCAAATGAAAAGATTGCGGTATATTTATGTGTATTAAACAATAAACTGAAGCATATTAAAATTTTGAAGTTTATTTGAACAAGTATCATTTTGAACTGGGCAGCCCCAAATAAAAAGTAGTTAGGAGTGCTCTACCAACGAGGGCTAGAGGTAAGATTTTTATAGAGAAGACACAGAAGCAGAAAAGGGAATTATTTGATTGGCTACAGCTTAAGTGATTGCATTATTTAGGAAACACTGGTTTGCTGTTTATGATTGGTTGTTCTTTTTAACCTTGAGGCATTTATAGGAATTAACTCTGGGTTAAGTTTTGGTTTGCCTACTAGACTATCAAGTCATTTCAGCCACCTCAATCTGATGGCATCTTTGTTTGATTACTTTAACATGTGATAAACACTACACGATTGATATGTATCCACATAGATGGATTTCAAAAACATAATCTTAAGTAAAGAAAATAAGGAAGTAGAACAACACGTATACAGTTCCACTTCTGGAAATTAAAAATTATACACAGAAGATAACACTCGATTACAGGTACATGCATAGATGGGAAAGAGCCACATTTAAGCCGTAATAGAGGGGGACCTGGGAAGATCGGTAGCAACAGGGATTAGGAACTAAGGACAGCTACCAAGATTGTGGTGACGTTTATAGTATTTTGTTTCTTTTTCAAATGAAAGGCTAAATTCTGAATGAAATTCAGAACAAGTGCATTTATGAAGTCTGGATATATGGTATAGGCCTGGGTATATGCTGAATTATTAATATTTTCCTAATAAAAAAATGAATGAGAACAAAAACAGCATGAAGAAAACACCACCAACAACAAATAACAAGCCATAATGTTAACGAAAATTCTGGGAATTGAGAAGTATTAACACTAATTAGAAGTAACATTATCTACAGCAGCCTTGCACTGAAACTTGGATAATGGAGCAAAATAGTACAGAAGTAGTTTCTATTACAAGGACAAATATACTGGATCCTGATGGAAGTAACACAAATCAATCATAAATGAGTTTCTTGCCCTCACCTCCACATTAAATGATCTTGGGGTATCTCTTGAGCAATTAGAAAAAATATAATCTTTCCGGAGCACCTGCATGGCTAGCAGTTAAGCGTCTGACTCTTGGTTTCGGCTCAGGTCATGATCTCATAGTTTGTGAGTTTGAGCCCCACATCAGGCTCTTTGCTGACAGCCTGTTTGGGATTCTCTGTCTCCCTGTCTTTCTGTCCCTTCCCCCACTTGTGCTCTCTCTCTCTCTCTCTCTCAAATAAATAAACATTAAAAAAAATTCTAAGGGAAAATATAAATAATCTTCCCTCAAGCCCACACCATACACCTAAATACATTCTAAAGAAAGTAAATAATTACTAAAAGATAATGTCACAGAAAATCTTTAAGAAAATAGCGTTGGTTCTTTGTTGGCTTTTTGGAAAGATGGTTTGCTTTCTAAATATGAAGGCAGGAGAATTCATAAGGAAATAGAGTGAATGATTTAACTCTATACAAATTTTAAAATTTGTATACATTAAATACACATTAGCAAAATCAAGAGGGAAATAAAAGCTGGAAAAGGACGGCAAATACTATAATTTTTAAAATCATTTAGGTGTAATAGATAAATATGTAAAGGGCATGACAGATAATTTTCTCTTTTTTTTTTTTTTTTTTTTTGGATTTGTCCCTTAGTTTTTTTGTTTGTTTTGTTTTGTTTTTAATTTACATCCAAGTTAGTTAGCATATAGTGCAACAGAGATTTCAGGAGTAGATTCCTTAATGCCCCTTACCCATTTGGCCCATCCCCCCTCCCATAATACCTCCAGTAACCCTCTGTTTGTTCTCCACATTTAAGAGTCTCTCATGTTTTGTTTCCCTCCCCACGACAGATAATTGTCAATGATAAAAGTATAATCTCTAAACAGACATATGAAAAAAATTCAACCTTTTATCAATAAAAGAAATGCAAATATCAATGATGATGTATAATCACAGAATATTAAATTAACAAAAAATGATAATATGTAAAGCTGGTGAATGTGCTGTTAAACACATGTTCTTGAGTACTGTTGGTGGGAATATAGACAGACACAATTACTCTGGGAAATATTTTCGACAGAGATGACAAGACCCATGAAAATATTCATAACTTCTTGTAATCTATTTTATTTTTATTAAAATTTTTTTTAACATTTATTTATTTTTGAGAGACAGAGACAGAGCATGAGCAGGGGAGGGGGAGAAAGAGAGAGAAATACAGAATCTGAAGCAGGCTCCAGGCTCTGAACTATTTGTTAGCACAGAGCCTGATGCGGGGCTTGAATTCACGAACCACAAGACCATGAACCGAGCAGAAGTCAGACGCTCAACCGACTGAGCTACCCAGGTGCCCCAGTTCTTATCAACTATTTTAAAGAAATGGAAAATATACGAATGCTAACTTATATAAAGATATTCATTGTACCAATATTCATAATGCTGAAAAATGGCAATGCAAGAATGGGAAATTCATGAGTACAGGTAGATGTGAAAGACACACAAAAAAATTTGAAACAGGGTAAAAGTATGTTTTCCATGATTCTTTTCCACTTCACATTAGGTCATGCATAGCGGTCTACATAACATGATTCTCCTCTGACTGTAATGTACTCAATCACTTCTATAATATTGACTGTTAAATTTTGAATGTCCAATGTTTGAATTTAAACTGAGGATTAGCCTTTTAAGAAATCACATTTAGTATCAATTACTGAAGATTTATAACTTGTGAATGATTTAATGTCTTTACACAGTGCTAGAGTATGAATGATTTAGTTTCCTAACACAGTATCTTTATTGTTAATACATTACTTGTCTCCTAAAACAAAACCGCAAGGTATTGCCTGCATTAACAGCTTTTTCCTGTCCTGTGTGTGCCAACAGCAATGATATTCCTTCCAGTAATCGTGACTCAGCATAGTCCACCGGGAAGCTAGAGTGAGGAGGCATTCTAACCAAACCAGTTGTGTTCCAGAAGTAGGGTCTTATCTAATATCCCAACCAGGAAAAGCGGAAGAAAGTATATTGCTTCCCGAGTTTGGAAGATTCTCAGCGGATTCCATTCAGTCCCAAACAAGTTCAGGTGTGGAGGCTGAGCAGCTGGGATTTCAGCTAACTACCACCACCATTATCTTTCTAGGCATCCAGTGCCTTCCACTCCAACCTGAAGGGCTCCTGAGTGCCCTGGGAGTTGTAGTCTGCACTTGACTTTAAAATACTTTAGTACGTACATTCGAGATACATATATTACGTAAAATAACTTGAACATATATTCCTAGGATGGATGGCTGCTCCAATCTCAATAAGTATTACAAGGATGATTAATTCATATGTAATTAAATGTCACACTTCACAGACTGACTACAAGCATTTCCCCTACCGTTATTTCACGAGAGCAGAGGTTTTGTTAGTTATCATAATGGATGTACAAATGAGTGTTCGTTGGTGAAATGGTGGTGTTCAAGATGTGTGAATAGACTAAAAATATTCTGAGGCTTTTCCCTGTCTTCCTGTGAACAAAAATCCAACTGGCTCAGAAGTCTAGCTCCTTCAGACTGTTATTTGAAGTAGGCTTCTAAAACAGTGTTCAGGTATTGATTTTGAAAATTCTGGTTGTTGGGTATCATTATAAAGGTGCTACACTCCCCCCCCCCCCCCGCCCCCAACACACACCTCTGGAATGTTGCCAAGTATGGCGACAGCACTAAGAAGAGAGATCTGGGACTTTTTTTTTGAGGCCATGGAGCAGTTTGTGACTCCTTTTGTGCCATCTGAGACTTGCTTTCATTAAAATCTGCTGGTAAGATTGTTGGGGAAACCTGTAGCCTCAATAAGCTGTTAACCATCAGAAGCTACTGATAGCCAACAGAGTCTGGTAATTATGGCTGGCAAAATTACTCAGGTTAAGTCGCAACAAATGAGGCCTAGGAAAAGGCTCTTGGGGGCCCTGGGGCCACTCCTTGTTGAGGTTCAGAGGCCAATAGACTGCTATGGATAGGAGCTTCTCACCAGATTCTTAATGTGAAAGACTATTGATATAATTCCTTGGCACAGAAGGCATGAAGTACTCACTAGAGTAGACCCTAGAGGTTCTAGAATTTCTGACTCTGTATCCATGCTGTTCCATAGGCGGACAAAATGTCACACTAATGGGGACTGGGTGTCTTTAAATCATTCAGTCTCTCAACTTCGGTCTGTGTGGTTCCTCCAAGATCTCTAGCACACTGGTCCCAGGCCCGGACATCTATTCTCCTCATTGTTCTTTTGTCTCCCCTAGACTGGGGAATTTTGACTACACTTGGTGGTATAATGACAAGAAGTTTTGTTCTGCTGATACCTGTCTTCCTCTTTGCTTTGAGTCCACCGTAAGCTTTTGAAATTTGAAATTGCCTTTTCTTCTCTTCAGCTTCAATAATCATACCCTGAAATCATGCTTCGCTATATCATGCCCCATGATCTAGCGTGAATGGGATGGGCATACAAAGAAATATCATGAATAAGAAACTTACTGGTATGTGTGTATATATGTATATATGGATAAGGTTTGGGAGATATCTCCCAACATATGTAAATATAGATAGATAGTTCTCCATATATATATATATTTTTTTTTCTTCTCCCAAACTTTATCCAAAACCTCTGGAGTCAGACTGATTTAGAAATCTAGACTTTTGAGCAATTTTAGAAAGATAATAAGATGAATGTTATGTGACACCCTAAAGCATAGTACAGGTGACAGTCCCAAAATCAAACATTAATATTTCTGCCACACAACATAAATATTTACCCTAAATGGGATAAATAATGACTGTAAGTCAGGTTTAGAAACCAAATGAGTTAGGAAATTTACTCATATGTTTCAGAGGTTTCGGATTTGAAATGGCAAATAAGGGATTATGGACCTGTATGGTCTCATCCCAACAGTAAATACCAGATCCAACATTTTGTTTTCTTTTTGGTATTTCTTCTATGCTATCAGCCATGAAAGAGGCTGTTCTCCCTCAGACCCAGGAGGTTTAGGAAATGGTTGAACACAGACTCAAGAAAACTATCAGATGGAAGTTTGAGTCCCTTTATTATACTGGAGGATATACAATGCATATAAATAAGGCTGATATATTCTTCTGTGTCAAGATGTGAACATCCACTCTTCTTATGGAAAAATAATCAATTGGTTCTTCACTTTGTGTGTTTTTTTTTTCTTTCTTCTTCTTTGCTTTCTCTGAAGCATCAGAAGAATGGAATGCAAATATTTTCTTCTCCAGGGAAAGTTTGAAGATTACATGAACTAGTTATTTGGTTGCTAATGATTCAGACTCCCAAGTTGATAGGCCATCCAAATCTAGTAACAAATGGGCAGGAGCGGAGCTTGGATAGAGGAAACATGGAGGATAGAGAAGTCCTAGCTCCTGAAGGAATGACAGTTATGTTAGTCTCTGGAGCTGAGGACCGGAACCTGAGGATATGGTAGGTTTTAAGGGAGTAGCCCAGGTGTGCCAGGAAGCAAATCTAGACCCATGGCACTCAAGCTCTCCCAAGAAAAATGCCAAGTCTCCAGCAAGGCAAGGGACCAGAGGAAAGACAGACCTGAACAAACCCAGCAAATGGGATAATGGGCATCTTAGAAGTAAATCAGGCTTCACTGATAACTGGGAACCAGGACTATCCAACCCCTTGCTCCTTGTTCTTATTGCAGGAAGCCTGAAACAATGGTAAAACTCCAGGAGTTAGCGGGGAGAATAGCCCCCCCCCCCAATAAGGGCTGGATTTCCTGCCAGTCCAGCAGGATAGGGGCTCAGAATCAAAGTTAGGTTTCTTATTTATAGAAAAATAAGACACAGGACATGTCTGGCACACCCAAGTTTGTAATCTTGAGATTTATAGCCACTACAGTTGAATTAGGAGATTAACTTTTACTACTACATAGCATGTTTAGTTATAATGGGAACTGATGCCTCTTAAAAATAAGATTCCAGAATGTCCTTCTGGCTTATTTAATTCTGGGGAAAAGTTTCCCCACACATAACACATACACAGGCACATAAACACTACATGAAGAAAACAACTCTAAAAATATGGAGAAGACTAGGAAGTCTATTAGAATGGAAACTTTTCTCTCTTTTCCCCCTAATTTTATGTAATATGGTTCTTTTGTGATATAAAGGAAAGGAAATATTTTTGAATATACAAATATTAATGTGAGTCTATTAAGATAAATAAAGGAAAGTACTTCATAAACTGAGAATTTTAAGAGGAATCTTAGAGATAATGTAGTTCCATTTTACACATGAGAGACTGAGACCCACATACAGTAAAGCACCTGTGGTAGTTTTTAGGCATTGCCTAAAATTGTCACTTCTCACATTGAGAGGTTTGAGACCCTCCCCTTGCTTTGATTTCGAGTTACTTGCAACTGCTTGGTTCAAGAGTATGGGAGAAGTGATGTTATAAGATTTCCAAGAAGATGCCATAAATGTCCATGCAGTTTCTGCCTGGTTCTCTTGGCCCATTCACCCTACAGGGAGCCGGCTGCCGTGTAAGAACACTAGTGCCCTGATACCCCCAGGTGGAAAGGCCACCTGGTGGAGGTGTGCTAGATGATGGTCCCAGCTGAGCTCCCAGCCAATAACCAGCTTTAACTGCCAAGTGAGGTATCTTAGCCGTCCAGCTCAACTGAGCCATCAGATGATTCTAATGAGGCATGAGTCTAATGGGATCTAATGATCTAATGATCCCATGAGTCAACATGGGAGTTCAATGGCAGAAGAGACCCCAAGGGAGCTCTGTCCAGCCCCAGCTTTCCTCAAGTTTCTGATCCACAAAATTTAAGTAAAATGGTTGATTTAAGCCATTAGGTCTTACAGTCACTTGCTATGCTAGAATAATTACTAGAATACCCAAGGTCATGGAGGTAAGGGACTAAGAAATAGGCTAGAACCTGACTTGTCATTCTCATCCTTTCTGATTTCAAAGGAATGAGATGGGGCATTGGAACAAGGCAACTGAATATTTTCAATTGTCACAGTTTATTTCTAAGTTTGGCACTGGTGTGAAATTCCATAATATTGTTGGAGAACCATGAATCGCTCCCTACGTGGTAGCAGGGGCTGTTAAACACAGGGTGGCATCCAAGGGAGGTATAGTGGGTGGGGAAAGGGTTGCCAACTTCACCTCATTCTCATACTTCTGGAGGACAAAATTCCTAACTGCTAGAAAAATGATAGGTGTATAAAAAGGATATGAAGTCACTGAGATAAACAGTAATCCTTAAGTGATATTTTAATTACCGTACAGTATAAACATACCGTGTGTGTGTGTGTGTGTGTGTGTGTGTGTGTGTGCGCACACACGGCATATGTGTGTGTGTGTTAAGATAGAAAATGAAACAAATGAAATTTGTGAATCTGTCAGGGTCATCTTTAGGAATGCTTCAAGTGACCAAAAGGAGAGTGTTGGACTTGAGATCTTCTCATCTTGGCAAGAATTGATATCAGAGGAATTGGCTAATGCTCTGTATTGGGTTGAATGATGGTCCCCCCCCACCCCGCCCCCTGCAAATGTATCCATGTCCTGATCCCCAGAACCTGTGAATGTGACCTTATTTGGAAAAAGGGTCTTTGCAGATGGAATTTAGTTAAGAATCACGAGATGAGATCATCCTGGATTACCTAGGTGGGCTGTAACTCAAATGAAAACAATACTTACAAGACACACACAGAGAAGCAAATAAAAAGGTAATGTGAAGACTGAGGCCCACTTGAGTGTCGTGGCCAAAAGCCAAGAACTGCCATGAAATGCCTGGGGCCAATGGGATCTGGACACATCAAGCAGTAGTCCTAACTATTCCCTAGAGACTTCAGAGGGAACGAGGTCCTGCTGACACCTCGATTGTGGACTTCTAGACTCCAGAACTGTGGAAGAATACATTTCTGTTGGTTCAGATTGTGCTCATTCGTTACAGCAGCCCTAGGGAACTAACACAAGCTCCTTGAGAGAGAGTTCTAAGGGAATTGAAGGAGCAAGTCCACCCTGTCAGGGATAGCCATGGTGGCTGGAGCATTTCATACATGGCAGATAAGGGACAGCACTCAGGCTCTTGCTAAGCAGGTCTCTGCAAAATCTAGGCATTTTTGGCCTCAGGCTATTTCACTCCAACAGCCATTACCAATTAGGACCTCCTGAGCGCGTGCTGTTTATTTGAATGTCTGTGTCTTCTGTCGGATTGTGAACTTCCAAAGGCCAAGAGGCTTATTTTCTTCCTTCAGTGAAAATTATTGAACAACTGTTATGTGCTCCACTCTGGGCTAGATGCTGGTATAAAACGCTGAGTAGCAACACATAGTTTTTGCTTTCAAGCTGCAAGCAGACCTCGGGTGGTACACTATTCTGCATTCAACTAACGTATGTTGAATGAAGGAAATAAATATGGACAAAACAGCTTGCCGGAGCGGATGGTTTGCACTTGGGAGAGACTGGGTGTAAACTGTAAACTTGCATAAGATACTTATTTCCATTTCCTTAACTGCAAAATGGAAAAAAATAATTCCCCCCTTCCAGGATTGCTGGCATGATGATCGTATACATATATAATGTTATTAACAAAAGAGAATCTAATGTTCCAGCAAAATCTCAGTGTATCTCTCCATGTCCAAAAAAGGCAATAAATTCCTTCTTGCATCAATACTATCCAGGACTTTTCCCATGCATTTTTACTTATCATGTCATTTGATTTGTCTCCAGCTTTCTAATGTGGGCAGGACAGGGAAGAGTCTCAGGTGAGTCTCAAGAGCAAGACACCAAAGTCATGGACAAACAGGGCGGTGGCTGGTGAAGCCAGACTAGACCCCAGGCTTTCCTGCCTCCCAGAGCCCTGTATTTACCACCACAGCCATGCCAGGCTGAGTGAAAATCTCTTCAACCATATGGGGTGGTCTGCTCATAGTTACAGATGTAAATAGGGCTCATCTTCCTCAAGAGTCCATTTTGCCCCCAAATTTGGGGCACAGCATGTCTGGGAAATATTATGACAGAGCTTCATTTTAAAGCAGAATGCAAAAAAAAAAAAAAAAAAAAAAATGATCATCAGCCTAACAACTAGTTCTTATGTGCACCAGGCTCTGTTCTTTTTTTATTATGATTAAATACAATTTATTGTCAAATTGGTTTCCATACAACACCCAGTGCTCATCCCAACAGGTGCCCTCCTCAATGCCCATCACCCACTTTCCCCTCTCCCCCACCCCCCATCAACCGTCGGCTTGTTCTCAGTATTTAAGAGTCTCTTGTGGTTTGCCTCCCTCCCTCTCTGTAACTCTTTTTTTCCCCCTTCCCCTACCCCCTGGTCTTCTGTTAAGTTTCTCAGGATCCACATATGAGTGAAAACATGGTATCTGTCTTTCTCTGCCTGACTTATTTCACTTAGCATAACATTCTCCAGTTCTATCCACGTTGCTGCAAATGGCCGGATTTCATTCTTTCTCATTGCCAAGTAGTATTCCATTGTATATATAAACCATATATTCTTTATCCATTTGTCAGTTGATGGACATTTAGGCTCTTTCCATAATTTGGCTATTGTTGAAAGTGCTGCTGTAAACATTGAGGTACAAGTGCCCCTATGCATCAGCACTCCTGTATCCCTTGGGTAGATTCCTAGCGGTGCTATTGCTGGGTCATAGGGTAGATCTATTTTTAATTTTTTGAGGAACCTCCACACTGTTTTCCAGAGAGGCTGCACCAGTTTGCATTCCCACCAACAGTGCAAGAGGGTTCCCGTTTCTCCACATCCTCGCCAGCATCTATAGTCTCCTGATTTGTTCATTTTAGCCACTCTGACTGGCATGAGGTGGTATCTCAGTGTGGTTTTGATTTGTATTTCCCTGATAAGGAGCGATGTTGAGCATGTTTTCATGTGCCTGTTGACCATCTGGATGTCTTCTTTAGAGAAGTGTTTATTCATGTCTTCTGCCCATTTCTTCACTGGATTATTTGTTTTTCGGGTGTGGAGTTTGGTGAGTTCTTTTAGATTTTGGATACTAGCCCTTTATCTGATATGTCATTTGCAAATATTTTTCCCATTCCATCGGTTACCTTTTAGTTTTGTTGATTGTTTCCTTTGCAGTGCAGAAGCTTTCTATCTTGATGAGGTCCCAATAGTTTATTTTTGCTTTTAATTCCCTTGCTTTGGAGATGTGTCAAGTAAGAAACTGCTGAGGCTGAGGTCAGAGAGGTCTTTTCCTGCTTTCTCCTCTAGGGTTTTGATGGTTTCCTGTCTCACATTCAGGTCCTTCATCAATTTTGAGTTTATCTTTGTGAATCGTGTAAGAAAGTGGTCTAGTTTCATCCTTCTGCATGTTGCTGTCCAGTTCTCCCAGCACCATTTGTTAAAGAGACTGTCTTTTTTCCATTGGATATTCTTTCCTGCTTCGTCAAAGATTAGTTGGCCATACATTTGTGGATCCACTTCTGGAGTCTCTCTTCTATTCCATTGGTCTATGTGTCTGTTTTTGTGCCAATACCATACTGTCTTGATGATTACAGCTTTGTAGTAGAGGCTAAAGTCTGGGATTGTGATGCCTCCCACTTCGGTTTTCTTCTTCAATATTACTTTGGCTATTGGGGGTCTTTTGTGGTTCCATACAAATTTTAGGATTGCTTGTTCTAGCTTTGAGAAGAATGCTGGTGCAATTTTGAGTGGGATTGCATTGAATGTGTAGATTGCTTTGGGTAGTATTGACATTTTAACAATATTTATTCTTCCAACCCATGAGCACAGAATGTTTTTCCACTTCTTTGTATCTTCTTCAATTTCCTTCATAAGCTTTCTATAGTTTTCAGCATACAGATATTTTACATCTTGGTTAGGTTTATTCCTACGTATTTTATGATTCTTGGTGCAATTGTGAATGGGATCAGTTTCTTTATTTCTCTTTCTGTTGCTTCATTATTGGTGTATAAGAATGCAACCGATTTCTGTACATTAATTTTGTATCCTGCAACTTTGCTGCATTCATGTATCATTCTAGCAGACTTTTGTTGAGGTCTGTCGGGTTTTCCATGTAGAGTATCATGTCAGCTGCAAAAAGTGAAAGTTTGACTTCACCTTTGCTAATTTTGATGCCTTTGATTTCCTTTTGTTGTCTGATTGCTGATGCTAGGACTTCCAACACTATTTTAAACAACAGCGGTGAGAGAGGATGTCCCTGTCGTGTTCCTGATCTCAGGGGGGAAAGCTCTCAGTTTTTCCTCATTGAGGATGATATTAGCTGTGGGCTTTTCATAAATGGCTTTTATTATGCTTAAGTATGTTCCTTCTATCCCGACTTTCTCGAGGGTTTTTATTAAGAAAGGATGCTGTATTTTGTCAAATGCTTTTTCTGCATCTATTGAAAGGATATGGTTCTTTTCTTTCATTCATGTGATGTATCACATTGATTGATTTGTGAATACTGAACCAGCCCTGCAACACCAGGCTCTGTTCTAACCACTTTTAAAACAGAAGTGCTACTCTCATGGCAACCCTTACTGCTCTCCCAGGAAGGTCCTATCGTCAACCCCATTTTACATGGAAAGAAGCCGAAGGAATACAGTGGTTAAGAGGCTGGCACCAAGTTGTGTAGGTGGTTGGTGGCAGAGTTAGGATTTGAACCAAGGGAGTCTGGCTCTCGAGGGCCCAATTTTAATGATTTTGTTATGAATACTTAGACAAAACATGAAAATTCAAAGGCATTTTATCTTTTTTGATGACCCAATGGCATCAGGGCTATAGTCATTCTGTCATTTGCTATTGTGGGCATGGGTGGAGAGAAGGCTCTGAGGACATTTTCAGAAGCTGTGTACTTCACAGGCTGCATACAGAAGAGATTTTTAAGGACCACTTTGTGTGTGTGTGTGTGCGTGCGCACGTGCACTCATGTGCATAGAGTGAAAGAGAGCAAGCATTTCAGTGTGTACAATTTCAGCTTAATTAGAATAGGAAGACTCTTAAGGTATTTTTAAATGCAGCAAAGATCTGGAGGTGTGCTAGAATGAAATTACGCTGTGCGAGGCTGACTGGCAGGCCATGTATTATGGGAAAGTTCACAATCTTGTCTTTATCAGCATGGTTTGCAAAACAGGCCCGAAAAGCCACGGCCCCAAACCCATCATCTGGAGCTATAATTATTCAAGTTTAAAAAAAAAAAAAGGAATTGGAAATGTGATTAGCAATGATTAGAAGGCCTATTTCAGGAAGAAAATGAACAGAACGAGAGACACCAACGGCGGTGAGTTTGGTGAAAAAGGACGGACGCACTGGTTTAAATGAAGTTTCCTGTCACCTAGGGGAGGGATTTCCCTCAGGACCGTGCCGTTAGCAAGTGTCGTTTGCAAAGAGGGCTTACAACAAAGCCCCCACCCCAAAACAGAAGCTCGTGGGCTCTGAGAGTGCCTGCATCCAAAAGCTGGGGACTGGCACAAGAGACCATGGGTCTGCTGAGGGCGCTTGGGGACTTTCGGCCAACCAGGAAAGCGCCTGACCTTGCAGTAACAAGAACTGAAATAACCCCAGCAAAACGGAGCCTGCGAAGGGGGTCAGAAGACCTTGGCTCCTGTTTTGGCCGAAGCTCTTGGACTGGAGCCCAGAGTCCATGTGACTTTGAGGAATGGCTTTCTCTCCCTTGGCTCCCTTATGGCCAACCCCTTGCCCTCCAAACTGCACCTTACTCTTCCATAGTTTAGGCTAACAAATCAGACCTTGGAGCGTGCCAGAGGTTCCGAACCCCTTTCTCTTTTACGCCACCTCTCTTTCGTGTTCGAGATGGGAGGATGGGCTCTGGAATCTCATTGCTTCAGTTCGAATCCTGGCCTAAGGATCGCTAACTGTGGAACTCTCCGGAATACTTCACTCTCTGCCTCAGTTTCCTCATCGCTAACATGGAGGTAAGGCTCCCTCGCAGGTTTGGGGCGAAGATTAAAGCAGATAAAGAAGGTAGAAGAGAGAACAGGGTTTGGTGCTTCTGAGTACTCAATACATGTTAGTGATTAATATGGATTGATATTTGTGAAACCCGAGGCTTAAAGTGTTAATTTTTTCCGCTGTGTGTTAAAATAAGAACAGTATAGGGGCTCCTGGGGGTCTTAGTTGGTGAAGCGTCTGACTCTTGCTTTCGGCTCAGGTCGTGATCTCACAGTTTGTCATCCGGCTACGCGCTGACAGTGCGGAGCCTGCTTGGGATTCTCTCTCTCCCCCTTTCTCTGCCCCTCCCCGCCTGCTCTTGTCTCTCAAAATAAACTTAAAAAAATTTTTTTAATTAAATAAGAACAGGCCCACTAAAACCATATTTTTAAGGGTTGTCACAATCTAGAATCATCTGAAGTACCAGTGTCCGTGCCACACGTTAGGCAACACTGTCCACACATATTCATTCATCTTCCAGTTCTCATCAAGGCTTTAGATGACATTTATCGTGTGGGTGGAGAGTCAGTGGATTACATAGATGAAGCAGCATTTTCCTTATCTCCACTGAGCAATCAACTCCACGGGCAGGGGAGATGAGAACAGTGACCACGCTATGTACGTGGAGTAGAACATTTCATCATGGTATGGCCCTCTTGTTCCAACGTACAAGCCAGTTCCCTCAGGAGACAGTATGACGTGGAGAAAAGAACCAAGAATTATTCCAAATTCTTCCAAATTCTAAGACAACTTGGCCCGTCACCCAGATTCTACCCCTGTGAAACCCTAGGCTTCTTTCTTAAGTTCTGTCAGGATGATTTCTCATCTGTAGAGGGGACATACTATCTACCTCAGGGCGCGGGTGGGGGATTCAATTTGATGAGATGGGAGGTACTCAGGGAATGGGAGCTCTCCTCAGATTATCCACATACAGGCCGTGGAGCACGTGCCCAGGTCTCTTCAGTGGTGTTAATGCTCTCTAGGGTCTACCCCAAAATCTACCTCATTGGGAAAGCAGCCGTTGGCCTACTAAACCAATTTAGTATTGGCCAGTATGCACTGCAGGCTTTCCAAGTTCAAGACACAACTCCAAAAGCTTTTGCGTGTATTCCTATCACAATGGTATATTGTATAGGATGAGGTCTGTAAAATCCTATTTTACATATGAAGCTGAAGCATGAAGCATATAATTACGCAGGTCACAAAGCTGATAAATGGAGGAGCAGATAACCACTAAAATTGTCGAGCTACTAGTTAACATAGGACTATAACTCATGCCCACAGGACTACAGGACCACATCATCTAGTTCAGTGATTCCAAGAGTGATTTTGTTCCCTAGGGGACATTTGGCAATGTTTGGCAACATTTTTCGTTGTCACAGCTGGGAGGTGGGGGCGAGGGATGCTGTCTACAATGTACAGGACAGGCCCACTCCCCAAAGAACTATCTGATCAAAACATCAGTAGTGCTGAGGTTTAGAAACCCAACGTAGGGGGCAGGCACCTGGGTGGCCCTGTCAGTTGAGCAACTGACTTCAACTCAGGTCATGATCTCGCGGTTCATGGGTTCGAGCCCCACATTGGGCCGTGTGCTGACAGCTCAGAGCCTGGAGCCTGCTTTTGGTTCTGTGTCTCCCTCCCTCTCTGCCCCTCCCCTGCTCATGCTCTCTCTCTCAAAAATAAACATTAAAAAAATAAAGGAAGCCCAATATTTAGAACTGTAACTAGAACTCAGTTAATAACTTAGAAGAAGCCATTGAATCTCTGAGATTTCAAAACTGGAAGGCCAAAGGTTGGGCAGCAAATCACAGACATTGTTACCAGAAATCCTTCCAGCAAGGACCTGGAGCCAACTGCCTAAGGCATAGTCATCTGGTGATGAAGATAAACTGACTAAAAGCCCTAAGTAAGATGCTGTGGATGAGTAGAAAGGAAGAGGGAGGAAGCATAAGTGACAATAGTCAAAAAGATAGTCAAGGGCCTGCTATGCGAGGGAAGGAGCCTAGAAGACAAAGTCATGTGAATGGAGCCAGTTTCTGGGACAGGCAAGATGATAGCCAGGAGACGTAGAGACTTCATGTCCCGGCCACCAATGACATTTGGTGCATCTGTTGTGATGGAACTTTTGTGATTGCTTTTTTAAAAAAAGGACTTGAGACTGCCACTTGAAGACGACAACAATTGGAAAATTTGTGACTTTTCCCACAATAACCGAGTGTGGTTAAATGGCTTAATCACGATGAACAGGAGCAAAAGGTAGGAAGCTGACCTGAGTATTTTTGCTTTATTCCATCTAATAAACATTTTATTTATATAAAAGACAAACGATGCATAGAATGAAAATAAGTGCTTGAGACATTTGATATAAAGAGTATATAGCATTCACATTCCTATTTTAATACATGAGTACTGAAGTGTTCCATAAAAGAATAAAACTTTCCCTTTATGTATAGTAGTAAAAAAAAAAAATCAGTATTTTTAGGAACTACAGAATGTTATTCCTTGGTCTTTTTCTTGACAAGGAAAAAAAAAAAAAAAAGCCACAGTATCATCTGACACTACATTCCAGTTTATGCTGATGACCACCCAGAAGTGATAAAGCTCTTTTGAATCTTGGAAAATCCCATTAATGGACCAGTATTCTAGAAATTCACCACTAGAGGTCAATGAGCAACAGCTATTGGGACAGCATCTAAGCCCTAAGGTGCAAAGGAATTTCCGGGCACTTCCAAGGTGCTGCAGACAGACTGTCCCGAACTCTCTCAGCCCACCCCCACTGAGAAGGGTGCCTACAAGGTTCATCTAATCCCAAATCTCAGCCTATCTGCTAAAACTTCAATGAGAGGAGACCTTCCAAAATCCAAATGGAACTGATTTGCTCACTGCCAGTCCTAATATTCCTATTTGGCTGAAAATAGGTAGCTTCAACAACATTAAAAAAGAGATTATTTGCAGCATTAACATTTGTTTGTGGATTAACAAATTCCTATGGAGTATTAAAGCTCATTCTTTGTTCTTGCCCATTCGGACACAGACTTCCTAAACGCAAAAGGGACTGTGTCCCACATTCAAGTCCTTGCTAGCAAATCCTGCAAAGGGCGGGGAAGGCTGGTATGGTGGAGAGACTGATAACCCTGGCAAAAGCTTCTAGGTAAGAGCTCCCCTCCGTAATGTGCAGGGGAAAGCTCTTAACATATAGGCAAAATAGATTTGGCTTAACTGGGACCACTTGAGGGGGCCCCCTTCAGTCCAGAAAAACCCACCAACTTCAAATCTTAACACCAGACCAGGAAGAGAGAGGCAATCAAACTCCTATAATCTAGCCAGAGAATGGCTGACGTAACGCACATTTCTTACAAGGGGCCTTGGTTACGGGCAGGTTTAATTCCTAGCCTGGGATGGGGTGGGCAGTGGAAAATGCCAACGTTTACAGCGAGAAGTGAAGCAGCGTTAAAAAAGTGTGTCCACACCTTTGTCTTGTGAATAATGTGGACTGGGGAGAACTGGAAACCATCTGCTATCTGTCTTCACTTGGGAGGATCCAGATTTTCTGTTTTGCAAAATCTCCAAATATTTAAAAAGTGGCTCAATTTTGTTCGACGCTGTGCTGGCCAAGCAAAACACATGTTCAGAGTGCCTGAGGAAACAGCTCTGACCATGGCGGTGTCGTGCAGCTCGAATCCTTCTGACTAGGCCAACATGTACTGGAGCATCCAGGAGCCCAGAGAGATGGAAACTCTCGGCGTTTGCACAGAAAGCTAGAGACTCAAACCGAGCCTGATGAGAAAATGAACACAACGAACCCTCGACAGGAGACGTATTCCCTTTAAGGAAAGGGAATCTGGGTGGCAGGAGAGAAGAGTAACATAGATATGGCAGGGGGATTAACAAACAGAAAGAACGATCTGTCTTTAGTAGAATATGCGGCCACTTCCTAAGTGGGGAAATCTGTTCTGATTTTTGTGCCCGTGAAGCCTGGGAAGCTAAAAGCTCTTGGAGATGGGACAGGGTTTCTGAGCTGGTCGAGGAAGGTGACTCACAAACCGATCGTGGGCTTGAAGCTCAAGTGAGAAGTCCAGGAGACCCAGTCTCCCAGGATCTGGTCCCCAAACGGCGTGACTCTAATTAGCTCCATGGCCAGAAAAGGAGCTAATTCCACGTGCACGGAGTTATTAGTTTGCAAAAGCAAGTGCAGCGTGGCCACGGCTGGCTCGGAGCCTCGGAGCCCCTCTCCTGATGCAGAGCCCCCACCTTGTGTAGTCAGAGAACCAGCGCACGTGTGATTGTCAAATGCTAATGCTGTCACGGATCCCTTCCTTCTGTGCCTGGTTCCGGAGCGCTCCAAACAAACCAATTTCCTGGGATGTTTGATCTTTTTTCCTTGTCTCTTTCCAGAGTATGGCTGTATATATATATAGATATAGACATATATAGATATATATAAAACATAGCTATTCCATATTTATATACAGGCATTAATAAAGTGCACGTTATTGGCTATTGTAAAAATCAATCTCATTTCCTGAGGAAGTGCTAACACAGCTTATCCTATGACAATGTCAAAGGCGTAGAATGCTTCATGATACCCACTCCCTGCCGCTGGTGTTTCTGCTCACGCCCACAGCTCATGGGGAGGGGAGTGGCCCCCGGGGCCTCCAGGAAGCATTGGTTCAGGGTCAGGGGCAGCTTCCTGCCGCCTCTGTTCTTTGGTGACAGGGGCAGCCTCTTTAGATCAGCGCAGCCTGCCCCGAGAGAGCTATTTGGTAGTGTTCAACGAGCCATCTTCGGGAATCTTCTCCTCGGAGCAGCTCCTCCCCGAGAGCCTGTCCAGGTGCTGCAGGTCACTGAAGCGCTCCGCCACGCACTGGGCCGTGAGCCGGGCCTCCGGGTCATGGTCCCAGCACTCGGTCAGAGTCTCGCACACCATCTGGATGCCCTGCGGTGGGAGAGAAGTCACGGAAGTCACAGTCACGCGGAGCTGCTGGTCTGGGGGGCTCCTGCTGACCTCGCCCCTGCGGTGCTGGCCCCACGTCCCGACTGAGCACCCACGAGGCAGGGCCGGCCACTCGCCTGTGGAACAAAGGGGCGTGTGCTGTCCTGGAAGCCTGCTCTACCCATCCGCTCCTGCGCCATGGGATCACGACAGGTCGTGAGATGGAGAGCCGGCACGTCTGATCGCGACAAGGACTCTCCAGGAGGCCTCTGAGGTGCAGTAGCATCCCGGGTACCGGAAAATTCCCATGAAGTGGCCCCTGATACCCTGTCATGCCTTCCTATTTCTTTAGAGCAGTTTTTGGCCTTATTGTTTAGGGTGGTCTTAGGTTCATAGCAAAACTAAGCGGAAAGCACAGAGGGTTTCCGAACACCTCCTCCCCTGACACGTATAGCGTCCCCCACTACGGACATCTCGCATCGTGTGGTCCATTTATTCCAGTCAAGGAACCAACACGGACACATCGCTACCAACCGAAGTCCGTGGTTTATACCGGGGGACGCACTAGGGGTTCTGCCGGATGTACAACAGCATGGAGGCACATGGTTATAGCCCACCGAGTAAGGTCCCTGCCCTAAAAGTCCTCTGTACCCCACCACCCCTCCTTCTTCTTTCCCTGAGCCCCTGGAGACCACTGATCTTCCTGCGTCTATGGCTTTGCCTTTTGAGAGCATCTTATAGTTGGAATCACAGACACCTTTCTATTTAAACAGGGTTAAATACCCCAGTCAGAGTGAAGTCCAAACCTTGGGCTGGTTTCCTCCTGTGAAGTCCCACGTTCTCTGGACAGCTTCCGGCAGCTGCCAAGGATGACCCCTCGTGCCCCGCTCCTCCCAGCGACATCAGGCTGCACCCTAGGAAGCAGCTGTCTTTGTAAGTCAGCCGTGCTAGACTCCAGGCTCTGTGAGAAGGTTTCGTCCAGCCCCATAAAGACGCCGTTCAAAAGGGCCATTCAGGGGCGCCTGGGTGGCTCAGCTGTCTAAGCGTCCGACTTGGGCTCAGATCATGATCTCACGGTCCGTGAGTTCAAGCCCCGCGTCGGGCTCTGTGCGGACAGCTCGGAGCCCGCTTCAGATTCGGTGTCTCCCTCTCTCTCTGTCCCTCCCCCACTCGCACTCTGTCTGTATCAAAAACTTAAAAAAAAAAAAATTAAAAAAAAACGAGGGGGTGGCATTCAGGAAATGCTGCCCAGTATGGTGGCAAGGGTCTTCTCTCAGGGGTGTAATTTTTATTTTGCAGTGCAAACACGTTCATCATTTCAAGTCCTTTTTGGCAACCAAGTAGGCAGGGGTTAAACAGAGAGGCAGACGTAGAGCGTGTGTCCGGCAGTTAGAGGCTCCCCATGGTCACTGGTGATCTTTGATACAAGTGGCCCAGGAGGGACGGATATACCCCAGCACCTGCCCCGAGAACCGGCACGTTGCTGTTGAACATCCACCACAGGTAACTTTCCCAACACACCTAGGAGCCTCTCCCTCCCTTCCTGCCCTGTGAGTGAATTCATGATGTTGAATTAATTGTAAAATTCACCTAATTGACGGTATTGATTGATGGCCTGTTAAGAGTGGAGTGGTACTGTTGGTACACAAGTAACATTTATTTTATTCTGGCCCTGTAATTACAGGCAGTAAATTAAATTAAATATTAAGCATTAACGTGAAATCAATAGGGCAACAAATCTCATTAAGAGAAAAAATGTATTATGCAAATTCTTTCCAGAATTTTATCATCATGAATAATGGCTTCATTACAAGAACCATACAGCAGAGGAGGCAACGGGGTTTGAAAGAAATAACCCCAGTGCCTGCTGACTTCGGAAGGAACCCAAAACAGCCTTGCGTTTTCAGCCAAAGAGGGTTTGCCCGAAACCCCGGGGAAGCCCTGGGCTACCATGGCCTGGTTCAAGCTCTACCCAGACTTTATTAGGGACTGTCTGCTGAAGTGGCTCCGGGCCAGGATTGGCACCGACCAGGCTTCCGGCTCCATCTGTCTTCCTGATTGTGCGTGATCTGTTGTCTCTGTTGCTTATCTCAATTTGCCTTGCCCTTCGGAAAACCTATGACTTAGCCCAGCCTTCACTGGATAAGGGAATTCTTCCAAAGGAGGCCATCAGAGGGTCTACCCAGGAGAAAGATCAGCTCTGTCCGTGAGACAGGAGCAC
Organism: Panthera pardus; assembly: GCF_024362965.1. Classification (NCBI taxonomy): domain Eukaryota; kingdom Metazoa; phylum Chordata; class Mammalia; order Carnivora; family Felidae; genus Panthera; species Panthera pardus. The sequence continues at coordinate 145,427,781 of NW_026526721.1, read as the reverse complement.
ACGGCTCCCTCTCGTCCTTCCTTCACGCTCCCGAGTTATGTCGCACAGCTCTCTTGCCCTGGCAACCTATCACTCACTTTCTTCTTCTTCTCTGACCACCGCTCTCGTCAAAATGCCCCCAAACAAAGAATTTGGAGAGTTCACCCCGAAAGTCCAGAACCGCTGCCTTTCCACAGATGCCCTTGCCTACCATCTCTTAGAAAAAGAAAAGAAACAGCAACAGCCCTGAGGATGCTCCCCACAGACAGATTTCCTATTTGTTCACTTGGACCTTCCTACTTCTCCCGGCTTTCTTTTATGGCAGAGCTGGTGTCCTTCCAGACCCAGTGTGCGCGGCCTGCACACGGCCATGAGCACACGGCACCCGCCCCCCAGTCCCACTGGGGGACAGACTCTGCTTACTTCTCACTCTTAGAGCGGAAGATTCCCAGGAGATGGTATTTGGAACCCAGAAGGGAACAAAACATAAACACGCTACGTAAAGGCTTGGGGGGTGAGGGGCAGAGGCTGCAAACAAAATATTTTAACGCCAGACCCAAGCGGGCTTGCGTAACGGGACGACGGCCTGCAAAGGATTACTGGAGCGCCCTCTTTGAATGGTGTGTCTGCCGCGTGAGTCCACTTCAGTGACATTTTCTCTAGAAACAAAACCTAACAGGATCGTGGAGCACCAAGCGACCCGCCCTCCGACTGAAGCCCAATATCCTAAAATTCTCTCCTCTACTAGAGGCCACTTCAGACAAATCTGCTTCTCCCTTCAGAACAGCAACTCCTTACCTGGTGGTTGAGCCAGGAGCTGGGAATTTCTGGTCGTCCTCGGTCTCTCAGCACATTGTCCTTCATGCTCTCAACACAGGGGTGCTCCCGCACCTTGGAACCAAATGGAGGCTCGTACTCTTTCACCTCTGTTAAAGAGAGCAGGTGAACAAGGCCGCTGAGAAGGGTGTGGGCAGCTTGGGGACAAGAACAAGGTGAGCAGCCTGGCCGAGTACCCTGAGCCACTGAGCATCGAAATGTATCTGTGATTCCTCTGAGAGCAATGCTTAAAGAAGAGTGGATCAAAATAAGAAAGAAGGAGTAGTTGTGGAAAGAGCCAGAGAAACGATGGATGATTGTCGAGCTCTTGCTACGTGCCAGGGACTGTGCTAATGGCTGCGGACGGTGAAGAATGGGACCAACAAGGTCACTCAGCGTACATTTTCATGCGGGCATTCTCAGGGGGATGATGTTGCCCCAAGAGGGCAACACTGGTTCTTGGGAGGTGGAGAAGTCTTACACATCACCATGGTTTGTAGCCCTACAAAGGTCCCTGGGACCCACACAGGTTTAATAGGTGGTGGCCAACTTCATGGGGATACCCAGCCTAAAAATGAATGAAATGCTCACACAAGTTACAAAGTGGATGAACCTCAAGCATGTTATGTTAAGTGAAAGAAGGCAATCACGAAAGGAGAAATATCATCTGATTCCATTTACATGAGGCACCTAAAATGGACTAATTCATAGAGACAGAAGGTAGGCAGGTGGTTGCTGGGGACTGGGAGGGTGCGTGTGTGTGGGAGAGAGATGGAGGGTTATTGTTTAATGGGTACAGAGTTTCAGTTGGGGAAGATGAGAAAGTTCTGGAAATAGGTAATGGGGATGGTTAAACATCACTGTGAATGTACTTAACGCTAGTGAATTCTACACTTAAAAATGATTCAGACAGTGAATTTTAGATTATGTATGTTCTTCCAGGAAGGAAAATCACTGATGCGGAGTAAGGATTAAGAAAAAAAAAAAACTGTTGGGGCACCTGGCTGGCCCAATCAGTAAAGCATGCGACTCTTGATATGAGGGTCATAGTTCAAACCCCACTTTAAGTGTGGAGCCTACTTAAAATTAAAACACGCACACACACACACACACACACACACACACGAGAAGAAAAAAAAAAATGTCTATAAAGACTCCTAAGGCCAGCAATGATGACAAAAACATTGAGCAATGCTGTTTAGTGGGATCGCAGAGGAGAGAGATTGACAACACATCAACAAACAAAATTTAAAAAGGTAATTTTCCTTTAGTGGTACATGTGACAAAGACGATCAGAGAGGATGCTGTACTCCTTCCCTAGGGCTTCAGATTTCAACTAAAGTGAATCTCTTTATAGAAACTTCCTTGAATATCCTTCAAGACATTCCTGGCTAGATGTCCTGGGCAGAGCTCTATGTTAGCATGTATCATATTTTGCTATAGTCAAATTTATTGGTCTCATCTAACAAGATTGTGTGCATCTGAGAGTAGGTTCAGACTCCCTTTGGTCATCCTTGTATTCCCAGCACCCCTGGTAGGGCCTCCTCTACAAGAGGCTCTCAATTAATACTTTGTTGAGGGATGGATGGATGGATGAATCTTAGATCCCGTCCAAAGTGGCAATGCCTAAACTCTAAGTGAATACTAAAACAACGCAGTAAGTGGGTGGGGATCCCCTACATGTCAGTATGGCACAGGACAGCCTAAAAGACTGAAAACACTCCTGTACTAAAACATATCTGGGGGCACCTGGGTAGCTCAGTGGGTTAAGCATCTGACTTCAGCTCAGGTCATGATCTCGTGGCCTGTGAGTTCAAGCCCTGCGTCGGGCTCTGTGCTGACAGCTCAGAGCCTGGGGGAGCCTGCTTTTGGTTCGGTGTCTCCCCCTCTCTCTGCCCCTCCCCCCCTCGTACTCTCTCTCAAAAAAATGAATAAATGTCAAAAAATAAAAATAAGTAAAACATGTCTGTGCTGGAAATGGAGGATGGGCTGGATCCAACATTTTCCCTACAGAAACCAGGACCTTGGGCTTTTAGCAAAATAATCTTGTTTAATGAGTAAACCTTTCAATAAGTTGCCCTTCCAGGCTAAGAACTGAAGAAGCTTTTGAGGCAAATGACATTTTGAAAATGGATTGCCTGTTCTTATTTGTTTGTTTTCTCCCCTTTCCCAGAACCCCACTTGCAGATTCATCTTCTGTGGCACCCCCTCTAGCCCCCAAATAGAAGATCTTTTTTCAGGAAATTTGTGATGAAGGCTTCCCATCACATTGAGGTGAGCACAGACCATCCTTTGGTGTGTCCACTTTTGCCCCTCCAGTGCCACAGCACTTAACCCTTCCTGCTCTCGAGGTGAGATCTGAATTTTGACCTGCATAATACTTCTTTCTTCCATTCCCTCATCTTCTTCTACAGACTGTACATTCCTAAGGCCCAAGGCAGAGGCTGAGTCTAGTGTCCTCTGATTCTCTGCTCAGTGCTAAAAACTGTGCCATATACATAGCAGGCATGCGACAGATATGAGTTGGGTCGAATTCTAGAAGCCGAGGACTGGTAATCAGAGCTGGTTCTCAGTACAGTTTACTCTGATCTAAATATTGTCTTCTATAAAAGGAAGGGGGCTGAAGTGGATGACCTCCCTGTCGCCCTCCGGATTATCTTGTAATCCAACCTAGTCAAATAATATGATGCCCTCTTACTTCCATGTCTTGAGGTATGCATATTCTAATACAATATAATGGGATAGGATTTGTATATGATATAAAGTGTTCCTTAGATAATGTATCAGTCCACACACTCTCCATTTCCAACTGTTTTGGCTGCCATAGCTAGCATTGTTGGCTCCCTGGCTCTATACCTTAACCAAGCCAAGAGCACCAGCCCCCAGCTACCACAGGTGTTGAGTCCTAAGAGACCACAACTTCACCCTCCTCTGGAGGATTGCCCTTTGCTGATGAGAGCTGCCTGGCCTAGAGATTTCCAGAAAGCCTCACCCTGAGAGACAGCCGGCAGCCAATGATAAATTAACGTGGGAGTATTAATAGTCTAACCCTCTTGCCTCTGCAGGGAGATAACCATGGTACAATTCATACTCTAGAGTTCCCCATGAGATGAGGCTGAGGCTAGACCTCTCCTGAAACTACAGGCTTACTGCGGTTCTCCCCTTCCCTTACTCCCTTCTCCTGAGACCTCATCCGCAGTAAACCACTGCACAAAACTCTTTGTTTTAGATTAGTTCTAGGAAAGCCAGCCTAAGACAGCAGTCAAAGAAGTGTTTTCTCTTCAGGTCGATCTCTCAGCTAAACTGCACCACCGGACCCTGGTTGCAAAGTCACCCTGAGGAAGCCCTGACAGGGCTTCTTCCTGAGAAAGTGAATGTACTAACCCATCAACAATTCCCACAGCACAGGGCTCACAAAGGGGCCGGGGATGACTGCAGTCAGGGAAGGAAACTGGGCGGGATCAGAATCAATCCCAGGTGTTGAGCTCATGGCTAAGATTCCTAGAGAACAAAGAAAAAAAAATCTCCAGAGTTGAGGTTGTCATAACCCAGGGCCAATTTATTTAATTTCCAGTTCTAATCTTCAAAGTTCCACAAACCACACTGTCTAATTTTGTAAGTTCTGTGGGGACTAACGCAGGTTTCCATGGGGAATGGGGGCGAGCTGACGATGGCAGAGGGCATTAGGCACGGGCTTGTTTTCTGCTTAAAGAAAAAGTAATGAATGCCCCTTTGGAAAAGAAGACAAAGGCAACAGTCCTTTCCCAGAGTGAAGAGATATTTAACTGGATTACTTCCTACTTTTCCTAAAGCCTTGGGAAGCTGTGAGATTTGTCAGACTCCCTGGTATCCCTGAGGGGTAGGAGTCTGTGACTTGTGGGAGATAACGTAGGCAGGTGAGGTCAAGGGCAGTCTGAAGGTGGCTGGCAAAGGAATGGATTCTCTGAGCTGAACTGGGAGAGTGTGACTCTATGAATCTCCTTTTAAGTTTAAATTAGACAAGTCTGGGGGCGCCTGGGTGGCTCAGTCGGTTGAGCGTCCGACTTCAGCTCAGGTCATGATCTCGCGGTCCGTGAGTTCGAGCCCCGCATCGGACTCTGTGCTGACAGCTCAGAGCCTGGAGCCTGTTTCTGATTCTGTGTCTCCCTCCCTCCCTCTCTCTCTCTCTCTCTCTCTCTCTCTGCCCCTCCCCTGCTCATGCTCGGTCTCTGTCTCAAAAATAAATAAAAACATTTTAGATAAATAAATAAATAAATAAATAAGACAAGTCTGGGGCACCTGGGTGGCTTAGTTAAGCGTCTGACTTAGCTCTGGTCATGATCTCACAGTTTGTGAGTTCGAGCCCCGCACTAGGCTCGCTGCTGTCAGCGCAGAGCCGGCTTCGTGTCCTCTGTCCCCCTCTCTCTCTGCCCCTCCCCCACTTGCACGTTCTCTCTCAAAGATAAACACTAAAAAAAAAAAATAGACAAGTCTGGGTGACCATGCTGTGACCCACACTGGCACACCCCCATCCCTTAATAACGAGGTAGTCTTTCCAGTGAGGAAACGGGACTTAAAGTATATGCATGTTAAAAAAAAATAAAACTAAAGTGTATGCATATTTTCAGCTGACTTTTCTTCAACTCCCGGTGACTGTCATATTTACATAACATACATTTTTCAAAACAGCTAAGCGGGCTTTTTGTCTTGAGGATTTTTGCAATTCCTCTTTCTTTGCTTTTCGCCCTCAGTTTAAACGTACACACTCCCACCCGTTTTTTAAATCATGCCCTATAACAGGTAAAGATGACCTGTGCTTGGCAGCATGTGTCCCTCTGCTTCTCAGTCACCGGCTTGAATCTCTGATCGTGGAGACCACTGTCTGCCAACATTCTTTTCCTTTTCTTCCCTTCTGTGGCTGTGAAGGCAATGCCTTCTCAGGTCTCTACTCAGGTTGTGGAGGATGACCGCCGACAGACATTGTAAGAGAGGCTGTTTCTTTCTTCCTGGAGGCCAGGTGCTAACTGCTCCTCGGGTCTGGTCTGCTCAGAGGCCCTCAGGATACCGTGCGTATTTTCTTTGCTTCAGCAGGAGGAGGCGGCCACAGAGACCGAGGTGGAGGCCTAAGCCCTGGGGCAGGTGGTTGAGGGCAGGAAGCCTCTGTCAGCCAGTTGGGCACCGATGGTCCTTCCTGGGATGAAACCTCAAGCACTGAAACCCAGACGGTCCGGGGACTCGAGCAGACGTGGTGACTGGCCAAACCAGAGGTTGGTTTTCAGCTCCAACTTTCTCCCATGGTTTCAGGCAACTAGGGGCTGAGCTGCTTCATCCACTCTGGCAAAATTGCTCGGTCCAGGTTACATGTCTTTTATCCCTGTCTGTTTATCTTTTGTCCTTATCTGTTGTTCATGTTCGTGCTTAAAATGCTTTTATTTTAGAAAATGCATGTGTTTAAAACTCCAAAATTACTAAGTAGACGGATATAGGCAAAAGCAAATCTTTGTCCCACTCCTCATCCTTAGTCTCACAAAAGTGGCTTAGGTGCAATGCTGGGATTAAAAGTGATAAAGGGCATCTGGGTGGCTCCGTCGGTTAAGCATGTGACTCTCGATCTCGGCTCAGGTCATGACCTCACGGTGGGTGAGTTCAGGCCCCGAGTCTGGCTCCATGCTGACAGCACAGAACCTGCTTGGGATTCTCTCTCTCCCTCCGTCTCTGCCCCTCCCTGCTCACGCAAATGCTCTCTCTCTCAAAAACAAACTTCCCAAAAAAGTGATTTAAATTTGCCCCTTACTGTTTACGATGAGTGCTTCTCAATCTATCTCTTTTTGATAAAAGACTAGATAGATGTTTTGCCCCCCTCCCCCCAATTCACTGGGGACTGAAGCTTAGGTAAAACACTGTAGAAAATTACAGGAAGAAGGAATGCCATTTGGGGGTCCTGGGCAACCCCAGACCGCTATCAGAGTCACTGCACCCCCGCTCTGTCCTCATCATGTCGCAAATCTGGAACAACCCGTCCGAGGGCCAGCACCCTCTGCAGCCCATGCTCTCAGCAGGACTGTTGTACGTGTTTTGCAAGGAATAGGAGTTGCGTCTTGACAGAGGAGCTGAATGCAAGTTATTAAACATACTTTCAACATTTCAAATGAGTCAGACAGAGAATGCTGAAGAAGAGTCTTGAGAGATGGGATCCAACAGTTCATTTTCCAGTCGCGAAAACCGAGGCCAGAGAGCACGCTGGATTCCGGGAAGAACGCTCAGAATCGCGGGCTCTATTACTGTTCCTCTGATGAACTGGCTTTGCCTTTTTAGGAAGCCTGCATGCTTTCTCCTCTCTACTAAGCATTTCGGTGAGTTCTTTCTCCCCCCGCTGGCCAGAACAAGCCCAGCTGGGGCAGCCCCAGGTGGGAACGTGCCTGTCACAAATGTGACAAACGTGTCCCTCCCTGCCTTGGCCGGCCCCTCCGCACCGCATGGCTCCGAGAAGGGGAACCTTACGGACATCTGTCGGACGGTTACGGTGTGTAATTTCTAAACGAGTTACACAAAAGAACAAAAGAGCCAACGAGAAAACCCCTCACTGATGGCAACGAGCAGCCTTCTCCCTAACTGCTTTTATTGACCAGCATGAAACCCAAACGCTGGTCCATTCTGGGTTTTGGCGAAACAGGTGGGCTGGTGGTGGTAGAGGTGGGGGAAGAGGAGCCCCTCACAACCTGTGCCGCGAGCACCAGATCAGGGCGGTGTTGGCCGCGGCGTTAACGCGTGATTTTCTGGAGGTGCCGTCTGTGCACCTGATCAAATGATGCCACGGCTCAGGCCTCCCTTCTGCAAGGAACTGTCATCACGCCAGTCAGTCAAGGGGGGAGCGGGCTCCCCGTACCGTTACTCCATATACTGCCAGAAGGCCGCCAGCCACGTGGCTGTCCACGCCCGCTGGCCCAACACAGGTGGAACCTGCTGGGCAGGTTGTGTTCGCCCTTCCGACTCGCCCCGGGAGCGACCTTGAACCCACGATGGATGGGGTTTGGGAGGAAAACAGCCGGCTTGCCCGTGGGTCGGATGGTGTGCTCCCGGGGCGTGCGTGCGTGTGTGTGTGTGTGTGTATGTGTTCGTGTGTGTGTCTGCTCCCGGAGTCCCCGGCAGGACTGTGTTCCAGCTGCCCGCAGCGATGGCCTGCCTGATGACCCGCCCTTTCCCGGCTTCCTCCCCTTTCCTGACTCGCTTCTGCCTTCGCTTACTGGCATTTCCTGGGATCTCTTCCCAAATAAACCACTCAGGCTCCATTCCTGTTCCAGGCTCTGAGGCAACCAACCCCAGGCAGACGTCCCCATGACAGAACTATTCACTGGGACCCAGTCTCTGTCCCACCCTCAGGCTGCTTCCCAGGCCGGGCGCCCCAGGGCCCAACACGACACCTCCACCTCGGGATCTCCCCGGCTGCCTCAAAAAACATCTTGTCTGCGGAACTTCTTTATCGCGCGTATGGCTTGCTCTCCTTTCCGGCTCCCCTCTCCCAGGCTTTCCCCAGAGTCTTTCCACTGATGGAAGCCATCCCTCCCAGATCCTGGCAGCTTCCTCTCATGTCTCTCAGGAGGCTCTTAAGAGAAATACCACCCTTGCCGCTCCCCCCACCCCCCCGGATTTTGCACACGCAGAGGGCAAGTCTCTGGGACACGATGCTCTTCCTCCGGAAGTCGGCATCTGGCAGTTCCAACTTCATAGAGCAGGCTGACACTGGTCCTCGAGGCAGCACCCCTGAGTTTTGCATCTGCTTCTAAATGATGCTCCCCTGAAACCCAGGAAAACTTCGAGCGCCTCTTATCCTCTCTTCAGCCCTCCTCCCCCACCCCTCTTCGTCGTCGTTGTTGTTTTTCTCTTTTGCCTTTCTTTTTGACTCATGTGACTTTCTGTCTTCCAGGCCTGTGGCGGGCAGACAGGATGCTTAAGAGCTGCGTCTCTCCCCTCGTTAAACGCCCGCTCCGCGGGCTGCCGTGTGTCAGTTTCTATTCAAAGACCTCAGTGGCCAGGGATTTATTTGGAAGTTGGTTTTCTGGTGGGTCCGTTTTGACTGGGGGTGATGTGAATATTGTGTCTGCTGTGCTCGCCAGAGGGGGGCCCCCCGAAAGGGTCCCCGCCGTCCTCCACCTCCCACGCACCGCAAACGCTTGCATGAACACCAAATAAACCAAAAGCCGGACAGAGATTTCTTTGTAAAGCAGGGCCCGTCTCCGGGTCTGTCCTTGCTGAAGGACGATTTCACGACTTTCCTCCTTTCTAAGACAGTCACAGACCAATCACCTCCTGCGATCTGGCTCCTTCTTCAAACAACTCTGAAAGACCTGTTTTCCTGACTTCTGTGTTCTTTCAGGTGATCCGAGTGTCCGAGGTGATGCTCTCTGCCATGATCTGTCCCTGACTCTTTATTTTGCTTTCTAAATTCATATCTGCCTACTCCCACCCCGGTGCTGTAATCACATATCTGTTTGCTCATTACCCCTCTTTCTACAATATTAGTTCTTCACAGACTCCTTGTCTCTGGAGGACAGAGAGGGCATTTTTTCTGTTTGTTTTTTTTTGCCCCCCCACTGCTGTGTCCTTAGCATTTGAATAATGCCTGCCTTGCAACTGGTACTCAATAAATATTTGTTAACAGAAGGAATGAACGAATAAACAGATCTTCAGAGAAATAAGGATAAAGAAGTTATCTCAGACTTTAAGGCACTGAGTCTGTAACATGCTCAGAAATTAAGAGCTTTAGGAATCTGTTAATAGAGGTGCACCCAGAGGAGGCAGGAAAGTCCATCCCTGGAGACTTTCACGAGTGAGGCCATCACTGAACGTTCCTCAAGTGTGACAGTCTTGCTGGCTACTTCCAGAAAGACACTGAATTAGAGGCCAGGATGCACAAGGTAGCACTGGCTGCCCAATCCGTGATGTCCTTTCTTTACGATGTCCTCCACTGGTCAGGCCAGCAGTGTCGTGGCCACACGGCTTTCCCACTTCCCGAAGCCTCAGTTTTCCCATCTGTAAAATGCAGCATTTAATACCAGCGCCTGAGAGTGCTCGGTAGGCTGGATGAGCTGACCCACGAAGCAAGTGCCCAGGGAACGGTGGCTACTACTGCTTCGTGGCTTTCTTCATGATCACAGCTGCTTCCACCAGGATGCCTTTCCACTTGGACCACCCTCTTCCATGATTGCAGCCCACCTCTCGAGCTCCTCCGTGTGAAGGGGGCTGTACCAGTTGGCTTCGGAAGAGTGCTATGATCAACTGTTGCCATTCTGTCATCTGATAAGAAAGACTTGACTGGTCCAGTGGGGTGGTAGTGCTCTTTCTCTGTTCCCCTCGAGCCGCCTCGCAGAGAGAGGCTGATAAAGAAGCAACTCAAGAGGACAGTCCTAAGTCTTACGCATCCTTCCAGAGCCCTCCCTGCCCGACCCTACTGTCTCGCTCCCCTCAGCTGACGTGGGCTTTTGGGGCCCCGTGTCCTTGCCTCACCTTCGTGCAGCACTGGTCACAACTGACCTGCACTTGCGTGTTTAGAAGTCTACTTCGGCCCCAGTCAATAGCACGAGACAAAGCCTAGGGTTGAGACCTAAAAGGCATTCATAGAAGACGTGCCGTGTGGAATGACAGTGCTATGGGCAGATGAGGCTAGAAAGGCGAGCGAGGGCCAGGCTTAGCATTCACGTAAGAGTCTGGGCTCAACCGTAAGAACAGAATGGCGTCCCTTAACGGCAGGACAGCTGGGGTTTCACATTCCCTACAAGACTGTCCCCTAATGGTTAGCATCCTCCCGCATGCAGTTAGATGCCTGCTACTCAGAATAAAACTGGATGGAATGGAATATTAGTTGACCTATGTGGCAAAATACAATCTCAATCTCTAATTCGCCATACCAAGTTAAGCTTCAGATTCCACATTTCCTTTTTTGAAATCAGATGGTCAATAGAAGATAGTAATTACACACATTGCATTTCAAGTGAGAGAAAAGAAGGTTTAAGCTTAAGGAAAGCTTTTTCTACATCCCACCCTCTTTCTTAGACCTTCAAAATTAAAGCCTAACATCAACTGGGGGGAATTATAATTGATTTCATTTCTAAGGCAAGAAACTGATGAATTTGTAAATATTTTTGAAAGTAAAGAAGAAAAAAAAAAAGTCTGTCTCATCAGTCAAGCTTCCTGAGGGCAAGACCTGTCCTTCTACCTGTGTCTCTACAACAGCTGGGAGGGAATGTGTCTATCTGCCGACTCTATGTTCTTTCCATGGGACTCCTGAAATACAGAAGAAAAGTCTGTGAGAAGCACCTGGGTGGCTCAGTCAGTTGAGCATCCGACTTTGGCTCAGGTCATCATGATCTCATGGTTTGTGAGTTCAAGCCCTGCATCGGACTCTGTGCTGACATCACAGATCCCGCTTAAAATTCTCTCTCCCTCTCTCTGTGCCCCTCCCCTGCTTGTGCTCTCATGTTCTCTCTTTCTCTCTCTCAAAATAAGAAAACTTGAAAAATATTTAAAAAAAGGAAAGGTCTCTGAAATTAAGATGAAGCGAAGAATCTGTCTTTAATGTTTTTAAGATACATTCCACCCCCTTCGAAAAAAACAAAAAACGAAAAACCTCTAAACCAAAAAAAACCCAAAAAAATCCACGATGCTTTCCAAAAGAAGGTAAAGAAAAGGGCTTAATACGTGAGTTCACACACTAAATCAAGTGAAGGGCTTTCAGCTGGATCCAAGTGAGGAGAGATAAATAACTTGAGTTTCTGCAGCCTGAGCGGAGATGAGAGACGCAGGACTGTGGGCTTAAGATCAAACAAAATGAGAACCGGGATGGCCTCTTTCCGGTTCCCCAAAACCCATCCGTTCTTATCCTAAAGGTTATGAAAGGTTTTCTGAGACTAGCTGAGCAAATGAGATCCTGTTCCTTCCTTGGGAAAACTTGTTTATACTGTATCCATTTTTAGACCTCGTAAAAGTTGGTGAACTCAGTTCTTCCCCATTAGCCCGAATTCTTCCACACTCAGCAAATATCAACAGGAAAGGGCTTCAGTCATTGATAACAATGGAAGCAGAGAGTTCACATAGGGCCTTAATAAGCCGGCTGCGCTGACAGAGGGAAAGACAGAGACACAATCTCCAGCTCATGTTTATAGAATAACGGGTTTGAAAGGATAGAAAAGATACCGAAATCTAGGTAAATTTATTCTGACGGTGACAACAGCACCACCGTCTCTTACACAACTCATACTGGTCGAAGGATTCGTTTTGGAACTGTCAAAGCTTTCAAGCAGAAAATTATTCTCAGGGGCTGAAACTTGGTTAAACAAATTTCACTGCGCAAGGAAAAACCAAGTTAGTTTTGGATGTGCCACGGGGGGAAGGCAGGCAGCAGAAAATAACGGGGTCGGCCAGACAGGAAGTGCCGTCCCCACACAGGGACCCAGGCAAATAGGTGATGGGTTTCAAAACCTTCAAATATAAAAACAAACAAAAATCCGATATTTTTCCTAACGACATGATCTATTTGATAAACAGGAGTAATTCTTATAAATATTACTAGTGTTCATCTCTTGCCAGATATTTAAATATCCGTGGAGAGATGTCAAGAGAAAAGTAATTATACTGTAGAGAAGGGGATAGAAAGCCTTCTGCTCCAAACATGGTTTTCAGCTGAAAAATCTAGGCTTCTTAGCACAATTCTCAGTCATTCTGGAATGGCTGTGTACTAACCGATCTCAGCTAGCTCTCACCGTGGGGTTAACTCTGTCGTACCCCCGGAATCACGCTTGAAGCGAACAACGTGACATCATTTTGAAGACACGTCTACCCCCACAGTATGGGGGTGGTCCATACATACCTCCCACCGCATTACAGCGAGATGTCATTTCCCAGAGGACCAGAGCCATGGAGTAGACATCCGTCTGCTTAAAGGATTCAACATTCTCCAAATTCATCCTGGACTCTAGGACTTCTGGAGCCATGTATCTTGCAGTTCCCACCTGAAGCAAAAATAGACATTGAGGCCCATCGTGAAATCCAGCTGCATTTTTATTCTAAAAATATAGCTGATGTTTGTTCTCTACACATGCAGATGATCTTTGAAAAGCACACCGCTCTTTTAAATAATGAGACTGGTACAGAAAGGGACAGCCTCTGAAATTATTTTTAAAAATAGTTTTTCTCTCCCTGAAAACACTTTTAAAAATATAAACAAAGCACGCCAAAATAAGGAAATGTCAAACCCCAGGGCTGCTTTCTCTCCCTTCATGATATATGTCATTGTATTATACAATAACATCCTCACAGATAACTGGGGAGACGACATCTGTGATATGTTAGAACTTTATTTTTGCTTTTGCAAATAACTATTTTCTCATTCCTGAAACACCAAGATTTATGGTGAAAGTAAGAATAATTGCCATTAGTTTCTGTCACTTAAGGACGGCCTCAATATTCTTTGTTTACTCCGTGGTACGTTCTAGTGTGCCAAGAATGTAGTGTACCTTCATAAAATCTCTACTGAACTAAGCTGCGTGAAAGTATTTCTATAGTAGAAGGCCAAATCTAGATCATTTTATAATTTTGATGAGCATGCTATGCAGTTTTCTTTGGACAATGGCTGATAATGCAAAAACAGTGGTATACACAGGAAAAAAGGAGAAAGATATTTCTAGGGAAGCAATCACTTAAATGTCTGATTTTGCAGTATCTATAGCTCAACTAAATAACAATGAAGTCCTTACCTTTTCAAGAATCTAGGGCAGGTCACGTGAATTGATATGACTATCCCAAGGAATGTTTCTTAATCGTATGTATCAGAGGGAATTCTTCTTTTCAATAGGTCATTGCATGCCTCACTACCCTGCCATATTAATCTGTCCATGTTGCATTCCATATGTTTACCTCAACAATGCCTGTGCAGCCACGGACCCAAGAGGCCAGACCAAAGAGCAACTGAATGCTTCAGAAGCACATACCCCCACTTTCTCGGAGGAAACAACGGTGCTTTCCAGACTCTACTATAATCCACATCGAGCTTCCAGTGTGTGAAAACACGGAGCGCCGTCATTCGTGAAGGATGGCCTGGTAATTTCTAGTGACTTTCCAATACCTCCTTACCCAAAAAGGTTTCTATTTTCACCTATGAGATGCTTCAAAAAAACCGTAGAATTGTATATTCACTCAGTCTGTCAACTCACTCAGTAAGTATCTATTGGTCACTTTCACCGTTCAAGGCTTTGTGCTAGATATGACCAAATGGATGTGCTTTTGGGCTTCAAGGAGGTTGCCTTCTAGAATGGTAAAAAGAAAACAACGTGGCCACCAATAGTACCGAGTAGGAAGTGCTCAGCAGAAGAGTAAGAGAGGGGAAAAAATAGAGGCAAAGCACTAAGGGCGTTAGAAGCAATGAAATGTACTCTGCAAACAGGAGGAAAATGAAGACCGACTCAAGGAGAAGAATGTCTGTCTTGAATTGGAAGAGGTCTGCAGAAACAGGAGGAGAAATGCTGTCCATTAGTAACGACACCCTGGCAGAAGACAGTGGGGCATTTCCAGGGCCAACTCCCGACCTCGGCTACATTCCCTTGAGAGGTGTGCAGAGCACAGGGCCATTGGAGACAAAAGACACGGGAGATGGATGGAGACGTAGGGCAGGGATCCTACAAGTAAGGGGATCCAGGTCTAACTTACCTGCCCGCTGTTGGCCAGGTCATCCACAGACAGGGTCGGGTCCAGACGCAGGGAAAGCCCAAAGTCACACAGGCAGCAGGTCAGATCGTTCTTGACGAGGATATTGGAGCTCTTGAGGTCCCTGTGCACGATGGGCATCTTGGGCCTCCCGCACAGGGTGTGGTCGCTGTGCAGGTGGGCAATGCCCCGGGCGAGGGAGCTGCCCAGCGTGCGCAGGTCCTCCCAGCTGATGACGTGCCGCGTCAGGTACTCCTGCAGGTTGCCCTTGGCGTGGAAGGCCGTGATCAGCCAGTACTGCTTCCCCAGCTCCGTCTTGCGCTCCTCGGCTGTCAGGAACTGCAGTATGTTCTCGTGCTTCAGGTTGATGTCTGAGAAAATGTCCTTCTCCGTCTTCCAGGAGGCGTACTCCTCGTAAGGGAAGATCTTGACCGCCACAGTCTCGAACTGTTCAGAAGTGTTCTGCTTCAGCTTGGCCTTGTAGACCTCGGCGAAGCGGCCTTTCCCCACCAGGGTGTCCAGCTCAATGGGCAGCAGCTCTGTGTTGTGGTTGATGTTGTTGGCGCAGGTAGAGCTGATGTCAGAGCGGTCGTCTTCCAGGATGATGGCGAGGTGCTCGCTGAACTCCATGAGCTTTCGCGGCTTGCTGGTCTCCCAGGATGGGCTCAGCTTCTGCTGCCGGTGAACACGGTAGCAGTAGAAGATGATGATGACGGCTATGGCGATCCCCAGCGGGGGCAGGAGGCTGACGCCTGTCACTTGGAATATGACCAACAACAGGTCAGGGTTGTTGGTGGCGTATTCTGATGTGGAAACAAAACAAGGGAGAGAAGAAGTTGGGTTCAGCGGGTATACACGGTCAGGGAGCGGGCCCACGCCTTAGGCATCTAGAGGGTTTGACACCCGCATTATTTTTGTGGATAATATATCGTGACTTTTTGTTCCAGGGATGGGTGCACCTGCGCAGTCTTCCCCGCCTCTGGCCACCTATTCAATGTCTCCCATTCATCCCTCAAACTTCAGCTTCGATGTCACCCTCTAAAGGAAATCTAGGAAAATGTGGGAAAACGTTTTGTTTTATATATTCTCATGACGCTCTACATTTTTCCTATGCGACAACTTAGCACAATTTGAATTAAATAGCTATGATTTTGGTTACTGGTTTCACATCTGCCTTTCTCTACTTCCCCCACCCTCAGCGGACTGAGAACTCCATGCCGGCAGGGGCCGTGTCTTTCTCCGGTACTATTGTAAACAGTGCCTAGCACACATCAGGTCCTCGGCAAGTGCTCACTAAACGGACAAAGCATTTACTGGGTGTTAACTAAGCCCAAGGCTGAGCAGGAGGCTTCGGTAATATAGGAAGAATGACCGCTCCTGCCTCCAAAAAGTTTGTGTATGTGGTATCTGGTGAAAACGAAGAGACCGCTACACCTCCACCAGAGTCTTTGTTCTTTTCTAAACTCTAGCTTGTCCTGTTCTGACCGACACCCAGGCCACCCTTAAACATAGGTGGTGGGGAGAGAAATCGATGCAAAGGGTCTTTCTGGAAGGCAGGTACCTTATACCCACCCAACATCCCTCTTTTGAGCGTGCATTTTCCTAGAATAGGAATTCTTACTAGCAGCAGTGGAAATAGTCTTTTTAAAAAAAAAATTAATGTTTATTTTGAGAGAGAAAGAGAGAGCAGGGAAAGGGCAGAGAGGGAGGGAGAGAGAAGATCCCAAGCAGACTGGTGCTGTCATTGCAGAGCCCGATGCGGGGCTCAAACTCACGAACTGTGAGATCACAACCTGAGCCAAAATCGAGAGTTGGACCCAGGCGTCCCACAACAGTGGAAATATTACTACAAAGGTGAGAAGAGTAAAAAGAAAGGCAGGCATTTTTCTAGCTTGGACCACTGAAGCATGCCTGGGGATTGCTGGAGGGGAGTCCTTAGCACCAGCTATCTGACCACATACAATGTCTTGTATGTCAAGCTTTGGGTCATGTGCTAGCCTGGCCTGGCTCTGGGAAGAAGAGCATAGAAACAGTCAGTGGCAGAAGACAGAGAAAGGCAGTCATGGTTCAGCGAGAGCTTTGTGTTAGCTTGTCTCCACTGGACGAGAATGCCAGAATTCTACTGGTTTTATACGTCGTTCATTTCCCCTCAAAGGTACCTGTGAAGAAGCAGTCCTCATGATCAGAGACTAGATTCACTCATTGAACACAGCACTGTTGGATGCCACTGTGGGTATGGCATTGCCCTCAAAGAGGTTATAACCCAGGAGAGGATTAGGGCACGTGTACAAATGCATAGAGATAATACAGCGAGCAGGGACGGGGCTAAATGTGTGCTACAGTCTATGTGTTGGCAGAATATAGAAAAGCTTGGAGAAACAGGGAACCACAGTGGCAAGGACTACCTTTGAACTGGTCAACGAAAAATGGGAAAAAGTGAGTGGTGACCAGAAGAAATGTTCTGTTAAAAAATAAGAATGTATGATTTGAGGAAGAGTAGTTTTCCCAAACCAATAGCTCCACTCAAGGAAACAGAAAGAAAAAAGGTTGGGTAGGTGACACGGAACCGGAGAGCATGTCATAGAGAGTATGCATAGTTGTTCGAATGGCAGTTTTCACCTACTGTATGCGTTTGATGAGAATACAGTGATAAGAATACAGTCCAGCACGAGGGAGAGAACCATTACCTTTCAAAGAGAATCCGTCACCTAAATCATGTCTGGTATCGTCAGTCAACAAAGCTCAGTGAGAAAGGAAGCTTGTAGCAAGCCAGTTGGGAGTGGTTAGGTTTCACATGATGTACCGCTGAGTCTTGAGGTCAGTTCTGAGTGGGAACACCAACTTCAACTGCCTGTATGTTCTAGATGAAAACTTCAGATCTTAAGGAGATGCCACAAAACGCTGGAAGAGCAACCCCCACACATCTGAATTTCAGCAACCAAGAGGGGGAAAAAAAAGTCACTCTTTTGGGGAAAGGTCTCTTGGTGCATTAAAAAAAAAAATTTTTTTTAACATTTATTTATTTTTGAGACAATGCGACAGAGTGCAAGCAGAGGAGGGGCAGACAGAGGGAGACAGAGAATCCGAAGCGGGCTCCAGGCTCTGAGCTATCAGCCCAGAGTCCGACGCGGGGCTCGAACTCATCGACTGTGAGATCATGACCTGAGCTGAAGTTGGACGCTTAACCGAGCGAGCCACTCAGGCGCCCCTAGTGCATTTTTAAAAAAAGAATAGGAAAAGGGAAACAATATGGCAACTGACTCTTGCAAACCCAAATTCTTGCTCACACTGGAAGGCATGAATAGGACAAAGGACAGGTGAGACACCGTAAGTGACAATGGCACAAGGCAGTGGCAGAGAGGGCTGGAACTGCAAACGAAGAGAGTTCCTGTGGAGTAAGTACAGACTGTCCCCATCTTTCAACAAAGTATGAGCCTGGAGAGCAAGGTTAAGGAGGGGGGGCAGATGAAGGAATAGAGCAGAAAACAACATTCCCTCCTGGTAACTCTGCCTCTATTATCTGAAGTATCCCATGAATGTGTCTGCTTCAAGCACCCACTTGTCTGTAACTACACGATGCCTTATGATCATAGATCGGTTTGATCCCTGCATTGCTGGTCTCCCCCAAGAGAAAGTAAGCTCTTTATGGGTAAACCTGTGTATCGATCGCCATCCTTATACCCAGTGCCAGGCTGAGGAAGGGGCACTTACACTACTCAGCAAGTGTTCGCTATAGAAGCTGGATGGATGGTGACTTCACAGGACAACAGCCCTCACACGTTTTCCATGCTGCAGCAGGGGCTGGCAAACCACAGCCCAAGGCTTATTTTTGTACAGCCCTGTGGGCTACAAACATTTGTTGCTTTATTTGTTTGTGAAAGAGTTGCTTAGAAAAAGAAAGAGACTAACAAGTGCGTGCAGCGGAGATGATATCTGGCCCAGAAAGCCTGAAATACTCCCTACCTCGCTCTATATAGACTAAGTCTGCAGGCCCCTCTTGTGTGGGTGTTTTTTTTTTAAACAACCTGTAACACATTGGCAGAATTTGGGGAGAGTTCACTTTGGTCCAAGGTGAATATATTCTGTTTCTATTGGGGCAGCAATACAATTATAAAATATATAAATATAAATTAATATATAAATTATAAAATATATAATTATATATATAAATATATTAAAATATGAAATATAAATATAAAAATTTTAGAATATTTTAGAAAATATTTTAAAATATTCTATTTTATTAAATATTTTACTAAAATATTTTGAAATATTTTAGAAAATATAAAATATTACAAAAACAATTTTTTTAAATGTTTATTGTATGAGAGAGATAGAGAGCAAGTGGGCACGAGGAGGGGAGGAGCAGAGAGAGAGGGAGACAAAGAAACCGAAGCAGGTTCCAGGCTCTGAACTGTCAGCACACAGCCCAATGCAGGGCTCATGAACCGAGAGATCATGACCTGAGCTGAAGTTGGCACTTAACTGACTGAGCCACCCAGGTGCCCCTAAGATACTTTTTATAAAATATAAAAATATAAATACTGCATATTTACTTGGCTATGTCTTCAATTCATTAAAGTATGCAAAACATTCAAATGAACTGTTTATTTATTGCTGATGATTTTTTATAATTCCTGGCCATAGATGAAAAGGATCTTCCTTGCTAATTTCTATTCTTTTCCAGGCTAAGGGAAACACAAAAACAGAAATCCCCTGAAATTTATGTGTGAAGAAGATTCTAGAAATCCCCAACCGCGCCCCCCCCCGCCCCCCCAGTTCAGTGTCAGAAACCAAAAGTTTTACTTTCCCCTCAAATTTCCTGTGATTTCTTTTTGAAAACCTACATGTAAAAATTTGATGGGGCGGGAATGACTGAATAACATCTGTCAATCTTGAAACTTCAAAGAGGTGGTGGAAAACCCTAACAATAGCAAACAGGGTTAAAAGGGAGCTCTGGGATGTGGTTTTATCTAAATAGGAGCCACCCACACCCTCTCGGTATTAACCCTTGGGCTGCTACAAAAGCAGATTCAGGTATAGGCACAAGCTGGCATTTCCTTTACTCAGAGAGTACCAGGAGATGGTATTTCTTTTCACCAACCCTCAATTACGCAAGAACTAAGATATTGAATACTTAGTATGAGCCTGGCTATGTGCTAACTTATATATATATACACACACACACACACACATATATATACATATATATATACATATATGTGTATATATGTATATATATGTATATATAATATAAAATATATATATAATATATAATATATATATTATATAATTTTTTTTAATGTTTGTTTTTTGAGAGACAGAGCGTGAATGGGGGAGGCGGAGAAAGAGAGACACAGAATCTCAAGCAGGCTCCAGGCTCTGAGCTGTCAGCACAGAGCCCGACGCGGGGCTCGAACCCACAAACCATGAGACCACGGCCTGAGCCCAAGTTGGAAGCTCAACCAACTGAGCTACCCAGGCGCCCCAATTTTATATCATATTTTTTTTAATCTACAGAAAAACCCTAGGAGGTAGATATGACTATTATTATAAGCCCCATTATACAGATAGGGAAGCTAAGGGTTATATGGATTAAATGATTTCCCAAGATCATAAATTGAGGCAGCAGCAAAGCTACTATGTGAAACGAACGGTCTGATGGGAGCCCCACCATGTTGTCTCTACACTTCATATTGGTGAAAGCCAATGAAGAATGAATTTATAAAACCCCTTAGCTTGATAAACTGGTTGCCTTCAATGGGCACTAGGCGATTTTATAAACATCTATTAAGTGATATTAGCAGTTCTTAGATAACACATCCCAAACGGCATGTTCTAGGTGTGCAGGTGATTCTCTTTGGTTTTTAACTAAGAACCACAGTTGAGTAGTGTCCCCATGAATAGGTGTCTTTTCCCTGCCTGGGAAGAAAAGTCTTACATGAGGGAGAACCTAAAATCTCTTTTGTCAGAGTCTACCCCAGGGCCTTTGACAACATAGGACGCTCAAGATGTAACTGCCGAACCACTGGAATTTCTACATAATAAGCTGTTGCCTGGATGTCAGGTAACTAGTGCCCTGACAATCACATTACGCTCCCTTGTCACGTACCATCCAGTTAGACACAGGTGTTCTCTACTTCTTAAACGTTCCTGTTAAGTCACTGGCTTTTTACACAAGATCTACACTAGTAACTGTTTATGCTAACTGAAAGAAATCCAGAGAGTATTCTGACTTCTATGAAAGAAGGCAAAGAGAGAAAACGGCATCCAGTGTTTGTTTTGCAGTGAGCTGTTGTAGAGGAGGCACCCCCCCCCCCCCGACCCCCACCCCAGCAGCGAGACCAGCCCTGCCAAGCCCCTTCCCTGGGAACCACACTCAGCAGCTCAGCATCAGGCCGCCATAGCTTCGAACTCTGTGAACATCTGCGCTTTATCTCAATTTACTTTGTGCATCTGTTAGCAAGATGTGTCCCACAGTATCAGAAAAGCCTAAAAAGTGATTATTTGCGGGAATGTGGGAATGCTCAAAAATGTTTCCAAATAAATGAATGGTAATTGCTTCTTTGCTTTACGTCATTTTGGCTTACGAAAGGTTTCATTGGAATGCTCTGCTTTTGGGTGGTGGAGGAAACCATATACTTCTGGGAGGGGAGGAGTACAAATATGAGAATTTCTTTAAGATTCATAAAAAATAAGTCTCTACACTCTAATAGAAAAGTTATTAGCCTGGGCTCCATGGATAGAATTCAGTAGATCTGTGAATTTAAATGGGAAGAAATCACATCTTTTTATTTTCTCCAACTATTGGCTAAAGTAACATTTCCTACGAGTAGCTGCAGCTATGACTTTGTTACCAGTAGAAACCACAGGTATTTTCATGCCATGTTACATTTATCACAAGATGTCTTTGTCTATCATTTATACTCATCACTTAATATACTTCAGTGTCTTAGATCTGATGCTAGATCTTGTTAAAGCATTATTACAGAAGCACATATTGCTGTATCACAAATGTAGTTTTTAAAACATTTGACAATTATATTTCAATATCATTAATTTTCCTTGGAATCCTGCATATTATATCTTATGCATTTAAAAACATCCTTTTGAGAAGGGGTCCACTGGGTTCACCAGACTTCCAAGAAGTCTATGGACTTTTGTCCGTGGCACATGCACAAAAAAAGCGAGGAGCCCATGGCAGAGGGAAGTCACTGGAGCGCCAGTATCTGCCAGGATTTCCTAGAGCAGTGATTCTGAGATTCGGCTGTTTCTCCAGGAAGTTACTAAGGGAGGAAGCTGGTGCCAGTGACAGATCCTAACTCTGAATTCCATCAGAGCTGCTGTCTCCCTTGCCCCGCATGAAGGGAGGTCTGCAATGGATAACGGTGGGAAGCCCTCCATCGAAATCCCAACAATAAAGAAAATGATCATAAAATGTGCTTTATTGAACTAGGCACTGAGCAATTCACTTTATAAGCACCATTTCACTTTATTTCTCCAACAACCAAGTCAGGTTCCCTAATAGCCCTGTTTTACAGACGAGGTTATTGAGCCTCGGTTGGTTCTACAACATTCTTTTAGCTTACCTAGAAAACTAAGTAAAAGTTGTCCCTAGTATCAAGTTTCCTGCCAATTTTCTCTGGCACAGCCAAAGCGGAAGTATAGTTATTAAAGAGACACGTTTTTTGCTCACCATCATAATGCTCACAGCTAGACACAAAGATAAGGAGACAAGTCAGGTTTGTTGAGTGAATGAATGAATGTATCTGATGAATCAACCGGATGAGGAATATTTCTGCAAAGCTGACTGCCTCTTCTCCAGAGGCCAAATTCCGTGAGTGAGCCAGACCTGACTCTGCTCACATACAGTCTCCCTGTAATTTGTGCCTGGCATGTGGGGACTGTTAGCTTGAGTACCTGGAATGTGGTGTGAAAGAACGAGCACTAGATTAGAGATCAGGAGACGGAGATTATATTCCTGTATCTGTCATTAATCACCCATGAAATCCGAGGCAAGTCATTTCACCTCACAAGGACTCAGTTTCCTATGAAAGCTATGGTTCTTGGTTCCCACTTGAGGAAAAAAGAAATGCCTCATCAATAGAAGGCTTCCAACAGAAGACATCTCGGCTTCTTGGCAAAATGGCCAATTCTAGGTCTGGGACTGGAAATAATAAGTTTGGAATATTTTGTTATACCACATAACAAGGAGGTGATCAAAGACTACTAAGGTCATGACCAAAGGACCCAGAAGCCATCATGAAGAGACTCTCTGACCAAGACAGGATAATGAAGATTTTTAAAAAGCAACACACTGGGACTCAATTAAGTACGTTTCAACTTATAAGAATGATTGACAAATAAATTTATCAACTTCTGAGGGCAACAGGATGTCAACTCATTATACTGAAAACTAGAACATGAAGAGAAACATCAAGCATGCATCTTGCCACTTCCATCAGACCATAGCACTGGATAACCAAAGAGTTGAATAAAGCATCTCCTTGTTAAATTACTCTAGCGAGTAAGTGCAAATGAGTTGGAAGAAACAGATTATCCTTTTTTTAACCCTTCATGAATTAAATGGATCTAGGCAACAAGCATCCACGCCAACCAATGTAACAACATCAGAGATGGTCGGACATCATCACCCCTGATGGAGGAGAATAACTGTACCTATAGACTTGCCAAAGAGATCTAAGTGGGGTCTGATGAAACCTCCAGATCCAGCTGCCAATTTTCAAACAATACAGCGAATCGAGAAATGCCGCGGATTGCACCATGAATGCCACCAGCAAAATCCGGACTGTAAAATAGTACAGGTCAACGTGGTTCTTCAATAGATACGATGTAGGGGAAAAAGGAACTGGGGAGAGCAGATTAAAAAAAAAGAACCTATAGGTATATCAAATTACCAAAATAAGAAGAAGAAGAAGAAGAAGAAGAAGAAGAAGAAGAAGAAGAAGAAGAGGAAGAGGAAGAAGAATAGGTAGGACTATGCTAGTGTTTGCCAGATGCAAACGTGGATGATAAAGCTATTTAAGAAAACACAAGTAAGTGATAATTATAAAAGAAAAATAGCGGTTACTTTGGAGGGAAGGAGGGATCTATGATTGAGGTGAAGAACACATAGAACCTGTAGGATATCTGGAAAAATTATTTATTTTTGGCCTGGGCAGGGGTTATAAGAATGTTAGCCCCATTTGCTAAGCAGGACATTTGTTTTATGTGCTTTTCTGTGTTTGTATTTTATTTTATTTTGCAAGATTCTTTCTCTTTTCAAAAGAGAGAAATCAGAAGAATAACTCTGGATGCCACACCTTGCTCCTGGGCTAAGTAAATTATTTTGGATGCTATTAGGGGAAAAGAAAAGGGAAGATAAAACTCTTTTTTTTTTTTTGAGCACTTACTATGTGCCAAAAATTTCAGATACGTAATCTCATTTGATATTCAGAACACCCCTTCAAGTATTCACCCCATCTTAGGGGTGAAGAAATTAAATTCCTTGTCCAAATATACCATAATATATTTATCCATTCTACCACTATTGGTCCTTTTGAGCTATGACTGATGTTGCCAGAAACATTCTTGTAATGTGGAGGGAGAGAGGGAAAGGAGGAAGGAAGGGAACTTGAGAGTTATGATGAATCACTCAAGGGCAAATAGGGGAGCCTGTTTCTCTCAACTTTGAGTGACCCTAAAGCCTTTGTTCTTTGCATGCCACCAAACTGTCTCCCTAGAAATGAACCCGGAGGTCTCTTTAATAATTCTGAAAATTTCCAACCAAATGCGCCCCACATACAGAGCCCAGACTTAGTTGCAAATAAGGAACCATTTGCAAATGTCAGAGCCTTGATGATAAATATTTTTTAAAGACAAATGTCAAAGATAAATGTTAGTATGCCATAAAAAAATACAAACTGGCAGAAAACCTCAAGGGGAAATTTCATGGTATACATTCCTTTGGAGTGATTTAAAAGTAAACAAGTTGCCTAGTAACACACACACACACACACACACACACACACACACACACACACACACTAATGAAAACAGGTTGTCCCAGCCTCTTTTTTTTTTTTTTTTTTTTTTTTTAATTTTTTTTTTTTTTTTTTCAACGTTTATTTATTTTTGGGACAGAGAGAGACAGAGCATGAACGGGGGAGGGACAGAGAGAGAGGGAGACACAGAATTGGAAACAGGCTCCAGGCTCTGAGCCATCAGCCCAGAGCCCGACGCGGGGCTCGAACTCACGGACCGTGAGATCGTGACCTGGCTGAAGTCGGACGCTTAACCGACTGCGCCACCCAGGCGCCCCTGTCCCAGCCTCTTTCAAGTCCTTTGTTATGCCCCAATCGAACACTGGTTACTAAAAGGAACTTAAAAGTAAACTTCTGTAATTCACAGTTTCAAAAGAAAAATCAAACCGTAACAGAGACAATAAATAAGACCAATATAGTAAAAAAGCCACAGGTGGGTCAGTTAATGTGTCTGGAGAAAAGCCAAATCACCATAGATGAATTTGAGAGATGGGCTCCTATTTTAATATTTGAAGTAGTTTTGGCAATTCCTCCACTTAATGAGGGAGTTTCAGGCACAACTTTACCAAGAAACTAATTTATCCAAGCAATACAAAGGGATAAGGATGATTGTTCCACACACTCCTTGCTGCATGGGCTCACTAATGAACACCACAGCACAACCCGGAGATTCTTGAAGCTGGTGGTAACAGTCTAACCGCTAAGCTTTCACACGCCAATACCGTCTAAAGCAACAGGATATACATGCAACTGGCCCAGATCCAAAGAAGGAAACTGCTGAAGAGAGAGAGGCCTGTGGGGGGAGGGAGAACTTCCTGTCTTAAGTCATTCTGTTCACTATAATGGTGACAAGCCCAGCACGCGTTTACTAAGCTTCTACTTAATGCCAAACACTATGTTTTATACCACAAATTATGTTGAATCCTGCAGCCACACTGCTAGTTATGTAGTATTTATTTCCATTTCGCAGAAGCGGGAACTGGGGAAATGTACAGGAAGTGAGCTGGGATCAAAGCAGAGGAGCTCTGACGGCAGGTAGTGGTGGGCTTCCCAAAGAGGGATGCTCCTGGCAGCTCTGGGGACCTTCAGCCAACACAGGGTTCAACACAGAGAAGAGGGCATGAGCCCTAGGAAGAGCCTAGAAAGAGGATGATGTTAGAGAACCGAAGGAAAGAATAGTGAACATAACGATTGAAATCGTGAAGCAGGAATAAAGACACAAGGGGCAGGGATCAACAACACCCTAAATTGGTTGTGGATACTGACTAATACAGTATGCAAGCCTCTGTGCAGCTGTTAAGGCAATAAGGCAAAGGCACAGAGGGGGTGTAATTACAAGCACAGCGAAGATTCAAAGGAGCATGAGACCTTTTTGCTAATAAATTTAAACACTTAGACAACAATGGTCATAAGTCCTGAAAATAATATATGTGTAATTTACCGAGACCGACCCAAGAAAAACTATGAGACTTGGATAATCTCGTAAATATTAAAGAAACTGAATGAGTAATTCAAAATTTTCCTAATTTCTTAATTTTTTCTCTCTCTTCTTTTGTAGCCTTTCACTATCAAATTACCTTCCCTGGTATTAACATGTCTGAATACACATCTCAGAATTTGATTTTTCCAGAACTGCCAACCCCCTCCCCACCCCAAACTTTCCTACAATAAAAACACCAGTAGAATCCTTACAGAAATGTTTGGTTTGAATCGAATCCATCTCAAGGAAATGAAACACTATCTCTAAGAGACAGATGCACCCCAGTGTTTATTGCAACATTATGTACATTATTTAATGTTCCAAGACGTGGAAACAACCGAAGTGTCCATCAGTGGATGAATTTATAAAGAAAACACGATATATCTATATAAATATATAAATACACACTCAGTAGGATACTATTAAGCCATAAAAAGAAGGACATCTTGCCATTTATGGCAACATGGATGGCCCCTAAGTGCATTGTGCTCGGTGAAAGAAGTCTGACAGAGAACAATCAGTACTTTATCGTTTCAGTTACATGTGGAATTAAAGAAACAAAACAAAACTAAACCCATAGATGCAGAGAACACACTGGTGGTTGCCAGAAGTGGGAGGTATGAGGTAGGATAAATGAGTGAAGGCGGTCAAGAGGTACAAAGCTGCAGTTATAAAATATGTCTGGAGGATATAATGTACACCCTAGTGACTCTAGTTACAAATACTGCACTGCATATTTGAAAGTTGCTAAGAGAGTAAATCTTAAAGTTCTCATCACAAGAAAAATATGCTTGTAACCATGTGCCGTGAGGAATGTTAACTAGACTTACTGTCATGATCACTTTGCAATATATACATACAATGAATCATTATGATGTACACCTGAAACTAATATAATGTCAAGTGTCAATTATATCTCCATCAGCAAAAAGAATCTCATCAAGCAGGAACCATCAGACAAATCCAGAATAAAATAAACGGGTCGGGTCAGCCTGTTCCAAGTCAATGTCATGAAAAACAAGAAACAGGTGTCTGAGGTAAAACAACTACATGCAATGTGCGGTCCTTGCCTGGATCCTGAATTTAAGCAACAGCAGCAACACCACAGCTTTGGGGAAACTTGAATATTGACTACCATAGACCCATACGCACGCACGCGCACACACACACACAGAAACGAGGAAGTAGTAAAATGTTAACACAGGGTAAATACTGAGGAAGGGACAGAGTATACGAGTGTACATTATGGCATCCTTTCAACTTTTCTACAAGTTTAAATTTTGTTTAAATAAGAGGTGGGGGAAGGGTGCCTGGGTGACCCTGTCAGTTAAGCGTCTGACTTTGGCTCAAGTCATGATCTCACGGTTGGTGAGTTCGAAGCCCGCATCGGGCTGTCTGGTGTCAGCACAGAGCCCGTTTCAGATCCTCTGTCTCCCTCTCTGTCTGCCTCTCTCTCTCTCAAAAATAAATAAAACATTTAAAAAAAAAAAAAAAGGAAAAATATGAAGTAGAGGAAAAAAGTAACCGAAAATATTTGAGCAACAGTGTTCCCCCCCCCCACAAAGCCCTAAACCCATACCAGTCCTAGCTGAACCAAACTTGTGAGGAACAGACCCATTCAATATCACACAAACGCTTGCAGAGAACAGAAAAGACTGTACCATGGTTCAATTCATTCCATGAAAACAGAACAACGAAAAGCAAACAAGGAGAGTATGAGAAAAGAGAATTACAGAACAATCTCACTCACGTACTGTGATTTAAGCAAATAATTCCAACTAAACAGCAAGCCAAATCCATTAAAGGATATAAAAAGATAAGAGGGGCACCTGGGTGGCTAAGACAACTGAGCATCTGATTCTTGGTGTTGGTTCAGGTCATGATCCCAAGGTCATGGGATCGAGTCCCACGTTGGGCTTCGTAAGCTGCTTAAGATTCTCCCTCTCTCTCCCTCTGCCCCTCTCCCCTGCTTGGGCTTGCTCTCTCTCTAAACTGAAATAAAAATAAATAGAAAGATAAGACAGCAGGACCAGGTTACCAGGAGAGCATGTTTTAGCACGAGAAACAAACAAAACCACCTACTGTCATTTACCACATTAATAAATTACAGCAGAAAATCTACATCATCAATTCAGTGGACACAGAGGAAGTATATGATGACGCTGAACACCTTGATAAGGAAAACATACCAATGGTCTTCAGCAAACTTGATTCTAACGGGGAAATGGTAGATGCATTTCTTTTAAAAACAGGAACAGGATGCCAACCACAGCTCTCTCTACTGAGCATGAACTGGAGATCTGAACCAGCACAGTGAAACAAAATGGAGGAATCTGTGTTACAAGATAAAGAATTTTTATAAATCTACAGGCTCATCTAGCTCGGTCCTTTACACCTGGGCTCAGTGACTCTTGGTGTCCAGGTGTCCCCATGCTAGTTTAATCTGCTCTAAAACCAGATGCACGGACATGTGGCTTCTTTTCTCGTGAAATAACATACACGCAAACAATGCTGTAGGTATCGGGAAGGACAAGCGGTTCATGGTATGAAAAGGACTCTTTCTTCCAGTCAAGAAACTATTATTTCCAAACAGACCCACACAAAGTACATTTTGTTGAAACAGCTTATTTGGGGATTTTTATCCCAAGTCTCCCAATGTAACCCAGAATCACCTTTGCCACGCCCTGTGCTGCCTGGGATTTAAGGTCCCTTTTCTTCCCTTAAACTATTTAGCAGTATCTCCTACAGCAGCCGCCACATGTAAAATCCTGAAGTCCCTGCTGCTTTGGGAAGGGGAGTTCTTGGAGTGTTCCAGGATGAAGCGATGGACGAGTAGCTTTCATGCTACTTTACCTTCTAGACACCACACTGACCTGGGATCCAGTGCCGTGACTTTTTCGATGCACACTGAAAAGCTGACTTTGT
The DNA here is from genome assembly GCF_024362965.1 of Panthera pardus. Taxonomy (NCBI): domain Eukaryota; kingdom Metazoa; phylum Chordata; class Mammalia; order Carnivora; family Felidae; genus Panthera; species Panthera pardus. Next base: position 145,398,864 of record NW_026526721.1, on the reverse strand, counting down.
TTGCAATCTGCAGGGGGTGTGGGGGGTGGGGTGGAAACTAGCTCTAGATTCAAACTGGTAACATTTCACCAGGCAACAGAAAGCTCCCAAAACAAAGTAGATCCCGAGCCTGAAAATTTTACATGAAAAGCAGCATAACTGGGTTTTTAAAAGCTCTGGAACCTGATTTTATTTTATTTTATTTTTTTTAATTTTTTTTTAACGTTTATTTATTTTTGAGACAGAGAGAGACAGAGCATGAACGGGGGAGGGGCAGAGAGAGGGAGACACAGAATCCGAAACAGGCTCCAGGCTCTGAGCGGTCAGCACAGAGCCTGACGTGGGGCTCGAACTCATGGACCTCGAGATCATGACCTGAGCCAAAGTTGGCCGCTTAACTGACTGAGCCACCCAGGCGCCCCTGGAACCTGATTTTAGAGCCAGCTTTGTTTCTTTCTGCCTCCTCACCTGCAGAATGAAGACAACCCAGAAATAACCCCACTAGGTTCTTTATAAGACTCACAAGAGATTTCTGTCAATCTCATAAGTATCTGTCAAGCTCTTTAAGTTAGGTAAAAAAAAAAAAAAACATTCGATAAATATGTTTGTATTATTTTGTGATAAACTCTAGCAAAAAAATAATAGTTCTCATTAGTAACATATTTCATAGGTTTCCAACCAGAAAAAAAAAATCCCCATCTGGTAAAGAAGCATTAAAATTTCATTAGGTTTGTGGTTTGACTGCAGTTTTGCCTGGCTTCTCTTTGTATCATGTCCTATGATAATGCTGCTTTTAGAGAACCCATTTCCCCCATGACTATCTGAGCTGTAAGATTCTCTTTCTTGAGAAACTGAAGCAATATACCCTTGTCAGAAATGAGTTTAAGAGAGCGTATGCTGACGAGTTTGAAGTACAATAGCAAAAAGAAGGTGGAAGGCTTATTTAGGGAAGTCAGAAGATAGTCTGGCTGTACTGGGAAAATGGAGGCATGCGCATTTTGGTTTGGATGTTGTCCTCCCAGGGACATAACTCGGTTGAACCATATGTCTAAGGAAGTTGGACCCGGTTACAATAAAGAAAAGGATGGAAGTGAACCAAAAATACGGATGTCTCCTCTTCATTCACTGAATACGTTTCGTGCATGTTCATTCAATATGCAAAGGAAGCATTACTGAACCACAGCACTCTCCAGGCACAGACGCGCCAGGGTCCCCAGAGAACAAGATAAGGGACTGCATAAGAAGCAACACAGATTGCATCTCTTTATTTGTTACATTGCATATCCATACAGCTTTCCTCTGTTTTGCCCCATCACACACACCAAGCCACCATATTTTACAGACACACACACACACACACACACACACACACACTTCCTAACTGAGGAGTTCTAATATCTTACCAGCATTTTCTGTATCCAAAAAAAAAAAAAAAAAATCTGGTGGCATGATACAGAAAGACTCTCTTGGCTCTCTGCGGCTCAAAGCGTGTTCCCAGTTGTACCCCTGAAACTAACATAACACTGTATGTCAACCATACTCAAATAAAACAACGACAACAACAAAGTGTGTCCCCCAGACTAGCAGCCAGGGCAGGCGTCTCCTGGGGACTTATCTGAAATGCAGAATCTCAGGCCTGTCCTAAATTCCTGAATCAGAACCTGCATCTTACAAAGTTCCCTCCTGCTTCATTTACACAGTAGACTTTGAGAAGTGGGGCTTCAGCAAACATGGAATAAGTCTTGGTCCTCTGCCACAGAGAGGTTTCCCTCTCCCATAGCAAATTCGTAAAGGACCTGTTTGCAAAGCCCTCGTAGAACTGTATTCAGTGCTAGCCAGTGAGAAAAGGGTCTCTGAGAATTTACTAGTGAAATCAGCTGCTGCAGGAGATAGGATTCTTCATTCATTGTCTCAGTAAAAAGCAAACAACTAGATTCAGGCAAACAAAAAGAAATCATTCTAATTAAACAAAAGAAGGACAGTGAGCTCACTGGGCACAGACGATTGAATTTAACTTCTAGAATATTGACAGGACTGTTTGACATTCTGGACAGACTCTGAGGATAATTCTTCCTAAAATAATGGAAGATGTCTTCCCTCCAGGCCACGTGGTTGTTTTATTCCGATGACACATATTTCAAAACTAAGCCATTCCCTAGCCCTTGCACCCCTTCTGTGGTCTCCCTTACATTGTTTCCTTCCACCTCTCTCCCCAACAAAAGGGCCTTATTGGTAGTCTAGTTGGGTATGACCACCTCTTCTGGAATATTCTCGAGAGGTAGAGATAAAACCTCTAGTCAAAATGTTATAACAGAGAGACCCCACTCCTCTGTAAATCATTCCATAATCTAATGCCAATAGATCCAGCTGTAGATCTATTAGGATAAAGTCTGAACACTGGGATAGTTTATTATTTATTCTTTATATTAAGCTTATTCTTTGTATTAAATCAAATGTGGCCATTTTTTACTGGTTTTCATGCTGTTCTCTAGAGTAAAAGACGACAAAATGGCTTCTTCTTCTATGGGACAGATGACAGCTCTTAAACTCTTGGTAAGTATGTCACCCATTTCCCTAAATCATTTCTTTTTCAGGTTGAACATCTCCGTTTCCTTCAATTGCTCTTCAAAAGATCTATGTGTCAGGGGGCGCCTGGGTGGCGCAGTCGGTTAAGCGTCCGACTTCAGCCAGGTCACGATCTTGCGGTCCGTGAGTTCGAGCCCCGCGTCAGGTTCTGGGCTGATGGCTCGGAGCCTGGAGCCTGTTTCCGATTCTGTGTCTCCCTCTCTCTCTGCCCCTCCCCCGTTAATGCTCTGTCTCTCTCTGTCCCAAAAATAAATAAAAAAACGTTGAGGAAAAAAAAAAAAAAAAAAAAGATCTATGTGTCAGACTCTAAAGTCGGCCTGCCCAACATATGGCAGGCACCCAATAAATGCCAGGTCCGTTTTCTAAGTGTGAAGTGATGTATTCTCTGAAATCACTCTTGTTATTCATGATTCTCCATGTTTCTCTAGACCCAGCCACAATACTTGGAATGTTATCTGTGTCGCAAAGTTTAACTGGGACTCTCATGCCCCTTCCTACGAGCACAGTTGAAGACTCGTTGGTTAGTTGGTTCTATGGTTTTGTTTTGATGCTCTCGGTCAGATCAGCCTGAATTTAATGTGACCTTAACTCACCTGTAAACCCTGGGGTCTTTATCACATGAACAGATGCCAAGCCAGCTTTTGGCAAGCTACTTTTCTGCAATCAATCGCCTGGACCCATATGCCTGATTTTACATGGATCTGTTAAGTTTCATTATTACTGGCCATCCATCCCAGGCAACTAAAACCCTGATTCTGTTTCTGCCATGGTAGATAGGCACTCCTTCCACCATGCTCATCGTCCTTCCCGTCCCTCCTTGGGATACAGATTCCTGCTACTTCTGTTGCTGTGGCTTTAGGAGGGCAACCAACATTAACAGAGAGCCTAAGTCATGCCGGGCTTTGCCCAAGAAATGATCACCTATCGTATGAATGCCTATTTCTCCCCGGGCAGAGCCTCAACCTGACAGATGTTCTATGGGGCCACATTTTTCTTCGTGTTAGTCTTCCGACCACTTTGGAAAAGCATGTTAATTATTCACACTATCAATCCCCCTTCGGTCACTTGAAACACAACTTGCCCCTTTTTCTGGCTTTTTCCACGTGAACCACAGCTTGTTGCAGTTCCTCCCACCTGAGGGTCTCCACCTCCTCCAAATGTGCACACCTCCCCACCTCCCGCCCCACCTTGTCTTTGCTGGGGCAATGGTACCCCAGTTTTCCATCCTACCTTCCAGTCACACTTCGAGGTTTCAAAGGATACCATACAAGTTCACCAGTTCTAACACCTCGGATGCCTCCACCCAGGAACGCGCTTGGCCTTGTTCGGGAGTAGCTGCTTGTAAGTTACAGAGAGCACGGTATTACCCTGTGTTAGAGAACCCTCCTGTTCCTCAGGGATGTGGTAATACAGGTATTTTGTTTGGTTGTTTTTCTCCTCCTCTAACCTACAAGGCTGCATTTTAGCTACTTCCTGTGGTGGTTGCCATTCTCTAATTGTTACCATTCTTTTCCAGGTTATATGAGGTACATGATGAAAAATAGAAAAATATTTGGCAGAACAAACTGTCTTGAGTTCAGTGGTTCCCAACACTGGCTGCATATTAGAATATCTTAGGGAGTTGTGTTGTTTTTTTTTTTTTTTTAATCCTGATACCAGGACTCAGACCAATTAAGTCTGAAACTACAGGGCTAAGACCCAGTTAATGAGTGGTTTTTAAAGCCTCTCAGGTGTTTCCAAAGTGCAGCCAAAGCAGAGAACGACTTCAGCTGGATGGGAGAAATAGGTATTCTGAATAGGATGGGACCTGGAAAAAGAAGGAATGGAAGGAGTTAATGCCTACATTTAGGATCAATTGGATTTTTTTAAACTGTATTTTTTAAATTTATGTTGAGAGAGACAGAGAACAAGCAGGGGAGGGGCAGAGAGAGAGAGGGAGAGAAAGAATCCCAAGCAGGCTCAGTGCTGTCAGCGTGGAGCCTGATGTGGGGCTTGAACTCACAAACCGTGAGATCATCACGTGAGCCAAAGTCAAGAGTTGAACCCTTAACCAACCGAGCCACCCAGGTGCTCCGGATCAATCGTTCTTGACAATGGAACATGCTATATCCTAATGAGGCAATGTGAGGTACATTTTTTTTTTTTAAGTAAAAACATGAGTTATGTCCTTAAAATGATGAAATGTTACAATGGATGGACCCCACTCCTCTGTAAATCATAACACAATCTAATCCCAATAGATCTAGCTTAGATCTAGGATAAGGTCTAAACACTGGGATATTTAAAAATTTATTCCTCACATGAAGTCAAAGTGGACTTCCTGTACACCCACGTATTGGTTTTCATACTGTTCTCTAAAGCAAAAGATAAAAAAAAAAAAAAAAAAGGTTCGTTCTTAATGAATGTATAATGATTGCTGGTAAATTTGATATTTACATAATTAGCACCATGCAGGAGTGATTTCAGGATCAGAAAAGATTTTACAAAGTCTTGTCAGCCAGATGTCCAACTGGTGGTAAATACAGCCTCTGGAGTTTAGTATGAGCGGAAATGAAAGTCAATTTCATGGTGGTTAGCTAGCTTCCTGGTGTTTTTCCACTGGTGGGGCGCTGAGACACTTGTAAAATAGCCAAAGGGTCTCTGTGGACCCTTTTCACGGTCACCCATCCATGTGTTGTTTGTACAGCACAAGGAGGTGGTCATGGGGGTGATGAGAGACTACAGATGTCCCACCTCATTGGACCAAATGTTTAACTGGTCACTCACATCCAAGTGGATGGGATTCGAGATTCCACTCTGCCATGATTCACAGTGGAATGAGGTTCCATTGTAGATAGATTCACAACCAGCAACCACATCTAACCTCAGAGCATCTTTGTTTACTTTGCTGCTTAGGGGAAAAAAAAAAAAAAAAAAAAATCTACAAAGGCGAGTTGCTTTGCCCGGAGATGCCACAAATACATTCTAAGCTGCACTTGACTGAGTCACAATGCCCTCTGGCATGTACGATCTTTATTATTTCCTTGGCCAGACATAGGCCGTATTCACAGATTCAGAGGATGCTTTCTAACCTAGCTCATTCATAACCAAAGGCTCCTTCAGCACTGAATCATCACCTCAAATAACTGACTTCTCTTCCCAGGAATGAAACCAGTGAGTTTAATCCATAATTTTCTTCCTCTTCTAACAACTCTTCACAACCATATTTCCACACTTAACTTTTTTCTCCTACAATGAGACCAGAAAGTAAATCTGGTTTGCTTCTCCTGCAACAAAAACGCACAGCTGGCGAGCCAGCTATTTTGAGTAGCGACTGCACAGTTCAAAGGCAGCACACCCAGAACTCACGGAGCTGCCAAAGCCCCTTTATTCTTCTCATTTCTTCCACGTGAGAACGAAGAGTTTCCCCAAGAAGCCAGCCCCGTGATGCTGGGACGGAACAAACACAAAGTGGGATTTAAGGGAAAGGGGGCGGTGCTCCCAGGTCCTCTCCGACTCAGAAACCGATACGAGTCAATAAAGTGCACGAGGCATGGGATCGATACACGGAGTGCGTGTGCTGGATGGCGCGAGGCCATGTTATTAAGGTCACAATAGGTCCGGGGGGAACCAGCTGGCTGAGATGTTCTGCTAGCAAGTTAAACACAGACAGGAAACCGCGTGTCTGATACTGTAAAAAAATCATTTGTCTTCCTGCCAGAGTTAGGCTTGCAAACCGAAGAGGCTGTTTTCATTTAAAAGAAATTCTACAATGAGAGAGGAAGGAATGGAACTCTGTGGCTACCGGGAGCCCTGGTCTCTCTTCTCTCAGCCTCTCAGGTTCAAGGGCATGCTAACTGCAAAAGTCTGCACGTAGCTGGCACGTCAGCAATGAGACAACACACTGGGTGGCAGCCTGTATCGGACGGTCTGTTTCTCTGTTTAACCACATCGGTTGAACTCTGAGTCAGAAGTGGTTTCTAGAGTCCTCGTTTCTAAGTTGATGACAAATAATTGATGTGTTTACTGATAGTCCCATCCTGTTTAACAACAACAACAACAAAAATCTCATGTCACCTACAGATAGAGACAGTAGGGAAAGAAGACAACAAAAGTAAAAGGCGGGTTGTGGAATGAAGGTAAACAGAAGATAAATGTGGAATACAGGCAGGCAGGGGTGGTGTCAGTAGCCACATTACTTGCTAGACGCTCAACTCAGTTGGTACTGAAGGGGGGTGTACGAAAAACACGCTCTCCATCGGGGGTTGAAGTCTGTTTCTGTAAATGAAGTGTTACTGGAACACAGCTGCATCCACTTGCTTACAGGCTGTCTCTAGCTGCTTCCACGGCAGGGCTGAGCAGCCGCAGGAGGCAGACTCTGTGGCCCAGAAAGCCAAAAACTATTTCCCAACTGGTCCTTTAGCAAAAAAGTTTGCTGACCTCTGTTCTATATGCTTCAAAGTGTCCATAAGATCAGACACAAACGGGGGCCCAGAGGGGAACGATCTTTCTAAGGCAGAGAGCTGAGAGAAATTTCTCCCGGCTTCCTCCTGAAGATTCCACCACAATGCAGGGAACAGTTTCCCCAACAGCATTCCTTACCGTGAACATATCACCCTGATTTCAGTGCACAAAGCTCCTTGATCATCTGGCTGAATCCAGCGATAAGTAATAGTCAATATTTACAGACAACGTTTATTGAAGACTTGCTCTGATCCAGGTACTATTCTAAGTCCCCTAAGTGAATGAAGTCATTTATCCTCACACTTATCCTGGGCATAGGAAACACTATTTCTATCCCTATTTTTCAGAGGGGAACGCCGAGGCGAAGTAGTCCACTCAAGGGACAGTTTATAAGTCGCTTAGTTGGGATGTAAACTCGGATCATCTTACTGGGGGGAACCATGAGCTTCTCAAGAGATGGGCATCCTGCTGGCCATTCTTTACGTGATAAACGTTTCTCACAAACCCATGAACAGTGGAAGCCTGAGGTTGTACTTCTTGCCAAGGACTTGCTGAATGGTGACTGTGTATTGCGGTTCAGTGACCAGTCATGTGCCCACAGAACAGGCAGCCCCTTATGTGAAGGGTGCAAACTTCCACGGGTGTAAGCCTGATTTAAAAAGCATACACGACCCACCCCACCCCCAACCAGACCTGACTGTGGAAGGGTGAGGGCACTCCCTGAAGAAGAGACGAGATTCTCTGATTCTCTGTGGGTAAAAGCTGGAGAACCAACGGTGGGATCTTGGGAAATGCATGCTACTCTCTGGAGACCCATTTCTTTGGGAGTAAAATGAAAAGTGTAGATAAGCTTCTTTCATGGGACTCATTTCAGCCTAAAAAAAATGTGACTCAAAAAAAATAGGAGAGGACAAGCACTGGCAAGGAAGGAGAGAAAAGGAAAATGTTGGGACTGCTGGTGGGAAGGTAGCAGCCACTATGGAAAACAGTACGGTGGTTCCTCAAAAAATTAAAAATAGAAATACCATACTATCCAGCAACCTGACTTTGGGGTAAATAACCCAAGGAAATAAAAACAGGCTCTCAAAGACATATCTATACTCCCATATTCACTGCAGGATAAATCCATAATGGCTGAGATATAGAAATAACCTGAGTGTTCATTAATGAGTGACTCAATAAAGAAGATGTGGAATATATCCATATACAGCCATAAGAAGAGAATTCTGCCATTCACAACAACATGGATGGACCTTGAAGGCATTAAGCTAAGTGAAAAAAAAAAGAAAAAAAAGCCAGGCAGAGAAAGACAAATACCGCATGTCATCACTTCTTATGTGGACTCTTAAAAAAAAAAAGTCAAGGGGCGCCTGGGTGGCTTGGTCGGTTAAGCGTTCGACTTCGGCTCAGGTCATGATCTCACGGTCCGTGAGTTCGAGCCCCGCGGCGGGCTCTGTGCTGACAGCTCGGAGCCTGGAGCCTGTTTCGGATTCTGTGTCTCCCTCTCTCTCTGCCCCTCCCCTGTTCATGCTCTGTCTCTCTCTGTCTCAAAAATAAATAAACGTTAAAAAAAAAAAAAATTTAAAAAAAAAAAAAGTCAAACTCATAAACAGTAGAAAAGTGGTTGCCAGGGCCTGGAGGGTCAGAGAAATGGAGAGAGGTTGATAAAAGGGTACACATTTTCAGCTACAAAGTGAGTAAGGTCAGAGGATCTAATGTAAAACACAGTGAGTAGAGTTGAAAATGCGGTCTTGAATAATCGGAACTTGCAAGTAGCGTTTAAATGTTCTCACATACACACAAATAGGTGGGGTGATGGATGTGTTTAACTAGATGAGAGGAATCCTTTCATAATGTATGTGTCTATTCTAAATGTCTTACAGTTGTATTTGTCTATAATGCCTCAGTAAAGCTGAAAAAAAAAATGATGGCAGAAAAAAAAAATAGGACTCTGGGAAACAAGACAACATCCCTGCAAGTGGACAAGTTAGCCCACGTGGCCAACCGACAGTAGACTCTCAACCTGAGGCAGTGATCACGGCTGCTATTGTTCTAACTGTTCTATGAATTACCACGGCCTGGGCCTCGGACAAGGCTTCTTCAGCTTTCTGGCTCTTCAGTTAAGGAAGGCGTTGGGTCTCTGGCCTTAAAACCAAACTTTTCAAAGTTCACGACTTGAGTTTAATGCTAATTCCCTTTCCTGCAGAGCCCATTTCTAGAATGAGCAGCTCAGCTCCAAGTCAAGAGGAAAGGTGGGATGGCCAGGAGCCCAGTCACCTGGGAGCAGGAAGTTCCTATAAGTCACTTTCTTGTTTTTCACGTACCCAACTCTGGCAGATGACCATAACAAACAACTGAAGAACAAACTGATTCAGGCAAACTCTTTGTAACGTTACTCTATTACTTGTCCAGGGCTCCCCGGGGCTATTAAACATCTCCTCTGTAGACCCAATTGAGAACAACGTCTTAAAAGCATTCCTAAATGTCTTCTTGCTTTGGGAAGTATTAGGGGACAAATCCCGCAGACAAATTAGCATAAACATTATCATGCAAACGAAAGAAATGTTACCTAAAAGGAGCCTGATATCTACATGCAGACGCTAGCACAAAGTCTGTACACTTGATGTACAAGACATCAGGTGTGTAAGAAGGTGTATCAAGAAATGAACTCTGGGGAGCCTGGATGGCTCAGTCGGTTGAGCATCCGACTTCAGCTCAGGTCACGATCTCGCGGTCCGTGAATTCGAGCCCCGCATCAGGCTCTGGGCTGATGGCCCAGAGCCTGGAGCCTGCTTCCGGTTCTGTGTCTCCCTCTCTCTCTGCCCCTCCCCCATTCATGCTCTGTCTCTCTCTGTCTCAAAAATAAATAAATGTTAAAAAAAAAAATTAAAAAAAAAAAAAGAAATGAACTTTACCATCACTGTTGAAAAACACTCACATTTCCCTGGGGAGTTCCGTTACGCGATTCATGAATGGACCGAGTACAGTATATTTAGCTCATTTCCAAAGAACCAGGTTTAAGACCAAATGCACTCCTCTTGGGTTGATTAGCTCAGCAAGTTGCCAGCATGAACTTAACGAGACCCATCTCCGGTGCCGTGCCTAGCTGGGTGAGTTCACACCAGTGCTTTTCACACTTCAGCGTGCAAACAAATCACCAAGGACACGGTTCCAGGGCAGATGCTGATGCAATAGGTCCCGCAGGCTGTGTACATCTAGCAAGCTCCCTGGTAATGCTGGTGTGCCAACACTCCGTGTATGAAAGGTTTCCACCATGCAGGAGAGCTGTGCTCCTTGGCACGGGGTTCTCCTTTCCCAGGGAGGAAGGAGTAAAACAGAAGGTACCTACTGTGCGCTGGCTACTGAGCTGGGCCCTCCCGGCACCACCTGTAACTCCCAGCCACCCCAGGCCACAGGCCCCCCCACTATCAGCACTAGGCGGTCAACAGTGGCGGGCCATTCAGTGAGACGGGCACGTGGCCCCAAGCAAGCGTTCAGCTGGAAAAAAGAAGAGGGGGTGAATCCCTGTAGCAAGGACAGAGTGTGATTACCCTCATCACTAATCTGAAAGGCACTTGTGAGTCTTCCTAGTTTTATTTAGCTGCCTCCTGCTGTGATTCTGAGTCAAAACAGGAACAACGTGCCTAATTTGTAATATTATCCTGCGATGTCAGGGCTGTGGTTAGCTTTGAGATTAGAAATCCTAGACCCAATACGCTCCCCTTCCTCTGTGAAGGCATGCGGATGATGAGGCTCAGAGTCCAGCAAAGCAAGCCCCCCCGTGTATGCGAGAGGGGTCTCAATGCTCTGCCGGCATGCCATGGTCAAAACCCGACCGCACGACCTCAGTGCCGGAGGAGACCTAGGCACCGCACAGTCCTGGCCCATGTCTTAACCAAAAGTGCCAAATCCTGTACAAAAAGCCCAGCGAACTCCAGCAGCGAGGAGTGACTCCCCACGCTGTACTGGGCACTGACGTAAGGGCTCCGCACGCACGCATCTATTCAATTCTGACAACATCACAACACCGCCCCAGCCCCCAACCCTGCCCTTTAATTTCCATTTCATACCCAAGAGGACTGAAGCAGGGAGACATCAGGTAACTGGCCCAAGGTGGCAAAGCTCATAAGTAGTAGAACAGGCCATGGATGCAGGGAACCCACCTCGGGCTCCCACTCTTAACCAATTACACTACACTGTTTCTCTTTCCTAAAACAGCAAAAAAATCATCTCCTTGCTCTGAGCGCTGCAAATTGAGTGTCCTCACTGCGCTTGGAAACCGTTTATGGAATGAATAAAGCCGAGTGGTTGCGTTTGATTCTTAAAGGTTCAGTGGGAGATCGATCACCGCATAATGTCTCTGCAAAGTGGATGTGTCCTCTGCAAGTGAACAGGACAGCTGTTTGCTCAGGGTTCCCTCCTCCCACATTCTATGCTCGGTCCTGGAGCCTCACAGGTCTCCTCTGACTAGCAGCTGTCACGAGGCCATCAAGAAGGACTAACACAACCACCCGCTCTTCTAGCTGGAATCTTCGGTCTGGGGGAGTCCAGGGGCGGACTGGGACTTCTCGGAATTCTACACAACACCTTTTAGCAAGAGAGAATCTTTCAGAGACAGGATTCATTCTCGCTGAATGTCAGCTATCACGGCTAATAGCCCTGGAAATAAGATCTGCATTTCAAAGGAAAACCATGTGGCTTACCTTTTGCCCTTAAATATTTAAGAACAATGGAAGATGTGAGTAATTATCACTCACAGCGTTTGCAGATCAGAAATCTGGCAACAAGAACAGAGCACCGTACGAATAAAAATACAGCATAAAACACTTGATAGTGTTTGTGTTTGACATCTTATTTGACGTGGAATGGAGAAATAAAAATTGCTTCAAGACATTTCATTCCTCAGCATAAGAAAGAGATGGTGGCAGTAAGAAGGGATGTGGATCCCCAAATGTTGCTAATTATGTGGCGTTTTACATGGAGGAATTATCCCACTGCAGAGAAGGGAGATGCCTAAAAGGCAAACACTCCCTGGAGCATTTTTAAGAGACTTTGAAGTCATCCAGACAATCCAGTCATCAGCTGTGCTGGATTTCCTGAGTTGTAAATGAGAAACTGCCTTTATGCTGATTATCTTACCTCATAAGGAAAGAAATAGTCTGATAACGAATAAGAGGGAAAGTACAGACATGGGCCCATGATGATCACCTGAGTCGAAATATACTGCAAACTGAAGTCATTAATATCTTCTTCTTTTTTTTTTTTTAAGAAGAATTTTGGCCCCTCTTTTTTTTTTTAATGTTTATTTATTTTTGAGAGAGAGAGAGAGACAGAGAGAATGAGAACACAGGCTGGGGTGGGGCAGAGACAGAGAGGGAGACAGAGGATCCAAAGCAGCCTCTGGGCTGTCAGTGCAGAGTCGGATGTGGGGCTCCAACCCATGAACTGTGAGATCATGACCTGGGCCAAAGTTAGATACCTAACTGACTGAGCCACCTAGGCGCCCCTGAAGTCATTAATATCTTAAAAGCTTATAGTAATACAACTATATATTCAACTTTGAGGCCATTTACTAACTTTTGTCCCTTCTGGACAGAATAAACTCTTCCACTGTGGATAAACCAGTTTGCAAAAGGAGAGAAAAGTTTCATCGATGGCAATAAACTTGTTTGGATATTCTACTATTAGAGATTAATCCCTTAACCTTAGACTGGGAGTTCTTTGAAAAGGTGAACTACTTGGGGAAGGTTAATGTGTTAAGTCAGTATATCAGGTGTTACCACGCTTTAGTGTGATTTAACACAGTTATATCTTCCCACCTAACTCAAATTACACAAGAAAAATGAGACAAACGGATTATAGGATGAGAAAATAGGAGGGAGGGGTGATTTTCGAAAGTGTTGTGCTGACAAGATGAACGTGTCTGACTCTGTACAGAGAATCTGGAATAGGTAAGGGGTTAGACAAGAAGAGGGCAACGGGAGGAGGCGAAAGACAAAGAGAGAGAAAAAGGTGGGTCAGCAGTGCTCATGAGCACCATACACAAAGCATGAGACCTCGTTTTCCATCGCTGGGGTATACATAGCAGCAGGGATGCTGCGTAAACCCACAACTTGTGTTCTAAAAGGATTTTTTGGGGCGCCTGGGTGGCGCAGTCGGTTGGGCGTCCGACTTCAGCCAGGTCACCATCTCGCGGTCCGTGAGTTCGAGCCCCGCGTCAGGCTCTGGGCTGATGGCTCAGAGCCTGGAGCCTGTTTCCGATTCTGTGTCTCCCTCTCTCTCTGCCCCTCCCCCGTTCATGCTCTGTCTCTCTCTGTCCCAAAAATAAATAAATGTTGAAAAAAAAAATTAAAAAAATAAATAAATAAAATAAAAAATAAAAAAATAAAAGGATTTTTTATTGAATCAGACCTCCTTGGGGCTGAAATCTATCTTACAGAAATATTAGCACAAATGTACAAGACGTTTTTGCAACAATATTCAATGTAGGATTAAGTGGAAAAATGGAGACAGCTAAATAATCCACCAACAGGGAATGGTTAAATCAGTCATAGAAGATAATCCACGTTATGGAACTTCTAGACAATAATTAAAAGGCATGCAGTATATCCATATGTATTGTCTTATTTAAAAGGAGAAGTAAGGGGGCTGGGTGAAAAAATACTGTCAAATAATATTTATAGTATGATCAACTATTTGCACTGAAAGGTGAATGAGGGTATGGGATGGATAGTTGGATGGATGGATGGATGGATGGATGGACGGACAGACAGATGCATGGATTGAAGGAAGGAAGGAAGAGAGAGGGGGAGGAAATAGGGAAACAGAGGGGATAAGGAAGGATAATATGAATGGATGACAGAGACAAGTATGCATCCAACAAACTATTCATGTTGATTATCTACTGGGTTGGGAGTGAGGAGAGGAAACTTACGGACTTCCATTTGAAATTTTTACAGGCTGTGGATTGTCTGAATTTTTGATAAGGAACACATACTATTTTTGTGGTTAAAAATCACTGAATAGTGGTTTAAACTGAAGGAATAGTGTGTGCTCTCTTTTTAAGCTGAGTGAATGTTGAACTTCAAAGATGGAGGCAAGACTCTAATCTCATCTTTCCCTATAAACCCTGGGTCGTTATTTTCTGTCTGCATTTCAGCTCTCCTCAGAGACGGGGCATTAGTAAGCACCCTTCAGACAAATCCTGAGAACAGGTACGCAAAACTTCTTGTCTTAATTCAAAGTAAGTCTTCAAAGTAAGACAGCCTCCTCCAATCTCTAGACCAGTAGTTCTCATATTTCAGCGGCATCAGAATCACCTGGGGGGCTTATTCAAACACAGATCGCGGGGCCTGCACCCAGCGTTTCTACTTCCATAGTCTGGGGTGGGGACCCGGAATCTGCGTCGCTGACAGGTTTTCAGGTGATGCCGCCGCGGCTGCTCCAGGGACCGCACGGAGAGCCACTGCTGTCGGGGAAGAAACTGGTTGCAGGCCAAGAAGAATGTGGGCCCTATGAGCCAGACTGGCTCTGGGCCAGGACCAGCCCTGTTACTCCTTAAGCACCTCGTCCCGCCAGGTGCCTGGTTCCTAATCCACAGAGCGTAAGCTCCCTGTCTAGTCCCAGAAGGATGGAGCCTGAGACTCTGGACACAGAGGAAGCGGGGCTCCAGACACTCAGGGGAAGAAGACTCACCTTCTGAGAAGATGATGTAGTCATTGCATTCATCGGTGCTGCAGGAACACATAAAGAAAGTCTCGCCCAACACCTTTTTTTCCTTCATAATACACTTGGGAGAAGCAGAGTCTTCAAGAGCAATTCCATGGTAGGTAACCTTGGGGTCATGGCAAAGCGTCTCTAGGGTTATGTTCTCATCGTTCTTTCTCCTAGGGTGCAAAGGAGAGAAAAAAGAGGACGGATAAATACGGTCTTCTGGGCACAAAAGCAATCTGGCCTGTGTTGCCTTCACAAAGTTGTTCTAACAATGGCAGCTGGTTCCTGTTCTCCAGCATTAACAGGCTGTCCTCCAGTCCCCTGTGCTTTTTCTACTCATTTTGGTTTTTCCATTGCGTAGTCTCAAAACCCATTTATGTCCGTAAACACGAAGGCTTTCCTTGGAGGCTGTTCTGCTGGAGAATTGTACACATTATGTCTTAATTAAATCAGTAGAAAGGAAGGCACGGTAAACGGAAGATTGCTAGGGACTCAGGATTAAACATTCCATCCTGAATGCACCACCGGGCTCATGCCGTATCCCCAGTTTATCTGGCAGGATGAGGGTCATGTCTAGCTTCTACAATGTTCTCACTGGGCCCCAGAGCACTATGAGCGAGGGCGTGTTCCATGTCAGCTGATTGCTGGGCTGAGCAAACGGAACAAACTTCCTAGAGGAAGGACTGGCAGTTTCCCGACTCACAGAAAGGGACAGAAGAGGGGGAAAAAAAAAAAAAAGAAAACACACGGGAAAGAATTGCAAGGTGTTCTTCATGTACAGTTCGGTGAAAGAGTTTATGCTGTCTTAAACAAATTACTTCTACATTTAGTATCCCTTCACATCACATATTTGAAGCCTAACTCAGCGAAGGGCTCAGAGAATCTCCCACGTGGCATTTTACTTAGGCCCTAGAAAATGCTCAGCTGGCTGTATGTGTACATTACATTTAAAAGTGACATGATTAGGGGCGCCTGGGTGGCTTGGTCGGTTGGGCGTCCGACTTCAGCTCAGGTCATGATCTCACGGTCCGTGAGTTCGAGCCCCGCGTCGGGCTCTGTGCTGACAGCTCAGAGCCTGGAGCCTGCTTCCAATTCTGTGTCTCCCTCTCTCTCTGCTCCTCCCCAGTTCATTCTCTGTCTCTCTCTGTCTCAAAAATAAATAAACGTTAAAAAAAATTTAAAAAAAATTAAAAAAAATGAAAGTGACATGATTAATGTCCACTGTTATAATTGCAAAAGCCAAAATAAAACTCTGGCATCCTTGAAAATGTGCATCATTCTCTGCCTGTTTCAATCTGCTCCTCATAAAGTTGCCATCTTGGAGGACTCTGTCCAACACCAAGGTTGGTTTGACCTCTTTCCTCCCATCTCTGACCTCTTCAGATGCAAAATACGTGTGGTCTTGAAAGGTAGTCTCTATATCTGGAGCGGGGGTTGTCTAGGGAAGGGTCTAGGGAAGGCCTCAATGACCATCAATTTGCAAATATAATCTCTCGTGGGAAGGATTCTGAATGCGTGCGACTGAGTGCACACGCGTGCCCACATGCCCACACACACTCACCAGCTGCTCCCCTCCCGGCAACAAGCTCACTGCTTGCAGCAAGGCAAATGGGAGGCAGGTTGGAAGCAAGAAGCAGCTGAGGTACAGCCCTCACCTGGAAAACAGGTAGGCCATGTCCACAGGGGAAGAGCAACTTTAACAGTACCACCGCTAGGGTGTTAAATTCCAGGACACTAATGGGCAATATGTCAACAAGGATAAGAAGAGCAGAAGTAAGGGTACAGATAGAACGGTCCAACCAGGAATACAGACAGCTTGTCTGGCATCCACGCAACCTAGGGTTGGCTCCCGCAAAGGCAAACGGGCCCTTGGCCAGAGAGCTCAAGGGTTCTGGAACTAACACTCCAGCAGGCACAAGAGAAGCACGCCCTTGCTGAGCAGGTCCCTCCTGGTAAAGGAAATGCCACAGTCGGAATCCTTACTCTAGGGTGGCTAGCAGGGAACAAAGTGAAACCCAACTTGGCATGATCACACAACGAACCATGCATATTTAAAAAACCCACTTATCCTTCACCCCAAAGCTACTGAAAGTCTTGGCAAAAATGGCAGGCATGAAGCAAGAGCACCTCCCTCCCTGCCCCCACCGCGAGGGGGTGTGTGTGTTGTGTGCGTGCCCAGAGATGGTTGCTTTTTGGTTCGGGTAACAAACTGAAGGCTGAGTCTGCTGTGCCCCCCAAGTAAAAGTATGGTGTCTCTTCCTTGTGAAGCTTCTAGAGCCCAAGGAATGGAATGAGGAAGGAACTGTGGGCCGTGAAGGGAAGCTGCTGTATAATCCCTGGGCAGCTCTCTGAGCCTCTTGCCTGCCATCTCCTCGCTGCTTAGAGAACTAAAATTGCAGAGAGGAAATTCAATTAGAATACTTGAGTCTGGGGAAAGTCCTTAACTGCTTTCTCCACTCACTCCTGTAACAGTGCTCCCTGGCAGGCAAAGCCAACTCTGAAAAACATCTTTAGATACAGTTGAGCATAGGAAGGGAGAATACGATGGAATAAATACAGACTTCTTTGTGCTGAAACATTTGCTCTGAGCCATTAAAGGGGTTTGTCAACATCCACTCAAAAAAAGAAACACAATAATGAAATTAACTTTGGGTCCAAATTATTTTTATCCTTGGCAAGAACGTACGCGTCTGACACGGTATGGGGGCGCAGCTGACATCAGTTAAATGAACAAATGAGTCAATGAATGAATGAAAAGAACACCACGACGAAAAAGGCACTGGCATGCACGAGCAGGGGTAGAGCCTTTCCATTTCCACATCTGGCTGTTAGCTGGGCTTCCCTGGAAACGGACCTTAAGGCGAGATTTCTGTGGAGAGTTTCTGGAGAGGCACCTGTAAGGGATGAAGGAAGGAGCACTTCCCACAGCAGGAGCTGAGCCACAATGCAGGTCACAGCAAATGACTCCCGGATCCCTCGGAAGATGTAAAGCTAAGATGGCCAGTCAGGGCGGTCCCAAAGGAGGCAACGTGGCCAGGCATTTTGGACCCTGGCGTCAATCGGTCACGGAAGGCTGGCTGCCTATGGGGAGGGGCAAACTTGAGCAGAGGCCAAGTGAGGGCAGAAGCTCCAGTCAGTGGAGGGAGGGAAATTAGCTGGAGGGACTCGGGTGATCCCTCAGCGGCTACTGGTGCCAGCAGCTGAGGGGGTGAGGGCTTCGGTGCGGAGGAGGGTGGGCAAGATGTGCGACAGCACCTCTCACTTCCCTTTCCCTTTACCGACACTCCACCCCCACGGGAGTATTTGTCTTTGCTGAGACAGGTAGAAAAACAACACTCACTGTATTAACTCTTCATGGTGGGCACACTGAGGAAACAGGGAGGTCTCCTCCCCGCTACATGCTCACATCCTCTGAGACAGCGAGTAACGCCTCGTTCCAGAGATTGGAATTTCACAGCGACTCAATTCACGTGCCATCAGTGGGGCTTGGACCACAGGTCAAAATATCTATCAGATGAGCCTGTCTGGGGTCGCAGAAGTAAACTCTCACGTCACGGTGGAGATTTAAGTAAAGGTGATCAGCAGAGACCAGATGCCAAGGAGGAAGCTTTGAGGCCATAACAATCTGGTGCCTCAATCTTTCCTGCATTAGACTCGATGGGTGGTCCCCCAGCCTCCCCTGCACTTTGACTCCTCAGACGAGGAAGCCTGTTTTGCTGGTAGGAAACCACAAGTGTGAAAATGTTCACACTTACACTGCAGGCCGATCCCTTGTTCATTTGACGGATCCTCCTTCTGCCCTTCAGAATTATGGAGAACGAGTTTATTATAGTTTCCCCTTGAGCGGCCATCCAAAGTCTCTCAACAGAACCCATGTCTTCTCTTTACTGGACTCACCACGTCTGATTGTGAGGAACAGCTGACACATCACAAGCTTCCTAAGCCCGCAAGCGTACCGACCCCTCTTCCTCTGAACACGATCTTTGTCAAAACCCCTTTCGCAAAGACGGTGCTCAGAACTGGACCTGATGAGGTTGGCAGGTAGAGCAAGCCTTCACGACAGCTACTGGCTGTTAACATTCTTGGAGTTCTTAAGAAACTCGTTCATCCCCTGGTATGTATCGAAATTTGCAAGCTTTTCAGATCTATCATCAAGGCTAACCGTATGTGGTCTGGAGAAAGTCTCAAAAGACTTTTTCTCCAAGAGGCGGTGGGGTGGGTGGTGGGGGTTGGTACAGGGAGACATTTGGGTTTATCTTCTCATTCGCCGGGATGCCGGGGTGGCTCAGTCGGTTAAGCAGCCAGCTTCGGCTCAGGTCATGATCTCACACGGTCTGTGAGTGCGAGCCCCGCGTCGGACTCTGTGC
Source organism: Panthera pardus (assembly GCF_024362965.1). Lineage (NCBI taxonomy): Eukaryota > Metazoa > Chordata > Mammalia > Carnivora > Felidae > Panthera > Panthera pardus. Next base: position 145,379,776 of record NW_026526721.1, on the reverse strand, counting down.
TGATGGCTCAGAGCCTGGAGCCTGCTTTGGATTCTGTGTCCCCCACTGCTCTCTGCCCCTCCCCCACTCGTGCTCGGTTTCGCTCTCTCAAAAATAAATAAATGTTAAAAAAAACTAAGAAAATAGATAGATAGATAGATAGATAGATACAGATATTCTCATTTGCCAACTGGCCAGGAAACACATAGGTTACTTAAGAAAAAATTGGCTGACAAATTTAAAACATCAGAGTAAGTCTGCAAATGCTATATTTCATTAATGAATTTATACATTTTATAAAAGAGGACTCTTTTAATCTCTATTTTCCTTTTAGCTCTTGCTCTTACTCCCAATCCCAAACTATGAATGAATCAAAGGATTTATGAGCACCGTGTGTGTGTGTGTGTGTGTGTGTGCGTTGAAGGGGGAATGAGAATGAGAGAGAGAGAGAGAGAATATGAAGGGAATGTGATCTAAGAAACAAGCAGTTCTGATCCCAGAGCAAGATGGATTATGTAGCCCAGTGGTGCTGTGAGTAACATGGCCAGGACTCCTGACTAATGAATGGGCTGTTTTTCTGGTTCTCCTAAGAACTTCCCTGTTTCTGACAAGGTCTTGCCTCTTTACACAGCCACCTTGCATCCCCTCTCCTCCCATAAAACAAGACTGACATTGCCTCACAGAAACAAAGCTCCTGGTATCACTCTGGGGTACCGAGCGGGAGGTTGTCAGTTAAAACGACAAGTGGCAGATGTCTCTCCTTCATACAAGGAAGGGGTCCCAGACTTATTGTAAATATTTAAGGCCATCTTATACACTGTCACACCCACATGTAAACAGATCCACAGCGGTGTGTATGTATCTGAAAACATACAGAATATCTCTGGAAGGGAGGCTGCCTGAGGGAAAGGGACAAGTCAGGGGGCCAGGGGACACCCTGACTTTACGCACGACAGCGCGCATCACTTAGGAAAGAGAGAAAAGGCAGATGTTTAGAGGCCACCTTACCAGACGGCCAGACAGACTTCGTGTGGCCTCTCGCAGATAGACGTGATGCTGCAGTTGCTCAGGCAGGATTTCTGGCTGTCACAGGTGGAAGATCTCACGTCACAAAATTTGCACAATTGCGGAAACTTGATGATACCATTGTTGTCGGTGACCATCATGCCATTGTTAACTGGGGAGGGAAAAGCAAGACACGTTAAATGAGTATCTAACTGCTAGGCAGCCTGCCAGCGAACCCCTGATGATGTGTTGCAATTTCGAATGAAATAAAAGAATGCCTTTATGTCAGATCAGAATTTCCTTCACACAGGCGATTCGTAATGAAAGCCATTTCGGGGTGGTGGTGGCCGGGGTGGGGGGACGTCTGAGTAACTTCTTGATTTTGTCAGTGGTTACCTAAGGCACTCGATCTACAAACAATCATTCCATCCAGAAACAGCGAACTGATCAGTCTACTGCATAGTTCTGGGTGCTGGAAGCACAGAGAACACTACCTTAAGGAAACCATCATTTAGCTGAGTAGATAGACAAGGAAACAAATGAGGGTAGGGTAACCCAAAATAGAAACACAGAAGATACAGGATCCTAATGAGGGCCACCACTTAGATGGGTCGAGAGAGGTCACAATGGAGCAGAGTTGTGCGGTACAAAAGCGTGTTGGCCAACTCAGAGGACACACTGTAGGTGAGGCAGGACACTGCCGTCGTTCTCCTCACCTGCATGGGAAGAGCTACAAGGGCGTTCTTTGCAAGAGACTGGTTCTAACTTCTCCCCATTGCCTTGAAGGAAATCAGTTAATCGACCAACACGGACGGTCTCTGAGATAGAATCCCCAAAATTGGCAAGGCTCCAGGCGCCGGAGTCCTGCAGGTGAGTGAAAGGTGAGTTCTACCTCAAGAATCCACCACCCGCTACCTCTCTGACTTTAGCCACCGCCACACCCCACCAGCCCCTTTACTCCTTACTCGTTACCTTTTAAGACACACAGGCCTTCCCCGGAAGAAGCCAAGTTCCTTCCTCCCCAGAGCCTTTCACTTGCTATTCCCTTTGTCTGGCTTTTTGTCACCTTCCTGGTCTCCAGTTAATGTGACCTCTTCATCCTAAAGCGACCCACAAGTAACTACCACAGAATTCTGTTGTTATCTCCTGCACAACTATCTCAGTCACTTACTTGCTTACAATCTATCCACCAAGATGCAAGCTCCGTGAGCTTTCATCTGCCCTGTTTACACACTGTATCTCTAGTGCCAAGAAGACGACCTGCTACATAGAAGGTATCCAAAGTATTTGTCAGATGACTACGTGAAGAATGAATACACAAAGGACTAACTATAAGAAGTTCACATTTGGCTCTGTGTTATCAAGTGGGAAAGGATACATAACTTCTTCCTTCAGACTGGGGGGTGGTGGGTGTGATTATACATGCGATATTCATTCACAGTCATCAATAACATATTGAAGACAGACTGTTCTTTGCAAGACACATGCTGCATGTTAACAGACCATTAAAAAGGGGATAACACTACCTTCCCCTTATTTTTCCTGCATGAGATCCATTTCTCCTGGCAAAAGTGGAAGTTCAATGGATGAGTTTGAGAGTCAGGAGAAGGAAAACAAGGCTACTGCAGGTTGGGGGAGGAGGGCGCCTGGGTGGCTCAGTCGGTTAAGCGTCTGACTTCAGCTCCGGTCATGATCTCACAGTTCGTGAGTTCGAGCCCCACATCCGGCTCTGTGCTGAGAGCCTGGAGCTTGGAGCCTGCTTCAGATTCTGTGTCTCCCTCTCTCTCTGCCCCTTCCCCACTTGTTCTCCCTCCCTCTTTCTCTCTGTCTCTCAAAAATAAATAACATTAAAAAAAAATAAAAAATAAAGACAAGGCTACTAGGCATTTGGTCAACAAACATGAACTCAGAGACACTCATCAACCGGACTAAGAAAGATTAGGTGCCTAGACCACCTGTAGCACCATAACAGTCACTGGCCGTTAGGAAGCTGGGAGGTACGTTTCTCCCAGGGATCGCCCTTGGAAAGGCCTGAGGAGAGCCTCCCCATCTCCTCCCCGTGTCAAGCATGCTCCTGCCTAAAGCCAGAGGAACGACTTCATCACCCACCCCCTGTCTCTCCCTGTCCCGTGAATTTCAGATTTCTGTCATCCACACTTTGCCACGAAACCCTCTTCATCACTTGGGCATAGCACCTGTTTCCTGGGTCTCTAAAAATACAAACATATATAAATTTAAGATTTGCTTTCTTGTGGTAACATTAAATATAGAAGAAGAAGAAGAAAAAAAAAAAAAAACCAAACCCATTCATCCCTCTCAGGCCTCAAGTTCATTTCAGGAAGTATATTTTTAGGCAACAAACTATTTTGAAATTTGTCTCCCAGACCCAGAGCTCTATGCTAAGCTAAAAATACAGGCTAAAATGCTTTCTGAACCTTGTGTTCAATTTGGGACTAACACGACAATGAATATATATATTTGCAATAGTTAGATTTGGATCTATTTATGAAATAACTAACTTAACCCTTTAGATTTCCCTATAAGACATTTGTAAAACAACAAAAAGCTGGGGCATGTTGTATTTATGTGATATATATTTTTTTTTTTTTTTGGTATAGAGTATGTTTGAGACAGACAAACATGCATTTGCCAGAAGCTTTGTTCTTTTTAAATATAAAATGAAGCCTCCATGAAATGGAATTAAGCCTTCTAGCATTTTAGGATTTTAGCCTGTATTAGCGGTTACCGACTTTGAGGGCATGTTAGAATCGATCACCTACGGAGCTTTTCAAAGATAATGGGGCCCAGGTCCCACCTCCAGATACACTGATTTAATTATGCTGGAAGGCAGCCTGAGCATAAGGATTTTAAGAAGCTGCCTGGATGATTCTAACGTGCACCCAAGGCAGAGAATCCTGACCTAGAATTAACTGAAAACAACATGACCGGCGCAAAACAAAACAAACAACCCTCCCACCAAACACGCACACACACTTGCGCACACACACACACTTGCGCACACACACACGCACACACATACACACACACACACACACACACACAACTTCTGTGACCGTAATGGAGCAGCCCCTCCATAAAGCCGGGAGTACCAGCCCCTAAAAGGAGTCCTTCTCAGGGATGGCTAGTGCTTTTCTAACACAAGCTAAGAAGTGTGAGAAAAGTCAGGAGAGGAGTGCAAACAGTGAGTCCACTGTTGGAAGCCACCAGGGCAGCCGCAGACCTGTTGACAAGTAGAAGGGCTTTAAGATCTGATCCCTACAAAGCACAATCAACAGTGAAGACACCAAAGAGGGCCATCAAAGAAGAGAAAGGCTAGAGAAGGGCCGCCAAGCCACGCAGCTCTGGGGGTGGCATTCCGACCGCAGTCTGTGCAAACGGGGCCCCTGGAGACAAGCAGGTCTACAAAGCCGGCTGCCTACGGCAAGACCCAGAAAGGGAAGGCCTTTGCAATGAACCCTGGGAAAAAGGCAAACAGCCAGCTTCACTCCCTACTTGGAGGTACAGGGGTGGGTGGGTGTGTGTGTGTGTGTGTGTGTGTGTCGGGGGGGAAGGGACAGTTTACAGTGGGGATTCATACACATCAAACACCTACTGTGCACCAAAGGATGTAAGTTATCACATATCGCGTCGTAAGTACCCAGTGAAGAGGCCTCATCTTTCTCTTTATTATTGTAAAAGCGACCACTGCTAAGGTGAACAGACTTTTTAAGCTTGAGCAGCTGTTTTTTATGTTTTTGTTTTTCTGAAAAATTTGAAAGCCTTTACCCGGGGCATATTCACTATAATTTCTTGCCCTCCCTTCTCCAGCCAGCCACTCCCTATTCACTGACCTCAGGAGGCTCCCTACCTTGACAACTCCAGCCAGCCAGTAAGCATCAGCCTCTGCTTTAAGCCAGTGTTTTCCCTTGTGAATACGTGTGCTGGTGGCATAGAGCGAAATGTAAGGGGCAAAGCTTCTCTTAAGCTTTGTTCGAGGTCATCTAGTTTTGCTAAAAACTTTATGAAGTCACTCTGAAGAGATGGGGGAGACATACTTAGGAAGTTTTGGTTATCATTTCAGAGGGCTGACTTACAGACTCCCTGAAGACCCACAAGCCCCCACCGCCGAAGATTCCAAGGACTAGCCCAGAGTCCTCAAGAATCACCGATAGCACCCTAAGTAGCACACCGCTAATCAGAGTTGGGGGGGGCTCCTGGGGGGGGGGGTGCAGGAAGGGCCCTAGTGGCTATTCACCGCGTGCATGATTCCATCTGTGCATTCCAATCAACAGAAGAAGTTACCATTGCAACCTCAGGTATCAAACATCTTATGTTTGTGAATACGTGTTTGTGAAGCCAAAGTAATGAAAGGTGAGTAGATCTATGTGAATCGCCAGGGACAAAGATATTACCCTAAACACCACAACAAAAGCCACCTAATTAACCCCACAGTAGACCCTAACCAACTTCCAAATTACTTCCAATTCGGGTTAAATTGCCCTCCTGCATCTTTAGTTAATATGTTCTCATATTAGTGAACATTTTTAGTGTCTCTATGCCCTCTGTGCACAGATGACCATCTTCAGGGAATTTTCTACCCATACCAGGCAAATCAGCTATTCATAATGTCCCCCAGAAAGAGGTTCCAATAAGAACATCTCTCACCTAGAAAGTCATTCGCTAAAGGAAGTGAGCCTGGGTAGCCTCCTTCAGCATATGATGGGGTCACATGGCACGCCGCATTTCACTTCTCTTCAAACAAACCCATGAGTAATACCAAGACCTTCAGTCTAGGTCATACTGCCTTCCTCATTTTAGGGCACATTTTCCCCAAACTCACTGCCTGGAGACACAAGTTCCAGGTCTTGAGAATATGAATTGAGTAAAAGCTTAGCTGTGTCTATTTCTGGAACAACACTGTTGTCTTTGAAGGTTAGTGACGAGCAGCCTAATAAGGCTTAGACTTATTCCAGATAAATATTAGATATGACTATCGGACAGGAATTCTTAGTCCGTTATCTTTGGAATGATGTCAACTATTAACTGAAGTACTAGGTGAAATCTCAAGATTCTACACAGAATCTTAAACACTTTGCCAGAAATGCACTCCCATATGTTTGAATTCGTGCATCTATCTCTTGTTGCCTAGTGATGTGTTTTGGGGGGCACCTAAGAATGAATTCGTTCTACAAACACCTGTGAAGGTCTTGTTTAGTGCTATTTATTTCAGAGCAGGACCACTAAAATTGATACAATTACCTGCAGCATCTCAAAGAATAATCCATGGCAACAGGTGAACACAACTCCACATGCTTCTGAGAAGTGCTTCTCAGATGTTACGAGGGGCACAAGGATTTGGGGAATATGTTTAAACCCCCAGGTGTGGGATACTGTATTGGCTCATGCAATTGTGGGGCTTGCAAGTCCAAAATTTAGAGGGCAGGCCAGGGCTTGGAAACCCAGGCAAGAATGAATGCTACAGCACTGAGACAGAACTTCTTCTCGGGGAAACCTCTTCTGCTCCCAAGGCCTTCCAACTGGTTGGATGAGGCCCAATCACATTACCCAGGGTAATGTGACTGGACTTAAGAGTCAACTGATTACAGTTGTTAATCACATCTGCAAAGTACCTCTACAGCAACACCCGGGTTAATGTTTGATTGAAGAGCTGGGCCCTGTAACCTAGCCAAGTACTCATTAAACTGAGCATTACAGGTAGAAGCTGAGACCGTTCCCAGATTCTGCTGATGCCGCTGGTTCACGTGTTGAGGAGGAAGGCTAGGGGGAACCCAGTTTTGGCCTGGCCATTATTTCCCCTTCTCCACTCATACTGGATCCAGCAAAATTAAATGCCATTCCTCACCTTTTTTACAGGCGTGTCTCATCTTACAGTTCTTTCCATCTGCTTTTCTCTTGAGTCTGGCCTCTTAAACGATCACAGGCCCAGAGGCTCTGATCACCATATGGGCCCAGAATTGAAAGACTTGTTCTCTGAAAGAAGGTTTTTAATTGCAGTTGGCATTTCGGAGTCAGACACTGAGGCGACCATCTGGCAGACAGCCGCCATGGTCTGTGATGCTGGCAACAAATGCCCCACGGCCCCCGAGACCAGGTGGGACAAGTGTATTGGCCCGTCACACACGTCCTCCCTCCAGAACAAAGCAGCAAGTCAAGCAGCCTCAGAGCAGGCCCTTCATAACTCTTCACGGAAGAAAGACGTTTCCAAGGGAAGAAAATACTTTGGCCTATCACTAGAAACAAACAAATAACACCTCGTGATTAAGTCGAAGATATTTTAGGAATATTTTTCTTCTCTACAGCATAGCTGGAAATCGTAACACAACACAATACCTTCTATTTTAGTTTAAAAAAAAATTTTTTTTAACGTTTATTTATTTTTGAGACAGAGAGAGACAGAGCATGAACGGGGGAGGGGCAGAGAGAGAGGGAGACACAGAATCGGAAACAGGCTCCAGGCTCTGAGCCATCAGCCCAGAGCCTGACGCGGGGCTCGAACTCACGGACCGCGAGATCGTGACCTGAGCCGAAGTCGGACACTTAACCGACTGAGCCACCCAGGCGCCCCCTATTTTAGTTTTAAAAGTATTTTAACCGCCATTTCCTAAGTAATGGTAAATATCTGGAGAGCAGGGGAGGTGGGCTCTTCTTCAAGTGATAGTCCTGCACGGTCTCTGAAGGACCAGGATGAGTCCTAGAGAAACCATCACTTAGTTAACTTGGAGACCAAAGTATGGGCAGGAAAGAAACAGAGACAAGTGGCCTGAATACATCAATTCTTTTCGTGCAAATGTTCTATGATAATACTTTTAAAAAACCTTCCAAGGATGACCGAAACAATACTCGAAAATCTCTCTGAAATGGCGGAAAAATCATTCTGGTCAAAAACGTAATAAGAAAAGATGTATCCTTTCACATTGAAATTGCCTACCACATGGCCAACCTTTAAGGATCTGTCAAGCGTCTGTGATATTCTCCACATCCCAAGAGATTTAAAACAAACATCTGCCCTCCTGGGGCTTACCTTCTAGTTGGAGAAGCAAAATTATCAAATGTAACTGACTTGTCTTTAAATGCAGGCATGAGGTCAAAAAAAGGAGAGAGGCTGGCACAAGAATACCCAGTTTTATGGGGGATGGGGGATGGGGGTGGGGGGTGGGGATCAGTCCTTGAAGAATGGGTGGCTTTGGCAAGGGAAGGACAAAAAGGCACTCTGCGGGGCGCCTGGGTGGCTCAGTCGGTTAAGCGTCTGACTTCGCCTCAGATCATGATCTCATGGTCCTTGAGGTCGAGCCCTGTGTTGGGCTCTGTGCTGACAGCTCGGAGCCTGGAGCCTGCTTCGGATTCAGTGTCTCCCTCTCTCTCTGTCCCTCCCCCGCTTGCACTCTGTTTCTCCCTCTCTCTCTCTCTCAAAAATAAATAAATATTAAAAAAAATTTTAGGGGCGCCTGGGTGGCTCAGTCGGTTAAGTGGCCGATTTCGGCTCAGTCCATGATCTCACTGTTCGTGGGTTTGAGCCTCGCATCGGGCTCTGTGCTCACAGCTCAGAGCCTGGAGCCTGTTTCAGATTCTGTGTCTCCCTCTTTCTCTCTCCTCCCCCACTCATGCTCTGTCTGTTCTCAAAAATAAATAAACATTAAAAAAAATTTTTTTTAATTTAAATAAAGGCACTCTGCGCTGAGCAAATAGCTCAGACCAGGAGAGTCTGAGCAGAGATGAGATCTCTGAAGACAGAGAATCATTCATCAAATAGGCATCCTGCATTTGAGTGGCACATGCATGTTCTGGTGTGTATGCTATTCACAGGACTGGCTCGATCAAGTGAGATTTACAAAAGGCAAGGAGAGTTGGGAAGGCAGAGCAAAAGCCCCGGGACCAGAAGCACAGGAGGCAAGAACTGAATCTCAGACGTAGTCTGCCTCCTCTCATAATAGAAATATTCTAATCTAGGAATGAACTGAAGAAACTCCAGGCCTGGTTTAATGAATCTGGACAGTTGTCAAGCATCCTAATAAAACTCCAGCCTAAATTCACTAAAAAGTAGGTAACTGTGAATAAATCGGAGAGGAGGTGTGTGTGTGTGTGTGTGTGTGCGCGCGTGCCTGTGTGTGTGCGTGTGTGTTCCCTCCCTTTTTGACTTGTTCAGTGGAGGAAGTTAGCTTTGAAGGTTTGGGTTTCTTTATTTTTTTTTTTTCTTTAGCCTTTTTGGCTAAAATGAGTCGAATTGTTCACTATGGATTGTTTCAAGGAAACTGCATAAACCAATGTAGGAACTTGTATTCACCAAACAAATAAATGAAGGGATTAAGCTATGTTTCAAAGGGATTAATCCAATAGGGCATTTTACATTTAAAACTTGACTGTACCTCTAAAGGAGGATTTTAAAATTCTGATTTACAGGGAGCTTTTCAAAAGCCACATATAGACTAAAACAAGTTGCCGCTGAATGGAAAAGTGATTGGCATTGTCTAGTGACAAACATAAAATAACTGAGCTGGAGTTTGATTGCAAACTTCTCAACTGAACACTCCCCAACCCCTATAGTTCCAAATAGCTCCCAACATGCACACTCTGTTTTCTTGCTTAGCCCTGAATTTCTTGGATCACTGAGGATGAAGTGCAGCTTGAGTTCTCCGAAAACACTTGCTGCATTTGCTTTTTTTTTTTGGGGGGGGGGGGGGTGGTGGCGGGTATATGTCCCAGAATCAGGCCACATATCAGGTGACAAAACCCACACATTTTAAATGACTCTTGCAGATGGAAATATCTATATTACTGCCAAAGGCAGTATTTCCGAATACTAGAATTTTTGCCACAAAGAGCTGAAAAACTCTTAGCTCTCTCAATCATCTTCTTTAATGTTTAACGGGGATCTAGTAGAAAAACAGCCCCCAGAAAGCTGGGCAGGGGTGAGCAGTTGGCAACAAATGCCACTGTCCACACATGGCAATTTTAGTTTACCATTGAGAAAGCTGATTTTCACAGTGTGTTTATCTGGCAAAATCTTAACTCTAGAGACTTTGAAATGAGCCAACACCAGGAGAATGCAGGGGCTGGGGTTGAGGAAAAGAGGAAAGCAGTTGAATCAATTAAGCCACAACAATGCAAATGGGATACTATACCAAGTGAAGGAGTACAACTTGACACCATTTCACATACTGTCAAAATAACTATTCTGCTGGGAAATGCTTTCAAGTTAGTTGGTGCTTTATGTAAAGTAATAGTAACTGAGAAAACAATTCTCCCTCAGTTGATGTGACTTGGATGGTATACCGTGACAACAAGCAAAAGCACCCAGAGATTATTGCAAATAAATATGATTAACTCTCTTGGTGACAGTCAAAACAGCATTGGTAAATAGCCTGGCAGAGGCACCATAGTGAGCACAGGATTTATGGAGTGCTATAGCATTCCAACTCAACTCAAATAATTACCAGAAAAATTAGCCGACATAAGCAAACGTGCATTACCTATCTGCTTTGCGAGCGGATATAAAAGCCTTACGGGGGCGCCTGGGTGGCTCAGTCGGTTAAGCGTCCGACTTCGGCTCAGGTCATGATCTCACGGTTTGTGAGTTCGAGCCCCGTGTCGGGCTCGGTGCTGACGGCTCAGAGCCTGGAGCCTGCTTCGAATTCTGGGTCTCCCTCTCTGTCTCTTTGCCCCTCCCCCACTCATTCTCTGTCTCTCTCTCCTTCAAAAATAAATAAACATTAAAAAATTTTTAAAAAAAGAACTCTTATGGGAACGGTGGACATTATGAGACATAACCCTTTCTTTTCAAGATGCTTACAGTCCTGTAGGGAACCAAAAAAAAAAAAAAGTACTTGTATGATTTTTATCAAAAAAACTTTGGAAATGGAAAGGCTCTTCAGTTTTGTGAAGTATGTGAAAATACTGGTCAAAGCAGATGATTCAGAGGCTCATGCTCTGGAAAAGGGCTGGAAATACGATAGCACTCAGGTGAAGCACTTCTTTAAGGGGTGAGGTTCGAGATGCTTGGTTTCTGACACCCAAATAAGCTGGGAGTAGACCAGACTGACAGACATTAAAGCAGGGATTGCATGAGCCACATAGAGTCCACAGATGTGTTCCGTTTGGCCTAAACTCTTTTCTTTTTAAAAAGTGAACCAAGTGAGGCTCTTAGGTAGCTCAGTAGGTTAAGTGTCCGACTCTTGATTTCAGCTCAGGTTATGATCTGATGGTTCACGGGTTCAAGTCCATGCTGTGCTTGACAGTGTGGAGCCTGCCTGGGATTCTCTCTCTCCCTCTTTCTCTGTGCTTCCTCACTCTCTGTCTCTCTCAAAAGAAACAAACAAACATAAAAGAAATGTGAACCAAGTTTTCTTTTAAAAAAAATTTTTTTAACGTTTATTTATTTTTGAGACAGAGAGAGACAGAGCATGAATGGGGAAGGGTCAGAGAGAGGGAGACACAGAATCTGAAACAGGCTCCAGGCTCTGAGCTGTCAGCACAGAGCCCGACGTGGGGCTCGAACTCACGGACTGCGAGATCATGACCTGAGCTGAAGTCGGACGCTTAACTGACTGAGCCACCCAGGCGCCCCCCAGGTTTTCAAATTAGGATATTTCACAGGAAAAGCTGGATTTCCAACTCTAACTAAGACAATTAAAAGATGGCGTGCCTGGGTGGCTCAGCTGGTTGAACATCCTACTCTTGCTTTCAGCTCAGGTCATGATCCCAGGGTCATGGGATCGAGCCCCCACATCCAGCTCAACGCTGAGCATGGAGGCTGCTTAAGATTCTCTCTCTTGCTCTCCACCTCTGCTCCTCTCCCTCACTTGTTCTCTCTCAAATAAATAAAATGAAAAACAAAAAAGAAAATTAAAAAGATGTGGCAACAGTGGACCTACAGAGTTGCCATGACAACAGTCAGACGTTAGCTAGTGAGGGGTGGTAGGCCCTTGAACTGGTTCGAGTACCCACTGGCTGGCTTGCCACTCACTGCTGCTCCCTCACGACTCCTACCCCCTGCCCGGCCCCTGCGGCCACCTGAAGTTTTACCATTAATGATTTTTTTAACATATCTGTTCAACTCTAACATTAGAGGTTTAACTGGAAGGCCAAAAACTCACGTATAATTCTCTAATATGGTCATTTTCCAATGTGTATTTGATTCACTAACGTGGACACTCACGTTTCAAGAAAAGGAAAATTTTCTACTTTAGAAATCGGAACTGTATGGGAGAATAATAATAATACTAGTTATTTCTACACCATTTATTGAACGCAGATCAAATGCCTAGTCCAGTACCAAGAGTGAGGATTATTTCGTTTGCTCATCACAACCACCATGGCATTTTGTCATCACCATTTCACAGATGGGGAAATTAAGGGTCAAAGAGGTGAAATGACTATTCAAGGTCAATGAGACACAGCTAATGAGAAACAAAGCCACAAGTCACATGAAAACCCTCAGCCTCCCCGACACTAGCAGTGTGACAGATGTACCCATTGTAAAGGTTCCCGAGAAGCACTTAACAGTCCCTCCAGCAGAAGGCAAAGATACTGAGTGTGGCCAGAAGTAGCAGAGGGGGTCATGTAGGGCCAGGGGAGCAGCACGTTTCTTAGAAAAGAGCTTTGGTTCTTTGTAATTCCTTTGCTTATTTTAGGAGACATATAGAATCACAGTCAGCTTGTGAAGTCCAAGGGTTTTAAGGTCAAAGACTTCAGAGTTCAGGATCTGCCACTATTAAGGCTGTAGGACCAAGGCAAGCCACTTCTTGAAACCCCCTTCTCTTGGTCAATGAAATGGTACTCTCTAGGGTCAGGATGAAGTGAAAACATGCTTGAAGTACATGAGAAAATCATCTGGACAATAAAAAGTGCCACACAAGCACTCTGGTTAGAAAAGTAGCACGGCATGCAAACACTCTCTCACAAACGAAAATTACAGGAAAGGCACAAGATAATTAAAAGTCTGGTAAATCTATGCCTCCTCATCACCAGAATGCAGCAGTCTGATGACCTCTACAAAATATTTCAGGAAATTTGAGCGAACAGACAAATTGAACTACGGTAACGTTTTGTTACCAGCGACCTGGAGCCAAAGCTTTCAAAGAGATCTAACGGAATCAATCACTGTTTGATAACAAAGCTCCCAAGAGTGCTTTGGATCTTTAAACACCCTTCTAGAACCAAACCATCTGGTTTTAAAATACTGTTCAGAACCAGCTTAGGTCTGGCAACTAGGTAGTAACTGGAGGATCGAGTTTGATTTTCAAATCCTCTGCTGACCCTTGCGCCACATTCAAGAAGAGCTGATCCGCCTTGGCTTTGAGGCACTTCGTGTGTCATTTGGCAACATGCTAATAAAATTAGTGAATTTGACGGGCAGCCATGGGGAGGCAATGAGGCGCCTTAAGATTATGGAATTCTGAAATGTTGAAATGAAGTTATGTTTGGCCTTCTTTCTCAAGGAAAAACCCAGCACAATGTGATTCACAGCTGATGAGGAACATGGAGAGGAATATAAGCAACAATTTTCCTAGATTTGTAAGTATCTATCTAGTTAAGAAGCGTTCTGTGCCATTCAGATACACGGAAAGCAATATTCCTTAATCTCTTTTCCTCGAAGCCGTTTCCTCATGTACAAATTAATTATGTGACATTGCTATACAGTTTCCCCTCGAGGAGAATTCACGCTGGGAGTAGACGCGGGTTGCAGCAGAGAAGACACTGAACTAACTGTGCGCCTGGCTTTGCGTTCTTGGGCAACTACCCAACCACACTGTGCCCATCCTCTGACCGGTCAAATAGGTGGGCCGAACACGACGATCTTTAAGTCCCTTTCATTTTGGAAAACACTCACAGTTCAACCCCAAAGAGTCAAGAAACCTGAATAACTCAGACGTGCCTCAGCACTGACCTGGCAGTCCTGGTTAAGCAGAATGAGATGCTATGTTTCAGCTTATAAGAAAAAACGGCTTCAGGACTATCAAGCGGTGTGATTTCAGTTTTGCTGTCTCTGCTCCTTGAGAAACCACACTCTCTGCAACTTTGGGAGGTCCACATCCCCCACTAATACTCAGGCTTAACCCCGATCACTGAAGCTGATCCATCTTGCAGGAACAAACATTTGTGCATCCCGAGGTTAGAAGGAAGGAAAATTATGTCAGATGACAAAGGATCACTTTCCATTCAGCCCGTGTAGGCATTTCCTCTAATTTTATGGGGGATGTGGAGGAAATTCTGGCTTACAGCACAGACATTCACTCTAACCATTTAAAAAAAACAACCTTCAGCATTAGAAACATCTCTGTTTACTCTGAATCCATTTCTGGGCTCAGCTTGAATGATAAGTAATAATAACATGTATAATTGTACAAAAACATCCCATTACTTGATCTATGCCTTGACCGTGTCTGGCAAGTGGCTATGAGAGATTAGATTATTGCTTCCATTTTACAGAAGAGGGAACTGTTTAAGTAGCTTGCTGAGGCTGGCAGGCAGCAGGATATCAGCATCATGAGGTCAGGGACTATCATCTGTCTTGTTCCAAGACGGACAGCCTCGGCCCAGGGTCTGTCACAGAACAGGGCTCAATAAATGTGGAATTAAAAGCCAAAATTCAAAACCAAGCTCCTTCTACTAGGCCATCTATTTGAGGCTGAATTTTCCCTCAAATGAAAATTAAGGCAAAGAAACATGGTCGATTTTAAGAAAATGAAAGTAACAACCAGTTCTGGTATAGTTTCAGCATTATGTTTAAAACTGTGACCCCCTTGTAAAAGATTCTGGGGAGGCTCTTCATTGACTAGCAGCTGCCAAACTGCCTTCGACTAGTTGGCACGAGAAAACTAAAGGGTGCGTTCGGATTCACTTTGGTTTCTAAGATAACAACAAACACTTTGAAGCCTCCCTTCATATTTTTCAAGGAGAGGAAGTGAAATAAAAAAAAAAAAAAGAAAGAAAGAAATACGTTTTAAGCACTGGGAAGCCTTCAAGGAGGGACATCACAGGGTAGGAAATTTGAAATGAATTCTGAGAATCTGCTCTTGAACCGAGCAACTCTGTTGCTTTCTCGCAATACAGTTGGATGAGAAGGTGTGGGGAGGGTTTATGCCTTTCCTGGGTATTCCTCACCCTTGTCATTAATGCCATTCACAGTAAACAGCATACAGGGCTCTCGTAAGGTAAGTAGCTGTGATCTGTATGATGCTGTCCTCCGATAGGTAACAAGCCCACTGCAGTTGGTGAGAAGAGAGAACAGCCATTTACCAGAGGATATTGTTTTCACTGTTGTCAACAGGCTGTGGCAGAGTCAAGATAGATCCCAGCAGTCATTTCAGTACAGAAAATGAGAACCACGCCCACAGTCCTTGAGGGCTCTTCCCACTGAGTACTGGAATACAGCGGGCTCCTTCCATCTATGGGGACGGCCATATTTGCATACGGCAATAACATTTACTGCTAGGGCTAAGTGTGGAACAAGTAACTTCAACTTTGAAATGTTCTGAATTATCTTTGACTGGGAGATCAAATTACGACACCTTTTAGTTCTTTAGAAGACTTTTTGTGCCAACTCCCATAGGCAGCTAACTTCTGCACCTTGGATTTGCCCTCGCCCGCCCCCCAACTCAAATAATCTTATTCATTAAACCTAACTAGTGCTGGAAACTACCTAATGGAGTGAGCGGCAAGATGTGTAAAATGCTGCATGGCCCCAGTGGTGACCGAGAAAGCACATTTTGACTACATTTCACCGACTCTCAACCATTTCAGTCTAATCTTTTTACCAACACCAATGGGGTTGTGGACTGGCTTCATTTCTTGAGGAGTCCAATGTAAAAATGTGTGTCTATAAGTGTAAAAAAAAAAAAAGAGAGAGAGAGAGAGAGAGAAAGAGAGACCAGCAAAGATG
The DNA here is from genome assembly GCF_024362965.1 of Panthera pardus. NCBI lineage: Eukaryota > Metazoa > Chordata > Mammalia > Carnivora > Felidae > Panthera > Panthera pardus. The sequence goes on along the minus strand of NW_026526721.1, from coordinate 145,363,893 downwards.
AGAGACCACGGGGAAACCGAGAGGGTGTGAAGAGATAACAAGCACGCTCTGGTTTTAGGGCATTTGGACATACTATTCCCTCCACCTAGAACATTCTGAAGATAGATGCCTTTTTCAGATAGGAATATGGTAGCCCTTTTCTAAAATTACACTCAGCCATCAGCCTCTGCTCCTTACTCTGCACTTATTTTCCCAACCTATTAGTAAAATCCTGTTTCTAGCTGGAGCATAATGGTCTTTGTTTAGTTCACTGCTGTCCTCTACAATCTTCAACGCTGCCTGGCACGTAGTAGCTGGCATGCAATAAACACTTGTTTCCACTTTTCCATTTCCCTGCATCCTGCAACACCAAGTTTCACATCCCTTCCTTAGGTTCCCGGAGAAAAGTTCTACTGTTTCTGACAAATTCCTCTTATTTGTTAAAAAGTAAATGAATGCGTATTTGTAGCTGTGGGACAAGGAATAAAGATACACTCACAGAGGAAAGAAGACAATAGAAAAAAAAAATTGGCATGTTGAACCCAGAACCCAGGTGCGGAGAGTGTGAATCGTCTGTGCAGTGTCTAAAACAATAAAAAATAAAAAGCTCAGGATTTCAGTAATCAAAGTTAGCAGTATAAAGAAGTTAGTTCAGAGGTCAAGAGAGTTTCCTTCCTGGGAAGAGCTCGTTCATGAAGGTAGAGGACCACGGGGCACCCAAGACAAGATGCTCTTGTCAAGGCACGTTGTTCTGAAGTCGAGGGCTCGGTCTGGAGCTGCGCTGTGTAATATGGTAGTCAGAAGTCCACGCGGCTTTCTAAATTTAAATTTAAATAACTAAACTAACACACGTAAATAACTGAAGCTAAATAAAATCATATATTCACTTTCAAGTAGCACTAGCCATTTTCAAGTGCTTCATAGCCACATATTGCCAGGACAGATCCAGAACATTTTCATCACAGCATAAAGTTCTATTGGACAAACACTGATCTGAAGAAATCCTAACAGACCTGGGCTCCTCAGCTTCCAGGGAGCTCTGAAATCAGAAGCTACAAGGGACATGGAAGGAGAAGTAGGGCAGAGCCAGAAAAGAAGTCCCAGGGGGAAGAGACTGGCTTGGACGTCGTTTGTAATTAATGGTCCACCCTGACTTCCTTTTTTTTTTTTTAAGCTTATTTTATTTATTTTGAGAGAGAGAGAGAGAGAGAGAGAGAGAGGGAGAGAGAGAGAACACACGGGAGAGGGAGAGAGAGAATCCCAAGCAGGCTCTGCTTTATCAGTGCAGAGCCCAATGCGGGGCTCGAACTCACTAACTGTGAGATCATGACCTGAGTGGAAATAGGAGTCGGATGCTTAACCAATGGAGCTACCCAGGTGCCCCAACATTCCATCCCGACTTCTTAAGGGACGTGTTATATATGAAATGATTGGCTATCTGCAGTATTACTGCTGAGGTAGGGACAGGAGACAATTAGGGACAGGGACTAGATCTCCTCAGTAAACCCATAAGCCATGAGTGGCAGCAACAGAAGGTCCCAGAAGTGAGAAAAATGGACCAAACTAGGTTTGCAACAAGCTGAAACCTGTAGAGGCTCAAGTCAGCTGGCACGACCTCTCAAAATGCAAATCCCTGTGCCTAAGATAAAAGACTGTTTAAAAAAAAAAAAAAGTGAGGCTCATCTGACTCCTAAGGTATCAAGTAATTCTTATTAAGCCCCATTTCAATGACTGAAACATAATGCAGAGCCGAGGCGCACAGATTGAGTTTCCAGTCAAAGCCTACATAAGCCTAAAGCAAGGAAATTAACATTTTAGAAAAAATACTGGCTTCTTTTCCAAGGTTTTTTGGAGGGTTTAAGTCACGGCATGCCAAGTAAGGCTGAGTTTCTAGAAGAACGTAGCAGAGAGGTGACCGATGGCGGAGAGAATTTATTCACAGGGGAAAATCCCAATGCCCTCAGGGAAAGCCACCTTGCTAGACTCTTCTGATGGAAGCTAAATCTAATTAAAAGCATTCCTCCAGGGCAAGTTTTCTCCTTGGAGATTTCTACCTGCCTCTTTAACTTCTCTTTATCCAGTATTTCCAGGAGGAGTTTGAATGTTTCATAATCCCTACCGCTCCACAGGCATTGACGTTAAGCACATTTTTTTCTCCCACAAAATAATACTATTTTTATAGCCCTTTTAAGGTTAAAACTAAAAACACAGATGATAAAAGAGGCCCCGGCTGGATCCTCCTAGAACAAAGTATTATAATTAAAGCGTACTACACTAAAGAGTATTTTCGTAAACATTAGAATATCATATATCCAAGACAGAAACAGCCTACAATTCCAAAGTACAGGACTGGAAAGGTATAAATAATGTAATCTGCCTATAATTATAGGTGCTAAGAAATTATCTGATTGTGCTTCATCAGAGGACTTGAAGGGAATGAGGATTTTAAGGATATTCTATAACTGTTCTGTCCATGATGGAAGCCAATAGCCACAGGCGGTCATTTACATTTAAGTGTAACTGAGATAAAATAATATTTAAAACCCAGTTCCTTAGCTGCACTGGCCACACTTGAAGGCACAGGTGGCTAATGGTTAGCACAGTGGCGAGCACAGACATTAGACATTGTCACCACCGCAGAAAGTTCCAGCAAACAAGTGCTTGCTCTCTAAGAGGGCTATACAATTTGTCCCAATGTTGTCATGGTGATTATGAAGTAAAAAGCTCCCTAAATACCACATTTCTGAGCTATTGGCATCATTCTCCACTCTAGTAAATTCCTTGCAGTGGTTTATATACGTTGTCCAATCAATCCAACCTCCCTAGTCTCAAGCCCATTAAAATGGCATTAGATATAATAAAAGTATTCCATCGAGGCTCTACCCAACTGAAACTCTAAATTCTTCAGATTTCTAAAAGTATGAGGCATATGTTTGAGATACTTGGGGTGTGAACACGTCAGGAAAGCATCTATAAGTGAGGTCTGGCAAAAGAAAGTGCCCCCTTGCAATTAATGAATCTGTGCCCCTGTTTGGTTTGTTCATACCTCATTCCAGAAGAGTCGGCAGACTACTTTGTATGGAGCGAGATCAGCACAGAACCTAAAGATAAGGTGGAGACAGTCGAGGTTCTGCGATGCTTAAGAGCTTCCGCCTATATCTTCTGAGGTCCAACGAAAGAACTGTTCTTTTTTTTAAAAAAACCATTAAGTGCCGGTGATGACACCCTAACCCTGATGTGGGATCAGAATCCAGAAGGGTACAGGTGCTGACCAGGTGCACAGGCAGGTTGGGATGGGTTCCGCTGCCCTCTGCTAGCTGCAGAGGCATCAGAGGAAAAGAGAAGAAAGGCATTCACAGCCTTCCCATCACAAACGTCTGGCCTGGGGATGGTTCGATTACGTCCCTGCTTACAATCTGCCAGTGACTCGGAGACTTAAGCCCAACTACGTGGCCTGGCATTTAAGGCCCCGATGATCTGAGTATCCTTCTGCTGAACGACGTCTTATCAGAACCCCTATGATATGTTCACCCTTTCTTCCTTCTCCACCCCCAGCGTGTCCACCTCCGCATAAGATCTACCATCCCCAACGTGGTCTGCCCAGGCCTCAGAGAGAGGGCAGCGCCTCTCCCAGCAGCTGGAAAGGAACTCAGAGAATGGCCTCTCCAAGGACACCTGGCATCTGACACCCTCCCCAAGGAGAGGCCCAACTCAGTGAGTGTGCCGACTGTCCGCTCTGGAGGGTGGAGTCGCTCGGGAGAACAGGAAGAGTCCTGGGTGTGGTTGCTGGGTATACACTGCAAGCAGGCATCCCCCCAGCTTCCCTTGGTTCCCTTGAAGCAGGTGCACGAATACAACCACTGAGGAGGGCCCAGCGCTCCGATTCCTTCGGCCTTGGTTTTTAACCACCTGTACGGTGAGACAGGCTTTTGGATGGGTGTGTGTTTAACCCCACTCTGCCGATGAATTTCCAGAAGTAAAGGGATTTTGATTCTTCCCTCATTCTCCAACAAAGCCTTGCCCTTATTTGTTAATACTGGATTTAGAGTCAGGAGTCATAAATGGTACTTTGTGGCGGGACATTAAGTGAACGCCTCGACTTTGTGCAAATTCTCCATTTGTAGAAATCAGTCTGTCTCAACCTGGGTTCCACAACAGAATCATCGGGGGATCTTTTAAAACAATTATCGATGCTCGGGCCCTCCACCAGGGCGAATGCATCAGAACTTCAGGCGTTTGGCTCAGGCACTGGGATTATTTTAAAAGCTCCCCATATGATTCTAATGTGCAGCCGGAAGTAAAAAAAGTAAATACAGCTCAGGAAAGGATTTATTGTGTATGGAGTGAAGAGCTAAACAGGAACAAGCTCAGGGGTTAGAGATAGGGAGCAAGGCAGTCCGCGAGAGAGGAGGGCCTGCCTGCAAACCATGCCTCTCAACTTGGCCTGGCTGCGGGGAAAGTCGCAAACTGCATTATTAACAGAACATTTTTATCAACGCACACGGGTTGGGTCAAACCCAACCCAAGTGATTTTCTTATGTGACTCAAACTCCAGTAATGTTTTGGGATAGGGCAGGGATCGTAAACATAATCGGTCCCAAGGCATTTGGTTGCTGTTGTACAAATTCTCGCTTGGAAGGTCATTTTTATTTATTTTTTGTTTTTCTTTTTTTAATGTTTATTTATTTGTTTTGAGAGAGAGAGAGAGAGCACGAGCAGGGGAGGGGGGAGAGAGGGAATTGTAAGCAGGCTCCACACTGTCAGCACAGAGCCCCACGCCGGGCTTAAACTCACAAACCGTGAGATTGTGATCTGAGCCAAAATCAAGAGTCAGACCCTCAATCAACTGAGTCATCCGAGCCAACTGAGCCAGGCACCCCTGGAAGGTCATTTTAGGTTAAGTTTTTAGTAGGGATTTTACATATTCCTATGTTTTTAAAGGGTGGAAATCCTTGGTCAATCACCAAGAGCATGAGTTTGAAGGGAGATCTGTTTGAAGACCTAAGGGGCAGGTTTCCGGAGAAAGCTGAATTTCTAAAGGGCTTTGACTCCACAAGGCAAAATGAATAATGACTTCAAAAAGTCCAACATAAGAAAGTGTTATCTCCTTTCAGATGCACTACCAAAGGAGTTAATAAGATAAATAGCTCCTAGATCAGAGTTCGCGGTTGTGGACAAGTTTTTCCTTCAGATAATCACAAAGCTAAACAGATAGAACACACAAAAAAATAAGTTTTAAGTCAATATAGTCCTACAGCTTAACTTCTCTTCCTTGTCTCTGTGGTATATTTTCTTTCTTATTCCATTTAACAGATATATACTGAGTACTATCTCACCAGATCTGAAGAAGGATCGCCTCTGAAATGTTCAAAATTTGAATATTCTTCTAAATACAGTTACATCTGCCTTAACAGGAATCGGTATGCACAAATTACCATTTTTAAAAGGATTATATAATAGGTAGTATTCTAGAAGATTTACTATGAAATCCCTTTTAAACAAGAAGTACATGAAAAGTAACACTGAAATCCATTCTAATTTGAAGAAGATCTGATTCTAATATAAATTCATGAACCCAGTCATTACTTAAGGAAGATCATCTTTTCTAGGAAATTTTCCCAGAGATGGAAAGATCAGAATAATCCTTAGTCTCAAGTCCACTGGAAAAAAAAAAAAAAAAGAAGAAGAATGGTAGAAAAGAAGAGAAAGAAGTCCCTACTATAGTGTGGGAGCTGATTTGATTTGTTTCCTTAACCAAAATTAAGTAAAACGACATCATGACTCAACTTCTCTTTTTATGTTGTGGGGGAAATGACATTTCTAGAACAAATTGCAGGCAAGCAGGAGTGTCCGTTAGCTTTGTGTAGCTTGCAAGCTGAGTGCAGTTTCTGCCAATCAAGGTCATTCTTTACCATATCCTTTGAAAATGTCAGTCAAATAAGTCGGCTTTGCTACTCCTCAAGATAGAAGCTACTGTATACAAAAGTAATTTATTTTTTTCCTCTTATTTATGTATTTATTTATTTAAATAGTTTATTGTCAAGTTGGCTCACATACAGTGTATACAGTGTGCTCTTGGTTTTAGGGTACAAAAGTAATTTAGGGTATCCAGAATACTGGATGCCTGTGTTTCTTGTGTTCTGCCAGTCAAAACAATCTTGTTCTTCTCCGTATCTTTACTCAGACATTCATCTCTAAGAAGTTCTGGGAAAGGAAGCCAAGGACAATACTTGACCTCTATGCCTATATGGTGAAGACACACCCTTCCTGTGTGATTATGGGAAGCATCCCGAAACTCTGAAGACGAGCACAACTACAAGACTGTGGCAAAGCCATAGTCTTTTATAAATGGCGACATGTGCCTACTGGCAATGGTGATATAACCCTCGGGAAGGCAGACCGCATGGTGTTTAAGAGAAAAACTGCCCTACAAGAAAAGGAGAACAAGAAAAATAACTCATTATATAGCTTCAGCTCTAGGAAGACCGGTGACAAAACCCTCAAAGAAGTGTATCTTGAAGGAGGGTATTCGCCGGTCCCAAATATGGTTTCCAATTTTTGAGGCAAAGAACAAGGCTTCTGATGTCAATCCTACGATCCCGTCTTCCTCAATTTGGCTACTGAAAGATAAAAATATGATAGGACCATAGCGTTTGTCTCACATTTTCTTAGAAATTAAGCAGCCAGGGGTACTATGACTAAAAGATGGTAAAATGACAAAAACACACACTTGTGATGCTTTACAAGGCCTTAGGTGGTTTCATCTTTCTGGGCTTCCATTTCCATATTATTGGTAAAACAGGGTAATTATACCCACTCAGAGGGTCGTTTCCAAAATGAAATATGATATCCAGGTGAAACTCTTTTACAGATAATAAAGCACTCTATTAACATAAGGGATTATTTGAAAATCATTATAACCAGACATGGTCAATATGTTTTCTTCAAAGTTATCAGACTAGACTCTTTTCCCCACTGGTACTCTTTCCCCCGTAAGTCTCAGAACTCATAAAGTTATTCAAATCACTGCTCTTTTCTGTTTTCCTGACACTAGGTTTTTTATCTGCCTGGACAAGCTGGCAAATGACTATTTTTACGATGTTTGTTGTGCTTTTCATCTTCATTTAACAGCTATTTGAACAACAAAAGACATTTTCCGTGTTCCCAAGAGATATGCACCAGGGAGGGCTGTGGGCAGAAATGTTCACCACAAGCAGGACGTTCTACCACAGCCCTGGTCACTGCTGATAAAGGTCACACGAGTGGCTTTCAACCAGCACAATCATCAGCTGCTCACTCTGATCCCTTCATTTTCCCCTAACTTCAAAGACACTTCAATTCAGAGAGCACGAGTGCCAAGGTGGCCTCTATGGTCACTTTGTGTAACAAGGGAAGTAGATTTAAGATCAGGGACACAGGATCAATCAGACATTCAGGGGCTCCCTCTAAATACTCCTTTATTATTATTATTATTATTATTAACTGACGTATACTCAACATACAATATTGTATTAGTTTCAGGTGTACAACACAGTGATTTGACAATTATATACATTATCAAATGCTCACCATAACTCACTTTCACGTACGTTTTACTAAAGTACTGATTGTAATCAAAACAGTACTTTGTATCAGAGCTCACGGTGAAGATTCCCTTCCCAGAACTTAAAGATGAATTACAGAACTCTCTATGAAAAGAGAGAGAGAAGAAGAAAGCTGTTTTGATTAGCAGAAGATGACTAACAGAGGCATCTAACATTTAGTCAATTGCTTTTAAGAGGAGTTATACCTTGAGGAGTAACAAAGCCAGTGAGCTCCGAACAGAGTTAACTGTAGCTCCAACAGTTATCCAACAAGTAAATATGAAACTAGTAGGAAACTAGATTCCTTCCTTGGCCCTGAAGATAAGTATTTCATTAATAAACTGGTAACAGGAGACGCTCTGAGTTTGACAAAATGCTTTGCACAGTGCTGCATAACCGATTATATAATTGCCACAAACATCCTCACCAACTTCATCGTCAAAATCTTGAAAGATAAAAGGTTTTCAGCAGTTTTGAAAGCTAACCAACATCCATCAAATTAAAACCATTTCCTGTAAGTGCGACGGAATATTAAGACATAAAATTCTTATTTCATCCCCCTTTCTCCCTAGATAGAACAGAAAGGGCATTGCTAGCCATGCCTAATGTTATGAACTCATGGGTAGCTCCAAAATTTCCCTGGAGGAGGGGGGTCTATGGGTGACAATCCAGCTGGAAGAGAGCTAGGGGCCATGTCTACAGCCTTTCCAGAAGGTACAGCCAGGAGTCATCTTTGCAATATGGGATGTCCTCCCTTGGGCAGGTGGAAGGGTGTTTTCAGACACTCTCCATTGCACTAAGACTCCTTCATTCAACTGTCCCTTCCCCAACTATCCCAATGGCAGGAGATAACCCACAATTCATAAAAATGAAAGGCAGGAGTGGCAAAAATAAATAAATAAATAAAAACCTGTCCTGAGTCTGATGGTATTATGATTTCCTTTATGACTTTTTTTGGCTTCTATAGTCACAACACGTTGGGCCCTCTACAAAAGATTCACACACAAGAGGATAAATGAACCAAAGGCGGTCGGTGACAGATGGAAAAACAACAGGCTATAACACCCACAGACTACAGCTCCCCCAAGTTCACAGAAACTAAAGACCGAAGACAGGGGATCCTCCACTGCAAAGAGCAACTTACACGCATCAGATGGTTTAAAATTTCCCACAAGCCCAAGGTTCCCTCAAGGTGGCAATAAATGGCAAGACCACTGATGACACGCTTGGTGGTGAAAGGGTCAACAGTCTAGAAAAAAATATTTAAATTTATATAAAAAATATCTATAGTTAATATTATAGATATAGATCTATCTCCATCCCATCTTGGATTTATAAGCAGTTTCCCTGGTCTTTAAAAGTAATAAATTCTAAACAGCAACTACCTTTCTCAGTGAGAATACACACTGAGTGCCAGGAAAAATCAGACAGAAGGTTCTCCCTCAAAGAATTTTCATTCTAATAAGGGGCACATAATACAGCCAAGAGTAGCTTGGCCACCAAAGCCACCTGAGTGTGGAAGCCAGGCCTGTTAGAGAGGCTGCAAAGAGGAGAAAGAAAGGAGATCTGACGGGATAATAAACTGAAAACCCAACAGAGGGAGTGGCATTTGGTCAGGCATTATTTCAGCATGGTGGAGGTGTTGTAGGACATGGGTAGAGAATGGGAAAACGTGGGGGAGCAGAACAGTCAAACATAGAAAATCTAAAAGCAAAAGGATGTGTGAGGAGACCCAGTCTGAATGGAACCAGGGTCCATAGCATGCTTGAGAGAAGAAGGGGAAATGGGGGGAGAGGACTGGCCTCATTCACGCATGCAATCATCAAACCCATCCTGTGAGTCTTAGGAACCATCAGTGAGTCTTAGGAACCAAGGATACTGATGCAGCGCCTGACCTCAAACAGAAAGCAAGGGCCGTGTAATCAATCCCCGAGATCAACAGAGAAGATCCATGGAAGGCTTTCTAGCAGGGGTCACCTGTTCAAAATGAAGTCTGTGGAGAAGATTTAACTGATGGCCATGTGTATTTATTAAAGAGAAAAGGGACAGAGGGTGTCCATGGGCAGAAACCACTGAGCTTCTTACAGACGGCAAGGTAAGAGTTCAGATTTTCATTATGGTAGCATGATTTAAGAGCAAATATGAAAGCAAATGGTTATGCATTTCATGTAATTTGGTTCCTGTTGTAAATAAACATCTGCTTAAGAGATTCGAGGTATTAAGATTTACAGTTATTCTGCTGAATAAGTTGACATTTGATATAAAAGGCAGCAACATGAGATACAAGTTTCAATGGAAAGTTTTTTCAGTTTTTTGTTTATTTTGGTTTTTGCCAAATACAGTTAAATTGTCAAGAAGAAGAAAAAAGTCAGAAGATAAAGTTATTTGAAAAAAATAAGATCAGGAAGAGGTATGAGAATTGGTTGTTGTTGTAACTGCTAGTGACCCAAAATTCTTAAAGATGAAAGTAACCAAGGTGCAAAAAAACCTGCCTTATGGTAAATAAAATACAGTCACCAATCACAGAAAAAGCCCATGGTGGTGCTTAGAACATCTAAAATAAATGTTGATGGATTCAAGAAAAATTTAGTGAGTTCTCACTCAGCATCAACCAAATAAGTTTCTCAAGGCAAAAGATTTTTTTTTTTTTAATGTTGAAGAGGAGAACCATGTCCTGAAAAACCGGGCATTTATTCATTACTTTACTGGGTACATACTTTATATATAGCACAGTGCTACCCACTTTCAGAAATGCCAAGGTACGATAGCTCTTAATTAAGGCCTACAAATGTCAAGGTAGTCTGTGGTTAAAAGCCTAATGAGTAAACGTGATAAATGCCATGAGTTCAGCAGAGAAATGGATCCCTAGGATCTTGGTTGCTGGTCAAGGGTAGAGCCATGGAAGACGCTTTGGGTAAACAGGGTGAAACTGACTCAGTAATTGACCTGAAGCGCTGTCAGAGCATTGCCTCTGCTAGCCTCGGAGCATTAGTTACATACGGTTTAAAGGGGGCCTTGTAGCTAGGAGGACTCAAAACACCCTCCAAAAACCAGAAGCTCCTACTCCCCTGGAATCCTTCTCCTCCTCAGTGGCAGAAGCAAGTCTGATCTGATCTCCCAAAATCACTGTAGATCCTTTGACTCCTCTGTGCAAAATGCTTTAACGCTACTGGAGCAGGACTTCTCAAGTATGTACATGAATCACCCCGGGATCTTGTTAAAATGCAGATTCTGGACCACCGGTTGAGTAGCCAGGTATCAGAACATCTTCAGTTGCTGTTATCAGGGGATGATGTAAAAGCAATGTTTTGGTGTCAGAATGCTTGAGCTCAAGATCTGAACCTCACCTGTATTATAACACATGAAAAGTAGATGTTAAATGAGGTTCCTGAAGGGGTGAGCAAATAGGACAAGCAGGGCTTGCTGGAGGTGATGGAAAACAGAAAACAGCAAAAAAGGAAAAGACTGGTTGGCCTGTGGCTCCTTGCAGTAAATAAACAGGTGATAAGAGGCAATAAAAATTATATGATTAATTATAATAGAAATGATAAGAATAAGAGAGTGCTCAGGATGGGCTGAGACTGTTAGAAAGTATTTTACAACAATAGGATTTAAGGGATTCCACAATGTGACCGTGGGTTGTTTTTTTTTTTTTCCTTTTCACATATTTGAGGTCAAATTTTATCAACATTTTCCCCCAATCCTATGGGTTTTGGGGAACAACATATAAAAGTGAGATGTAGTAATAAGATAGTCATTCAAAGGAATAGTTAGAAGATTCCTCTTTTGTGCTAACTGGTGTCTGCAGACACTACAGAAATGCAATTACGGGGCTCATAGCTACTCTTCTGCCTAAAAAAAGCAGTCTGCAATCTGCCAATCTGTAGCAAATTCTGTCTTTTCTGAGACTATGTTAAGAAAAGTGGTAGAGAAATCTTTGAAAGGCAGGAGAAGACTAAAAATATTCAGACGAGTTTCCTTTCTCTTCCCAAAAAACCCATAGAAGCTCCTTTAGGACGTTCTTTTCCTAGACACGGCAAAGCATTTCATAATTCTCTTCCTCAGGAAAAGCCTTCCCAGACACTGTAACCAATTCAGGGGAAAGGGGGAATGAGAACGCCATAATTAACCAAAGAGAAATGGTATTACCACCAAAACCAAGTCAGTCTTTTCTTCAGCAAGGAAGAAGTGCTAGGTTCAAGTAAACATGCTATTTAGTCAGGGTGTATGCTCAGGCACCTGTACCAAGAAATTTTCAAAATAACTATGGTTTCTTTTTCTTTTTTCAAGAGTAGTCCTCTCCAACAAACTCCAAGTGGATGTTTATCTGTCAGTTCTGACCTGTCATGACTTTTGAGTTTTCTGCTTAGATTAGTTAAGGATTATGTTTTCTGAGTCAGTTTCAATGATTTCCTCCACTAAGCTACAAAATGAAACATTTCAAAACAGAAAAAAAACTGGAAATATCATCTAGTCCAATTCTTGCCACTGTATGTAGAAAAAAATTAGACCTAGTGGGGCAGAGGGACTTAGGCAAGTCACCCAGACACCTTGGTTGTCATAACACACTTTAGTCTTCCTCAGCTGTCTCCCAGGCAGAATCTTCACTCAAACTAACGGTCAGATCTGGGTTTCATTCAAGATCAAGGTTCTGTGATAATTACATATTTACAATTTCTTTTCTACTTGGCATGGGGCCTCCAAACTAGGGAAATGATGAAGGGTTTAGCTAAGCCTGGGGGGTGGGGGGGAAGTTTGGGTTTGGTGATGTAACAATGCAGACTTCAGTCTCTGTTTGTATGGGGGTGGGGAAGGAGGCACTTCTATTTACTTTTTAGGCCAAAAAGCAAATCCTACCGTTAAGCATAGAGTTGGATCTTGTGAAGCTTTTAAATTTCAGGGCATTTTTTAAGGAAAAGAATACAAAAATTAAAAATAGAAATTTAGGTATGAAAGCAAATATTTAGGATTTAATATGGCATCTTACATGTTACAAATTTTAAAAAGCTACAAATACCACAAACATGAAATTTAAAAAAAAAAACAGTTTTTATTAACTGTCTGACATACCTTTGAAATATTTTTGCTACCTTTTTTGATTGCATACTCTTTGATCACCTCTTCCAAAGATATTTTACAATATTCTCTATAGAGATAATAGAAAAATATTTCAGGGGTGCCTGGCTGGCTCAGTTGGTTAAGCATGACCTTTGGCTCAGGTCATGATCTCACGGTTCAGGAGTTTGAGCCCCGCCTCGGGCTCTGTGCTGACAGCTTAGAGCCTGGAGACTGCTTAGGGTTCTGTGTCTCCCACTGTCTCTGCTCCTTCCTTGCTCATGTTTTGTCTCTTTCTCTCTCACACAAATAAACATTAAAAAGAAAGAAAGAAAGAACTCAATCTTTGCTCTAGAACTGTTGATCAGAATTTGTAATTTTTTAAAAAATATTTAAGCTTATTTATTTATTTTGAGAGAGAGAGAGAGAGAAAGCAAAAGCAGGGGAGGGACAGAGAGAGAGAGAAAGAGAGAGAGAATTCCAAGCAGGCTCTGCACTGTCAGCGTGGAGGCTGACACAGGGCTTGAACTCATGAACAAGATCATGACCTGAGCCAAAACCAAGAGTTGGACACTTAACAGACTGAGCCACCCAGGTGCCCCTGTAATTTATTGTTTAATAGCTTGGAAAAAATTTATTTCAGCTTTGTAAGTCATTTTAAGTGATATCCTATAAATATTTGAATTGCCTCTAAATTTGGGAAAACCTCCATCAAGTTTCTTTTATACGTGAGCTGTGATATTTAGGGCACCGCAAGATTTCTTTTTTTTTTTTTTTTAATTTTTTTTAACGGTTTTTTAATTTATTTTTGAGACAGAGAGAGACAGAGCATGAACGGGGCAGGGGCAGAGAGAGAGGCAGACACAGAATCCGAAGCAGGCTCCAGGCTCTGAGCCATCAGCCCAGAGCCCGACGCGGGGCTCGAACTCACGGACCGGGAGATCGTGACCTGAGCTGAAGTCGGACGCTTAACCGACTGAGCCACCCAGGCGCCCCAAATTTCTTAAATATTCTTCAACTTGATGACACTCGCTAACCACATTGCCAGTCCCCCTTCCAGAGCCAGGAGATGGGCCTATACCAAGGATAAGCCTTGCAAGTTACATCCCACCTTGGCATACCATATATATTCCCTACATACTTACACATCCTTGAATTCCCCCCAGTCCTTCCAAATAAAGGGCCGGTTTTGCTCCTTGAGGACATAAATGTTCCACAATGCATCAATGGATGTATATATTTCATTTTCCTACTGAGGTCACAAGACAGGCATGATGTCTGATTACTTGGCGTATGAATCAAGCACTATTTTATTTAGCTAAAGAGATTAAATGGGATAATAAATGAAAAACACTAAAGCATCAGAAAAATGTTGGATATAATCATTATTTTTCTCAGCCTCTATGTCCCCCCCCCCCCCACCCCTGCTACAATAGGGAAACTACTATGTCGATTTAGGCAGCCTCGCCTTTGTATAGTATGTAATGTAACAACTGGGAAGCCAGGTGTCTAAACCAAACCATCCTGGTTCCAATCCCAGCATAATCATTTGCTACCCAGGTAGACTTTGCTAAGTTTCCTAAACTCCGGAGGACTTACAATGAGCATTATAAAATCTACCTCATAGAGTTGTTTTGAAGGTTAACTAATAGAGGGGCACCTGGGTGGCTCAGTCAGTTGAGCGTCCCACTTTGGCTCAGGTCAGGACCTCACAGTTTGTGGGTTTGAGCCCCGCATCGGGCTCTGTGCTGACAGCTCAGAGTCTGGAGCTTGCTTTCTTCATACTCTGTATCTCCTCTCTCTCTGCTCTTCCCCAACTCGTGCTCTGTCTCTCTCTTCCGCTCTCAAAAATAAACAAACATTAAAATTTTTTTTGAAGGTTAACTCATAAAGATGTGATGCTCAGCATGATCCAGGAAGTAGCAAGATCTCAAGAAGCGAGCTACACACATTATTGGGAAACCTGTTCATGAAGGCTCCTGAATAAAGCTTCCTGGAGAGAGAGAGCTTCCTCACTCACAGGGAGCATGAGGCCAATTCGATATCCCTGTGTAGAAAAGTTGCACAGAGTTTTCGGATGGCCAGTCATATCCACAAAGCAGCTGGCTGAGTTTCCTCCCAAGTCAGTGAATTCTCTGTAATGATTTACAGCTTTCTCAGATAAGACCTGCTGTGGCCTATGCTCTAAGTATGTACCAGACTTCATATTCTCCTTCGAAACGTTCATGTTTGTTCTGCCAAATCCCCGGCTCCCCAACATGCATAGTTTGGGCAATCTATACCTTTGATAGGGTCAGAAGGGCTTCTTCCTTCTTAGCACTGTTCTACTGTTCTTGTTTTCCTTACAGAGGTTTGAGAGGGCCACGGATGCTCATGTAAAAATATTTACAGTAGTGGAAGAAAACATCTAGATAAGTCTCACCCTGCCCTAGTGTTCCCAACACATGGAGGAAATGTAACTAGGCATTGGGAAATCTTTAAAAGAAAAAAAATGTATACGTGAAATAGCACACAGAACAAGTCAAATGAATAGAACTAAAGTTTCCTTCAAGAAAATACTATGAGAAACTGAACTGCACACACACACACAAAAAAAAATACGTTATAATTACAAACAGAGTCTTAGCTTTTTCATGAATGACCAGTCTCTCCAGGGAAAATATAATACAATCCACAAAATCTAAGTTTGTACCCCACACCTCTGCAAAGGAATGTTCTTGAGGCCAGATGCATCCCCAGCACTGGAAGAGCCAGGGCCAGGACAAATAGAGGCCCACACACCACAGGGCAAAATACTGGAAGTTCTAAATTAAGCTGAGAAACTATTCAGTAAAATAGGTTTTGTCCTACTTCCACTGACAAAATGTATCTTCATAACACTTTGCAGGACCAAGTATCATTTTAAAACTCTTGAACTACTCAAATCCCTCCCTAGAACTGGGTGTTTCGGGTAAACATTGTCCGGGGCCTGGCCAACAACATAGCTTCCTCTTTCCACTGCCCCTTCCATCCTACATCAAGAGGGACCTTGTAAGATATGTACAGACACACAAAGCTGTAACACTCCCCTGAACACACCCCATACACACACAGCTGCCCCTTAGACATCGCTCAGGTGCACAGACTAGTGGCTATATGGGCCCTCACCAAAATGGACCAAAAGGTCCATATAGTCTGTCAAAGCTAACAGGGCCATCTGGGCAGCGAATTGTGGTTCCCAGGTACCTGAAACGTGACCTAAAAGAGGGAGGAGTTTGGATTCAGAGGCCCAGAGTCTCCTCACCCCATGGACAAGGGGTCTGACTTGAGAAGAATAAAGGGAGTGCCCTCTACAACCAAGGGCAGAGGACCCTTTTGCCCATACACTAGGCCTATATTTTAACTGAGCTGAAATAAACTGGGAGGGGGAGGAGATCTCATCAGAAAGAAAGAAAGAAAGAAAGAAAGAAAGAAAGAAAGAAAGAAAGAAAGAAAGAAAGAGAAAGAAAAGGAGGTGAGTAGGCAAGGAGGGAACGAGGTGTGGGGAGGAGGGGAGGAAGGAGGGTGGGAAAGAGGGAGGGAAGGAGGGAGGGAAGGAGGGAGGGAAGGAGGGAGGGAAGGAGGGAGGGAAGGAGGGGGTGAGTGAGCTGCATATTTTCAGAGCAGACAGTCTTTCCCACTCACAGCCTCACTAGTCATAGGCACTTAGTCTGCAGCTAAAGCCATCCTAAAGAGCTGTGCTTCAGCCCCATAAACAAAACAAAGATGCTAGGGAACCCATAAGAGCCTAAGCAAGCCATGCTGAGTTGACTACATGTAAGGAGGCAGTTGCTTCCTGCTGAGTGCCAAGACCTAAAAAGCTGATCATAGCAAGTAAAAGGCCGGAACTTATCATGAGGAGAAGAATCTTAACCACCTGCAAGCCTTCAGATTGGGTGGACCTCAACAGTCCAATCTCCCCCCTTTGGTATGCCTGATAAAGTCTGTTCCTTCTGCTCTCACCAACAGTCATTTGCGGCCTGTATGCAGAGGCTGACCCTACGAGCCTGGAATTTGGGCAGAGGCCCCTTTTGCCCACACGCTAGGCCTGGATGGTGCTTGTCCAATCGCCGCCAACAGTCAAACCATGGGTCACATGAAGGCCTCTGTGATCAGACTAGAAGAGTAGAGTTTCCTCGCAAAGAGACTGCCCTATCTTGATTTTCTGTAGTACAAAGAGAGTCAGGAAGGAGGCAGATCACGTAAGCAGAGCAAATCATGAAATCAGAGGCACTGAACTGATCCTATCAGAGGGTCACTTTCCCCTTGCTGAAACACGGGGACTCTTCACGCCCTCCCGAACTTCCATCTCAACTTCTGTACTCACAGATACACCACGTAAAAGAGCCAAGCAGAGTGCAAGCCGGGCAAACTTTGAATACACACACACACAAACCTCGAGTGACCTTGAGCAGACTCCATCTTCCCCATTTATAAATAAAGATAGCAGGCTTCTTCTGAAGATTAAATTAGATCAGCCATGTCAAGCAGCCGGCTGCGAGCAGATTTTCAAATGCTGGTTTCCCTTCTCCCCACTTCTCCCTGAGATGAGCTAATGTGCCCGCTCGGCCTTCTAAACCCTCCTGACATGCCAGGCAAGGAAGGAGAATGATCGCGGTGCCCAGGTCAGAAGCAACAGTACGGCGGGGGGGGGGGGGGGGGGGGGGGGGGGGGGGGGGGGGGGGGAGGGGGGGAACGGGACACAAGATGACACGGAAAACAGGTAGCACAAAACACGTGGTGAGTGTTCTTACTGCTAATGCTTCTCTGCTAAGTCACTTCCCCTGAGAATCATGCCTTAAATCGGCCAAAGCTGTAAGTGAGGACCCAGAGAGCGGAAGGTAACAAGGTAGCGGAGTTATGCTTTTATGTGGAAATTGGCTAAATAATGCCATGCTCTAGCCAGGAAGTAGGTTTCCTCTGCACCCTATTTTAAACTGTTTTGGTGGTTTGCATCAGACCTAAATAACATCCACACAGCTCTGCAGCACAGAGAGACTGCTCGAGGGCCACTCTGCCCTTAGACCAACTCTGCGTCACTGCTTATAAACCAAAACATAAAACCCTGATGAAAAAAGAAACTTAAAAGCTATATTTAGATTTCAGCACTTCATTTTTAATGAAAGTCTCCTTTCGACAACCTTCTAGAACAAAAAAAAAAAAGGACAGAGAATTCAGGATTTACTGGAGAATTTCTTCGGTGGAAACCCTAATGTTTTGGAAGGGCTTAGAATGCCTAATGCTAATTCAAAATGCATAGCTGAAGGGACTGGATGAGAACTTTCCTTCATGCCTTGTCAGAAGTTGAAGCCTCTTATTCCATATCTCACCAGAATAAGAAAACAAGGACATAGGATAAAAACAGCCACACTGCCCACTTAGATCAGAGCCAAAACGATTCCTTTCCTTTTTAATGTTTATTTATTTTTGAGAGAGAGAGCGAGCAAGCAGGGGAGGGGCAGAGAGAGGGGGGGTACAGAGGATCTAAGGTGGGTTCTGTGCTGACAACAGACAGCCCGATGTGGGGGCTTGAGCTCATGAACCAAACTCACAAACTCTGACCTGAGCCGACATCAGAAGCTCAACCAACTGAGCCACTTAGGCACCCCGGAGCCAAAACTATTCTAACCAAAAGTAAGATTTTACCATTCAGACAAACTCCCGATACATAGTGATTGCCTGGTTTGTTAAAATGCTTGGCCTGGATTGTACCAGCAGCTCAGGTCAACATTTCCTGGGTGCTAAGGTCTTAGCTCAACCTGGGTTGAGGTTTCTTTAGGCAGATGACACTTGAGCAAAGTGTTGTTGTTGGTTTTTTTTTTTATGTTTATTTATTTTGAGGGGTGGGGGGAGAGCATGAGCAAGGGGCAGAGAGAAAGGGAGAGAGAATCCCAAGCAGACTCTGTGCCATCAGCCAGAGCCCAACACGGGACTTGACCCCACGACCCTGGGGATCAGGCCTTGAACAGAAGTCAAGAGTCAGACAGACACCTAACTGACTGAGCCAGCCAGGTACCTCTACACTTGAGTGCAGTCTTTTTTTTTTTTTAAATTTTTTTTTTTTTTAACGTTTATTTTTGAGACAGAGAGAGAGAGCTATGAACAGGGGAGGGTCAGAGAAAGAGGGAGACACAGAATCTGAAAACAGGCTCCAGGCTCTGAGCTGTCAGCCCAGAGCCCGACGCGGGGCTCGAACCCACAGACCGTGAGATCGTGACCTGAGCCGAAGTCGGACGCTCAAACCGACTGAGCCACCCAGGCGCCCCATTGAGTGCAGTCTTAAAGACAAGGGAAAGTTATTCAGGGAGCCGGAGGTGTGAGCAGAGAGCAGCTTGAACAAAGACACTAACTAAAAGGGCTAAACTATTCAGGGCGTGTGTATACAGGATGACAGGGGTACATTGGGAAAATGTGACACTTGGTGGGATGCAAAGTCTCAGAATCAAAGGACAACCAGATCATGGAGCATCTTGTGAGGCCTGATTGAGGACTTAATAATAATGAAAGCTGCTATTTATTGAGCATTTATTATGCTGTGGGCACTGTGTTAAAGCACTTCAAAGCTTTATTTCATTTAATCTTTACCATGGCTCCATAATCCCCATAGCCAGTAAGCAGGAGGTGGTTCTGGAACCCAGGAAGGCCTCGATACCAAAGCTGGTATCTCTAAGCCTATCCTCAAAAGAAAGGCTGGATGGGCACATTGGGTCTACCACAATGGGCTACAGAGTGGGGAACCAGGGTGGCCCAAGTGGGGACCTACAACACGGCAGGTATAGAAAAGGGCAGATCAATGGAAAGAAAAGATGTTCAGAGGGACGGAGAAAAACAAACAAACATTCAACAGGCACTCCTATAAGAGCATTCAACAAGCAAACGGGCTTTTGAAAGAGGGGTCTAGGAAATAAACCACCAGGGTTCATTAACGCCTCCAAGTGCACAGGGTTAAACTATGTGCCCTTGTTTATGGAGGCCTTTCAAAGTCCTTGCACGAGGCCTTTCACACCCTCCCAAACGTTAAACTCAATGAGAGCAAAGACCCAAGTCTCATCTTATTCATTCAGGACAGTGTCTTCAGGTCTGAGCCTGGCACAAGAACATACTCATAAATACTGAGAAGACAGAATGAGTACTGGCCACTTTTACAATGGCACCAATGAGGTAGCATTCTTAATTGGAAACTTCGGGTTAAAAAATATAAAGAAAAAATTTTAAAGTAGCATTGATAACAAAGGGTTGGTAAATTAAAATGGAAACCATGTGTGGCACCTGGATGGCTCAGTCAGTTAAGCGTCTGACTTTCAGCTCAGGTCATGATTTTGTGGTTCCTGGGTTCAAGCCCCACGTCCGGCTCTGTGCTGACAGCTCGGATCCTGGAGCCTGCTTCGGATTCTGTGTCTCCCTCTCTCTCTCTCTGTCCCTTCCCCACTCACACTCTGTCTGTCTCTCTCTCTCTCTCTCTCTCTCTCTCTCAAGAATAAAGAAACATTTAAAAAAATAAAATGGCAACCTTGTAGCAGTTATGATAGCTACACAGACTGTAATAAGGACTCATCACCATGGGGTGCTACCTTGATAAAAGGCAATAAATCCAAACTATGATGAGTTTTTTGTATAAACCATAACGGGTGAAAAGTAAGCTGTTATTAAAGGAAGTGGCCTAGGGGTATAAATGTGTCTTCTGGAAAGCAATAGGACCAAAGATCAAATTCCGGGCCTAGCAATCTCTAGTCTCTGACCTTGACAAAGTAAGTACATAACATGATTTTAGGAAAGAACTTTATCTGTGTGACACTTTTACCAGCACTGAGACCGCCACAGAAATCTCTTGTTAGGGATTTGAAAAGTACAAGCGGCATTTTTCAGATCTGAAGAGTTTTTTGACATTTAAGATTTTCCCCTAAAGAGTAATTACTTAATTTGGGGCATTCGGGAAGAGTGGGTCTACGAAACAAACAAACAAACAAAACAGGATTTAAGAACATTTCTTCGAGAAGTTCGTTCTTATGCTGAAATCCTCTGCCCACTTATCAGTCTGCCAAACAGAAGATGGGACTTACTTAGGTGACCTAACAAGACACGGTAAACAATCTCATTTCCTCCCATCTTATCACACATTAAGATGCTCTGAAAAAGCCTGGACAGTTTACCAGTTAGTTTAGAAAAATCCTGAAACCGTTTACTCACATGGAAAATTAAAATGCAAGTGGAAGGTAGGTTTCTTGTTTTCATTATGGCTACCTTCAACCTTCAACTATCCTTGAAAATTTAATTTCAAATGAGTCCAAATTCAAAGTGATTCCTTAGTTCAAATTCGGAAACTTTAATTCCATCAAAATAGGAAACCTGTGGGTTTTGCAAAACTGTTCAAAAGCCTGAATGAAAAGCCACTAGGCTCTTAAGCTAATTGTTTAAAAATGTGTATACAGATGAAATGAAACGGACTCATGAACCACTGGGTCTGGAATTTGAAAATTCATAAATCTTATCCTCGTAAACAAAACCTAACCAAATCAGGGCCTGCTGATTTCCTTCTTTCGTAATCGGAAACGAAGAGTTTTAATGACTTTTAACGCACTCGGAAAATGAAGGGTGCTGTTTCAAAGCTTTACTAGCAAAATATAGTTCAGTTTTTAAGTATCTGGAATATAATCAGAGACAGTTGAACACTGTGGCGCTGCAACGTCGGAAAACATCCAAGAATGAAATACTAGGATCTTATGAAACTCAAATGCGCGTTAGGACGTTATGTTTACAACAGTTCTTCTGCCTTATTCCACTGAAAACTCCCATCTCCATGCCACGTTCCCTATGAGGCATCATTTTAAAAAGTTCTCAACCCTCTTCAAATCCTCTGAAAGGTACCATGTAGAACCCGGTGCTTCTCTCTTCTGGACAAACATAAAGGTCAAGTCTGCCTGTGGCCCCTTGGGAAAAACAAGCAAGTACCTGGAGGTGATGTGGCCTGCCAGATCCTCTACACTTCGTCCCAAATCTACCTACACAAGGCATCTCCAAATCACCGAAGGGGAAAGGCAGCGACAAGCGCTACCAATGAAAGGGATGTAAAACTATCCCAATGTAACCATTTTACAGATGAAGGAACTGAGTCCTCGAAAGGTCCAAATACTCAGTTCACCTTGACCCCAGCTGCAGACACTCAGTCGTCGGAATCACAGCTGCAAAAACTTTAACTTTTAAGGTCCCGGGGGTTCCGCACTTTCCGCAGCAAGTCAGTAAGAACTCAATTCCTGCATTTTTCACCTTCAGAAACCTCTAGGAAGCGTACGGACGGTCAGGAATCGAACCTTTCCAGAACCCAGCAACTCAGGGAAGGCAGGGCTGTCTTGCTCCAGGCCCCATCTCCAGCACCCAGCACCTAGTAGGCACTGAGTTCGTAATTCCCCGCCTTCCACCTGACCATCCCTGCTCCCCTCCCCGTCCACGCCCAGCCATCAGCGGGGCCAGAGAGCTTTCCTCGGGAAATTGTTTCTTTCCTTGAAACTTGCAGACAGCGACTGCGGGCCGAGAAGCCGGCCTGGGGCGACGTGCGGCGCCTCCCCCGAGCGAAGGCTGGACTCGCTGGCCACTGAAGGGGGGTGGCTCGGCCAGACCCGGGTGGGCGCGCGGCTTCGGCCCGGGCCGCGGCGACCCCAGGTGCGCCAGCTGCTCTGGCTGCTCGGCGGCCTCGGCTCCGGGCCGCGCGGCTCCCCTGCCTCCTTCGGATGCCCAAGCAACTTCTCAAACTTCCCTTTCCGGGGGTGGGGGCGCGCCTCGGACGCGGCCGGCGCAACGCCTTTCCTGGCCGCACAAAGGGGGCCCGACGTGCCCCGCGCCCCCTTCCCCTCGAACTTTCCTCCTCTTCCGAAAGAGAAACGCACACCCCGGCGCCCCTCGGGGAGCCGGGCTGCGTGGGTGCCGCCGAGGGAACTTTGCCGTTTCCGCCCGAGCGCCGGGCGCCCGGGGCCGCCTGTCAAGCGCAGCGGGGACCCCCGGCGCCCCGCCGAGCCCGCCTGGGGCGGGGGGAGGGGGCACTCACCGGACTTCAGAACGTGCGGCGGGATCGTGCTGGCGATGCGCGTCCACAGGACGATGTGCAGCGGCCACAGGCCCCGGAGCAGCCCCCGACCCATGGCAGCCCCCGCCGCTCGTCATAGACCGAGCCCGGAGCGCAGCGGACGGCGCCTCCCGGAGCCCCGGCTGCGCCCCCGCGCCGCGCCCTCTCGGGACCCTGCGCCGGCCGGCCGGGCAGATGCGCGGGCCAGATGCGGCGCCGCTCGCCAGCCGGGAGGGGGCCTGGAGGCCGGCGGGGCGCGGGGAGGCCCCCGGCGGCCGAGGGGAGCTGCGCAGGAGGCCGGCTCCTGCCCCCGGCGAGTGCGCGCGCGGGGGTGTCGTCGGTCGGTGCGCGCGAGTGACTCACTCAACTTCGCCCGGGCGCCGCGGGGGAAACAGGAAACTCCTCGCCAACAGCTGGGCAGGACCTCTCGCCGCCCGAGAGCCTTCTCCCTCCGCTCGGCTTTCAGCCCTCGCTCTCCCTCCTGCCTGCCAATCACGTCCCTGAGACCGGCCCCTCCGAGGGCTTTGGCAAACTTTCAGCTGCCCCCGCCGCCCTCAGGAGTCGCTGGCTCCGAGCGTTTGCCCCCCCGCGTGACTAAGGGCACGCGTCTCAGAAAGTAGCCGAACACCGCGAGTCTGCACGCTTTGCACGAGCTCCCGCCCCAAGCATCCTCCCCCTCCGCACACCCCCCTTTGCATTGTTCCCGGGTGCTCCGGGATCGTGTGTTCAGCCCCCCAAGTGCAGCCCCCGCGAGCGGATGCCGAAATCTGAGGCGTGAGCGCAGTTTTGTTTCAAATTAAATAGCAAGTAGCGCCTCGAGAAACTTTTGTTTCGTTGTGAAATGTTTTCCTTACTGTAGGTCCAAGCCCGGAAGTTTTTTTTTTTTTTTTTCCTTCCCCCCCCCCCCCCTTTTTTTCCTCAAGCTTTAATGTGCGTGTTAACCAAATGAGTATCTTGCTAAAATGTAAAATTTCTGATCCAGGCCCCCCAAGCTGCAGCGTTTCTGAGGAGCTCTGGGGTGCTGCCTCCCGTTTTGAACTGCCCCTTCCTGGGGGGTGGGGGTGGGGGCGCTTCAGTGAGTGTAAAGGAGCAGCCACCACAGAGGGATAGTGGTGGGACATTTCATGTGCAGAATGGATGGAGTATGGCAATAAATGTTAATATCAGAGTGGCCCAGGAGTGAGAGAAGTGCCAGGGTTTGCACTCCAATACTGCCTGTGAAGAGAGAAGCCTTAGCGCCTCTGCACCAGGGAAAGCTGGGGCAACCTTGAACCCTCCCTTCTTGCTAGGCTGACCAGGTTTGCCCGAAGAGATCCATGTGCACACCTGTTTTGAAGTTCGATCATTCAAGGAGCCCCTTTTCCTTTCCCAAGCGTCTTGGTTGGGTAGGGAATTAATTACATGCTTATCCCAGTTCCAACCGTGTACGGTTCTCTGGTCAGGAGATCTTCCAGCAGGTTACACAATGAACTTATTTCCTTTATCTGAGAGAAACATTTGCAGAGGCAGGTGGCCAGGTTCATTGGGAATGAAAGCAAATAGCTCTCCCGGGAAACCCAATGCTGGAAAACCTCCCTGTCAATCTAAGAGTTCATTTGCTTGATCCTGAAGCCATCAGCCTTGTCACCATTGTTCCACCCAACACGGAAGCTGCCTCTGAATGTCTCTTAGGAAAAGGCCGCTTCCCAGCCCTCTTGTGTTCCGGATGCTGGAAGTGCAGGGAAACCAGGAGGGGCCGGGCATCTTCTTGCTCAACCACAGCCTCGCCAAAGCTGGTGCCACTTGAGCCACCAAGGAAAGTGGAGTTCAAAATCTGCTTCTTGCCATTTTCTCCACTGCCAACCCTTGGGCGGGAGTCTCCCAACCACCCATCCCCAGTCCTGGCCATTCTGGGCACCCAATTTCTCAAATCAGAGCTAACGTCCATTTTTCAAAGTGCAAACCTAATTATCCCAGTCCTCTGATTAAATGCATTCAGTGGCTTCCCACTGCTCTTGAGAGAGGGTAGAAATTCGATCCTTCAATTCCCTTCCTCTCCTGCTGAGAGCCTTCTCCAAATTCCCTAGAGCATGTCCACTACTCCTCTTGTACAGAGCCACCCCTAGGGCCCCCTTCCTTCTCTCTGTTCTTCCTTTCTTCTTCACCCAGCCAATTCCTCGTCTTCTTGGTAAATCCCAACTTCTTTGATGGACACGATTTCCCTAACCTCTCTGAATAGACTTTTTATTATGTGTTCTCTTGGCACCCTTATGCTTCTCATTTTTAACACTTACTACAGGTATCATTGTGTCATTATCGGTGTCACTCTTTCACTTCTATTCCTCTCCCCAGCTCAAGTCCAAATTGTTTGAGGACAGGGATTAAATTTTTCCCTCTGCTCACCATTGTGAGCTTAGTTCCTAGCATGTAACAGGTGTTTAATAAATAGCTGTTGGGGGCGCCTGGGTGGCTCGGTCGGTTAAGCGTCCGACTTCGGCTCAGGTCATGATCTCACGGTCCGTGGGTTCGAGCCCCGCGTCGGGCTCTGTGCTGACAGCTCAGAGCCTGGAGCCTGCTTCAGATCCTGTGTCTCCCTCTCTCTGTGACCCTCCCCCATTCATGCTCTGTCTCTCTCTGTCTCAAAAATAAATAAACGTTAAAAAAAAATTAAAAAAAAATAAATAAATAGCTGTTGGATAAATGAAAGAATGAGTTAATAAAGATTTAGAAGAAAATTGGACTTCAGTGCCCTACTTATTCCACAGCTCTGGAGAAGGCATTCTATTACCTAATAAATTGAGATGTAAACAGGCTAGTTTTTAGCTACAGGTGATGTCACTATTACTTCCTTTTCTTTAAAAAGGAGAAGTGTGTGGGTATTTTCTCTCTTCTTTTTTTTTTTCTAAATTTGCCCAAGTTCCTCTGGACAGCTTACATATACTTCCTTACTCCTCCAGACATACTGAGAAGCAAATAAATGCCCAGGTGATCCCAAAGACTTTTTTTCCCCTGTATTTAATGCAAAAACAGATGTTTTACATAGTCAGAGGCCAGGTTTAAGATACTCAGTTCCGTGGCAGAGAATTTAACTGGAGGGCCTTTGCCATCATGTGTTAGTAATGTTGACTTTAATGTTGTTTGCCTTTAACATTTCTGATTTAATCCCCAATCTCCTGTGAAATTGAGAGTCTGAATTCAGCATTGCCAAATGCAAACTCATCCTTTAGAAACCATCAGCCCGATGAAATCAGAGGCCTGTAAACTCACACATACTGCAATTTGGCAATCTTAAACATTTGTCAGTATGACCTTCCTTTTGGGATTCTCGCCGTAAAAGAAGTCTGATACTCTCAGTTAAAACATTGCTTTCACACAGAGTTTTATATTTGACTCAATATAATTTTCAGTTAATAGACATATGCAAAACTTGGGGCCATTTGCAGATAGAAGCAAAAATTAAAACCCCAACTCCTCGGGACTTAAAAAACAAAGAGTAATTTTTAGGCCCTTACCAATTTGAAAAACAATAAAAACCAAGTTGAACCAAAGTTAAACAGCTTGAGTGTCTTCACATTTCCAGTTTTACAACCTCTGAGCGCATGCGCGCGCGCGCACACACACACACACACACACACACACACACAATTGCACTGAATCAAAATGGTTAATTTAAGCCCTGCATTTTCCAGTTGTGATAAGCCAGAACTTTCCACTCCCCTCAACTTTTTGACACACAGCTGCTGAGGTTACTGGCAACCAAAGCAGTTGACAGAAGACTGCTCTTCATAGAAATCAATCATATTCTGCATTCTCAGCTCTTATCTCTTGACCAATTCTCCTTCTATTGTGAAACAGACCAATGAACACTGAGACAATACTGAATGTGTGAGAACCACCCACCCCTTTCAGAATCTTACGTGATGTTCGCTCCTCCAGGAAATATTTTGTGATTCCTCCAGCTTCAAATGATCTCTCCTCTCCCAGAGGGAACCCAAGGAGCATTTCGTTTATTTGACCTATTTTGTAATGTTTATCCCATTCTGACACGGAGTGTGTTATAATTATTCATTATTTTTTTTGGAATCCTACCCCCACACACACATACTTGTAAAACCCTTGGAAACATAGATTATTCATTTTTCAAATTTGAACCACACTTTGCGCCCTACAGTACTCCATGTATGTTTCCTGTCTTCGATAAAGGGAAAAAATGAGAATATCTGTTTTTCTCATCCATCCCCTTGTTTGCAGTTCTCTACAGATATTAATAAAACCTGCTATTATACCACATGTTTAGAGAAAGCAGGAATTGTTTCTTTTGGAGAAAACATAGTTGTGTTTTAAATTGCAAAAATAATGTATATTCACTTTAGGTGGAAAAAAACCTAAAATAGAGATAAGCCAAAGGCAGAAATCAATAAAAAGATCCTTCACTCTATCACCCAAATATAATCACTTGTTAACATTTGGGAGCACGTCCTTGCAGTAGTGATCTGAGTTTCACTTCACGGGTGAAGAAACTGAGGATTATAGAGATTAGAGAGTTGGCAAAGTTCACGTAGCTAGTAAGCGACAGAGCCCAGGTTTATGCTGACGCCTGTCTAGCTCCAGAGTCTACACTCTAGAATAAGTTGATCAAGTGGTCGATCCTAACCACCTGACCAGCCTGATCATCACACTATTTTGGGTGACTATGGGCTGGTGAGAGCCCACCCTCTGCTATCACTACTTCCTCCCTTACTCATTGGTCAGCCCATGGCAGTCACCTCTCCATTGGAAAGTATTTTTGCTTAGCAAACATCTTGTCTTTAACTTGTGCCATGGGTAGGCATATTCCAATCAGGGGCTTACCTGCCTTCTTGCTCTATTACCTTGGATAGTAGGAGCCTGCTCACCTCTCTCCCTTGGCATTCTCTCTCCTTTGACTTCAGTGTTGCTCTTCCATTCCTATGTTATGGACTAAATAATATCCTCCCCAATTCATACATTGAAACCCTAACCTACAATATGACTAAATTTGATGATAGGAGCTTTGAAGAGATAATTAACATTGAAAGAGCTCATGAGGTTAGGGTCCTAACCCCATGCGATTGGTATCGTCATAAAAAGAGTTGCCAGGGAGGCAGAAGTGCACACACAGAGAAAATGCCACGTGAAGACACCGTGGAAGGCAGTCAGTCACCTGTAAGCCAAGAACAGAGGTCTCAGGAGAAACCGAACCACCAACGCCTTGAACTTGGACTTCCAGCCTCTGGAAGTGTGAGAAGTAGATTTCTGCTGCTTAAGCCACCCAGTCTACGGTATTTTGTTACGGGAGTGCTAGCAGATTAGTGCGCCCAATTTCCTGCTGTTCCTTCTCAATATCTTGGCAGGTTTGTTTTCCTCCGCTCATTGGTCTCATGCTAGTGCTTACCAACTCTGTTCTCTGCCCCTCTCTCACTCCTCCTGGGAACACATGCATTTGTATGGCTTCACTAATACGTGATGATTTCTAAATCTAATCATCAAGCTCTAATTTCACCTAAGCTAACATTATTCCATTTGCCTACTCGACTCTTCATGGATGTTCCACTGGCATCGCATACACTCATAATTTTAAAATTGGACTCCAAAGTGCATGTCCCCTTGGTACATTCCCCATATGGAGAAAAGGCTCTATCTTTAAAAAAATTTTTTTATAAATGTTAAAAAGGGTGCCTGGGTGGCTCAGTTGGCTGAGCATCCAACTCTTGATTTTGGCTCAGGTCACGATCTCAGGGTCAGGGGACTGAGCCTCCATGATCAGTGCAGAGCCTGCTTGGGATTCTCCCCCTCTCTCTCTGACCCTTCCCTCCTCCTTTACCTCTTTCTAAAGTTAAAATTGGGAGAAAATTGTATAAAGGCTCCAACTCCAATGGATAGCCCAAGCTAGAAACATTAAAAATCAGCTAAGAGTTAACTTCTATTTTACTTTCTTGAACTAAGTGGGCATTAGGGTCTATCTATAGCCCTGATAATATAATTGTCACAACGGTGATAAGCTCAGGCTACGACAGAAGCAGGCACTAGGGGCCAAGAACCAGCCTGAGAGTGAGAGAAGACCGCAGGGAAGGAGTGCCTTTTGAGCTGAATCCTGAAGCATGGTCAGGCCATGAAGGCCTGAGGAAGCATGTTGCAGATACACAGATCAGCCATGAGAAGACAAGGGGAAGTATGAGCGTAGACTGGGCCAGGAAATACAAGGAGTTTAAAATGCCCAGAGTACAGATTTGAAGGGATTTTAGGTTGTATTTTTTGGCCCCAGTTCTGCCCCCCTCCCTGAATTCATGTTCTTTGCCTTTTGAGTGTGGAGTTCCTCCCACTAGAGGCAAAGGGTTCTCACAGGCAAAAACCATCATGGGGTCCATCATGGGGCTGGAGGTGAGGAGGGCAAGGCAGCTTTAATTTAGATTCTTGGCGTCATCTACACATTTGATTATTTAGGAAGTTATAGGATACAGCCAACACCATGGCTGGCTTGCGCAAAATTTATTCTTCCCCTTCCTGCTTTGTTATCAGAGTCTAATTTTGTTTAGGATATGGATTTAATTGTGTCTTAGGCAAAGAGCCTGTCCTGGTTTGTCTGGGCAAAGAAATATAAAAAGGAATACTACTGGGGCTTGTGAGAAAGTTTTCTTTCCAAGGAAAGCCACTCTTCCCGCTCCTGTTTCTTACCTTTAAACATAATTAGGGGAGGCTGAAGCAGTTACAGGGATACAGTTACCTTTCAACAATGACAGAAGGCCAAAAGTATCCCAAAGTAGAACTACTGAACCAATATAAGTAACCACCTCAACTTAGACATTATCTGAGTATGGTAGGTAGTCTTCACAGATGGCTATGACCCTTTCCTTTCCTCACTGGCTTACGGTTGCTCCTCAAGAGGTGGGATGGATCCTCTTTTCTCTTTTCTCTCTCCTTGAATCCAGGCGAGCTTTCTAACTTACTTCCGCCTATAGAACATGGTAGAAATGATACAGTGCCCGT
This sequence comes from Panthera pardus, assembly GCF_024362965.1. Taxonomy (NCBI): domain Eukaryota; kingdom Metazoa; phylum Chordata; class Mammalia; order Carnivora; family Felidae; genus Panthera; species Panthera pardus. Next base: position 145,334,217 of record NW_026526721.1, on the reverse strand, counting down.
TCTAGGGCTGGCCTCAAAGAGAGACTTCTCTCAGAAACCAGTTAGCAGGTAAGAAGTCTGAATACCCTGCAACCATATGCTGTGAGGAGGCCCAAGTGAACCCCATAAGAGGCCACATGGAGAAAGATACCCAACCAGCCACCAGCTCTTCCAGTCCTCCTAATAGAGGCATCAAACACATGAGTGAAGAAGCCATCTTGGACTTCCCAGCCCCAGCAAATGCCAGAGGGGATAGAAATCAGCAAGGTGATCCCAGTCCAGATTGCAGAATCACAAGACATCATAACTGATATCATGTCGACTGTCAGTTCCAGTCAAAATTCTAACTAATACAGAGAAGTCCACTAATGAAATGGAAAGAAGGAGATGTTCCAGTCACCACATGGCTGTCAATCTGTGTACCAAATACAGAATCACATCAATTATGCCTTAACTATATGATTTCTCCAATTATCTTGGAAATCACACAATTACATTTTTTATGTATTTGCATTCATAAAGAAATGCATATTTCCATGTATATGTTTGCTTATACGTAGCAAACGTGTAAGTGAACCAAAATTTTGTTATTTCATTTTAGTAGTTATCTAGTTGTGGACATTAACAGGGAACCTCAAAACCCAATAGTGGCCCAGAGTAGCTTGGGCTTGGAGAAGCCCTTTTTTTTTTTTTTTTTATGTCAAGCTAAAGAGTTTATATTTCATATGTCAGGTGATGAAAACATTGAAGGAAATTTTGATCAAGGGAGGGAGATGATCAGAACTAATCAGATAAGATTTTCAAAATGGTGATTAAAAGTCTGAAGGATGCATCTGAGGGTGTAAGACTATGTCGGGAAAACAACTGTGAAATCACAAGTCTGAGCCAAAAGAGCATGGGAATGGAGGGAAATCAATGGATAAGAAATATATGAAGAGCTCAGTTTGGCAGAAACTGGTGTCTGAATTGACATGGGACGAAGCAGAGGGATAGTCTTGCAGAAGATGGTTTCCAAAACATCCTGCTTAATAATTGTAACCAACATTGGTCGCCCAGCACATTTTATGTTGCACACTGTTCTGAGTTTTTAATATAAATAAATGCCCATAGCCCTGCAATCCTATGAGGTACATGGTATTATCATACCCACTTTACAGGTTGGGATACTAAACCACACAGAGGTTAAGTAGCAACAGAGCCAGAATTCCAGCCCAGTAGAGACCAGCTGCATATCCCCGGCTCTAAGCCACTTTGTCATCTACTGTCCTTACAGTGGCCACCCCTTAGATTTCCCCATAGACTGTGGCATTCTTGAGGCAGGAACTGTGTTTTTCACATCTTTAGCTTCCTGTGCATGATTTATGTTTGTTGCTCAATAAATACCCGTGAATGATAAGATGATGCAATGAATAGACTCCATAATCTGTAATATTAAAAAACTGAGACTCTACAGATTGTGAATCTGGGAGATAAAATCCATAACACCCTCAATGCCTGACTACCAAATGAGGCTAGAAATACCTGCCATGGAATTTAAACGCCAGCATAAACTTCCTCTTACGTTGTTGAAAAATGCTTCCCATAAGTGAAAATGGTATAAATAAATGAAAATAGATTTTATCTCCCAAGAGAACGTTTATATTTTTGATAGTTATATTGATCAATTTCACCCTGGTAAATGTTCATCTCTGATTTTTAAGTTTAAAAAAAAAAAAAGAAAACTGCAACAAAAGAGGTTTCATTTTTTATTTTTATTTTTAAAATTTTATTATGATTATCATTCAGTTGAATAAGTAGTTATTAACCAAATGATATTATAAGACTTGAAAGTTAGACACTTAGTCAAACTTAAGTTATTGCTTTAAATTACAACAAACTGTTTTAGTTGTTCATTTCGCAGAAATACAAAATTACTTAGTGGTACTGGTTCATCGGCTTACAAAATTATACCTTAACGTGAGTTTATTTAGTTGGTCTCAGAAAAATAATGATATAACCATATTAATTTATACTTTTAATTTATACTTTGATTTCATGGTATTACACATCTCAGAGCATGTAATACGCATGCGTGCTAGACTCGATGAATATTTGAGATCTTCTGATAAAACTTTTGTACCCTAGTCAAAGGGAAATATTTTGTGAGTAACGGTAGCATCTAGAAAGCTCTTAGCGAGACTGCACCCCTAAGCAGTTTTTGCCATATTTATCTTAGATCAACTCCAGCCGGTTTGCTAAGTGTCATGTGGAAGTCAGAAATGAATTTTTGTTGGTGAAATGATTGTTGCTCAAGACATATAAATTGGCTTAAAGAGGGAGCCCCAGGCCTAACCCAGGATCCTGTGTTTGGCTTTTGTTGGAAGGTTCTGACCCTTGATCTCAGATTAACTGAATCCTACTGCTAGAAAACGGTCACATTTTCCTGGAGTGACTATTTCCTGCAAAATACTTTCAGAGTGTGTGAAAGGACAGAGAGCAGAGACTTCACTTTTCCACAGAGGAGGTGGACATTGGCTTACTTAATAAATATACATACGTGTAGCAGAATTCAGTTTGAGACTTGCTTCCAGTGTTAAGTGTTACCTGGTGGCAAGGACATGGGGAGACCTTGGGTTCTCAACCCACTTCTAATTTCCCCCATCCACCAAACATATGCAAACGTTTGGCAATGACAAAATGCCTTGAGTCAGTTCACAGCAGTTCTATAAACGCAGAAGCTTTAGTTTAACAGCTAAGAACAATTGCAAAGAATATTTGGTAACAAAACACTTATGCTTTAGTGTATCAGAGGTGAAGAATTCACAGTGTGAAATGCGCTCTTGCATAATCATTTGCAAAAGTCTCAAGAGGCGATTAATTATTAACCCACTGAATCATTGGAAAAGCATGTGCTACATGTGCCTTCGGGCATTTCAAAGGGGTGCCTCCTTCCTGAAGTTGACAATAGACCCATTGGTTCTTGTTTAGAATTGCCATGGTGAGTGCTTATCGCCAAGTCATAACAACATCAAACCATCTGCTCCTTGCAGTCATTCCTCACCTACAGGCTATCAGAATGCTACTCGTTCTTTAGAATTCCAGAGGAAGTAGTTCAGAGAGGCTGCCTTTGACATTTATCATTATCTTTTGCCTCCACACACAAAATCAACTCCCGAAAGACAATTAAAACACTGGGCTATTTTCCCAACACTTCATGTTTTATTTGACTGATTTTATAGACACCTCTTGTTATGCTCTACTTTTCCTTCATCTCAACCATCTGCTCCCATGAAACGTATTTGTTTCTTTCATGGGGAACACCCATATTCCCCAGGACATTTTTCTCTAAGGAAGGAAAACTCGATCTTGGTCTTACCATAGACCTTCTATAGGTTTTCAAATCAGGGCTTTTACATGAATACCTTTTACAGAAAAATAACGATTCTGTAGATAAAATTCTACTTCTGGGTGAAGTGTACAATCTCCAGCCAGACCTGAAAATAATGCTGGGGTAGTATTTTCCAATTCACAAAGAGTCCCCACACACCAGATCTTATTTTTGCCTCATGAAAACCACATGATGTTGACAGGGCGAGAAATTATGAACTCCGTTTTGCAGGCGATGAAAGCGAGATTCCAAGACATTAGTGACTTGCCTGAGGCTACACAGCTAGTAAGAGCCAGAACACCAATTGGTTACCTGACTTTTCTTTCTTCTGTTCCTCAGGGACTTCTTCAACTCTCTTTTTTGCTGACTTACATGTCCCTACACTGGGCTCTCATGTCTGCTCCTGGCTCAGGGTATACCGATATGCTTAAGTCCACCCCAAAATTTCAAGTACTGTCACTTGCTCCCTATCCAGAAGGGGCCAGAGTGCTCTGGAGCCAGAATGCCCTGGGAGCATTTCTACAGCCCATGCATCATGGTGATTGACCATTAGTGGACAGTGTCTTCACACACAGAGGAGCCCAGTGGAACTGCCTGTCCAGGAGAGTCATCCCTGGAGACTCCTGGGATGGGAGATGCGGTGGGGGTAGACAGTAGAGCGCTGGTAAGGTAGGGGGATGCCATCCAGTTTAACCCCCTACTCTTGGCACTCCCATGATGCCCCCATGGTTGCCCTCTCCTTGCTGCATGGCCTCACAGCCGTCTGATCCTGAGGTCCGTTCTTGGACCAGTGAATGACCATTTAGGATGTGATTCTTTGCTGCTGCTTCACAAGTGTGGCCTCTCTCTTCCCTACATGCAAGCCTATAGCATACTTTTCTCCAAAACAGGAGATCTTAATCTGGAATTCATGGAATTTACCATGATGTGCAATAATTTGTATGAATTTATGTACACGTGTTTGTCAAAAGAGGGGATCATAGCTTTCATCAGATTTTCAAAGGGGTTTTTGATTAAAAAAAAAGTTTACTAATAATATTTAGAGTGAATGATAGATCTGGGAACCAGACCCAATCCATCTCACGTCAGAGTTCTGATTCTTGACCCTTTTTTCCTATCTTCCACCTTCTAGGTTGGAGACCCTGAGCAATTTATCCAACATTTCTGAGCCTGATTGATTTTAAGTTTAAAGTCAAGTTGATAATCACATCAGACTTCCACTTCAAAGATGGCTTAGAGCTACTTTTCCCTATACCTCCTGATTAGCACAAGTAAAAACCTTGGACTCTATATGTAGGAAAACATAGGAAGACTATGGAAGGTGGAAAGAAGTAAAACCAACTAGGGACCTCGAACCTGAGGAACCACATGGTGGTGAGTTTCTCAGTCCTCCCCTCTGCCCCTCCCCAAAAGCTCATACTCGGAGCTAAAGAAGCCAACAACCAGGAAACATCAACAGGTAAGACTAAAAAACAAAAACAAAACCCCAGCCAAAAGACTAGAAAGGAGGCAATCTAGCAAAATAGAAAAATTTTAGACAGTAACTGCTATACTCCATCAAAATACCACATAAGATATTGTGGTTCCACCCACACTAGCAAAGACCAAAAGGGGAGCATAGATTTCCATGCTTGTGTAGTTTTAATGAGGGATCTCAACCCCCCCTACTAAGGTGGGGTTAGAGAAGGCCAAGTAGAAAGACAGGACTTTCATCGCCACTGGCCAGTAGAGCGCCCCCTTCTGCCCCTTCCTGCTTCTGTGCTGTGAGTGGAGACCATGTAGAGAGCCTGGATTTCTACCCCTATCCTGCAGTGATAAGGTGTCTCTACCATTTCCCGTTGGGGTGCTATCAGACAAGAGCTCATGGAAAATCAGGACTTTTACTATTGCCCAGGAGTAAGAAGGTCACCTCTACTTTCCCGGCAGTGGATACCACATGGGAGCTGGAACTCCTAACCGCACCCAGCAATGAGAGTCTCCCCACACCACAGCCAGGTGTCAGTGGAGGTCAAATGGGCAGCCTGGACTTTGACTTCTACCTGTCAGTAACAGTGTGGTGCCCCTCAACCTATTGGAGCAATATTGAAAGCCAAGCAGGCGCACACACACACACACACACACCAAAAAAACAAAACTGTTAAACAGAAGATTTAAACAAGATCCAGAGTTTCACAACACAATTTAAAAAGTCCAGGTTTCTATAGAATATCACTCATATCAAACACCAGGGAGATCTCAAACTGAATGGGAAAAGATAACAAACGCCAACACCAAGAAAATGGTGCTGTTACAATTATCTACCAAAGATTTTAAAGCAGCCATGATAAAAATGCTTCAACAAGAAATTAGAAATATACCTAAAAATAAATGAAAAATAAAAGCAGGAAAACTCAGCAAAGAAAGAGAAATATAAAGAAGAATTAAATGGAAATTTAGAACTGAAAAATATAATAACTGAAATGAAAAGCTCATTTGATGGGTTCCACAGTAGATTAGAAATGATGGAAGAATGAATCAGTGAATTAGAATAGAACAATAGAAATTACTGTCCCTATTTTCAGATGACACGATTGTCTATGTAGAAAATCCCATCTACAAAAACTTTCCTGGAAATAATGTGAGTTCAGCAAGGTCACAAGATATAAGATAAACACATAAATATCAATTATATTTCTATGCAGTAGCAATGGACATGCAGACACTGAAATGAAAACTACAATGCCAGTTACATAGCTCAAAAATGAAACACATAGGTATAAATTTAACAAAACACGTACAGAACTTGTATGCTGAAAACTACACAACATTGATGAAAGAAATTAGGAGAGGCCCAAATACAGGGAGAGAGACACAAGATCCACTGATTGGAATACTTGAAGTAGTGAAGAAACCAATTCTCTTTAAATTGATATACGCTTTTAAATCAATTCCTGTCAAAATACTAGCATGATTTTTTGTTGGCATGGAAAAACGTCCTGAAAGAAAAACCTGTTCTAAAATGTACACGGAAAGGCAAAGGAACCTAAATACCTAAGCCAATTTTGAAAAAGAATAATAAAATGAGAGGCCTCAGTCTATCTGATTTCAAGCTACAGTAATCAAGACTGCATGGTAATGGCAGAAAGAGGAAGACACATAGATCAGTGAATCAGAACCCAGAAATAGACCCGTATAAATGTGCCCAAGTGATGTGTTGCAAACATACAAAAGCAATTCAACAGAGAGAAGATAGCCTTTTCAACAAATCATGCTAGAGCATGTGGACTTCCTTATGTAAAAACCAAAACCGAAAGAAAACAAGCAAAACTTGGACCTAACCCCCCCATCTTATATAAAAACTAAGTCAAAATGGATCACAGACTTAAATGTAGAGGGTAAAGCTATACGAAGTTTGGAAAAGTAAGCATAGGGGGAGAAATCTTTGCAATGTAGCTCTAGCCCAGTATTGTTAGTCTTGAGAACAAAAGGACATCCATAAGAGAAAAGAGTTGATAAATTAGACTTCATCAAAATGAAAATGTCTGCTCTATGAAAGACCCTTCGAAAAAATGAATAGATAAGCTACAGGTGAGTAAAAATATTTACGATTCACATAGCTGATAAAGAACAACTATCTAGAACATATAAAGAATTCTCAAAATTATTTGAGAATGTATAACCCTACAAAGCAGTAAGGACATGGGCAAACAAAACCAGAAGACATTTGACCAAGGACGACCCACAGATGGCAAATAAGCACATAAAAAGATGCTCAACAACAATAGCCATTAGGGAATTGCAGATTAAAGCCGCAATGAGATATCACTACATACCTGTGAGCATAGCTAAAATAAAAAATAAGGGCAACACCAAATGTTGGCGAGGACATGGAGAAATTGGATCACTCAAACATTATTGGTGGGAATGTAAAATGGTATGGCCACTTTGGAAAACAATGTGGCAGTTTCTTAAATAACTAAATCTACAACTCCGGCAAAACTGAGCAATTCTACTTCTCGGCATCTATCCCATATGAGTGAAGATATTTGTTTACAAAGAAAAAGGGGCAAGAACATTTGTAGTAGCCCCAAAGTGGAAATAACACAGATACCTTTCAACAGGTGAGTGATTGAATACATTGTGATACATCTACACCATGGACTAATACTCAGCACTAGCAAGGAATGAGCTATTGATACACCCAATACCAGGATGAATATCCCGAGGATTACACCAGTGAATAAAGCTGATTACAAAGAGTTACACACTGAATGCTTCCATTTATGTCACATTCCTAAAATAACAGAACATTTAAAAATGGAGAACAGATTAGCTGTTGCCAGGTGTTGAGGAGAGGATAAGGCAGTGGGGAGTGGGTATGTCTAACACAGAAGCAACCTGAGGGAACTTTGTGGTGATACAAATGTGGTGCATATTGGCTGCATCAATGTCAATATCATGGTTGAAATATTGTAATAGCTTTGCAATGATACCATTGATCGATAACTGGATTTAGAGTACCTGGAATCTCTTTGTATTATGTCTTATAGCCATGTAAATCTACAATTATCTTAAAATATAAGTTTAATTAAAAGGTTATGTCTTGGCATGTCTGGGTGGCTCGGTTGGTTAAGCGTTTTGACTTCAGCTGGGCTCATGATCTTGTGGTTTGTGAGTTCATGCCCCACATCAGGCTCTCTGCTGTCAGCACAGAGCCCATTTAGGATCCTGTTTCTCTCTCCTCTCTCTCTCTCTCAAAAATAAATACATTAAAAAAAGGGGGGGGGGGTTATGTCTCACTCTCTCTTCTTGTGAATCAAGCGTGATAATGTCTATGAAAACTCTTTATAACTTATAAAGCTCTGACAGATGTTAACTTTATATATATAATAAATATATACAGAAAATAAATTATATATATGTGTGTGTATATATATATATATAATTTATTATCAAAATAGCACCAACATTAAGCTTTTCTTTGCATGTATTTGGATGTGATATGTTATCAGTCTATTTCACTCAACGCATTTTCATGCACTTAATTTTCAGGTTCTTTAGCGTATATAAATGAGACAAAGTTAATGAGTTTGCAGGTCTGATTCTAATGACAACAAGAGAAAACCTCACTCCTGAGTTAACATAAACAATGTGGCTTTTGTGTTTGAGGATGCTGCTGCCAACGATGTAATTAACTATCAGTGATGCGCCAATGAATGGATTCCAAAATTGGCTTCAAAAGCAACAGTTGGAGATCACTGGGCAACTATCTTGTAGCAGGGTTTGGAAGATTACATAACATGGGGCACCTGGGTGGCTCAGTCAGTTAAAGTCCAACTCTTGGTTTTGGCTCAGGTCATGATCTCATGGTTTGTGGGTTCAAGCCCCACATCAGGCTCTGCGCTGACAGCTCAGAGCTTGCTTTGGATTCTCTCTCTCCCTCTCTCTCTCTCTCTCTCTGTCCCTCCCCTGCTTGCTCTCTGTCTCTCTCTCTCTCTCTCTCTCTCAAAAATAAATAAATAAATACATACATAAATAATTTTAAGAAGATTACACAACAATGCTTGTAATGGATTGAGCTCAGACCCAAGGGCACAGTAGGTATACAGTAAATATTTGTTGAATGAATGAATGACATACTACTAAATAAACAGTAGCAGATTGTACTACAATTAAGTCTGTACTGGAATGTTCTGAAGACACCTTAAATTCGTCATTCCCATCCCTGAACTTGGCCTCTCTACCCTGCAATCTAACCAGACACTTCCCTTTTATTCTTGTCCTAGCAAATGACACATCTATCCACAGATACTGTTGTGTCATACCAGAAAGTTCAATCTTTCTAGACTTCCTGATCCAATTGGAAACTAAGTCCTTAGCAACTACTTAATTATCTACTATCTCCAGCCCCATAGCCTCTGGCCTCCTTCCTTCCCTTGTCATTTGTCATCTAGGAAAGTTCACAACGCTTCTGTTTTCAACACTCAGACTGGTGCATCCTCTAGTGTGATTTTTTTCCACATCACACGAATCTTCTATAGATACCAGCGTTAGTAACTATTTATTGAGCCCTTGCACATACTGCACACTAACTGTGGGATAAGCTCCTTTCATACACTAACTGTGAGTTTGGTTTAGTGGGCATTTGGGTAGATTTTCCCAAGTCTATCTGGTCCATGCTTGTCTCTACCTCCAACTCTACATAACTTTTCCTTCCTGAATTTTGGTTAAAAGTTTTGTTTACCCACATGTTCTGGGATAAAGTCCTTTCTCTGCGTATTTCAAGAGGATGAACCTTGATGAGTCTGGGCCAAGGATGCCATTCCACTAGTTCTACCAGACGGAAGTTAAGATGTGGACACATGGTACAATTCTGGCCAAACAAGATGTCTGCTGATGGCAAGGTGCCAAACGGCTTCTGCCCAAGAGTTTTGTTGCTCTCCACAGAGATGCATGACTTCCTTTTTGGTCTTATGGGTGTGGCTACATGAGGAGCTGGTCGTCTAGCAAACACAAAAGGCTAATACTGAATGAAAATACCAACATACACCAGGAATTTTGGTCCTTAATGAGGCCATCAAGTGACCGAATTATCAATTCTGGTCTTCTGTAATGTGAGGTGATTGTTCTTATGGTGAAAGAATTTGAATTTTGTTTCGTGTTACTTGCAGCTGAACTCACCGCGAATAATAAGATCTTATCCCCACTTTGTTGCTGAGGAAATGTGGCGAAGGCATCCAGCACTCAGATCCAAGCTTCTGAAGCCCCAGATAATTCCAAGACTGTGTTTCTATTGCTCACAGTACTTACCACACAATAGTACATCTATTGGTCACTTCAACATCTCCTCCCCTTGGGTAAGTTTTACAGCATCAAATCTGTGAGTTTTTCCCGTGCTGGGACCTTACATTGTCATGGTTTTATGACTGGACATGACATTAAGGCAAGTAAATACTGCACTTTAGAAATATATATCTTTTTTATCTTCTTTGGTAACGAATATTCTGGTGGCCTCTCGAAAATTTGTTTCATTCCCTTTCCTCTGAATAGCAGACGTAAGGTTTATGTGGGATTAACCAGGCCCCTAGGTCTAGAGGTCAGAATTGGCCCAGGTCAATCAAGATAATTCTAACTTCCTGTGACATTTATAGTTTTAGAGATGCTGAAACACTGAAGGATGATACAATGTGAAGCTTAACACTCTTAACTCATGGTTTGGGGAAAAGCAGTATCCCTCACCTGGAAGTGAAGACTCCAGTCTGCAGTTCTGGAAAACGCTGGCGGCCATCTTCCTACCACGAGGCAAGCCAGCCTAAGGATGAAATGAAAGCACAAAGGAGGGAGAAGCTGAAAGAATCGAAGGAAAATGAGGCTTGATGATATTGTGAGTCTTTGGGTCAAACAAAACCCAAAGCTTGCCTTAATTCTGAACTTTCCAATTTTGCGAGTCAATACAGTCTTTCGTTACGTTTGAGTTGGGCTTCCTATGGTGTACAATATAAAGAGGAGTCCTTACTGATATAATCTTAATTACATTTTAAATTAAAACCTATTCCAAATAAAAGATCACATTGCAAATAGTGTAAATATAGACCCTCGTCTGCATTATCCAGCTACAATAATAGGATTTATTACTTGTGCTCCTTTTCAGTTACATTCCCGAAGTATTATAATTTTATATCTAATTTTGTATTCCTTGGCTATAAACCATTTAAGAATTTTAGGAAGCGAAGTGTGAATATTAACCTTAAAGAAGAAAAATGAAATTTTATCTATGTACAATTAATTCTCCTTTGCATATCTGTCAAGTCAGGATTCGGGCATAAATACAAATCCTTCATAAGAAAGAGAAACAAGGTCAGTATTTAATTGCAGCTAAAGCTGGGATTCTGAACACATGACCGTCTTATTCATTGTGGAAACTTAAATCCAATAACCGGTGGAGCTCTGTTCCTTTTCTTAGAAACGAAATGTTTCTAAGGGAGCCTACTCTTTTACCTCGAAGCACTTATATGCATACACGCACAACCGTATACACACATGTGCATGTATACTTATGAGGTTCATTTATTTTTTCCTGACGAAGGCAGACGTTTGCAGTTTGGAGATCTTGACACTATATCTGTGGAAGGGATTACTGAAACCTGACAAAGATTTCTGGTTCAGATTTTATAAAGAGTTCAAGCAGCCTTAAATTCAGTTTATTTGGGGGATCTGCCTTTGGAAAAATTGAGGGATTTGTTTGGCGACGATATGGAGATGCTTCTTGACTGTTCTGGTTCAAAAACTGAAATCCATATGTAGAGCTCACAGGCAAGGAATTGATATGTAAGAGGGGGAAAAAAATCCATTCTTTGACTGTTGTGTTGAAAGTGAGTTCAATAGCCATGAGGCTGCTATTGAAGCTGGCAGCACAACGCTGTGAAATAAATGGACTCTTTCTATATGAAAACTTGGCTCTACTGTTAAGAGAGTTTTATAACCTTTCACAATCAAAATTTAACCATAGGGCAGTGATAGGACTTCTCGGTCTTGCTCACAAGCGGGTAGCTAAATGGCTTTAATGCTGCCTATCTACTTTTATCTGCTTTTATCTCTCTGATTCTTCTACTTGACTTTGCTCTTGATAAAGAATTAATGTTTGAGCGAGTCTTCAAAAGGAATGGCAGACCAAAAGAAAGAGTGATTGGCAGGTAACGAGACCAGAGAGGTAGCCAGGCCTGATCATGGAGGACTTTTATTTTATCTTTATCAAGATACCTCTAGGGTGCCTCCAAGGAACTGAGACAAGAAAGAGCCCCTTGGTGTGGTCAGGTTTGATTATTCCCTTAATGGAGGTTGGTACGGTTCTAAAAGAGAGTCTTCCTTCTCCCCAAACCCTCTCCTATCCTCCTGTGGTCTGTTTTACTTTCCCTTTTCTGTTCATTCCCCAATTCCAATCCTGGACACTCTATCTTCTTCCACAGGCCAGGGATTTCCAAAAAATTTTAATTACCTTTATCAGTTAAAAAAAAAAAAAAGTGAAAACACACTAATTTTATCGCACACAGAAAAAGCCCCGAGACTCACCTTCCAGAGTGTCATAAGCTTTTTCTATCTTTCTGCTCTCATATCCTTTCTGTGGTTTCCATCCTCAAAGCAACAAGATGGCTACTGTGGCTCTAGCCATCACGTCTGGGCCCAAGAAGGAATAAAAGGAAGAGCAAGATCAAAAGGGCTGTATTTCTAGCTTTCTGTTCTCTCTTTCAAGGAAGCCTCCCAGAAGTTCCATCCAAGGTCTTCATCTAAGTGTCCGGAATGTGGCCACTTGACTGTACATAGTTGCAAAGGAGGCTGGGGACTGTAGTACCTTAGTGGGACACAGTACCACACCCAACAAATATCACTGAAGAAAAGAATGGTTTCCTGCCAGTTTGCTTTGGAATCTATTTTTTTCCAGTCAAAACAGCCACAGCTCCTCTCCAAAACATTTTAGGCAATGCATCATCTCTTGTAATAGTTTCCCAAAATGTATTTCTTCATGGGTCTCTGTGTCACAAAGGGATTTAGTGAATAGTATAAACAGAGACAAGTATTTTTATTCAACTGCACAGCACCTTCCCACATTGTATCATTTGTTGTAACGGTTGTCTCTTTCACGTCTCTTTCACATCCTCTCCATCCTGTGCTCTGTGCATTTTCCTGTAAATTTGTTGGCAAACGCCTTTTAGTCTGTTGCCACGTTGCACCTTAATGTCGTTTCAGCCATTTTTATTTTGGAAATAAAAAATAAGCAGTTATAACTGTTGAGCGGCATTTTGTAAAACACTAGATTGAGCATGCGGTGACTTAAACTTCACTGGATATCCTGGATATTTAGTTTTTAGCTGTCTGGTTAGTCATGTTTTCATACTAATATTAGCTCTAAATCCAAACTCCTGCACCTTAATGAATTTTTGGCATGAGCTTCCAAGTCTGGCTCCTATGTTATGACACAGCCCTATGCCTTCAACTGCTCAGATAAGTCCTAACAGCGATTTAATAGAAGCCATGTTTGTATTTTAATATTTCTAGGAGCCACATTAGTAAGTATAAAAATAAACATGTCAGATTAATTGTAATAACCTAGTAGATCTAAAATATTGTAATTTCAAAGCATAATTTAATAAAAATTGTTAATGAGATAGTTCATATAAGTATTTTATTTTCATTGTATATTTCAGGTTTTATCACACATGCAAGTTTAAACTACATTTTAATGCTCAATAGCCACATGTGACAAATGGCCAGCATACTGGTCAGCACAGGCCTGTAACATGGGGGATAAACACCTAGCCATATCCTGGGGGTGGGGACATGGGTCCTGTAACCTCCTAATCTCAAGGTCAGTTCAAGAATACATTTTTCAGGTAATTCCCTTTAGGATTAAGCTGTTTCACTATTGTAATTTAAGACGGTGGTGAAGATATTTGGACATTGGACCCAACTCCTCCCCTTCTCCCCTCATGTGTCTCAATGGTCTTACAATTTTGTTAGTAGATACAAATCTCACTCACCTGGCTTAACTTCCTAGCATATGCAAATAAGATCTCTCACATTCAACATACCCTCAGAAATTATTATCCCAGGAATATCCTTGTTCTTTCCTGAGTCCAAGATCACTTTGCTCTAGGTCTTATAGCAGCCATCAAAACCTGCACCTCGTGCCGTGTGTGTTTTCTGACCCAGATTTCCCAGTAAAATCCGTTAGCCTCCGTGTCCTAACTCAGGAAGTTTCAGCTACAAACAGTAGAAAAACCTTACCCATACTGTATTCAAACACAAGAGCTCATACTGGTTCACACAATTGGAAGAACAGAGAGGGCGGGTGTCAGGCACGGTTTAATCATGCTTTCAGGCACTGTCTTCGGTTGGGTTCCCAAGAAAGACAATGTGAAACAGGGGTTTGAGTCCAAATGGTTTGTGGAGGAAGAACCCTCAGGAGAAAGGGAGTGAATGAATCAAGAGGCAGAAAGAGGAGCTAAGCAGAGACATGATGTCCTCGGTAGCATGGTGGTACCACAAAGCCAGTCTTAACTGTGAGTTAGGGAGGGAGCCTCTTGTATTCCTGGGCTAGTCAGTCATTTGCTGTCCGTTATTTTAGGGATGGAAGGATGCATACCTTTTGGGAGGGGGCAGTCGGGCATCTCATCCACAGACAGCAATTCTCAGGAGAAAAGGGCAGCTGTCAGCTCTCTGCAGCCGACACTCCCAGCAGTGGCATGTGTCAGTGTGGGGTCAGGGCAGGGTACCCACAGAATCTACTACAGCTGCATTCGTCTATGCTTCTCTCCTTAGACTCTCCTCTGTGTATGGATTTTGCCTGTAGCATTTCTTGTCTCCTGGCTTCACGATGGCTGCAGCAACCCCTGGAGAAAACTGCTTTTCTATTCTTATTCCTGGGGCGGGGAGGGCAGAGTATTGGAATCCCTATGAGTCTCCCAAATGAGTTAGGAAAACTCCCAGAAGCCCCCGCCAATTTTCTCCTACGGTTTATTGGCCAAAATCTAGCCACATGATCATTCCTGAACATTTCCTTAGCAAGAAGTGTGAGATTACATTGAAACCAGTCAGGTTCACACCTGATCTGAGGTCACTCCCCACTGAAGGAAGTGGAATAGATAATGGGACAATAGCCTCCAGGCACGCAACTCACTGTGAGAGAGCCTGAGAAATCAATTTCTGTCGAAATGTACATAACTGTTAATGGTTTCTAGGAAGGTGGTCTTTTCAGGGACTTTTCTCTCTTATCACACAAAAAGGGGAGGATTCAGCCTAAAAATATATTCATGGAACTTAGCATCATATAGTACAAATGTGACCTGGTGACATAGTACAAATTGCAACTTTATGTTTCCTTTCAAAAAAAAATTTAACGCTTATTTATTTTTTGAGAGACAGAGACACAGCATGAATGGGGGAGGGACAGAGAGAGAGGGAGACACAGAATCCGAAGCAGGCTCCAGGCTCTGAGCTGCCAGCACAGAGCCCAACATGGGGCTCGAACTCATGAACTGCCAGATCATGACCTGAGCTGACGTCAGATGCCTAACTGACTGAGCCACCCAGGTGCCCCACAACCTTATGTTTCTAACAAGTTAGTAAAAGAAATAGATAAAAAGGAAAACTTACATAATATATTATATATAATAATAATTATTATTACTTTAATATATTATTATTATGTATATATGTGCATGTGTATACACACACACACATGCAAGTTTTAAGAGCTGATGAACTGAAATTGTCAATGATTACCCGATCTCTATAATGTAAAAAATTGTATAACTCTGTGCTTATATATTTGAGTACATTCGTACCCATTCACTGTACAAAGTAAAACAGATTGCATCATGAATGTACATCTTGGGTTTTGTTCCCAACTATACTACTTAGTAGTTGTATAATCCTGGGGAACTGACTTAACTTGTCTGAATTTCCTTTTCTTTATTTCCATCGCAATACATACATACATACATATTTTTCCTACTTTTTTTTCAGGTAGCATCTTCTTTCGTTCTTTTTTCTCAAAGTTTTATTTTATTTAAAATCTAGTTAACATAATATTGGTTTCAGGAGTAGAACTTAGTGATTCATCACGTACATACAATACTCATGACCCATCACAACAAGTACCTTCCTTAATGCCCATCATCCATTTAAGTCATCCCCCACCCATCTTCCTCCGTCAACCCTCAGTTTGTTCTCTATAGTTCAGTGTCCCCTATAGTTGGCCTCCCTCTATTTTCCCCCTTTCCTCTATGTTCACCTGTTTTGTTTCTTAAATTCCACATATGAGTGAAATCATTGTGTCCCTCTGACTGACTTGTTTCACTTAGCATAATACACTGTAGCTCTATCCATGTCATTGCAAATGGAAAGATTTCATTCTTGTTTTTACCAATGTTTATTTACTTATTTTGAGAGAATGAGAGAGACAGAGACAGAGCACGTGCACACAAGCAAGAGAGGGAGAAAGACAATCCCAAGCAGGCTCTGCACTGCCAGTGCAGAGCCCAATGAGGGGATTGACCCTATGAACCACGAGATCATTACCTGAGCCAAAATCGAGAGTCAGATGCTTAACCGGCTGAGCCACCCAGGTGCCCAGATTTTGTTCTTTTTGAAGGCCGAGTAATATTGCATTGAATGTATGTGTATATATGCATATATCTAGATAAATTTATTTCCATAGTTTGGCTATTGTTGATAATGGTGCTATAAACATTGGGGTACATGTGCCCCTTCGAATCTGTATTTTTGTATCCTCTGGGTAAATACCTAGTAGTGCAACTGCTGAATCATAAGGTGGGTCCTATTTTTAACTTTTTGAGGAAACTCCATACTGTTTTCTAGTGCACCTGTTTGCATTTCCACCAACAGTGTAAGAGGGTTCCCCTTTCTCCACATGCTCACAAACATCTGTTGCTTCCTGTGGTGTTAATTTTAGCCATTCTGACAGGTGTGGGTGGTATCTCATCATGGTTTTGATTTGTATTTCCCTCGTGATGAGTGATATTGAGCATCTTTTTCAAGTGCCCGTTAGCCATTTGGTTGTCTCCTTTGGAAAAAATGTCTATTCGTGTCTTCCTCTCATTTCTTAACTGGATTGTTTGTTTTTTGGGTGTTGAGTTTGAAAAGTTCCTTGGAGATTTTGGTTACTAACCCTTTATCAGATATGTCATTTGCAAATATCTTCTCCTATACCGTAGGATGCCTTTTAGTTTTGCTGCATGTTTCCTTCACTGTACATAATCTTTTTATCTTGATAAAGTCCCAAGAGTTCATGTTTGCTTTTGTTTCCCTTGCCTCCATCAATGTGTCTAGTAAGAAGTTGTTACGGCTTAAGTCGGAGGTGGCTGCCTGTGTTCTCCTCTAGGATTTTGAAGATTTCCTGTCTCACCTTTAGGTTTTTCATGCATTTGGAATTTATTTTTGTGTATGGTGTAAAAAAGTGGTCCAGTTTAATTCTTCTGCATGTTACCATCCAATTTTCCCAACACCATTTGTTGAAGAGACTGTCTTTTTTCTGCCAGGTGTTCTTTCCTGCTCTGTTGAAGATGAGTTGAATATATAGTTTCGGGTCCATTTCTGGGTTTTCTATTTTGGTCTATTGATCTATGTGTCCGTTTTTGTTCCAGTACCATACTGTCTTGATGACTACAGCTTTATATATATATATACACACACACACACACACATATATATATATATATATATATATATATATATTTCTCCTACTTTGATAGGGATAATGTGACATAATGAACTAATGAATATAAAAGTCTTGTGAAGGATATACTTAATATATTTTATGATATCTTTATTAGAGTACTATTACAATAGGAAATTGATTTGGAGGCATTCTCTTCTAGAATACTTCTACATCTCCAATAATGTTCCAGGTATTGGGCCTGATATGTTTAAATGTAGCAACTTTTAAATATAGCAATAAATATGATATCTATTTGTGCTAGGCCATAAAAGGCCACTTAGCTGCCCCCTGGTTTGCTGTAACATTTGCTGTCAGAATTCTGGGATACCTTGTAGGACATCTGATCAACCTGTGGTCACCACGACGGTGAAGCCTTGAGGAGAAATCACAGGTAGAGGCCCTGAGTGCAGCCATTTGACTCATCCAGGCTCAGGCACCAGGCATGGAAGTGAAGAATTCTTTAGATAATTCCAGCCCATCCACTCAAGTCAACCCCAGCCAGGTGAACCTTCCCCAGCCAAGGTTCTAGACGGTGCGGCACAGACAAGCCATATCGGCTATACCCTATTTGTGTTCCTGACCGATACAATTCATAAGCAGAATAACACAGTCATGGATACACCATTACATTCTGGAGTGGTGAGTGATGCAGTAAAAAATAATCAGAAGGGTTTCTCAGTTGGCTCCACAAACCCCTGCACAATCCCATTTTTTATAGGTGGAAATCAAGAGAGAACTCCAGTAATTTTTGGTCCTACCATCGATAGTGTCAGATCTAGGATTCGAACTCAGATCTGCCTTAGGGCAGAATCTTTGTTCTTCTCACCACCACGTCTGTCTCAAGCTGACCTCTGAGGAGGGCACATGGGTGGCCAGCCTGCTGAGCCCACAGGATGAAGGGGCAGAAAGAGAAACATGTCCTCTTGCTTCAGGGCTTGTTTGTTTCCAGGCTGTCTGCAGGATGATCATTTGGAGAGCTGAATCCCTCACATTTGTTATTATCTGCCTCAGACATCTTAATTAAATGCTTTGGAAGCCTGTACCATACAATCAAAACCCTAAGCACTTTTCTCTCCTTGGGAAAAAAACCCGTAAACTAAAATTCCTGTCCACGGTTCAAATTCCAGCTATTGATTTCTGCTCTTGATTTTAACCTACTTTCTCTCTGAGAGTGCAAGTCCCTCAACAAGATGAGAATAAATAAAAGCAAGTGGGTGCCACCTGGGTGAAAAAGGGAGGGGGGATTGGAACACCCTGATAAGGGCCTGGGTTGATGGTTCAATAGGAGAGGGGTTAAGGGACCTTAAGTTAAAACTTGTTTGAACTTGAAAAATTCTTTCCTGAAATCCCAGTACAAGGTCTTTATACTTTCTCAGTGCACTTTGCTCTATGTAGGCTCTCATAGTAAGAATAAGAACAGTTACGAGAGAGAACAAGAAAGCAAAGGGATAGTGTGTGTGTGAAATAGTGAGCATTTTACCAACTGATGTTTGAGATGGAAGAAGAATTTACTCCCTCAATTTTATTAGATAAAGAGACGAAGGCCCAGAGAGCCTATGTGGTATTTCTGAGGCAGCAGGCAGCCAAGGGCAGCAGTGCCTGCAGAATTCTCCATTTGTACTCTTGCCCCCTGAGAATTGATTGTCCAGCTTTATCTATATATTTTTTCCTATTTACTTGTATTCAGTGTGACTGTTAGGGCTGATGCTTGCTTTATATAAAATTGGGCCACTTTGGTTCAGTGGGGCCATATTTAGAATAAGAATGGTTGGGGCACCTGGGTGGCCTTGTCTGTTAAGCATCTGACTCTTGGTCTCAGCTCAGGTCATGATCTCCCAGTTTGTGAGTTCGAGCCCTGTGTCAGGCTTTGTGCTGACAGCTGGATCCTGCTTGGGATTCTGTCTCTCCTCTCTGCCCCTCCCCTGCTTGTGCTCTGTCTCTCTCTCTCTCTCTCTCTCTCTCTCTCTCTTTCTCTCAAAATAAATAAATAAACTTAAAAAAAAAAGAGTAAGAGTGGTCAACACGTTTTCAGAGAGAGTGGGAAAAGGCAAAAAGAAGACTGTTTAAAAGGTGAAATGTCAATGCCATTTTAGCAGATACGACCGAACATTTCAATCATCTGTGGAAGGCTCTGATTAGGTGCTTTGCATATGCTATTTCATTTCATCTTCACGGTTCCCGGAGGTCGCTGTCCATATCTCTATATTTACATAAAAAATTGGCTTTTAAAGAGGTTAAGTTACCTGGGAAATGGCAAAGCTCTGACTTGAATGCAGGTTCCTCTTCTCCCAAAGTCATGTTCGTTCCACTGTGCCAGTGTTTCCCCTGGTATTTACAAGGTTATTTTAGATGGTTCTAGGATGGACATAATATAGTGCAATAGTTATGTGTTGATTTCCGTGTGCTCTAGGAAAGTAACATAACAGACCCATAAAGCTCAAATATTTACCTGTTGCTATTTCTTATTTCTTTCTTAAGATATTTATTGACGTTAAAAAGGGGCATGTGGTTAAAATATTCACAAAACCATGGCAAAATTATATAAAATAGCTTAGGCAAAAATATGAAGTGGTATGCCATGAAGCTGAAGTTTTAGAAACTGTACTATACTAGGTTGTCATGATATCATTGACTGGCTATTGGCCATTGAAGGGTTTCCAAAGAATTCATTCAGATTTCCTGACACTTAACACAAGTGAGTTGTGGTTTTAAAGTCTATCAATTATATTAGGGTTAAAGTATGCTCTTCAAGGAAATGTACGGCTCCTTTAAAATTTATATGTTTAATTTAGTAGAAATGTGCATCTCATGTATTCACAAAGCATTGTTCTTAGATGAGAGCACCATCTATCCATCCATCCATCCATCCATCCATCCAATGGCGTTTGTAGGCACCTGAAATGTAGTAGGAATAGTATAATTAATGCACATTCCCTATGTTATAACAGAGCTCTCGCCTACTTGGAGGAGACAGTCAGGCAAATATTTATTTATGACATGTTTTTTTGTGGGCAAAGTACGACGGCATCAACTGAAGAGTGAATAACTCCCTGACTCTTCAGGAGTGGGGCCTCTAGGAAAATCTCATAGTGCAGAGAATTCTATGATAGATAATAAATTCCACCCAGATGGAGGCCAGGTGAAAACCTGCTGCCCACATCTGATAAGTCACAGGAATCTAGTTTGGGGTAAAGGTGAAGCATGGTACTTCACAAGGTGAAAGGTCTAGCATAATTGCCGCCTGGAGCTTATCCTTTTTTAACACCACCACTCTTCATTAGATAAAATTATTTTTAGTGTTATTCTGAAGTAAAAGGATTCATGATACTAATGGCTTCAAAGAAGCGCAGAGTAATAGATTAATACTTTTTAAGTACATTGATGCGATCTTCAAAGAAGAGAATGTATAACATAATAGGGTTCACCCAGAGTAATGAATAACAACATCACAGTTCGTTTTTGAGGCTTCGTTTCTTGCTATTTGTTGATGACCTCACCAAAATTAATCTTCTTCACATATTCCTGGAAAAAAAAGAGTATACCTAGAGTTTTCAATCTATTTCATCTGCAGTTGATGAGAGAACATACTTTATTCATTTTAATTTCCAAGAGTTGTTTTTATGTTAAGCAACATATGTGGAAATAATTCTGAAATACTTTAAATGTAAGGATCAATTTGGCAGAGACCTTAAAAACTCCACTTTATAATAAATCCTCCAAAATGCATCTACCCATAGATTTGTGTCTTCAAGATAGTGTGATTGATTCTAGGGGCTTTAAGCAAATGCCTCTGCAGCTGAAAAATTATAAACAGAAATTAAAACACGATGCAATGAATTCGTCACTCAAGTTCTGTTTCTCGTCTTTGCAATCATCGTGCCATCATTATTTATTTCCAAGTCACCCTTTAAATACAGGAATGCGTGGTACAGGAACTTAGCCTGAAGCCAGCTCAAAGGATTTCAAACCGTTACTCATTTACTCTCAAAGGGAATTCATATATAGCTAGGTCTAGGTGTTGTGGGTCAGGCTGTCTCACTGAGAATTCTCTGAGTGTCACGCAGCTGTACTGAAATATGTTAATTTTCTGCTTACATATATATTTTTAAGCTTCAATGATAACCACAGTGATTGTTTAGCAGTTAAACAACAACGTATTTTTTTAGGGAGGAACATCTCTATGTAACTGACATGGTTCAGATTTGCAAGTGCATGGTATTAATAAAATGTAGGCTGACTTTTAGTCAATTTTATTATTTTTTTAGCATCGTCTACAGGCAGTGCCTAGAGTCTATTGACCGCAGTGGGGGCCAGCCACTCCCAGACCTACCCTTAGCATGCTCTTGTGCAATCTTTGTTAGATGGGAGGGCTATCGCATGTCTAATCAGGCCCTGGGAATTGGGCCTGGCCTTTCCGGTAAGAACAGGCATGTAGTTCATAACAGTAACAGTAAGCCTCTAATCTCTGGTATGTGACTCCCAGTTTACTGGGAGACAGCAGAAGCATATCCAGGTAAGGAAATCTGCCCACACATCCTGACCTCTGGGATTCTCTCTCTGGGATTCTTGTGTCTGGAATGATACCACATCGCCTTCTCAGCACAGGGGAGTCTGACCCTCGGAGTTCTGTTCATCATTAGCCCACTGAGGGGTAAGCTGACTTCCGCCGTTCTTACGACTGTGTCTGCTCATCTGAAAGAGTGCAGGTATTGGACTGCATCAGGGGACACACGCTCAGACGGCCACAGAGCCCAGGAAGTCAGCAATGTGAGTGAAGAGGGCCAGGCACAAGCAAGAGAAGGAAGTGGAGGCTGGAAACCAGAGCTCCCACATTCCGTCCAAAGGGGGTAGTGCCTCCCTCGTTCTTGCCAGTCACCGCCACATGCAGGTACAGTGTTGCCAGATATTTATACTTCTCCCCAAAAGTTTGGTTATCTTGCTTTTCTATGTTAAATCATTTTTAAACGCTGGAAATGCACTAAAAATATTTAAAACCCAAACGACATACATCTGAAGGCCAGTTTATGGTCTCCAAACTTTGTGAGTGTTCTGATCCCTGGATTCTTTAATGATTCTACCTTGCTGGCAAAGAAGAGGTTTGGCTGTCTTTCCTGAGTAGGGCATCCAAAAAATGGTTTCTGGTCTGATGCCAAGCTCACAGCTGGGACTTTCATAAATCAATGACTACATTGTTGGTTTGGTCCAAATCTATTTAATCCATCCAGATCTCATCCACCAGGCTGGGAGAAAAGGGGATTACCTTTTATCAATGGTCTCCATTCTGCATCATGGCTTTGAGGTCCGCTTGGGATCAGGTTGACTTTTTCTATTAAGATACAAATACAAACTAAATGGAAATGAAGCAAATGAAAACTCCCACACTAGACAAAATGAAGGTACAGAATCTTTTCATGCTAAGAAGCCTCTTTATTTTAGTGGTGAATGATGAGGTCATGTGCTTTTCGAAAGGATCAATTGAGTAAGATCTATTTTTCCAGTACGCTTTTTTTTTTTTTTACTCTTCGTGTGCACGTGTGTGTGCGCGTGCTAACATTTCCAGCTTAAATCGTTTGAACATTTAGTTATTAGGGACACTTTTTTTTTTTCCTTGCAATTTACTGTGGCTCATTGCCGGTTTCAGTTCTTCTTCTCTTATTGCTTTGGTATTTTTCTAAAATACACAAAATGTTATTTTAAAGAAATCCTACGAAGGACCCTAAAAGATGAACGAGAGATGAGACGTCACTGAAATGAAGGAGAAAGAAAGGGAAGCAGGGGGACCAGGAGAGAGCAAAGGCAGGGGAGATAAAACCTGAACAGAACTATTACTCACTAGAGTCATTAATCAAAACTATTGCTCTTTATTATCATGTTGGGTCCTGGTGGGCTTACCTCTGGGACAGAAACCTGTGCTCTCATTCTTTTGTTCAATGTTTCCATTGTAATGGGAGAGGGCCCTTATTCAAATATAATACCATTTCCGGAGAATTTATAAAAACATACTGAAAGCTAATGTGTGAGAATTCTCTTATCCCCAGTTTTCCATGCCATAAAAGACATTTTCATTTGCATTGTTTGTTGTGAACAATTAAGGTAGAGGAGAGAGCATACTCCATTACAAATTAAACCTTTTCAGAAGAGGATTAAAAATGATCTTATAAACAGGCTTTTCAGTGCAAGAGCATAAGCTTTAACTCTGAATTGAAAAACCAAAGCCACGTAGAAACAGAAGCAAGAGCATTTAATTAATCTACAGTTTATCCTTTCCTATTGTGATACACAAAAAGAAACCGTAATTTTCTTAGGGCCTTTCTGTTTAATTCTTAGGAACAATTGCATTAACTGAAAGGGTAATTCTTACTGCGAAGGAATGCTTGAGGATGCTTTGCAATCACAGGAATAGCACTGAAATGAAAGTCTCCGGGCTTGAAATTTAATCTCACCCTGCCGTGATCTAATACCAGAGAACCTGAATTTCTACCATTTGCAAGGTACTTCTTGCATGTGTCTGTCCTTGCCTGTTTTTATTTAACTCCTGGAAAAAAAAAAACAGCTTACATCAGTCATTTGAAACAATTATTCTAAAATATTGCCCAATTGATGAAAGGAACAAAGCATTCCCGGCAGGGACCAAGAAGTGATTTATATATAACACTTCCAATGAATATTTCACTTTTTACTTTGCCTACGTAGACACAAGCCAAGAGAAACCAGAAATGTAATTTCAGAATCCGTATGAGCATTTCAAGGCTGAATGTCAAACAAGAATTTAGGAAAGAAAAAAAAAAAATCACCATTAAAGACAAGCAGGGATAATCATCCTTGTAACTTAATCTTTGCTCACATCTTTAATTATTGAAATAGGTGACTTTTTAGGGCGGTTTTGGGTCTAGGGGATCCTGGTGGGTTTCCAGTTTGAGATCTTGCTTCAGATCCAGACACTTGGGCCCTACCCCAAATCAATGAATCAGAATATCTAATTTATGGGTCTGGAATAAGATCTAGGAAGATGAATTTTAGACAAGCATGCCTAGGGGATTCTGATCCAGATCACTTTTTGGGAAACCCTACACTACAGCTGCCACAAATTACCCGTGTTTTTCAGACATTTTGCTAGCAGCTAACTGCTTTTTAAACTCAGTACAGAAACAGAACAAACACAGAGCCGCTCTGACAAAGGCAGGTGGTCATTTGAGGGACCTGTGGCCTTGACCTGCCCTCCAACCTGAAGAGGAACCCCTGAAAGTCTCCCTATGGACTGCTGACTACCAGCACACCCCTCTCCTCAAAGCCCGATTAAATAAAAGCTCTTGTATTTCCTTCCTGGGAAGAACTACAAAGTTGACATGAACATTCTTGTGAGAATTTCACTAATGTTTTTGGGGATTTGTATGTAATCAAGACTAATACGGAAACGGCAGCCCCCGCTACGGTCTAACCAGCTGTTCAAGGCCATCCTCTCTTCTGATTGGCTGTTGTGCAGGCCATCAACATTATTAAATATTTTATATCCCCAGTGTTTTTTTAGTATTGAATTTTCGTGGCAGACAGCAATATTTGGCTGCTTCAAGACTGTTCCCAGCCCCAGTTTTGCTTTTCTGCTTTCTACCATAAAGGATAAAAACTCAATGTTGCCTTTCCCAGCTTCCCCTGCAGCCAAGAACGGCCCTGTCACATCGTTTTGAACAGGGTGATGTAAGGGCAGTCTTCTGGAGTCCTTCTAAGAAGGATTCTTCCTCCGTGATGAAAGCAGACGAGTATCTACGGAGAGCTTGCTTACCACCCTGCCTGGCCTCTGTGTCCTGCCTTTGGAAGCAGTCAGGTGAAGGAGCCCTGGAGGAAGTGGCAACAGCCGCCTTACCATCCAGGGTGGAGTCCAAGAGAATGCGTGGCGGACCCCAGTCATCCATACTGTCATGGCCGAGCTAATGAAGGAACCCTGAAAGGGGCTGCCTCCAGACTTCTTTTTTTTTTCCAATATGGGTATTTTAATTTTTAATGTTTATTTTTGAGAGAGAGACAGCGACAGAATGTGATCAGGGGAGGGGCAGAGAGAGAGAGAGGGAGACACAGAATCTGAAGCAGGCTCCAGGCTCTGAGATTGTCAGCACAGGGCTGGCCGCGGGGCTCGAACTCATGGACTGCGAGATTATGACCTGAGCTGAAGTCGGACGCTCAACCGACTGAACCCACCCAGGCACCCCTAGACTTCTTGTTAAATAAAAATTGCTGTGCTTAAATTGTATATCTCCTTATAGTTTAGTATTTTTGTTTCTTTTACCTGAGAGCATTCTCACTGTTGCCGTCTTCAACAAATCTCTTTCTTCTTCTCTGGCCTGTCTTCTCTCAGTGGAATATTTTCCCAGGAACTTTCTTTTAGTAATATTCTAGAATTTCCAGTGGGGTGACCAATGGTATAATTTGCATATACACCCATACTTCAGAGTCAAGATCAGGATACTCAGAGTTAAATTCTGCTGCACAAGACCTCAAAACTATCTTCGTACACATGATTTTATTAATTGACTGATAGCTTGTCTTACTCGAAAATGTGTTTAGGGGCGCCTGGGTGGCTCAGTCGATTAAATGTTCAACTCTTGATTTTGGCTCCGGTCATCATATTGCAGTTCGTGAGATCGAGCCCCGTGTCGGGCTCTGTGTTGATAGCACTGAGCCTGCTTGGGATTTTTTCTCTCCCTCTCCCTCTGTTCCTCCTCTGCTCTCTCTCTCTCTCTCTCTCTCTCTCTCTCTCAAAATGAGTAAATAACCCTTAAAAAATAAAATAAAATAAAATGTGCTTAGAAAAACATACAAGTATTCACAAATTACGAGCACATTAAAGTAAGGAATTAGCACAGAATCTAGGGAGCAAAGGTTAGAGCACAAAATAACCCCTGGGTAGAGGAAGATAGAAAAATGCATAACCTGAGGTCCTCGGTAGTAGGGCCATATATTTGTTTTTAAACCAAATAGTAGTTATTCAAAGCGAACCAATTGTTCAGAACAATTGTAACTATTCCTGACCGTAATGTCAGGAAAGATTTTTTTTTCCTGGGGATCCTTATAAATAGAGCATTGTGTAATGTGATCAGGTTCTGTGGTGTGGCATTCCTTAACATTCTCCCGTGGCATCACACCAGGCTGCGTGGTCCTTCGTGCAGCTGGTCCGTATTGCCCAAAGCGAAGCAAAGAACAAGTGGCCTGCCTAAATAGACCACCTAACAGGGATCGATGGAGCACACTAGGAGAGTTTGCTTGGTTTGAATAAAAGGAATCTAATTTTTTAAAGAGAGTGTTGTGATTTTAGTGCACCAGCAGCACAGACTCTGGAAGTCAGGTTGCCTGACGTTGAATCCTAGCTTTGCCGCCTTCCTAGCTGAGTGTCCATGGACAAGTTATGTAATTTTTCTGTGGGATGATAATAATAACACTTAGTTCATAGATTTTTTGCAAGAAGTGTGCGTGCTACCGTGCCTGGCAACAGTAATTACAATGCAAATGTTTGCTCTGATCCTACATAGGGCCTTGAACTAGAGCACGTAAAATGCTCCACACTCAATTCCAAAGTGGACAGTGGGGTTTTCCCCCACGGAGCAGTTCTCGGGCACCAGCTGGGTGTCTCACAATTCAACTCCACGTTGGCACTATCTACCTGGAGATAATGTCAGATCCCACAGGTTAAGGACTCAGTCCCTTAAGACTGGCGCTCACTCCCCCACAATAACAACGAGTCCAGGTTGTTCCTTTTGCTCTGACTGACCACTAGCTATAATCGAACCCTCTCCTTGGGTTCAATTAAATTGGTGGAGCAGCTCACAGAACTCAGAGAAATATTTTACTTACTGAATTACCCATTCATTTTAAAAGGATAGAACTCAGGAGTAGCCAGACGTCATAAGATATCTTAAGGCGTAACCCTAGAAGTTCCAGAATATACATTCTCTGCATTCTGTTATGCAAGCAAACATAGAGTTCCATATAGAGTCAAGGGAAAGGGCTCAGACTCCACATCCTTGCTGTCAACTTGAATCTATCACATCAAGTATACACCCTCCTGGTCCAACCTGGGATATGTGCCACTACATTGCAGGTGACCACATTCCTTCTTTAGTCTCACAAGTGCTGTTCAATGAAACGATATTTCAAACACTTTTAGGAAAATATTTGTATTTGGGGACTCTTGACCATAGAAACCATTGCGTATTCATCACCTAATATTTACTTAGTATCAATACAACCGATTTTGTCCCATAAAACATACACAGGATTTCCCGATTTTAAGATTGGCCATCTCTACTTTCTCCTCTGTGGATTGGGCCGCAAGAGAATGCAAGCTCTCAGAACTTGGCAACTATGCGCTTAGACATCTGTTACCTACATGAAGCTATCTGATGCCACCAGAGATCAATGCTTGGTGTCTAAAATGCAATACTAATCAGCGTGCCGGTTTACAGGCTTTGCAGGTCAAGTGAAAAGTGGATCACCTGTGTTAGAGACTGAGATAAAATATTATAGTTGAACCCGTTGTAAAAATGCCTTCAAGTGGAAGACACCGTAACAAAGACAGAAACTTGGACTTTAGCTATGTAATAAAGGAAAAGTGCAGAGTTGTGAAAGAATACAACCAGTCTTAAGTTGGTCTTCTACTTGCTAGAAGTCTCATGGTGGGAGATCCCATACTGGATTTGTCCTCCACGCTGTCCAGCAAGCATAACGTTGTGTTTGTTCATGTTTTCTTTGTTTGTTATGGGTGTGTGTGTGTGTGTGAATTTGAATGTGTTTGGGTAGCATATTCATGTTACCCTTAGGCACAGTTCTCACCACCCCTTACTGTCACACACTGATCTGTTTCACTTACAGATGCTACTCGTTTACCGCCTGCAACTTGAGGTTTTACTAGCTCTGTACACGTCTCTGGCTGTTAACACCTTTTGGGTTCTGAAACTCGCCTCTAACATGAAAGGAAATGAGTACACAAAAAATGTATCACCCAGTCTTAGCTATTGAGAGTATGTCCTAGAACTGGGGCCCAAAGCAGCCAAGGAGAGAGTGG
This sequence comes from Panthera pardus, assembly GCF_024362965.1. NCBI lineage: Eukaryota > Metazoa > Chordata > Mammalia > Carnivora > Felidae > Panthera > Panthera pardus. The sequence goes on along the minus strand of NW_026526721.1, from coordinate 145,305,603 downwards.
AACGAAGCTTGCCTCACTCGTCTTGGGGGAGCTGGTACACAATGCTGGCATCACCCATCCTCTGCTTACCTTGCTGGCCGCCTCATAGTGTGACTACCACGATGGCAATGCAGTATGGACCAGACTGGTCCTTACCTACTCTGGTGTCTTGTATCATCCACTGTAACCATCATCATGCCAATAACTACCTCAAAACTTGTGGAAAAGGCATCATTTCAAAAGGATGTGTTCAGAAGGGTGAAATCCTTTCCCTGTAGCTGTCTTATTACTTGGGATAATGGTTGGGCTCATTTTGCCCAGGATCTGAGCAACCTCTTGCTAATTATACTAATGGAGATGGCAGCAGACTGCTCGATGGCTAATACCTGTGGGGAGGACAACTCTTATACAAGACGTTAGAATGTCACGAGGTTGCCTTTTTTAGAACCACAAATCAACCATGTCAGATCAAGGTTGCCCTTGTTTTAACAGAGCAAATTCAGAGCTGAATTAATAAATGATTCTCTTTTATTATATATATTTGTACTTTCTGGGAGATGCATTTTTTCCACTAGGAATGTGCATATTCTGTACATGTTTCTTCCTATTCATCTATCCTCATTATTGGCACTTTAAGAAAGTTCATGCTAGACAACAAGAAGGAATGTTCCACAGGTGCCATAGTAAGCAAATTGCTGGGTTTCATTCCGGAAATTCTGGAATTGAACTGCAGATCATGGTTGGCTCTCTACGTAAGAGGTCACCCTTACTCTCAGCACCCCTGTCCAAACAGGATGCAATCCGAGACCCTCCGAGTTTTTCATTCTCCTATACGTATTGCCTTTTGGTCCCATGTCAAGGAATTATTCTCATTAGAACAATAACAACAAAAACCCTTTGTTCTTTCATTGGTCTCTTGGGTGGTTTTAGTGGTATTGAACTCAGGCATACATTTGCTGTTCCTTGAAACCATGAATTCCACATCTCAATGGGATCGTTACAGACCTCTAGCATGAGATAAATCAAATTGTATGGCATTTGTTTGAGAGATTTCTAAAGAACAAAAGGAGTGTACGTGTTGGGAGGAAGGATGGGGGTGGATGGAATCTATTCATATCTCCAAGATCATGGAAAACACCTCTCCTTAAAATAGCTGCCCTTTGTGGCAGGTACCGCTTGTTGCCTACCCCAAATCCATTTCCCTTCTTCCTTCCTAGCAGGATCCCTCATTTTGTTCAAGGCTGCAATGGATGTAGTTAAAAAGGCCCATGTCTTGGGTTCTTTTGTGTTATGGAACTGCTCTGTGTCTTGATTGTGACTATAGTTCTATGGATCTGTGATAAAATGTCACAGAACCACATACACAGACAGATAAAAAATGAAAACCGAGTTCATGAAAAAAAAGCTGGTGAAATCTTAATGGAGTCAAACTTTAGTCAAATGTCATCTGTCAGTGATTTCGATAATGTGCTACAGTTAAGGAAGATGTGACCACTGGGGGGGCAGTGTTATGGCTAACTGGGGCCTCTCAGTATTTGTGCCACTTCTTGTGACTCTATAATTATTTCCAGATAAAAACTTAAAAATAAAGATCCTGATGCAAACTTCTTTACAAATAAGGATGACCCTGTGACCCAACTTTGACCAATGGGAAAAAGCAGAATTGCATAGATAGTGGTCCTGGGTAGGCTATTTTGTCATATTTAAAGGGGGCAGACTACTGCCTATGTTTTCACCTTTGTTTTTTAATCCTTCTTCCTGCATGGAACACACACATGGGGCCAGATATATACGTATAAAGTAGAAAGTTTGCGTATGCAGGTGAAGTAGAAAATTAGAAGGAACTTGGGTTCTTTACTCTGTTCTCCCAGGAAAACTACTTTGGGGTTTGGTATCATGTGAGAAAAAGAAACCCCATTGTGTTTAAGACTGGGTAGTAGAGTTTATGTTTTTTGATGTTGCACGTAATGCTAAATGATACCTTCTTTTTTGTTCCAAATGCAGCCATGGTCACCAAAAGTATGAGTGCCAGTAGACTTTTATGTCATCATCCTCCGAAGAACTTTGGAAAATGCCCTGGGAGTTCTGTGTTCTTATAACAGTTTATTCATGAGCTATCTTTATGCCTTTGGACAAGAAGTCCATTTTCTCTAAGATGAGAGAGTTGGACTTAAGAACACTGAATGCTCTTGTTTGTATAATTAAAGAAAAACCTTGAACCAGGAAATGCATAATGATGGAATCTAGGGACATGTTAAATCAGTACCTAGTAATCAAAGAGTATTGGTGGAGTAAATAATGTAAGAAATAAATGGATATTGGAAGGAAGGAGGCAGATTAAATCGTTTTCCACTACTTAGACTCCTTTTCTTTGTGAAAGAATAATCACTCCTGCCTATTCTCATACATCTGGTTGGGCTTCCTGGAAGAAGAGTAAACATGTTGTTTCATTGACTTTAGGCTTGGCCATATGACATGCTTTGGCCAGCGGAATGTGAGAGGAGGTGATGTATATCACGTTCACACAAACTTTCGGAGGCAACGCAGATTTTCTTCAGAGTTCTTGCTCTTCTGTGCTATGAACACAGCCTTGGCTCACATACTGACTCTCTTCCTTTCTACGTTACTGGATGAAAAAAAATCACGGAACACACATACAGCCTAGCGGCAGTCTATCCACAGCTGAGCAAGGACTAAACCTTTGTTGTCGTAAGCCACTCAGATCACAGTCTTTGTTGCTACAGCCAAGCGGACTAGTACGGAGAGGAACCTAAAAGTCTTTAACAAGAAGCAGTCCATGGACGTAGCTGCAAAAGTGCAAAAGCTATAATCTAAGGAGGAGATTGTGATTAGAAGCCCGGAAATAGAATCAGGCACTGAAGAATGGGAACTTGGGCTTCGTTTGGTAAATTCTCTAAATTCTGCCAAACATTCAGTTTTCTACTATATGATACACTGGTTACAAGCAGGGGATCTGAAGCCAGGTGTGTGCATTCTAATCGCAGTTTTTCCATTTGCAAATTGTGTGTCCTTGGTTAGGTGACATAGTGTCATCTCTAAAACAGGGTAACAAACAGGATTTAACTCATTGGCTGGTATACAAGGAGGATTAAATGTACTCATACACAGCACTTCAAACAAGTGTTTTGTCTATATTATATCCTCAATTGCTAGCTACTATTAGTATAAGAGGGTTTCTTCCCTCCATTATGCCACATTACTCTACTTTTGGCTAAGATAATAAGAAAACTACCAGAACTGTGAACATAAACACTGACCAATGGATAGAGATCTAGAAGGAATTAGGGCAAGACAAATGAAAATCAGAAAAATAAATCCAATGAGAAATGCTTTATCTATCATCTATCTATTCTTCCTTTCTATTTCTCTGTGAATTAGTCTCTAAAGAAAAAAATAGATATATTTACCAAAGACAAAGGCAGATTTTAAAATGGTTTTGCATTTTTACCTGATGTGTCATTTTATTAAGTTAGAAAATTGTAAGCCTACACAAAACTGGAGAGAAGCATACAGAACTCCCACATATCTATCACTTAAGTATAACATTTATCTACAATGACCATTCTTATTACAATGCCCTCTCTTCCCCTGCCCCGCTAGATTGTGAAGAAAATCCCAGATGTCATAGCATTCGGTTGAATAACTTTGAAAAATCACTTACAATTATCTTTTTCTAATAAAAGAGAGCATGTTTGGACTCTTAGAGTATTCTCATTAGGAGTTACGTAGCATCAGAAAAGTAGAGTATGATAATTAACCGGTGGGTGGTGTCGCAGCTTGTTAAGATATAAAGTGTAGGCTGTGATCATGGTCTAGACCCAAGACACTGCCACACATGCTTCCCACATGGCTTCAGGGCACTTCTTGGGAGTGCAGTGGCATGAGAGAGATTTTTGAGAGTGGCACTTTAGAAAACCTTAAGAACAAATCAACGCAAAATATCAATTCACTTTCTTTCAATAGATATTTAAAGACCACCAAGTATCCAATACGCTTTCATGTTTAGGAAAATAGGTGAGTTCAAGATGGGCCCTACCTTTAGTGAGGATTAGTCACATCTATAATGAATTATAACCCAAGGCAGTCCAAAGTCTTGTAGTGTAGCATTCCAAACCAAAGGCTCTACTGTCACAGATGGAGTGCAAATAATCTGAATTTGGGGAGATGAGGCAAAGAGAGACAGTTTCATAGAGGAAGCAATTTTTGAATTTAGCTTTTAAAAAATGAGTAGCAGCATTTTGACAGGTGAGCTAGGACGTGGGTGGGTAAAAGCCTAAAAAAATAAAAAAAAAATAGAAAAGAAAGAAAGAAAGGGAAAAAGCAAGCAAGGAAGCAATTTTAAAAAGTGTGAAAATTTGTGTGGAAACCAATTGGACAATAAACTTCATATATTGAAAAAAATAAAAAAATAAAATTACCAACTTAAAAAAATGAAAAAAAAATAATAAAATAAAATAAAAAGTGTGAAAATATACACATCTTTAACCCAGAAATTAGTGATGTTTTGGGTCCCAATTCTGGAACCTTCTGTCCAATGTTATATAAGTCCAATCAGTGTCCTCGAAACCTGTTTTTTAATAGATGCCATTTGCTGACGTAAACACATTCTCTGCGTACTGATGAAATTTAATAGGCTAATCAAATGACGTAACATTTATATTCATTTTAAACATTCCCATAAAACTAGACTCAGCAAACTATAACCCTTGGGCCAAATCTGACCCATGCCTGTTTTTGTAGATAAAGTTTCATCGGAACATAGTGATACCCATTTGTTGAGTATTCTCTATAGCGTATGGTGTTACAACCGTAGACTTGGGTGCTTCCAAAGGACCGTCTGACCTGCCAACCCTAACAGATTTACTGAGTATCAGGACGAGGGTGAGCTGAGTAAGGTATTTATAGTGCAAAACTTAAGTAGACACTCATGCTCAGGAGTGCCCGCACGACCCCGAGAGTGACAGCTTCTTTACATTTTATGCCTGAGATGCCTCACTTGCCTTACCCTAATCCTGGCTCTGTATTTACTACCCGGCTCTCTATAGAAATGTTCTTCTAAACCTTGCTATAAAATAAAAGGATTTATAGCAGAGTATCTTCATAAATTATTTAGCAGTGTTCCTGGGATGGATGAAGTCTGTTCATTCTCCGATGGATGAGAAGGGTGGGAAGTGATGGACTTAACGTTCATTAATTATCATTCTTTATTATCCATTATTTATAGCAATGTGTCACTGAAGGGTACCAGAATATGCCACCCGAAATCAGGCCACTTTGGCATAAGAGTATTTTGAGCTAAAGGCAATTAAGAGCCAACAGACACAGGGAAAGCTCTTCACCTCCCACTAACTGCCTAAAAATAAAGTATAAATTTCCCCTTTATGAGGAAATTTCCATTTCTAAAGGAAATTTCCATTTGTGTAGATGTGTCTGTACCAGGAAGAGAGACAACTTTTGTCTTCTCAGAGACTCTAATCTGCATAGCAAGACAACCCTTATTTATCATACATTTCTTCCCCCTCATCTTCCCGGAACTTGCCTCCCCTGCCCAGAAGCCCTTTGTTCAGCCGAAGATGATATATAAGCCTAAGTCTTCTAGCTGCCTCCTAGAGCCACATTTTCTCCTTTGTGAAGTCTGGGGTGTATGTACGTAATTATGACTATCTTTTCTCTTGCTCGTCTGTCTTTTATCAGTTTGATTTGCAGGCCCCATCCACGGAATCTAGGAAGGTAGAGGTGAGAGGGTTCAGGGCAGATCTCCCCAAAATGTGCCACTTTGGCAGGTGGACTATTTTGAACTAAAGGCAATTGAGGCCCTGTGGACTCAAGAGAAACCTTGTGTGTCCTTTAACTACCTAGAAGAATCTAAATGGAAGAGTCTTTCCCAGAATCAGAATTATGACCAGAGATGAAGTGTATCTGAGTGACCCATCTGTGTGGGAGAGCCAACATCTAATTACCAAACATCTGCTTTTCTTATTGCCCTGTGAACAGCCCTCCTCCGTTTGAAATACCAAGCCCCTAGCTCATTCCTTTCACTTAGGGTGGCATATATACTTCGTGTTATTTTCTGTCTTTGAACTTCTTGTGTATATGGGGTTCCCATACATAGAAAATTAAATTCAATTTTCAGTTAATGTATCTCACGTGAACTTAATTCTTAGGCCAGCCAGAAGAATCTTTGAAAGGTAGAGGAAAATTCTTCCTCCCCAATAGAAGAAAAAAGATTTTTCTTCCCCTACGTCATTAAATAGAAATGCTAGTTCACCATTTCTGCAAAGTATCCTGGGGCCAGGACTGGGGATTCTAGCATGAATGACCCAGTCAAATAGGATTTATTTGTTGGTCTTTTCCCTTTCCTGTTTATCTTACATATGGTTTTCTTTTCCAGATATTTCCCCAATGCTCGTGTTGTTTTAAACTTCAGGTTAGATATACAGCTTTGAATTGTATACATTTTAAACCAGTGTGTGCATGGAGTTTAATAAAATTACTCTCATAAAATGGAAGTAATACATTTTTTTTTGTTTTTACAAATTAATAGAACCAGGGGTGCCTGGGTGGCTCAGTCGGTTAAGCGGCCGACTTCGGCCCAGGTCACCATCTCACGGTCCGTGAGTTCGAGCCCCACGTCGGGCTCTGTGCTGACAGCTCAGAGCCTGGAGCCTGTTTCAGATTCTGTGTCTCCCTCTCTCTCTGCCCCTCCCCTGTTCATGCTCTGTCTCTCTCTGTCTCAAAAATAAATAAACGTTAAAAAAAAAAATTAAAAAAAAACAACAAAAGAAACCCCCAAAAAAACCAAATTAATAGAACCAAACAACAGAAGATGGGTCAGAATAAGTGAAAGCTGAAATGGAATAAGAATGCCTCTTACCCCTTCATCCTCTGCTGATTTTTCTCCACTCCTGCAAGCTGCTCTAAATAGCGTTGTGAATATGCTCGAATTACCAGGTTTCCAGGGCTTCCGGTGGAGCATTTTCTTATGTGAACCCTACTGTCACATCAGTGAGGGCATTCCTTTCAGAGAAAATTGCTTTGCATTTTCACGTAATTTTTTTTATCCATCTTCTTGTAGCTCTTGACCATGTAAGCGATTTCAAGTTGTGTAGCTTGAGAGCCTCATATCACTAATGCCACCAACGATGGACAGAACCAGGGACCCAGTTATAAGGAGGATAAGTTGTAAGGTTTTAAAATTTCTTTCTATAAGAATATAGAGCTACGTAGTTAAGAAATGAATATTGTTGGATAGATATAAAATGTTATATAATGAAAGAAGTCACTGAGTCAACATTACAGTCTAACCAAAACGATTGCAACTGGTGGGAAATGCCAAGTTGCATTTAGGGCTTTCAAAGCATTCCAGAGTGAAAAACGGGTTTTTTTTTTTTTTTTAAACAGCTGTGCAAAAAAGTAAATATCAAAGCGGAGGTAAACAGAACAAATGTCTTGATTCTCCCGGTAAACTTAGAGATCATAAATTTTTAATGTTTAATCAATATGGGCTACTAGAAATTAGTATTCCACATGCAAGCGTGGAAAATTGAATACGTAACATTTACCCAAGGTCAAAATAAAAAGCTTAGGAAAGGTGGTAGTGTGCTCTGCTTAAAGGACAGAGAAGGCAAGGCACAGAAAAACCAAAGGGTGGTTGAAACTGGGAAAAATATACATCGTCCGTTGTCACCATTCACAGCAGACTTTTTGCAGCTCAGAAATCCCGCTGAGCAAGGTCCCTAGAAATTCAAATCGGGGACAAATGATTGGATATTGTTTATACATCCCACAAGCCTCAGGAAGAAAACCACCCTTCCCATCCTCTCCAAAGGGCCCCCGCTCCATACTCCATCAAGTGGTACACAATAGGGTGCTTATGTGGTGTTTAGTCCTTCCTCAAAAGAACCTGGCATCAATCTCAGTGGGAGACAGGATATCAGAATAAATAGGTCATTGTTCCGTTCCATCAGGGCGATTCTGGTGTTCCTGTTGCTTGACAAAGACACCGGTGCCGGGAAGTGCGGCTGATTGTTTCATGGAACTCACATTTTAACGTTCTCCTCGCTTGCTTCTTTGGAGTAGTTCCTCTGCTACAGGCCCATCTGGGGAAAAGGTCTTGATAGCCACGCCACCGGGAGGTAGCTCTTTCTTTTGTGCTGCTTCTCCTGTTCACCATCTGTTACTAATTACTTAGTAGTTCCATTTGCTGGGCGTTTTAGAAATGGAAAAGGGCGCAGGCAGCTTCAGGTCTGGGTTGGGGAAGGTCTTGTGTTTAAAGGTGGAACGAGAGAGCCTTGTGATCAGTCCCAGGAGACCTGTAGAAGTCAGATCCTGGCTTGATGATATTCCTTCTTTTCATGGTAACGAGAACGCATTGCAGCCGCTCTCCTCTGTGTGATTTGATAGGAACCAACTGGATTTAGGAATTTTGGAAACGTGCCTCTGTTAGTTTGCTAGGGCTGCCATAAGAAAGTACCGCAGACTGGGGGTGGGGGCTTAGGCAGCAGAAATGTATTTTCTCACGGTTCTGGAGGCTGGAAGTCTAAGATCAAGGCGTCAGCAGGTTTGGTTTCCTCCGAGGCCCCTTTCCATGGCTTCTTGGTGGCCATCTTCCCCTGTGTCATCACATAATCTTTCTTCTGTGTGTCTGTGTCCTAATCTCCTCTTCTAAGAACACCAGTCATATTGGAATAGGACCCACCCTCACGACCTCACTGAACTGTAATCATCTTTTTAAAGACCCTGTCTCCAGTCACTTTCTGACGCACTGGGGGATAGGGCTTCATCATATAAATTTGGGGGGGTCCTACATCGCTCAGCCTATAACAATGCCTTTTGCACTCCTTACTAGCAGCAAATCTTTTGGCTTAGGATTGGATAAGAAAGTATCTGGTTTATGGGGCCCCTGGGTGGCTCAGTCGGTTAAGCGGCCGGCTTCGGCTCAGGTCATGATCTCGTGGTCCGTGAGTTCGAGCCCCGCGTCGGGCCCTGTGCTGACAGCTCAGAGCCTGGAGCCTGTTTCAGATTCTGTGTCTCCCTCTCTCTGACCCTCCCCCGTTCATGCTCTGTCTCTGTCTCAAAAATAAAATAAACGTTAAAAAAAAAATTTAAAAGAAAGTATCTGGTTTATAAATCTCACCTCAGCTGCCGAGGGCCCACCTCATACAAGAGAAATGTCTTTTGACTACTCAGATTAGGACAGCAGCAGGCTCTCTCCTCCTGGCTCTAACATGGAGTTTTCCTAAGTTTCCTCAGAATGGGGTGAGGGCTGAAGGGTAGATCTCTCTGTCAAATGCTGATGAGAAGAAATAAGTTTAACTGAAAAAGTAGAAAAACTTGGCACATGATTTACTGTATTATGTGTACCTTACTTTTTTGTAAGGGGAGGAGCAGGAGAGAGGGGGAGAGAGAGAGAGAGAGAGAGAGACAGAGAGAGAAAGAGATAGAGAATCCTAAGTAGGTTCCATCCTGATGTGGACTTGATCCCATGACCCCAGGGACCCCGTGACCCCAATGCGGGACTTGATCCCACGACCCCAGGATCATGACCTGAGCTGAAATCAACAGGTGGCAGCTAAAACCAATTGAGCCATCCAGGCGCCCCTGTACTTTACTTTTTTGACGTAATTATTTTCTATTTCTCCCCCCCCCATGTAAGTTTTCCTTTTCATCTTTCTTTTGATGGCAATTTAGAAATATTTTATTGCACCTCTATCTTTTATTATGTCATCTAAATCTAATTAAGGCAGCAACTTTTATCAAAATTTATTTCTCTATTACTATTGTTTATCAAAACCTGCCTTTATTTGAATTTTTCTTAATGTTTATTTTTTTGAGAGGGAGAGAGAGAGAGAGAGAGCACAAGCAGGAGGGGGGCAGAGAACGAGGGAGACACAGAATCCAAAGCAGGCTTCAGGCTCCGAGCTGTGAGCACAGAGCCCAACGCGGGGCTCAAACCCAAGAACCATGAGATCACGACCTGACCCGAAGTCAGATGCTTAACCGACTGAGCCACCCAGGCACCCCAAAACCTGCCTTCATTTTAATTCTCACTATTAGTATCCCATGAATACTAAAAATATTTAAAATAACCCTTTCATGTGTATATATATCAAGTGTTAATCTAATTTTCCGTTAATCTAAATAATTTTATTTAAAAATTTGAAGTCCATAAATTTGAAACAAACTTAGAATATCAACAACTAGAAGTATAACACAACAGCAAACAAGTAGCAGTAAGGTATCTGAGCTAAAACTGTCGTTGGCGATTAATCTTGATCTGGTAGAAGCCAGATAGAATAAATTGCCATTCTCTTACAAAGGCACACAGCTTTCTCTCTCTCGATGCTGTACTTGGTGCCTGGAGAAGTCACCGTCCACTGTCAGACTGAGATGGCTCTGTAAGAGCCACCTGGAGGAGAAACAAGATGTGGCCAAGACAGAAGTTGAGGAATTTAGGTCATTTCTTTCCAATGACTTGAGGAACGATGGCAATCTCTCTAAAACATAAATGTGATAACTGGATACAAATCAGTGCCATGTGGTGGACAGCACGTCCCAGTCTTTAAGACTCTGTTAAAGATACAATCATCTTTTCCTCTCACAATAGCCTTGTGACAGCGGGCAGTGTGTCCCCTGAGTTCTAAGTCACAGGGAGGTCACGAGGTGTCTAATCTTCATTTGAGATGAGGAAACTGAAACTCTGAGAAAAAAAAAAGAAGGACAATGATTTCCTCATCTGTTAGTCAGAAAGCTCATTGGGAAGTTTATATATTGGTGGCAGCTTTGTGGGATATACTTATAGTCTCAGATAGAGTTACACGGTTTTTTATCGCACGGCCACAATAGACAGACACAAGCCTTTCCTTGAGAAAAGTAAGTAAATCCAGGGTTACATAAATCTTTCCACTTTACAGATTTTTTAAAAATTTCTTTTATCAGAGAGTCTGTTGTATCTACTTTCATAAAGTTGTAACACTTTCATGGTGTCCAATAACTTGGACACCTGAGGATTATACACATATGTAAACAAAATTGGAATCAGGCTAAATATATTTGTTTTTACAAATAGAATGTTGTAAGGACTTCTCACAATTTCTAAATGGATTGTACAATCTTAATGTGCATGCTTTACATTTTTTTAAACCTTGTGATACTAGTTAGACAAAGACAAATACCATATGATTTTATTCATATGTGGAATTTAAGACACAAAACAAATGAGGAAAGGAGAGAGAGAGAGAGAGAGAGAGAGACCAAGAAACAGACTGTTAACTCTAGAGAACTGGTGGTTACCAGAGGGAGGGTGGGGGGGGGATGGGTGAAATAGGTGATGGGAATTAAAGAGCACGTGTATCATGATGAGCACTGAGTAAGGAATAGAACGGATGAATCACTATATCGTACGCCTGAAATGAATAGGACACTGCATGTTAACTGGAATTAAAATAAAACGCTTAATAAAAAAAAAAAGTATGCTATTTATCCTTGAACCAAACTGACTAAAAAAGTCTTTGGAGGAAACACACTATTTCTTGACATTTCTACTCTTTTATTGGCTACTTTTTACTGACTTAATCAGATAAGTGAGTGGAAGAAAAGCATTTTAGAAATGGGACCCGGGATAAATAGATTTTGAAGGATGGGAGGTAGTAAGAAGTACAGAATCTAGTGGGTCGAATCTAGTGGGTCTCCTGTATAGTTAGGAGACATCTACAGCAGTAATCAATCAGTGTTATTTATGGAAAAAGTCTCTAGCATTCGTTGCTCTAACAATAATCTGAAGCCTATTGGGCTTACCTGTGATGGCCAAGTCTACCAGGCAATGTAGTGCAGGTGTGGACAATTTTCATCACACAGCACTGGCATGTGGGGAAAGGAAAGAACTTCAGGAGGAGGCAAACAAGTACCAAGGAGCCAGCATGGAAAACATCCTAGGGGTGACTGGGTGGCTCAGTCGGTTAAGCGTCTGACTTCGGCTCAGGTCATGATCTTGCAGTTCATGAGTTCCAGCCCCGCGTCGGGCTCTGTGCTGACAGCTCACAGCCTGGAGCCTGCTTCAGATTCTGCGTCTCCCTCTCTCTCTGCCCCTCCCCTGCTCACAGTCTGTCTTTCTCTGTCTCTCAATAATAAATAAACGTTAACAAATTTTAAAAAAAAGAAAGAAAGAAACCATCCTATGACTGCTTCTGACTTGACCATGGCCAAGCCCTGAGACTTTATGAGACATGAACTTCTCTGCTCCTTTAAGATGCTAGGGACTGAACACAACACAACCACATCTCCCCAAACTAGTCGTTTGCTTTTCCATCACTGTCTGACCCCAACACCAAAGCCTCCTTACAATGGGACTGTGTTATCGGTACTTTTCATTTAACAAGTCACTCTATGAGATTTCTTCATGAGGTGCCAACTGAGTCTAAGTTTACCTATTCTCAAATTATATTCTACCACCGATTCCCACTAAATTCAATCAAATATAATAAATAGGCCTATTTCCCATATATTCCAGAAGAAATTTTTTTCCCACCAAACTCCAAACATCATTTGGGTAAACACTTAGTGTACCTCCATGTCATAGCATTTCAGTTTTAAGGCGGAAATCTTTTAATCATGTGCTTAAAGTAAATGGAAAATGGGTCATAGGATCCATTAATCTCATTTTATTTTGTTTTGCTCTTCTAGCACATTCTAAATTTTCATATGTGACAGCCATTAATATTACATTTTAATTGAATCTCACTTTTACTTCCCTTTTTATACTCAGTATTAGTGATTTAAAAAAAAAAATCATTTGAATTCATTTGTCCTGGCATCCAAAAAGTAGGACATTTCAGCTCTCGTAATAATTGCATACAGAAGAGATGAAATCATCTGTTGGTTTTAAATGCTTTTAAGTTGAAAATAATTTCCATATGGCTGAATTAGGCATGATCTCCACACTCATAAAGATCCATATGGCTGAAATTATGTATACATGCCTTTAGATAAAGTGGAGAGATATGAAAATTTTTACCACCAACAGCATATAAATTAGCAAGGATGGATCACTTTTCCAGAGCATCTAAAATCGAAATGCCAGTAACGAAGACATTAGCGATCAAGATTTGGTTTTAAAAGTAAAACTAAAAACATCTATAATTATTAGCACTTACTACGTGCTCGATACTGTATTAAGTGCTTTATACAGATCATCAAATCAGGGGTTGGCAAACGTCCGCTGTGGGGAGCCTTTTAGACTGTGGGAGCCATATAGTCTTTGTCATAACTACTCAGCTCTGTCATTACAGCACTGATGCAGCCAGAGAGGGTCCTGAACACACGGTAGTGGTAGTGGCTTTGTTTCGATGAGGCTTCATTTACAAAGACAGACAGGGAGCCTAATTTGGCCCGTTGGGCTCTCGTTTGCCAACCTTTGATCTAAATGAATTCTCCTAAGTAACGGATGGCTACCTACTGAGGGCATACCTCTAAGCCATTGAAGCTTGCTGACAATGCAATGGAGAAAATTAGAAAATTTCTCCTCCAGCACCTGGATAGGCAGGATCCACGTCTGCAAATAGTCTCCAGGTCCACATCTTTGGGAGTGTCAGAATTTCTCCGCATCCTGGCTCCCCTTGGGGCACTGAGCATAGGCTTAAGACTGTGGTCCAGGACCACAGTCTGTGGGGTTATCAGGCGTCTGCCACTACTTGGATTTAGGACACTGGTTTACCTGTACAAAAAAACCATATGTCTAGCAAATCACTTGCGGAAACCCTTTTCCTAGTGAATTAACAGTGTCTAGACTCAAGGATAGGGAATCATACCGTGACACTTATGTCTCCATCATCAGGCATGCATAAGGTCAGCTCTCCTCTCGTCTGCTTCCACAAGGGTGCTTCCTTTGTACTCACCTGACCTCCTCCTCAGGCTTTCCGTCGTAACCTGTGGAACCTCATTCCATTTTAAATAAACTCTCCTTCATCCACAGAGTCTCCATAGAATCCCTTTTCTATGTGTTCTGTCTTCACTAGGCTTCCTATTTCCATCTGGCCCTTGTCAACTTGTGTGAGGCTATAGAGTTATCCCTGCCTTCAGCCCTTGGGCCACATGGGGACCGTCACAGCCGGTGTCTCTGGGATATTGCCTTTACCACATTGTCTTACTCAACTAAGCCATACCAAAAAAGGACGGAAAAAAAAAAGTAGAACTGACACTATTTCATTCACTCCTTTATCTTTAACCAGTTACTGTATAGACAATTCTCAAGCCTGTATCACTAGCTGGAATCTTCTGAGCTCCTGAAATTTAAATATAACTGTGTAAATACATTTTCTATTTGGTTGTTTCACAAGTAGCTCAAGCTTACTACACTCAAAGATGAGTTCATGACCTTCTGTACAAACGAGTTTTTCCTTAGATTGGTGAATGAAACCACCATCTATTCTCTTATCAAAATCAGAAACCTGGGGAGACCTTGACTCTTCCCTTGACATGAAGCTGGTCCTGTAAGATCTAGTTCTCTGACCTCTCCTGTAGCTATTTCTAAGTGGTTCCCAATATTTGTCCCCTAAAATCTTCCTTTTTCCTACTTAATAATCAGATATTGATAATTAAAATGTTTACTTGGAATAAAGGCTACTTTTTCCCAGACTCATTTGCAGCTAGAGGTAACTATGTTACTAAGCTCAGATAAGGAGAGGCAAGCAGAAGTCTCATGTGTGACCGCCAGGAAGGATTCTTAAACAAAGGATGCACTGCCCATTTTTTCCTTCTCTCTTTCCTGGTGTCTGGAATGCAGACATTATTGCCGCTTCTTGAATAGCCATCCTGGACCTTGAAGTGGAATCCACATTTTTGAGGATGGAGAAGCAGCAGGATGGAGGAGTCTTGGTCATGAAAGAATTTTTTTTCTGTGTTTACTTATTTTTGAGACAGAGACAGAGCGCGAGCAGGGTAGGGGCAGAAAGAAAGGGAGACACAGAATCCGAAGCAGGCTCCAGGCTCTGAGCTGTCAGCACAGAGCCCGACGCGGGGCTCGAACCCACGAACTCTGAGATCATGACGTGAGCTGAAGTCAGACGCTTAACCAGCTGAGCCATCCAGACGCCCCTGTCGTGGAAGAATTTAAGAATTTGCCTTATCAGCTTCCAGTCTGGGATTGGGAACAAGTGGATTCTTTTCACATACCAACAGAAAAAAAGAAGAAAGAAAAAGAAATACTATATACATAATACCAACACACACACACACACACACACACACACACACACACACATACATTTATCTTGTTTAAGCCACTCTTACTTTGTATTTTTTTCTCTAACTCACCTCACCAATTCTCCATCTACAAAAACCTTTCTAAAAAGCAAATCTGATCATTTTATTCTTCCCATTACAACCCTTCAGTGATTCTTGTTTGTCTCTGGGATGAAGTCCCAACTCCTTAACAAAGCATAAACCATACTGACTCCTGGCATCTTCCCTTATGGCTGCAACCAGTGCAGTTGTGATAATAGCTCTTCCTGGGTTGAACTTCTTGTGAAATCTCCTCATAAATCAGGTAAATCTAAAATCATGGCTAACATTTATTAAACTTATACTATTGTCTAGCTCTAAGAGCTCTCTATAGATTAACTTGTTCAAGCATCAAAAGAACTTTGTAAAATAGTATTATTATCCCTACTTTATAACAGAGACACTGAGGCATAGAGAGACAAGTTGAATTTCCCAGTCTTGCCTAATAATGCATACTAGGGCCAGGGTTTAATTCCAAGCAACCTAACTCAGGAGCCTGCTTAACTACTATGCAATATGTCACCCACCAGTGCTATAAAGGCTAATTCTAAAAGCTCCAAAGATTTTCCAGGGCTCCCTCTTTCCTTCCCATAAACTTCCCATATCAGAAGCAGAGGCCTGTGCTGTTCCCATCTTTCCCGAGATCACTTCAGTAAAAGTGGGGAGAGGGGCTGTTTCATGATTCTCTCATTAACTCCTAAGTCGTTTGAAGTATGAGCTCACTGAAGTATGGTTCACTTGGATACTTTACATCGTTCTAGAAAATGTCTAGCACTAATTATAATGCGCTCTTATAGTTAATGCCTACTATACAATGCAAATTCATCTATAGTGCATTAACCCCAAGCTTCTAAATATTTTCAGTTTAACTTTTACTTTCCCAAGGTGAACTCAATCATGAAAACCAACAGTTACTAGGAATTTCCTCATCTTGTAGCAAAGTATAACACACGCATTCCAGCTGAATGAAAAGAGAAAATTTGCTCTCTGTAAGTGCTCAGAGAGCCAGAAATATTTTAATCGAAGCTTGGAGTTTTGTAATCTTTGTATTAGTTTTATGCCTGAGCATGCATAAGCAAACAAGATTAAGGGCAAATGAAAGAGATTTAAAATTATAGGACATTTTCTAAATGATTTCCTCACTAATTCTTTGGAAATGCGCAGGACCTATTACTTTCTACTATGGCCAAGTCACAGAACGTTAGACCAGTTCTTAGTGTCAAAAGTTGAAATTCTACCCAATTAACTGGTTACAACATTACTGCTTCGGATCTTCTGTCTCCCTCTCTCTCAAAAATAAACAAACATTAAGAAAAAAAAGGGAAAGGTATTTCACTGATGCCTTGGCTTTGTCAATGTCTGTCTACTTATTAATAACTGGAATACATTTATTAATACCCAATCTTGTTCCAGAAAGGATTTAAAGCAACTTATTAGGATACATATGAAATAGCAAATAAATGAGGGAAAATGAGTCAGGGAAGTCCAGTAGAAGCAAGGATGAGTCAGGACACAAAAAAATCACGCTATGAAGTCATGCATACTTGCTAGAGGTGTGCCAACAGCTTGATTTTAAGTTTCTGCTGGCCGATTAGAAGGAAACTTTATAGGTGGGTGATTCACACTATTAATAATGTTAAAACTATCTAGTTGCTCAAGATGTGAATAAGGTTATCGGATTCTGAAATCAGAATTTTCTCCTATAAGTCTTTACAGAAAGAGAACACACAATGTAATGTCATAAACCTCGTCTCGATGGTAAACATAGACACAAGTTGTACAGAGGACGTTCATAAAATATACCATAGCATTGGCTCCAGGCCGCTTGGCAAAGCGCAATCCAGTAAAAGACTTAGTGGGGCCCGTGTGACAGACCATAAGCCCGGGACTCCCTGGGGGCCTGGCCCAAAGAAATGTAGATCAGAGAATTCATAATAGTACTTCCTAACATTTATATACGCAAGAATAAAAAAAATATGAAAGATGAATTTCTATGCTTGTTTTGCAGAGATTTTGGGTTGGTTCGTCTGGAGTGGAACTCTCCTCTCCTGAAGTGATTCCAGTGTAGAAGGTAGGGGAAGCCCAATGGAAGGGACAGAGACGAAAAGTGACAGGCAGCATTATTTGATGTAAATTAATTAAGCATCCTTCCACTATGAGAATAATTAATCTGTAACAACTTGTTTTGGAGTAATGTTAATGAAAAATTAGTGGCCTTACCCTACTACGGAGGATGTTCTCCTGGAAAATGGTCTTGTATTTTAACTCTTCTCCACAAAGTGAAAACACCTGCTGCATCAAAAAATGGAGGGAAATAGGAATTCATTCAGGATCACTGAGTGTAGATTTCTTGAAGGTGATATTCCTTAGATGCGTGGGTATGGAAAGAGGTCTTCTGGGATATTGAGCACTTTTCAGAAAATGGTGGCTTCATATGGTGGGTGCTATGGCATGGCATCCAGATTCCCACTTCAGGACTGAGGCAATTGATCACCCGGCTGCCACGAGTATTTCCTTCTGATGGCTTACAGATAGATGTCTGTAGGCGTTGTCCCCCTTCATCAAGCTTACACCTGTGGGGCAGCCGGTGTCCCACGGTTAGCTGGTGTGGAGGTGCAGGACCTGGACAGCCTGCAGTCCATGCAGCTCTAGAACTCAGTGTGGGATCGACTGAGGTCTTTGTTGAACCTGCACCACAGTTCAGCTTCTTTCTCCACCCAATTCTTTGTTCCTCACTCCTTGTATTATGGATCCTTAGGGCATTCTTCCAAAACTTTCTACCTACCGATCTCCATCTGAGATCTCCATCTGTTTCCTGGAGAACCTGACCTGACAGTGGGTTCAGAACTCCCGGGTTTCACCTCAATGACATTATTCATGTTACTTTGTTCCAGAATTTTAGTTCCCAATCTGCCACTCCTTTCTGCATCCTTCCTTTTCCTTTTTCTCCTGCTCTATCCTTGATATTTCAGGGCCCCTACTCTGGATCTCTTGTTTCCTCTATCACTGACCTTATTAGGCTGTATCTTCTTTTTACTCTCTGTGAGCCTGACCTCAAACACACACATACACGTACAAAGCCCTGAGGTTTCTGTGATCTAAGGCATTTGAGAAATTCGGAGTTAAACAAATGTGAGTTGCTGCAGGAGTTCTGAGTCTTTAAAAAGCTCATATAACAGAGGCACCTGAGTGGCTTAGTCAGTTAAGCATTAGTCTTTTGATTTTGGCTGTGGTCATGATCTCATGGTTTGTGAGATCGAGCTCTGCATCGGGATCTGAGCTGACAGCATGAAGCCTGCTTGGGATTCTCTCTCTCTCCCTCTCTCTGCCCCTCCCCTGCTCGTACTCTCTCTCGAAATAAATGGAAAAAAAATGAAAAAAAAAACCTTATAAAATGCTCATATAACATACAACTATGATTTTAAAGCATACAATTCAGTGGCACATAGTACATTTATGGTGTTGTCCAACTGGCACCCCTGTCTAGTTCCATAACATTTCTATTGCTCCAAAAAGACATCCCGTACTCATTAAGGGGTCACTTTCCACTGCCTTTCCTCCTGCCCCCTGAAAACCACTAATCTGCTTTCTATCTCTATGGATTTACCTAATCTGAATATTTCATATAAATGTAATCATATAACACGATATGTGATCTTTCGTGTCTGACTTCTTTCATTTGTTTAGCATAATGTTTCTGAAGTTCATCCACATTGTAGAATGTATCAACACTTCCTTCCTTTTTATGGATGAATAATATTCTATTGTATGGATGTACCACTTTTATTTATGTATTCATCACTCAATGGACATTTGGGCAGTTTTCACCTTTTCGTTATTATAAATAGCATTGCTATTAACATTTGCATACAACTTTTTGTGTGGGTACCTATTTTCATTTCTTTTTGATATATCCTTAGGAGTGGAATTGAGGAATTTTGATGATAATTCTATGGTTAACTTTTTGAGGAACCAAAACACTTTTTAAACAGCATATTTGATAGTAAGATACCTAGGAGTAACACCCTTTGAAAAGCTTTCTGTATGAATTCACTTTAAGATGTTAATGGTTAATTGTGAGTTAATGTGTTTAACCTTACAATTGTCTGATGCTCCAGGAAACTTTAACTCAAAGACTTGAATTTGGAATAATGGAATTTTAGGGTCAGGATCTACAAAGGGGAGAGATTTTTGAGAAAAGATATCTTTTAGCATGCTATGCCAGAGGTTCCCTATTCCTCTTATTTTTGTAATCTATTTCTTTTTTTTTTTAAATTTTTTTTTTTAACGTTTATTTATTTTTGAGACAGAGAGAGACAGAGCATGAATGGGGGAGGGTCAGAGAGAGGGAGACACAGAATCCGAAACAGGCTCCGGGCTCTGAGCTGTCAGCACAGGGGCCCGATGCGGGGCTCGAACTCACCGACCGAGAGATCGTGACCCGAGCCGAAGTCGGTGCTCAACCGACTGAGCCACCCAGGCGCCCCTGTAATCTATTTCTGAACTCTTAATTTTCCTTTATCTTATTTTTATTCTGGAAAAAAAAATTTAGAGGGGGAGGAAACAATTTGGCTTTATACATTTCTATAATGTTTAGGCATTCATAGAAATATATCCCTTAAGTCTCCTGGATACTGTAGGGGAACAAAACTATAAATATTGCCATGATACACACAAATTAGCTCAAGTAATATCTGTTTATTATTTAAATAATTTTATTATATATTTAACATTATATGTCTTATGTTATATATATAACATATGGATATTTATATGTAATATATATTATATGTGCACATTATATGTAAAAACTGTATATTACATATACTATTTTCACATATATCATATTGGGGCATGGTATATGTCATAGATATTTTACATATAAATGTATCTCTTTAAACCTCAAGGAATATTTTTGCTTACTTAGAGGTCAATTAGCAGTGATAAGGGACACTTGGGTGGCTCAGTTGGTTGAGTGTCTGATTTCAGCTCAGGTCATGATCTCAAGGTCTGTGGCTCAGAGCCTGGAGCCTGTTTCAGATTCTGTGTCTTCCTCTCTTTCTGCCCTTCCCTTGTTTACCTTCTATCTCTTTCTCTCAGGAATAGATAAACATTAAAAAAAAGTTATAACACTTAAATTTTCTTTTCAAACACCTCAAAGAAACTGTTAATTACCTTTCAATGTAACATGATGTACTTTGCCAAGCCTGGTCTGTGTAAGGATCATATCAGTTACCTCATTATGACAGCAGACTGAGCGGATATGGAAGACTTTTTATTCTACTTTGAGCATATAGAAATGCTGAGTAAATCATTTTTCCCTACCGATATAATAGTTAGCATGCATGAAATCCTTCAACTGCATAATCAAAACAAAGAGTGGCAAATCGCCACATACCAAAGCTGAAGAGAGGATCCAAAGGTCGAGTGTGCAAGGGAGTTGAAGACTTGTGGTCCAAGTGTCTATAGGGGATGGTGTGCTGATGCCCTCATAGGGACAAGGGTCACAAACTATGGTCAGGAAATGACTTTGAAAGTACTGATGACCTGGGCTTAGAAA
This sequence comes from Panthera pardus, assembly GCF_024362965.1. Classification (NCBI taxonomy): domain Eukaryota; kingdom Metazoa; phylum Chordata; class Mammalia; order Carnivora; family Felidae; genus Panthera; species Panthera pardus. The sequence continues at coordinate 145,284,767 of NW_026526721.1, read as the reverse complement.
AACTCTGCCTCCAAACCTTTTACATGGTACACATTTGTGACTCTCACTTATGTAGGTCTCAGTTTGCAAATATGTTATATATTTTACCCAACATTTATACATATTTTGTATTGGAATCTTTTCCCAGGATATTCTGGTTTATTACTGCACATTTGAATCAGTGATAAGAGCAAATGTAAATTAATTAAACTTTCCTATTAAAAGACAAAGATTCTCAGGGCGCCTGGGTGGCTCAGTTGGTTAAGCGTTCAACTCTTGATTTCAGTCCAGGTAAAGATCCCAAGGTCTTGGGATCGAGCCCTGAGTCAGGCTCTGTGCTGGGCGCGGAACGTGCTTAATATTCTCTCCCCCTCCCTTTCTCCTCCCCCACTTGCAAGCACACATGTTCTCTCTCTCTCAAGGAAAAAAAAAAGACAACGATTTTCACATTGCATTAAACATGCACATTACTAGGAGTCAACTACATGTATTGATCAACATGGATAGTTCTTCATATCATATTATTGGAAAAGAGTGAATCACAGCTGCATGGATTAACATGAATCAATCTCTAAAGTAGAATGCATCTTGTATGACCTCATTTATATAAAGTACAAAAACAAGCAGAAGTAGACATAGGTCACCATGTCATTGATTTTCTTTAACTGTACTAACGTCTATGTAATATACATTCCAAATTTTTAAAAGAGTAAAAAAAGCAAATTACAGATTGGTACGTATAGCATGATGTCGTTTATATAAATTGTAATAGTACAGTTTATATTGTCATTGGGTAAATAGATATGTAGAAAAAAATATTAAAAAATACACTGCAGTGATCAATGCCAACCTCACAGTAGCGATCGGTTCAGAAATGAGGGTTTGGAAATGAGAGTGAAAAGAGGGTAAAAAGGGGACTTTTAAAGTTTCTATAACAAACGTTTTTATACTGAAAAAACAATTTGAAAAAGAAAGTCAGAATAAAAAGTTTATGTAATGGTGAGATGCCAATGAACACTCAAAGCAGCTCATTGCTGGGGTCTAATTCCTTCCATGACAATTTAGAAAGTAGTTGAACCATTAAACTATAGACATATAATGGTTAAATTTTGGGCAGTATATCAGAGTCCATATTGCCAGAATAGCTCACATCCAAAAAAAGTTTTAATGGAGAAGGAGCTCTGGGGGGGGGGGGGGGTGGGGGGTGGGGAGGCAGGTAGGACTGCATCTCTAGAGGAGGCCAAATCAATAGCACAAATTATCCCTCATGGTTTTCTATATAGATATATAACCATGTAACCAAGCAGAGGTTATATACCATTGCAACGAGAAGATAAGCTGACCATGGCAGGTCTGTGCAAGGAGCCGGTTGTGTCTGCCCCACCCCCTTCTTCCAGTGGGAGGGCCTGAACCCAAGCTCAGGGTGGAATGCAATGTCCCATTGACCCCAAGGTCTCCAGGTTCTGGCCCATCATCATTCCCAGGCAGTAGCTGCCACCTGAAATTCAGATTGCCTGGCTCCAAGAAGCGTGTGTGCTCCCCATGGGCCAGGCTGCTTTCTCAACAGCTTGTCTACACCTCAGAGACTCGCAGGTGGAAGAGATTCATGTTTTGAAATGCAGGCCTGTCTTCCAGCCCTGGCAGTGTCCCGGCCTTGGGAAGCCTCTTATGGGATAACGTGAGGATTAAGTAGACCTGAGCTGACATTGTCCTGTGTCGATTTTCCCATTAATGGCTATTCCTTACCCTACACCATCTGTATTGCAGAATGTGCCTTGAACTCTAGAATGTAACATGTGGAGACCTGGATGGGCCCTGGTCTGCATTATACAGAGAGAGGCATTGAAAGAGAATATACAGGCATTATAAATAGGCCATTTATTTCCAGTGTCTGAGAAATAAAAAGAAAGAAAAAATCGAGGAAAATGTTAATAATGGAGCAGTAAGCTTCAAAGATTAATAAAATATTCTTTGATGTTCGTGATGAAACAGCTGCCCCGCTAACCTGGCCATTTTGTTCCTTGGGAATGATGTCATTTGTGGCCTGTGTTTTATTGCCTCTGCCACTCTCCTGACTGCCTCTGCTTTGACTATGGCTGCTTCTGCTTCTCTGTGAATCACAAGCTCACAAATCCTGGAAAGATCAAATTAATCCTCATACAATTAAAATCCTATTGAGTGGTATCTTCTCATTTCATCAGCGCTGGATTCTGTGGGATTCTTTTCTAGTCTAAATAACTATTGTTAGAATCAAATCCCTCAAATATGGCACCTTTTGTACAAGGGGTAAGACGAGTCTTCTGGTAAAATCTATGAGTGTGGCAGCCTGTTTCTAATTTTATGCACTCTGCTCCAGTATGGGCAGTGCGAGAGAGTTAGGATGCTGCATTATTCAAACTGGGACTCAATGGAGAGCCCAAAGAGGGGATATTAATAATTAAAGTGAAGGCATGAGTCAGTACTGTTCTGGCCAAGCCAGGAAGTATGTCACCTTAGTAAAAGAGAAAAAAAAAAGATAAATAGCCAACTAAGCTATGAACCAGTGGTGGGCTTGGAGTTAACCATACTTTTTTCTGTTTCCCGTCTATAACGCATTTTCCCACCAATAAATGTGGGTGTGATGGTTTCCTATAGTATTCTATGATTTTCACATTGTTTTGCTTCTTTTTATTTGTTTCTTCAATATCTGACTTCCCTGTTAGCGGCACGAGAGCAGGAATCTGACTCTTTCAAACCACCTATCTATGTGTCGCAGGGTTTGGCATATGGTAGACGCTCGGGAGCTCTTTCCTGAATGAGAGGATAAAGGGATCTACCCAGGCATGTCAGGGAATACCTGCTTTCTGTTAAAATATCCTAGAGAAAGTTGTTCCACACGTGGCTTGCTAACATTGACAGCAGCAGCAGTCGACGTGGATGCCATCCGACCAATGTTCGACAGAAGTATTTTCTCCAAATTTATTATGTTTAATGGCATGGGGTGGGGGAGAAGCAAACAAACAAAAATAGTCAACCAATAAAAATTGATACTTATAACTTTTTTTAGTGATGGTGTTTGCAATAAAAATATAGGAGATTATGTAGAGCAACAAAGTTGGACAGTGAGAAAATTCCTCTGAGGAAATAACATTCCGCAAAACTCAAACCTGAGCGATGATTCACACTGAGCTATGTGAAGAATTGCAGGAAGAAAATTCCAGGGAGAGAAACAGCATGTGCAAAGGCCCTGAAGTAAGAAGCACTTGGATATGCAGGGAACTGCAAGAAAATGCGTTCAGAGCAAAGCATGCAAAGCACAGAGCATTCGGAAAGGAGGTCAGAGGAGGCAGGGAGAAGCTCATGCAGATGTTTGAAGATATGGGGTTTGGATTTTATCCCAAGAGGATCACATGCTTTCATTTACATTTTAAAAATATGATTTTGTTTGGCGAAGGTATGATAGACTTAGGGACACAAGAGAGAAAGCAGACACCCCAGATGGAAGGCGATTGCAATCATACACGTGAGGAATGATAAAGATGATAAGAAACAGCTGGCCTCAGAATGAACTGTGAAGGTACAAAGCAGGAAAGAATATCCAGTGGAAAAAAGACAGTCTCTTCAACAAATGGTGCTGGGAAAACTGGACAGCGACATGCAGAAAAATGAACCCGGACCACTTTCTTACACCATACACAAAACTAAATTCAAAATGGATGATAAAATGCCTAAATGTGAGACAGGAAACCATCAAAATCCTAGAGGAGAACACAGGCAGCAACCTCTTTGACCTCGGCCGCAGCAGCTTCTTACAAGACACGTCACCAGAGGAAAGAGAAAGAAAAGCAAAAATGAACTATTGCGACCTCATCAAGATAAAAGCCTTGTGCGTGGCAAAGGAAACAGTCAACACAACTAAAAGGCAGCCTATGGAATGGGAGAAGATATTTGCAAATGATATCTCAGAGAAGAGGTTAGTATGCAAAATCTCTAAAGAACTCACCAAGCTTAACACCCAAAAATAAACAATCCAGTTAAGAAACGGGAAGAAGACGTGAATAGACATTTTTCCAAAGAAGACGTCCAGATGGCTAACAGACATATGAAAAGATGCTCAACATCACTCATCAGGGAAATGCAAACCAAAACCACAATGAGATACCACCTCACATTTGCCAAAATGGCTAAAATTAACAACACAAGAAACAACAGGTGTTGGCGATGATGTGGAGAAAGGGGAGCTCTCTTGCGCTATTGGTGGGAATGCAAAGTGGTGCAGCCACTCTGGAAAACAGTGTGGAGTTTCCTCAAAAAGTTAAAAATAGAACTACCCTATGACCCAACAATTTCACTGTTAGGTATTTACCCAAAGGATAAAAAAAATACACATTTGAAGGGGTACATGCACCCTGATGCTTATAGCAGCATTATCAACAGTAGCCAAATTATGGAAAGAGGCCAAATGTCTATCAACTAATAAATGGATAAAGAAGATGTGCATAGGGACACGTGGGTGGCTCCGTCGCTTAAACATCCAACTTCGGCTCAGGTCATGATCTCATGGTTCGTCACCTCATGATCTCAGAGTTTGTGCCCTGTGTTGGGCTCTTTGCTGACAGCTCAGAGCCTGGAGCCTGCTTCAGATTCTGTGACTCCCTCTCTCTCTGCCCCTCCCCTGCGCTCTCTCTCTCTCTCAAAAATAAATAATAAAAAACATTAAAAAAATTTAAAGGTATATAAATATATATATACACACACACACACACACACACACACACACATACACACACAATAGAATATTACCCAGCCATCAAAAAGAATGAAACCTTGCCATTTGCAATGGCATGGATGGAGCTAGAGTATATTATGCTAAGCGAAATAAGTCAGTCAGAGAAAGACAAATACTATATGGTTTCACTCATGTGTGGAATTTAAGAAACAAAACAGGTGAACGTACGCGAAGGGAGAAACAGAAGAAAGGGACACAAACCATACGAGACTCTTAACGATAGAGAACACACTGAGGGTTGATGGAGAGAGGTGGGTGGGGGACAGGCTACATGGGTGATGGGTACTAAGGAGGGCACTTGTTGTGATGAGCACTGGGTGTTGTATCTAAGTGATGAATCACTGAATTCTACTCCTGAAACCAGTATTGAACTGTATGTTAACTAGAGTTTAAATCTTTTAAAAAAGGAAGGAAATGTGGAGGTACAGTAGAAAGCAATTGGAAGCATCCATTCAATTAATGGGTCGGATGGGAGATGTTAGAGAAACAGTCAAATCAAGGATGATGCCTAGGGTTTTGCCCTAAACAGCTGAAAGAATGGTGATATGGTGATGTGTAATGCTGCTTGCAGAGGTAGGGGGATGGAGGTGAGTTTGAAGATGGGAGTGAATGGGCAATCAAGAGTCTGTGTGGACAGGTTGAGTTTAAGAGGCTGGTTAATATCCAAGTGGAAATGCCAAGTTGGTTGGTTGGTTATACCAGTGCAGATTTTGTAGGAAAAATCAAAACCAGGGATGTGATTTTGGTATTCATCAGGCTAGATGAATTTAATGCAGAATTTATACGGGTTTATAGGGGTTTATACAAACCCGTGCAGAATTTAATGCACGGGTTTGTATAAAATCATGTAGGGAATGAGTAAGAAAGGAGAGAAAGGTTGAAATGAGACTTGAGGCTGACCTCAGGAAGAGAAGGACCCAATGAAGGGTTGCTACAAGGCGCACGCTGGGAGAGAGGAGGAAAACCAGAATAGGCCGTCCCGGAAGGGAAGAGAGTAAGGCATTTTGAAAAGAAAAGAGTGAGGATCAGTTGTGTGAGATGCTTTTAATTTTTCTGAACTCCATCGCTCTTTAACTTCAGCTTGGATTTGAAGATGTATCGAATGGCAACATCGACTAATTAATTAAAGATTAATTAAAGATTAATTGTGCTTTTTTCTCTGAGAAGAGAGAAGAATCACAATACATCTCTGTTCATCGGCTTAAATAACGCACATGCAGACATTCTCCTCAATCATAAACAATGAGCAAAGGGCATAGTAAGCATAGTAGGGAGGTGTGAATTGGTAGAATTTACAAAAGCCAGGCTAACATTTACACAGATTTTCCAACTGCCTGTCATCTTCTGAGAAGCTGTAAAGCAGATTACATTCTTCGCTCTACTTTCTAATCGAGTTTAAGTAACTTTATTTTCTCTTCCAGAGTCCTGTTTACAGCAGTAGGAAAAGCCATTTTGTTCTAGGTAGGAGAAAGTTTGATGTCCCTAATTTGACTTTTTTTTCTTTAAGCTTACACTATTCTGTTTGTTTTGGAGTTTTCTGAATTGAATGTCAAGGGTCAGTGTCTGTCGCTTGACCTGAGGGAAATGGCAGGTTTTTTTGTGTGTTTTCCTTTCCGTTTTCCACAGAAAGGAAAGGATGACAATATACTTGCCTCTTCCTCTTCAGTGTCGGGTCTTACAATGACAAATGGGATGACCAATACTTCAGAACCCTTTAAGGTAACGGATTCTTTGAGCCCCAAGAATGTCAAGGGTTTAATGGCTTGGACATAATTTTAGGCAACTCAAATAAGGTCTTCAAGTTTCCATTGACGTGACCTGGAGAACTGTGGGAGAAACTGCTCAACAAAACCAGACCCTGGAGTTAACTTGCACAGTACCAGTGGCAGAAATATCTAGAGGAAAAGTAAATTCACCTCTATAGGTGTTAAGTCCGCCCTGCCATTCTTGTACTAGGACTGTGACTCATACTTGACTCTTTGCCCCACCTGTGCTACAGCAGTGTGATCTTGCATGTATGTCTCAGTTGTGCCAAATTCCATTTACTACATTAAAAAAAAATTGTTTTAAAGTTTATATTTACTTATTTTGAGAGAGACATAAAGAGCAAGGCGGGATTGGGGGGTTTGGGCAGAGAGAGAGGGAAGCAGAATTCCAAGCAGGCTCCACGCTGTTGGTGCAGAACCCTATGAAGGGCTTGAACTCAGGAACCGTGAGATCATGACCTGAGCGAAGTCAAAAGTTGGATGCTTAACCGACTGAGCCACCCAGGGACCCCCATTTACTGTATTTTGTAACACTAGCTTTACAGAACCTTCCCTGACTGTCTCACAGAGTTCAGGTAAGGGCCCAAATCAGAGTGATGTAATGTACCTGTTTTCTAAATTAATAACATTACAAGAATTCATAATGTCATTTTTTATCATACCTTAAATCCTGGATATTTCAAAGTGTTTTATAAAGTAATCCTTTGTTGTTGTACTTTGTCTTGAAGTTTCTTAGATACCTAGAAGGCACCCTAAACCATTCTTTTACCCTACATCAAAATAATAAGAAAGTTTGACTTAAAATTCCCGAGTTCCTTCTCCTGCTTTGTCTATTCTTACTAGCATGACCCCAAGGTCAATAGCATCATCAAAGCCCATTACTCTTTCTTCTAACTGCCTCCCAGCTTTTTATCCTTCATGCAGCAACCTTACAGTGATCCTTTAAAACAAAATAAAACAAACAAAACAAAACAAAACAGGGGTGCCTGGGTGGCTCAGTTGAGCATCTGATTTCAGCTCAGGTCATGATCTCACACTTTGTGAGTTTGAGCCCCACTTCTGGCTCTCTGCTGTCAATATGAAGCCCACTTTGGGCTCTTCCCCCTCTCTGCTCGTTCCCCACTCACAATCTCTCTCTCAAAAATGGATAATTTTTTTTAAATCCCAGAAATGATCATATCATTCCCCAGTTGAAAACCCACAAATGCCTCCCCAATGTTGGCAGGATAGAATGTGTGATTTTCAAGATTAACCATAAGATTTCTGCTAGCATTTTTATACAGAGTATCCTTTCCAGTCCTTGTCTCCAAATCTTCAGGCAGGCTGAAGTCCTTGCATTGCCGTGATCAATTGACAGATTTCCACCTGTCCCTTCTCACATTGCCCACTGTTCTAACTCCTGGTCATCAGGCTTCTCATCTTTTAAGTTTCTGGGTTATGACTCTATACATTCCGTTTGATTTCCCTTCTTTATCCCCTTACTCCAGCCAGAATTTGTACCCCTTCCGTGCTTTGTGGTCAGCTTAGCCTTCTTTCTCAGACCCTGAAGCATAGAACTTCAGGTAGGTGTTCACGTGATTGCCTCCTTCTTGACTGTGAGCTTCTTTAATGGAGACACCATTTCTATTTGTCTTATTCAATATTGTTTTACTCCAGCATCTGGTGGAGAACCTTGTAATCATTCAACAGGAAGGAAGGAAGGAAGGAAGGAAGGAAGGAAAGAAGGGAGGAAGGAAGGAAGGTTGTAATCATTCAATAGGAAGGAAGGAAGGAAGGAAAGAAGGGAGGAAGGAAGGAAGGTTGTAATCATTCAATAGGAAGGAAGGAAGGAAGGAAGGAAGGAAGGAAGGAAGGAAAGAAGGGAGGAAGGAAGGAAGGAAGGTTGTAATCATTCAATAGGAAGGAAGGAAGGAAGGAACAGAGGGAGAGAGGAAGGAAGGTTGTAATCATTCAATAGGAAGGAAGGAAGGAGGGAAGAGAGGGAAAGAAGGAGGGAATAAAGGAAGGGCAAAAGGAAGAGACTGAAGGTATAAATCATTTTATTTATGTTGCAAGTTATATCTACTCCGAATACTAAAATAAATGATATCTACCCACCAATCAATCAAATTATTTTATGTTGGATACGTTTCTTTCAGTACAATCTGTCAAAACTAAACTATATCTCAAGCAGCCTTTGGTAAAAGGTGGCACAGTTCTTGTTATTTCTGTGCTTTTCCCTGGGCTCCAGCCTCTCCCTGGGAAGCCTCTAGTTCTGAAGGTCACAGCTGCTAATAGCAGAACTTGATGAGGAAGATGCCAGAATCCCATCTGGAATTCACAAAGTCCTGGCCAGCCTACTCACAAAGTCTGAATCTCCTTTAATCCAGTGAAATTAACTCAAGAGCGTGTGGGACCTGAAATCCATGCTCCGCGTATCAGCGCAGGTGCCCAAGGCAAAGTAAAGGCCCTGCTTTTCACGTCTGAGAGGCATTTGAAACAAAAGGTCTGTTCTGGCAGGTCCACAAGGAAGCGTCAACCATACTACAGAAATTTACGTCCAGGACTCTCTTCTGGAGTGTGAGAATTGATTGTGCCCGTGACTTCCCTTCTCCGTGTTAGTGTTGTCAGAGCAATTGATTGAAACCCAGCCATCGTAAGAGTATGTAAGCCACAAAAATTGGCATAAACATCAGGGCTTTTCCTTTTTTTCTGGAGAGCCAGTTGAAGAGCACGCCATTCTCTCCATCTTGTTTGCCTCTTCTCTCCCACCAGCCCCCCTCCCAGTCCATACTTTTTAAAAAATTTTTTAAAAATGTTTATTTATTTTTGACAGAGAGAGAGAGAGAGAGAGAGAGAGAGAGAGACAGAGCATGAATGGGGGAGGGGCAGAGAGAGAGGGAGACGCAGAACCCGGAGCAGGCTCCAGGCTCTGAGCTGTCAGCACAGAGCCTGACGCTGGGCTCGAACTCACAGACTGCGAGATCGTGACCTGAGCCGAAGTCAGAAGCTCAATCGACTGAGCCACCCAGGTGCCTCCCCAGCCCCCGCCCCGGTCCATACTTGAAGAACTGTGCTCCTAATGAACCGCTGGTGAGAAACATACAGAACTCGTGTCTGCACAGGAAGATTTATTTGTTCATTTACCTTAATAGAGGAAGTTCCTCTGCAGTGTTTTTTAGATGGAAGTGCTGAAAGACCACGTCCTCTTTGGCTATTCACTTCAGCTTTATGGGGACTTTGTTTGCCAAGAAGGTGTTGAAATCTTCCCAGAACACAGTCTGAAAAAACTGACCATGAAAAATCCCAGTTAGTAGACTAAAGTTACAAGTACACACACACACACACACACACACACACACACGATCCACCTTTACAACTTTCCTTTCCTCCCTTCCCTTCTCCAGACTCTCCTGGACCACTCAGTAGGGAAACTTTTGAAATTAACAAACTAAGGAGTTCAAGTGCCTTCAGCCCCTGGTTTGAGTGGTTTTATTATTGTTGTTGGTACTCTTTCCGAAATCCTGTCATTAGAAGGGGTTTATCATAATGCTAATGAGGCTGAAACTTCAGGACCCTTTCTGAAAAGACTCTTCCCAAATTACAATGTGTTCACGCGATCAGATGTCTTTTAGAAAATTAGGAGTAAGAAAATTTTTGGTGAATTATTTTTTCGTGAAAAGTGTGCCACATGTTGTATAAATTTCAGGTCCCGCAAAAACTGGATTCATCCCTGAGAGTTATTTTACATTGGTTTTCCCTGACTTACCTGAAGTCATAATCACGCTTCTAACCCTATGCTTTTCATTAACTAAACTCTCATCCTTTTTCCCTTGTTCTAATAAATTCACAGTGCAACCTCTGTGTTATAGACTTGCATTTTTAAAGTTCTATGCTATTACCAAGAAAAAGAAAATGGATATGCATTTAACTTCTAAAGGGAAAATTGTTGACTCAAGGGTCTACCTTCCCCAACCTCCCCGTCCCCCACCAGCCCAATGCCTACATTTCAGCCGTTTCCTTAGCCTGGTAACTTTTCCTTGTCCTTCAGGCTCAGCTTAAATCTCATCTCATCTCAGGAGTCCTTCCTAGGTTAGGAGCCCCTCCTAGGTTAGGAGCCCCTCCTATGAATTTCACTGGACCTTGAGTTTCACCCTACAGTAGACTTACCACGCCATTAGGAATGGACTTACTACACCATTAAAGCATGAGCTCTAACGGTCAAGCATGTGTCATTTACATTACCTCTTAGAGTGCCCGGTAGAAAACCAGCCCTCAGTACATATTTATTGAATGGATACATGAATAAATAAAAGAACACTTCTCCGAATTAAGAGTTGGGATACCCAAACTCTGGTTGCATCTCTGCGACTAAGAAGCTGGAGAGCATTGAACAAACCCTAAACTCCCTGGACCACCTTTTTCACATACAGATACGTATAGCGGGCATCCCAGGTGGGCCCCAATCTTTTGGGTTGCATGTGTCTGGAGCTAGTTTTTACAAGGAGGAATGAGAAAGATCCTCCTAAGAAAGCACATCCTAAGGAAAGGCAAAGCAGTTTCAGGCAACCTGGTTTGAGAGTGGTGGGTTCCTGCTAAGGCGGGTGGGGGTCTCGAGTATACCTGTGGCCTGCCACTCTGATGGCTCTATAGCTCAGGCCCCATGGACACGCAGTATGAACAGGTAAACAAAGTCTGTTTTCCTTTTTTTTTTTTTTTTTTTCCTACTAATTGGTTCTCTGGGCTTTGGAATGTCAATATGTCAGCAACATTAGTACTGGCAGCATGTGCAGAGACAGCATGTGGCGCTGGTGGCATTGGCTCGTCAGCATCAGCAATTGGCGGGCACTGGAGATAGGTAGTCTCTCTTGATCTACAAAGAACCAAAGGCACCATCCCAGTGAGATGGAGCAGAAGGGAAGAACATGGCGGACGCCTTCCGTCTTAAGAAGATAACTCAAGGGTGCGTATCACAAACACCCTAGACATCTGGAAAACTCCACGGAAGGAATGTCAGCAGGGCTCTATGTCTCGCAAAATCAGAGATATGTGACTTGACTATTACTGTGTGAACCTCCCTTTACTCCAAGGAATGAACTGGAAGATGATTTGGGGGTTTATCTGGAATTCAAATTTCCAAATGATTGTTCTTACCCAAAGAATGTAATACATATTCACAACTCAGATATTAGTAAACTGGACAAAGAAAAAAATAAACCTCACCATGGCTGTGAAATTGGGGAATATAAATTCAGAACCTATTTCTTCTATTCTCAATGCCATAGAAAGGCCTTAGAATTGGGCTGGTATCCTAACTCTGGTACTTAATAGATGGGGTGAATGAGTCAAGTTATTTCACTTGTCTGATCCTCAGTTTCTTACCTAGAAGATGGAGATAATAATATTTATTTTTCAGTCGTGTTGGGAAGGGATTTAATATATAAAACACCTAGGCAGGTGCCTGGCCCTTGGCGGGGGGGGGGGGGGGGGGGCTTGATAAACATTAGTTCTCCCTCCTGCTTTTATCTCTACTTACTAATAAAGCTTTGTCCTCAATCCCAAGGTAATAGAAGTTCAATGGAGAGAGGACACAAGGACAAGAAGAAATAAACTTCTTGTGGTTCTAGACGATCTTTATTGACATTCATTACATTTTTAAAAGGGTTGAAGACTGTATGAAGAATGGGAAAAAAAGGAAATGTTTGGCTTTCGGTCACTGAGAACAATTTTGTGTCATTGCTTCAACCTCGTTCCCCCTCCCTCTCTAACGAGGCCCCATGCTCACACTCCGGTTGCTGGAGGTTAGCTGTGGTCTTCTCCACAAAAATATCAAGGCTGTACGTCCTATAGAAATCATCTCAAAGCCTGTTAAAAATAAACTGGTATTTTTTTCCTTTTTTTCTCCTGGGTTGTGCAAATATAATACTCCTGGGTATGTAAAGGTACTTGACTATCAATGGATTTTATGAACTTACTATTGACTGTGCCACACAGATACTAGTGAAGTTCCAGATGGAATTGTAAGTCCAGGCCCATAGTGTTCCATTCGAAATGAACCCCGGGAAAAGCATCTCCTAGATTCAAATATTTCCATAATTATGCACACCTTTCTTTTTTTTTTTTAATTTTTTTTAACGTTCATTTATTTTTGAGACAGAGAGAGACAGAACATGCACGGGGGAGGGGCAGAGAGAGAGGGAGACACAGAACCGGAAGCAGGCTCCAGGCTCTGAGCCATCAGCCCAGAGCCCGACACTGGGCTCGAACTCTCGGACCGCGAGATCGTGACCTGAGCTGAAGTCGGACGCTTAACCGACTGAGCCACCCAGGCGCCCCTATGCACACCTTTCTTTATCAGCAGATGTTTTTATTGTTTGGCAAGTGGTATGGAGTGTGCATGGGCTTGTGTGTGGACACACACAGTGAGCTCTAACACATTCTGGTGAGTAGAATATGGCTTTTGGACTGGGGTAGACCTGAGTTTGCCAGTTCCGCTGTTCACTAACTCTGTGACTTGAGCATTTTACTTAGTCTCTCTAAGCTTCAGTGTTTTGTTAATTTAAAAGTGCAATTTGGAAGATTTATGCACAGAGCACCTCCAGAATGATAGCTATGCTATTAATATTCCAAATACAATAAGGCAACATACTACACGCAAACATTGTTAACAAATAGGTTTTGGTGAAATTTTAAAAAATAATTGTTCAGCTATGTTGATAGCAAAGACCACAGAAGGTAGCCAAAAAATTTTCACTAATCAAGGGAAAAGGAAGGCAACTTGTAAAAAAAAAAAAAAAAAGTTATTGCTTTATCAGTCCTTTCCCACTCAGTCATTGGAACTTAATAGCAAAAGCAGTATTTGATTTGTCATACTTACTGAAACTTACCCAACAGAGATCGTCCAGGGTCTGTTATCTTTCCAAGAGAAACTCTGGCTTAGCATTCTTGCCTCTTCCAAAAATTATCTGGCAGAAACGATATCCTGCCCGGAATTCACAACGTGTCTTTGTTTGTGAAAACAAACAAACAAAAAAAGTTCATTTCCTCCCAAATCTTCTCAGGATCCTTTCTCCTGATTTATCTTCTGGAAATCAATTTTCCCGTAACCTTCTTTACTCACTTTCAAGGTGGAAACACAGCTTGTGGGGAGAAATGTAATATCACCGAATATTTCATGATTAAGTCTGAAAGGATTTAAGCAAACTCTCCGTGGTAATTATTTCTGACAGATGGTTCTATAGGTGACAAAAACTCTAATTTTTTTTAATTTATCTTTGTTTTCCAATTTTTTTCTACAACAAATAGTTATTACTCATGAGATAGAACACAATGAAAGTTAAAACAAAATGTGATGTCAAAATGAGGCACCTGGGTGGCTCCGTTGGCTAAGTGTCCAACTTTGGCTCAGGTTATGATCTCACGGTTCACGGGTTCGAGTCCTGTGTTGGGCTCTATGCAGACAGCTCAGAGCCTGGAGCCTGCTTCAGATTCTGTGTCTCCCTCTCTCTCTCTCTCTCAAAAGTAAATAAACATTAAAAAAAATTTTTTTCAAGTGACGTCAAGGCTGCAGTCGAATACACTTTTCTTAAATTTTGGCTGTTCTCATCTGGAGTTGTTTTTATGGGCTCTGCACTTGACATATGCTATTTCATTGTCCTGACTGTATCTATTCACATTACCCATTCTATCCTTGAAAAAGCAAAGCCCAGAGAGTTTAATAGGTTGATCTAAGTCTTGCATCTAGAAAAAGGCAGTGCCAGCATTCAATCATCATTGAATTCAGAGGCTCATTTTATTTTATTTTACTTTATTAATTTTATTTTTTTTAATTTACATCCAAATTAGTTAGCATATAGTGCAACAATGATTTCAAGAGTAGATTCCTTAATGCCCCTTACCCATTTAGCCCATCCCCCCCACAACCCCTCCAATTGACCTAAGTTTGTTCTCCATATTTAAGTCTCTTATGTTTTGTCCTCCTCCCTGTTTTTATATTATTTTGCTTCCCTTCCCTTATATTCATCGCTTCTGTGTCTTAAAATCCTCATATGAGTGAAGTCGTATGATATTTGTCTTTCTCTGACTAATTTAGCTTAGCATAATCCCCTCTAGTTCCATCCACATAGTTGCAAATGGCAAGATTTCATTCTTTCTGATTGCCGAGTAATACTCCATTATATATATATATATATATATATATATATATATATATATATATATATACCACATCTTCTTTATCCATTCATCCATCGATGGACATTTGTCAGAGCCTCATTTTAAAACACCCTACAAGTAAGAGGCAAAGAGGGGACTTGAACTCAGTTCTGTCCAAACAAAGCCTGTATTTTTAACCACAGTTATTCCTTCAAATATCTTCTTGGGGTGAACAAGTCCAAGTCTGACCAATGTGGTTTATTTTTGTGGCCATAGTCAATATGAAGAAAAGAATTGGTGTTTTTCCTGACGATGAATGGGCAGTTTTGATTTTTGAAATTGATGGATTTTAGGAGATAAGAGCCTCTGCTATGTCCATGACACTTTACTAAAAGGGCCCATTCTAACCCCAGAATATCTGTAAAGTGTGTCTTCACTTTCAAATTTGTAAAGATGCTTCCAAAGATACTAAATGACAAGAAAATATAAAGAAGATGGTGCAGAGGAACAACACAGATAAGAGGCATAATGGGTACCCCAAAATAAGGCCAATTAATGCAAGAATGGAAGAACTTAACTCTAATACACACCACTAGTAGGTAATTAAAGAAGAAATGACTTTAAATAATGCCTACTATTCTAAATTTTTGTAGGCAGAATTTGAAACTCTTAATTTTCACTGGGTTGCAATTCAATGACCATTAAGTACCTTCTCAGCCAAAAACATTTGGACTTCTTTTGACATTTTAAAACTTGTCCCCAAACCTTTCCCTTCCATGCTTAAATTTCTCCTCTTCAGACTTTGGTCTTTCTTTAAAAAAAAAACAAAAACAAAAAACAAAAAACAAAACTCTTCTGTTTATTTTCATTCAATTCAAGGTGAGAGACAAGGGATTACTTCTTTCTTGTAGAGTTCTAGCACCAATGCTGAGTTTAATTGAAGGGCTAAGGGAATGAGTCTAATGGCAGCAAATCTGAATTAGTCCAACTGCCAAGGAGCAGATTATGAAACTAGTCATGTGCTTGTAAAGCAATCCCAGGTTTCGCTTTTGGAAAGCTGGATTTAAGGGTAACTAAAATCAATGTCTTGGGTCTAATGGGGGAAGAATAAAGTCTGATCTGCCTTCATCATATTAAGTTTCAAACCCACCATCCCCAGTCTCAGTTTCAAGAAGAATTAGCTGGAAAGCTTGAGAACGGGACACTCGGGGGTCTAGGGGAATTGACCGAGAAGGAACAACCAGCTCCTTGGGTCAAACTGCACAGAGACACGAGGGGAGCCGATGCCGCCAGTTTGATAAGCAGCCCTACTCGATTCTTCAGCTCATCAGAGTTCTGGACAGAGAGATGTATGATTTTATTATTGTTTATTCCTTGACCTAGAGCCAAAATAAGCCCCCTGAACTGAAAATCCAGCTTTGCATCTAAGGCATTTTGGTGTCTCCACTGTGGCAAAGGAAAACACTTTTTTCCCCCTGTTGCTATGTACATTGGCAAATATCCTATCCAAAGAATTGTGCTCCAAGAACTCTGGAAACACCTGCCAGCAGAAAACTTGGGAGCTTTGTTTAAACAAGTGTACCTGCCAACTTTCCAGAACTGTTGACTTTATAGGACTGAAAAACGTGGACTATTTTAAAACCTACTTGATGGATAACAGGAACTGGGCCATAGAGATGAGGCACGGAATGTGCCTAGAATCATGTTTATCTTTTTTTTTTTTTTTTTAACATTGCGTAGTCTCAGTCTTGTGCAAGGACACTGCAATGTTAATCTCCCTTTAGCACTGAGCCCACCACGTGGCTCTGAATCGAGAGAATGCTTGGGACTGAATTCAAGATATTTGGCAAAACAAGAGTTTCCAAGAAATACTGTGGTAATCCAAAGCACTAGGCTCCATGACATGCACAGGCATGGAAAAGACATCTTTTAGGTTATTATACGCATGTAGGTTCCTTTTGCATTATCTTTTAGGGCAAATTGTCAATCACCCAGTGTGGACACTCTTGAGTCTTAGAGTGTATTTGCAAGTCTGAGTCTTGCTTGGACTCAAATATAATAACAAGTTCCACTCTCATCTCCCCTGTCAAGTTAATACCATAGGTAATTGTCCAATGGGCAAGAGGCCATCTTGGGGGTACTAAATAAAGGCATTTAGATGTATACATCTTGATCGCTGGCATTAAAACATTTTGTCCTGTTCAGGACAATAGCATTTAGTAGAATTTTTTTTCATTGCAATAGGCAGCACATGATAGTTTAAGAGTAGCTGAGCTGAAGTCAGCAAGGAAAGTATGAAGATACCATGTTATTCCCACCTTGTAAAGCATGAGGTGGTCCCACTGAACTTCGGCTTTTTCCTTGGCTGGGCATGATATGATGTTTTCTGGAGAAGACCAATGCTGCTCCTCCAAAGGCCCCTGAAGATGCTCATTTACTTTGTGTGATTGGGAGGAAGAATGTTGAAAACCTCTTCTTTGGGGTGCCCATCTTCTGGCCTGCCATGAGAGTTCTACCATTTTGAGGTAGGACTTCATTCCTTTGGATGAAGTCTCCTTAGGACAGTCACTTTGTTTCTTGGATCCTCAGTGTCCTCACCTATAAAATTGGGTTTAAATTATGTATCACTTAGCTGTCACCATGGTAAATGCTTTACACTGAGGGTTTATAGGTCGTTTCTGCCTCCCCTGCCATTGGCTAAGGCAAGTCACATGACCAACGCCAAAGTCAAGAAGTGTAGAAATACACTGCATCTATGAAAAGGCAATGGTAAGAGTGTGGTACAAGGAGAGAACTGAAGTTAGTAATTCAACCTACCAGAGACTGGTTCAGTGGGTTCTAAACTGAGGTTTTTGCAGCTGAAAAAGAGATTTCTCAAAAATGATCTGTTGCAGAATCCCAAAATGAAAAAGAAAATGTATTTAAAGCTATAATTATTCTGTAGGTCCTCTAGGGAACTCCTTAAACATTAGTTTTCAAACATTAGTGCATATAAGTATCATGGTGTGAGTTTGGAAACATTAAGTTCCTGATACCCTCTGTGACATTCTGATTTAGTGGAACTGAGCTGGGGGTCTGGGAAATCCCATTTTGTTTTTTAAATTTTTTTTTTAACGTTTGTTTATTTTTGAGACAGAGAGAGACAGAGCATGAACAGGGGAGGGGCAGAGAGAGAGGGAGACACAGAATCGGAAGTAGGCTCCAGGTTCCGAGCCATCAGCCCAGAGCCCGACATGGGGCTCGAACTCACGGACCATGAGATCGTGACCTGAATTGAAGTCGAACGCTCAACCGACTGAGCCACCCAGGCACCTGGAAATCCCATTTTTAATAAAACCCTCCAGATTATTCAGAGGCAAGGGCTCTGTGGAGCCTAATGACTCTAGGATCCCAGGATTCTAAGCAGCACCTCTATTTTGGCAGGACATAGAGTGTCAGGTACCAACATGGTTTTACTGAGTCAGGTTATGTATGTCAGCTGAGATATATTACAGTTTCTTTCCCGGTTGATGTATTTGGCAGGGACAGCAAATCCACAAGCCAATGCAAATAGAAAAGGTGGAAACAGGAAGGGAGCAAAGGCATTTTATCAAGGTCGTTGTTTACAACAACAATTCTAAACAGTAAAGGTGGGCGCTGATTTTAAATATTGCTTCCAGAAGCTCAGAGTTAATCAGCAGTTATCCCAGGCAGTGAAAAATTCAAGGAAAACCTTAGTTATTTGATATAACAGTTAGTGTTCCACTGGAGAAACATAGCCAATAGGATATCTATCTGTCATCTGTCTATCATCTATCTATTCATATCTATCTATTGACCTATCGACCATCCATTGATCTATCATCTATCTATATTATCTATTATGTATCTATCAATCAGCTTATTCAATTAGCAGTTGTTGGGGCTGGCTCTACATGTTAGAATTCCTTGGAACAGGCCATGCTGTCAGGAAGGACAGGCTGGAAGTCTTGGACAGGAGTTGAAACCTGAGTCTACAAGCAGGATTTTTCCTCTTCTAGGGAAACCTCAGTTCTGCCCTTAGATTCTTTTAACTGATTCAATCAGGCCCAACCAGATTATAGAATCTCCTTTACTTAAAGTCAACTTATTGTAGATGTTAATCAGATCTACAAAAATACCTTCACAGCAACACCTGGATTAGTGTTTGATTGAACACCTGAGTACAACTCAGCCAAACCAAACAGACACTTAAAACTGAGCATCACAACTGAAGATTCCTCTTCTAGCTATTTTCCATCTTTGTGTGTCATCTATATTCTTACTTAACATTTTTAAGTGAACTCATTGCCCTCCTCATTTTAGCTTTTCCTAAGCAGTGATTACTATGAAATTACTGATTTGATTTGCTAGTTGTGGAGATTATAAAAATAAAATTAATTATAACTATTAAAAGAATTAAATAATTTAGCACACCCTCGTGGAAATGCTATATCATCAAACCACCTGCCAGAAGGCTTTGCAACAAAGATGGAATTTTAATGCATCAAAGAAAGTCTTGAGCCAGTTACTCACCTAAGCATGGCAAAATCCAGGAAGATGTTTCCTGATGGACAACATCTTGGGAAAATCTGGTGTGTAAGTACCCAGGGCTTGGCAGTGAGACAGCTGTGTTGAGGAGGAAGGATGGAAGAATGCTGAGGGCTTTTGGACAATTTCATATATTTTTGAGGAATGACTTTAGCCTCCTGTATTATAACTTTCAGGAGGCAATGTTGCAAAGAACTTGAAATAATTGATTCCATCAAACTAAAGAGACTGAAGATGAAGAAGAACTAATCTTTGCCCTTACCACTCCTACAGTCTAGCGGTGAAGAGAAATAGCAAAAGGTGATTGTAGACCAATATGGAATATGTTGCTGAAGACCCACAGGGGTGATGAGTAAAGGAGTAGAGCACTCGGGAGAGGCTGCCTGGAGAAGAGGGTGTCTGAGTTGAGGTTCAAAGAGTAGTAGGAATTAACTTGGTGAATAGGTCTGAGAGATGGGGTAGGGGGAGCATTCCATGTAATGTGGAAGCATGAAAGAAGTCACAGACTTGAACTTGCATAGTGTGTGTGTGTGTGTGTGTGTGTGTGTCTAGGGGATAGGACTAGGAATAACTTCAATAAAGGTAAATATAGTCAAAACAGGGTTACCACGCTGCACAACTCCAGCATTCCCCAGGAACAAAGACCTTAGTTCTCACTGTAGAGTCTGCAAGGACATAGGTGCCTGAGGCACAAATCATGGAGGTTGGAGTAGTAGGAGGTGGTGGTGGAGAGGTAGGCAGAAATTAGATCATCATGAGTTCTTAATTCTATGATAAAGAATATGGCCTTGGGCAATCAGGCTACAGGGTAATGCTGGATTTCCCAATGGTCGGATCAAGCATATACTTAAGAAATCAACGGATCAGGAGAAGAAAATAATTTTATTTTGAAATGATTTGTAAAATTTGTAAGAGCAAAAGTAGCCATTTTAGAAAAAAAATCCCAAAGCATTGGGTTTTCTTATATTTATTTAATGTTTTAGTATTGCTTTTGTTTTTAAATTACATATGGGAGGATGGAGCTAGGCAGGAGGCAGCATAATATTGTCCATGTTTTGGACAACTAAGGGTTTTCAGATCTTGCTGTTGATGATGTTGATGTTGTTGATGTTGCTTTTGAAGACTGTTACTATGAAAAAAATGAAGGAGGGAGAACCTGGGTGACCAGGGTTAGATGCCTTGTTTTGGTATTAGATGAAATAAAATAGTGTTTTGCTTTTGTTTTTACATTCACTGACCTCTGTGTAATGTATACGACAACATCTTGATATTACAAAGTTTCAAAATTATTAGAAGAAAAATATACTAAATCAAAGTTCCTGACAGGAAACACATGACACATTCAAATGAAAAAATTCAGGGCAATTTACCAAAGTCATCATTTACTGAAGAGGGTAGAGCAATTACTTTGGTTTAAGGGAAACCAACAGGGAATATTCTGAGACTAGCAACGGTAGGAAGCTGTTAGGAACCCATAGAGTGAGGGGCCAATGGCTGGGAGTAGTAAACCGAATCCTGAGATCCTAGATGCAGTTGTTTTTTTTTGTTGTTGTTGTTGTTTGTTTGTTTTTAGTTTTTTCTTCTTATTAAGTTTATTTATTTGGAGAGAGAGAGCATATGCGGATGGGGGAGGGGCAGAGAGAGAATCCCAAGCAGCCTCTGAGCTGTCAGTGGAGAGCCAGATCCCACAACAGAACTTACAAGCTGTGAGGTCATGACCTGAGCAGAAACCAAGAGTCAGATGCTTAACTGACCGAACCACCCAGGTGCCCCTAGATGTAGTTGTAAGAGGCCAACAGAACTGGAGCTGTGACCTTTGGGTAGAAGCACAGAACCAACATGGAGAAAGCCAGCATGGAGAAAGCCAGGAGAAGAAACAACTTGTGCTCATTCTCCTCTTGCCTTCTAGATTTCTGACAATGCCTCCTGAGTTGAGTTGACCAAACTCAAACAGAGCCAGGGGAAAAGGTTGTCCAGCAATGAATCCATAACAGTCAATTTCCACTACAGAAAACAGGATGAAGAAAGGATAGCCAAGTGGGACTGGAGAGGTGAACAGAAAATAGCTAGCCAAGGCATACCCAGCAAGCAAACATTTAAATAAGTATTTACCCTCTACACGAGGTATCAGCAAAACATGGGCCATATCCATTCTGCAGCCTGTTTTGGGAAATAATTTTTTATTGGAACACAACCATGCTCATTTATTTACATATCTTCGGTGGCTCCCTTTGTGCTACAATGACAGGGCTGAGCAGTGGGTACAGAGACTATCTGGTCTGTGAATCTGAAAATATTCATTATATGGCCTTTTACACAAAACCTTTGCCAACTCCTGTTCTACATAATAAAAAGTAGGCCTTCCCCTTCGTAAAAGTGTTTCATAGGAATAACAACATACACGCCAAGAAGTGCCCTCCTTTTTTGACCTCTGTCATCACTAAATGTGTATTATTTTCAGTCTTGATTTTTTAATGAACTGAAGCTATGTTTTTATTTTTATTTTTTATTTATTTATTATTTTTTTTTAAATGATTTGCCCGAAGTCATATGGGCTTTTTTTTTTTTAAGTTTATTTATTTTTGAGACAGAGAGAGACAGAGCATGAATGGGGGAGGGGCAGAGAGAGAGGGAGACACAGAATCGGAAGCAGGCTCCAGGCTCTGAGCCATCAGCCCAGAGCCCGACGCGGGGCTCAAACTCATGGACCGCGAGATCGTGACCTGAGCTGACGTCGGATGCTTAACCGACTGAGCCACCCAGGCGCCCCTGAAGCTATGTTTTTATATAAATAAGTAAATAAATAGAAAATGCATTTGAAATAAACAGAAGTAACTAGCAAATCTAGACTGACATGTTTATGGTAGCCTTCCTAATTTACCTGGTTGCTCAGATGTGTTTTTTTCTTTTTCTTTCTTTTTTTTTTTTTTTTGTTTTTTGGTTGTTTTTGTTTCTGAGAGAGAGAGAGAGAGAGAGAGAGAGAGAGAGCGCACACACACACGCGCGCACACACACGCACACACACGTGGGGAGGGGCAGAGGGAGAGGGTGAGAGAGATTCCACACCCAGAGTGGAGCCCAATATATGTAGGGCTCTATCTCAGGATTGTGAGATCATGACCTGAGATGAAATCAAGACTCAGATGCTTAACTGACTGAGCCACCCAGGTGCCCCAAGTCTGGTCATTTTAAAAGCATTATTCCAAATGTATACAAAATATATATATTTTTACATATATAAACTATCTGGGATGCCTGGGTGGCTCAGTTGGTTAAACGTCTGACTCTTGATTTTGGCTCAGGTCATGATCTCACAGTTCATGAGATCGAGTCCTGTGTAGGGCTCCGTGCTGATAGCGTGCAGCCTGCTTGGGATTCTTTCTCTCCCTCTCTCTCTGTCCCTCCCCTGCTCACATGCAGGCATGCTTTCTCTCTCCCTCTCTCTCTCTCTCTTTCTCTCTCTCTCTCTCAAAATTAAATAAGCTTAAAAAAAAACTTGACCTGACTCAAGTATATGATTACTTAAGTGCAATTGTCATGGTGAGAGAGAAGGAGAGAGAGATAAATATAAAGAAAAATTGAAAGAAATGTTGTAGATTTTCACATCAAGGGTCATAGTAGGTTCAACTGTGACTTGTTTCCAAGTGATTTTTTTACCCTGTTGTCTTGTTAATGAATTTATATCAAAACTCTTAGGTGCTGCTCTTATAAATTATGGCTTGGATCTTTCTTGCTACTGTTCCATTCCACATTTCCACAAAATTTCCACCAGGATTTATTCTGCGCTCTGGAATAGCAAAGACTATACTTGAAGTTAGAAAGTGCACCATATAGCTTTTCTTCAGTAACTGCTGGCAGCAGCAGTGAAGGAGAAGGAGAACAAAAGACAATGGAAAGGAAAGAAATGTTTAACACAGTAATATACTGCCTCCTATAAATGTGTATAAAGACTGAATTCTTTTAAACTATATGTAAAAAAATTACATGTCAAAAAACACCATAATGAAGTCAAAGTACAAGTTGAAAAACGAATATATATGTTTATGTGTGTGTGTATTTGCCACTCATAACACCAAATTTCAATAAATGAATGAGAAGGAACAAATCGATAGTCAGAAAAAATGGAACACAAGTGGCACTCACATTATGGGAAAACGCTCATTTTTATTTGTAATAAGAGAAGTCTGAAACAAAATTATGAGGTGGCATTTTTCATCTTTCTCGCTAATGCGGTTTGATTACACACACCTATGGGATCAGGCATGCTCGTGCATTGCAATATATGAGTGTGAATGGTTACGTCCTTAATGGAAAAAATTTAGCAATTTTTTTGGCATTATAAATGGTATACAGTTTGAACCCATGGATTCTGCTTCCAGAAATCCTGGTAGGATTCTATATGTGAGAAATGATGTGGGTGCCATAACCAACAATACATGCATTATTCACTGTTCCATTATGTGTTAGAGCACAAGATTGGTATCACTTAATGAGATCTAGAAGATTGGTTAACAAATCAGGAATGCAAAGAATAAAGGTAAGTCAGCACATAGATCCACACTCCTAAAATGGCCCCCAAAAAGGTGTGGTGTTTTCAACACGCCATTCTCTATTTGAAGGTCGTGAACCTTTGCCTTAGTAAAAGTTACAAAGAATGCAAAATTAAGAAGCTATTAAAAAATACAGCATCTCTATCGAAATGGAATGATCTTGAAGATATATGCTATACAATCCAGCAGGATGCCCATACAAGGGAGTCTGGGTGGTGAATTTCTTAGGAATCAGCCTCCTGAAGGCACTGAGCAGGACAGAGAAGACTGAGGAATAACTCTAGTAGGGCGATTATTATTATTAAGCATGCCTCTCACAGTATTGTTGCCACGAAGATCAAAATGGGCAAAATACTTTGAAAAGCACAACATGTGATATGACTGAAAGACCTATTTATTAACCTGTTGGATCCACTCATGGCGCAAGCTCCTTGTTGGTTCCAGGTCAGACTTAATTTTCATCTGTCAGTTACTTGACGAGAGACATAACTTGAAATGCTTGGAGAAGGAAAAAAACAAGAGTTTTGAGTAAGACCATCTACTACATGTCAGTGTTTAAAAACACCGAGCTCCAATCATTCTGTCCTCGACTCAGAAAGGGGGTGGGGGAAGGTCACAATAAAAAAGTACAAGTAAATGATGTGTCATCTTGTTGTTTCTTTGGGTTTAGACTGTCATAGACAAAAATCATCTACCTTTACCTCGTAACCCCAAATCAAATCTTGGGTGGAAACTTTCTCAAATGCTAGATTTACCATGAAGCATGTTTTGACCTCCCCCAGATCTGGAAAATCACCTCTCATTTTCCTGAATTCCCCTAGCATTTTACTTTGTATTCCTTACACACTATATCTCATCTTATACTCTCTAACTTTGTCATGTAGGAACTGGGAGGTCCATTGCACAGAGGAAGTAAGCCCTGATTTATTCACCTTTGTGAGTTATCTTGTAAAATGACATCACAGTGCCAGATACTTAGCAGGTATTATGGGCTGAATTTGTGTCCCCCTACTATTCATATGTTGAAACCCTAACCCCCAGCATCTCAGCATGTGACTGTATTTAGAGATGAAGACTTTCAGGAGGTAATTAAGTTAAAATGAGGCCTTTTGGGTGGGCCCTATCCAATCTGACTGGTGTCCTTATGAGAAGAGGACATAGCACACACAAACAGACGCAAGGGGGGCCAGGTGAGGACACGGTGAGAAGCTGGCCACCTGCAAGCCCAGGAGAGAAACCTCAGAAGAATGCAAAATCTGCTGACACCTTTATCTCGGAGTCCCAGCCTCAGGAACTATGAAAAAATAAGTTGTTGTTCAAGCCACCAGGTCTGTGTCATTTTGTTTGACGGCCCCAACACACTAATACAGTAGGTATTCAAATAAATATGACTTGTCATACCCTACTGAGCTCAGCTACCAAGTCATACCATACCAGTCTACACTTGACTGGAACTCAATTTATTTAACTCCTGGAAAGGATATTTCTGAAACAAACAAAGCTAGAGAATGTACTTGCCATTGAAAGAAAGTTGGTAGAATTAATCCATAATGGGCATTCTGTAAAGGTAAGAAGGTTGAGAATTTAAGAATTTGTACCAGAATCGGATAGCCTCTTGATCAAACATCAGCACCACTGTTTGTTTTATTGACTGTGGGTAAGTTATTTTAGCTTTCTATGCCACAACTCCACAACTTTCACATCGGTACAATGGGCGTAATGGTAATTTTCTACTTCATGGGGTTTTTGTGAATATTAAATAAGTTCATGCGAAATGTTCAGAACAGTTCTCCACCACAGAAAGCACTCAAACTTTCTTTTTTAAAAGCTCTTATTTGCTAAAGCTAGTTATGAACTAGGGTGATGATGGCAGCCTCTCTGAAAAGAGCAAATAAATCAGAGTCTGTCTTAGATGACCATATAATTGACAAACGCTGTCTCCTATTCTGACTTACATCCTCAGAATCAGAGAGGAGTTCATAGTTACGGAATCAGAGCCACAACAGCTTAAGGAAGTGGGGTGACAAGAGAGTAGACTTCTTTGGTGCCATTTTACTTAAGAATAGGTGTCCCTTTACAGTTGACTTTCAAGACCATTGACAAATATGTACCCAATACTCACAAGCAGAGAGTTCTGGTGTGACTTGTGGTATAAGTGTCAGTTTCCAAATGACAGTCATTATTTAAATAGGATCTCCCTACTAGAAAAATGAAGAGGATTCTGGGTCATTTCTAGAGCAGTATTGCTCTATTGATCTAAACATCAGTCAGTTTTATGATGAATCATAACCAAAAGGCAGACAACTGGATATCCAGGCATCCTGGGGGTTATTTACGGTCCTGAGCCCTGAATCCATAGAAGGCAGGGCTGATATGGGAAGCTGATATTACCCACCAATATTCCATGCTGATGTTGCCTTTCCTGGAAAGCTCTAGATGGTTGGGAAATATGACGACCAGCAAGGACCTCAGACACTGCCTCATTCTAGAATTTGCATTAGTGGCCTTCTCTTTATCTTGGGGGGTGAAGTGTCTCATTGAAAGTCATGACCCGATCTCAGTGAGGCCTGGATGACTCAGCCAATTAAGTGTCTGGCTTTTGATTTTGGTTCATGTCATGATCTTACGGTTCATGAGTTTGAGCTCTGCATCGGGGTCTGTGTTGACAGCTTGGATCTGGCTTGGGATTCTCTCTCTCTCCCTCTCTCTCTCTCTGCCTCTGCCTCACTTGTGCTCTCTCTCTCTGTCTCTTAAAAATAAATAAATAAACCTTAAAAAAAGCCACAACCTGATCTCTAAACAGAGAAAAAAAATGATATGTTCCTCAGTCTCCTCTGTAAAGTAGAAATACCCATAACATCCCAATCACAAAATTGTTATCTCTCATGAAATAATAAGGTATTCAGGCATTCAGAACAACAATACCTAGTGCATGTGCATGCATTCACATGTACGTGTGCACACACACACACACACACATGCACATTTTCTCTTTTCTCTTTCTCCAAAAATATCAATTCCCACTCCTTTCCAGTTTTTCTTTCTATAGGGGTGATAACTTCAGAATAATGGCTTTCATTTATTGAGCCCTTATTATGTGCCAGGTTCTATTTGATTTTCATAACAACTTTGCAGGGTACATGCTGTCTCTGTGGTATAGATGTGTCTCAGAAAAAGTGAGGAATTTGCCCAAGCTCTCACTGTTGGTGAGTTGTGACGCTGGGATTTGAATCCAAGCTTGCCTGGTAATGGCACCACCCACTTTCCATATTGCCACTTTGATACTTCACAGGAAAGTTTGCACCAAGTTCATCTCATTTATTTATTGAGTCATGAGGACCTTGTCACTTGGTCTAAGCCGGCGCTCGTGGTTCTCAGTTCTTTAAGATGAACAACAGGCTCTTCCCATAATAGAGATCAGCATGGAGGGCATGACCCATTTTTCTCTCTTGCATCAAGACTGGCTATTTTACTGGTGGAAGACATGACTCTGTACAACACGAACATCCGACAATGTCTCTGCTTCGTGGCTCCGGCTGGGACTGGATAGTGGCAGGCATTCAGCTTCTTCCATCTTGCCTCTGACAGGGATGTGGTTGGGCTGTGAATCACTATTTTAACACTTGCACACAGATGTGTGAGGTTGGACGATACAGGAGTCTGAAGTGGAGTATGAAGAACAGACTGCTAGAGGTGTTGGAAGCTCTCCAAAGTCTCCCAGAAAGCACAGTGGCTCAGGACTTCCAGCTGAAGGTCAGGAACAGTTGCCAGTGAAACAAAGGGTCTACAGCATCACTCTGATCTCTGTTTTCCTTTTACCAGCCCCCATGGGTGTTGCTGCCAGCAGCTCACAATTGAACGCCTCTTCAGAGAATTGTCCTTGGGTCGTTGGAGCTGCCTAGCCCGGCGGGGCCTGGGACTTATGCCCTGACTCCCTCTGTCATCACTCGGGGCACACCAGAGCCAATGACTGGCCAGTGCAGGACTCAAAAGACTCACTCTCTCATCTCAAGGTAGGACAGACTTTATGGTATAGTTTACCCTCAGGGGTTCCCTGTGAGACCAGAATGAGGCTAGACACAACCTGAAACCACTTCTGTGCCTAGATTCTTCTCCTCCCCTGTCTCACTGTTCTCACTTTCTGGCAGGTTTCTCTTGGAAGCTCTCTTTCATAAGTCACCTGCATAAAAATCCCCATCTCAGGGTCTGCTTTCTAGGGTCTAAAGAATTGTCAGGAGCTAGATGACAGCACCGGCAGAGGAAAGATGTAAAGACTATACAGTAGGGGCCACCAGGCTGAGAGGAGGAGGACAAGTGCTGTTTTGACGTCATCCTAGAGAGATGACAGACCCTCTCTAGTATGTTTGTAAGATGGTCGTGGCTCTGTGTGGCTATGGGTGGTGAGGGCAGAGAGGGGGCGATAGGGAGGGAGAAGAAGAAGACCCAAGAACCTCTTCCACAATTCCTGAATTCTCGAAGAATTACTCCCTCCCCCAACGCTGCGAGATCAATAATCCTTCTTTGACTATTTCCAGAGAGAGTTACACACGCCCAAGTCTAGGCCTTGAATCCTGTTATATTCTTCATTCTCTGAGGAGGTGGGGGAGGATGCATTGTTAGACTAGGCTGTTCCAAGTGTGAGGGGCCTCCTGCCCTGGCACAGTTATTGTCTTTTCTTTTCTACCTGGGCATGGAGGGGAACCCTTGACTCTGGCAGCCATGCAACACTGGGGACCCTCGGGGTCTGGAAGAGAGAGATAGATCCCCAAATCTTTAGAGACAACCAGAGACACTTAATTTCTTTATTCAACCTCAAAATATTTACCTAGCATCAGACATTGTTCTAGACCTTGAGAACCCAAAGGTGGACAAGGTAAGTTGAGCTCTGTCCCTATGGAGATGATGATCCAGAACAGGAGACAAAGAAGTAATCAGGGAAGCTCCATCCAAGGGCTCTGTGCTGTAATCGGTGACCCAGTGTGCTGTGGGAATTTGGAAGAGTGGCAGCTTTACAGATTTGGGGGTGAGGTGGGGACACCTTCCCAGAAACCTGACCCTGAAGCTAAGGACAAGCTGGAGCTGCCTGGTCAAAAAAAAAAAAAAAAGAAAAGAAAAGAAAAGAAAAGAAAAAAAAAGGTGGGGGGTATATTTTTGCATGAGCAGGAGGGAACTCTAAGCAAAGATCGGGAAGCAAAGAAAGCTGGGGATTTCACAAGGCCAGAGGAAGTTGAGAATGTTTAGAGCACAGAAGCAGAGGTCACACTGGCAGGTGCATGGATCATTTTGAAAGCCAAGTTAAGGAACTTGGGTTTTACCATATGAGCAATGGGTGGGCATCAATAAATTCTTAACATGAAGAATGCATATACTATTTTTAGAGAGATCACTGTGGCTTTTTCATGAAGAGTAGAAAAAGAAAATAAGTTAGAAGGTTCTTAGCACAGCTTAGGAAAGAAGGGGGTGGGGGAGGGAAAAAGAGAGAGAGAGACACACACAGAGAGAGAGAGAGAGTAGTGGCCCGAGCTGGACAAGAGATAGTATAGAGATAAAATTTCCTTAGAAGGTCAGATAAACAGGACTGGATGATTTGGTGTTGAAGCAGAGGGAAAGAAGCGAGGGAGAGCAAGTAATCAAGCTGATTTTGTGGTTTGGGGTTTGATGGTAGGGCCATTCATCAGAATAGGAAACAACAAATAAGAGAAGATTGGTGGAGGAAATGAATCCGGTTTTGGAACAATATGACTTTGAAGGATCTGTAGAACATCCTAGAGGACAGTTGCATTTATGGTTCTAGAGCCTAAGAGAGAATTCCGGGCTTTACATCTAAATGTGGGAGTCCCTGGGATAAAGACCATAGCTGGTACATGGGTTTAGGTGAGAATATCCAGGGAGAATGTGTAAGAACAAGAAGGTAAGAGGGCCTAGGTCTAAAACCTGAGTGATCACTAGACCTCCAAAGAAATATCTACACCAAGACTATTCAAAGACTGGGGCATTGCCTCGGTGGTGGATAAGATGGTCATAGCAATGATGATGATAATGATATTAACCACTAATTGTTCCTGAATGCTTACTATTTGTTATACGCCTTATAGATTCTTCTCTCAGTTTTATGAGGTATGCATTATCATTATTCCCACGTTACAGACAAGAATACAGATTCAGAGAGGTCGCATAACTTGCTGGAGTCCACATGGCTTGGAAAGAGCAGAGCCGGGGTCCCCATCCAGGCCTGTCTTTTCAGGGCTCTCACTTGCCATGTTTTTAATGGAGGTCTCAGATACAACCCCAAGACTTTCCAAATCTCAGTGCGTGGATTAAATTAGACACACTGCCCTCTGGGGGTAGATTTAAGTGCAATCTGATTTTGTCAAAAGTGTTAATGAGCTATTCATGCTACTGATAATAACTAGTAGTCAGAATATTGCCTGTGCGAGTTGTCCCAATTCCTCATGAGTGTTAGGGACAGAAGATAGAACATCACAGCCCTCTAGAAAAGGAGGGCTAAAGGGCACCTCAGAACATCTCATCACAACCTCCTCTACAGCCGAGAAAGCGCAAGTCTCAGGTCACTCAAGAGCATAAAGCAAATGCCAGGGTCTTTTGGGGCTCCTTTCACTACGATCTTATTTTTTTTAGTTTCTCACAGCAGAAAAGTATGCCCCACGTGCCCTGTTCTGGCGCCCTGGAGAAATGAGAAGCCTCAGGTCAAGCCAGAAGGTAGGCTGGGCATCACTATCCCCAATCCTGAGTACTGTCTGCATTGCCTTCCTCTGAGTACATGGCATACTCATGCAGGGGGAGAGGGCATGTTTTCTGAGCCCACATGTCTGGGCACAGCACGTGCTTGGGCTTCCTGTCCCATGTGCACTGAAGTTGGATCTCATTTCTATTTCTCTTGTGAGCTGTTTGCACTTTTGGGTAAGGCAGACTTATTTGGAATCAGTTGTAGCTGCCAGTTATGGGAACGTTCATGACACTTCTCTGTGGGACAGCCATCTGAGAGGGAACCCAGGGTCACAATTGTGCTGTCTCCTGTAGACTTTTAATAGACGTTGTCAGGGGCAAAGTATGTGTATGTGCCCTGGAAAGTCTCCCTCTGCCGTCCCATCTGATCCAGGCGAGGGTGGCCTCTGTTGGCAACCTGGGAACACAGGACATAATGCCATTCAGGCACCAGGTCTTCCCAAATGTAAATTTCAGCTAATGTCTCAAAGTTGGGAGGAAAAGCAAGAAGGAAATGAGTATTTACTGCATCTACTATGGGTCGGCCTGGGACACCTCTTTGCATAAATAACTTCTTTGAATCCTCACAAGATACTTACGAAATGAACCTTATTGATCTAATTTTTCAGACAAGAAAATAGAGGCTCAGAGAAGTAATTTGCTTGGATCAAAAGCAAGCAGTGTCCCTGCCCTCCTAATCTTGTTTCCTCTAAGTGGCTTCCTGTATTTTGGGCAGTCTCCACCCTCTTACATTTGTGGGGGCTTTTGAGTTTGCAAAGCACCACTATTTTTCTTATCACCATTTGGATGGTATTATCACCATTTCATAAACAAAGAAACTGAAGTGCATAGAGATGAAGATTTTGCTTGAGAACATACCTCTTACAAATGGGGCAACCAGAGTTGGAAACTGGATCTTCTAACAGCTTTGAAACAGCCAGTGTATGGGGAAGACCCTCCATGAGTGGAATATTCTTCCACTTATTCCCTGATGCCCATGTGCCCAAAGAGCTCTTTTTCATCCTTCAAGCCCCAAAGCATGATCATGATACACATTTATGAAACACTGCATACCTGCTGCTCTTATGTATGCTTTCACTTGTTTGCTCCGCAGAATCACCGTGTGAGATAGACACCTTCAGTGTCCCCATTTGACAGATGAGGAAGTTGAGCCTGGAGAGATTCAGAACTTACTGAGGTCACACAGCCGATCAGGGGCCGAGCTGGGCTTTAAACCCAGGCAGAACTACTCAATATACTGGACTCTTTATTCTACACGTGCAGCCTCTCAGATGGTGTCCTTATTGTTTGGGATGTCTGTCCTCACTCCCCACTCCTGTTCTGCTTCCTTTGCCCTTCTTAAATAAACTCATTGTTGAAAATATATTATTTCATTGAATTTATTTACTTGTATCTCTTTTTACCATTGCACTGTGAGCTCCCTGGGGACAGGAACCACATCTTACTTATGGGTTTAACTGCTAGTGTTTGTCATGGTGCCTGGTGAGAAATGGCGAACTAAAAGTTGCTGGCTTCCAATGGAAGGATGTGCTAGCAGGTGTCATGGCTACAATGTTATAGCTTTCCAGAATGTGTTTTCTCTTATATTGAACAAAGTCATTCTATCTTGATAACCTCTCCCATTGTCTTACCGTTTTTGTTTATTTGTTTTCATTTAGTGGTCCCCCCCCCCCCCCAGAGAGTGAGGAGATGTGTGTTCATGTTTCAATTTGTTGCAATGATTGGGGTCACTGTTACCTTTTAGTGGGCACGGATGTGGAATGCTGCTATGGACTGAATGTTGTGTCTGCCTCAAATTCATATGTTGAAAACCTAATCCCAAATGTGATAGTATTTGGAGATGGAATCTTTGGGAGGGAATTAAGTTTAGATAATATCAAGGGTAGACTCCCCCTTGATGGGATTAGTGTCCTTATAAGAAGACGAAGAGACACCAAAGCTTACTCTGATTGCCACAGGAGGACACAGCAAGAACGTGGCTGCTGACAAACTAGGAGTAAGGCTCTCACTAGACATTGGCACCTCGATCTTGCATTTTCCAGCCTCCAGAACTACGAGAAATAAATGTGTACTGTTTAACGCACACCATCTACAGTATTTTGCTATGGCAGCTCAGGCAGACTAAAACAGAGTTTATAATCTTCCAGTGTAATGTGCAGGACAGTCCCACATGATTGAGATTTTTTTCTACCATGAATACCAAAGGGCTCCTATTCTAAACACTGGTCATTAGGTCCATATATTTGTACCTGGACGATGGTCCCCTAGGCCAAAACATCTGGTCAAGCTGAACTTCTTCAGGGCTTATGGAAGGCTACTGAAAAATCCCAGGTTTCTCTGAGAAAGGAAGGAAAAGATGGGTAAAGCCAGCCTGAGACAGAAGTCAAAGGTCCCAGCATCTTTCTTAAGAAAGTTCTTCACTATCCTCTCAAATAGGTCGTATCTGCAGTTCTGCTGGGGAGCACTGGTATTAGAAGACTGGTATTCCAAGACTAGCTGGGGAAAGGCGATCCCTTGGGCTTACATAACCTGCAGTCAAAAAGACACTCCTTTGAGAGAAGAGCGGAGCACCATGTTACCTGTGCCCCACATACCTCACTAGTGTCTAAAGGATACTAATGTCTTCCTAATTATAGTTAGCCACATCTGTCTCCTTCAAGAACCTCTGGAACCTCAGAGTCGTTCATGTACGGAAAAGAGGGGTCCCTGCCATGGTAACAAAATGTCTGTGACGTGACTAGGTGATTGAATGGAGGGAGGCAGAGACTGCACGGGAGGATATGAATGAACATGATGACCCCTGTCCTCTCCATCTCCCTCGCCGGTTCCCCTTGTTCTGCAAGCCCTGTGGACCTCACCGGACGGGAGAGATTTTGATTCACCTGGGTAGCCTCATGTGCTCTAAAGCAGGGGAAGGGAGAAACTTTCCCTTTCTCAGACATGTCCCCTCCTTTTGGTGATCTAGCACGTTAGTAGGTGAGGCTAAAGGAGAAACCACACCATGATGTGGCCCCAGAGCAGAAGCGCTTCTCACTGATAGCCTCATTGTGGTTACGATGTAAACTCCTCCACCCTTCTTTCTCATCCCCACCCCTAAAAATGTTTCCTGTTATTGACAAACCTAAAGAGACCAAACAAAGGGACCAAAGCCATGGAAGTTTCTTTAGAGTTTCTTTTGCGATGCCTACCTTGCAGAAAGTGGAAATGTTTTCCAAGATAAGGGGAAAAGAGACCACAAATTATAAGGTATGTTTGATGGACAGTTCCAGATCCTGCCTGCCACAGCGGCCCTCATTATTCCTGATAAAATGTTAGCCCCTTCTTTTATTTTCTCAAATACCAATAGTCGTTCAAGGCCTCCAGCATGATGTGAAGTTTATTCTGGAAAGGCTGAGCTCTCCACAGAGACTCAGGGCAAAGAAACATAATTAAAGGCCTTTATCAATTCTTCTATCATCTTGTCCCAGTTTTATATAATGCTCTTGACGAAGGCAGAGAATGGCAATAAGTAATTAGTTTCTTCTCACAGAGAATTACGTGGGAATAGGAAATCACACAGGAATAAGTTCGGAGAGCAACCTGTCCTGTGGTCTCAGAGTCCTAAGAACATAGTCTATTTCTAAGAGAGGAGAGAGGCAAGTCAGTACTTTTACGGGATGTCTATGCCTGTGGAGGGGGTATGAATGAGCTAGTTATGCCGTAAAATAGCCACATCATTTCTTGCCACCTTTTTCTGCTTCCAGCCCATATACACCTCATGTGTTTCTTGGCTTCCTTATTCGGATGAGGTACCAACGTCCAAGTGAGCTGAGGGTGTCGTTTTAAAAGCTGCCCTTTGAGACGGGGTGGTGGCCGGGCCCACAGGAAATGAAGAAAGCTGATAGGCCGAACCTTTGAGCTCCACACTGAGGCCCGGAATCAGGACACTTGCTCTTGAGGACAAGAACTACTTTGTAAAGAATAACCAATGAACTCGCAGCCCAAAGGCTCTGTGCTTAAGCTGAGCCAAGCCCCGAAACTCATTTTTCCATAAACAAGGCTCAGCCTTAGACATAACTCTCTTTAGGCTCTCTGATGACTTCATTTACTAGGCATGCCAAAGTGCCCAGATGTATGACTCCCCATTCACTGGGGAAACTGATCTTGTCCTCTGGTTTGGTATTAGCAGAAATGTCATTTATCAGAGCTTTGCAAGGAGATCACCTACCCATAATTCATCTCTTAGGACTCTGAGGTCATTTTGAGGGTGACTGTCTTCCCCTGCCTCCACTTGCCACAGTCCCACATACTCTCTTCCTTAGGTATCTGGACCTCCAGTTCCCTCACGGAGTGGGTGTTTCGTTGACAAAGACTGCCACAGCCCTTTGAGTCTCTTGGATATTTCTATGCATGAATGGCTTATTATTAAAAAAAAAAAAAAAAAAAAAAAGAGGAAAAGTCTTACTATCTTCACTGTAGTCTTTTTAATGTAAAATAATTCCAGTGACAAACAGCGGTAAAACAAGCTCATTTCCCTGCCAAGCATGTTTCAAGTTGGACAGGAGTTTCTCATCTGTCCTCACTGCTGGAGAGAAAGTAGGGTGATCAGGAGAAAAGCTAGACCGCGACAAAAGTGCTTCATTAAATTGGGGGAGTGGGACTGAGGCAATAAGGCGGGAGAAAACAAGACACTTCTCTAAATTTTTATATGGCTCAGCTTTTTTATTTAGGTGGTTTCAGACAGATGGCAGAAGTTAGTTTCAGCTTCCCATCAGCTGGCAGTTGTGGAGACAATTGTGAATTCCCATGTAGATAGTCTGCTAGGTTTTCTGTAACTCCAGGCGCCACATCTCCTGACTTGCCAGGCCATGCTAATTTCAACTGCACTCTCCCCTTCTTTCTATAAAAACCTTGACTTTTTCATGTTTCAATTTTTGTTCAGTTTTGATTGTTTATTAAAGTATAATTTGCATACAGTAACGTATACAAACCTTAAGTGTACCTCTTGAGAGTTTCACCTAGGTACACCCCTGCACAGACAGAGTATTTCCAGAACCCAAAGAGGTTCCTTTGTGCCTCTTACCAGTCCTAGGAATAGTCCTACTTCTGGCTATGTCATCTTTTTGCTTTGCCTGTTGTAGAACTCCATAGAAATGGGACCACACAGTGTGGAGTCTTTTGGATCTGACCTCTTTCATTCAGTATAACACCACTGAAGGACACTTGGGTGGCTCAGTTGGCTAGGCATTGGACCTCGGGTAGGTCATGATCTCACGGTTTGTGAGTATTGGACCTTGGCTCAGGTCATGATCAGGTCTGTGAGTTTGAGCCCCGCGCTGGGCTCTGTGCTGACAGCGTGGAGCCCAGCCTGCTTCGGATTCTGTGTCTCCCCCTCTCTCTATTCCTCCCCTGCTCTCTCTCTCTTTCTTCTCTCCCTCCCTCTCTCAAAAATAAACATTAAAATAATTTTAACACCTGTGAGTCTCGTCCATTTCAGTGTACATAATAGTAGCTTGCTCCTTTTTATTTCTGTGTAGTATTCTAATTTGTAAATACACCATGACTTTTGGTGGTGGAAAATTTGGTCACCCTACCTACAGGACATCTGACATCAGCAAAGAGTGGGACAAAAAGTACAAGGACTGTCAAGTATGATACGAGGGTTCAGATACCCATTGGCTCTGCCACAGATTAGCTTTATGCCCCTGGGGAAGTTACTTAATTTATCTGAGCTTGTCTTTCATGGCATGATATATTTAATATGTGCTATTACAGAGAATCATCCCAGAATGGAGTTCAGGAAATTGGTTCCAAAGATTTCTCATTTCTAGAGACACATACTAATTATTGAATGCTCATCCAACAGATGATTGCAAAGCAATTACCATATTCCAGGCACTGTTCCAGCGGTGGATCAGATGGACAGTTTATCCTCATAGCTATAGGGGAGATGGATACCAAAGAATCAAACATTTAAATGAACAAGATAATTTGGATATCAATAGGTGTCAATGTAGAAAATAAATAGGTCAAGGAGATAGAGTAGTGGTTGTCAGGTGCTATTCTAGATCAGGAGGGGGACAAGAACACAGAGGAAGCCATAGTTAAGTAAAGAGCCAAACAGTGTGCATTATTCATTTATCTAACTCTGGGGAAAGAGACTTCCAGGCAGAGGGGAAAGCAAGAAGCAAGGTCTCTAGACAGACATGTGTTTGGCACATCCGAGTAAGAGCAAGGCCCCCCAAAGTGCTGAAAGTGGAGGGAATGGGTTGGGGGTGGGGATAGTGAAAGTGGTTGAGGTTAGAAAGGTGGTTGGGGGCCAGTCTCTATGGACACCTCCCACTCACTTTCCATCAGAAGCTTCCATATGTGCCTTATGAGCTGCTGGGACAACAGGGAAGGGCAGGGGGATGGGATTAAGTGACTTCTCTAAGATCATTTGGAAGATCTAAGATCTAAGTTCTAAGATCATTCCCATGTTGCCTGACAGTAAATAATATCATCTCATCAGCAGGGGAAATGAATGACTAAATGTGAATGATTTGGGGGCAACATCCACCGAATGATTACTGAGGCTTAAATTAGCCTGGCATGTTCTATAGAGCAGGGGTAGCTGACTTCAGCCCGTGGGCCAGATCTGGCCTGCTGCCTGTTTTTGTAAGGCTCACGAGCTAAAATGGTTTTCACATTTTAAACGGTTAACAAAAATCAAAAGAGAAATAATATTTTTAGACATGTAAAATGATATGAAATTCAAGCTTGTGTCCATAGAGTTTTATTGAAATACAGCTGTGCTCATGCGTTTCTGGATGTTCTATGGCTGCCTTAAGTGCTATGATGGTGGGGTTGAGTAGTTGTGATAAAGACCGTATGCCCCCCTCAAAATAAAAAAAATATATATATTTACTATCTGGCCTTTTGTGGAAAGTTTCCTGACCAATCTTCTCTGTAGCGTAAAAGCTGTGAGTTCAGCAAGTGAAATACCTACCCCCCAAATACCAAACTTTAAATAATACAATATTTTTGAGAAATGTCCAGGACAAATATGTTGCAAAATACACTCTTAGATAACTGGGCTGCCTTGCTGTGTGGAGTTGCCAGCCATATGCCATTATAGGCAAAATAAAGATTCTTGATTTTGGAATATTTGACCTGCGTGCCTTCTCTGCACCAGCAACTAGGTAATGGGTCTGGACTTTTGTTTTATTAAGGCTACTACTCATATGTAGCAAAAAATACCTACTGGCCCATATGATCATGCTTATTTTTCACTTTTCTATATCAGTGGATATATTCCTAAATGGATGTGAAGCACTGAGAAAGAGCAAGCATGTGTGGAAGGTGAGGGAGAAGGAAGGGCGTTATGGACTGGATGTTTGTGCCCACTGCCCCCCTCCCAAAAAGTCATATGTTGAAGCATGATAGTATATTTAGGCAGGGCCTTGGGGAAGCAGTTAGGTTTAGATGAGGTCACAAGGGTAGAGCCATCATGATAGGATTAGTGTCATAAGAAAAAAGAGACTAGAGTTCTCTCTTCCTCTGTCTGCCATGTCGTTACACAATAAGAAGGTGGCCCACCTGCCAGCCAGACAGAAAGCCTTCACCAAGAACTAAGTCTGTTACATGTTGATCTTGGACTTCCCAGCTTCTAGAACTATGAGAAAAAAAAATTCCTATCGTTTAAGTTATACAGTATATGTTATTTTGTTATAGCAGCCCGAGCAGACTAAGACAGAGGAGGAGGAAGCTAAAGAGAGACAGAACACATTCTTACTTAACTCATTGGTAATTCTTTCTTTTATTTTAAGGTTTATTTGGGGGGGGGGTGCAAAGGGGCAGAGAGAGAGGGAGAGAAAGAATCTCAAGCAGGCTTTGCACTGACAGCACAGAGCCTGATGCGGGGCTCAAACTCACGAACCAGGACCTCATGACCTGATCTGAAGTTGGATGCTTAACCAACTGAGCCACCAGATGCCCCAATTATTTCTAATCTTTCAAGAAAATAGAAATTTCAGGAGAATCCTTACCAACCTTGACTCTTAGGTAGTGTTAATATATAGATTTTCTATAAATATTACTGTCCCCAGTCAATGCTAACTCTGTGGTTTATTCTCTTACTTGTATGGGTTAAAGGCCAATAAATCCTGAGAACCATCTCCTATATTCCTGATAGATATCACTCTGAGATGTTAAGGAATGTGACAAAAGTTTTCTCATTAATAGAGAAAAGAAGAAATAAACTATAATTTATTGAAAGCCTGAACTGGGCCCACCTTTATTATATGCTATCTCCATAATGTCTTTAACAACATTTTAAGGTAGTTACCATTACTATTGTCATTTTACAAGAATGACACTGAGGCTTGGATACAAGAGACAAGTGATGCTCAAGGTCACATAGCTATCAAGTGGTGGGACTGAACTTACAGCTTAGCTCTACTTATGACAAGGTCTCCACTCTTCAAAATGAAAGATGCTCCTTTCTAGCAGACCCTTGGCTCTCAAGAAAACCTCTTCACTCTAGGTGCCAAGGAAGAGAAAAAACTTCCCTAAAGTATGCTAGAAAAAGGAAGACTGAAAAATTTCAGACTAAGGGCAAGAAATCCCCTATAACAACAACTTTATTTTAGAACTATAGAAAGTCCCCTCTGTCTGGAACACTAAAGCATCTGAACAATCATCCAATGGGAGGCCTGCGGTGGTCACTCAGCTGGAGAAGGCACTAAAGGGCCAGCTTTTCCCCAGACTTTCTCCACTGCCTGTCCCCCCACTGGCAGTGGGTACTGACCGTGCACTTTGGAGTCTCTAGAACAACTGAAAGTCAATGGTAAAGGACTATTTTCTGATCTTCTTTTATTCATTGTCTTTAGGGAGCAGAATATAGAGAAGTGGGTTCTTCCCAGAGCTCTGAACAATCCTTTGTAAGACACTGGGAAATCTATCTGCTTTTGAGGATTCAGTCTGTCTATGCAGAGAGTAAAGTGTTTTAAGTTCTTCTGATGATTTTATATATTTCTCCTTAACTCCTGGCCCTTGTCACACTTTTCTGTTTTGAATTTTTTGTTGAGCACCTATTAAATGCATAAAATTGTACTTCATGCATTGCTGAATGTGAATTGACAAGCAGCCACTCCCATCCCCCAAACCCAATCAAGAGTTTACCACATAGTGAAAAAATCTGACCACAGTACAAATCTTTTACGAATCTCTTACAAATGACCTCTTCTCTTCCTTAAATTACTTGAGTAATTACGTGATTTTGTCTCAGTGTGTCTTAGGAGATGCTTCATGACTGGAGAATGTGAAGGGCAAGATTATATCCCTTCCATTAAAGAGTTTAGGTGCCTTTATTTTATAGCAAGATAGAAGTTTGCCAACGGGATGTACATCAGTATTGGAGAAATTCCGACCTGGGTTCAAATGATAGCATTTATTACCGTGTCACTTTGGACAAGGCATCCAAGTTCCCTAAGTCTAGAATATCTCTTTTTAAAATGGACACAAGAAGGGCACCTGGGTAGCTCAGGCAGTTAAACTAGCCTGACTCTTGGTTTGGGCTCAGGTCATGATCACACGGTTCGTGAGTTCCAGCTACACATCGGGCTTTGCACAGTCAGCTCAGAACCTGCTTGGGATTCTCTCTCTCTCCCTCTCTC
Organism: Panthera pardus; assembly: GCF_024362965.1. Taxonomy (NCBI): domain Eukaryota; kingdom Metazoa; phylum Chordata; class Mammalia; order Carnivora; family Felidae; genus Panthera; species Panthera pardus. Next base: position 145,244,641 of record NW_026526721.1, on the reverse strand, counting down.
CCTGCCCCACCCCTGCTCACTCTCTCTCTCTCAACATAAATTAATAAACGTTATATATATGTGTGTATATGTGTGTGTGTGTGTGTGTGTGTGTGTATATATATATATATATATATATATATATATATACACATATATAAATCAAATCAAATGGACACAAGAAAAGTAAGTAGTTTATAGAATCGCCCTGAGCTTAGATGGTGTTTGATGTGTCTGGTGTGGAGTAAGTATTGACTAAGTGTCATCTGCAATTTCTAACCTTCCACACATTGAATTGAGTTAATTAACTCCTTAGACAAAGCATGTGCACTCTTCGGGGAATGATCCATTTTGTATTATTTTCCTCTCACCTTGCTTTTATGGAGGAATGCCTTAAAAATGGTACAAAAGAGTTTCAAAAATGCAAGATTAAACAGTTATACAGCTTCCTGTATTGAAGAACCACTGAGAGCCTTTACTACATTACTACGCATTTATGCATTATTTGGTAACAAGGAGAAAGAGTGTGCAGTGTTTTGCTAAGTGATTCAACCAGAGAATTCTTTGATCACCTTCTTCTTCTTCTTCTTCTTCTTCTTCTTCTTCTTCTTCTTCTTCTTCTTCTTCTTCTTCTTCTTTTTTAAACAGATGAACCTTGTAAGTTGAATATTCCAAAGAACAAACCCTAGGACAGGCTGATTTAGGAATTGCTGCAAGGAAAATTGACTCATAATTAAGAGAAGAGAATAAATTTGCATTCTCTGCATACTACATATATTGAATAGTTTAATGTAAAAAAAAAAGAAAATATATTAAGACCATAACAAAATATATAAGAATATTTCAAAATATTGGCATATGAATGACTTCATGTGTCTAGAACAAATGAAAAAATTGCAAAGGTAAATATCAGAGGGCTGGATTATATAAGGGCCTAAATATTTCTTAGGCCAAAAAAAAAAAAATCTTAAATTTAAGAGGCAAAAGTCAAACTAAAAAAAACATTTCTTAAAATAAAATAATCAAGGCGCCTGGGTGGCTCAGTCACTTAAGCGTCTGACTTCGGCTCAGGTCATGAACTCATGGTTTGTGAGTTCAAGCCCCGCAACAGGCTCTGTGCTGACAGCTCAGAGCCTGGAGCCTGCTTCAGATTCTGTGTCTCCCTCTCTCTCTGCCCCTCTCCTGCTCATGTGCTGCCTCTCTCTCTCAAAAATACACAAACATTGAAAAAAAAAATTTTTTTAAATAATCATCTACTAAAATATTGAATGAAGAACATTATATAAACAAATAGTCAAAAGATATCAATTATAGTCAGAGGAGCCAAGATGGCGGAACAGCATGGAAGTTTTTTATGTGTCTCGCATCCATGAAATACAGCCAGACCAACACTAAACCATCTCACACCTAGAAAACTGGGGGATTAACACAACAATCTGCACAATCTGAACCACAGAATTCAGCAGGTACGCAGCACAGAGAAGGTGACCCTAGGGAGCTGAACTTGGGGAGCGAGAAGCCGCAAGGGGCAGGGAGGTGCTTTTGCGGGTGGAGACAAGATGGAGATGGGGGGGAGGGGAGAATATGAGGAAAGCACCCCTCCCCAAAAGCAGCTGGAGAGAAAGTGGAAAATTGGAAACAGCTGCAGGGACTAAACTAAAATGGGAGAAAGGAGAAAGGAGAGGGTTTAATTAAGACTGTAAACAAGGGGAGCACAGACTCTGCAACTCCGCGGCTCCATACCTGGCGGTGCTCTGGTGGGAAGGGCGAAGCCCCAGGAACAGAGTGGGGTCTGGGAGGTTCTCGGGCCACACAGGGAAAAGCGGCTCCATTGCTGGAAGGACATTTGGTAGAGACCGTTGAAGCCACCTGGTCCCGGCAGACCCCGGAAGGCGGCCACATTCGCTGGTGCTGGAACAAGGTCGTTAAGGGTGAAGCCTGATGCCGGATGTGTGTTGCGATTTTCCATAATCCCTGAAACGCTGCTGCTACAGTCTCGTGAACTTTTTCCGGGGCGGGTGGCACCTGGCCGCAGTCTCGGGGCACCGGCACCAACAGGGTCCAGTAGACGTACCTGGGTGCAGCTGATATTCGGCCCTTGCTCATTCGGCCATTGCTCGGTGAGACCCTCCTGCAGAAGGGCGGAAGGAGTCAAAGTCGCAGTCCTTCGGAAGTAAGGGGCCAGGGAAAACAGCCGCATCTGAGACAAAACGGGAGAGAGGTGATGCCTGGGACCTGGTCACGGAGAGTGAAAGAGCGGGGAGTGGACGAAAGCTGAGGACAGAGGACGGGTGTGCTGCTGACCCAGGAGAACAGCCTGGGTGGCTGGGTGACGCCATTTTAACCGCTCCAGCGGATGCCCATGCACACCTACGAGCACCACGCTCCGCCCCAGTAGGCCAGCAGCGCCATCTAGTGGAGAGCAGAGCCATTACACTGAGCCCCGCCCAACTGCGCCAACCTCGCTCTTCAAGAACATACTTCTCACCACCTGCTTAATTTATGGACTATAAAGCGCTTCATAGTCTGACTTCTAGGGGAAAACGAAGCAACTTCAGTCCTACTTCAATCTGTTAGCAGGTTCATCTATTCAATTTTCTTTCTTTTTTTCTCTTTTACACTACATTTCTTTTTCTCCAATACAGAGAAAAAATTTATTTTTATTTTCAATTTTTATTAAAAATATTTTTCTTTCATTTTTTTACTATATGTTTTACTTTTGTGTAAATTGTTTCAAATTCTATTTTACTTCCGTTATTTTATTTTAGTCTACTTCAGTGTATTCACTTTTTCAAATTTTCAAACGATTTCTTTTTTTCTCTTTTTTCTTTCTTTTCTTTTTCTTGAATACAGAAAGAGAAAAAATTCATTTTTCTTTTTAATTTTTCCTGAAAATATTTTTCTTTAATTTTTTCTACTATATTCTTTACTTTTGTATGAATTTCTTCAAATTCTGTTTTACTCCCATCATCTCCATTTAGTCTACTTCAGTGCATTCATTTTCTCAAAATCTCAAACGATTTCCTTTTTTTCCCCATTTTTTTCTCTAATCAGTCAAACCACTTTCACCACCCAGACCAAAACAAACCTAGGATCTAACATCATTTATGTGACTTTGTGTGTGTATGTTTAATTTTTTAACTTTAATTTTTTTAATTTTAATTTTTCTACCTAATTAATTCCTTTTCTCCCTTCAAAATGACAAAAAGAAGGAATTCACCCCAAAAGAAAGAGCATGAAGAAATGACAGCCAGGGATTTAACCAATACAGATACAAGCAAGATGTCTGAACCAGAATTTAGAATCACGATAGTAAGAATACTAGCTGGAGTCGAAAATAGATTAGAATCCCTTGCTGCAGAGATAAAAGGAGTAAAAACTAGTCAGAATGAAATAAAAAATGCTATAGCTGAGCTGCAATCATGAATGGATGCCGTGGCAGCAAGGATGGATGAGACAGAACAGAGAATCAGGGATATGGAGGACAAACTTATAGAGGATAATGAAGCAGAAAAAAAAGAGGGAGATTAAGGCAAAAGAGCAGGAGTTAAGAAATAGAGAAATCAGTGACTCATTAAAAAGGAACAACATCAGAATCATAGGGGTCCCAGAAGAGGAACAGAGACAGAAATGGGGGCAGAAGAGTTCTTCGTGAGCAAATCATAGCGGAAAACTTTTCTAACCTGGGGAAAGACACAGACATCAAAATCCAGGAAGCACAGAGGCCTCCCATTAGATTCAACAAAAAACGACCATCAACAAGGCATAACATAGTCAAATTCACAAAATACTCAGGCAAGGAGAGACTCATGAAAGCAGCAAGGGAAAAAAGTCCCTACCCTACAAGGGAAGGCAGATCAGGTTTGCAGCAGACCTATCCACAGAAACTTGGCAGGCCAAAAAGGAGTGGCACGATACATTCAATGTGCTGAATCAGAAAAGTATGCAGCCAAGAATTCTTTATCCAGCAAGGCTGTCCTTCAAAAGAGAAGGGGAGATTAAAAGTTTCCCAGAGAAACAAAAATTAAAGGAGTTTTGACCAGTAAACCAGGCCTGCAAGAAATTTTAAGGGAGACTCTCTGAGGGGAGACAAGATGAATAAATAAATAAATAAGTAGTTAAAAAAAGAGTTAAAAGCAACAAAGATTAGAAAGGACGAGAGAACACCACCAGAAACTCCAACTCGACAAGCATCATAATGGCAATAAATTCATATCTTTCAGTACTCACTCTAAACAAAAGCAGGAGGCATCACAATCCCGGACTTCAAGCTATACTATAAAGCTGTAATCATCAAGACAGTATGGTACTGGCACAAGAACAGACACTCAGATCAATGGAGCAGAACCCAGAAATGGACCCACAAATGTATGGCCAACTAATCGTTGACAAAGATCAATGGAGCAGAACCCAGAAATGGACCCACAAATGTATGGCCAACTAATCGTTGACAAAGCAGGAAAGAATAACCAATGGAATAAAGACAGTCTCTTCAGCAAGTGGTGCTGGGAAAACTGGACAGTTACATGCAGAAGAATGAACATGGACCACTTTCTTACACCATACACAAAAATAAACTCAAAATGGATGAAAGACCTCAATGTAAGACAGGAAGCCATCAAACTCCTCAAGGAGAGAGCAGGAAAAAACCTCTTTGATCTTGGCCACGGCAACTTCTTACTCAACACGTCTCTGGAGGCAAGGGAAACAAAAGCAAAAATGAACTACTGGGACCTCATCAAAATAAAAAGCTTCTGCACAGAAAAGGAAACAATCAGCAAAGCTTAAAGGCAACCAACAGAATGAGAGAAGATATTTGCAAATGACAAATCAGTTAAAGGGTTCATATCCAAAATGTATAAAGAACTCATCAAACTCAACACCCCAACAAACAAATAATCTAGTGAAGAAATGGGCAAAAGACATGAAAAGACACTTCTCCAAAGAAGACATCCAGATGGCCAACCGACACATGAAAAAAATGCTCAACATCACTCATCATCAGGGAAATACAAATCAAAACCACAATGAGATTACCACCTCACACCTGTCAGAATGGCTAACATGAGCAACTCAGGCAACAACAGATGTTGGCGAGGATGTGGAGAAAGAGGATCTCTTTTGCACTGCTGGTGGCAATGCAAGCTGGTGCGGCCACTCTGGAAAACAATATGGGGTTCCTCAAAAAACTAAAAATAGAACTACCCTACGACCCAGCAATTGCACTACTAGGCATTTATCCCTGGGATACAGGTGTGCTGTTTCGAAGGGATACATGCACCCCCATGTTTCTAGCAGCACTATCAACAATAGCCAAAGTATGGAAAGAGCCCAAATGTCCATCGACAGATGAATGGATAAAGAAGGTGTGGTATATATATACAACGACAATCAAAAAGAATGAAATGTTGCCCTTTGCAATTACGTGGGTGGAACTGGAGGGCATTATGCTAAGTGAAGTTAGTCAGAGAAAGACAAAAATCATATGACTTCACTCATATGAGGACTTCAAGAGACAAAACAGTTGAACATAAGGGAAGGGAAACAAAAATAACAGAAAAACAGGAAGGGGGACAAAACAGAAGAGACACATAGATATGGAGAACAAACTGAGGGCTACTGGAGGGGTTGTGGGAGCGGGGGATGGGCTAAATGGGTAGGGGGCACTAAGGAATCTATTCCTGAAGTCATTGTTGCACACTATGCTAACTATTTTGGATGTACATTTAAAATAAGATAATAAAATAAAATAAAATAAAATACATAAAAAAATGAATAAATAAAATGACTTGGTCAGGCTATGCCACTTTGAAAACCTATAGTAGAGCAAAGACTGGAAGGAGGTGGTAGATTGAGCCACGCAGCTATGTGGTAAGTCGCGTGGAATAGCAGTGCAGGAAGAGGGAACACCTTTAAAAAAGCAAGGTGGTGTGGGTATGGTAACGAAGCCAGTGGGCTAGGGCAAGGAAGCAAAGAGGAGAGTACTGGAGAGGTCAGAGGGTATGAGGGATAAAAAACAATGAGTGACCTGTTACAACTGTGCAGATGTGCTTGAGTAAGACGGGAAGTCATCCAAGGATTTGCTAAACTGAATTATGTTTGCAAAATCCTTTGTCTGCTATGTAAGAATACAACATAGAGGCAAAGGTGGAAGTCAGGGGACCAGATAGAAGGCTTGTACATTTTTCTGGAGGCGAGCCACAACGGTAACTCCGAGTTCAAGACCAAGTTCATGAAAATGGAGGTAGTAAAGGTTCTTAATTGGGGATATCTTTTAAATGAAAGTCAAAAGGATTTCTTGACCACTAGGATATAGGTAAGGGAGAAAGAGTTAAGGATGACTCTAGGATTTGTAGCCTGGGAAACTAAATAGACTTGCCATTTAATGAAGTGGACTAGGTTTGGAGAGGAAGATCAGGAGTTTAGTTTTGAATGTGTCAAGTTTGAGAAGTTTATCACATATGTAAGTTGAGCTGTTGAGTGTAGTTGAACCTATGATTCTAGAGTTTAAGAGAAAAAAATGGAGAAGGAAATATACATTTGGGGGTCAACAATATATTCATAGGACACTAAGCCATGAGACTGAATGATTTCTAAAGGAGTGGGGAGAAAATGGACAGAAAGGAGGAAAAAGAACACACACACACACACACACACACACACACACACACACACACCAAGGACTAGTCAACTGCCATATTTCTGGGAGAAAAACAATAATTTTTTAGTTAAAGGTGAAACTTACATCACAAAAGGCAGAGCATCTGTTTCCACATCTTTCAGTAGGTGAAATGGTTTTATCTTATTTGTGTTGGGTCACAGCCAGAGCTATAAACCAAAAGATTATTTAACCTTAGAGTTGCTCTGCCAGACATGCTTAGGCACCATTAGATTGGTTGTACCCAATTCTCTTCACTTTGTTTTATGTTACGTGCAGAACATAGGAAAGATTATAGGCTCCCTGGATTTTTCCCCCTAAGTTCCTAGAATCATCTAGCATCACATGGTTTCTAGGTAGCTTTGCTAATGTTTTAGGGCTGCAGACTGTGGCTTCCACCAGACAGAAATGGGAAGGTAATGAAATGAGCCAGTCCAAGGAATGGCCTATAATCTGTTAATCTATTGAAAATATAACTTATATTTCAACGGAAATGGAGGGAAATTTGAAAGACACATCATAAGTACAATGAGCTAAAATGCATTAAAGTAAGCTTGTGCACAGAATATACAGTCTTTGGAAATAGAAACAGAAGCAGAATAAGGGGAAACTTCTGGACAGTTTAAGTTAATCAAAAAATTTTGGCCCAAGACATGGAGAAGGACTTTACATTGAGAAGCTTCTATTTTGAGAAAGACAACTGGGAAAATATCAAGACATCTTCAGAGGAAGGCCAAGTCTTGGAAAAAATATAACTCCTTCCCCTCAAGAATTTGAGATCTAAGAAAATACAGAGAGTTATTGTGTTAAAGTCACAGATAGAGCACCGGCTATATAAGCTTGTGAGAAATTGTGCCCATGATACTCGGGCTAGTGGAACCAAGTAGCTACAGAAAATAGGGGCTGATGTGAGAGGGATTCCTCCTGGGTGGGCAGGTAAGTTCTAATATACCATAGTTGTTTTTAGTAGGCTTATTAGGCATTTGATGCCTGAGGAAAATGTACAGAATGAGGACCCCTACAGAACAAGGGTGACCACATAATTTATTATCTAAACTGGGACACATCTTGAGACTGAAAGCGGTGTTATTAACCTGTCAGCTTCCTGGGGCCGCCATAACAAATTACCACAAACAGAGTCAGAAATATATCCTCTGACAATTCTGGACACTCGAAGTCTCTGTGGGATCTCAGGGGAGGATCCCTGCATTACTCCTTCTACCTTCTGGTGGCTTCCAGCAACCCCTGGTGTTCCTTGACTTGTAGCTACATCACTCCAATGTCTGTCTGCCTTGCTCTTCACATGGCCTTCTTCTCTGTGTCTTCTCCCTTTTTTATAAGGACAGCATCAGTGAATTTAGAGCCCATCCCATTCTATCCAGGTAGGTCTCATCTTGAGAACCTTACCTTAATTACATCTGCAAATACCCTTATTCCAAATAAGATTACATTATGAGTGTTTCCAGAGATATATTTCTTTTGGGGGGGACCACTATTCAACCCACCACAAATAATTTCACCAGACCAATCAGATTAAACCAGGACTGTTGTGAGCAAACAGGGATATAAGATAAATCTAATAGAAAGTGCAAGAAAGATGGGATTTATGAAGGGAAGCAAGACAATACAATGACAGAACAACCCTATGTCCAGCTTGGGGGCTAGTTGAATGGAGACTCCTCCCGGATGAGATTTTCTTACTCAAGGAAGTGAATGAAGACAATATTTTGTTGAACAATGGATGCCCTTGCCTGTCTAATTCTCAGTGGTTTCAAATCTCTCCAACAGCCGTTGGTACCACAAGGGGAAAAAAAAATCTCAGAGTATGTTAGAAAAAAAAATGCATAAGAACAAGGTTAAAGTAAAGAACAAGTTCAGATTCTGAAAACAGTGCTATCCTAATGAGAAAGAGAGAAGGAAAGGAAAGGAAATGACTTTAAAATATTGTTAAAATGGTAAAAACTTTGGTGAGACATCCCAAAAGGAAAAGGGGAACAATACAGGGAAATTCAATCCCACCAGGGATATGTATATACCTCGTTTCAAAAATATGAGGAGACAGGAAGAAATGCCACTGCTGTTATTGAGCTAAAAACTAACGATTCAAGGTCTACAAATAAATGTTGTGATTATTTTTATGTTTTAGTAAATTTTCATTTAAGAATAACAGGCAGAAAAGGGCACAAATCACAAGCATACATCCAGGTGACTGAATTTTCAGACTGAATACAACCTTGTAACCAGCCTCAGAAACTTCCCTTATGCCCTCTTCTGATTGCTACCCCTTGAGAGTAACCTTACCCTGTTTCTAGCAGCATAGCTTAGTTCTGTCTAGTGTTGAACACTGTATAAATAGAATTATGCAGCGTGTACTCTTTCGTGTCTTATTTGACCTAACTGTGGTTTGTGAGAAGCTTCCATATTTATTTTGTATATATCGCAATAGTTTGCATGGAACTACACTCTCTGAGTATTCTTCACCATATTTATCATTGTTAATGAATACTGAGATGGTTTCCAACTTGGGGATGTTATCAAAGGGCTGCTGTGGACATTCTTGTACATGTCTCTTGGTGAGCATATGTTTGCATTTCTGTGGACACACACCTAGCAGTGGAATTTCTGGGTCAAGGGGTATGTTTATGTTCAGTTTTAGCGGATACTGCCAGATAGTTTTCCAAAGTGAATATACCAGTTAAGGGCTAGACATTTCATTCTAAAAATAGAAAGGATTCCTGAGAAGGGCTTGTGGCAGAGATCTTGGTCCTTACCGGGCCCCAAGGGCCTTGGGTTTCAGAATCATCAATGGCAGCTTCGCTTCAGGAATTTGCTGGAATTCTGCCGCTGAAGCCAAGGTAGGGAAGAGAAGGAAATAGCCCACAGTGGGCAGAGTTCAGAAACCAAGAGAATTAACTCCATAGCAAGAAGCAGTGATGGTACACCTTTGGAAAAGGGCTAAAATCACTTCCTAAATTGCCCAGAAGTAGCAGTTACTGTACCAGACAGAGGTGTCGCTCAGCCCTGGAGAAGCATTGGACTCAATGGACGCTGGACACTTAGAAGCTTTGGGGATGTAACATGGGGACCAGGGAGACTAGAGCAAGATGTAATGCTGGAAAGTATGGTGGGCATGATGACATCGTTCAGTGACAGACTTGTTCACCTGGTGGGAAGACCGCTATTGGGGAAAGTGCCTTCAGTATCAATTCCCTCAGGGGTCACCTCAGAGGCAGAGAGTCACCTGGCCCGAGGTCACACCCTTGTCTGGACAACCCACATCCAATGCCTGGTCAGTGAAGTAGGACAAAGTCCCGGACACCTTGGCCTAAAACTCAGGACAATTCTTAATCCTTCTAGCTCCCCATGGAAGTTGGCCAACACTGTCTGGGGACTATATCACCACTTTCCTCCCTTTACCTACTCATTTCCTTGTCCTGCCTTCCACAAGTTTTAATCCCTTGGGAACTCATTACTACACATCCTACATACTACATTCTGTTTCAGGGTCTACTTTCCAGGAAAGCCAACCTGCAACAAGGCCACTTTGCAAAAATGACAGGAGTATCTCCAATGTCCCTCCCTGCTTCTATAATAAGTATGTCCTGCTAATTTGGAGACTCTTCAAATAGCATCCATACAATGTGAGACTCAGTCTTGAATTACTTCAATTTCAGGGATCACCAATCCAATGAGAGATCACTAGGTTCCAGCTGCTAAAATCATTCCATTTATACCTTGGCATCTAGGTAAGGAACCTCTGGCTGAGACTAAAGGGAATTAGGCACTGGGGAGAAGGATTTGGACTTTAATTTCTTTAGACTTTAACCTAAAATGGCAAAAGGATTTAATTTGAAGCCTTGTATTTTACCCCAGATTTAATAAGAATAAGGAAGCTATATTATTCAAAGTAAAGACATTTTCATTGTGCTACTGCTGTATTATTTGTGATGGTTTTGTGCTGTCTTTAGGATGAACAGCTCTTGACCTATATTGGACAAAAAGGCTGGACATGATAATGGAAGTAGAATGGGGGGCAGTCATTCAACTCAGGGCACAGCATGAGTTCATAGTTGATGTAATGAATGTCCTGTTCTGAACCATTTCATAATCTTCTCTTGGTGAAAACTAACATGCCCACCAGAAGGTGTAGCTGAATGAGGGTAGGAAAAAAGTCACTTTATTGAAACATACACCATTGTTTGCCCAGTGGATTAAGAAATCAAAAAGATGCTAAATGTTGGGAAGAATCCCCTGGACAGATTCTGTATCCCCATAAAACATCTGCAAATGGGTTGCCTGGGTGGCTCAGCTGGTTGAACGTGTTACTCTTGATTTCTGCTCAGGTCATGGTCCCAGGGTCATAGGATCAAGCCCGATATTAGGCTCTGTGCTGAGCATTGAGCCTGATTAATATTCTCCCTCTCTCTCTCAATCTCTCTCTAAAAAAAAAAAAAAAAAAAAAAAAAGTCTGCAAAAATAACATATCTGTGCTCTCTCTTTCTCTGTCTGTCCCTTTGTCTATGTCTCTGTCTCTTTCCCAACTTCCCAGGAGGGAGGAGTGACTATTCTGACTGATGAAAATGGGAAGATCTGAGTATGCATGAATTGGCCCAATTCCGTGTGGAAAGAACACATTGTAATGGCCAAGACTTGCGTTTGAAAGCAAGTGTGGAAACCCCTAAGTCTCTACACATGACGTCACGGTGGAACTAAGGCATCAATTCCGGGAAAGCATTTTGCTCCGCAGACCCAAATTCATTCTTGAGTGGACTGTCTCAAAATCAGGATTTGGGGAAATCTCATTGTGACTATGGATGCAAGAAGCCTAGCAAATAGAAAGCTAACGTCTTACCATCATTAGTTTGATTCATGTGTCTATTCCTCAAATACTCTGAACTTTGGAAGATAGAGACGAGAGTTATTTACTGGATGGGAAGATTGGAGGCATATCAGAGAGGGCCTCAAGTGACAAACTAAGGATTGGGACATTTTCAAGAAGATTTATAAGACTATTTGAAGACAGAAAAGGGTATTATTGTTGCAAAGGAGGTTTTCCCCCTTCAAACCCCTGGCTCTGGGTAGACTCATTTAAACCTCAAATGTTCATTTGTGCCTCAGGCATCAATGATGGGCATGTATGCGGTCCATTACTCATCCAGCTCTGATGGGTTCAGAGGCAGGCGCCTGCCCTGAATTTCACACCAGACGAGGCGATCTGAGTTTAACACTTTGGACCTCAGACTTCACAACATAGCTTCTGTTCCTCAATGAATACTTGAGATGTTTTCGCCCACGCTTCTTATTCAGTTTTGTTAATTACTTTCACATTGAGGAAATTTGCCCAAAGGCTATTAGAAAGTAATAGAGGGATAAGAACGATTACCGATTTAAATAAATAAACATTATTGATATTCTCTTCTGGTGTGTAGTTTGCCATATCGTTTTAGCAAATGTAAAATACCTAGGAGATTTTTCATATTTTTATTCAAGACTTGATTCCTCTAATGCTGGTGCCCTCAACTTCCATTGTTCCCTGTAAAGAAGAACTTCATCCACTACCCCCAGGCTTTTACACCCCTCACTGTGGGGAAAGGACACGATCCTTTGGATATCACATCAGGTCATTGTGCTTGCTGGTCCCTCAGCCTGGGGTACTCTTGACCCCCGGTCTTCATTGCTGGCTTTCTATCATATTCCATGACACTGTTTTCTCTTCTTGATATTGTATGAGATTTTTCTCATGTCATCACTTACTCACTTATTTATGGTAGAAAACCACATGGAAAAAGAGAAGCCACTGTATGCTCAGCCCAGAAAAGTGCCTGGTAAGTATGTGATGAAGAAATGCCCCTGGGCCTAGAAAAGGAAATCTGTTTCAGCTTTACACGAATTCTAGATTACGGCTAAACAGGAAAAGAAGTCCAGTGGTTTCTCTGCTCTGAAATAACTTCTGGAGTAGTTGAGGAGAGACAAGAGTTAAGAATAAAATCACTCAGCTTACAAAGCAACAAAATTGTAAATACCTGAAACAGGGACCAAGCATATGTGCTGATACAGACATTCATCTACAGACGTCTCGGGTTAAACATGAGCTGGAGAAACTCCCATTTTCCAGAAAGGCTGCACCAGTTGGAACACTTACTCCAGTGGATTGAATCACTAATCCTGGAATTTCAGGCACAAGTGCAGTTTTATTTGAGCTAGGATGTCAGGGAGAGGTGAGCAGAGGGAAAGAAACTCTCTTAAGAATAGGAATTTAGTGCTGGGATTGCTCTTCGGGTAGATGCCGATGTGCATGTTACAAACTGGAAAATCAATGACCATTCAGCTTTCCCAAACCCTGCTCCTAAGGGGGCACTCTTATATGGGGCCTTAATAATCATACTTTCAACAAATAGTAATAGTAATAATAATAATAATAATAATAATAATAATAATGGTAGTAATTACAATTACAAGAGCAGCTGTTCAGTTTCTATGTAAAAGTATCTGGCAAGAGAGAAATTTAGAGTTGTTTTCTTTGTTCGTTTGTTTTAACTTACTACAGATGTAATTATTCTCATCTCAGTTAAGAAGTCACCTCAGATGGATGCCTGGCTGGCTGGGAGGGAAAAGCATGTGACTCTTGATCTCAGGGTCATGAGTTCCAGCCCCACGTTGGGTGTAGAGATTACTTAAATAAATAAACTTTAAAAAAGAAAGAAAGAATGTCATCAACTGCTCTATCTCTTTGGCAGATAAACTCTTCAATTCCTCCTGCAACCTGGCAGAATCCTTGAATGGTTTACACACAGTTAGACTTTTTCACACTTCCTGATTTGGGAAACGTCTGGAGAAGTCCCTCCACAAGCTCAGGAATGCACTGAGTGAGAAGATAGCACCGCGGCAAGACTCAGATATGATGGATGCCCATTGCATGGTTTGGGAAAGTTGTTTTCCATGGGAGATGTGGTTCAGACAATCATTTATCATAACCTGTGGCTCCACTTCCTGCCCCCACCAACTCACCTCTAATCAGGTCTGTCTGTCCACCATGGTAGAAAAGCAGTGGTTTGGACCCAGGTAGCCCTAGATTCAAACTAGTCACGTCACATTGCAGAGGCTTGGTCTCTCCATTTGGGGAATAAGAAAAATAGTGTCATGAAGGCTGTACTACATATAACTCTCCTGCTGCATAGCTGGTGTTCAATAAACATCACCAACTGTCATAAGCTTTGGAGAGGAAAAATGCAAGGATGAAATCCTTCGTTCATCCATTTCTCTTGGTTGGCCATTCATATTTCTTCTGCCTAATAAATTGCCAGAAACCCTCATTTAAAAAAAATGACAGACTGTTCTGTTTAGATCACTGATTATGAAAACTGAATAAATTGTCTGTTTTACTCTTCCCTCCTGATTGACCCAGAAGTGAGATGCCTTGATTCTCAGCCCCAGTGGATTCTCAAATCTCACTCCCAAACAAAACCACGGACAAAGGCATAAGACGCACAATCAAGAACGTTGGGAGATTTCCCTTTTAGAATCATTGCTAGGGACTTAATAATTATTCAAATGACTTATCAAGCATGTGTCAAGTCCGTTCACGTCTCGCAAGTGATGATTTCAAACTAGCAGGGTCCCTGGCTCCTTTTGCTTCAGTGTTTGAGCTGCGTTAGTGTTCTAGCTGAGGGTTTACTAAAGAAATACAAATTGGTGGCATTTAGATTACAGTTATGCAATTATGCTACATATTAGCAATCCATAGGAAAAGAGTAGAAGGGGAGCGTGATGTGAAGATTTCCTTAAATAAGAGTCGGGATTGTACAAGGTTTAATGTAGCATGACAAAGGTCATGCATTATCATACCCTTGCATAGCATCCTAATGTACAATGCACTTTCACATGCCACGTATATTTCACTGAATACCAACAACTACACTATGATGGAGTTATTAACAGTGCCATTTTACAGATAAACAATTGATCCATGGGAAGACTGACATGCATGACATATAATAATAAATGGCAGATCTTGTATTTAAACTCAGGTAAAGATAAAATTCACATACCTACTAAGGCTCAGGGGCCTTAGATATAATATAATCCTTATTCTATAAGTCAACCATGCAAGAAAGGTGACATACCCCTGATACGTACCTACTGTGTAGAAGCACTTAGGTAAAGGCACCTTTCAATGGATGGATACTGGGGTACCCCACCCAATCATAAAAAAGGGGGTGTGTGTGAAAAAGTCAAACATATCAAAGGTAGGAATATAGTTAGGCTTCAGCAAAAGCTCAATCTAGGAATTTAAAGACTTTCTCCAGCCCATCTCTACTTCCTTAAAAAAAGTTTTTTTTTTTAATGTTTATATTCATTTATTGAGAGAGCATGAGTCAGGGGGTGGGCAGAGAGAGAAAGAGAGAGAGAGAGAGAGAGAGAGAGAGAGAGAGAGAATTCAAAGCAAGCTCCGGGCTCCAAGCTATCAACACAGAACCTGGCACAGGGCTCGAACCCATGCACCGTGAGATCATGACTTGTGCCAAAGTCAGAAGCGTAACCAACCGAGCCACCCAGGTGCCCCTCATCTCAGCTTCTGACTCTGATGGCTTCATTTCTGTCACTGAAGTCCTGCTTCTTCTGCATGGCAAATGTCAGAGTTAACTGTCTCCTGTATCCCAGCTTCATCACTAAAAATGAGAAGCATATTTCCCCTCAGTTACTGCTTGAAAAATCCAGCTGGATGACCTATTTGCCCAATTTGGTTTGGGTGTCCGCTCCTGGACAAATGAATTGTGGCCAGTGTAACAGGGCCATCTAAGAACATAGCGACTTACTCTGTGACCACACCAATGAGATATGTAAAGAAATAATGGGGCAAGAAAGCAGTGTTCTGTTCTAGAAGGGGAGAATGCTAGGTACAGAAAAGAACCGTCCACCTCCAAACTGTAGCATATTGGCCTAACTTGTACCTTATGGGCCATCAGCCTCATGAACCACTCTCTCCATGTCTATCACAGGTGGATCAAGCCTGTTACTTAAAGAGTAGGGAAGTAAGGAGAGGGTAGGTGAGGAGCTAGGACATGTTCCAGGTACTAAGTCATCCACATCCTCATAACAATTCTTTTTATGGAAGAGAAAACTTAGGCCCAGGTTAGCTAAATAACTTGACCCAAACCCCAGAGCGCCTACGTGACAGAAGCAGGATTCAAACCCAAGCTGGCGGTTACAGAAGCCACTACCCCCTAAAGCCTCTCAATGAGAACAGAGAATAAGATATGACTAGCACAAGATGGCGGAGAAGCTGTGTTTCAAGCCTGTCCTGAGGCTGAGGAGCAGTCGTCAAGCAACAGAGGCTTAGGGGCCCTGCTGCGGGCCAACTGTGGGATCTTGCACAACAACTTGACATCCTTTAGACAGTTTCTTCATTTCCAGGAGAACGCACTGAACAAGCTTACGCGTTCCCAGGATCTGTCGTGCCATACGGTCAACTGCATCCGAAAGTCCAGACGGGTGACTTGGGTTACTCTCCTTTTCCTAGAATAGAGCCTCTGGGTGAATCGGACGCTGTGTCTTGAGATTCTTGCCAGGCCTGCCTCCCTAGCTACGTGCGGTGCTCCCTGGGAGTGGTTAGAGAATCGCCAGTTGCTCAGCCCAACTGTGATAAACTCATGAATCAGGGTTACTGGATCTCAACGAATATGATGAGGCAGGGAAAATCTCTCCAGGACACACACGCCAGAGAGGCCACAAACGAACCACTGCCTTTTTTTTTTTTTTTTTCTTTTTCAAGTCATGACATCATTCAGATTCCTTTACCCTTTTTCACAACTCATGCACTCCTCCAGCCCCAACTCATCCACACCCCAACATGGCTCACATGTCCTTGCCTTCCACCGAAACCCCTAAGTCAGAACTGTCTTAAATGCTTATCCTAATGGAAGGAGCCTGGCCCCGTCTAGCTAAGAGGTGAGAAGAAGGGCTGGCTGTGGAAAGACAAATTTGATGAATGTCTGCTGCTGAATAATGCATGTGCTCTGTTTGTGAAGCTAATTAACTGAATTCACTTAATGGAAAAAACGGTGCTAAGAATTCTTTTTCTTTCAGAAAGGGCTGAGGAGCTGAATAGAAAAATGCTCCCTCAACAGCATACCCCTGCTCTAAGTGTCACCAGGAAGTCACATCAAATGCTCTGAAGGTGCCGGATATATTCTTCCAATTGCTTTTTAGCTTTGTAATTACAAGGATCTAAAAACCTTGATTTGCCTTTTCAATAACTTACGGCGAAACCCCGTTGCCAGCACAGGCAAAGCGATTTCCAGCGTGCCTGTGGGACGGATTGGACTGTGAAGGAGCAGAAGGCTAGGAAAGCGATATTTCTTTTTCTCTCTCCTCCAGTGTTCTAGTTTGTCACTCATTTTCATTTCCTATTTTTAACTGCTAGCTAGTGAGCATCCAATTCGGCATGCAGGGATTGTTTTCCGATTTCAAAGCCCTGCAAGGCCACATTCAAATAGGAACGGGGACTTATTTCAGTTAAACTCTGGAGAGCATGGAAATGAGATTTTTGTTTCCCTCACTGCATGTGTATTATTCATCATTCTCTGCTATTTCGGTGAATTTTAAGGACAAGGCAATGTGTTGGTACCGTCTTTCACCATTACTCAAATGCCATTCAGGGCCTTTAATTTGTTCTTTTCTGATTCACTTTGTGCAGGATTTGTTTTTGTGCTGTTATTTTTTGCTTGGTTATTTCCTTTTTCCTTTTTTTTTTTTTTTCAATTTAATCTACCCTAAGTTTTTTTTTTTCTTAAATAATCACCCAATGTTTGTATTCATCTTAAAATCATTCACACCCTTCAATAACTGCTTAGTCTACTGACAGTTGACTTTAATAGCACATATACTGAACTTTCAGTCTTGAAATCCACATCACTGATAGCGAATAAGGGAGCCTACGATATCTGCAGGGAGAGAAAAGCCACTGGGCCTGTCCCCAGATTTTCTCACCTGGAGTTGTCCCGCTTGACTACCTTAAGGCTCTCTGGAGGGCAATTCAAAAGCTTGGGAGACTTTTCTTATGAGCCCCAGTGGGGCTTTGAGCTCAACCCAACCCAGCTTAAACCACAAGCTGCCTCTGTCTCTTGGATCTGTGAGTTTCCTCTGCTCTTATACTGAGGGGCTATGAGCAATCAGCCAGCTATGCTATCCCCAGACCTGGGTGGATCCTAGAACAAAAGGAGTTTCCCTGGGTCTATGCCCTCTGCATGCCATTGGCCCAAACTTCCCCAACATGTAGCTACTGTACATTTTCATTCTGTGAAGAAGACGATAGGGAACAAAGATTACGTCAACATCACTTGAGAGGGTACAAAAGCCAGATCAAAGATGGGGATGTTCTCCAGAGCAGCATTCCTTCAAGGGGTAAAAATGGTCACAACTGATTGTGTCATCTGAGAAGAGAGTTGGCATGACTGTTCTTACCAGGATCCACTCAAAGGTGCCCTCACGGGTATCTACCTGATATGATACCAAAGGCCTGGGAAGATTTCCACATACAGAAAAACTGAAAAAGAAAGAAAGGCAAGAGAGAGGACGAGAGAGAGAGAGAGAGAGAGAGAGAGAGAGAGAGAGAGAGTGAAAACAACCCCACCCAGCCACCCTGATTACTGTAAGATCTCTACGATTTCACTGATGAGAATATATTCCTTCCAACTCTCAGCCTCCTTGGAGAGGCGGGCCTGGGGCCTCTTTTGAACATCATTAGTCACTGATTTTCTCAGTTGAAATCAGTGATGGGAGATTACTAGGCCTTGGGGCCAGGACTGGAGTGAGGCAAGCCAGGTGTCCAGGGACAAATATTTCAGGAGGCTCTCACTCTCAGGTGCTGACAGAGGAAGATAGAGTAAAGACGACTGAAACAAGAGTATCCAAAGTGCACTTTTAAGAAAATGGGTTGGGGGCTCCTGAGTGGCTCAGTAGATTAGGCATCTGACTTTGGCTCAGGTCATGATCTCACAGTTCGTGAGTTCGAGCCCCACGTCAAGCTCTGTGCTGACAGCTCAGAGCCTGGAGCCTGCTTCAGATTCTGTGTGTGTGTGTGTGTCTCTCTCTACCCCTCCCCTACTCACACTCTGCCTCTTTCGCTCTCTCTCAAAAATAAACATTAAAAAAAAAAATTTAAAGAGAGTTGGGACACCAGGCAGGAAAGGAAAGATGAGAAAAATAAAGTGACTTATCCTAAGCACATGCAGCAAAGTAAAGGAAACACAGATCTTCTGACTTCTGCCTGGACTGCTTTACCTGCTTGTTTTTGACTGCTTTGGGATCCAAGATTTTTGTTTTATGCTGGTTGCTGCAAGAACGTTTTATTATCTCTGCATTTTTTGTGTGCTTTTTGACTTAATTGAAATAGCTAAGCTTTGGGGTAGGAGAGACTGGATTCCAGTTTTACCGCTTACAAATTTATGCAGCTTTGGAGAAATTATTTACCATTCGTGAGTCACAGTTGCTCATCTGTAAAGTGGGGCTGTTTGAGAACTGATGAGATCATTTAGATGGGTTTAAGCAGGCATTCATTCAGCAAAGTGTATTGAATGTCTGTCTAAGCCAAGTCCTGTGCCAAGAGCTGCAGTTGAAATAGTAAGCAAAACCAACATACCCCCGGTTTTCAGTCACGTGAAGGAAACAGAGAAACAAGATCTTTTGAGTAGATCAAACATTAATGAACACCTGCAAATGGTTTTAGGTGGACTAGATACCAATGCCCGTGGATTCACTTCTTCTTCATAAAGGGGCGCAAGGATTAGTTGGCATAAAGAATTATTTCTTCTTTATTCACAGGTTTCATTTTTTCCCCCCAGTGGATTAATTTAGCTTTAAACCTCACCAGGCAGACATTAGAGCTTATTGAATGGATAATGCACTTTTCATAAATTCCCTGACATAAAGGAGTACAATGAGTCATGCTTCCAAAAGTGTCTAAAGGTGGATTTACACCACATGATAGTCATAACGGTTCATTTGGAGCAGTTATATAGTCTGTTGGGTAAATAATGAAAGTTGTATAAATCACATCAATGCTGTGTTTACACAATAGACCGTAACTACTCCAGAGGAGCTCAAACAATCTGATACAAGAACATTTTATAAATGATGTAAATACAGTTCAAGTTTAAGTTAATCAAGTGAAGCAGCCCCAAAGGAGGACAGGGTTGTCGGGAAGGCCTGCAGGAGACAAGAGGAATGAAATATTTATCTTTGGTGAAAGTTTATATCAGTTAAGCCTCCTGGCTTTCAAATAGCGGGAGCCAACTTAAGCTCCCTTAATAAGAAACAAAAAGGGGTGGGGTGGGGAGAAGGGCAGGACAATTTCTTACAAATATACAGGGGTGCTTCACAGAGCCTGAAAGTCAGCATACATCTAGGTTTTAAGGAGAAACTGCAATGAGGAGAGAGAATGTTGCAAAACCCCAGAAAGTGTGTCCTGTCTGTTGTTTTCTTGAAACTTCATTCTACTCGCTGCAAATCTGCATTCTCTACGTTCTTGTCCTTGTGTCTTCCATAGCTTCCCTGTTTACTGTTCTGTTCTGTTACTGTTTCTATCCCTGGTTACTGTTGCAGCTGCATGTAGAAATACATTCCCTGCCTCTCTAGGTCAGAGTTTCAATTTCCCAGAGAGGGAGTTTCAGGGGCTCAGTTTGAGTCAGACACACACACACACACACACACACACACACACACACACGTCCGCCCTGCTCCCAGTAAGTTCTGAGACAAGGCTGGGGACAGAAAGTATAATCATGGCCAACCATGGCACATGCCTGTGTGTAACGAGAGAGTTCTCAGAGAGGAGAATGACTTCTGAGCAGGAGAGACTAGATAATCATCTACTGGAAGTGTTACAGTCTTGCTGAGCCCAGGGGCAGAGACATACACTGTGACGAGACCCGCGAGATATTGAGCC
This sequence comes from Panthera pardus, assembly GCF_024362965.1. Classification (NCBI taxonomy): domain Eukaryota; kingdom Metazoa; phylum Chordata; class Mammalia; order Carnivora; family Felidae; genus Panthera; species Panthera pardus. The sequence goes on along the minus strand of NW_026526721.1, from coordinate 145,224,059 downwards.
TCTGTAGAGCCAGCCCATTCCTTGCTACAACCAGGAGAGAGAAGAGCCAAGAAATTTACTGGCATGTTGCCTATTTTATGACTCAACTTACCTTATAATTCTTCTTCTAGGGAAGTGCTTTTTATAACGAAGCACTCATGTCTTGGCAGTATGCACTGCAAAACAAACAAAACCAAAAATTCGAAACACCAGAAGGACAGGTTTTTTGGTGTTTCCCTTCATGCCCTGTACCCATAAAAGGAACTCAATAAATATTTGCAAATTTTCATACTTTATATAGAATCCAGAGTAGAAACCTCTTAAGAGAGTAGGCACTTGATGAGTATCGTGGGATTATTATGGGATGACCATTACCTTTTTAAGTGCATTATTTATAAAATTCATTAGCCTATCTCAAAGTGCTTCAGTACCTGTGTGACTTTGGCTCGCCCCAGTTTTGCCAGAAAAAAATGACTGCAGACTATTTTCATCATCATAGTGTTAGGATAGTTCTTTGAATATACAACACATGTGCTCACCACCTCCTCCAACCTCAGTGGTCACCCTCTTAGGAAGCCCAGAACCTCTGCTTTCCTCTCCTTGTCTCTTTTCTTCATTCCCCTTTCTGGATGGCTCTGAGAACCAAAGAAAAAAATTCATCAGCTCACTAGTTGAGCTTGGACATGACACTTTATTTACCTTATCAAACAGTCCAGTGTATATGTAAATGGACCAGCGCCCTTTGTGGAGTGTCTGGGAGAACCCTGCTTCCTTTTCTTCCATCACAGACATAATCAGTGTCAGAAACGCCCATCAAATTTGTCGTGATATTTGCCGAAAGTTTGTTGGTTGTTTTTCTCCCTTTGTAAAAAACAAATACAAGAAAGTGTAAGAAGGAAAGCAAACAACAACAAAACACACATAATTCCACCAATCAAGAGACAATCAAGGTCAACATTTGAGTTTATTTCTTTTTGGTTATATTTATTAATAGGCTTAGCTGAGCCCACATGGTGTCAGCAGAATTATACAGGACTTTTGTCCAAGTATTAAACATCTTCATAAATATTTTAAGGGATACAACATATTATTTCTTATGCAGGTTCGATCATTTTCCTAACTGCATCCTCATTTTTCATATTTATGTTTTTTGCAATGATTTTGATGTATATTACCAAATTATCTTTCACAAAGATGGTATAAATTAATATTCCCACCAGAAAAACCCCCTCACATGTACTGACTACTGACGAGAAATTTAAAATGTAAAATGTCCTGCCCTTATTTTAATGCACAGTTCTCTATGTTACATTTCATGTATTTATTAACCATCTTATTGCTTCTTATATTATTTATGCTGTGTCTCTCTATATAATTGATATCTTTTTTTAATTTATTTTTTTATTTTTTGTAATTTATATCCAAATTAGTTAGCATATAGTGCAACAATGATTTCAGGAGTAGATTCCTTAGTGTCCCTTACCCATTTAGCCCATCCCTCTCCACAACCCCTTCCGTAACCCTCAGTTTGTTCTCCATATTTATTAGTCTGTTATATTTTGTCCCCCTCCCTGTTTTTATATTATTTTTGTCTCCCTTCCCTTATGTTCATCTGTTTTGTCTCTTAAAGTCCCCATACAAGTGAAGTCATATGTCTTTGTCTCCCTCTGACTAATTTCACTTGGCATAAAACCCTCCAGTTCCATCCACGTAGTAGCAAATGGCAAGATTTCATTCTTTTAGATTGCCGAGTAATACTCCATTATATATACATACCACATCTTCTTTATCCATTAATCCATCAGTGGACATTTGGGCTCTTTCCATACTTTGGCTATTGTTGATAGTGCTGCTAGAAACATTGGGGTGCATGTATCCCTTCAAAACAGCACACCTGTATCCCGGGGATAAATGCCTAGTAGTGCAATTGCTGGGTCGTAGGGTAGTTCTATTTTTAGTTTTTTGAGGAACCCCCATACTGTTTTCCAGAGTAGTTCCACCAGTTTGCATTACAATCAACAATGCAAAAGAGATCCTCTTTCTCCGCATCCTCGCCAACATCTGTTGTTGCCTGAGTTGTTCATGTTAGCCATTCTGACAGGTGTGAGGTGGTATCTCATTGTGGTTTTGATTTGTATTTCCCTGATGATGAGTGATGTTGAGCATTTTTTCATGTGTTGGTTGGCCATCTGGATGTCTTCTTTGGAGAAGTGTCTATTCATGTCTTTCTCCCATTTCTTTACTGGATTATTTGTTTTTTGGGTGTTGAGTTTGATAAGTTCTTTATAGATTTTGGATACCAACCCTTTATCTGATATGTCATTTGCAAATATCTTCTTCCATTCTGTCAGTTGACTTTTAGTTTTGCTGATTGTTTCCTTTTCTGTGCAGAAGCTTTTTATTTTGATGAGGTCCCAGTAGTTCATTTTTGCTTTTGTTTCCCTTGCCTCCAGAGACGTGTTGAGTAAGAAGTTGCCGTGGCCAAGATCAAAGAGGTTTTTGTCTGCTTTCTCCTCGAGGATTTTGATGGCTTCCTGTCTTGCGTTGAGGTCTTTTATCCATTTTGAGTTTATTTTTGTGTCTGGTGTAAGAAAGTGGTCCAGGTTCATTCTTCTATATGTCGCTGTCCAGTTTTCCCAGCACCACTTGCTGAAGAGACTGTCTTTATTCCATTGGATATTCTTTCCTGCTTTGTCAAAGATTAGTTGGCCATATGTTTGTGGGTCCATTTCTGGATTCTCTAATCTGTTCCATTGATCTGAGTGTCTGTTCTTGTGCCAGTACCACACTGTCTTGATGGTTATAGCTTTGTAGTACAGTTTGAAGTCGGGGATTGTGATGCCTCCTGCTTTTGTTTAGAGTGAGTGAGTACTGAAAGATATGAATTTATTGCCATTATGATGCTTGTCGAGTTGGAGTTTCTGGTGGTGTTCTCTGGTCCTTTCTAATCTTTGTTGCTTTTGGTATTTATTTATTTATTTATTTATTTATTTATTTATTCATCTTGTCTCCCCTCAGAGAGTCCCCCTTAAAATTTCTTGCAGGCCTGGTTTAGTGGTCACAAACTCCTTTAATTTTTGTTTCTCTGAGAAACTTTTAATCTCCCCTTCTCTTTTGAAGGACAGCCTTGCTGGAGAAAGAATTCTTGGCTGCCTATTTTTCTGATTCAGCACATTGAATGTATCGTGCCACTCCTTTTTGGCCTGCCAAGTTTCTGTGGATAGGTCTGCTGCAAACCTGATCTGCCTTCCCTTGTAGGGTAGGGACTTTTTTCCCTTGCTGCTTTCATGAGTCTCTCCTTGCCTGAGTATTTTGTGAATTTGACTATGTTATGCCTTGTTGATGGTCGTTTTTTGTTGAATCTAATGGGAGGCCTCTGTGCTTCCTGGATTTTGATGTCTGTGTCTTTCCCCAGGTTAGAAAAGTTTTCCGCTATGATTTGCTCACAAAGAACTCTTCTGCCCCCATTTCTCTCTCTCTTCCTCTTCTGGGACCCCTATGATTCTGATGTTGTTCCTTTTAATGAGTCACTGATTTCTCTACTTCTTAAATTGTGCTCTTTTGCCTTAATCTCCCTCTTTTTTTTTCTGCTTCATTATCCTCTATAAGTTTGTCCTCCATATCCCTGATTCTCTGTTCTGTCTCATCCATCCTTGCTGCCACGGCATCCATTCGTGTTTGCAGCTCAGTTATAGAATTTTTTTATTTCATTCTGACTAGTTTCTACTCCTTTTATCTCTGCAGCAAGGGATTCTAATGTATTTTCGACTCCAGCTAGTATTCTTACTATCGTGATTCTAAATTCTGGTTCAGACATCTTGCTTGTATCTGTATTGGTTAAATCCCTGGCTGTCATTTCTTCATGCTCTTTCTTTTGGGGTGAATTCCTTCTTTTTGTCATTTTGAAGGGAGAAAAGGAATTAATTAGGTAGAAAAATTAAAATTAAAAAATATTAAAGTTAAAAAATTAAACATACATACACAAAGTCACATAAATGATGCTAGATCCTAGGTTTGTTTTGGTCTGGGTGGTGAAAGTGGTTTGACTGATTAGAGAAAAAAATGGGGGAAAAAAGGAAATCATTTGAGATTTTGAAAAAATGAATACACTGAAGCAGACTAAATGGAGATGATGGGAGTAAAATAGAATTTGAAGAAATTCATACAAAAGTAAAGAATATAGTAGAAAAAATTAAAGAAAAATATTTTCAGGAAAAATTAAAAAGAAAAATGAATTTTTTCTCTTTCTGTATTCAAGAAAAAGAAAAGAAACAAAAAAGAGAAAAAAGAGAAAAAAATGAAATCGTTTGAAAATTTGAAAAAGTGAATACATTGTAGTAGACTAAAATAAAATGAGGGAAGTAAAGTAGAATTTGAAAAAATTTATATAAAAGTGAAAAACATAGCAAGAAATATTTAAAGAAAAATATTTTTAATAGAAATTGAAAGTAAAAATGAAGTTTTTCTCTTTCTTCATTCAAGAATAAGAAAAGAAACAAAAAAGAGAAAAAAGAAAAAGCAAAAAAGGAAATCGTTTGAAAATTGGAAAAAGTGAATACACTGAAGTAGACCAAAATAAAATGATGGAAGTAAAATAGAATTTGAAACAATTTACACAAAAGTAAAACATATAGTAAAAAAATGAAAGAAAATATTTTTAGTAAAAGTTGAAAATAAAAATAAATTTTTTCTCTGTATTGGAGAAAAAGAAATGTAGTGTAAAAGAGAAAAAAAGAAAGAAAATTGAATAGATGAACCTGCTAACAGATTGAAGTAGGACTGAAATTGCTTCTTTTTCCCCTAGAAGTCAGTCTATGTAGTGCTTTAGAGTCCATAAATTAAGCAGGTGGTGAGACCTGTGTTCTTGAAGAGCAAGGTTGGCGCAGTTGGGCGGGGCTCAGTGTAACGGCTCCGCTCTCCACTAGATGGCGCTGCTGGCCTACTGGGGCGGAGCGTTGCGGTGCTCGTAGGTGCGTTTGCGCATCCGCGGGAGTGGTTAAGATGGCACCACCCAGACACCCAGTCTGTTCTCCCGGGTCAGCAGCACACCCGTCCTCTGTCTTCAGCTTTTGTCCACTCCCCGCTCTTTCACTCTCCGTGACCAGGTCCCAGGCAGCACCTCTCTCCCGAGTTTTGTCTCAGATGTGGCTGTTTTCCCTGGCCCCTTACTTCCGAAGGACTGCGACTTTGACCTGTTCCGCCCTTCTGCAGGAGGGTCTCACCGAGCAGTGGCCGAATGAGCAAGGGCCGAATATCAGCTGCACCCAGGTACGTCCACTGGACCCTGTTGGTGCCGGTGCCCCGAGACTGCGGCCAGGTGCCACCCGCCCCAGAAAAAGTTCACGAGACTGTAGCAGCAGCGTTTCAGGGATTATGGAAAATCGCAACACACATCTGGCACCAGTCTTCACCCTTAACGACCTTGTTCCAGCACCAGCGAATGTGGCCGCCTTCTGGGTTCTGCCGGGACCAGGTGGCTTCAACAGTCTCTACCAAATGTCCTTCCAGCAGTGAAACCGCTTTTCCCCGTGTGGCCCGAGAACCTCCCGGACCCCACTCTGCTCCTGGGGATTCGCCCTTCCCACCAGAGCACCGCCAGGTATGGAGCCGCGGAGTTGCAGAGTCTGTGCTCCCCTTGTTTACAGTCTTAATGGAGTTTAAACCCTCTCCTTTCTCCCTTTTTAGTTTAGTCCCTGCAGCTGTTTCCAATTTTCCACTTTCTCTCCAGCTCGTTTTGGGGGGAGGGGTGCTTTTCCCATATTCCACACTCTCCCCCCTGTGTCCAACCTCTCTCCGCCCGCAAAAGTACCTCCCTGCCAGCTTCAGCTTCTGGCTCCCCAAGTTCACCTCGCCGCACCGCATACCTGCTGAATTTGGTGGTTCAGGTTGTGCATATTGTTGTGTTAATCCTCAGATCAGTTTTCTAGGTGTGCAGGATGGTTTAGTGTTGGTCTGGCTGTATTTCATGGACGCGAGACACACAAAAAACTTCCATGCTGTTCTGCCATTTTGGCTCCTCTCTCTGACCAAGTCATTTTCCATTGGAAACCCTCCTCCAACCTCTGGAAATTCCAATCTTTCTTTTCTTCTTTTTACCCTTTGCTCACTGGTGTCTGATACGTAGTAGGTCCTTATGAAGTATTTGTGCATCTGAATGAATGAATGTAGATATGTTCCCTGCTAAAGCCCAATCTGCGCCCATAAAAACAGTTCAGGGCAATTTGTAGAGGCACCTATAGCCCATGCCTGTAACAAAATAGCTGCATAATCACCATGGAAGCTACTATAAATAGAGAGGCTTGAGTTTATGAAACATTGAAGCTTAAGACCTAATTTTCTTGCCCTGATTGATCCAATAACTTCCTTGTCTCCATGGGTTCCACGGATTATTTCAGTCTCTGAATATCAGTGCTTACAGCTATCTATCCAGATTCCCAGTTGATTCATTCATTGGAAGTTTAATGAAATAATAAATAACATTTCTCTCTTGCCTTTCTGAGTTCAAAAATAAGGAATAGGTAAATGAATTAATGAGATGTACATCAAAATATCAACTCTATTTATGGCAGAGGAGAAAGCAGCTCAAGGCTATCACTATAATCAGGTTCCTGATGTATCCCCCGTTCCTTTGTATTTGTTTATTAATAAAGTTCACCACAACTCTGTAGGTCAATTTTAAGACTTCAAAGTACTGAGTCCTGAGGAAAGAGGACTTTATGTCTTGGTGTGTGGGGAGGGAGAGTGGTTGGAAGTAAAGATAAATTTTATCTATGGCTAGCTTTCACTATAGGGACAGTTGTTTGTTTTTTTTTTATTTTTAATTTTTTTTTATGTTTATTTCTTTTTGAGACAGAGAGAGACAGAGCATGCACGGGGGAGGGTCAGAGAGAGGGAGACACAGAATCTAAAACGGGCTCCAGGCTCTGAGCTGTCAGCACAGAGCCCGATGCGGGGCTCAAACTCACGGATCTCGAGATCATGACTTGAGCTGAAGTCGGACGCTCAACCGACTGAGCCACCCAGGCGCCCCACTGTAGGGACAATTGTAAAGAATGGATCTTTCAGAATTAGTTTCCATAGTGTCCTTGGTGACATGAGCCAGCATATTCCATCAAATAAGAGAATCTTGTCAACAACCTATGGTCTTGATTTCTTTATTTTTCTACTTTTATATGGCTTCCAAAAGGGAGAAGAGGAAAGGAAAGATACCACTTCTGTCAGTTCCACCAGCTAATTATTTTCTCCTTCTCCTCATCCATCGTTCTCTCCTTCTTCTCTTCCACCTTTTTTATTCTCCTTCCTGACTGCAGTATTTTCCTTTTTTGACCTAAGGAAAAGAGATCTGAAACTTTTGATTACTTGAATTTCCCTTCCCTCCCCTTCCCTGCCCTTCCCTGCCCTTCCCTCCCCTCCCCTTCCTGCCTCTCCTGTCTTTTGCTCTCCTCCATGCACTCTCTGCTTGGATTTTGGGTAGTTGTAATTTATTCCACACTTCATGAGTTCAGATGCTTTAAAGTTTGTTGCAAAGAGTTGTGTTTTCTTATTTCCCATCATCTTTTCCTAGGATGATAAGTTCTAAAATTCTTTTTTTTTCAATGTTTATTAATTTACTTTGAGAGGGAGAGAGAGTACACAAGTGGGGGAGGGGCAGAAAGAAAGGGAGAGACAGAGACAGAGACAGAGGCACAGAGAGAGAGAGAGAGAGAGAGAGAGAGAGAGAGAGAGAGAGAATCCCAAGCAGGCACCACATTCTCAGCACCTGATGCAGGGCTTGATCCCATGAACCTCGAGATCATGTCCTGAGCCAAAATCAAAATCAGGAGTTGAACGTTTAACTGACTGAACCACCCAGGTGCCCCTAAATTCTAAAATTCTTGAGCCAGTGAATCCCCGACATATAAACAAAGACTAGGGAAAGCACCCTGTGACTGAGGCATTTTAATAACTATGGTAATCCCAGCACCAAATGTTTTCTATCGCCTTCTCTGCAGCTGACTGCTGCTTCAGATACGATTGGTTCATGAAATCATTTAAGATTCAGTTCCAAAGCACAGGCATGGTTGATATTTCTAGACATGTCCCTGATATAAAAACATTCAGCGTTTTTCATTTAAACATTTATGAAAGATCCCAAACATGTTAGCATTTTTATGGTCTCAGCGGTGATATTTATAATGTTACCAATTTTCACAGATTGAGGAAATGTTTATCATAAAATGTAAAGCACACTATGGAATATCTATATGGCTAAGCATCTGATAGCAAGAGACATAACCCCCTCACCCTGCATTTAAATCCCCACTCCCATTATAGGCTTACATTATGCATTGACCCACTCCTTTCTCACTGACCTCTTTAAAGCTATGGACAAACTCAAATACCTACAGACATCAGAGAGGTAATATAAATGAGAGAGATGTTTGAATACAAGAAAACCAGCAGAACAAATGTGAAGATAAACAGTAAGTCCCTGCAGTCTCAGAGATACACTAAAGAGTGGTAGAGATTGTGGTGTATTAGAAACCACATACCCTGTCTAAAGGGAACAGGATACTCTCTGCATTGTTACCTGGGAAGAATATAGCCATGCATTGCCAGATCTTCCAAATTTTTTGGAGAAGCTGGAGTTTGGATATTGATGTAGAATATTCTATTAGCCCAAGTACTAGCAACTTACTCAGATAACTTAAAAGCACTGTGTGGAACGAAGATCGTCTGAAGAGTAGAACTGGCTCAAAAAAGCTACAGCTTTATTGTGGAACAATTGAAACCCACCGTCTCTGACAATTCTATTGCTTTGCCATGGACTCCAAAGTCATTAATTGACTAATGAAGGAGAAGCAAAAATAAGAAGGAAATAAGATTTAATTGGAACCTACTATGGTCCAGGCAGAGTGCAATTACTTCAATACCATTTAGAAAATGTTGCTTGAGTATATACTTCATGCCAGACATGAGGCAAAATTCTTGGGATATACCAGTGAACAAAATAGACAAAATCTCTAACCTCATAGAGTTCATTCTATCTACAGCTCCTATTGAATGTCAACTTCAATCCCGAAGAGAAGAAGTGTTATTAGCATCAAGTTTTAGATCGGCCAAAAACTGATGGAAAACACGTTTGAACCCAGTTGAGCAAGACTTCAAATCCTTATTTGTTCCCACTGTGCCAAATTCCAAATCCCACTGTGCCCAAGACAAAGGAGATGGGGAGATGGCCTCCGAGATAAAGTGGTTTTTATGTGTATTGAGGGAGTGGGGTCTCACTGAGTTACAAATGACAGTTGACCCTTGAACAATGTGGGGGTTAGGGGCACTGACCTCCCCAGCCCCAGCCCCTGTGAAGTAAAAAACCTCCTATAACTTTTCACTCTCCCAAAACTTAACTACTTAACTCTTAACAGCCTACTATTGACCAGAAGCCTTACTGATAATGTACACAGTTGATAACACATATTTTGTATGTTATATGTATTATACATTGTATTCTTATAATAAAACAAGCTAGAAAAAAACCATTATTAAGAAAGTCATGGGGAACACACACGTATAATACTGTACTGTATTAACTGAAAAAAGTACACATGTAAGTGGGCCATGTAGTTCAAACCTATGTTGCTTGAAGGTCAACTGTACATCTCGCAACTGTAATAACAATAGCCATATCAGCACACGTTTATTAAGTATATTCTTGGCTCAGCACTGTGCTAAGTACTTTTCATATACTAAATTTTACTGCAATAGTATTGTTAGGTAACTGCTATTACTCTCATTTTAGAGATAAGGTAACCGAGGCTTAAAAAGAATAAAAAATCTACTCAGGCTCACACAGATAATCAATGGTATATATCCAATTCAAGATCAGATGTGTCCTGATCCAAAGCTTGTGCTCTAAAAGCCAGCTCTACTCTGAGTCCCATCATTCAGTCCTTTTGAGATCAGCAAAGACAGTGGAGTGAAAAGCTACACACTAGAATGCAAGTTTGATACACTATCATTACCCATTGGCAGGAAGCCCATGGCAAGGATCCATTCTTAAAGAGTGTGGTCAGGGATTTGAACTCTGCCCTGCTCAGTATGAAAAGCATAACAGCAGGAAAACCAAACCCTTCTTTCCCCCCTGCTCCAAGTCTTTAGTTCATAGGCTGCCTGGCAGACTTGGCTGTTGTCCATCCTTGTGCTTTCTCTTACTGATAGAGCCGGCCGTCTCAGGAAATTCAGTAGACCACGTAGATATCAAAGTAAGAAACCCACTAAGCCAATTATAAATGGGAGAAGTCATGATGTAGACTAGTTGCATTAAAGCCACCTGTTCTTTGCATAATATACACACAGCTAACAATTATTAGCAAGTAATTTACCTCTCTAATTTGAGTGAAGCTGGGAAAATATTTGGGCTATTTATAAAGAAATGCTTTCTCCTTTTCAAGTATTTATGAATAAATACTGCGTTCTATAGATTATATAGTAAACTCTTTATCTTCTCCTATAAGTCTGTTTCTTGTTTTCTGTTTTCTCCTCAGTAAATGCACCTAGTCACCCAAGCTAGAAATTTGATTTTTTTAAAAATTTTCCTCTACTTTAGTCCTTATCTTAATCATCAAGGCCCTTTTAGGCACCTCTGAAATTTCTTGAAATTTTTGTTCTTCTTCGTATCTGCTGTCTTTGGCATAGATTGGTCTCATAATCAACTGCATGAATGATATGATAGCCTGCATACTGGTTTGTCTGCTTTCATTTTTTTCAACATGATTGGTTTCAAGACATGTTAGAATATGATTCTGTTCTGTTAAGACCCTTCATGAGTACCTTATGGTCTATAGAGTAAAGTTCAAACTCTGCCATGCATAATGTTTAAGTCCATTTATTCATTTAAACTTTTATTAAGCTTCTGTTTACTACCTAGAGGAAAAATAATAAAAAAGGAGAATTTCCTGTCATTGACAGAAACTACCTAGAGTCTAGTGGAGGACTTGTATATATAAGGACATATACAATATGTATAATAGGTGTAGTTAGAAGTTTGTTTGAGGTAGTATAAGGGTTTAATGAGGGAGTGGTTAATTAATTCCTGTGGGGTATAACTGTTAGTTGATCTTGTAACATCCATTCTCTAATTTTCCATAATCCCACATCATGCTGCTCTTGGGTTTAGTCACAGAAAATGTGATATAGGTTAAGCCAAATCGTGTTTTCTTTGTCCCTGGTCTCAGACAATGGTTTAGGGAGGCACTTATGAACTTGCTGGTCAAACAAAAATGAGTGTTGGGACTTCTGTAGGAGGCTCTGGATCAGAGATGCTCTGTTTCTTTCTGGACAAGGAAGCATGATAAGCCAGGACTTGCTGGCAGCCATTTGGAAAATAATATGGGAGCCAGGTCAAGATGCAACTTGATTTTGCTTGAAAAATCAAGCAAAAAGATGATAGGAAATGTATCTTTAATGATGCTGTTGAGCTGGGGGATTAAGTATTCTTAAACTCTGTCCTAATTCTGAACTTTTTAGTTAGGTGAGACTCCTTATTGTTTGGCCAAGATTATATATAATTTTGCCTCCAGTTTTTAATTCCTATTCTCTTGGAAACTGTTGGGAACCTTACTTTTGCAGCTTAAAGAAGACCTCATATCTGGTCTAGATTCCTTCCTGCAAGGCCTACTTTATTCTTGCCAGCTATGTTCTTATGTGTTGAAATGTCTACTTTTTGCTTTAGGATTCTCATTACTAAGACAAATATTTCTCTCTCTCTCCCTCTCCCACTCCCTCCCTTTAACCACATGCTCTTTCAGATGGACTGTGCTGTTTGCACTTCCTTAAAATCAATTCTTCACACTTTATCTTTGGGAAACTACCCCTCTCTTATTCTCGGTCTGTATAATGTTGGTATCTGTGACTGTAGCCTATGGGTCTAGGAGAGCTAATTAGTGGCTAATGAGCTCACTGTGTTTCTCTGGTTCCAAATATTAGGTTAGCAGGGGATCCGTGGCCACTCCTGGTCAATATGAATGAATAAGCACCCTCGCTGGTGTATCAGTCAGGGCCCAGTCAAGAAAGATTAATTGATAACTTGATAATTATAATAATTTGATAGTAAAAATATGATAATTTGAAGAGGAAAATTTACTATAAAAGATTGTTAATGACAAAAAGAGGTAGAAAAGAAATCTAAAGCACATCCTAGGGCTCTAGGGCTGAAGGAGGATATCTAAGGAAGAAACAAACTTGGTAGGTGGGAAACTCTCACCAAGGCCAGGATTCAGGCCCCACTGGAGAGGATGTGATTGTAGACACTAGATGGTGGAGAGGTTCCTTAGGTTGCTCAGACCAGAGCTGGCTCAAAGTTGGTGGAACATGGCCGGTAAGCAGAGAACCACCAGTTGGGAGTGCTCATGAAATCACCAGGAAGCTGCCTGTAGGAGCTGCTGTGGAATCTGCTGTAAATCAAGCTGGAGTAGAGTGGAGGTAGGGTTTTAGGGCCCAATGAAGACACCGGGGAGCTGTCACCAGAAAGCTGATAGCAAGTGAGCTATGGCACGTATAGAACTCACCCTGAGGAAGCCTGCTCTGTCACTCCCATAGCTTGCCTGGAAGCTCTTCAAGATGAGTTTGTTCTAAGGATCTCACTGCTGGGAAGCCACCTAAGGAGGTGAGTTTTACTGAGTGTCTCACATGCTAGCACAGCACAATAGCAGCAAGAAAAAACCAAGCATACCGGAACTAGGAAGAGAATCCCTTTATTTTCCAGGGTCCCTCCAGCACCTTCTACTGACAAAGTTTAACATCATTCTAGCCGGAAAGGGGAAAATGTTCCAATTATCACAAGAAGGGCAATGAAGCCTGGCTTTGTAGGTAAGAGGCTATAATGAATCGCTGTCACATTTGGAATTTTTATTATAATATGAAAAAAGAGAGGCTCCCTGATGTCTACTGATGATCACTCAGAGCAAAATGGTGGCTATTTTGCCAACAGGAGGGAAAAGTTCACCTTAGAATAAAACCAGCACAGAAAAAAACAGAGCTGAGAGATGAGGAAAGGCAAGTCATTACAACATTGTTTGAGTGCCTGGATCCATCCATGCCTTCAATCCACATTGAGGAGGAGCAAAATATGTGACCCTAAAATATGTCATTTGGCACGTGGATTATTTTGAGCTGAAGGCAATCAAGAATCAGCAGACTCAAGGAAAACTTTTATCTTCTCCTTTAACTACCTGAAAGAAGAACTATTATCAAAAATAACTTTTTATCTGAAAGACCTATCTGTATAGAAGGGCGAACATCTAATTATCAAACATTTGCTCTTCTTACCATTCTGTGAATTACCCTCTTTCTCTTTGAAGCCCCAGGCTTCTATCCTATTCCTTAGCTCAGGACAGCATATCAGCCTTGATTGACCTACTTGTCATGAGGTCTTATATTCTTATGGGATTCCCATAAGTGCGTAATTAAGTTTTTTTTTTTTCTGTTAATCTATCTTATGTCAATTTAATTAATAGACCAGTCAAAATAACCTAGAAGGGAAGAACAGAAAAGTTTTTCTCACCTGCAACATACACTTGGACTTTTTAGTTATAAAGCTAATGAGTTTTTTCCCCTAACTAAACCAGTTTGAGCTGGACTTAAGTGGCTTACAGTCTAAAGTGTGCTGACCAAATCTTCAATAAATCCTTAAGCATTCAGATCAGTTCAGTGTTGTCTTTTTAATCTGCATATATTGTCTCAATTTTTGATTCTGGTTCCTGAATACATCATCCCAGATACCGTGGTGACCTAGAATCTCCACATTTGCACAGCCCCATAAACTTCTTATGGAACGTCCTCAGGCTTCCTGTGTCATGCCCTTTGCAGGTGTATCTCAGGCTTTTATGGTTCAATCATTTCATGTGCAATATCATATTAATTACAGTGGAACAAACGAGATTGAAACGGGTTGAGTGACAGTGATAGGGGGAAAGTTCTTAATGAGAGAATCTAGGTTTGAGAGCCTTAGTATTTGTTTTCCAGATTTGGGGAAATTCCTGGCTGGATAAAGTCTTTCCAGAGAGCCAAGATGCTCAACAAAACCCAAAGTATTACCTGCTCTTTTCTGAACTGAATGATTTCAATGTGAAAGACGAATGAATAGCTGTAATATGGTCCCATAAACTTAAATGGTCACAATTTAAGAAATTGAATTGGTTTTGATGGGTACTTTTTCCTACTGCTGTTGAAAGGTAATTTGCCTGAAAGTCAAAGACAAGGGGAGAGAATTTTGTTGAACACACAGAGGAATGGTTTCCAGGTGAACCATTAGCTCTGCTCCATGATCTCAGTGCCCTCAATCGAGGCTGAAGTTGTATCAATAGCAATCACTCATGTAATCTGACAGGGGAGGGATTGCCTGATGGAGAATATTTCCAAACACACAATAGCCCAGAAATTGCTTTCAAATAACCTGGCACTGTTCTCAGAGATGACAGCCTCTATTATATATATATATCTTTGTAAGAAAAGATTTCTGCATTTCTCAGATTCCACAAATTTAGTCCAAGTTAGAAGGTTTGCAGCAGAACAGAACTTGATGTTGGAAGAGGCAATAGAATTGAAATACTCATCTCATTGATCTTGGCAACTTTCAACCTTCTCCAGCTTATTCTACATGAAACTTTGGCCTGACATAGGTTTTGAATGTGGAAAAGGAGAATGAAAAGGAGAAAATAGGAGGAATGTGGGGGAAGTGAAGAAGAGCCATTGAAGGATCTTCATTCATAGTCAGGAACTTGACACAATGATGATTGGGGAATCAATTTCTTCTTCCCTGATATTCCTCTCCTTTCAGAGAGAGAATCAGGGTGTGAATTGAAGCTAAATGTTCACCTTGAGGATTCTGAGTCACCAGGGTAGATTACTGGGAGTCCTCTTTCATAAAGGACCATAGATCTTCTAGGATAAACAGTGCATATTCGAAGATGTGAGCCCAGAGCTCTCTAGTTGGAAGATAAGTGGTGCCCCAACCTATCAGTAAACAAAGTTTACATTTTCTCAGAGGGCAGAAAATTCCTCCTGAGGGAAGAGTGTTCTAAAAGATACAGATAGCACACCTGAATGTTGTGCTTGCTGATGGTTCACTAAGCACAGGCCCTTGGGGAGCTTAGTCTAACTTCTTAGAAAAGGATGATTGTTACACTGGATTTTTAAGACAATCAGTTGGTCTTTGGAAGACCCAAGAGAGCCATAATCATTGACAAGTGTACCCACCTACAGTAGGTCAGAAAAACCCTGCTCACTTTATTTGTAATATCCAAAAACTAGGAGAACCCCAAGTGTCTATTTTTGGATGTATGGATAAAAAAAAAATTGTGAATATCCTTCTAATGGAATACTATTCAGCAACAAAAACAAATGAGAGAGGGATACATGTAACAATACGGAGGAACTTCCAAATAATTATGCTGATTACACAGAAACGCAAACAAATCTATAGTGACGGAAAACAGTTCAGTAATTTCTTGAATATTTGGGGAGGGCGAGGAAGATGGGAAGGAGGAATTACAAAGGGGCACGAGGAAATTTTGGGTGATGATGCATATATTCACTGTCCTGATTGTGGTGATTGCTTTATATATATACCTGTCAAACATATCCAATTATACACTTTGAATTTTGTACGCTAATTATGCCTCAGGAAAGCTGTTAAATATATAAACAAACAACTCTGCTCACCTCGTGGCCAGAGTAATTACATTTGTCTTTAAGACCTGGAAAAGAAAACTGCCTCCTGACTTCAGGATGCGTTTCATGGAGATGATGAGAACATCACAGTGGCACATTGGTTGTGGAATAGCCACGGGCTACTGGATTTGGAATTGTAATGATGAGATGAAGCACGAGTTTAGAGATGAATCAATTTAACTTTGTTGTTGACATGCAAGTCCTTGATTATAGCTAAGACTTGAATTGAAGTCAGGGATAAGAAAAGATTACATGATACATACTACAAATGTGGACTTGTCACTTACAGCCATGAAACTGGGATGTTCTGAAGAGACTAGAAAGCAGGAAGATCAATCTCAGTGGCCCGGACCAATGCCTCAATTTGTTCTAGTTCAGTCCACAGAAAACAAGGCCTACTTGTTTTCTTTTTCGTTTTATTGAGAAGGCATTTACCAATTGGGATTGTATGGGCTCAGGATTGATAAAACAAATGAAGGGAAAATATGCCAGTTTCCATACTATGCCGTGCATACAAGAAATAAGAGTTCTTTGTGGCTCAAGAGGACTGAACGTAGAGTGAATGGATAAAAACTATTGGGTGATAGCACTTGATTTAATATGAAGAAGTTATTAAGAATATGGGTAATATTTTAAAAATGAAATGGGTTCTTAGACAGTAATCTCCGTGTCAACAAGAGTATTGGATCTTAAGCTAATTATAGATACTATTTCTATAGTTTGTGCTCCCTTAGCTAAATAATACAATCTGTATTATGCAGACCACTATTAGTTATAACACGACAACTAACTATACGGGCATAGAAAAAATATTGCAGGAAGCATAGTAATACATAGATTTTCAGTGGCTGCTTACTTAATTTGCATTACATTCCCTTGTTTGATATATGCAATTGTAAATTGTGTTACAATTTTGTAAAGTTTTGTAATATAATTTGAATTATGTTCGTTTTGTAAACCGTGTGCAGTGTAGGTGATATGGAATTATATCTGTGGATTAATTGCCTTTATGACATGATTTTTTTATAAAGTAAGATTTCTTATGATTAAAACTCTAACAACTATAGTGTCACAGCCCCTGTAGAAGGGATGATCACACTGGACAATATTAGACTAGATCCTCTAAGGTGAATGACAATTCTTCAGTTGTCTGATTCTAATAATTGTAGAAAAGTTCATCGATGGGGATAGAGTTCCTTCTGCTGGGAACATTCCCCTCATCCCACCCCCACTCTTTGCCTGAATTCCTCCTTCTTATTACTTAGGTCTCAACTCAGAGCCTCTGGGAGGACATTTTGGAGAGAAAGGATCAGTAGTTTGTTTTCAGCCATGTCACAATGTTAGATACTTTTTTGACACTCAAAGAAAGAGGTGAGTTGGAGGCTGAGTGTCAAACGAGCGAAGAGAGAGCATTGTACTGAGGGTACCTGTTTCCATGAGATTTCGATAAAACAAGCAAGAAAGAATGTGGATAGAAGAGGGGGGAGAACACAGGGAGCACCCTGGGCCCCTTTGACATTTAGAGATCCAATAGAGAAGACAAGATGCAATAGCCAGAGAGGTAGGAGAAATTCAGATGAGCACCGTGCGACAAGCGCCTGGAGAATTTCCAAAAGGAGGAAAGGCTACACCACCTGAGTTTTGTGCTCTTTTTATCAAAAATGTATAACTGAATACGATCATGGAGAAACATCAGACAAACTCAAATTGAGGGAGAGTCAGCAAGATAATAAGTGGCCTGAAGTCTTCAAACATATCGAGGACATGTCTGATAAGAAAAAAGTGAGAAATTGCTCCAGATTAAAAAGAATAAAGGGACATCATGCATAATGCAATGGATCTTGGATTGGACCCTGGTATAAAAATAATATAGGGCCGCCTGGGTGGTCCAGTCAGTTGAATGTCCGACTCTTGATTTTGGTTCAGGTCATGGTTCCAGGGTCATTGAATGGAACCCCATACCAGGCTCAGCACTGAGCATGGAGCCTGCCTGAGATTCTCTCTTCTCTCCTTCTGCCCCTCTCCCCAGCTTGCGCTCTTGCTCTCTCTCTCTAAAAACAAATATATATATGTGTATATATATAATGTATATGTGTATATATGTATTTATAAATAAGTTTATAAAATATATAAATATATAAGATAAAAATATATAAATATATAAAATAAATAAATTTATAAATATATATACACATATATATATATTGCTATAAAAGATTATCGGAACAATTGGCAAAATTTGGGTTAGGTCTGTTTGATAATATTATTTATATCAATATTAACATCCTGATTTTGATAACTCTAATGCAGTTGGGTAAGAGTGTCTTTGGGTGTTAAAGGTAAAAGAGCCTAATGTTCAGAATATGTTCTCAAATAGTTGAGAAAAAATACCATCTATCTATCTATTATCTATCTAATCTGTCTTCTATCTATCTATCATTAATCTATATAGATAAAGTAAATGTAAAATTTTAATTTGGAGAAATATGAGTGAAATAGAGTAATAATTGTACTATCTTTACAACTTCTTTTTATCTAAAATTATTTCAAACTACAAATTTCATCAAAAATTTGAAAAACAGAGGAGAAAATGAAAATACAAACATGTCCCTGTCAATTATCACAGACTATCATTATTATAGACTATTCAGTCTATCATTATTATAGACTGAAAAATGTGGCCTTTCATGACCCCTAACACCCTACCATCTGTTGTACATTTGTCTTTTAACCTCACACGTGACTTTCGATCTTCTTTCTGCTTCAGAAATTGAGAACAAGTTCTCTAGACGCAAGGTGCCTTAGACCATTTTTTTCCCATAGAAGGATTTCTAATGATCCTGGATACAATTAAGCCCTGGTGAAAGAGTACTTCAGTATGGTTTATGGGACTATTCTGCTCGACATATAAGTCTATTAAAATGACTTTTCTCATGAAGAGATTCTTTGATACATTAGAACAACAATGATATTATTGTCACTCAACCATTTCATTCCAAGAGCCAGAGCTATATATAAGTCATAAGAATGCATTCATAAGAGATGGAAAACACAGCTTTGTGAGATTGACAAGAAGACGTTTTAGTATTAGAACAGGCATGCTTTCTGAAGAGCATTTCAGAAATTGGGGTCAAGAAAATGGCAGCTGGGTCTGTAGGATATTCACATCAGCACTTTTTCCCTTTAACATTTGCAGTTTTACAGAGGCCAAAAATTATATCTTTGTTTCCCTCAAATTTTCTTGACTTCTCAGACATCTGAGTGATTCCTTAGTTGTCGCTCACCAACAAAGACTTAACATTTACCAGAGGACTTGAGAGCAAATTCCTCAGGCCTTGAAACCATGGATGATTAGAAAAGCCAGCATTTAGTAATTAAACCATGAAATGAATGTGAACCACGGAATATTTGGAAGGTTATTGCAGAATGTCCCCAGCAGCTGTCAAGCATGAAGGACTTCTCCTAGAAGAGAAGCCCTTCAGTCTTCAAGATGTCCAGGGGACCCCTCTAGCTATGTTACAGTTTTTCTCTAGCTGGATATTTTCTCATACTTCTTAATAGCTAATATAAATCACAAAATTTCATAATGGTAGACAGGCATCCTAGGGTTGGCTTAATATGTATCATCTAGCAATTTGCAACACAACCTACTGGGTAACTCTGCATAAGTTATTTTGATCAGTTTATGCAGCATAATGATAATGGCTTTTGTAAATTGCTTGTTTTTCCTTTTGTGTGATAGATTTACTGCTCCGGATTCTGAGGGAGCTCAGAGACTCATAACTTTGGAGAAATATCAAGCCTTCACCCCTCTGTGTTAAAACATGAAAGTTTTCATGAATCAAGAAAATGTACTCTGTATTTCCAGAGCTTACACAATCACAGGACACCCATCAAAATATCTGTCTGCTGAGAGTATTTACTAGTATCTGCTTCTGTAGCAGCATTTCCTGATGGACCCACGTTGAATGATAATTATTGTTTTATTCATGAAGGGTAATTCTTTCTTCAGTTGGATTAATGATCAGGCTTTTTCTAGATTGGTACTCTTCCATCAACTCAGAATGCATGCACCAAAGTCGAAGAAAAAAATAAATGAGAACAACGTATGGTAGGCCCTTTTTAAACCTTACCCAAGGTGAATAAAGTATTCCATCTTTATTCTACTGTCTGCACAAGTTATCAGTAAATAGTCAGCAAATAGTCCCTGGGTACCATCATGAGCAATCCGATGGGGGTAATCAAAAATAACATATTTTGCTAGGTTTGCCACCCTGTCATATCTCTGTTATTTTTGATAAGGAAGAACAGCCTCGTTGGCTGGTCTAATGGATGTAGATGTTAACACCTGCATAAAAATACACCAGTATTCCTATCTTTGTTGTCATAACTTTCAGTGACTTTTCTTTAAAGGTATAGCTTTGGCAGGTAAAAACCTCCGATCAAGGCTCTTGGTCTGGTGACCAGGAAATGATAAGGAGAGGTGAAATTAAAAATGGGTAGCTACGGGGTTCCTGGGTGGCTCAGTCAGTTAAGTGTCTGACTTTGGCTCAGGTCATGATCTCGTGGTTCATGCGTGGGATTCTGTCTCCCTTTCTCTGTCCCTCCCCTGCTTGCTCTCTATCACTCTCTCAAAACAAAACAAAACAAAACAAAACACTTAAAACAAATGATTAAGAACACAGGTAGCTCCTACTAATATGACACTTCTTTGTCAGCTTAGACTTTTGAAGTTGAAAGGAGCTTTAAAAGTTGCCTGAGAAAATTTATTTCTTGTTCTTGGATTTCTTCCTCAATTAGTAATTGTCCTGACTTTGGATTGTTTGGGTTGATATGGCTTGAGATTGGAAACTCACTACCTCTTAAGAAACCTCTGTAAAAAACACCTTTTCTTATTAAAATTTTTTTTCTTATATTCAGGGAAATAATTTTATTATTGGTTTCTTCCTATGTGTCAAGCATAGTTTAATTGACACCCTTTGACTCAATTCCTAGGTTTTGGTGCCATACAAAACAAGTCCAATTCCTTTGTATGTGAGACATATTTAAGCACCTGAGGCTGGTAATGACATTCCTTCATTCAGGTTAAATACCTTCCATTTTCAACTGGACTTCATAGTTTCAAGTTTTCTCCTCATCATTTTACCAGTTAACCATTTACTTGTGACCCAGATCCAGACAATGTCCCTTGTTTTACATACTCTATTTCCATGTACATCCCCTAAGATGTAATTAGTTCCTGTTTTTGGCAGCTGCACTATATTTTTGATTTATTTTAATTAGTGTTTATCAAGGAACTACTTTTTACCAAGTACTGTTATGTGTTAAAGATAAAATAAAAGAGAGACATGGCCCTTGACATGGAATCTGTATTTGTATAAGGTCAACAAACAGGATGAATACATGACTAAGGGTGATACAATGTACTTCATATTCTATCAGAAACATAAAATGCTCTGGGAGTGTAGGGGAAGGCTTTATTACTTCTACACGGCTGTGTTGCTGCTGCTGGTAAAATCAGAAGGCTTATCTAAGAGCAACTGTTGAGCTAGATTATAAGCATGCCAATAAAACAGCAGATGAGTTGGAATTCTGGAATATTCTAGGAAGATACAAGATAGAGGCCAAGCAGAAGTGTAAAAATATGAGCTTTGTTTCAACAATGGCTAGTAGAGCAAGAGTCAAGGCCAAGGACAGAGAGGAAAGTGGTAGAAATGGAAGGTAGAAATGAGCTGAAGCAACGACTTCTAAAGAAAAGCGTTTAGAGTTTGTATGATGGGTCCTCACCTCTCCAAGTGTGGTTTGTGTGTTAGCAGTAACATCACTGCCTGGGAGCTTGTTAGAAATGCAGAATCTCAGAACTGCATCTTAAGAAGGCTGCCAGGTGGCTTGTGTCCACACTGAAGTTTGAGAAACATTGCTACAGGTGACAGAGAGCTCTTTATGTGGAGTTTGGGGGCAGAGAAAGAGGTGAAAAGGAAAGGTGTATGGTTTGGGCACCAGTGTTATCTCAATAAGTCCTCACAAGGAACTTCTGTTACCTTCTTTGCATAGAGAGGAAAGCTGACACCTGAGGAGGTTAATTATATCATCCAACGTCATGATTCAATAAACAGCAAAGCAAGAATTCAGACTCTGGTATTTCTAGCTCCAAAGAATGTCTGGCTCCATTTTGAGACTAATGGTGATTTCATCAGCATTGAGTTTTAGAAAGTTAAATGTGAGAGAGTCCATGAAGGGAGTTGAGTCTGCCTGTCAGCTGGAAACTACCCTTTTTGTTCTTGTAAGGACTGAATGAGATGGTTTAGGGAATGAGTGACATATGGCAGGGAGGTGAGATCTGTTATTTTTAGTTATCAAGCCCTAGAGTCTTTGCTACAGTCCTCTTTCCAGGCTATGCTTATGTAACCAAGTGTCTTCATGGTCTTTTCCCCCTTTAATATCCAAATATCAACCATCCGAGCTGTCTTCCTGAGTGGGGAAAGTCTGGTCTTTTATTTTATCCCCACTCCAAGCATATCTGGGAATGCAAAGGCTTGTTTACATGTGTGATGATCCCTGTGTGGCTTTCACTTTTCAAGTTTGCCAGCCTTCTTTTTGATAACTCTTTCCTCATTAGTTTCACTCTAACAGTGGAGATGAGCATCTCTATTAATTCCCCAAAGGACTATTAAGGTCAGTGTTTGGGCGCAAGAGTAGGAAACAACAATGCAGAAAATATAATTGGATCCTGAACAGCTTTTAAAGTCTCTTTTAGTATCCTCCTCTCTTTCCTTAGCTTCGGTTTGCTCTGATGTTTCAGGGACCAACCTCACTTTTCTCCACGTGGGTGTTTTGATCATTTCTACTCTGCCTTGAAGACAGACTCACAGCTTCTTCCTGGGCTCAATAAGAAGGAGAAAGGGTTCTTGACTTCCCCAATTCCAGACTTGCTTTTTTTTCTTATTCCCCAAGATTCACGAAAGTGGAAATGTTCATTTCCTTTAGAAGAAATATCAATCTCTATCTGAAGGGTGTAAATTGGCCTCCATGTCTAAATCAGGCAATTGCAGTACTTAACATTTTATTTCCTGTTTGGCTACTGTAAGCTAAAATAACACCATGAGGGGGATACCAAACTATGAGGATAGCTCCCCTTAGCCCTCTAGTGCTTTATTCCTACTGATGTGGCTTGGTATCATAATTAGTAAGAAGCTACTTTTCAAACACACCTACACAGTAAGAACAAATAGCTTCCTTACAGAGGAAAGTCTGAAGTCTAAACAACACTTAATATCGTGAGCTGAAGTAGGCCTTCCCAAGGACAGTAAGTAGATAGTACATCTGCATAACTCAGTGGGCTTAGTAAGCCCATCCTACACTGTCCATTATGACTGGCACACGACATCACTCTTAGAAGACGTACATCTATTAGTAGGTATATGTGTGTGTAGAAGTAACCACAAGGTTATAGAAAAAATAAATCCATCCAACTGCTATATTCTTTGACACCATCTTGACACAATAAACCACAGAAACTGGCAGTATCTAAACACTGATTCATAGTTCCTGCTTGATTTAAAGGTCACTCTATATTAAGGACTGGAGGAGTGGCCTCCAAAGAGGGTACACGTACCCCAGAGACAAAGTTTACATCTACCTTGAAAGCAAAAACTTCCTGTAATCCATCAAATGATACAATAAGCTTCGACAGTTTTAATATATTTCCCTCCATGAACTACCCTATTACTTGTGCTCTGTTGTTTGCCTTGGATACAAAACGAAGACTTTGCCTTCACACCTATGAAAATTATTCAAGGTATGTTTAAGCCACAGAATAAGTTTTTTATGTCCTTACTGGATGAAGTCTATATTTTCAGTTTGGAGTTTGAAGGAGTAGGAAGAAAGAAAGAACTGACACTTGTATTGAGTTTTATGCTTTTGAGGACACACATCCTTATGTACCTAGAAGCTGTGGGCTTAGCCTTTAAAAATGCACTCACAGATAACATTAAGAATATAATTTGACCTGATATATTCTTTCAAACCTTTCATGGATCCCTCCATGAAGACTTTTGATTTAAGATTATTTTAGAAAAATGGGGACAATATCTTGGTACTGTTAACTGGAAGAAAATGTTAATACCTTTAAGGTAGCGGAAAACTTTAAACCTCTAAAGAGTAATCTCGGCATCATGTTATTGCTTCAGTCTGAGGTAAAAGATGGACTTCATCTGTTACCATGATGGTTTTCCTGAGGCCAACCAAGTTGTTGACCAGATTTATCCCTGCAGTAGTTAATGCTGGATGCCTGCGGCTTGAATGGCTTTGAAAGTGGGTAGGAGCTATAAATCAATGGTTGTATATTGCTAGTTTCTGTGGCTTAGTCTTCAAAATGGAGCCAAGAACAATAGCAATTTAAAGGATTTAGTTTCTTAGTGATCAGGTATTTCCTTTTCTTTCACACCCACACTTACTCACTGAGTGATGGTGTGTGACAATCACTCCTGCTCTTTGAACACTTGCAAAGTATTTGATCACTGTAACTTACAGAGTTGCTTTAACGGAACCTTCCTCATGACTTTTCTTCTGGTAAAGGGACAATTGCTGAGTGTTCTCTAAAACCTAATGGGGAAAGAGAGAGTGAGTGACAGAGAGAGAATATCACGTCAATGAGTCAACCAGGGTCGTTGATTTGTGGATAGTGGGAGATTCTGTGTTTCTCAAAGTAAGGAAGGGAGGGCAGGGCAGGATTAACATCATTTATGTTTTCAACACACAGGCAAAACAACAGTAGATCTTATTGCTTAAGTAGTGTGGATTTCAGCAGGTGCTTCTCTGAGGTGTAGGGTTTTTTTTGAAACAAAATTTTAAGAATGTCAAAGTGCACTTAATTCAGTCAAATGTCACTTCATTTCAAATCTTGGAAATTCCAGTAGTACATGTCTCTGATATAGAAACACTGGTGTGTAAATTATTCAGATAAGGTCTCAAATGTTAAATGTTAATGCAAAATAATGGCTTGAGTTCCTGGGAAACGAAAACTTGTGTAATCGGGTCCAAGTCACTAGCATGTCTAACTAAGATCATTGTTTTTCTCTCCTTGCTCCCTATGGTCCATTCTCCACAAAGAAGGCAAGAAAACATTGCAAAAAAACCAAAAAACAAAAAACTTAAGACTTTAACATTTATTCATTTGTGAGAAACAGAGACAGGGTGTGAGCAGGGGAGGGGCCAAGAGAGAGGGAGTCACAGAATCCGAAGCAGGCTCCAGGCTCTGAACTGTCAGCACAGAGCCCGACTCAGGGCTGGAACTCACAGACTGTGAGATCATGACCTGAGCTGAAGTTGGACGCTCAATCTGACTGAGCCACCCAGGTGTCCTTGTCTTATTTTCTTTTATTATATTTATAATATAATCATATATATATATATATATATATATACACACACACACATGTATGTGTATATATATATATATACACATATGTGTGTGTATATATTACTTAAAAATAGGAAATTAATTTTGTTTACATGTTTATCTTCTACTTCCTCAGTATGATGTAATTTTCCCAAGGGCAAAGACTTTCTTTTATCCAGAATTATATCCCCAAGTTTTAAACAGTGCCTGCCATAGAAATAAGTACTCAAAACAGCTGTTTGGAGTACTGAATGAATGAAAGGGCTAGCTTTCACTGAGATTTCACTTTGCTGGATCTCATGATGAAATACAGAATGTTAGAGAAAAAAATATCTATTTCTCAGACTCATTGGGCCCCCCTTCAACACAATCTCAAACCTGTCTCTTTTGTGAGCGAACGAAGAGAGATCCCATGGAAGACATAGTCTGTGATATTTGGGACTCCTATCACCATTGGAGGGAGGGCAGGGAGAAGCTTCAAAAGCCAATGACAAATACAGAAATGGAGAGAAACCTGGAACATAGCAGTTCATGTCTCTGAACATAGCACCCGATTAAGTCACATTAATGGTTCTATTCCTTGGGTAGAGAAGGGCTTTGAGCTCAGAATATAAACTCAAGTCCTATTCTTGCTAAACATAAACCCCTGCAAATCTGGACAACGTCCAGACTCCTGGGCCTGTTTTATCATCTGTGAAGTGGGAATACTAATAGAAAGAGCCAATAATTTTATTGAGTCTTTACTTTATTCCAAGCCCTATGTAAATATTTGCATGTATTATTTTATTTAGTTCTTACAATCGTCCCCATGATATGGGTGTTATTGCTATACCCACCCCCACCTCCACATCACAGATGAACATCAAGAGGCATTTGGTAATTATGGAAGGGCTATAACAGAGCTGGGATTGAGGCTTCATGTCACTTTGAACTAGAAACTTAGCATCTTTAAAAAAATTTTTTTTAACTTTTTTTTTTTTTGAAGGAGAGAGAGACAGAGTGTGAGTGGGAGATAGAGAAGGGCAGAGAGGGAGACACAGAATCCGAAGCAGGCTCCAGGCTCCGAGCCATCAGCACAGAGCCCAACGCAGGACTTGAACTCACAAACTTGAGATCATGATGTGAGCTGAAGTGAGACACTTAACTGACTGAGCCACCCAAGCGCCCCAAGAAACTTAGGATCTTAACAGATAGGCTATTATCATTCACCCTTTTAACACAGTTGGAAAAACAAAATGAAATAAATATGTAGCTCTAACTGAATTTATCATACGCTCTTGCAATTGTCGTAAACACATAGAGCTTCCGCCATTAGACTGGGAGAATTTCAAGGTTACAAACATGCTTTTTATTTACCTCTGTGTCTCCAGGATCTAGTGTAGAGCTCATAAAATTAAATAAGTTCCCTCTCCCTTCTCACTCCCTTCCTTGCTTTCTTTCTCCTCTAGTGATAGAACTTACAGGTGCCTTACCCCACAGGGTCATAACAAAGGTGTTCCTGTGCAAGGAGAAGCAGATCATGGCCAAGGCACGCTCCCCAGCTTTCCCTCTTCCAACCAGCTGGAAATCCACACTGCCACTCTGCTTCCTGCAGATGCAGCTTTGCCAAGTACTTTGCACAATTCCCGGGCAGGTTAGGGTGAGTGCTATGTTTAGAGCACAACTATAAGTCTGTAGGAGTTTTAAAATTCTAGGAAGTATCATTAGCTCTGTCTGAAGCACAGGGCTTGGCTTCATTAACTTCATAAAGTACAGGAACAAGGCTTCTGGTCACATATTGTATTTAGATTCAGTGGTGGTAATTTCACAGAGGGTTGGGGGGAAAGGCTCTGTGATTCAGGAGCAGGAGGCGGGGATTCAACAAATACTACAGGTTACACAAAGAAAACAGATTTATTTATTTATTCATTTATTTATTTAGTGCCACCCACTGTTGAAGTTATGGGGGAAATCATTTAGTTCTTACTTGGTTCTGATCAGGGTCCCAAAGGAAATGTCAACAGCTGTTCTCAGCTGTGTGATTTTTGTTTATAAGTGTTTTAAGTTTATGTTTGTGCAATATGTAATTTCCCTTTGGATCCTTTTATGTATGTAGATAGTAAATAATAATGTGACAGTCCACACACCAGGGTGTATTAATCATTCTTGGCAGGTAGAGAGCTGCTACTCGTTTTTCAAATAGAGGGAATAAAAGTTCAAGAACATTAAATGGCATGCCTTGGATCAGTGGATGGGACAGTCATGATCAAGACTGAAGAGGAAAGGCCAAACCTGAAAACTTCCTCATTAACTCAGTAATCAGAATCTGATTATGTAGAAGCACATTGGAAAGAAAACAAGAAAGCAGGCTGATACTTCAAACTAAAAATAAGCTTGGGGAGTTTTTAATTGTTTACCTTGGCTGTCCTCTGCCCTTTAAATGACCTTGACTGGATAGCCATTTGGGGATCCTTAAGGCTGATCTCCTTTTCCCTAAGCAAACAAGACTTTCACTGCAGTTAGAGGAAGTTGAATATTGGAAGGGAAAGTTGTACCACACCATGTTCACTTTTGCTAATTTCACTTAGTCTGTAAATGGCCATCACTTGAGAAATGAAAATAGAGTCACCCTATTATGCAAAGGTACAAAGTGCAGGAGCAGGCAAATAGATTCACTTCTTGATGCTGAGATGAGCTTTTGTGCTTTAGAACTCTTAAAATTCCACAAATAAGTATGGGGCAAGCCTACCCATTCACGGCACTCTGCACAGACTCAGAGGGCTGGGTGGAGTGCTGGAGATTACCCAGAATCATGCTCCATTTAACAGATGAGGAAACTAAGACTCCAGAAGGACAACTGTGACTGGAACCCAGCTCGCTTAGTTAACAGTATTCTTCTCAAGTCCTATCCACCATTTCTCAGGGCCACCATCACTGATTTCCAAGCCTCACAGAAAGTCATTCAACTAGCACATTACAAAACGCAGATTTTTGGACTCAGTCCATTGGTCTTTCCATTTTTGTGCTGGACTTGCTTTTGTAACAAATAAGAAAATTGTGCCATTGTACCTTCTGGTCTCTAGACCTTATTCTGCAAAATGACATCCTAATTTCTGTTCTCAGAGCGAAAATATTTCATAGAAATAATGGGTTGAACCACAGAACCACAGAAAGAGTCCCAAGGCATTCTGCTGATGGAATTGATTTTTCAGAGTTGTCTCCTTTGTTCTGAAAGGAAACAAGTTGGCAATCTCACTGGAAATGAGGACCACATTAATTATTTATTATAATTTATAACCATTTACACAGAGATATAACAAAAGCAGGTTTGGACATGTTTATTAATAATCCCAAAGCTATTTTTTAGTACTTGACTTATTATAATTCCATGACCAACGTAGGAAATCGAAGAAAAATGACTTCCCTTCAAGATACATTGAGAAAATGTTATTTTAAAATATCTTCCAATTCTGAAAGATAACACGGTGTTTTATTTTAAATTTATATCTAGAGCTCTCTGGCGTTTTCTTGGTGATTGTTCTTTAGTGGCAACAACTAAAATCTTAAAGAAAAGAAAGCACAGGGAGATTCCTGAAAGAAAAGATACAGGAAGTTGTTTCTAAAAATGGAGCTGCTTTTCTGTTGCAAGGGGGGACATAATTGATAGTCCCCAACATTTTTTTTACAGTTCTGATGAACTGAGTTCAGTGCAGAAAGTAAGCCCCACTCTACAAGGACCATGGGGCCATTACCAAGTAGGGAAAAATTGGCCAGAATGGTTGTGAGGGCAAGAAGGGCCAGGGCTAAGTTGATCTAGTGGTATTAGGGCATACAAAGGAATTTCTTGATAACCGATGCTCTTATTTTCAAAAGTAGTGTGAGGTGGCATATAAAAAAAGACACAGGGATGTTAAGGGAACGAAATGAGGAACAGAAAGTTGAGCTTCCTGTAGAAAGGCTCTTTATGAATAGACTATCCTGCTGTCAGTTACTGAGACAGTTGCCCCCACCTGGTCCCTCTGATAACTCTGAAGAGAGTTCTTCATTCTTCTCAGTGAACGACACCCATTGTTCATCCCAGAACAGGAGCGCCTTCTTTCTTTGCCTCCGCCACTTTATTTTTAATTCAAGGTACAATTTATATGTGAATTATACAGTGAAATATACAGGTCGAAAGTATAGAATCTGATGAGCTTTGACAAATAGATGCATCCCTTTGACCCAGACCCCAATGAAAGTATAGAACATTTCCAGAAAATTCTGTTGTGCCTGCTGTCTCCTAAGAAATAAATTGTTGATTTTAAAAATAATTTGTTTGTTTTCCTCGGTGACCTGGCAATGTTTCTGTGGCCTCCTTTGTCAGATAACTGGGAATCGAGATTGTATGAAACCATACTGCTTTCAGTGGCCTTGGCTAATTGAATGTTTAGTGAATTTCTCGGTGTAATTATCACTGATGATATTAAATCAACTCTGCAAATAAGGTGACATGGTCAGAATGCCTAGGTCTTCGATATAAAACCGTCATTTCACTTTCTGCAGGAGCAGTGTGTCCGTGTGTATTAAATAGAATGGTCCCTAATGCCAAAGGTGTTCCCTGGCTGTAGGGCAGGAAATATTGGGAGCTGCCTTTTTATGACTCTCCTGCTGGTTAAGCAAATTCTCATATCTCTCAAAGGAGTGAACTTAATTTCAGGACGAATAAGCACTGGGGAAATAAAGTTTCACATGGGTAAGCAGGCAGAATTCTGTGTGTTTTTATAGCTGGCTCTTGAAAAGTCTTTGAGCTGGATATATCATTCACACCACGGAGGAGACTGGTCACATGACAGGCTTGCTGAAAGTTGCTCAACCAGGGTTTTGTTGAGAGGCTCCCAAATGCTGGTCTCTGGTAGAACCTATGTTGACTTTATGGCAAGCAGTTATTTAATGTGCTTAGTCTTTGGGGACCAAAGCAATATGTAGACACCGCCTACAAAATTCCACTCCTACCACCAGGCCTGTGAAAATGCTTGTTAGGGAAAGAGAGAGATGGAGATTTATCCTGCTTTTTAAAATTAAAGATGCCTTTCCTATAGTAGGGCCTCCTGAGAAACATGAACTTTCTTTAACTGCAGTTTGTGCCAGCAGCAAAAGTACCAGCAGGGGAGCTGTTTAGCTGAAACTGGGTTGAGGCGCTATAGTTTATTTTAGATTAATGGGCTTCTCTGGTTTCATTCCCAAAGTCCCTACCTGATGGATGTTGACATTTCTCCAGTCCTGGAACAATTATACCTGCCCTGGGTCTATAGCATGATTCTATCTGCAGATGTTGTCATTCATTTTTCTGGGGCGTACGAGTTGTTTTCTTAAGGATAAAAGATGTAGGATCAAAGGATGATGAAGTCCCACTGGGAGACTGGTCTGACTAAAATTTGTTGGTATATTTGTAGAAACCCCTTGCATAACATCAGGAGTACATTCATACTCAAATCATGCAGCTAAAAAAGACTTAACCCTGCTGATGGAGTTTAGGAAGGATGCAGTTATGAAGCTTCGAGGATGTGTTGGCATTATTCATGAGGCACCATGGTATAGGAACGCATACTGGACTGAGAGCTTGGAGGCCAGCATTCTCGTCTCAACTTCACCGCTAAATTGATGAGTCACTTGCCAAGTAGGGGGATTAGAAAGAGATACACGCTGAAGTCTTCTTCAGCTATAAAATTTTAGGTAGTATCAAATCAGATGCAGTTTTATGGGAATGAAATTAAAATTTCAAGATTGGCAATAATGATGACCTGAAACTCACATAAAAATTTCCATCAGCAAATCTTTAACAGAATGTGACTTCTGCTTTTTGCAGTGATGGAGTAGTTTATACAGGCTGATCATTCTGCTTAGACACCAAAAAAAACCAAAACCAAAACCAAAACCAAAAAACCAAAAAAAACCCTAGGTAAAATAAAAACAAAATAAAGCAAACCCCCCTCAGGCATTTGAAGGCCTTGGAGAGCAAGAATGATTTTGAAGAAAAAAATGCATCATGGTGAGCAATGTTCCTAGCTACTTTTCTCCTTGAGGCATTAACGAATTTGTAAGAGGTGTGGGGCAAAGAAGCCAAGTAGAAGAGAACTCAAGCCTCTGTAGTCTCACCAGCTGTAGGAGACAAAGAGTGGTGTTCATGTTTATCAAGCTAGCTGGAACTTGGGGGTCTAACATCTCAGAGAAAAGAGAACTCCAGTGAAGTGATTCTAAAATCCTACACAGGTTTTACGCTCAAAGTGTTTGCAAAATCATAAAATACATGGAGTGAAAGCCTACATGAAAACAGGGAGCAGAGGCTAGAAACTAAAATGTTAATTAAGCACAGTTTTTTAGTAAGTTCATGATGCTGGGGAGACCGAATTTGAATATCAGGGCACTTCAAAGGAGGTTCCTGGTGAACCTGAGAGGCTTTGGAGGAGGCTATATCCTAGGAGTAAGTAAAAAATTAGAAATAGATCAGCCCTTACAGCAAACAGAAGCTCAGGCTTTAGTTATCTTCATTCTTGGATTAAGATTGGATCATGGTGATCTGGCCCCTAAACTACCTATCAGAAGGAAATAAAATTTTCTCTGAGAAAAATAACATGAATAACATGAGACAGATCTTTTGCAGTATTTCATTCACAATGCCCAGCGTTCATTTAAAATTACCACATTTACCAGGAGATAGGGCAAAATAAATGTAAACTGAGAAGAAGAAAAGAATAGTCAAGAGAAACAGGCCCATAGGTGATCCATATATCAAAATTGCTAGTCATGGAATTTAAAATAAATGTAATTTTCTTTGGAATATTAATGAAAAATATTCTAAATTGTAGTGATCATTGTGCAACTATATGAATATAGTTCATGTAACCCATTGTATTTTACATTTTAAATGGGTGAACTGTACTATATAAAGTTGGCCAAACAAATCCTAAGAAATAATCCACCAGAAAAATTCAACAATACTAAATTTGTGTAACATCAAAATATATACGGCAAAAATTAACAAAGTGTTAAAAAGAAATACAGAAATTCACAATCATCGAGGCAGATTACAACATAATCCTCAGTAACTAATTGAACAAACAGATAAACAAAAAGTAAAAATAAAAAGTTGATTTATTAATTGACCTAACGATCACTGCAATCAATAAATGCAATGTCCAAATTTAAGTACAGAATGAAAATTAAGCAAAATTGATCATAAGCTGTGTCATAAAAGCAAGTCTCGACCAGTTTGAGAGGATTAAAATCTAGCAGGTTATATTCTCTGCCCAGGATGGAATTACGCTGGAAAAAAATTTATTGAAAGCTAATTAGAAATCCTACTAGCTGTAAACGATGTAAATCCTACTAGATAAAAGATGTAAAAACAGATGTAAATAACCAATGGTTCAAAAACATCACAATGCAAATTAGAAAATATTTTAAGCTCAATGGAAAAGAAAATATTTTACATCAAACCTTTTAGAATGTATGCAAAGCCTCATTTGGAGAATTTAAAGCCATAATTGGAAATCTTAGAAATTAAGGAAGTGCTAAAAGTTAATGACCCAAGTATCTAGTTCAAGTAATTAGAAAAAACAAAATTAGAAAAGAAAGTAGAAAGAAGAAAATAATAAACATAAGAAAATTGATAAAATTAATAAAGTAGAAAACCAAGACATAATAGATGTGATCAATAATCAAAAGTTGGTTATTTGGAAACATTTTTGAGGTGGTAAAATTCTGGGGCACCTGGGTGGCTCAGTTGGTTAAGCTTCTCACTCTTGATTTTGGCTCAGGTCATGATTTCACGGTTTATGAGATCAAGTCCTGCATTGGACTCTGTGCTGCCAGCATGGACCCTACTTGGGATTCTCTCTCCCTCTCTTTCTGCTCCTTGTCTGCTTGCATGCACATGCACAAGCTCATGCTCTCTCCCTCTCTCTCAAAATAAATAAGCATTTTTTTTAAAGTGGTAAAATTCTGACTTGATGGATTAAAAAAAAGTAGTGAGAAATAAAAAAAATCACAATATAATGAATGAGAAACATCATCATAGATCCTATAAACAACAAAGAGATAATAAAAGAATTTTATGAGCTACATTATTCCAATGTATTTTAAACCTTATATTGAATGAACGACTTTTTGTGTGAAAAACAAACTACCCAAAATGACACAAGGGATAGATAATTTGAATAGGATGATGTTTATTAAAGTAATAAAATTCATAATGTAAAAAAATCCAACAAAGAAAACTCAGAGACAAGTGGATTTTCTGGCAATTTTTTCCCCAAACATTAAAGGAGAAAAATATCAGCCTTACTAACTGGAAAACAAGGAACATTTTCCAGCTTGTTTTACAAGGCCAGCAAAACTCCGATGGAATTTTTGACAAGAAAGGGCCACTATAAGTCAGTCTTTCTCATGATCATTGGCAGAAAAACCCTAAACAAAACATTTGAAAAGAAAGCCCATCGATGTATAAAATTTATAGTATCACAACCATATTGGGTTCATATCAGAAAAGTATGGGTGATCAACATTTAAAAGATCAATCAATTCAAACTCATACATTAACAAGACAGAGAAGAAAATGATATGATTATCTCAATAGATGCAGAGAAAGCATTGATAAAATCCAATATATATTCATGATTAAAAATTTACTTTTTAGTGATTTTGAGTGGAAGAGAACTTTTTCAATGTATGTATCTATAAGCCTATATATATAACAAAGAAAATGCTTAATGGTGAAATATTGAAAGTAGCACTGCTAATGTTAGGATGGAGGCTAGGAAGGTCATTATCATGGTGATAATGTTGCTGCAGTAGGCAACGTCCAACATGGCCCCTAGGAATCTCAGAATCCTGGTGTTCATGTTTTTATGTCATCCTCTCCCCTTCAGTAAAGGCTGTATTCACTTATAAGAAATTAAATATGGCAGAAGCAATAAGATGTTATTCTGAGATTCTTTATTAAAAAATTGTCACTTCCACTTACTCTCTCTCATTGTCTTAAGTCACTCTCCATGAGAGAAGCCATCTGCCATGACCTGACACAGACCTGTGAAGATGCCCAAAGTGAGGGAGCTAGACCTGCTAACATGTGAGCTGGGTTGGAAATGAATCACCTCCTCCATACTTCTCCATTTGAGTCTTCAATTAAACCACAGCCTCTGCCTAGTGCTTTGACCACAGTTTCATAAAACACCTTAAACCAGAGGCCCTCAGATAAGTTTCATCCACATACATGGCCTGTGAAATAATAAATATTTGTTGTTTGAAGCTACTAAGTGTAGAGGTAATTTGTTATGGAGTAATAGATAACTACTATAACTACCATTCAGCATTATCTTGTCGGTCTTACAATGCTCCATAAGGAAAGATATTATCATTGAGTATATAGAAAATAAGATAAATTTATTATACTTAGAGGTTACAAGATCAATATACAAAAATAATTGTATTATATTCATATAGATATAAAGTATGTATTAGCAATAAACAATTTAAAAATAAAATTTAAAACATCAAAAAAGCACTGATAATAAAGAGATTAATAAATTGAACCTCATGAATGTTAAGAATTTCTATTTACCAAAAGATATCATTAAAAGATTGAAAGTCAGGCCATAGGTTAGGAGAATATATTTTAGAACATATGTTCAAAAAAATAAACTTATTCAGAATATATTAAGAATACATACTAATCAAAAGCAAAAAGAATCCACCATTTAAAAATGGACAAAAGTCCTGAATTGGCATTTCACAAAAAAAAGGATATCCAAATAGCCAATAAACATGTGGGAGTTGCTCAACATCATTAGTCATCAGAAAAATACAAAGCAAAAGTCCAGTGAGATACCATTCATTATACACCAAACAGAAAGGCTAAAAAAAGAAATAAATTGTAACACTAAATGTCAGTGACAGTATGGAAAAATTGGACTCTCATCTATCATTAGTGACAGTGTAAATGATACAATCGCTTTAGGAAACTGTTGGCAGTATCTGTCAAAGCTATATTTATGCCTTCTTTCCCACGTAGCAATTCCATTTTTAAGTATATACCCCAAAAAGTCATACATATGTGCATCAAAGCACATGTAAAAGAATGTCCACAGAAGCATTGTAAGCAAGTGCTACAAACTAGAAGCAATACATAGGAATGGGTAAATAAATTGTGATCTGTTCACACAATGGAATACTATACAGTAAAGAAAATGAGTAATTCTTGCTATAAGAAATAACAGGAATGAATTTCAAAGTCACTATATAGGGGCGCCTGGGTGGCGCAGTCGGTTAAGCGTCCGACTTCAGCCAGGTCACGATCTCGCGGTCCGTGAGTTCGAGCCCCGCGTCGGGCTCTGGGCTGATGGCTCGGAGCCTGGAGCCTGTTTCCGATTCTGTGTCTCCCTCTCTCTCTGCCCCTCCCCTGTTCATGCTCTGTCTCTCTCTGTCCCAAAAATAAAAAAAAAACAAAAAAAAACAAAAAAAACAAAGTCACTATATAGACTTAAACTATTTACAAAAGAGTACATTAGTGGTATCCCATTTTTAAAAGTGCAAAGCCAGCCCAAATGAGTCTGCAGTGTTAGAATTCACAATAGTTGTATTCTTTGGTTAGTAATGACTTGGCCAGGGGATGGGGGGGGGGGGGGGGAGGTGCAGGGGACAGATGTGAAGGAGGATGCTGAGTTGCTATAATATTCTTGTTTGTTTGTTTGTTTTTTTGTTCTGGGTGGTGGTTCTACAAGTGAGTTCATTCTGTGAAAGCTCATTGAGCTCTACTGATTCATGTTATACTTCAGTAAAATGTGGACTAAAAAATTCTTCTTAAACGTCATCCTTTTTCTTGTTGGGGTAAACTCATGAAGCCCAAGGCAGGGGCACCACACTCAGAATGCACAGTGTCCAGAGGTACAATGAAGACAGTAAGTACGCACGGAGGGAATTCTGGCAAAGTGGAGCCTGCCCACCAGCTCCGCCTAAATGGCCAGTCACTGCAGCTTGGTCCACGGTGGACTTTTGGGAATACAGGCCAGCCTGATATACCTCTCAGTTTTTCAAGGGACTTCAGAAATTCACATTTGTTTATGAAATCTTCTGACTTTTAATGTTGGCATCAAATTACAATTCCTTTTGTTTTTTTTTTAATTTTCTTATGTTCGTTTGTTTTTGAGAGAAACAGACAGAGCATGAGCAGGGAAAGGTTAGAGAAGAGAAGGAGACACAGAATCGGAAGCAGGCTCCAGGCCCAGAGCTGTCAACCCAGAGCCCCACGCGGGGCTCAAACTCCCAAGCCGCGAGATCATGACCTGAGCTGAAGTCGGACGCTTATCCCACTGAACCACTCAGGCTCCCCAAATTAGAATTCTTTAAAACACTACAGAGAGAGAGAAGAGAAGAGGGGCTAGTACAAGGCTGTGGGGCCCTCTGACATTTATGCTACTCATAGAAAAAAGAAGGGCCAAACAGATGATTTACAAGGAGCAGCCAGTGGAATGAGAAAAAAACAAGGTAGGTGTAGACTCACAGAAGCCCACAGACACAATAGGAGGAGAGAAAATCCAAGTACAGTCTTGGGTCAGTGACCACTCTATAAGATGGAGCCCCCTATGCCTTTAGCACTCCTGTAACACCGTAGGCTCCAGCCTCTTCGACTATGTCATGCTGCTCTTTCCTTTGTTCATGACATTACAGGCACACTGGCCTTCCTCCAGAGTCCCAGGCAAACCGAGCAGGCTCTCACCACTAGGGCTTTGACCTTACTGTTGCTTCTACTTGGAAAACATCCCTCCTGGCATCTCACTTGGTTTGCTCCTCATCCTATATATGTCTCATCTTAAATACCACTCCTCACAAAGGCCTTCCCGGTGGACTCCCTAAAGCAGACCCTACTCTAGGCCCTGTATCATTTCAGTCTGTTTAATCTCCCTCAGCACTTCAGTGAAGTTTCACTGTGTACATTTTTGTTTGATCTTTTATCATCTGTCCCTCAGGGAGAACAGAGCTCCATGAGGGCAAGGATGTTTTTGATTGTGTCCAATGCTGATCCTAGCATCTGGGGAAGTGTCTGTTTTGTTCGAATAAGTAAATAAGTTGGAGGAAGAAAGCTAATTGAGTTCACAATAGGAAATCTTGATGGCAATATTAAAACAGTCATATATCCTTATTTGTCCTATTTTATTAGCCTGCTAGTCCTGCCATAACAAAATACCATAATTTCTCACTCTTCTGTAACCTGGAAGTTTAAGATCAAGGTGTCAACAGGTTTGATTTTTTTTTTTTTCCTGAGGCCTCTTTCCTTGGCCTGCAGATGGCCGCCTTCTTGCTGTGCCTTCACATGGCCTCTCCTCTGTGCTTGAGTATCTCTGGTGTCTCTCCCTCTTCTTATGAAAACAAGTCCAGTCCTATTGGAATAGGGCCCCACCCTTATGACCTAATTTAATCTTTTTTTTTTTCATTTTTTTTTTTAACGTTTATTTATTATTTTTGAGACAGAGAGAGACAGAGCATGAACGGGGGAGGAGCAGAGAGAGAGGGAGACACAGAATCGGAAGCAGGCTCCAGGCTCTGAGCCATCAGCCCAGAGCCTGACGCGGGGCTCGAACTCACGGACCGCGAGATCGTGACCCAGGCTGAAGTGGGACGCTTAACCGACTGAGCTACCCAGGCGCCCCATGACGTAATTTAATCTTAAAGGGTCCTTAAAAGACCCTGTCTCCAAATACAGTTTCACTGGGGATTAGGGGTGCGACCTATGAATTTGGAGGAGGGGCAGGGCACAATTGTGTCCATAACACCTGCGTTTATCTCTGGCATGTCCACTCTCCCATTGTGTGAGTCTGTGACTCGATTCCACAGTGTGACTGAGTGCCATTTGTATTCTCCTTGAATCAGCTGAGAAGGGGGTGGGTAGAGCCCTTATTTAGTTACATATAAATGACTTTGCCGAGACTCAAAAGGACAGAATCTAGAGGACAGAAATGGGTAGTACGCTCTTTTCTTTAAAAAATATTCTACCAGGAAACTTGGATATTTCCATCACCCACTCCAGAACATTAGCTTTCTTCCTCCAGAGATGTGGAAATTCAAGCGTGAAATTCTGTTATTAAAGACCTCATTGTTTCTCTTCAAATAGCACATAAGGCCTAGAAATACAGTTTAATTATTTAAAGCGACCATGTTATAAGTAATGATTGACTACTACATTGCTTAGGTAGGGAAAAAAATCATGTTGGCGCATTTAATTTTGTTGAGTAGTGAGCAGTGACTTCTTTTTGATTAATGGCTTCACATTAAGTGCTTCTCATTTTGCTCTCTGAAACAATAAAGATTAGGTACAATTAGAATAACCTTCACCTTTCAACCTGGAGAGCTCTCCTGGTCTGCTTGTATCTTCACTATTTAACTGGAAAACTGCATGAAACAAAGGAATGACACTGAAAGAAACAAGACCACTGTGATTTTCCCAGGGATTCTTGGGTAAAAACAGAAATGACTGATGCATTTTCCTTTTGCCCCCATGCAAGGATTGATCATTAAATGGAGGTTCCCGGCATTCCCTGAAGCTGCCTATTATAATATAACGTACCAGCCTTACGGGACACCCAACCATGTGCGGAATACAACAAACTAACAGTGCCTAGGCTGGCTCTGGGGTGGAGATTTTAAGCTGTATTGGACTGGGGCTTCTCAGTGTGTTGTTTAGAAAGTGCGTTGAACCAAGTCTGAGACTCGCTGTGAAAAACGTGTTTTGTTTGTTTGTTTTTTAAGAAAAGCACTGAGTTCATTTTTGCAGAAGCTTTTCCCTATCAGACTATTGAGTGAGAACACTTTGATCCTAGCAAGTAATAAAGACGCGGGTGCTTCCATTCCTGCTGACACACCGATATCCTCCCAATTGGGGGATCCCGAGCATCCTTGTGAGATGAAGTTCATCTGGTGTTTGGGGGCTTTCCTGCTGCAGTCTGACCTTTGTCATACTTTGAACACAACCAGATCTAAAAAAGGCAATTTGTTGAGAAGCAGAATGTAACTTTGCTCCTTTCGAGTTGGTTTTCAGCCGCCACACAGCTGTGGTCTTCTATCGGAAGGTGGGGATTTCTTCACAAACAGGACAATCAGGAAGCCTGGCAGCAGAGTCTATCCACATATGAGTAGAATCCTCTGTGACCCTTACAGGCCAGGATCTACCTGAACTGAGTCTGTTTTACCCCCAGGTCAGCCATAACTTGAAGCTCAGTTTTTCAACCGTTTTCACAGATACCCTCCTCAAAAACACTGGGGAGTCTACAGAAAACTCCGGAGGTTTTCTGCTTACCCTTTTTTCCTTCTACCTCAAGAAAGCAATACAAATTCCTTTTCTGGTCCTTTATTCCCTTGTCATTTCATCAAGAACCAAAGGTAACATCAGAAACAGGGTGAGGGTAGGTGGGCTTATCAAAGAATGTCTTCAATACAGTACCTCTCTTTCCAAGAATACTTCTGATGAATACAATTTTGGCTGACCCTAGGATAAATCTTCATTCCCTTGGAGTTATCTACAATTTGAAGGTAGTAGAGAAATCATGGGCCTTAGAATGACACCTACCTGGATTCAAATTTTAGGTTTCTGGCCTGTCAAAATCTGCTGTCCTCTATAACTCAGCACAACCAACAGTAAAATGCCGTGTCAATAAGGTAAGATACAAAGCTCCCAGAAAAGGCTGGCAGTTTCCTTATTTCTTTTCTCTTCTTTACATCATGCGTGGTACCTAGCTTAGCTCCCAGAGCCTGCTTTTGTTTACGTGTTTACGTGTTTGATAAGTTGAAACCAGTTTAAAGCAAGCTCTGGAAGAGGGACTTCTTTATCCTGGAAGGACTTTGCAGGCCAGGAAGAGCAGTCTCTTATGAGAAGAGAGCAAATGTGAGTTTTACATGGCTGTTTTAGCGTTGTTTTTTAGAAATACAATGTCTGCTGTGCTAGGTCCAGTTATGAATACATAAGAATCTGTTGCTTCTGAACGTAGGGCAGTAACCTTAGCATCATTATTTTGCAGAGAGTGAAATATTTTGAAAAAAACATCTGAGACCTGTTAAGAAACTGAAGAAGAATCTACAGCTGCTGGTGTGGGGAAGAGACATAAAGAGGTATAGTGAGAAATTCACATTAAGGTTATTATTTTGGGTCAGAAGAAAATAAAATACCTGTCTCACCTCAGTCCCTGATCTAAGTATGTTCTCTCTAGAGAAGCACGGCATCCCCCCAATTCCATCCCACACTGGAGTAATTTCTATAGTTAACTCCTTCCCGCCTTCATGTTTAAAAGCTTATTGTAGAGTGCTCCCTATTGTAAAATCCAATAAAAACAAAGGGCTTGTTTCCCATCTAGGCTGTTTTCCTAACTGAGTTTCTCCCAATGAGTTTAATGAGCATTGATTCAATTTATAGGCGGTGCGAGCGCTTCAATAGCCCCCAAGACTATAACACCACGAGAGGCAAATACCCTTATTCCAGGTGGTAAAGTGTAAATGCATCCTCTATCCCACCTGTTTTCATTTAATCTTGGATTGTTTGCCTCATTTTGTTCTTCCCACATGAAATGGAAATGCCTGGTGCTGCTGAGAGAAGCCAACCAAATTGTAACATTTCAACTTTTAAATCTCTCCTGAGTCGGTTAGAGAATAAATTCAAAGTTCTTTTTTTCCTGTTTGGAATTGGATCTGGTCCTCCCACCCCCCACCCCATGATAGGGGAACATACACCGCATTTTGCATTTTAAAGTTTCTGACCTCTTCTTTGTCTAGGAAAAGGCAATGTAGAAGATTATTTATATGATAATTTTTCTTTCCCCAAGCTTTTCCAACTCTAGCCTAAAGATTGCCCTTCCACTTCCCCACCCCTCCCCCCCAATCCATACCAAGAATTTCAAAGCTCAAAAGGAAACAGTGAGATGAAGAAAAATGGTGGTGGAAGCTTAGAAATAGAACCCAGAGTCTCCCGAGGACTCTGGGTTTCCCTGGCCCTGCCAATCTAGTCCCTTTTTTTATTGAGCAGACAGATCTTTTCAAGGAAATGAGCCAGACTTCCCTATCCAAAAGACACTTCTGATACAGTCCCAGCATTGACAGATGTGGATCAGATAGGAGGAAGAAAGGGAAAAGAACAATTTGTAAAAGCGAATGAGGAAGGAAAAAGCGGGTGGACAGCTATTCAACTTTTCTTTTCCCAGTTTTTTCCCCCAGAAGTCTTTTTCACACCGTCTGCTGGGAGGCAGTTTTAATTTTTCCCACTTAATACTATTTCCATTATATGATGAAGTGTTAACTTTAGAAGAATTGAGTAACTTGCCCCAAATCACATGCTCATTAGGTGGTAGATGGATTTCAATCTGAGTCTGCTGTTTCCATGACAATCTCCTCTTTTTTGGGTAGAATGAAGAAAGGATGAAAAGATAAAGGAGAAAAAGGACTCTGAAGAACAATATAGTGCTATCAGATAATTACTTATATTTGAGATATTTAATACTTTAAAAAATGTGTGTGTATGTATAGGATCAAAAAATTGGAAAATCCTGTAAGATATAAAAGAAGAAATAGAAATGATCTCTCATCTCAGTACCTACAAACACTGTTAATTTCTGGTACATTTCCTTCCAGGGCTTAAAATTTTCTTTGGTATTTGCCATATGTTTATATATACCTCGAGGTCATCTATTTTTAATCTGCTTTCTTCACTTAATATATTATGAACATTTTTCTTTGTCTACATATACTCTTCTATAATATGATTTTAAATAACTGAGTAGTTTATTCAATTAAAAAAAAGGCTTCATTGGACATGTCCTATATGTCCCAGGAACCATACTAGGAAATAGGGATTCACAATAAATGAGTGAATGAATAAAGCAAACGTTATCCTGGACCTCAGAAAGTTAATAAGAGGAGGCAGATAATAAACAATGAACAAATAAACAAGGCAAATACAGAA
The DNA here is from genome assembly GCF_024362965.1 of Panthera pardus. Taxonomy (NCBI): domain Eukaryota; kingdom Metazoa; phylum Chordata; class Mammalia; order Carnivora; family Felidae; genus Panthera; species Panthera pardus. The sequence goes on along the minus strand of NW_026526721.1, from coordinate 145,182,018 downwards.
TGTGATTTACAAAGCATGATGAAGAAAATGCATATAAGAATATAATAAAAAATAACTATTTTGGTTAGGAAAATCAGAGAGCATTTGTGAAGCTGTGATATTGGAGTTGAGAATTAAAGAACAAAAAGGAAGTTTAAAAAATAAACTAAGAAATTACATTTCAAGCAAAGGAACAGCAGTCCACAGGGCCCAGCAAGTAAAAAGACTTTGGACAGGAGAGATCTTGCTCTGCTCAAAAAGAAAGTCTGTGCTGCTGGAATAATCATGGGAGGAAAGGAGAGCTGAAAGTTGTAATCAAGGAGGAGAGCATATGGGGTCTTGCAGCCCCAGAGTTTGGATTTTATTCAAAGCACAACTGAGAAGCAATGCAACATTGCCCAGCAAGGATAGCCCTGATTTGATGAAGGTTTAATAGGCATGAATTTCTCAGTCACAGACTCAGGCATGTAAAAAAAGAATTTATTTCTTAACCCAGTTTAATTTCTGACTTTTAGCCTCAAGCTTGCCCAGCAGCAATCAAATCTATCCATTTGCAGGTTTCTCTCGGTTCAATCCAGTGATTTTCTAGTAAATCCTCAAGTATAATCACATTCTACCCTTCATCTCCTTTTTCTAGGAAGAAGAGGGTATGGACATGTGTTAAGATATATGTGTGTGTGTGTGTGTGTGTGTGTGCGCGCGCGCATGTGTGCGTGTGTGTGTGTGTGGCTGTGTGCTCGAGCGTGTGCATATGCATGGGTGTGTGTGATGGCATGTGATAGTGGTGGTGATGTGGGAAACAAAGGCAACTGGAAAATTAAATTTCCTTCCAATTTATAGCCCATTGACAAGTCCTTGTGACCGAAAGTGACATTCTTCCTGGGGCTCAATTGTTAATGCTTTGCTAGAGGAAAAACAAGTGGTTAACTGATAGAGATCACAGTCCTGCAAGACCTCACTCTACCAGTTTGCAACTGTCTTGATGATTTATAAGAAAAAAGCGATTTTTGTGTTTTTTTATTATTATAATTTTTTTTTTAATCAATAGCTAGGCCTCCAGGGTCCTGTGAGTCTTCTTTAGCATATAAAAGTCCTTTTGGAAACTTCCCCTTGCCTTCACCTCCCCCAGCTCCCAAGTATATCATTAGTCACTCCTCACAGCCCCAGTGCAGCTCTTTCTGTCCATGGGTCCTGTCCCCTGCTTTAACAAAACCACCTTTTTGCACTAAAGATGTCTAAAGAATTCTTTCCTGGCTGTTGGCTCTGAACCCCTACATTTTCCACATCAGTGGATTATTGCTTCTTTGCTGGCCTTCACTGCTGATATAACTGGTCCAGTCCTCAGGCACATTTCCCATCCATGTGGATATCTGTGAATTGTCCACTTGTTAACCAATGCTCCCATTAATATTATCAGCGTAAAATTTCAACTTTGAAAGTCTTCTCCTATAGAAAGTATATTTTTGTGATTTAAATTACTTTCCTTTGACATGCGTATTTCCACTTTAATACCACACCTTCAATTATTGTCTCATATACGTTTCATATTTAGCTGGGAAGTTTCTTTTCAGTATTCCTTGTTTATTCAAAGTATCCTTGGCAAGTATCATCCCTATATTTTTAAAAATGAATTTTTATCATTAATCTGCCACATTTTTAATAAGCAAACACCTTGAGTTTTTTTTACAAACTTTGTATTAATTTTTACATTTACTTGGCAAGAATTTATTTTCATTCCATGTGCATAACAACCTATTTTTTCTTATAAAATTATTTTGTACATATTTTTTTCTATTGGGCATAGCTCTAGATATTAAATGTCTTGTTTTCTGTTGTGAAAGTATTCATTTTTCCACCATGGCTATTGGTTTTTACATATTTACTTTGTCTCTGGACATTAGTTCTGTATGATTTTCTAGCTGATTTCTCTTCATTTTTCTAGTCAAATGATAGTACCTACAAATAATAATTGTAACCTCTTTTGCAATTGTTGAACATCTTATTTATACTTCTTGTTTTATGTTACTGATTAAATCTTTCAAAACAAGGTTTAAGAAAAGTTAGTGGCGGGGCACCTGGGTGGCTCTGTCGGTTGAGCATCCAACTTGGCCTCAGGTCATGATCTCACAGTTCGTGAGTTTGAGCCCCGCATCAGGCTCTGTGCTGACAGCCTGTTAGTGCAGAGTCTGCTTCAGATCCGCTGTCCCCCTCTTTCTGCTCCTCCCCCACTTGCACTCTACCAAAAAATAAATAAATATTTTTTAAAAAAAAAGGAAAGAAAGAAAAGTTAGTGGCAATAGTCCAAATTTTTGTCTCTTTCCTTATTTTAATGGAAATGTTTCTTGCATTTTATTCTCTTTGTCTAAGTTTATTTATTTATTTTGAGAGAGAGAGAGAACAGGAGAAGAGCAGAGAGAGAGGGAGACAATCCCAAGCAGGCTCTGCACCACCAGCATGGAGCTCGATGCGGGCTCGAACTAATGAACAATGAGATCATGACCTGAGCCAAAATCAGCAGTTGGTTACTTAACTTGACTGAGCCACTCAGGTGCCCCCCTCTTGCATTTTATTCTTATACTGTAAACTAGCCTTAGATTATCTTTTAACTGTGTAAATGTTCCTTCTGTTTGTAGTTCAAGATTTTCCGTATAATGTATTCATAGTCACTGAATGCCTTTTCAACTTATTACATAGTTTTTCATTTGATGTGATAAATTATATCATTATATTTTTTACTGAGAGATCACAATACAAGATTTTTACTTTATGTCCTACTTGCTCTTGACATATCACTTTTTAATAAACGACTGAATTTGTCTATTATTCAAGAGCTTAGAAATGATATCAATAAGTTTTATATTTTTATATTCTAACTTTATTGAAATGTAGCATTTATATGAAAAAATTCACGCATATATTTATTGTGAAACAATCACATGAAATTTGTTTTTATTTTATGGTTTACTTTATTTTAAAATGTTATGTGTTGGTCTTGTCTGTTAGATTATAGTCTCTGGATTAGGCTCATTATATAAAATGAGCTGTGAAGCTTTCCATCATTTTCAGTGATGGAAAAAGTTTGTATGATATGAAAATTTTCTGTTGCCTAATACTTTGAAATAACTAATCTATAAAACCAGTCTGAGCCTACATCTTTTTTTATGAAGCTTATTCTTTGGAACATTTTCCATTTCTTCCATAGCTATTGTTCCATATTTCATCTGTGTACAATTTTATACTATTTTGTGTAGGAATTGTTAATATATTTTATTTTCTTATTCTTTGAAAGCAATATCCATTTCTCTGGTTATATTTTTAAAGTTGATTTTGTGAATTTATGCTTTTCAATTTCTTTTTGAGATTACATTTGCCAGAAAAATTCATTGTTTTTCTCGAGAACTTGTTCTTTGATTATGCAATCTATTTCTTTCAGTGTAATTATTTATTTTCTGCTTTTGGCTTTATTAATTCCTTCCACTTTATTAAGTTTATTTTATTGTTCTTCATTATTAATTCCCTCCATTTTATTAAGTTTATTTTATTGTTCTTCATATAATTTCTTGAGTTAAATTCTTTACTCATTTGTGTTATTTTTCTTGTTTAATAATGAAAGCATTTATAACAATGAAATAACTCTGAGAACATGCCGTGTGTTCTTATATGAGTTATCTAATTTTTTATCCTCTTAAAATCTTGCAGTTGTTCTCTGAATTAGAGTTCAGGAAGCTTGAAGTGTCTAAATTGGGTTTTAGTGGTCTTTAAACTTAAAAATAAAAGGTAGAAGCTTACTTCTCTTCCACATATTAAGAGTTCCAAGATGGTCCATAGCCAGTAAGATGGTTCTTCACATGGTTGTCCAAGGTCCCAAGATTCTTCAAAGGATTTGCACCAACATCTTATCAGAGAGAGAGAGAGAGAGAGAGAGAGAGAGAAACACTTTCAGAAATATGACTCCAACGTTCATCTGAATTATAATTGTTTGTAGTAAAACACTTTGCCCAGGGTATTTGTTTTAATTCATTCTTGTGCACCCATGTGCAGACACCTATCAACAGGTAATTCAAGAATTACGTGAATTGGCATTAGAACATGAATTCTTTAAAATCAATCAGGAGAGTCCTTTGCCAAATTATATGGCTACTGAAAAATATTGTGCAGTTCAGTTGTGAACTGGAGGCTTCAGTGCTGAACTGTAAGATATTTGAGGCCTGGCACAAACACTGCCAAGGAGACAAGAGCTCTTTAAGAGGGACCCTGGAGTGTCTTCCTGAGGTCAACCCTCAGAATGGAGTGGGACCAGCACCGAGTTTTCACTAGCCTAGGGATGTTAGCATGGAGGAAAATAAGGACCACACTGATAAGTTCGTATAAACTAATATATATTTATTAGAAGGGAGGAATTTAGGGGAGCCTGGGTGGCTCAGTTGGTTGAGCATCGGACTCGTGGTTTCAGCTTGGGTCATGATCTCGCGGTTTCGTGGGTTTGAGCCCTGCGTGGGGCTCTGCACAGACAGTGCTATGGAGACTGCTTGGGATTCTCTCTCTCTCTCCCTCTTTCTCTGCCCCTCCTCCACTTGTGCTGTCTCTGTCTCTCTCAAAATAAATAAATAAATTTTTTTAAAGGAGGGAAGAATTCAAATGTCCCTTGTTTTGGGACGCCTGGGTGGCTCAGTCGGTTAAGCGCCCGACTTCGGCTCAGGTCACGATCTCACGGTCCGTGAGTTCGAGCCCCGCGTCGGGCTCTGGGCTGACTGCTCGGAGCCTGGAGCCTGTTTCAGATTCTGTGTCTCCCTCTCTCTCTGACCCTCCCCCGTTCATGCTCTGTCTCTCTCTGTCTCAAAAATAAATGAACGTTAAAAAAAAAAAATTTAAAAAAAAAAATAAAAAAAAAACAACAAATGTCCCTTGTTTTTACAACAGTGGCACTGATGAGTGCTATTTGTTTGTAGGCTGTTTTTTCTAAATGTCTTTACTCAGTAAAATTAGAAGTTTGCAAATCTTGTGTTGGGTCACCCATTTTTTAATTGTTAGTTTTACCTCTCTTTCATTCCTAAAGCCTGGTAGCCTTAGTATAAGGGACATGATGGTTTTCAATGTTCAGATTTGTCAGCCCTTGTTCTGTGTCATCCATCCGCAAATGTCTCCTGCATGTCATTGAACCCATTTTTCCCCTCTGACGACATCTCTTCAAAGAAATGATAGCTGCCTCTGGCTTCATCAAAGGTCCTATGCAAATGGAATACAGGCTCCTCCCATCTCCTCTGAGCTTGTTCTAGACTGGAGGGCCATGAATCCTTGTGCTGCCCCCCTTCCATGTGCCTGAGAAATTGACCTAGGACCAGCACTTGCATCAATGACAAGAGGTCAGAGGGAAGGGAAAATACTTAGGATACAGCTTGTAAAAATACAAGACAATTGAAATATTACACAAAATATCTGAGAAAATTTTTTTCTTTAGATGTAAAAGCATGTATCTTTCCATTAGAAAGTAAGATTACTCTCTCTCCTATTTTATGACAGCTGCAGCATCTTGGGCATATATGCAGTGATGGCAGTGATCCAGGTTTCTGGTCTCCACTCATAACTCCCATGATATTCTTCTTATCTTAAGGAGTTATTTGATTTCTAACTTTGCAATAATAGGCCACATCCACCCTTTTTAATTACTGGGTTTTAAAATATTTGATAACTAAGTCCTGGTTTCTGGATAGTATGGAATAAGAAGTCTTTACTCTTGTACTTGTTTTCCTTTTTAAATCTATTTATATTCACTTTCTTCCTAAAGGTAAGAAATCAAGTTATGCCATAAAGAGCAAGTTAAATTTTATTTTTCATTGTCATAAAAGATAACGGTACTGAATTATGAGTATCACACTCACTAATCTCAAAGTATTTCAAAATGGCGGAATGATGAGTATCATATTGGCATCTTCGGATGTTTGTGGGGGAGAGGGAAAGAGAGAGGAAGAGAGAATCTAGGGAGATAATTCTTTAGTCATTTTCTGGATTCCCCCCCCTTTTTTTTTTTTTGGTCCAAAAAACCCACACCTAAATTATTATGTCTCTGCTTAGTTTGTATGTATGCATGTATACATAAAGCATTGTACATATGTGTCAGGCTTGTTTCATGCAGGATAACACTAACAAGGTGGTTTTTGTAGGCAGGGTGCACTTGGTGGATGGAAGGAAAGTAGGAGAAAGTGTCACAGAAAGGGCTTGTATGTACCTGCACTCGCCATCCCCACGTGATGGCCTCACTGCTGGGAGAAGGGAGCTTACGTGCCTATAAAGGGAATCCATGCATAAACATCCTGAGGCCCTGTGAAAGGCAGGGTGGTAGAGTCTGTTTAGAGTAAATGATTGCTCCTGCTTCCTGTGGTCCAGAAGTGGAAGAAAATAATCCTTTACAAGTGTCCTCATCCCCTCTGGGAAACAGTGTTTCCGGTGCGATCAAGAGATGAACAGCTTTGAGGACAGAAGCATAGAGAAGATGGGCGGATCCGTTCTTGTGTTGGAATTTTTGGCAGAGACTACTAATTAGCGCCCAAAGGCATTCTTCTCTGTGGCAGATTGTATCATTGCTCTAAATACTTTCCGTCCCTCCATCTCAGTTTGGATTCCCAGAAGGAGACCCTGAAGCAAAAACTCAAGTGCAAGTAGTTTATTTGGGAAGTGATCATAGGAAATACTAACATGGAAATGAAAATCAAGACAAAAAATGGACAGACGCCAAACAAAGGGCATGTTATGAAGCAAGTTACCGCTGAGAGCAACCGGAGCTTGATTTTATCCCAGTAGAGACCATGAACTTCAGAGTTGCCCTGAGGGATGAGAGACCTGGGATGTTTACTGGATGAGGTTGCCCATGGGAGCGGTGGGAGGAGGCTTTAATTGCTCAGCATTATGGGCCTGTTCTAGACAGGGACAAGGAAGAATCCATGCTAGCAACTGGATGTAAGGCTGATTTGTACTGAAATAGCAAGCACTAAGCAAATATTCATGGCGGGCTCACTGTATCCACTTTACCCTCCTGACTACTTAATTCAGAATTATTTTATATGGAAAAGAAACACAAACTTTAATCTTTTTAAGGCCACTGGAATTTTTTATTTCTATTACTAATATCTGAATGCGAATTGAAGCTGATTTAATGTAGTCATAAGACTCAGAGGAGGGTTGGCTCTAGAAAATGTCCAAGACTTTGGTGAGCATGGGCAGAGTTTGATCGGTGTGCATTCCTCTGGGAAGGCCAAGATTGAGGCACCAGGTTGAGATGAGGAGTATGTACCTCCATGCCAGGGGATGCTGCACAGTGGTTTGTGGATAGGCTAGCAGGAAGGGCCGGGACAGTAAGCGGCTGGCTTAGCTGATGGTGGCCTGAAACATCAGCCGTTAGTTCTCCTTAGGCTTGCCTAGGAATGTCACACGGTACACCTCTGGTAGGAGTTTGTATTGTCTGCCAATCACTATGAGTGATCCTTCAGGACGAAGGGGTTATTCTTCTCATTATTTGTATAGTAATTCCTCTTGTAATTATTTGTGGCAAAATGTGAGATAAGGACTCTTCCTTATCTACCTCTTCCTCTTGGTATTTTACTGTACTTATGGAGTCATCTTGAGCACATTCTACAGAATTCTGATGAAAAGCATGCAATTCCATGACATGGAGAACTTGGTGATAATTAGCTTTATGTTTTTGACAAACAAAGGAGTGCTTGTTCAGCACAGAGATGGGGCCGATTTAGGGCAAGTATGGATTCCTTTATCAATACTGAAGTTCACCTTCCCCTTAGTGAACACATCCTGTAGCTACTGGCCTCACAGGACTGTGAAAGCATTAACAAAACCATTGAAACATAAAATAGGCCTTCTTTTTCCAGGGTCCATTAATTATTTGCAAAGAATTACCATGTCTGGTTAGTAAAGAAAACCTCAATAAATTCCAAATGTGTGTGTGTGTGTGTGTGTGTGTGTGTGTGTGTTGTCATGGAAAAAAAAGTGAGAACGTTACTTCACTAGACTCACAAGTCACTAGACTTCAGCAAATATAAAGCATTGATTTGTTTAGATTCAGATTCAAACAAACCAGCTATAAAAAAAAAGGTTTTTGAGAGAGTTGGTCAAACTAGTTATGGGCTAAGATTTATATGATGCCAAAGAATTATTGTTGATTTTGTTAGGGTGATAATCACAGCACTGATTCTTCCTTCCAAACTTACGAGTTTCTAATAAAATAAAATTTGTTGAGTGGGAGGCAGAGGATTTGGCTACTGTGGACAACCTGTCACAGCCTGGCCCTGCCACTTCTCCAGCACCATCTGTAACCATCATAACGATATGTGTTCCAGCCAGGCTGCTATCCTTGAAATTACTCAAACACACTCTCCTTTTCCAGAATTCAGTATCTTTGCAAAAGCCATTCCCAGGAGTTTGCCTGAAACCCCCTAACCCTGACAAAACTATCCTGTAAGACTCAGCTCAAAAATTGCCTTCCTATGTTCTTTCCTCAGCAGATGTGGCACATAAGTCCTTGTGTTCCCACATTTTTAAAGCACTTACGCCATTAGACAGTATCTATTTCTTGGAACATCTGTCTTTTCCTGGTGTGCCCTGTATATGCTTCCATCCTGTCACCTCAGTCTGTCCATTTCCTTCAGAAGAGAGGAGTCTCCATTTTCTTACCTCTCCTTACTTTACTCCACACTCTATTTCATTATTGCTTCCCCACCCACCTCTTCAGTGAACTGATTAACAGTTCCAACCTTGACTAAGGAAATCACAATTATGGGCCATAGGACTTCATCTTGCTAACAACTGTGTAATGAGCTATGAGGATGCACTTGAGAATGTTCATCCTGAGGTTCATAAGAAAGTCATATTTACTCACCATTTTCCATCCCCACTGGTCAAGGGTTGCTCCATCGGCTGTTAACAACCTTGTGCTTCTATGCTTCCATGAGGGGAAGACTTGTTGAGTGGATCCTTGCAGGTGCCCTTCTTGCTGATGGCAGCAAATCCCCACAGCAAAAATTTCCAGTTACTTGTTATAGCTGTGACAAGATACTTTCAGATTACATTTGAGCTCAGCTGGTTGCTCCAAAAATGACAAGGTTAAGAGTGGAAGTCCTAGCCTCAGCAATCAGACAACAAGAAGAAATAAAAGGCATCCAAATCAACAAAGGAAGAAGTCAAACTCTCACTCTTTGCGGATGACAAGATACTCTATATAGAAAAACTTTCACTGTTTGCGGATGTCAGGATACTCTATATAGAAAACCTAAAAGACTCCACCAAAAAATTGCTAAAACTGATACATGAATTCAGTAAAGTCACAGGATACAAAATCAACATACAGAAATCTGTTGCATTGCTATACACAAATAATGAAGCAGCAGAGAGAGAAATCAAGGAATCAATCCCATTTACAATTGCACCAAAAACTATAAGATACCTAGGAATAAAACTAACCAAAGAGGTAAAAGATCTGTACTCTTAAAACTATAAAATACTGATGAAAGGAACTGAAGATGACACAAAGAAATGGAAAAATGTTCCATGCTCATAGATAGAAAGAACAAATATTGGTAAAATGTCTCAGTAATCTACACATTTACTGCAATCTCTATCAAAATACCACCAGCATTTTTCACAAAACTAGAACAAATAATCTGTGTATGGAATCACAGAAGACCCCAAATAGCCAAGGCAGTCTTGAAAAAGAAAAGCAAAGCGGGGTGCATCGCAATCCTGGACTTCAAGTTTTATTACAAAGTTGTAATTACCAAGACAGTATGGTACTGGGACAAAAACAGACACATAGATCAATGGAACAGAATAGAAAACCCAGAAATGGATCTGCAAATATATGTAAACTAATCTTTGACAAAGCAGGAAAGAATATCCCATGGAAAAAAGATAGTCCCTTCAAAAAATGGTGTTGAGAAAACTGGACATCAACATGTAAAAGAATGAAATTGGACCACTTTCTTACACCATACACAAAAATAAATTCAAAATGGGTGAAAGACCTAATGTGAGACAGGACCCCATAAAAATCTTAAAGAACACGGGCAGTAACCTCTTTGACATCAGCCATAGCAAATTCTTACTAGATATGTCTTCTGACACATCTAGGAATCAAAGCATAAATAAACTATTGGGAAACAAAAGCAAAAAACAAAAAACAACAAACAAACAAAATACAAAAAAACTGTTGGGACTTCATCACTATAAAAAGCTTTTGCGCAATAAAGGATACAATCAACCAACCTAAAAGACAGCCTACATAATGGGAGAAGATATTTTCAAATGATATATCAGATAAAGGGTTAGTATCCAAAATCTATAAAGAACTTATCAAGCTAACATCCCCAAAACAAATAATCCAGTTAAAAATGGGCAGAAGACATGAATGGACATTTTTCCAAAGAAGACATCCAGATGGCTAACAGACACATGAAAAGATGCTCAACATCACTCATCATCAGGGAAATACAAATCAAAACTACAATGAGATAGCACCTCATACCACTCAGAATGGCTAAAATTAACAACACAGGAAATGACAGGTGTTGGTGAGGATGCCAAGATAGGGGAAGTCTCTTACACTGTTGGTGGGAATGCAAACTTGTTCAGCTACTCTGGAGAACAGTATGGAAGTTCCTCAAAAAGTTAAAAATAGAACTACCCTATGCTACAGCAACTGTACTACTAGGTATTTACCCTAAGGACACAAAAATCCTAATTTGAATGGCTACATGCACCCCGATGTTAATAGCAGCATTATCAACAGTAGCCAAATTATAGAAAGAACCCAAATGTCCATCGACTGATGAATGGATAAAGATGTATGTTTATATATACATATAGTAGAATATCACTCAGCCATCAAAAAGAATGAAATCTTGCCATTTGCAAGCTCATGGATGGAGCTAGAGAGTATTCTGCTAAGCAAAATAAGTCAGTCAGAGAAAGACAAATACCATAAGATTTCTCTCATATGTGAAATTTAAGAAACAAAACAGATGAACATAGGGGAAAAGAAAGAGAGAGGCAAACCAGAAAACAGACTCTTAACTATAGAAAACAACTGAGAGTTGCTAGAGAGGAGGTGGGCAGGGGGATGGGTTAAGCAGGTGATGGGGATTAAGGAGGGCACTTGTGATGAACACTGGGTGTTGTATGTAAATGATGAATCACTACATTCTACACCTGAAACTAATATTACACTGTGTGTTAACTGGAATTTAAATGAAAACTTGAAAAATAAAAAAACAAAAACAAAAAAAATGAAATAATAAAATAAATGTCTGCAGAATTATAAAAGGAAGGAAGGAAGGAAGGAAGGAAGGAAGGAAGGAAGGAAGGAAGGAAGGAAATCAATAGGGCACAAGAAATGTTCATTTTTTTCCTGGATCCTTGTACCCTACTAGTCACTTACATATTGGTGTTCCTCAAGGCTAGTCCTCAATCAAATGCTACATATTCATTCATCCTTTCATTCATTCAGGAAATATATATTGCAAACCTATTATTTTTTAGGCAGTTGAGACTCATTAATAGACATCATATAAAGGTACCTGCATTTATGGGCTCAGCATTATGGTATTACATAATAAATAAGTAAATTAGCATATTAGAAATATTATGCAAAAAAAAAATAAAAGAAGATTGGAGAAATCAGGAGTTTTGGGAACAGGGGTGGGTTTGCCAGGGGAGACTACATTAAGGAAGTGACATTTTAATAAAGTCTTAAAGGAGGTGAGTGCATTCTCTATATGAACATCTGGAGGAGGAGATTTCCTGACAGAGGGAAGAGCTGGTTCAAAGGCCCTGAGGCAGCAGCATGACTAGCTACCATGTTTGAAGGCTAGTGAGGAGTCCAGTGCAGTTGGTCATGCTGAGCGTGGAGAAGGTGGGAGGAGACAAGAGCAGAAATGTAACAGGGACTGGATAATGTAGAGCATGGGAAGCAGTTGTAAGAACTTTGGATTTTACTTAGGGTGAAATGGGAGTCATTGTAAGGTTTTCTAAAAGGGAGTGACATGACCTGACTTACAAAGACATCATCTGGCTGCTGTGTTGCAAATAGGCTGCTAGGGACCACATGCAGCGGCAAGTTAACCAGAGAGGAAGCTGTGGTAGGCAGACTACTGAGAGAGCCCCCAGTGATTCCCAATTCTGGAATTCACATTTTTCATGGGATATCCTACCCTTGAATGTGGGCTGGACGTAATGAACAGACTATGGCAAATAACGATGTCACTTCCCAGATTAGGTAATAAATTCCTCTCACTTGCCCCGATGAAGCAAGCTGGCGTATTGTGAGCCACCCTACAGAGAGGTTCATATGACAAAGAACTGCAGGAGGTCTCTGCTCAGGAGCCACTGAGGAGCTGAGGCCCTCAGTCCTATCGTCAATCCACAGGAAATGGATCCTGCCTGCAACCTCATGCGTGAGCTAAGAAGTAGATCCTTCCACGTTTGTGCCATGCTAGGTAGCTCCAATGGACACCTTGGAGCCTGTGAGAGACTGCAGAGTAGATGTGTCAGCCAAGCCACTCCTGGATTCCTAACCTACGGGAACCGTGAGGTAATCAGTGTTGCTGTTTCAAGCCACTAAGGTTTGGGGGGAATTTGTTATACAGCAATAGATAACCATATGGCTGTTATTGCTGTATTCCGAGTAAGAGGGGATCATGGTTTGGAATAGGGTGCTAGCGGTGGAAGTGGTGAGAAGCAGTCAGCTTTGGCTTCGAAGGAAGAGTCAGGAGGATGTAGGAAATGAGAAAGAGAAATGGGCCAAGACTGATGTGCAAAGGGCTCAAGTGACATGAGTGACAGAAGGTCGTCAGGTGAACAGGTTCTCTGTTCCTAGGTTGTCTATGAAGGGATATTCTTGGGCCAAGAAGCAGATGGATTAGCTTAAAGGGAAGGGACCTACTCTCTTCTTGTCCTCCCTCTTACAGGAGGGGGAGGGAGAGAGCAGTCTTACCAGTAAGGATAAACAGATCTCTGAGGTGTCAAGCCGGCTAGGTCTAGGTCATAGGTATTTACAAAAAATTGCTACAAAGGCCAACTGCTGGGGTGCCTGGTGGCTCAGTTGGTTAAGCGCCTGACTCTTGATTTCAGCTCAGGTTGTGATCTCATGTTTCGTGAGATGGAGCCCTGAGTCGGGCTCTGCACTGACAGCGTGGAGCCTGCTTGGGAGTCTCTCTCTCCCTCTTTCTCTGCCCCTGCCCAGATCTCTCTCTCTCTCTCTCTCTCTCCACCCTCCACCCTCTCTCTCTCTCAAGATGAATGAATAAACATAAAAAAAAGCCAACTGCTAACTCCTGACAAACTTATGGGAGGCTGAGTTTGAGTGCAATCTCTCTAACTGTAATAAACTGGACCAAAATATGTATTTTTAAGATGGGAGAAATAACAAGATTTTCCAATGGCAATGATCCAGTAAAAGGGGGAAAATCAGATAAGAAAAGACAGAATTGCTGGAACAAAGTCCAAGAGTAAGGGATCCACTACATGAGTTTGGTTTTAGATAGGCACACACAGCATTTCATCATTCTGTCTACATGTTCTCTCTCGGTAAAGCAGGAGCAGTAAAATCAAATTAAATGCCTCCATTAGACTGTGGCATGCAGGAGAACACCCGCCTTGTCCAACAGAGTCACTTTCGAGACACCTCAAGCTTCAGCCAATTGTTGACAGCTCAGGAATGTGGACCTGGCCTTGCCAAGTCTTTTGATTTTCAAAAGAAGCCTGTTATGCTGCTTTCATGTGAGATCTTCCAATTTTTAAATGCTTGCCAACTAATTCGGAAAGGGGAAAAAAAGCACTCCACAGGCCAAAGCACATTAGCAGGTTGAATTGAATTGTGGTCTTTGCCCTAGGTAATCACATGCAGGTTCACTATTTTAATTAATACCTCCTTTTCCACATGGTAGCTGGAGTGGGTTTTTAGAATACAAATCTAATCATATCACTACCCTGCTAAAAATCCCGTCAGTTGCACGAGGGACAAAGTTTTGCACACTGGATAAAGTTTAAACTCTATAAAGCAGGTTTTCCCCATGATTGTGCCTGAGCTAATTTTCCCAGTCTCGGCTCCTGCCATTCTGCTCTTAGACCTTACACTCCAGCCAATGGAACTTCTTCGTCTTCCTCAAGACTGCCGTGCTCACTCCTGCTTTCTGGTCATTGCACACAAAGCTTCCACTGCTTAGAAAGTTCTCTTCTTCCCTCCTTTACTAACTTTTCCATTTCTACTAACTCCTCAGGTCTTGTCTTCATTTTCTTTTTTCCTAGGCTGCCTGCCCCATTCCCCTCCCCCCACCTATGCCACCTGGAGACCAAACTCTGTAAGGAACCCTTTCTATGTTCTCGTCATACCTTGTATTTCCTCCAATAGCATGAGTATCTTCTGCTACATTTGCCTTCTCATAAATCCCCTAGATTCTAATACCTTTGGGGGTAGGGACATTTTTGATCTTATCCACTGGGTGTCTAGTTTAGTGACCATTATGTGGCAGGCATTAAGTAAAAAAGTGATAGAATTTGGTGCTATCCATATCTTGATACCAATTGTTTCTCCTAATCTCTGTAGGGCCATTCTCCAATTATCTCTGGATGTCTACTGGCCCTCCAAATTCAATATGCCCCCTCTCCTTATTTTCCCTTCTCAACTGATGATACCAAAATCCCTTCATTTACATGGGCCACAGAACTGAAGTCTTTCTGAGCCCCACATTAGGCATCACCAGATTCTGCTGATTATTTCTTGACCATCTCTTAAATTAAGCTGTTGTTTTCCTTCCCACTACTACTGCCTCCGATAAGATCCTCTTATCTCTCAGCTTATGTATATACCCAGAAACATCTCCCTCTACCTGTCATCCACTCATCTCTGCATCTACTCACAACCCCGTTGGCAAAACCAGTCCTATTTTCTTCTGCTTCAAATGCTTCACTGATGCCTCATAGGCATTTAGGTCTACTTCAAATGTGGTAAGAGGTTCCTGACATTCAACTCTTACCCATTCATGACCTACCCAGCTTACATTCCCTATGGCCTCCCACCACACTGCCCCATCTTGCACATTATGCTCTAAAATATCAAGCCTCTTGTAGTATCCTAAATGTGATTTCCGTACCATGTCTTAGGTGCACTTACCCGGACTGTTATTTCTACCAATATTCTGTTTCATCTCTCCAGAGAGACTATTACTCATCTTCTGAATTAGGCTCAAATATCCCCTTATCTAGGAATCCCTTTGTAAAATTTCCCTCTAAGAATTACTCACTTCCTATGAGCTGCTTGGATGTTTATTTATATTTCTGTTGTACTTACTTGTAAATCTGTTTCTTTCCCTAGACTATGAGATCTTTAAGAACAGAGACCCGGCTTCACTCATCCCTGTTGTCCCAGCAACAAGCACAGAACCAGACACACAGTGATTGTTTATAGACTGTTTCATTTAATAGCGGCCATACTTTTTCATGGGCATCTCGAATGTACCATTGATTCTGAGACCACTAAATACTCCTGTTTGTATTTAAAGTAGTTACCAAAGCGTTTAGATTTTAATGTACAAGGAAATAGAAAGGATCTTGTTGCCCTGCACTTGAAGTCAATAAGCATTTATCTGCTCATATCTGCTGCGGAGTAACCAGGAAAAGTCTACGCAAAATTGTGAGGAAGTTGTCTTTGGTATCTTCCTTGTTTCCTTTCTACTGTTCATTTTTCTCTTCTGAAATGTTTTTCCTTCTAACTTTCTCCCTTTACCCCCAACATGCTTTTCATATTTTCTCTTCCCAAGGCACATCATTTTCTGGAATTGCACAGTATCAGAAATTTTGATCAGCAATAATCTTTAGAGTAAATTGAGTTTCTTCTTTGAACTCTTGGTCTGAAAGAAAGGAAATCACTGGTGAGAACAGAGGGACAGGATGTTTGAAATTGAGTCTATTCCAGAAAATGTATGATATATGTCCCATGTTACTGGGACAAGGAAACTGAAGGACTCCATAAAAATCTGCTTTTTGCTCCTTTTCTTGTTTCTGTTCTCACTAGGACCTGCACCCCAACCCCACTTTACATATGCCTTGTAATACAGATGGCATGTGTCCTCCTTGTGAGGGACAAGGAGCTAATGATTCTTTAAAATAAATAGCATCTAAGGAAGGACCAGTTGAGAATGATAGGACGAACCTATCATATGCAAATTCCAGACCACTTAAGCTAGACATCTCTACACCAAGGCCCCCTTGGCTCCAGGAAATAGCACCTGGGTCCTCATCTTTGTTCTAACTGGTTCCTGGATGCCTGAGAGGATGCATACACCAGGTCACCATAAACCCCAGACCCGAGACAAAGATGAGATCCCTTCCTTTTCCAAATCTCCCAGATTCTCTGAGTGTCTATTTTATATATCTTCAATAAACTCTGCTTTCACCTCCTGCTGGCTTGCATTTGATTTCCATCCTGCAAGAAAGCCACATACCCTCTTGGAGGGTCCTGTAGGACCCCCTCTGGGTCCTTGGACCCAGCCTGCTGGCATCATAACCAGAAATGACTTTGCTTCATACCTTGTTTTATGGATGAGAAAGCCAAAACCCTCAGACACTGCCCAAGGTTGCACTGCTTAGTGGTTCCAGGACAGTCTTCCATACTGCCATTCACAAATTCTCACAAGGTATTAGGCAGGTAAGAGCAAATAGTTTTTCTACCACATTTCGAGAGGGAACTCTTAACACTGGAATACCATAGAGGATATAGATAAATAAATCTCCACTGATAAAATTCTGAACACAAGTGAGTGAATATTACATGACATTTAATTACAGGCATTATAATGAACCACAAATGCCACATGGCACAAAGAAGAAAACAAAGTCAGGCCAACTTCCTATAATTTTTCTGTTCAGAATCTCAGAGGGACAAAAAAAGTGAGCACACAAACCCAGTTCTGGTTTTCATGGTCTAAATTTGTGATGGCACATTATAGGAAATACCTATTGTCACTAGGATAGATCTGGGAGGTTTTCTTCTTTCCTTTAGATGAACAACCAGTATGGTGGGTGTCCTTTGGGGAAGATAGCAATGGCATGGTTTTAAACAGCTGATGCCTCAGATGCTACAAATGAGGACAAAAAAGGCTGGTAAGATTTTGGAATTGTGGCTAATCAACAGGCCTGGCCTTGCTAATCGTAGTGAGCGTCAAAATGCAAATTTTGCTGATTGCAGGGCCTGTCTGGGAACTACAGACCCCGTCTCATAATGAGTGGGAACAGCATTAATAATCTTCCGACAAACACCTTCACCCAGCTCTTTGTTTTTCTGTTCAATTCCTATAGCTCTTTTCCCTGGGTTTTCTCTCTGGAGTTGGAGTTAGGAAGCTAGATGATAAACACTGAATACTAATTATTCACTAGTCACTGTGAAACATGTATTATTTCATTTCATTATTAAACAAGCTACAATAAAGCCCATACTCTCATCTACAGATGTGGAGACTGAGGCAAAGGAAGTTTAAATAATTTGTTAGAGATCATAACAACTAGGAAGCACATTGCCACATCTTTGACAAGCCTTTTTTCCCTTAATTTGGAGATACAGGTGTGTAGTGGGTAGGACCTTCAGTTCCCAGACTCAGGTGGGCAAGAAACATAACTTCAGGTTTCCACACAGAACACAATTTCCACTATAAATCTTCCATCTGACCAGTTGATAGAACCTTCAGCTCCATCAATTCTGGATTCCTCCTCTTTGCCCTTTCCTTGGTAGAAATTCATTTTGGTCAATTCTTTCTCTCTTGCCTATTTCTTGGAGTACTAATTCCTGGAGGGCTTGTGTCGCAATATCAGTGCTTCAAAGGAAACACAGAGGGTGGGCCATCAACTCTCCAAGCTGGCATCCACTAGGGTGGCTTCATTTCGGCCTGTCTTTGGGTGCTGATCCAGGCAGGTCCTTCCTGAGTTGGTCTTAATAACCAGGCTCAATCCCCATAGCCAGGTTCCTTTGGATCCAGCCCTCTCTCCTTTAACTCTCAGAACCTTCTTGGGATTTGGAGTCATTTCCAAAATCCAGACTACCCTGGGATTAGGAAATTTGGTTTGACCACCTATGGCTCTCCCGTTATTTCCATGTTTGTTTTGGATGCTTGCACACTTCTACTGTGCCTGTGTCACAATGGAGCAGTGGGCAGATTTTGAAGCTGTCAGTGCCTCGTGCCTGGACAGTCCACACAGCCATTTCTATTCAGACATCTTGCTATTACCCTGAGCTTGGTCTGTGAAAGGGAGCATAGGTCTCCCCTGCACTGGAATCTCCAAAATTATCTCAGGTGACTTGCATATCTGTATACCCCAAACTGATGCCAGAAAGGGGCAGGATCCAGCCCAACCCATACCTCCATGGCTTATACCACCATTCCACCCCTTGTTAACTCTTTCAATCCTTTCTTCTACCTCACCAGGGTGGTTTTCGTTTGGGGAGGGTAGTGTATCCCGATTCTTATTCAGAGTAAATCCATCTTTTGTCCCAATTCTTCTATATATTTTACACGTATACTTCTTTTATCTTGAAAAATCTAGATTTTTGAAAGAAAAAAATGTAATATATTCCTTTATTTTATCTGTTAGCATTTCCACCTTTCCTTGAGGCAATGGCCATAGACCTCTCTAAACATCTGCGTGAAAAGAAGGATCACGAAGTAACAAGAAATCTATAAGATGGGAAGCACATTGGTTAATTTTTCAAAAATATTATTTGACCACATTCCAACATGGAGGAATTAGTCATAAAGAGTTAAGGCTGGACTGTGATTGGAAACGGAAGAGAACACAGGCGGTATAGCACAAATTAAATGAAAGTAGATTCTAGAAAATAATCAACAGTATAATGTAAACCTAGAGAAGCACCTGTTTTGTGTCAGGCTCACTGCTCTGCACTTTTAAGAAATTCCCTTTTATCTTCTTCACAAATCTACTGGACAGGTTTCATGGTCTTCATTTTACAGATGATGAAAATTGAAGTTTAGAGAGAGAAAATGACTTGTACAAACTCATCTTGCACAGCATTTTCCAGAGTTAGAAAGGACTAGAAGCACAGATACTAGCCATGTACAAAGTCTTCCAAAAAATATGAATAAAAAGGAAATTATCCCTTTCTTTTTAAGATGCTAGAATTCCAAAACTGGATGAGGACTATAAAAGAGAGGTAATTATCAGGTCACTTCATTTATGATAATAGATGTAAACATTTTAACTAAAATATTAACTAACTGAATTTAGTAAAATATTAAAATACATCATGATCAATTAGGGCTTCTTCAAGGAGTGCAAAGAAAGTTTAGCATTAGAACATCTGTTTATGTTACTCACCTCCAGGATTGGGCCCAAGTGAGGTATGTGGGGGATCTACGGTGTACTATTTGAGCACTCCCAGCCTGAGAACTTGCTTACATTTTGTGCCCTACACTCTTGGTGTGCCTTCTTTAGTCCTGGCTCTGATGACCATAGGAGGGATTGAAGAAAAAATTCACATCGGCTACATAAACAGCATTAAACAGCATTAAACGTCAACCAATTTGTATCAGAGACTCTCAGAAAATGATTATGAAAAGGGAACTACTTTCATTCATAAAAGCTGGACATCCAAAACTTAGATAAACATCAAATATGAGAGAAACCTTAGATGCATTTTCTTTTAAAATCCAGAAAAAGGTGAAGGACCTTGTATCGCCATTATTGTTCAACATGATTTTGAAGAGTCTGTCCAATTAAAGCACTAAATGTTTCAAACCCAGGAAGAGAAAAGATAAAACTGTTATTATTTGTAGATGACTTAATCATCTGCATAGAGCCATTAAAAATCACAAATTATTAGAATTAATAAGAGAGTTAGCAGGGTTGCCAAAGATAATATAGATAGAAATTGATAGTGTTCTTTTCACAGTAATAATCCAGGAGAAATTATAAGCAAAAATAAGATAACATTCTCAATGTGCTACAATATTTAGCAATAAACTTAACAAAGACAACAAAAGAACCATAGAAAGGAAATATTAAAGCTCTATTATAGGACATTGGTAAGAAGTTTGAATAAATGGAGAGCTATACATTGTTTATATTTGCAAAGACCTGTAAAGATGTCAATTCTATAATGTCAACCTATAAAGATGTCAGTTCTCCCAACGTTGGCTTATACATTCAATAAAATTCCAGAAAGACATTTGTGAATAAAATGGCAAACTTATTTTAAAATTCATATTGAAGAATGGAGGTCTAGCCAATTTGAAAAATAAGAACAGAGAAGAAGGGCTCCAGCGATCAAAGTCTTTGAGGCCGTGTGGTGGGAAAGGATTTTATAAATAAACACTACGCCCTCTTTCACGAATCATAAGGCAAAGATTAATGAACTTGACTAGTCAAAATTACTACTACAGCAAGTTTGTGTTTAGTGCAGCTCACACCGACCAAAGCTGACAGATGTCATCCTGGAAGATATTTGCAACAACAAAAAAATGGCAGTTGTTAGTCCGAACATATCAGGAGTAGTCTAATCAACAGGACGAAAAGACAAAGGTTAGTAGGAGAGATTAGAATCAGCAATCGCCCAAAGGGTCAATAAGGATACAATATTGGAAGTGGGCACTGCATTTGGAGCAAAAGCCAAGGATAAAAGGAGCTAGAAGCACAAACTTAATTTGTCTTGAAACTCTGACATGGAGCTGGCATGTCGATGTTGAAATGATTAATGTTTGCAGCTGCTTCCCGTGGCATGTGCTGCTGTGATAGGATTTGTAGGCAACTCCTACCACATGGGAGGGTCGAATTTGGAATTCACAGATTGGACGGTGATGCACTCAGCACCTCCCCCCACCATGAGGGGTCTACTTCTCTTTTATTTACAATCGTGTTTCCCATTTGGATAAGGGAGTTCATTAAGGGTGGGGACTACCTCTTACCATTACAATTGCCCTATGGACACAGCATAGCATTTGGCACCTTGTTTGGGTGTATGATCAACATTTGAAACACCACAAAATTCAGTATTGGCTAAGGATGAAGGTCGAAAGGAGCCCTCTAGAATGGCCTTTGATTCTGCAAGTGTTGCACACCTCTTTTAATAAAAGAAATATTTTTACAATTTGCCCTTAAAGAGGAACATTCCCTATCTCATTGCTTTTTTAAATTGACATATGTCAGATTAAAAGCTATATGAAATAGGCATGTAACGCGTTCTCAGAAATAATCTGTTACCTGCCTTATATTTATTCAGTTTCCCAAGCTGTAGAAGAGTGTGTTAATTTCTACTTTAAACAGAAATCTAAGCAAGATACACATGCATTTAAAAGAGTTTTACAGGGCACCTGGGTGGCTCAGTCAATTGAACATCCGACTTCAGTTCAGGTCATGATGTCATGGCTCCGGAGTTTGAGCCCTGCATCAGGCTCAGTGTTGTCCGCTCAGAGCCTGCTTCTGATCCTCTGTCTCCCTCTCTCCCTGCCCTTCCCCCATTCACTTCCTCTCTCTCAAAAATAAATAAAACATTAAAAAAAAAACAGTTTTATAGTCTTTTTATTTCATCAGTTTATTTATAGATTTATTTATATATATATGTACATATATAATATGTATTATAAATTATAATATTGTATAATAATATCTTACGAAACATTAAACTATATACTTTTTTTTTTCCTTTCAGCATTTCAGCTCCCAATATAGTTACTAGCTTTGAAATGGTGAATATATTGACGATTTCTCTCAGGGGAAAATACTAAGCAAGTATCAGCTGCTTTGAGAGTCTGTTTTCATTTTTTAGTGCCTGACATGCTCTATCCATGAAACTATAGAACGTCTACAGTAAAAGGTGATGCTATGCTCATAATGAAATATCTTTATGTTTGAGTCTAAGCCAATTCATGTAGTAAACAATGTGAAGGGAACATAATTAACATTCTTGGTTTACTGTCGAGGCCTGAGTCATGGGAAAGAAGGTGGTGTATATGGCAATGTCTTTAGGAAAGCATGTTTGAAAAGTCAAAAAGACTAACAAGTAAAGCTAAAGGAAGGAAAAAGCAGCATTTCATTGGTTAGCAGGTTTTGAGAATAAATTTGTATTCAGCACAGTCCCGCGTGGCTTGCTCAATACTAAACATATGGAGAATGATATTAACATAGATCCCACTTTCCCCTATATGTTAACCAAATAACCTAAAAAATGGAAAGTTATAACTGAAATACTAAAGCCATAACAATGTGTGAAGCAAACAAGCATCCCATTTTTAAAAGAAACTTGTGATTTTTAGGAAGGATGAAAGCTGTCCTAACACTGCAATCTGAAGGGGCTGGAACCCGCCCCAGGTGTGGCTTACTCCTTTCCATGTTAAACAAAACATGAAAAAAATTGCTTAAAATAAATAGATCATCTTTTCTCCTCACATTTATTTTATCTACCCTGTTTCACTATGTTTGCAAATGGGTTCACTTCTATTCAAAGACAAGATGCATTTCATGTCGGTTTCAGACATTATGAACAAAGCAAGAAGCATATCTTAGCAATCCTATATTTTCTGTTCACCAAATAAATGTTTTCCTATTCTTTTATTTGTCAAAGAGGAAGTGTTTTCAGGAAAACTGGGTGTAAACTTGGATGGTCCAATTGACATCGATCTAAGACTTTGGTCTGGAAGACTGCACTGAGAATTTGGAAAGATTCATACAATTCAAACCCAAACAAGGGGATTCTGACTCCTCACAAATCTGTTCCACTAGAGGACATTTGTCATTTGTTATTCAGATACAATTTTATACCATGTCTTTGTGTTCACAGAGTTGTCTAAGATAAGGTGAATGGTTTATTTGTTGTGGCTTTATAATGAATATTGTTGCCACAATAATCATGAGGAATCCATTACTGGGTAACACTTTTCTATTAGTAGTAAGGCACTTCAAATTAATTTTTTAAAAATAAATTTCTTAGCAAATAATGCAAATATTTGTTCCACCTTTTCATTCCCTATAAATAAAAAAGCAATTTGGTAAGTCAAATATCAGTGCTAGGATATGAGACTTTTCTCGTTGGGGAAAAGAATAGTAACTTGGATAATTAGACTTGAATTTTACCCTGGCCTGGTCCCTTATTAGCTGTGTGAACTGGACCATCACACTTCCCTTCTATGTGCCTCAGTTTCCTTTTCTGTACAACGCCCACCTCTTAGGGCATTGTGAGGAGTGAATAAAATCACACTTGTAGAAGGCTCCAGTTGTTAATGTGCGAGCTGAATCCTGCCCATCAATATGGTTTGCCTCTCTTATACAAAGTTTAAAGTTTTTTAAATTTGTTGATAATAGTTAAAAATTAGATAATTCAGATTTTTGCCAGTTTGTTTTTAAATCTAAACACTGCAAAACTTACAACTGGCTGGAACTGAGTGTTGGCTTAGACACATTCATACCACCATCTTTTGTGTTCACCCATAGTGCCTAATAGATGTTTCCCCATTATTATTATATATATATATTATATATCATACAATATTATAATAATATAATTATATTATATATATATATACACATGCATACACACACACATACACACACATATATTTATTGGCTACCCTAGTGACATCCTATTAAAGAAAAATTTTTCAGACAAGGAGATCTGGAGCACAACAGGAAAGCAGTGACTATTCCAAAACAGGAGAGGAAAGAGATGTGTACCCAGATGACAGAATGTTCATACAAGTCACTGGACAGTGAAACACAGATACTGGTTTATTTCATAGAGCTGTAAAACCATCTCTTTTACAATTGGTGTGGATTACATTTTTAGGACATGTGTGATTTGAACCATTCACAGACATGAATTAGCTGTTCATCAGAAAAAAATAATCTGTGTCAGACATAATAAGTAAATTGATCTGTGGCTAGTAATTAGTAATAGCAAGCAACAAGGATTTATTCCTTATACAGTGAGTGAGCATGTATGCTGCAAACAGTGTTAAGTACAATTCAGCTAACAAAAACATGGGATCCTGATTCTTCTCAACCAGCTATGAAAACTTTCTCCACATTGTGAATTAAATATGTAAGCATAGTTTGATTACTTCTCAATTCAGACATAAATGCATTTTTCAACATCTTCTATCACCCCAGAGATCTATATTTCTTTTTTTTTCATATTTTCATTAAAGTATAAAATTATACAGAAAAGTGCACAGGTAAGTGTCCAATCCATTGAATTTTCACAAATTGAACACACCTATGATCAAAAGCCAGGAGAGTTGTCCTGAATGTCTGCTACCTCTGTGTTCCCTCTGGACACTACCTGCCCACCCATTGCAAGGGTGACAGCTCTCATGACTTTAAATACTTTTGCTTGCTTTTGAGCCTCATTTAAATAGAATCATCAGATCTTTTCAATCTCTACTTTCTCGCACATATCATCATATTTATAAGATTCAACCATATTTTCAAGTATAGCTGTGAACCCTCTATTCACATCGCTGACTAGGATTTCATTGTGTAAAACTGCCACAATTTATTTATGCATCTACTGTTCGTGGCCATTTGGGTAGTTTCCAGTATAAGAGCTGTTATCAGTAGTGTGTCTAGGAATATTATTGTACATCGTTTTTGGCGCACACATGAATGCGTATCCGCTGAGCTTTCCCAATTATTCCTACCATCCACTCTAAGAGATTCGCCATATGCAGAGTTCAGCAGAACTCCTGGATGCCATCACAAGGGCTGTCCTCATTATCCTCTCTGAGGTAGAGGCTCCTCTGGGTTTCAAGTGTTCTTAAATTGCTGCTTTTCTGACCCCCTGCCTTCCTGGAGCATCTTCATTGTCCTCCTCTCTGTCATCTGACTACTCTCTCATCTGACTGTTTGCTGGTTCTGTTGTTCCGATGACATTTCTTGGGTCCGATCCCTCCTGTTTTTCCCTTCCCTTCTTGTCTTTCCTGTCCTTGTTTGCCATCTTGGTCTGAAGCACTCCTGTGCAGCCAATGATCCTAACATAGTTCTTTAGACTTTGCCATGTTAAAAAAACACTTGCCCATTAAAATAAGTAGGAAGATTGTAGAGCAGAGAAATGAAGAGCACAGGCCCTGAAGCCAGACTTTCTGGGGGGAAAATTCTGGTTACCATTTACCAGCTGTGGAATAGTGGGGAAGTTTGCTCAGTGCCTCACTTTTCATATTGTTATAGTTTGAGAACTTCTATCCAATGATGCTTGTAATAAACTTATCTCTCTCTCTCTCTCTCTCTCTTTTTTTCTAAACTACTTTTATTCTTCTTGGCCCTATCTTGTGTTTCTGGTGGTTTCATGTTAATAACTCTTTGTGTATTTTGCTTACCCAGTCCTGTGTTCACCTCATTTCTCTTTACATGCATATCTCAATTAGCATTATCTTGCATAGTGATTAATCTTTATAAAGCTTGTTAACCAGAACCACATCTGTCTTATGAACCAGACCGCGCAGGTCTCAGTCTAAGGCACAATGGCTGCATTCCTTTCCTGTTGTTGCTCTGACCAATTGCCTCACATGCAATGGCTTAAAACTACATAAGTGTATTGTCCTACAGTTCTGGAGGTAAGAAGTACAAAATAGTCTTGTGGACCTAAAATCAAGGGGTCAGCATTCGATCTGGAAACTCTTGGAAAGAATCTGTTTCCTTGTCTTTTTCAGATTCTAGAGGCATCCTGAATTTCTTGGCTTGTGGCCCCATCATCCACCTTCAAAGCTCATCACCCCAACCTCTACTTCTGTCCTCTCTTTGATCTTAATCTTCTTGACTCCCTCTTAGACAGACCCCCTGATTAGATAGGCCCATCTGGATAATCCAGGGTAATTTCCCATCTTAAAATCCTTAATTTAGTCACATCCACAAGGTCCTTTTTGCCACACGGGTTAACATAGGTGTGGGGCTCTAGGATGTGGACATCTTTGGGAGGCCATTATTCAGTATACCACAATGGTCAAACCATTTGTTTCAACTACCTAAGGTAGTTTTTGTTACTTTCTTTCCCTCAGGGAAGCCTTACATTCACAGAAAATGATTTGCTTTCCAAAGGAATGAAAAACAAAAAACAGAGTATTATCCCAGTGACTAATGTGCTTGCTAGATATTAAAATTTAACTTTGTTATACTCTGGCAGGTAAATATCAGGAGAATGTGGGTTATGCTCTGTGTCTGGCTGTGCCTACACTTGAATAATACCACCTAATCTCCAGACAATAAAGACATCAATCAATGAGCATGTAATTACATATATAATAAATTCAGCATGCGGAAATTCCTCTACATAAGGATTACATCACAGTGGCTCTAATAGCCTTTATTCATTTAGCTCAAACAAATCCTCAGGGCTAAATGAGATGGGCCTGTGTCTTTTTGCTTTAACCTATTTACTATATATAGTCCTACCTCTTAGGAACATTTTTTAGGAAATGTGACTGCCCTAGGAGACCCAGAATGGGATAATCTCCACACATTTCCCATTTGTGACATATATTCATCTTTATATTTTAGAGCATCTTTTGGCTGAGGTATCAAAAAAGAGAAATATAATTAACTCCTTCCTAAATTTATCTCTGCTTCAGCTAAGACTAAGCTTCTGCTTCATTCCTACTATTCAGTAAAGCTCCAGAAGATTCCTTAGAGCATTGATCTGACCCAGCACTAGGTGTATATCTGGTGGCCTTCAGAGAATTTAGTATCATACATAAAGGGTCTAACAAGTTATTAAAATATAGACTGTGGACACAGAATCGCCTCTTGCTCATTTATCCTCTTTGGGGCCTATTTGTTGCCCAAAAGAAAACTTTTTTCTGAATTTGTGGAGACACATTTTTTTTTTTTTTTTATTTCACGTTCTTATATATATGGAAGCCAATTGCATGGAGTATGATGCGACATTTTGGATAATAAACTGGTTCTGAGCATGGGGTTTAGACATGCATTTAGGATAGAATAGAATAGCAGGAAATGGATGTATTGGGAAAGGCGTGGGCCTTGTTCATGACAGGGACTGCCATTCTGACCCATGATTTACATGTGAAGCAAGTCCAAGGAGGTCATAGCAACAATTTTTTGAAGTCAAAAATGACTTTTTAGGGGCATCTGGGTGGCTCAGTTAAGCATCTGACTTCAGCTCAGGTCATGATCTCGCCATTTGTGGGTTTGAGTCCCGATCAGACTCTGGGCTGACAGCTCAGAGCCTGCAGCCTGCTTTGGAGAGAGATGATCCCTCTCTCTCTGCCCCTCCCCCGCTTGCATTCTGTCTCTCTCTCAGAGATAAATAAACATTAAAAAAAATTTTTTTGAAGGCATTTAAAACTAACACATGAAGGGAAGCAGCAAAATACCTCTTTGCACCAATCCTTTTCTCTCATCCAAGTGCAAAGAGCTAAATAGAGACTTTAACAATTACTAAGATAATTCAGTTGCAAAACTTGATAATCAAACATGTTTTAAAGAATCGAACTTACAGATACATAGAATATATTTGGTGGCTGCCAGAGGTGGGGTATGGGGTGAGTGAAGGGGGTCAAAAGGTATAAACTTCCAGGTGTAACACAAATGATGGGATGAAACGTACAGCATGGTGACTTTAGTTAGCAAAACTGCTGCGTATGTTTGAAAGTTACTAAGAGCAGATAACTAAAAGTTATCAACACAAGAAAAATAGTTTGTAACTGTATGTGGTCATGGATATTAATCAGACTTCCTGTGCTGATTATTTCACAGCATATGTAAATATTGATCTATGTTGGACACCTGAAATTAATATGTCAATTATATCTCAATTAAAAATAATAGCAAAGGAGGTTTTGATTTTTTTTCTGACCTTTTCTATTCAAAAAAATTGTCCTCAGGTTTGAGGTCTGGGCAGTACTGTAAGAAGAATGATATGGGATACTTGTTAAAAATGCAGATTCCTGGCTCATGACACACATATACATCTGGAGGCAGGTTTGGGGAATCCTCAGTTGTCCTGATATAAATTGACGTTTGACACTTCCTGATTTAGGGAAAGGTATAGGATTGTAAAGGTAGAGAAGTGAGTTTGAATTTTTTAAAATTAAATGACAATTTCCTCATTTGTAGTTTCAATGAAATATTTGTGACACTCCTACGGCAAACACAATCGTTAAGTAATGGTATTGTTTCCATGTTAGACAAAATCTTCAATGGCCACAATTTGTGTCAGCACCAAAAATTGCTTTCCCACTTTGAAATGGCCTCACTAATTATGAACATATCAAGTCAATCTGCTTGTGTCTACTGAATGTGCACCCTATAGGAGGTATGTGATAACTACTGTGGGAATTATAAAAAAAGATAATTTTAAATGCCCTTTGTTGTAATTCATTATTGCTAATACAGTACTACCAACAATGCTAATAATGATATTAATAATGATATCTATTTGCCTGTGGGCTAATCATTTGCTATCTTTGTCTTACTTAGTTCTTACAAACCCAAAGGTAGGTACTATCAACATCAACACTTAATGAAGAAATTAAATCTAAAAGATTGTAACTAAACTTGTAAATGTCACATAAGTGGTAATTCATGGAGCTGGTATTTATTTATTTTTATTTTTTATATTTTAATTTATGTTTTCATGGAGCTGATATTTAAATCCAAGTATGTCTAATTCTAGATTCCACAATCTTAACCAGGGTGTTATATTATTTCCAGATAAATTTCCACTTTAGGGATTGCCTGAGACATACTAAGGCTCTCTCCTTGACTGAGGCAGTCTTAGGAACAGAGTCCTGGGGGTCAAACAACGAGTACTCTAAGCAGCCTGAGGCCACGAACTTTGGAACCTAGAACCACATATTTGATAGTCATAAGGCCAAATCTATAGCTATGATTACATTGTAATCAATCAAGTTGAAATCTTGGGGAAAGGGTGAAAAAACAGCAAAAAATGAGAACAGATGTCAGAAGGATAAAAATAAATATCAGAGAGGGAGTAAAAGGTGAGGACTGGGTTGGAGCTCAGGACTCAGGTCAAAGACTGTGGTCTGGGAGCAACCATGGAAGAGAATGTAGAGGACTCGCACTGGGCTAGACTGTGTGCCCTTCCCTGCGCCCCCCCAACTGGGAAATCTTGAACTTCAGAGTTATTACAGGAGGATGTTTCCATCCGGGTGGTTACTGATTCTCACTCTGCTTGCCTGGGTGGGGATGGGAAAAGAGAGAGATTTTGAAAACCCTGATGATTATCTTTAGACTTAAACTGTATCTTTCCTTCTCATTGAAAACCTTCCTTCTTTTATGATGATCCACAAAGCATTGATGTCTGCAGTTTGGAGGGCTGTCTGTATAACTGGTATTAGGAACAAGCCAGTTTGGAGCATTTTTATTAAGTATAGCATGAAGGTGGAGAAGCTATTTTTCTGTACAGAAGTGATTGAACTGTGCGGGAAAACAGAGCCCAGTTCAATCAGGCAGTGTTTGAAAAGTGAAGGCAATTAGCAAACTGGCCATTGTTCACACTACTAACAAATGTGTTTGTTATTCAGGACACTATCCAGAGATGAAAGTTAAAATAGCTTTGTGGCTTTTTCAGGGAAAATGCTAAGCTGTTAGAAGTGAGAGCTAACTGTTCTGGGCATGGAGTCTGCTTCAAGAGCTTGGTTCAAGGCACACCTTAGATCATTGGCGAGCGTCAGGTTGATCTGAAAAGAAAAAAAATTACCTGAAATGAAGAGGGATAAAATTAGTTTTTCCTGGGTTGTATAAATAGGTCAAAACAGGCAAAAAGGATGTAATATTGTGAAGGCACATATCCACGTGAAGAAAAATAAAGATGTATGGAGCAAATACCCAATAACCCATTCTAAATTACTTGCCACTTTTGTATAAAGAGTTAGGAATTTGTCCCCACTATCTTAAATTTGTATGCAAACAGGTAGAAAATCCAATAATGGATCAACAACAACCACAACGACCACAACAACAACATTGAACTTAAAAAGGGGAATTCATCTATTTTGTTCTCTCTCCACGCCCCCCCCCCCAACTTCTCCCCAACTGTTTTGCATCTCACTGACTCTTGATTTAGATTTCTTTGACTCCAGGAAGGCTTCTGGACACTTTTAGCATAGATAGGTTCTTTCCTCATTTATAATTCATAGAAATATGAATGTATGTTTGAGTATACGTATTACAGAATATGCATTATTATATACTATTATTTTATGTAAGTATCAGTTGGGCTTATCTCCCACTAGACTATGTGGGGCCAGGTGGCCTCTGGGGTTCTGTCAGTGAGTTTGGGTCTGTTTGTTGACTCTTACACTTTTTAATACCCTGTACAGAACCCAGAACTTAAGAGATGTTCCAGAATATCTGGCGAATACCAGAATGAAACCAGATTATCTCCCTCTTTTATCAACAGAAGAAAATACGATTAAGAAGTCAGGTGCTTTGTCTGAAGACAGTAGGAAAGACAGAAAAAATAAAGGATGTACATAGACATTCTTAGGAAAGAGTAAAAGAGGAACGACTCGAAAGAAAAGGTGTTGGTGCAATTAACTCTCTCCAACTTCTATTGCCCATTCTATGAAACTGGCCAGTGTACTCACTGGCATTCTCTGCCTCCAGTCCTGCCACCCCACATGTTACCCTGGCTCTAGGGAACAGTCTCCAGGGAGGCTCTGTCCTCACTGAGCCAGCCGTTCTTCGACAAGAAGGGGCTGTGAGAGAAACTTTCCAGGGCTCCTCAGGCTGCTGACATCTGAGACACAGGTTGCCATCCAGCAATGCTATTCCCCTCCTGGAGCTCTGGGGTTTAAAAATGTGTTCTACATTTCAGGCAGGTTGGCTTGAAGTTACGTTTAAATATATCCACACTAATGTCTAAAAATAGCATTCATCTAAAGCTGGACAATATTGGAATGAGTGAAAAGAAGTAGAAACATGAAAGTCAAGAGCAAATAATGTCTTGAGGACATCAAATTATAGAACTGGTATCTGGGCCTCGGCTTTCCTGTTTGGCCGTGTGACTTTATCTAGGAATTGACATTCACATTTAGTTTTACAGGGTGTTGAAACCATTACAGCTTTCTTCTCTCTTTTTAGAATCTACCGCCAGTGAATTAGGTGACTAGAAAACTTGGTCTCTCTGTTAGAGAAAAAATGTAAATTGTTGGCTCTGTGGCAGTTTTTAAAACTGTCCACAGAGTATTTTGACTCTTGTCTCATTGAGAATCGGTATCTGTGTTCCCTCTCCTTCACTCTGGCAGGCTGTGGCTGCCCCCGCCAATGAAGCAGGGTTTCTCAACCTTGACACCATTGGCATTTGGGGTGAGAGCTTCTTTACTCTTGGGGGCTATCGTAACAGACAGAATCGTGCACTGCAGAATGTTTGGCGGCAGCTGGGGCTTGAGGCACCAGATGCCTCTGGTCTTGTCCCCTACCACTCCCAACTTGTACAAACCAAAACGTCCTGTGGGGGGCAAAATTGCCCCTGACTGAGAGCCACTGCAATAGGGTATAGTGGAAATGAGGTTACAGGATGTCTAAAGATAGATCGTAAAAGGCCACTCGGCATTCTGGTTCCCTTGGGACACTTGTTCTGGGAGAAACCAATTGCTATGGAAACCTAACTGCCCTGAAACTGCCATGCTGGAGAGGCAATATTCTGGGGGACCATTCCAGCTGCGCCCAGGTGGTAGTCTCCCCTGAGTCCTGGCCAAACTGGTAACCCACAAAACCTGCGAAATGACGAAATTGTTGTTTTACCCCACTATGGGAAGGACAGTGCATTAATACAGCAATGGCAATTGAAAGAGAGTTATGGGGAAAAGGAGAAGAACACATTGTCAACTGCAGAGCCAGATTTGACTTGTATCACATGTGTAGCTTATCAAATGAGGAACAGATACACAAGTACCCACAGACTCGGATTCTGAGCCCTCGGTTATGTGGGTGTGTACTTGTGGTATGCTGAGAAAATAAGAATTGGCATCCGAAACTTGTTCTATTCCCCTTTTTTCCCTCTCTCAAGAGAAAATATTTTAAAGATGTAAGAGTTAAAGAAAACATCTGGTTTATGGGAAAATCATAAGAACATGTTCTCCCCTCCCCCACTTCCTACTACTCCCTCAGTGGAGCATTAGCAGATTCTCAGACCTTAGCAACAAAATCAATAACAACAGGCTAACATAATTACACTGTAGAGGGCAGATTGTGTCGGCTATTACTTTATTAAGAAAGAACAACATGTGTGAAAGAACAGCATCCTGCAAGGACGGAAGACTCGAGAGAATGCAGGAAAGAGGGCAAGGCGGTTCACAAATATGCTGAATTGAAAGAATCAGGATCACACCCTGAAATAGCAGGAAAATGAATGTTTGCTTTCTCTGGCTTATTATTTGCTTAGTGATACTTCAGCGTTTCTAAAAGATAAATGCCTTGGCTGTTGTTCTATCAGTCTCTCTGCTTTATTTAATTTTACAAAGAGGAATGCTCAGATGTTAAAATATTTGTTCTCTTTTCACTTAGGATTTGCTTCATTTTCTACTCAAAATGGAATGATCCTCCGAGGTAAGATTTCAAGCACAGAGATTACTTCGTGTTCATCTGGCGCTGTGATAGGTTCCTGGCATATTTTCACTATTTTACAAAACACCCCTGGGAGGTGTTTTGAAACGAAATGATTTGTCCCCTTTCTCCTTGCTCGAGAAGGTCAAGATAAAATATCTAGAACCTCAAACCTTCCATACTAGCCCATTTTCCCTTCCGTTTTTTTCAACACTGAAGGTGAAGAAGCAATTCATATTGGGAGTGGACTGGTCATTTGCCCGTTTGCCCTCAAACCCTTTTCCTTGCTTTCCCCTGCTTTCCCTGCTGCTGTAGGGGCTGTACCCACCACGCCGCCTCTCCTGGACTCCTCTGCCACCTGCTTCCACTCCACTCAGCCACCAGGAGACACGGGAAGGACTGAGGTGGGGGGAGAAGGGAGACACAGCCATCCCCGCATGGTCCCAATCTCTCCAGACAACTCTAGTCTTGGAAGAGGTTTTAATCTAGCTCTGCTACAACATCTCCTCTGACTGTCCTTCCAGGCCTGGGGCAGGGAGTAGCTGATAGGTCCAGTATTAAATTTCATCTGCAGGACAACATGGCATAGGTTCTGTGTTTTTCTCCCCGGGCTCACTAATACCGGGAGAATCTCATTCCAAATGAAGTCCGGCTTGAGACGTAGATATTATATGTTGTGTTTTAAGAGAATGTAAAAAAAAAAACAAGAAAAGCTTTGTGGGTTTTTAAAACTTTATTTACTTTGAGAGAGAGAAGGAGAGAGAGCTTGCGCAGGGGAGGAGCAGAGAGAGGGAGAGGGAGAGAGAGAATCCCAAGAGGGCTCCTCACTCAGTGGCTCAGTGTGGAGCCTGACTTGGGTCTCCATCCCATGAACTGTGAGATCACGACCTGAGCCTAAATCAAAAGCCTCTTGCTTAACCAATTGAGCCACCCAGGGGCCCCAAGAAAACCTTTGTATTATCTCTTGGAGTTTATTCATTGAGTTTACAATTTAGGTCAGAATGCTAATAGGTCAGAATACTCTACTTTTTAGAGTAACATAAATTAAAATTCTAGAGAAAGCCAAACTAATGCACAGTGACAGAAAATAGATCAGTGGTTGTTGTGACCCAGGGATAGGACAGATGAACTGCAACGTGCAGGCTGGGAACTTCTTCGCACGATAGAGATATTCCAAATCATGATTTTTGTGATGGCTCCATAGGTGTGTATATTAGTCAAAATTCATCAAGCTGTACACATAGAATGGGGCATTTTATTGTGTGCAAATTATACTGGGGCGAGTAGCAACCAATATTCCCCAAATCTTGTCTGCATCATTTATTTCTACGGTCCTTTCTCCATTTATTATTAATTTGGACACTCCTGTGAGGAAGAGCTGTGTCTTCTCCCATATTTACTTATTTGTTTCATTATCTGTCTACCATTACGGACTCGTGGATGTTTATTCACGGATTAAAATCCAGATTTGTTCCTAAAATTTTGTTGTCAATATTTTCCCAGTTGGGGCCATTAAGGCCTCCTTCAAGTGGGCTCCTGGGTGCTATTATCAAGAACCCACCGACTTTCTGAGCATATTGGCACCACACGATGTCACTGGGTCACTTGATACTTACGAGGCTCCACCCCTAGGATTAATCACTCTTGAAGGAGCTCTGGTTCTTTTTATTTGAATGTAGTGTTTAGAGCCAGTATCTGGGTGTTAGGTACTCTCATTGTTACTGGGGAGTCATTGCTCTGACCTTCAGGCAGACAGAGCTAGATTTTTTATGTATGTATACCTAATCCATATGTACATATTATATATTATGAATCTATATGAACATACATTAAAAATCTATATGGACATACATTAATACTGCTATCTCTGATTCTAAGTTTATACCATGAGGTTTATTTTTTTTATTTTTTTTTTAAATTTATTTATTTTTGAGAGATAGAGCACAAACAGGGGAGGAACAGAGAGAAAGGGAGACACAGAATCCAAAGCAAGTTCCAGGCTCTGAGCTGTCAGCACAGAGCCCAATGCAGGGCTCGAACTCACAAACCGTGAGATCATGACCTGAGCCAAAGTCGGATGCTTAACTGACTTGAGCCACCCATGCACCCCCCGTAGGGTTTATTTTAGCTCCTCTTTTTCCTTATTTATAAATTCTCTTTCTGACATTAAGAAACCCTGGCTCTCATTATGTATGATCTATTCACTTTTTTTTCCCACTATAATCACGAAGTAATTTCAGAATTGCTAGACATTACCGCTGTTTAAAAACAAAAGCAAAAACTTAGTTCCTGACTAGGTTATAATTTTTATGTACAGTTATTTTTGTCTTTAGCCTTACAGTATCATCAAGGTATAGGTTTCCATAGCTACTTTGGATGGTTCTTTTCTTCCCATGCCCTTAGGTGTGGGTATGTTATTTGTTTGTAATATAGTCAGGTTCATTTGCTAGTGTTTGCACTCCACTCTGAGTTACCCACATGTCCTGATTGCTTTTAATTATTTGTTTAATTTGGGGGTATGTAAAGGATATATGAAACATTACTATGGTTCTAAGAGTCTAAGTTCTACCAAAAGTTATGTTCAAGGAAGCGTAACTCCTTCTTCAACCCTGATACCCTATTCCGTCATCTCTTTATTCCCAAACTTTTCACACAAACTCCTCTCGCTAACCATTTTCTTAGACTCCAGTTTATCTTCCCAAAATTCCTTCAGAAATGTAGCAAACAGAAAATCACTGCTAGACAAATGAGGAGATACGGGTGTATTATCTTACATGCCTTTCTTACATGAAGTGTTAACATACTGCAGACAATTTTTGAAGGTTTAGCATTTTTTTCTCTTGAATCTATGTCTTGGAAATCCCTCGCTATTAGTTCAAAGAGATTTCCCTCGTCTTTAAATTTTTTTCATACCCGCATAATGTTCCATCAGGTTATGCCTGGAATTTTTTATTGACCTTGAGCTGCTGTAAAACTTATGTTATTAGAGCTGGATACTTTTGTATTCCTATATATATATATCTGTAAGCTTTGTACTGAGATTGCAGTGAAGTTCCTTGGAAACAGTCTGATCTTTTAGAGTCTGGCTCTCAAGTTTTGTTGGGCAGGAAGATGAAAGGCACTAGTGGGGCAAGACCCATTGGCCATCTACCCAAAGCCCCAGGAATCAGGAACGTTTCTACTCTGGCGGGTGGGAAATGGCATAGTTTCTAGACCTGTGTGAGTGCTGGGAACTACTACCTCTAATTCTTTGTGTGACTCTTTCCTGGCTTCTGGTAGTTTCCTCGCATGCACTGAGCAGTATTCTATTATATACCCTGCATAAATCCTATGTTCTCTCTTTATGCAGTTGTCTCCACTCCAGTAGGCTGTCCAGTAAATTCTGTCTGCCATGGTTCTTCTGGATGTCTAACTCCATCTCCTTAACTCAGGGAGTCCTTTCTCTGGGTTCCCTGCAACCTGCCCTGTCTCTTCAGTACAGCCTGGAAATGCTCTTCTGACGACAGTAAGATGAAGCCATTATGACTCATCTCATTTTCTTCTGTCTCTCGGGGATCACCGCCCTTCTTTATCTGATTTCAAATATCTTGAACACTTTTGTTTTATGTACTTTGTCCTTTAAAAAAAAAAAATTGTTTCGGGAGGAAGGGTAAATCTGGTGTGTCTCATTCTGCTAAAAGTGGATGTCTTTGCTGTTGTAAATAAAATTTATTTCTCAATTTCAATCTCCACTTGTTCACTGCTAATGTATAAAAGCACAGTAGGTTTTTGTGAGTTGACTATTTTGCAAAATAGCGAAATAGTTATAGTAGCTTCCTTTTGGTAGATCATATTCGGGCTTTTTCTATGATCATGTTGTCAGTGAATAAAGACAGTTTTACTTCAGCCTTTTATTTATTTTTGTCGCCTTATCCATGACCTGTAGCACAATGATGAATAGAAATGGAAAGTGGATATCCTTGCCTTGTTCTTGATCTTAGGAATAAAGCATTCAGGATTTCACCTTCAAGGATGATGCTATTTGTAGTTTCTTTGTTAGATCTTATCAGGTTGAGCTTCTAATTGTAGTGTTTTTTTTTCTGAGTTTTTATCATGAATGGGGGATGAATTTTGCTAAATACTTCTTAGTCCTCTATGAAGATAATCATGAGTCTTCTTTCTTTTTCTGTTAATTTGGTGATTTACACTAATTGAAAGTTTTATAATAGCTTTATTGAGATATAATTCACACGCCATTAAAGTTCATCATTTTTAAGTATACAATTCAGTGATTTTTAGTGTATTCATTAGGTTTTGCAACCATTACCAATATCTAATTTCAGAACATTTTCTATTAATTGATTTTTGAATGTTAATCCAATTTTGCATTCCTGACAAAAATTCACTTGGCCATGATGCATTATCCTATTTATAAATGGATTCAATTTGTTAATATTTTCTTAGGGATATTTGAATTTATGTTCTTGAGGGACATTAGTCTGGCTTTCTTTTCTTTTAATGTGTTTCCTGGATATGTTATCTGAGCTATTCTGACCCTGTAAAATGAGTTTGGATATGTTTTTTCCTCCTCTATTTTCTGGGGGAGTTTGTATGGAATTTATATAATTTTCTCTTAACACTTTGATAGAATTCACCAGTGAAGTAAATCATCAGATCCTGGAATTTCTTTGTGGGAACACTTTAATTACAAATTCCATTTCTTTAATAGATATCAAGCTATTTACATATTCTATTTTTTCTTGTGACAGTTGTGATTATTTGTACGGCTGGAGGAATTTGTAATTTTTTTCATTTAGGTTGCCAAATATATTGTCACTGAATAATTCCCAATTGCCTTAGTTATTTGATGTTGTGTTTCTTAAAATGTCCTCAAACTTAGGGGCTGAAAGCAGCAAAAAATATATTTTTATACTGCTAACAGTGTCTGTGATCCAGGAATTCAGGAGTGGCTTGATCGGTCCTGGTTCAGAGTTTTTCATCAGCTTGTGGTTAGAAGTCCCTCATGCTGCAGTTAACCGAGAGTATGACTGGGGTCAGCGGATCTCTTTCAACATAGCCCAACCACATGACCCGCAAGTTGGTGCTGGGTTTTGGTGGCCCAAGGGTGGGGGAGGTCTCAGTTTCCCCAACACGGCAGGCTTTTCTTAATGAGGTCTAAGAGACTAAGGTGGAGGCTCCAAAGCTTTCCTGATCTAGCCTTAGAGGTCAAACCCTGTTACCTCCACAGCCTGCTAGTTGTCACACAGGTGAGCCGTGATCGACTATTTTGTTGTCTTTTCCAAAAGAGTGTTAGACTTTGTTCTCAAAGGAAGTTAAGTGACTTCAGAATCAGTTTGATCCTTCTGAAGCTTGTTTTCAAGTTTTGTAATGTTGCTATAGTGAGTCTAAGGTTGTGGCTAACGGGCAGTAGCTATGAGCCACATGCGGCTATTTAAATTTGTTAATACGGGGCACCTGGGTGGCTCAGTCGGTTAAGCATCCAACTGCAGCTCAGGTCGTGATCTCACAGCTCGTGAGTTCAAGCCCCAAGCTGGGCTCTGTGCTGACAGCTCGGAGCCTGGAGCCTGCTTCGGATTCTGTGTCTCCCTCTCTCTCTCTGCCCCAACCCACTTGCATTCTGTCTCTCTCTCTCTCTCAAAAATAAACGTTAAAAAAATAAATAAAATAAATAAATAAATAAATAAATTTGTTAATACTAAATATTAGAAGTTAATTTCCTTAGTCACACGAGCCACATTTTGAGTATTCAAGGAGCCACCGATGTCTTTTGGCAAGTGCTTTGAGCAACACAAATGCAACCCATTTCCATAAATGTAGCAAGTTCTACAGGACAGAGCTGGCCTCAAGTAGCCTTCACTCTAGGACTGGTTTAGTCCTATTACTATACTGTTTACTCTTCTTCGGTCTCCACGGAATGTCCCGGCTTCACGGCTTCGCTAAGGACCCTCCCCACTGGTTTCCCAGAATTGCAGACTTCTGCCAGCTCTGTGAGATCTCCAGAGAAGCATCAGTTTCCAGATCTCCAATCATTTTTGCCCAGCCTCATAGATTTTCACCCTATATATTATGTGGCTTAGAACTCAGCAACGCATTCAAGACCCTTATGTAGACCTCTGGAGCTATTTGGCTGCATGGCTTCCTCCTTTCCATTCTGCTCTGCAGATTCCAGCTGCCCCAGCCTCCCCCCTCTCATCTGCGTTTCCTTAGCTCAGTCCAAATGCTGTAATATACTTGGATTGCCCTCCCTGCACGGTGGTCTGGAATATGCTACGAGGCAGAGAGCTGTGGTAATTCTAGGGCTCCCATCATTAGTTTCTTTGTCTCAAGGAGAATGTCCTGCTTTTTCCTGTAGCCCAATGTTTAAAAGATGTTACATGTATTTTTTCCAGTTTTCTAGTTTTTATGGTGGTAGTCTGGTTCTACTTGCTCCATAAGGGCTGGCAGCAAGTTCGTTCCCTTCCCTTTGAAGATATATATAGGTGTGTGTGTGTGTGTGTGTGTGTGTGTGTGTGTGTATAATTTTACTCTATTACTTGGCATGTTGACATAATTATCCCTGATCTACTTCTCAACTCTCATGATTGTTACTATATAAAAACACTGCTTCATAAAAATACGCTGTTTTGTGACAATTGTTTTGGTTTTATTGGGGTAGAGGTGCTTTCATTTTGTGTATGATTTTGTTGTTGTTGTTTATTTAAGTTTTTGAATTTAGCAAACCCGCCAAACATGCCAACCTATGCCAAAACCCAATAAATATGAAGAAAAGGTCAGTGAAAACTTTCACCTTTATCTGTTCTTTCATTTACTCAGTCACCAACCCCCAAACAGGTAACTATTCTTATTAGTTACTAGTGTATCTTCTTAGAAATACTTTTTGCTTATTCAAGGCAATACAAATATAGGGTCATATTTTTCTTTTCTTTTTTAAATTTTTTTTAAAAATTAAAAGAATTTTATGTTTATGTATTTTTGAGGGAGAGACACAAAGACAGAGCACAAGCAGGGGAGGGGTAGAGAGAGGGAGACACAGAATCTGAAGCAGGCTCCAGGCTCCGAGCTGTCAGCACAGAGCCCAACACGGGGCTTGAACTTATGAACTATGAGATCGTGGCCTGAGCTGAAGTTGGGCGCTCAACCAACTGAGCCACCCAGGTGTCCCCTATTTTTCTTGTTTAAATAGAATATCTTAAAGATCTTTCTGTAACAGACAATAATATGGAATGAGAGGCAGAAGCATTAAAATGTTCAGAAAAACCTACTTTTTAGTAATTTTTCTCCTAAGTTATCAAGTAATCCCTAAATGGGGAAAAAAATGGAATTTTAAAACTTGAAAGATTGTCATAGATTGAGAAAATAACATCTTTTATTTTATTATTTTTTTTAATGTTTATTTATTTTTGAGACAGAGAGAGACAGAGCATGAATGGGGGAGGGGCAGAGAGAGAGGGAGACACAGAATCGGAAGCAGGCTCCAGGCTCTGAGCCATCAGCCCAGAGCCCAACGCGGGGCTCAAACTCACGGACTGTGAGATCGTGACCTGAGCTGAAGTCGGACGCTTAACCGACTGAGCCACCCAGGCGCCCCAAGAAAATAACATCTTTTAAACCCAAAAGACTATGATAAATTTGCAAATAGAATATGGCTTCTCCATTCCTCACACCTGTGTCCTGGTCAAGATGGTGGTGCTTCTGAATCATAAGAACATTCGGTAACCAAACCAGTAATAGAGGCGATTCACGCCCTAGTAACTGTATACTCTACTTTCTTCCAGATATATATTTCAGAAGTTCAATGTGTGGCAATGCCACACATCATTGCAAGTTAAAATTAGGGCAAAAGGAGAGAGGTAGAACATAAAATTGGCATTAAGATGTAGGTGGAGATAAGACGAAAAATGCACTCTGGGGTCATAAATCTGGCTTTGCGTATTCTGAAAACCACATTTAAACTTTTTTTTTTTTTTAGCTCCTTAGGGTAAAGACAGACAACTGCCCAGGGAAAGGATAGCTGATTTTGGAACAAGGCTCTGACGGGGACTTTTCCTCAGGGTGCTTCATAAAGAAGACACTGGGAGGTCGTGCTCAACTTCATTGGCAGCAGGTATCCTAAATCCACTCCTGTGGCCTTAGCAGGCATGGCTGCCCAGTGACCAGCCTGTGTTTAATCACCAGCCTGCTGAGGTGATTTAATTTGTATCTTGTATTTTTTATTTTATTTGTTTGCTTTCTGCTGAGTTCTGACCAGGCAGCGATCCATGTAACAAACAGATGATAACATTATGAGAAGAGAACACGTGTAGAATGTTAGCGGCCACTCAACAAGAGCTGGAGATTTCTAAAAGACAGGGTGAGAATACGTGATGTTTAGAAACCACAAATGGGACCCCTCTTCAGGTGGAAGCATATTTCCAATCAATCTGAACTATGTGCTGTTGCATGGGAATAGACTTTTGAGAAGTATGGGATGAGGTGATGAAGAAAATTTACTGTGCTTAGGGAAGGCAAATGATTGGTAAAGTATCTTATCTAGGGTAGTTAAAATACGTACACACACCATGCTTTGATGAATTCAGCCTAGGCACAGGGGCATAATTGACATACTAGAGTCAACAAGGTCAAGAGTAGAATAGGGGAATCAATTGTGGCATATTCATACAATGGCATACAGCCACGTGCCATAATATGAGTTAATCTCACAAACATGTTGAGACCAAGAAAGAAGCCAGATATAAAGGACTATAGATTTGTGAATTCCGTTTATATGGAGTTCCAAACTAAGTAAAACTTAACAAGAGTATTAGAAACTAGGATCATGGTTAACTTTGGGGAGAAGGGTGGGTGTTTTGACTGATAAAAGACATAAGCAATATTTCTGGGGGTGTCAGTAATATCCTCTCTCTACATTTTAGTGATGGTAACACTGGCATTTGCTCTGAGAAATTCACTGTGTGATTCATTGAACTTGACAATTACGTTCTGTGTACTTTTCTATATGTGTGTTTTATTAAAAAATCAGCAAGAAAACTTTATTTAGAATTTTGAAGAGTGAAAAATATTTTAAAGCTCAGTTTTTAAAATCAAAACAGGTTTATTTTTAAAATTAAAAGTGTATACAATTATCCTACAGACAATGGAAAGCAATGTTAACTATTTAACTAGAATTTTGGAGAACGTTCTGCAAACACTCCCTTCACCTAAATATATATGTATACAATGAATAGAATGTCAACTATAAGTAGTTTCTGGCTATTAATGGAACGACTTCAGGTTAACTGTATAACTTAGTGTGTTTTTTTAGTGTTATAATGGGGAACTAAATGTGTTTCAGAGAGTAAAACACTGAAAGATTCATTCGGGACCCTTGGTGAATGAAGGGGTTTTACTTTGTGTTCAGTTCTATATCTCCAGTTCTCAGAACAATGTTTACGACATAATAGGTGCCAGGTAAATAGCTGTTGAAAAAGAGTAAATGTGTATTTGAGTATTTTGCTCTCTGAGAGAAGATGGTGACCGTACTAGGGTGTGGCTGACAATCTTACTTCATGTCTATTAAATGCAGTGTTGCAATTGTAAATAAGTCTTAGCCTACTGGACATTTTTGTCATTCTCGTTGCCTTGGGAACAGAGATGAGGCAGAAGAAAACAACACTGGCCAAAGGCAAGGGTGTGGAACAGCCTGGCTCTGTGTGGGGAAGAGTGAGTAAGGAATTCCTTTTGGCTGAAGGGTAAGGGCTGGGGGGAAGGGAGGGAGTTAAGGATGGAAAATGGTAGAAATCATAAAGTTAGGATAAGGCCACTGTGTGACATTCAACATCAAATGATAGCTCCGCCCTTTTCATTTGAGCTCACACATGCCTGCATGCCATCATTCCGGCCCCTAATGCCACAGTGAAGGCCGATGAGATGAACGGGCCCCATGGTAGTTTATGTTCAATTTTCCTGAAACCTGCAAAGCTTTTTCTAGAATGTATCTGGGTGTCTAGAGAACATCAAGATAACTGGGAGAAAAAGGATCTGACTGCTGCTGTGTGGTACTAAATGCTCGATTCACTCTTTCATTCATTCAAAATGGGTCTACTTTTCAATGAGTAAATGTCTGAAGGTTGCAGGCATCTCCAAGACTCAGTCTTAGCTCTGGCCATCGCTCAAAACCACAAGACTTTTGGGGCACCTGGGTGGCTCAGTTGGTTAAGCATCAAACTTCGGCTCAGGTCATGATCTCATGGCTCGTAGGTTCGAGCCCCGTGTCAGGCTCTGTGCTGACAGCTCAGCCTGGAGCCTGCTTCTGATTCTGTGTCTCCCTCTCTCTCTTTGACCCTCCCTCGCCTACGCTCTGTCTCTGTCTTTCTCTCTCAAAAATGAATAAACGTTAAAATATAAACAAACAAAAAAACTGCAAGACTTTTGAGTCAGCCTGGTGGTATTCTAACTGGTTTGGCAAGGTCTTCTCTATGTGTCTTAACAACTATCAGAAATAACGCATAACCACAAGAGTGCCTCCTGGAATGCCTTGATTTCATGCATCGTAATAAAATGAATCATATGCGCTTAAGGAAAGGATTTAAAAAATGTAAAGCAAGCAGTACAAGCCTAAATGACGCTGCCACCATTGAGCAGTGCTGAATACGCAATTACATGCTAAACAATAGGTATTAACAAATCAGGCCGAATGCTCGTGAGAAAACGGTCCTCTAATTAAATAAAAGGAGAATCTGAGTTTCTTGTTGCAGGGATTGTTGGTGGGATTAAAGGATTGTTCTGGAGCCCAGTGCACAGAATGAGAGACCTGGCGGCCTGCCTCAGAGCTCTGCAGCCCCCACCTGCTGAGACGCCCCAAGCCCTGAGACCAACTTGGTTTCACTAAGTGGGAGGATTAAGACAGATCTTGGCCATCGCTCCCCCTTTGGTGAGGCTTTCATCATCTGGGCCACTGCGTGGCCCAGTCTGAGCACTATACAAGAGTGCTGGGCAGGGGTCTGGGGATGGGGCAGGAGTCTGGTCCACAGGCTGGTGCCGAGCTGTGTGCCTTGGGGCAGAGCTGTCTGCCAAAGTAGTACCTTATTCGAATTCACTTAAGGATGCTCTGAATCCACAGGGTCTACCCATCTCTCATACTTGTTCTCTGGGGTTAGGGACTCTCCGGCTCTACACCAGGCCCAGCTTCACAGATTCTCATACCCAGTGCTGGACCTTCTGAACTGATGACCTACATCATCCCTCGTAGCGTGAGCCCAGCACCCATCACTGGTTATCTCCTGTCCTCAGCACCCTGCTTCTCCTGCTTTTGGAACCTATCAGACTGTAAAGGTTCTGCCTAGTCTCAAAGTCCCCCGGACACGTTTCCAGTTGATTCTGTGTACTGACCCCATTTAGGCTGGATGTTAGGTTTCCTATAGGTACAGGGGAGTGCCATAATGTATACGTTTAACATAAACCCCAACTCTTACAGGTCAGCAAAGAAAAAGAAAAAGAAAATGAGGAAAACAGCTCATTTTTCACTTGTCATTTCACGGAATGAGTATAAGACCCAGGGTAAGCATACATCCCATAGTGAGAATATATTGTTTAACTGAGTATGATTCTGCTTTTCATTTTTTACGTTTTTAAAGTTTATTTATTTTGAGAGAGAGAACGCACATGAAAGGGGAAGGGGCAGAGAGAAAGAGGGAGAAAGAATCTCAAGCAGGATCTGCGCTGAGCCGGACGCAAGGCTCAATCTCACGACCATGCTGAGATCATGACCTGAGAGGAAATCAAGAGTCGGACACTTAACCAACTGAAACACCCAGATGCCCCTAATTGTGCTTTTTTAAATAATATGCATATTTTTAC
Organism: Panthera pardus; assembly: GCF_024362965.1. NCBI lineage: Eukaryota > Metazoa > Chordata > Mammalia > Carnivora > Felidae > Panthera > Panthera pardus. The sequence continues at coordinate 145,137,624 of NW_026526721.1, read as the reverse complement.
ATAACCCATCCCCTAAATGCAAGCCAATTGTCCACTCTGGAATTCAACTAAAGAATGATTTTTTTTTTTCAGTGCTTAGAATTAAAGGGCTGGGGGTGGAAGGCATCTGTTGAATTTAGACGAGATCGGGCGCGTTCAGGGTGGTATGGCCGTAGACACATCTGTTGAATTTATACTATACTAGAAGCTATGGGAAGTCTTGGATATTCTCTAATGTTATTTTGACTATCCATGATTTTTGCCTTATTGCTTAGAGCCTACGCTGCAGTATAAAATATGAATCTGTTGCAAATATTTTTAGGTTTTTACTTACGTATTCTCCCAAAAGCTCATATGAAAGCCTCGCCTCTGACACTCTTGGCATGATGTGGGAAAGAATGATGCTTCTCCCATTCTCCAATCAGGGTCCTCCTGTCCCCAGTGGTTTGTGCGATAAAGCTTCACTCAGCAGGATGCAGAATGTGTATAGAATCCTTGTAAAACACCAGGAAATGTTTTCCTCAAAACGCTTTATTTGGGCTCAAGATTGTGGCCTTGTCTGAAATCCTGCAGCTGGAATGGGTCAGAAGCCTGGTGAGCTGGGACTGCAGTAAACCACAGAGGGGCAATTAAGACACAGAAGCAGAAAGACAAGAGTTGAGTCCAGCAGGCAAGCCATGCACAACAGTCAACTGAAAGAAAAATCGAGCTTAGCCTAAAGTACTCTGGACTCAAATAAAAGACCAACCATAGAAGATTAGAGCTGGATTAAGTTCAGTGAATCAAATTAACAATAAATTAAGTTTAATAATCGAGTACCTTCTGTATACCAAGCACTCGTCTAGCCTTCAAAAATTCATAGACAAGCAGCCTCATCCTACCTTGTCATTTTAGAAATAAGGACACTAAAGCCCAAGGTGGCCAAAACTTATTCAGTTACACATGAGACACCAATGTATAATTGAAGGCAAAGGCTTTGTTTCCTAGAAAGATTTTATTTTGGGGGATGTGGGTGGCTCCATCGTTTAAGCATCCAACTTCAGCCCAGGTCACGATCTCGCAGTTTGTGAGTTGAAGCCCCATGTCAGTTCTGTGCGGACATCTTGGAACCTGGAGCCTGCTTCGGATTCTGTGTCTCCCTCTCTCTCTCCCCCTTCCCTGCTCATGCTCTGTCTCTCTCTCTCTCTCTCAAAAATAAATACACATTTTAAAAGCTTTTTGTTTTTTAAACAAAGATGTTGTTTTATTTCTACATGGAAACCTCTTTTTACATTTCTTCAGTTCGTTTTCATCCAGTGTTCTCTGTTACCACCATTTTTTTTTTTAAAGACTTCTTTACTGTTATTTTTTTAGAGCAGTTTTGGGTTCACAGCATAATGGGGAGGAAAGCATAGAGAGTTCCTATCTACTCCCTCCCCACCCACAGGCACAGCCTCCTCTACCTCCCCCACCACAGTGGCACTTTTGTTATAATTGATGGACCTCCATTGACACATCATTATCACCCAAAGTCCAGAGTTTACATGGAGATTCCCTCTTGGTGTTGTACATTCTATGGGTTTGGACAAATGTACAATGGCATCTATCCACCATTATACTGTCGTGCAAATTTTTTTCACTACCTTAAAACTCCTCTGTGCTCTGCCTATTCATCGCTCCCTCCTCCTTAACCCCTGGAAACCACTGATCTTCTCTCTCTCTCTCTCTCCCTCTTTTTAAGAGAGAGAAGGGGTGGGAGGAGGCAGAGAACAAGGGAGAGAGAATCCTAAGCAGGCTCCACGATGTCAGTGCAGAGCCCGACTCAGGGTTCGATCTGATGACCGTGAGATCATGACCTGAGCCGAAACCCAGAGGCAGACGCTTAACCGACTGAGCCACTCGTGTGCTCCAACCACCGGTCTTTTTCTTGTCTCCGGAGTTTTGCCTTTTCCAGAATGTCATGACTATAATTTTCTTTAAATTATGAAATAATAAGATAAGCTGCTTTCAGTGTATTCAAGTGACAGAATTCCTCCTCCAGTTCACACAGGAATACGGCTTTCGTGCATCTTTAGAGCAGAACTGAATAAATAATGATGTGCGTGTCGTGGCCAAAAACGGCAGAGTAATCACAGAGCATGTATGTGTGCTCTATTCCATGCTGCCTCATACCGAAGTACTTTTAAAAACACTGTTTCTTAGAGCCAGTATTGAGAACATTTTATCATATACACAGAGTGTGGTCAAGTGGCTGTTTCAAAGAGACCCCTGACCGTGCCCAGTCAGTCCTATCAGAAAGGAAGAAGCCCAACGCTCTTAAAGCGCATAAATAAATCAAGCCCCAGCTTCTTAGTCCAAGGTCCTCTAAGACTCCTGAGGAATATGCACATTTAGACAGATCGCAAGAACACGTGGTTGTCCCAAACTAGCTTCTGAGAGGCAGACTGTGCAGAGGAGGCCTCCCGGAGCCCAGGCCCTGCAGAGGCTTGGCTTGGGGGCACATACCCTGGGAGAGGCTTGCATGACTCCAGCCGCTCATGCTCTCCAGCTGCCATGAGAGGTCAGGCTCGTCTCGGGAAGGGGAGCCAAGAATAGTTAGATGCCGTTCCACTGGGAGCCCAGGTCCCCAGAGAGGGCTATTCTGGGAGGGAATGCATAGTTTACAGCATCCAGGTCATGGGGGCTGGAGCTCTAGTTGATCATACCCCCGGTGCCAGGGCGGGGCTGCGTCCTGTGTGTTCAACTACCCTTAGCGTCTCCTCCAGCATCTAGTCCACAGTAGGCTTGCAGTGGATGCCTTCTGAGTAAATAAACAGCATTTTAGCTAATCCCCGAATACCAGATATCCTCTAAATGCTCAAAATCTTTCTTTGTCTGGAGTTCTTAATATAGTCAGTCACAGAGACCGCTTCTCTGTTCTAGCTGTCAGCAAAATTGGTCCTATTATTACTGTGGCTGTGTATCATTTCACCTGGCACAGAGCTGGCACACTGTGGACCTTTAATTCAGCTCAGATAATAACTGCAGGAAGCAGTGTGCCTGCTAATGTGTACGGAAGGACGTGCTCAGGGCGGTGGCTTCTCCATTTGTGCGCTTTTTTTTTTCCAAGTAGGATTTTTAAATTCAAAACATATGACTTGAATTAGAAACTTAATAAATAACATTACTTCTCTTTCTTTCTCGGTCATCTGTAAGAATAATGCCCTGAGATTATTTTCTTCTGGAATAGTTACCGTATTGCTATTTGGGTTAAACCCATATAAGTTATTTTGTCCTTTTTGTAGGTGATTCAATAAATAGATCATGGGACATTAACCATGGAGAGCTCTTTGGATTGCACATGGGAGTGCAATTACATTCACAATTATGAGAACATAAGTAGGCGTGTGTAAATTGTAGTAGCTTTTACCATAATTTTTGAGCAATTACAGCCCTATTGCATTTTGCTGAGAATGTTGCATTTTGCTTCTTGATTCAGATACACTAAATGGGCTTCCTTAGACCAGAGATTGGCAAACCGTTTCTGAAAGGCCTGGTGGTAAATATTTTATGGTTTGCAGGCCATGTGGTCTCTGTTGCTTGAGAGCAGACGTAGATAATCCATAATGAATAGCTGTGGCTGTGTTCCAATAAAACTTTATTTATGGTCACTGATATTGGGATTTCATATAATTTGCATGTGTCATGAAATATCATTCTTCCTTTGACTTTTTTTTTTAACCATTTAAAAGCTGTCAAGTCATTTTTAGCTCATGGACTATACACAAACAAATGGCAGGGCACATTGGGCCTATTGGCCATAGTTGGTTGACGCCCGCCTTAGACTCTCTCAACATCACTATCCAATGCCTCTCATTCACTCGCTTTTCCTCAGTGGCTGGCTGATTCCATTCAGATCTGTCCATGGTGAGTTCTACCACCTGGGGCCAAGCACCTACTTGCACTGCCCTTGGCTACTACTGTAGAGCTAGCCTCACCAGTCACACACCTGGAACTCTTGTCTCCTCCTCCCATTTTTAGAATAGGGTTAAAAAACCTGCACTTCAGAGAATAAATCTGGCATGATAGAAGCCATGGAAGGGACCAGATCATATAACTCAGAAGCATAGAGAGGTTAACTTCCAATGGGACAAACTTGGACCAGTGGGACCCAGTAGGTGGGAAAGAGCCAATCCCTCTCTTTCTTCCACCTGTGATAACACAGTTTCTTATACAAATTGACCTGTGACATCTCACAGGGCTGAGGGTTTGCACCTGCCAAGGTCAGTGCTATGCCCAGCGACATGATACATCTCCTAGCAGCTGATTCCTGTGATTTCCTCTCTCACTTTCCTCTTTCTGTACTCCTGTTGCCCTAGGTTTGCACCTCTCAAATAAAGCATCAGCACTTAATCCTTGCCTCAGTCTCTAATCTCTAGGGAACACAGCTAAGACATTCTTAAGAATATATATAAACATTTACTGAAAGTTTCCCAGTCAAAAAGAAAAATGTCTACCAGTGTGTTCAAAATACATGGCAAGGATTGCAAATTAAGCAAGGGCCAGGTAGCTAACATAAATGCACTAGACAGTCAGGGGTGGTGGTAAACTGGAGACCCAAGTTTCATATAAAGAGGGGAAATAAAATTTGGCTTTGGTCATGACAATGCCACACAGGAAAGAGGGCTCAGTAGTCTCAGATCTTTCTATTTTTCAAGACTAACTGTCAGGCATTTTTGTGTGAATTTTCCTTATTTTTATTTTATTGTTTTAAGTTAATTTATTTATTTTGAGAGAGGGGGAGGAGAGAATGTGAGAGAGGGAGGGGCAGAGAGAGAGAAAGAGAGAGAGAATCCCAAGTAGGCTCCTTGCTGTCAGCACAGAGCCTGATGCAGGGCTGGAACTCATGAACCATGAGATCCTGACCTGAGCTGAAACCAAGAGTTGAGTACTAAACTGACTGAGCCACCCAGGTGCCCCATTTTTTCTTATTTTTAAATGTTGGAAACTGATTTTAAAACTATTAGTTCCAGGTAGGGTTAAGCATATCTATCTGTGGGTTGGAACTGGTTTGGGTAACCTCTAGTGGATAATGTAGGGAGGGAGATTGGAAAGATTATAAAATGTAGAAGCAGCCATCAAGGAGAATTGGGAGGGTGTCACTGAGTAAAAGGTGTGTCCCAGTAGGTGACTTTTTGCTTGTCAGCTCCCCAGACAAATGAACAAAGCGCCCAAGTATTCACATTTTGGGGCTCTGTCCTGTTTCTTGAGCCGTAAGGACTTGACCTCTGATTTTTGGAAAGAGCATGTACTACCAGTCCTGGGATGGTGTTTATGATATGGATTAAGATAGGAAATGACTGTTGACATCATCTCTTTTCAGCCTCATGCCCAGTGTTTGCCTCTTCTTGGTGACATCCCCAGAAAGGAGGAGCCTGACTTCCTTCAAGACCGCTGCTCAAAACCTCTCAAAACATTTTATTTCATGTTTACATTTTTTGGGATATCAATACTATATTCAGAATACACTTATTTCCTCTACCTTTAACTCTTTCACTTTATGATTCATCCCCAGGCAATTCATTTCAAATTTGCCCTATTCTATGTAGGAGCTCTTTATATTGAAAACAGTTATTCTGTCTCATAAAATCTCTCTTCTTTAGGTTGAAACCACTCAGCTTTTTCAGCCATTCTTCCCAAGGCACTATTTTAAGTCTTTTCACTATTTTGGTAATCTTCACTGAACATTTTCCTGATTGCCTGAATCTTTTAGGACCTAGAACCATAAATGGAATAAATATTATAGAAAGGACCTGATTAATTTACAGTAAAATTAAATGATCAATTTCCACATACAAGATACTAAATCTTTATTAATTTAGTCTAACCCTACATTTGTTTTTCAGGCCTTCATGCTGCTGTTACCTGTTATACCCAATAGCACAGGAATTAATTGCTTGTATTGTTTTAAATTTGTACATTTTTTAAATTTTGCTTCAGACTAGCTCTGTTTTATATTTTGAGTCATATTTTTCCTCTGTTCTGCTTTCATCATCTGTTTTTATTTTATTTTATTTTATTTTATTTTATTTTATTTTATTTTATTTTGTTTTGTTTTGTTTTGTTTTATTTTATTTTGTTATGTTATTTTATTTTATTGTACTTATTTTGCAAGCTCCCTCAAAGACTTTTGGAAATGAAATGGAGTATAAACAAGTAATATATGAAACACTGTAGCCAATCATTCTTATTTCTCAAAGTTACAGAGAGCAATGTTATTTTCTTCAAGCCAGCCTGGATTAAAGGTTCACATTTCAGTATTCCTGTAGCAGCCTATCAATTCATATTTATTTACAGCAATGAGTCCCATGGAGATGTTTGCTAGTGAACATGTTGTTTTTCTAACTTTCTGTGTGTGTATATACACTCATATGTGTGTTTATAAATATATAGAGGTCTATACATATTAAATGAACATGCATTCCTTGCAACATTATCTAATCCAGAATTCTCAAGGTTTTCAGCTGTCAGTTTCATTGCTTTAGAATAGAGTTTATTGCCATCTGCTCCTGTCCCATTCTTCAACTCTGTAATTATGTTTTCATGAGTTAATTTTATCCGAAAGCTCAAGGGCTCCATTTTGCCTTATATCAAATCATCTGGTAAATAACCAGGTCAAGCCCAGCACCAAGAACACTGGTAAATTCTCTTCTGGAATTTAGATGGTGTCGGGCAGAGTCTGACCAGAGAAGAAGAACCACTAGGAGTGATATAGAATAAACTGTCTTTTTACAGAAATTTAACCATTCACAGTTACGGGAGGAGGTTAAGAGGTTTACGGGAAGCTGTTGTTTCTAACACTGTGGCTGGAGTCTGAAGCCAGCGAGGCGGGCAGTCAAGAAGGAAAGACAGACATGAAGCAGGAGAGGGGGAAAAAAGACAAACAAATGCAAGAGGATGAGTTGGAATCCCCAACGACAAACTGAAGGGCCCAGCAGCCTGTGTCTCGAGCCTCCAGCTTCAATGATGTGAACAACCCACGGGAGAAACCTGCGCTTCCTCGCGGTGCTAAGCACGCATTGGCTTGGGAGCTGGGAAGCTAAAAGGGGCTGTGTTTGGGGACCTGAAGGGCCCGTGTGACTGGCTTCTGCCCAAACCCACTTGTGTATGTGCTGACCTTCAGAGCTTTAAAAGAATATGGTTTATGCTTAATTTCCAAATGCCACTATATGTATTTCTTGTGGCCCATGCTAACATGGAATTATGCAATGGAAAGAATCCTGATAAACACAGTTCCTGCTCAGTTCAATTGACACAGCATCAATGTGCCACATAGATTATCCACCCAAGCCCATTTCTCCCTAGAGACAGTCTGAATTAAGAGTCTTAGAGTTTTGTCTTATTTATTTATTTTTTCCCTATCCTAAATCCTTGTCAGGTTCTTCTGGCCCAATTCCCAGCTGTGTCCTGGGGAGGACAGGCATGGTGGCTTCTTCCTGAGCACCGCAGTCCCAAGTTCAGAAAGAGATCATGTTGCGGAGGATGGGAGAAAGCCCTGGCGGGATCACAGCCTTTCCCAGATTGGGTTGTTTCTGCCCCCCTTGCGGTTGGGGCTGCCGCCTGGTTCTCATGGCAGTTCCCAAGTAAACAGCCCTTACTTCCTGGCTTTCTCTACTCAGGGTGGCAGGGGGATGTGTCCACCTCTGTAGCAGCCTTCCTGTGTTGACAACACTGTTTGTTCTTCCCGTCTCCCCAGGGAGAAGCTGCCTTATCTTTTCTGTGCAACATATTTGGGAAAAACACATTTTTCTCTCTTAAAGGAATTGATTATTGTTTCTTAAGACTAAAAAGAAAAGCCTTTCTGGATCCAAACACTGACTTAAAAAGATAACCTAAATTCCACTTACAGAGCAAGAGAAAAATTTGTACTAGTGGTGACTGGTGGTACATTTTGGATCATTCTGTGCACTTAAATTATACTGTGTGTGTGTGTGTGTGTGTGTGTGTGTGTGTGTGTGTGTGTGAGAGAGAGAGAGAGAGAGAGAGAGAGAGAGAGAGAGAGAGAGAGAATCTGAAATATTTTTCAAACACAAGACCTACAGTTTTTGGTTTAAATAAACTGGGAATTTGTAGGTGTTTGTTGAGGTGTTTGTAACGATAACCTTTGTGAGACAGAAGTTTAAAAAATATATTTAATATAAACATATGTTAAAATATGTACATTTGCAATTACAAGAAAATTCATCACTACCTTTGTGTTTCAACTGTTTTTTTTTTTTTTCAGGTGGATTCCCATCTTTCATTTATTACAGAGAGCTACAGGAATTTCCTCTCCGCAATAGGATTCTATGTACAGGACTATTGGTCTGTTTTCCTTCCTTGATGTTTTCTGTGAGGTTAATTAAGGCTACAAATTTGGGAAGAGGGTGGAGTTGCCTCTGTGTCTTTCATTGATTAGAATAATACATTGTTCCCTTCAAAATATTGCATTGTCCAGTGAAGCTATGTGTACATTTTCACTTTTGAGACAAGTTTGCTGAACTACAATAAGTTACCTGCGTGTGTGTGTGTGTGTGTGTGTGTGTTCAGTGTCTCATTGTCCAAGAAAAAAAAATATTTTCTGGTCTCAATATTAATTAAATAGGCACAGTTAACATTATTTGTTGTGCTGAAAGCATTAGGCTCTATTTGGAATCAGAGATGAGTCCTCAAGAATTCCCTAAATTAGCTGGGGAGATGGTCAATGCAATTAACCACAGTACCAAGCAGAAAGAACTAAGTGATGCAAGTAGGGACAGAAACAATGCGTTTTGGGAATTGAGAGAAAGGAGGAATGATTTCTCTGATTTTAGGTGCTGGAGCTTTATTAAGGTCAAGGTGAATTGAGCTCAGCCTTGAAAATAAGTAGAGGAGATAGGAGATGGATAAACTGATTTAAAGGAACGCATAGCATTGGCTGGACCAAGACCTCTTGTTTCATTTTCTTATAGATATTTCTTCATCATCTTTTTCTTGTTTTGGAACATGTTGGAACACTGCTTAGGGGTGTTTTTTTAAGCCAAGCTATAGTTCAGAGCAAAGATTCAGGTAATGAGCAGGATGTAATATTGAGAGCTAACGAACATTGAGTACCTACCTACTCTTTGCCAAGCACTTGGCACGGACTTTTTAACCCCTGCCATCAACCTGCAAGTGAGGCCATTTGAGGCTTTGATGGATCAGGTAACTTTCAAAAGACATGGTCAACAGGTGATGGGACAAGGATTCAAATCCTGGCCGTCTAAATCTGGAGACTGAACTCTTCAATATGCTAAAATGCTGCCTTAACAGAGAACTTGATGGCCTACGATTCTAACGCAGGTGGATCTGAAATTTGCACTGGCCCAGCCTTGACTGCTCATTTTTGTCACCTAGCAGACTCATGTCCTGGGTGTGGCTGTGTACTAGAGTGAGTCACCATCCTCTCTCCTTCCATGCTCCACATTATCCCTGGAGCCCTTTTCTCCCCCTCTTGCTACCATGCAGTAAGAACTTGATTCTTGTCCCAGCTCTTACCCTCAAAGCCACCTGCTTTTTTTTTTCTGACTCACATTAGGAATCACTTGAGATTAATATCTCAGTGATTTTTATTTCAAGTTTTATTTTCCAGCTAATAGACATAGAATAGAAACATACAACTTCAACGAGCCAGAAATCCTCATCATAATAAACATTCTTTATGTTGTATCTGAGAATGATGTCTTCAGGATACACTGTAATCCCAGAAAGATCTTCTAAGATGTTTTTTCAAAATAACATAACCTGCCTTTATAAACCTGTGTTTTTAAAGGGTTAAATGAAACTGGCCAAGGCCTTAATTATTAATTTCCTAGGACGTGACATTCATTCATTTGATTTTATGCCCTGGATCCTGGGTACATTAAGAAAAAAGTATGAGACTAGCATAAAGCAATCTGATTCTTCTGCTCATCATTAAGCTAACATCTTCAAGATATGATCAGAACATAGGTCAGTCTTACTACAAACAAAGCCTGTGTCCCCCCCCCCCCCCAAACTGTAAACATCTTACTTTGAGAGGACCACACACTGTACTTTTCAAAATTCCAGGCAGGAACAGGAGTTTCTTTTTCTGTTGAGAAAGACCTCTGTTGATGAGCCTCAGATGATCCAACTCCATGTAAACGTAAGGGACTGAGGCTTGAATACTTGTCTTTACAAAATAGCCCTGGCTACATGGCCTAGACACCTGGCCATATATTTCACTTCCTTTGGCGTAAGCTGTCCATTTTTCTTGCAGGTGGAAAATTACTAGTATTAATACAGTCTTGGCCCAGTTAATGAGGTGTACTTGAGCCCTCCCAGTGGGAGCAGGGCCTAATTGCATTTGCAAGCAGCCACCTGCAGGCATAAATTGTCAGTTCAGAGCTGCACATGGTGCTTCCAATGCTGTTCAGTTGTCCCTATGGACACGCAGTTTGGTTCAGAATGCTGAATGTGTGTAGGGGTGTGTGTGAGCATTCGATTTGTATGTGCAAGAAGGGGCGTGTGGAGGAGTAGGCAAAGAACAGCGGAGAAAGGCAATTGTCTTTGATGTAGAATTTAACCTACTCAAAAAATCCAAGCCTTTTGAAAATACCTCTTTAAAAACATCACAAATGTTTGCTTCCACTGAGGAATCACTGATGACCACTCCAGGGACCATCTCTTCCTTAGAGAAGTTCGGAACCAAGTTATTTACCCAAGGATTGCCATTGACCCATATAGAACTGGACTTCTGGGGACTGGTCTAGGCCATGTGCCCGCCTGCTTAGTTTCTTGGGAAGTCTTTCAAAATGAAGCTCGTTTAGTAAATATAATGTGAGAATAAATAAAGAAAATGGTGAGATCTTTCCTTTATTTGGGTATTTTCCTGTGCTCTACCATTTAAAAGGAATTTGCCCCAATTTAAAAAAAAAAAAAACAGCAAACTTGACTTTATTTTTATAGACTGGATTGTAATACTAACCAGAGATTTTAGTATGAGTTTTGGTAAAACATCTTGGGAAAGATCAAAACCGGAATTAAGTTGAACAAGGGTAAAATCGTGGTGACTCAATCAGCTGAACGTGTTAGAAGTGGTCTGTAACACTAGGATGGAAACTCATCTCCTGTCGGAATTGATGTCCTTCTAAATAATAAAAAAAATATTGTCTAGCAATTCGAAATCGGCAGGAGAGGTCATTTATTACATTGCAGGAGAAAAGAGAGAGCCTGTTTCAGTGCCAATCTTTTCTCCCTTTACCCTTGACTTCATCTCTTTGTCTACCTTTTAAAAACTTTCTCTAACAGTTTCCTCCTCTTGCTTTCAGTAGCATGGGAGTCACGTGGAGCTGTGATGATGGCACTAAGAAAAATCCGGAGTTAAAAAAACTCACCTGGATCTAATGAACTACACTGCCACCTGCTAGGCTGTGACATTGGGAAAAATACTCAACCTCTCTGGTGTCGATTTCATCATGATAAAATGGGAATAATGATCAATCTAATGTCATGAAGTTGTTGGGAGAATTCCGTGATTCGAATTATATAGGGCAATTAGCTACTGTAACACCTGCCCCATTGGAACTGCTTAGTACGGGACAAGAATTACTGTTACTACTTTCAAGAGACCAAATGAATATTTTCTTCCTTAATAAAATGGTAACCTCTAAGCTATCCAGAGGTTTTAGTCAGGGAAGAGATATGTGTTATGTCATTTGTAATTTTTTATCACAATGTCATTACCTGTCTATTTATTCAGCATATAATATGTGTATGTATATGTATACTTATGTGCACCTGTATATGTATGTGTGTGTATTGTTATTGCTGCAATGCTTGTACCCGCCAACCCCAAATTCAATTCTTTGGGGAAATCCTAACCCCAATGATGATGATATTTGTAGGCAAAGCCTGTTGGGTGATTAGGTCATGAGTGGAGAACCCTCACAAATGGGATTAGTGCTAAAGAGACCCCACAGAGTTCCCTAGCCTCTTGAATCTTCCAGGATACTACAAGAAGTCTACAACACAGAAGCCGGCTTTTTGACCTCCGACTTCCAGCCTCCAAAACTGTGAGCAATACAGTTGTTGTTTATAAGCTGCCCGGTCTGTGGTATTGTTATATACATCGCATATTTCTATAGCAGCCTGAATGGACTCACATATATGCATATGCGGATAGGTACTTAGGTAGCTAGCTAGCTAGCTAGTCAGACAGGTAGATAGATATCCACGTAACTAACACTCCGATCAAAATATGGAATATTGCCATCACCCCAAAATGTCCCTGTGTATTTCTTTCCAGTCTGTCATCCTCTCCTCTGGAGTCAAACCCTATTCTGACTTTTATCCCTGTGAACCAGTTTGTCTGTTCTTGAACTTCCATAGAGATGGACTCATACAGAAAACACTTTTTGCTTTTGGCTCTTTTAGTTCTATGTAGTGTTTTTGAGATTCGTCCATGTTGTTGCAGACATTAGTCATCTGTTTTTTTTCATTCCTGGACTATTCCATTGTGTGAATATAACACGTTGTCTCTTGTTCATGGGCATTTGCGTTATTTCCAGTGTTGTTTGTAATTTGAAGTGCTTCAGTTGAAATGGCATGGTATATATACTTTTGCATTAGATGACTTTATTCTACATCTTAGGATATGTCACATTTTATAGGCCTTTCCAAGCTTAAATGAATAGGGTATAAGAATCCATTAAACCTAGATTGTATGCTTCAGAATGGAACTTTAGATTCTAAAGGAAAGATAGATGATAGATAGATAGATAGATAGATAGATAGATAGACAGAGGTGTAGATAGATTCCAAAATAGCCCATTTACAGTTGTAGATTCCTAGGTTTTTTGTTTGCCTGACTCTTGCCAGTGAAATATTGTTACATTTATCCTAAGGGGATCTTGCTGTCAGACCACTTAGGACAGCGAGCTGACGCTTTTTGAGTTTACTCATTAGTTTATAAACTGTTACACCTGTTTGATAATAAATGTTTATATGTGTGAAAGAATTGGTTCTTAGACTTGTTTCCATTGCAACCTGGTCATGATAGTTGGGAAAGAGGCCAATGGCCCTCCTGTGTCACCAACAATTGGAAGTTCCTGATACTGCCCCCCAAAAAGCATGATGGTTTTGAATGGCTTAATACAAAACAATATATTTTAGGAAATTTAACTGTAAAACAGAATCATTATAAAGCAAATGCCATTTTGTTTTTCACTGAACTAACCATCTTTCCAATGGCACCAGGTGAGGGTTTTTGTTTAGCAAGAGTTTAGAGTTTATACAAACTAATGCACCTTAGACATTAATTTCCCATTTCCAAGTCAAAAGAAGTTATGGTCAATGTGGACCAAGGGAGGCTCACATTTGGCTGATGCCCTTGTAGATATGACCTTTTAGGCCTCAGATTCCTCACCTACCACCGTGGTCCTGTTTCTTCATTGCCTGCCAAGGACTGTCTTGGGGATTATTTTGATCCTACTATTATGTTTAGAACCATTCCTTTCTACGGTGTTCTGGTTTTTGTCTGTCTGTTTGCTGGATATTTTGCTTGCTTATTTTTATTTGTTTTGCCCTCCTTTTTTTTTTTTTTTTTTGATACTTCAATACCAAATGGGACTGTTGGTTGAATTATATGCCTTTACCCATCTTATCATTACCTTTCCTTCAAATGAAAGTTTGCCATTCACATGCTCTTACTTCCTAATGATCTCATTCGCAAAAAAAAAAAAAAAAAAAAAAAACCCACAAAAAAAACAAAAAACTGAAACTTGGAATCTGAGGCACAGATTTTTCTCTGACTCAGTTTCCTGTGTTCTGAAAGAAACTCCTTTTTCCTAAGTGAGTTGTCATTCTTCCTTTGTTAAGACTTAAGTGGTGTTAAGGTAAATTCTCATGTTATCCTCTAATGCCAATTTGAGCCTTTAAAAATATTGGAAGCACTCCCACCAATGAATTATGTTCCCACAATTTCCTAGCATCATTCGTTGCTCTCATTTCACAGATGCAAACACAAAAACACATCCTTTTGCACATAACAATCATAAATACTTTCCCAAGGTCAAGAATATTTGTGTCAGGAAAGCCTTATTTTACCAAAGAACAGGATGTCCTGATAAATTCAATATTCTGAGAATTATCATATGTACCTATCAAGGTTCCCATTGTGAAACCTTCTACTCTCTTCGCTGAGAAAGGGGTAAACCCTTGGTCCGTCCTCACTACCTTCCAAGGGATCCAAGTTTTAACTCAAGGGTTCACAAATTATGAGAGACAAATATTTATATCACAAGGGAAAAGAAGGAAGCTTTGATGATTGAGCATTTTTAAGGTTATCCCGATATATTAATCCTGGTACTATTTTTGCTTTGACTCTAATTTTATTTTGTTTGGTTTTGAGGGTTTTTTTTTTTTTTTTGCTTTTGACTTTCATCTTGATGTTTATTTTTGTCAGCTCTAGAATTTCTGTTTTTCACTGTTGGCTGGACTCCTGTGCTAGTCAGTTTTTGGTTGCTTTTATTTTTGTTACTTCTTTTGGTGGTTGGCAAGGCATAACTCCTTACCTCAGCCAAAAGCTGATCCTGACCCAAAGGATTGATCACTGGAGTCTAGGTCACTTTGTTATCATATCTCATGCATTTACTTAAGAGTGCTCTTACTTTAGGGGCGCCTGGGTGGCTTAGTCAGTTAAGTGTCCGACTTCAGCTCAGGTCATGATCTCATGGTTCGTGGGTTCGAGCCCCGTGTCGGGCTCCATGCTCAGAGCCTGCAGCCTGCTTCAGATTCTGTCTCCAGCCCTCTCTGCCACTCCCCTGCTTGTGCTCTCTCTGTCTCTCTGTGTTTGAAATAAAAATAAACATTAAAGGAATAATAAAACAAAAGAGTGCTCTTACTTTGTGAGAAGTTAATGGGTGTTTTGTAAACAAACAAACAAAAACGATGCCAGCTGTTTTTTGCTTTAATAATCTAAATATATATCAACTATGAGAAAAAGAGAGCACACATAAATAGCTGTTATTACTCACAATAATTTACCTTTCAAAATGATAAGAAAACCAGGACATTGCAAGTAGGTAATGTGATGGAGATATTATTATTCGGACAAGATTGCCTGACAAAGTGTGGATTTTCCCTAATGTGGAATCAGGCTTAGATAACTGATCTGTCCCTCCCAAGAGTGACTTGTTAGTGACTCTTAGAAGACACTAGCATGGAAAAGTTGGACCCCAGGGACTTTGGAGTCAAACGTATTCACCCAAGTTTTTCGTCCAGCTGTGATATCCTGAGCGTATTCCTTACATGTTGGAGATTTGGTTATTTCTCTTGTAAACGAGGATCCAAAATCCATCTCACAACATAGTTGTAAAGACCTAATAGCCTAATGTATACACACATGCATACAGCAGATAAAATGGAGTAAAATTGGTGGCTCTGATTATCCTGATAATGATCATAAGGCAGAATTTATAGGAAAAAAAAAACATATCTGCTAAGAGGCTGAGAAATTTATAACTTGTAACTCACGTGAGTTCAATTTTATTTAGAAGCTTTGTTGTGCAAACATTAAAGGGTAGAGGCAATCAAATCCAGTATGTAACTTTTACATGAGGCAGGTTATGATGACCCAAGGTTCCCATCTCACAGGATGAGTGTATCTGCATCCAGGACCACACAGGTGGAGACACAGAGAAGGGGCATTCTTGATTTAAATGAGCATTGACAGCGTTTCCTTTCCGATCTCTCTGCACCCCTGTGCCAGGACACATTCTTGCATTCGTGAAGACCTTCAGTCTAGGTCTAGGCACACTCTGCTGGTCTTTGATAAGCTCTCTCACTAAAATAGTGCTACATTCCTTTTCTGATCTATTTTGGGAAAGTACACCTCTCTTTACACTTACGTGCTTAATAGTTGGGAGACTCAAGATGGCAATTAGGTTTCTTATTGAATAATAAGAAAAAGTGCAGTGACTAAGGAGGGTGTGAGAAGGTTCTCACATCACATCCACTTAAGTGGGAAGGGAGGAGCATGGCTGATAAGTGATGGGTGGGTGAAGGGCCGGGCAGGGTTCAGGGTGATGGCTGAATGCAGAACATTTGTTGGCACTGCTTTAGATCCTACACTACAGCCTGGGCCTTTTGCATGTCTGATAATTATTTGCCTAAACCCTTTTCTTATGAAAGTGGGAGGCAGAATATGCACTATCATCTTTCATTTTTGGGGAGTCCATCTTCCCTCTCGGCTTACCCCTTGTCAACTTTCTTCGTACTTCCAGATGCCAGCCAACTTCCAGAAGCCGATTCACTGAATGCCCAAGTCAAATGCATTCAGTGTGACCGATCCACAAAACTTCCATTTTCTAAAGCTATTTTTGATGGACTACTTTTCATTTTTGCCTTCGTAACGGTGGGCTAAGACATCTTCAATATGTTTCTGCCCTGCTTTCTGCTGCTACTAGCTGGAGAATGAGAGAGACAGAGACAGAGACATGGAGACGGGAGACATAAGGAAGATATTTCACCTGGGTAATTATTGAATATGAAAATGGCTACGCATATATCATTATGCACGAGGAGATTATATTGGTAGGGATTCTTCACATACTCAAAAAAGATACACATTCTGGAATATTTTCTTGAATATCAGGAACGATTACCATTGTCTGCTTGTATGAGTAAGGATATATTCTTGAAAAATATATTCATAGGAATGCTTCATATTTGAGAATATAGTCTGATAATATGTCCCTCTTACGTCTGCAGTGTTTCTCTTCTGCCCCGTGCCTTCCTTTTCCCAGTTCTCATTCCTCCCCTGTTTCTTTGGGTTCTTCCTCTCTTTGCCCTTTGGCTCCAGCGAGAGCAGTGGTGACTGTGACAAAAACAAGTTAAGCATTCCTTAAAATGCTGTAACGAGGACAAAAACAAAACCCATGAGCCACGGCTAAATAGTTGAAAAGTCTAAGTAAATTCGATGTATCAGCCATTTGGCGAATTCTCTTTTCTACTAACTGGCTTTAGGCGAATTGTCCACTCAGCAAATGGACTTCTACTGACTTCATCCAGATGCTGGGTTTTGTGAAAAGAGGTCGCCTGGTGAACACATGGAGCTTGGAAGAGATCAGTTTTGTTTTTTTTTTTTTTTTTAACATAAATTGCCGTGGGAACGTACAGTAAAATGTAGTTCTGTCTAAGCAATAGTGGCATGGCTCAGCTGATCCCCGGCCTGGATATGTAGGTGCTCTAGTCATGTCCAGCGCTGATGATTGAACGTGACTTAGTATCTCTGTGTTCACTGGGAACCTCATCAATTTTATCGAATTCAGGAAATAAGGAGAATGAGCACGGCAAAGTTTCTGTGATGTGTATAACCAAAACTACTTTAAAAATAATTGGCAACACGGGGCACCTGGGTGGCTTAGTTGGTTAAGTGTCCGACTCTTGTTTTCAGCTCAGGTCATGATCTCCTGGTTCATGGGATCAAGCTCCAAGTCCAGCTCTCTGCCGACAGTGCTTGGGATTCTCTCTCTCCTCCCCCTGCCCCTCTACGGCTCACACTTGCACTCCTACTCTCTTCATAAATAAATAAACTGTTTAAAAAAATGGCAACAAAGATTACTAAAGTGCCTAATTACTTTATTTGGCATAATTTAAAAATACGAAGCTTCAAATGATTTTTGTTTGGTGGTCCTTGTTGAAATGCCAATGCTATAGCTCAACTTCCAAGAGTCATCATGGTAACTCTAGGAAGAAAAAACTTTTATTATTCCCCGTTTGCAAGGGAAAACTGAACTCGGCGAATTTGATCTGATCACAATCTTTTTGCCAGTAAATAGGGATTCAGAATCTGAACAAAGTAGCATTACTCAACCTAGACCAGCACTCTCCAATAAAAATAGAATACGAGCCACATATGTAATTTTACATTTAAAAAGTAAAAAGAGGGGCGCCTGGGTGGCTCAGTCAGTTAGGCGTCCGACTTCGGCTCAGGTCATGATCTCGCAGTTTGTGTGTTTGAGCCCCGCGTGGGGCTCTGTGCTGACAGCTGGGAGCCTGGAGCCTGCTGCGGATTCTGTGTCTCCCTCTCTGCCCCTCCCCCACTTGTGCTCGGTCTCTCTCTATCAAAAATAAATAAAATATAAAAAATAAATTTAAAAAAGTAAAAAAGAAATAAGTGAAATTAATTTAATTTTAATAGCATATCTTATTTAATCCAGTATAACCAAAATGCTATAAAAATATTAATGAGATATTTTGTATTCTTTTTTTCATACTATTTGAAATCCCCTGTGGATTGTACATTTACTGCACAGTATGGGTCAATTCAGAGTAGCCACATTTCAAGTATACTGGATAGTGCAAGTTGTTTCTCAGAGTGTTCCATGGACCAGCAGCTTAGCTATTACCTACAAGCTTGTTAGAAATACAGGCTCTCAGACTTACCCCATTTCTACTGAATCGGAATCTTCATTTTAAAGAGATGCGGAGGTCATGTGCACATTGGAGTTTGACAAGAACAGCTCACGAGACGGTGCTTTTCACCATTTTGCTGCTGGTGGTCCAAGGCGCTCATTGCTACCTCACTGCACAAATGGGTATTGAATATCTACTACCTGGCAACTGTTTGCAAGGTAACGTTGATGACAGTGTGTTACAATGTGAAAAGTGCTTTGGCTTAGGAATAACTGGATCACTGGCTGTAACATCTTATGATTATGCACAACTTTTTAACCACAACAAACCTTAATGTCTGCATCTGTAACATGGAGACGACATTGACATCAGTTGCCTATTAAATATCATTCTTCTCTTCTTTGGCTACAGGCTCTCAATTTTTTTAAGCCAGCACACGGTCTCCAGGAATACATGTGTTTCTCAGTGTCCTTGTAACTAAGTTCTCACCAATAAGATGTTAGCCTAAGTGTTCCTTCCTAACTTCTGAAAAAGGTTCTTTAAAGTTTCTGACACAGTTGAGAGTTGTATCCCCTTTCCCTTCTTCTTTTCTCTTTCGTTCTGGAACAAGAACGTAATAGCTGGAGCTCCAGCAGCCATACTGAACCCTGGGATGGTCTGGAGGCTGGAAGTCACACACCAGGATGGTAAAGTAGAAAGATAGAATGCTCCCAGATCCTGGCATCCGCACAGTGGAGCATCCGTACAAGCCTAATTGCCTTCTTTGTACTTCTTTTCTGTGTTGCACAGGTAAAATAAGTTACTATATGTATATAGCCTTAGTAAGCGGTAAATAAATGTCTTACAGACACGAGAGACATGGTACTGGCCCTCAAGGAGCTCAAAACAGAGGGTGGACAATAAAGTAAATAAAAATTTACAATAAATGTTTATCTGGCATGCTGTGAACTATTTCTTGCCCTGGACATGTAAATGTAAATGCATATCTAGTGACCTACTAAAATTTATAATAGTTCAATGTTGTCGCTGATGCCAAACATATCTGTGTCTAGGTAAGCGTCCTTCCTCGAATTAATAATAAGATATTGCCAGTAGCAATGATGCATCTTAGTTAAATCTGTCTCTATTGAATTGCTTTAACGTTTTTATGTGGTATCTGCACCTTAGCAACATTGCAAAGATTACAAGACTCTGGAATCACATACTCTGGATTGCTCCTGGTCATCTATGAGGAAATAGATCTATATTTTATGATCAGTCGCCATAGAACAAGGAAACAGAGCCTTTATTTAGGTGTACTTATCATCCGTTGTTTGTTTGAGGTTGAAGGATATACTTGGGAGAGAATGGACACTTGGATTTATGGAAACCTTAGAAAAAGTTTTTAGGTCACGAAGAAACCTCGTGGTAAGCTCATCCAACCATGTTACAGTATAGGTGAGGAAATTGCAATCCACAGATGGAAAAGGGCTTATGTGTGTTCATGGCAAGCTGCTTATAAGGAGCAGAGCTGGCACCAGAGCGCAGCATCCCTGCTTCCTAGTGCAACGTGCCTTCTAGAGCACTAGTCCATGTGAACATACGTACAAATGTTTCTGTGTACATATACGTGGTGGCCGATGATTTTTATATACGGGCAGTGCATTACAGCATTCGCAGAACAAGTTACTCACAATGCAAAGTTTTACTGTACCTTCTTAATGGAGTGCTTTTACAAACATGGTCACATGGGTTCTGAGAAGTAGAAATTCTTTTCCTATTCTACAGATAAGGAAACTGAGATACAAAAACTTAAGTCGCTGCGAAAGGCCATCACACACTGTGGCAGACCTGGCCTTGCAAGGGGCTCTCCGATGTTAAGAGAATAAAGCCCTGAGTATTTTGCAGCACATAGCATGGTTTTTGAAGACATCTCCAAAATCATCAAATTTTGGATTTTGTATATACACATGGATCATCATACTGCCTAATTTTCTCTCATTATGACTCACAAAAGACAGTTACTAAAAGAACTCTTAGAGTATATCCTGGGATAGAAAACAGGATCTGTCTACTCCATCAAGTCTCAGAAATATTAGGAGAGGATACATATACGTATTTCAGGGGTAAAAGTTTGTAGTTTTAGAATATACAAAATATGTGAAAAAACATCCAAAATGTTTTTATGATATGAAACTCAAAATAACATAAAACCTTGGTTTGCGAGCATAGCTTGTTCCAGAAACATGCTTGTAATCCAAAGCACTCGTATGTCAAAGTGAGTTTCCCCACACGAAATAATGGAAATTCAGACAATTCATTCCACAGCCTAAAAGTATTCATATAAAAATGATTACAATACTGAAATATAATACAAAATAATAAAGAAAATACAAAATATAAAGACAAACAAATTAACCTGCACTTACCTTTCAAAACCTTTATGGCTAGTGTGAGAGGGCAAGACGAGGAGGGTTATTTGAGTAGGACGGCTTTCACTATCACCAAGGGAATCACCACTGTCTATTGGCTCAATGGAATCTTTTTCTTTTCATGCAAACAGGAAACTATCCAATGATACTTGCCTTTGCCTCCTTTCGAGGATTTTGCAGAAATGTGACATTGGATTGAGGATCACCCACAATCCCACAGTGAGAAACAGAGAACCATTGGCTCAGTTGGGATCATGCGATGTTCGGCATCACCTACTAGTCATATTGCAAGACATTGCTTGTTTATCAAGTTACAATTTATTAGAAATGTTTGCTCATCTTGGGGAATACTCGCAGAACAAGTTACTCACAATGCAAAGTTTTACTGTACCTTCTTAATGGAGAGTCAGAGAAGATACGATGATTTTGTAACAAGAATATAGTCCCTTTAGGAGGCCAAACCGTAATATTTGAAGAGGGAGGTCTGAGGTTTTCAGATTAGGGAAATAGGCGAAAACAATTGAAGTTTCGATCAAGATGTTGCATGGCTTGAAAGATCTAAGTAACACCAAAGAACCGAAAGTTCACCTTTCTTCTTCCCAAAGAAACTTCAATATTGACGCTGGCACTTTCGGAATGGGGGGTAAATGTGTGGAGTTAGACACCTTGAGGGAGGGCCACGCACCGCGTAGTCTGGGTGAATGAATGGTGCCTCCAGGAAGGGTACAGAACCCAGCTGGCACTGTGTAGGGGGCATCCCCAGGCACCTTAGATGTCTCTTTTCAACACACAGACTGAGAACACAAGGAAGGAACAAGGATGGACTTTGTAGCAGGTTTTCATATGTGAGACTTGACTTCTTTCAGTGGTAAAAGGAGAATAATAAAACTTAACTGCTCAAGACTCCTCCAGGTTGCTCTGTAGAGATTAAGGCTTTTAAGAACAGCAAACATCTTCAATGTAGAGGCAAAATCATTCACAGAAATGATGTTACTTGGTCACTGAAAATGAGAAAACAAAAGAGACATTTGTGGTCACTGAAGTGAGGTTAGGTCCTTCGTCCTCTGGGGCGAGTTGTGACACAGAGTTAAAACAAGGAAGTATCGTGGTCACTGTAGCAGACCCTTCATGCTCACCCATATCCCCAGGATCCCTTTTACTCAGCATCCTTCCTCCAGCTTCTGTGTGCCTTTGCTTCCAGTATGGGGGAGGAGGGGCTCCTACAGCTCCCTTCAGAGTTTGTGCCTTAGGCTAATGGTGCCACTTTTCCACTTTGCATGGAAATCTGGAGGTGCTTGGGAGAGGATAATCTCTAGGGAAGACCCCCACGCTAGGACTGACTCCCGCAGTTGTGCAAAAGCCTAACTCTTGTGCCTTGAGGCCAGACAATGGTGAGACGTAAGTTGGTCTCCAGAGTTCCTATAGTCTCAGTTTGACTGGGACTTTGCCTGAAGTCACACTCTCTTTTAGACTCTTCCTTTCCCTGTCCTGTTTCCCCATGCCATTACAGGATTCTCCTGGAAGCTTCCTTGATAAACTGCTAGCACACGAGCTCATGTCTCCAAGGCTGCATCTAGAGAACTGGACTGGACACAAATATCCACTAGGGAGAGGCATGATTAGAATGGACATGTGGGTGATGCGATGACTATGGAATGTTCCCACTTGCTAAGAATCCAGTGTTGGAGATCACTGGATAAATCAATGTCAATTTCAAAATAAAGTCCATTCTGCCACAAAATCTGGATGCTCTTGCAAAATCAGATTCTTTTTTAGGTTACTGGTTTGGGGATTTCTATATAAAGTTATAGGCTAAGGAGAAAAGTTAATTGCTCATGCAGTCCAGATGTCACCTGGAGCCCTGCTGTGCAGGGAAATTAGGTTCAACTTGGCTGAACCCCAAGTCTGAGTCCTGAGAAAGTGAAGTCCAGCCAACCATCTCTGCGTGAGTCAGGCTCCGCTTCCATGGGCTTCTCTTCTTTTCCTTCCACCCACATCATTTGCCTCATCCTGCTGATAATTTCAACACTCTCAGTGGCTTTTGAATTATTGGAGAAAATGGAATCATAAGCTTTGTAGAATACCTCAGAAAGAAACACAACCGTAGCAGAACTCCTGCAGGCTAAAAAAAAAGAAGGAAAGGAAAAGAAAGAAAGGAAAAGAAAGGAAAGGAAAGGAAAGGAAAGGAAAGGAAAGGAAAGGAAAGGAAAGGAAAGGAGGAAGGAAGGAAGGAAGGAAGGAAGGAAGGAAGGAAGGAAGGAAAATGGAAGGAAAGAAAGAAAGAAAGAAAGGGAGACAACGAAATAGAAAAAGAAAAAGAGAGAAAGGAAAGGAATAGAAAAAAAGAAAGAAAAGAAAAAGGAAAAGGAAAAGAAAACAAAAAAAAAGGCCTTCTTGAATAGAATCATGACGCAAGAGAGCTAATAGCTCTCAGTGAGAGCAGAGGTGGTATCCATTCATTCTGCACAGAGCTTTGTTTTATCTATGAATATTTGCAAGTTGAAAGTTATTGAGTATACAGATATATTTTAGGTAAAAATAGAAGAATTCCAGACCAAGTGCATGAGTGCATGCTATATGTCATACACACACACACACACACACACACACACACAGACAGATATGAAGGAAATATTCCAAAATGTAAAGGTAGCACTGAGTTTTGAGGTGATGAATGATTTTAAAAGCTCAGTATTTATTGAGGTACAGTGTAAAGTGTTTAAACTATATAATTTAATTAATTTTTTAAACATGTGTTCCCTATGTCGTCATAGGGACGACAACCTACAGGTTGAGCTACCTGGAAGTCTCCATTGTGTCTCTTTTAGTCAATATAACCCCCTGCATTCCTCTATACCCTTTCTGAGAGAGTTACTCTCTGACTTTTACCATGTAAGGCAATTTTTATCGTCTATATACTTGTGGTAATATTTTCAGGATTTTCTACAGTAAACGTGGGTTGTTTTAATAATTACTACATAGAGCAAAGTGGATAAAAGGATAGCTTTATCTAACAGTCTAGGTGTCTCATATTAAGGAGGAAAGTGATTTCCAGAATTCCAAAGCACGGGCCGCTAGCAAGGAGGAGCATAGGACAGTAGGATATATTTGCCAATGGGGTAAAGGGAGCAGAAGAGGGTTCACAGCCAGAGGGATCTTGTCGAATGAGACCTGCGTTTCCACCCCTGTGCTTTTGTTGTGAGGAGAGGCTCTCGGTGCTCATGGTGTCATCACTCTTCCGGACCTTTTGCTTTCTAAGCAGTAAAATGGGATTACAGGTTTCAAGGATCCCGTTCTTACTGACCTACCTCAGACCCATGTATTTCCAGCCATGTCATTATTCAGTTGAAGAGTCTGATGTTCCTGAGGAGAGGCAAATGATTGCCTCTGAAGAGCTTTGCTGGCAGAAAGGAGCACATCACTGCTAGGGTGGTCCACTAATTATCTTCAAGTCTGTGCTGAAGTCTACAGCGGCAAGACTGAGAGAAAACTTCATTACACCTGTAAAGCCCTTCATTTTGGAAGGGGTCTGATGACGGGGAAGTAACCATCCTGCCACAATTGAAAAGCTCTGCTTCAGAGCGCCTTCTCTTGAAGGTTTCAAAGTTGGGAAGAATTTCTGAGACTCTGAGATGAGATTTTTCAAAGAATCGCATTCTGCCAGCCTGCCACCATCTTCAAACTCGGACAGTTCTTAAATAGGAGTTTTTGTGCTGATTCCTGAGGGCATTTTCTATTAAGATTGTTCATTTGTCCCCAGATTTTAGAGGCAGGAGGGGAAAAGTGTGTGTTGTGGTACAGCGAGAAAATAAATTATTCATTCAGTAAAGTCCCATGTTAGCACCTTGGCCTGGGAAATTACATGTCCTTAAAATTTTGTGACACCCTTCTTAACATAATGAAACAATATTTAATAGAATAAACGAGAGATTTGGAGTCAAGCAAGGTCCCATTCAAACCACATGGAAAATTATCTCGGACAAAGTGCGTTTAGTCAGCACCTAAGCCTAACAGATTTATTATTTTTTTCAGCTGTAAATCAGAAATAATACAATTTTCTCACAAAATTATTGTGGGGATTAAATTAAAAAAAACAGAAAAAGAATCTAAAGCATCCAATGGAGACTCTAGAAGTGTTGGTTTCATCTCTCTCTGTCTTTAATGAGATATCCTAAGAAAGAGATATTAAGGGAACTAGAAGACTCACAAAGCTGGTAACACATTTTTCATTTAGGCAGAAATAGTTTCAAAAATGATCTTCCAAATTCTCGCTGTACAAACTTGGACAGGTTACTTATCCTCTCTGATCCTTGGTATCCTCATTTGAAAAAGGGGATTGGGATTAACTACTAATTTGTAGGTTAAGAGAATATATAAGATAAACATCTATGAAGTTCTTAGTGCAATGCCTCACACTTAGAACAAAATCAATAAAAAACAGTTTTGTTATTTAGATTAGACTTTAGCTATTGTTCACACGAGTGGAGAGGGATGCTAATATTTTCATGTTACACTAAATGAAACTTCTTATATATAAATATGATGATTTCTGTAAATATGAGAACGTTTCTTAAGGGTGGTATTAGAACCTGAGCCACAGTACTCAAAACCTCTGCTCAGTGTTTACCCCATTGACTCCTTAGATTTACATTTCCTTCTTAATTTGGCATTGTCTTATTAAGAATCTCTTAATTGGAGGGCGTCTGGGTGTCTCCTTTGGTTGAGCGTCCGACTTTGGCTCAGGTCATGATCTCACAGTTTGGGAGTTTGCGAGCTTGAGCCCTGCATCGGGCTCTGTGCTGACAGCTCGGAGCCTGGAGCCAGCTTCAGATTCTGTGTCTCCCTCTCTCTCTGTCCCTCCTCTGCTTGTGCTCTCTTACTCTCTCAAAAACAATTAAACATTTATTTATTTATTTATTTTTTTAAAGAATCTCTTATTTCAGTAAGGACATAGAATTCTTAACATTAGCTGGAAATAATAGATATTCCTATATAGAACGGAACTCCTTAGAATTATGTGTACATGTGTAAGTCTGTAACCAGTCCAGTCTCAAGGAGAGGAAACCTCTATTTGTTAAACCATGAAGGGAAATTAAAGGTTCAGTGAGAAGGACAGTGATGACAACATCCAATTCCAAAGGCAAATGCTGTGCCCTTTAATCTTGAAATGCCTTTATTAAAAGAAGAGTTCATTCCTACATCCATTATCACTCCTTAGAATCCATTTGTCTCATGGTGACCTATGTAATACATCATATTCTACAATTCATAAAAATACTTCATTCTCTCTTTTGGCACATATCAGTTCGTGATGTGAAAGGATGAATACTTCAATAATATATCTATGCTGATAATTTTGTTTTGTTTTATTTTGTTTTAACTACACTATTTTTAGAGCAGTTTTAGGCTCATGGCAACATTGAGCAGAAGACATAGCCTGCCCCATTATCGACATTGTGCTATACGGTGATACACTTGTTACAGTCTATGAACCTGCACTGACACATCATTATCACCCACAGTCCGTAGATTACATAAGCGTTCACTCTTGGTGTTATATAAACTGTGGGTTTTGACAAATACATAATGACAGGTTTTCATCCTTGTAGTATCATACAGACCAGTCTCACTAAAAATCCCCTGAGTTCTACCTATTCATCCTTCCCTCCACTTTAATTCTTGGCAATAACTGTATTTTCACAGGCAACGTAGTTTATCTTCTCTGGAATATCATATGGTTGGAATCACATAGTAAGTAGCCTTTTCAGATTGTTTTTTTTTTTTTTTTCACTTAGTAATATGTATTTAAGTTTCTTCCATGTCTTTTCACGCCTTGACAGCTCAGTTCTTTTTAGCTCTGAATAATGTTTCATTGTCTGGACAGTCCACAGTTTATCAACTCACCTACTGAGGGATATCTTTGTTGCTTCCAAGTTTTGGCAACTCTGAATAAAGTGCAGGTGCAGGATTTTGTACGGACGTAAGTTCTCAACTCATTTGGGTAGATACTGAGAAGCGAAATTGCTGGATTGTGTAAGAATATTTTTAGTTTTGTGAGAAACCACAACTGTCTTCCAAAGTGGCTGTACCATTTTTTATTCCCAGCAGCACTGAATGAGACTTCTTGTTGCTCCATATCCACACCAGCATTTGTCAGTATTTGTCTAGAATCCGTCTTCGTGTAGTGACATATCGGTTCCTATCAGGTTTCCTTTTAATTTGTGTCGTTTTCCATTCGTTTTAGAAATATATTCTATTTTGACTATTTTTTTAATTTTATTTTTTATTTTTTAAAATTGACATCCAAATTAGTTAGCATATACTGCAACAATGATTTCAGGAGTAGATTCCTTAATGCCCCTTATCCATTTAGCCCATCCCCCCCCCCCACAACCCCTCCAGTAGCCCTCAGTTTGTTCTCCATATTTATGAGTCTCTTCTGTTTTGTCCCCCTCCCTGTTTTTATATTATTTTTGTTTCCCTTCCCTTATGTTCATCTGTTTTGTCTCTTAAAGTCCTCATAGGAGTGAAGTCATATGATTTTTGTCTTTCTCAAACTGACTAATTTCACTTAGCATAATACCCTTCAGTTCCATCCATGTAGTTGCAAATGCCAAGATTTCATTCTTTTTGATTGCTGAGTAATACTCCATTGTATATATGTACCACTTCTTCTTTATCCATTCGTCTGTCGATGGACATTTGGGCTCTTTCCATACTTTGGCTATTGTCAATAGCGCTGTTATAAACATGGGGGTGCATGTGTCCCTTCGAAACAGCACACCTGTATCCCTTGGATAAATACCTAGTAGTGCAATTGCTGGGTCGTAGGGTAGTTCTATTTTTAGTTTTTTGAGGAACCCCATACTGTTTTCCAGAGTGGCCGCACCAGCTTGCATTGCCACCAACAATGCAAAAGAGATCCTCTTTCTCCACATCCTCGCCAACATCTGTTGTTGCCTGAGTTGTTAATGTGAGCCATTCTGACAGGTGTGAGGTGGTATCTCATTGTGGTTTTGATTTGTATTTCCCTGATGATGAGTGATGGTGAGCATTTTTTCATGTGTTGGTTGGCCATCTGGATGTCTTCCTTGCAGAAGTGTCTATTCACGTCTTTTGCCCATTTCTTCACTGGATTTTTTGGTTGGGGGGTGTTGAGTTTGGTAAGTTCTTTATAGATTTTGGACACTAACCCTTTATCTGATATGTCATTTGCAAATATCTTCTCCCATTCTGTCGGTTGCCTTTTAGTTTTGCTGATTGTTTCCTTCGCTGTGCAGAAGCTTTTTATTTTGATGAG
This sequence comes from Panthera pardus, assembly GCF_024362965.1. NCBI lineage: Eukaryota > Metazoa > Chordata > Mammalia > Carnivora > Felidae > Panthera > Panthera pardus. Next base: position 145,109,541 of record NW_026526721.1, on the reverse strand, counting down.
GTCCCAGTAGTTTATTTTTGCTTTTTTTTCCCTCCCTCCAGAGACGTGTTGAGTAAGAAGTTGCCGTGGCCAAGATCAAAGAGGTTTTTGTCTGCTTTCTCCTTGAGGATTTTGATGGCTTTCTGTCTTACATTGAGGTCTTTGATCCATTTTGAGTTTATTTTTGTGTATGGTGTAAGAAAGTGGTCCAGGTTCATTCTTCTATATGTCGCTGTCCAGTTTTCCCAGCACCACTTGCTGAAGAGACTGTCTTTATTCCACTGGATATTCTTTCCTGCTTTGTCAAAGATTAGTTGGCCATACGTTTGTGGGTCCATTTCTGGGTTCTCTATATTCTTCCACTGATCTGAGTGCCTGTTTTTGTGCCAGTACCATACTGTCTTGATGATTACAGCTTTGTAGTACAGTTTGAAGTCCGGGATTGTGATGCCTCCTGTTTTGGTTTTCTTTCTCAAGATTGCTTTGGCTATTCGGGGTCTTTTCTGGTTCCATACAAATTTTAGGATTATTTGTTCTAGCTCTGTGAAGAATGCTGGTGTTATTTTGATAGGGATTGCATTGAATATGTAAATTGCTTTGGGTAGTATCGACATTTTAACAATATTTGTTCTTCCCATCCAGGAACATGGAATATTTTTCCTTTTTTTGTGTGTGTGTTCTTCAGTTTCTTTCATAAGCTTTCTGTAGTTTTCAGTGTATAGATTTTTTTACCTCTTTGGTTAGATTTAGCCCTAGGTATTTTATGGTTTTTGGTACAACTGTAAATGGGACTGATTCCTTGATTTCTCTTTCTGTCACTTCATTGTTGGTGTACAGGAATGCAACCAATTTCTATGCATTGATTTTATATCCTGCAACATTGCTGAATTCATGAATAAGTTCTAGCAGTTTTTGGTGGAATCTTTTGGGTTTTCCATATAGGGTATCATGTCATCTGTGAAGAGTGAAAGTTTGACTTTCTCTGCATCTATTGAGAGGACCATATGGTTCTTGTCCTTTCTTTCATTGATGTGATGAATCACGTTAATTGTTTTGCAAATATTGAACCAGCCCTGCATCCCAGGTATAAATCCTATTTGGTCATGGTGAATAATTTTTTTCATGTGTTGTTGGATCTGGTTGGCTAATATCTTGTTGAGGATTTTTGCATCCATGTTCATCAGGGAAATTGGTCTATAGTTCTCCTTTTTAGTGGGGTCTCTGTCTGGTTTTGGAATCAAGGTAATGCTGGCTTCATAGAAAGATTTCGGAAGTTTTCCTTACGTTTCTATTTTTTGGAACAGCTTCAAGAGAATAGGTGTTAACTTAAATGTTCCTTAAATGTTTGGTAGAATTCCCCCGGAAAGCCATCTGGCCCTGGACTCTTGTTTTTTGGCAGATTTTTGATTACTAATTCTATTTCCTTACTGGTTATGGGTATATTCAAATTTTGTATTTCTTCCTGTTTCAGTTTTGGTAGTGTATGTGTTTCTAGGAATTTGTCCATTTCTTCCAGATTGCCCATTTTATTGGCATATAATTGCTCATAATATTCTCTTATTATTGTTTTTATTTCTGCTGTGTTGGTTGTGATCTCTCCTCTTTCATTCTTGATTTTGTTTTTTGGGGTCCTTTCCTTTTTCTTTTTGATCAAACTTTGCTAGTGGTTTATCAATTTTGTTAATTCTTTCCAAGAACCAGCTTCTGGTTACATCGATCTGTTTTGGTTTTTTGGTTTTGATAGCATTAATTTCTGCTTTAATCTTTATTATTTCCTGTTTTCTGCTGGTTTGGGGTTTTATTTGCTCTTATTTTTCCAGCTCCTTAAGGCATAAGGTTAGGTTGTGTATCTGAGATCTTTCTTCCTTCTTTAGGAAGGCCTGGATTGCTATATACTTACTCTTATGACTGCCTTTGCTGCGTCCCAGAGGTTTTGGGCTGTGGTGTTATCATTTTAATTGACTTCCATATACTTTTTAATTTCCTCTTTAACTGCTTGGTTAGCCCATTCATTCTTTAGTAGGAAGTTCTTCAGTCTCCAAGTATTTGTTACATTTTCAAATTTTTTCTTGTAGTTGATTTCGAGTTTCATAGCGTTGTGGTCTGAAAATATGCATGGTATGACCTCGATATTTTTGTACTTACTGAGGGCTGATTTGTGTCCCAGTATGTGGTCTATTCTGCAGAACGTTCCATGTGCACTGGAGAAGAATGGATATTCTGCTGCTTTAGGATGAAATGTTCTGAATATATCTGTTAAGTCCATCTGGTCCAGTGTGTCATTCAAAGCCATTGTTTCCTTGTTGATTTGTTGATTAGATGATCTCTCCATTGCGGTGAGGGGGGTGTTGAAGTCTCCTACTATTATGGTATTACTATCGATGAGTTTCTTTATGTTTGTGACTAATTGATTTATATATTTGGGTGCTCCACATTTGGCACATAAATGTTTACAATTTTTAGGTCTTCTTGGTGGATAGACCCCTTGATTGTGATATAATTCCCTTCTGCATCTTTTGATACAGTCTATTTTAAAGTCTAGATTGCCTGATATAAGTATGGCTACTTGGGCTTTCTTTTGTTGACCATTAGCATGATAGATGGTTCTCCATCCACTTACTTTCAATCTGAAGGTGTCTTTAGGTCTAAAGTGGGTCTCTTGTAAACAGCATATAGATGGAACTTGTTTTCTTATCCATTCTGTTACCCTATGTCTTTTGATTGGAGCACTGAGTCTTTTGATTGGAGCACTGACGTTTAGAGTAAGTACCGAGAGATATGAATTTATTGCCATTATGATGCTTGTCGAGTTGGAGTTTCTGGTAGTGTTCTCTGGTCCTTTCTAATCTTTTTGCTTTTGGTATTTATTTATTTATTTATTTATTTATTTCCTTATTTATGTATTTACTTATTTATTTATTTTTTCATCTTTTCTCCCCTCAGAGAGTCTCCCCTTAAAATTTCTTGCAGGGCTGGTTTAGTGGTCACAAACTCCTTTAATTTTTGTTTCTCTGGGAAACTTTTAGTCTCTCCTTCTATTTTGAATGACAGCCTTGTTGGATAAAGAATTCTTGGCTGCATATTTTTCTGATTCAGCATATTGAATATATCCTGCCACTCCTTTCTGGCCTGTCGATTTCTGTGGATAGGTCTGCTGCAAACCTGATCTGTCTTCCCTTGTAGGTTAAGGACTTTTTTTCCCTTGCTGCTTTCAAGATTCTCTCCTTGCCTGAGTATTTGGTGAATTTGACTATGATATGCCTTATTGATGGTCGGTTTTTGTTGAATCTAATGGGGGTGCTCTGTGATTCCTGGATTTTGATGTCTGTGTCTTTCCCCAGATTAGGGAAAATTTCTGCTATGATTTGCTCACATAACCCTTCTACTCCTATTTCCCTCTCTACCTCTTCTGGGACCCCTATGATTCTGATGTTGTTCCTTTTTAATGAGTCACTGATTTCTCTAGTTCTTAAATTGTGCTCTTTTGCCTTAATCTCCCTCTTTTTTTTCTGCTTCATTATTCTCCATAAGTTTGTCGTCTATATCTCTGATTCTCTGTTCTGTCTCATCCTTCATAGCCACCACAGCATCCATCCATGACTACAGCTCAGTTATAGTATTTTTTATTTCATTTTGACTAGTTCTTACTTCCTTTATCTCTGCAGCAAAGGATTCTAATCTATTTTCGACTCCAGCTAGTATTCTTATTATTGTGATTCTAAATTCTGTTTCAGACATCTTGCTTGTATCTGTGTTGGTTAAATCCCTGGCTGTCGTTTCTTCCTGCTCTTTCTTTTGGGGTGACTTCCTTCGTTTTGTCATTTTGAAGGGAGAAAAGGAATTAATGAGGTTGAAAAATTAAAATTAAAAAAAATTAAAAATATTAAAATTAAATAATTAAAACACACACACACATGCACACACACACACACACACAAAATCGAATAAATGATGCTAGATCCTAGGTATGTTTTGGTCTGGTTGTTGAAAGCAGTTTGACAGGTTAGAGAAAAAAAGGGGAGAAGGGAAGGAAATTGTTTGAGAATTTGAAAAAAATGAATACATTGAGGTAGACTAAAATGTGATGATGGGAGTAAAATAGAATTTGAGGAAATGTACACAAAAGTAAAGAATATAGTAGAAAAAAATAAAGAAAAATATTTTTAATAAAAATTAAAAATAAAAATGATTTTTTCTCTTTCTGAATTCAAGAAAAAGTAAAGAAACGAAAAAGAGAAAAAAGAGAAAAAAAGGAAATCATTTGAAAATTTGAAAAAGTGAATACAATGAAGTAGACTAAAATAAAATGATGCAAGTAAAATATAACTTCAAAAAATTTACACAAAAGTAAATACTATAATAAGAAAAATTAAAGAAAAATATATTTAATAAAAATTGGAAATAAAAATGAATTTTTTCTCTTTCTGTATTCAAGAAAAAGAAGTAAAAAAGAGAAAAAAGAAAGAAAGAAAATTGAATAGATGGACCTGCTAACAGATTGAAGTAGGACTGAAGTTGCTTCGTTTTGCCCTAGAAGTCAGTCTATGTAGTGCTTTAGAGTCCATAAACTAAGCAGGCGGTGAGACTTGTGTTCTTGAAGAGCAAGGTTGGCGCAGTTGGACGGGGCTCAGTGTAACGGCTCCGCTCTCCACTAGATGGCGCTGCTGGCCTACTGGGGCGGAGCGTTGCAGCGCTTGTAGGTGCGTATGCGCATCCACCAGAGTGGTTAAAATGGCGTCACCCAGCCACCCAGGCTGTTCTGGGTCAGCAATCACGCACCCGTCCTCTGTCTTCAGCTTTCGTCCACTCCACGCTCTTTCACTCTCCGTGACCAGGTCCCAGGCAGCACCTCTCTCCCGTTTTGTCTCAGATGCATCTCTTTTCCCCGGCTCCTTATTTCCGAAGGACCTTGGCTTTGACCCGTTCCGCCCCTCTGCGGGAGGGTCTCACCGAGCAGTGGCCGAATGAGCAAGGGCTGAATGTCGGCCGCAGCCAGGAACGCTTGCTGGACCCTGCTGCTGCCGGTGCCCCGAGACTGCGGCCAGGTGCCACCCGCCCCGGAAAAAGTTCACGAGACGGTGTAGCAGCAGGGATTATGGAAAATCGCAACACACATCCGGCACCAGGCTTCACCCTTAACGACCTTGTTCCAGCACCAGCGAATGTGGCCGCCTTCTGGGTTCTGCCGGGACCAGGTGGCTTCAACAGTCTCTACCAAATGTCCTTCCAGCAGTGAAACCACTTTTCCCTGTGTGGCCCGAGAACCTCCCGGACCCCACTCTGCTCCTGGGGCTTCGCCCTTCCCACCAGAGCACCACCAGGTATGGAGCCGCGGAGTTGCAGAGTCTGTGCTCCCCTTGTTTACAGTCTTAATGGAGTTTAAACCCTCTCCTTTCTCCTTTCTCCCATTTTAGTTTAGTCCTTGCGGCTGTTTCCAATTTTCCACTTTCTCTCCAGCTCTTTTTGGGGGGAGGGGTGCTTTTCCCATATTCCACACTCTTCCCTCTGTGTCCAACCTCTCTCCGCCCGCAAAAGTACCTCCCTGCCAGCTTCAGCTTCTGGCTCCCCAAGTTCACCTCGCCGCACCGCATACCTGCTGAATTCGGTGGTTCAGGTTGTGCATATTGTTGTGTTAATCCTCAGATCAGTTTTCTAGGTGTGCAGGATGGTTTAGTGTTGGTCTGGCTGTATTTCATGGACGCGAGACCCACAAAAAACTTCCATGCTCTTCCGCCATCTTGCACTCCCTATTCTATTTTGACTTTAATGATATTTTCTCTTTCATTTTGGGGGCTTTTTGTCATTAAGGACACCAATTAGGTTTTTGGTGGACACCTTTATCCACTGTGATATCTCTTTTCTGTAGTTATATTAATATATGAGTATTTTTTTCTCCGTATCTTATATTCTGCACGTTAGCATTTTCTTCTTGTCAGCAGCTTGGTTGCCATCCATGTTTATTTATTTATGTTTGTCTAAAAATGTATATCTAATTTTTTTATAACTGTAAAATTTTGTCCTCGATTTTTTTCTTTAACACTGAAATCTCCATCTTAATCTCATCTTGTTCATTTTTCTTTCTCTGAATTTTTATCTTATCTTTGAACCCTTATTTCTTAAATTCGTGGTCTCATTTAGTTTATTTATAGTCTGAAGCACTTCTAGGAACTTTTGCTTTCTTATGAAGGCTTTTATTTTCACCTTTCAACAGAGTCTTCATCTATTTTTGCCATGCTATAGGTCTCGTCCTCATTATTTTACTGCCCATGCTTGGAGAGATGCATTATGGCCCCCTCTCTTTTTTATGTCTCTTTTATACTGGAAACACTTAACTAAGCAGTAGTGTCTGAGTTTAAAACAGTGGGAGAATTCTCATTGACTCCCTTTCCAATCCAGTTGAAAACTGTTTATTTTTTTAGAATTTAAAACTTAAAGGTCTTGTTTATTTAGCCAGAGGGGTAGAATAGAGTGGGAAACATTGGGATGTTGGAGCCTGCTCATACCAGCCATGAGAATAGGTTATTAAATATTCAGTATTTTTTGTGAGACAGCTGTTAAGAAACATGGCCATCATGAAAAATTAAATTATATTAGTTTACATATAAATATCTTACATTATATAAAAAAAAAAGGTAACACATCCTCAAAACTCATCTTTCCTGATGACTTTATTTACTACCATCCGTGCTATTGAGGTTATTTAGGACAGTTTTTTGCATTTAATGACATCACATTCGTTGCTTGAAATTGGCCATGATCAGAGTTTTTCCATCGTGGAAATTGGCAAATGCTACAGATCAGGCCCTGACTTATTGTTTTGTTGATGATCTAGACTCAATGAAGTGATGGAAAGAATGTTAATAATGCAGGTAAGATTTCAATGTGTTGTGTTTTTTACCATTACATTGTGATTAGCAAGATAATTGAGAAAATATTTTTTGGTTTGTTCCGGTTTGTTCTAGTTTGGTTTCAGGAGTAGAATTTAGTGATTCGTCACATACATACAACACCCAGTACTCATCATACCATGTGCCTTCCTTGATACCCATTACCCATTTAGCCAATCCCCTAACCACCTCCCTCCAGCAGCCTTCAGTTTTCTGTCTGTAGTTAAGAGTCTCTTATGGTTTGCCTCCCTCTCTGTTTTCAGTATTTGGAAACTACTATCCTATTCAGAAAGAAGTTGTTTGCTTTACTTACAAATGATGAATATCCTTGTGGCTTCACTTTATTCGTATTTAATAAAATAAAGAAAAATATCAATGAACATTCATGTGGGAACTATACCTGTTTATTAATTGCAACCATAGTTTAGTCATGGGTACAAGGGTTCAGCAAAGTTCAACGAAAACATATTATGAGAATCAACTGACTCTATGGAATGTGTGGCATAATCTATTATTACTTGTAAAATCATAATTATAAATTTATCATTTTTAACTTCATGAGTGTCTCATCCCCCTGCTGCCTGCTCCCCTGAAAATCTTATTGTGGTTGTCTCTTCCCTCCTCCCTCTTCCTCCTCCTCCTCCTCCTCCTCCTTAGCCTCCTCCTTAGCCTCCTCCTTAGCCTCCTCCTTCGCCTCCTCCTTCTCCTTCCTCTCATCTTTCTTCCCTTTCTCCTTCTTGCCACCTCTTTGTCTAAACCTCTATATACTGCTGGAGACAATTAGATTGGGAAGTAATAATCCTTTTGTCTATTTTCCTATCTTTCTTCTAAAATTAAAACCTTGAAGTCTTGTTCTTAGCTCTGCTTGGACTGAGAGGTGGTCAGGGTGGAGTTTTCATGGAAATTGTTACTTCTTCCGGAACTGACTACAGTAACTGTCCTTCTACCCCTTTCCAAGTTGGATATGTGTTTTAAGTTTTGTGTGTTTCTGTGTGTGTGAGTGTGGATGTGTGTGTCAGGAGAGAAGGGTGGGGTATGTTTACCTTCTTCTTACGTTGGCCCTTGCGTGTCTTCTGTGGAAGGTAGGTTTGGAATCGCTTGGATGCTTGCCAAGCCCAGTATATTAGCTTTCTATTACCAAATAACAAATTACTACAAACTTAGTGCCTCACGACAATGTACATATTTCATCTCTTACAATGTCCATGGGCCAGGACCCAGGGCTTTGCTGGATCCTCGGATCACCTCTGATGCACTTGGAAAAAGTTGTTCATTTTATTGATCGATTGGCAGCTTTAATTTCTTTGTGGTTGTATGACTGAGTTCCTTCTCCTTTTTACTAGCTCCCAACCAGGGACCACTCTTAGCAACCAGAAGCCATGCTCAGGTCCTTGCCCCCAAACTCTGTAGGTGGTTTACAAGACGGTTGTTCATTTTCTTCAAGACCCCTTCTTCCACTTGATCAAATCAGGTCAATCCAGGATAACCTCTCTTTTGATTAACTTCAAGTCAACTGGTTAGTAACCTAATCACAGGTGTGATATTTCCTCATATTTATAGGTTCTACCCACACTTAACAGGGATGGGGTCATTATATAATGCATGTACGTACATAACGGGTTGGGAATTGTGGGTGTGGAGTCGTTTATAATCCTGCCTACCATACTCAGACTCGCTGATTGTTAATACTCTCAAAGTTTCTTACTGGCAACCAACTTATTCTATATTCTTATGATTGCTCCTAGTTTATTATAGCTGCATTTTTTGTTTGCTTGCTTGCTTTTTCCTCTTGGGAAGGAAAAGAAAAAAAAAGAAAGGAAAAGGAAGATTTTGAGGTTTGGCTTTACTGTGCTATTTTAATCTTGAATAAATAACTGCTTCTATTTATTATTTGCTATATTTTAATGTTCCAAATAGTTTTTGCATATAATGGAATAATATTTATGCAAAACCTCCTAACAGATATTTTATAATCCCTCTTACTTCCTTCTTCTGCACCCCTTCATAAATTGACATCTAAGTCATGAATACTATCATGTGAAGAAAAGAAAAGAGGGCCAACCCTAGAATAAAGAATTCCAAGGGAGGTATGATGTAGGAAGCGTTCCCAGAGAGAAAGAGCAAATAGCACCTTTTCAGAAGGGAGGAGTAAAGAGATTTGGAAGGATAAAATGAAATAAAGATAAAGCCTGAGACTCAGTAACAGAGTGTTCCCTGCCATAGGCTCCAGATACATTGAGAAGTAAACCAAGGGCAAGATGGGCAGTGGCTGAGAGGGTGTCCATGGTGAGAAGTGAGCTGACTGCTGAGTCCCTGGCAGTCTGTACTATAAGAAATAGCTGAACAGGTACCAAGGCAGCGATGTGAGGAAACCAAGTCTTTACTGTGCCAAGAGGCCAACCCATGAGTTGCAGCATCCGTGAACACTTCAGAAGTGAATGCAAGGAAGGCAGAGCCCGATGCCTAGAGAACAGGCACAAGGAGCTACACTTCACCTGTGGGTCAACAGACGCCATGGGGAATGGCAGCATGGAGACGGGAGATTCCCTGAGGCTATGTGAACTCTCCCTGTGTCTAGACGCCACCTTTGGAAGAAGGTGGGAGAGGAAGAGGACTTTCAGAAAGAAATGCAAACCTTGTCTTACTTAACCCTAAATGAGACTGCTTACAATAGGAGAAACTTTATCAGCTGTAATTAGAAAGTATGCCATTATTTCTGCCATCATTGGAAAGAAGAATGGCAAAAAAGTTTGTATTTGTTACAGAGACAGGGAATCTAAATTCCATGTACATTCTAGGTTGTATCACACTAAACTGTGACCATACTCTTCATGCATTATCTCACTTAACCATTCCAGAAACTCCATTACTATTCTCATTTTAGAGGGGATTATACTGAAATGAAAGGAATCCTGATAATTTGGGCCACATCAAAAAGCTAGTAAGTCAGAGATGTGAAATACTGTTCGACCCCAAAGCGGCCTAACTTAATCATCTTGATTTGTAACACAGGATCCATATTGTTTCAGCAACAATTTGAGTGACATCATTGTGGGCTTCAGTTCTGGATTCAGTACATTCACTTCTCATTTGGACTCACAGATACTCACAAAATATATTTAAAGTTTAAAGGAGAATATTGAACTGCCAGATGACTATCTTTATATCTTTGTCCACATCAGGACTTGGTTATTGGCTCTGCTTGAAGAGAAAAAAGTCAGGCTACATTAAAGATGCTTTCTTCAGAATCCTTCTAACTGTTCAAAATGGTACTACACGTCTCTTTTAGTGTTTCCACAGTGCTTGGTTCCAGATAGTTTCTTTTACCTAGACCTATCACTGTAAGAACACAAACCCAAGGAGACAGAATTGGGGTCAAATTTAGTCTACTTCCATTTGCCACCTTCAGCACAGACAACATTCATCTTAAGATCCAGTGGTGGCCCTGGATTGCAAATTTCTGATTGCCCAAACTCCTGTAGACTCTAGATCCTGAAGGGCTGAAACTGTCTTGGCCTTGCTTAACTATCCTGCCTTCAATTACCTCATTTCTGTGTGTTTTTCATGCTCCATTCTATGTCATTCTTTTTGCTCCTTCTCTGAATGTCATTTTACCCATAGGCAGAGGGTTTGATTTACTAGACTGAATCATGGTTATGTATATGCTAACTGCTGCCTTTTAAATTTGGTGGGAATGAGTGGAAAAAGATTCTGATGTTTTCTGAACTGCACCCAAATACAAAATAGAAATCCCAAATGTTCTGGGAAAATATACTTTCTTATGTCTGAAAATTTAGCCATCTCCCAATGGAAACTCTTTAGGGATGCATCAGTATTTGGCTCTGACCTAGATATTTGGACAAAATGTTTAGCCTTGGCCTCAACATTGGCCTTTGAAAGATTCAGGCTGAAGACTCGTACAATTTCATACCTTTTTTGGTATCCTTAACCATGTGATAGAGCCATGTGATGACCCAAGTTACCATCATCCATAAAACAACATAACCAGAGCAATAAAATGATCAAGGGATTGCATTCTAATTCATTGTTCATATATGGGTATTCACTTTCAAATATAAGTACATATTTTATATGTAACTTGAGGTGAAAAATCTTATGTGCTTTACGTAAGATAAAACAGCAGTCACTTGCACGTAAATGTACATTTATTATTCCAACCGTAAAATGCTATAATAATTAACAATGATCTTGTAAATTGTTAATATTGTATGCTAAACATTATTAAGACATTTTAAATAATTAGATGAGTGGAAAGTGATTGGCAGAAAATACTAACACTATGAAGGAGTATGTTAGCTACCTAACTTAGAAGAATGTTATATTCTTTTCAGATCAAACTATATTTATGAAAGTTAAATAACAATGCAAGGCAGGGGCGCCTGGGTGGCTCAGTCGGTTGAGCGTCCGACTTTGGCTCAGGTCATGATCTCACGGTCTGTGAGTTCGAGCCCCGCGTCGGGCTCTGTGCTGACAGCTCAGAGCCTGGAGCCTGTTTCAGATTCTGTGTCTCCCTCTCTCTCTGCCCCTCCCCTGTTCACGCTCTGTCTCTCTCTGTCTCGAAAATAAATAAACGTTAAAAAAAAAAAATAACAATGCAAGGCAGAAAAATAAAGTTTAAGTTAAATCATGCTTCTAATCCTTATAGGATTATTTGGTGTATTCATATTCACAACATTAAACAAGATAGTTTTTAAGAATTGTATTTAGTTTTCATTTATTGAATTATACTTAAGCCCTAAGTCAGGAAAGAAAAAGTCCTATTGAGGAATTGTTCCCATTTTGTGAGAATGAGTCAAAAGAAGAATGTCAACTTATCCAACTTTTTATAGAATGGAAAATCAGAAAAATGTCATGCAATTGTCATTGCCAACGGAACAAACACGAAAGCTCTGAATGATTCAGGCATCACATGCATTCAACTTTTTCACACTCTCAGCTGTGTATTTGGAAAGTAATTATAGCAATGTGTAATAGAACAGATTTACTGGCTGTGAGCAGAAAGATAGTAGCTGTTTTCCTTTCCCTTTGAGCCATAGAAAAGCTCCATGACATAGTAGAAATGCTGAAACTTCTTGTCTGCACTTCTACAAAATGTTCAAACAAGAGGGAATAGCAACTATGGAGTGTTTAAAACAAAAATACTTGTGGGGCGCCTGGGTGGCTCAGTTGGTTAAGCGTCTGACTTCAGCTCAGGTCACGATCTCACGGCTGGCGAGTTCAGGCCGTGACAGGCTCTGTGCTAACAGCTCAGACCCTTGAGCCTGCTTTGAATTCTGTCTCCCCGTCTCTCTCTCTGCCCCTCCCCTGCTTGTGCACTGTCTCTCCCTCTGTCTCTAGAGACAGATGGTGAGTGGGGGAGAGGCAGAGAGAGAGGGAGACAGAATCCAAAGCAGGCTCCACGTTCTGAGCTGTCAGCACGAACCGGACAGGGGGACTCGAACTCAGGAAAAGCGAGATCATGATCTGAGCCGAACTCGGATGCTTGACTGACTGAGCCACCCACAAGCCCCTAAAACATTAAAAAATATTTTAAAACAAAAATGCTTGAAATAAAGGAAATCTTAATGCTGAACTTTGCAAAGAAGAAAAGCAAATGAACAACAGATGAGTGCTTAAGAGAACAGGTTATTTATTGGACTTTTAAAGAATAAAACCAATTCATGTTTCTAGAGAGTGAAAGCATTTCTTACATGTATCATACAAGAATAAAGAATAATCATTTCATTATTCTATCCTAGGAAAGGTGCATGGATTGAGGGCAACTTCATAAGGAACCAGAATAGTGAGTCCCAAGCAACGTGCCAAGATTTATGCCAGCCACTACCTCCATGAAACTTAAGCAATTTCCAGCAACACTTCATTTCTCTCTTCTCAACAAAGCTGTCCCTGATGATCTGTATTGACCTGTTCAATTAGTTATTCAGCCTAAGAGCAAACACATTTCTGACTGAGTGACAGGATCCACCACTTATGTTAACTTGTGAGGAAAGCACACTGGGAATTTGTGAAGTACACACTAGTGTTATTTGCATAAACAAGTTATTACCATAAAAAATGTTTCTGTAAGTGTTCAAAAATGCCCCGTGTCTCCTTCTTCCCCAAGAAGCTGCACAAGACAACAGAGAGCCCAAGGAAAGTCAGTTACCTGAAGTTTTCATTTTGAGTGTAAGGAAAAGGAATTCTTCATCTTGAAAAGCCTGAGGTTTAGCAAATTTCAATTGGTTCTAATTGAACCCTTCCCTTCCAAAATGATCAAGAACAAAAGAGTAAGGAGAGGGATGTCCACAGGAATCTATGGCGAAACATGTCCGAGTTTGAATTACCAGACATTTGGGTTTGCAATCCTAAATCTTGTATTTCAATGCTGTGTGACCTTAAAACTTTCTGAGTCTCCGTTTCCTCTTCTATAAAATGGGAATAGTATTCTATTTCTAAAAAATAGAATCTACTGTGTAAGATCATTAGGAGGGTTAAATAAACTAATCTTTATAAAATGCTTGCCAGTTAGCTATCTTTGCATGACCAACATCCCAACACTCACCGAATAAAATGAAAACTAGTTCTCATTTCTCTTGAGACTGTGGGCCGCTCGATCTTGCTGCTGCCTGTATCAGTTTGGTTGATGCCAATTGGTTCACACACATTTCTGTCGTCAGGTGGAGGCTGGCTGGTCTAGATGGCCTCATTCACCAGCCAGGAGATTTACCAGATGCTGGCTGGCTGTTAATGTGATTCAGTTAAGTGGGCCACATACCTCTCATCTTCCAGATTGTTGACTCAGGCGTGTTCTCATAGCAGAGACAGAAGTTTAAGAGATTACGTGCATAGGGGCCCCTGGGTGGCTCAGTCGGTTGAGCATCCGGCTTCCGCTCAGATCAGGATCTCTCGGTTTGTGGGTTTGAGCCCCGCGTGGGGCTCTGTGCTGACCACCCAGAGCCTGGAGGCTGCTTCAGATTCTGTGTCTCCCTCTCTCTCTCTGCCCACCCCCCCCCCAACAATCTGTCTCTCTCTCCTTCAAAAATAAACATTAATTGTTTTTTAAAAAGAGATAACGTGCATATACTCAGGGCTTCTTGAGACCTATGCTTGAAAGTGGTGTGTTACTTACACCATATTCTGTCCATCAAAGCAAAGCCTATGACCAAACCCAATATCAGCGGGGAAGGGCATTCTGCCTCCAAGACAGGAACTACAAAGTCATGTGGCAAAAGTCATGGAAACCATGGGTATCTAGAGGTGTGAATAATTGTGATTATTTATGCAACATGGCACAATGGTTGGCACATGGTAAGCTTTCAGTAAGAGATGACTCATACTTTGTGCAGTAGATTGGAGAGGGTAGGGGGAGAGGGTAGGGAGAGAGGGTAGGGAGAGAGGGAGGTAATCTATGAGGGTGGGATGCTGGCTTAAGAATGAGGGTGCAGCTGAGAAACCATAATGATGCTCTGGTCTTTGGAAGCAATCCTGAGCTCTCGGGGTGTGCTGGACACCAGCTCCCCCCGTATCTTTACCTTATCAAAGTAATCAAATAGGATGTTTATATCATTTTTTTCAACTACAGGGCACTGTTCAAATATTAAGAAATCCTCAAATTCTGACTCTGCAGCTGAGCAGAAAATGAATAATCCTATATTCCCCAAAGAGCCTCCTTTGTCACAATGGCAAAGTGATTCATCCACCCAAGGTCACTGGTAAATTGAAATCTGAGCCAGGACTTTAAGGGAGTTACTATCTTACAGCTAAGTGTTTTGACAAGGTGGGATGAGCCAGGTTAATAGAAAAAGCCACTTATAAAGGGGATATTCTTTATCCACACACTTTGCTGGAAACCTTAGCATGAAGATTGATAGCAAGTTGGAAAAATTGCAGGGGAAAAGGGAAAGGCATTACTGAACGTAAGAAGTATAATTTGGTTTTAAAACACCTCATGAGATATCAACGGGACCTACTGAAAGGGCCAGAGGGCATTGTAGTGGAACGGAGCAAATGGAAGAGTTATTTTAGGAGAAGAGAAACAGGGACCAAAATTTGGGTTAAGAAAATTCATTATAAACGTGTCACTCATTACAAATGAGAAACATTGCAATCTTCTACCAGCCAAGCCCCAAGCAGGTGTATATCAGCTTCACACACACACAGACCAAAGGCGCATGCACAGATCTTTTATTTATTATTCCTACTTTTTTAATGCCAAACAGACCCCTCCTTCTCTCTTTGGGATATCCCTTGAAGGCTTGTTTTATGGACCCTTATATTTCCCCTCACAATTATTTTATATTTAAGGAGGCATAGAAGAGGCCATGTTGTTAATATTGTTGTACAACTACCTCTTACAACTTCCTCACCTCCTTCTGAAAGGGGTCTAAGGAAACTAGGTGGTCCCCTTGCGATTCTCTACCACTTGTGGCCTCCGATCGTTTATTGGACTGCAGATCGCCAGAAATAATACAGATCTACCCCTTGTACCAGTCTCCATCAAGCAGCATGAGATTTCCAGGATCCTCAGTGCATGTGGCATGCTCAGGCCTAAATGCCCAGGACTCTGTAGGGTGGGGGAGCATCTCAGTTCCTGGCCTCCAGCATTCTCTACCACCTTCCAGGTCTTACTTTCTCCTTACCTATCACCATGTGTCTTCATATTTTACGAACTTTGATTTACTAAGTCATCTGTTTGATGTGTTTATTTTGTCTCCCTGGTAGAATGTAAGTCCTAATAGCTAAGATAGTGTATGGCTAATAGGAGGCATTGATAAATATTTCTTAAACTAGTAAATGTTGACCCATGCCTGTGTAAATTTAAAGTTTGGGTGAAAAAGACCTAGGAGGTACACTATTATATTAATATGAACATATTGCATAATTATGAATGCTGGTAGAATTATAATGGGTATAGACTCAGATAGAAGTGGGTTTCAATCCCGATAATGAGATGTAAAGGTGATTTGTGTCACTTCTGGAGGAAGCATATTATAGACTATTATAGCATATTATAGCATAGGAAATGTCTATTATAGACATTATAGAATATCATAGCATAGGAAATGCTGTAATACTCTTCTGTCAGTGCATGGTGGTCAAAATACCTTCTGCCAGCTTGGTTCCTTGAGCTGCTAAAGAAGACAATGACCCCAGTAACCTACAGTGAACATGAAACGTAAACAAGAAATAAACAAGTGTCATGTTAAGCCATTGAGATGTGGGAATTGCTTTTTACTGAAGCATAACCTGGCCTACCCTGACTCATACACAGTGTGGCTTCAGAAGTTTCTATGAAGATATTGATGCTATACAACAGAAATAATAAGGCTACCCCCACAAAACTATAATCAAATTAAATAATATGTATAAAGCACTTATTACGACCCTTTGTTTCACAGTATGTCCTCAATAAAGTGTAAAAAGATAACAACTACATACGGCAGAGATCAAATATCCGTAACCTGTCACCAAGTTTTCCAGCCTTCTGAAATCACATTTGCGTTCAATATCCAAGGAAAATCGTTCCAATCTTTATACTGTGGCACTTCATACTATCGAATTTTATACAGTGAATGCAGAAGGCAATGCCTTCCCCAGTATTCTTTCAGGAAAATAAGAACGGGAGAGATTGGACGATGATTGCATTGTTTTGGTTGCTACCATCATTGCTCTCTTCAAAGTAACTTCCAACTTTGCGTTTGCTTTGGTCCCCTCTGCTCACGTCCTCTTTGATTTACCAGCTGTCCCATCTCAGTGAGGTCCATTTCACTCCAATACATGGATGATGCCTTCTCTTCTTCACTGGCCCAGCTGCTAAAATCAATGCCCTCAAATGGTTAAAGTGCTTGGTCCTTTAACCAAGCAAACAAGATGCATCTTGTTGTGTCTATTGCAAATCTTGCAATAACATTAAGTGCGTGACAAGCATTCAGCAATTTCTTCTTGCTTCCTTATTTGTGTGCTGCATTCATTTTTTTTTACATCAGTCAAGGGTTAGCACTTTTTTTTTTTTAATCAAGGACCAGATATTAAATATTTTGGTCCCTGTCACAACCATTCGGCTGCTGTTGTGGTGTGAAAGTGGCCATAGACGTTATGTAAACAAATGAGCATGGCCGTGTGCCAATAAAACTGTATTAAGAATAAAGACAGCTACTGGATTTGGTTCTCAGGTTGCTGACTGCTGATTTAAGTTATTCCAATTGCCTCCATCCTACCAGAGAACATGTACATTTGAGACATTTCCAGAGACATTTTCTTCAACTTCCCTCTGTTTTTGTTTATTTAACAACTTTAGTGGCCATCTGCCGTACCCTCGGCTCTGTGCAACTTTCTGACCTATGAGTCAAGTAACCCACAGTCCTGCCTTCTGGGGTCTCTTCATCCATGGGGAGGGCCGAGATGGAAATACAGATAACAATTCAACTTGCTATGAGAAGCTGTATAATAAACATTTTTTTCTCAAATCGCAGGAACCTGGATATTGTTCTGGAGAGAGTTTATTCCACTCTTCCAACCTCCCGGAAACACTAACACACATCAGGCTGCTGATCTCACAAGTATGTTCTCTGTCACAGGAATTTGAGGAAGCCATCATTTCCATCTTAAGCAGAAACTGAGACTTTTTTCTTTTTCCTTGTAATTACTGGTTGCTTCTGACCTTAGAAAAACAAGAAGGGAAAGGAATCAAGAAACACTTCCAAACAGAATTCCTTTCAGTGCTCAGAGCCTCCGTTTAAGCGACAAAAACCTAGGGATGAAAGTGTCTGTCTGAACTCGTGTCTGTGCCTATGAGGTTGAAGCAGACCGGTGGCGGCCCCAAGTGACCCATGCTGCCATCACAATATTACCGTATTAGAGAGTCGAACCTAAAAAACTTATGAACATAGAATACTTTTTTAAAGCACTCATTCCTTCACTTGCCATTTGCAGAAACCATAGTAAGCGTTTCATAAGGGTGAAGAAAGTGCGTACTGTTCTTTACTCATAGGGATGCTCTGCTAACCCTAGAAAATGTGGAGTAAGCTGAGAAGCGAACAAGAGCTGGAGCCCCGCCAGCCCTTGGTGCTGCTTCCTGATGGCTGCACCAGATGTCTGAATCGACCTCAGCAGAAGGGCCAGGTGTTCTTTTAAATTTGAAATTGCAAGCAGAAACATAAGACCTTTTTTTGTCTTCTTTGAAGGGAAGGGAATTAAGAAGGAAAGCGTTTAGAGGATAAAAAAGCCGTGGTCATTGACCTGACTTGGTTGGAGGCTTCTCAGCCAAATCTCTGATAGAATACCATTTCCCTTTCCTACTCGGAGATAGCGGGGGCCTTATGGTCTCAGACCTCTGCCCTCTCTTCCTGACCACAGAGAAGTTCTCAGCCGATCAAAGAGGACAAATGCTCCAAGGAGACAGCTTTGCTTCCCTGACTGGAGGACACACACACCTCCCCGGGGGATTTCCTCTGGACTTTCTCTAGTGGCATGACAGCATCTTAAAAAATGTCTGGACTTAAAAAGGCAAAAAGTCAACATTCAGGCTATGTTAAGGAGGAGAGAAGACAGGCTGGTCAAAATTATATCCACTAGACATGCAGTCAGTGAGCTAGCGGGCTCTTCATAAGCCAACAAACATAAAAAACACACACACACACACACACACAAAAACAGGACGTGATGGTCTCCATTGGCCGGATTAGAAACAAGGACACTGCAAAAGGATTTTCCAAAGGTAGCTTTGAGTGGGTCTACTCTCCTTCCAATAGACTGTTCTGCCTGTTAAATCCTTCAGAGGATCAGGTATTCTAAGTTTTTTATTTTAATGGCCCTTAGCCAGAGACATTCTTGTGGCCCCGATGAATGTTCTGTAGCTAAAATACTTCAGGGATTGGCAAAAAGCCTGCAATATACACCTCCTGGAAGTGTTACTTCATCATGCACTTGCCTGGACTGCAAGCCTGCTTCTCTAAAGAATTTCTGTAACCTTATTGCATTCACCTCCAAGAAGACACGATCAGCAGGGAGGAGACGTGCAGAACGGCTGCTTCGTGCCTCAGACTCCAGACCTCAGAATGAAGTCACCGAAGAAGTTAACATTAGCCTTGGCCCTAGATTTCTCGTTCTCTAGATCAGCACAGTGCCCTTAACTGCCCCCATCCTCATGCATAGGCTTGTCCTCAAACACCACACGTAGAACCTTCTGTCTGTATCTCACGTGCTGCCTCGAGACCCACCTGTCATTTGTTATTTGTCCCGTACTCTTGTCTGGGTTTTAGAATCATTCTTGCCTTCAGTCCATTTCAGTTCAGACATGACCTTTTAGAATCTATCTCCCTTGCCTTGGCTGGCCATCGGCAGGGTTGTAGAAATGAGTTTTTCTTTTCTCCACAAGCCACACAGGAGAGCGGCTATTTCTGCGTGTTGGAGCAGACTGTGGTACTGGGGAGACAGTATTTGCTTTGGAAAGAGGTGATGGCTATCTTCTACCATGCCAGTTCCTGATAGTCTTTCTTTCCTGAAGAAGGACTAGGTCGCTGGTTTGGGTGATTACAACAGGACAGAGCTGAACATGGGGTCCTGAGGCCCAGGAGAAGAGAGTAGAATCCTATCTGCGGTTCGATGCTGGCGTGGCTGAGAGAACCATTTCAAGTCAGAAACTTGAGAAAAACAAAAGAGAGTAGAGCCGTGGGGAGATCAAACAGAAATAGAGGAGGGTACACACCTGAGGAGTGTCTACGGCTTTATTGGCAGCGAAAACCCAGGGCAGTGGTGCATAGGATTCCTTTGGATTAGGAGTTGGAAAGTATAGTTTGTGTCTATGGAGGCGAAGAGCCAGGACAAACCTAGACCGCTCACAATTAGAGCCTGTTTCTATTCTCAGATACAAAATTAGCTAATTTGTCATTTATTTGCTTTTCTCCCAGCCATGTGATGGCCAATTATCACCCATTTTGTATGACTGGGTGGTAATTTGAACATAAATTTAGGGAGGCCCAACGAAAGGAGTTAAGAGTATTCTAGTTATTGGAGCCAACTTGGCACCCCTAATGCCTCTCTCTCCACTCATGGGTTAGTCTCTGTTCCAAGATGACTTTCAAAAGTTTACTTTACCTCTCTAAGCCTCAGTTTTATCTTCTGTAATATGCAGATGGTAATGTGTATGTTGCAAGGTTGTTTAAGGTTGAGCGATAGAATGAGTACAAAGCACTGAGCCCCAGTGATGGATACAAAGTACGTAGCGTTCAATACTCCAGCTCTGGGGACTTGTTCTGGCTTCTGCTTCTTATCCTCACATCCTGAGCTGACAGCTCTGCTCCAGTGCCTCAGGTTCTGTTAATTTGAACTTAGTTTCTGGGTCAGCCTAGACCTCGACTGTACTCTGTGCCTCCATCTGTCCTATGTCTGGCTTATCCTTAACTTCCCAGGAGTACTCATTCAGCTCTATATTTAGAACTCCCTGGACACAATTTCACCTGTTTATGGCTTCATCGCCCAGATCCTACACAGATGTGGCATCTTGGGGATGCACAATAGCTGGGTTGGGTATGGTCTGGTAGGGCAGCATGACAGCTTTGGCTATGGGTGACACAGAATGAGCCAAATGAAAATGCTCATTGCACAGGCTTGTGAGTAAGATGACAGTCCGAAAGCTGGATGGTCAATTCTGAAAGCACAGAGTTCCTGCCAGAACCTCTTAGGAAGATAGATCATGAGGTATGTGCACTATATACCAGTTTTTCTGATGCTGTTTGGGATTTCTTGATTTTTTAATATACTTCCCTCAGTAAAGGGAAGAGGCTGAAGCCTCTCTTGGACATGGAAAGCACTGGGTTTGTAAATTGGGTAACAGATCTGTGCTCTTGCATTAAACCTTTAGGCTAGCTCCTAGGCCATATGCATATCAGCATGGTGGTGGCAACGGCATCTCATTGTGGTTAATAGTAATCAATAATCTTGTCAAATGCAGGGTGGGATTCTTATTTTTAAGATAGCATATTGTGGGAGGCTAAAAAATGTGTTCTTGAGTTTTCAGCTTCTAATCCTTGAAATCTGTAAATGTTACCTTATACAGAAAAAGGGTGTTTGCAGCTGGGATTCAGTTAATGATCTTGAGAAAGGGAGAGTATTCTGGATTATCTCGGTGGACTCTAAATGTAATCACAAATATCTATATAAGAGAGGGAAGGAGATTATTACTATAGACAGAACAGGAGTAAGTGGTGGGACCTTGGAAGCAGGGATGTGGCCCTAGGCCAAGGCGTGCTGGCAGCCCCCAGAAGCTGGAAGAGGCAAGATATGAATTCCCCTTCAGAACTTTAGGAAGGAGTGGAGGTCTCCAGACACCTTGAATTCGACCCAGCGGTAGTCATTTTGGACCTCTGGCTTCTGAAACTGTGAAAGAATAAGTTTCTGTTTTAAGCCACTAAATTCGTGGTAATCTGTTCCAACAACCAAAGAAAACCAATGCACACGCTATTTCTCGACTTACGACACATGTAAAGCCTTGGGATCAACCTTCTTAATCCATACGAGACATCCGAGCATATCATATATTCAAATGTCTTCCTCACTATAAAACAACTGTGGGCAAAGTATGTCCACATGGCAGAAGAAAATACATACGGACTTCCTGCTTCAGAAAACAATACTGATTATAAATGACATGCATGGGAGGTTATACAGACAATATGAAATAAAGATGAAAATAAAAATAAGACATGATCCCATCACCCAGAAATAATCTCCAGTTTTTGGAATGTGACCTACATCCTTTCAAACTTCTTTCTCCAGCTACGCACACACGTGCTTGCACACCTACTCACATATAATCATGCTGCATTCTGAAAATTGGATCAATACTATATATTTTATACTGTTTTTTTCTACTGAATGTTTGTGGAGTTAATTTCTAGTTAGTATATGCATACATCAGCATGTTTTTAAAAATCTTTTTCAATGTTTATTTATTTTTGAGAGACAGAGACAGAGCATGAGTGAGGGAGGGGCAGAGAAAGAGGGAGACACAGAATCCAAAGCAGGCTCCAGGCCCTGAGCTATCGGCACAGACCCCAAAGCAGGGTTCGAACCCACGAACCGTGAGATCATGACCGAAGCCAAAGTCGGACGCTTAACCGACTTAGCCACCCAGGCGCCCCGCATACATCAGCATTTTTAATGGTTGTATAATTATATTGCTATATCCTATTCTTTTTCAGTGAATGATCATTTTCTCAGACGTTTAGTTTCCAGTTTTTATTTTGATAAGCATCCTCTGTATATGTTTCTCTGAACTGGTCTGAACATTTTTTTCTGGTACAGATTGCTAGAAGCGATACTGCTGAGTCAAATCTATGCATGTTTGTGATACTGACCTATAGTGTCATAGCACGATCTCCAGGTTTGTATCACTTTATTCCCCAAACAACAGCACAGCCTTTCCAACTGTGATTTTTTTTTAATGTTTTTATTTATTTTTGAGACAGAGAGAGACAGAGCATGAGCGGGGAAGGGGCAGAGAGAGAGGGAGACACAGAATCGGAAGCAGGCTCCAGGCTCTGAGCCATCAGCTCAGAGCCCAACGCAGGGCTTGAACTCACGGAGCGCGAGATCGTGACCTGAGATGAAGTCGGATGCTTAACCGACTGAGCCACCAAGGCGCCCCATCCAACAGTGATTTATAAATTAAGGTTCTTTGGTTGCAAGCAGCCAAAAAGAGTGCTATCTAAAGGAGAAAAGGATATAGTAAAAGTGGGACTGAGGTATCTCATAGTTACCCAATGGCCAATGGACCCATGACCAAGGGGGGAGGGGGCTATTCTTTTCTCTAGAGATCTCCCACAAGGAGATGCTGACCCATCCCCCTTTTATATCTTTGTGATTTAAATTCCCAGAAGGCCTGGCCCCTTGCTCACTCCCTGGACCCAACACTGCCTGCAGGGCAATGCAGTAGTGTATTTTGATTGCCCATTTCCCACCAGAGGCTAGAGCAAAGAAGAAATAGATGAAGAAATAGATGGCTTCCACAGTGTGCACATCAAAGAGAGGCCATCTGGGGGATGAATTCTACTTTATGTCCAACCTTCCCATGGTCCGTTCTGAAACCAAATTAATAACTGGAGCTAAATCTACAGAAAGAGAGCAGTGAGGCATTTACTGCTCTTCTTGGAGCATGAATCACCTGCGGAGATAAAGAATGGCATCGAGACTCCTGAGAATACCAGCCAATAATGTAGACGCTAGAGTAAAGAATGGTGACCAAATTTCCCTCAGTCATGCCTGCTTGTGGTTTCCCAAATCATGTTCTGTATCCTGTGTAGTCTCCTGTTTGTGATCATGCTTATGTTAGACACCAAGTCAGCTATGTGGACTAGAGAAAAAGCACCTCTTACAGAACAAAAGGCATATTTCTTTCTAGATGATCTTCATACTACACTTCATAGGGGATACAAATTGACACAAACATTATACTAAACCTCAACTCCATTGCAAATACTGATAAAAAAAAAAAAAAGGCACCTGGGGCGCCTGGGTGGCTCAATCGGTTAAGCATTTGACTTTGGCTCAGGTCATGATCTCACAGTTCGTGAGTTCGAGTCCCATATCAGGCTCTCTGCTGTCAGCATGAACCTGTTTCGGATCCTCTGTCTCCCTTTCTCTCTGCCCCCCCTCCCTGTCTCTCCAAAAAAAAAAACATTTTTTTAAAAGGCACCTCAAATTTTACTGACCCCACCATTTCCAGACCTATCCTTTTATCTCATTGGATATCAATGCCCTTTACCAAGTAACCTAAGCCCACATTCTGATTTCTTGATCTTTTCTTCACCACCACAACCCATCCATCTCTAGATTCTACTTACCAGTAATGGATAACACATTGATAGCATTTACTATATGTTGACTAGGCCTCTATGCTTGTTGCAAACATTAACTTATTTACTTCTCACCACACTTCTAGAAATTACTATGATTATCTTCACTTTGCAGATAAGAGAACTGAGACACAGCATCCCAAGTCACAGAGCTAGAAAGCGTTTAGAGCAAGTTGTCGCCTTTAGGCAGTCTGGCTCCAGAATCCACACTCTTAACTATTAGAGTTTATGTTCCAGCGATTTTTTTTTTTTTAATCTCTCCTCTTTTCTTCATTTTTCTTTGCTCAAGTCTTTATAAAAACTGACTCAGCTTTGATCTTGATTGCGGTGGCCGTGGTAGGAGTCTATATATGCGACAAAAGTTTCATAAAACTATAGACATGAAAAAGCTGATAAAATTTGAGTAAGGTCTGTTGTCTGGTCAATAGTATTGTGCAATGTCAATTGCCTGGTTTTGTTAATGCATTATTGTTAAGTAAGTTGCTACCATTAGGGGAAGCTGGTTTAAGGAAAAATGGGATTTCTGTATTATTTTTGCCACTTATTGTGTATATATGATCATTTCAAAGTAAAAAAAAATCTTTTAAAGTTTAAAAAAATAGAAGCCTTCCTGTTTTTCGTCTCTGTGTCCCGTTCTCCCTATCTTTTCTCGCTGTGGCCAGATGTAGCTTTCCGATTTCATCCCATCATTTCTACCCCTGGTTCTTCCACATAGCCCATTGCTCTGAAGGATGAAATATTCATTCCTTAAGTTTTTAATTTTTTTATTTAAAAAAAATTTTTTGATGTTTATTCTTGAAATAGAGAGACAGAGGGGCACCTGGGTGGCTCAGTCGGTTAAGCGTCCGACTTCAGCTCAGGTCACGATCTCGCGGTCCGTGAGTTCGAGCCCCGCGTCGGGCTCTGGGCTGATGGCTCAGAGCCTGGAGCCTGCTTCCGATTCTGTGTCTCCCTCTCTCTCTGCCCCTCCTCCATTCATACTCTGTCTCTCTCTGTCTCAAAAATAAAAATAATCGTTAAAAAAAAATTTAAAAAAAAAAAAGGAAATAGACAGAGTGTGAGTGGAGGAGGGGTAGAGAGAGAGGGAGACACAGAGTCCAAAGCAGGCTCCAGGCTCCGAGCTGTCAGCACAGAACCCAAAGCAGGGCTCAAACACCTGAATCGTGAGATCATGACCTGAGCTGAAGTCAGACGCTTAACCAGCTGAGCCACCCAGGCGCCCCTCATTCCTTAAGTTTTTAAAGTTTTAAAGACCTGGCCCCAGGCTAGATTTCTAATTCCACCCCCTTGCCAAGCCCTGCATTTAATACTGAATTCTCATACTGCACTTCCTGCAGAAGTAATTTTTTCTTTCCTGAATGTATCCTGGAATCACTGCTCTGGGACTTTGCTCCTTTGCTTTTCCTCATGCCTGGAGACCTTTCCCAAGACTCTCCTTCCCTCTGCTGGTGCTGCTTCCTCCTTCAAGCTGAGTGGGAGTTCAGAATTGCCTTCTCTGGGATTCTTTTCCAGACCACCTTTCTTTCTCACCTGAGTTGAGTTCGACCCCTCCGAGGTCCCCGTGGCACCTGATAAGTGCCTCCAGCCTGGCATTTCCTAAGCTGTGTCACGTCTACCTGTTAGTCATCTGCCTCCCGGCACATTCCCTGGGGACTAAAATAAAGCTACCTCACATATAAAACCCTACCACATAGTGGGTCCAGAAAAAGTATGCTTCCTGAGTGAAAGAAAAATAAATAGATCCCGGATTGACCACTTCCTACCTTGTCAAAGGTCTTCATTCACATGATACTAACTCAAATTCCTTTTTTTTTTTTCCATCACAAAATAATTAATGTACTTCTATGCTGCCATCCTCAGAGCCACCTTTTAATTATTCTTTTTTAAACATTTTAAATGATGTTTGGGAGAATTCATAAACATACAGAAATAATTGCAAGGGCTATCAGTTGATGGGAATATAAAAAGTGTATGGTATTCAGCTTTGATTTTGAATTTTTCTATAGGGCAATACGTCACATTCACATTCATTCGATCACCCCAGGCCTGATTGCTTTATAACATTTCCTCCGTTATGTAGGCTGCCTTTTATGCCAAACAAAATATATGCATAGTTTCAGGATCTTTAAATCCCAACGTAAACTTTTTTTTTTTTAATTTTTTTTTTCAACGTTTTTTATTTATTTTTGGGACAGAGAGAGACAGAGCATGAACGGGGGAGGGGCAGAGAGAGAGGGAGACACAGAATTGGAAACAGGCTCCAGGCTCCGAGCCATCAGCCCAGAGCCTGACGCGGGGCTCGAACTCACGGACCGTGAGATCGTGACCTGGCTGAAGTCGGACGCTTAACCGACTGCGCCACCCAGGTGCCCCGATCCCAACGTAAACTTAATTTTTTGTTCGCTTTAACTACTTGGAATTTTCAGTTTATTTTGTCATGTTTACATTCTACAGAAATTTAAGGTAGCTTCAACCTTCAATATGTTCTCATTTTAATCTTTCGGGTATCATGTGGCACGGACTCTGTCCAGGAAAAAAGAACTCACCGATTTGAGGTTTGTCTTCTTTTTGATACACAAAGCATTACTCTTAGGTGGTTGGATGTGACCAAAAGTCACTTACAATTATTTGTATTTGTTCACCGTCTGAGATCCTTCAGTATACAGAGGAAATGATAATTAATGGTAGATTAGTCCAGCCAGACACCTTTCATTCTCAGCAAGTGTCTCCAGTTAGTTTGAGAATGTGGCCTCTTTCAGAACATCCCAAGCACAGTTAGATCACCCTCCTTTACTTGGAAGCCCAGGTACAGTCAGGGAGATTTAGGACACATGTTCCAGATGGGTTACGCTGAAATACGTTTGGTAATTATGGTTACAAATACTTTCTCCAAAGCGAGGATCACGCGTGAAGGAATTCTGAGATGATTTTGTGGCATTTGTTCAAAATAGAAAAGAATGATTTCTTTAAAGAGTAAGGAAAAGAACTCAAAGCCAAGAGTGTTAGGTTGAAACTTAGAACCTACATATAGCTCTCATGAGTCAGTGCTCTGCAACCTGGAAATGCCTTCTGGGGTTGTCAAGATATTGAAAGAGAAGTCTATGCTTTCTACACTGGTGTGCTCTTAACGGTGAAGTTCTAATGCTAGGTTTCCTGAAAAGTCTGCGTAGGTTTACTCTTCCATTCCTCTGAACTCCTATGGCATTGGTAATAAGACAAACCCTACTACATGTAGGTACTTGCCTAAGCACATTACATATATTACTTCATTTAATCATCCAAACCACCCTTCGAGGTGGATACAATATTGCCATTAACTGCATTTTTCAGACCAGGATGCTGAGGCCCAGAGAGGGTAAATAACTCGTCCAAGGTCACACAGCTAGTAAGTGACAGAGCACTAGACTCAGGCAGCTTGGCTACAGATCATCAGTTCTTAGCCGCCCTGTTCTGTCACTTTCCATTCCACTTGTGCCTCTGTCAGAGCACTGACCCTGCTAGAAAACACTTCATGTCTGAGGATGTCATGCACAGTCTCCTTTGGTGATGTAAAGCCTTTGTCTTATTCATTCCTATATTCCAAATGTCAAAAAAGTACTGCCCATTGTTGGCTACGTAAATAGTTGTTGAATTAGTAAATGCCACTTTTATTGATTCAATCCTTTGGTTTAACAGTAAGACTTAAATACAGGTACAAGAACAGAAATAATGAAAAGGTGAACTCGTTATTGTGTGCAATAGGGAACGGCATACTCAAAGACCCTATGGCAGGAAGGAACATGGACAGCAAGAAGAAAAGAGCAAATGAAGGATTCAGATGATCATGGAATCTCACTGGCTCTGTCCTCTCTCTTGCCAGTGTTCATGGGTAGTGTGGAATTAATGGCAGTTGACAGGTGCCTGATCAAATGTGTTCTTTGGAATAAATTACATTGCATTCTCTTCAAGATAATGAAATCATGTTTCAAATGATTCCCAGTTTCTGTCTCCCAAAAGAGACCAGTCTACACAAGCAGGCAATGGAGAGAGTTTGAACAGTCTAATGTCCTTTTTTTAAAAAAATTTTTTTAACCAAAACATTCTGACTTGAAAACTCCAAAAATTAAGGAACCTTGGGAAAATAGTGGCCTTACTTTTGTACTCAAGTCCAAGGTCTAACAGATGCTATCACTGTGCTACCAAAAAGAGATAGCTGCTGAGAAGTAAAGAGCAATGACAGTCCTTTCTTTTGGAAATTTAAAAAGCTGAAATTCCCTTCCAGGAACAGCGAGGGCTACTTTGTGTTCTACATTACTGCCGCACTGAGAGAATTCTAGGAGGAAGAACAGATCTTGTTCTTTCCTTAGCTTTTAAAAATAGGTCAGGATATCAGAGCTGAAGTACATGTTTATCTTGCTCTCCCAATTTATCCTATTCTATTTTATAGGCTTCCTGTTTGTGTGCGTCTCTCTCGGGGAACCACACGGAAAGCAAATGTCTAGTGAGCAGTTTTTCCTCAGAAATAAAAATGTAAAGGCAGTATGCATTCCTCGGTAAACCTCCCGCCAGGGGACATGGGGTAGGAAGGCAACTTTCAAACAGGTTTTTCCAGAAACCTAGATAAACCGTGAGAATCGCTGGAGTTGTCTCTTGAGGGAAGCCATAAAACGCCATGATGTTGAAATGAGTAAAGGATTTAAGAGACTGTGCAGAGGGGCACAGTCATTTCCCCAGCACATTAACGTACAATGCCACGTTTGCAGTGCAGATGGCTTTGTTCTCCCGGGAGAGGTATGAATGGATAGCCGTGCTGCGGGTGGTGGATGCCTGGTGGGTTTCCTAGAGACCACTGAGATACCTAAAAGGCCCAGTAACTGGAAGAGAAAACAAAACCCAAAAAACATTGCTCCTAAGTCTGACACGGGTGAGGTTGCCAGCGTATGGCTCGCAAATTGGGTTGCTTTTCTTTGGTATATGCTTTGGTAATGGTACGCAAGGATATTTAATATTGGCTGGAATTGTGTTCGAAGCAAAATATGACTGAAAGCCTTCGTATTTTATTTTATTTTGTATTTCATCTTATTTTATTTTGCTGGTGATGACTTAGAAGACTAGCGTTGGATTTTTGAAATCATCTAGATTAAAAAAAAATGTTTTTACTGTATATTTATTTTTTGAGAGTGAGACAGTGTGAGCAAGGGAGAGGCAGAGAGAAAGGGAGGCAGAGAATCCAAAGCAGGCTTCACTCTGTCAGTGCAGTCTGATGTGGGGCTCAAACTCACAAACTCTGAGACCGTGACCTGAATGGAAATCAAGAGTCAGATGCTTAACTGACTGAGCCACGTAGGTGCCCCCCGAAGTTATTTATATCTTAACCAGGATTTCCTAAGCTGAGCTGAAAGTCTTTAAAGATGACTTCAGCTTTGGTGTAGGATGTTATCTAATGGCTTCATACCGTGTACTTTACCTGTGAGTTTCATAAATTACCCCCATTCTGTAAACTCACACTAAATAGTCACCATCCTTAAATGGTCATGGGTCTTCATTATTTAAAATCTTATCTGGCATTATCTTTTAAAACTTTTAAATTTTGAACTAACTTCAGACTAACAGCAAGATATCAGTGACGGTACACAGAATTCCTGTTTACTTTCTGCTAAGGTTCGTGCAAATGTCAACCTTTATCACCTTTATTACTTATTTCCTCTCTTTCTCTTTTTGAATTGGACACTCTCCATTGATATCTCCTACCATTTTAATATTAGCTTGTTAAGTTGCTGCTTAAAATCTTAGTTCCCATGTAATTTGCATCGTCTAAAATGTCATGCCAAGAGCGAGGTAATTTATCAATTCTCAGCGAACTGAATATAATGCACCCATCATTTTCTTATCCAGCATATGTAAATAAAACATAGATGTAAACCAAAGAATGTCAGGAGTGGGTCTGATGAGAAATAGGGTAGGAAAAAAATGGGCCTAATTCCTGCTTCTTTGTATTTGGGTTTCAGAGACATCTTATTTCAAAGAACGCTGAGCATATCTGTGGTTACAGATCTGTATGTACCCTTAGGCCAGGGAAGTGAGAAGCAGTAGGAGGCAGGCAGTTGAAGAGGCAGAATATAAATTTGGTAAGTATAGGTGAAATCAATACCGATGCAGAAGAATAAATAGACTTTTGATTAATGTAATTATTTTTTGAAATCCATCTGCAACATAACTGCTTGTGAAGCTAGGGCTGCAGTATAACGTACCAGCCCCACACCCTCTCACCTCTGCATTCTGTGTGCTCTGACATCTTCACACAAGCAGTGTGTGTGTGTGTGTGTGCGCGCGCGCATGTGTGTGTGTGTGTGAAACAAACTTCTTCACTGCATGGGGAAAAAATGAAGATACGATGAAATACATGTTTAAATAGGTGCACTTGTAATATTGGCTCATTCGTGTAAGTCAGGGGGACATCGCTATGGGCATAGTCTATATCCCTTCCTAGACTGAGGGCATTTTGCATTTTTATGATCAGTTGATATCTAGGTCACTTCATGAATAGGGACAATTTGTTATATCTTTTGGTATTGTCAAAGATCAGCCAAGAGTTCCAAGTCATTAAGTTGTCATTATTATTTGTGCATAGTTAAGTATTCAAGAAAATGTTTTAACTTCATTAATTTGACATGTTGATATATTGCCACCAATTGTTAGAGTTGCATGCAGCAAGGAAATCCATGTGGTTTTACTCAGGTCAAGATAAGCATCCTTCCTTTAAACAAGGCTCCTTATTAAATCCTACCATAAAACAAAACAAAACAAAACAAACAAAAAACTAAACAATATAGCAGTAACGTGATTTATGGAGCACCTACTCTGTACCAAAAAGTGTACCAGGCACAATACGGACCTCATTTTATTGAATCCTTACAACAAACTACTAATGAAGACACTATCATTTTGATATTGTGGTTGAAGTGATCCAGGCTGAGAGGACAGTAGAAAGCCACTGAATTCTTGGGTGATAAATACAGGTTTTATCCTGTAGTTCTCACTCATGTCAAAGCCCAAGTCTTTATTCATTCTGTTGAAGTGGCTCTCATGCTAATTAAAAGAAAACAAACACAGAAAGAAAGTATCAAAGTCCAATAGGGACCTTTCCCATCAAAGTTCATCAATTTATTTTGTATCTTGCTAAAACCAGAAGCAGGGCTGCAGCTTATAGTTAGTTGTATGGTTTGTGCACTGCACAAAGGCACTCGCCCAAGAGGGAGAGTGGGAGCTGACCCGCAGCCCTTGCTTGGCCTCTCTCTGGATCCTTCCTTGTCCACTCACAGGGAGCACTTTTACTAATAGGGAGCAGTCAGCTGGAACGAAGGCTGGCACTCAGAGTTCACCCATCTTGTCCACTTCTTCTCTAGACCTCTATTAGAATCTCTTGGCAACTCATTTTGATGTTTTAGACTGACTATCTTTTCTAACTTTCAGGCTAGCTGAACTCAAAAATAGCCTACCCATAACATCCCTCTCTGTCTTCAGCTAACCGGAAGTCCTGCTGTAATGTGCTGTTTGCTCAATCCAGGCTTTTCTTTTCCATTTTCACCTCCAAAGGAAGCCCAAGTATTCAGTCTGCGGTCTCTTAAGTGACCTTCGTGGTCATATGTGTCACTACAAATGATTTTTCTAGCCCACGGCAGCATTTACTTTTTCCTCTGCATTTCAAAGAAGCACCTAGAATCTATCTGCTGGCCACTGTGTTATTTGAAATGGATATAGAATGACTCTTTAAGCATATGCAAATAATTAATCACAATCAGCTTTGATGGCCTGGATGTGAATAAGGACAGCAAAGATTTTAGCACTTGTTCTGAAAGAGCTTCTGTCCCTATAGGTGTTAATAAGATTTAACCAAATTTGAAAACTTGGAATAATTTAAAGTGGTTCTTCCACAGTCACAAAAATGAGTGACTTAATTCTTTCAGTTACAGAGCATTTAAATAATAAGTACATGATAAAGAAATTAAAATTCACACTTGGGGTTGAGGAGCAAGAGAAGAAAGTAAGGTGTTTCGGGAGCACATGATATTGAGGCCCACAACTGTATGGAAACACAAAATTAGAATTTCTCCTGCATTCGCCTTCCCCGCTCCCCATGTGAGTCTACCATTTGCTCATTTAGTAAATATTTACTAAGTATCTACTATGTTCAGTGAATGAATTGAATTTTGAGCAAGCAATGAACAAGAAAGACATTTAGCATACACACCGTTCTGAGGAGACATCGAATAATTTTTTTTTAAATGATTAATTACCGGGACACTGTCAATAGGGAAAGTATGGGATGTGGCAGGTAGAAAGTTGCAGATGGAGTTCAGTCTTCAATACAGTAGAGGCTTCCTCTTCTCTTATATCCTCACCGGGCTTTGGAGATATCAGCAGTTGTGTTTCAGAAGCAGTAGGAAAATGTCATTTGTGAATGTGGAATACTGTATATGAAAATTATAAAATTGGAATACGTTTGTAGTCATTAGGATATACCCACACATGCACACGCACTCTTCACTTCTGTAAACTATTTAAAGACAGACAAGTGCACTGGCTAAAAATGCTAAGCATAAGTTGGGCTGACAGTGTGCCCAGAGGCATCATCGCTAACAGCAAGGAGCCCGGCGCTCAGAGCTGCGTGGGGAGACCCCACAGATGGGCAGGACTGATAATCTGCCTGGATGGAGTAGTTTCATGGACCACTTCCCTGCCGTGTGTTCACGAGCACCTTCCTCGTGTTGCTCCCAGAGTAGCTCAGGAAAGCTGTTGGATTTGTTGGCTCATCTGTGACAGCCTCCATCCTTGGAGCCCTTGCCTTTTCAGTTCCTGTTTCCTTGACTTTGTCCTCTGGGAAACTAGCAGAGGGAAAAGGGCACAACTAGCATTTAAGGAATCCACATGTGCCTGCTCTTCTGCTCTTTATTCTTGGTGCCCACTAGTCTTGAGACAAAACTGTCTAATACTAAGGGAACAACTGTAAAAGTTCGTTTTAGAAATTTACACCTAAAATACATGGCTCTTTGAAGCCACTCACACGGGGGTCAGGAGGAAATGCTATTTAGGCAGGAACTTAGGAGCTAGTGAGAGTTCACCAGGTAAAGGAGAGGAAGAGGAGAACATTCTAGGGAGGAGGAATAGATACGCAAACACATTTTGTATAAAGGAGCAGGAAGCATGGTACATTCATCAGAGCAACGGAAGGACAATGTGGCAGGAGCATGGGAGGAATGTGGGAAGAGTGACAGGAGATGGGGCCCCGGAGTTCGGGCAAAGCTAGAATCCACAGGTCCTTCAGGGCAACCTTTAGCAATTTAGATTGTATTCTAGAGTAACTGAACGCTGAAAAGTAATCAGAAGAAAAGGAATCAGGCCTGTTGGACATGATCAGCAGTGCAAGGTAGGAGGTTCATGCCTTCCATTATCATACAAAATAAACGTTGACCTCCAAACTAATGTTCTAGCACCTTTAGCACTTGAACTTAGTCCACACACAATACAGATAAGCCTTAGGTATCATCCTTAGATTACTTTTGTCTCTTCAGGACTCACCCACACGTCATGGCATTTGTGGAAGAGAGTTTTCAATCCGTTGAGAAAAGGACAAGAAATAGCAACTCGCGTTTCAGAGCCATGCATAATTGGGCAAGATACCCAGTGATTTCAGCCAAAATAATGATGTGCTTATTTTTTTTTTGTGGGACAAAATATAAAATTCAATTAGAATTTCAAAATCAGTGTCTATTTAGGGAAAAGTCTTTAACATCATTACAAATCTATTTTAGAAAGGTAAATGTAAATTGTCATTTAGATTTAAGTGCTTTTCCATCAACATATATAATGAGCTTGGCTGAGGTTATTTCCTAACATCAGTGTGAACATAATTAATACATGGAAATGTATGAAGAATGATCATGAGAAAAACAGAATTAAATAATGGGAATTCATAATGCAGAGCGAGTTGCAAGGGCTTAACATTCATAATATTCCTCATTTTTAAGGCAACGCTATTATCGAATATGAAAACGATTTAACATAACCTTGCAACTTTAGGCCAACAAAATTGATAAAATGTCACTCATCTGCACATTTTAGATAAAAATGAACATTAACACTCTGACTACCTATTCTCAGAAATGCTTTTTTTTTGCCCAGGACCTAGAACACCTAAGAGCACAAGCAATGTTCAATCTGAGTATGAACTCCCAATGTGATGAGTCTGTAAATCTTTTCAATGACGAGTTAAAAAGGACTTTTTAAAAAAGTTCTATTGACACAGGGCTATGCCTAGTCTTTTTTGAGGTGTTCTGAGAACACAAAAGATGCAGAAAATACTGTCCTTGCTCTCTGGGACCTTAGAATCTATTTGAAAACAGTGCCTGGGGAAAGTGGCCACAGTGCAGGGGTGGGGAGGGAGTTCTGAAATCATAAGCCCTGATAGGGAAATTCTACATTACAGAGCAAAATTGTATTAATTTTAGGAGCTTGTATTTACTTAGCACTTTATCATTCTTTCATTTAGCAATTAGTTATTTAGCACTGACAGTTCTTCGATTTGTTACTTTGTGTCTCACTTGACACTGTGACTAAAGTTCAATGTCATCCATTCAAGGAAGCAGCAGAATAGAGTTAAATCTTATTTCTACCCACCTCCAAAGTCTGGAGTTTTTCCTTACCTAGAGAGTGGTCATTGTTGTTTTATCTGTCCCCAAACAACAATTTCTATCATTTTTGAGTAGCTGCTTCTCTTCCAAGGTTGTGATTCTGCAAGGGGTTTCCAATTCCCAAGCTGCACACCCATGGTCACATGTGTAGGCACGTGACCTAGTGTGAGCCAGTCATTGTAACCACCTCCAGGTGTACTTCTGTTGTTTCAGAAATGGATATGCAACTGAACCAAAACAGTGACAGTTTTTCTCTTAAATAGTTTGTCTTAAAGAAGGCAGAGGAGGCTTCTATCTCCCTTGTGAAGTGGTTGTAAGGTGCCTACGGCCATGTTCGGGTTGTGGGAAAAGATGATGGAGGGAATGAAACTAACATTCACTGAGACATAGCCAAGAGATGGGGGTGAGAGCACAGGTGGGAGGATAGAGGGAGGGAAGGATGGAGGGAGGGAAGGCATAGGGCTACCCACAGTGTATATATCCATTAGAACTGGTTCTTCTTACTCCTTCTCTCATAACTTGCTTGTGAAATTAACAACACATTCCCTTTATATGCTTAAACTGATTTAAATTATACATTCTGGCTTATATATCACTGGGAATCAGCATATAAAATGGAAAGCATTTGGAGCCCCAGACTGGTCTGGAATCCTGGCCTAAGTGCTTACTAGATGATTAAACTTAACGTCTTGGAACCTCAGTTTTCTCATCTGCAAAATGGGGTTAAAATGTTTCTATCCTATGTTATTGAGAAGATTGCACAATGTAATGCACATAGCATATTTGATAAAGTGCCCACTGATTAAACAAATAGCTAATGAAGTGATCATTTTTTTTCTTTGTAACCCTTGGTATATTTTTTCTGTGTCCTTCACAGCTCTCTATCATCCTTTCCAACTGGCATTCTTGAGGAATATCTGTTTAGCTAGATCTTACAGAGCGACTTTCAAAGTTTTTGTTGCAGGGGCACCTGGGTGGCTCAGTAGGTTAAGCATCTGACTTCGGCTCAGGTCATAATCTCATGGTTTTGTGGCTTTAAGGCCTTCCATTATTAAAAAAAATAATAATAATTCTGTGTAAGTTTAAGGAATATCACCCTCTCCATATTGCTTTGAAAGGCTGAAAAATGTGGCTGAATCTTTCCAAGGGGCCGATGAAATGCTGGAAATGGTGATGTCTCTTCGAAAGGGGAAAGGTCTTAAATAAAATTAAAAAAAGGGGGGGGGAAGGTCTGTTTTAATTTCACTCCCTCTGAGCCATGCACTCACTTTCCACGTGTACGTTTTCTTTTTCTTTCTTTTTATTTTTTAGGATCTGATCTCATGTTCTACTATAATGCCAACTTTGAAAAATATTCCTGTACGCAAGCAACTGGGGTGGGGAGGGTGGCAGGGGGGACTCTTCAAAGCAAAGAATTAGAACTTGGTCTTTCAGTTTTATCTCCCCCTTCTTTCCTTCTCTGTCTTATCTCGCCAACCCCTCCCCCCCAATACACACACTCATACTTTTCTATCAACAAAATTGATTATGCAAATTCTCCAACATATCTCAATATTTTTCTTAGAATCTATTTCAACTCCTTCCTGTTGGGGATGGGCAATTTTCCATAGATCGTCCTGTAACTGCAATGTTATCCACATATCCCAAGCCGGAATTTCATCTTCTTTTGCACATTGAAATGCCCTGTCCATCTATTTAATCTTGGTAACAGCAATCATCATCATCACCATCCTTTAGATGCTTTTAGAAGGTAGCATTTCATTCATGTAATTTTGAAACAGAGTTTTTTTTAAATTGGTATCGTGTTTTAAAAGCTTAGGCTCTGGTAGTAGATTTTTCTAGGATTGAATTCCAGCTTCCCCCCCCCCCCCCCCCCCCCCCCGCCCCTCTAGCTGTGATTCCTTGGACTAATTGCTTAATTGCCTTAAGCGTCAGTTTCCTCATCTGTAAATCAGGAAATAGCAATACAGTTCTCGTAGAACCATGGGAGAGTTAAATGAGCCAATGGATGGAAAATACTTAGCAAAATGGCTGGAACATAGTACAAGCTGCATCGTGTTAGCTATCCTCCATCATTATCTTCATCCTCATTTTAATGTGGGATATTGATAAAAGAGCTATATAACACTAAAGGATAATATGTACAAGTCAATGCAAGGAGATCTTTCCAATACTGACTTTTAAGTAATTTAAAGCAGCCATAGATTTCTGTGTCATGATATAAAGCTGCAAATATGACTGCAAACCGGCACCCAGTACTTCTGATTCAACTGATGTTGCAGTGAAAATTTTTTTGACAGAGACACAGGTTACCCGGGATTCACCATCCCTCTCAGAAATAGAGCACGTCAAACAGTGGCTGAGCCAAAGCACACATCAGATGTTTGGACAGGACACGTCTACACTATAAGCTCAACTTACAGTCACCACTTCTTTGGCTGGTGTGGAGAGAAGGATTGAAACCTCCTTTCTAGAGCACGCTGGATTGTGAGCAGGACTGAGAAGCCACAGTCTCGTCACAACTGCTGAATCCACCTCTTCATAGCATCTGCCACGTTGCAGCACTGTGCCTGGTTGTGAGGGGGCTTTGGAGCACCAGGCAGTGTTCCAGCTCTCACGCACCTTGTGATCGTGACTGCTCGGGAGGCAGGAGGGCTCTACAAAAAGGGCTAGCAGTCAGCTTCTGCCGTAGTAATGATGAGACATAAGCTATGTCAAAATCAATGACTTAAGCTAAAAAGGATGTACAAGGGAAACAAAGGAGCATGTAACCCAGAGTTTCTCAAAATTTTGTTCATTTGTGCCCACTTAAGGAGCGTTTTGAGAGATTTTCTTCTAATGTTTGCCCCGAATGAAAGTTTCATACCATAGATAAATTGTGTATCTGTTTATGTACTATACGTCTGTGCTTTGTACGTAAAAAATAGTAGGAATCTTTCTCCTACCAAGAGTGAATTTTCATCCCATTGTGGGCAATATCCCCTCACTAAGAATGTAGGATCTAACCTACCTAGGAAGGGTCAAGAGAAGCTTCAAGAGACTGTAATACTTGGGTTGCACCTTGCAAGTGGGAGGAGGTTCTCAAACAAAAAGGAGGGAAGAACACTCCAGCCAGTGGGAATAGCAATGGGACCAATGGCTGAAAGAACCTTCTGTATTTTGGAAACTGCTAGAATGGTCGGAACGTTGGGCCGGAGTCAGGGCGTGGTGTGACCGAAAGCTGGAGGGGTAGGCACGTTATGATTCAGAGCCGTGGTGAGGACCTCACCATAACATCAACATTTCAGTTTGTTCTTGACCTTTCTTGCGTGCTTACACTTGAGTCATGGAAACGACTTTGTTCCGGAGGGCAACTGTCCCTCACTTTAGCCTTTAAAATACTCCCACAGTTGGAGAGGGGAGGGCTCCTAGCAGCCATGAGGCTAGCAACTGGGGCCTGAAACCTGCTGTTCTCCTCCTCAATGGGTCAGCTGGGAAATCAAGGGAAATGAATCATTGAAAACAGCTGTGTGAGTTGACCATGCTTTGGCAGTTGGCCATTGTTTGCCAGTAAAAGTAGCAGCAGAAATCAACCCGTACTGAACGTTACTCGCACATTGCGCTCGACCTGTAGGGAATTTCTTAAAAGCCGATTTCAAGATTCTTCCTGCATTTCACTGTTAATAAGGAAACCTCATCCTCATACCACAGAGGTATATACGGACTGCCTATCGATTCGTAGAACTGATGTCAACTTTTCCGCCTTCTGCCTTTGCCGCTTTAGCAATTAAGAAAACCGTTTCAGGAAGTAAAGCACACATTTTCTTTTGCCAAACTTCTGTATGTTCCTATTTTCTAAACCAAAGATTTGGTCACAGTGATGGGACAAACATGAACCTCTCTAAGGGGTGGGGGTGGGGAATAATAACTTTGAAAGCAGGACTGTTCCCAAAAAGTCTGGATGTGAATTTACCACGTTTTAGGCTAATCTGGAACTTAGTAAAAATGATCATGTTACAAAACATTGAAATAATTCCCTGACCTACAGCTAATTACTTTGCTTCAGTTTCCACTGAGACCTCTGTGAACAGCAAAAGTCCCTCCACTGACTATTTGCAAAATGGAATTCCAAAGCCTGTCTTCAGGTTTGGTTCCTATAATCTAACACGGATTAGATTTGTGACATGCTCTGATTTGCCTGTATTTCTATAACATATGGAGAAGCGGGAAGCCCAGAACTTTTAGATGCAGGTCAGCATGCAGAAACAATGTGATCATGTTCAGATGTGATATTATTCCTTCTTCTGAGTCTTATTAGAGACACTCTAATTAATTAAAGAATGACAGATGTTGTTGCGTGAATTCTTTATCCCTTAGAGTTACCGCTTCATTTTTTGAGCATGGTACCGTCTGAGTGAAAACAATCCATTAATGCCAGGTTGAACAGAGACAAATAATGAGAGTAAAACTAAACAGGAAGAACTGAGCCTAGCCACGATTCAGAGGTAAAACTGAGTCCAATCTAATTTGTGATGCAGAAGTTTCCCTGTGTCAGAGGCCCCAGTCTGGGTGGGTGCTTCAACTTTCCCAACAGAGGCACCTGCTCTTGGAGCCAGCACCATGAGCGTTATTTAGATTTTAGCACTGTAGCCAGCTGCCCCCTTCACTCTTCTGAGTATTTGTACCTTGCTTGTTTCAAGTGGATAACTTTGAAAGATGTTGGATGGACTACGGATGCCGAATGTACTAGAAAAAGAATCACAAGGGTGCCCGGGTGGCTCAGGCAGTTAAGCATCTGACACTTGATTTCAGTTCAGGTCTTGATCTCATGGTTCGTGAGATGGAGCCCCATGTTGGACTCTGCACTGACAGCACAGAGCTTGCTTGGGATTCTCTGTCTCCCTCTCTTTCTCTGTCCCTCCCGCACCCATGCACAGGCTCTCTCTCTCAAAATAAATAAATAAACATTAAAAAAAAAAAAGAATCACAGAATCATGGAAACTGGAGGCAGCTGGAAGGGACAGGCTGGTCCATATCCTTGTTCTTTCCCTCAGAAAAGATAGAGCCACACAATGACTATATTTTTAAGTCAAGAGTAACTTCAATTCTATTGAATTCTGAAAATTAAAAGATCTGTTCTGTATAGTACCATATGGATTTCTTCCCCCCACCCCACACCCCCCACCCGGCTTGTTTTTGTCAAGAACAGAGGTGGATTTATGATGAAACTAATGAAGCTTAAACTTTGAGACTTTCCCAAAACCATGGGAAAGGTTTTGTAAAGGCCATGTCTTTACAGTCATGTTTTTGTAACATGACTCTAACTGCTCTGTTTCAACTAAAACTAGACCACTCTCTCTTTCCACTCTGCCAGCATCTCCATCATACTGTTCCTTGTAACAAGTGGCTGCAGATTAGGGTTCCAGCTAAAATAGTAATACATATTTACATGATTTGCTGACATAGGTGTGTATTTATTGATAGTTGTACCATTATAGGAATGGCTTCTAGAAAAATCCCATTTCAACTCAACCAACTTACTCAGAGCTGTGGCACGCAGTTATACAGGTTCCAGAGGTTGTATTATGAGTTGAGGGTATCTCATGGCACCTGGCACAAGAAATATATAGGTAGGTGGATCAGTGGGTTAAATGTCTGACTTTGGCTCAGGTCAATATCTTGTTGTTCACGGGCTCAAGCACCATATTGGTTCTGTGCTGACAGCTTGGAGCC
Organism: Panthera pardus; assembly: GCF_024362965.1. NCBI lineage: Eukaryota > Metazoa > Chordata > Mammalia > Carnivora > Felidae > Panthera > Panthera pardus. The sequence continues at coordinate 145,069,440 of NW_026526721.1, read as the reverse complement.
TGGAGACTGCTTCAGACTCTGATTCTCCCTCTCTCTCTGCCCCTTCCCTGTCCTCTCTCTCTCTTTCTCTCTCTGTCTCTCTCAAAAATAAATAAACATTAAAAGAAATATGTAGGTAGTGGAGCAGAAACAAGGCTTAATATGTCTAGTACTATAAACTAGTCTATATAAAGAAAAATCGTCCATAGCTTACAGCTCATACAAGAAATATCACACATATTTTCTCAAATTTGATGTCCTTGTCAAGAACAGAGGTGGATTTATGATGAAAAATTTGATCCTAAAATTTGATGACCTTGCCAATAAAAGGTTGTAAAGTTGAGAAAAACTTTGCCAAACTATCAAAAATAAAAAATAAATAAATTTTGATTAACCATGCCAGATGAAAGACTACATTATTTTTCTATACTATCTATAAAAAGATATATAATAAAATTACCGTCATAAAAAGAAATGATCCAAGATTTTACTGTCAAAAATGTAAGGAAAAGTATGAAAGAGTATCTGGCAGTTAATTAATACAAATATTTAATTTTTCTAGATTTTGTCATCATTATAGTTGCACATTTTATTAGATTTACAAGTTGTTGTAATTTGTCTTCTCATTCTAAATATTTATTTTTGTTCCTAATTGGTGTTTGTGATTGTGTGTTCTTTTACATTGAAAGGGCCTCCAAACAGTAGGAGCCTCTGTATGTGTAGAGATTGAGAGCCGTGAAAAATTCTGGGTGTGATTAAGAGCCTCCAAATGGCCCCCGAACGGTCCCAGGCCCTTGGTATTTGTGTTCCTATGGAATTTCTTTCTCTTGAATGTGGCCTGGACTTGGTGACTAACTTTTAACAACCAGGATAGGACAAGAGTGATGGGATACCACTTCAGAAAGTATACGTTAAGAAGAAAAATGGATTACACTTTTCTGTGGGGTGTTTCTACCTCTTGGGAGGAAGCAGCTGACATGTGACCAGCCCTGTGGAGAGATGCACGATAGCCAAGAGCTGATGTCTCTGGCCAATAGACAGATTGAACGTGAGGCCTGCCAACAGCCATGTGGTATGCTTGGAATAGAATTCCTCTCCCTCTGGGAACCTGGAGGTGCCTCCTGACTAACACCTTTGTCATCCAGACCTTGTGAAAGACCTCAGCCACAGGCATCCAGCTGAGCCACACCCAGATTCCTGATGCCCAGAAATGGTGAGATAATAAAATGTTGTTTGGAGTAGCTAAGTTTTCAAGCAATTTGTTACGTACTAACAGATAGATGATTAATATATTGGGGAAAGATACAGATAATGTAATCAGCTTGTTAAATCCTTCTCAGATAGCATGGAAGGGATATTGTCTTGTTTGATGAAATATCCTTTCCTAATACTGCTGGGAATCCTTTTCCTTGTTTCTCTTTATGTTACGATACAGGGTTCATGAATCAGCATAGTATTCACATTTGCCCTTAGTGGTTGATGAACAGTTCATAATGTTAAAGAATTTGCGTTATTCTTAAGTCTATAAGTATGTGGATTTAGGTGAAACATATATGAAATGTGATAAACTTGTTTTCACTAAAAACTAGACATATACTGAATGTTAGAATTAGGAATTTTTTACTTTTAAAAAAACATTTAAAAATATTTTGTTCTGTACTTAACGACGTTTTTTAGTTTTTTTTTTTATTATTTTATTTATTTATTTATTTATTTATTTATTTATTTATTTAGAGAGACTGAGAGAGAGAGAGAGAGAGAGCTGGGGAGGGGCAGAGAGAGAAGGAAACAGAGGTTCTGACGCAGGATCTGTGCTGTCAGCAGGGCTGGATGCAGAGCTGGATGCAGGGCTCAGACTCATTCATGACCTGAGCCGAAGTCAGACAATTAACCGACTGAGCCACCCAGGCACCCCAATGTTTTCGATGACATTTTTAAAAGTTATTTAAGTAAATTTCATTGTAAAATCAATATTCATGAATTGTAATTCTATTTTGCTTGTTAAATTAGTATATACTTTTAATAAAATCTGTTTAAAATCATATGTATAATAATTTCATTTTTGAAGGTTTTACATTTATTTTACTTTAATTTTTTGATGAAATAATATTGAAATTTGTTTATTTGGAATACAATTACTTTTTATTTTGATCCTGTAGATGATTAAAACAAAATTATATCAAAATGTGATTATTTACATAAAGATTTTGCTGAAATGAAGAAAAATATAATAAATTTCATGGAATAAACATATCAAATGTTATGAATTGCATATAACTCTATTTTATCATTTACTTAAACATGGCTGGCCATGGGGCGCCTGGGTGGCTCAGTCGGTTGGGCGTCCGACTTCGGCTCAGGTCATGATCTCGCGGTCCATGAGTTCGAGCCCCGCGTCGGGTTCTGGGCTGACAGCTCAGAGCCTGGAGCCTGTTTTGGATTCTGTGTCTCCCTCTCTCTCTGACCCTCCCCTGCTCATGCTCTGTCTCTCTCGGTCTCAAAAATAAATAAATGTTAAAAAAAAAAAAATTAAAAAAAAAAAAAAAACATGGCTGGCCCATCAATACAACACACAAAAACACACATTGATAGTTAAATTCAGAAATGTTTGAAACTAGGGGCGCCTGCGTAGCTCAGTGGGTTAAGCGTGTGACTTCGGCTCAGGCCATGATCTCGCGGTTTGTGAGTTCGAGCCCTGCATTGGGCTCTGTGCTGACAGCTCAGAGCCTGGAGCCTGTTTCACATTCTGTGTCTCCCTCTTTCTCTCCCCCCCCCCCCCCCCCCCGCTCATGCTCTGTCTCTCTCTGTCTCTTAATAATAAATAAACGTTAAAAAAAAATAAATGTTTGAAACTATCTGTCAAAAAAAGCCATAACTTTATGTATAATTTTCAAGTTTGTCATTATGATACACATTTCAGAGTAAGAGGATGGAATATATTTTACTTAACAGTTTGTTATTGTTATTGGTAATTTTAGAATGCTTAAGTATATAGCATGTGGACACCATTGGTATTCCTGCTCCGGGTCCTACAAGTATTAGGAATAGATGTGCGCTTTCTGACAACTCTCTATAAAATTTCAATATCATCCATACTCTCCATATATACTTCTTGCCCTTTCTAGTTTTACTTTTCTTTAAAGCCCTTATCGGTATTTTACATGCTATACATTTTGCTTTTTATTTATTGTTGCCTTTTTTTTCTTTACTAGAATCTAAGTAAGCTTAATAAGAGGAAGGATTTTTGTTATTCTTTTCACTGCTGTATTCTCAGCACATAAAACAATGTCTAGAGCATAGTTAGTGGTCATGTATTAATTGATTCTTCAATCACAAAAATATATATTGAATATCCCTTATGCTCCCGCCACTGTTGAATTCTATTATTTGGTACCTGGAAAGTAAAGATAAAAAAGGACATAAGAAAGTCTACTGTTTTTAATTAGAGAAATGAAAGAATGAAGTTATCTCATCCCAAGGTTACATAGTTTTCTTGAATGGCAGTAGAGTATAAACCACCAATTACTCCCATTTCCCACTAGGGGATTCTGTTCAACCACTGGTTTCAACGTTTCAATTTAAAAATCATAACATTATTTCTTCGTCACTTGTTTGTTGTTGTTGTTGTTGTTTGTTTTGTTTTGGTCGCCTGTTTAAGAATACAAGAAGTGATTCATAAATTCTTTAATCCCTCCTGGCAGCAAGGTTGTTTCTGGGTCCACATAGTTAATTGGTTGCCTCATTCCAGAGTAAAGATGGATGTGAATCAGCCTTAAATGGTAAGTCCCACTGTTTTAAACTACAAAGGCTTTTATGTGACTAAATTCTTTTTCCCCTACGAAGGGAATTCACACACACACACTGCAGACATCAAAGGCTATTTGCAATTAAGCGAGATCTTATTGTAAGGCTACTCATGTACTTTTTGTCACACAAAATAAAAAACTGAGCTTAGTTCTGAAGTTCCATACAGTTTTGTCATCATCTCCCGTCTTAATAGTAGCACAAGCAGTGTTACTTTTGTTTGTTTATTTATTTAAAGTATATTTATTCTGTTTGAGAGAGAGAGAGAGAGAGCAAGTGAGAAAGCACAAGTGATGGAGGGGCAGAGACAGAAGGAGACAGAATCTGAAGTGGGCTGCAGGCTCTGAGCTGTCAGCATAGAGTCCAACGTGGGACTTGAACCCAAGAACCATGAGATTATGACCTGAGCTGAAGTCTGACGCTTAACCAGCTGAGCCACCCACGTGCCCCAACAAGTACTGTTACTTTTGAAAATGCAAGTTCCTCAAAAAGTTAAAAACAGAACTACTCTATGATCTAGAAGAGATACAGATTTGAAGGGGTACATGCACCCTGATGTTTATAGCAGCATTATCAACAATAGCCAAACTATGGAGAGAACCCACGTGTCCACCGACTGATGAATGGATAAAGAAGATGTGGTATCTATACACAATGGAATATTGCTCAGCCATCAAAAAGAATGAAATCTTGCCATTTGCAAGGATGTAGGTGGAGCTACAGTGTATTATGCTGAGAAAAATATGCCAGTCAGAGAAAGACAAACTCCATGTGATATCTCTCATATGTGGAATTTAAGCAACAAAACAGATGAACATATGGAAGGAGGAAAGAGAGAGAGAGAGAGGGAAACAAACCATAAGAGATTCTTAGAGATAGAGAACAAACTGAGGGTTGATGGAGGAAGGTGGGTGGGGGATGGGGTAGATGGGGGATGGGTATTAGGAGTAACTTGTTATGATGAGCATGGGTGTTATCTGTAAGTGATGAATCACTGTATTCTACTCCTGAAACCAACATTGCATTCTATGCTATCTAACTAGAATTTAATATTTTTTCTCAACGATGTTATTTATTTTGGAGAGACAGAGATAGATAGAGCATGAGTGGGGGAGGGGCAGAGAAAAGGAGACACAGAATCTGAGGCAGGCTCCCGGCTCTGAGCTATCAGCACAGAGTCTGATGGGGGGCTCGAACTCATGGACCCGAGATCATGACCTGAACCAAAGTGGGACACTTAACTGACTGAGCCACCCAGGTGTCCCAACTAAGCACAATTTGAATAAAAAATTGAAAACAACAGCAACAACAAACAGACTTAGGATCCTGAGTTTTATTTCCTGCTCTGCCACTATTAGCTGTGTGACCTTGGGAAAGTTACTAGAGGTTATGTATGCAAAATGACTGACTCCATAATTGGTAGAGAACTTTTAAGAGCTTTCAAAATTGAAATATATATTTGTAAATTAATCTATTTATACTTTTACTGACTATGCCATATATTTAGCATATTTATAATTCAATATACTTATAATTTATATTCAGTATATTTATTTTACATATATATTTCCTAATTTATACAGAGAAAGGAAAGAAGGAAGATATAGGGAAAGCAAAGCCAGCTTAAAAACATGAGAACCGATCGTTTAATCCATATTGATTGATAGTAAATAAAATAGATGAGAGGAAAAAGCCAATCTAATTCTATATTTAATTGTCCATTCAGTTTAGTCAAATATCATTTGACCCCCACGTATGGACACATAGAAGACCATCTGCCACGAGGTCTGTTGAATTCCCTGATTGCCTGTAGCGTCGGGCAACAGCCTCTGCCTAAGGACAGAAATATGTGCAAAGAAGAGATTTGAGAGTCTGATAGTTAATCAAAGGCCCAGATGGATGGGCAAGGGTTTTCAACTTAGATTGCTTATCACAGCAAGAAATGGGAAATAAACAAAATACCTATTAAAAAGAATTGGTTAAATACAACGTAATAATGAGATATATCCATATAGGGTGATCATTAAGGATGATGTGATAGAAATAAATGTGTTTATATGGAAAGATGCTTATGATATATTGGATGAAAAATTAAAGTGAACGTGAGTGTAGCTGATGTGATTCTGTCTTCATAGTAGAAACATTACATGTGAATACAGGCAAATATATTTCCTTTCTCTCTTCTCTCTCTCCACTCCTCCTCTTTGCACATGTGCACACATGCGTGCACACACACATGCACATAAACCTACAGAGATACACCAAAATCTTTACAACATTTATCTTTGGATGGTGGGATTATGGATGATTTTATTTTTTTTCTTATGCCTATGCTTATTAGAAAGATTTTAAATAATGAATATTATTATCTGTACACCAATATTTAAGTAATAAACAAATAAGGAAAGCAGTCTTGCTCTGTCCTCAAGCACTGAAGTTTGAGAAATCTTTAGAATTTTCCAGGTCAAGACTTACATGCCTAATAGAGAAGAGCGGATTCATCCTTTCTTGCCAATAGGGTGTTGACCACTTAAAGATTCTCCTGGCAATCCAGTTACTGGGGAAGTTAAATACTAGCTATATAATAATTATTCCTTTGTTTGACATATTGTTGAATAATCCAAAACACTCGTTCGTGCCTCATTCCTTGATTCAGCCATCCAGTAAATATTAAATACCAAGCATGTATTTTAATATCATTTTAATTATTATTTTTATTAAGTACATAGTATACATTAATTATATATTATTTGATTATTATATTTGACTCTTATGTATTAAACATCAAGCATTTATTAAACACAGGTTTGGTTCAGTGCTAGGCAATAGGGTTATAAGGGGTGGGGAAAAAATAAAAGCTAGGCATTGTCTTTTCTTCCATGAGAAGCTAAGAAGATCATTCCCTATTTTGAAGAAGATTAAACCACAGCACAGAAAATTTAGGTGACCTGCTAAGTTGCTCAGCATTGACTAGATCACAGATCTTTTGAATTTTATGACAGGGCATTTTCTTGTATGCCACGCCAAATAAAACGAACACAACCAAGATAAAACCCAAATAGTCAGTTTTCTCCTACTGTAAACTAGAACAAAATTAGGAAAGTAAGAAAAAGAGAAGTTCGCCATCCTTAGCTAACCACTGTTAACAAGGTGGCATGCCAAAAACTTCTCTATACTTCTATACGGACAGTGTGCTTTTGTAAAACACAAGCAATTAATTCAAACATGAATACATTAGCATAAGGTATACAATAAAATGCATACCGATTCACTTTGTTTCCATTAACATAAGGCTAAATCTTTTTCATCGATAACTCACTTAATTTTAAAAACTCAAGGAGTTATTAATAGTTCAGTAAGCAATGACACTCCTCATATATAAGGGGGTTTCATATATAAGCTATGAAATGTATCATTTCACTACTCATATTTTTACAATTAAGATGAAAGATAAATATTGTCCATTAGCAGTACAATATCTTCATCATAACTGGAATCATATTTGGCATCTAGGTGTCTCTCTACACTCTTCACATTGACAAGGTTATGAGATTTTGTAAGAAAGAAGGCATAATAGTTTAAAAAATTAAAACAGACTACCGTCTTCTCTCGTCTTCTTCCTGCCATCTGGTTTCCTCAGTGGTGTTGATGGACAAATGAGTTGGCTTCACGTCAGATAATAAAAGCCAAAGGTAGATGTATGATAATTCAAGAAAAGTGGCAAAAATATAACCCTGACCATATAGGACTATTAACGTGTGACTTGATTTTTAAATGCCATCAATATATAGTATGTTTTTTTTTTATGAGAGTTTTCTTAAAGAAAAGAGATTCACCATGACATTCTAAGACATAGGGTAATTAGGACGCACACACACAGGGATGTTAGATTTCAGTGGAAGGTCACTTGAACCTTTAATATTAGGTACAACTGGCTCAACTGGCTCCTGTTCCCTGGGTTAGGGAGGTACAGGTAGAGAGTCCTCACTGCATCGCTGCTTTGGGCTCCAAAGGTGGAATTGATAGTCTCAGGGCTACTGCTGCCTCCCATGTCCTTGGATCTCATATACTCTCTCCGCCGCCTGTCCACATCCACTTGACTTCAAGCTCGATTCATTTTTTTTTAATCTCTAAAAGGAATTCATATGCATCAAACTATTCATAAGCGTAACACCAGAGTAGGGATTTGCTTTTCAGCAACAAAAACAGCTTTTCAAGGAGTAAGTAGGCATCATTCCTCCTTAGTGGCATTTTGCTGGCCACACCAAGTTGCAGCTTCTCTCCTGTCTTTCCTTCTTGGGTTTCTCAGATTTCTTTCTCAGTCCCTCCCTTCTGCATTGCTCTGGAGTTCAGATTCCATCTGTGATCACACAGAGCATCCCCATCCCAGTCCTGCAGACTTGGTATCTGACCAGACCCACATCACACTCTGTCTCCCATTTCACTCAGCCTTATCCAAGTATGTCCCAGATCAAGATAACTTCTCTCCCAAACGATGTCCACTGTGCAAAAAATTTTTTAAAAAAGGCATTTTTCTTTCTGCACAAAGCTTTCTCTTTTTTTTAAATGTTTATTTGGTGGGAGAGAGCGTGTGAGCTGAAGAGGGACAGAGAGAGACGGCATCCCAAGCAGGCTCTGCGCCGTGAGCGCAGAGCCTGACTCAGGGCTCCATCTCACGCAACATGAGATCGTGACCTCAGCTGAAATCAAGAGCCAGAAGCTTAACCAGCTGAGCTGCCCAGGAGCCCCAAGTTTTCTCCTTTTTTTATTCGAAGATGTACAATTCTCATATTTTAGCATTCCTGAAATCCAGATGAGTATGTATATACGGTAATAGTGAACTATTTTGACAATCAAAGACTATGGGTCTGGAGCTAGAAGGTAGCGATAATGACTCAAATAACATTTTTCAAAAAGAAAAGTAAGTTTGCTTTTGCCTCTCTGCCTCAAATGGCCAATGAGCTTTGTAGCAAAGCCAGGCTGGTTTCTCTGTCTCGGGAGGATAGTTACTTCTTATTTCAGGGGGTAATTAACGGTAGTCTTATCAACTGCTGGATCTTCAGTTCTGACAGGTCTTATGTGGCCACACATAAGACGGGTCTTATCTGTACCTACGTGCTCGACCACTGTGGCTTGGTGAGAATATGGGACCGTGTGGACTACGGTTCAGAATTCCAGCTGCCCGGTAACACGGGTCCGACACACCTTAATGTGGCCATTTCAGAGAGAAAAGGGAATGAACTTCAGGACAGCGAAGCTTCTATTAAACAATCAGAAATTAATAGTGCAGAAACTCACTTTTAAAATGTCAAAATAGAATGTGCAATCCTTTTGGAGGTCATGGAGAGGACGTGACTTCTGTGTGACCCGCAGGCCGGATCCGGGCAGTCGGAGACTCCTGACCCCCTCCTCCGTCCTTGGAATGTACATTCCGCCCACTGTTTCCACGGTGGGAGCTGTTTCAAGGATACAGCCTTGAGAGAGCAATGTGGCACTGAGACTATCTGCAGGGGACACATGACTGAGTGCAGTTAATGCCTCTACATAAACTTTTTAAGATTCTGGAAGTGGGGACAGACATCTGCTCATCTTGGGGCCACTCAAGATAAGCCTCTCATCTAAGTTCCCTGACTTCTTAGACCTGCTCCCTACCAATCTGGAGTGGGGGGCCTCTTTCTCCTACCTCTCCCCGCCCTCTGTGGACAGGGGGCAGTTTGTAAACCAACAGATCCAAACATGCCCAGAGCTGCTGCAAAGAGATTCTGAGCCAGAAGTGGCTCCCAGGCGTTCGTGGTACCGACTGTAACACAGAAAACTAGCAGCGACACGGCCATTGCAGTAAGGACATGGAAAGGCAAGAGATGAATGTTGTAAGAAATGTTTATGAATGGTGAGAAGGAAATTTGCCATATTCTCTGAGCTAAGGCAGACCTGGTGTGGCACCATCGGTGCTCTCGCCACATCCCTCAGATGAGCTGGTTGCTCATATCAAAGTTCATCAGTGTCTGTATCTTTGTGCGCGAGGGCTTATTTTCTCAAAACCACAGAAGACTGTTCTAGCCAGAGGCATAGGTAGCAAGCCAGAAATGTCAGAAAATTAGCAATTTCTAGGACCAGCACTCAACCAATGACCCTCTGTAGTGAACGTAATTCCAAGGTATGTGTTCTCCACTCCCCAGTGTTTCTTCATGGAATTAAGCTCCAGATGCCCAAGTGATGGGTGGATGGCTCAATAGCCACTTCTTTCCTCTCTCACTTCCCCAAGTGCCTGCTAGGGCTCCCTGGAACCCCCAGATAACTACTTACACTGAATTCTTGCTTCACGTCTGCTTCTGAGGAACCAAACTATGGCACCCACAATCCGACTTGGAAATTTTGGGTCTCTGTACATATCATTAAGATTCTTTGTTGATGACCTTGGCTACTAAAAGTGATTTGTCATTAGTCTTTGCAATTCCCATGTGCAGTACCAGAGAGTATGTTATGAAGAAGTGAAGTGGAAATTAGCTGATGATGTCATTTTTTGTCACATTATTTGTACTTGGCATTTGGGTTGGCCTATGAACATTGTTGAGAGACTTCAGTGTTTAAACATACTCATTTTTGGTTATTTCAGTGTCTGTGGATTTATAACTTTGGCAAGTGATTTGCGTTTATTTTTAATGGCAGATGTCCATCTGAAAGTTAAAATTTTAAAATGTTGACACATCCACATTGTGTAGAAAATGACCATTAACTTTTAACCAAGGTATGATCTCATATTATTACTTCTCCCTTTTAATGAAAAAAAAAAAAAAAAAAACAACCTACATTTTTATTATTTCCTTCAAGAACAAGTTATACATTTGGTTGAGATAACAAATAATATATAGAAATAAAATAATAGTGATTTTTTTTCAACTAAGAAGCTGTTAACTTTATGGTGCTCTTATAATCAACGATGTCTTAAAATTCAGGAAAATCGTGCATACATTGTATTAGCAATATGTGCTCATTATAAGATTTCCTGAAATAAAAACCCAAAAATATAAAGAAAAAAACCCATAATCTCAACACTCAAATATAAACATTTTTATATTTTCTTAAAAAATTAACTTTTTATATATTTTTAATTTTTATTTTTTTTAAAAAAAGTGTATTTATTTTGAGAGAGAGAGAGAGTGCATGTGCACATGTGCAAGTGGGGTAGGGGCAGAGAAAGAGAGGGGGATAGAGAATCCCAAGCAGGTTCTGCAGTGTCAGCATGGAGCCAGAGGCAGGGCTTGATCTCACAAACCGTGAGTCAGACACTGAACCAACTGAGCCACCCAGGTACCCAACATTTTAAAGTATATTTCCAAACATCTCCTGCTCTGAGCTCATGCTCATATATATTGGCATAAACAGGATCACGTAAGACATATTGTTTCATTAAATACAGTTGTTACATGATAATGTTTCATGAATGTTTTTCCACTTATTCAAGATGCCAATATCTTCCTTGACAAGAACAGATGCTATGCAGAGGTTGAATCGATGAATCAGTGTATGATACTGATTGAGAGTACTTCCTGCTTTGAAGTAGAGTTCTTGGCCAATAGCATTTGAAATGTCCATCATTGTATTAATTATTTTCAGTGGCTACCTTTTTGGAGAAGACTATCCAAGCATGTATGTGCAAATAGTACCCAAAAATATCCAATTAACGTTCTAATGCATCATTACATTAGGTTACATGCAGGATTGTAGAGAGGGAAAACAACCCTGTCCTGACCTTTGGAGCAAGTAAGACAGGCTCAGGCAAGTCCCCCAAAGTGGAGGACCTAGAACAGGTAGGGAGCACGAAAAACCAAAACCAAAACCAAAACCAAAAGTGGAACCATTCTTCCTCTAACTTACTGTGCAATTCTGGGAAAAATTTTCAAGTTCTCTGTGCATCAGTTTCACCCACTGCAACTGGAGGCCACTGAATCTTCTTTGTGATCATTTTGCTAGCCAAGATTTTATAAATTGATCAGTCTTTGAGTTCTGGCACACTGTAGTAGAACTGTATGGTTTCTGTCTGACCAGCTTTCCTTCCCCTGTTAACACAATCCATGCCTTCTTTTGGGGGAACTGCACGTTCCCCATTGCCCACCAGGAAGCTTGTGTGGGGCTGACCCCACCTCTGGCTCCAGGGCTGGGCGAGTCCACCAAGATACCAAATCCCTTTAATGACAATGATTGGTTCAGGGGTTAACATATGACTCAAGTCAGCCAATGAGCAACCTGCTTGGGAGGGTCTCCACCTGGGTTGCAAATCTGGTAGAAGATAAGTCTGGAGTTACTGACTGGCGGTTCTTTACTGCTTGGGGGGAGCTTATAAAGTAAGCAATAGGAAAATACACAGGAAAGCAGATCCTCTCTGTACTTATTTCTGAAAGTTTTTCAACAGAAAGAGGGCTAGGGGCTCCAAGAGCAACAGTGACTCATGAACCACACTGGCAGTTATACAAGGTGGTAAACAGACTTCAGGGAGGCAGGACCCTGGGCAGGAAGTTTCCAGCCTCAGTGATGATTCCCATGTTTCAAAGCTGCCATGGAAGCAGAGATCCACCACAGTGGCTTGGATAATGAGGATGTCAGAGCATTTGGGAACTGGCTCTTGGAAGTCCTACTCCTGCTGTCCAGACACCACATAAACCTCCTGGATTGTGGTGAGGGCTTGAGAGAGGGGGAAGGCTCTAAAATGTCTGCATTTATATTTCCTATCCATTTCAGTAAAGGCTTGATGTTGGACTTTAATTAGACTTTAAAAACTGTAAAAAAAAAAAATACAGAAATGTGACATGTCTTGCACACCTGAATTATTGGGCTGAGAACTCTGCCAGCTGCAGAGCAAGCTCCTTTCTCCTTTCCTTACATAGCTGTGTTGACTCTGTAGTGCCTGACACACTGTCCTGCATGAAGGTGGCATCAGTGCAGGTGTGCGTGTTTAAAGGAAATGAGAAGAGGTTCGTGTTGTGAAGGGCAAACTGCTAAGGGAGTAGAGCGATGGTTGTGACAAAACCAGGGTTTCTGCTTGGTAGGGGGAGAGGTGATGCTTGGCTTGTTTTGTTTTTTTTTTTAATTTTTTTTTTTAATGTTTATTTTTGAGACAGAGAGAGGCACAGAGAGAGAGGGAGAGAGAGGGAGAGAGAGGGAGAGGGAGACACAGAATCGGAAGCAAGCTCCAGGCTCTGAGCCATCAGCCCAGAGCCCGACGTGGGGCTCGAACTCGCGGACCGCGAGATCGTGACCTGAGCCGAAGTCGGACGCTTAACCGACTGAGCCACCCAGGCGCCCCTTGGCTCGTTTCTTAAAGCATTTGTGGGACTCAGCTCAGGCAAGCACGGAGGAAAAAGACATTGCATGAGAAGAGTCACAACACTGACATGTCACAACACTCCGGAGAATGGAAAAGACCCCATAAGCCAGTGTAAGTAGAGCTTAGAAAGGAGTGGTGGGACATGGGTTGATTTTAAAGGGTCTTGAAAGTTGGGCTAGATTCTGAACTTTACTCAATAAGTTACTGGAGCCCATGGGAGTTTCATAAGGAGGGAGTCACATGAATAATCTTTGGTTTACAGTAACTCTGATCATATGGTCGAGGAAAATGGTTCTTAAAGAGTGATCCCAGACCAGTAGTGTTGGCATCACCTCTAGGAACTTGTCTGAAATGCAAATTCCTGGGCCACACCCAGAGCTACTAAATGAGAAACAGAGCAATCTGGGAGTTAATAAGCTCTTCAGGTGATGATGCACACCCAAGGAGTAGTGTGAAGGGGAACGTGCCTTTCCTATGAGTCACCTGATGAAACTTGAATTTATTGCCTTTAGATGTTTTAAGCCAAAGGTAATTCACCCTACCGTATGTTAATAGGTTGCCCACCCCACAAGCAGAGAAAGTAGAATTTATAATTTGTGTAAGGAACATATTAAAATGCGGCATTTCTTTCTCCTTCTTTACTGAATTCCACATGAACTATACAAAACACACACCAACCTCAACTATTTTTCTACAGAAATAAAATAGGAGAAAGCAGCATAGGGCAAACATTTAGCCACAGGCTCCTCTTCTCCCCACATTCTCCTGATTTCTAACTGGCTCACAGGGTTTCACTATAATAGCCCTGCTCTAGAGGGAGGTGGATACCTTCATGTGAATGTGTCACATTCAGAGAGACATCAACTTTGGATTTCTCCAGGGCTGGTTTCAAAGCTATTTCTCAAAACCTTCTCAAAATGTTCTTGATTTGATGCCCAGGAAATATTGGCAAGGATAAGGGGCACATTCAGGAATGCTGGGACTGCCAGAAGGCAGGCAGGCTTAGCAGAAGACCCTTCTTTGAGTCTTGCCAAGCCTTCAACCTGCTCTTTGGTGCACCGTGCTGCTATAGAGCCCAAAGTTCTCCTATACTGAGGAAGCATCATGTGCTGGTAAGAGTCAACCAAGACTGTGGCCTCTGACCACTGGTTTTCCCACTCACTGGCTCATGCACATTTTGTTTCGTAGATGTCTTGGGAATGCAATCAGAAACTCCTGAATTTGGAGGGAACTCTCTAGGCCATGAAAGACTCTTCTTACTTTCTTTCCTGATAGATGCTCCTGTGGTCTCTTGAACATTTCCAGAGAGGAACCCACATTATTCTGAAGAGTATATAGCACCAGAGTATGAACATGTGCACATGCCCACATTCTATGTGTGGTGTTAGATTACCAAAGCAGGAATGCAAAGGAGTTCCCCGAGAACCAGTCTGGAGACACGGGATTGTCTATCTCACCTTATAAAAGGGATCAGAGGTAGCCTGAGTAGTGGGGGGGGGGGGGCATTTCCTTAGAGAGGATTGGTGTTGTTATGCTGGGAGTCCCACATTCCTCTGTGACATAAAATGTTAGTTTCGTTGTGGGTAAGGATTCTTGGTTGAGTCAATTATATTATGTGTCTAGATTAGGGTTTCTGCACCCCAGCACTAATGACATTTAGGGCTGGATAATTCTTTGTTGTTTGGGCCTGTGTGTGCATTGTAGGATGTCTTGCAGCATCCCTGGCCTCTACTCTAGATGTCAGTAGCATCCTACCCTCAACTGAGATAATAAAAAATGTCTGGACATTGCCAATGTGCCCTGGAAGACAAAATTGTCCCTGGTTGAGAACCACTGAACCAAACTCTATTGTCTCCAACAATGATTGTGTACATGTATGTGGGGTGTGTGTGTGTGTGTGTGTGTGTGTGTGTGTGTGTGTGTGTGTGGCTACCTGCTTACTGACCAGGAAAATGAGGACACTTATCTTTATTTCACGTGACTGAAAGACTTTGCAAAGCTGTTTGTTGAGTTGGAGTGTCAAAGATCACTTTGCTTTGTCTTCTGCAGCGGCCCCCTTGCCTCAAGCCCCACTCCCATGTGCTATTCTAGACTTAACTCAGACATTCAGAGCCACACTGTCGGAGGTCTGGGGAGCTTTGTGATCTATAGATTATACTGGTGGGAGTGGGGGAAGGAAGGAAACAGACTGTAGGGCCAGGCTTCCTGGTGGCAGGCAATGGTTTTCTCTGAGTGCTGAGTTTCACATGATAGAAGTTTTTAAGAGGCAACATTCTATAAGAACAAAGTTGAAGGTTGGCCTTCCATTCCAGAGCTAGGTATTATAAGTGGGGGCCTGGTGAAGGATTTCATTTTACTTGTTGCTGAATTATTTCTCCTTGAGTTATGGGGACTGTCAAATTCAATGTAAACAGTAAATGTTCTCCATACGTTAGTTCTTGTTAGTTACCCCATTTTCTTAGATCTACTACCCTTATATGTTCTGGGTGGTGGTGCTGTGGGGATAAGGAAGGAAGCAGGAAGGGCTGTGCTGGTGAACAAAGCCATCATCTCTCAACTTTGTACACTCCTTTCTTCCATGGCACTGTGGCTGAGAACTTATTTCTGCTTTGCCAGTGAGTTTCTTGTTAGCCTCTGACAATAGGGTCCTAGAGGGATTCAGAGAGACCTCAAGGCTGGAGGAAGGGCTTTATTCTTCCTGTTTGCTTCTTCTCTGTGTCATCTGGGCAGTGGTTCACCATCAGCAACAGTTGGCTTAAGGAGCAGCAGTTAGTCTCTATTTGCAATTCTTGCCTTTTTCCCTGAACCAATGCTATGGTGAAAACACTCCACCCCTACCAAAGAGATCAGTACCAGCTGGCTGCTGCTATCACCTTGGAGACCTGTGCTCTGATTCCGTAGGGGACCTCGTCCAAGCTCCGAAGGCCTTGGTGCTGGCGACAGCACCCCCTTTTCAGGGCTCTGAGCCCCAAGCTTCCAATAGCCCAGTTTCCTCCCTTTATCCCCCCCTTGTCTTAGGCATGGCAGCTGCTTCCTATGGTTATTATATCTGTATTACCTCAGTTTCCCTTTTTTGACTTTTTAGTCCTCTGTACACATTTAACCAACTCCTTATATTACATTCTCTTCATTAAAGTAACCAGTATGGTATCTGTTTTGCTGGCTGGACCTCAAAAGAACTAAGAGACTAGGGGTTTGTCTACATCATCTCTCTGATGAGACCTGCACAGTGACTGCAGTTCTGCCTCAAGCCATTCAGTGATTCTGAGTGTATCCAACAAGACCAGCAGGAGAGACAGCAGAGGACTTTGGAGATAGGCTGACCATGGCAGGAAGGAGCAGGGGGATGCCTTGGGGACAAGGAGATAAGCTGGGACACCCAGGAGAAAACCCCCCCTTCTATCCCAAATCTATGCGAGATTAGGCTAACTTCTTTGTTCTTCACAACAAACTAGAATCTAATCAGGTAGATTTTCACATGTAATAAGGAAAGAGAGTAGCTCATGAAACTTTTGTTCAGTATCACATACATGCATGTGTGTGTGTGGACTGGCATGTAATTTAAAATGATTTATTTTATTGATTGTGTGTCTGGAAAAAAATGAAAGAGCAGAGGGAGGTTGACATTTAGGATTCAGGTAAAGTCACATGAGACTTCTGTGCAAATGACTGTACCATTATTCATTCAGACTTAAAGGCTCTCTATACACTGAAAGGACTCTCGGTAGATCGTCCCAGGGCTCCCCTAACCTGGGAAATGGAGGGCCCAGGAAGGCCTGAGGATACATGGCCAGTCTGTGGTCCTTGGACCCTGCCTCCATTTCTTGAAGCTTCTGTACCAACCCTGGCTTTCCTCGTCTCTTGCCACACTTGCTCTATTTTGGGGCCATCAGGCCATCCCACCCCTGTCCACTAAAATGAGTGCAGAGTCGGAACTTACCATAGTAACTGAAGCAAAATCATGTCTATAAAAACTTAGAGACATATCCTTTGAAATACTTTAGGCCCTGTGATAAGTACTGTTAGACTTCACCCAGTCTGGTGTTTTCTAGACTTTAGGGATGAGTGTTCTCTTTCTAAAACTTGTTCTATTCCTAATAGCTACACACACATATACACACCTTTTTGAACAATCCCAGGGGACAGGTATCTGAGGTTAGGATGCAGGTGACCTCTCAGACACCAGCACCAGCGGGTGGCACCCTGTCACCTCAGGAGTCTGGGTCTTGTCTAAAATGTCTATTCACAAACTGGCCATGTTTGGGCAGGAAACTGAAAGGGAGGTCTCTGAATAAAAGGGCCTAGACCACCCTAAAAATTGAGAATGGGCCTTTCTTCTAGAGTTTATTTTATTTTTTTAATGCTATTTATTCGAGAGAGAGAGAGAGAGAGAGTACATGCAAGTGGGGGAGGGGCAGAGAGAGGGAGGCACAGATTCAGAAGCAGGCTCCAGGCTCTGAGCTGTCAGCACAGAGTTTGATGCGGGGCTTGAACTCATGAACCACGAGATCATGACCTGACCTGAAGTCGGATGCTTAACCGAATGAGCCACCCAGGCGCCCCTAGAGTTTTTGAAAGGAATGCTATTACAAAAAGACTAGTGGCAACCTTACCTGTCTCTGAGGATCCACGTTCCTGTTGTTGTAGGATGTTTTTATCGAGACGCTCCTGCTCAGGCCACTGCCCTAACTTAGCAGCACCTGGCCCTGTGATTATACTGTGTGTTCCTTGGAGAGCTTCAGAACTTCCTTAGCACTCCATCACTCATGCTTCATTGTGGGGCTGAGCTGCACTGTGTTGCTGAGCTTGTAGAAGCTTTTTCATGCTAGGGCTAAGAAAGGAAATAGTTGCCTTAAGTGTAATTAATGAAGGGCTCAGGAGATTCCACTCACAAAAGAACACAGTGGGGAAAGATACTGTTTGGCCGTGATTTCACTTTGTTCTTCTAGACTCCCTAAATCTTCGGCCACTTTTAAAATTCCAATTCTGTGTTGAAACTTGGGTTAGATACATAGAGATTGCCTGATCTCACATTACAGGCAAGGAGAGAAGAAGGAAGGCGTTTAAATGACTTATCTGAGCTCATTTAAGTGGTTATCAGCAAAGCTATTGGACATAGCATTGATTTCCAATAGATAATTTGTCTTAGGAACATCAAATATAATCCATGGGTAAGCAGCACGCTGTATGGCAGGAGGACTGCAATTTCACAAGCACTGACTTGGCATTGAACACTTAATTTAAAAGTCTGCATCAACTGGAAAGCCCCTAATGGAATATCTGGCTCAGGCTTCAAATGGCTTTACCCCCACAATACACTGCACTGATGAATAGGGACGTTGTTACCCAAACAGTTACAGACACACAGCATTGTTTCCTTGCTTAGGTGGCAAATGGGCAGTTGTGGATACAGTTGTATTTGCATAAAAATGGTAATTTCAACAAGTGAAGATCACCTTAGGCCCATATAATATCTTAATAAATGGCGTGATCCCTCCACCCCGTTGGTATTCAACATACATGATTTCAAATGCCACGTGTGTTAATGCATTGTTCACTTGGAGAAATGGGATGCTAGACTTGGAAGTAGAGTGTTCCTCAAACTTTATGTGAGCTGGAGACCTTGTTAAAAATGCGGGTTTGGGGGCGCCTGGGTGGCTCAGTCGGTTAAGCGTCAGACTTCGGCTCAGGTCATATCTCATGGTTCGTGGGTTTGAGCCCTGAGTCAAGGCTCTGTGCTGAAAGCTTGGAGCTTGGAGTCTGCTTCTGATTCTGTGTCTCCCTCTCTCTCTGCCCCTCCCCTGCTCTCTCTCTCTCTCTCTCAAAAATAAATAAACATGGAAAAAAAATTATTTTGAAAAAAATGTGGGTTTGGATCCAGTAGGTCCGAGTAGGACATGAGATTCTTTGTAACAAGTATCCAGCTGAGGGGGACACTGCTGCTCTGTGGCCCACACCTTGAGTAACAAAGATGTTGAAGGCTCATCTACGAAGGTGAGTAGTGGAAAGATTATAGGGCCTAGAGACAAAACTGTAGGTCCCTTGTTTCTACCACTCACTAGATGAATAATTTTACAAAACCTTGATCCAGTTGAGCAGTAGTTTTCCAATGAGCCAAACGAGATCCTACTGATGCTACTTGTTCCAAACAACTGGGAAAATCCATGGGCAAGTGGTTTTGAAAAGCCAGGCTGTGTAAATAGTTGCTGGCTGTGGATACCATCCGACCATGCACTCCCATCTGAACTCGTAAGGGAAAATATGGTTGGTAGAGAAAAGTTCCTCAGTAAAATTCAGAGACTGGGTTTCCCTCCATGTGCACTTTGTAATAGCTTGGTGGAGACGGCGTCCTGTGGGAAGCGGCTAGTGTGCCGACAAGTACAAGAACACCTTTAACTACCACGCGTCGTGTTTGGTCTTGTTGAGATTTAATTCAACTGGTGACACTCATAGGCTGCGCTACAAAAACAGCCTGGCAGTCAGTAATGGCCACGCACACTGTTTACTTTATTATGGACTCAGGACTCTGATGGGCTTTCCAGACGATGGTGGGTCTTGAAAAGCTGCCACTGTGGGCTGTGCAAACACACAGTGTGCCCAGGTGAACCTCTGTTTGGTTAATAGGAATCTCGCAGCTGAGCAAACCCAAGGGCTGTGTTTGTAAGGTCTTCCTTCCCTTCCATGGCAAACCAAGCGGGAAAGCGAATTCCTTTGGGCTACCCCAAAAGATGCCTCTCTCAGGTAAATAGCAGATTTGTGAAAAACTGTGTCCACTCCTGACCTATTTACATCACAGATGGCTTTCCTGGTGCATCGTCAGCTGCCCATGTATGATAATGTAAAGGATAGATTAATCTGTTAGATAGTGGTCTCATTTCGACCCCGTCTCCTTCCCCATCCACCTCCTAACCCTGACTAAACACTGGGATATCATCTAAATAGAGACAATAAGACCACATCAGTTTACAGTCTGTCCCATTTAAATGGAGTGGGAATGATTTCATAGTAATACCTTTCAACAGCCGATATAACTAACGGAAATGAGGCCATACTTTATTCTGAGTGTCCAGGTAACAAGTTTTTACTCACAAGAAAGTATCTCGGTGATGCAAGCTCATATTGAGTGTTTATTCTACAGAACCACCTTAAGACTAAAAGCAATAATAACAATCTCCTTAAATTAATAAAGAGAGATTACCTCTACCTCTAGCAAGTGCTTTACAAATATTTTCTCTTATAGGCTTATCAGGGAAGAGTGTATCCACAGAGTTTTTCAAACCCTAGCTCCTCCTCATTCTAGTTTGTGATCTTGGGTAATTAGCTTACTGTACTTCAGCCTCTTCATCTGTGAAATGGGGGTAACAGTAGCTCATAGAGTCATTAATGAGGCTTAAATAAGATATTGTACATGGATGGTACTTAGCACAGGACTTGGTACGTAGTGAAGTTCAAAAATGCTAATAATTCTTACTGTAATTGTCTCCATGCTAGCCTGCTGACATCACAATATTACCTATAGCTTAGCAGTACATGTTTTCTGGGTCCAGGAGTCTATAGAAGCAATTTTTAGTGTCTTATAGGTGTCTGGATTCTGTCAATATTGGTGCTTATAATCTTGAAAGCTACCATTAACTGGGCAACATGGCACCCGTTTATGAATTACTGGTATGAATTATCAGGGCAACCCTAAAATGTATTCTCTTCATACGCAGATGAGGAAACCAAGGTTTAGAGAAATACTCGGTAAGTTATAGAATTGGGAGTTGAACCTCTGGATGTCTAACCTTTGTGCCCCATAGTCTGACGTGCTAATTATAACTAGCATGTGTACTAAAGCCCAGGTGTCTCGTACCTGCTTAGACTCACTCATACCCAACAACTATACAGTGCTGGAGTATTTGGGGACTTTTTAAGGGAGGGACATTTTTCCTCTAAAAAACAGTAGAATTTGGAAAAAAATTTAAAAAAATTAAAAAAAAACCAGTAGAATTTAGATTGGTTACAACACCTGCCTATATGCAAAGAATCCCTTCTTTCTCAAGGGGATGTTTCTAATAGTCTCTCAGATATGCCTTGAATTGTAAGAAGAAAAGATTCACAAGCCGGTTTCATTTTGTCAGGAAAAATGTCTCTGTCTTCTTCAAACATTTACCTGTGAGTCTTACCTTCATATGTCAGGGCAAGTACCCATAGTGTGATCTCAGAAGGCTCCCATGGCCCTCAGATCAGATCACCTCAACCTGCTCATCAATGCCCAAGTTCCTTCAAGGTGGCACAAACCCATTCTGTCATCATAAATTATGTTAACCCATGGAAAAGCAGCAAAATAGCATGTCATAGAGGCAGCATTAGTGAGATCAAACAAATCAGGCTTTTGAGTTCAGTAGACTTGAGTGTGAAATCTGGATAAGCATGGACAAATTTCTCTTACCTTCCCTAAGACTCTTTAAAATAAGTCTAATAATAATTATCTCACGTTAACCATTGCAAAGGTTGAATGAAATAACATTTCTAAAGCCCTTAACTCAGCACTTGGAGTATACTAAATGTGATAACAGTAGCTATTGTTATTTCTAGTTACTTTCCAGAGAGTAATTTGGAATGAAACAGAAGGACCCTAGATACCTGTGAATGTGTGGCATGCTTTTGGGTGGAAGAGATAGGAAGTGGACAGAAGGATCACAATAGGGAGAGGTAGGCTTCTGAAAATAGTTCACCTTCCTCCTAGGACTGCTCAGGTGTGCCTTGCTCTGTACGGTCCTCAAATTTGATTGAGGACATTCTTGGAGTGTGCAGACCTGATCCCCCTTAAGCCACATCTCTAAAAAATCCAGGAACATCAACCTGTTTAATGAACGGAAAGTTCATCTTGCTCAGCAGCTTCTGAATTGACGTTTTTCAGAAGCATCGGAAATAAGAAAACTTATTTTTCACCTAGATGATTTTAAAAGTAAATAGAATAAATGGGCCCTAGAAAGATGGTAGGAATAAGCAAGAATTTCTTATAACTTGAAAGAGTGACTGTGTGCTTTTCTTCCCAGACTACTTAGTAAATGCCCACTAGATGAGCGATTAAACTGGCGGGTGACTCAAGGTTTTACTTAATAGTCAATGATGTAGGGTGCTGAATTTTGGGTTGTTTTCAGGCTTACTTTAGAGTTCCTTTCCCAGAATATATTTTTTCAAAACATGGTTAAAAAGCAAGTACTCCCTGAAGAACAACACTCTAGATCATTCTTGGTTATTGACTTGGTTTTTTTGGGGGGGTGGGTGGGGGGATATCTGCTAATATCATGTTGGGGCTCAGAAGAAGGTAATTTCTGTTTGGAAGATAGGAAGAGACTGAGTCAGAGAACACGTCGCCCTAATTACAAGTGTTTACAGTGGTGGGTACTGAGAGGGGCAAGAGAAAAGAGACGTGCGCAACAAACACTATGTTAAGGAAGACGCTAAGTTTACTTCTTAAAGACTCCATAAGAATCACCTAGAAGGCTTTTTAAAATGCAATTCCTAGGCACTATACTCTGAGAATTTGATTCAGTAGGTCAGGATGGTGGCCAAGAATTTGTACTATTAAAATGCTCCCTGGTGATGCTGATGCTATTTGAGGTCAAATCAAGTGTCACTGATAAAGATGTTGGGCAGGTGTGTGTGGGAGGGAGTCTAGGTGGTAACCATGACTTGATCTCACCAATGGGAGGGGTGTATTTCATTGCTTAGTTTTATTGAGACCATATTTTGAAAATGACAAAGTCAGAAAACAAAGGAACCTATGTCCCTGAATCACCATGGGGAAGGCAGCCTGCTGAACCCCACTGGATGTGATATGAGTAAAAGATACCACATGGTGTATTAAGCCGCTAACAAGTGGGGATCACTTGTTACAGTGGTTAGCCTTTCTAGCCTGGAAAAATGCTATTACAGCTAGAAAGTATTTAGATAAAAATTAATCTAATAGGAAAATACTAGCCTCGGAAAGATTATGTGATTCCTCTAAGAAAGAGTTGCCAGATAAAATACAAGATGCCCAGTAAAATTTTAATTTCTGATAAACAGTGAATAATTTTTAGCATAATATTATGTGGGATATACATATACTAAAAAAGCCTTTATTGTTTATCTGAAATTAAAATTTAACTGGGCATCCTGTATTTTCATTTGCTTAATGTGGCAACCTTCTTCTAATGAGACTTTGTAACAAAGACTTGAACCTAATTTCAATGACCAACTCAATTTCCTTTCTATCCATCTATCCAGAAAATCACTGGTACAGATATACATGAACCTAATTTCAATGACCAACTCAATTTCCTTTCTATCCGTCTACCCAGAAAATCACTGGTACAGATATGTCAGGAGGCAAAAACCCTCAAATTTTTGTTTTCTATCTTCCAAACTTTGTGAACCAAATTCACAAACCTAGAGAAGTCATTCTTCTAGCTCTTTCTCCCCAGAGAGAACTGTGGTTTGAATTTGGGATCTGGCCTATGACTGTATCTAATTCTGTGTTCTGTACAGCTCAGCCGTAGTATTAATATCTAACAACTTTTCGTGACCAGTAGAAGTAATTATAACTAGATAATCCCAGCGATAATATGATAGGGTCAGTTTAAAGGTCAGTTCTGAAATTTAAAAGTGCTATAAAAAATTCGTTTGTTCTTGATGATCATTTTCCACCAGAAATCACAGACCTCAGTGGGGCTTGGGTCACCATCTCCATGGCAACCAGTTACCATCTTCATCATGGAATGAAGACTGAAATAAATCCCCAAGAAAAGATCTAGTGTTTAAGGATGTGCTTGCTTTCAAACAAAACAAACAAGCAAGCAAAAACATCAAAATAAATACTCGCAAATGGGTAAATCTGAAACTGGATGGCTGTGAAAATATGTTCTATTTTTATGAGGCCACAATCACTAGGACAAATGAATTGCTTTATGAATCTCCAAGATCCCAAGTTTTCTTCTATAGCAACCTGCACTCAATCATAACAATTTTAATTCATTAAAAGTAAAACAGTTTTGAAATGTGAGGCAAAATTTAACTTACAGTCAGATGAGCGGAAGTTTGAAATGACTCAATAGTTACTATAACACATATTTTTTTTTCTTGCAGAACTTTTCTTGTATACATTTAAAATGTAAAGGTTTTACATTAATTTTAAAGGATTTTAAAAGTACTGGGCTGTGCTTTAAATCGGGCATTGGCAAAATGTTGTGTACTATCTGTTTTTTGTTTTTTTTTTTACTTTAAAACATACCCACACCCATTTATTCATGCATCCTTTATAGTCGCTTTTGCTCAGCAGAGGCAGAGCTGAAGAGTTATGACAGAGACCACTGGGCCTGCAAAATCTAAAATATTTGCTATCTGGCCCTTTAAAGAAAAAGTTTTCCTTCTTTAGATCCCACAGGATGTGTTGCAGGACACTCTTTTCTTTAAAGTAATTTCACTTCAACATTAAGGCCTGTGTTTTTAAGTATGTGTTAGAAGACGTGACAAAATGCCCCAAAATGTTGCTCAGATTCTACTGAAGTTACAGAAACTGGATGACAAAATCAAGTCCTGTCATGAACTCCTGAGCTAAAGTGAGGAAGGGACTTCTCTCAGTAGGATTCTGAACATAGATGATTAATTTTGAAATCAAAAGTGTGGGAGCCACCGAGGGAGACTGGAAAGAGACTCCAGGTGATAAATGGGGAAATAGAACACACAGGACTGGAGTGAACCTCCAGGCAATGATGGTTCACCACTTGCCTTCAATCTACTGGCATCCCATTCACGAAATCAACTTTCATGATTGAGCCTAACATCAAACAGTAGGGAAGTGATGGGAAGAAGTGCAAAATCACGTTGCTAAGGCACCACAGGCAGAATGGAGAAGAAACAAAGCTAGTAACTGACTCTTCCAACCTGACACAACCTGTCTTGCTAAAGACTTCCTTAGATACATATCTTGCTCAGCTCTCTCCTATAGAAACTCTTGCAGCTGGATATGTCTACTCTTTTCCATCTACTGATCAACTGAGGATCTAATTTGTGGGAAATACTCTGCCCATTCACTGGGAGATGGGTATTTCCATCGAAGTCTTCCTAACTGGATGGGGTTAGCAACTCCCTGATTATAAAGTAAGAATTGATTGACTCAGTGCCAACCAACTTGCAAAAATTGTTAGACTTAAAATTTGCCCGAGTCTATTTTTTTTACGGCTGAACCTAAAAGCCTTATAAATTTTGACTTTATTACACCTTTTGGCAAAGCTTTAGGAATTCAAAAAGTAAATCACATGCCTCTCTTTTACACCTACATTCCTGCATTGTGAGGTTTTAAGGATTGATGCACTAGGGGAGGCTACTGTGGAAAACATTTCAGGTTTGAAATGGTGTCTCTTCACACGGGCCGTACTACATAGTTGTGAAAATGTCACGCTACGTGTGGAGGTGGGGAGGGGAGGAGACAAGAGGGGAGGAGGCGGGAGAAAAGGAAGACCTTCATTTAGCTTGGGTGAAAATGCTAATTTTTCCATGCTTCCCAGCCAGTGGCCGTCTTACAATCATAATTTACTGTGGGACTCCTGCTGGCCCGGCCAAGTGCCAAATGACTACAAAATTATGTAGTTATCTTATCAATTTATCTCTACTTTGCGCAGTCCCTTCCCATCAGCTGCCATGCCGCATTGATTCTCATTTGGAATCAAACCAAAGGCAATCATCTGTCTGTGGGATATGTCCAAGTTTATGCCCTTTCTTGAGCTGAGAGCTCTGTGGTCTAACTTGCAAGTGTCCTGCTCGCCCAACCAGGAGGCATGACATGGCCCACCAGTCTCTGCATAGAACAAAGGGCAGGAAGCCGCTTGAGTGACCCTGGCAAAGTGAACCTGAACACCAAGAAGCCAGGCTAGATGGTTCCTCTGCCTGCTGTCAAGGAAAATGAGCCTTTTGTTGTCATTTTAAATTACTCATGTGGTTCAAGTTCAATAAGCCTTATGCTGTCCCTGTATAACCACAGTATTCCATGATTTTATTGGCCCTGCAGCTGAAATTTAATCAATTTAACTCTCTCTGTTCTTGAATGGCCCTCTGGCAAAAAATGCTGCTGTTCAAGTGAGCAGCAGGTAAGGACTTTGCTGGATACTAACATGAGATTTCCTTGAGGTTGAAAGAGAATTCACTTTTTTTTTTTTTTCACCACCCCACTTATCCTAATCTCTGGGATTCAACTGCTGAGGCTGACTGACTACATGCTAGAGGCAAATGAAGTTAGATTCCCTTAGCTCTTCGTTAATTCATTCGATACTACTCTCCTATGTGTGGTGAGGGAAGGAATGAACCTGGTGTTGTGGACCTTGTCTCTGGGGAGCTCAGATTCTCCTAAGAGAGGTTAAATACAAACACATAAAAGAAAACCAAGATTTATGAGGCTGCCCATGTGAGAACAAATTCATACTCTGGAAAATAACTTTTGGGAAGAGTTGGATTATGCCAATGTTTTTCACATACTTTACATTCTGTAACAATGTTTCTTAAGTGTAATTTTGAAGGGTGCGTGCCTGGGTGGTTCAGTTCGTTAGGCGTCCAACTTCGGCTCAGGTCATGATCTCGCAGTCTGTGAGTTTGAGCCCCGCGTCTGGCTCTGTGCTGGCAGCTCAGAGCCTGGAGCCTGCTTCACATTCTGTGTCTCCCTCTCTCTCTGCCCCTCCCCTGCTCATGCTCTGTCTCTGTCTCCCAAAAATAAATAAACATTAAAAAATTTTAAGTGTAATATTGTAGGAAATCACTAGATACAAAATAGATAAAAATAGCTTTCCTTGAAATATCTTTAAGCTTGCCCTTCAAAGTGTGAATTATTGAGGCACCCCCAGTTCCAGAGTCCAGTGCCATTTTGTTACACTCTATTGGTTATAATCCACAACTGTAATGACTACATTATGAGTTCTGGGAAGGCCAGCATCGTCCCTTAATCTGTACTCCTAAGGCAGGAGGCAAATGACACACATCCACATCAGAAACACATGTCACTTACCGACCCCAGAACTTTTTTAGTCTGAGCTTCGGTTTAGCTTGCAAACCCTCATCCCAAGGCTCCAGGTAGCCATAACCAACCTACTGTGTTGGCAAAGGAGAATAAATTGACTTGCTTTTCGTGTCCTATCATTGAACACAGTTCTGAAAAATGGTTAGGTGTCCTGCAAATGTTAGATGAAGTGATTTTTTTTTTTAATGTTTATTTTATTTTCGAGATACAGAGCATGAGCAGGGGAGGGGCAGAGAGAGAGGGAGACACAGGATCCAAAGCAGGCTCCAGGCTCTGAACTGTCAGCACAGAGCCTGATGCGGGGCTCGAACTCATGAACTGTGAGATCATGACCTGAGCTGAAGCTGGACACTTAACCGGCAGCCACCCAGGCACCCCTAGATGAAGTGATTTTTAAATAATACGTCTTTTATTCATTGAAGGTTAACCAAAATAGAGTCAAAATTTATAAAAGATCTGATGTGGTAAGCTATAAACACAAAACATTTCTATGTCTCTACACATCCTCTGTCCCTGAGACCTTCTATATCCTTCAGATCATTTCCCCTAATGCTGAGAATTAGAATCATCTGCCTGCATATGAAGAAAAACTGAATATAGATAGGTTTTTATGCACATAAATGCTCCTAGCAGCCATTATGAGACTCCTTTGCACAGCTATAATCATGTACAACTTTTTTTTTTCACTGTCAATTCCAAAACCCTGTAAAAACAACAGAGCAATGGGTTTCTCTCTGTTTTTGGATAACAAACAACAGTTGGATATTCATGTTACTCTTTGTTTATAAATGCTAGCTGAGAACTCAGACCCCACCAATAGCAATTTATTGAGCAAGTATTAAGTGCCAGGCACTTTGCAATATTTTTAGTGAATGAATGAAAGAAAGTATACATTATACCAAGTTGTATATCTGTTCATTTTTGAAAAGAACTCATAATCGAACATAGTTAAATCTCTAATGTCTGTAGTGTACTTTTCTACGTCTTTTCCCTTCTTTCATGCTACTCTCTTTCTTGGTCTTAATTGCCTTTCCTCACCTCACTTACCCACCTGGCGTAATGGTTTTCATTCACTGAAGCATAATTCAATGTTATCTTCTTTATGGAATCTTTCAAACCCATGCCTACTAGCAAAATTTGATGTCATCTCATTTGTTCCCTTAGTATATTGTTCATATTCCAATTATTGCACAGGGTACCCTTAAATATGGTTAATAATTTATATTTCCTTTCCCCAGTCACATCATTCAGGGTGGAAACTACCTTTTCTCCATTTTTTTTTATTACTAGCATTGAGAGTTGGCACATATTATGCCATAGTCTGGGTTTCCCAGAAATCAAAGCCTATGGCAATGGCTTATGTGCATTTTTATTGGAAAATGAAATTTCAAGGAGAGGAGGGAAAGGCATAGTGGGACATTGGAAAGAGGAAAAAATGTTATGAAGCTGGCTTTCTACCTGCTATCAAATGTGAAACATTGCTTGATCTCACAAGAGAGTCTTTTGGGAGGTCATCTGAATGAGAGTTTTTAGGACAATCTTTCCTTGAGGAAAGGATGGAAAATTTTATTTATGAATTTTTGTCTTCCATTGGTGAGTTTTGCCCCATATGGCCTGAAGTGGCTCACCCTTCTGGATTTTGCATGTGTGAAAGCCAACTAAATTCCTAAAGTATTTAATGCCTGAGCATCTATAGGGAAAACCCAGTGCAGGAGGAGAGAGGGCTAACCATGGGTATAAGATGAGGCTCTGGAAGATCCTACTTGCTGAAGGTCTGAAACCACACAGAGCTGGTCTACACAGCAGTGACTGGACCAGGGGACGAAGACGTAGAGGATCTGAAATGCCTCATAAGTGATGTGTGATTCATGGCATGTAAGTGATAGTATTTACAATTTGAATATAAGGTAGCCTATGGTGACAGTCATAATGGAGGTATACATCATGTAGCATGGGAACAATTAGCACTGCAGAAAGGGCTCATGGCAGGACATTTCAGACAGAAGAAATTTCATAAGAAAAATAATATGGAAAACACATGGAGAGAAGGAAGTAGAGGGAAAATCACTGAACTCGGATTATAGCCTGATTCTAAGAAGGAATGAAGTTAGAATGCATATTAAATTCCTTGAATTAATTCATCTGGCAAATATTTTACTGAGTACCTACTGTGTGATAGGCACTGGAGAAACAGCAATAGATGAATCCTAGGCTAAAGGGTTTGGATTTAATTCAGGGGAGGGAAGAGAGCCAGAGAAGTTTTTCTTTCAAGCTAAGAAGTTGAAACTTCTGCTATGCTATGAGGCACAAAGCAGTGAAATGGTGATACTCTTCCCTGAGCTTCATGTAAAGAAGGAATAGCAATCATGTTGCACAGAAAATTCTTTGCAGAGGGATACTTATTTTCAAATCAGATGTTGATCTGGAAGTGACTTTTCCTGCCACAGAGCCTATGTAACTCTCCTACTCTCTACTGCCAGGTAGTAAGTGTCCTCTTTGCTGCAGATAATAGACACAAGGTGGAGAATTCCACTTAGCAAGTGAGTTGCATAAACAGTAAACAGACAACATTTGAAATCAGGGTGAACATTTAAAAAGATTGTCTGCCTGGGGCGCCTGGGTGGCTCAGTCGGTTAAACGTCCAACTTCAGCTCAGGTCATGATCTCACAGTTCGTGAGTTCGAGCCCCGCGTCGGGCTCTGTGCTGACAGCTCGGAGCCTGGAGCCTGTTTCAGATTCTGTGTCTCCCTCTCTCTGACCCTCCCCCGCTTATGCTCTGTCTCTTTCTCTCTCTCAAAAATAAATAAACATCAAAAAAACTAAAAAAAAAAGATCATCTGCCTTTGACAAAGAGTATTGAAGACATAATCATCCTTACAAGCATATTGATCAATCAAAAGCTATGTATTTAAAATAAACTTTGAGCAAATATAAATGTAAACACTAAGGTTGTTCCATACATTCAATAATGACCATAAACCAGGAGCTAACGAACTGCAGACCAGACAGAATGAGATGAAAACAATGTAGACTACAGAAAAAGAAAAACAGCCCATGGAGAAGGAAGAAGGGACACTGGACCAGAATACCTAAATAACACTTACAATTCAACAATTAAAAGAACAACTGACCCAAATGAAAAGTGGGGAGAAGATTTGAATAGATGCTTCTCCAAGGAAAATATATACATGGCCAAGAAACACAGGGAAAGATGGTCAGCAGCATTAGTCATTAGGGAAATGCAAATCAAAATCACAGTGAGATGATTATAATGGTGATAACAAAGATGGGCGATAACAAGGGTTGGTGAGGATGTGAAGAAATTGGCATGCTCATACCTTGTTGGTGAGAATATAAATTGATAAAGTCATTTTGGAAAACACTTGGGCGGCCCCTCTAAAAGTTAAACATAGAGTTATCGTAAGCTTCCATATTTCCACCCTCAGGTATGTGTCCAAGAGAATTGAGATCATACATCCACAGAAAAACCTGGACACAAATGTTCATGACAACATTAATCATAGTAACCAAAGAGTAGACATCAGTAAAGCAAAAAAGTGGTAACTGATAAAGTGTGTAACTGTACAACAGGATAGCATTCAGCCATCAAAAGGAAGGAAGCTTTGATTCATGCTACAACATGGATGCAACTTGAAAACATGTTAAGTGAATAAAGCCAGTTACCAAAGGACACATATTGTACGATCATACATGCATGAAATGTCCAGCATGGGCAAATCACACTGAAATGTATGGCCAGAGGGTGGGGGATGGGAAGAGCAACAACAGCATTGACACCAGTAAGCCTTCTGTCCACCTATACATTTGAAAACTCCTGCCTCCATATGTTTATATCTCTTTGGTAGGTTATCCACAATGATTTATTTTTCAAAAATCAGTCAACTTTTCAGAGTGAGAATGGATGTTATCAATAATCATGTATGGAAAAGAATCTAAGGCTGTATTTAGTGGTGGTCATCATTGCCCAGTTTCTTCTTAAGACTCTGACTTTGAATTCTGCAGGCATCTATGTGCAGGCTGTGCACTGCACAAGCCTAAGGAGTTTCATTCATTTAAGGCACCACAAATTCATGAAATTATTAATGAAATTTCCTGGCACATGACAGTAAAGTACTTATTTAAATAAAATCAGTATACAATTGAGTCTTCAACGATGCAAGTCAGGAGTACCAGCCCCCTCCACACAGTCAAAAATCCATGTATAACTTTGACTCTCTCCCAAAGTTAACAACTAGTAGCCTACTGAAGCTTGAGCCCTCTATCCTGTTTTGGTCCGTTTTCAACATCTATCATGAATATAAGCAATTCTCAGTGAAAAGCGATGTATTTTAAGGGTCTGATGCTTGAAAGGCTGATTTGTGAAGTGAATTTTGAGTTCCTAGACGTGGATTCATAGACAATATAAAGCTAGTTCTAATGGTGCCTGGTGATAATTATGTCCAGAGATACTGAAAGTTTGCTGTTAGGATATGTTTATTTTAGATTGTGAAATAAATGGACACATTTCCCAGAACTCCTTAGATACTAACAGTGAGAATGCTTTGCTGGTTTTAAATTATCTTTATACGTGACAGTGCTAAAGCCACTTCCTGAACATGATATCAGATTATTGCTGACCCTCAGGTCCATCTGTTTGTACTAAAATTATTAAATTTTACAACTTAAATAAACTTGAGGATGTGTTCCATTCACTTATTGTAATGAATTCCTTCTTAAAACAAAAACATTGCAAGCCACTTAGGGGTAGATACATCAAAATGAGTAGTGGTTATTAAGGAAAGCCCTTTTGAATTGTTTTTTTTTTTTTTTTCTTCTGGTACCTTCATTCATTTGTCAAATATTTATTGGCTCCTTACTAAGTGTCAGGCTCTGTTTTTGTTTGCTTGTATTGTGTTTTATTTAAAATTAATAACTGAGCAGATAATACGTTTGCTACGCCATCAGGTTGCTTTATTTTCCTTAGTTTTCTTGAGACCACTATTATGCTGGTTTTTCATGAAGACTTCACTATACATACTTTGTTTTGTTTTGTTTTGTTTTGTTTGTGAAGTAACACCATTAATTGAATTAGCCAAACTAAACCCCAGACGAGATTTTTAAAATTCTAGATGAATACATATTAAACTGGGATAACTACAAATATAGTCCTTCCTATAAATATTCCTGTGACTTATGTATATATGTTTGCAATAATAAATCTGATGAGGAAAACTTAAGACTTGCAAATTCTCCATCCAACTCAGCACAATATTTTAGGGTTCAAAACACTAAGCCCTCAGTGAGGGTGGGGGGGCTCGGACACTCAAAAGAATAGTAGCTATGAAAGGACACTGGCCCCCTTATCCCTCCCTCCGCCATGCCCTTGAAGGGGACTGGATGGATCCCGCTCAGGGTGTCTCTACCCACCTCAGAGCAAGACCACGTTACAACACATCACATAATAGACACTGCATTAATCGCTTAGAACAGCAGGTCTCAACTGGGGGCCTGTAGATCGAATTCAGGGGTGTTTGTTAACTTGGTTGGAAAAAATCATCTCTTAATTTTTGCTAATCTCAAACTGATAGTACTTCCTTCAATTATGAGTGCTGCTAAGAAGTCACAGTAGTATTTGCAGTATCTATGACTTTGTCACAGGTATTTTTATATTACATTATAACTGTTGCAGATATTCCCAAGTAGAGATGACATTTATCGCTACTTCAATATTATGAGAGGATTAGCCCTGCCTCTCGATCTAATGATTCAACGCATGAATATAAAACATATATATTACTATATTTCACATTCCCCCCTCTCAGCTTTACCAAGATATAATTGACAAATAAAGTTGTAAGATATTTAAAGTGTAAAACATGATGATTTGATATATGTATATATTGTGAAATTAGATTAATTAACTAAATTAATTAACACATTCCCCATCTCACAAATTTACTTGTGTGTGTGTGTGTGTGTGTGTGTGTGTGTGTGTGTGTGTGTGTGAGAGAGAGAGAGAGAGAGAGAGAGAGAACATTTAAATTTTCCCTCAGCATAACACTCTCTAAATGAAATAAGTCATACAGAGAAAGACAGATACCATATGTTTTCACTCTTATGTGGATCCTGAGAAACTTAACAGAAGACCATGGGGGAGGGGAAGGAAAAAAAAAGAGAGAGAGAGAGGGAAGGAGCCAAAGAGACTCTTGAAAACTGAGAACAAACTGAGGGTAGATGGGGGGTGAGAGGGAGGGGAGGGTGGGTGATGGGTATTGAGGAGGGCGTCTTTTGGGATGAGCATTGGGTGTTGTATGGAAACCAATTTGACAATAAATTTCATATTAAAAAAATACAAAAATAAAAAAATAAAAAGATAAATAAACTTCACAAAAATAAATAAATTCGCCCTCAGCAAATTTCAACCACACAATATAGGTTATTAACTCTAGTCACCATGTTATGCGTTAGATCCTTATACTTTGTTCATTTTATAACTGATCATTTGTACCCATTTATCAAGCTCTCCCTATTTCCCCCACCCCTCAGCCCCTGGCAACCATTGTTCTACTCTGTTTCTATGGGCTAGACGTTTTTTCTGAAAGATTCTACATGTAAGGGATACTATGAAGTACCTGACATTCTCTGTCTGACTTATTTTACTTAACATAATGCTGTCTGAGTTTATATTTGGTAAGAGTTTAGTAGCATTCTTTTGCATACAGCTGTCCAGTTTTCCCAACAACATTTATTAATGATACTCTTATTTCTATTGGGTATTCTTGGCTCCTTTGTCATAAATTGACTCAGTTTATTTCTAGGCTCTCTCTTCTGTTCCATTGATCCATGTGTCTGTTTTTGTGCCAATACCCTTCTGTTTTGATGATTGTACTTTTGTAATATGGTTTGAAATCCAAAGGGTAATGCTTTCATTTTTGTTATTTCTCAAAACTGTTTTAACTAGTTGGAGTATTTTGTATCTCCATAAAATTTTAGTATTATTTATTTTTGTGAAAAATACCATTTTGATAGGGATTGCATTGAGCCAATAGATTGTGTGAGTAGTATGGACATGTAAACAGTATTAATTCTTCAAATCCAAGAACAGAGAACATCTTTCCATTTAGTTGTATCTTCTTCAATTTTTTCCTCAGTGCCTTAAAGTTTTCACTGAGCAGATTTGTCAACTTACTTACTTGAATTTATTCATAAATACTTTTTTTTGATGCTGTTATAAATGGGGTTATTGTCTTAATTTCTATTTCTGATAGTTTATTGTTGATATATAGAAATGCAAATAATTTTTATATATTGTGCAACCATTTTTGTGTGGCGTCTTTTGGGTTTTTTTTAATTTTTTTAACTTTTTTAAATTTACATACAAGTTAGTTAGCATATAGTGCAACAATGATTTCGGGAGCAGATTCCTTAATGCCCCTTACCCATGTAGCCCATTCCCCGCTTCCCACAACCCCTCCAGCAACCCTCTGTTTGTTCTCCATATTTGTAAGTATCTTATGTTTTGTCCCCTTCCTGTTTTTATATTATTTTTGCTTCCCTTCTTTATGTTCATCTGTTCTGTGTGTTAAAGCCCTCATATGAGTGAAGTAATATGATATTTGTCTTTCTCTGACTAATTTCGCCTAGCATAATACCCTCTAGTTCCATCCATGTAGTTGCAAATGACAAGATTTCATTCTTTTTGATTGCCGAGTAATACTCCATTGTATATACACACCACATCTTCTTTATCCATTCATCCATCGATGGACATTTGGGCTCTTTCCATACTATGGCTATCGTTGATAGTGCTGCTATAAACATGGGGGTTCACGTGCCCCTTTAAAACAGCATACCTGTCTCCCTTGGATAAGTGGCTAGTAGTGCAATTGCTGGGTCATAGGGTAGTTCTATTTTTAGTTTTTTGATGAACCTCCATACTGTTTTCCAGAGTGCCTGCACCAGTTTGCATTCCCAACAGCAATGCAAAAGAGATCCTCTTTCCCTGCATCCTCGCCAACATCATATGTTGCCTGAGTTGTTAATGTTAGCCAGTCTAACAGGTGTGAGATGGTATCTCATTGTGGTTTTGATTTGTATTTCCCTGATGATGAGTGATGTTGAGCATTTTTTCATGTGTCTGTCGGTTGGCCATATGGATGTCTTCCTTGGAGAAGTGCCTATTCATGTCTTTTGCCCATTTCTTCACGGGATTATTTGTTTTTTGGGTGTTGAGTTTCATGAGTTCTTTATACGTTTTGGATACTAGCACTTTATCTGATATGTCGTTTGCAAATATCTTCCATTCTGTTGGTTGCCTTTTAGTTTTGCTGGTTGTTTCCTTTGCTGTGCAGAAGCTTTTTATTTTGATGAGGTCCCAATAGTTCATTTTTGCTTTTGTTTGCCTTGCCTCTGGAGACATGTTGAGTAAGAAGTTGCCGCGGCCAAGATCAAAGAGGTTTTTGCCTGCTTTCTCCTCGAGGATTTTGATGGCTTCCTGTCTTACATTGAGGTCTTTGATCCATTTTGAGTTTATTTTTGTGTACGGTATAAGAAAGTGGTCCAGGTTCATTCTTCCGCATGTCGCTGTCGCGTTTTCCCAGCACCCCTTGCTGAAGTGACTGCCTTTATTCCACTGGATATTCTTTCCTGCTTTGTCAAAGATTAGTTGGCCATACATTTGTGGGTCCATTTCCGGGTTCTCCATTCTGTTCCATTGATCTGAGTGTCTGTTATTGTGCCAGTACCATACTGTCTTGATGAATACAGCTTTGTAGTACAGTTTAAAGTCCAGGATTGTGATGCCTCCTGTTTTGGTTTTCTTTTTCAAGATTGCTTTGGCTATTCGGGGTCTTTTCTGGTTCTATACAAATTGTAGGATTGTTTGTTTTAGCTATGTGAAGAATGCTGGTGTTATTTTCATAGGGGCTGAATTGAATATGTAGAGTGCTTTGGGTAGTATTGACATTTTAACAATATTTGTTCTTCCTATTCAGGAGCATGGAATATTTTTCCTTTTTTTGTGTGTATCTTCTTCAGTTTCTTTCATGAGCTTTCTATAGTTTTCAGTGTATAGATTTTTCACCTCTTTAGTTAGATTTATTCCTAGGTATTTTATGGTTTTTGGTGCAGTTGTGCATGAGATCGATTCCTTGATTTCTCTTTCTGTTGCTTCATTGTTGGTGTATAGGAATGCAACTGATTTCTGTGCATTGATTTTATATCCTGCAACATTGCTGAATTCATGAATCAGTACTGGCAGTTTTTCGGTGGAATCTTTGGGTTTTCCATATAGAATATCATGTCATTTGTGAAGAGTGAAAGTTTGACCTCCTCCTGGCTGAACTGGATGCCTCTTATTTCTTTGTGTTGTCTGATTGCTGAGGCTAAGACATCCAATACTATGTTGAATAACAGTGGCAAGACTGGACATCCCTGTCTTGTTCCTGACCTAGGGGGAGAGCTCTCAGTTTTTCCCCATTGAGGATGACATTAGTGTTGGGTCTTTCATATATGTCTGTTATGATCTTGAGGTATAATACTTCTATCCCTACTTTCTTGAGGGTTTTTATCAAGAAAGGATGTTGTATTTTGTCAAATTCTTTCTCTGCATCTATTGAGA
Organism: Panthera pardus; assembly: GCF_024362965.1. Lineage (NCBI taxonomy): Eukaryota > Metazoa > Chordata > Mammalia > Carnivora > Felidae > Panthera > Panthera pardus. The sequence continues at coordinate 145,032,678 of NW_026526721.1, read as the reverse complement.
GGATCATATGGTTCTTGTCCTTTCTTTTATTGATGTGATGAATCACATTGATTGTTTTGCGAATATTGAACCAGCCCTGCATCCCAGGTATAAATCCCGCTTGGTCGTGGTGAATAATTTTTTTTTAATTTTTTTTTAACGGTTATTTATTTTTGAGACAGAGAGAGACAGAGCATGAATGGGGGAGGGACAGAGAGAGGGAGACACAGAATCCGAAACAGGCTCCAGGCTCTGAGCTGCCAGCACAGAGCCCGACGCGGGACTCGAACTCACAGACCGCGAGATCATGACCTTAGCCGAAGTCGGCCGCTCAACCGACTGAGCCACCCAGGTGCCCCAATAATTTTTTTTTAAGATAACCAGTCTACTGATTGTTTTGTTTTTATTTTTTTTAAATTTATTGTCAAATTGGTTTCCATACAACACCCAGTGCTCATCCCAAAAGGTGCCCTCCTCAATACCCACCACCCCCCCTCCCCCCTTCCCACCCCTCATCAGCCTTCAGTTTGTTCTCAGTTTTTAAGAGTCTCTTATGCTTTGGCTCTCTCCCACTCTAACCTCTTTTTTTTTTCCTTCCCCTCCCCCATGGGTTTCTGTTAAGTTTCTCAGGATCCACATAAGAGTGAACACATATGGTATCTGTCTTTCTCTGTATGGCTTATTTCACTTAGCATCACACTCTCCAGTTCCATCCACGTTGCTACAAAGGCCATATTTCATTCTTTCTCATTGCCACGTAGTACTCCATTGTGTATATAAACCACAATTTCTTTATCCATTCATCAGTTGATGGACATTTAGGCTTTTTCCATAATTTGGCTATTGTTGAGAGTGCTGCTATAATCATTGGGGTACAAGTGCCCCTATGCATCAATACTCCTGTATCCCTTGGGTAAATTCCTAGCAGTGCTACTGCTGGGTCATAGGGTAGGTCTATTTTTAATTTTTTGAGGAACCTCCACACTGTTTTCCAGAGTGGATGCACCAATTTGCATTCCTACCAACAGTGCAAGAGGGTTCCCATTTCTCCACATCCTCTCCAGCATCTATAGTCTCCTGATTTGTTCATTTTGGCCACTCTGACTGGCGTGAGGTGATATCTGAGTGTGGTTTTGATTTGTATTTCCCTGATGAGGAGCGATGTTGAGCATCTTTTCATGTGCCTGTTGGCCATCTGGATGTCTTCTTTAGAGAAGTGTCTGTTCATGTTTTCTGCCCATTTCTTCACTGGATTATTTGTTTTTCGGGTGTGGAGTTTGGTGAGCTCTTTATAGATTTTGGATACTAGCCCTTTGTCCAATATGTCATTTGCATAATTTTTTAATGTATTGTTGTATCCAGTTGGCTAATATCTTGTTGAGGATTTTTGTATCCATGTTCATCAGGGAAATTGGCCTATAGTTCTCCTTTTTAGTGGGGTCTCTGTCTGGTTTTGGAATCAAGGTAAAATGGCTCCATAGAATGAGTTTGGAAGTTTTTCTTCCATTTCTATTTTTTGGAACAGCTTCAAGAGAATAGGTGTTAATTCTTCCTTAAAAGTTTGGTAGAATTCTCCTGGAAAGCCATCTGGCCCTGGACTCTTGTTTTGAGAGATTGTTTTGTTACTAATTCGATTTCCTTACTGCTTGTGGGTCTGTTAAATTTTCTATTTCTTCCTGTTTCAATTTTGGTAGTGTATATGTTTCTAGGAATTTGTCCATATCTTCCATATTGCCCATTTTATTGGCATATAATTGCTCATAATATTCTTTTATTACTGTTTTTATTTCTGCTGTGTTGGTTGTGATCTCTCCTCTTTCATTATTGATTTTATTTATTGGGGTCCTTTCCTTTTTCTTTTTGATCAAACTGGCTAGTGGTTTATCAATTTTGTTAATTCTTTTAAAGAACCAGCTTCTGGTCTCATTGATCTGTTCGTTTTTTTGTTGTTTGTTTGTTTGTTTGTTTGTTTTGATAGCATTGATTTCTGCTCTAATCTTTATCATTTCCTGACTTCTGCTGGTTTTGGGTTTATTTGCTGTTCTTTTTCCAGCTCTTTAAGGACTTTTTTTTCCCTTGCTGCTTTTATGATTCTCTCCTTGCCTGAGTATTTTGTGAATTTGACTATGATATGCCTTGTTGATGGTCGGTTTTTGTTGAATCTAACGGAGGTCCTCAGTGCTTCCTGGATATTGATGTCTGTGCCTTTCCCCAGGTTAGGAAAGTTTTCCACTATGATTTTCTCAAATAACCCTTCTACCCCTATTTCTCTCTCTTCCTCTTCTGCAACCCCTATGATTCTGATGTTGTTCCTTTTTAATGAGTCACTGATTTCTCTAATTCTTAAATCATGCCCTTTTGCCTTAGTCTCCCTCTTTTTTTTCTGCTTCATTATTCTCCATAAGTTTGTCCTCTATATTACTGAATCTCTGTTCTGCCTCATGCATCCTTACCACTGTGGCATCCATTCAAGATTGCAGCTCAGTTATAGCATTTTTTATTTCATCCTGACTAGCTTTTACTTCTTTTATGTCTGCAGCAAGGGATTCTAATCTATTTTTGACTCCAGCTAGTATTCTTATTATCGTGATTCTAAATTCTGGTTCAGACGTCTTACTTGTATCTGTATTGGTTAAATCCCTGGCTGTCGTTTCTTCCTCCTCTTTCTCTTGTGGTGAATTCCTTCATTTCATCGTTTTGAAGCGAGAAAAGGAATTAATGAGGTAAAAATATTTTAACTAACATTAAAAAATTAAAATTAAAAAAATATTAAAAATTAAAAATTAAAAATAAACACATATACAAACAAAATCGAATAAATGATGCCAGATCCTAGGTGTGTTTTGGTCTGGGTGTTGAAAGGGGCTTGATAGGTTAGAGAAAAAAGGGGAAGTAAAGAAAAAAAGAAACAAGGAAATCATTTGAAAATTTGAAAAAATGAATACACTGAAGTAAAATAAAATAAAATGATGGAAGTAAAATAGAATTTGAAGAAATTTACACAAAAGTAAAAATTATAGTAGAAAACATTAAAGAAAAATATTTTTAATAAAAATTGAAAATAATTTTTTTTCTCTTTCTGTATTCAAGAAATAGAAATGAAAAAGAGAAAAAAGGAAAAAAAGAAAAAAGAAAGAAATTTGAATAGTTGGGCCGGCTAACAGACTGAAATATGACTTAAATAACTTCGTTTTGCCCTAGAAGTCAAAGTATGAAGGTTAATAGTCCATAAACCAAGCAGGCGGAGACTCCTGTTCCTGAAGAGTGAGGTTGGCCCAGTTGCGCGGCACTTGGTGTAATGGCTCCGTTCTCCACTAGACGGCGCTGCTTAGCTTACTAGGGCGGACTGTTGTGGCACTTGTAGGTGTGTATGCGCATGCGCGGGAGTGGTGAAAATGGCGTCACCCAGCTTCCCAGTCTCTAGTATGGGAACTCTGTCCTTCCCCATCTGCAGTTGCGCACCTGTCCTTTGTTTTCAGCTTCTGTCCACTCCCCACTTTTACAAGGTCCGTGACAGAGACCCAAGCAGCACCTCCCTCCTGAGTTTTATCTCAGATGCGGCAGTGTTTCCCAACCTCTCACTTCTGAGGGACTGCGGCTTTGACCCGCTCAGACCCTCTGTGGGAGGGTCTCACCAAGCAATGGCCTGGTGCTGGCCACACCCAGGAACGTTCGAGGGACCATGCTGCAATGGCCAGAGATGGCGGCTGGGTGCCAGCCCGCCCCAGAACAAGTTCACGTGATTGTGTAGGAGCAGAGTTTCAGGGATTATGGTAAGTCACAGCACACATCTGGCACTTGGCTTCACCCGCAGCGACCTTGTTCCAGCACTGGCTAATGTGGTTCTTCTCCGGGTCCACCGGAGACTTTGCCTGTGGGAGGGGTCACACAACCTCTACAAGGTGTCCTCCCAACAGGGGAGCGGCCTCTCCCCATGTGGCCTGAGGACTTTGAAGACTTCAGTCTCTGCTCCTGGGGATTCGCCCTTCCCACCAGAGCACTGCCAGGTATGGAGCTGCGGAGCTTCAGACTCTGCGCTCCACCTGTTTATAGAGTCTTAATGGAATTTAAACCCTCTCCTTTCTCCTTTCCCCATTTTTAGTTCAGTCCCTGTGGCTGTTTCCACTTTTCCACTTTCTCTCCACCTACTTTTTTGGGGGGGTGCTTTTCCCATATTCTCCCCCCACCCCACCCCCATCTCCGTTCTCTCTCCACAAGCAAAAATGGTTCCCTGCCCTTTGCAGCTTCTCTCTCTCCCCCAGTTCACCTCTCTTGTGCCACGTACCTACTGCATTCTGTGGTTCAGGTTGTGCAGATTGTTGTGTTAATCCTCCAGTCAGTTTTCTAGGTGAGTAGGATGGTTTAGTGTTGATCTGGCTGTATTTCATGGACAGGAGACACAAAAACTTCCATGCTATTCTGCCATCTTGGCTCCTCCCCTTTAGGGTTTTCTTATATAATATCATGTTATTTGCAAAGAGAGGCAGTTTTGTTCCTTTCTGATTTGGATGCCTTTTATTTATCTTTCTTGCCTAATTGGTCTGGCTAGGACTTCCAGTACTATTTTGAATAAAAGTGCTAAGAGTGGGCACTTGTTTTGTTCCTGATCTTACAGGGAAAACTTAGTGTTTCACCATTGAGTATGATAGGTGTGGGCTTGCCATATGTGGCCTTTGGTATGTTCAGGTACATTTCCTCTATAACTAGTTTGTTGAGAGTTTTTGTCATGAAAACTTGTAGAATTTTGTCAGATGCTTTTACTGCATCTACTAAGATGATCATATGATTCTTACCCTTCATTTTTTAAATGTAATGTATTACATTTATTGATTTGCATGTGTTGAACTATCCTAGAATAGAATCATCCCTAGAATAAATCGCACTGTTCATGGTTTAGGAACCTTTTGCTATGCTGTTGACTTCAGCTTGCTAGTATTTTGTTGAGCATTTTTGGCCTGTAATTTTCTCTTTTTGGAGTGTTCTTGTCTGAGTTTGGTATTAGAATAAAGCTGGCCTTGTAAAATGAGTTTGAGAGTGTTCCCTCACCTTCTGTTTCTCAGACGAGTTTGAGAAAGATTAGTATTAGTTCTTTTTACAATGTTTGGTAGAATTCACGTCTCCTTTCCTCTTACCACCATTTTAATGATTGTATCTCAGTATAGTTGGTTTTCTTTATCATCTGTGTTTTATTTTTATTATTTAAAAGCTATTCTTCAGAAGAATTCATAGGTTTTACCAGACTGCTGAAGAGGTCCATGCATACTTACAAATAATTCAAAAGTAAACACATATATACATACATACATACCTCTGCCTTAGAATAAGACGGAAACCAAAACCATATAGTTAGAAGTCTAAAAGGAAAAGACGATTTGGCTACTTTTGCTCCCAATATGTGCCATACAGAACCTCGCATGCGATTCTTCAGTGGACTGTGTGGGAGTCACCTGGATCAGCCTGTTAAAATGCTGATTCTGACTCAGCAGGCCTGAGATGGGGCCCAGGAACTTGCATTTCTAAGCTCCTAGTGAAGCTGATCTGCTGATCTGTAGATCACTCTGAGTAGTGAGGGTAAGTTTTAGCAACCTTTATTTTTTTCTCTTTTAAAATGGTTAACCATTCTTCTCTTTCACTCACCTGGTTCTAAGGTACAGATGATATTTGTAAAAGCTGATACAGGTTTATGTCATCAAATTTTAGAAATGGTGTTTTCTGACTGGCTAGCCAGATTACAAGCATTTTTCATAACCAGAAGAGCACATATCTGTAAGAAGCTTTGAGCAAATAACTGTACCTCTGGCCCCAATAATTAGCGTGAGGATTGTTAGCACCCTCTTCCTATGGGAAGGGGCTGTAGTCTGGTGGGTTTTCCTGGTGAGGAATTTCAACAAGAATATAAGGCTGGAGTTGTGTAGCAAAAAGGGTTTTTTAATCCAACTGGATAACCACATCCCTCCCCCACCCTTAGGAAGGTCACAGGATCACAATAGAGGCTTTAAAAATGTTCTGTGTATTGTTCTCCGTTTAGCTAAGCATTGACTTGATCAGGCACATAGGCTTTATGTTTCCACATTTCCTATCATTGGAAACATTTGTGGAGAGGAAAGATCATTATCAAGGCAATCGACCATTGTCACAGGTTAGTGGTCCCCTGTGGCTTTTTCTAAACCTGTCCCTAAGGCTTTGGTTTCCCAAAGCAAATTGGGAAACATCTGGTCTATCCAACCCAATCACCCCATGTAGCATTCACAATTACACTCACTTTTGGCCTCAGCTAATCACTAATTTGTTCATGCAGCAGTCCTGGAAAAAGGGGCCCTGGGACTTCTCTTCCAATCCAGTCTCTGGACATCTCATTTCTCTGGTTGTTCATTAATGCTTTCTGAACTCACTCAACAGTCTAGTCTCATAGGTGGAAGCAGTTTGCCTCAAGCAAAAAATATCGGGTGGATTCAGAGTTGAAAACAAGATGGAATTAAACCCCAGAAAGTTAGGGATGGCCTGGGCAAGGGTAGCCATTTTCAAGAATTAACATGAATCATCATCAACTCCTTCTTTTATTCAACCATATCTTCAGTAACTCAAATCTTTTTTACCACCCCCTCAGCCCAAACGTCATGTCCCGCCACTGTCCATGTGAGCCTAAAGTACTCTCTGCTACATTCTCTGATTGTTCTAGAACCCTGCTTAAATCTTTCATAGTCCTCCATGGCCTCCATGAGTAGTTAAAGGCCCTCCCTTAATGGGCATCTAAGACCCTTGGTAATCCAACGTTTCTTACCATTTCTTCTGTTCTACAACTCCAGTCAACCCAAACTGCTCACAGTTCCCCAGATGCCACATGTTCCTACAATCATTTATATCTTTGTCTAGACTGTTCCCTTTGCCTGGAATGTCACCCATGTCCTTAGCTGCCTAAAAAAATATCTATATCTCTAAGTTAAGGGATGCTTGGTAAAAAAACCCTTGTTTTTTTAATTTCCTCATGGCCTTGTCTTATTTGCAATAGCCCTGTATCTCTTATCACAATGCCACACAGGTTGTTCCACTTATAGGACCACTTCGGTAAACCGAGCCACTAGAGCGCCTGGCTTGGGTTTTATTCCTCTTATCCCCATATTCTAGCACAGTGCCTTGCACACAAGAGCCACTGCATCAATGCCTGTTAAATAGTTGATTAATTACTTAGCTAATTTGTTTTCTCTCCTTATTTCTTTTAACTAACTGAAAAAAAATATAACTCAAAATAGAATGCAAAACGTTGGCATGGCTACAGCTTTATAAGATAAAAGTCTGAGTCACTGCTGACATAATGAAAAGGTGTAGAAGTGTTTGTCTGTAAAAGGACACCTGAGCAGTGATTTTTTACTCTCTGCCTGACGTTACTAGATAGAAAAATTTCACTTGATCCTCAAACATTATTTACTTTCCCTAAAGGTGGCTGGACTCTATGTGTAAATACGCATGTAGAGTTTTGGAGAAGTGAATCTTCTCAGATGATTATTACTTAAATGGTTTTACTCAATATTTTTCTCTATAGTCACAGATAAGAAAGGGTCCCAGAGATGAGGGATGGACTTACTGGAGACCAAGAAACCTAACTACCAATGCCAGTCAGAAATGTCCCTTCCTGTGGAGACAGCTCGTGGAATTTCCATATTTAAGGCCCCTCATCATTCTGAAAGGTCATTGTCTATTTTGTCTTTAACTTCTTCCTTCTCAGCGTATTGACTCTTTAAACCAGAGTTCACAGAAAGAAGAAAAGAAAGTTGAGTAAGGAGCGCCCTTTCCTATCGCATCTTTAGCTCAGGAGAAAAGCTCAGAAATTTTGTAAAACAGTGTTTTGATTTGAAACTTCATCTTCTTGGCTACTCTGCAGACATCTGGATTTTACATGGTTAGTTGACCCATGCCAAACCCATCACTTCACATATTCTCCTCCAGGCTCTTCTGGTGTTGCTATTTCGTTCCTTCTCTGTTGCTGTTTATTTATTTCCACAAACCAGTTCTGTAGAGTGTGTCACTTAATTGTCCCAATGAAATTACTGTGTGGCAGTAACAAAATGCCACCTAGACAACAAAGGAAATATGTTATCAAATCAACTATTTTAAGGAGTTTTCTCTGGGAGGGGCTGATTTTGCAAATACCTCAAAGGCTTTGAACGCCTATGGACCCTGTGCTAGTTTTGTTACTCAATACATTTTTAAAGAATGGTACCTGTATGCATATCCCACCACGCTTTCTCCTGAGGGATGAACTATTGTCTGTTTGGAGGACAGGAGTGACTATTAAGTTGTTACTTACTCATCTCCCCAGGAAAATAACGTTTGCCTTTATTGCCGTTGACCCTCCATGAGAGAGTCCGACAGCAAATTTTTAGCAATCCATTTTATGAAGAGCATAACTAGAGAGAACAGAATAGAAACAGAGTGGGTGGCATCATGACCATGAAGGCACTAGAAAGCAGGGCTTAGAAAGGAAGATCAAGGTAATTGGAGTTTCTTTTTCTGATGAACAGGCAAAAGAGAAGTGGAACACCATTCAAAGTGGTGCAACAGACTTCTTGGGAAATTGGAAACCTAGGGGAAGAAAATTGTTAATGTATCTAGAATTACTGACACTGAAGGAAAGCAGACTTGACAATTTTTAATTTGCTTACATGGCGATGCTAGGTTAGAGAGGAATGTAGATCACCCAGCCTCTGTTTTCACAGAGGATCCGATGAGAAGAATTTCATCTTGTGCTTCAGTGTAAGAGATTCAGGTCAACTCTTAAGATCTTTCAGGCACTTAGGTTTGCAAGCATCGGATTAAGGTGGTGAACCGTGGCTTTAGAGTTTACTATCATTTGCAGAGAACAGTATAGGAAAAAAGGTAAAAATACTCTGAAGTTTTGGGAAGAAGTAATGCTCTCTTTAGTCTGAGTTGATAAAATGTATCCTACTCAGTGATAAGAAGTGGGAAGAAAAGATATGAGTGTTCTTCTTGTTTGAGAATTCTAGGTAGTTGGTCAAGTGAGCGGTAAGAAGGGAGGGTCCCAAAAAACACCCAAGCTTTGGTCATGGTTGAGTTTCACATGATTCTAGAAATACCTAGAAGTTTGTCTGGAAGGACTTCTGAAATTCCATTTGCCTCTGAGAAATTATTTGAGAGAGAAAGAGAGAGAAACGCCTATAAATTTGACCCATCAGCCAAAACTGAGTCATTAGAAATGAAGAGAATATTCCATATAAAGCATGACAATTACCTCTACTAAGTGTTCCTAGGCCTAAACCTAAAAAGACTTAAGTCTAGAAAAGTGAGATAATATGGATAGGGTAGCAGACAGAGAGAGGACAAATATAAAGGTCTAAGATGTACTTTGATTAAAGTTCCTTTAAGATGTTGGGCCACTGGTAAACTACCTTCATATCCACATGCCTAAAATGATACAAAATAGGGAGAAACATGTGATCCCTGTTTCTGCACTAAACAGGCTGTGGCTTTAGCACCCTCAGGAATGCAGCACATAGCACCCTAGCATGCTGAGTGTTTTCACAACACCAGAGGTACTTGGTGGAGGTAAGAAGGTGGAGGGGGTCAGTACCAAGAGGGAGGTGATCATAGCATGTGGGTGATGTCAGTCGTTCCAGGCTGCTTATCAGGCAGCTGAAGTCCTCACAGCTGACACCGAGGAAGGTCAGAGTTTTGGGGGAAGCACATGTGAGACACCTGGGAAGGTGTCCAAAGTAATTTGAAAATTGTTGCCAATTTGTCAGTAGGTAGGATGGGAGTGAAGCAAAAAGAGTTTCCATTACTCCATTTGTGCCCTGATAGATATAGATATAGATATAGATATAGATATAGATATAGATACATAGATACATAGATATAGATAGATAGATATAGATATAGACATATATCACAAGTTCTAATAATGACAAGTCCATGAAATCTTAAGACAGATGATTCTGATGCGTCGCAACCAAGTCAGGAAAACAGTAGAGCCAATATTCATGGAGGAGGGAAATGATCAGGCTGGATCCTTTTTTTGTTATAAATATTATCCATTATCTATATCTATATATGTCAATCATTATATTTTAATGTACTGCATCTTAGATGAATTCTCTCCTCTAACCCTCGTAATAACCTTACAAATAATTATTGTATCTGTTATGATCCGTTCAGGTATAATTATAGAAGCCCTAGCTAAAAGTGGCATGACATTAAGAATGGTTATTGTGGGGGCGCCTGGGTGGCGCAGTCGGTTAAGCGTCCGACTTCAGCCAGGTCACAATCTCGCGGTCCGTGAGTTCGAGCCCCGCGTCAGGTTCTGGGCTGATGGCTCGGAGCCTGGAGCCTGTTTCCGATTCTGTGTCTCCCTCTCTCTCTGCCCCTCCCCCGTTCATGCTCTGTCTCTATCCCCAAAAAAATAAATAAATAAATAAATAAAAAACGTTGGAAAAAAAAAAAAAAAAGAATGGTTATTGTGTCATAATAGATGACTGAGAACCAGAAGCCGACTGGAGGAAGGGAGGGGCCAGAGCCGGTGCACTGATTTAAAAATACCATTAAGGACCCAGCGTCCTTCCATGTCTTCATTATGCCATCCTTTGTATATTTGCTTTTTTCTCAGCCTTGTCTGTCATAGTTGCAAGATGGCTGTGGTCCTGGCATCACCATATAGCTACAGTTACTGGCAAAGAACAGGAGAGTTTCCTTCCGTGTATCTCAGAGCTCTGTAAGCAGGCTTTCCCTCAGAGCCCACAGGATTTCAGTGGGTTGAATGACGTGCTCCGGTGCTAGGTGCAAAGAGAGCTGGGAAAGTGAATAATGACATTTTCAAGCTGTACTGCGGGAGCAAGAGTCTGCCGACAAAAAGGAGATTTGAAGGGACGGAGAAGATAAAAAATGTGCCCCAGATAAAAGACCTCCTAAGTGGCTAAGCAGGGTCTAAAGTCCAAGCTCTGTGCAACCATGCTGTATAATGTACTCACTACAGAAAGTCAGTATGGGATCCAACCGTCTCATGGAATATCTTGGGGATATAAGGTAACCAAGTATGGCCTAAGACTCGGTTATGCTCTCCTGGTATTTCTTTTTTAAAAAATTTTAAATGTTTATTTATTTTCGAGAGAGAGAGAGAGAGAATGAGAGAATGAGCAGGGAGTGGCAGAGAGAGAGGGAGACAGAATCTGAAGCAGGCTCCAGGCTCCGAGCTGTCGGCACAGAGAACTATGCGGGGCCCGGACCCACAAACCATGTGATCATGACCCGAGCCTAAGTTGGACGCTTAACCAACCGAGGCACCCAGGTGCCCCCTTCTGGTATTTCTACTATTACACTCTACCCTTGTAGGTCAGCACCAGGCAAGCTTATCAAGAAGGCAGAGAGTAGGGGCGCCTGGGTGGCGCAGTCGGTTAAGCGTCCGACCTCAGCCAGGTCACGATCTCGCGGTCCCTGAGTTCGAGCCCCGCGTCAGGCTCTGGGCTGATGGCTCGGAGCCTGGAGCCTGCTTCCGATTCTGTGTCTCCCTCTCTCTCTGCCCCTCCCCCGTTCATGCTCTGTCTCTCTCTGTCCCAAAAATAACAATAAAAAACGTTGAAAAAAAAATTAAAAAAAAAAAAAAAAAAGAAGGCAGAGAGTGAGTTTGCTGCCTGCCCTAACTTCTCTTCCCAGCTTTCTGCTTGACATTGGAATATTCCTTTGAGTAAATGGAAAAGTCCATCATTGCCATCATTGCCATTCTAAAAACACATTTTAAAAGTCCCTCTTCAACATCAAGGAAGCGTCTTTGATTTTAATATTTCTCCAAGTCTTTCAAAGGTTACAAAAAGGACATTTTGCTAAAGAACTGAAGAGCATCGAAAGCTACCAGAAGAATTTCCTTTGTGAGTGCCATTGTGGATTCCTTAAATCCTCATCACTGCACTTGGAGTGTCCTCTTAGTTTCCAAATGCTCTTTTTGAGCACTGACAATTTGCCAAGACATATCCAAGAGCCGAAAGAAAAAGACATGGAAAATCTGGCATCAGTGATAGGGTGTGTGCCACTGAGTACTGAGGCACATTCCAAAATCCAGCCCGCATTTAATTGGTAGCACTGCACTCACACCTCACCTTCTCCAACAGTATTATCATCACAAGGCTGAGTCCACTGACACAGTCCAAAAAACCAGGCAAATAAGGCTTCCAGTTTGGTCGGTGCTGCCATAAACACTCTGGCCATGGAGTAAAATATTGACAGTCAGTCAAAAGAATCAAACTTCTGGATTTGTTAACTGTCACCTGTATTTGGCATTTTAGCTTTAGTCCAGAAAGGTACTCTGACTTAGTAAAGTGAGCATGTGAGAGCTTTCAAGCCCCAAAGAAACCAGTTTCAGTCACTGATAACTCTATGCTGTTGGACCTATCACCCATTATCTCTGAGAATCAGTGTTCTCAGTTGACAAATGAAAATGTTCATGCATTCACAAGAGTTTTGTAAAAATTGAGTGAGATAAATAAATAAGCAAATATCAGTTTTTATGGCAATAACACAGTAAAAGTTACTTTTCTTTCCCCAGAACACTTTTCCTGTTTTTAAGATTTAACCATCATCCATTCATTTATTGCCTTCCCCTCATTCATTCACTGGATATTTATTAAACATCTGTTCTTGCCAAGTTCAAGGCTGATTTCTGGGTATACAAATAATACACAGTCAGTGCATCGAAGGTCATTTGGTATAGCCTGCAAACTGGAGAAGTAAACCAAGGGTTGCAAATTAGCAACCAGATTAGCAGACTTTTCTTTTTCCTTTTTTTTTAAGTACAATATTGTTGGGGTTTATATATATATATATATTATATATATGTATATATAATTAATACATAAATATTTATATTTTATATATTTTATATTATATTTTATATTATATTTTATATTATATATATTATATATTATTATTATTATATTATATTTTATATTATATATAATATTTGAATGCCTTATATAGGACACTTGATCTCCAACTAGCCAAAAGCCCACTATTTCCTATGTTTTACACCCTGGTTCATCTCCCATTTCTTTTATTTTTTTAGACTCTAAAGAGGTTTTTGTGTGTGGCCTGGATGTAAACAATTATTATGACAGAGTGGAAAAAGAATTAATGGACACAGGTTCAACTTCTTAAAGGAATATTGAGACAGTGTTGCTAACTTTAGAGTAAATGAAATAGTGGGAATGCTCCCAAGTGTATCTTACTGATGGGATTTATTTTGACTTCCTGACATCTAGATACAAATTCTACAAGAGAAAAAAGCAATCACATTCCACCATCTCTGTGAGAAACATCTGTCTGCCTCTAGTACGCAGACACAGGAAAACTTGGCTTGAAATCAAATTTTCAAGATGAATAATTCAAATGTAGTATATTTTGAATGATTTTAACTAGGAAATTCATTAACTGGAAAAGAATTTTAAAGCTATTCTAATATGGGCAGTTCAACCATCCAGCAGCTTTTGTTTACATTTGAATTTTCTTTCATCTGTCGTATATCTTATTTGAACTGCATAGTGATTTTTAAGTGGTTAAAAAAAAAAAAGGACAGAATTTGCCTGGGTGGGGGAAGAGTTTAAATAGGATTCCGAATTCAAAACAGAAATTCATACTGGTCCTGGGTGTCTGTTCTGGCTTAAATATCAATGGGGCCAATTCTGGGGCTGGCAGCCGACTAGCACATCCAGAACAGTGACAGCAATTGCCCTTTCAGGAGTTCCCTGTTCTCAGCTAGAATAATACTTGGGAAACAGGGGTCCCCTGCATTTCCTTACTTACCAGACCATTTCCCTGCCAGCTTTGCCAACTTCCTTATGTCCACTTTTGCTTATCCTCACATGTGAGTGTAGTTGCTACTTGGAAAGAAAGGGCCGATCGCCAATTATAGTATGTGAAAATTGTTATTATTATGGGGTATTATCACAGAACTTTGCTGTATGTATTTCATTTTTCTTTAAAAGTTAGGTAGGCCTTTGTATACTTAAGTTTCTGAGAAATGGCTAAGTTTCTAAGGTCAGGGATTCTACCTTACATCTCTTATCCTTTTCTTCTCCAATACATTAAATATAGTAGATATTCTGTAATACTGGTTTATAAATAAGTTGATGAATGGTAACATTGGAGAAAGCAATGACCAGTCTTACATTTTTAATTATAGCTGCATCTATGGTCATCTTAATGACCTAAGGGAAGCCACTAAAAGCCCAGATCTCTCACTTAAAAAGTCAGGATCAAAAAAGAAAAAACAGGGATCATAATGTCTACCCCATTCACCACAAAGAGCTGTTGTGAAGATAGAATCAAACAATTGGTGTAAAAGCACAATCACACTAACAGTGCTAGAGAAATGTCATGTGAGCTAGTAATTTTAATAATTATTGACAAAACATGAATTGTTGGCAAACTCTGGCAGAAAATGAGCAGAGAGCATCCTCTTTTACTGGGGCCACACCACAGGCATGACATTTATGCAATGACTTCCCCAGTGATTTGTCCTCTCTAGGGATAGATTATATAGGTGGTCCCTCCAGCTGGGTTAGCCCTTCAATATATGTTTTATTACGTTTTAAAAGTTGAAAGCTCAGCTTATTCCTGGAAGAATTATCTATAATAATACACAAATAGATCAGATACACAGATAGATCGGGAGGGAAGAAAGCCTTATAGGAGAGACAGACAAAGGCGATATGCCTCAATGGAGGATTACTATGAGGATGAAAAAGTGCCCTGAAAATTGACCCTGGAGCCACGTGGTGAGCCTCCTGCAGCTGTCTGCTCAGCCCCCACTGAGCCTGGTTCTCTGGGTCTCCGAGTGACCCACCTCCTTCCCACCAGCGCAAGAGCTCCTTCCCCTCTTGCTTCCGTGCTCTTTCTCTTTCCCTCCTCTTCTCTCATACTTGTTCACTCTTTCCTGTTCTTTGGGATCTAGAGGTAGAAAAAAGGTGTTGTCAGAGCACAGTACCTTGCCTCTTTCTCCTCATTTTCGGATCATTATTAACAAGCTGTCAGCTAAATTTCTACACTAGGTGTATCAGTTTCCCAGAGCCATCAGAGCAAATGACCACAAACTGGGTGGCTTAACACAACAAAGGTTTATTCTCTCATAGTTCTTGAGGCCAGAAGTCCAAAATCAAGTTGTCAACAGTGTGGCACCCCTCTGGGGCCCTCGGGGACAATCCCTTCTTTGTCTCTTCTAGCTTCTGGTGGCTCCAGGCATTCTGTGGCTCATGGCTGCATCACTCCAAACTCTGCCTCTCTATTACGTGTTTTTTCCCCTCTGTTTCTTCTTTATTTCTGACTCTCATTAGGACACTTATTGGGTTTTGGCCCATTTGGTAATCCAGGATGACTTCATCTCGAAATCCTTAACTTAATTTTATATGCAAAGACCCTTTTTCCAGAACCTATACTCGTAGGCTCCAGAGACTAGGGTATGGACTCTCTTTTGGGAGCCACCATTCATCCTCTATGTTGGCTAAATAACTTAGAAGTGGATTGGAATTCCTCAAAGCCAAGATAAACCTGTTAACTCCTCTATTGCGTATAATAGATAAAGTGCTCGGAACATATATATGGCGGGAAACTACTAACCTTCTTGTAATGAGTATAGATAATTCCTTTACCAACCCTTCTGATAATCTTATTTAGGGGATATTTTGCATATTCAGATATATTAAAAATGTTTTCTGGGACAATTAGTAAGGTAGAACCTTGAGTCTCCATGAGCCCATTGACATTAATAAGGTATTTAGAGAACACAGAGGATTCATTCACTAAAATGAATGCAATTACAGTCCAAGAAACAGCACTGGCTTTCCAAACTCCATTAAGTGGGCAGCATATTTTAGGCAGTAGGAAGGCTGGAAATATTTACACTCAGGTTGACCAGAGCTCAGATTCTTACTCTGCCACTTACTCCGTGTGGGCCCTCAAGGCAAGTTATTTAACCTCCCTGAATCTCAATTTCCTTGGCTATAAAAGTAATAATATTCATAGATAATATTTATAGAGGGCACACTATGTGCCAGACACTATTTTAAATGATTTCACACATGTTCATTTTAAATCTTCATAACAGCATTATGATGTAGTGGAGTGAACTTCTAGCTGCCCACCCGATATCTCTCCTTCTTTCTTCTCCAGTAATAAAGTTTTAAATGGGTTTATGGCCACCCAGACAGGAGCTACATTTCCCAGCCTGTTTTTCAGAAATAGGTGACCATGTGAGTAAGTTCCCTCCAAAGGAATGAGAGCTGAATTGATAGGTGCACATTCTACAGCACTTCCTTAAAACAATTTTATTTTTCTTTGAATGTTTACCAACATAACCTTGATGCAGTTTCCACCATGTGGATGGATAGAGGCAATACCCAATGGGATGGCTGAATCACACGTTGGAACTTGTGTTGTGGGTGGGAATGTGGAGCACAATTAGTCAGGAATGTCCACTTCAAGAATGCTATGGGAAGTAAATGAATACATCTCATTTAAGTCATATTTTAGAGTATCTTTTTACAACAATTTAACCTATATCCTAAGTACAGGTAATATAATTATTCTCATTTTGCAGATGAGAAAACCAGAGTCCAAGTAAGTACGTAACTTACCCAGTGTTATACAGCTGACAAGTGGCTTCGAACCCAGCCACACATATGTTACTCTAACCTTCAACTCATGTTTCTAACTTACTTAAAGTACTACTCTAATAACACCTTGAAGGTTAGTAAGGGTTAAGCAAAATAATATAAATAAATCACCTAGTTTGCTGTCTTCCTTATCTACTTCATAAATGTATTCATTCATTCACCTCTCTGTTACAGATAATTTTAAGCAGATCCCATGGTCTGAGCACTAGAAATGACTAAGAAATTATCCCTGTTTTTTCAGATAGATATGAGTGATAAAGGGACATTTTAGGCACAGAGATATTAGCAACCCATGCGAAATATGGAAGCATGAAAAAGCCTGGAGAGATGAGGAGGATACTAAATACTCCAGTAGAATGTGACCTCTATAATGTGTGTGTGTGTGTGTGTGTGTGTGTGTGTGTGTGCATGGTGTGTATGTGAGTGGGTGTGTGAGTGTGTGTTGTGGGAAGGGTGAAGAGATAAAGCTGGAGACACAGGGAGGCAAGATCATGAAAAGCTCTGTAGGCCAGAGTAAGTGGTTTGGGCGTTACCTTGTAGGTGATAAAGACTCAGTAAAGATTTTCAGGTAAACGAGACATGTTATCAGACTTATGCTGTGCAGATTTGAGAGATGGCATGGAGCAGAATGAGCCTAAAGGCAAAGGGCTTGGTAGGAAAACTCCCAGCCGTTTAGTCAAGAGTGATGAGAAGCCTCTCAATGGCAGTAATGGAAAAGTAGTAAGGTGAAGAAGAGTTGAAAAAAGTATTTTGACCTGGAATTGAAAAATATTAT
The DNA here is from genome assembly GCF_024362965.1 of Panthera pardus. Taxonomy (NCBI): domain Eukaryota; kingdom Metazoa; phylum Chordata; class Mammalia; order Carnivora; family Felidae; genus Panthera; species Panthera pardus. The sequence goes on along the minus strand of NW_026526721.1, from coordinate 145,015,257 downwards.
AGATTAATTGGATTTATGGGATCCAAGTGAGAATGGAGAAGGACTTTCAGAGTCTTGACTTAGGTGACTGGGTAGATAATAAGGAAAATAAGAAGGAACGCGGGCCTGGGCTGATAAGGAGTTCGCCAGAGGCTTCAAGTGGAGGAAAGAGTTGAGTGAAGATATTTGACTAGGGGTAGTTAAAGCCGCAGCAGTGAATAGGAGATGGTGTCTGGTTGAAAGATAAAGGACTATAGAAAGAAAACTAGGAAGTATGTGTTAGGAACAAATAGAAGAGGAGACTGAGGAGAAAAGACAGAATGGTAAGAATTACTGAAAAAAATCTAGAGACAATATGTCAAGGAAGTGAAGATCAGATTCTCCAAGTAAGTCAAGAAAGGTGGCAATGGCAGTAGAGGTTACAGAGAGTTCAAGACAGATAAAAACTGAGAAATCTTTTTATATCAAATATTTATTAAGAAATCAATATAAATTAGATTGGCAAGTAATAAAATTTTTGTGAACCTTGTTTAACCTGGTAAAAGCCAGATTGCTTGATATTCTAAGATCCTATAAATGGAAAAATATGTTTGCTCATAAAGTTTGTGTTCTTAGGCATGAGATAGAAAATAAATCTTGACATGTGGCTAAAATTATATCAACTGCTAAACTAGATCGTGCTATTGCATTTTTACTTTCCAACTCATCAGATTAGGAGCACTACCCCGTCCAGGTATCATATTGGGAGCATATCCCATCCATCAGTGCAATACTACCTGATCCTTTCTTATTTTCTTAGGGAAAACTTTAAAACAAATTACAAACTCAGTGTTGAAAGTTAATGTTAAATCTTCTCAGTTTTTTTTTTCGGAATCCAAAATAATTTCATATACATACATACATAATACACATACACACCCGCACACACCAAGTTTTCATGAGTTAACATGTGTTTGGAAAAAGATAATAGATCATCTGAGAACAAGATTTCATTTTATACATAATATCCATCATATTATCTCTCCTCCATTCAAGTAGATACATTTCCAACATGTTTGCTAAGCAAAGGAGTGGAAGGTATATCTAGTTGTGTGTAAAATTGTCTTCGCCATGATCGGTAGGTTCTGGTGTCCTTAGTAATGATGCAAGTATATATGTGAGAGCGCACACATATGTATGCTATAAACATTTCATTGTAGTGTGATCTAATTGTGCCTCATGGTGACTACTGCCAGTGGGATGCTTAATCTGTGATTGCAACTAAGTCATCAGCTAAAGATCCGATGTGAAAGTGACTGTTCTCAACTGAGGGTTGATGGGGGGTGGGAGGGAGGGGAGGGTGGGTGATAGGTATTGAGGAGGGCACCTTTTGGGATGAGCACTGGGTGTTGTATGGAAACCAATTTGACAATAAATTTCATATATTAAAAAAAATATATTATTTCCTAAAAAAAAAAAAAAAAAAAAAAAAAAGAAAGTGACTGTTCTCAACCAAGCAAAGGGAATATACCTTTATCTTTTAGTAGGCAGTAGAAAGACAACATATACAAAGATCAAATGTGATATAGAAGAGTCATTCTCTGAGTAATAATACTGGTCATTTGCCAGAATACATAGGAAAGATGTGATGATACCAGTTTACAGTAAGAGTACTAAAGCAAATTTTCAGTGACATATACCAATTCAAATAAGTTAGATATAACTCTTTTATTTAAAAATTATTTGTTGAGCACCTAATATTGGGAAGCGTCTATTGGTTAAATATCTTAAGGTGTCCATGAAGATTAGATTAGATTAGTTACCTATCAAATTAGCAAAGACATTTGACAGCCAGTGCTGGTGAGTGCACATAAAAATCACCATTAGTTGCTAAGCTAAAAAAAAAAAAAATAAGCAGGCTATTCTGTATAGCATAAGAGATGTTTTTACATTTTTTGTTGTGAAATATAAAACACATACTAAAAAAAACATAAAGGAAGAGTTTAACAAATTTCTAAATGGAATGTCCATTCCATCATCAACAGAAAATTACCTGTATCATGGAACCAACAAACTCAACTCCCCAACTCTCTTTTTGAAGTGAACACCATCTTGAATTGCACATCAATTACTTCCTTGCTTTTTATGATAACTTACCACCTAACATATATCCCCAAACAATATAGTTTAATTTTGTCTGTTTTTTAGTTATATGAGTCTATTCATGCTACGAATATCCTTTTGTGCCTTGCTTCTTTTCATTACATTTATTAGATTTATTTGTACTTGTTCATATCCAAAGCTGAAATACATTGCACAAAAAGGCCACAAGTACTGTATCCATTCTATTGTTAATGGGCATTTGCTTTGTTTCCTGATTGGGATCTACTGCAAATAATATTGCCATGCCCATTTTCTGCATAGATTATGTTGCATGTGTGCATGATTATCAAATTTGCTGAGTCCTGGAAATGCTTTTTCCAAAGTTGTTTAGTGAATTTTCTCTCCCACCAGCAGTGTATGATGATATTTACTATATAATATGTAGTGTGACTACACACATGTAAATCATTAGGGATTTTGATTGGATTGTATGAAATTAAGAGATAAATTTGTAGATATTACCTTATGGAAAACTTCATTTTTGTTTTATATTTACATCAAAGAAAAAAAAATATATATATATGATGGGAGTACTTTTATTTCTATTGTTGAAATGAACTTGAAGGAAGAAAAGAAAAGAAAACAAGTACTTAACCATGACATGAAGGAAGCAGCAGGTTTTGATGAAGGAAGTAGAGAAGTTGAGACTGATGAAGCAGGAAAGAGATGAAGGAACCCACAGCAAATCTGAAGATGAAAGTTCAAAGGGGAAAGAGAGGGAGCAGAGAGAAGGATCCAAATCCGTTCCCCAACAAAAGGAGCATGAGAAAATGAGAATGGAATAAAGTGTATACAGAGGTCACGAGCTACGGGTCTAGTGCTTGAATTCTTGAATGAAAGAGACCTGAGACCCAGAAAGGCAGCCAAAGACAAGCACACGTAATGCGTGTCGGGGAGAGCCACGCGTCCTGGAAGCATGCAGGAGAATCAGAGCACTGAACATCTGACCCTACCTTTCAGTGGTTTACAGTCTGAGAAAGTGAGACACGCAGCAACAGGGAACCCACAGGAAGCCATCTCTGGGTTACTCACAGTAGTTCTATGTGCTTATATCATAAGTTCCAATTGATAACCGAAACCTTATTTTGGGTAGAAGACAGAAATTCTATTATTATGATTGTCTCAAAGGATAGTCACTTGTTTTATGGCGCTTACAACAAGCTAACATTTTGGACCTATTCAAAAATGTTTGGGGCGCCTCGGTGGCTCAGTCAGTTAAGTGTCCGACTTCGGCTCAGGTCATGATCTTGCAGCTCTTGAGTTCGAGCCCTGTGTCGGGCTCTGTGCTGACAGCTCAGAGCCTGGAGACTGCTTCGGATTCTGTGTGTGTGTCTCTCTCTCTGCCCCTCCCCTGCTAGTGCTCTTTCTCTCTCTCAAAAATAAATAAACATTAAAAAACTTTTTAAAAATATTTAACAGTATTGTGGAGGTGTAGTTGACATAATAAACTGCTCAAATTTTTAAGTGTATGACATATGTACATACTAATGAAACTGTCAACGCAATCAAGACAAAGTGTAGGCTTCCTCATTGCCACTTCTAATCCTACCCTTCTGGCCCTCCTTGTCCCTTTCCCATCCTCAGACAACTGAGGTTATTAATAGTAAACACTTCTGTGTTACTATAGATTACTTGGCATTTCTAGAATGGGAAATATCAATGGGATCCTACAACATGTGCTATGTTTGGCTATTTTTACTCAGTATAATTAAAGATCCATCCTTGTTGCTGAATATCAGCACCGCATTCCTTTCTTATTGACTTTCGGTATATTGTATAGATATATCACAATTTTTTATCCACTCACCTCTTGATAGATGTTTAGGTTTCCAACTTGCATCTACTCAAGTAAAAATAGTATGAACATTTGTGTACAAACTAAGCATTCATTTCTCAGGAATAAATACCTAGAGGTGGAATGGCTGGGTTATATAGTAGGTACATGTTTAACTTAAGAACATTCCAAGCTATTTTCTTAAATAGTGGTACCATTTTTACATTTCTATCAGCAGTGTATGAGAACTGCAGGCATCCTACATCCTCACCAACATTTGCTATTATCCATTTTTTCGACTGTAGACATTTTGATCGATGGGTGGTATCTCATATGGTCTTACTTGCATTTCTCTAATGAACAAAGATGTTGAGCATATCTCTGTATATTTATATATGCTTATATAGCTGAAGTGTCCATTCAAATTGGCTATTTTTTTATTAGGCTCTTTGTGTTTTTATTGTTAAGTTGTGAGACATATTTATACATTCTGGATACAGTGCATTGTTAGATATGTGATTTGTGAATATGCTATTTCAGTATGCAGTTTCTCTTTCATTACCATCACAGTGTCCTTTGAAGTTTAGAAATTCTTAGTTTTGATAAAGTCTAATTTAAATTTTTATGAGCGGATCGTGTTTTTGGTGTGTCTAAGAAATCTTTGCCTAACTCAGGTCACAAAGTCTTCTCTGTTTTCTTCTGGAAGTTTTACAATTTTAAGTTTCACATCTATGCTTATGATCCATTTTGAGTTAATTTCCATATTTATTTTAAGGTATCGATCAAAGTCTTGTTTTATTTATTTATTTATTACATATGGGTATCCAGTTTTTTCAGTAACATTTGTTGAAAACACTATCGTTTTCTCCGTTTAATTTCCTTTGTAACTTCAATGAAAATCAATAGGCCATATATATATAATTTTATTTCTGGTCTCCATATTCTGTTCCATTAATTTATTTGTCCATGTTGACACAAAATTTACATTGTATTGATTACTATATATATATATTATATATTATTATATATTTTATATCTTGGAGAGTCAGGTAATATAATTTCTCCAAATTTATTTTTCTTTTTCAGAGTTATATTATTTTGCTATTCTAGGTCACTTACATTTTTGTATGGTTTTTAGAATCAATTTCTAGCAAAAATTGAAATTAAGTTGCTTGTCAATTTCTAGCAAAAAATATTTATTATGATTTTGATTGAGAATACATTAGGTCTATAGATCAATTTGGAAAATTGACATCTTAATGACAATGTCTTCTGATCCACAAACATGGCATATCTATCTATTTACTTCAGTCCCTGTTAATTTCTCTCAGTGATTTTTCATAGTTTTTAGTGTACAGGCGTTGCACATTTTTTTGCCAAACGTATTCCCTAGTACTTAATATTTTAGTGTTTTTGGAATAGTCATTTTTTTATTTCAATATCCAATTTGTTGTTATAGAAATAGAGTTCATTATTCATATTGGTATTGTACCCAGCAACACTGCTGAATTCACTATTAATTCTCATAGTGATTTTGTGTGTTTCATTACATTTTCTACGTAGTTGATCATGCTATCTTGCAAGTCAGACAGTTCCTTTCTTTTTAATCTGGATGTCTTATTTTTCTTCCTCATCTTCCTCTTCTTCTTTCCTCTCTTATCCCACTGGCTACAGCTGCAGTACAATGTTGAATGGAAGTGATGAGAGCAGGCATCCTTTGCTCCTGACTGTAGAGGGAAAGCATTCAATTCTGCTACTGAAAAGGATGTTACCTTTTTCACAGATGTTTTTCACAGATTTTATCAAGTATTTTTCACAGATTTTATCAAGTTAAAGAGTGTCGTTTCCATTCTTAGTTTCTTTGTTTTGTTTTGTTTTCTTCAATAATGGAATTTTAATCTTGGAGAATACACTTCGTAGATCTAATGATCATACTTTTCTTTCATAGTCTGATAATATGGTGAATTACATTCAAGTGTCAAATCAATCTCACATTCCTGGGATTAACCACATTTAGTTTTTGTAAAGTTAAGAAACTATCCACAGGACCACCCTCATTTCTGACATCAGTTGCAAGTCTGAGGGCTCCAAGACAACCCCCTAAAAGGACACCTCACTGAAAGCTGTTATATTCATGGTTATGGTTTGTTAGAAAGAAACGATGCAGACTAAAATCGGCCAGGGGAAGAGACACAAGGCACAGTCCAGGAAAATTTCAAGCATGAATCTTCCAGGTTCTGTCTAGCAATGGAGTAATGGAAAACGCTACTCTCCCAGCAACAATGTGCGGAAGTATGCATGGAGTACTGTCCACTATGGAAGCTCACCCCAGCCTTGGTGTCCAGACTCTTTATTAGGGCTCTGTCACATAGACATAATCAATTGCCCAAATGGCTGACCTTTGTCATCAGCCTCTCTAGAGGTTGATTTAATAGCATATAACCAAAAACCTCCACCCTAAATCATATCATCAGATTGTTTGGCATGACCCAAGGCCCCCAGGTAAGCAAGGGCATTTTTATCAGGTAGTATATTCCAGGGGCTTAAAGATGATCACTAAAGAGTCAAGGGTAGAGGCCAGATCTCTCTTTGGGCAAGGGTAAATTCTTTCCTACATAGCTGTGATATATTACACTTTTTATGTTGCTAAATTTGATTTGTTAAATTGTTAACAATCTTTGTATTTATGATAATGCATGTTATTAGGCTATATTTTTACTTTCTTGTAATATATTTATTACAAGAGTTATTTATTACAAGAGTTATTACAATATTACCAGAGTAATATTACTTACCTCATAAAATGAGTTGGAAAGAATTCTCAATTCCCCAATTATCTGGAGAAACTTGTGTACAATTGATACTATTTCTTCCTTGCATATTTTGAAGAACTCTCCAGTAAAGCCATCTGGGCCTGGAATTTTCTTTGTGGGAAGGTTTTTAAATACAAGTTCAACCCCTTAACAGATACAGAGCTATTCAGATTATGTCATCTTAACTGAGCATAGTACTTTGTGTTTTTCAAGGAATTCATCCATTTCATCCAAGTTGTTGAATGTATTGGCATAACATTGTTTATAATATTCCTTTATTGTCCTTTTTAACAATTCTGGAATCTATAAATTTACCTCTCTTATATGTGATACTGGTAAATTATGGTTTCTGTCTTTGTTTTCCTAATCAGTTTGGCTAGAAATTTTACCAATTTTTGATGTTCTCAGAGAAAGTATTTTTTTTTATTAATTTACTATTTTTACTACTATTTTTTCTGTTTTCTATTTTAGTGATATCTTCCTTGTTATTTCCTTTCTGTTCCTTACTTTGCACCTATTTTTATATTATTATTACAGTTTCTTAAGGTAGAAGATGAGATCATTGATTTGATAGTTTCATAATGCCAAATATAGGAATTTAGTGCTGTAAATTTCTATTACTGCCTTCATTGCAGCCCACATATTTTGAAATGCCTTGTTTTTATTTTTGTTCAGTTTGTTTATCTTTTAATTTAATTTTTGATGTCTCTTTTTTTAATTTTTTAAATGTTTATTTTTGAGAGAGAGAGACAGAGCGGGATGATGGGAAGAGAGAGAGAGAGAGAGACACAGAACTCAAGCAGGCTCTGTGCTGACAGAGTTGTGCTGATGTGGGGCTCGAACTTGAACAGTGAGATCATGACCTGAGCTAAAGATAGAGGCTTAACTAACTGAGTCACCCAGGTGCCCCTCATTTTTGATCTCTTATTTGACTTATGGATTATTTAAAAATTGTCTTTTCTAGTTTCAAAATATTTGAGGATTTTCTAGAAATCCTCTATTATTACTTCTAATTTAATTCTATTGTGTTTAAAGAGTATGCTCTATATGAGTAGAATAGTTTTACATTCATTGAGACTCTTTTCATGGTCCAGAATATGGTCTGTCATTAAATATTTGATGTGCACTTACAAAGTGTGTGTATTCTGTGATTTTGAGGATGGAGAGATCTATAAATATCAAATAGGTCATGATGGTTGATAGTTTTGTTAACATCCACACTCATACTGATTTTTTGACTTGTACTAATCACTAACCGGGAAAATGTTTTTGAACTGTCAAACTATAATTGTAGATTTACCTACTTCTATTTGAAGTTTTGTCAGTTTTCGTTTTACGTATTTTGAAGCTTTGTTATTAGTTGTATAAATACCTAAGGTTTTTATGTTTTTGATGAATTATCTTCTCTTTATGTGCTCTCTCCTGGTTTATTTTATTTTTTAATGTTTTATTTATTTTTGAGACAGAGACAGAGCATGAGCAGGGGAAGGGCAGAGAGAGAGGGAGCCACAGAATCTGCAGCAGGTTGAGGCTCTGAGCTGTCAGCACAGAGCCCGATGTGGGGCTCGAACTCACAAACCGTGAGATCATGACCTGAGCCGAAGTCGGACGCTTAACCGACTGAGCCACCCAGGCGCCCCTCTCCTGGTTTCTTTTAATTAATGTTAGCATGTCTTATCCCCTCCCCTCCCCCCATCTTTTTACTATAGAATTACTGTGTCTTTCCAGTTAAAGTGAGCTTCCAGTTAAAGTGGCAGCCTAGTGGGTCTTGATTTATATCTGATCTGATAGTCTCTACCTTTAACTGAGATATTTAGACCATTTTTATTTAATGTGATTATCGATATGGATATGCTAAAATATACCACCTTGCTATTTGTTTTCTTTTCCCCTGCCTGTTATTTATTACTTTAAAATAATCTGCCTTTCTTTGGATTAATTATGATTCTATTTAATCTCTGGTGTATTGCTTTTAGCTTGTGTTATTTTAGTGTTTACTTTAGGATTTATAATTTTCATCTTTAACTTACCCTTCAGTAATAATATCTTTCAGTAATAATACCATTTCATTTGTACTAGAACCTTTTGTATTCATTTCTCCTCTCCTGAATTTTGTGCTATTGTTGTCAGAAATTTAAAAAAAAAATTTTTTTAAATGTTTCTGGAAGAGAGACACAGAGCATGAGCAGGAGAGGGGTAGACAGAGAGGGAGACACAGAATATGAAGCAGGCTCCAGGCTCTGAGCTGACAGCACAGAGCCCAATGCGGGGCTTAAACTCAGGAGCTATGAGATCATGACCTGAGCTAAAGTCAGATTCTTAACTGACTAAGCCACCCAAGTGCCCCTTGTTGTCAGAAATTTTACTTCTACAAATATTATAAACCTTGTAAAGCATTATTATTTTGCTTAAAACCATTAATTTTCTTTTACAGAAATTTAAATGACAAAAATTTATATTACCTACATAGTTATTATTTTTGTATTCTTCAGCATAGATCCATATTTCTAATATCACTTTTCTTCTGCTTGAAGAACTTCCTTTGGCATTTTTTATAATTTAGGTCTGTTAGAAATGAATTCTTTCAGCTTTGATGTGATTGAAAAAAATCTTTATTTTACTTTCATTTTTTGCAAGGTATTTTTGGTGGATTAAGAATTCAAGTTTGACTTTTTTTTTTTTTTTGGTACTTAAAAAATGTTACTAACGGGCGCCTGGGTGGCTCAGTCGGTTAAGCGTCTGACTTCAGCTCAGGTCACCATCTCACGGTGTGTGAGTTTGAGCCCCGCGTAGGGCTCTGGGCTGATTGATGGCTCAGAGCCTGGAGCCTGCTTCTGATTCTGTGTCTCCCTCTCTCTCTGTCCCTCCCCCGTTCATGCTCTGTCTCTCTCTGTCTCAAAAATAAATAAACGTTAAAAAAAATTTTAAAAAATGTTACTAAAACAATGTTCTCTTCTATCTTGCATTGTCTTCAAGAAATATGCTGTCATCCATATCTCATACCTCTGCATATTGTGTTTGTTTGTTTTATAGTGACTTTTAATATTTTCTCTTTTGCACTGGCTTTAAGCAAATAAATTATGATATTCCTTGCTGCAGTTTTCTTCATATTTTTTTTTGCCCTTTGAGTTCATTGAGTTTTTGTATCTGTGGATTTATAATTTGTGTCACATTTAGAAAATGTTTAGTCTCTATGTCTTCAAATATTTTGTCTGTTTCCCTTCCCACAGTGAACTACAATTACATGTGTCTTAGGCTGCTAAAGTTGTCCTACGGCCCACTAATACTCTATTCATTCTTTTGTTTGTTTGTTTGTTTCTTCCTTTTTTAATTTTAGATAGTTTCTCTTGCTAGGCTTTTGTGTTCACTAATCTTTTCTTCTATAATTTCCAATTTGTCCTTAATGTAATTTTCATCTTTAGAAGTTTGATTTGGGTCTTTGTAAAATATATATCCTCATGTCTCTACTTAACACATTAAATCTTTCCTCTAGTTCCTTGAACATATTGATTATACTTATAATAATGCTTTTAATATTCTTTTTGTTAATTATTATTCATGTCATTTGGAACATTCTGGATCATTTTAATTGACTTATTTTTCTTCACATTTTAGGTGTATTATTCTGTTTCTGTACATACTTGGCAAGTGTTGACTGAATGCAGACATTATAAATTTTGCCTTTTAGATGCGGGATATTTTTGTATTTTGATAAATATTCTGGAACTTGTTCTCAGATGTAGTTAAGTTTCTTAAAAACAATTTGATCTATTTAGGCCTCACTTTCAAGCTTTGGTGGGTGAAATGAGGGGTAAAACTCTTCTCAGTATTATTCCTGATACCTCGTGAATTATGAGGTTCTCTACTCTGGTTGGTGGTAACAGACAGTATTCCTGGCTCTTGAAGAGCTCTGGGTATTGTTTCCTCTAATTCTGTTGAGTGGAGGATTCTTTTTTAAAAAAAATTAACGTTTTATTTTATTTTTTGAGAGACAGAGGGAGACAGAGTACGAGCAGGGGAGGGGCAGAGAGAGAGGGAGACACAGAAGCAGAAGCAGGCTCCAGGCTCTGAGCTGTCAGCACAGGGCCCGACGCGGGGCTCAAACCCACAAACGTGAGCCCATGACCTGAGCTGAAGTCAGATGTTCAACCCACTGAGACACCCAGGCACCCCTTGAGTAGAGGATTCTTCACAAAAATTTTCTAATCGATACTCAGCTGAAGACCCAAGGGGGTGATGCCTTTGCAGATCTCTGGAGATCTCTCTGTAAAACTCTCCTACTTGGTACTTTGTCCTGCACACTCTAGACATATCAGACTTCTTGTACACTCACCTCCACACGTCCATAATTCCAGTAGCGTATTTATTAACCCAAATACCTATCCAATGTTTACTCCTCCCATAAACATGTAGTGAGAATTCAGTGGCTGTCATGTCCTTGTGTGCAGTACACAGCTAACAAGTACATGGGGCAATGCATTCAAACTTTTTAAAGAAATGCACATAAAAAATGAAGCAATACACGTGACAATTAAGGTGATCATGTTGATGATGTCATCTGTTATATCCAATGACTAGGGCACTGGAAATAGCTATACATACAATATGTTTCACCACTGATTTTGGTATATGAGAAAATCAACGTTTTGCAGAGGGATGCAGCCAGAGTAGAGCACACAAACTTCTGTGCTCTCTGATTGTATACTTTGGACACAGAAAAGACAGACCTTGAGTGAGATCACTATGGATACCCTTCATAGCTAATCTTTGCATCTCTAGTATTTAGCAGTGATAGAAACATGCTTAATCTTCAGTGAACATTTGTGGACTTACACATGATAAAAATTTGAACTGTAAAAAATCTATTAGGATCTTATATTAGGAAACTCATGGTCTATGTAAGGAAGACTAAACTCTTCATAGAGTTACAATGCAATGAGCTTCAAGCTATAATACACATAAGTAATAAGGAAGCAGAGTATAAGTACATAGGGCAGAGAAACTCCTTGCCTGAAAACTTCAGAGACACCTCCTTAGGGACAGAGTTAATGGAAATGGCCCTTGAATGAGTAAGAATTTTCCTGGTGATGGAGCGAAGGACACAGCAGGATAGAACTGACGGTAAGTACACACAAAGATGCCAAAGTCAGACAAGTGTGTGGCAAAAAGGAGCTGGATTTTTAAGGGAACTGGAGGTGTTGAGCCAGAAAAGAAAGTTGAAAAAGAAATCTGAGCCAAATTGAGAAGACTTATGTACCCTGCTGAGAAGCTTTGACTTTGTCCTTGCTCAGTGGTTTCAAGCAGAGAGATGGCAGGGTTCGATTTGCATTTTAGGTAGATAAAGCTGGTGACAGTGTGGCAAATGGATGTGATGGGAAAGAGATTAGTTAGGAGACAGTTGCAGTGCAATATGTCACTTGTGCTAAGGGGTGATAGTGGGACTAGAGAGGGAAGAGCAGATTCAGAGATATTTTGGAAGTGGTGCAATTAACAGAGGTAAAAAGAGGGGGAGGGTTATTGACACCTGTCAGCCATCTAGTTTGGGTGGTGGACTGAATGGGGAATGAGATTGGGGATCCAACTTTGGGGATTTCCAATATCAAGTCCTTTAGACCACTGTGCCGGCACTTAGGAGGCAAGACCTCATCTCCCAAGTTCTGTCTCTCTTCACTACACTCAGGAGAGGAGAGTAACCAATATTTCCCTTTAAGGAACAATGTCCTTAAAAATTAAAAAAAAATAAGTGGAGGTCAGTTTCTTGCATGTTAGAAAACTACAGAGTTCTAAAAATTTTTATTCCCGAAGGCATTTCATTACTTCTGTCCCAGATGGTGTTTATGTGTCTGACCGGACTCTTGTGGTCTTCTTTGATCACTGAGGGTGCCACTCACTAAACTTTGTTCCCTAACACACCTTGTCTGTGTTGGGATCATCCATTTCTCACTTACTTTTCCATCCCCTTCTGACAGGTACAAATGATGTGATCAGATAGGAGAGCAGATTGGGAGTTGTCTCTGCATTTGCTCTTGGTTGTGTCAAGTGGGCAATTAGAATCTCGGAGAAGCACAACCTAGGGGTCAGAGGTCTCAAGGGAACACAGCCTTACTTCGGCAAAATAAACTAAATGGGAAGAAAATGAATGACTTGATGAGAAGGATGAGGAAGAAGAAAAGAAGTTGTTCTTTGGCAATTTTTGATTCCGTAAGCATCAGAACAATTAGTGAGTGTTTTTGATAGGCAGCTAGAAATAGGGGTTATTAGTGAAATTGCTTCCCTAATGGTGTGAATTTAAATAAGTAATGTTGTGAGAACTGCCTCTGGTTCTCACTAGCATTCTATTAAAAATAGAGAATGTGAGATCTCTTAAAATGCAGAGGACAATAAAAAGTTATCCAGAAAGAACCTGAACTAAACATCTGAATAAGTGAGTTAGAGTCCTAACACCCACACTACCAAGCTCATTAACTCTGGAATGCATAATGTCCTGGCATCTTGATTTCTTAATATCTACAATGAGAGGTTGTGCTATTATTTAAACACTTGTCCAGTCCTGAAATCCTGTCATTCTCTCTTTTCCTTTTCCTCTAGTGTTTCAAAGTGAATGGAAATTGGCAGTTACCGCATGGCCATCCAGAATTAGGTTGCGCCATCAACTTCCTAGGGGTGATTTTTTACTCTTCATCTCTAAGGGAGTTTAACTTCAATTTGATCTCCAGATACCCTGCTCCCTTGTTTTTAATTTTGGAAATCAGCTCTGTTTCTCTCTGGAAAGTTTAGGACTCTGTGGTGATTATTAACACAGCAGCCAACAGGTGGCACTGCGGGTCCGTGGAACTGAACTCCATGGTCCCGGCCTTCCCTGATTGTTTATGGCAATAGGATATCTGCTCCTCTGTATTTATTTTTTTCCTATTCAAAATACAAAGAGTCCAGTGAAATTGCCTAATAGGCCTCCAATGTGTATAAACCCCCAGGATCAATAATATGTGGTAGCTGCTTGCAAATGAATCTGACTATGGTAGAGAAGACATTCTCATAGGAATATACTACCAGAAAAGTTTGAGTCTTAACGATGCTTGTGTATATTAAAAGAGAGAAATCTGTGTGCATGAAAAGGTAGTATTCCAGCCCAGGAACCTACAGCATGATTCCATACGTGTCATGATGGTAACCAGGGAAGGTGTCACAACTATTCAGGTATTACCATTCAGCTGAGTTTTCAAGACTTTTTTTTTTTTTTAATTTTTTTTTTTTAACGTTTATTCATTTTTGAGACAGAGAGAGACAGAGCATGAACAGGGGAGGGGCAGAGAGAGAGGGAGACACAGAATCTGAAACAGGCTCCAGGCTCTGAGCTGTCAGCACAGAGCCCGACGCGGGGCTCGAACTCACGGACCGCGAGATCGTGACCTGAGCCGAAGTCGGCCGCCTAACCGACTGAGCCACCCAGGCGCCCCTCAAGACTACTATTTTTAATCAAAGAATCCTAACATTTTGATCTGGTAGTATCCTTGGTGACACTGAATCCAGGCGAACTCATGTTACAGGTGGGGAAGCGGAGACCTAGAAATGCTTTGTGACCTCCAGGAAACAATGACTATTTAATAGCATATCCCAAATGATAACTGATGTTAGGCCCAAGTCCAGGCAGTCTCTGGAGAATAACAGCGGGTTCAGGGTAATTTCTGGACTCAGGCAAATCCCCAAGCCTCAATTTCCCCATTCACTGAAATCTATCTATCTATCTATCTATCTATCTATCTATCATCTATCTAATATGTCTTTGTAATTTACCTGTCTCATGCATTTCATATTTACTAAGATAGGTTATGAAGTTACGAGCCTTGGAAACTCTTATTCTGTGGTTGTCAGAATAAAAAATCAGCTTGGTTTATAATTCAGTGAAACAATCTGGCAGACATCCTTTTATGACACACTCTATATCTCTTGGACAAGTTGTACCAAATACAGAACTTGCCTAGAATTCCTTTATTCAAGATCAATAAACTAACCAAGAGGGCAGCTGTTTCAGCTTTTAATCTATGGAGGAGCAGAGAGTGGTGTGGAGGGAGGGTGAGTGCACATCTGCTTTTCCTCTCTGTCATTAAGAATAGGGCCTCTTGAGGGAACTTCTGGGCTTTCACTTGCTACCTTTGGATTTGTAGCCCCAACTTCCAAAAGGGATTGGTTCTGACCTCCCCTCCACCTCTGACTTTCAGCCTTGCCAACGTCTTTGTCTCTGGACAGAGGGTAACAAAGATCATCTTCACTCAGATGAATATGTCTGTTTTCTAAATTGCTCTTGGTCAAAATGGCTTAAGCAGCTGCCTGGGAATGTCAGGAGCATGGACTGAAGCTCTGGCTCCATGGTTCCATTTATTCTCCTTCTTCCATCCATCCAGGATAGCGACCCGGTGGAAAGTTCCCGCAGAATGCAACGTAGAAAGAGAGAATATTTAATCTGCCAAGTGCTAATTCATAACGATAATAGCTGATATTATGTGTCAGGTATATTTCTCCACTTCTTACCACAACCTTGATGACAGGTGTTAGTAATTTTTTCCAGCTGAGAATGCTAAGATTTAAATAGACGAAATTACTTGTCCAAAGTTATGATCTTAACGAGTAATCAGTATACTAGCTGCTAGTGCCTCGTATAACTATAAATGGTAGACCTAGGATTCAATTTCAAGTTTGTTGGACTCCAAAGCTAGCACTCTTTGCTTGTGAGCAGACACAAATATAGAACCATAGCCTGGAAACATAATGACCTAGATGAATAGGAAAATTTTTAATATTAAGCCCAGCTGTCTTAGGCTAAACCAGAACTCGTTAAGATGAATCATTTCATTAATAGATTTCTTTCTTGGTAAATCTGCTGTGTTCTTAATGAAGACACATATACCAATTTAAATATGGAAAAGAAATAAAGTGCACAGCCCTGTTGTGGCAACAAAGCAGGTTTTCAAAATCAGACATCTGGGCCTGTGAAATCTGAGTGGTGAGCCAGCTTCATGGCTTGGGGCACTGGGCACAGAGGAAAGTCAGACACTTGAAATTTGAACCCCAGCCTTTTCTTCTCTATGGAGAATCATTTTTCTGTATTTGTTCCTGAACTCACAAGTAAAAATCCAGAGCAGCCTTACTCTTCATCTTCCCTGCCTTGAACACCTGGAGAAAGTATCATGCAGATGTGAATTATAAATGTTTATATTGCAGAAAGAAAAATGGTGATTACTTTCCAACTCAGATGTGAATTTCCACTGGGGTGATGTAGTTTCAAGATATTCCTCTGTTTCCTTACCAGATATATTCTATAAGAGTCAAGAATGTTAATGGCTCCACGTAATTGAAATCTCCTATTAGCTTAAGCTATGAGGGATTTATTTTTCTCATGTGGCGATAGGGATAGATGTAGGCAGTTCCCTGTATTGGTTTAGTGGCTTAAAGGTGTCAGTGCTGACATTCGTGACTGTCTCAGTCTTGGCTTCAGATAAGACGGCTGCCCAAGTAGTAGACAGAGTTCTGCATTCAAGGCAGGGAGAAGAGGGAGGGGTAGCATGACTTACATCTGTCCTTTGTATTAGTGGAGGAAAACCTCTTCAAAAACATGACAGCAGGCTCTTATTAGCCCTGAGTCATAGGGCTACCCTTAGAAGCAAGGCAGGCTGAGAAAGTGAGATTTTAGCTTTTGTGGCATTGAAGTGAAAGGGGGCATCACATGAGTGATGACCCAGGTGGTATGTGGCTGCAAATAAAAACAAGTCCTTGCAATTCACAATTCAGAAGCTCTTAAAGAATAGGCAATACATGCAGGTTAGTATTCATGCATTTTACTCAACAAATACTTATTATGCACTATGTTATACATTGAAAACTATGCATACAGTGTGCTGATATATAGGTCAAATGCTGCCACTAGTAATGTCCCTCCACCCAGGCCTTAACTCGTTGGCTCACTGGGGTAATGACATCAATAGCCTGGGGCTGAACAGGTAGAGTACAAGGAAGAATGATCTAAAGTGTGACGATGCCAGACGCTTGCTCAATACCTTCTCAATCAAAGGTCTCCTTCACCTTTCTAAGCAAATGCCCAAAACTCTGATAGGGAGAAAAGACATGTCAACCTCTTCTCCAGTTCCACTGCTCTCCTCTTTCCTAGTTCCTTGCAATGAGAGAAGAATTGCTAGCATAACTGTTCAGAACTTGGGATGTTAAGGGGTCATGATTTCTAGCAGGAAAAGAAAATATCTCTAAATAGGTCCTGCAGAGAAAGTGCAGGTTCCTCTTTATCCCACCTGGTGCATATCGGTGTGCAGGGAATTTTCAGCAAGATATTTAGTGTAGACATGACCATATTGTTCTCTGTATTTCAGTTCCTACCTCTGTATGACCATCCAAATAGCACAAGCATCCCAGGATGTAAATTTCAAAAGAGGCGACCTTCAGCCTAAATTGTATGTACCAATCCAGCTTTTTAATGTGGGGTTGTCCATTCTAGGTATTGGATTCTTAAACAGCTATTGATAAAGTAAATTTGGTTACCCTTCTTATATCATTCACTGTGGTTATAGCTCCTTTGGGAATCCCCTGGAGGGGAAGTTGATACACAGGGCAGGATTAGGGATTCCTAGGTCTCTTAGAAAATATCAATATAGACCCAAACCCACATTCTCATCCAAATTAAATTTGTACAGAGGATGGAAATAGAAGAACATAGGGCTCAGGGAACTTAGCAGGGTCCTATGTTCTTTTCATGCCTCTGCCCGCCATTTTCTTAGCTTCTTCCCAGAGCATGAGGGTAGATTGGATCACGATTGCCAGTGGGCAGTCACTGTGCTTTCAAACAAATCAAACAAAAAACAAAACACTGCGAACTCAGGCTTCATGCTGCTTTTGCCTAATTTCCTCTTCAAGTCCAATAGATAAAAATGTCAGTGAGGGTTCTCCTTAGGAGGGTTTGCAAACTAATTCTCTCCTCTGATACTATGTATATGAGTGGATAAACTTAAGTCTTCTTACTGTTTTCCTATTGTTCTTTTCTTTTCTTCTTTTTCTTTTCTTTTTTTTTCCCCATAGAATGGCCTAAGCTTCATGCTCCAAATGGGACATTAGACATAAAGCCTGCCATTGACCCACCAAGTTCATATGCAGCTATTAATAACATTGTGTTTCTTATTTCACTTCTGTTTGTGTTCAAAAGATTCAACTGTCCCTTACAATTCCACCAAAATCTCATCACTCTGACCACAATCTAATAATAATAATATCAACTATTATTTACTGAATGCCTTTTGTGTGCAAGAGACTGTGTTAAGTGACTTACTGTTTTTATTTTCTTTTTTTAAAGTATATATTTTTTTTATTTTGAGAGAGAGATTGCAAGTGGGGGAGGGGCAGAGAAAGAGGGAGACAGAATCCCAAGCAGGATCCATGCCATCAGTCAGCACAGAGCCCGATGCGGGGCTTAAACTCACGAAATCATGACCTGAGCTAAAATCAAGAGTCTGATGCTTAACTTACTGAGCCACCCAAGCACCCCAACAATAATATGCAGGCTTCCAGGGGCACCTGTTTTTCTTAATTATCCTGCAAGAGTCATCCCCACCCCACCCCACAACATGGCACTCTCTTCTTGTGATCCGAGGGGTGTTTGACAGCATGCAAGTAAGAGGAAGTCAGTGAACTTAGAGGTTCTTGGGAAGCCCCAATGACAAATATGTAAATAGGTGTTTAAGGACTCCTTAATTATACATTTGAGGCTCATCAAAATCTGGCTTTAATCTATTCACCAAAACTAAAAACCTTACACTCTCAAATACAGACCTTCTTCTCCTTTATTGTTCTTCACAAATGTCACCATTCATACCCCCATTCGTACTTCTCTTCCTTGCCAATTGTCTTGTTGCTTTTGTCCATTTTCCTATATTCTGCTCATTTGTCAAGGATCGCTTTAAGATATCATCTCCAAAAATAATTCTCTGATACTTCATTACACAGAGGTATTTCCTTGAATTTCTGGAACATTTAGGGGTATAGCTTGCAAAAGTAATTTTTTATTTAGGGTGAGTCTGAGTTTGGGTCTATGTGGTGAGCTCTGAGAACTTCTGTGTCAATATCACTTGCATAAGACTTTTGATCACCTATGTCAACATGACTTAGTGGTTTTTTCCAGGAAAACTTTGCCCAGGAAAGATAAAACTGTAAACTAATAAATAACTTCACTGTTTGCTTGAGGAAATTCCTACAGATCAATTTATCAGAGACAACAATCTTCTCACCTCAGCAAACAGCTTGCTTAGCAAACAAAAATGTGCCTATCAACACATATTTCAAGGGTATTGCCTGACTGACAGCCAGTTTTGAACTATTATAGCATTAATTTTACCCAATTCTAGCCAATTACCTACCTTGAAAAGCCCACCTTAGACTACCTAAGCCCAGACCCGAGGTGCTACAAATATCCTACTTCTACCTTTCCCTTGAGTTGCTTCTGAAATCCTACCATGGTGGTGTTCTCTCCAACTGCAGTAAATTCAAATAAGCATAGTTTTACTTTATTAGCAGATTTCTGATGACATTTTGAGGAGGGTAACACTGGAAGTGTATGTATCTGAGTATATATGACAAACTGGGAAGGGCTGTGTACCAGAGGTCCATGTGAATGAGGACCAAGAATCTGTAGGAAGGGAAGAAGGAGTTTCACATGACACACAGAACACAGTAACGAAGACTTCATCAGCAGAGAAGAATAATTTCAGGTCTCTGAAGAGACTCCCTGAGCTCATGACAACCACTCCTCAGCCTTTGTTCCAGGAGAGATTACTTTTAGACAATATGGGGACTTGACAGAGAAGAGAGGATACTGGAAAGTGACAGTATTCCAGCTATCCATACATATCCCTTCATGGTTCAGAAATGGGAAACAAGAAATATATTCTTGCTGCATCTCAGACGGGTCTGAGACAGACCCACTAAAACCTACTGAGGCAGCCAGCCTCATCAGAGAAGAGAGGATAATCATGTTTTCCATGGCACAAGAGATGGCCCTGATAGTGTGGGTCCAGAAGAGGTCTCGCAGACAGTGCAGTGAGGGGGGCAGGTTGAGCGGCAACCCCTGGAAGCTGGAGACCATATGGGAAAATACATATCTCTGGGGCATCAACACAGACGACAACGGAAGACTGGATGCCTCCGTCCTCAAAACTGTAACTGTTGTGCACACACATGCCCTGTGGAAAGCAGATGCAAACCCAAGTTAAAAAGGAAAAGAGGGGTGGGCACCTGGGTGGCTCACTCAGTTAAGCATCCAACTTTGGTTCAGGTCATGAGCTCATGATTCATGAGTTCGAGCCCCATGTCCAGCTCTGTGCTGACAGCTCAGATCCTGGAGCCTGCTTCGGATTCTGTGCCTCCCTCTCTCTCTGCCTCTCCTCCACCCACACTCTGTCTCTCTCTCTCCCTCTCTCTCTCAAAAGTAAATAAACATTAAAGAATTTTTTTAAAAAAGAAAAAGAACAGAGTGGGCAGGGTGAGTGGAACAGAATATTTAATTGTGAAAGCACTGAGTTGACTAAATTTAAGTTTCTGTCGTCAGGTGCAACGTGAGTCAATTAGACATTGGTTTCCGCTGTAGAATATTAGACCAACAGAAAAATAACTTTATGTTTCTTGTAAACTGAAATGTATGGCCTCGAATTTAATACCTACAACCTACATAAGGAAAAGAAAAAAACGACAACAACAACTTAAGAGGCTGTTTATTTAGAGCTCTGAAAGTTGGTTAGGTTTAGAAATTCTCAAGCAGACCATAATATTTCCCCACCTACAGGGAAGCGTCATGCAGCCTGGGCATCTTCAGGCCTCTAGTGCTGCAACTATGCTGGGCAGCTGCCTGTGAGCCACCACCAGTAGCTGATAGTGGGCGCAAGATGTTTAACTGAGACGGAATGTTCGTGAGTTCATCGAAGACACCGTCTGAAGACAGAGTGGCTAGAAAGGGGGGGATGTAGAATTTGGAGTCACTTTATGCATCAATAGAAGCACAGGCCAGATTCACCAGCATAATGACTGTAAATGTGACCCTTGGCCATTCTAAAACTTTGAGGCCTGGAGAGTTTGGATTCATATCATGTCTTCTCTGAAAAGATAAGCAAACTGTGATTTCCATATAGTGGAATTCTACTCACGAATAGAAAAGGAAAAAGGTTTTAATCCCGGAAACAATACAGCTGGGTTTCGAAATCTTTATGCTGAGTAAAAGAAGCTAGACTCTCTCCCCCCAAAAGAGAGAAGGCGGTGAGTCTATCTATATAAAATCCTTTAAAATGCAAACTAACCTATATAAAATTCCAGAGAATGCAAATTAAGTAGGTTCATGAGTACCTAGGGAGGGAAAAAAGGAGGGATAGATTATAAAGCAGCATGAGAGAACTTCAGGGGTGACACAATGCTTATCTTTTACATTTTTTTAACATGTATTTATTTTTGAAAGACAGAAAGAAAGAGCATGAGTGGGGAAGGGGCATAGAGAGGGAGACATAGAATCCAAAGCAGGCTCCTGGTCCCCAGCTGTCAGCACAGACCTCAATGCGAGCTCAAACCCTGCAAACTGTGAGATCATGACCTGAGCCGAAGTTGGATGATTAACCAACAGAACCACCCAGGCGCCCCACAAACGCTTATCTTGATTGTGGTACATATTTTACACATTAGATATTTGTAATTTATTGTGCATCAATTATCATCAATGAAGTTCTTTAAAAGTTATATGTGTGTATATATATATATATATATATATATATATATATATATATTTTTTTTTTTTTTTTTTTTTTTTTTTTTTTTTTTTTTGAGAGAGAGAGGGTGCAAGTAAGCAAGTGGCAGGGAGAGAGAAGGAGTGAGAATCCCATGAAGGGCACGGGTTGGGGGGGAAGCAGGGCTCACCCAAAGCTGTGCTCATGCTCACCCAAAGCAGGGCTCAAACTCATGAACTATGAGATCATGACCTGAGGCGAAGTCAGACGCTTAACTGACTGAGCCACCCAGATGCCCCCAGTTATTTTTTTGCACTTCAATTGTACCTACAGTTCAGTATTTTCTTACTATTTTTGACTGTTTTATGTAGTCCCATCAAATGTGGCTCCTGGGACAAAGATCTGGTATGATATTTGATACCTTAATACGTTGAAAGAAGAATTGTGGGTGTTGCTTCAGAAGGTCTTTGTTTGTTGATTGAATAAAAAACTGGAAATAGTCTTTCAGAATTGATTCTATCTAAAAATAGGAAAAGAAAGTAAGGATAGCAATAACAATTAAACAATAAGTTGAAGGGTGAGCATGAGTAACCAGGAGGGAGATCATGCCCAGCAAGGTGAAAGGGTGGGTAGGCAAGCACGTCGAATGTCTGGAAAGGCTTTGATGGGGACCTTCTCCTCTGGGGAATGTTTAGGACAAAGTTATGCTAAAGGTCAAGGGAACACCTTTTAAAATAAATATTGCAAATCTCGGGCATTGTTGTTCTCTCAAAACAACCTTTACCTGTCTATTTATAGCTTGGTAACAGGAACCAAGCTCCTCATGTGTTAACACAGGGCAGTTAATCTGAATGCCACTCAGAAACGAAATTTAATCAACCCAGCCCAGTTTCCCAGTTTACAAAGACATCAGAAAGTCCGTATGTGAAACCTTCCATTGGATAGCATAATACCTACTTTCTTTGTTGTTTATATTTTGAAATATATCACTTAGATAAGGTTATATATACCATGTATGTACAATTTAAACAATAATGATAAAATGGACACTGTGATCCAATCACCCAGCTTAAGAAAACATAGCCTTGAGGATCCCTGGGTATCTGTACTTGATTGGTTCCTCCTACTCTTTGCTTTTAGAGAAAATCAATATCCTGAATGCCATTAATCATTCTCATGTTTTCTTCATAGCTTTTTATGTGAGTACTTGTAAAAAATATATCATTTCATTTCACCTTTTTAAAACATTTTTAAAAGTATTAAATCATAGTGGCTATATTTTTTCTGTATTTTCTCATATAATATTATGTATTTGAGATTCATTTTTATTGATAAATATAGCTGTAGCTCCTCCATTTACATTGCTTTATAATAGTCCATAAGATTTTATAATAGTCCATAAGTGTATTTATTCATATTAAGTCTATAGAGATTTAGCCTGGTTCCATCTTTTTTGTCATAAAAAGTGCTATAAATCGTATTTTTACATGTCGTTTTGTAATGTGTGTCTAAGTTAAATCTGGAGGGAGAATTGCTGGGGTTATAGGAACTGCATATGTTCAAATTCACTAGATTATGTTAAATATTTTTCCGAAGTGATTTTCTCATTTACATTTCCACCACCAATGTACAATATTTCCTGTTGGATCACTGTCTTATCAGCAGTTGGTATAATTAGACTTTACTCCTTGCCAATCCAGTGATTTAATTTGGTGTATTGTTCTGATTTTAATTTTTCATTTTCTGACCATAAACAAAATTTAACACCTTTTTTTTAAATTGGTTGTATGTGTTATTTTTCCTGTGAAATATTTGTTTCTATCTTTTGCCTATTTTAGAATAAGTTGTCTTTTACTGATTTTAAGGGTCCAAAATATATTTTTAATTATAAAGCTTGGTCAATTCTATTTGTTTAAGTATCTTCTTGCACCTTGTCATTTATGGGATTTTTTTTTTTTTTTGGTTGTTGTTTTTTTGGGTTTTATTAAGCTGTCAATGTTAATGTAATTATATTCATCAATCTTCCTTCAATTTTATGTATTTTGTATCCTTTTATAAGATCTTCCTCTTCCTTGAGGTCATAAACTTTTTCATCTATATTTTTGTCTCTAAGTTTAACATTTGCCTTTCACTTTTTAGTAGTTAACCCATTTGGAATTAATTTTTTTGCTACTAATTAATTGATTGCATGAGATACGAACCCAATTTCTTTTTTGTTTGTTTTGGATATCTCATTGTCTCAACATAATTCATGAACATTTTATCCTTTTCGCAATCACCTGCAATGTCACTTCTGCCATTTATTCAGTTAACTTATATGGGTTAGTCTGTTTCAGGGCTCTCTGTTTTGTTAGTCTCTTATTTGTCCCTCCTTGCCCTGATATCAAGTTGTCTTAATTCAGATTAATAGTGAGTTTTTATTTCTGGTTAAACTTGTCATCCCACCTTTTTTTCTCCTACCTTCCTATTCTCCGTTTATCCTATTTCTATATTTCAAAATAATTCTTGCTTCAAGAAACTTTATTTCTTGAGGAAGCCATTGCCAATTTATAACCCCATTTCCCCAGAAAAGGGATTCTTTCTCAACTCTGAGAGACCACAGACTTAGAAGAAATTATCTTATATTGTTGTGAGTTATTTCACTAGCACCAATAAATCTTAAGTACCACTTACATCCATAAGATAGCATTTTGCTCCCAAGAGTAATTAACTCATTGTAGACCACATCTAAGACTTCATAAATCAAAAACACTTGGTCTGGAGTTCCTTGGTGAGTTTATGTGACACATATTCTGCTTTAATGGCGGACAGCCAACATAAAGAATGGTGCTTCTTCCTATAAAAACATATGCCTGATTATGAAGAGATTGGGCTGGTTCACAAACAGAACTGGGGTCTGGCGAATAGTGTTTGTGACTCTGCCTCCCAGGATGGTCTTTAAGGACATGTCAAAGTTATTTATTTTTTCACATCTTCATCCATACATAGTGATTCATTAGATATGAAATTATGTGAGGAAAAGGAGAAAATTGAAGTTGAGGTTGAAATCATCCAGTCAAGTTCAGGTATGAAAGGAGAGACTTATTTCACTACTAAGTACTGAAAGGCTAGGATCTATTTCAGTGATGAATGTGCTATTCAGTTACTGGTCCTTTCAGACGTAGAAGTCCAATTTGTTCAGCGATAGACAGTAGAGTTATCTCTAAGGAGCTGATTCATATTTAAGTTGTTTACAAAGACTGATAAATAAATACAGAATGCCAGTTTATTAATTGGCATTGTTATAGGGTTTGACTAGTTGCCAAACCAGATTTGGAACTTCTTTGTGAGCATGGAATAGATTAAATCATTATTAAATAATAATTATTGCAAATCTAGTGTGAACCAAGTATGATCACAAGAAGTTGTAGAATTCAAAAGTTTAATGATGCCAGGTGTTACAGTCATCTACTACTAAGTAACAAAGCACCCAAACTTAGTGGTTTAAAATCATCAATAATCATTTATTTTGTTCACAAAGTGGTAATTTGAGAAGGACTCAGCAGAAACTGCATGTCTGTGTTCTTCGGGGTATCAGCTCAGCTGGAACAGCCTGAATGCTGGAAGAGATTTGATGCCTGGGGATTGGACTTATCTGCAGGTTCATTCACTCGCATGTCTGACAGCTGATGCTGGCTTTCTATCATGACAGTAGCTGGGGGTTTTGGCTGAGATACCTGTAGGTGGTCCATTTACGTTGTTGTTTGGCTTCCTCATAGTATGATGGCTCTGTTCCAAGAAAGAATGAATATCCAAGAGCAAAAAGGCAGAAATGCATGGCATTTTTATGAAGTACCTTGGAAGTCACACACATCACTTACACCATACTCTATCAGACAAAGCGTTTGAGAAGGTCTTCCAGGTTGAAGGGGAGGAGACATAGATCTTATCATTGAAAAGAACACATAGGATGGGATATTGGTGGCAGCCATCTTTGTATAATACAATTTGCAACATCAGGCTGTCAAAATCTAATGCATCCGTCTCTCCCCATTGAGATATAACTGCTACTTGGGTAAACAGATGACATTCTTAGTCCCATTTGGGGAAAAACCCAAAAGAGCCATTAATTTCTAATGGTTAAACTTGACATTACTGAATTGGATCATTGGTTATTACTCACATTTGATAAAATAGATTGTCTAGTGGAAAGAGCAATGGGTATATAGTTAAGAGATATTCAATATTAGTCCCAACTCTGCCATTATCTGTAAGACCCTGGAAAATGTCAACCTCTGAATCAGTTTGACAATAAGGTTTCTCTTACCCTAAAATCATGACTTACACATACATGTTGATAACTGAGTAGTTTGTTCATTTGATACAGTTTCCTTTCTACTTTGTTTTAAGGAAGTATTTATTTAGGGGAAGGTTGTTAAGAGGGATGGTTTTGAAACTGCTGGGAGATGGAAATTTTAAAATATGTGATCCATTACAAGTCTGAAAACCCTCAAATGATGTTTCAGTGTCTTTGTATTGGTGTTTGGAGAAGAAACCGATTTTCTGTTAGCCAGCGGAAGAACAGATTGAAATAAATCTGTATCATCCCCACCTTTGCTAAAAACTCCTTAGAGTGAATGAGAATATGAAGATGATTTAAAGAACTCAGCAGTGTCACTCACTAATTACTCTAAAAAGAAATGTACTAAGCCTCCTTGGCCTTTGGGGAGCTTTGAATTTCAGTTCAGTAGATCTGACAGACAGGGTCCTGGTCAAAGGAGAAGGTCATCTTCTTTTAGAGCAGGTTTTCTCAACCTCAGCATTATTGGCAATTTGGGCCAGATAATTCTTTGTTGCAGGAAGCTGTTCTGTGCATTGTAGGCTGCTTAACATTTCTGCCCTGTACCCACTAGTTGCCAGGTGCTTCTTCTTCTCGTCTTGTGACAATCAAAAATGTCTTCAGACATTACCAAATGTCTGCTGCAAAAGCATCCCTTGTTTGGAAAACTACTGCTTTTGTATGTCATGCTGAAACTTTACAGGTTTGTTCTGCTGACTCATCTCAATAGACAATCCAACATTTGCTAATGCAGTGGGTCCTGTGTGTTGTGATTGTATGAAACTGTAGATTAGTGGTTTTCAGTAGTCATGGGCTCAGTCCTCAAGATTCTGACTTAGCTGATCTGGGATGTTACCTAGGCAGGGTGGTGTTCCTATTGTTATTCTTGTTTGTTGATGTGTCTTTAGCTCCCCAGGTGTTTCTAATACTCCACCAGGGATAAGAAACACTAGAGAAAAGCAAGCATCTCCCTCTGAGCCCACCTAGGTTTGGGGGCAAAGGACTGTCATCAAAGTACTGAGCAAGGGCAAGCTTTGGCAGAATTCCAATTCTTTTCAGGCCAGCAAGACTCGTTCCTGGCCAGTCTTAGGAGTCATCTGGCCTCTGTCCCCAACAGGAAAGGGTACAATTGGAAAGAATTATCTGTGGATTCAGAGATCAGTCCTAGGCCTGGGGGGAAGAAAAACGGAAAGAGATCTTTATAATTAATCTGACAAAGAGAACTAATGGGGGAATTGAAATGCATAACAAATAAGTGACAAAGATAAATAACTGATGGTGGTTGTTCTTTGTGTGAGAAGATGCTATTACTGACAGTGATATTGATATCTATTGTTATAGGCGCAGTTAAAAAGGCAGATGTGATGTGTGCTTAGTAACAGGGATTACTTTCAATGGGGCTATTAATAACACTGTGAATTTGTATGCCCATTATTATCAACTAAGACTAAGATGGATTTGATAAGAAGTGGCCTGGGAAAACCTCACAGATTTCCTAGTATTTAAACTTTCAAAACAAGCATTTTATTTGCCATAGATACTTGTAAGAATTTTTCAAGCACACATCAACAAAGGGACGTGTTGTTTTTACCATGATGTAAGTTAACCTAATGCCAGTTCTCCAACCAAATGGAAATCTCTAAGAACTGACCAGGTTCTGGCTCCCAGGGGCCACTAAGGAGGGGAAATTTTTGACCTTTAGAATTACAGAAATCTTAAGTGGAGTGTTGAACATAAGTTATGAAAGTAAGTGGCTCGCAGTGGCAGGAACAGCAGCATTTCAGAGGAAGAAACGGGCAAGGGCTTTCTTGAGAATAATGAAGTCGCTTCATATTTGTGTTTAGGTTGTCTGAAGTTCAAGGCAGTAAAACCATCCTAAGCAGGTCATTCCGCATTTTTCTCAATACTCTGCCCATCTGTGCATGACATGGTTCCCACTATAGTAATAGCAACACCGTGTTTTTCAGAAAAGCCTGAAACTCACAAATTCCTCGAAGAAACAGAAAATCTGTACGATAACAAAGCAAGCAGAAACACCTCCCCCTCTTCCACACTTCCCAAAGACTAAACATGACTCACACACCCCCTTCATCCCTGACAAGAACAAATAAGCCCCCGTGTGTGTACTTCCATGGGGGAGACACAAGTCAACAGAAGAGGGTCCCTGAAATCAGGATTCCAAAAATCAGTTCAATTATCCTAAATAGTAGACTGAAACTACTACTAGGTAGTTATCAAAGATTTAATGGCATGAAAGAATGGAGAATTGTATTGGGTTCAAGTTTCTTCTCTAGAAATTACAGGTTTGCAATTTTTGTATCAGACTCAAAGGATGCTCTATCTACTGATGAAAGATATCCTACACACCTACCTGATCCTCTTGTCTCGGGGGGGTTAGGTGGGGGAGCTTCTCCGCATCAGCCTGGTTTTGCTATATCGCCCTTGTCACTGGCCTGAGATGGAGAAAATTGTGTGATCCTCCAACTCTGTGGTCTAGGAAGCAAAATACCCAGAACCTTTCTCCTGCCTTGGCTCTGATTGTTCGTATGTCATTATCTAATTAGATTCATCTTGGTGACCTTCAGTTACCAAGTTTACCAGTTACCAGCTTACTAGAATTGGCAAGCCCCTCGCTGATGTGTTGTTTCTAAGGGTGCAGAGTTCCTAGGACTGAAAATATTTTTAAATTCAATGGGGTAGGCATCCAGGTACACTGAGAGTTTAAAATCCTGATTGCAGTAAATGTGATCCAAGGAATTTTTGTTTCAGTCTGTATGATTCCACTATCCTAATCAGATTATAGTCTTCAAAGATGCTTTAGAGAGCAGTCATTGTCATTTCTAATTTGATGTTTTAATATAATAATAATTACTAATATTCAGATGGTCATTTCTGAATACAAAGTACTTTTAGAGATATCTGATCCTTGCAGTCGCATGTGAGAGAGCAGGGACAGATTTTATGGTAAGTGACATCTGTGGCTTTTGCCACTTGGGGACACCTACCTAAGAATAAGGAAGGCATCATAGGGGAAAATTAGAGCCAAGAGATGGAGAGACTGATATTATTTTTTACCCATATCCAGTTGTGTCTGAAGGTCTACTTACTTTGCTACTCTAAATTAGATGAGACTGTAAAGTCCTCTCCTGCTTAGTCCAAATTACATTGGATTTCTGTGCAAGCCAAAGTATGACCAATACATTATCATCCCTACTTAAAATATAATAAGGAAAGAAAGTCACAAAAGTGAAACAATTTAAACAAGTCCACAAAGAGGAAGAAACAAGACTTGAATCTACTAACTCTTGTGTTCTTTTTACATGTACCCAATGGAGCCAATAATATCTGATACCATCCGATAAACATGTAACACATCTGTTCAGGAAGCTCTTCCATTCATCAACCACCAAGTATTTCCTGAGTTTCCTCCCATGATGATAAGCAGTTTTGCTAAATTTAAGGTAGGCTGTCTTTTCTCACATCACACAATCCAATTAGGAATAAAGCTGTTAGTCTGCAATGGGCCCGGGCAGAGATAAGTGCCAAAGGATGGTGTAGACAACACACAAAAAAATGAGGTTTGTGAAAAGAGGCCAGTGGATGCCAGGGCTCTTGTTTGTAAATGACAAACACTCCGTCCTAATTAGCATAAGGAAAAGCATTTCTTCAGTTAAACTACTGGAAGGGTGGCGTCAAGTTGGCCTCAGGAATGACTCTGTGTCTTAACCCCGCTTATCTCTTGTCTTTGCTTCTCAGTTCTATTTTCTACTACTGCAGATTGCCTTTCTGTGCAAAGCAGATTGACTTTTTCCAGCTAGTATCTGGCAACTAGAAGGGGCTTATTTGCTCAGCTGGTGACCAGGAAAGAAAAGGCGCACCATAGCAGTTTAGAATTCCTAGGGAAGAAATTGCCAGTGGCTAATCATTGTGATGAGGGGCATGTGCAGGTACTAAATGTTTCCAGTTAAGTCAAGTGTCATTCCCTGTGGTCAGGGAGCTGGAATCTTATTAGTTCTACTGATAACACAGTAGTGAGAGGCAGGAGGTGGAGAAACAGGGAGTTCCCCGAAAGGAGGAGATGATGAGGTCGCCCAAAGGGGGCTGTTAATGAAGAAGCTTCTGGGCCAGTCAGAAGAGTTTCATGCAGGGGGCAAGGAGCCATTGGAAATGTTCAATGACAGAAATGTCAGAACAAGATCAGTAGTACGTGCCTTTCAGACAGGGCAAGTCCTGGAGACTGTTGGATGGAGAAGCTGGTGTTGGAATCAGCAGCACCAAAACAGTAGGCATTAGTCATAAATCCTTTTTAGGGGAAGGGAGATAAATGTACAGGAACTCCCTAGGATTCTTTGCAAAGGCCATTTGAGGTCTCTTTGAGGAAAGAAAGGCCTTTTATTTCTCTATGGCATGATAAAATCATGTTCTCTAGCTTATGGATGGTAACTCTGTACTTGAAAACAGACAGTTTTCCCCCTTGAGTAGGGAAAAACACAAGCACAAACAGAAGCTTTCTGTTGGGGTCATGCTTCAGTCAAAAGCTTTAGAAGCTCAGTGGGCATTTGCTCATGCAGAAGTACAAACAGTGGCAGTTTGAGATGAAGCATATCTGTTCCATACAATCCGGCAGGAAATGGTTATTAATCATTCTTGGGTCCCTTAAAATTATTTTCTACCAGTTCTTGAAACATAATGGAGGCACCTGAAGCAAAAGAGGTTTTTTGTTTTTTTTTTTATCCCTTCAAAACTGTTTCTTTCGTAGTTAATTACAGGTGAGGGTCTCTTTCCTGTAAGTTCTAAGGGACGCTGGATTTTATTGTAAGGCACCAGGCCTCAGGGTTCCTACGGTCAGTGTGCTTTATTATTCTGAAATCAGCATATCAATAATTGAATCATGAATTTATGCATGTGTATGAGTTTCCCATTGCTGTTGTAACAAATTACTATAAAAATAATTACTTAATATAATACCAGTTTATTATCTTACAGTTCAGGAGGTAAAAATTCTGAAATGTGTCTGGAAGGATGCATTCCTTCTTAAAGCTCTAGGGGAGGATCAATTTCCTTTTCTTCTCCAGCTTCTAGAGAATGTCTGTGTTCTTTGGCTCCTGCCCCCTTCCTCTATTCTCAAAGCCAGCAGTGTAGCATCATAAGATCTCTCCATCTGACCTCCGCTTCTGTCATCCCATCTCCTTCTCCGACTCTGAACCTCTTTGATTGATTCTGCTGCCTCTTTCCCTTATAGGGACCCTGGTAGTTATATAGGGACCCAATGGTAATCCAGGATAATCACCCCATCTCAAGATCCTTAATCACATCTGCAAAGTTTACTTACCCCAGTGAAGGGATACTGGCTGAAGCGTATCTAAGTTCTCATTAGTGAAACAATCCATGTGATTTAAAAAAAATACTGTGATACTCAGAGAGTGAAACATACCCATAAGCAGTATGGGGTTTGGGATCATGACTTCAAAGAGAGGGTGGAGTGGGATGAGGTGTCTAGAGGGCATCAATTCTGTTATGCTGGGTTTTCTCAGCTCAGAAGGAATAAGGGAAGAGACTCTTTTGTCTTCCTCCTTTGTTGGAGGGTCCCCAACATCCCCCTTGCTTTACTCCATTCCTATGCAATACGGCTGAACATTTAGAGCTATTTTTTTGGACATTTTCAATCAGCTCTTAAAATTTACAAGGGCAGGAATCAGTTGGGTTTCTACTTTTATGACTAACAGTATGTGCTGAATTTTTTAAGAGACACAAACTTGGCAGTCTGTAAGCCAGTATAATTCCACAGTGAAAGAAAGGAATCTATTAACTAACAGAAGTGGGGGGAAATGCCCACACCTCTGTGCACACTAGTGTTTGATCATCCGGGGGAGACCGATGACTTGATGTTGGAAATTCACAGCCTGGGTCGGTGGTGGGCTTCTAGGAAGCCTCGCCAAGGTTCCCTGCCCCAGGTTCTGAGCAGTCGGGAGGTAAGTGTGGTGATTGTTTGTTTAATATATCTCGCCTAAGGAACATGTAAAAGATACAATCCTAGTGCTAACAGGAGCTCAAATGCTGCCTCTACAGCTGTCTGACCTTGAGCAAGATACTGCAATTGTGCATCTGTTTTCCTATTTGCAGAAAAGGGAAATGCCCACTGATAGCACCTCTAGAGCCTTTTGATACACTTACACTTAAATTGCCAGCGTGTTTGTTGCTCTAACAATAAATAGAATCACCTTAGACTCTCCAAGTCCTGTGTTAGAGGTTATAGCAACAACTATTAACCCAAAATCGGTTTTTATAACCAGTTTTTTACCTGCATACATATTGTTTTTTACAAACGAGGTTTCATTATTAGTCGGTGAAACCCAGCATTTCTGGAAGTTTGATGAAGACGACAAAGCTATCACTCAGAAGCATTAGAGAGGAATTAAGCCCGACTGTTGAGGGCTTTCAGGCAATGATGGGAAATTGAGTCCCCGCCACCTGATATTATCCAATGAGATATGTGAACGTCAAAATAAATTTTCAATCAACGAAGAGAAGGCAAACATTCAAATATGGTCACAGCCCAATATTGTAAATACCAAAAAGCACGGGCAAGGGAAGAAAGAGAAGACTCTGAAATGATTCAGCGTTGTTTGTACCCTGCACTCCAAATAGTACTAGTGAGCCAAGCAAACCTTAAAAGTACCAGGTTGCCCCAAAGTTGGAAATAAAGAGATATCCCTATATTTTTTCTATTGTGGCCCGAGGAATGGCAGGAGAAGCAGAAATGTGTACTAGTAAAGATGGGATAGAATTAGAAAACAGATAACCACAGTGAACTCTGACTTAAGTGCAGACTCTGCAACTCCATGATCAGTTGGTAGAATAACCTGAATCTTAAGATAACTCTCAACCATGGAAATAAGAGATATTTTTACTTCCAGTACCACTGCTATAAGGTAGAAAGTTAGTAACTTTTATTAAAGGAGACTAGTTCCAGTTGATCTTATCTTAACCCCATATCTCAGGGTGTGAAAAATGAATCGAACCTAAAACTCCATCCTCACATTGTAGATTACAGAGGAATACGGACATGTCTTGCATAAGGTGAGAATAAAGGAGGCCCAAGAAAATCCAAGCATGCTATATTAAAACAAAACAGCTGGAGAGTAGAACCTGTGTTAAACAGGAATCAGATGAAGAGTAGTCTTGTAGCAATGTATAAATATTTAGCAGGAAAATGGAATAAAATGAGAAAAAAGAGAGGAAAAGAAGGAATAAATGGATGAAGAAACCATTCTAGAAGAAAAAAAAGTCCAAAAAACAGAAGTAAGTTTTCACGAGTATTTTATGGTTTGGAATAATAACATGAATTCAACAAAGACACAGGTAACAAAACAATGGAATGAAATAAAAATGGAGATTGCAAAATTGAGGCCACAAATTGAGAAGAAAAACGATTCCATTATAGACCTAATAAATTAATTGAACATAACAAAACACAGCAAACATGGTTCACAGTAGAGTAACATAAAGAAAGTCTTGAGAAACTCACAAAGGAAATGACAGGATGATCAAACCAATTCCAGAAAGAAAATATTGTGGGAGACGGAGGAACTGATTGAGCGTAAGGAAAATCACTACCCCTGAATGTTCTTGGTGAAGTAAGAAGCATGATAAATGAGACAGAAAGGCATTCAAAGAAATGCCTTGAAAAGGAGGACTTGACCTGCAAGTTGAAAAAAAAGTTTTTTTTAGAAGAAAAAAATGGATTCACCATTTGAATGTGACTGACATTCAAGCAAACTTGGCTAAGCTTTCAAAATTTATTGAAAATGAGTTCTTCAAGCATTCAGATAGAGAAAGGGGGAGATGTTAGCCTGGCTTTAAACCTTTCTACTTCAACATTCAAAGCCAGAATACAGGAGTGAGGTCTATAGAATTCCTAGAGAAAAAAAAACTGTGTCCCACGAATGCTGTGTCCAATCAAGTTGTCACTGTAAAGGTCATATTCATTTTTTTAAATATTTATTTTTTATTTTGAGAGAGACAGACAGAGTGTGAGTGGGGGAGGGGCAGAGAGAGAGAGGGAGACACAGAATCCGAAGCAGGCTCCAGGCTCTGAGCTGTCAGCACACAGGCCAGTGTGGGGCTCAAACCCATAGACCATGAGATCATGACCTGAGCTGAAGTCAGATGCTTCACTGACTGAGCCACCCAGGCGCCTCGGTCATATTCATTTTCAAACATGCAAGAACTATAGCCGTGCAGTACTTACAAATTCCTCACGGAATAGAAGTACTTTGTGAGTTTCCAATAGCTAAGAGAATTTTGTTTTTGATGAAGTTGGAAATGCAGAAGACAAAGCAAAAAGACTGTTGGTGAACAATAAATTCATAGAGAATGGATCTAAGAAGCAGTGGAAATTATGATCAGAATAGAATACATATGTGCACACATGCACATAACAAAAACTAAGTGTTTGGAAGAGGAATTAGTAATTATGGGAGCTTAATCCCATCATCATTTGTAGCAAGGAATTTAAAATAGAAACACATTGAAAAGACAAGAAAGAAAGAAACACATTTTAAAAATACAAAAATGACATCAAAGTCTTAATTGTCCTTATAATCTTTTTTATAATCTTCTGCTACATTAAGTAGAGTGTAATTGCAGTTTAATTTATAGATGACTATAGAACTTAATATCTTTGTAAAAACCCGCTCCATTAGACAACCGCCTAGGGGCGTCAGAGCAGAAGTTGTGCAATAGGACGCCAACACAAAATGCCTAACTGGGAAGACAGGTGGCCATTCTTTTCTACAGTTGTTCAGAAAATAGAATACTTGTGGCCCTGATTAAGTAAGATGTAGTTCTAATTCAACAAACATTTAGTGAGTCTCCACTATGATCGGCTATTATGGTTCTATGTTAGATGCCGTCGTACATAGTGTTTGGTTTAGTAATCAAAACAAGACACCACTTATAAGCTTATAGAGACTCTATTAAAGCAGACAGAAGTGACTCTTGCAAGTAACTACAAACACTTCATAATTTTTCACCCTTTCTTTTACATCTACTGGATGGTTTAAATGACT
Organism: Panthera pardus; assembly: GCF_024362965.1. Classification (NCBI taxonomy): domain Eukaryota; kingdom Metazoa; phylum Chordata; class Mammalia; order Carnivora; family Felidae; genus Panthera; species Panthera pardus. The sequence goes on along the minus strand of NW_026526721.1, from coordinate 144,980,404 downwards.
TGACATACACACAGTTTCTCCTTTTTTTTTCTTTCCTCTAGTCTAGTTTAGAAAGCCTCAAGTATGATGTTCATAAGAATTAGTGAGGCATCATTTATGCATGAAAATAAATATCCTGTATGGGCAATGTAAAAATCATTAGAAAAAACAATAACTTACACGCACTTGCTTTATTTATTTATTTTTTCAATAAATGAAATTTATTGTCAAATTGGTTTCCATACAACACCCAGTGCTCATCCCAAAAGGTGCCCTCCTCAATACCCATCACTTATTCTCCCCTCCCTACCACCCCCATCAGCCCTCAGTTTGTTCTCAGTTTTGTTTTTTTTTTAATCATGGGAAGACTCGGAACGTTATTTTTTTTTAATATATGAAATTTATTGTCAAATTGGTTTCCATACAACACCCAGTGCTCATCCCAAAAGATGCCCTCTTCAATGCCCATCACCCACCCTCCCCTCCCTCCCACCTCCCATCAGCCTTCAATTTGTTCTCATTTTTTAAGAGTCTCTTATGCTTTGGCTCTCTCCCACTCTAACATCTTTTTTTTTTTTCCTTCCCCTCCCCCATGGGTTCCTGTTAAGTTTCCCAGGATCCACATAAGAATGAACACATATGGTATCTGTCTTTCTCTGTATGGCTTATTTCACTTAGCATCACACTCTCCAGTTCCATCCACGTTGCTACAAAGGCCATATTTCATTCTTTCTCATTGCCACGTAGTACTCCATTGTGTATATAAAGCACAATTTCTTTATCCATTCATCAGTTGATGGACATTTAGGCTCTTTCCATAATTTGGCTATTGTTGAGAGTCACGCACTTGCTTTAGAATCAATTGCAAGGTAAAGTTTAACATCACTAAAAATTCAAATTATTAATTAAAATGTAAATTATATACTATAAATCCATTTACATAGATTGGAATCTACTCCCCTTGTTTACAATCTATGAAACCAGTGATTCATCCAAATGATTGGAGAAATGGGTAGAATGACCCTCACCTAAAGGCTAGAGTTTTTATTTCTGAGCGATAGGGAGTTAGATGATTTTTTAAGTTTTACCCTCTTTTTCATACTTTGATATTTTGTTAGAATGATCTATGATGATCATGTATTGTTATGGATTGAACTGTGTCCCCTAGAAATCCATATATCCCTAGTCCCCATTGTGACTGTACTTGAAGACAGACCCTTTAAAAAGTAATTAAGGTTAAATGAAGTCATAAGAATGGGTCTTAATCCAATGGGATTGGCATCCTCTAAGAAGAGGAAGAGATCCAAGGAGTGTGTGCTCACATAGGAATGATCATGTAAGAGAGCAGCCATGTGCAAGTCAAGGAGAGAGGCTTCAGAAAAATCCAGCCCTGCTGGTACCTTGATCATGTACTTCAGGATTCTAAAACTTTGAGAAAATACTTTCCTGTTATTTTAGCCACCTGGTCTGAGGTATTTTGTTATGGCAGCCCAAGAGGACTAATACAAAAAGCTCATTTTACAAAAGCTCCTTCTCTCTCTCTCTCTTTCTCTCTCTCTCTCTCTCTCTCTCTCTCTCTCTCTCTCTCTCTCACACACACACACACACACACACACACACACACAGCTGATAAAATGCCTGAAGGCTTTTTGAGAAAAAAATGCTCTGTAAATGTAAAGATATAATCACACTAAAATCCTAAAGAGCTGAAAGGGACTTCACTTTATCCACACTTACCAGGACTGCAAAATTGGTCTGAAAGTTTCTTAAGAACAGGCTCTCTCCTGAGAGCGTTCTGAGCTGTCAATCCCCAGTCAGGGCACAGATCACCAAAACAACTACTCCTTTTACAATAGGCTGACACTTTCGCCATGGGTCCTCTCAGGACTCAGAGTACAGCGATCTGTTTCTTATTTCCCAAGTTTAAAAATGTTTTGGACTGTGTGAAGGTGATGGTTCGACTTAAGATTGAAGGGCTTTCCCTTAGTATCCTGAGTATATAAACTCCAGGCGAGGCTATTTCTTCCAAAGTATGTTGCCACTGGCTGCTCCAAAACTACATGGTTTTAAAGTCAAAAGCATTTGAAAAAATATTGTCTGTTAATTATTCACAAATGGATTCCTCAGGATCCTTGGACATAACGGCAGAGCTCTGGGAGTTCTCCATAAGGATTTTTTAACTTTATGTTTATATTTTTTAATTTTATTAATCATCGACAAATTCACCTTTTCTAGATTATGTATATGACCGTCTTATAGAGACTTTGTCGCAAGATTTCAGTGCCAGTGTTTCCATTTGTGTTTATTAATCCAGGCCTTTGCCAAGATTGCATGACACTCTGGGATCAAAACAAATTACATTTTAGCAGCATTTCCAGAACAGGAAAATAATCAGAGAATTGAGTCATTGTAAGACACATGATAGTAGGTGATGCTAACCTTGAATGAATCCGCCCGTAGCAAAGTGCACCTTACACATCTTGAGAGATTTGATGGGAGCTTCTCATTTTAGTTTACCACTGTGATTGGTGTATTAGCAGTATCAATATGGGTTTGCTCATATTCAGTCTGCCACATAGTAATAGTATTAAATACACCATGAAGAATTTTCTGTTCCTGTTTCCGGCAATAATTGGATTGGATACCCAGAAAAGAAATAAGTAATTAAGGGCTTGCATTTTGAGAATTACCTTGCCAATTTTCTCTTATAATATCATTTATCTTTTTAAGACGTCTGTTGTTTCTGGAGCTCACATATGCCCTCATTTGCTCTTGCGATCTCCTTTTTTTTTTTTTTTTTCTATTCTGGGAATTATAAACATTGAACAAGAACTGTGGAAAAGTGGTAGACTTGTGGCTATCTTTGAAGCCTAAGGCCGTTGTGTTTCAGAAAAGAAAGGCAAAATTTTGGGAGGGACGCTCTCTTGGCCATTGTTTTATGCTTCCGTTTCTGAGAGTTGCTCAATTCTTTGCATGCTGTGAAGCTCAAAAGCTAACGTAATGAAATTATAGGCAAGGAGATCATCTGTACCCATTCAAGGTTAGCTTGGTTCCTCTTCAATCTCTCTTCCTATTGAAAATTTCTTTTTAATAAGCATCTAGAGGAAGTATATTGAATATCTGCTATGAGGATAAATGGTCTGCCACATTTCTTGGAATTCCAGGAAATACAGATCAACCAAAGGTGTTTTACCCTTCTTTGTGGTTGTTCTGAAAGTGTTCTAAGATCTTTCTCACAACAGCTTCTCAGCTTTGTGAAAGACCTGTTTTCTTTGACTGAAAATATGGGCCCCAGCCTTCCGTTTATTTTTTTCCTGCTGTCCTTTTGGGCCAGAAGTTGGCAAACTTCTTCTGTAAATAGCCACATGGTAAATATTTCCCACTTTGTGAGTCAAATGTCCTGAGTCACAGTTAACTCTGATGTTGTAGCAGAAATGTAGACATAGATAATATGTAAAAGAACGGACATGACTGTATTCCAATAAACATTTGCTGACGAAAATGAATGGGGGGAGAATTGGCCAGAGGGCCAGAGTTTTCAATCCCTGTTCTAAATTTAAGAACATAATGAAAATACTGATATTGCAGGATAAGCCTACACGGATGTCTGTAGCTCTTTCATTATCAATAACACAAAAACTGAGTAAATACTCTTCCAGTATTGGAAAACTATTATTCAATTTGGCAAAGAACTCGCTCACATTATTGATGAATAATAAACAGGGATTGCGGGTGGAGGGAAGCAATCAAAACCCCAGAATCCCTGAGGGCTTTAGAGAAACAAAGCATTGTGGGTATTCAGAAGATCATTTTTTTAAAGGTGAAGCGGGAGCCTTAGGAATTGTAAAGAAGGGGCTCACAGGAAGTTGGGGAAGAGACTTACTACCTGTGTAAAGTGTACAAAGTCAGACGGAAATCAGAGAGCATGTTTTCTAATAGATACTTCAAGGGGTACATGGGCCTTGATCAAGGATCTTTCAAAGATACCACAGCACAATATCAAGCAGCTTCTGAGATGTATGGCTTTTTCGGCTCTGTGACTATGATGCATACTCTGGAGTAGGAGGAAAATCCTCAAACTCAGGATAGCACCCCCCCAACCTGGCCTCGCTGCACCTTTTCTCCAACACATAACATTTTTATTGGCTTCATAAATAATTCAGGAGCTCTGGGGAAATACTGCTTATAAGAATTGTTATATATGAAAACTACCAGATTGAACCATGTGAAATTTTCTTTTTTATAGGTCAAAACATTTTTAGTGGAAATTTTGCAATTTCACATGGTCTAACTTACTGTAAGTTAGGGAATTACTTTTATTATTCATAATTCACATAAGTTTACAACTTGGACTGTCTAAGATAGAGACAGGTAAGGGTGTTAGCTCATAAATGTTAGCTTTAATTTGGGTACTGAGCTAATTCCTAAGGGAGAAAAAATATGTATTTGCAATGTCAAGAACTTTGTATTTATTCTTTGTGTGTTTTTAAGTAGCCACAGAACAAAAATAACTATTGGGTAAGAAAAACCAGAGGGACTCAAGTAAGATTTTTAAAACTCAAAATTAATACACCGAGAAGGAATACGTTAGGGATAAAGACAATTCTTCAAAGTGATGTGAGCTAAGCAAATGATGGCATAATGCAAAATATTAGTATTAAAATCTGGACATATCATTTACACACAGACCCAGAGCCTCCCTCCCACCCCCCACCAAAATAATGTTGTGTCAAGGTAGCAGAGCTCCGAAAAGTGTATCAGTGGGAATGTCTTAGTCGTTTGGGCTGCCATAACAATTAACATACATTGGGTGGCTTAAACAAGAGAATTTATTTCTGAAGGTTCTGGAGGCATTCAGTCTCAGGTTAGAATTCAGGTATGATGAGGTTGTGATGGGAGCACACTTTTTGGTTTACAGGGATTTCTTCTTCGCGGAGTCTTCAAGAGAAGGGGCTCTGGTCTCTTCACCCCCTTATTATGGCACTGATCCCATCAAGGCGGCTCCACCCGCATGACCTCATCTAAACCTAATGACGTCTCAAAGGCCCGCCCTCCAAAGAACGTCACACTGGGGATTAGGGCTTCAATATATGGGTTTTGAGGGGACATAAACATCCAGTCTATAGCAGTGAGTAGTTTTAGTTTGATATATAGAGAGACTGAAGGCCCATCGTGGGATAATATCTTTATACATCTGATAAGCTTTCAGTCAATCTCTGTAACTCTGCATGTAGTAGGAGGTGGACAGGAGTAGTAATGCTTCCTAAAAACACAAAAACAAACAAAAAACCCAAAAGATATCAAAGAAAGATAATCATCTTAGAATAAAACCTTTACATCAATCTTTATGGGTCAGAATAGAAATGTGTAAAGATTTCCTGAAAATGGAGAATGTTTTTTAGTCCAGGAGAACTCTGATGGAAGGTATTAATCACATCCATCAGAAAAGAAAGATATGGGGTACCTGGGTGGCTCAGTTGGTTGAGCGTCTGACATCGGCTCAGGTGGTGGTCTTGTGTTCATGGTTTCGAGCCCTGTGTTGGGCTCTGTGCTGACAACTCAGTGCCTGGAGTCTGCTTTGGATTCTGTGTCTCCCTCTCTCTCTGCCCCTCCCCCACTCACACTCTGTCACTCTCTCTCCCAAAAATAAATAAACATGAAAAATTTTTTAAAAAAGAAAGAAAGCAGTTAAAAAAAGAGATTCTTTGTTTCTGTTTTTGATTTTTTTTTTACCCTGGTGGCCAATAAAAGATGCATAGATATAAATACTTGCAATATCCACTCAAGCATCATCAAGAGAAAGGATTCCCTGACATGTCTATCTTCTTCCCAGTGGTGAGCTGCCAGAAGTTATCAACCATTCAAATCTTGGAATCCCGGAGCCAACCTCAAGTGGTTGAAAAAACTTACTTGCTCACTGGCCCCTCCCTGTTGTAATTTGGCACCAAGGAGGGTATAAGTTCAGGGAGAAGCAGTTCTGAACTTAATTATCTCATCTCTTCTGCAGTTAGAATCCAAACTTTAATTTAATCAATTGATATTTTTGTTGTATGTGTACTGTTGCATTTTACAGGTTCATCTTGATTCATGCGAGTCTACCCCAAGTGAAGTAACTACTAACTCACACTTGGTGTAATTTCTGAGACTACAAGGCTTGAAGCCAGAATCTGAACTATGGCAACATCAACATGGTTTTGCTTTCTGAGATTTTCTAGAATGATTCAGGCTTGGCTTTTATAAGAAAATTAATCCCTAAGCAAGCAAGCAAGCAAACAAACAAACAAACAAGGAAGCAAATAAGGAACCGACACAGGGTCGCCCACTTGTCTTTTACGTGGTAAAAACATTAAGGAGAAAATAAGAGACAAAAACATCTACGTTGCACACACACAACAATGTATGTTAACATGAAAGAAAGTAGGACATAATTTTGGAATAAAGGAGAGTCTCAGGAAAATATTATTGACCACCTTACACCTTTATATAAAAAAACAGAAACCAAGATATGTTGATAAAAGTTAAAGGTAAAACAATCTCAACATAAAAATGTCTTTCATGATATGGCATTAGATGAAAACCTGTTTTGTTTGAGTTAACACACAGTGTTACAGTAGTTTCGTGTGTACAACATAGTGATTTGACAAGTCTGTATATTATAATGTGCTCACCACAAGTTCAGGTGTCATCTGTCACCATACAACACTATTACAATGCCATTAACTATATTCCTTATGTAGTATCTTTTATTCCCATGACGTATCCATTCCATAGTTGGAAGCCTGTGTCTCCCACTTCCCTTCACTTATTTTGCCCACCCTACCAACACCTTCCCCTTTGGCAACCATCAGTTTGTTCTCTGGGTTTATAGGTCTGGTTCTGCTTTTGTTTATTCATTTGTTTTGTTTTTTTAGATTCCACAAAGAAGTGAAATCATATGGTATTTGTCTTTGTCTAACTTATTTCACTTAGCATAATATTGTGTAGGTCCATCCATGTTGTCACAAATGGTACCATACTGTCTTTTTTTATGGCTGCATAATATTCGTGTGTGTGTGTGTGTGTGTGTGTGTGTGTTTATATATATTCCAATGTGTGTATACATACCACATCTTCCTTATCCATTTGTCTATTGTTGGACACTTAGATTTCCTCCATAACTTAGCTATTATAAATAATATTGCAATAAACACGGAGAATATATCTTTTTGAATGAGCATCTATATTTTCTTTGGTTAAATACCCAGTAGTAGAATTATTGGATCATATGGTATTTCTGTTTTTGATTTTTAGAGAATCGTCCATACTGTTTTCCACAGTGGTTGTACCAATTTACACTCCCACCAGCAGTGTACAAGGGTTCCTTTTTTCCTTTGCATCCTTACCAACACTTGTTATTTCTTGTCTTTTTTATATTAGCCATTCTGACAGGTGTAAGGTGATATTTCATTGTGATTTTGATTTGCATTTCCCTGGTGATTAGTGAGGTTTAGCATCTTTTCATGTGTCTGTTGGTCATCCATATGTCTTCTGTGGAAAAATGTCTATTCAGGTCCTCTGCCCATTTTTTAACTGAATTGTTTGGTTTTTTGATGTTTAGTTATATAAGTTCTTTATATATTTTGGATATTAACACCTTATTAGATATATGATTTTATATAAACCTTTTTAAAAACAAAGATGTTGATTTGTATGTTCATATTTGACTGTATAAAATAAAGTGGAGATTGACTATCCAATTTATTCGTGTAATTTATCTTTATTACAATCACTGCTAAAAATCCAGCTTTATCAATTGCAAGTTGACAAATTGAAATCAATATACCTAACATGATTTCACTCAATTTGGTAAATTTTGGGCGAAGTAAGCAAAGTTGAGAAACAGGAATCCCCATCCTTCTAGCTCGTTCCTGAGCCACTTGCACAGCCTTGGACTGAAGCCACCTGGGAGTGGGACGGTCTCTCACTAACAAGGTGACCGGTCCTGAAATAACGAGGATAGAGTCAGGGGAAGGGGATTTCTCAGAAAAATGTGAATGGTAGGGAGGGAAGACACCATGTGTCCCATGAAGAAATTATCCAAAGTTTGGAAATAAAACAGAAAGATTATTATGACCTGTAATTTCATGCTAGGACATTAAGCTTGCCTAAGGATCATCTGATTCTCCAGAAGAATGTAGCTGACTGATACTATTAATTAGGGCATATACATATTACAACTGCAAAATTACAGTTCTATAAAAATGTTAATTTCAAAAAAAAAGAAAGCAAATTATTTCTATCTCATAGGTATGCAAAAGAGTTTTCTTGATAGCAATGCAAATGACTTGTGTCTATTAGGGAAGATAACCACAGAGGCTGTTTTATTGTGTTGTGCGACATTAATCAGCTTAGTATTTAACATATAAATATTACTTGAACGTTTTTTTCATTCAATGACTATACATTTATTTTCTCTTTTGAAGTAACGCATGAATTCATTTCCTTTCATCTGCGTTCGAACTGGCTTTGTCATCCTGCTGGTTCCCTCGTTAAAACTTTGACACATGTTCCTTATCTATTTGTATAATTGTGTGGGTTTTAAGAAAAATTTTGGAAATTATATTTTTGAGAGTCACAAGAGGTGTGTATCTCTCTTGATGACAGCTAAACCCGGGGCTATGAAGATTGGAGCCATGAGCACTCAACAAAGGAACAAATGACTTGGTCTGAGCAGGATGACATAAATTAATAAAAAAAAGTTATCTTGGCATCGAACCTGGAACTTATTTTTCCAGAAGACAGCTTGCACCCATATGAACCATTATTACATTTTCAATTTGTTCACTAACCCAGGCTCTTAATTGTGAGTTACCCTAATTTCCTCCATCTCCAGTCAACAAGTCACTACACTCTGTCTTTTTAGGTTTAGTTATTTCTCTCCCATCTATTCCTTTTTCATTCTCTTTGCTATTTGCTTTCTGCTTAGGCTTCCTTCTCTTTACCTCTTTCCTACTTCCAATTATTTCCCAAACTACTCCCAGATCCATATTTTTTTAAATTTTTTTTTTTTAACGTTTATTTTATTTTTGAGACAGAGAGAGACAGAGCATGAACAGGGGAGGAGCAGAGAGAGAGGGAGACACAGAATCTGAAACAGGCTCCAGGCTCCGAGCTGTCAGCACAGAGCCCGACGCGGGGCTCGAACTCACGGACCGTGAGATCATGACCTGAGCCGAAGTCGGATGCTTAACCGACCAAGCCACCCAGGCGCCCCAGCTCCAGATCCATATTTTTTTAAAGCATAGCTTGAATTAGGTCACTATTCTACCAAAAATAGAAAAAAAATCTTTGATGAACCACTCCCTACCTATAAAATAAAGCATATGGTCCTCAGATAAATCAAATCCATTTTTCCAAATTATCTTCTTCATCATTCTCGTGGTCTAATGCTGTAACAAATCAAACTTGTTACTTGTGTCAAATACACCATGGACTTCCTCCCATAGCTCAGTGCGCGTGGGAGGTACACCTGTGCTATAGGAGGAATATGGACTTTGGTAGCAGATGGACTTTGGTTAGAACACCGGGTCCTCTATTTGTAAGTGGATAGACCTTGAGAAGTTTTCTGAACCTCTCTAGGTGTCAGTTTTCTAATCTATAATCTGGTGATAATGTCCCACTGGGGTGTGGTGGTAAGGATTAAAATGTGTCACAGGTTCATTCACGCATTGTTTTTCATGCAGTTGTTTGTTAGTTAATTTCAACAACTAGAGAATGGGCAACCCACTGTGTGACAATGTGCAAAGCCCTGGGGTTATAAAGTCCAATGAACTGAGGTCCCTGTAGCCAGGTTCAAGATATGTATAATTGTCTTTAAAATAGTTTAGCATGAGAAGAATGACATTCTCTGAATGTTAGTTGGATAAAGCTTCAACCCAGGTACAGAATGCATTCTACTCAACAATGCTCACTCCAGGGGGCACCTGGGTGGCTCAGTCAGTTAAGCATATGATTCTTGGTTTCAGCTCAGGTCGTGGGTTCAAGCCCTCAAGTCAGGCTCTGAACTGCCGCTGCCTGTACAGAGCCTGCTTGGGATTCCCTCTCTCCTCTGTTTCTCTTCCCCACCCCTGCTTGTGTTCTCTCTCTCTCTCTCTCTCTCTCTCTCTCTCTCTCTCTCTCTCTCTCAAAATAAATAACTAAATTTAAAAAAATAAAAAAAGAATTCTTACTCCAAGGTTGCTCAGCTAAGCTGTTAATCTGATAGCCTATTATCAGAAACCATTTTTATTAAAGTACATCTGTTATCTTTACCTCAACCAACAACAAAGGTTTTCCAATTAGCATGGTGACTATCAGCAATGAGTTTCTATTCATGAAATTAGTACCTTGATGCTGTGATACATGTTGGGAATTGGTTTGCATTGGTGAAACTAAAAGTGTTCAGGATCTATGGTTTGGCTGTTGAGAACTGTTCCCCAGGCTTATGTGAATAGATGTGGGAATAGAGTGATGTGTGTACCCTTTATACTGAGGAATGATATCAAGAGTTAACCTCTACACGGTTCTGTGAAATTGGAGGATTCTTGTTGCCCGATGCCCACTGAAAGGGTACCATCACCCTGAGTCTGACACATTGGCAGGTTTCCTCAGTTGAATCTTCCCCACACAAGGTTAGAATACCTAAACAGACTAAAAGGTGAGCCACTGGAATGATTTATGTGGCTTATTTAGGGGATTACGTATTTATCAATAGATTTCCAGTTAATAACCATATATATGCCTATTACAATATTATGAGTGAAGATGGGGAATATGATGTAGCTAAATCTCATCCATTTCATACTTTTAGCTGTCTACCTTGTTTACCAAAAAGCACCCAACGCATGTGCACCTATGAAACTGGCTGATCATTTTGCCTCATCAGGATACTCGTGGTCAAGAGGAGGAGACAGGTGAGTAAGCCCATAATCACAGTGAAATATTACAGGTGTACATACAGGGAGTTATGAGAGCATAGATAAGGAATATTTGAATCAGAGAAGGAAGGGTCTTGTTATGAGCTAATGCAGCCCTATTCAGTTATTCACAATTATTAAGTTCTTTTTTGGTAAATATTTATAGTCAGTCTCCAAGAGTCAGAGCAGGGGAAGGCTGTAGGATTTTGCCTTTTTTCATTTTTGCCTTTTGTTTGTTTGTTTTTTTGTTTGTGTGTTTTGTGCCTACAATTCCATTACCAATTGGCATGTTAAAAAGATAGCAAGTGTGAAACCCAATTCTCTGCCAAACAGTTAGCCATTTATTAAAAAGGCAGCACAAAAAACTGGTCACACGGATGTTTTACAAGCTCTATGAAGTCCCAGTTCTCCATTGTTTCAGGCCTTCAGACAAGCTCCATTGTGTGAAGGAATCAGTCAATGACATTCCAATACTGGAATTCAGCTAACCTTGATCTGTTCAGGCAACAGAATTCCCGGAAAAGCGGTGACATATGTTACAAGACCTGTAGGCCTCAGAGTATAATTTGCAAGGTCAGAAGTGCCTGTGCAACATTTTTAATCAGTCTGCATATTTAGAACACCAGTTTTTTTTCACTGATGAAAAATAATTTCTAACATCCATTAAGCAAATTAACAATCCCCAGCCTCCATGGTATTGATCTGAGATAGTCGACAACAGCAATCCCTAAAAAGTAGGTTTCTGAATCGAACCTAACCACCCACCCCTTGAGAGTCTGTTTCCCTGATGAAAGCACCTCAATTGGTAAATAACCATGCCTAATTAGATTAACTAACAAATTAATATGGCACCAGTTGTGATTAAGTGTTTAAAATAAAATACATACAATATAACAAAGCCGGAGGACAAAAAGGTAGTGGCAGCATTTTAAGAGGGGGCTTCGCTTAAAATGACTTTTTTTTTATTTTATTTTTTATTTTTTAAAATTTACATCCAAATTAGTTAGCATATAGTGAAACAATAATTTCAGGAGTAGATTCCGTAACGCCCCTTACCCATTCAGCCCATCCGCCCTCCCACAACCCCTCCAGCCACCCTCAGTCTGTTCTCCGTATTTATGAGTCTCTTCTGTTTTGTCCCCCTCCCTGTTTTTAGATTATTTTTAAAATAATATAAAATGACTTTTAAATGCGAAAAGATCACTTGGAAATACTGTGGTGACTGGAACTTTGCGGAGGGCACCTCATAAAGTTGCTTGCCCCCCGTTTTTTCTTTGCTCGTGTTTGTTCTTTCTCTCCAAGACATCCTTCCCATTCCTACTGCTCCAGATCCTTTCCCTCTCTGACAGCCTGGCATGGATGCTGTTCCTTCAGCTGAGCCCCCATGATGCCCAACAGCAGGACTGCCTTGATCCACTAACTCCCCACTCCTGTCCCAGAGCCAGAACTGACCCATTCTCTACCATGGGCCCCACAGCACATGCTTACTTCATATCAGAGTTGTTGTTCATGGCCTTTTCCAGTAAGGACCTCATGTCATATTTTCAGGGTGCCTTCTAGGTACTGGGTGCTCCACAAATGTCTGTAGAGTAAATAAATACATGTACAAGGAATTGTTGTTACACTGACAGCTTCTCCTTCAGTATCTTTCCCTGTGCCTTTCAAGCTTTCCACCCAAAGCCCTTTTTTTTTTTTTTTATTTTATTTTTTAACGTTTATTTATTTTTGAGACAGAGAGAGACAGAGAATGAACAGGGGAAGGGCAGAGAGAGAGGGACACAGAATCGGAAGCAGGGTCCAGGCTCTGAGCCATCAGCCCAGAGCCCGACGCGGGGCTTGAACTCAAAGACCATGAGATCGTGACCTGAGCTGAAGTCGGATGCTTAACCGACAGAGCCACCCAGGCGCCCCTCACCCAAAGCCCTTTAAAGGAAGTGTGGAGTGCAAAAGAAACTTGAAAGTACACCTGAAAATAGCTTCATACAAGCAAAGATGATTTTTGCAGGTTCTGGTTTTATCTGAAAAAGTCATGCTACTATTGCATTCTATTGAATATTTTTAAGTAGACATTCTTTTTTTTTTTTTTTTTTTCAACTTTTTTTTTTTTTTTTTTTTTTATTTTTGGGACAGAGAGAGACAGAGCATGAACGGGGGAGGGGCAGAGAGAGAGGGAGACACAGAATCGGAAACAGGCTCCAGGCTCCGAGCCATCAGCCCAGAGCCTGACGCGGGGCTTGAACTCACGGACCGCGAGATCGTGACCTGGCTGAAGTCGGACGCCTAACCGACTGCGCCACCCAGGCGCCCCTTAAGTAGACATTCTTAATGGTACCAAGTTAGACCACTTTAAAAGAGAAGAAAAATGGGATGATGCTCCATGCTTATTTTGCAGTCGAATGCACCTTGGGAGATGAGAACCAGGTTTGTGAAACATGACTTAGGGCAGTTCCTGTTTAAATCATGGTTTTCATGGTTCTCATCTTTATCATGGTTCTTCCAACGTTGTCTTTTAATATCAGCTGAGGGACTGTTTAAAATTAAAGTTGCAGGTGGGGCCTTTGAAATTCCAAGTCAAGATGTCCCCAGGAGGCCCCCAAATAGCACTTTTGATACGCAGTTTAGGTGATTCTGATGCAGGTTTATGTTTTTACATACGTCTCTCTGTGAAGGGAGACGGCTGGTCAATTAACACTGAAATTACCAGACACAGATAGATTGATACTTTCCTACCTGTTGTGCTCTTTGAAAAACAGAACCCTAAGGTATAATTTTGCACTGAGCTTTAGGTAATTTTGTACTGACTAAGGCTTCTTGAAAACACAGGGATCTTAAAACTTCGATAAAAGCAAACATGCACTATGGGCTCATGTAGATTATACATTGTATGGCTCAGACTTCTCTATAAATGCTAAATAATTGTCCATTTCAGTCACTTTCTTCTTGCTTTTTTGCTTCTTATCATGGGAAAAAAAGAGACTCCAAGAAGTTGTGACATTTGCCTTGTGTGGCACTGTGGGTGTGGGGGAGAGTATGTGCAGGTCAGGGAACTAATTTTATTCATCTGGGAGCCACCTCCCCACATTCTCACCTAAGGATTGCCATGTATGCCATTTCAGTGACTCAGTGACCTCGATGCTACCTTTCCATGGCCAGTCAAGCTCCTTTATCCCCTGCACTTCATTCAACCTTGGTTTTGACACAGTAAATCCCACAGGATCTTATTGCGACTATGGCAAGATTTCTACTTAAAATCATCCTGAGACCACCAGTTCATTTCATGACTGTCAGAAACTGAAGGATTGCCATCCTTCTGTACAGATTTGAAACCACATGTGAGCTGAAGCTGTACCTTCTCCTGCTTATTACAAATCTCTTGAATCACTCAGCAGACAAAGCCATGGCGAAGAATCAAGGAGAGGCTTTTGTTCCATTTATAGAACAATATGGGCTTCCTCTAGGGCCAAAGTCACACTTGTATATTCACTTAAAAAAAATGGCTTATGACCAAAGAGTCAATTGTGCCCCCCAAAAAATGCATTGCAATTTCACATGTTTTCTCCATCATGTTGAAAAGTAAATAAAGAAAGACATAATTAGCCTTATAGTGTAAGTAGCAACTCAAGGCATAGAGAGATCAAGAGATATGCAAAGGTCACATGTATATTCCAAGGAAATGATTAGACTGTAAATATTCTACCTTCCTATCCACTATTCTTTGCATTATTCATGATCTTTCCTCCTTCTGTATCTCTATTTTCAAAAAAAAATATTTGTGAATTTTGCAATAAAGGCACAAAGAGAATAAGGCAGATACATATAAAGATTTTATGAAGAGCTTACAATCCTGCAGAGGGGGGAGAAACATGCAAGAAACCTAGAACATCATGGCTCTCTCAAGTGAGCAATACAATCAGCTTTGAGCTTGGCTACTGTGAAAATGGGTAAAGGAACCCTCCTAACGATGGAGTCGGGAAGCCCTGAAGGGGGAGCTCTCGTGCACGTAGCCCTCACTGCAGCCTGCCTGTCCTGCAGGAAGAAGAAAATTCTTACTTTGACAAGGGTGGACACTTTTCTCATAGCAGTGTCATCTCTTGCCTTTTTTTCCCTTCCTGTATTTATGGGAGATATTTTGTAAGATCTTATCTTATTTTTATTTATTTAAATCCAAGTTATTTAACATTCAGCGTAGCATGGGTCTCAGGGGTAGAATGTAGTGATTCATCACTTATGTATGACACCCAGTGCTCATCTCAGCAAGTGCCCTCTTCAATCCCCATCACCCATTTAACTCATCCCCCTACCCACCTCCTCTCCAGTAACCCTCAGTTTATTCTCTGTAGTTAAGAGTCTCTTATGGTTTGCCTCCCTCTCTGTTGTAATCTTATTTTTCTTTCCTTTTCCCTATGTTCATCTGTTGTGTTTCTCAAATTCCACATATGAGTGAAATCATACGATATTTGTCTTTCCCTGATTGGCTTATTTCTCCTAGCAAAATACACTCTAGTTCCATCCATGTTGTTGCAAATGGCAAGATTTCATTCTTTTTGATCACCAAGTAATATTGTATTGAATATATATATATATTTAATACATATATACATATATATGTATATATATAATATATATATACACACCATAAATTTTTTATCTATTCATCAGTCGATGGACATTTGGGCTCTTTCCATAATTTGGCTATTGTTGATAGCACTGCTATAAACATTGGGGTGCATGTGCCCCTTAGAATCAGCATTTTTGTATCCCTTGTGTAAATTCCTAGTAGTGCAATGGCTGGGTCATAGCGTAGTTCTATTTTTAATTTTTTGAGGGAACTCCACACTGTTTTCCAGAGTGACTGCACCTGTTTGCATTCCCACCAGCAGTGCAAGTGGGTTCCTGTTTCTCCACATCCTCGCCATACTCTACGGTCTCTGGATTTGTTCATTTTAGCCACTCTGACTGGCGTGGGGTGGTATCTCAGTGTGGTTTTGATTTGTATTTCCCTGATGATGATTGACGTTGAACATCTTTTCATGCGTCTGTTGCCATCTGGATGTCTTCTTTGGAAAAGTGTCTATTTATGACTTTTGCTCATTTCTTAACTGGATTATTTGATTTTGTGGTGTTGAATTTGATTAGTGCTTTATAGATTTTGGATACTAACCCTTTATCTGATGTGTAATTTGCAAATATCTTCTCCCATTCCATTGGTTACCTTTTAGTTTTGTTGATTGTTTCCCTCACTGTGCAGATTTTATCTTGGTGAGGTCCCAATAGTTCATTTTTGCTTTGTTTCCCTTGCCCCTGGAGACAAGTCTAGTAAGTTGCTACAGCCGATGTTAGAGTTTGCTGCCTGTTTTCTCCTCTAGGATTTTGATGGTTTCTTGTCTTGCATTTAGGTCTTTCCTCCATTTTGAGTTTATTTTTGTGTATGGTGTAAGAAAGTGGTCCAGGTTCATTTTCTACATGTTGCTGTGCTGTTTTCCCAACACCATTTGCTGAAGAGATAGTCTTTTGTCCATTGGATACTCTTTCCTGCTTTGTCAAAGCTTAGTTGGCCATACATTTGTGGGTCCATTTCTGGGTTCTCTATTTTGTTCCATCGATCTATGTATCTGTTTTTGTGCCAGTACCATACTGTCTTGATGATTATGGCTCTGTAATACAGCTTGAAGTCTGGAATTGTAATGTCTCCCACCTTTGGTTATCTCTTGCTTTTAAGAAACAGAAATATCTCTCCCAGCCCCTGCAGGAACCACTAACCACCACTTGCAGGCAATGAAAAACCATCATAACCTCCAACTTTTGTTTTTCTCCAGTGAACTTTTGTTCAAAACAATCTTTCTAAATTTCCCCCTGAAATGTAACCAAAACTGACCTTTCCTTTGTCTCTTTGGACTCACCTATGATTTGCCATAATTTGCTCGTCCCAAATTGCCATCCCTCTGCTATTCCTGAATAAACTCATTTTGCTAGTAAAATAATTGACTTTTATTTTTAAAATTGACGTTACCAACATGAAGTGGAATCAAGATGAATTAGAGATGGGGAGCCTGGGTGGTTCAGTCTGTTAAGTGTCCAACTCTTGATTTTGGCTCCGGTCATGATCTTGGAGATTGGAAGATTGGGGCCGAATTGGGGCTCTGTGCTAGAGCCTGCTTGGGATTCTCTCTCTCCCCCTCTCTTTCTTTCTGCCCCTCCCCCCACCCTTGCTGGTGCTTCCTCTCTCTCTCAAAATAAATAAATAAAAAAGATGAATTATAGATGTCTAATGTCTAATAAAACAGACCCTATTTTTTTTTCAGAACACAGTATAAATGTCTGGTCTAAATTCTAAGAATTGATAGAAAGGATCCTCAGTAAAATGAAAATAGAGTAAGTTAAAAAAAAAACACATCTTTAACAGTGATAAGGCAGAAAAAGCAAACATTATCTTCATAGGACCATTTTTTAATACCACCCTTATAGAAGCATGGGGCATACTACTAAATTGTGGTTCAATAAAGAGCTTTGCAAAAGATGGGATTATTGTTCCAACACTTAATTCCCACGTTTGCTACATAGTTCTTCCCACCGGAAGTGTTTCTTTCTCAGCCTCTTGAATTTGGGCTAAATCATTGACATTCTTTTGCCAAGGGGAATTTAATAAATGGAATAAAAGCAAATAACTTGAAATATTCTTCTATAGTTGGAACTTCTGTAGTTGCTGTTGTGCCCCTACTATCAGCACGAAAACAACATGCCCCAGCTATTCTGAAGGCTCAAGGGGGATGAGAAACTTACTGTTTGGACTGAGACCTACAGACCACCAGCAAGAAAAGCTGAGACGGCTGCGTCCAGCCAAGTCCACGGTCCACAACCACACTGCCAACCCACAGGGCCTTGACAATAAGTGGTATTTTTTAAGCCCGAGTTTTGGTGTGGTTCATCGTGTAGTGCAATGTTATTAATATACGAGTTCTATGCAGTATAATTTGCCGTTTTTAGGTATACCATTCTATAAATTGTGAAAGATGCATATTGGCATGAAACCACCACCACATCAAGATACAACATTTTCATCACCCCCCAAAAAGTTTCATTCCTCTTGGTAGTCCATCCTCTCCGCCCCTCCCAGCCCATGTTAATCACCGATCTGTTCTGTCTCTATAATTTTGCCTTTTCTCAGATTGTCATATAAATAGAATCATAGAGTAGTTGTACTTTGTGTCCTTCTCTACTTAGAATGAAGAATTTGAGGTTAGTCCACATAGTTGCATGCATCGGTAATTTGTCTTTCCTATTTCTGAGCTGTATGCCCCTATGTTGTTATGCCGGTTTATCCATCCAGTGATGGACGTTGAGTTATTTCCGGTTTTAGTGATTATGAATAAAAGCGCTACAAACATTCATATAGAAGTTTTGATATGGACGTATATTTTCGCTTAAGTTGGAGTAAATACCAAGGGGTAGGATCATGGGGTTATATGGAGGTTTACATGATAAGAAACTGCCAAGTTGTTCCCCAAAGTGGCTGTCCCATTTTCTATCATCTCCAGGATTGTATGAGCGTTCCAGTTGCTCCACATCTTGCTAAGACTTAACAGTGTCAGATTTTATGATTTTTAGCCATTTAAATTAACATGCCATGGCATCTAACTATAATTTGAGCAACATTTTTGTGCCAAGGCTTAAGTGATACAAAAGAATTAAGCCAATATGATCCAGGTACAGTGTTCCCTGGTGCTCTGGACTCCACAGCTACTATTGCTATTCAAATAAAGACAGCAGAAATTTATCTATGCCCTAATTATTCAGTCTTTCAGAGACCTTTGAAAACCTGTTAGGACTTCCAGAATGTCCAGTGGTATTTCCCATAGCCGCCAATATTATACGGACAACGTGTCAGCCCTTTGAAATGCAGTAAGTGCTGTAGATTTTTGTTCTGTCTCTTTTTTCCTTCATTTTGTTTTTATAGCTATAGCTCATGCCTGTGTGTTTCACTGATTGTATTTTTTTTCTTTTTTAAAAACAATCTATCATTGTTTCACTACTTATCCTTTCTTTTTTTTAAAGTTCATCTATTTTGAGAGAGGGGAAGAGAGAGAATGCAAGCAGGGGAGGGGCAGAGAGAGAAAAAGGGAGATAAAGAATCCCAAGCAGGCTCCCACTATTAGCCTGACATGGGGCTTGAGCTCATGAACCGTGAGATCATGACCTGAGCCAAAATCAAGAGTCAGACACTTAACTGACTGAGCCACCCAGGTGCCCCCCCTCCACTTCTCCTTTCTAAGAAGGAATAAAATCCCAGCTAGAATCAAGCCTTTTGGACCAGAGGCATAAAACCTGAGGTAGAAGGAAGAGACATCTTCTATGTTCTAGTGCTTAATTTCTCCTTCACAGCTCCAGGGAACTGAAGTTTCGTAAAGGTTGTCTTTTCATTTAAAATGGTTGTAAAGGGAAGGTATTTAGTGTTTCCATAAACTCCCTGCAGGATGTAGTATTTTAAATGAAAACTCTAATTATCTACCACAAGGTACCATTTAGCATATCTGTTTTAATTATTGTCAATTCTAAAGGAAATGAACCTAGGGGAAAAAATTAAGTGGGATTTATGCATTACCAATTAGTTTCTAGTTTAGTAGGTGCAAGAGTCAGGTAACCAATATCTGAAATCACAACAGTGCAATGACCTCTTCTTTCTGGTGAAAGACCGTCAGAGATCTATGATCATTTCTCTCTCTCTCTCTCTCTCTCTCTCTCTCTCTCTCTCTTTCCCTCTCCCTCTCCCTCTCCCTCTCCCTCTCCCTCTCCCTCTCTCCCTTCCTCCCTCCCTACCCTTTTCTCTCTCTCTTTCTTTTTTCACATGATAGACTCCAATCAGCCTTGCAACACTTTAACACAGTATTGGTCTGACCTTAAGCAAACGTTCTTTCCACCAACCCTGATGGCTGTCTCATATCCTAAAGTTTATCTCTCAGTAATATCTAATGGAATGCTTCTGGTAGGGCTGTTGGTCCCAAGGAAGAAAGGACTTACAAGGAAATAAAAACCTTGTTCAAATATTATAATCCTCTTACATGAATAGGAAGGAAACTGATAATTTTCTAGAAGGAAGGGCTAGGAATGCTGAGGAGACATCATTAAGTCTGATTTGCTTCAATATGAGGCAGAACTTCATCATTACAGATATTGATCACTTCAGGAGAAATGGCTTCACTGGGTCCAGTGAAGTCTAGGCAAAGTCTGCAATCATACCATGTGAATGAGATCTGAGAGGAAATGCTCAGCCCTGGCACCCTGTGATTCTGTGACTTGCCTTGTTCAGACTAAGAAGTAACCTAAGATTACATTTCTTCAGGTGTCTTTTTAAAATTACTTCTACTTGGGGCGCCTGGGTGGCTCAGTCGGTTGAGCGTCCGACTTCGGCTCAGGTCATGATCTCACAGCTCGTGAGTTCGAGCCCCGCGTCGGGCTCTGTGCTGACAGCCCAGAGCCTGGAGCCTGCTTCTGCTTCTGTGTCTCCCTCTCTGTCTGCCCCTAACCCACTCACATTCTGTCTCTGTCTCTCTCAAAAATAAATAAACATTTAAAAAATAAATAAATAAAATAAAATAAAATTACTTCTACCTTCCTTACACCCCATGGTCGATCGATGTCTCTCTCTCTCTCTTTTTCTCTCTGTCTAGCACAAGTTGGAGAGGAAGAGGGTAGGGGCACAGGGAGTTATATTTTCTAGTGAATGTTGGTCTTTTTCCAGTAAAATTAGTTTTTGCTTTTGTTTTGTTGTTGTTGTTGTTGTTATTGTGAGTGACATAAACCTAATATGAACTGGTTGTGCCCTTCCTCCTGTCCCAGAAAGGGAGCATCTTAATTCATGTAAACAAACTGCAGAAAGGGCATGGACATGGCTGTCTTAGAAACTTAGAAAACTCGGAATGGGAACACTGCTTAGAACTTTGCATCTCTTGTCTCTGCTTGTCTCTGCACTGGGTTCATCTCTTCTATGGGTAACCGGCTTTCTCCACAAAGCAGGTCACATGGCTTCTGTTAGTATCTGGATTCATAACTCACAGCATTAACCTTAAGAGACTGACCATCTTTCCTTTGTACCCATTCGAAAAATTCAAAAGAAGAACTTGGATTGATAATGTATCTCCTGTGGTGTGAGGGGCAAGAATGTTCCTATAATTGGCAATCTATCAAACCCCATGGGAAGACTGAGCAATTAATGCTCACTGCAAGTTTGAGTGTCTTTATATCAAAACAGACACCTTTTATATGGAAGGGACTGTCGTAAGTGTTTTGTAAATATTAATTCATTTGCTCTTCATATCAATCCTTCAATATCCTATTAGTATTTTCATTCTTAATATGGGGAAACTGAGGCAGGGGGCATGTACATAATTGAGCAAGGAAGAACTGGACAGAAGGGGCATATCATGTGCTCACATAGCATGGCCTGCTTGGTATTCACAGAGGACACGGCACTCAGTGCTACTTTCTTACTCCTTTTCCATCTCCCCTTCCTTTTTCTTCACACATTTTCACCCTCTTACTGTGTTGCTTTCCCATATAACATCCAGCATGGCAGTCTTTTTTGCCCATTTCCCTGCCCCTATCCCCCAAATGACAGATGAATAACCTCTATCTGGCTGTGATGTCAAATGCTAAATATATTGGCATTCCTTAAAGAAGCAATTTGTTTTCTTTTCTCAAATGTATCACATGCAGTTAAGTGGCACTGACTTGTGCCCTCGCTGACCAAATTTCACAGAGATGGCCTGTCAGAGGCTAGAGAATCTTTTGAGGAATGGGTATCTTCTCTATGGAAATATCCCAATTACCATTTCTTGTGGGAAACCCAGCATCACCCTAGAGATCTGTGGCCATCAGAAAAAGTAACCAAGCTGAAGGGACATCCATCTTCATTCCCAGTGGGGATACCACCATTTTCTCTAACGTGTTCATCTTGAGCGATAGAAAACTCTAACTAAATAAACGAAAAAAGATGGCAGAAAATAATCCACAGTGACTTATGCATCTTTCTCCATCCATAAATAACTTTATATTTCACTTCTGGCAGCTGAGCTGAGCCAGAAGGTAATGAGCCATTGTGGAAAACCCATCTGTTGCTCATAAGGGGAAAGGCCGGATTTATTGAGGAAGAATCTGGAGCGTAAGTCCTGTTATTGTTAATGGGAGTTGCACATCTAATTGGTCATGCTGAAAATATGCCCTATTATATTCTTTCACTGGCCAGATGGATGTGCTCAGCTGCAATTCTGAGAAGAAAAATGTACCTAAAGAATTTGAGAGTGGGAGTGGACACCACAGCCTGTAGGGAACTGACAGTTCTAATGAGGATAGATAGCACTTGTCCATGGGCCTGATTTAAAGATGTTTTCCAAAGAACTCAAAGGGCCCAATACAGGTATTTCTAAATGGGGTCACATAGTCCAGTCCCCTGGAGTGGATAGCGTTGAATCATTTCAGCTGGGCCCCACTCGCCCCGTAATTTGAAACACCTTTACCTCCCATTCCTTTGTAACATTACCCACTGGTACTTAATAATTGCTTTGAGCCTTTCTTAAAATGGTGCTGGATAGTGGCAATTGAAAGCTGTTCCTCCCAGTGTCCTCTTTACCACGGTGGTGGGAAGAAAGTCTGAGAAATCAAAGGCAGGTTTTGCCTTATACACGGAATTTCCCCCAATCACGTTTAAATCAGATTTGGGGCAATAAGTCTTCTGACAGAAATGAGGCACTGTATCTTGACCCCGTTTGTGGTACATTGCAGGTGCTTAAGAATTGTTGAGTGAAGGAAAATAAAATAAACGAACGACAGTAAGCAAAACCTTAGCACATTGTGGCTGAAAGGGATCTGAGAGATTTGGTTAGTCAGGGTACACGCACTACTGTAACTAACGATCCCTGATTCTCAGTAAATTAACAAAGGTTTGGTGCTTTCATGTCATGTTCCAACATCCTAGATGTGGAGAAGGAAGGGCCTGGTGCTCGGGGGGGAAGAGCAAAGTACTCCATGCTGTCATTCTCCACCTTGGTATGGAGAGCATGGAGAGCTCGGAGGAGGCTGGATTCCGACCGAGCCTTGGGTGAACTGCATTACCGCCAACCCCTGCCCTGGCCCAAACTCAGTCATCTGGTCCGAAGCAAGAGAGCAGAAGCTGGAAAATGCCGTCTTCCTATATGCCCAGAGGGAAAATGAGTGGGATTTGGTGAACGCATGGAATTGTCACTGTCCCTGAAATGCTTTAATTTGATCCTTCGTTTTGAGGATGGAGTCACTGAAGGTCTAAGACTGGGTGATGTTCAGCAAGTCACATGGTGGTTTGGGAACAGTCAGGAAAAGAACTCTGATTTCCTACTCTGTGACATCTTTGTTGGGGGGAAAGAGTGAAGAGGTGAAAGAACGGAGGAGCAGGAGAGTTTATTAGGAGCCCTAGAGAGGACTCAGAACATCCAAATCCTTGTTCCTGGCTCTGCCATCAGGCTGGGGAGTCACTTACTCCCTGATTCCCGTTCTATGAAGTGAGCAATTTGAACAGATGATTGCTCAAATCCCTTCAAGCTCTAACAAACTCTATGTCCGCTGAGACATTACAAAAAAGAAATAACAATTACAAGAAAAGCAAGGCTGCCAAAGATAGGCAAGTCTGTGTGAGGTGAGGGGTGGCAATAAGGCAGCAGAACGAGGCAGAGGGAGCCCTATGGACATTGCAGCTTATGAAGACTGAAGACGGGCCTGTCATCCTGCAGTGACCAAGGATCGTGAGCACCTTCCTGGAGTCCATTTATTTCTCCTCCCCATCGTGTCTCCCTAGCCCCACCCAACCTAAGCTGGTTGCTATCCTGTCAGAGCCCCATGGTGTGGACACCCGCTGTCTCATTGTCACAGGTTTGAATGCAGCCAGACAAGAGGCAGGGCCAAGGGGCTGTTGGACAGTGTGCTGTTGGACAGCCGCCCCTTTTCCTCCTTTCTCAGGAGCTCATCTCTCAAACTCACCTTCAAGTGTGCAGGCTGTAGCAGGAAAGAGATTAAGGTGACACTACCGGAGCCTTCATTAGCTGCTCGAGGCCAGCCAAGCCTGGAACACTGTCCCCATGCAGGGTGATAACAGGCCTCCACAACAAAGCCGCCAGCAGCAGTCTCAAATCCTTTTCAATTCTGCCCACTTTGGTTCGCTCAAAGGGTAAAGGGATCAATTTCTGAAATCAGCCTTTCCCTTAAACACGACCAAGTAGCAGCCAAAGCGTAAACAGAGGTAATCCTTCAAGGAGCGGCACTTCAGGCTCACCAAGCACTTTCATCTCAGGATTCTAAAGTCCTTTTCAATCATGAATCGCTTTCTCTAAGCCCCCTGCTCTCAGAACCAGGCAGAAGCGATGTGGATGCTGAGCATTGGAGTGGGGGTGGGTAGGGAGTAGGGGGTGGGCAGGGCTCTAAAAGGCACCAGGGAGCTCCACTGCATTGCCACATTCCACCAGGTTTCCATAAATACCATGAGCAGAAATAAAACCTTGCTTGAAGTAATGGGTATCATATTAAGGCAGCATTTTTCAAATCTGGAGAGGGAGCAATTATGAGGTAGGCAATCTAGAATTACGGGTTTCACACACCTCGACCCCACTGACGGTGGTACCCTGGCTGGATCCATTGCTTAGTATCTCTCAGGGTCTCTCTGTCTTCACTTTTGTCTGGCTTACTGTGGCAACATTTTCTCAGCCTTATGGGAAACCCAAATACTATGACTTTGGACTGGAAACTCTCAAATGGGTTTATGTTTGTGGAAGGTAGAAATTGGTAGCTACACAGTCAGGCATGTTGGGCATCATCATAATTTCTTATTTTGTAGCAATCAGCCTAAATCAGACTTCAGCCCTGATGTCATCAAGCTGATGGAAAGCTGGCTTTTAGCCCTTAGGGATGCTGCCCTCCATCAGAGTTCAGGAATTCCTAGAGTCTTAATGCAGTACGGAAGGGACCTACCAGTCACTGTCCTGGGTCAGTGGGTTTTGCTGACTCACAGTGAGATGCCCATTGGCAGGGCTTGCTCTGTTCCTCCAGGACTGCTGACTGCTGCTTCTACTCATGGTGCCACTGGCTGATTTCAGAGACCTCACTTCTGCAGGTTGTCCATCAGGCAGCTCCCTCTGGGACCTCACTGTCTCCCCAGGGCTGCTCCCAGCAGAGGGCGGGGGTATGTCTCCTCTGCTTACAGGATCAGTGCCGTCTCACCCCTTCCCAGACTGGAAGACACCTTTCTTCTTTCTTTTATTACCTTCAAAGCCATGCCACTATTTCCCATGTGCCTTCACATTTCATTACCTTTTGCTCGGCTAACGTCTAAGGAAAGGAAAGGCAGAGTCTCCAGCTCCTGGTTTGAAAAGGAGAAATGAAAATTATAGAATGTCTTAAAATTACTTTAATAAAGTATCATTCTACATGGCTGTGACTAAGAAAACTAAAACCATCAGCCCCTCAAATTAGAGAGGAAACAAAGTTAAGCCAAGAAGATGGCCAGAAGCAAACCATGAACAGGACGTATGAGTCTATGATGCATTTTCTTATAATTGTTGCTTGCTGTAACCAAGGCTGTTGGATCCTGAGATTTACTAAAAACTGCTTGTGGCTCGAGTGTTTTCAAGGGCACTTTCTCAAAGACTGTATAAGTATTTTGTTGGTTCTGTGATAGTTAAAGATTTAGGGGTCAAAGAGTTCACCCAGCCCGTCCCTCATCTGAAATACTTAGTCAACTTCCACCATGAACCAGAACTTTCTCTTGCGGAAACTCATTCAGATAATGGTTTTGGGACCAAATCTAAATTTCCTCTGGTTGATCACAATTCCATCCTCAAGTCCGGAGACATGGAAGTTGTTGAAAAGGAAATTAACCTCTGCAAGGTTTCCATTATGTGCCAGACATTTTTAGGGCTCTTTTTATATGTGCTTCATACAAATTCTGAAAGATAGCAATTATTGTCTCCATCATAAAGGCACAGAAAGAGATTCAAGGTAGTTAAGTAATTTGCCAATTCCAGTGCCCTGGTTCTAAAACAATGCCCTTCCAACCACCAGACTGACTGCCATCTTATACACAGCCACCTACAAGAATGTTAGTTCCAAGACCACGGCCACATCCCCGCTAAATTCTCCAGGTTAGTCATTCTCTCACCATTGTTCTGTTAATAAGAGCAGGTAACATTTGTTGAGGGCTTTACTGTGGTCAAGACCTCTGGTCTGCACTTTACATGGGTCATCTCATTTAAATAGCTCCGGGGTGGCTCAGTCACTTAAGCATCAAACTGTGGCTGGCTCAGATCATGACCTCACAGTTCGTTGGTTGGAACCTGGCATTGGGCTCTGTGCTGACAGCTCAGAGCCTGGAGCCTGCTTCAGTTTCTATCTCTCCCTCTGCCTACCCCTCTCCTGCTCACTCTCTGTCTCTCTCTCTCTGAAAAATAAATAAACATTAAAAAAATCAAATAGCTTAAGAAGGCTATGAGGCAGATATCCATTTTATAATCATAGGGTCCTTCACTACTATGTGCATGAGGTTGTGTGGTTTGGTGTTTATGAGCATCGAATCAGACAACTTAAGATTCAAAATCAGCTCTTTCAGTGTGAAGTTTTTGTTTTTTTCTTTTTTTTTTCTTTTCTTTTCTTTTTTTTAAAGATAAGTTTCTGGTCCATACAGGGATCAAATCTGTGATTTTGGTGTTATTAGCACCACACTCTAACCAACAGAGTTGACCAGACAACTGATCAAAGCTGGCTTTTCCAGCTATAGCCTTGGGGGAGTGAGTTTCTCTAAGCCTTGGTTCCTTGTGTGGGAAAACATAGGCATAATAATTAGTAACCACCTCAGAGGTTATTGGGAGGTTTAAATGCCATCATCCCTGGAGGATGTCTGGTACGTCCTAAGTGCATAATACATCTTAGGGACAATTATTGGGCACTCCAAGATCTTTCCCCACCATGGTTGATAATTCATAAAGCAACTCAATTTTGTTAATAACCATCTTACAATAGGGCACTAAAAACTGAAAACCATACAGCAGGGGAAATTTGACCAATATGAAAAAGGAGCAATTTAATCTGCTGTTTGTCTCCTGGCTCCCTTTAGTAAACCAGCCCAAGAGCACTCTAGCTTTTCAGAACATACTATTATACTTCAGATACATACAGAAGTCACAGTTAGCTGGGCTTTCTTTGCAAAGAATTTAGGAGTACAGGGAGATAATGAAACGTGGCCAGAGCTACTAGGGTTGTGCCCTTACTCAGTCTGTGATTAAATTAAGGTCTTTTAAAATTTTTTTGATGTTTATGTTTATTATTTATTTATGTTTGAGAGAGAGAGAGAGAGAGAAAGAGAGAGTGCAAGCAGGTGGGGGAGGGGCAGAGAGAGTGGAAGACAGAAACTGAAGCAGGCTCCAGGCTCTGAGCTGTCAGTACAGAGCCTACGCGGGGCTCAAACTCACAAACAGTGAGATCATGACCTGAACAGAAGTCTGACACTTAACCGACTGAGCCACCCAAGCACCCCTAAAATAAGTCTTGCTTACACTTCTTTGGCAGATGGTTGCCCACTTCCCCTGAGGCAATCTACTTCCTGGAGGGATTGCCTTTGGACTTTCAAGTGTCTGCACATTTTAAAATTGTTTATTTTTCCTGTAGAGGCAGGTTCAACCAGCATATCGCTATTTTGTGAGCAAGGAAGATGAAGCTTCTGCAGTTTTATCACAGTATGGTAGAATGTATTAGTAAAAATCACTAAACTAACGTTATCTTTCTGCATCGTCTTTTTAAGGCACTGACATGTTTCATTCTAGGAAGAAACTTCCTTCATCATCCTAGGCCCCAAGTTCCCAGCCCTAACAGAGGTGATGACCTCAAACTATGATAATGCCAGCAAATAAGTATCATTGGTAGCACTTTGAATTTAAACTTTAGCTTAACACAGAGACTGCATAACAGCATTAATCCTACCTTACAATGGGAATTGTTCAACTACAACATTAGGACATCTGAGGACAAAACTCTCTGAATGACTAATACACTCCCTTTCCTACGTCCTTGCCAGACTTCCGGAGGAAACACTAACTGTAATGCAGTGAGCTTCAGTAAGTTTGTGGGTTTTTTTTTTTTTTTTTATTCTTTTTTTCTTCCTAATAAAGGCTTTCCTCATTTGGGAGCAGAATGTCAGGATGTGAGATGATCACTATGTACCTCTTGTTTTTTTTCCAGTGAAAAACACTTTAACAAATGTCAATGAAAACCAAACAATCAAAATAAACAACTACATATAAAATGTATGAATCTCAGTAAATTAATGTTGAGCAAAGGAAGACCCAAACCAATATCCATGGTGTGATTTCACCTGTACAGTGCTTAAAACAGGGGATGCTAGTCTATGGTTAGAAATCAGGATAGTAGTTGCCTTTGGGGAAATAGTACCTAAAAGCGAGCTCAAGAGTTTCCGGGGTGCTGGTTACATTCTGTTTATTGATCTGGTTATTGGTTACATGAGTGTGTACAATTTGGAAAAAGGTATTAAGCCAAAATGATTTGTATACTTCTCTGTATGTTATACTTTAATGAAAAATTTACTTGGAGTCAAGAAATTAAAGATACTCGAAACTGTATTCATGTGAGGGTATGCAAACAGAAGAGCTTATTAAATATTGTGAAAATTTCCAGAAAAATTAGGTATTATGGGGGTCAGAATTTTAGCTAGAAAAAGCAATGTTTAACAAAGCCATCATATTCAGATGGACACCCAGAAGATAATGACATGTTTCTATTTCCGCTTCTCTATCTTCAATTTTTGGAAAATGATACCTTTTTGAAAGAAGCAGGAATTTACAGAATTTCAATATGAAAAAGCATGTACTCTTTACTCACTACTCACCAAAACAGCAAAAGTATCCCTCCCTGTCTTAAAGATAAGCCAGGTCATTAAATCAATTTTGTACAGGTTGACACATTGTTCTCTTAGAAAAGAAAGCCAATAGCGATCGTATGTTTAATTGTAACCTACCAGGATTTCATTTCTAGGCTCACATAATGCCATCCTGAAAACAGATGTCTTTGTAAATGTTTTTCTCCAAAGGAGTTTGGCATATTGGAGAGGTTACCAAATTCTCCTTGTCACATCCTAAAGCACTCCTTTTAACTGTTCTTCTGGAAAACTTTCCTCAGACCTTGTGGTCTGGGCCAAGAGACTCTCCTTTGGAGCTGCCAGGGGGCCCTATGCTAACTCTGTCATTGGATTTAGCATATCTCAGCTTGTCAGTTTACTTATTTATCTTTCATCTGGTCCCGTGTGCAATCTGGCCGGAGCTGAGGTAGATGTGGCATTGTTCTGCCCCTGTGTCCTCGGTCCACCTCAGCACCCACCTGTAGCTGCAGAGGACAGGAAAAGTACTTCGGACAGCTTTCCACTTTGAATGCCCAAATGCTGTCCTTTTCTCCAAGGCTGGAGGCAATAGCTCCACCACTTGGGGCAGACTCAATGTGCCGGGGACTTAACACTTCACAACCAGCAAGGGCCCGGTACTGATGGATAAATGCCCCAGTGTCTGGTTATCTACTTCTGCATGAGAAACCACCCGAACTCAGAACAAGTCAACAATGTTGATATCAACTGGGAGCTCACCAAAGGTGGGGGTCAGGGATTTGGAAGAAGCAGAGGGAGGGTATCTTGTCTCTGCTCCATGACATGTGGGCCCCGTTTAGGAAGATGCAAAAGCTCAGGTGATAATGACTGAGGGTAAGAATCATCAGGAGGCTTGCTCACTCACTTTTGTGGCAGTTAGTACCGGCTATGGTTTGGTCCTCACTGGCTCTGACTGGCATGTGTGGCCCCCATGTAGCTTCTCTGGGAGGGCTAGTTTGGGCTTCCTCGCAACGTGGATACACGAGCACGAGCATCCCAAGGGAAACAGGAAGAAGCCGTATGGCTCTTTATGGCCTCTGAAATTGTAGAGCACCCTTCCCAGCAAAATCACAGGTCCACCCACATTTGAGGGGAGGAAGCATAAAGCCAAGCTCTTTTTTTTTTTTTTTAACCCAAGTTCTTAAATGAAAGAGGTTCAAGGTCACGTTGTAAGGAAAGCATACAGAATGGGAAGGTATTGTTGTGGCAAAAGAATATGGCACCCCCAGTTCCCCTGTCCCTCACTAGGACAACTCTGAGATATGTTCTCCATGATTCTTTCAAGCATTCCCAGTAGGAATGACTCTCAGCTTCCTGTAGCAATGACCTGTTCATAAATACACACCCATCTGGCTTTTCCAGGGTTCTTGTCTCACCTTCCCTGCTCTGCCACTTGTGCGTCCTGAGGTCACCTGCCAACGATCGCCTGCATCCAAGTCCTTGCCTATGGACTGCTTCTGGGAAAACTCAAATAAGAGGAATTGAGTCATTTTTCTCTGTATAGCTGGAGTCTAATACAGTAGCTATGACATGGTTAGCTCTTAATAAAAGCAAACTGGATGAATAGATATGCTCACTTCATGGACCGAGATAGAGATATAAGGAAAACACTGGCAGAGCAGCTATTTTTAGTGCTAAAAGTATAGCTCATGTGGACACTATTTTGATATTTTTTTCTATCCACAAGCCCAGAGTTATTAAGTTCTTCAAGCATTCATGAAGCATCCCTCAGCTCTTCTGGAAGTAGGATCATCATTGGTCCGTATAATTTGACTTCTACTCTGCTACTATCTTATTTCATCACAACCCTGGGCACCCCCCTGCCCATGTGGGCTTCCACCTCCCTCTCCATAGGCTCAGACACCTCCGTTGGGCCATCTCCTGCTCCTCACCCTATGTGAATGTCATGCTTGGGCTCTGACATCCTGCTCTGAGCCCCTGTGACTCCCTGCACACAAAGATGCCAATCTTGCTTGTTTGCTTCTGATGGCTTTCAGACTAAATTATTCAGGAAGGAATAAAAAGGAAAGGAAAAGGAAGGGGACTGGAAAGAACAAAGAGGAAGAGAGTCTTTATTATTAGAAATGACAAAACCTCAAGGAATTGACTCATATGAAATAAGAGATAGGAAACTATGGCCCATGAAATGTGATTTGCACACTCAGAGTAAGAGTTATAACTATCACAAGGACCAGTAACATTTATTCTGGCATGATAGGCACGCATTATTTTTGTTGTCAAACTTCACAGGGCACCAAATCACAAACGTCACATTAGGGATTCATCATGGGAAATCTCAGCCACGGCCCTGTAAATACTTAAAATTCTTTAGTCATCCCATTCTGTTGATGTGGACAAAGACTCACACAGGAATCAAAGAGGTGATTGGCCAGCTTCACATTAGAAAAAGAAAGATTAGATTAGCGCCTCTCCCCCCAGCTGCCCTGGGAATACTTTATAAAATACAGATGCCTAGGCCTACCCCAGAGCCATCAACTCAAAAATTGCCAGGTAGTGGGTGGGAAGGAGGAATTATTTTTCTTACAAACTTCCTAGGTGAGCATAATGAGCAAACAAGACTGAAAACTATTGAGTTAAATATCTCAAATATTGAAATGCTAATGAGCATCAGTTTATGATACTTCATTGCATCAACTCTTTGGGGGAAACCGGAAATACCTGAATTTGATTAAGGCCCCCTTTCTATTCCATCATGCCAGGAAATTCACTGCCAGTGCTTTTTTTTTTTGATACTCACATTTCTTCTATACTTGCATGCCTGATGAATGCCCTTCTACCTGACATAACCTTCTTCTTAGGTATTGCTGATTGGTCGGTTGGGCTATATTCAGAAAGACTTCTTAAATCTGGCTCAGAAATAATGTGTTGATTTGAACATCAGCAGTTAGCATGCAGGTAGCTTCTATGTTCCTAGCATGTAAGTACTTTTTACTTTTATTTATCTCATTTAAGAATCATCGTAGCCCTATAAAGTAAGTAAATGTGTTCCCATTTTACTGATGATGTTGAAAGAGATTAGGAAACTTGTCCAAGGTTATTAAACAACCAATTTTGATTTCCAAATCCTGTGCTCACTCTGCCTCCCACGTTTTAACTTTCAAAGGCCAATTTTTTTTTTTCATTTTTCTATTTTCTTGGAGAAAGTTCCCTAATTGTAGCATTTGAGTGCTAACGACAATCACTGAAATATAATTCACTAAAAACTGGAATTTAATATGAGTCGGGGCAATTCTGGACGCCTGCCAAAGGGACTTACTAACAGTGATTGAAAAGCCAAAGGGAAGCATTCATAAACAAGATTCATGTGCAGACCCAGATGGAATCCTGCAAGAGTAAAGCACAATATGGTAAATTGGAAGGGAAAACAGAGGCAATCTTCTAAATGTGGTTTCTTTGCAGTATAAACATGCATTCTTGAGCAGCCTGAGTACAAAGGCTGAAAAGAAAATCGCTTGGCCTAGGACTTGGCATTTGAATTTTCCCCTGAAGCCACATTCAGATATATGAAAGTAATAAATTTAAATATTACTTGACAATGTCTGCTTATGTAATCCTCAGTAGTTCTCAAGTTAAATGTTATTATTAATATCTTTCCAAGAGCCAGCGACTGATTTTTTTTTTATTTCTAGTAACGTGAGTCACCTATAACCTGAAATGCATGGCAAATAGGACAGAAAAGAGAAAGAAGGAGAGATAGAAGATAAAGTAGGCAAGAAAACACAAGAAACTGACTTTGGGCCTAGATGGTTGTCAAAACACTGCTTGTTACATAGGAGAATGTGGCTCAGAAATGGGATATACCTCTCTGCATGAATTTCACTGTTCCAAGAAGATGGAACGTCTCTCAAGTCATTAATGACCATAGCATTTGCATTTCATTGTTTACCCAAAAAAAAGAGCAATTAAAAATGAATAACCAAGATTCCTTTTATCAGTCTAACAAAGGATTGCACAAAATTCTGAATCGGCTTTGTTCTTTATCACTTGAAACTTTTCTAGGCATTGATTTGCAAATCCAATTTGTGTTCCAGGATCAGGTATTAAAGGAAAATAGTAAACCATTTGGGGATAACTTAAGTGAAGAAGTTTCCTGGATGGCTCTATGAGTATTTTAACTAATTCATAGATGCAGTAATCAGTCATCATGACCTTGGGATAACAGACTAACCTTGAAGGTCACTCCAAAAGATTAGAATACTCTAAGCTTTGTTCTTTCCTCTTTTATTTCTCTCTCCAAGCACTTTCATGTCAGAGCTGAAATCTGCCAAGTGGTGGTCCTCAAAAATTTTTGGTCATATATTTCTGTAGATGAAAAAAAAATCAAGTTTGTGAATATATCCCCAATAACAGTAGATACGCAGTACTGTAGTAATATAATAAATACATCTTATAATATAGAAATAATATTAAAGTGGTAAAAGTGTGAGATAAAACAAATAAATCCAGATTTTATTATTTTAAAGTTGTACTCCACTTTGGAGGCTATTTCTTACACTTTAATGCGTAAGCAAACCACCTGGACATATTGTTAAAATGCAGATTTTATGTAGTAGGCCAGGGATGTGGCCTGAGAACTTACATTTTAACAAGCAAACAGTTGCTCCTGATGCCCTTGATCCATAGACCACATTTTTAGTAGCAAGGCTCAGAATAAAATATCACATTTCATAAATTATTTTTCCTGTTCAGCACATTTCAGAAAATTCAAGAGCATATTCTTGGCCCAGGAAGCCTACCAAAGAACTAATAGTCATACCTCTGGCTTTGTTTGAAAGACGTTGTCTCCAAATAGACTTCTCCTCCAAATGGTGCTTCTTCTAACCCTCTGCAAGTAAGTCTGCCTCCCCCCAAAATCTGGACTTCTATACTGATGACCTGTTGGATAAACTCTTCTGGCTCTCAGTCTTTCTGCATATAGTTTCCCTCCCGAATACAGTACCTTGAGCTTGTATTTGGGACAAAATCCTGTTGGCCTAGAACCAACAAAATTGGGACCACGGAGGGGTCTTATGCAAAACAAACAAACAAACAAACAAACAAACAAACATACTTACATATATACAAGAAGTACCAAAAACTCAGTAATCAAAATAGATAATATGACTCAATATTTAAACATTAAATTGGCAAACTAAAGTTGGCCACCCTCTGGTTTTGTCAATAAGGTTTTACTGGTCCCACTTTTCTTCCTTGCCTACTATGTTAGGTACTGCACACTGCATCACCTGTGGGCTAGATCAGATACTTCCTAAATGTCTTCCTCCCGGGAATTATTAATAATAAGTAACTAACAATTAAAAAATCAATCATAGTACACACCATTTGGAGGAAAATCTAATACTTATAACATCAGTATTCTGAGTTACTCAAAGCCGAGAAGGAATATTCACACAGTTGATATCTTTTAATGGAATTAGCCTGAAGGATTGAATAAAGGCTCCATTGATAAAAACATTATCCTAGTTCCAAACTTGAATGTTGACTAAAATCTGTTGCATAATTTCTCTGCTATGAGTGGAATGCAAGAAGTATCAGATGTGTTGGTATTTCTACCCAGGGGGAGAGAAAAATTACTTTTAAATACCTACAAAGAAGGAGCACCTTCAAATTCAGTGCTAG
Organism: Panthera pardus; assembly: GCF_024362965.1. Taxonomy (NCBI): domain Eukaryota; kingdom Metazoa; phylum Chordata; class Mammalia; order Carnivora; family Felidae; genus Panthera; species Panthera pardus. Next base: position 144,945,916 of record NW_026526721.1, on the reverse strand, counting down.
GTGATGTCTCCACCTATCAGTGAATGACCATAAAATCCACTCAGTCTTCTATACTGGAAACTTTGATGTTGTCTTTAATTTCCCTTTATCTTCATTTGTTCACGTTTAGTTGGTTGCTAAGTTGCTTCAGCTGTATTCCTCCAAGGACTTTTGACTCTGCTTTTTATCCTTTCTAGTCCTTCTGCCTCACCCTTCACCTTCTGCTTCCTGCACTCCTCTTCCAGAATCCGGTTTCTTCCAATCCCAACTCATTCTCCACATTGCCACCTGGCAATCTTTCTAAAATTAAGATCCAGTCATTTCATTTTACAGCTTTAAAATTTCAGAAAGCTTCCTGTTATGAGGAAATTGCAACACATTCAGTCCGGTTAACCTTATCTTCCATGATTCCCCATGTCCCTCCGTGACTCCTTTGCACTATGTCTGCTGAGATGACTGAGAAATATATACTCTTTTCCTCTGGGAAATCATGCATCTTAAGGCCTGGAGCCACTTAGTGCTTTTTGTTTTTATGGAAAGGCCATAACTAACTTAGAACAAAACCAGAGGAACAAAAAGTAGAACCCATAGTTGAAAATGAAAATGGAGATAGTTAGGAAGAGGAGAGAGGGGTGAGGGAAAAGGAAGGGGAGGGAAAGGAGAGGATTATTTGAGACTTGAAGGATGCAGCCATGCCTGAATCAGTCTGCCTCTCGAGACATATCTAGATATATTTACATAAGACAATACGTTCCTTCTCTTTAGACTAGTTTGAGTTGGGCTCCTGAGGTTTGCAGCTGAAAAGACTCCTGACTAATACGATCAACCTGATAAAATGGAATTCTAATGTTCATTACCATAAAATTGGTTCATGTGGTTTTCTGGTTTCTGGTTGGGTTTTGCCAAAATGAAGAACAGACAACAAAGATTCTTGGGAGGCAGGAGATGAAGAGAATAAAATAATTCAAGAGAGGTAAATGGAATCTGTTCCTAAGAAGATTTTTCATATTCTGATTTGGCCACACTTTAGAACTGTCTAAAACCAGCTAGACTCCTACACTTACAAATATATAGCTTTCAATGTATGTTCATTACATGTACTCAGCACAACTGAGAATGAAACAAAAGAAGATGCATTTTTCAGAGCTGGTGATTTTTCTTGCTCTGCTGGTCCTAATATTATTTAGAGGGGGGAAAAAAGAAAAAAAAAAACACAAGAAAGCATTTATCTTCATTATTGTTTTTCTACTTGCATCTCTGCTGAGTGGCACAGTGACCTTCCTACCACAGATGTTCACAAGCCTCCAGACTCTCAACATCTGTTCCCGTTACCACTTTGAAAATTCAGAGACTCAATGTACAGCTGGATTTTGCATTTATTATGGTCACAAGTGGAATCTCCAAAGCCAATGGGATTTATCATCTCAAATGACTCAACTGAAAGAAATACATGTCCTTAGTCCATTTGCTCCAGCATGAGCTATTAGGGAGTCTGGGATGACCTTTGACTCTTGACCCCTCTCTCTTGCTGACCCCAGCATGTGCTTGTGGAAATCAACAGCAGCCATTTAAACAATACCTTTGTCTTTATCTTAATTATTTTACTTTTTTTAAAGTTTATTTATTTATTTGTGTGTGTGTCTGTGTGTCTGTGTGTGTGTGTGTGAGAGAGAGAGAAAGAGAGAGAGAGATCAGGGTAGGGGGAGAGAAAGTCCCAAGCAGGCTCTGCAATGTCAGCACAGAGCCTGACACAGGGCTCAAACTCATGAACCAGGAGATCATGACTTGAGCCAAAGTCAAGAGGTGGACACTTAACCAATGAGAGGTATGGGAGTGAAACTAAGAGAGGAAGATATGTAGAGGGTGACCCTCAGCATGTCCACAGCCTCACTTGCTGACAGCTGCCACCAAAGTCCATGCCTCAAAAGGGTCAGAACAGCCAACATATTGCCTGCATTACCCACTTGCTGATGCGGTAATACAATTAACGTGCCCCTTAATTATTTTACACTTTTATGCATCATACTTAATTGCCTTAAAACTATACCTTGCCCTCTGAAAAATGCTTTCCAAATATAACCCGCAAATTGACCACAGCTCACTTACTAACAAAGACCACGGTGTGTACTCTTCAAACCTCCAAAAGCTAAGCCGAGAGAAGATGTTGGACCAAATGCTCATGTATAAGATTCTTATTGCATTTACAAGCTTTCTATCACTGTTAACATTTCATCAAAAAAGGAAATAAAGTGCTTTCATTTTGGGCATTTACAACTCAAACCAGAAATCCTTAAAAAGCAATACATGTTTTCTTTCATGAACAGAACGTTCTTTCCTCATCAGCAAGTGGGTAATGCAGGCAATATGTTGGCTGTTCTGGCACTATTGAGGCATAGACTTTGATGGCAGCTGTAAGCAAGTGAGGCTGTGGACATGCTGAGGGTCACCCTCTACATGTCTTCTTCTCTTAATTTCGCTCCCATACCTCTCATTAAGATGAGAAGTCTCACCTCCCTACGTGTGGCTTTCTCAGCAGCTTGCTGGCCTATTCACTAGTTGGGTTGATTTATGATTTAATTTTATGGATGATATCACACAATTATCTCCAGATGGAATAATCAGGATGAAGAGCTGCCAACCAACATTAGGAATGAAGCAGGTTCATCCAGCACTAGCCATTTCTGCACTGTAATTATTTTTTGTTTTGACTTCATAAATTTGTCCAGAGACATTGGGTGTTTCTTTCCAGCACGGTCTCATTTGTCTAATTCAAATGAAATGATCTCACCCTGGTCCCCATATTTCCCACATTTCTCTTATCACTCTGCACCCAACGGTGAAACTCATAAATGATGATTTGTGAAGCTAAAGATATACAAAATCTAATCTGCCCAATTTATGATGCACTCATAGAATCATCTTGATGAATTGCAAATCTTTAAATTTTGATTTAGGCAAGCACTTTGATGAGGGGAAGAAGCAGAGGACAAGCAGAGTTAGGTCCCCTCATCACTGAAATCACCTGAATAAATCTTACCAAGTCAAAACCAGAAATATGAGGCCAGCTATAGTTACTGTATCTATTGCACTCACAGAATCTTCCATTGCTATGTGATCCTGTGATGCCAAAGGAGCTTTTCTTAATCCTACATGGCAGAATTCTGAAGGGCAATCCAGCCAGGTGTTCTCCATCTTCCTTGTTTGTTTCCAAGAGCAGGGAAATTCCATGCTTCATTCTAGCCAAAAAACAACACCATAGCCCATAAAAACACCTTAACAATGATCCCATAGCTGGGTGTTGGTACATACAAAAATAATAACACAAAATTATAATTGTAAGACATATTCCTAAAGCTCTAGATGCATGCTCATTTGCTCATTTATTTATTCAACAAATATTTATTTTTATGCAAGACTATGTTCAGGCTTATGGGCCATATTAAATTTCTTTAGTCAAAGAATAGTGGAAATCTATTACAGAGTCTCAAGTAGGGATGGTGCAAGAAGTAGGAAATAGCATAACCAGATGGGTTATGGAGAAAAGACTGGAGCAGGGAGTGGTTCTCTAAGGATGGCCCCTTAACCAAGGGCCGGCTAATTGCTTTTTAGACAAGACTTTCAATTATGAATAGTATTAAAGTCACTGGAGTGTGGCAACAGTGGTATTTTTCGATTTCAGGTGACCATCCTTTTTCACCAGCATAATTGTCTTTGTTTCTGGTTGGGAGTACTGCAAAACCATAGAACTGATCTCAGAAAGCTTTCTTTTAGTTTTTCTGAATGATAAAGATTCTCAAAAAAGAAAAGAAAAGAAAACAAACAAACAAACAAAAAACATTCCTATGGGACAAAAAAAAAAAATCCAAAGAATTTTCCTCACCTGACACCACTATCATACCAAAATCAGGGAAATCTATAGTATTTAACCTCAAGATTTTATCAGGAAAAAATGTCTTTGGAAAAGTGTCTCAAAACAATCATCGGGATTATTATGAGCATATTCGCACCTCAACTAACACAAATGTTATCAATTTAACTTACTGCATTAAAATGTCTTCACTATGTATTAATTAAGAGCTACTTCAAATGCAGCATAACATATGATATGGTCATGAGCTTTGAAGGCAAATAGACTTTGGTTCATATTGCAGACCGGATATGTATTCGCTGGGGAACTTTGGGCAAACTACTTAACTACTCTATGCCTCCAATTATGAATGTGATAGTAGTTATTGTTGTAGTTTTTTTTTTAATTGTGAAATAAAAACACTTATCATAGCATATAATGATAGTTCAATAAATATTATTAGTTCTCCCCTACTATTCATTTAAAAATGACCCTAAATGTCACGGTATTTCATTTCTTTCCATGAATGGTTTCTAAATGCTATGTTAGTGTAGTGCCACAGGTAGAATTGCCCGGAGGCAGAAATAGGGCAGGGTTTGGGGAGCAAGACATTTATTAGGGATCAACCCCTATGAATGGAAGAGGGCAGAAGTAGGATTGGGAAGAGGATGAAATTGAACTGTAAAGAAGGTGGGGTGGAGCCTTGGGTAGCCAGGCAAGGAATTCAACAATAAATATTACCCACCAGAATTATACTCTGGTCATAATGGCTAGACTTTCGTATCCCGACGTCACTCAGTCACTGAATGTGGGAATGTGCTGGAAATTGTGGGACCTTGGGTAGGAAACTTTCTGTAACGGAGATAGACCCTGTAGTTTGGTGTCAGCTAGAGGGTTTTGCTTAGCGTGTCCCCTTCAGTGGGAAAGCAAGTCCTTCCTCCAAGCGAGACGTGGTCCATGCATCTCCATGTCTACCATGTGTGGTTTCAAATCATGCCTTTACTATTTGCTACATATGTGACTTACAACAATTACAATAATGGCCAACTTCTATAAAGCCTTACTGTGTTCCAAGCACTATTTCCAAGTGTTTTGTATCTCTTACGTTCAACAACCCTGTGAAGTAGATACTATCGGTATTCTCATTTTACAAAAGAGGAAACTGAGGCACAGAGAAGTTAAGTCACTTGCCACAAGGTCACAGAGAAAATGGCAGAACCATATTCCAAATTCATCTAAATTTACTTTACAGCTTGCAATCTATTATAAGTCTCTAAATCTATCTGTAAAATAAAATTGATACTGAAGATTAAATAAGATAACGTAAAGCACCTAGCACACTGTTCAATCAGAGCTAGCTGTTAAAATTAAAATAGAAGTTGTAAATTAGAAGCTTTAAAGGCATACAGTCTCAACAGGAGAGATATTGCCACCAAAGGAAAAAAAATTGGTTCTTGGGGGACATTTTATGTTGTTTTTTGATATTAAGGGAAAAGAATTCAGTTTTTCACCATTGTATTAGTTAGCTCTGTGTTTTTTGTTTGTGTGTGTGTTTGTTTTTTGAGAGAGAGAGAGAGAGAGTGCAGTGCAATCAGAAGAAGGGCAGGGGGAGAAACAAAATCTCAAACAGGCTCCATGCTCAGCACGGAGCCCAGTCAGCACAAAGCCTGGTCAACACAGAGCTGGATGTGTTGAAGGGGCTGGATCTCACAACAGTGAGATCATGACCTGAGCCAAAATCGAGAGTCTGATGCTTAACCGACTGAGTCACCCAGGCACCCAGAGGTGTGTGTTTCAATTACTAACTCAGTATCTTTATGTTTTGTGGTCTATTCAGATTTCCTCTTTCTTCTTGGGTCACTTTTGCTGGTTTGTGGTTTTTTTCTCTGAATATGTCCATTCACCTAGACTACTTATTTTGTTAGCATATCATTGTTTGTAATATTCCTTTATAATTATTTGAACTTCTGTAAAATCAATAGTAATGCTCAGAATGTATTTCTTTTTTTTCTTTTCTTTCTTTCTTTTTCTTTCTTTCTTTCTTTCTTTCTTTCTTTCTTTCTTCCTTCCTTCCTTCCTTCCTCCCTCCCTCCCTTTCTTTCTTTCTTTCTTTCTTTCTTTCTTTCTTTCTTTCTTCTTTCTTTTTTTTCCAATGTAGCTGAAGGTTTGTCAATTTTGTAGATCTATTCAAAAATACAATATTTAGTTTCATTGAATTTGATCATTAATATCCTATTCTCTATTTCATTAATTTCCACTATAATCATTACATTTCCTTCTTCCTGTTTGCTTGGGTTTCCTGTGTTCTGTTTTTATATTAAGGTGAATGTGTAAGTTACTGATTTGAGATGATGATGACTCCTCTCCCTCTTCTTCCTCCTCCTTCTTCTTTTTTGTTTTTAATATAGGTATTTGCACATATAATTTTCCTTCTAAGCAGAGCTTTACCTGCCTCCTATATGTTTTGGTATGTTGTATTTAGTTTTCATTCACCTTAAAGTATCTTCTAACTTTCCTTGTAATATATTTTTCACCCATTAGTTACTTAAGAGGATGGTTTAATTTCCACATAGTTGTGAATTTCCCTAAGTTTTTTCTGTTAGTGATGTCTAATTTCATTCTGCTATGGTTGGAAAACAAATGTATAATTTCAAATCTTGTAAAATTATTGAGACTTCTGTTGTGGCCTACCATATGGTCTATACAGGAGGATGTTCATATGCGTGGGAAAAGAAATAGTATTCTGTTATTGTGGGTGGAGTGTTCTATATATGTCTGTTAGGTGTTGTCAAGTCTTTTATTTCCTTATTGATCATCTACCTAGTTGTTTTATTCATTACTGAAAGTGAGGTAATGGACTCTTTACCTATTATTAACTTGTTTATTTCTACCTTCAATTATGTCAATTTTTGCTTCCTGTATTTTGGGACTCCCTTATAAGATGCATATGTGTTTCTAATTGTTATGTCTTTCTAATACAGTGACCCCTTCAGCATTATTAAATGTCCTTTGTGTCTGGTAACAATTGTTTCCTTTAAGTCTACTTTCCTGATTTTATTATAGCTACTTTTTGGACTATTTTTTGGATATTGTTTACTTGATACATCATTTTTACGTTCTTTAATTTTAACTTATTTGTGTCTTTGAATCTAAAGTGTGTCTTTTGTAGACAGCACATAGTTGGGTCATGTTTTTGCTGTTGTTTTCTTTTGATTTTAATCCATTTTGCCAACTTGTGCCTTTTGATTGGAGTATTGAAGTTTACATTTGCCATTTTGCTATTTATTTTTGGTATGTCTTATATCTTTTTTTTTCATTTTTTTCTTCAGTTTATGTTTTCTTTTCAATTAAATAGTTTTTCTTCATAGTTACCCTGAAGATCTCAATGTGCACCTTATAAAAATTTAGTTTTAATTAATACTAACTTACTTTCAATAGTATATAAATTTTTTTGCTCGAATATATTTTCATTTCTTTACCTTCTTTGTGCTATTATTGCCATACAAATAATATATTTTAGGCCCATCAACACAGTTTCATAATTATTGCTTTATGCAGTTGTGTTTTTAAATAAAATAGGAGAATCAAAAAAGTTACAAACAAAAATATATTCATGTTGGTATTTTATATTTACCTATATACTTACCTTTACTTGTATTCTTGTTTAATTGGCGTGGATTCAAATTATTGTCTAGTGTCCTTTTATCTCAACCTGAAAAACTTTCCTTAATATTTTTTATAGGCCAGGTCTACTAGTGATGAATACTTTGTTTTCATTGATTTGAGAATGTGTTAATTTCTCCTTCATTTATTTGCGGGATAGTTTTGCTGGATATAGAATTCTTGATTGACAGTCTTTTCAATGCTTTGAATATGCATCCCACTGCATTTTTGCATCCATGATTTCTGATGAGAAGTCAATTATTAATCTCATTGAAAATCCCTTGTGTGTGATATGTTGCTTCTCTCTTGCAGCTTTTAAGATTCTCTATTTGTTCTTGTCTTATAATAGTTTATTATGATGTTTCTAGATGTCAGTCTCCTTTAATTTATCTTATTGCACATTCATTGAGCATCTTGCTTGTACAGATGAATGTTTCTCATCAAATTTGGGGATTTTTAGTCATTATATCTCTACACATTCTTTTTGTTACTTTCTCTCTTCATCTTATAGGACTCATATTTTGCACATGTTGGTACACTTGTTGGTGTCTTACAGGTCACTTAGGCTCTGTTTATTTTTCTTTGTTCTTTTGTCCTTATGTTCTTAAAAGAATTCTAGAGATTATTTACCTTACAGATCCCTTTTTCTGGTCCAGCTTTGTGGAGTCTTGCCTCATGCATACACATTTGGGTATTCAGCCACAGACATAAGGAGACCACTATTGCCAATTTCTGGAGCTCGTTTTCTGCATAATTCACTCTCTTATGCACTCTGTCGCAAAAGTTTTAATTGCCTCAGTTTCTGCTAACTCTAATCTCTGCCTTCTCAATTCAGTAAGATTTGCATGCTCTATTTGGATTCACCATTTCCTACACCATTGTCCAGAAAGTATGTCTAATCACAGAGCCATGATAATCATTGGTTTCACATTGTTTCTTTACTTTATTCAAGAATCACAGTCTGTATTGCCTGTCTGCCAATATCTGAAAGACAATGATTTGCCTTCTTCCCCCACCCTAAATTTTCTAGTTATTTATGGTAACAGACCAAGTTTGTTATCAGTTAGTTCACCATGGCTAGAAGTGGAAATCTGAGTCTCTTTTGTAATACTGTCACATGTTTGCTAAGTCATTAAAGCTCATGGCCCTTTCTTTCCAACTTATAGGAGGATGGTCCCCTTCTGTTGAGGTGGAATACTATAATAAAAATTTCTAAGAAATATTAATAATAAGCAAGGATTAAAGTTTTATTTCAAATTTGTTGCAAAAGAATAGATTCTAAGCATACAAAGTTAAATTTCTCATTTGTATGGAAAACAAAAGAGGTAGTAAAGAAATGTCTAAAGAATTTAAAACTGCTGACTAATAGTTTACTGTGTGAATCAGTAACTAACTCCCCAGAAGAAATCGTAATCTTACTAAATTCTATCAGAAATTGACTTAAATATTTTATCTGAATACTAATTATTCCCCAGAGGAAGATAGTAAATCATATTAGCTCACATACTTCTACCTACTTCAGGTTGAGAACAATTTTTCTTTTGTAATTATAACATTTCATCCTTACCTCCTTAAAACTAATTTCATAACAGTGGGAAAGAAAATGGAGCCTGAGACAAGCAGCTATCATAGCCCCCATTTCCACTACTAAATCAAGTCAGTGGTCATTCCAGACCTCAAAAGTTTCAGGGTTTATACTGTGTTCAGCTGAATTTCAGAGAGAGGTTGGCCAAATGATGCCGTGTCCCCAGTTAAGACCCAATTTGGTAAATTGGAAGCAGATGAGACATGGCGATTTCAGCGCTGGCTGCCTCTGTCTTCTAGCTTCAATTAGAGAAAATGCTTGTTTCCATCTGTTGGTTCCCTGCCTGCCTCAGAAGCAAAGGTCCAACTTCACCTAAGGAGGGAGCAAAGCATCCGTGTGTTAATTAAGCTTTTCAAGTTTGAACATCATTTCCTTTCTTGCTCTTCTTGGTGAACAAATACAGATAAAGGTAAAGGAGGAAGAGAACAGGAAAATAACATCAGATGACATAAGTGATAGAAATTAAGCTTCAAGCAGCTGCATAATCTTTGTCTTAAAAAAACTGTTCTAACTCAGTTTCAGTATTCCTTGCCACTAAAGAAAGCATTTTTTAATTTGCTTCAATGATTAATTGGTTTAATAAGTTTATGTCCAGTAAATAACGGGCAAAAAGAATGGGTCTATTTGTCATTCATCTTTAAAGGGGGACACATCTGACATATGGAATTAGTTTCTGTTTTCTATGTTTTGTGAGAACAGAAATGGCAGAAATGTTTCCATTCTGCTAATTGTAAAATGGACAGTTCTCAGTCTAGTGTGTTCATCACAGGTAGGGCCAACTGGCCTGATGGAGATCATTACGAAAGCATCCTGTATCTAACTGTTCAAAGTATCTGACACAAGATAGCTAACTGTTGCAGAAATTAGTTTGCAGGTTCAACAAGCAAGAAAATAGTTAAACTCCTCATTCCCAAATCACGAACCTGTCATAAGTTTGTGCCATTACAGAAAGGTTTCTAAACCTCAGCATTATTGACATCTCAGGCAGGATACGTCCTTATTATGGAAGCAGGGGACTGTTCTGTACATTGTGGGTAGCAGCATCCATAGCCTCTATCCACTGTATGTCAGTAGAAAACCACCACCCCCTTCAAATGTGACAATCAAAACGTCTCCAGAATTGCCCATTGTCCCCTAGCAGGAGCAAAATTGCCTCCATTTGAAAAGAACTTTTCTACACCAAAAGAAGAATCAAATTTATGTGTTTAAATTGTGAGTTTTTACTTTTTTTCTCCCTGTATTAGACTGCGAGGGCTGCCTAACAAAATAGCGCAGAATAGATGGCTTCAACGACATTTATTTGTCATAGGCCTGGAGATAAGACTAAAGTGAAGGTGTTGGCATGCCTAATTTCTTCAAAAGCCTCTCTCCTTAGTTTGCAGATGGGCACATTTTTGCTGTGTCCTCGCTTGGCCTTTGTCTGTGCATTAGTATCCCTCATGTTTCTCTTTGTGTCCTAATCTCCTGTTCCTATAAGGACACCAGTTAGATTGGATTAGAGCCCATGCTAACCACCTCACTTTAACTCAATTATGTCTTTAAAGGTCCTATCCCCAAATATGGTCACATTCTGAGATCCCAAGAGTTAGAGTGTCAACATATGAATTTGCAGGTTTGGGGGCACAGTTCAGTCCATAACACCTCTACCCTGAGCAATCAAGTAGTGTTTGAGTATCCCAGTGGCAAGCAATTCAATTTCTGAAAAAGAATGGGAAGATAGTCTGAGAAAGCTAGTATTATATTCTTTGCTTTCTCAGCCCACCTCCCCCAGCCAACCGCTTTAGACCTGTGGTACAACCAACTGATGAATGTGTTTCATTGTTTCAACTCCTTTTAATTATAGATCAGGTTTTTCGCATTGATTGTGGCAGAATCAGTTTGAGACTTGATTCTCTGGAGATATTTACTCATGCTAAGTTCTTCAAATATATTCTTTTTCTTGGAGTTTGTACTGGTGAAATAGGAACATTTGTTTTCACAAATATTCGCAGCAATTTTGGAATATCAATCAAAATATCAGGAGATAGGATTTGATTATGATGAAATTCTTGAACTTTACTTATAGAATTTTATTTTAAAAATCCCGACCAATTCTCCTTTAGGCAAGAGATTTTCTTATATTAATTTTTTAAAATATCACATGTTATCTATTTATTACATATGCTAATTAAAAATGTATGATACTCTTTAGATCATTTAATATTTTTTTGTATTTTGTAGCACTTTGCAAAGCAAAGTTAAAAGTAAAGAAAAGTGTTAGGTTATGAATTAAATCCATTGTGGAAATTTTAAGAAGTTGATGAGCATTGGGTTATTGTTGTTCTGACTCCTATCTGGAAGTTCCAAGTCAATTAAAAATTGAACTTTTTTTAATGACATTTTGAAATACAATATACATTGATTGCAAAGGGGCACCAAAATCATTTTCCAATCGTAACAGAAATTCTCAAATGGCAAAGGTCTCAAAAACAACAAATGAATGTAAGATCCCTTAATGACAAAGTTTTGAGAAACTTATTCATGGAAAAATATACATTACAATTTTCTAATAATTATAGAATTATGATTAATTATACAATCTTCTAGTAATTTTCTCTAATTGTACTAATTGGAGATTTAAATATTTTTCTCCATTATTATGCTTTTCCCAGTTTACCATTTTCAATAATAAGATTGTGTTAATTTTGCAATCAGGAAAAAAAATGTCCTCCAGAATGCTTGCCATGGCTGTGATAGATTGACTTGCTATTAATTTATTTATAAAAGTATAATTAACATACCGTGTTATAATAGTTTCAAGTGTACAAAAAATGATTTAACAATTCTATACATCACCTGGTTCTCATCACAATAACTGTACTCTTAATCCCCTTTATCTCTTTCACCCATCCTTCACCCCCCTCCCCTATAGCAACCACCAGTTTGTTCTCTACAGTTAAGAGTCTTTTCTTGTTTGTCTATTTTTTCTTTTTTTGTTTTGTTTCTTAAGTTCCTCATATGAATGAAATCATATGGTACTTGTCTTTCTCTGTTTGACTTATTTCACTTAGCATAAAACCCTCTAGGTTCATCCATATTGTGGCAAATGGCAAAATTTTATTTGCTATGACTGAATTCTATTCCATTATATATATTTATATTTATATTTATATTTATATTTATATTTATATTTATATTTATATTTATATTTATATATATTTATACACACACATACATACTTAGTTTGCTTCCATATCTTGGCTATTATAAATAATGTTGTAATAAACATAGGGATGCATCTATCTTTTTGAATTAGTGTTTTCATTTTCGTTTCTAAATACCCAGTAGTGGAATTATGAGATCATATGGTAACTCTATTTTTAATTTTTTGAAGAACCGCCATACTATCTTTATGATGGATTGGCTTTTAACGAGAGTCTTTCTCTCTTTTTAGTATGCTCCAGTGTACTCCAGAGCATAACTAGCTAATAATTACATTTCTCTGCTTTTTTCTTACTAGAATTCCATATCTTTAGGTTCGACCAATAAGACTCACTTTTGTGAGACTTGGAACATAAAAATGAGGCATATACATGGTTGAAATATTTTTTTTTTGTCACAGCATTATGGTTCAATGTCTTTATAGGTGCCAAGAGGCAAAGTATATGTTTTCCCCAAGTAAATATCTAGTACGCATGAGTTAGCTCTAGAGACATGGCAGGGGCTTCATGGTCCCTGGAATCTGATCAAACTGGTTTGTTTTTGGAGCTCACATTTCCATTAGTGACTTCCTGATTGAGGTTACAGTTCCCCTAGTGAACTAATTCCACAGTGTTTCTCTGAAAGGCATTCGTGGCACAGCCTAAGACACAAGCTCTTCTACCAATTTTTTATTCACCTCATTCTCTTGATTAACCACTTTCTGCTTAACATAGCAACAGAGGCCCATGTTTTGTGCAGCCGAAGCCCAACATACCCAAAGTGGCAGAATATCACTTAAATCAGTTTATAACTTCTTGCAGAGTTACTATTTCATAAGCAAACAATATTGAAGAGAGAAAAGAATACATATAAATTCATATTTCTTTTTTACCTCAAAAACCTAATTATCTGGCTATCTTCTAAGCAGCTAAAATGCAACTAATGATATATATTTGCAATTAGAATAAACCAAATTCTGGCTACAGTTATCAAGAAGTCTGTACCAGAATAAGTGGTATAGAGGATTAATACTTAGGGATTTTCATGGTTGGAAGTGAGGTTAGGGATCAGAAGTTAGAAAGGAAAATAACAGAAATTGGCTGACTGAATGCTTCTAAGAGGTAGAGAGTTAAGGGAGCAGTCAACGATGAACTGAATTTTGCTCTTGAGACATAGGGAAATATTGATTCCATGAAGAAAATGAGAAATACAGAAATACATCTAAGTTTGAGATGAAGATAATAAACCTGACCTTAACATGTTAATTAAAGTCCAGGTTCTGTTAAACAGGACAGAGTTTTTCATTAGGGTGGTGAAAGGAGTTGAGCCAATTGGAAATATTAACCAAAAGACTTACCATGTGGGGTGCGTGGCTGGGTCAGTCAGTGAATTGTTCAACTCTTGATCTCAGGATTATGAGTTTGAGCCCCACATTGAGTATAGAAATTACTTAACAATAGAATCTTAAAAAAAAAAAAAAAAAAAAAAAAAAAAACTTACCATGCCACTGCTCACCTAAAGAAAAGAGAATAAGACCAGTAACCAGAATTCTAGGAAAAGAGAGGAGGGGAAGAAGTCACATCAAACAGAAGCATATGCTAAAGCATGGAGGCAATCAAACAGAATGCAAGGAAGTGAGGAGGGGAGGGAGGTGGTCATTGAAATCTAAGGGTGGAAATATGAGACTAAAGCCAGGACACTTGTTTTAGAAGGACATTGGTGGTTTTGTCCAGGCTGATGGCCATATGGGAGCTAGAAATGGACAAGGTGCTAGTAGAAATACCTTGAAGGAAATACCAGAAAACTATTGACAATGCAATGCTGAGTCATTAGTGGTTAAGGGTACAGATTTAGACTTTGGGGCTGTTCTCATTGAGATGATATTTGACATCACTGATGGTGAAACACAACGAGGAAAAGGCGCTCCCTCAAATTAATGGGGTATAGTAGACAAATCAGTGAATGAGACTTAACAGGAGGATTCTGGGAGATAAAGGGACAAACAGAATAACACCATTTGCTGCATGAAGTGAAGTAGAACTGCAGGTAGCTGGGGGTAGTTGACAACATCAAATACTGTTGGAAGGTTGAAGATGAGATTGTTAAATGACCATTGGGCATTGCTAACTGAAAGGTCATTTGCCACTAGTGACTTTCAAAGAGAAAATTTGAGTAACATGACTTGAATAGAAGGAAAAAGCTAAGGGATTGAGGAGGTCACAGATGGTATTAAGAGAGTCTATTTTGGGCTTCCGGCTTAATCAGCAGGCAGAGATCAAAAGTCCAAGCTATTCTAGTTCATATTTCTTGGCAACCGATGCCCTCCTTCATTTTCCTGAAACACATTTTTTTTTTTTTTTTGGCCTTAGAATAATTGACTTCACCTTTCGTTTGGTTGAAAGGTAAGACCAACGCATTTAAAAATAACATCTGATCTATTGAACCAGGACGTGAAAGAAGGTGGAAGACTCAAGGAACACCATTCCTGCCAAGGTGATGAAATAGCTCGAGGTTTCAGTGCTTCTAGGGTACATATCACAAGATGCAAGAGCTCAAGAGGCGAGAACAGGAGGGTATTTTCCAGGAATAGCAGAGTTAAGAGCAAGTTTAGACTATCAGGTTGATTTTTCTCGTAAAGGCTTCTATTTTCCCATTCAACAGTGTAAGTTTTCAACAGTAGTGAGGAGTTAGGGAGATGGAGTTGGCAAGAGATTGTAAATTTGGGGGTCAGGGAAGATTTTAATTTCCCTTTTAACCTTGTCTAGAGTGCCCATTTGGAGGCTGGCCAAGGACATACATTATTCCAGCTCCCACAGGCTCCCTCTGGGCAACATAAAATCAGATAATTCTAAAACGATATAAGCCAGACTAGTCTCTGTCTTATGTCAAATTACCATGGAAACATAGTACCCCAGCAATGGGCACTGAAAAGGAAGTCCTTTAATAGGCAGTGTTAGGAAATGAAGTCAAATGAAATTTATCTTTCCTTATGTAGGTAAAAATACATGTGTATATGCAGGTGTATGTCTCTGTACATGTACACAGATCTGTTTTGCTTAGAAGATTCTTCCTCAAGAATTCTGCAGGACTAATCCCTTTTCTTCACTTGGGCATCAGCCCAAATGTCACCTCCTCAGAGCATTTCTGGATGCTTTCATCTTCTGAAATTTTCTTATTCATTCTTTTTTATTTATAGTGTCTTTCTCTCTGTGTCTCTTGTGTCTCTGACAGCGTCTGGAACATAGGAAGTGTCAGGAAATAATTGTTAAACGAGTTGGGATTATGGGATGATGCTGGGGGGAGTTGAGAGAATAGTCTTTCTATTATAGAAGAGAATGGGATATGTTATAGATGAAAAAGAATATACTGAGGATAAAAGGTACCTGATACAGTGAGAACAAGAGGACTGGGTTAGCTTTAGAAGAAAGAAGTAAACTTATTCAACCCGAGGAACTGATGAGAACGAGGGTGAAAATAAAGATTAGATCAAGTCTGAGGTGAGGGGAGTGAGATACTGGAGAAATTTTAAGAAAGAGGGAATTTGAACAGTTCAAAAAAATTTTTTTATTGTTGTAACACCTCACCTCGACTAGTTTTTATGTTCTTCCTTTAGGAAAGGAGCTCTGTAGTAATTGGGGTTGATATTCATAGGATGTGGAGAAAACAGGAACCCTCTTGCTCTGTTGGTGGGAATGCAAACTGGTGCAGCTGCTCTGGAAAACAGTGTGGAGGTTCCTCAAAAAATTAAAAATCGACCACCCTATGACCCAGCAATAGCACTGTTAGGAATCTACCCAAGGGATACAGGAGTGCTGATGCATAGGGGCACTTGTACCCCAATGTTTACAGCAGCACTTTCAACAATAGGCAAATTATGGAAAGAACCTAAATGTCCATCAACTGATGAATGGATAAAGAAATTGTGGTTTAGATACACAGAGGAATACTACATGGCAATAAGAAAGAATGAAATATGGCCTTTTGTAGCAACGTGGATGGAACTGGAGAGTGTTATGCTAAATGAAATAAGTCAAACAGAGAAAGACAGATACCATATGTTTTCACTCTTATGCGGATCCTGAGAAACTTGACGGAAGACCATGGGGGAGAGGAAGGGGGAAAAAAAGCTAGAGAGGGAGGGAGCCAAAGCATAAGAGACTCTTAAAAACTGAGAACAAACTGAGGGTTGATGGGGGGTGGGAGGGAGAGGAGGGTGGGTGATGGGCACTGAGGAGGGATGTGCACTAGGTGTTGAATGGAAACCAATTTGACAATAAATTCCATATTAAAAAAAAAAAAAAACTAGCAGGTGCTCTTGGGTTCTGTCTCTCTTTCGTCTCTCCTTTTTCTGCAAGTAGTCCAGAAACTCGATGCTGTTTTTTCCCCAACCTTTGTAAAAGGGTTCCCATCAGCCACCCTCCTGGAATGAAACTAAGAAATGTCACTTCTGTTTGCTCTGTTCCACAGTTCACTGCCTGTGGAAAGACCCATTAAACACCACCAATAGCATCTGGAGGGTGGGATTTTTAAATAGAACCTAATATGTAACTGTTGTCCTGTTTGGTATCTTAGATTTGGTGCATATTCAGCAGTGTACCTGTCCTTTCCTGGTGCAACAGTCCCATTCTGCTAGATTCATTCCTTGCATTGTGCCATACAGACATCGTTCTGTGCATGCATACTTATCCTCCTCTAAATTTCAAGGCCTTTAGAAACATACTATGGTTTTTAAAATTCCATCCATCCTCAATATTCCCTATACCTATAAGCCTAGAAAATGCTTTGCATATATTTTATTCTGAAGAAATGTGTCCATCTAATGAACTGTAAATAAATCAAGGTCTTGCCCAACTATTGTCTCCACTGACTCAGGGCTCTCAAACTGCAAGGAACTATTTCCATCTTGATCATGGGAGAGACTATCTGTTGATACTACCATCCCCTTTAAAGAATCCTAAATCCCTAATAGTATTAGTCAAACGTGTATATAGGGTAAAAAGAAACAAGGAGGGAATCTTGCAGTTTCCCCAAAACTAGTGACAGTGGAAAGCCATTACCAAAAGGAGAAAGAGAAAGATGTTTTCAGACCATAGAGAGAGTATGGACTGAGTATGCGGATCCCCTCGAATTTATATGTTGAAATCTTGTCCTTAATGTGATTATGTTTTGAGGTGAAACTTTCCGGAGTTTATTAAATCATGAGGTTTGAGCCATCATGAATGGGATTAGTGTACTTTAAAAGAGACTCTAGAGAGCTCCCTACCCTCTCCTGCCATGTGAGGACACATAGATGGCCATCTATGAACCAGGAAGTGGGATATCACCAGACATGGAATCTGCCAGTGCCTCAATCTTGGACTTCCTATCCACCAGAGCTGTGAGAAGTAAATTTCTGTTGTTTATAGGCCACCCAGTCTATGGTATAATGTTATAGAGGCCCTAATGGACTAAGACAGGATGTCAACCAGAGATGTGATGTTTAGTAGATACCCCCAGCCACTCTACTAAAACACACAGGAATACACACCTGAACACTCTCTGATTTTCTGCTGTTACCTGCATACCCAATGAAGAAACAGAAGTCAAGGAGCCATTGTACATGCACCTTTCATGTCAGCCTCCGTGGACAAGCATCAAGATGAAGAAGGTTGAAGATTGGATCTGGAGGGGCAAATAGGAAATATCTAGTATACACATCCTCCATTGAGGGGTGCTTACTTCTGTTCTGGACTGGAAAAAGACTGGAATGAAAAAGACTGAGACTGGTAGAATCATTCCAAATTGAATTATTGACACATGAGACCTACTGATTGTGATTGGCATTTTCACAGGAAGGCAATATGGAGGACAATTTAGAGGTCACTTAGCTACTAAAGCCTCTTGGCAATGGTCAGTGCTTGCTCTGGAAGTGTCTGTGTCATGCTTTCCTCTCCATGTATCCCTCTTCCCTACCCCAACCCCCACCCGCCTTCTCAAACCCAGGTCATTTTTCACTCACCTCTGAGAGAAAGTAATTTTTCTAAGCAAACTTGCATCCAAATTTTTGTTTTTCATTTCAGCCAGTAGTTTGTGTCTCAATAACTGAGTACTTTTTAGCCTTTGTCCTAAGTTCACAGTGGGTAACCTAGGTCGACTACAAAAGGGCCTTGGAACACACACAAAAAAAGGAATTTGTGAGGTGAACAAAAATAAACTGAGACCTCAATGCATTACCATCCACATACATTTTTATAGTAATAGTAACAAAAATGTATTTGTGTTATTGAATGTTGAAGACAGAAGAAAGCTTCCCAGATGATGACATACTTTATAACCAGGGTGATGCTCTTGAAATTGAATATTAAACAATGGTGCTTGCCCCTCATGTTTATGAGCGACTCTGCATGAAATTAAGAAGAAGACAGGAATGGTTTGTCTTTGGAACTCCCAGTATGATAATCCATGTTTAAAATTAAGGCTAAAAGTAAAACCTAAATCTTTAAATGATGGAAATTCTCTTTCTGTTTATAAATGTGGAACATGGCTATGGAAGTGATTCTCTGACTAGCACACAAGTAGTGTGGAAAATAAGTAGTAGGCTGTGTGAATACAAGCATGCTCCACTCTGTCAACCAGGACCAACAGCTGATTTCCGCCATGCTTCCATGCCTGTGTTCTCCCCTTCAGTGAGTCTGAGGTACTCTTTATTCCACCACTTCTCCTTTATCATCCCTTCTTCCATTCTTTGAAATTCCACATCCCATTCAAGATTCAGTAAAAATTTCTCCCATGTATTTTCACAAAGACAATGCTATGAATTTTGTTTATGATCAACCAACGAAGACCAATATCCTCCACCTGTGTGTGTAAGGCGTTGTTTGATGTCATTCTCCTTGACAGATAAGAATCCAAGCAAATAGTCTAAGGCAGCGATACTGAACTTGTGATCCAGGAACCTGTAGCATTTGCATCACCTGGGAGTTGGTTAGAGGGTAAATTCATAGGTTCTACTTGGAATGATGGTAGGAAAGGTTTGATGATTTTCAGTGATCAGTTTTTACACCACTTAGTTCTAGAGGACGTTTTTAACTGAGAAAGTATTTTCTTTTCTTTTTGTCCCCCCATTATTTAATATCTACTCTCAAAATTTACTGCCCAGCATGCAGTTCAGTGACGGGGTTAGTGGTTTCAATACAGCTTGCCATGGCCATGGGTAAAATCAGTCTGGCTTCTTGTTGTTGTTGTTTTCCAATTTGATCATAGCCCTAATTGACAGAGAAAGTACACACAGATCCATGAAATATTAGAGTTAGAAGGGCTAATACAACTTCCACTGAGGATCCTGAAACAAAGTCATGCAAAGGGATTTTGCCAAAGTTACTTAGTTTGAACACAAGCACTATTATATGAATAGTTCTCATAACAACCCTATTATATGAATACTGTTACTCTATGCATTTCACAGATAAACACAGAGATGTTAAGTAACTTATCCAAGACACACAGGGAGTAAGTGGTTTAAGTGACATATAAGCCTTGGCAGTCTGCTCTAAGTTTCTAGCCTTACCATTATGCTCTTCCCAAGAGGCAGGTTTCAGCTTTCTTTTTACTACTGCTCCTGAATTTTCTAAACACTGAATTCAAAATAATTAATAATCTATATTCACTTAGTGAAGTCACTACGTTAGCTGAAGTTCTGCCCAATGCTAGGCAACTTATGTGGCTGAGCTGACTAATGGCACCATACATGGGGGCTTTCAAGAGTAAAAGAATCAAGGTGGGGAGTCTGCTAAAGAGAGAAGGCTAAGAATACAATATGGTGTCTCTATACATGTTGAGTCCAAAAAAGTGATGAACAGCAGACAGAAGTCAAAGGTGATATTATCATAAGTGACCTTGTGAAACGCTGGGCACAGACAATGCTTATATGTTGATGTTTCATTTGATGTTTAAATGTTGACATTTGACATTAAAAGGAGGAACAGTGGCGTTCTCCTACTTCTACATGGATTACTATTCAGCTTTGGCACCTAAGAGGTCCTCAAGATGTCATCCTTAGAAGTTTGGAGCAATCTGGAGATGGCAAACTTTGTATGGGCATCACTGGGATTCAGGAGCATCCTCATGGGCGCTGGAAACCTTGGAAGTCATATGGTAACATTAAGAGAAGACCAGCATGGCAAGTACCATAAGACAGAAAATATTTTTTAATGATCTCACTTGGATTACTTGATGAGGACTCGTGGATATATTTGGGATGTTACATTCAAATCTCAGTAAGGTTTCAGTCAAGAAAACAAGAATGACTATGCATTCCAGGCATAACAGGGGTTCATGTGGTAGTGAGAAGTATGAGAGTCAGCAAAACTACTCAGAAAGGACAGGGGAGCTATCAGAGAAATTGACACTGAAAATCTCAGACTGAAGCACCACATTTGGTAATTCCTCAACATTTTTCTTGAGAATCACTGAGAAGCTCCTACCGTTTTCTTTAGTTGAAAAGTGGCTCATATTCTGGAGCTCACCAGGAAGCTGTTATGAATTGCATCTCCGTACATATCTGGCTATTCCCGCCTCCAAAAATGCCTTCAGCTTTCCTTCCACTTTTCAAATCAGACAAGAGTTCCTTTCACCAGCAAACACCAACATGAGACCATAAATTGAAGAAGAGTCCAGGAAATACAGTTCCTACACCTAGAGAGTAGTGGTGATGGTACCAAATTAACAAGAGAAAAGCTACCTTAGTCTTGGAATTGCAATAGCAAGGAGACTCAACAAACTAGTTAATAACTGTTGTTTTGTTTTGCTTTGAGAGAGAGAGAACACAAGCAGGACAAGGCTGAGAGAGAGGGAGAGATAATCTCAAGCAGCCTCCGTGCCCAGAGCAGAGCCCATTGGAGGGTCGATCTCAGAACCATGAGATCATGAGCTGAATTGAAATCGAGAGTGGGATGCTTAACCGACTGAGCCACCCAGGCACCCCAGTTAGTGTTAATACAATGCCAGTTCTAAAGTGTCTGGGAGAAGCCGAGATCACTTATCTAGAAGAACAAATTAAAAAAAAAAAAAAAAAAAAGACAAAATAGTCTTGTTGTTATCTAGCAATTATAACAGTATAGGTGAGTAGAGTAAATTTATAAGTTGGAAAACAATCAAAGATAATTTTGAAATCGATCAGCATTTTAAGGAAATACTACAGAAATGCCAAAAAGACCACAAAGGATTAAGCATTAGGTTGATTATGCAAAATACAAATAGAAATTTAACTTTAACTTTTAGAGTATGCATAAAATCAAGGCATACAGTTTGAATAGATGCCAAAGGAAATGAAAAATAAAACTCTTAAATGTATTGACTGAAGAATAATTTGAAAGTGACCATGTGATGAAAATAAATTACATTTTCTCCTGGCTTTTGCTGGATGCTGAAAAGAACAGTTTATTTCAAGAAAATTCCTAGTTTAAAAACACTGTTTCTCAGAACCAGGAAAGAAATATTTAATTTGGGGGCTACATGTCTTGCATTATGAGCTTTAGAAATGAATTCTAATATGAATGGGAAAAATCTGTACTCTAAGGCACTATTGTTGTTGGTATTATTCTCATCCTAGTGCATAATTGTATTATCTATATTTAATCTTTTATTCACTTTATATCTCCACTCTGATTTCTGCTGCAAACCAATTCTGCCCTTTGTAACAAGCTGAGATCTCAGATGGATGCCTATTGTTTTCTTCCAATAAGCCAAATATGTTATTTCATGGACAAAATGGTATTGGAAGCAGCTTCCCTTGGAAAAAAAAAAAAATTCCAAAAGCATGCACCTGTGTTTCATCACCTCCTTGTGTGTGCAAGTGATCAAAAAGCGGCATTCTTATGTTTTTCAATCAATAGATCTTTAACATATGGGTTTGGGAAACATCTTCCTAATGAATAATGTAAGAAAATATTAAAAATTAGATATTAGAAAGCAGCTAATGCTTATAGTGTTCTTTCCATGTAGTGAGGACTATTCTACAAGCTTTCAGGTTGACTGACATAATCCTTCTGACTGTCCTTTGCGATCAGAGATGTTATTATTATTCCCATTCATGGATTAGAAAACTGAGGAAGAGTTATATGCTCAGAGTCACAGAGGTGATATGTGGAAGAGTCAAATGCACACCCACGTATTTGAACTCCGCAGACTGTACTGTCACCCACGACTCTATCATGCTTCTCAAAGGAAATGGAATGGAATCAGATGTTGTCAAGAGACAGGAAAGTGACATGCTTTAGTTACACAAGACAAAATGGAGAAATCATTTTTTTAACTCTCCCAACTAAAAGCTATTCTGCTTCCAATTAATTTCTTTCATTTTCATTTATTTAAAAAAATTTTTAATATATTTGAGAGAGAGACAGAGCGTGAAAGGGGGAAGGGCAGAGAGAGAGAGGGAAACACAGAATCCGAAGCAGGTTCCAGACTCTGAACTGTCAGCACAGAATTCGATGCGGGGCTCGAATCCACAAACGGTGAGATCATGACCTGAGCCAAAACCTGAGCCAAAGTCGGACACTTAAGCGATTGAGCCACCCAGGCGCCCCTCTTTCGCTTACATTTAAAAATCAATTGGACGCTTTTGTTTTGGCCGTTTATGTTTTGTCTATTCTGTTCTACTGATCTAGGTGTCTATTCCTCCACCAGTACCACATACTCTGGATTACTGTAGCTGTACAGTAAGTCCCACCTTATTCTTTGTCAAGAATGTTTTAGATATTCTAGGACCTATTCCTTTCTGTGTAAATTTGACAATAATCTTAACTATCTCTTGCTAGGATTTGGAAGGAATTGCACTAAGCCTATAGATCAGTTTGGGGAATTGACATCGTTAATATGTTGAACCTTCCAGTCTATGAACACAAATGCTCTCTTCTTCAACAGAAATTTGCAATTTTCAGCATACAGTATCTAGACCTATTTTAGGGCATGCTTAAGTATTAGAACAATTATAATTGTATTGTGTTTTCATTTCAAGTTCTGCACTCCATTGTTAGTATATAGAATGATTAATCTTTGTGTGTTGATCTTCTATTTGGCAAGTTTACTGATCCCACTTGTTAGTTCTCAGGTTTGGGGTTTGTAGCTTTCTTGGAATTTTCTACGTAGATCATCATATCGTCTGCAAACAGACAGATTTACCTCTTCCTTTTCAGTCTTTATGCTTTTTAAATATTTTTCTTTCCTTATTGCAGTGGGTAGAACTTCCAATACTATATTTAACAAATTATGAGAACAGATATCATTGCCTGGTGTCTGTGCTTAGGCGAAAGCAGTCTTTGGCTATCAAATCCGATGTTAACTATAGGGGTTTTGTAGATATTTTCTGTCAAGTTGAGATAATTTCTTCCCTTACTAACTTGCTGAGAGTTTTTATCATGAATCAATGTTTGATTTTGTCACATGCTTTTTATGTACCGACTGATACGATTATATGATTTTTCTCCTTAGCCTGTACATTGATTGATTTTCTTTTTTTTAAATTTTTTAAATATTTATTTAATTTTGAGAGAAAGACAGAGAGACAGAGCAGGAGTGGGGAAGGGGCAAAGAGAGAGGGAGACACAGAATCCGAAACAGGCTCCAGGCTCCCAGCTGTAAGCACAGAGCCTGATGCGGGGCTCGAACCCACAAACTGTGAGATCATGACCTGAGCCAAAGTCAGCCGCTTAACCAACTGAGCCACCCAGGCACCCCGATTTTCAAATGTTGAGCCAGTTTTGCATGCCACCTGGTAATGGTGTATAACTTTTATTCATTATTAGATAAAGGGGGTATAGCTCAGGGGAGGAGAATTTGACTGCACTATTAGATTTAGTTTAATAACTTTTTGTTAAGAAATTTTAAAATCTAAGTTCTTGAGATATGTTGGCCTGTAGTTGTCTCTGAACCTTCTGCGTCTGATTTTGGTATTAGCATAATAATGGCCTCATAAAATGCATTGGGAACTGTTTCCTTCTATTTTCTGGAGGAGATTTTGCAAAACTGTTATTCGTTCCCTTTACAGTGTTTTGTAGAATTCTCCAATGAAACCGTATGTGTGGGTCTGGAGATTTTTGGAGAGAGAACATTCTGTATTAATTTTTTCCCAGCTTTATTGAGATAGAATTGACTATGTGTGGTTTAGTTTGGGGATTTGATACAAATGTAGGCACGAGAATGGAGTGTGATACATGAGGCAATGTTTTGCCTCAGGTTGGGATAACAGACACATCAATGTTCCACCCCTTTTATTTTCTTTTTTTTTTTTTTTAAATTTTTTTTTTCAACGTTTTTTATTTATTTTTGGGACAGAGAGAGACAGAGCATGAACGGGGGAGGGGCAGAGAGAGAGGGAGACACAGAATCGGAAACAGGCTCCAGGCTCCAAGCCATCAGCCCAGAGCCTGACGCGGGGCTCGAACCCACGGACCGCGAGATCGTGACCTGGCTGAAGTCGGACGCTTAACCGAATGCGCCACCCAGGCGCCCCCACCCCTTTTATTTTCGACCGCCTTATCATTTCTGTTCTTGGCAGTCTGTCTTGCAATGGCCCACACCTGCATTTTTGTTGGTGAACTGCTGTAAATCCACTTGGCCCGCGTGTAAATCTGATAGGAAGAGCTGAGAATTTATACGCCCCTTCCGTTGGAAGTCCTTGACCAATCAATGACTGACAGCTCTAGGGGCAAAAATGCACCAGATAACAACTGAGGATTGCATTTTGCATCATTTCCAGAGACCGTCCACAAGATTAAGCCCCAGTTGTCCACATGGGAGCCAGCTTTCTAACATAGCCTTTATTGTCTGCTTTCCTTCTCTGTATCTCTTTTCCCCTCATCCACCCATGTCACTTGTAATTCTGACAAAATGCTTATGTCCAAATCTGAACAGAATCTGTTCGCCTCAGAATCTGTTTCGGGGGAAGCCCTTCATAAGATACTTGATATGATATGTGAATGTTTCATGCATACAGAACATAATGATTGCAAACTGACACTATAAATTGAGAACAAGAAAACCTTATAAGGAAAAACTATGGAATTTATATTAATATCTTATATTTTAGGCCCTAGATGCTTTTGTGTACGTATGTGTGTGTGTGTGTTATGCAAAAATGATCATTCTATGAGATGCATTAAAAGTAAATTTAGTGGAAATAGTGTGCTATTTCAAATCACATTTAAATGGAATATCATTCCAGGGCTCCAGCTATGCTCTTGGCTGCCTTTGGGAACTTTTGTGCAGGTCCTAGAGTGGAAATTTACTGAACATTAAACTAAAATTTCTCCCTAGTCTTTTTCCTCCTTAGATCGCATAGGAAAATCGAAAGAACAACAAAAGTACCAATAAAGAGCACTAGTGGAAAGGCAATGAGACTGCTGTTTAAAAAAAAGTTTAAGACATTAGTTTTTTGTTTTCGGGTTTTTGGTTTTTTGTTTGTTTGTTTGTTTGTTTGTTTGTTTTGGTTTGGCTTTTATTTCTGCACTACAATTACATGGATTACAGACTGGAAGCTTGGTATGCAACTTGGTTATTTTCCATTATAGAAAATAGAAAAATTTTTACCAGAAGTGAAAATATGGATGAAAATGAAAATTCTTGGGGCACCTGGGTGGTTCAGTCTGTTAAGCATCCGACACTTGATTTTGGCTCAGGTCCTGACCTCACAGTTCATGAGTTCAAGCCCCACATTGGGCTCTGCGCTTGACTATGTGGAGCCTGCTTGGGATTTTCTCTCTCCTTCTCTCCCTGGCCCTCTCCCCTCTCCCTCTTTTTTTTTTCTCTCTCCCTCACTTTCTCACTCATACACACAAAGCAAATAAGTAAAACATTTTAAAAAATGAAAAATCTTCGGGTGCTTCCTGCCCTGAGCATCCTTATATATACAAGGCAATCATGTGTTTCTTGCCGGAATAGTAAGGATTATTAAAAGTTGAGTCAAGGAGGTGGGTAGTCACTGCAGTTTTTGGAGATGATGAGATCGTTCTTAGGGAGATGCGAATGACCAGAATGGGTTAACATTGTAAATAGTAGATCATCCGAAGGGTCAACGCTGAGAGGGTAAATGTAGGAGTGGAAACAAGTGAGAAGGCTTTCAGAACAAGTGGAGAAGACAAGGAACATAAGCCAAGAAATATGAATCTTGCCTCAGTGCCTGAGCCTATGCAGCAAGAGGCTACAATGGCTTTGCCTAGAAATTCCTGTAGACTCAGTATCGGGTGGATACGGGGATGAATGTGGATGATCTTCAGCAATACTTTGAAATGCATGTAAATCTCCATAAATATAGACGCCTTTCCTCTTACCCGCCGCCCCCCCCCCCCCCCCCCCGGACCTAGAGCTCTTTAACAGCAGGGTTTCAACCATATGCTTTCATATCACTTCTTCCCCTTGCAACTCGGACTTTCTTCTCAAGAATCTTTTGACTTTCTCATCTTTTTTTCCTTCAAGGTAGAATTTCTATCTCCAATATGAGTAGAATTTTTTTATTTGTATAGAACTAAAGTTCACAAGTGATTTCAAATGTATTAACTAAATGATCCTCACTGCAGCTCTCAGTAAGTACAATGGATTCTCATTACTAGTATACAATAGATTAAAGAAAGGTAACCTGTCAAGGAAATTCGTTTTAAAATGCAAATGTCTCCAGGAATCTTAAGAAAGAAAAGAACACTGGACAGGTGCTTGTTTGAAATGCAAGTGAAAAGAGATTATTAGGGCATGGAGGATAGGAAGGTGCTGGAAAGCTGTGAACTTCTTCGTAATTTGCCTAAGACCATCCTTAAGTGAAATCCAGTGCCTGAAGGCAGAATCACACCAAAAGTCCAACACTTTCATTGTGACTTCCTCAGGAATTCCCCAAACATCTCTCCATATTCTCTGTTCATGCCTTATGAAGTTCTGCAAAAGAGGAAGAAAAAAAAAGAAAAAAATTGTCTCCCCCTTACATGTCTGTACTATTTAGGTCAGGATGATTTGGCATTGTGTTTAATTCAATTACTATAGAAGGCTTGCTTTCTCCACCTAGTGGCCAGGAAAAGGAGATTTTAATCTCTTTGGAGACAAAACACGGCCGGACAGAAAAGGCAACAGAGCACGCAGAGTAACAGCAACTATGATTTGTTAAGTATTTGTGCAGATATTGTGCTAAGTGTTTTATATACATTACCGAGGTCCATATCTGGGAGACAAGAATCGTCATTCCCATCACGCCGTCTTATTGAAGCAAAGAGAAGGTAAGTCACAAGGCTAACCTATGTGACTTGCCCAAGTTTACATAGTTTGCATGTGGCATAGCCAGAATTTTAACCCAAGTATGTGACTGCAAAACCAGAGCTCTGCTTCATTAATAAGTTTGCCTCTGGAACACATGGATGCCATTCTGTGATCTTTTCTGTAATCAAATCTTATGACACGTCAGTCACCAGGTTTAGCAGTAAGACCAAATAGAGTAGGAAGAGGACATAAAACTGAGCACCAAGGAACTCTAACCCGTGTGTGTGTGTGTGTGTGTGTGTGTGTGTGTGTGTCTGTGTGTGTGCATATGCACACTGTGTGTGTGTGTGTGTGTGTGTGTGTGTGTGTGTGTGTGTCCAAGGCAGGGTCTTGTTCTTTATTTCAAAATTACACTTTGTCAATTTTCATGATCAATTATAGTATTTGTTCCTCTTTCTTTGATTTGTCTCCCAAATAGAACACCTTAAAATAGAGTACATTTCAAACCAATAAATCACACATGTAGGCCTAATAGATTCCACAGAAACCTCAATAAATATAAGGGGGTTGGGTGTGCAGAATGGAATCATAAAATATGCAACTCATGGACCGCAAAGAATGAAAGAGAGAGAAAGCACTCACAGACAGATGGGGTGGCCAGTGTTCACCACCCCCAAAGAATCAGAGTTAAAAAATCTAGGGAACCCTGGGTAACTCAGTCAGTTAAGGGACCGACTTCGGCTCAGGTTATGATCTTGCAGTTCATGGGTTCAAGCCCCACATCGGGTTCTGTGCTGACAGCTCAGAGCCTAGAGCCTACTTCAGATTCTGCGTCTCCCTGTCTCTCTGCCCCACCCCCACTCACACGCTGTCTCTCTCTCTCTCTCAAAAGTAAATAAATATTTAAAAAATTTTAATAAAAAAATCTATATATCTACATCTACATATCTATCTATATATCTATCTATCCTCCATCTATATTTTTACGTAGATTGTTCATGATTTGTATCCAATTTGCAGACACAAAGCAAAATGATAGGGCACATGTGATGGTGGTTGCTTCAGATTCAGGAGAGAAAGATGAGATAGATTTCATTTGTTCAAATCATCGGCAAAACCTCTATTTTTTCTTAATGCCATATGGGGCATGTGATAATCCATTCTGTGAGTAAGTAGGGAGATAAAGGGGGAACAAAGCTTTTCTCTCTATCCACATGAAACTTTATTGATTTGTTTGATAACTTCTGAAACTAGCAAATGAATGAATGAATGAATGAATGAATGACCTAAGGTACATTAAAGCTAAAATCCTGAAATGTACTTACTCCTTTCCTGGATATCCTCCTGGAATCACCTTTCTCATTTTGCTAGTGTTTGATACAGAGCAATGGAGTTTCTTGTGGTGGAGATTTTTCCTAAGACAAGTTAGGCTCTTCATAAAGTAGGCACATACAATTTCCACATTGGATTGAATTCACAACATAACACTTTGCTTTTAGCTTCCTCTCCCTCTGCCCCACCCCCACTCGAGCATGCTCTTTCTCTCCCTCTCAAATTAAAAAAAAAAAGGCAAATCTGACATTTTTCATATTGAGGTCAGTGGTCCTCAAAGTGTGGTCTAGGATCATCAACATCAACATTCTTAGGAACCCTGTTAGATAGGCAAATTCTCAAATCTTTTTTCCCTTACCACATCTATTAAATCAGAAGCTCTGTGGGTGAAGCCCAGCAACCCAGGTGATTCTGATGTCCACTAAAGTTTAAGATCACTGCATTTTATGCAGTGATGTCATCTTCCAAAAGTGAGGGACAAGGTCTATCAACCACAGATGACATAAAGGAACAAATTATTCTCCCGATATTTTAAGTAATCCAGACATCAGATACAATCCCAGATAGGGGAAACCACAAACGAACTGTGATGAACTTTCCACCACCATGTGTAGGGCAGAATGGGTGCTCAAAGGAAAATTAAATTGAGTGGGAGAAAAATAAAATATCGCTCTTTGCACATCTAATTTTGTAGTTTGAGATTGTACCTGTCACACTGTATTGCCACTCCTATTTATTGGTCATTAAATCTGCTGAGCCCTGGAACTTGTCATTAAATCATTGCAAATCCCATCTTACTGCTGCAAAACAAAACAACACAACAATGTGTGAATATGATGGTGAGTAAGTGACCTGATCATTAGGAATGCATATCATGGTGACATAAATGCGGATATTTCATTAAAAACACATCCAATCTTCAACTACAAATCTTTACTGGCTTTCAGTTTAAATTTTTTTTTTTAACGTTTTTATTTATTTTTGAGACAGAGAGAAACAGGGCATGAACGGGGGAGGGGCAGAGAGAGAGGGAAACACAGAATCTGAAACAGGCTCCAGGCTCCGAGCTGTCAGCACAGAGCCCAGCACAGAGCCCGACACGGGGCTTGAACTCACGGACCGCGAGATCATGACCTGAGCTGAAGTCGGCCGCTTAACCGACTGAGCCACCCAGGCGCCCCAGGGCTTTCAGTTTAAATGTAACAACATGTCCACTGTCCCCACTCTTGGGTCTTAGTATAGAGAAGATATAATTATTTCCCTCTTGTGATTTACGTGTCAATGCATTTAGAAAAAAAAGCATTTAGAAAAATGCAATCAAGTATTAAGTCATTAATTTGATTACATGGACCGAAGTTACCTCCCTTCCCCCAAACCTTAACCATCCAAAGATACAGCCTTGGCCAAGTTTTTTTGAAAACCTTCAGGGAACTCACTCATGGGAAGTGCTTCTCATCTTAAAAATTTCAACAAGTCACAATTTTATGTCTTGTTTTATAGTATCTAGCATTTCCCCATATTTTTTCTCTCAGTAAATCCACACTAAGTCCCTGCTCACAGGGTATCGTAATTCACGTTTTACAAATGAAAAACCTATGATGTGAAGAATTTGTAAGGTGTCTTCTCTAAGATTGCAAAGTGAATGGGGGCAGAGCCGAGCCCACCTGAGAGAAAACTGGTTTCCATGGCTATGTCCTATTCTTCACAGGGTCAGTACTTGGACCAACACTCTAAGTGTTTAGTTACCTACTCCTGCATACCAGGCCTCCCAAACCTAGTGATGTAAAACAGCCACCATTACTTACTAGTATTATTTCTCATGTTTCTGTAAGTTGATTGGGTGTGACAGAATGGCTGAGGTTGGAGTCATCTTCAAAACTTCTTTACTTGCATGTATGGGCACTTCAGCTGAGAAGGCATAAATAGATGGAGGTCAGAATAGCTGGGGCTCCCCGAACACCTCTCTCTATTTGTCTCTACACGGCCTCCCCGCATGGTCTTGCAAACATGCAGCTTCAGTAGCCAGACTTCTTCCAGAATAGTTCCACCCTCCAAATGTGCATGTCTCAGAGAGAAGTGAGCGAGGAGACCTAGACCCACCTGTTATAACCTAGCCTCTGAAGTCATCAAGTGTTACTTCCTACGTTTGTGAGAGTCATGTCAATAATGCCAGCTCTTATTTAAGGGGAGGGAAATTACACTCCACTTCTTTTTTTTTTTTTTAATTTTTTTTTTTTTAACGTTTATTTATTTTTGAGACAGAGAGAGACAGAGCATGAACGGGGGAGGGTCAGAGAGAGGGAGACACAGAATCCGAAACAGGCTCCAGGCTCTGAGCTGTCAGCACAGAGCCCAATGCGGGGCTCGAACTCACGGACCGCGAGATCATGACCTGAGCCGAAGTCGGCCGCTCAACCAACTGAGCCACCCAGGCGCCCGTACACTCCACTTCTTAATTGGAAGAATGTCAAATATTGTACAAATAAAACCACCATAACACATATTTGAGCCAAGTAAAAGACAGCAATAAAGAGGTGTCTTTCTATGAAAAAAAAAAAGGATTTTGAGAGCGTATCTACTTGGATTCTACCCTAAAGTAAATATGCTTTTCAAATTTCTACAAGTGTTTTGAGCTAATTTGTGATTATTCTCTTCATTTTCCACAGATATTGGAAATCCCTCTTCCTCTTGCCTCCCCATACTAAAATTATAAAAATGATGTGCAATTATAAGAATCTAGAACACAATTTTCTTAAAATGGTAACTATGGGGGGGAGCAATTATATTTCCCATGTGTAAGAGTAGGCTGTGCATCAATCCAAACTGGATGAAATCATTGGTTAAGACATTATATAAATCATTTATAACCTTAGATCCTTTTCTGACCCCAATCAGCCAGGGTATTACCCTCCTCCTCCCTCAAAAGAGACTCCACATTGATTCTCTGGAGCAGTTGAACTAAAGATGTTCCGGAGTTGAGACATGTGGGAAAATGGAGAATGGACATGGACCAGAACACTTGCATGTTCATAAGAACATGAGTAGTAAGTGTTCTGAGGCCACATTACAAGCTGCTAGGCATATGCCACTCGAGCAGGAGCTGGTAGCACCATCTGGAAAACGAGAAAGGTCCCTGAATAAAGACCTTCAGACTGACCTTTGAATGTCTCTCAGCCAAAAGCTGATCCAAAGCAATCACCTTATTTTGAAAACCGTGTCTGTACTCAATGCTTCCAAACAGCTTTTTAGTGCCTGGCTCTTAAGGAAGAATGACTGTCAACCATTTGAAGAAAGTCTTTGACAGAGGAGAAAGAATCCTAAGCAAACAGAGATGGAGAACAGTGTCTAATCCAGAACTCAGATCTGCTGGGTACTAGGCAGTTTTCAAAGAGCTATCAAGACTGTGTAGCTCTTACTTTGCAAGAAACTTGCGCCCATCACTTCACACTCATCTAGCGATAAGGAGACCAACACATAGGGTTTTAAATGACTTGCCCACAGTCATCGGCCAAAGTCATTAGAGAGGGGACTTCAGTTCCTTCCCCCAAAGCTCTCTGAATTCTGCTTTATGACTCTATCCCATGCTCGCCTCTCCTTTTCTAATTTTCTGGCACTGATTGTACTTCTGAAAGAATTAACACATTATGTAGTGCCCTGTTTCCTAATTGCCTGTGCAGAACTCAGTTCTTTGTCATGTCTGCATACAATGTTGGGGTTCAAGTAGTGTATTTTGAGTTTAATTAGTAATTCTATTGCAATAGAGTCCATCGCTTTACTTCTTCAACTGATCCAGGCTGGAAAAGATACCATTTTTTCAGCTTTCCAGGGAAATCTGGCCATGAGGTTTTATTTAATTAACCTTGGCCATTATATGCAGATTAAACCTTCCACTTTTCTAAGAGAATAAAGAAAAGAGTCCACTTGGGGATTAGTGAAGCTAGGTAAAGGCCTTTAATTGCTTCAGTGGTAGAGCAGATGACTATTTCCGCCCCCCACCCCCAAAGAAAATAGACCTGGTTCTTCACCGGTTGGTGAATAAAATGAGAGAAAAAAAACTTTGTGGCTGGAAGTGGCATTTTAGTTTAGCAGGAAGCAGATGTCTCTCTTCTGAATAATCTCAGGGACCAAGAAAAGAAGGATCCCCCTGCAGGAAGTAATTAAAACTTGGCAGTAGGGAATAGAGGCAGACTTTAAAAACTCCAAACCAGAATTATGGGCCAAATCTCTTGGAAATAAGTTGAGACAGAGGCTAAGATTCACTATAATTTGTAGTAGTCAATATTGCATTTGATTCTCTCTGGAATTATTATCATTTAAAAATTTTTAACTTTTTTTTAATGTTTGTTTATGTTTGAGAGAGGGAGAGACAGAGTGTGAGCAGGGGAGGGGCAGAGAGAGAGAGACACACACACAGAATCCGAAGCAGGCTCCAGGGTCCCAGCTGTCAGCACAGAGCTCAACACAAGGCTTGAACTCACTGAATGTGAGATCACGACCTGAGCCGAAGTTGGATGCTCAACCGACTTAGCCACCCAGGCACCCCTAAATTTTTTTTTTAATTTGAGAGAGAGGGTGTGTGTGAGCAGGGAAGAGGGGCAGAGAGAGAGAGAGAGAGAGAGAGAGAGAGAGAGAGAGAGAGAGATTGAGAGGGAGAATCCCAAGCAGGCTCCACACTCATGGCAGAACCCCATGGGGGCTTAATCCCACAACCCTGGGATCATGACCTGAGCTGAAATCAAGAGTCAGACACTCAACTGACTGAGCCACCCAGGCACCTCTTGCCCTGGAATTATGGAGAGAAGATCTATGTGTGTCTTCAAGAAATGTGTTTTATTGACTCTAAGGTACAATCATTTCAGCTATGATTATTTTAAATCATATATGTAAGCTTAATTCTATTCATCTACTTAATTGTCAAAGAGAAGAAGTGCCTTCCAGTTTAGAATTATGTGATTATGGTACATGATTACTTTCCAATAGCACCAAGGTTGAAATAAATCCTGGGAATCCAACTCAGAAAAACTACTAATTTCTTATAGTTCTATAGTACATTAAAACTTATTAAGTGTTTTGCCACCATTACCTTCATTAATCATCAAAAGAATCTTGTGAGCTCAATCTAGAACTCCCTAAATTAGGTCAGTATCAATGAAGAAAAATCTAAAGTGGTTATAGCATTGCCAATGAAATATAGGAAATAAAAATACAGCAAATGAATATATAAGATATGCATTTAAATTTAATTTGGGTAACTAATAAGCACTTTTTCTGGTATAAGTATGTCTCATATAATATTTGGGACATATCCATAGTACAAATGTTTTGTATTTGTTGCTGAAATTCAATTTTAACAAGGCATTCTCTATTGATTGGGCAGCCTTCAGCTACAACCAATGAACAGATGTGATAAATATATTTAAAAAAAAAAGAAAATATTTGCCCCATATGTCTTTAGTAGAATGTCCTTCTTCATTCCTAATTAGTTTGATTAAGATCAAAGGCTGGACATGGCTAAGACCTAGCCAGTCAGAGGGTTTCATTCTCTTGGCCTGAGTAATTACTCAGTGATAAACATGTGATCCAAGCTGGACGAAATGAAGAACCCCTCCCCTTCCCCCCAAGATATTCGTGAAATTTTCTCATCTCTCATTGGATTGATAAAACCAGGATAATGCAAGGTGTTTTTTTTTTTTTTAATTGAAGAAAAAATAATGGAAGCAATTCAAGAGTCCACTGGGAGATGAATGGGTAAAGATGTGGTATATATACAGTGGAATATTACTCAGTCATAAAAAAAAGAATGAGGCCTTGCTACCTGCAACAACATGGATGCAGCAAGAGGGTACTATTCTTGGTAAAATAAGTCAGACAGAGGAAGACAAATATGATTTCACTGATATGTAGAATCTAAATAAGAAAACAAATGAGCAAGCAAACAACGAACCAAAAAACAGACTCCTAAATATGGAGAACAAACAGAGGGGACATGACTGGGGGGAAGGACAACACAAACTGAGAACTGCCTGGGGGGATTCTGAAAATAATGCCAGCTCTAAGAAAAGGAGATATAGCAGGAAAACAGAGTGCTTGTGCAATTATTTGAGCCTCTCTGGTTCCAGATGGACTTACATCCAGGTACATGCCCTAGGTATTGAAGTTGGGAGTTTGTCACTTGCAGCCACAAAATTTCTGATTCACATTCTGGATACGTCAATCCCTTCCTAGCTTGCCCGTTAAATCAGACCCTTCTGACATCCAGGCCTATATATCCTGCCTTTTCTGCCTTCTCCTGACCTTCATCTCTGTCCCTCAGTCCTGGGGACAGGAAACAACTCACCACAGGACTCACCAGAAGTGTGAATTTTTCTGAGGCAGAATTTGGGATATGATGGAAATGAGTTCTCCTCAGACCAAACTAGCTGCCTGACCTCCATACAGCTCCCAAACCACTCACCTGAGACGGAAGTCCGCAAACTTTTTCTGTGACGGGTGACATAGTAAATATTCTCACTTTGTAGGCTGTATGGCCTATGTCATAATAAAGCAACATCATTGTTTTAGTGTGAAAGCAGCCATGGCCAAAAGTAAACGAATGGCTGTTCTGGTACAAGTTTTTTTACTGAAACCGGCAATGACCTAAATGCGACCTGCAAGCCATCGTTTGCTGACCCCGAAGAGATTCACCAAAGGGCAGGATCAAATATCACATAGGTATTCTCAGATGACCGAAATATTCCCATGGCAATGACTCAGCTGCTTCTGAGACAACTGACAGGTTTACACTTTTTATCTCCTGGGCCATGTGCAGAGCTAGGCAGAGCCCCAGGTAGGCCAATTTGTATATCTTCTTAGTTTTTGCTTTTGGAATGTGTGGACTTTTATCCAAGTTTAAGTAAGAAATAGATGTTTTATGTATATTTAAGTGACAAAATACCCCATTAAAAAAACCTATTTCCCAGCAAGGACCTTTGAAGATATTGTTTAGAATTTGACCTTTCTAAGGTTTTCATGTATTATTTGTATTTCAAGCTTATCCCGTATTGACCAGATCGTTCTTCAGGACTGCTTATTATTTTGATTTATAACAATTTTTTGGCTATCCATTGCTGTGTAGCAAACCACTCCAAACAGTGATTCAAGGCAATAGCAATCACTTATTTTGCTCACAAATCTTTAATTGGAGTAGGTCACTGTGGAAAAAGCTCATCCCTGGTCTATGTGTTATTAGCTGGAGTGTCTTGACTAGAAATTGGGGAATCAGATCCCAAGAGAGCTGACAAGTTGATGCTAGCCATCAAGCTGAAGGATGGGGTTTTAGCATGTCTTTAAATTTTCCTCCCCATGTGGCCTGTGCTTCCTCATATTATGGTGGCTGAATTCTAAATCCCACCCCAAGAAAATGAGGCAGACAAAAGTTGTATCACATTCTATAAGCGAGGTTCAGATTTAAATGTCATCATCTGTGCCTCATTCTATTCACTGAGACCACCAAAAAAATGCACTTAATTCAAGAGAAGGGAATATACACTCTAACCTTTTTTTTGGGTAAAATGGCAAAATTATGGTAGTGTAGATTGGATCAGAAATATTACAGAAATTTTTTGTAAAGGGAAAACATTAATTTAATTAGAGTTTGAATAAATGTTGCAAACAGAAAACATTTTTAGAAAATAGAATATGGCATAACACAAGCAAGAGAGAGAACAGCCAAAAATGTGTGAAATAAATATAATAAGGTGGAAAAAAATGTTGACTGTCTCTTCATCCAGCATATAAACAAAAGATCTAAAATGTAAAAAACACGGATTCATAATTTGCACTAGTATAAAATAAAAAAAAGGAATGTTTCTATCCTAACCATAGAAACACTCTTCAGCAAAACTTTAAAGGTCAGAATTGTATTTTATAACATTGAATACCTTAATTCTAACTTTTCCACTGAAACAGACATGGCTTATGCAGTTCAGTCTTACACTTGAAAAAAGAAAAGTTTAAGCACCAAGGAATAAATATTTTACTAATTTGCAGAAAATGAAATCTGTCGCAAACACCAACAATAACAACAAATATTACTGGCGGTAGGAGCATCTTCAAATATATTATTCCATAGACAAAGGAGATTATTTTATGGATGAAGAAATAATTCATTCAACAACCATTTATTGTATGACTGATTTGTAATGAGCACGAGGGGTAGAAACGTGGAGGCCAAGATGAACCTCCTAGGAATGCAATTCAAGGGTAAAGTAGGCAAGTAGAAAACAGCTACAATGCAGGTAAAAACCATGAAATCAAATCTAGAGAATTCTAGGAAGGTTTCCCACAGGAAGTGATGTCTAAATTGAGTCCTGGGATAATAGGAGCTAGCCAGGGATGGTGGGTGTGAGAATGATGCACAGAGAATGGCATGTGTAAAGGCAGAGAGGCAAACGACAACGTGTAACGATAAAGAGTACATAAACAGTGTGAAATAGCTCTGATTATGTGCCTGTGGTGTGGAACTCATGCAAGGCTGTGGGCACTCACGCAACTGATAAAGTCCAATCATGAAGGGTCTCTTTGCTATGCTCTAAACTTTAAAAAGTTGGAATCATCAAAGCTATCTTTTTAAGCAGTCTTGTAGCGATATGGCCATATCTAAATTTTAAAGATGTCCCCTGCGGAGCCAGTAAGTAGCAATTTTAAAGATGTCCTCTGTGGAGTCAATGAGTAGCAATGGTCAGAAATGAGAGCCTGTAGGAAGGCAGTAGCAGTGGTGGCCAATTCAGTGTCATTTATGGGAAAGAAATGACCAATCCTGGTGAATGATTAGATGTGGAGAATAAAAGAGTTGCAAATTTTAGTCCCATGTTCTATTTACCTAAATATATTGCCTCAAACAAGAGCAGGCTGGAAATTAATTGTGGAAAAAATGCTGCTATATCTGAGATCATAAGTGGAGTTTCAAAATGCTCTGGTGGCGCCCAGGTGGCTTGATCTGTTGAGCATCCGACTTTTGATTTCGACTCAGGTCATGATCTCATGGTTTGTGAGTTTGAGCCCCACATCGCGCTCTGTGCTGACAGCACAGAACCTGCTTGGGATTCTATCTCTCCCTCTCTCTCTGTCTCTCCCCTGTTTGTGTGTGTGCACTCTCTCTCTTTCCCTCTCTCTTTCGAAATAAATAAATAAACATGAAAAAAAATAAAATTCCAGGAACAATATTGGCAATAAAAGCTTAGACTTGAACATTGGAAAAATTTGAATTTTATTTTCTTCAGTTGTATTACTTGTTTTTTGCTTGCTTATTTGTTTGATTGATTGCCTGGCTAACTGATTCATTTGTGACTTCTATTTCAGGGAAAAATGCAAAATAAAAATTGGTTGCATTCTCCTGTACTTATGCATTAGCTTGGGCATATTTTCCTGAGTTTTCAAAATCCACTCATTAAAATAAAAATTCTCTTTCTTGAAACTCGAGAGAGCTACAGAGCTGCTATTTGAAATGTCAGGAGCACAGGTACAATAGGTCCCCTTTCTTAGCAAACATTGGAAGTCTTAATTACCGGAGTTAATTAGCAGATTTCAACTCTTAACCAGGTGAAGATGTTAAGTAGGTTTTTCATCATTGAGACACTAAGAAGGTGTGATAGACTGAACCAGTTGTATTTTGCAAGCTGTTTAAAATAGGTACGTATTTTCGATTTGGCATAGTCTCAATTTATTGCACAGTATCACTTCTTTTAACCAAAAATATTCCTAAATGTTTAATTTTACTTTTACAAGCATTCCTATCATTCATAAAATGAATAAGTATTCCTATCATTCATAAAATAAATAAATATCATTCAATAAAATAAATAAACCCTTTCTTATTAAATTTGCAGTTTTGCTATATGATTTAACATAGAAAATTTGTGTCCAAACATCTTTAAAATTTAACACATGCAAACTAACATTTATTATGTAACTATTACGTAGCAGAAAATGTACATATATCACTTCTTTTCATTCCTCCCCAAAGCCTGTGAGAATGTGATTGTAATCTTGCCTTACATAGGAGACAAAGGAGGCTCAGACATATTATCTGTTTCAGCCTCACCAAAAGTATAAGTGAAGAGAGAAAAAGATTCTTACTCAGGTTTTCTTGTTTAAGATGCCACTTTCTTTTCTCAGGACTCTGTGCCCTTCAACTTACACTCACTCCTAAACTTTCTTCAGTAAGAAGCAAATATATAAATATTCTTTATGCTTCTTTTCTCTGATTTATCATCCATTAGGGCTATAAAATATTCAGATTTTAAAATTTCACTACTATATAATTTGTATCTTGTTCTCTGACAGAAATGCAATGTTGGAAGGAATCCCAAAGGCTATCTCTTTAATTTTTTGAGCTAAGGAAAGAGCTCTGCATCAGTCTTTATATGTGATTGGCTTCTTCTGCTTTGAACATTCCAAATCCTATTTTCGAGGCACCTATTGCATTTGGAAGGCTGGTTAGAAAATGTTTCTTCATACTGGTCTGAATATGCCTTCTATATTTTTTTCTCATGGTTCTTGCTTTCTGGAATTAGTATAGACTTAGATCTGCTTGATTTCTTTTATAGTGTGAAATAGAAATGGTCAGGACAACTCAAGACTCAGATAAAACAAATTTCATTAATTTTTCCTACCATTATCTTTCTTTCCAAAATCACTATCTTGGTTTCTCTACTTTCCATGATCTAGTCAAAGCCAATCTCTTAGGCTTATCACCTACTCGTCTTTGGACTTGAGGTCATTCACTGTTTCCCAAAATTGGCTTACATATTTCTGCTTTTCTCTTACCTCTTCTAGGAATGTCCTATTAGTCCATACCCTGCCTCTCAGAATCATGCCAACACATCAAAAAGTCTTTTAAAATCCCTATTTATCCATTGAGATTATCTGCATCCCTATCAAGCTAATGGGATTTTCCCTCTTGTTTAAACCTCCATAGATCTTGCATTCATTTTAAGGAACATAAAACCATCAACATTTTGTAAACAACAATGTGTTCTTTGCTTCTATCCATTGACAACAGACTCTCTGATGATAGAAACACTATATTGCAAAGCCTGGTGCCAAGTCTTGCATGTAAAAGAGTACTCACCAAACATATAATTGTTGAACTTTGCTGATGTAAATTCACCGAAATTTAAACACAAAAGAGAAAATACGCTTCAGACAAGAGGGAAAAGAACTGTAGCAGGTTGTCACTGTCCGGTTAGATTTTTTTGCTGTTGTTGAGTTAGCTGGTTGTGCTGGTTACTTTCTTTAAAAAAAAAAAAAATTTTTTTTTTTTTTTTACATTTATTTATTTTTGAGAGACAGAGAGACAGCATGAGCAGGGGAGGGGCAGAGAGAGAGGGAGAGACGGAATCAGAAGCAGGGTCCAGGCTCCGAGCTGTCAGCACAGAGCCTGATGTGGGGCTCAAACCCACAAACCGTGAGATCGTGACCTGAGCCGAAGACGGACGCTTCACCGACTGAGCCACCCAGGCCCCCCTGTGCTGGTTACTTTCTAATCCTCCCTGTACTGCCTAGCCCATGTCCACTCTCTGTTCTTCTCTGCCTTTTTCCATGGCTCCTCCATGGTGCCCACACTCACTGGGTCCTGGTAATACTGTCTTTTATCCTTTTTTTCCCTCAATCCTAGTGGTGGCAACAGCCTTTATTATGATTGTCATATCATTGCTTTATTATTTTTTTTATTGTTTGTACCCCAGTCCACACTTTTGAAAGTGGTCCTTTCATTAATGTTTTTTTTTTTAATTTTTTTTCCTTTTTTTAGCGTTTATTTATTTTTGAGACAGAGAGAGACAAAGCATGAAGGGGGGAGGGTCAGAGAGAGGGAGACACAGAATCTGAAACAGGCTCCAGGCTCCGAGCTGTCAGCACAGAGACTGACGCGGGCTCCAACTCACGGACCGCAAGATCATGACCTGGGCCGAAGATGGCCGCTTAACCGACTGAGCCACCCAGGCGCCCCTTATTAATGTTTTTTATTTGAACCATTTGATTGATGTTTGAACGTTGATGGATATGTTAATTAAATTAGTAAATTAATTTTGGGGGGAAAAAAGACCCATTTTCTCTCTATTAATGACAAAAAGTGTTGAAAAACCACCCCATGTTGAAGCATGGGATTTTTTCCTTTGCAAGAAGATACCTAATCCTCTCAGAAATTTGAAAGCCCCATGAAGATAGTTGTCTAGAGAAAGGTCTAGGACATTTCCTAGGACAGCTTAGGGGTCAGCAACAGGGAAGTTACAATGCTAAGAGGTCCCTACATCTCAAGACAATCTATAAACAAAGTCTGTAACGTGTCAAATAGGAAGTCTTCAATTAGTGGCAATCCAATTAAATTGTTTGAGAAAGATGTAGCAGGATTGGGGGTCTAAAAAATCGAAGGAGGGGCACCCGGGTGGCTCCGTTGGTTGAGCAACCGATTCGCGATATCACCTCAGGTTGTGATCTTGTGGTCATGAGATGGAGCCCCAGGTGGGGCTCTGGGTGTGGAGCCTGCTTGGGATTCTCCCTTGTCTCTTTGTCTCTCTCTGTCCCTCCTCCATACACACACTCATGCGCGCTCTCCCTTTAAATAAACAAACAACCTTATTTAAAAAAAAAAAAAAAAAAAAAAAAAAAAAGGAGAGTCTGGACCCCGAATCAAGATGAAACTTGATCTGCCACTCTTTCATACCCTTGAGCCCTTGGAGATGCCCCGCCTCAACAAGTACCCCGTACCCTACAGACAGGACATACCTCATTTGCTCCCTTACTCAATTTTAAGACCAATCAGATGGCCGCAGGAAGTGTTGTTTCAGACTTTATGTCATCATCATTTATGTGCCAGTCCCTGGAGAAGGAGTAGGGTATGTTTGGGTCCATTACACTAGAGATAGAAGAGAGTAGCTACATTTGTTGCAGAAGGAAAGTCAGAACCAAAAACGGTTTATATAGTAACTGCTGCCACTAGAAGTAACCGAATCCAATCCCTTGCTGTGTCCACCTATGCTATTTCTTCACCATCCATTTTACGGAAAGGAAGTCTGGAGTGTCCTCAGACCGCTTACCCTCAAAGG
This sequence comes from Panthera pardus, assembly GCF_024362965.1. Classification (NCBI taxonomy): domain Eukaryota; kingdom Metazoa; phylum Chordata; class Mammalia; order Carnivora; family Felidae; genus Panthera; species Panthera pardus. The sequence goes on along the minus strand of NW_026526721.1, from coordinate 144,904,029 downwards.
CTCCTCCTCTTTTTTGACTGATTTCCTTCAGGGGTGCCTGCGTGGCTCAGTTGGTTGAGCGTCTGACTTCGGCTCAGGTCATGATCTCACAGCTCTGCGAGCTTGAGCCCCGCATCGGGCTCTGTGCTGACGGCTCGGAGCCTGGAGCCTGCTTCCGATTCTGTGTCTCCCTTTCTCTCTGCCCCAACCCACTCACATTCTGTCTCTGTCTCTCTCAAAAATAAACATTAAAAAAAATTTTTTTTGAACTGGTTTCCTTCAATTCTGAAATCACCTTTTTATATATGTAGATCTCTTCTTAAGGACATTTTAGACCTGAGAGGGAAGAGGAAGCTTAAAAATTACAAAATCATTTAGCATTCCTCAGAGGTCTTAAACTTTTATTTCATTAATCTGTTAGGTTACTGTTTTCCATATTTTCTCCTCATAATAGAATTGGTAATATTTTTTTTTTTCTGGAAGATTTAGGAGGGTTCCCATAGGAGGGGCTTGAGGCATCTGGGACCCTCGGGTGATTTTTTTCTATCTCACGTCAACAAATGGGATTCAGAGTTTTCTTCTTTATTCTCAGAGTGAGTTATATCATTGCCGTTGTGCTATTTTTTTTTTTTAAACAGACGCTGCATTATTTCCTGAAGGAAGTTGTATAACATCAGCAAATATCCTGCTTAAAGTCTGTATAGTGTTATTTGTTTGAACTTTTTGATAAAGTAGGGAAGAATATTTGAATACAGAAAAGGAAGTTATAATTGCATTTCAGGGCAATCCCTGCAATTTCTATCAGAAACAGGCTCGCCCTTGGCTGGAATAGGGATCTAGAGGGGCTCTGTGGTCTGCTTTGGGCACAGTCGCATGGTATGTATTTCCAATCAGTAAGTGGCAAGTGCCAGCCCTGGGTTTTAAGACCACATTGAGAACTGAAGAGTTCCCTCCTTGAAGCCAAGTGTTGGAGGCAGAACCACTAATCTATGGCTATTTAGTAGGAAATAGAAGCCAAGGGGAAGGTTTGGACTTACCCTCTACTCTTTGTCTTCTGCGGTTTTCATCTTACTGTGATTAAAGGAAATGGAGCACAGCCTGAAAGCGCCCTCTCTGGCAACTGCTGACTGCTAAGTCTCTCAGGAGCACATGGGTAGCACTTTGTATAGGAGAAGCCATATCCTTTCTCTTCAGTTTACAAATCCCATTAGCCTGTTAGCATTTCATCACTGTGCAGAGTTGACTCTTTCTGCGGTGGGGTGAGGAAGCAACGGTGTGCTTTAAGCAGACAGTGGGAATTCTCTCCAGCCCACAGGGGCTTTGGGGGTGTCACCATCAGCTGGTGGAATCTTCCATGGTTGCTTTCAAGTCCTCTTCCTGACTCCAACTCTAGGACTGACATTTCCAGTGTGGTGTTGAACTTTGTGTTGAACTTTCATGTTCTCTAATCTCAAGGGGACCATAGTTGTCCGAGAACTATTCATGGAAAGTGGGTTGTGCAGAGAGGCACAGGCACAGCAAATCTGAACATTTTCAGTCTCTAAAAGAAGGGCATATTCTTAGGATGTAAACTGTGAACACATCCAAAGCTGCTCCTCATGGCTCGAACCTTTTTTGAGATTTATAGTTAGCATTTATTCCCTGAGCATAAATAAACATAGCTCTACATAAATTAATATGACTTCACATACATAAGCTCTATGAGAGCTTCTGTTTTAGAGCCTGGCTTATAGATTTACTCAATGCAACCCCTTGCATCACAATGAAATTTAGACTTGAGAGACTGCAGATTAAAACTCAGAAAAATATTCTCCTCCCCCCCCCCAAAAAAAAGCTAGCCAGTTAATTTCAGAGTTAGCAAGTGTGAACTTGTCTAGAACTTCCCAGGTTCTTTATTTTCATTAGCTCTTGATACGGTATTACCTGGGCCAAAATTTTATTTGTTTCTTTTTCTTTTTTTTTGTGATCGCATCACTGAATCCATCCTCCTGGAAGTTCTTTTTTTTTTTTAACTTTATTTTTTATTTTTTAAAATTTACATCCAAATTATTCAGCATATAGTGAAGCAATGATTTCAGGAGTAGATTCCTTAATGTCCCTTACTCATTTAGCCCATCCCTCCTCCCCCAACCCCTCCAGCAACCCTCTGTTTGTTCTCCATATTTATGAGTCTCTTCTGTTTTGTCCCCCTCCCTGTTTTTATATTATTTTTGTTTCCCTTCCCTTATGTTCATCTGTTTTGTCTCTTAAAGTCCTCATATGAGTGAAGTCATATGATTTTTGTCTTTCTCTGACTAATTTCACTTAGCATAATACCGCCCAGTTCTATCCACGTAGTTGCAAATGACAAGATTTCGTTCTTTTTGATTGCCGAGTAATACTCCATTGTATATATACACCACATCTTCTTTATCCATTCATCTGTTGATGGACATTTGGGCTCTTTCCATACTTTGGCTATTGTTGATAGTGCTGCTATAAACATGGGGGTGCATGTGTCCCTTTGAAACAGCACACCTGTATCCCGTGGATAAATGCCTAGTAGTGCAATTGCTGGGTCGTAGGGTAGTTCTATTTTTTAATTTTTTGAGGAACCTCCATACTGTTTTCCAGAGTGGCTCCACCAGTTTGCATTACCACCAACAATGCAAAAGAGATCCTCTCTCTCCACATCCTCGCCAACATCTGTTGTTGCCTGAGTTGTTAATGGTAGCCATTCTGACAGGTGTGAGGTGGTATCTCATCGTGGTTTCGATCCGTATTTCCCTGCTGATGAGTGATGTTGAGCATCTTTTCATGTGTCAGTTGGCCATCTGGATGTCTTCTTTGGAGAAGTGTCTATTCATGTCTTTTGCCCATTTCTTCACTGGATTCTTTGTGTTTTGGGTGTTGAGTTTCATGAGTTCTTTGTAGATTTTGGATACTAACACTTTATCTGATATGTCATTTGCAAATATCTTCTCCCATTCCATCGGTTGCCTTTTAGTTTTGCTGATTGTTTCCTTCGCTGTGCAGAAGCTTTTTATTTTGATGAGGTCCCAGTAGTTCATTTTTGCTTTTGTTTCCCTTGCCTCCGGATACGTGTTGAGTAAGAAGTTGCTGCGGCCAAGGTCAAAGAGGTTTTTGTCTGCTTTCTCCTCGAGGATTTTGATGGCTTCCTGTCTTACATTGAGGTCTTTGATCCATTTTGAGTTTATTTTTGTGTATGGTGTAAGAAAGTGGTCCAGGTTCATTCTTCTGCATGTCGCTGTCCAGTTTTCCCAGCACCCCTTGCTGAAGAGACTGCCTTGATTCCATTGGATATTCTTTCCTGCTTTGTCAAAGATTAGTTGGCCATACATTTGTGGGTCCATTTCTGGGTTCCCTATTCTATTCCATTGATCTGAGTGTCTGTTCTTGTGCCAGTACCATACTGTCTTGATGATTACTGCTTTGTAGTATAGCTTGAAGTCTGGGATTGTGATGACTCCTGCTTTGGTTTTCTTTTTCAAGATTCTTTTCGGGGTCTTTTCTGGTTCCATATAAATTTTAGGATTATTTGTTCTAGCTCTGTGAAGAATGCTGGTGTTACTTTGATAGGGATTGCATTGAATATGGAGATTGCTTTGGGTAGTATTGACATTTTAACAATATTTGTTCTTCGTATCCAGAAGCATGGAATCTTTTTCCATTTCTTTGTGTCTTCTTCAATTTCTTTCACAAGCTTTCTATAATTTTCAGTGTACAGATTTTTCACCTCTTTGGTTAGATTCACTCCTAGGTATTTTATGTGTTTTGGTGCAACTGTAAATGGGACCGATTCCTCGATTTCTCTTTCTGTTGCTTCATTGTTGGTGTATAGGAATGCAACCACTTTCTGTGCATTGATTTTATATCCTGAAACTTTGCTGAATTCATGGATCAGTTCTAGCAGTTTTTTGGTGGAATCTTTTGGGTTTTCCATATCGAGTATCATGTCATCTGTGAAGAGTGAAAGTTTGACCTCCTCCTGGCCGACTTGGATGCCTTTTATTTCTTTGTGTTGTCTGATTGCAGAGGCTAAGACTTCCAATACTATGTTGAATAACACTGGCAAGAGTGGACATCCCTGTCTTGTTCCTGACCTTAGGGGGAAATCTCTCAGTTTTTCCCCATTGAGGATGATATTAGTGCTGAGTCTTTCATATATGGCTTTTATGATCTTGAGGTATGATCCTTCTATCCCTACTTTCTTGAGGGTTTTTATCAAGAAAGGTTGCTGTATTTTGTCAAATGCTTTCTCTGCATCTATTGAGAGGATCATGTGGTTCTTGTCCTTTCTTTTATTGATGTGATGAATCATGTTAATTGTTTTGTGGATATTGAACAAGCCCTGCATCAGACCCCACTAAAAAGGAGAACTATCGACAAATTTCCCTGATGAACATGGATGCAAAAATCATCGACAAGATATTAGCCAACCGGATCAAACAATACATTAATAAAATTATTCACCATGACCTGGGCCAGAATTTTAAAGAAAAAGAGCAAGGATGCAGGTATAAAATGATCTTCCTGGAGGTTTCCAACTGCCTAATCTTTTCTGAGATAAAGCTTCCAAGAACCTTGGGTCAGGGTCAAGTTAGTAAATTCACATACGAGGCAGCAGCCTAAATGATATGATTTATAGGAGACCAAAAGCCCATTCTCTTCTCAGGATGTAAGCTGTTTCCCTAACACTATTGTTGCATTACTCCATTGGACATATCTTGCTCAAGCATTTTACCCTGAGAGTTCTTACAGGCCTAAAATTACCACTTGGGAGAAATGACGGATGTGAAGGAATTTTTTTTTTTTTAATATTGGTTCCATACAAATTTTAGGATTGTTTATTCTACGCTTGTGAAAAATGCTGGTGGTATTTTGACAGGGATTGCATTAAATGCATGGATTGCTTTGGATAGTGTAAACATTTTAACAGTGTTTGTTCTTCCAATCCATGAGCATGGAATGTTTTCCCATTTTTTGTGTCCTCTACAATTACTTTCGTAAGTTTCTGTAGTTTTCGGAGTACATATCTTTTACCTCTTTGGTTAGGGTTATTCCTATGTATTTTATTGTTTTTGGTGCAATTGCAAATGGGGTCAATTCCTTGATTTCTCTTTCTGCTGCTTCATTATTGATGTATAAAAATGAAATAGATTTCTATACATTGATTTTATATCCTGCGACTTTACTGAATTCATGAATCAGTTCTAGCAGTATTTTGGTGGAGTATTCTAAACCTCTCCAGCACAAGGAACCCTGCTAAGACATCTCCCATCCTTGATATTTGATCAACCTTGATATTTGATCAAGTTCTTTATCACAACTCCAACTTCTGCCTTTGATTTCCAAGTCCTTGATCTGTCTTTCACAAGAATCATGTTACATCAGTTTAGCAAGAATCTTCCTAACGCTTGGCATCTTCTCTTAGCAATTTTCCAGACCCTGACTCTTTACTGTACTTCTTGGCTATAAATGCCTGGCTGTCTTTGTTGTGTTCGGACTTGAACCCCATCTTTCTCCTCTATTGCAATACCCCATCACAATAGCCTTGAATAAAGTCTTCTTTATATTTTAATAAGTATCAGTAATTTGTCCATAACATGTGAAACAAGTATCTCAGCAAACAAACAGAAATCAGCATGAAAGGTAAATAAACTAAAATTTAGGGTGATGACAGGACTGTCAGAGTACCTCTCCTCCCCTATCAAATTTTGTGCCCTCTGTCATCCCTTAAAAAGAACACCATTTCCTTGAGATCTACCACTTGGAGGGTGTTCATCTATGCAGTAGTTTTACAGTCTACTATTTTATTTTAATAGTCAGCCAAATTGACTATTAAAACACAATAGCACATTAAGACCATTGCTGCACTGCTGGAGAAAAACAGAGGAAGAAGAAGGAAAAAGAACATCTTCTGGCTATTGGCACAAAGTAGGTCAACCTAGTAAGAGAAGCCATGACAGAGCAGAAGCAAAATATCTTTGCTTACATTAAGGACTAACACGAAAGAAAAAAAAAAAAAAAAAAAAAACAAACACTGGTCTTCTAAAGCAAGATGGCTCTGGTCTCATTGGAAAAATTCCAACTAAATATTCACACTTAGAACTGAAATACCAAGAGCGATTTAAGGGGAAAGATATGAGAGAAAGGTAAAAATAAGACAAACAAACATAAAAAACCATCTCCTGTTTATTCTATTATTAGATCTGATTTCAGGAAAACCTTCAATTATCAACTTATTTTCCTATGCTCCACCATCCTGACTTGACTACTCCAAAGGTGATTGTTCTATGAGGCACAAACCACTCAACTGCATGGAACAGCTAACCCCTTTTAACAAGTTTCTAAGTTTTGATACCTGAAGATAACTAGACCTTCCTCAGTGCACCCCCACAACACCCCAGCCTTAATCTACTGGTCATTGGTCAGAACTTCTACCCTGTTTCTCACCTCACTGGTATATTCAGAGGACCAAGGGTGGAGGGGGAGAGTTTGCCTTAAGAGGGATCTTTTCCCAACCTCAAAGAAATCCTAGCCTTGATTTCTTGTCCCAAGCAAGATCCTAATTCATCAAGGAAGAATCTATTTTTCACGTTTGAAATACCACTGTAGAGAAATCTGGGGATCTGATTCCTAACCCAGGATCCACTAATAACTAGCTATTCCATATGTGAAATGCCTAGGTACTTTGATATGCTGATTCCACTTCTAGGAATTTATCTTTCAAATATTCTCTGACATGTAGAAAATGCTATTTGGGCAAAGGTATTAAATACTACATTGTAGCAACAACAAGAGTTATGAAACAACACAAATTTCTGGCATTATAAGGCGAGCCAAAATAATTTTGCTACACCAGTATATTGAAATGTTTTGCAGGTACTAAAATGAATAAAGACATTCTATATACAAGAAATAGTGTTGGTTTTTTTTTTTTACTTTTTTAAAGTTTATGTATTTATTTTGAGAGGGAGAGAGAGAGAGAATGTGAGTACGGGAAGGGAAGAGAGAGATGGAGAGAGAATTCCAAGCAGCCTCCATACTGTCAATGCGGAGCCTGATGCAGGCACTAGATCACATGAACCATGAGATCATGACCTGAGCCAAAATCAAGAGTCAGCAGATAAACTGACTGAGTCACCCAGGCACCCCACAAGTAGTATTGTTAAGTGGGAAAATTAAAGTGCCAAAGAGTAAAGTGTCTCTTTCATTTATGTTTATATAATTATCTCTTGGGGAAAAAAAATAAAAAAAATAAATAAATAAAAGAAACCTATAATAGTACTTGCTCAGGGGTAAAAACAAGTTAATTTTTATGTTTCAAACTTGGCATGTTGTGAATACTCCATACTATTCATTACCTATTCAAAAATCTATTAAAAATATAAAATAAAGTAAGAGTATTATTACTTTAAAATTACTATAAAAGATAACTCCTTATTTTCTGAAATCTGAGTAATTTTAGCCATATTCACACAAAAAAGAAAATGATAGACCAATCTCATGTATGAACATATTAGATTTTATTATAGGTAATTGCTGATTTTTTACTATTTTTGAGCTACAAAATTAGCAATTTCATGTGGTTCCACCTAATAGATAAAAAAAAATTCTAAATAAGATTTCAGCATATAGAATTCATTAATATATAAAGTATATAATACACTCTGGCCAAGCAGATTTTTTTAACAGGAATGCAAAAAGAATTTAATAACCCCAAATCCATAAATTAAATGAGAAACTCATATGATCAAATCAAAAATATATTAAAACACCTTTAATAAAATTTAACAGCAAACCTAAGAAAGAGATAAGATAAGCTAGGAAGAAAACTGTATTTTATAAAGGCTATTTAGGTAAAAGCAAAAATACAAAAAGAGTAAAATTATTTAAATTAAGATCAAGAACTAGATAGGTATGTTCTTGTCCCCATTGATATTCATCATTGTCTTAGAAGATCTAAGGAGAGAAGAATATAAGCAACTGGTATTAACATTGAAAAAATTATATTTTTTACTGTGTAAAGGAAATGAATGAGAATTGTTAAGAGAATGTGGTAAGTTTGCCTAATATAAGATAAATATTCAAAAACCAACAACAAGTATCTAGAAATTAAAATGGGAAAATAAGTCATTATGAGAGGAACATACAAAAAAGCAAAATATGTAGGAATAAATTTAATAAAAGTGGAACAGGACATATGTAATAAAAAATATAAGGTGGCCTTCATTTGTTTCAGTAAACTATAAACATATTTAATTGTAAATTAATTATCAATTTTATTTTATTATATTATATATTGTAATATATATTATGTGTTAATTTTCATTTTATATATTATAAATATATTCCTAAGAGAAAAACATTTAGTAATAGATGTAACAAGAATGGAGAAAGATATATATATAATGAAAACTATAAATATTGTTAAAGGACACAGAGGTTTGGAAAAAATAAGAATATATTTCAGATTTTTGTAGAGCAAAAATTGTCAGTAAAAATGTCATAGAAGTGTCAATCTTCCATAGTTAATATGTAAGTGTGATTCAACTGCAATTAGAATCCCCAAAGGTTATTGTTAATTAGGAAAATAATTTTAAAATTTATATAGAACGAAGGCCTAGGAATAACTAAAGAAAGAATTCAAAACAATTGGGACAGAAAATCTGCTATGTCAACTGTCAGAACGTACAACAAATCTGCCCTGATTAAATGAACCTGTGTAACATAATATTGAATAAATTCAAAAACATAAAATAATAGAAAAGATCAAAAAGGAACTCCAGTCATTTGATATATACTGAAAGTGGCATAGCAATTCATTGGGAAGATAATGTTTCATAATTAGTGCTGACACACCTCACAATGCATCTTGGACAATATTAGTTGGTCCTCTCTTGTATATTGCATGCAAAATAAATCTCAGATGAATTAAATCATTGAATACATAAAAAATTAAGTAATCAACATTTTTACTGTTTATTTATTTTTAGAGAGATATTGTGAGCAGGGGATGGGCAGAGAGAGAGAATCCCGATCAGGCTCTGTACTGTCAGTGTGGAGCCTGACGTGGGGCTTGATCCCAAGAACTGTGAGATCAGGACCTGAGCCGAAATCAGGAGTCAGACACTTAAGCAACTGAGCCACCCAAGATACCCCAGTAATCAATATTTAGAAGAAAAATCAAAGTAGTAACAATTTCACATTGAGATCATTTTAAACAAGAACCCACAAATGATTTTAAAGCATATAATAGATGTTTTAGGCAAAAAATATTTAACTCTTTTGTCTATCAAGGGAGATATTATTTTAAAAAACAGTAAACAAATAATAGATTTGGGGCAAACATGCTATATAGAAGAATTTATAAATGACTCTCTGAAATGGACAGGACTAAACGAACCAATAGAAAATGGGCAAAAGTATGGGAACATCTATTGAAATATCACCTTATGATTTTATCTTATTTCTTAAAATAAGCAAAAGAATATAATTGGCATTTTAATAAAACAGGTATTTGTGTCTTTTCATCCTTAATTGGCCATTTGAAACATGTGTAGTTACCATTCCTGGATTCGGATGGCTCTGAGTGGTTAAATCCTTGAGCTGCTCTGTGTATATTGGTATTCCTTGGAAGGGTAAATAACACCAATAGCCCAAGAGTTTTTGTGAATGGTCTGCCACTTTTTTTGTCCTTCAAAATGCTTTCTTGTCATTGATGCCCAGAAAAGATTGTATCAGGCAAAAATATTTGACTACATTGCTCAATGTGGACTTAATTTCTTGAAAAGAATGAAGTTTGGGGGTTTCTTGATCTCTATTTACTCTGGCGAGTGGTATTTTCCTTCTTGTGACTTTAGAAAATCCATCTAGTCAAATGACCAAAAATAAATTTGCCTTTCCTAACGTGAGAAGAAAATGGCAGACAAGTAGTAAGGGATGGTTCCACTGAAGGATTTGACCTCCTTTGGCGATAAGAGCAGAGGATTTTGGAGTTAAGAAGATTTGTGTTTTAATCCAACATTTACCACTTACATATCGAGTGACCTTGACCAAGTTACCTCACATCTCTAAAGGTTGGTTTCTCCAGCTATGTAAATGAGGAAAATGCTAGTCCTTCATAGGATTATTGTAAGGATTACATGAAATAATGTATGTAAATCTCTTAGCAGGAAAATTAGCTGAATTCAAAATAGCTATTATTTATCGACACTGCTACTATTGGTCCAGACGTCGTAGTTGCTATAATCGTCCATGTTTTTACTATTTAGTATATTTTAGTAAGTATGCATTTACTTTATAACATATAGTCATTTTATATGTTATGTATATATATCTTTAAATTATAAATTGATTTATAATTTAAATATAAATTTATATACTCATACGATTTAACAACCTTAATAGGCAAATCATATTACTGTATGAATAACAAAATTAATTATAAAAATGACTATTATTATAATATAAAATGTATTATACACATACTGTACACACACCGAATACGTATATCTCATATTCATATGAGACGTAGAGATCCTTGCCCTTGTTTCCTTTTTCTCGGCCAGAGTCGTTTTCCCAGCTCACGTAGCTGCTGCTGGCTGTCTATTTTTCACACACACACGCATACACTCGAACTGAGAAAGAAAGAAAAGAGAAACAAAGAGAGAGAGAGAGAGAGGGAAGGAGGGAACTATTGGCATACTGATGTCACTGTCTCTCCTAAAGTCAGCCTGTCCTGCTCACCTTGACTAGCTGTTTACAGCTGGCAGGAGGAAATGTCATGTGCGAAGGCTAACTGTTCCACTATTCACTTCAGCTGGAGTCCTGGGTTGGCCAGACCTGTTAGGAGCCATAGGAATCAGTCTTTGGCACCAGTGTGTTCTGGGCCAGGTAGGGGGAGGAGGGAGAGGATGATGGAGGTAACATTTGGCCAACAGCTACTATTTTGAAAGGCCAGAGGGAGGTCCTGCAGGTTTGGCTCATTTTCCAATTTCGGAAAAAGAATTTCCACGTGTGTGTGTGTGTGTGTGTGTGTGTGAGGTAATCTTTGTAGAACTAAAATAAATCTCTGAAAATAAAAATATAAGAAGGATCAGGATTTCATTTTTATTCTTGGTAGCAAAACATGATTCAGGGTAATGATTATCTACCAGATCAAAATACAGTGCTTCATAGTTCAAAATCATTTTTATGTACATCATCATCTGACTTAATGGGACTTCCTACCATCTTAATAATGAAAGGTCAAGAGAAAGTTCCTGTCATAGCCATTTATCTGTTTGGTGTAACTGTCTATATTGGAAGTTAAGCTGAGGGCCGTGCGGGTGGCTCAGTCAGTTAAGGGTCTGTTGATCTAGGCTCAGGTCATGATCTTGAGTTTCGTGAGATTGAGCACCACGTGGGGCTCTGCACTGACAGCTCAGAGGCTGCATGAGAGTCTCTCTCTGCCCCTCCCCTGCTTGCATGCCCTCTCTCTCTCTCTCTCTCAAAATAAATAAGTAAACTTAAAAAAAAAAAGTGAAACTGAGAGTGAACTTCGCCTGTGTGGACCATGCAACCAAAAGCCACGATGTGCTTCAGTGTAGCAGCAGCAGATGCCGTCCTACTGTAGTGGAGATCAAGGGCAGAATTTGGTCCACCTTTGTCTCATTCCTCAGTATCTAAGATCTTTACCTTCTTGGATAGCTTCCTCAAATTCTTTGAGGTCCCTTATATCCCTTCCCCAATACACTGAATTGGCAACATTGAGCCTCCATAATTATCATGAAAGTGCGCATTGAGCAGATTTGGGCTTGCATACACAAAATAGTTTATGTTTGTGAACGGAAGGCTTATACCTGCCACATGAGTATTTTTTTAATGTTTATTTACTTTTGAGAGAGAGAGAGACAAAGCAAGAGCCGTGGAGGGGCAGAGAGAGAGGGAGACACAGTCTGAAGCAGGCTCCAGGCTCTGAGCTGTCAGCACAGAGCCCCACATGGAGTTCAAACCCACAAACTGTGAGATCATGACCTGAGCCAAAGTCAGACATTTAACCGACTGAGCCACCCAGGCCCCGCAAGTATTTTTTATAATACTTGGGAGAGATAGCACGGAGAAAGCTAGTCAGATGACATTTATTCCCAGAAGTAATTGTTTTTAATATTATAGTGAAGTTTTTATTTTAACCGGTTTTAGTCAATGATCAGGATCCTGAAGATACAACTGGAAAGCAATTGCTTTTGTTTTTTCACCACTGTCCCATTCACGCTACTCTGTGAACTCTTGTTTTCCAAACACTGTAGGCAGGGGCTGGCTGAATTTCATGAGCTATTCCAGTGATTATTATTATTAATTTTATTAAGTTTATTTTTTAAGTCATTAAAAATTCCAGTGCCCCCTCATGTCAAAGTTGCAATTTCTTACTACATTTAAAACTACCCCACCCTCTGGTCTAGGCCTCATAGTTGAGAGTGGGTCTCAACTTTCTAGCTTGCTCCTCTCTTCTTCTCTCTCCTATATTTTACCGCTCCTGGCTCCTTCAGTGGTTGGCCAGTTGGTGGAAGGAAAGATAAGGGACAGATGCACCTTACTTGTGAAGCACACTTTATACTCTAGTGCCTTCTGAGAAAAATCAACTCCCTTTGAAACAAACCTTGCTTATTTGTAAGGCATTTTTGTGGGTTCTTACAGACTCTTAAAGCTTACAAAACATTCCACTGACAGCAGCGTTTTCAAGATAACTACTTAATACTGTCCCTTACCCCAGCCACTGACTTCCTGTGGCCCAATCCTCTCACAGGTCCTGATGGATAGAGCTATTTTTAAGACCACGCACATCTAGCTCCCTTCTGGGCCTACATCTGGCCTTCAGGATGCAAACACACATCCTTGACCTTGATCCTGGCCTTCAGGATGCAAACACACATCCTTGCATTTTGGAAGTGCAAACCCTTCTCAGAGCACTCCGATCTCTTCATTCCACAGCTCAGGAAAACACTCTATTTTTCTTGTCAGATTGAGATGTTTTAGTCATAAGGTACCAGCCATTTTATTCCACAGTTTCTAGGGAATATATGTCAGGTTATCTGAGGGGTTCATTCGAAGTCCCTGACCACTTATGGTGAATGAACACCTCTCCTCCCTTACCTCTAAAACATTCTCTCTCTCTGAAGAACTCTTCTACCTTTCTCAAATCTCTACTGAATTCTTAGTCTTTTTTATACTTATTGGGAGAACTAATATTGGTATAACTGGCTCTTAAAAAATGTAGCTTTATTAAAGTCTATTTTACATATAATAAAATGTACCCATTTGAAGAGTATAGGAACCAACCTGTAACCACCACCATAGTCAGAGGCAAAGAATATTTTCCACTTAAAAACGTTCCCTCATACCTCTTGACAATTAAACCCCAACCCATCTATCTCCAGGCAAGCACTAATCTGCTTTTCTGTCATTATTGGTTAGTTTTTACCTGTTCTAGAATCGTATACCTGGAGTCATAGAATGTATATATTCCTTTGTGTTTGTCTTCTTTCCCTTAACACAATGTTTCCGTGAACCATTTATGTATTCTTGCATGTTTTAGTAGTTTGTTCATTTTTTATTACTGAGTAGTGATCCATTTATAGATACACCATACTTTGTCTATCCATTCACATGTTGATGGAAATTTGCATTATTTTCAGCTTTTAGCTACCATGAATAAAGCTATTATACACACTTGTGTACAAGTCTTTGTATGGGCATATGTTTATACTTCTTTTGAATAATAACTAGAAGAATAATTACTGGGTCATAGGGTAAATGTACATTTAGCTTCTTTTTTTAATGTTTATTTATTTTTGAGACAGAGCAAGAGAGAGGGGGGAGGTGCAGAGAGTGGGAGACAGAGGATCCAAAGCAGACCCGGCATTGACAGCAGACAGCCCGATGTGGGGCTCGAACTCAGAGACTGTGAAATCATGCATGACATGAGCTAATGTTGGATGCTTAACCAACTGAGCCACTGACTTCCCAAATTTATAAATTCTACAGATACAATCTTGTACCTTACTTAATATGAGGTTGCTTAGCCCCTAATAGTCTTAGTTTGGGGCCCTTAGTGGATACTCTGAAACAACAGGAACATTCATATTTAATTAACCCATATAACACTCAACTTAACATTTTCCCCTTAAACTACCAGATTGAAATACTTGAGAAGGTAAGAATCATGTCTTATTTATTCTTTGTTCCTCCAGGTACCGTAACTGGTCACATGGTAGTGCCATAGAAAATATCAGTAGAACTAAAATTTAATGGCTTTAAATGCACTGAACACTGCTTGAACCCCACAAATACAGTTGTGTTGGTTATTACTTCGGTTATGTAAAATTTAATGATTTAAACTTGAAGTTAGCAAAATCCATAAACCCAAGTCAAAAATGACACTGCTATGTATCCACATTTCCTCGCTGGTCAGCTCTAAGACGCCTTTTCAGTTCCCGAGATAACTGAAGTAGAATACCCCAAGTAGAATAAAATAATAAGACAAAAGGGAAAAAGAAGAAAAGTTGACAAAGGTACATTTATTTTATTTTTTCTTCCTATCTTCTGGACCTCTGAGGCTGCACCATGAGTTGGAACATGTATTAGATTTGGCACGCAGCCATTTTTCTCCCAGGCTATAATTTCAGAAAGCCTTGTCTGGGGAGAAATGACCTTTCAGCCACTTCAAAGACATCTCCTCCCTCACACCTACATGCCGGGCTTACTGGCACTAAGACAGTCCTCTCAGTTAGAAAGAAGACTTCTAAATGGTATCTCCTGGGGTCACCTCAGGCTTGCGTGGGTGACCTCTGCAGCCAGAGGGAGAATTGCAGCTACATACGAGTCGAAAGTTGAGTCATGAGGCTAGAAGTGAACAGGAAAATGAAAACGAGAATACCACCACATTTCAATGGAGAATATTTTCTGAATAATGTACAGAGAGTTCTGAATATACCTGGAATAGTCCAGTTGGTCAAACAAGTGGCAGCTGGCTGTTTCTCAAGACTTGGCCCTGTAGTTCTCTGATCCCAAAGGCACTTAACCTTTTCAAAGATCAAAGGCATCCTATTTTTTTTTCCCTTAGTTTACCTTGCCTTGTTCTTTCTTTTCTGATTTTCCACCCCCCCCCCCTTCTACGGTATCACTTCAGCTTTAGCAGGGAGTTGAGAAAGGTAGTTACTGGGGAAACAGGCAATCTTACCACAATTTGATCTGTTCGAATAAGCCACCCTTTATCTTGTTCTGCCAGTTGTAGTCAAATGCAGCTATTTAGTGTTCTATCACATGTGACATTGATGGGTAGAAAGAAAACAAACAAACAAACAAGGGATGCTTTTATCTTACAAATGTGATGGAGGGACCCTTACCACTGATATATATGTCTGAAGTCCCCCAGGAGAGACATTGAGAGGCTATATTACTTTACTCAGATTTCTGGTTTCTATGGCCAATTTAATAAGTTCCCTTACAAAGATTTGTACAGACAGATTTCATTCAGTGGGCTATGCAAGGAAAAGTGGTTAATATGCTAATAGGAAAAAAAGAAAGAAAGCTAGCTTAATTTTTTACCCTCCGCCATATTCTTATTTTAGAAGTGTGAAAGAATTAGGGATACAAAACTAAACTATTCTGAAAATAATGAAACATGGGTTTAAAGCTGACCTCAGGGTGAAGAGGAGGAAGTAAACTTAAAAGCAAAGGAAACAAGCACAAAGAAAAAGGCAGATTAAGTAAGACTATGAACCACTGTAAAAAACTCTGCATAAAAGACGATAAGGAATTCTAGGAAGTTGGTAAGAAAGAATATGGTAAAGGCGAATGTCCTAAAATGGCAGGGTATCATGTTTAATTAAAAAAAAGAAGATGCCTATGGAACCATTGTGTTCCATAAAAATTAAATATATGCACATGTGTGTGTTATCAATGATATAAACCATATATATCATGGACTTTTGTATGTTAATTCAGTGATGGTAATTGCAACTCTAGTTTATACATTCATGTATAAGATTCTATAATAAATTTACATTGATAAAATGATGTTGATGGATTTAACAGACTTTTAATTTGGCCAGTGGTATTCAGATTTTCATTTCTATAGTGAAGCTTTTCAGAACATTCTCTTCACACCTATCCTGAGCATTTCCATAAGATAAATATCTAGAAATGGAATTGCTTGTCATAAACTTAAGCACATTGTAAAAAGCTTCCTGTGTACTCCCTAAAACAATCTCCACCAGCCCTGAACCAGATTATACTCCCACCAGCAAGGCATAACTGTGATTCCCTAAGACTCTCTATCAATATATTTTCTCATTTTATTATAAATTTTAATTTGCCTCTGTGAAAGCAAAGATGCCTGTTGATACACTTCGCCCATTTTAATTTGGTGTTTTAAGTGCATTTCTTTCTGGGACATCTGGCTGTCTCAGTCTTAGAGCATGCGACTCTTGATCTCCAGGTTATAAGTTCGGGTCCCACGAGTCCCACATTGGGTGTAGAGATTACTTAAAAATAAAATCTTAAAAAAATACATTTCTTTTTGATCTGTGTATCTGTTAAGGATTATATTTGGCTTCATTTAAAAGACTATCCATCATACAGTGCCTTTAGTAAAAAAAAACTTTTATTTTTCTCTTATAAAGAGAAGTCTACATCCAGGCTCCTTTCTTTCCATTCATCTATCCTTAGCTCAGGGCTTTTGATCTCTTGCTTACTTCCCTATTGTCACAAATGTCTGTGCCATCTCCAGCATTGGGAAAGTGCGCCAGGTATGAAGAGGGGAAAGGGCAAAAGCAAAAAGCCTGTGCCTGCTGAGCTTGCTCCATTTTCCTTGAACCCATCCTCCAGCCTTCCCCCCACACCCCTCCAGCCTCCCCCTCCACACACCCCTCCAGTCTCCCCCAACACATACTTCTCTAGCCGCCCCCACATCCCTCCAGTCTCCCCTAACACATACTTCTCTAGCCTCCCACACATGCCTTTCCAGTCTCCCCCTCCCCACATGCCCCCTCCAGCCTCCCCCAACACACACCCCTCCAGTCTCCCAATACCACCTGTGACTTCCACTAGCTTCCTATTGGTCAGAGCTATGGCACATGGCAACTCTTGTCTGAAAAGGAAGATAGGAAGTAAAACTAGAAGTACATGTTGCCTTCCGACACCCCCAAAATTAATAAATAAGTAAAATCAAGTTTCTCGTAATGGAGAGAACAATGGATTTTGGCTAGCCACCAGTAATGTTGGCCATACTTTCAAAATATTCTTGCATACCGAAGGTAGTTTTTGTCTTTTGTTTTTAAATGTTATTTATTCTTTTATCAATATATATTTGTGAATATTTGGACAATTTGTATTTACTTTTACGATTGCTACCAAATTTTTAAATCTTTTCACTTAGAGATTTTTTTTTCTGTTTCCTTTCTGACTCTATCTTTCTCTGTGTAGATATATTAATATTGTTCACCACATTACTGGTTTTCCCCACCTCCAAGTGCACATAGTAGGATTGTACCTCCCGTTAGTCTTGAGTGGTGCCTATGACTATTTTTGGTCAGTAAGTTGTGAGTGGAAGTGTGTTTGCAATATTAAATACATGCATACCTATTTTTCCCAACTGTAATCTTTACTTATGTATTCAGTCATGATCTGTCTAGTTATGATAGGCTGGATCATGCTACAGTAACAAATAATCCCCAGCTCTTAGTGGTTTAAATCCACAAAGGTTTATTCCCCCTCAAGATAAAGTCAACGGTGGGTTGACTGGGGCTTTCACTCTGTCAGATTGCTCACTGGCTCAATCCCTTCAGTGTTCAGTGACTCGAAACCCTTCCCGAGTCATTTTGCAGGCCACAGCAAGTAACGTGGGTGGATGCAAACTTCTTCAGGAGGTAGGGAAATAGAGTTCTATCAGTCCCTAAAGATGGAGAGTAGAGTTGCCAGAAATTAACAAATGCAAATATAGGATGCCCAGTTAAATTGGATTTTCGTACAAATCAATCATTTTTAGTATAAGCATGCCCCCATGCAATATTTCAGACATGTTTATAGTTTTTAAAATTGGCTGTTTTAACTGAAATTTAAGTTTAACTGGGTGTTCTTGGTTTTATCTAGAAACCTGAGCAGAGAATTATTAATATTTAGTGAAGAGCACGAGTAACAACTATAGCCTCGCTTTCTTGCCATAAGTTAGAGATGTGGTATTATGCTGCTTTTCCCTTCCCCGATGCAAGTTTCTAAGCATTCCAATATGCTTTTGATTGCCTTCATTATATTTCTTAATTTGTCAGTCACATTCTTATAACAATTATAACCATGAACCTTTTATAGCCAGTTTTTTCCTTTTTGTGTTAGGGTTTCATCAATATCACATCTACTGACTTTTGATGAGCATATCAATTGGAGATTTTTCTCTAGTTTGTCTAATTTTTCTTACAGTACTTCTTTATAGTAGTAGAAAATTTGCTTTGACTCACTATATTCATTAATTAAGTATAATTAATCAAATTACATACAATTTAAGCATAGTTTTTTAAATGTCTGACCTGTTCTTCTGTGTGTTCATTCTTACAGTAAGAGGTTTCTTTCCCCAGAAGTGGGATTAGAGATGAGTTTTATAAAAGGTGATAACTGATGGGGGCCATTTGTTCACTCATTCTGTAAATATGGAGGAAGAAGGGAAAGTTTATTTTTGCTGGACTTCGTTTTGGTTGTGCAGCCAGAATGTAGAAGAAGGGAGTGGAGAGGTATTTTTCCTTTCATTTGTTTGTTTGACTTGTTTTGGCTTGGAGTAGGGAATTTGATATCTCTGCAGAAAACTTTTCTTTGTATATTATTGGCAACCCTGAGGCAAGCGGGCAGGCAGGGCAACCCCCTTTCCCTGGAGAGCTGCTTTTTCCTGGAGGCAGCCTTGGCCCCTCCTTTGGCACCATATGCAGGTACAGAGTGTTTGCCATTCTAGGTCCCAGCTTCCTCTAGCCTTGAGGCACTGGCAACCTGTTCCCGGGCATAAATGAAATTGAAATGTGCCTCTTTCCTCCTCCTCCTCCTCCTCCCCCTCCTCCCCCTCCCCCTCCTCCTCCTCCCTCTCCTCCTCCTCCTCCTTCTGTTCATACTCTCCTGCACTTCTCAGCAAGCTTTAAATTAGGGAAGGCAATGAGAGCCTTTGGCTGACTATTCTTCCCATTACTTAGCATCTACAAGCAGCATGGTGAGACATCAATTGTTTTTTCTTTCAAATTAGCGCCCTTTGGATCTGAAGTGGATTAAGAGGTCGCCAGTCTCAACAGTTAGCCAGAGGTGCATCATTGTGGAGCAAAAATATCCCTAGAAACCAGTGATGAGGTGCAGGACAGGCTGCTCCAGAATGCTCCACTTCGATGTGCAGATTATTTCGAGCTGAAGACAATAGGGCCCAAGGAGCTTTTGCCTCTCCCTTAACTGCCTAAAATTTAGAAAGAGAGCCTAGTCCAGGAAGAGAACTATCAACCAGAGAGAGCCACAGAGTACCTGCTAGGTATGGTAAACTGGGTTTTGCTGGCACAGCCTGATTCTTCAATTTCTTCTCTGTGCCCCGTTGTCTCTGAGTGGCGTGCCAAGCATTTGTTTACCAAGCATTTGCTCTTCCCATCTTCCTGTGAATTGCTCCCTTCCCCTTTGAGGCTCCAGACCCCACAAACCCCCTTCTCCTTAGCTCAGGATGGCACAAAAACCTTAATTGCCCGACTGAGTGTTGGGGCATCTCAATCTTTGGAGTTTCCACATCATATCTTTGGGGATCCTGCACGAATTAAATTAAAATTTGTTTTCCCCGTGTTAATCTGTTTTGTGTCAATTTCACTATCTATAAGACCAGCCAAAGAACCTAGAAGGGAAGAAAGGAAAAGTTTTCCTCCCTTATGCATGAAAAAAAAAAATCCTGTACTTATCAATACTTCCCTTAGGGAAAGAGTATCGTTCACCAGAAATGTGGTAAAAATATTAACACAGCTGCACAGAGGCAGATGGGTACAGCAGGAAAGAAAAACTCTGAATGGTTAAGAGGAACATGTCGATAAGCTGCTTGAAGTGTTCAGTCTAAAAGGAACCTGCTAATGTAACAGTAGATTATTACTAACAGTTTCTGTAGGGGAGAGGGGTGAGTCCTTTTAATTGCTGAGTGAGATGTACACATTGGAAGTTGGGGAGACTATGACCCCACATTGGTCCCAAATAGCCCTCCTCTGCCAAGGCAATCCTTCATATCAATCCCTCATATTATTAATATCATATATTAATAAATGCTTCCCATGTATGAAAAATAGGGGTTTAAAGGGACACCAACTTACTACCCTGCCCAGTGTTAGCATGTATCTTGGTCTGGTCCTGATCTGTGGTTTTTTTGTAGAAATTCCTTGAAGTTTGAGCTCTGGGGCTGGGACCATTTTTCTCAATTTCAGGGTGGATAGAATACCTCCACTCTTCCACTTTAATATTCACTTGAACTTTCCAGTGTAGATCTAAAGATTTAATCATATGATTTTTCAAGTTGCCATACTATTTGGATCTATCTATCCACAAGCTTTAAAAATGTTGGCTTTCATATATAAACCTTGACATGCATTTCTGACCCCAAAATGAATTTGTCTGCCAAGTTGTTTCAGCTGTATTTTTTATGGCCTGTTGATCTATCTGAAAAGTCTCATACAGGTTGTCAGCATTGTAGGCAGAAGTTCTGAGCATGGCTGGACTTTGATGTTCCCAGGTTTTTTTGTGTTTCATCACAAAGGTTTAAAATCACCTGAACTTGTCCTTTAGAAATGTAGGGAGTCGGGGGACAAATCAAAGAATAAGTATAGCCAGACAATAAATCCTAGCTCCAGTATTTTATTGTAAAGTAGTATATATAATACTTGGATAACTCCTTCATTCCTCATCAGCTCAAATTTCCAATTTGCGAATTGTTGTAACTATACCCACCTTATAGTGTTCTTCTGAGGATTAATCAGTAACTGACAGACAGGAATTCTCTGTAAGTGGAAACTATCATTCCTATCCGAATTTTCATGTGGTGGTATGATTTCAGAGTTGGTTTTTACATCAGCAGGTGCACCAAAAGTCACCCAGAAGGAAATAATGCTACAAACAATGACACCAACAACACAAAAATCCATTGGAATGGGCCTGTGACCTTGACTTGATTAACACAACTGCTGGACATTTTCCACCAGGAAGCTCCCTTCCAGCATTTAACCAATTTTCAAATCAAATAAACCAAACCATGTTCAAATTTTCCTAGATATTTGCAGATATCCAAGAGTGGCTCCGTTTGAATTTTTGTCAGAGCTTTGAGTTCTCAGAACTGTGCTCAGAATAGCTGCCTCCATGATTACATCCCGCCTTTACATTCCTGCCATTCTTCTGTCACATTGACCCCATCCTCTATTGTCCTCAGGATCATCTCTTCCCCTGGGGGGGCCGTGCTCTGCCTTGGGTGCCCAGAGTCCCCGCAGGCTCAGCCTCACCACCCCTTCCTAGGCAGCCTGTCCCCCATGATGCTGAACAGCAGCTTCACCCCGACTTTTCCCTGCTTGAAAGCTGCTGCTGGTTCTTTCACATCTGAGGGCACACATAATGAGAAGCACTGATTCAACCCAGTGGGAGGATTCAAAGAACAGCCTGAGGGAGAGGTCAATGAGATAGAACACAGGAGCCTTCTGGCTTCATTTAACCTTCCCTCAAAAATCAGGGGCAAGTTTCTTCCTACTAGAAGCAACATGATTGAGGTGGTACTTTTAGATATGATAAGTTTGTCCTTTGAATGATAACACATCAAAAGGTCATTGTTGAAGGCTTCCTAAAACAGGGAGGTTTGTGTGCGGGTGACAGAGGGATAATGAAAGAAATTCCTATTCCAGTAAAAGTTAAAAGAGAAATATGACTAATAGAGTCTTTAAGAAGTTATTCAGTGGCTCTCACCAATATTTCTAGCATTAAAGTTCTGAAATTATCAGATTATTAGCACCTCTTGGCAGTGAGTTATGCCTCAGGAAATTCAATTAAGAGACAAGCCCTCTGGAATATTTAGAATTTATTACAAACACGTATACATATATTAGGTGTCAAATACAAAATAAAAAAGGCTCTCGGATCTTATGTATTATGAAAATGTATACTACTTTTGGAGGAAAGGAATTAAAGCTCATCTACACACACACACACACACACACACACAGCCCATTTGGGAGCTTGAATCCAGTGCCCTTCTTTCATTTGATATTAAGTCTTTAATGGATGTGCTTATTTTCTTTATCATATCCGCAAACTGCTCCTTTCCAAGCATTCCTTATCTGGGAGGGAAGCCATCCTGGTGGAATACAATCATCTTACACCCAATCACAGAAGCCAGAAATGTAGGAATTGTCAGAAATGTAGGATTCCAAGCCATCACTGCCTTCTCCATCCAGTCATTCACCAGTGCCTGCTCACTTTAGCTACTGAATAGCTTACAGATTCACCCACCCTGTCCTCTTTCTGACATTGTTCAGTCTGTCTCAGTCTTGGCTTGGATGACCAACAGAACCCTAACTGAACACCTTGCTTTCAGGTTTGTTTCATCCAAGCTCAGCATCATTTACACATGACAGCCAGTCACTCTTCTAACACAAGATGCGGTCAAGCACTTAAATAGCTTCTTGATGGCAGATAGAGAAAACAAACTTGGCACAACTTGATTTGGCCCTTCCTGGCTTTCTTATCCCAATTCTCATTACCACACTCTTCTACTATTTACATTATACTCCATGCTAAATTACCTACATGCATTTTATTCTCACATGGATCTTGCTTGCTGAGATCTTAAGTAAGTCCAACTCAGCCTACAATGTGAAGTAATGTCTTTAGCAGTTCTTTTCAGATGTCTCCAGACTGGGTCAGAAGGCTTTCTAATTTCTATGTCCTCCTAAAGCATTGTGTGTTTCTCTCTCCCGTGGTAGTTTGTTACTATGACAGAACAATCTATATATTTTCATTGCTAGACTCGAGAGCAAGGTTGATGTTTTATTCCTCTTCAGATCCCTGGATCCAATGCCTGCTTGGCACATTGAAGGATATTAACTTAGGGCTTTGCACCAGCTGGTCCTTCTGTCTTTAACACTTTTCCCAAATAGCTTCATGGCTAATTCACTCACCTCCTTCGTATCTTTGCTTAAATGTTACCTCCTCAATGAGGCCATCTCTGACAGAAAGAGGGAGATGACAAGTAGAGTTGTGATTTAAGCATAAAACTGATAAACATAAGGCAAAAAGAAAGAATTTATGTAATCTCATTTATGAATATAAATATCTTTAAAAGTGGTAAACAAAATTCAAAAACACAAAAGGAACAATTCATCCTGAACTCAGAAATGCAAAAGATATATTTATTATTTAAAACTTAATAATATAATATATAATTAACAAGTATACGTTTTAAAATATAACTGTCTTCGTAGATGGTAGAAAAGACAGTAGTTTAAATTTAACTCTAATTCCATGCAGAGATAATTAATAAACTAGAAAGAGAAGGATATTCATTAACTTGATGAAAATATTGGCAAATCAGTAGGCAATATTATACTTGAAGGTAAAAAACTGGGGATATTTCCATTAAAACCAGAATCAGGGTAAAAATGTATAATATCATTAATATTTTCAACATTTTCCTGGTAATTGTAACCAAAACGAAATCACTGGTGTATATTCAGGCTTTCTATTTCTCTTTGATGCAATGTTGGTAATGTATATGCTTCTAAGAATTTATCCATTTTCTTTAGGTTTCCAGTTTCTTGGCATATATTTGTTCAAAATATTCTCTTATAGTCTTTTTTTTATTTCTGTGGCATCTGCTATAATGCTTTCTCTTCTGTTTCTGATTTTGTCTTTTCTCTCTTTTTGTTGTTGTTTGCTTTTGTTTTTAGGTATTCTAGATAAGAGTTCATTGCTTTTGTTTACTTTTCAAAAAAGCAACTTTTAGTTTTATCAATATTTATCATAATTATAATACTACATTTCCTCTAGAGAAAAACGTTTTAAAAATAAGAATGGCTATGTTTAAAAAAATGAAATCATAAGGATTGGTGTTAAGCAGGATTTGGCTGCTAAAGAAGAGTACAAAGCATTTTTTTTTTTATGGAGACTTTATTTGGGGAAGGCAGTTTTTGGTTCACAACAAAATTGAGGGGTTGGTACACAGATTTTCCATATGCTCCCTGCTCCCCCCGACACACAACCTCCCCTAGTATCCTCATCCTGCACAGAATGGCACATTTCTTACAACTGATGAACCTCCATTGACTCATTACAATCACCCAAAGTTCACAGTCTGTGGGTTTGGACAAGCGTGTGAGGACATGTATCCACCATTACAGTATCACAGAGTGTTTCCACTGCCCTAAAACCCTTCTGTGCTTTAACTGCTCATCCCTCCCCTGCCCTCAGACCTTGGCAACCAATGATCTTTTTGCTGTCTCCATAGGTTTACTATGAAGTTTTAATAATGAAATGCCGTAAGAGTGTGGACGCACATTCATGAAGCAACGCATATCACTTAGTTACCCACTCTAATGCATATTATAATTTAGAACACAGTAAGCCAGGTAAACAAATAAGTGAGAAAGAGGAGAATTATTTTGTAGATATTTTTCAGAATATTGACTTGATGTTAATAAAAAAAATAAAACAGTAGAAATTGATGACAACCACAAAAAAATTTAAGTTCTCACCTTGCATCAAAATGAACTCCAAGGTAAAAAAGAGTAGTGTTTAAATTCAATCATAAGACATATGTCTTATTATGTATCATTTAAGACTTATAACGTATTACTATATAATGTCTTATTATGTATTTATTATGTATTATTTCATTCATCTCCATAGAAGAAAAAATACAGTCAACTTAAAGATGATAGAGGAAATAAAAAATGAAAGTATCTTTTGATTTAAATATTAAAAGTAAATAACTTCTACTTATCAAAGAAAACAGATAAAATTTTAAAACAAAAAATAAATATTTACAGCAACTACGGCAAAGGAATCATTACATAAATAATCTAGAAAGAGCTTATACCAAATATGAATGTATGGCAAATTAAAATAAAAGCAAATAGCACTGCATGACTGCCACTAAAATATAGAAACCGTATAATCTCAGGGGTAGTCAAAAAAATTCAAATTAAAATACAATGTTTGCTTATTAAATTAGTAAAGAGTAAAACATTCTAAAATGCAGCTTCAGTAGATCATTATTGAGACATGCATCCTTGTACTTAACTAGAAGTAGAAAATTGTATACTTTTTTTGAAAATCAATTAAAACATCCCTACTCTCTGATTTAGTAATTTTCTTATTAGGGATTTGCCCTTGGGAAAGAATCTGACTTACAGATAGAGATTTATTCATTGCTTACAACAGTGAACATTTAGCAATAACTTTGGGAAACAGCTAAGAAAATTATGGTCCATCCATGAAAGGCAATATTCTACCCAGAAGTCACAAATTCAAAATAAGCAGAGGCCACTCATGTAAGTGAGTGAAGCAGGCAGGCAGATAAAAGAAAACCCTATTGACAAGCCAATACCCAGTCTAAATTGGATGTTGCCACTTAGCTGCAAGTATCAATTAGAGGACATTGGCTCCCTTTCCTAGAATTTCCTGTTTTTCTGGAACAACTGGAAGTCTGAATTATATAATGTTAAAGTGTTGAACTTAAATGACTGGCAACTCATTTAAACATGTGTCTATAAGCAAAGCGAGTCAGCTGACTCAATGTAATGAGTGAAAAATTGTTTTAAGTCCTCTGTTCCATAGCCATTAAAATTAATTTTCATGGGAGACTTGTTTTCATAACAAGAGGAAATGCCCATAACATAATATTAAGCAGAAGATCAATAGATGGAAGACTGAAAACTGTCTGTAGACAAGAATGAGTAGCATTGATTCACGTCAGTCTTGCCTGCCGGGTACCTGGCGTAGTGTCTGGTACAATCTAGGCAGCTACTAAACAAACATTCAAACAGTTGTCATCAAATGAGAACACGAAGTCAACTGTAAATAAAAAATGCATAAATTGAGTGATAGAATATATATCAAAATGCCAACATTGACTGCTTCTCATTTTCTTTATCTGGTTTTGGAACCAGTACAAGAGAGGAAAAGTACAGATTCATTCTACTTGTTAATGTTTCATTCATTTAGTTCATAAATATTTATTGAGGGTCTGGTATTTGCTAGGAACTGTTTTAGATAATGGAGATATAGAAGTGGGGAAACGCAAGCAAAATAAATTCCTGCCTAATGGAACTTGCATTTTAGTTGGGAAAGACTTGTAATAAACAATATAAATAAACTGTATAATATATTATATACTAAGTGATAAGAAACAAGAAATAAATGTTCTAAAATTTGTATCCAAGATTTGCTTTCATCAGGTATGGTAAGATATGCATGTGGGAATGATTGTCATGAATAAATAAGTTTATACTCATAGATTCTTAAAAAAAGGAGGCATGGCATGTCATGCTGGGCCACATGGCGGGGGGCGGGGGGCACCAAGGGCAATCAAGAGGCAAAAAGGACAGGAAGGCAGAGAGAGGCCTTTATAGGGGTTTCTGGGGGAAAAGCAAGACAGACCAGGATAGAAAATATAAGACTGGCTGGTTTGAATACTTTCTGTGGGCTTTTGGGCAGAGATACTATCTCTAGTCTGGTACCTGATCCAGGTTGATTTATGGCAGGAGAAATATTGGCTTGATCTGCAAGAGTTTGATAAAGGTGATGGTTAGAGGTGTGGGTTCTGGATCCGTTAGTTTGTACATGCAAGATGTATTTGGGTGAGCGCCTTGTTCTCTCTCTGAAGCTAGATGGAGGAGAGACAGCCTTAATCCAAGTCAATGATATCACAAATGCCAGAGCATCAAGAATATAGAAAATTAAAAAAAAACATAGCTAATAGTAAAATACAGCAAAGAGAGGGGGTAGAGAATGCTGAGTGGGTATGTGGCAATGTTAAATAGGAATGTCAGGCGGGTGTCACGAGAAGACAGAGCGTTGGATAAAGTTGGTGAAGGCATGTGTGTCTGAAGGAAGACCCTTGTAGACAGAAGGAACTACAATTGCAAAGGCGCTTGGGTGGGAATATGGCTGATGGGTCTAGGGTCAGAAGGAAGGCCAGAATGCCTGGAATAAAAAAAGTGCATGAGGACAGAAGAAGAAAATGAAGTCAGAGATACTTGGCGTGGGGCGACGATGAGCTGTTCCATAGACGCTTGTAGCCATTGTAAGGAATTTGACTTTTAGCTAACTGTATCCAACAATGTACTTCTAATGGCCAGGTATGGCATATCCCAAGAACACAAAGATGGGTTAAAACTAGAAAATATATTACTTAATTTACCATACAATAGACTAAAAAACTTAAAAAAATGAGACTCATGTGATTCAGAAAAGGCACTTGATAAATTTCAGAACTTAGACTTAAAAAAAAATCGTCAGCTGTTTAATGTTTGAAGGGAACCTTTTCACTTCACAAAGATCAAAGATCACATGAAAATTTTATAGCATACACTACTCTTAGCAGGAGACCTTAAATACATCCCCCCTGAAGAATGGGAATGAGAGGGGCGCGTGGGTGGCTCAGTAGGTTAAGCGACCTACTCTTGATTTCGGTTCAGGTCATGATCTTCTCTCTCTTCCTATCTCTATGCTCCTCCCCTACTCTCTCATGCACTCTCTCAAAATAAGTAATAACATAAACTTAAAAAAAATAACTGTAAGACTGGAAATGAGAGCAGTATGCCCACCATCACTATTGCACAATTAATGCTTAACATGATTCTGAAAGTCCTGGCCAACTGTACAAAGAGAGAAAGAGAATAATAAGAGCAATGACGTTTGGTGCAAAAGAAATAAAATTGCCATTATTTATAGAAATATTATCTGCCTTCAAACATAAAAAACAGGAGTTATTCTTTTATTAAATGGAATAAGTTTTAGCACGTTGCCATGCTCACACAAAATTGAAATAAAAACTCAGTAAACAACACTTCCATAGAGAAAAATGTAAATATCTAACAAAGTGCATGAAATACAATTGGAATTTCTGGTGGGGGGGAGACAGTTTTTAGCCTTAGATAAGACAACTTAATATTATAAGAATGTCAATTATACTTATATCAACCTACAAATTTAATTCAATACCTTTTGACATTTATTTCTATTTTTCAGAAACTTAATAAATTCACTCCAAAATTTACATGGAAGAATAGGTACCCAGTAATCACTAAGTAATCTTAAATGAGAGAGAGAAAAGAGAAGTGAGTAAAAAGGTAGGCACCTATAAATGTGGAAATTTAATATACGATAAAGATGCACCACCGAATCAACAAGGAAAGTGTAGATTACCGGAAAAACTCTCTGAAAATTGGAATATAAAAAAACTTTTCCCCATATACCCGTCTGTATAAAATTTGATTCTAGGTAGATGAAAGACCTAAATGTGAAAAACAAATCTAGACACTCTATAGAAGAAAATTTAGAAAAATATTCTAAATATTTAGAAAATTAGAAAAAATTACCCCCTGAAAGGGGGGTAATTCTGAAGCATAACACATAAGGAAAAAAAGAAAAGGAAGAGACAAATGAAAATGACATCAAAATGAAGAATTACCATTCGAAACATGAGATCATGGATAAAGGTAATAGGGTAAGTGACAGAATGGAAAAAATAATTTGCAATTTTTAAACCGCCAAAATATTAACATCTAGAATATAAAGGAAACTCATACAAATTTGTAAGAAGATAGAAAAACAAGGAGAAAATAGGCAAAAGGCAGTTTATCAGATAAATACATAGTTTCATAGAAAGGACTTCCAAAATTAAGCATATGGAGTCATATTCCAAATAATTTTTAATTGGATAAATGAAAATCAAACAATAGTGAGGTACTGCTTTGCACCTAGAAGAATTAGAAACCTGAATGGTGCTGAGCATTGGTGAGGAGGATGTGAACCTCTCCCACACTGCTGCTGGAAATGCGGATGGGTGCAGCCATTATGGCATGCAACCTGGCATCAGTAAGGCCAAAAATGTATGTATATCCTATCATCTAGAAATTCCAATCCTGGGCACATGTTTGTGGAACTCCATGCTATTAATCAAATATTCCTGGCTTGCAACCTTCCAAGCATAGTACCGTCGCACTTACTTTCTCCTCCAGCTTTGAAGGTTAGTGTAGCCATGAGATTTGCTTTGGTTAATGAATGTAAGTAGATATGAGGCATTTCACTTCCGATGAATGCTCTCTTCCCAATGTTCCAGGGGTAACAGAAAGCAATATGCCAATATGGAGTCTCTATCAACCTGAATCTGTGAGTGACTACCATGAGCATATCCCGTATGCTGAGACCTGTGTTGTATCGTTAGCATGCGTGAGAAATGAACTTTTGTTACGTTAAACCACTGAAATTGTGAGATTGTCTGTTACTGCAGCACAAGCTGGCCTATCACAGCTGATACAATATCTCAAGGAATATTTCTTACAAGTACATAAGGAGATTTGTGGAAGAATTTTCCTTTTAGGGTTATCGATAGTCATGAGGATCTAGAAGCAATTTGAGTCTCCATCTTTGGGAGAATGGGAAAATGTGGAAGATACAAACCCCCAAGCATTAAACAGCAATGAAAAACAATGAATAGTAGGTGTGCACAGTAACGTGAATGGGTGTTATTGGAGAAGTGTTGAGTTCAAAAAGAAGAAATAAAATGAGATCTATAACACAATACTATTTACATAATTTAAAAACACGGTAACATGGGGCGCCTGGGTGGCTCAGTTGGTTGAGCATCAGACTCTCGATTTTGGCTCAGGTCATGATCTCATGGTCGTGAGCTTGAGCCCCAAGATAGGCTCCACAGTGAGTGGAGCCTGCTGGAGTCTCTCTCTCTCCCTCTCTCTGCCCTTTTCCCACTCGCGCGTATGCTCTCTCTCTCAAAATAAATAAACATTACAAAATAAATAAAAATAAAAACTCAATAACACAAAACTGTCAATACATAATTAGGAAGAACACACACAAACAGAAAGATACACACTTAAAGATTCAGAATCATTACCAAAAGTGGATAAGGGAAGCAATAAGACTGCTTTGTGAGGATTAGAGAGAAAAGGTTAAATACACACATTATAAAAGTTTTATATATATATATATATATATATATATATATATATATATATATATATATATAGGAACTTACATGGACTAATGGTAATGATGTGACCCAACTGAGGATAATCACTAACTTAACTCAGAACCCAAGATTTGAAAAAGGAAAAAACTGTGATAAACTTACTGTCTTTACCCTCCAAATACAATGAAAGACAAATCATAAAATCAGAAGACCACTTGGTGTGATGGCTAATTCAGGCATTAACTTGACAGGGCTACGGATGTCCACATAGCTGGTAAAACATTATTTCTGGGTGTGTCTGCGAGGGTTTTGCTGGACCCACCTCACCAATGTGGGTGAGCATCACCCAGTCCACTGAAAACCCAGATAGAACAAAAAGGCAAAAGGAGGGCAAAGTGACTCTCTGCCCGAGTTAGAACATTCACCTTCTCCTGCTTTGGGTCATTAGAACTCCCATTCTTGGGCCTTCAGACTCTGACTGGGAATTATACCATTGGCTCCCCCAGTTCTCTGGCCTTTGAATTTATACTGCACCCACACCACTGGCTTTTCTGGGCCTCCAGTTCTGTCTGCCCTGCAGACAGCAGATTGTGGGATTTCTCATCCTCCATAATTGCATGAGCCAAATTTCTTGTAATAAATCTCTTTCTGTATATCTGTCTATATCCTATTGGTTCTATTCCCTGGAAAGCCCTGACTAATGTACTTGGCTAACATGAAATTAATAATAGTAGATTCAGTAGAAGTCTGGTATATAGGAAAATAAATTTTTAAAAAGAAAACCATTGATTCTCTTTGGTGGCAAAAATACGTATTCACCACTCTTAAAAGTCAGCACTTTTTCACAATATTTTATGCGTCTCCTCCAGAATCACCCAGGAATACACTTTTTCTATACACTTTTTAAAAAGATACATTCATATGACTTCACTCATATGTTGAATTTAAGAAACAAAAGAGATGGACATAGGGGAAGGAAAGCAAAAATAAGATAACAGAGAGAAAGGCAAACTGTAACAGAACAAACTGAAGGTTGTTGGAGGGGTGTTGGGGGGGAGGATGGGCTACATGGGTGATGGGCATTAAGGAGGACACTTGTTGGGATGAGCACTGGGTGTTATATGTAAGTGATGAATCACTAAATTCTATTCCTGAGAACATTATTACACTATATGTTAGCTAACTTGGATTTAAATTTTTTACAAATTAAAAAATAAAAATTAAAAATAAATAAAAAGATTATTTCATCTATGGAACCTGGTAGATTGGATTGCATAGATCTATTCACCACCCCCTCCCCAACCACCATTTCCATGAGAGGAATGTTCTCCACCTTTTGACTTTGGACTTGGCCATGTAACTTTTTTCAGCCAATAGGATGCCAGCAAACATGTCACAGTCAAAAGCATGAACCGTGCTTGCATGATTGGGCTTGTTTTCTCATACCTCCACATTTGTCATCAGAGGTGGTTCCCCTATGTGACTGCTGTCTTTTCAGCTGGGCCCCAAAGTGAATACACACGTTGCTGACTGAAGCAAATGGCAGAAAGGAGCCAAGCCCAGCTGAATTCTTAGCTTGAAATACACCTGCACAGTCAAGCCCAGTGTAAATCAGCAAAACCCCCACTAACTAGCAGATGCATGTGTTGTTTTAAGACACTGAATTAATTTGTTACATGGCAATAAGTAACTGATACAAAAACGGACATTAATTGGTACTTAATGATGCTATTGTATTTCCTCTGATTTGAATTCACGTCTTACACCCTTCAATTCAGAGTACGAGTTCCAAAACTAGATGACTTTCAGAAAGAAAACCAAGAGTATTTATCCGCATTTAGAAGCCAACTCTTAGAACCAACCAATTTCTCGTATAGTTAAAGAATCTCGGGGCGCCTGGGTGGCTCAGTCGGTTAAGGGTCTGACTTCAGCTCAGGTCATGATCTCCTGGTCCGTGAGTTCAAGCCCCGTGTCGGGATCTGTGCTGACCGCTCAGAGCCTGGAGCCTGTTTCAGATTCTGTGTCTCCCTCTCTCTCTGACCCTCCCCCATTCATGCTCTGTCTCTCTCTGTCTCAAAAATAAACGTTAAAAAAAAATTAAAAAAAAAAAAAAAGAATCTCAGGGTCGTCCACAAGGAAAAGTTTCATAATGGCACAATCCTATTTTATATCTTTCTGTATACTCTCATAGCATCATGTGGTTTTCCATTTTGCATATTTAATGTTTTATAATTATTTAATTAGTTATACAATTTCCTTTTATTTTTCTCTGTAATTCAAAAGCCTAACACAGTCCATGTCTTAGAGAAGGTGGTCAAAAAATAAACATTGACTCTGGGAATGACTCCCTAGCCTTGCTCACAGGCTCTTTGAGGCCATCCCCAAACCTGAGACAACATAGAACTTCCATGTGCCCTCCCAAGGAATGTTACGGATATCAGTGTCATCTGAAATACACCAAGCTTTATGCAGCCAGCCAGGAGGTTAAACCACAGGCTGATACCTTAGACAAGAGAAGGGGCAGGTAGGCAGGAAGTGCAGGCTCAAGTTACAGTTCTTTCACTTAGGAACTGCATGACCTTGGACAAATCACTCCCCCACTCTAACTCTGTTTTCTCAAACTGTAAATTGCAAACGTTGAAGGATTCAACGGTATTTCTCTGCGGACATCCCTTGTTTTGTTGGCTCCAAACCCGATTTCTTCTGAGAACAGCACCCATCTTATTTGGTGTGCTCTTCTGTGTGCTACAACCAACCAATTCTCATAGGAGTGTCAGGTGTCCTTACTCCTCTCACCCCCACCCCCAATCGTTAGCAAAGCCTTTCCTCCCGATTTTTTAAAATTAGAAATGAAAGACAACAACAGTCCACACAGCTCTGGCAGTGGCGTAAAAGAAAAGAGAATGAAATTGGAACTCAAAGAATAGCAAACATGAGAGGCAGAGGGGAAGTCCTTTTGGCATTCCAGATGTTTCTGAGCTCAGTGGCATTCTTTCCCTGCCTACGGCTTGGTTTTTAAACCAAATACATCCCTCCCTTTGAGCTTAAGCTACGTAAAATTGACTCTTATTCATTTAGAATCAAAATAATACAGGTCTCAAGCAAGACTTCAAGGTTTCTAGATTTTCTACTTCTAAAAACTTTAAGAAATGAACCTAAGACTTGAAGAGCCATAGATCGTTCTTAGCACACAGAAGACATTTTGAAACAGACAAATAAACATATATCTGGTAAAAATTCTATAAAAAATGGACTTTGGTCTCTGACTGGAACCAGCAGAAAATGAAAACACTTTCTAAAGTACTTTATACGTTAAAGGATAACAATTCTTTTGTTTACCTAGCAGTTATAGTCAATCATCGAAATGTAATTTTTTTCTAGTGCTATTAAGTTATTCCCTATAATTGATAATGTAGGCTGTTGTGTAACCCACCTGTACATAAGAAATGGAAAATCTCTCCCTAAAACAAAACTCAGTCTTTGGGAGGGGGTGGGTGCCAACACGATCAGGCTGAGAGCTGAAATAAAATACCAATGAAGTTTTTGTAGAGAAAGCACTCTAGACTGTTGCTTCAACGTCCCGACCCTGTCTTCGGACTTTAGGTAATAATAGTCCAAGAAATCATGAATGAAGTGTTTCATTCTCTTCCAAATCTGTAGCCATTCATTTCTCTACCGAAGGGCAGAATGTATATATCTTCCTGAGTCATGAGAATGTTTCTAGGGCAGATTCATGGAAAATGGCTTGTCTAGATACAAATTAGTTCATAAGGAAACTTACCATTCTTCTTTTTCTCAGCGCACATGACATCCTGAGGGTCCACCCTGAGGTCCAGTCTGAAAGTTCAGATATCTTAATATGTCTGTATGTTGGTTCTCCCTTTCAATTTAGACAGTACCTTCTTCTAGTCCTGCCAGTGAAATAGCTAAAATCGTCTACAGTAATAACTTGAAGTTTTTTTTCATGCTATTTATCACGTATACTATTCACTGCCAACGATAATTATGCCTCACGATTTCTTCCCCAGAATTTCAAAACTCAGGAAAAACATTCATCATCTAGCACTTAATAATTAGATAGCACCTAATTAGTTTTAGTATCTTGAATGCTTTAGAAGAAAGGCAGCTTATTAGTCGGAATTTCTAAACATTTAGTAAGCCTTACTATACCCTTGTGAGTGCTGTAAATATTTTAACATTTTACTACACATAGCTGAGAGATCCAGAGTTACTTACTGCACCACTAGACAGTAAGTTAGTAAAGCTGGGAGTGATTTCGATACCTCATGTTCAGTCCATTGCCTTCACTGCAGAACTTTGTATAATTCCTTTTAATGGTGGACAGAGTAACAGGAAGCAATCCCTAGACTGTGATGGGATCTGATGCTTGATGCAGTACCTATTATCTCCTGTGCCTGTTGCAGTTCCCTGATCATTACAATGGAAAATATTGACAATCCAATGCAGAGACGTGTCCATTCCAAAAAGAAACATATGCGGAAGTATCAGGACTGAGTTAGAAATTCTGTTAGTAAACATTACTGGCAGAGTACCTTACCCTAATTAGCAAGCCAAACTCCTACAGCTTTAAAGCGGGTGCAAATCTGGGAAAGCTTTCAACATTTCCACACAAATCCGCAAGATTTAGAATTACAGAAGTCTGAATCTTTCTGAAGGTGTTTCCCAGTTATAACGACAGACTGACATATTAAAAGGTCACTTTTCTATCAGCTATTTAATTGCAGTTTCACGTGCTTTCAGGCATGAAGTCCCCTCCAGGCAAAATGAGACTGATCAATAGCCACAGACCAAGCCAGGAGACTTGGTCCCCAAATACCATCCAAACACAGCACCTCGAGTTTTAAGAGAAGTTTAGAGAGAAAGAAGAAAATCAAGTGATTAGCTCTTTTCCTTCTGTTCTGTCAAATGACATTATTATTAATTTTTTTATCTTTTTCCTGGAGAATCATTCATTGAGGACCCTACAACCAATGAAATCAGCCAATTTCTACATACTCAAAAATCACACCAAATATGTTCTCCTATGACTTACCTGACTTCAGTTTTTTCCACGTATTATGGAATATTTCAGATAAAGAAGTATGTATGATATAATGCACTCACTATGTTAATCCAAAAGAAAATGCTACTACAGTTAAAGTCCTCTGTGTATTCCTATTCGCATCACCTCCCAACACTTCTCACAGGGATAATTGCTGTATTGAAACTGACGTTTTATCGTTTCTTATGTGAGATTCATCCATGTAGACATGTACTTCATTAATATCATTGCAGCACTGCATTCCATTGCATGAAATAGAATTCCACACCGTAGTTTATTCGTCCATTGTCCTATTGTTGGACATGACAACTATTCTCATTAAGAGTCACTAAGAACAATGCTGCCAAATGCGTAAGTGTATACATCTGCTCATACATAAGAGTAAGAGTTACTTTAGGGCATATAACTTCTAATGAATTGTTGTGTTTTAGGTCATGTCTGTAACTTCACTAGATTCTGATACACCGTCTCAAAAGTTTATACCAAGGCAGCTTTTTAATAAACTTAGAATCATCAAGCTTTTTAATTTTTCCAGTACCTATTAAATGGAGCACGTTTTCAACATGTTTGATGGTCTTTCTCTTTTATGAATAGACTTTTAACAATTTTCCCATTTTTCTCTTCTTTTTATTGATTTTAAGCATTATTTAAATATTTCAGATACTAAAAACAAATAGTCAAGATTGGTACATGAATATGGAGGGCTTTAAAAAGAAAAGTGCCCCCCAAATGTACCTAATTGAATGTCTAATGCATTTCTTTATAGTGAAAAGAATATTTGATTCTTTGAGGATGTAGAAATAAATTTGTGATAGATATATAAAAAGATGAAAAGTCAATAAATAGAAGTTTTTATTAAACTTCAGAAAAAGGAAAAAACTTGAATAAGAAAAGAAATATAAGGGGGCCTGGGTGGCTCAGTTGGTTAAGTGTACGACTTTGGCTCAGGTCATGATCTCATGGTCCATGAATTCAAGCCCTGTGTCAGGCTCTGTGCTGACAACTCAGAGCCTAGAGCCTGCTTCAGATTCTGTGTCTTCATCTCTCCCTCTGCCCCTTACCCGCTCATGCTCTGTCCCTATCTCTCAAAAATAAATAAACATTATATATATATACAAAAGAAAAGAAATATGATTAGTATACTTTTTGAAGATCAACTTTGAATAATATTTACAGAGTAGTAATAATGTAAATACCATTATTGATTTAACCAAAAAGAGTGGCCTAATTTTATGTCAAGTAGAAGGTTTGTAATCTTCCTTTTCAACAGTACAAAGTGAGCAGATAACATAGAATTTTAAAAATCAAGGAATAACAGTACAAGCATGTCATTTAGAAATATGAAGAACAACAATTATATAAATCACTAAACAACTTGAAAAGCATTTATTTCTTTTTAATACTTTGATTAAAAATGAAAATTAAATTAAAAATACTATTTATATATAATCAACATAAAAATAACATAGGAAGCCATGGGAGCAGTGTTTGTATTAGGGCAACAAAATTATAAGTGGCATTTATATTCTGATTAACACTTTTCTGAGTTTCCAAAATTTCTAAAACACATACATAGTCCCTTTCTTAGAGGAAAATTGGTGCTATTGATTTTTAGGATTAAAATGATATATGGTTGACCCTTGAACAACACACGGGTTAAGGGCACTGACCACTGTGCCCTTAATTAATTTTGACAGATTTTTGTCAAAAATCTGTGTAGAACTTTTGAATCTCCCACAACTGAACTGTTAATAGCTTACTGTTGACTGAAAGCCTAACCCATAAAAAGTTGATTAACATGTATTTAGTATGTTATATGTATCATATATTGTATTCTTACGATAAAGCAAGATAGAGAAAAGAAAATGTTTTTAAGAAAATCATAAGGAAGAGAAAATACATTTATAGTACTGTACTAAAAAAAATCTATGTATAAGTGGACCCACCCAGTTCAAACCCATCTGGCTCAAGGGTCAACTGTAATTATGAAGAACAAGTTCATCCTGCAAAGGACTTCCAGCAGACTGGGAAGGAAAGGAGAGGAGACTACCAGCAGAGAATGATCAGGAGACCACTGGAATTGTGCATGCCAGAAACTACAAGGGTCTGACCTAGAGAGTCTCCATGGAAATGTTAAAAAGCTCAAATTCACATGGCTTGGTGAGAGACTGGATGTGGAAATAAGGTTGGAGGATAAGCTTTGAGAGTCTTTAAAGTTTCTGGTTTGGGCAAGTTGGGTCCCATTCACTGAGATAAGGAAGTGTAGGTGGAACAAGATGAGCTTTGTTCTGGAGATATTGAGTCCTTCGTTATACCATAACAATCCCAACAATCTAACTGCTGTAACCAACAACCCAGTTCTCGATGGTCTAACACAACTTCTTACTCTTTCCTGAAAAATGGGGTATGAATGTTCCAGGCTGTTCTCTGTGCCACTATCATCTTCCAGTGTCAGAGAAGAGAAAGAGCATAGGAGATCATGCAGGGCATCCTAGGGACCAGAAATGGAAGTGACCAGTGTCAATTCTACCCATACTCCATTGGCCATAAGTCTGTCACATGGCCCCAGATAACTACAAGGAAGGCTCACAAATATGTGCCCAGTAAAATACAAAAAAGAAAGCAACAGTTTTGTGGACACCTAGCATTGTCTCTACTCTGACCTCTGGGTGGGAAAATTCAGGAGGCAGAAAGATGAGTTTGAATCTCAGAAGTCTGAACCAGAGAAAAGACTACAAAATTATTATATAAATAGTAGTTGGACTCCAATGAGGACACATAGGAGGTGTATAGATTGAGGAAGAAAGGATAAAAATGAAACTCAAGACAATGTGTAAGTGGAGGCAGAGGAAGAGGAAAGGGGCAGAGAGAAAATGGTCAGAGAGATGGAGTTATAAACAACAAGCGAAAATCATGTGAGTGAAGACAGGCGGTCTATGATGCCAGACCTTACAGCTGGCAAATCAAAGAAGGACGTTATGGCTTCTATCGACCTTGGCAATCAGGAAGTCATAGATTACTTTACCACAAGCAGTGTCAGTCAAAGCTTGCAGGCAGAAAGCAACAGTTGGGGGTCGTGGAGGAAATGGGAAGTGAGAAGTACAGATAACAAATGCTTCTTTCGATTCCTTAAAAGGGAGGGAGAGAGACAGCAACAAGGGAAGGGGAGCATAAGTGTTGAAGACCACTGTATTTTTATTCAGCAACTATTTCATGTCCTATTTTTATTCGTCAGAAATACTTAATTGTCAAATCGATTCTGATCAATGCAACCACACTCTGTTGCTACGATCCCAAAGCAAAAGCATATACTGTTTTACTCAGACTGAAAATCCATGTCAAGGGCTTTACATGATCAGTTACAACTTATCCATCTTCCTTACTATTTATGTTGAAAGGGAGCCCCCAGTTTGAGAATTCACGTTTCCCATTAAATTGCTCTGACAGGTGGCAGTCATGAATTCTCATGGTTAAATTCCACAGGGGGAGGATTTAGGCTTTGCAGAGGACATAAAACTGTCTAGGATCGGACAAGATTAGAACAAGGAAAACATGATATTGGGGGTGAGGGGAGGGGACCCAAGAGAAAAGTTACATTCGCTAACAAAATAATTCATGTCATGTGGAATGTCTATTAGTTACATATGGAAATGACTTAGTATTTCCTTAATTGCTATGTGAGAATAGAAAGGATTATAATCACTATCTAGAGTCCTAGGGAAGATGGGTATGTGCTTTAGGCCTCAGATGCCCACCCAGCTGTAAAGCCATATTAACTCTATGAGACACTTGTCAGTCACAAGCTCGTGGGATTATCCCAAGTGATTGCGGAAACTATATTAAAATCGGGGCGTGGCTTACACAGTTTAGAAGCATGTGGCTTTTTCCCCATATAGGGTTCATTGTTCCCTAAGCCTGAAAGCCATCCCTTGCTGAGCGTAAAAAGTCAGAGTCTGGAAACCTGATACCTTTGTTACTTTTAATTTTTTCTCCCAGCATCACCACGACAGAAGTCCTTTGTCACAGGCTGGGAGACACAGTTAATACTCCTCAATGGCCTAACAAGAAGTAACAGGGGGAGGGAAATCACATTTTCACATGAGAAATTATGATCAGCTGTGATCCCTGCCAGCCCATGAATTTCAAATGGCGCTTCATTTTCAAACGCACTATTTCAGTCCTCATCAGCCAGTCAGTAGAAGGCGGCCCTGGGGGTTATACTTCACACGCACTTTGGCTTGTTGAACACTCACAGGAGCCTGAAAGCAAGCTTTCAGCTCATAAAATTTGCCCCTCGGAGTACAAAAGGAGTACAAGTAAATCTGTCTTTCCAGGCCCGGCATTTGAAGCAAACTGAAGCATTTGGCTGTCAGAGACTCAGGGCAAAGCCTGGATTTTCAATACATGGCAAGCAGGGGTACCATCTTTACTGAACAAGGCAGAGATTTGTCAGTGCGCTACTGGGTTGGAAGTGAATGGATATGTATAAATGCTAGAACTAGAGAAACGTCCAGGGAGTCAGGGCCTTACTTCCTTGCAGCTTCCTTAGAAATTAGAACCTATGATAGTTTCACAGAACCCACAATTCCAAATACTTGTCCAGGATGAATCCCAACAGGCGAAACTGTTGGTGGACTTCATCATGGGGTTCCTGTGGCAAAAAGTTTTCTAAGAGCCAATTTCGAAATAAATAACCTTATGGAAGTACATGTATAAACGTAAGATTTTGCCTATGTTTTCATATTTTCCCCCATCTGGAGGGTAAAATGTCAGAAGGGTATAGAGTCAAATTAGCGTCTCTACTATAAATCGTACCGTATTGAAAAATCAATAATGCCCATTTATTGATCTTAGAAACCTATCCTTGGTACAAAAATATAAAACCTACAAATAGCTGCTTTAGATTATTGTGTCTATGTACCCAGGCCCTCAAGCACGGTTGCTGGATTGTAGTCTATGGTGCCCTCTGGTGGAAAGAAATCAATATCATGCCCTCTAATTCTTTAAAGTGTGTTTTAAAAGTCTGCACTCACTTTACGCAACCCTGTCCTATGATTTGAAAGACTGCCAGGAGGTGAAAAGCCAACAGCTTTTGTTTCTTTTCTTAATGGCCAGAAAGTCTCTTACTTTTGATACTCTTTTCTTTTTCTATCTTCGTTTGTCTAGAATTTGAGACTTCTGTGGATCGATTTTTGAGATGTTCTCATTTTTTTATTACATCAAAATAATTTCCCATAATTCCCAATACGATAATTTGAAAAGTAGTCTTTAACAATTTAGTCTTATGATTTGTTTGGTGCTTTAACCAAATAATCCAAAATTTTCTGCCAATAAAACCATGCCTAATTAAATGGAACCATAGGAAATGATGATGTACAATTAAGCAAATGAAACAATGACAACAACAAAGGATGATCTATCAAAGTTTGCAGTCTTGATTTACAACATATTTTCCCATTTTCACAATGATTGTAGGTTTAGGCTGTGTTAATAAATAGATCCTTCCTTCCTTCCTTCCTTCCTTCCTTCCTTTCTTTCTTTCTTTCTCTTTCTTTCTGTTTCTTTCTTTCTTTGTCTTTCTTTCTTTCTTTCTTTCTTTCTTTCTTTCTTTCTTTCTTTCTTTCTTTCACGAAGACATACTTTAGAAAATTAGAATACTAATTTCTTCACCAAAAGTCAGCCATTTCCCTTTACAGAAGGACACCCTTGAAACACAGTTGAAAAAAAAAAAAAAAACATATTCCTTTATGCTTCCTAGCTTAAGAGAAAATTATCTACTTTTCAATATCTTTGAACGTGATTAGAAAGGATTCAACAGAATATGACAACCTGAGTTACCTCAGAAATGCAAAGTATGCCTTTGAGAGTGTGACAATAATAAAGGAGTTTGGCCAAACACACTTGGAAAGATTTGAAATAAATAGTATAAAAAGCTATTGCCTACAAAACAAAAGTGTTAATCAGAGAATGTGCTAACGGAGAGAAAGGTTACATACAATTGTCTTAAGGCTCTGGACAGATAACGGCAGTCTCAGAGAAGTAAAGCATCTTGGGTCAGGTCTCTCAACAGAGAATCCACCGTGGGATAGAGCACCCGGGTCTGATACTAAAGTTTGAGCACTCCTCAAGCTGCCAGTGTTTCTGTCAATAAGTATACAGGCTTGATTGTCTTTGAACAGGAAGGTG
Source organism: Panthera pardus (assembly GCF_024362965.1). Lineage (NCBI taxonomy): Eukaryota > Metazoa > Chordata > Mammalia > Carnivora > Felidae > Panthera > Panthera pardus. The sequence goes on along the minus strand of NW_026526721.1, from coordinate 144,862,579 downwards.
TGCATGAGCCTCTGCCTCAAGTTTAGGTACACACGCTCACAGACATGCCACTCTATCTCATTATTGATTTCATGGTGTGTATACATGAAAAGACTATCATATTTTCAACCAGTGTGAGAGTATTTTGAAATAGTATAATATGATGATGAGAGGTCTGAAGATAAGGGCTCACTCACTGAACAGGGTATTGATTTTACCTTGCGTACAAACCCACCCTGCCAGGCAACCATCATGGCAATGGCAGAGCACTGGTCACACACGGAGATCTTATGCCGCTAAACTTACAAATATTATCATTGGTTCAACTTTTATGCATCTATTCTCACCCAGGAATACTTTGATTATAATATTGGTCTTTATTTTCTCTAGAAACAAAAGTCCTATCATATGGTCATGAAAATCCAGTCTCTGTAATGGATGACCAGTGTAATTTCATTCAATAAGTTAGCCTTTGGCTTTGTATCAATTTATTAATTATTTTACACATTCCCTTAGTATACTGCTGTCTGAATACATGTTTTCTACCTTACCGCCAACAGATCCATACAGATCATCCAGAAAAGAAATATATATATATATATATATCCCTATATATATCCCATGCTTACAATATCACAGGAGGTAAAAGAAAATTAGAATCTTCAATTTACATGTAAAAAACTCAGGAGCCCACACAGGGGTGAATAGTCAAACAGAAGTACAAAGAAAAGAACAGAGGGCACTGGGACACTAATGATGGTGAAAGAAGACAACATCCTATCCTCTGTCTCTTTCTTCCTGTTTGTCTCTCAGGTCACTCTGGGGAAGCCAGCTGCCATGTTGTGAGGACACTCAAGCATCCCAGTGAAGCAGCCAACACAGTGAGCCCTCCATCTAACACTCAGAGAGGGACAGAAGTCTTCTGCCACCAGCTACAGTAATGAGCTTGGACGAGGATCGTCCTGTGGTAGTGAGCCTACAGGTCATAGTGATTAACCCACTTAAGCCACTGTTGAATTCCTGACCCCCAGGAACTGTAATATAACAAATGTTTGTGATCTTAAGCCATTAGGTTTGGGTAATTTATTATCCAGAGATACATAACTAATATATGGTGGATCAAATGGAAAGGATTAAAAGTGTCAGTCTGGGCAAAGCACTGTTTCTGAGAGAGAGCTATTTACATGGGGAAAGTCCTCCCTTGGATGCATAATGGGAAAGGGAAAGAAGAAAACAAGCTTATAAATGAAAGGTTTTACAGAAACAAAGGAGAATTACAAAACCTACTATTTGGTTTATAAAATTTAAATAATATCCCTTGTCTCCCACATATTACCCATTCAGCAGTCAACACATTTGTTCATTTTTTCCTTCCTTTTTATAGTTTGTGTTATATCTACTTCATCAGAACAAATGGCAATTATTTGCTATTCTTCCATCCTGTTCCCACCACGTTTTACTTTTTTAGAATAAATGTTATTGTGGTAAAACATGCATAACATAAAATTTACCCTCTTACCCATTTATAAGTGTATAGTTCAGTAATATTAAATACATTCACTACCATCCACATCCATGTGTCAACACCCATCCATTCATTTGTTAATGGACGCTTGGATTGCTTCCATGTTTTAGCTCTTGTGAATAATATTGCTACAAACATGGGTATACATCTTTGAGACTCCACTTTCAACAATTTGGGGCATATACTCAGAAATGGATTTCTGGATCATGTGATAACTTCATTATAGTTTTTGAGGATATACCATACTGTTTTCATAGAGGCTGCACCATTTTACATTCCCACCAACAATTGGAACAAAGAGTTCCAATTTCTTTCTTTCTTTCTTTCTTTCTTTCTTTCTTTCTTTCTTTCTTTCTCTCTCTCTCTCTCTCTCTCTCTCTCTCTCTTTTGATTTACATTCAAGTTAGTTAGCACATAGTACAACAATGATTTCAGGAGTAGATTCCTTAATGCCTCTTATCCATTTAGCCCACCCCCCCTCCCACAACGTCTCCAGTAACCCTCTGTTTGTTCTCCATATTTAAGAGTCTCTTCTGTTTTTCCCCCTCCCAATTTTTATGTTATTTTTGCTTCCCTTCCCTTGTGTTCATCTGTTCTGTGTCTTAAAGTCTTCATATGAATGAAGTCATATGATATTTGTCTTTCTGTGACTGACTCAATTCGCTTTGCATAATACCCTCTAGTTCCATCCATGTAGTTGCAAAGGGCAAGATTTCATTCTTTTTGATTGCTGAGTAATACTCCATTGTGTATATATATATATATATATATATATATATATATATATATATATATATACCAATCCTCTTTATCCATTCATCCATCGGTGGACATTTGGGCTCTTAGCATACTTTGGCCATTGTTGATAGTGCTGCTATAAACATTGGGGTGCATGTGCCCCTTCAAAACAGCATCCCTGTACCCCTTGGATAAATACTTAGTAGTGTAATCCTGGGTCATAGGGTAGTTCTATTTTTCATTTTTTGAGGAACCTCCGTACTGTTTTCCAGAGTGGCTGCACCAGTTTGCATTCCCACCAGCAGTGCAAAAGAGACCCTCTTTCTCCACATCCTCACCAACATCTGATGTTGCCTGAGTGGTTAATCTTAGCCATTCTGACAGGTGTGAGGTGGTATCTCATTGTGGTTTTGATGTGTATTTCCCTGATGATGAGTGATGTTGAACATTTTTTCATGTGTCGGTTGGCCATCTGGATGTCTTTGGAGAAGTGTCTATTCATGTCTTTTGCCCATTTCTTCATGGGATTATTTGTTTTTGGGGTGTTGAGTTTGATAAGTTCTTTATAGAGTTTGGTTACTAACCCTTTATCTGATATGTCATTCGTAAATATCTTCTCCCATTCTGTCGGTTGCCTTTTAGTTTTGCTGATTGTTTCCTTCACTGTGCAGAAGCATTTTATTTTGATGAGGTCCCAATAGTTCATTTTTGCTTTTGTTTCCCTTGCCTCTGGAGATATGTTGAGTAAGAAGTTGCTGCAGCCAAGGTCGAAGAGGTTTTTGCCTGCTTTCTTCTCGAGGATTTTGATGGCTTCCTGTCTTACATTGAGGTCTTTGATCCATTTTGAGTTTATTTTTGTGTATGGTGTAAGAAAGTGGCCCACGTTCATTCCTCTGCATGTCGCTGTCCAGTTTTCCCAGCACCACTTGCTGAAGGGACTACCTTTATCCCATTGGGTATTCTTTCCTGCTTTGTCAAAGATTAGCTGGCCATACGTTTGTGGGTCCATTTCTGGGTTCTCTATTCTGTTCCATTGATCTGTGTGTCAGTACCATACTGTCTTGATGATTATAGCTTTGTAAAACAGCTTGAAGTCCGGGATTGTGATGACTCCTGCTTTGTTTTTTTTTGTTTGTTTGTTTGTTTTTTCTTTTTTTCAAGATTGCTTTGTCTATTCGGGGTCTTTTCTGGTCCCATACAAATTGTAGGATTGTTTGTTCTAGCTCTGTGAAGAATTCAGGTGTTATATTGATAGGGATTACATTGAATATGTAGATTACTTAGAGTAGTATTGACATTTTAACAATACTTGTTCTTCCTATCCAGGAACATGGAGTATTTTTCCATTTTTTTGTGTGTGTGTCTTCTTCAGTTTCTTTCATCAGCTTCCTATAGTTTTCACTGTATAGATTTTTCACCTCTTTGGTTAGATTTATTCCTAGGTATTTTATGGGTTTTGGTGCAGTTGTAAATGGGACCGATTCCTTGATTTCTCTTTCTGTTGCTTCATTGCTGGTGTATAGGAATGCAATGGATTTCTGTGCATTGATGTTTATATCCTGCAACTTTTGCTGAATTCATGAATTGGTTCTAGAAGTATTTTTGGTGGAATCTTTTGGGTTTTCCATATAGAGTATCATGTCATCTGCGAAGAGTGAAAGTTTGAGCTCCTCCTGGCCGAGTTGGATGCCTCTTTATTTCTTTGTGTTCTCTGATTGCTGAGGCTAAGACTTCCAATACTATGTTGAATAACAGTGGCAAGACTGGACATCCCTGTCTTGTTCCTGACCTTGGGGGAAAGCTCTCAGTTTTTCCCCATTGAGAATGATATTAGCGGTGGGTGTTTCATATATGGGTTTTATGATCTCCAGGTATGATCCTTCTACCCCTACTTTCCTGAGGGTTTTTGTCAAGAAAGGATGCTCTATTTTGTCACTTGTTTTCTCTGCATCTATAGAGAAGATCATATGGTTCTTGTCCTTTCTTTAATTGATGTGATGAATCACTTTGATTGTTTTACCGACATTGAACCAGACCTGCATCCCACGTATAAATCCCACTTGGTTGTGGTGAATAATTTTTTTTAATGTATTGTTGGATCCGGTTGGTTAATATCTTGTTGAGGATTTTTGCATCCATTTCATCAGGGAAATTGGCCTATAGTTCTCCTTTTTAGTGGGGTCTTTGTCTGGTTTTGGAATCAAGGTGATGGTGGCTTCATAGAAAGAGTTTGGAAGTTTTCCTTCCATTTCTATTCTTTAGAACAGCTTCGAGAGACTAGGTGTTAACTCTTCCTTAAACGTTTGGTAGAATTCCCCCTGGAAAGCCATCTGGCCCTGGACTCTTGTTTTTTGGGAGATTTTTCATTACTAAGTCAATTTCTTTACTGGTTACGGGTCTGTTCAAATTTTCTACTTCTTCCTCTTTGAGTTTTGGTAGTGTATATGTTTCTAGGAATGCATCCATTTCTTCCAGTTGCCCATTTTATTTCTGTACAGTTGCTCATAATATTCTCTTATTATTATTTTTATTTCTGCTGTGTTAGTTGTGATTGGTCCTCTTTCAGTCTTGGTTTTATTTATTTGGGTCCTTTCCTTTTTCTTTTTGATCAAACTGGCTAGTGGTTTATCCATTTTGTTAATTCTTTCAAAGAACCAGCTTCTGGTTTCATTGATCTGTTTTACTGTTTGTTTGTTTGTTTTTGGCTTTCAATAGCATTGGTTTCTTCTCTAATCTTTATTATTTCCTGTCCTCTGCTGGTTTTGGGTTTTATTTGTTGTTCTTCTTCCAGTTCTTTAAGGTGTAAAGTTAGGTTGTGTATGTGAGACCTTTCTTCCTTCTTTAGGAAGGCCTGGATTGCTATATACTTTCCTCTTCTGACCACGTTTGCTGCATCCCAGAGGTTTTGGATTGTGGTGCTATCATTTTCATTGACTTCTATGTACTTTTTAATTTCTTCTTTAACTTCCTGGTTAGCCCATTCATTCTTTAGTAGGATGGCCTTTAGTCTCCAAGTATTTGCTACCTTTCCAAATTTTCTCTTGTGGTTGATTTCGAGTTTTATAGCATTGTGATCTGGCAATAGGCACTGTATGATCTTGATCTTTTTGTACTTGTTGAGGGCTGATATGTGTCCCAGTATGTGGTCTATTCTGGAAAATGTTCCATGTGCACTGGAGAAGAATGTATATTCCTCTGCCTTAGGATGAAATGTTCTGAATATATGTTAAGCCCATGTGGTCCTGTGTCATTCAAAGTTATTGTTTCCTTATTGATTTTGTGATTAGATGATCTGTCTATTGTTGTAAGTGGGGTGTTGAAGTCCCCTGCTGTTTTGGTATTATTATCAATGAGTTTCTTTATGTTTGTGATTAATTGATTTACAAATTTGGGTGTTCCACATTTGGAGCATAAATGTTTATAATTGTTAAGTCTTCTTGGTGGAGATCCCTTAATTATGATATAATGCCCTTCTTCACTCTTGTTACAGTCTTTATTTTAAAGTCTAGCTTGTCTGATATAAGTATGGCTTTCTTTTGTTGACCATTAGCATGATAGATGGTTCTCCATCCACTTACTTTCAATCTGAAGGTGTCTTTAGGTCTAAAGTGGGTCTCTTGTGAACAGCATATAGATGGATCTTGTTTTCTTATCCATTCTGTTACCCAATGTCTTTTGATTGGAGCATTCCATCCATTGACTTTTAGAGTGAGTACTGAAAGATATGAATTTATTGCCATTATGCTGCTTGTAGAGTTGGAGTTTCTGGTGGTGTTCTCTTGTCCTTTCTAGTCTTTGTTGCTTTTGGTCTTTATTTATTTGTTTTGTTTTTTTTTCATCTTTTCTCCCCTCAGAGAGTCCTCCTTAAAATTTCTTGAAGGACTGGTTTAGTGGTCACAAACTGCTTTAATTTTTGTTTGTCTGGGAAACTTTTTATCTCTCCTATTTTGAATGACAGCCTTGCTGGATAAAGAATTCTTGGCTGCATATTTTTCTGATTCAGCACATTGAATATATCCTGACACTCCTTTCTGGCCTGCCAAGTGTCTGTTGGATATGTCTGCTGCTAACCTGATCTGTCTTCCCTTGTAAGTGAAAGACTTTCTTTCCCTTGCTGCTTTCATGATTCTTTCCTTGCCTGAGTATTTTGTGAGTTTGACTATGATATGCCTTGTTGATAGTCGGTTTTGGTTGAATCTAACAGGAGTCCTCTGTGCATCCTGGATTTTGATGTCTGTGTCTTTCCCCAGGTTAGGAAAGTTTTCTGCTATCATTTCCTCACATAACCTTTCTACCTTTTTTTCTTTGTTTTCATCTTCTGGGACCCCTGTAGTTCTGATGTTGTGTCTTTTAATGACTCCTGATTTCTCTAATTCTTAAATCATGCTCTTTTGCCTTAGTCTCCCTCTTTTTTCCTGTTTCATTATTCTCCATAAGTTTGTCCTCTGTATTGCTGATTCTCTGCTCTGGCACATCCCTCCTTGCCACCGTGGCAACCATTCAAGATTGCAGCTCAGTTATAACATTTTTTATTCCATCCTGAGTAATTTTTACTTCTTTTATCTCCACTGAAAGGGATTCAAATCTATTTTCCAGCCAATCAAATCTATTTCTCCAGCCAATATTCCTATTATCGTGATTCTAAACTCTGGTTCAGAGATCTTGCTTGTATCTGTGTTGGTTAAGTCCCTGGCTGTTGTTTCTTCCTGCTCTTTCATTTGGGGTGAATTTCTTCATTTCATCATTTTGAAGGGAGAAAAGGAATTAATGAGGTAAAAAAATTAAAATTTAAAAAATTAAAATTAAATTAAAATTAAAAAAATAAAAACACACACACACATACAAAATCAAATAAATGATGCTAGATCCTAGGTGTGTCTTGGTCTGGGTGTTGAAAGGGGCTTGACAGATTAGAGAAAAAAGGAAAAAGAAAGAAGGAAAAAAAAGGAAATCATTTGAAAATTTGAAAAAATGAAAACAGTGAAATACAATAAAATGAAATGATGGAAGTAAAATTGAGTTTGAAAAAATTTACACAAAAGTAAAAGATACAGTAGGAAAAAATTAAATTAAAAATATTTTTAATAAAAATTGAAAATAAAATAAATTCTTTCTCTTTCTGTATTCAAGAAAATGAAAAGAAACGAAAAAGAGAGAAAAAGAAAATTGAATAGCTGGACCAGCGAACAGACTGAAGTACGACTGAAATTCCTTTCTTTTCCCCTAGAAGTCAAACTGTCAAGTGCTTTATAGTCCATAAACTAAGCAGGTGGAGAGACTTGTGTTCCTGATGAGGGAGGTTGGCCCAGTTGGGCGGGGCTTAGTGTAACGGCTCCGTTCCCCACTAGGTGGCGCTGCTTAGCTTCCTGGGATGGATTGTTGTGGTGCTTGTAGGTGTGTAGGCGCACGCGCAGGAACTGTAAAAATGGCGTCCTCCACTTACTCAGTCTCTAGTGCTCCCGGACCAGCAATCGCGGACCCGTCCTTTGTCTTCGGCTTCCATCCATTCCCCGCTTTTATGCTGTCCGTGACCAAGCCCCAGGCAGCACCTCCCTCCTGAGTTTTATCTCAGATGTGGCTTTGTTTCCCAACCCCTTATTTCTGAGGGACTGCTGCTTTGACCCGCTCCGCCCCTCTGCGGGAGGGTTTCACCAAGCCGTGGCCTTGCGGGCCACACCCAGGAACGTTGGTTCACGGAAACCGTGCTGCTGCAGGTGCCCAGAGACTGCGGCCGGGTGCCAACCCGCCCCAGGACAAGTTCGCGAGATAGCGTAGCAGCAGCGTTTCAGGGATTATGGAAAATCACAACACACGTCCGGCGCCAGGCTTCATCCCCAGCGACCTTGTTCCAGCAGCAGCGAATGTCGTTGTTCTCCGGGGTCCACTGGCACCTTTGCCTGTGGGGAGTCCTCCCAGCAGGGCAACCGCCTCTCCCCGTGTGGCCCGAAGACCCCGGACTTGACTCTGCTCCTGGGGATTCGCCTTTCTCGCCAGAGCTCCACCAGGTAACGAGCTGCAGAGTTTCAGACTCTGCTCCCCCTGTTTATAGAGTCTTAATGGAATTGAAACCCTCTCCTTTCTCCTTTCTCCTTGTTTTGTTCAGGCCCTGCGGTCGTCTCCACTTTTCCACTTTCTCTCCGGCTGCTGTTGGGGGGAGGGGTGCTTTTCGAGTACTCTCCCCCCCCCCCCCCCCAAATCCATCCTCTCTCTGCAAGCAAAACAGCTCCCTGCCCTCAGCAGCTTCTCTCCCCCCCAGTTCACCTCTCTGCGCCGCGTACCTGCTGAGTTCTGTGGTTCAGGTGGTGCAGATTGTTGTTAATCCTCAGTCAGTTTTCTAGGTTTGTAGGATGGGTTAGTGTTGATCTGGCTGTATTTCATGGATGCGAGACGCCAAAAAAAAAACTTCCATGCTGTCCCACCGTCTTGGCTCCTCCTAAGGGTTTCTATTTCTCTGCATCTTTGCCAACATTTGTAATCTTCCGATTTTGTTAGAGTAGTTATCCTAATGGGTGTGAGGTTATGTGTCATTACAGTTTTGATTTGCATTTCCCTAACGATTAGTGATGTTGAGCATATTTTCACCTGCTTATTGGCCATTTGTAGATCTTCTTTGAAGAAATGTCTGTTCATGTCCTTTCCATGTTAAAGCACTGTTTTATTGTTGCGGAGTTTTAGGAGTTTTGTATGCAGTTTAGAGGTTTATCGCTCACCAGATACATAATTTGCAAATATTTTCTCACATTCTGTGGATTGCCTTTCCTCTGTTGATAATAGCGTCTTTGTTTTCACAAAGTTTTAAAATTTTTACCGTGTCAAATTTGTCTGTTTTTTTCTCGTTTTCCATGTGATGTCAAAAGAGTAATAGAACGTTGATAAAGAATGTTTTAAACTTAACTACTGTGTAAAGAAGGAAATTATACTAAAGTCTATACTTTCCAAAAAGACCAGCCAGTGATTGCATCAGACTCTTGAACGATAGGTTAAATGGAACATGCATCAACCAAAGGAATAAGTGAGATGCTCTGATTGGAGGGTGATAATTTTAAATGTATGCTGCAAATAAGTAAGAAAAAGTTTAAATAGTTCATTGAGAGGAATTGCGAAGTTAAATATACCAGATTTCTCTCGTGTACCTCCACCCCACCCTCTCCACCTTACCTCTGAGTTCACCGTTGTCTTCAGCATAGTTCCAAATGAAATTCAACTCCTCAAGTTAAGTGCTCCTCAAAATATCTGCTTAGATGGAGTGGCCCATGGTGGCGCTGAGTTGAGCTGGTGGCCCAACTCAACAGCACAATCTTTCTTTCCTTCTTTATTGTACTTGTACTGGTTCCTAGATCCTGCTTCCTAGAATCAGCCTCCAATGAACTACCTGTAAGACTTTGCTGCAGACTGGGTTTTGGGGTGGGGTAGGGGACCTAAACTAGGATAGTCATCTATCAAAGTTCCACCCTTCCTTAGTATCCAACAAATGTAAAGAACTTGTAAAACTCCACACCCATAAAAGGGAACAATCCAATAAAAATGTGTATTTTTCCAAAGAAGACATATGGATGACCAACAGACACATGAAAAGATGCTCAACATCATTTATTATCAGGAAAATGCAAATCAAAACTACGAGATATCACTTTACACCTGTCGGAATGGCTAAAATCTACAACACAAGAAACAGCAGGTGTTGGTGAGGATGTGGAGAAAAAGGAACACTTGTGCACTCTTGATGGGAATGCAAACTGGAACAGCCACTCTGGGAAATAGGATGGAGGTTCCTCAAAAGTTAAAAATAGAACTATCCTGCACCCAGCAACTTCACTACTGGGTATTTACCCAAAGAATACAAGAATACTAAAAGGGATACATGCACCCCAATGTTTGTAGCAGCATTACCTATAACAGCCAAATTATGGAAACAACCCAAGTGTCCATTGATGGACAAATGGATAAAGATACAATGGACTGTTTCTCAGCCATAAAAAATTATGAAATTTTGCCATTTGAAACAACATGGATGGAGCTAGAGAGTATTATGCTAAGTGAAATAAGTCAGTCAGAGAAAGATAAATACCATATGATTTCACTCATATGTGAAACTTAGGAAACAAAACAAGTGAGCCAAGAGTATACAAAGAGAGAGGCAAACCAAGAAACAGACTCTTACCTCTAGAGAACAAACTGATGGTTACCAGAAGGGAGGTGGTTGGGAGGATGGGTTAAACAGGTGATGGGGATTAAGTTGTGATGAGCACTGGGTGTTTTATGGAAGTGTTGAGTCATTAGATTGCACACATGACCCTGTACATTAACTAACTGGAATTTAAAAACACAAAGAGAAGTCCCACACTTCCTTGTAAGTGGTGGAGAAGAACTTCTTTTGTTTTGTTCTGGCAACAGCTGTACCTACGACCTCTCAGGCTGTTTTTTGCTTTTTTCTTAATAATCTGTCGGTGAGAAGTCATCTTGTGTTGCTGAGCCTCAACACATGCAGTCCTCCTTTTTGAATAATAACGTACACAAATATACATAACACTCTTTGTGGAGATTTATAAGAAACGTATTGTTCTGCATCCCGTGCCAGAAGTATGGTGTTAGAATTTCCTATGGTCATTCTAATGCTCATCCATGATTGATAACCATTGATCTAGAGAACTCAATCTACTCTCTTATCTTTGCCCTCCACCTTTTTCATGTATTCCTTATTAACCTTCCAGTACATACTAGGCATTGTGCTAGAAACTGGGGATAGGACCATGAACGGGAACAGGTCCCTTTGGAGGTTCCAAAGTTACCTTGATTGCAACTGTTTCCAAGAAACCCTTTCTGATAGTTCTACCAGCATCAGTTTTAACATTGTATTTCTGTGCCCATAAATAATAAAATCATTTTTGATTTTCTTCCAATAGCTTGGACTCACCTTGATACAGAACTTATCACACTGCACTGAAATGGTTTACAATTCTGTTTCTTCTGCTCTACTGTGAGCTGACCGAGGCCAGGAATTGTATTCATTATTGTGATTTGCCCAATAATGTTGCAAGTAAGTGAAGGATAGTAAGAGAGGAAAGCAGATAGCCTGTCCTGAATGTCCCAGACATTATCCTTAACCTTGGCCTTCAAATGGAAACTAGTATATATTTATGAGTTGGATACCCTCATATTTAATTCTTCCAACAATCTTAGCTTATACATACTATCATTTCCCTTTTAAAGACAAATAACCAGTGTTCAAATCAGTGAAGTATATCTTGCCCAAGGTCACTCTTCTTGTAAGTAGAGTATCTGAGATCTGAACCCAAAGCTCTTAATGAGAAAAAGACTCAGAATTTTTCTGAACTTGCATCCATGACTGCCGGCATGTGTGCATATATGTGTGTGTAGACTTTCTACTCCATGGAAACTTTTCAAAGGCAGAAATAATATTTGTTTCATCATTTCAGTAAAAGAGTCAGTGTTAACAAAGTTACCATCAGGAGAGGAATAAATTCTTCAAGGGACTGTTCATCTGCTTCTTTTGATTTTTGGCATTAAAGGTCTCTGTAGTCCTGCTAGAAATTTTCCATCAAGGTTATTCTCCAAGTTCTTGTGGATGACTTTGAAATTTAAATTTTCCCATCATCTTCCAGAATGAAGGCTGAAGTTTAAAAAGCATATTTCGTTTTTCTCCTTTTCCCTATGGCCTTCGTGTCTCCCTTTTCTCACCATTATCCTTCCCCTTATCTGTGATCTATCTGAGAAATGTTTTACTTGTAACTTCAGCTGACTCTCTTCCTCCCATGTCTCAGTGCTTTAGGTTTCTAAAGCTGCATTTTCCCTGTGGAAATTATGCCAACTATAATTGCCCTGCACTGTTTGGGAAAGGCTTAGATTTGCTTCATAGGTTGTTTCTTTAGCCTTAATAAGTACACTTATTAGCTGGCCACAATTTCATTCTCCCCTCTGTGGGTTGTATTTCCTTGCTCGTTAATGTGTAAATCATAGATTTCTCTAATTACATACTGGTGCCTTTTCCTTTCTGCTCAGAGCCCAAAAATTAGCAAAGGGCTGGGACTCTGATAGAAATGTCTGGAATGGTTTCTTCACACACACTTGAGGATGCCACTGGCACAGAGTAAATTTAACTTCAATGTGTGCATGTTTGTGTGTGGTTGACTGCCCTGAATGTTGTTTGTCTCTGATTCGAGATTAAGAATGTGCCAGCCAGAGTGTATGGAAAAGACATACCTCAAGAACCTGAGACTTGCAAACTCAAAACTAAAAATTCAAATGAAGTAATCAAATATTTGGTAAACACTATAATAATTGTGTCATTTCTCATTAATTTCATTTATCTCACATCTCCTTATGATCTCTCTCAGTACCAATCTTTGTGTTTGTAGTAAAAAGCTGGAAAGAGTTTCTATTTGATCATAAACTTATTTGATTTGAATTGACTGATAGAAAATATTTGAAGCAGTTTGTGTGTAGAGAAACATTACATATAAAGCTGATTATAATTAGGGTTATTTTTGAAATTCTTCTCATGAATGAGAACCCAAAATACATTGTGTGTTCCTGCGTTAGCACCCCAAGGTATAGTCCTGGGACCAGCAGCATTGACCTCCATCTCAGGCCACTCCCCTCCCCCTCAGCCAATCTGGACATACCGAACCATAGTGGGTATATTTCACATGTATCAAGATCTCTTAGCGATTCCTGGTCTTCAGATTCTCTCAGTCCAGGTGCTTCCCCAGCTAGGGCATCAGTCAATGAGAAAGCAGAGACAAGTCATGTTGGTTACTCGCAGGTGGAATTCTTGACCCTCATGACTATGATCAATGAGCATCATAAAGCAGCTGTTTTAGGTCACTAATTTTTAAAGTGGTTTCTTTCACAGCCTTAGTAATCAAACCACTTTTTGTCTTCTGTGTTTCTACCCATTTTCTCAGAGCCCAGACTTCTTCTATGAAGTATATTATACTCCAAAGTAATTGCTGAAAATACATAGAATTTTTATTCTGAGTAGGAGTTTAAACTGTATTGAATCCAAAGCTCCCCCAGTTGAGTGATTTCCACAGTTGTGTTTGCATAACATCTATACAAATATTATTTTTTTCAACTCTTTTACTACTTAGATTTATCCTAAGTGATACCATGATATCAGAATTTTGATAACTTACTTTGCTTTTTCTAATATTACAAATATTCAAAAATAATAAAAATAAAAGCATACTTATCATTGCTTACTACCAGTGTTACATGTGTCCCAGTTCGGAAAATAATGGTCTGATAGAAACCTGTTATGGGACAGACTCCCTCTGGTCATAGTCTAATTATGTCCTTGACCCTTCTCATTTCTGAACTCAAAGAGGGAAATTATTCCACTGTTTTGCTAGTTTCTTCTTTTTCTTTTGCCTCTCAAAAAGTACTTGTTGGCTTTCACACTTTGTCCAAATTTCTGCATTGCACTCATTTCACTTCTACTGACTAAATTCTATACCTTGCCCACCTCCAGTTGGAGAGTCCACTTGTGATAACTGGTCCCTGGACTTTTGCCTTTACAAAACTTGCCCCTGCCTAAACCCAATTAGAAGGAAATAAGGCAGAAGTGACAAGCAGAATGGATTTCTATACATATAAACAATGGGATGGGTTATATAAACTGTTAAAAATATAAAAAAATGACGTTGCAACATAAGGCAACTCAAAGTGTGGTCTAGGGAACATGTATCAGTCGATGGGCTATTTATGACTATCATGAGATAAGTTCAAAAACTGAGAATAGGCAGTTAAGACTTTTATAGTAATTTGACATTGTAATGTATTTTATTTAAAAATTATTTATTTATGTATTTATTTATTTTCACAGAGACAGCATGAGCAGGGGAAGGGCAGAGAGAGAGGGAGAAAGAGAGAGAATCCCAAACAGGCTCCGATCAAGAGTCTGACACTTAACTGACTGAGCCACCGAGGCGCCCCTAAGAAATTTTTTTAAGCTGAAAAACTGGTTCTTTACTACAGATACTCTAAGAAATACTTGTATGAAGAACTAAATAGAATAGAAAATGTTATTTTTCAAAAAAATTTTTAGTGTTTATTTTTGAGAGAAAGAGACAGAGTGTGAGCAGGAGAGGGGCAGAAAGAGAGGGAGACGCAGAATCCGAAGCAGGCTCCAGGCTCTGAGCTGTCAGCACAGAGCTGACGCAGGGCTCGAACTCGTAAAGGGTGAGATCATGACCTGAGCTGAGCCACTTAACTGACTGAGCCACCCAGGCACCCCAGAAAATGTTCTTTTAAGTAGATCTCAGGAAATTGTAATGGATGGATTTTTTAAAATAATACATCGACATTCTAAAAAAAGGCAAAAAGGGTTAACATCATCATATATCTATATTCTAGCATTTTTGGTCTTTGCATGGTAGGTCATGACCAAAAAAATGCATACCATAGCACAAAATTATTATGAAAGAGAGTGGAGATGTTTCTTTTCCTATTCTTGGCTTTTCTACTCTTTGCTCTCTACTCGAAACTCTGTCAGAAGTTCGGCACTTATAAATGCAAACACCACAGTCTCAGCAACTTTTACAAATTGCTTCTGACTGAATTCTTTTATTAGGGAGCTTTCAATTAAATCCAGTGTTGCTGGAACATAATATTTTTAAACCTTTAGGCAAAGCATAATAAGGCTTAAAACAGAGCTAGAAACACGTTTTGGCATGCTTTGATACTAGATTACCTAAATTTCTGCTTAACAGATGCAATAAAAGATAGTTACTGCCAAGAGGCTCTTGTCTGCCTTCAATAATCTCCAAAGTGATTCTCATAGATCAAATGGGCTCATGAGATACTCAGACATGGAACCCTACTCACACATAATTGAAATTCCACTTCATAGCCATTACCAATATGATGTAATGTAGCTGAAGGAATGATGGAATTTGATGCCAAATTTAAAGTCAGAGTTCGAATGTGAATTCATCTGCTACTTCTACCTTTACGATTGTTTTAAGAATTCGATATTAGGTATGTAAGAGCCTGAAGACAGATTTTATTTCATATATAGGGTTTTAAAGTAATCCATAACATTTTGTTTAAAAAATTATAAATGCACTTTAATGGAGGAAACAAATCTCCATTTTATATGCTATTCCATTAATTAGGAAACGATTTTACATTAAATATGCTACTCCATTGCGTTAAGACCAGCTTGTGGTTGAGATACATGGATATCATTACTAGTTTAAGGATACATTTCTGACCAAAGTAAGATTTCCTTTTCAAAGTTACTAGTCAGCCTACTTGCAGTCTGGCTTTTACACAAACCCACCATAGCAGTATAAAATAGTTTTGTTCCATCTCTTGATAGAAGGTGTGTCCTTCCAAACAAGAGAGAGCAGAAAGGTAGAAACCTACCACGCATATCACATATTTCTTACCACTATTCTTTGTCCTCATTCTAAACGAGCATTCTTATATCATTACTAATTATGTTTGCTCAGACCACCTCTTCTCTGGTCTCCGACCAACTCAAATCCATCTGCTATGATGCAGCCAGAGTGCTCAATAGAAAACACAAATCATACGATGTAACATCCCTTCAGTACCTCAGCAGTCCCCATTGCTACCAAATAAAATCTAAGCTCTTCAGCAATGCTCACAGGATTCTCCAATGCATAGTCTCTCCTTCCTCTCCAATCTCATCTCCCCCTATTCTCTCTTGATTCTGCACTTGAGGGAGAGTTCCCTGTGTGTTGCAATCCCACAGGCTTCCACATTCTTCTGCTGTTGCTCACATCATTCCATCTCTGACGCATTCTTTCCTTTCCTTACTCACCTGGCACATTTGGGGGGGGGAGGGGCCAGAGGGAGAGAGAGAGAGAGAGAGAGAGAGAGAGAGAGACTGACTGACTCTCAAGCAGGAGCCCAACGCGGGGCTCCATCCCACAACATTGAGATCATGACCTGAGCTCACAAAAGAGTCTAATTCTCAACCAACTGAGCCATCCACGCACCCCTCACTTGGCATATTCCTGCTTGTCCTTTAAGGTATAGCTCAGACATAACTTCTGTAGAAAGTCTTTGGATCCCCTCATACTGGCTTACCGCCCCATCATAACCTTTACACTATGTTTTATTCAATGGGTTGATCCAAAGTTATTACTTTTTTCCAACAACAAGGATTCTCAACATACCCTCCTCCAAGAGAATCTAGGGATACTATTTTGGGAGTCTGAATGTGAGTGGTAAATTTCTTTCTTTCTTTTTACTAACATCCAACAGAAATTTAACATTTTCTTCAATTATGATTTTAAGCAACAAACCACAGTACTGTTGGGAGTACTGTGTCACCAATAGAAGTTGAAAATAATTCCATACCCCCACACTATGATTGTTGCAGACAATTTAAAATTGCAGAAGTCGTTAGACATGCCATTAAATCTTATTTATGGTATTTAATGAAGATCCTCTTACATTACTGTAGCAATTCTTTTAATTTAAAAATTTGATAGTTTTCCCCAATATGCCTGTTTTTTTGTCCTTGAAAACATTTTCTGAGAGGGCATTACCAAATGTTAAAGAGGTGTTTGATAATCGTAAAATTAAAAGCCCTAAATAATGCTTCTCTTTTGGCCGTTTGACTATTTTATTGCAGAGTACTAGAGAGTTGAAAACGTAGATGCATATTTTTGTCAAGAATACTCAGCTCTTTATTATTTTCTTTTAATTTAAAATGTTTTTAATGCTTATTTATTTTTGAGAGAGGGAGAGACAGAGCATGAGAAGCCAAGGGGCAGAGAGAGAGGGAGACACAGAATCCAAAGCAGGCTCCAGGCTCTGAGCTGTCAGCACAGAGCCAGACGTGGGGCTAGAACTCAGGAACTGTCAGATCATGACCTGAGCTGAAGTCGGATGCTCAACCGACTGAGCCACCCAGGCGCCCCAGCTCTTTCTTATTCTTTAACACTTTTCATTAGTGTTTATTTTGTATGTGGTTTTTAAGAAGTAACATATTCACAAAATAAAAATGTAAAAAATATAAGGCTACATAATAAAAAGTCTCCTTAGGAAACTAATTTTCTTGGGGCACCTGGGTGGCTGTCATTTAAGCATCAAGACTTTGGCTCAGGACATTATCTCACAGTTTGTGAGCTTGAACCCTGCTTTGGGTGAGTTCAAGGCCAGCTTAGGGTGAACATGAACCATGCTTCTCTTTCTCCCCTTCTCTCTCACTCCTCTCTCTGCCCCTCCTCGCTCATTTGTGCCCTCTCTCTCTTAAAGAAGAAAAAAAAAAGGAGAAAAAGAAAACTAGTTTTCTCCTGTAGAATAAACCAGTGATGAGTTTCTTGTGAATATTTTCAGAGACATTGTATCCCTGTGGGTGTGGGTATGAGTGTGCATGAACGCAAAAGCAAAATAATAAACATATATGAAAACACATATATGCACGCACACACCAGATTTTTCTTTTTGCAACTCAGCTTGTGCTATACCACATGTTTTCTGCGTCTTATTTACTAAATAGTAACCATCTTTCATTAATTTAAAATTACTGTTGGAGATCAAAATCAGAACCCCTTGACATTCAATTTTACCTGTTCGTCTCACACTTAAAATAAAATTGTAATCAAAATGAAATAAAGAAAAAAGAAACCTAAGTATAGCTTACCATGCATCATCTCAAGTATTATTTTTTTCTTTTTGAGCCTGAAATCTTCAACCAGAGTCTGAGTGCAATGGCCAATAAATGTAAGCAGCTTAAAGTAAATAACATGAGGCGGTGTTCTGGGTAAGCTGACTTTTTTACCGAAATACTTTAAAATTCCGCTTCTCAAAAAGTAAATTGCCCATCATTGCTCAATACCAGGGTTTATCATATTTTCCTAGTTTTACTAATTAAAACCATTGGTAGATTATAATATGTCTCCTAAGGAAATTTAATTCAATGTTTAAAATGGTGCAATTAAAAGTAATATAGTGACAGTGCTGGTAAAATAAGTGAAAGAAATTATAGAGGTGCCTGGATGGCTCAGTCAGTTGAGCATCCGACTTCAGCTCAGGTCATGATCTCACGGTTCCTGAGTTCTAGCCCCACGTCTGGCTCTGTGCTGACAGCTCGGAGCCTGGAGCCTGCTTCGGATTCTGTGTCTCCCTCTCTCTCTCTGCCCCTCCCCACTCACACTCTGTCTCTGTCTCTGTCTCTCAAAAATAAACATTAAAAAAATTTTTTTTAAAGAAATTATACAAAATTGCAAAGTGTTTTAAATTGCATATAACAATGAGTCCAAGAAAATAAATTTTCCACTGTGAAATTTATGGTAGGTATTTATTGTCTTCTATAAATCAGTTTGCATTTTCCAGAATTTTCTATAATAATTATGAACAATCAGAAAGATGAGGAAAAACATTCAAATGAATCAACAAAAATCCAAATTGACCGTGCCAAAGATGCAGAGACAGCAAGGCAACAGACCAGAGAAGTTTTATGAAATAACTAAATATAGGCAGAAGTAAAAGGAAGCAAATAAGAAACTCATTCACAAAGCAGACTTGTTTATAGCAGCCGAGACTGCATCCAACTCCCTAAACGAGACAGTGAGAAGTATCGACAGAGAAGACACCCTGTTTCAGCTGTGTGTGGCAAGCATCCCGCATAGGCCAGTGTCTAATACGGAGCCAGATCTGAGCGGGCAGGGAGGAGAACTCAGGACTGCGGCAGACAGATTTTTACATGAGGAAGATAGACACACAGCCAAGCTGCAGGAAAACAATAGCATCCAATGCTTGCTGAGTACTTCCTACGTACCAGTCACACTTCTAAAGGTTTAACATGCATTAATTCATTTCACCTTCATAAAATCCATGAGATGGGTACTATCATTTTACTCATTTTACAGATGAGAAGAGCAAGATTTTCAAAACTTAATTGTGGAAATCTGAGGCTCAAATACAGGTCGTGTGACCTGACAGCCTGCGCTGTTAACTGCTGTCTCTACCTCTGCTGCTGTGGTTGAGAGGGACATAGGGGGGCTTCTCACCAGATGACAGCCTGGTTTTATTACTCAATGTGTTTAGGTCCATTTCTTTTTTAGAAGCATAGTAGACATCTTGTTTGTGAATATGGGTGGCTCTGTGTGAAGATGATTAAGCTAAAGTTTATTTAAAAAATTTTTTTAATGTTTATTTTGAGAGAGAGTGAAGGCATGAGTGAGGAAGGGGCAGAGAGAGAGGGGGCGAGAGAGAATCCCAAGCAGGCTCTGTGCTGCCAGTGCAGAGCCCCACGTGAGGTTTAGATCTCCCAAACAGTGAGATCATGACCTGAGCCAAAATCAAGAGTTGGATGCTCAACCGACTGAGTCACCCTGATGCCCCAAATTGAAGTTCATTTTAATTCATCAGAGTGTATAAGACAGGCTTACTTTTGTAATAACCTAACTGAATATGAGAGAACACCTAAAAATGTCAAGTCTTGGAGAGGAAAATATTTCTGAAATTTTAGGTACAAGTCCTTGGTTATAGCAGGATCTCTTAGAATGGAGAGCTGGATAGTGTGTCCCAATTACAGCTGGAAAGAACCTTCAGTCGTCAATAGACTTCTGGTTTTTTGCTTTGCTTTCCCTGCCATGATGACTCCCCAATGCAGTAAGTAGATTTAGCAAGAAAATTGTCTCAAGGTGGGCTATTCCCATTAGAAATATTGGCACAGGTCTTCCCACAATAGTCTTGCCCACAGGAGATGGCTGATTTCTTCAACACCCATACCAGACAATGGAGAGTGGGACAGTATAGAGCTCTTTGTTCTTGTACCACCTTTTCTTTTTGTGATTTGTGCTTTTTGGTTTTGTGTGTGTGTGTGTGTGTGTGTGTGTGTGTGTGTGTTTTCTTTTTTTTTTGAGGGGAGTGGGTTCAAAAGATTGGAAATCAGTTGGGAAACAGAAATTACCACTTAGAGAAGCCAAAAGTCTTCTCTTTTTGCCTCTTCCCAATTAGCCTTGGAGTACAATGTCTCATTTAAGAAACTTTGTGTAAGGTTTTGAAATTATGAGTGAACATAATTGAGGATTCCAGTTTCAGCTCAGACATGTAGAGAGCTGGAAAGCTCCCCCACATACATCATTGACAATGTTGAAAAGGCTGAGGATCCATGACTCTTCTTGAAACCCTCAGAAAACTGAAGTCACGGGACAACCCACTAAAGTAAAATCTGGGATAACAGGTACCTATTAAGGAAACCAGCAAACAACCATCTGTTTGCTTAGAGCAGATTCTCTGGATGTTTCGTTTCCTAAAGCTGCTGTAACCAAGAATTGCAAACAATAGAAATTAATTTTCTCATGGTTTGGAGGTTGGAAATCTGAAATCAGGGTGTCCGCAGGGCCATGCTCCTCTGAATTTCTACAGAAGAATCTGTTCCACACCTCTCTCCCAGCTTCTGGTGGCTTGCGGTAATCCTCAGCATCTCTTGGCATGTAGCTTTGTCTTTTCAATTGCTGCTTCTGTCCTCAAGTGACTATCTTCCCTTGTGTGCGCCTCTGTGTCTAAATGCCCCTTTTCTTAGAAAGGTATCAGTGATAATGGATTTAGAATTTAACATAACCCAGTATGAACTCATCTTAACTTGAATACATTAGAGATGCTGTTTCCCAATAATGTCACATTCGTAGGTTCTGGGGGAGAGGAGTTAAACATCTTTTTGGGGATGGAGTGGTATTTGGTTCAGCCCAGTATACCACAGAAGCCCCATAATGAGATTCAGTTAAGCCTTCAAAATGAGTTGCTAAAGACCCCGTGGGCTACAGCGAGAGTGTGGCCCTGTTGGAGCTGCAGATGTAATGGATTTGTACCTTCTTGAATGCTTTTCCTCCCTGAACTCCACCTGGGAAGATGAAGGAGTCTCTTGATAAAGTGTCCTTTGTCCTTCACGGTGTTGGCTAGGGGAAAGAAAAAAGCCTCTGCCATAAGTTCCATCCATACCCATCTCTCCTGTGGGGGAAAACAATAAAGAACAAACAAAAATCATTTTCTTTTTTTTTTTTTTTCCTCCATTCTAGGGGCTAAGTCTAGGGAGCGGGTCCTGGAATGGGTTCCTCTCTTTAAATTACCTCAGCCTCTGAGTAAGTACTATCTTACTCAGCTTAGTAGAGCAGGAGAGGCATGCTGCCTTGTCTCACCTGCTATTTGTGTTTGTTTCAATGCAAAGAGGCCAAATGAGGAGACTTCCATTGGTGATCCATTGGAAGAGACTTCCATTGGAGATCCTCCCAGAGGAAGGGACATGGGGCTTGCTTGCCCACTTTTTTTTCCTTCCTTGCCCTATCTTTTGTGGTGGTGGAGCCAGGATGTGGTTACGGATATGAAGGAAAGGGCCAGAGTGACATCCTTTGGGCTGGGGATGGAGCATGTGGCTGAACACCAAGCCTTTCAAGGTGGGCCTCCCCAGCATCCGTAGATGGCTTCTTTGGGGACCGGTGCTTTTTATGGAACAGAGGGTTTAAATGGTAAAGGTAAGGAAGCCTTCTATTGCCCTCTTGGCTGAAGCACCTATCTTCCCTTGTTGGGAAGCTATTAGAACAAGCCCCTGGCAAGCAGCAGAGGAAGCTACTGGTCCTAGGATGTCCCTTGTGGTACATGCTGGAGTTGTACCGGCATTCAGCTGACATGCTGGGACACTCTGGAGAACTGCACAACTGGGCCATCATTGTGAGCCTGGTAAGGCCCTCGGCCGTGCAGGAAGGCATTTCAGAAGCCTCTGGGGTGCAGACCCTGAGCTTTCCTGAGGCCAAACCATACTAACTATTCAGAAGCACCATGGCTTCCCGCCATCTACACCACTTAGCTTCCTTCCACCTCTTCTGCCACGCGGAGCTTTTGCTCCAGGAGAGCCAGCCCAACCAACCATTTTCCTTCTTCAGGAAGATGTTCCTCATAGGTCAGGTTTCCCTGACCACCAAAGCTGGAGAGAGACACGTGTCACACAACCCATGTGGCAAAGGCTCTGGAGTCACAAGTAGTGCTGAGTTCTACAACTCTACTTTCTGTGTCAGCAGCCAAAAGGTAGTGAGGTTCCTGAGCTCCAGTGACATGGCCTTCTTGTTACTTTATTTCAATAGCACTCACAAAAAGTGCCTAGAAGGCCAAACTTCCCCAGAGGCTTGGAGGAGTCCATGGAAAGGGACATTCCTCTTGCAGAGGATCTGGAAAGCAGGTAGTGTCATGCCTGAGCTTCCTGGCCCTTCCCTGGAACATGAAGGACCTGAAACTAACCAGGGTCCCCCAACCCTTTCCACATCAGTTTCCGCCAGCTGGGCTGCAGTCACTGGGTCATTGCTCCCCATCTCTACACCCCAAACTCCTGTAAGGGAACCTGCCCTCAGGTACTACTAGGTTGTAGTCTCAATTGTACCAATCATGCCATCAACCAGAACCGTGTTAATGAGCAGGTAGACCAGCGTGTCCCTCACCCCTCCTGTGTCCCTTGTGAGTATGTTCCCATTAGCATCCTTCTGATGGAGGCAAATGGGAGTTTCTTGAAGAAGGAGAACGAGGATATGACTGCACACGCAACTGACAGCATGGTGCAGCTAGCCCAGGGTTCCTGAGAAACTGGAGAAGGGTATCTCCATAAACAAATATCAACGTTAGCACCACAGTGATTCTCTGTCCAATCTGTGGGTTCTGTTCCTTGTCTTAATTGTTGTCTTAAGTCTTTCCCCCATTTATGAGCTCCTCATTTTATTAAAAAAAAAAAAAAAAAACAGTTCTGATACCAAGCATCAGTACGTTCTGGCCCTACTCAGAGGTAAAGTGTTTCTTTGGAAATGCCCTTTCTATTTTCTTGTCTCTTTCATTGTGACTTTGCCAAAAGCGACCAATCCGTGATAGCAGAATTTTGGGAATTGTCCCACCAAAGCTTGGGGAAGGTGGGATCTTCTTAGCATCCATCTTCTGAGGCTTGCTAGCAGAGCTGATGAAGAGAGCAACTTGGGATTTTATCCTCCTTTTCTGTGCATCCTGTAGCCTCAAACTTAGTACCTAATCAGAAAGGCTGTCTGCCTCTGTGCTTGGCTGTCCTCCAACTCTAAAACAACTTTTCTGGAATGAACCAAAAAACTTTTTGGCAAAGATCCCCAGAAACATCTTTTAGGGCAACAGAGGAAGGAAATTTTTTCCTAAGCTATCAGGGCTCTTCCTCTCAGCCTCTTAGCCTGAGGAAGTATGCAGATTCCTTCCTATCTTGAATGAGGACAGGAGCCTTCAATAAGGGCATAAGGAAATGAGTGTGGAGCTGGGGGGCCTTCACTTCAAAACCGCCACATCTATGAACAGAGGAAGAGTGGTCATTGCAATCAGGGTTATGTGTGTGTAGCGGGGAGTCATTTAAAAGTTTCTATACAACAGCAAATTCCACAGAGTAATCTCTTGTTTTATGTGATACCTGTGTGGGGTTAATCACCTCACGAAGGAAGTTCCCTGGTGGCTTAGAGGCTGGGAGGTGGCCTGACTGAAGGTGGAGAGGATAGAAGACTGCAGATGGGAAGCTGGATGGTTGTGACCGGTCTGTTTGTGCGTTCAGCTCGGCTCTGGGCATGGGTCTCTGAGGGAGATGGGTCTGCTGTCTTGGGATGCATGGAGTTCTGCCCTGAATGGAATGGGTATTTGCAGGGTAGCTCTTCTCTACTGTACTAGTGTGAAGTGAGGGAGACTGGGCCGTGTTGCACATAAATCATTTTGTTGTTGTTCACAAACAAAAAACCTAGAGCAAAGGTATACATTTTGATAGATAAAGAAGTTGAATTTTAGAAAGGAAAAAATGTTTAGCAGAGGGTATGCCTAAAGTGAGGATCCAAGATCTTTTCACTGCTTGTCCAGCACTTTCCCCAATATTTCGCAACGTACCTGTAAGAATAAAATTATATTGGTCAAAGGCCAGGTAATAGTAAAGTTATTTTGGATCAATAATGTATCTTTTCAGGTCATATCAGTGGACCCAGCATGATATAAGAGGCAAATCTTTGGCTTTGTATATAGCTGATTCTGAGCTTGGATCCTATCTATATTAGGAAAACACGGCCAAGTCATGTAACTTTTCAAAGCCCCAATTCCCTCAGGTTTAAAATGTGGCAGGACCAAGGCACCTGGTGGCTCAGTTGGTTCAGCATCTGACTGTTGATTTTGGCTCAGGTCATGATCCCAGGGTCATGGGAATGAGTCCCACATTGGGTTCCATGCAGAGCATGGAGTCTGCTTGAGATTCTCTCTCCCTCTCCCTCCCTCACCTTCTGCCCCTCTCCCCCACTTGCTCTTGAAAGAAAGAAAAAGAAAGAAAGAAAGAAAGAAAGAAAGAAAGAAAGAAAGAGGCAGCACCTGTCTTGCATGATTGTGGAAAGATCAGTGGTCATAAATAATAGATGCTACTAGATTTATAAGCAGCTCAGAATGGCAGATTCCATTCTCCTTGATGTGAAAAGAGTTGAATGGCCCAGATGATTTGGGGAAAGGGTAACAGTAAAATTTTTGGCCACTCTACTGAGGAACCAAATTAGGGGAGAGGCAACAGCAAGGGTGTTAGAAGACCTTCCATGTGTGTGGATGGGAGAAGGTATGACTGCATTCAGATCAGGAAGTTTTCTGTCTACTTTGCATCAAGCCATGGGAAGATGAAGTGTAATGCTCAAATAATTCCCTGATCTTATTTCATGCTAAAATGTTGTCATAAACCACAACCTACTAAAATGTGACATCCTTGTAGACAAGAACCATGTCTTTTCTATTTATCATTAAAATATTTATGGAGTGTCCATGTGCCAGGGACAGTTAAATGAATGAATCCATGAAAAGTTATGCCTATCTATTTGGTAGCTAGATCCTTTCTTTCCAGAACAAATCACAGAGATGATTGAAACAGCAAGTTATTTCTGGGATGGAAAATGTGAATTGTGTTGGGTTTCTGTGACCAAAGTGATTAGAATGAATGCCCAATGTCCTCTTCCACAGAAATGACAAAATACCAGGCCATGTAAGATAAACATTTGAAAAAAAAAAATGGGAAGAAAATTACCTCTCACATTGGCATTTCCCAAAGTCATTGTAGAAGAGGAGACCTTAGAACTCAGGGGTTAAGAGTTTGGATCTGTTTTAATTTTTTTTAACATTTATGTATTTATTTTGAGAGAAAGAACACATGTGTGCAAGTGGGGGAGGGACAGAGAGAGAGAGAGAGAGAGAGGGAGAGAATCACAAGCAGGCTCTATGCTGACAGCACAGAGTCTGATGTGGGGCTGGAACCCACAAACCACGAGATCATGACCTGAACTGAAACCAAAAGTTGGACACAACTGACTGAGCCACCCAGGCCCCCTGGATCTGTTTTTAAAAGCATACTCTAGCCCTTCCTAGATGTAAGTCCATGGTTAGATCGTCTAACGTTCTAAGCCTCATCTGGAAAATGGAGGCAGTGGCAGCACCTACTGCAGAGCAGTCTTGTGAGGGTTGTGTGACCTCAAGTATGTGGGGCGTGTGGCACAGATCCTGGCACAGAACAAAGATTCAGTGATGGGGACTCTTGCTCTTACAGCCATACCTCATGTCATTGGTTCTGTTAGGAATGAGGGGTCTGGGATGTGGGTGTGGAATCCACTGGAGACTAATTCCACAGTGCCACCTGGTGACTGCTTTATCACAAGAGTAACCTGCAACGTCCTAAGGGTAGGAGAAAATTCTTGAGACGGGAGGCAGCTCCCCCCATTTCTGAGGATTTAAATGAAAAGATAGCCTTTTGATATATGGAAGACTTTTTCATCATTATTGTGAATAATTTTCGCTGACTGAAAATCCAAACATAACCCATCTTCTGAGATTAAGTTTGAGCTATATTACTTTTCACTTCACTAACTTTGGAAATCAGAGAAAAGAATTATCTTTCTCAGCATCCCTTTACAAAAAAGCACTATAGAATGTCAGTTTTATTGAAACTGTTGAGAATTGGAGGAACACTCACTTCTTAGAATAAGTTATAAAGTTTATAATTTGTAAACTATAAAATACATAGATATGAGGTAAAAAAAAATCATGGTTATTTAATGCACCAGGGACACCATTATAAATGTAGCCTGTTTCTTCACTCTCTGGTCTTTTTTTCCTCTTATCTTTATGTTTTGAAACCAAGGATTCTTCAGCATACTTTTCAGGAAGTTCCCAAATATCCTGCAATTTGAAGTGAACATTTTGTGCATACAGGTAGTGGTGCTGGTATTATTATCTTTTTCAAAATCTGTCATTCCTAAAAAACAAACAAAAAACAAAAAGGAACCATTGAGGGCCACCTGGGTGGCTCAGTCATTTAATTGTCAGACTCTTGACTTTGACTCTGCTCATGATCTGACCATTTGTGAGTTCGAGCCCCACCTAGGGCTCTGCTCTGACAGTGCAGATTGTCTCTCCCTCTCTCTCTCTGCCCCTCCCCTGCATGCACACTCTCTCTCAAAATAAATAAAAATAAAATAAATTAAAAAAAAAAAAAAAAAGAATGATGCTCTAAAAAGAACTCTGATGGGACATAAGTAAAATTAATTTAAAGGGCTTCATTCCATTCTTATTTTCTTATACTCTCCAATAATTCCATTTTTGTAGGTTTCTCTTCCAGCTTCTTCTTCTGCCAAGAAGTACAACATGAACTGCTACTCATACAGGGAAAAGTATATATGCAATACATTCTTAGATCCTGACACTGGTTCATTAGCTTTTTCCATATCCTCTCTTGGATGCTTAGAGTATAAAGTATGAAGATGTCGTGTGGGAAATGACCTTGATGCAGTAGGACCCTTCGTGTACATTGTCATGCAAGTTATACTAGAGGTCACAGAACAGAAAGGTTCACAGGTCAAATGCTGAAGGCAAGGGCTTATTAAATCCATTAAAAACCCATGGCAAGAAGCAAGAGGAAAGCCACGGGTAAGGTTAACTCATTGAGGATAGGGTTCAAGAGGAGTGGAAGGCCACAGAGTTAAAAGTTCTGCAATGTTCAGGGGCACCTGGGTGGGTCAGTCAGTTAAGCGTCCGACTCTTGGTTTTGGCTCAGGTCATGAGTTTGTACTCTGTAGGATCGAGCCCCGAGTCGGGCTTTGTGCTGACAGCATCGAGACAGCTTGGGATTCTCTCCCTGTCTCTCTGCTCCTCCCTTGCTTGTGCTCTGTCTCTCTCAAAATAAATAAATAAACATTAAATAAAAGAGTTCTGCAGTGTTCATATATCCCACCTCTCCCTCCACTACATCATGCTTCTCCACTGATTGTATGTTGCAAGGCAGGCCACAGAAGGAAGAAGCTAGTGAAACAGGCTCCATCTGAAAGAAGCAAGGGCAGGTAATTGAAATTCACCGATTAGCCTGATAGGCTGCTATCTGTGCCTGAGGGTGACTAAATTAAGACCTCAAAAATATTGAGTGCCTCATATTTCTTACGTATATTTAGTGTATCATGAATACATGGTACTTCATGTATATTTAGTGCATCATAAATATATAGTGTTTCCTTGATCTTTCCATTTCTATTTTTGTTCGTGCTCACATACCTTACTTATTTTATGTCTTAAAGTCTATTTTATGTTTACTTCATTTGCTGTGTTTAACACATTATATGAATTTCATTTAACTCCCTTGTTTCCTTGTGTTCTGTAGAATTAAGTATTCTCGAACAACAGCAGATACGTATTACAGCACGCAATATTTGTGGCCCTTGAATAGGTTAGCTTAGGTGATTCTGGGCCACAGAAGTATAGTTTCTGCTATTTGCTCACCAGTGTTCTCCATCACGTGAGAAATGGACACTTTTTAAAAAAGATTTTTTTTTAAAGAATTTTTTTTAATCTTTATTAATTTTTGAGAGACAGAGTGTGAGCAGGGGAGGAAGAGAGAGAGAGAAGAATCTGAAAAGCAGAATCTGAAGCAGGCTGCAGGCTCCAAGCTGTCAGCACACAGCCCGATGCGGGGCTCTAACTCGCCAAGGGTGAAATCATGACCTGAGCTGAAGTCGGCCGCTTAACTGACTGAGCCCCCCCAGGTGCCCCTATTTTTTTTTAATGTTTATTTATTTTTGAGAGAGAGCGAGCGAGCACAAGTGGGGGAGGGGCAGAGAAAGAGAGGGAGACATAGAATCCGAAGCAGGCTCCAGGCTCCAAGCTGTCAGCGAAGAGCCAGACACAGGGCTCGAACTCATGAACCATGAGATCATGACCTGGGCTGAAGTCAGATGCTTACAGATGCTTACAGATGCTTAACTGACTGAGCCACCCAGGTTCCCCTGGACACTTTTGATCTTGATTGACCTGGATTTAATCATTGTAGGGATACAAACCGCAGATGTCAAAAGGAATTTATTATGTATAACTCTGTATCTCCTGGCCTGGACAAAAAATGCACCAGGTAGTTGGCAGATGGCAAGAATGTTTGGAGGTAAGAACTGGACTATCTCTAAAGCAGAGAGTAGGAAAAGTGTGTGAGGTTAGGAAGACCTAAATGGTCCCCCCGCCCCGGCCAAGCTCCTGAGTAGGGATTTTCTCAGTCCCTCGCATGAATAGAATGCTCCTTCCTCTTTCACTTTTTTTGTTACCAGGGATGTTTTGTTTTAGGCATTCTGCTGGAATCCAGCAGAATCCCCAGTTGAGACTGCTCCCTCTCAACAGTCCTTACTGTAACCCATCTCTGGAACAGTGAAGAAAAACACAACAGTCTTCTTGATTGATTTTATTTTCATTTTTTATTGAAAGCTTCATCAAAGAAAACAGAAGTTTAAACCTAACATCCACTGATCTACAGAAAGCCCAAGGAATGGGGGAAATGGTAGCTAATTTGACTGTGGTACAGATGAAAAAATTAAAAATAAAACCGGAAACACCATAGAATTACAGAACTTTCCATGACAGAGACAGCAGTACAAAATGCTCTTAAATAAAGTCAGAATTGAATGATGTTTCAGAAATTCCATGAAGTCAAATATGGCCTAAAACAAGGGTTTTAAAAGAAGCTGTGTCCCATATTTTTTAAAGAAACTGGGTATTTTATAGCAAGTACACTTTTACATGTATTTTTTTAAATTAAGGTTCCAATTATATTCCACTTCTTTTCAAATCAATGGAAGAATTAATTTCCAGAATGGAGAAAACTTTTTCAAGCGTCTCTTTGAAATAGTTTTTATAGTTCCTGAAAAGTATGAAATAACTCATTTTTCCATATATGAGGAAATGAAACATTTTGGGGAGGAGGACAGAGCATCTTTCTCAATAATCTAAGACCAGAGGATTAATACAAAGCATAACACTAAAGTTACACTTTGGACACTACTTAAATTTGAAATGATCAGAAAAAAATCCACTGGAGTGTCAAGATCATTCAGCCTTAATACAGTGATGCAAAATAAAAAAAAAAAAAAAATAACAGAATGATTCCTTTTTTTTTTTTTTTTTTTTTGCCAAAGATTTAAAATAGGGATGAGTGTATATTTAACCAAGAGATGCTATTGTATTCTCATAACTCAATTTGGAGTTGACCTTTTCATCTGGTTAAAATTTCAATACTGAACGAAACCAAAACAGCTTTCTTTTGAGAGAAGCTAAATACTTTGCTACAGTTTTTTTTTCCCCCTTTGCATTTGCAACAATACAGCCAACTCTCAATTATTTGTGGTGGATGGAAAAGAGACTTACGGATAATAAAACTCCACGGTCTATAGTACACTGATGGTTTTACCAATGATTTTAAACTCCTTCAGTAAATCAATACTTAACAAAGAAACAGACTGATTTGAATTTGATTTCCAAATGTTTCTCTTCCACCTGGAGGGTAAAATGGTAATAAAAGGAAAGAGAGCCCAAGACCTTAATAGTTGAGAAGACAGAACCAAGCTACAGGGTATGTAGCCCTTCTAAAATTGAGAGTGATTGTATTTCTGCAAGTCTCAGTTATCAGGGAAGGTAACTAACTGCAGTGAATAAAGTGGAAGAGAAGTGTGACTCAGTGGCCTTGAGGTTCTTTCCACAGACTCCAAGCTCGATCTCACCTCTCCTCCAGCATCAGAGCTTCCTGAGTGGAAGAAGCTTTTCTTAGAATGTTCGTTTTCCCTTTCAGCAATACAAAGAAAGGACTATTGAGAAGCTATCCACCCTTTTTGTGTGTGTGACAGGGAGCCTATGTGCGGGGATGACACCAAAGATAAAAAGAAGCCGCCAATCTGGGGTGAGCTCCCCTGTTATATCAGAAAAGGTCCTGGGGCCACACACGAGTCTTGTGTTTAGCTTTGTACTTTCCTGAACTCTGTACAGGCCACAAAGGACGGCTATGACCAAGTGTGCTTGAATTAAGGGACTGATTTCATATTTAAGAATATTGGGTAAGAAACATTAATTTGAGTTAGACGCCACTGTCTTCCAGTGCCACAGTGGATGTCATGTGTAACTGATTCATTACTGAAATCCCATTATCATTCTGCCATAGGAAGGGTACTGTGTACAGAGTCAACGAGCCTGTTTGAATTCCGTTAGTCCCTCAGATTGGAGTGATATGCCATCAATCTCTGTGAGCTCAAAATTCTGAAGGATGCCAGCCACAACGGTACAAAAAACCAAAATCTCATCCTTCACTCCCTACTGTGGACAAGATAATGTAGATCAAGGCTCTCTGTGTGACATGTTTAAACTTTGTTATGAAGTGTGACTCCTCAAATGTGCTGAATGTTGCTTATACGTGTACATAAATGTTACCCTTTATTTGATTTTATAACAATCTAAAAACACGTATCGCTGAAACTCACTTAAGAATTTCTCTCTGCTGATCAGCTCACCTGTAGTGGCTTCTACATGCAAATTAAGAATGAGACTGAATTGTCAAATGTATTTTTAGTTTCCTACTAACATTGTAATCTGTCTAGACAGTCCATTGAAACTTCAGAGTCATGAAGACTGAAAAAGTGCTATTTAAATCAAAGCTTACTCTTCATTAATGGGGAGTTTAGGCTGCTGTAAAAGACATATAGGTATATATAGACATCCAAAATATTCAAATAAAATTTTTTTTAGGAAAAAATCTATTATTTTTTTGTCACGTATGAATTGAAATGATTGTAACGCAGTTTTGCGAGGGGTTGATGTATTCTGCATTGACAGTGAACTTCCTGCTCCATCCAACCTTCTTCTGCTTTCAGCCTTCCATCTCTAACATGAGTGCTTTTAATACCATGGGGTTTTTCACTAGAATGGGGTGGAAGTGAGTCTTATATGCTGTCGAATGTGGCAGATCTGTTAAAGTCACAGGAAGAATTGATTCAAGTGAAGCATGGAGACAAGGAGACAAACCAACCCTGGCCAGACTGAAGTCAGGTAGACGATTTTTGTTTTGAGAATATTATGTCACTTGCAATAATCAAGACGTGCCAGTCTTGGACAGTCACCAGCACCTGCTCCCGTTACTTTTAGGTTACATAGGGTCTAAGACGTCTTCAGAAGACATGGCCGTGTATTGAATCACTATGCATAATCTGTCTCCCTGACAAGACCTTATCATTATTAAAAGAAAACCCACTGCTCCCCTGACCATGTAACTAGAGTTTGGGTAAGATAACATTTATCCCATTTGGACTGTGGCTTTGGTTTGTTTCCTGATGTTTAGAAGTCTTGGCAATTAAGTTGAAAGGAAAAATGTAGTATCTGAATAAATGTTTGGGAATCTGATGAGCTAGAACACTTAAAAAAAAAAAAATAGAGTCCTAAATAGGATTAAAATCACAATATAGATTGCTGATGAAATTAGGATTCTGATGTCTGCATGTATTGAACACATATTTTGGTTTGTTTTATTTTTGATAGAATATAATGCTGCTTACCTGTTGATGCTTTTTTTTATTCCCCCAGACTTGACTCTTAAAAACAATTATAGGTAGGATGACAGATGCAAATTTGAACATGTGTCATTTTTCCTTCTTCTTTTTTTTTTTTTTTCTTTTTGGTTTGAAATAAGATATTTCCTAGAATGGCATGATACAAAAAATCCAAACATAAAACACACATGGACATAAAATGACAGGTAATCTCCTTGTGCCTGAAGTGGCTTAAAAAAATTGAGATCATTGAAATTTCATAGTTGAAAAAAATGTTTCTTAATGTATAAATAAAGCAGTAGTTTTGAATAGAAACAGGAAGTTACCTAGGCACATTCATCAGCCACATGGTAGCTACCTCTTAGCCTCATTGTTGATTGCGTAAATGAGACTTTCTTTGTATCACATTAAGGTTTTTTTTTTTTTGTTTTTTTTTTTTTGTTTTTTTGTTTTTTACAGAAACAAAAGAAAGCATGTTGGTTTCATATTCAAATGAATTATGCCCAGGATAATCCTTATTTATACAAAGAGTTCAGAGACTGAAAAAGAGAAACAAAAAAACACAGTTGCTACACATGTTCGCTTTTACCCCCTGTAACTCAGGGGCCCACTTCTCAAAGGTAAAACTTAAGTGCCACCCTTGAAATACATGAGAAGCTGAAGGATGGAACAGAAGAAAGTATAAATCTAGGATTCTCTCTAAAGCATGGAAAACCATCAAGGATGGGTGTCACCAGATGGAATTTCTCTGTAGCACATGCTACATTTTCTTGGATACATTTTTGCCTCTAATTTGACTGCAAAGATAGGGAGTCACTCCCTAGACTCAAGCTTCTAATTCATGGGGTTTCAAATAAGAGAAACGGGCCCATTTCAGCACGAGGCCTCTGTTAACAGATCATAAGTAGTGGAATATTGACAATGTCATACAAGCCAAACTCATTACTGATATTGACCTAACGGGGATATGATTTGCCTTTTAAAGCTTTTTTCATCTTTAAAAGCCTACCCTGTTTTCTTTTACAGTGCACTTAATGCATTTCCCTCCTCTTTCTGGACTAAGACAGGTTCTCTTGACTTAATTTGTGAAAAGACTTTCACCTATTTGATTCTAATGATCCATTCGGGAAGCAATTCTAGTGCATGGTTCAGTTAACAAAGTTCCATTGGTCTTAATCTCAGGTAAAACTATAACAGGTTGAACATGGGTTCCATGAGTCAAATATGCCAAGATGTTTGTTAACTCAATTCATTTTAGGCAAAGTTTTGCATCATCTTCAATGCAAATATATCTCCTTTGGCTTTAATGATTGATCAAACCCAACTCTTTTGGTTCTTATTAATATAAATTATACAATTTCTTGATTGTCAACTAGCATTTTAAAAGCTTACCTATATTCCACTAATAGAACCCTCAATCTTATTGGTCCTACTTGCCTCAGAGAGTTAAATTGAAATAAAAAAGGTCTATTTTTGTCCTTCTTCTGACAACACCAGGGTATGGGAATACAATGAAAGGAGGCAAAAAGAAGATATCCCCTCCCCAATTGCAGAATCAAGGTGGCTGTTCATGGCAAATGATAACAAAGACTGAGGTGAGAAGATAAAACCTAGAGGTGTTGGACTTGAGAAGGAAGACTATAATTACAAATACAGTGAGACCTTTTCAGGAGACCACTCATCACTTCACAGAATATCACTAAGCTTTTTTGACAAGTGACTTTCAGACCAGTTCGGGAAGTATCTTTAGTTGAGTGTTCACATAAAGGAATTTCAACCTGTTAATCAAGTTTCTCAGCTTACTGGTGGCCATCAATACAGGTGTCATGACTCAAGAGAGCTAGTAAGGAACCAAAAAAGCTCATGGAATGAATATACAGCCATTTGGCTCTGTCAGTTGGTATCCAGAACTCTTCATGCTCAAACCGCTGAACACAGCAGGTGCAAGCGTCTGCGTATTATCAACAAATGCATACTAAAAGGAAAAAAACAAACAAAACCCCTTTTTGTTTTGTTTTGCAGTATGTAAAACACCAGTGGAAGGTAGTTTAAACAAACAACAAAGTAAGAACTGGTCCGGCCATGTAGGTCAAATAAAATTTTAAAAAGAAAAGAGAAGAAAAGGAAAACAACCTCTATCTTCTGGACTGCAATAGGGTGCCACTTCATCTTTGGTATAAAATAGGCCATCCATAGGCTGAATTTGATCACAACTAGGAAAGACTACAGAAATTGTCAACAATTTCTCTATCTATTGCTTTTTTTGTTTTTTTGTTTTTTTTGTTTTTTTGCACTTTTTGACCATAAGCTCCTATCTACTTAAGTTTTTTTTTAATGCTCTTAAGCTAGGTTTTGCAATGTGACAAGCAAAGCTGACTAAAAACTTTGTAAAGCTCATAAAAAAGACTGCAGATAAAAAGCACTAATGCTTTTGCTAGCGATCACGCTTTGTAAATTAAAAAAATCTGCATTCTGCCCCCCAAACACGCATTATTTCTAATGCAGTTGTTTTTAAACCAACATTAATAACTTTACCGTAAAATGTTTTAGCCTTCTAGAATGATTCAACACTTAAGACAAAGTTCATGAAAAGTCCCAGCATTTTCCCAATTCTTGCAGTTGCCATGGTTTCTTTTATCAACAAATTTTCTTCAAATGAAGAAAAACATTTTCTTTTAAACTGTACAGTTTTTTTTCACCCTAAAAACTCATAGTCTTAAACTTCTGTACCAGTTAAAGCCGGCACAATATTTCAATTCTTTCTTGAAATTTTTTTTAACAAGACGTTGACAGCTTGCCTCGAGAGCCTTTGACGTCCTTAAAATTAAGGCAATTAAGATTCAAGATAAATCTTACCTAAATATTTCTAAGAAAAAAATAAAATAAAAAACCAAGCCACTAGATTTAAACAAAAAGGAGAAAAGGAAAAGTAGCTTAATTACAGAGGAAGACAATTTGTTTCCATTTCTGCTTTGCCCACCTCTTGACATCTGATTTTCTGTTTATAAAAAAAAAAAAATCTATCTACATCTTCTGGTAAGTTCTGAATTCAAATGTTCTTCCAGATAAAATGTCAACCTTCCATGTTTTGTTTTGTTGTTGGTTTTTGTTTGTTTCCTCTTCTGGAATTTTTTCCTTTAATTAAAAAAATGGCAAAAATAAACCATCAGACCACATGAAGGAACCATTTGCACAGCACATAAAAACACTTTGTTTTCACTGGGTAAAGTAGAAAATTAAAAAAAAAAAAAAAAGCATTCCATCGACGCCTGTGCAAACTGGAAGCCAACTTCCTGTTCAACGAAGTTTCTTCATTCAAGGCAAAGTTTCAGACAAACATTCTTCAGTCTTGTTTATGGTCTGTAGAAACAATTGAGTAAGAGTGGTCATTACAACAAAGCATCTTTGAAATCACCTTGCGTGTGCTCTTTTCCAGTGAGATCTCTTTAAAAGATACCATGCTTTTTCAATATCCAGAAAATTGTACAGGTTTTAAATCCTGCCACTGTCATACAAATAGATATTTGAGCCAGAGAGTTTGTTCATATTAAATATCAAGGCTAAGAGATGAAGAATACCTTTCAATTTAAAGTATAAAGTATTACAAATATACCCAGATAAGTGATACTCTCCATGTGCAGAAGAACATACGCCTGGCTTATGTTGTAGGGACCCCAGAAACTCTTTAATTCTGTCCCTTTAAAACTCTCACTGGGGAGCGCCTGGGTGGCTCAGTCGGTTAAGCATCCAAGTTCGGCTCAAGGTTCATGAGTTCAAGCCCTGCCTCAGGCTCTGTCCTGACAGATCAGAGCCTGGAGCCTGCTTTGGAATCTGTGACTCCCTCGCTCTCTGCCCCTCCCCCGCTCATGCTCTGTCTCTCAAAAAATAAACATTAAAAAAAAAAAGTCTCATTGGATTCATCACAAATTCTGTCAACAAATATGTGAGCCCCTACTCTGTACCCAAGATATAGCATTGGATTGTGTGTTATCCTCTGGGATTCTCCAACTATATTCACATAGCCTTATTGGCCCAATAAATAAGACAGTTAGGAGGTAATGGATTTTGTCCACTTTCCCTCTTCTCCTCTTCTTCCTTGCTCAGCTATCTCATCAAGTGCCTCTTGAGGGGGCACTTGGGTGGCTCAGTAGGTTAAGTGTCCGACTCTGGCTCAGGTCATGACCTCACAGCTTGTGAGTTTGAGATCTGCATCCCCACATTGGGCTCTCTTCTGTCAGCACAAATACTGCTTTGATTCTCTGCCCCTTCTTTCTATGCCCCCCCCCCCCCCCCGCCACCCCTGCCACGCTTGCTCTCTCCCTCTTTAAAATAAACTTAAAAAAAAAAAAGGTGTTTAATTCTTGAAAACAGGGACGATATTCTATTTCTACTTTTTACTGTCCAGGAATCTGACAGATAGTACGTACATAATAGGTGGTTAACTAGAGAAATACCCTTTTTACTATATGCCACTTTGCCAAGCCCAGCCCAAATAATTACCTCTGCTTCAGCCCCGTCTACACTGCAGGTCTGGTCTTCCAGTGGGTTGACCCTTACACTTAGTTCTCCCACCCACAGATTAGAGTTTTGTTAATTAATTTCAGGGGGCATGCTATAAAATGGTTTTTAAAACTATCTACAGTTCTAGATAGTTTTAGTTTTCATTTAGACGAAGTCCCCTTCTCAGTGCTTTGCAGGTTCTTCTGATACCCAGTTGCTTAACTTAGTAAGAAAACATAGGGTTGCTAAGGTTTTACAAGTTGTTCATTATACAAGATGGATGGCTGGGGGGGTGGGGTAGGTTGTGGGGGCTAAATTCCCACCCACGGTCTGTTCCCCAAGCTGTGTAGTGTGGCACAGGGCTGTATTTGCTCCGAGCAAGTGGGCTGTATTCAAATTCACAAAATGCCCTTAACGATGTCTTGAGCTATATGACGATTAGACTAGGATGATCTGGGACAAGACTTTTCTGGGAACAAAACTTTTTATTTTTTTTGGTTTGGTTTTGTGTTTTGTTTGTTTTTTGGGTCGGTTCTTTGCTCTCATGCCCACCTTCCACTCTAGTATTGTTAGGCATTTAGCAGAAAATGCCTACTTCACCATGAATCTCTGTAACAGAACAGTGTCTGGACTGTATGACATAGAACACCCACACTGCTCAGGTATGTCATGTGCACTGGCCTTGAAGCATCCATTTTTATGAACTAGGCCATAGTTACTTTCAAGTTTTATAATCTTACACAAATGTTTTCAATAGCTCCTCCCACAAAGTAGTCTCATTGTTACATGAAAACAAATGCTGAGAAATAAATAGTTGTCCTTTGCATTTTTGTGGTTGCTAGCTGAAGTTGGAAGGGAAAAGGTGTTTGCTATTTAATAGAACCGAATTCACTCCTGGCCACCTTCTCTGCCCTAGATGAGGTGTGAAAGTGCGCATTTACATAATGTTTATGTATTGCACTGATATCCACAAAAATAGAAGGCTTCTAAATTTCCAAGGTTGTGAACATTAGCAACAATAACATTTTAAGTTGGATGGTGAGGCTCTTTTAGAAATAACATGGGTTGCAATTTATACAGAGAAATTTATGTAATGACAATGAGTAGGAAAATCATTTGCAAACTGTAAAGTGCTGTGCAAATAGAATATATTATTATTTACAAGCTTAAAGGGCATGTAAGAATGGTAATCAAGGACATAATTTGCACACTACTGATATACTGACAATGTGTAGGGAACTGATGTTCATGACAGTTCAGTTAATCTGAGCAACTTGAAGAATAAAAGAACCAGCCATACTGACGTTGAGATGAGGGCCTTCTAAGGTCAATGTGAATGCTGGAAGACTAGAGTTTGGCTAAATTTAAGATCATAGAGTCATTTTGAAACTTCTCATCCTTCCCTGACCTCCCACCCCCAAAGAAAGCAGAGTGAATAGATTGGGAAGTAGCAAACCATAATCTTAGAATTCTAAATTTTAGAGGTGGAAAAAGTCTTAGGGATCATCTAATGATGCAGTGGCCCCCAGGGTCATTCCTGACAGATTAGTTTCATGGGACGCCATGTGAAAAGAACGATTCCGTGGTCCAGAGTCTGGGGAAAACTGCAAAGTATGCTCCCACTAACTGGATTACCCATAGGTAAACTAAATTTATGGGTAAAGCACCAACAAAGAAGGGTATTCAATATCAAAACAAACTTGTTTTTGGAAGAATGCAATCTTTTAAATTAGTATCAAAATAATCATCATGTTGACAACATTCTGTTTAGTTCTTTAATAATTTAAGATGTGTGAAAAAAACTCAGACTTCCCAAGTAGGAAGTGCAGCCTCTTCTCTAACCTTACAGGAAGTGAGACATTTGATTTATCTGGCCCTCTAGGAGATCATGGTCATTAGCATCTGTATGGCTTTGAAGAGAACTGCAATTAAGAAAGCATTTCACTTAGGTTAGAGGGTGCTTCCCAACATTCCTTGTGAGTACCACCCCACCCCCAACTCCTGGGAATGGTGGTAAATCCTCCCTCAGCGCTAGAAACCTAATTTATACTCTTTGGAGAACACTGATCTAACCTCTCACTCTAAAGAAGAGGACAAGGAGGCTCAGAAGGGTTGAGCGACAACCAGCAGGTGGGAAAGACTTTACATATTAGAATTTAACTTTGCTTGAAGACACATACTTTTCAAGCCTTAGTCATTTATAAGATTTCTTAAATAGCACAAAGAAAATCTGATGAAAACTTGGACAGGAATTGGAATTTCCACAGAACTTCCAAAATAAACCACAGGTATCATGTCTGCAGATAAGAGCCCCAAAGAGCCTCTTTTAACAAGAAAAAAACAAAACAAAACAAAACATGAGTACAACATGTGTAGAAATGGTTTTTTTTTAGCTTGAAAAGTGTAATTTGGAATATTAAAATATTTACTGACAGATCCTAAATATAACTTTTTTATTCATATCCACATCATTCTACTTCTCAAACTTTCCTCCTGCAACCTCCTGTTGTGATGTCTGTAATTTACTTTAAAAAAAACACCTTTAGCCTAGATGTTATGGCGGGTTAGGTTACTTTTCAAGGACACTAGGCTAACCCTGGTCAGAATTTCACACCCCACAGGAGGTCAGCTATCATTTAATGAGGAAGGCCAGAGGTTTGTTTGCGTGAGTACTTTAAACTGTCCTATCTCAATGAGCATCATGATCATTAGAAATGGGTTGCCTGAAGAAAGTAGTGGCATGTTAAGTAGTGCAGTGATGCTGGATATAAGCTGCCATTTGTGAAATCCAGAGTATTCGAGATAACGTGGGTTGGCTAAAATATTTTAGAGATCACCTCCACTCTAGATGGAAGACACAGTGAGGCTGTAGTCCTGCCTCTAAAAATGGTCAGATCTAATCTGAGAGCATTTTTCATGTTAAGTATGTTTCTATTACTTACAAAGAACAGAGCTGGGCCTTTATCAAGTACACAGAGCAAGCCATATTAACTTGTTTGTGCCTGCTTTCTTCTGAATGCTTCCTTGATAGATGTCTCTGTGGGTACTCTTGCATCCTTCGAACTCTTCCCAGTGAAGGTTATATAAGTAATAGAACCCAGGTGTTTACACGACCCACATGCTTACCTCCATTCCCAGTGTCTTCCTTGAATGGTTCTATAGAATCTCATGTCTTACCATAACACAGGTCAGGTTCCCTTGGCTGAAACTGATAAAAACTTGGATAGAATCGCATTAATTTCTTCCTTTTTTAAAATTTCAGACTAGCTTGTCAATCTATTTGACTTAGAATAATAACAATATTCTTGTTAATTGTTAATAATTTTTGTTTTCATTCAATATTTTATTGTTGTTATTTCAAGTCAAAAAAGTTCCTGGCACTATTTAGCAGGTCAGAGACAGGAAGTTGAGAATGTAAACAGGACCTGTTAAAATTTTTCTCCAGGTTTAAAGAAATGTCCACAAGGTGATGCAAGCAGTTTTCCCATGTCACACATTTGAAATGTTCCACATTTCGGGGTGCTTTCATGTCTGGCATGTTGCAACAAACGCACTCTGTGGACCATCCTGGAACATACGTTCCTGCATGAGTGCAAAAGAAAATTCCTTCGAATGAGGACTCCTTTACCATGACGTTGACCGCTGTAAGGACACCTGTGGAAGGTTTCTTTCTTTGGCACTTATTATCTGTGGAAAGCTCAGCATTCTCAGCCATAAGAATCCATGGCTCAAGGACATAACCATGGCGTGGGGTAGTTTTAAAAATGTTTAGACACAACACTTTACCTGGTCAGCCTCAGACTTCCTCTGATATTTCAAGGAATAAGGCTTGTTTGAGTTGACTCACTCTAAGGATAGTTAAATTCCTTGTCTTTCTCTACAATTCAGGCTCTCTTTGGTTTTTATCTCATGTACCTCTGTTAGTAGCATCAATAACTCTATAGTTGTGTTTGGCATTGTAAAGCCCTGTTTTCCCTTTTCCAGTTGCTTCAGTCTATCCCCTCCCAAACTCACCCCCACCCCCAACCCCATTACACACTTGCCACAGTCTTACTCAAACCTTTGTTTCCTCTTGTCTGGATCATTGCAATAATAGGACTGTTTCCATTGCTTCCAAATCCACTGTCCACCTTAGTTGGAGGAGCACTTGTAGGACAGACGACATGGCGTCCAAGCACCTCAGTCTGGCATCTGATATTAGAATCTGGGTCCAATCTGCTTTTTACACCACTGTCTTATTCTGAATCCACTTCTCAAAGAAGCACTCTGAGCTTTCCCACCTCTGGACTTTGGCCAAGCCTTTACTACACCCGGAACACTGCTTGACTGTCTGTAAGACCCCATTCCAGTTGCCACCACCTCCACCAAAGCTCACCCAGTTGAGAAAAATTAAAGGCATTCTCCTATTACTACAGTATTTATTTTATTTTTTTTTAATTTGATGTATTTTTTTGAGAGAGACAGAGAAAGTGAGTGGGAGCGTGGCAGAGATAGGGGAAGAGCGAGAATCCCAAGCGGGGGCTCTGTGCTGTCGGCAGTGGATCCTGACGCAGGGCTTGCACTCCTGAACCATGAGATCATGACCAGAGCTGAAACCCAGAGCTGGGACGCGTCACCGACTGAGCCGCCCAGGCACCCCACTAGGGTATTTTTATTTTTAAAGAGCCCTGTTCATTTTCTTCCTTGCAGCATACATATCCTGCCTATGTGTATGCCTAAATCTCATACTAGATGATAAACTCTGGAGGGCAGGGATCCCGTCCCCTAGCATAGACACTGGCATGATGCTGGATACTCCAAGCGTGAAGGTGTGTGTGGAGACTCTCACGGGCATCTGTCCTCTCTGGGTCAGGCAGAGCATTCCCTTCCTCACTGTACCACACAGCGGTCACGAAAGGTAGGACAACCCTGAGAAAGAAGAGAACATCCCATCGTGGGCTGTAAGTGGAGGCAGCTGAAGCTGACTGAAGCAGGCCGGGAAAAGAAGTTGTTCCAAGAAGGACAAGAAGGGGGAAATTTGTATCCTGAAAGCCATCCTTGAAACACATCCCTCCACACTCAGACTCCGTTGGTTAGTAGACTCCTTGAAATAAAGCTCAGTTGCTGGCATTCTTTCTCATAATGCCTTCTAAAACTTCCATGGCTGTCTTCGAATAAAACTGAGAATGATTCCTCTCCACAAAGTCAAGTATACAAGTAATCAAGGCTCTATACAACGGCCTGTTTGAATCTGTCTCCTACAGTTCCCTCAAATTCACCACATACCACTTGCAGGTCCCACTCTGGACCTGTGGGCTTCCTGTTTTTAATGCCTACAAAGGTTTTTCCTCAAATCTCTCCAAGATTAACTTGTAATTATCTTTCGGATCCAGGCCTCTGTGAGAGGCCTTGCCAGATACTATGT
Source organism: Panthera pardus (assembly GCF_024362965.1). Lineage (NCBI taxonomy): Eukaryota > Metazoa > Chordata > Mammalia > Carnivora > Felidae > Panthera > Panthera pardus. Next base: position 144,820,596 of record NW_026526721.1, on the reverse strand, counting down.
CTTACCTATTTATCCTGTCACTTTCTATCACAAGAATCTTTTAAAAACTTTTTTTTAAACATTTTTATTTATATTTTATTTTTTTAATTTACATCCAAGTTAGTTAGCATTTACTGCAACAATGATTTCAGGAGTCGATTCCTTAATGCCCCTGACCCATTTAGCCCATCTCCCCTCCCACAACCCCTCCGGTAACCCTCTGTTTCTTCTCCATATTGAAGAGTCTCTCATGTTTTGTCCCCCTCCCTGTTTTTGTATCATTTTTGCTTCCCTTCCCTTGTGTTCATCTGTTCTGTGTCTTAAAGGCCTCGTATGAGAAAAGTCATATGATATTTGTCTTTCTCTGACTGATTTTGCTTAGCATAATATCCTCTAGTCCATCCACCTATTTGCAAATGGCAAGATTTCATTCTTTTTGATTGCCGAGTAATACTCCATTGTATATATATATACCACATCTTCTTTATCTGTTCATCCATCCATGGACATTTGGGTTCTTTCCATACTTTGGCTATTGTTGATAGTGCTGCTATAAACATGGGGGTGCATGTGTCCCTTCGAAACGGCACACCTGTATCCCGTGGATAAATGCCTAGTAGTGCCATTGCTGGGTCGTAGGGTAGTTCTATTTTTTAATTTTTTGAGGAACCTCCATACTGTTTTCCAGAGTGGCTCCACCAGTTTGCATTCCCACCAGCAGTGCAAAAGAGTTTCCCTTTTTCCGCATCCTCACCAACATCTGATGTTGCCTGAGTGGTTAATCTTAGCCATTCTGACAGGTGTGAGGTGGTATCTCATTGTGGTTTTTGAACTGTATTTCCTTGATGATGTTGAGCATTTTTTCATGTGTCAGTTGGCCATCTGGACGTCTTCTTTGGAGAAGTGTCTATTCATGTCTTTTGCCCATTTCTTCATGGGATTATTTGTTTTTTGGGTGTTGAGTTTCATGAGTTCTTTATAGATCTTGGATACTAACCCTTTATCTGATATGTCATTTGCAAATATCTTCTCCCATTCCATCGGTTGCCTTTTAGTTTTTCTGACTGTTTCCTTTGCTCTGCAGAAGCTTTTTATTTTGATGAGGTCCCAATAGTTCATTTTTGCTTTTGTTTCCCTTGCCTCCAGAGAAGTGTTGAGTGAGAAGTTGCTGTGGCCAAATTCACAGAGGTTTTTGCCTGCTTTCTCCTCGAGGATTTTGATGGCTTCCTATCTTACATTCAGGTCTTTCATCCATTTTGAGTTTATTTTTGTGTATGGTGTAAGAAAGTGGCCCAGGTTCATTCTTCTGCATGTCGCCGTCCAGTTTTCCCAGTACCACTTGCTGAAGTGACTGCCTTTATTCCATTGGATAGTCTTCCCTGCTTTGTCAAAGATTAGTTGGTCATATGTTTGTGGGTCCATTTCTGGATTCTCTATTCTGTTCCATTAATCTCTGTGTCTGTTTTACTGCCAGTACCATACTGTCTTGATGATTACAGCTTTGTAAAACAGCTTGAAGTCTGGGATTGTGATGACTCCTGCTTTGTTTTTTTTTTTGTTTTTTGTTTTTTGTTTTTTGTTTTAAGATTGCTTTGTCTATTCGGGGTCTTTTCTGGTCCCATACAAATTTTAGGATTGTTTGTTCTAGCTCTGTGAAGAATGGTGGTGTTATTTTCATAGATATTGCATTGAATATGTAGATTGCTTTGGGTAGTATTGACATTTTAATAATATTTGTTCTTCCTATCCAGAAGAATGGAATATTTTTCCTTTTTTTGAGTGTGTCTTCTTCCATTTCTTTCATAAGTTTCCTATAGTTTTCAGTGTATAGATTTTTCACCTCTTTGGCTAGATTTATTCCTAGGTATTTTATGGGTTTTGGTGCAAGTGTAAATGGGACCAATTCCTTGACTTCGCTTTCTGTTGTTTCATTGTTGGTATATAGAAATGCAACCGATTTCTGTGCATTGATTTTATATCCTGCAACTTTGTTGAATTCATGAATCAGTTCTAGCAGTTTTTTGGTGGAATCTTTTGGGTTTTCCATATAGAGTATCTTGCCATCTACGAAGAGTGAAGGTCTGACCTCCTTCTGGCTGATTTGTGTTTTATTTCTTTGTGTTGTCTGACTGCTGAGGCTAAGACTTCCAATCCTATGTTGAATAATAGTGGTGAGGGTGGACATTCCTGTCTTGTTCCTGACCTTAGGGGGAAAGCTCTCAGTGTTTCCCCATTGAGGATGAGATTAGCGTTGGGTCTTTCATAAATGGCTTTTATGTTCTCAAGGTATGATCCTTCTACCACTACTTTCCTGAGGGTTTTTATCAAGAAAGGATGCTCTATTTTGTCAAATGTTTTCTCTGCATCTATTGAGAGGATCATATGGTTCTTATCCTTTTGTTTATTGATGTGATGAATCACTTTGATTGTTTTGCTGATATTGAACCACCCTGCATCCCAGGTATAAATCCCATTTGGTCGTGGTGAATAATTTTTTTAATGTATTGTTGGATCCGGTTGGTTAATATCTTGTTGAGGATTTTTGCATCCATTTCATCAGGGAAATTGGTCTATAATTCTCCTTTTTAGTGAGGTCTTTGGTTTTGGAATCAAGGTAATGCTGGCTTCATAGAAAGAGTTTGGAAGTTTTCCTTCCATTTCTATTCTTTGGAATAGCTTCGAGAGACTAGGTGTTAACTCTTCCTTAAATGTTTGGTAGAATTCCCCCTGGAAAGCCATCTGGCCCTGGGCTCTTGTTTTTTGGGAGATTTTTCATTACTAAGTCAATTTCTTTACTGGTTACGGGTCTGTTCAAATTTTCTATTTCTTCCTCTTTGAGTTTTGGTAGTGTATATGTTTCTAGGAATGCATCCATTTCTTCCAGTTGCCCATTTTATTTCTGTACAGTTGCTCATAATATTCTCTTATTATTATTTTTATTTCTGCTGTGTTGGTTGTGATCTGTCCTCTTTCATTCTTGATTTTATTTATTTGGGTCCTTTCCTTTTTCTTTTTGATCAAACTGGCTAGTGGTTAATCCATTTTGTTAATTCTTTCAAAGAACCAGCTTCTGGTTTCATTGATCTGTTTTACTGTTTGTTTGTTTTTGGTTTTCAATAGCATTGGTTTCTTCTCTAATCTTTATTATTTCCTGTCTTCTGCTGGTTTTGGGTTTTATTTGCTGTTCTTTTTCCAGTTCTTTAAGGTGTAAAGTTAGGTTGTGTATCTGAGACCTTTATTCCTTCTTTAGGAAGGCCTGGATTGCTATATACTTTCCTCTTCTGACCACGTTTGCTGCATCCCAGAGGTTTTGGGCTGTGGTGCTATCATTTTCATTGGCTTCCATGTACTTTTAATTTCTTCTTTAATTTCCTGGTTAGCCCATTCATTCTTTAGTAGGATGGCCTTTAGTCTCCAAGTATTTACTTTTCCAAATTTTTTCTTGTGGTTGATTTCGAGTTTCATAGCATTGTGGTCTGACAATAGGCACGGTATTATCTCAATATTTTTGTACCTGTTGAGGGCTGATATGTATCCCAGTATGTGGTGTATTCTGGAGAATGTTCCATGTGCACTAGAGAAGAATGTATATTCCGTGGCTTTAGGATGAAATGTTTTGAATATATCTGTTAGGTCCATTTGGTCCTGTGTCATTCACAGCCATTGTTCCTTATTGATTTTCTGATTAGATGATCTTTATATTGCTGAAAGTGGTGTTGAAGTCCCCTACTATTATGGTGTTATCATCAGTGAGTTTCTTCATGGTTGTGATTAATTGATTTACAAATTTGGGTGATCCACATTTGGAACATAAATGTTTACCATTGTTAGGTCTTCTTGGTGGATAGACCACTTAATTACGATATAATGCCCTTCTTCATCTCTTGTTCCAGTCTTTATTTGAAAGTCTAGATTGTCTCATATAAGTATGGCTACTCCAGCTTTCTTTTGTCGACAATTAGCATGATAGATGGTTTTCCATCCCCTTACTTACAATCTGAAGGTGTCTTTAGGTCTAAAGTTGGTCTCTTGTAAACAGCATAAAGATGGATCTTTTTTTCTCATCCATTCTGTTACCCTATATCTTTTGATTTGAGTATAGAGTCCATTGACATTTAGAGTATGTACTGAAAGATATGAATTTATTGCCATTATGTTGCTTGTAGAGTTGGAGTTTCTGTTGGTGTCTCTGGTCCTTTTTAGTGTTTGTTGCTTTTGGTATGTATGTAGGTATGTATGTGTGCATGCATTTTCATATTTTCTCCCCTCAGAGAGTCCTCCTTAAAATTTCTTGCAGGACTGGTTTAGTGGTCACAAACTCCTTTAATTTGAATGACATCCTTGCTGGATAAAAAATTCTACTTTGAATGACATCCTTGCTGGATAAAAAATTCTTGGCTGCATATTTTTCTGATTCAGCACATTGAATATATCCTGCCACTCCTTTCTGGCCTCCTGAGTTTCTCTGGATAGTTCTGCTGCTAACCTGATCTGTCTTCCCTTGTAGGTGAAAGACATTTTCCCCTGCTGCTTTCATGATTCTTTCCTTGCCTGAGTATTTTGTGAATTTGACTATGATATGCCTTGTTGATGGTCGGTTTTGTTTGAATCTAATAGGAGTTCTCTGTGCTTCCTGGATTTTGATGTCTGTGTCTTTCCCCAGGTTAGGAAGTTTTCCACTATGATTTGCTCACATAACCCTTCTACCCCTATTTCTCTCTCCATCTTCTGGGACTTCTGGGATTTCTGGAATTCTGATGTTGTTCCTTTTTAATGGGTCACTGATTTCTCTAATTTCTTAAATCGTGCTCTTTTGCCTTAGTCTCCCTCTTTTTCTGCTTCATTATCCTTCATAAGTTTGCCCTCTATATTGCTGATTCTCTGCTCTGCCACATCCCTTCTTGCTGCTGTGGCATCCATTTGATTTGCATCTCAGTTATAGCATTTTTTATTTTATCCTGACTAGTTTTTACTTCTTTTATCTCCACAGAAAGGGATTCAAATCTATTTTTGGCTCCAGCTAGTATTACTATTATCGTGAGTCTAAATTCTGGTTCAGACATCTTGCTTGTATCTGTGTTGGTTAAGTCCCTGGCTGTCATTCTTCCTGCTCTTTCTTTTGGGGTGAATTGCTTTGTTTCATCATTTTGAAGGGAGAAAAGGAATTAATGAGGTAAAAAAAATTATAATTAAAAGAATTACAGTTAAAAAATTAAAATTAAAAAATTAAAGACAACACAAACACACACAAAAAATCAAATAAATGATGCTAGGTCCTAGATGTGCTTTGGTCTGGGTGCTGAAAGGGGCTTGTGGATTAGAGAAAAAAGGGGAAAGTAAAAAAAAAGCAATCACTTGAAAATTTGAAAAAATGAATACCCTGAAATAGAATAAAATGAGATGTTGGAAGTAAAACAGAGTTTGAAAAAATTTACAGAAATGTAAAAAATACAGCAGAAAAAAATCAAAGAACATTTTTTAATAAAGATTGAGAATAAAAATAATTTTTCTCCTTCCGTATTCAAGAAAAAGAAACGAAAAAGAAAAAAAGAAAGAAAATTGACTAGATGGACCAGTGAAGAGACTGAAACACGTTTGAAATTAGGTTTCCCCTAGAAGTCAAATTATGAAGTGCTTTATAGTCTGTAAACTAAGCAGAATGAGAGATTTTTGTTCCTGAAGAGGGAGGTTGGCCCAGTTGGGTGGGGCTTGGTGTAATGGCTCCGTTTCTCACTAGATGGCGCTGCTTAGCTTACTGGGGTGGATTGTTGTGGTGTTTGTAGGTGTGTATGTTGCATACGCGGGAGTGGTGAAAATAGCATCATCCAGCTACCCAGTCTCTAGTATCGTTCTCCCTGACCAGCAATCGCGGACCCGTCCTTTGTCTTCGGCTTCCGTCCACTCCCTGCTTTTACACTGTCTGTGACCAACCCCAGGCAGCACCTCCCTCCTGAGTTTTATTTTGGATGCGGCTATTTTTCCTGACCCCTTATTTCTGAGGGACTGCAGTTTTGACCAGTCTGCCCCTCTACGGGAGGGTTTCACCAAGCAATGGCTGGGTGCTGGCAGCACCCAGGAAGGTTGGTGGGACCGTGCTGTTGCTGACACCCAGAGACTGTGGCTGGGTGCCATCCTGCCCCAGAAAAAGTTCACATGATGGTTCAGGAGCAGTATTTCAGGGATTATGGCAAATCACAACTGATATCTGGCTCTAGGCTTCACCCCTAACGACCTTGTTCCAGCACCAGCGAATGTGACCATTATCCCGGGTCCACTGCGGCCTTTGCCTGTAGGGAGTCCTCCCAGCAGGGGAACCGCCTCTCCCTGTGGCCCGAAGACCCCAGTCTTGACACTGCTCCTGGGAATTCGCCTTTCTCACCAGAACTCCACCAGATAATGAGCTGTAGAATTTCAGTCTCTGTGTTCCCCCTGTTTATAGTGTCTTAGGGAATTTAAATCCTCTCCTTTCCCCTTTCTCATTTTTAGTTCAGTCCCTGAAGCTGTTTCCAGCTTTCCACTTTCTCTCCAGCTGCTTTGGGGGTGTGTGGTGCTTTCCCCATACTCCCCCCCCCACCCCACCCCCATCTCGGTCCGCTCTCCAAAGGCAAAAACAGGTCCCTGCCCTCCATGGCTTCTTTCTCCCCCATTTTACCTCTCTGCACCATGCCCCTGCTGAATTCTGTGGTTCTGCTTGTGCAGATGGTTGTGTTAATCCTCAAATCAGTTTTCTAGGTGTGCAGGATGGTTGATCCAGGATAGTGCAGGATAGTGTTGATCTGGCTGTATTTCATGGATGCGAGACACACAAAAAAACTTCCATGCTCCTCCAGAGAATGCTCCTCCACAAGAATTTCATGGATGCGAGACACACAAAAAAACTTCCATGCTCCTCCACAAGAATCTTTTTTAAATATTTGCTTTGCAATTCTGATTGTTTGATGATTGGTCTACTGTGAGTCTACTTCTAGCAGGAAGGAAACTCCAAGCCAGTAGGGAAGGCACCTGCCTCTTTCAGTCCCTGGTGTCTGGAATTCTGTCTGTCACATAGGAGGTACTATTTCAATAGTTGTTGACTTGGCGAATGAAAGAATCTTTTTATTTATTTATTTAAATTTATTTATTTTTGAGAGAGAGGGAGTAACAGTAGAGCTGTCAGCACAAAGCTAGATGGGGGCTCGACCTCACAAACCATGAGGTCATGATCTGAGCTAAAGTTGGACGCTTAACTGACTGAGCCACCCGGGCACCCCAAGAATCTCTTTTATGTATGCAAAGAGCACTAAATTGTTAGGAAGAAGGGTCTAGGATCACTAGTTTCCTCAGTATGCTCTGAAACAGCAAAAGCAAGCTTCACCTACTCTCCAAGTGTTTCTGGCAAATACATTAGCTCTCATTCCCACCAGTGTCTCTCATTGTGCTTCCACACATTCTCCACTCCTTTCTCACATATTATTACCCTCTGAACAGAATGAAAATATTTCAGTATGCTTGGAACAGACTACCAGAGACCAGCATGTTGTTCAGTGTGTGTTAAAGTGATTCATGTAGGCTATAGGTGAATTTAAATAAAAACAAAAAACAAAACACAAACTGCTTTATTCTTATGAATCTTTCCTGAAAGTTGTTATGTGATAGTAATAATAATAATAGTAAAAGTTAAGTCCCATTATGAGCACATTTAATTTGGAGGACTGCCTTTAGAAGCTAAACTAGGTGTGGAAGACTCCATTACCATGATTAATCTTTCAACAACAAACAAATATCTGCATATTGAGATCAAAGAGGAATGATCAAGAAGTGGGAGCAACACTCTGCAGACAGGAAGGAGCTCTTAGGAATTCTCTATCCACCAGGGCTTTGACTGTTACCTACCAATTAGAATAGTTTGCATAGCAAGACATCTATATATAAACTGAATTTTTGTTAATTCCTTTGGTTTCAAACCTCTCAAGTTTTAGTCTACATAATTAGTCAACACAAAGCCAACTGTACTTTACAAGTGATTTAAAGATTTGCAAGAGTAATTTTGATACATGATTTTTATTTTGTCATTTAATTCCTGAACAGGTCTCTACGTTGTTTTATATTTTACAGTACCCCTTTTCATGAAGTGCTTTGCTGGGTGTTCAAGGCAACTCTGCAAAGGGAGTGTTATTGTCTTCATTTAAGAATACAGGCTCACTATCTAGTTTCAGGGGGGGAATATTGGAGTTTTTCCAAAATATGTATGGTAGATTTTTTTTTAATGCCCCTTTCTGTATTTAAGGCTTGGAGGTGAACTCTTACATTAACTCTGGGCTTGGCCATGTGACTTGATTTGGGCTATGGGGCAGTAGTAAATACATCACAAACAGACTGAAAAGTGCTGGTCATGATGCAATTGCTTCCACTATTCAACCAACAGACAACACCCAGAAGCAGAGCTGTGAAAATGACCATCAGCTGTCCCCAGGTGCTTGAGCAATTCTAGTCAAGACCAGAAGAATCACCCACCTGAGACCAGCTCAGATTGCCAACTCACATAATCATGAACTAAATACATGTTTGTCACTAATTTTGGGATGGTCTGTATTGCCACAACACGAGAGAATGATGTCAAGATGCTTGATCTTGAGGGAAAGAGTTTAGCGTAGCCCGAACTTACTTAGACTGTTGGTAAGAATATGCAGGTGCATGTTCGTTGGATGTGTCCACTGCTATCTGTTGCTGCTGACCACTGGTGTCCTGGGATGAAGGTGCCACTGTCTGGGGAGAGGTATCAGCAACAACACCCTAAGGAGGCAAATAAGAACACAAAAGCCTTACTGGCTTTAGCAAAGGGCCTTTTCCCAGATGGACAATAGGGAATATCCTTCTTCTATTTGGCTTGAATGGAATTGCACTCAGCCAAATGAAGCCACAAGAAGTACTCAAAGGAAAACCACAGCACATTTTGATAAGAGCTGAGAAATTCACTCCAATCTGTCACCAAGAAGTTTTGCTTTCAGAAGTGCCTAGAGCAGTTGAATCGTCAGAAAATCACCTTCACCATACTTAGAACTGTTTTTTTTTTAAGTTTTTATTTATTTATTATGAGGGAGAGAGAGAGAGTGTGTGTGAGGGGGAAGTGGCAGAGAAAAAGGGAGAGAGAGAGAGAATCCTAGGCAGGCTTTCTGTTGCCAGCATGGAGCCCAACGCCGGGCTCTAGCTCACTAAACTAAGATTATGACCTGAAGAAATCAAGAGTCAGACGCTTAACAGACCGAGCCACCCAGGCTCCCTCATACTTAGAACTTTTAAACCTGGTTGCAGATAGCTGCACTAAATAATAATTTATTCATCAAAAATTCATGCAGGATTCCTATAAAAACTTATATATTCAAACATTTCCCTGGAGTAGTGCGGTGTGTCAGGTTTCTATGATCTGGCAAAACAGTGGACTGTGAACCAAACAGACCACCCAACAACAACAACAAAAAAACCTGCAAAAAAGCTTGGAATTCTTTCAAAGCAATACTGTTAAGTGGGCTTTCCTTTCAGCAATTTGATTTATTTTGTTTTGTTTTCGAGAACATGAACTAGAATTCATTTTGAGGTTTCAGAAAACAAACACAAAAATATCCTTAATTTTGATTTGCTACTTCCCTCACCCTCTCATTTGTCACAGATGCCAAGAAGAAGTTGATCAGATGTCTGATTCTGAGAGAGGCACAGGTGGTTTTATTTGATACATGGTAGGAAGGGCATCTCTCTGAAAACATTCTCTTGGTTTTACTCATAGCCTTGGACACCTGCAGGGATGTCAGCTTTCAAACATTGTTGACCAACTCTCTGTCCCTCACTAAACGTCCCTAAAATTGTTCCTTAGAATCTAAAAATTCTCCCTATATTACCTCAATCTCTTTTTCCCTAATATACTATTTGGTATTATACATTTTTCTGAACCTCCCATAAGTATTTATTTGCGTGGATGTTGGTAAATTTTCAGTGTTTTACATAGAGAATAAATAGTTCTTTAACTTATAAGCACAAATTCAAAGCAATGTACCTGCATTTTTCTTAATGAAAGGTTGTTTTTTTTTGTTTTTGTTTTGTTTTGTTTTGTTTGGTAATCTCTATGCCCGGTGTGGGGCTTGAACTCATGACCCTGAGATTGAGTTGCATGCTGCATCTACTGAGCCAGGCAGGTGCCCTGAAAGACTTTTTGTAATGATAAACTTCTTCTTGAACTATAATTAGACTGTTTCCAATAAGTCACACTGTCAGATGTGTCCCATTATTTTATAGTCATCAAAATGCTCCAATTCTGTAGATAAACATATCCATATGTCAATGTAGACAAAGAGAAATGCAAACATGCTCAAAGTGCCTAAAGTATCTAGATTCATTAATTGATGATCTAGATGCTTTTTGATGGCCAAATATAGCAAAAAAAACCCTAAAACCCAAACAAACAAACAAAAACCCACACGTATTTTAATCACAGTCTTTTGAAATTCTGAAAAGCCAGTTAAAACCTGTTTAATACTGACACATTCTTTGGGGCCCACAGGTCTAGAGCACATAAAAGATTCAAAATTGGACCTCCCTGATTTCCTAAATTACACGATGGTGTCCTCTTAAACTTCTGTATTTCCCAAACTTTGGTACTAGTAAACATCTGTCACACCCCAAAACAAATATGTCAAATGTTTTGTAAAATCCAATCCTGCAAAGATTTTCCCAAACTCTGTCGCTCCAGAGGTTGAAAATGTCACGGTAGACTTCCATGTGGAGGGGTGCTGACACCCTAGTTTCTGGCCAACTCATGGAGTAGCAATAGCATGGACTCCAGAGAAGTCCCAGCTGATGGGAAGCAACGCACTGTGACCATAATGGCAAACGTCATCAGGAGATGGGGATGAGGGGCAAGAGACAATAATGGCTAGAACTAGAGAGAAATATACATGTCTAAGTGTTTTACCACTAGCTCCATAGCTGTATGCTCCCTCCCTTTCTATGTAGCTTGCTGGCTCTGTTGAGTAAAATAACATGTACTCAACATGTTATTGGATTCAACCCAATGGAAAGAGAGAAGAAAAGGGACAAAGCTTCCCTTTGAGTCCAAAGTCCCAAAGACAAGATGACTTCAGCATTTGAGGTATTCAGAACAGTAAGAATGGTGCAACTTTTTTATTTTTATTTTTTAATCTATAGGAAGTTACAAGGCTGCCAAGGTTCATTCACTAAAGCAGTGGTTGTTAATCCTTGATACATATTAGAATCACCTGATATTTAAAGAAAAATCCTGACATCCAGTCAATACGGCAGACAAATAAATCAGAATCTGGGGATAGGACCCAGGCGTAAATATTTTTTAAAGCTCTCTAAACAATTGCAGAAAATAATAAGCAGGAAAGTTTGAGAACCAGTGCACTAATGTGAACGTAGATTCCCAAGGGATCTTGTTAAAATGCAAATTCTGATTCAGTAAGTCTTGGTGGTGTCTTCAGACTTTGCATTTCTAACAAGCTCCCTGGTGATGCCAATGATGATGTTGGTCTAGGGACCACTCTGAGTAACAAGGCACTAGCAAACTCATTGAAATAGTTGTCAACTTTTTTTTCTCTTCCCTATTTATGAGTATTTGTGGTTAACATCTGAGGGGGTAGTGATCTGGTCTCTGAACTTCAAATATACAAATGATACTCCCTTCTTAACTCTCTATAGCAAATCAGATAATTTCGCGTGCAAAGCAAAACATAAGCATGTTCGAGTACTTCATATAGTGAGCTTGCAATTTCAAATTTTAGAGCAGCACAAAACCACATGTCAGGATTGCTTGGGTTATAGGGGACCACAGTATACATGGCTAAGATTTATCATCCCTACGTCTTTCTAGAAGACAGAGACAGACTTACTTCAATAGAAACAGCTGTCGGAGGCACAGGCGTGTACTGGGGAATGTAGGTCCCTTGCATAGGAGCCGCAGCAGTCATATACTAGAGGGAATCAAAGAAAAATGCAGGTGAACTTGAGATTGCAACCGGCAAGAAAAGTAGATTATCACATGAAACTGTTTTACATGTGTGGCCCACAGGCAGTGCACCATTAAACTCTATTTCGATAAAAAATGAGGCAGTTTCTATCAGCATAGAATGGCCTTTGCTTACTGATTAAGTACCAACAGCAGCCCACAGCATCATCCCCCTTCCCTCATTTTATGTTCTAAAACATTCTACATTAGATCCCAACATTTCATTATCACATCTCAAACATACGTTCCATAAGGGCAGGGATGATGTCTGTTTTTGTCTTCTTCTCATTTTATTGCTAGCACCTATCACATAGTAGGCTCTCAACAAATCATTTGTTGAATGAATGAATCATCATATTGTTAGCAAACATTTCTAACTAAAAGAAAAATAAAAATAGAGGAATAATGCAAGAACTATGAGTGTAGCAATATTTAGATTTGGCACATGTTCTCACTTTGTCATTTTCATATCACCTTTTTTAGGTACAAATGACATAGTATTACAGATTCTGGCAAAGTCTACTTGATGTCCTTCCCCCATTCCATTATTGTGTCACTGTCAGTATTTCCTTTTCAACTCCTTGAATTAGCCAAATGTTCCTCACTTGGATGGACAATGAAACAATCAAACCAATTCTCCCTAAGTTGTAGTATCAGTAAAACATGCATTGGGAATAACCTGCATTTTTTCATTTCATAAAAGGAGCCCCAAGAAGATAACTTGCTCACCTACATGAGCAAAAATTCCATATTTGCATTTCTAATACACATATCCTTTGCAAATTCAACATTCTACTCTCTGAAAATAGAATTTTCTATGGAGTCAATTGTATTATGGAGCTTCTAAACTTGACCAACATCACAAAACATCAGAACCAGAATCATCTACTGAAGACAAGTTTTCTCCATTCATGAAGGTTAGAGAAATGATTTTTATGGAAAATTGCAAGCCTCCGACCCTTTATTCTTCTAAATCTGCTGAGTTCAAAGATGAATGCTATGCATAAATATGTAAAACCTAAATTACTACATTTTGTGTGTATCTTGGTACTTTCGTATCTAAGCGACATGATGCTTCTGAATCAAGGGAAATATCTGAATGGAGATGAGCTCATCAGTTGTTGTTGTTTAATATTCATGGAGAATGATAGCAATTAAGCAACTTTGGAATAAATGTATCTCCATCTTAAACTCAAAACCATCCTACTGTGTCTATTTGCTAAAAATAGAGACAGCCTTAATGAAACAACCCTAGATCAAACAAACCAACTGTTCTCTGTAATCCATATGTAGCAACTGATAACTGTGTAACACTAATAACAACTAAGTTCAATTCGTATCTATGCAAAACAACCTTGTAACTTAGACCAAGAGCAACTATTTGAAAGGCCTAGAGATATTACTAATTTAGCTTCATACTTGAAAATCACCAGAGATTCCTATACCCTATCCTCTGTGTTCTCACAGCTTCCATTACTTTTCTATTGAAATTGTCCAGACTGTCATCTCCTTAAATGGATGGGCCAAACTTCACATCTCTGTATCTTCCAACAAACCACATCATGCCTGATGTTGAATAAATAATTGTTCAATGGCTGAAGAAAAAGATACAAGAAGAAAGCCTTCTGTTTCCAGTTATGAATCTTGCATGCCCTTCCCTTAGCTGTTAATAATTCTGAGCTCATTGTAGATATTAATTTCACCATCCCCATAATACATTTATATAACCTTTAAACACACACTTGAGCCAACTCTGCTCATCATTGTCCTTGTGTCTTTAAGCAGATATAAGCATCCAGGTATCCGATGGTTATCAATTTTTCAAATAAGCATAGAACTCTGGAGTTACATTTCAGCAAACATTATTCCACATCTAGAGCCTTATGGCAGGTATCTGCCTTGCCAACAAAACTGCTCTAGGATGTATTTTGGGAATAACAGTTCATTGGCCATTTCAGATAGATGGTTTGCTTATATAGGTTAATAAAGTCTTTTAACTGAGCATTCTCTTTATTATTTTTGAATGCTAGCTCAACTGAGAAAACAGCTTTCTGTTTTCCAGTGCATTTTGGCAATGCTGGAGAATGTGTCTTCTTTTGTGATATTGATGTAGAATAAAAACTTCGAGAAATCAAGTTTTAGAGCAGCCTATTTAAAGCTGATTAAACCAACCTTCCTTCCTTCCTCCCTTCCTTCCCCCTTCCCCCTCCCTCCCTTCCTCCCTCCCTCCTGGTAGCCACCTGTTAATTTTGCTTAGAACTAGTGCTCTAAGGGGCGCCTGGGTGGCTCAGTCAGTTAAGTGTCCGACTTCAGCTCAGCTCATGATCTCATGGTTTGTGGGTTTGAGCCCCATGCAGGTTCGAGCCCCATGTCCAGCTCTGTGCTGGCAGCTCAGAGCCTGGATCCTGCTTCGGATTCTGTGACTCCCTCTCTCTTTGCCCCTCACCCGCTCGCTCATTCATTCATTCATTCATTCTCTCTCTCTCTGTCTCCCTCTCTCTCTCTCTCAAAAATAAGTAAACATTAAAAAAAAAAAAAAAGAACTAGTGCTCTAAGGCACATACTTTGAAAAGATCCTTCTTTAATTGAATCTCAGAAGTCTTAGATTTGTAGCAAGGGAGAATATATTTTTGCCAACTATGATTTTTTGTAAGACCAGAGCTGATCCTATGGAGGCTCATGTTCTACCTTCTGGTGATGGTTTTCCAAGATTTGTAATACACTAGTAAAAGAATACCTCACTGATTAGGTATTTGCTCTTGCAAAGTTAGTGGTTCTAAACTTTGCAAATGGGCCTAATACATGAAAGTGTATCCTTTCCATGAAAATAGGACATCACTAGCACTTACCTATAGGACTACTTTGATCTGTCCCTGCTCCACTGTCTGTAGCCCTCAGGAGCCATTTCTGTGAGCTAGAAATAGGGGCATGGCCTGGGTCATTTGGAGCAATGCTTACTAGTTTTCTAGCTCATGGGTTCACTCTTGTCAAACTAGAATTTTCAGGCAGCATAGTTAATGAAAAGCATTTTATGTGATTCTTAGCTAAGCTTCTTCAAATAACTCAGTAATTCAAAACCTAATCCGTGTTTTGTCCAGTAGAACTGAATTAGTATATTTTCACAACTCCCATTTTATTCAGTGAAGTTGTTAACATGGCCCAAACTGAACTGCTGAGGACACAAATTCATACTCTTCTTGTCTTTAGAACACTGCTGTGAGCTAGGCAGCATGGTTCACCCCTGATCTTAGCTTAGACTGAGAAGCGAAGACCCCACATAATGGGAATAAAGCTCAGGCTTCTGACCCATGATTGAGATACTTGTCTACTTCTTTACTTTTGAAATTAAGTAAATAATGTCCTAAGAGTCTCCTTTTGATTGTTCCCATATTCAAGTTGGTTTTGTTGTTGTTGTTAATGGCATATAGAAACTGGAGATCCAATTAAGAAACATGGAATAATATGCCTTTGGTTAATATTTTTATTGCCATTTAATTTATTTTACTTTATACTCAGAATACCTAGTTTCCTTCCAGGAGGGCTACTCTGTATGTTTAACTTATTTCATAATTTAACTTACATTTATGCTGCTTCTCTGAACAGAACCAAGAGAGATTTTGTAGTATAAATGACATCAGCTCGGTTCAGTGTGTTTTGTATCTTTTAATGAAAAAAAACAATCTTTCTGGTTGCCTTGTTTTTTGTTTTTGTTTTTTTTTTTTGATCACATAAAAGACAATAGAGCTTGAGAACATTGTTTGGAAATTAGGGATAGGCTTACTCTAAACAAGTCAATACTGTGGAGTTTTATCCCCCATAAGACTATTGTTTCTGGATAAACTTTTGCAATAAAACTCTTCAGTAGTAGACATGTATTTCTAGGGTGAAACCTCAAGAAGTGACAGCTTTGTAAAATTAGGAGCAAATTCTTACAGGAAATGGCTACAGCTGTGTGTAAGATCAACTCTCAGCTTTAGGTAATTGGTGACAAATAACTCTGAACTTTCTCGGCAAGCACAGTTTGATTTCCTTAAGAGCATAGATCAACTACAGTCAGACTTAATAATCTAGGCTGCACAAACACTGTTTAGATCTGGATGCCTCAGAGACTTCCTCTATTTTATCCAGCTAACAAATGACAAAAAACTAACAGAATGCCCTGTGATATAAAAAAATCTGCCCTTTTGACTTGATAAATTCCCATGGATTACTTATTAAAACCATAACAAGAATGGATGCATATCCTTCAGGCTAATGTCTTTTATTGGTAGGTCTCAAAAGCTAGAAAATACCTGCAACCATTCTTTCACGACTACAAATTATTTTGCATTTTTTTATATAATGGGGGATGGGAACCACATTCCAATGAGATGATATGGGTAAAATGGATAAGTCCATACAATATTTCCTTGTTGGTAGCAGCTCAAAGTTTAGAAATTAATGGAGAGATTTTATTTTCTTGGTAAACAGCTTGATTCTTTTTATATATTCTAAATCTAAAAGCAGTGGATTTTCACACGTAAGCTTGAAGGAGACCTGAATAGCCATTTTCAAACCCACAGAATAAATTCCAGACTCCATTACTTGTTCCAAGAAGTCTAGACACTGCATCACCAAGATAGTCATACAAAGAGAGGGAAAAAAATGGTGAAATTGGAGAGGAATTGTGTTTTTGCCTATTTAAGTTAGAACAAACTGTTTCTGTTACTGTAGAATCATTGATTATTTCCGAGGAAACAAAACTCCAAATTTTCAGTTCTGGATTTACTTTCTTTTCCCCCACCAAAGCAAAACAAATATGTTTATGTATTTCCCGTGAGGAAATTTTCATTGAATAATTTGTAGAGCAAGGGATTTTCTACATTTGAATTTTTGAAATTTCCTAAAATAATTTATCACACTTGTTCATTTGGAGTCATCTTTACACTGCTTAGATTTTAAATTGGTGCTTCTATTCCTTGCTATAAAATTCTTAAAGCTGCTTAACAAATTTCAGAAAGGGGAGTTGTCCAGGTACTATCAAACCTGGAAAGTCAATAAGGATACGGGAAAGTTGCAGAAATGTGTCTCAGAAAGGAAGCTGAGCAAAAGAAAGCAGTATCATGGTAGGTAATGCTAGCAGAATGCAGTATGAATTACTTTCAAGGTCATTTACCGTAAAGTTTCTTCTAAAAAGCTTCAGGCTATAGGAAACAACCTGGGTTGGCTAAGTGGCTGGGGGAGATGCACGGTGTTACCTCACATAGAGGTATTCTGCAGTGCGAGGGCCATGTTTCTTAGATTTGTAAAATTCTATCATCTCAGAGCTGGGGAGAATACCTGGACCCAGGGTGGCAAGTTGGTATCATTTCACATGCTTGCTTTGACTAAGTAGAAATAGCTGCCTGGAGTGAAAATCTAAGAATATCTTCTAAGTCTCCATGCTACTCAATGAATGAAAGAGCATCCATAGAGAGAAGGAAAGCTGGAGAAAGAGTGCCCACTTAGGGCATGAGAAGCCTGGACTCCTACATGGACTCCCGCTGTGCATTCCTCCTATATTCTTTCTACTTTTGGAGAAGTCATTCTGGAGAATGACGTGGATCCTCATCCAGAAGAATAATAATGGATGCTTTCATAATGTTTTATGTTAGTATTAATTTATAAGGTAGAAATAACAGACAGTTGTGTAAAATTAAATAACTGTCCCTGAAGTGTAGGTGGAGGTGAATACAGATAGCAACATATACTTCATTTACTAGGAGTAAAAGCACTCAAGGGGGAAAGATGGCCAGTGGATGGCTTGATAAAAATGGAAGCCCAGAATTCTTAGGAGTATGTAATCTATATTATCTCACCCAGTTCCCAGAGCAGTGCTAAACATAATCCAGAGAGAGGTGTGCATTAAACTATTCAATGAAAAATAGAGACTGTCATCATTGTAGTCTGGGGTGGTGCTGTTTTTTGTGGCACATAGCAAAGAGAGTAACAAGGAAGAGACTTAGAGGTTGTTCTTGTCTTGGAAATTTACGAAACCTCACCCCCTGCACAACAGTGAGAAGTAGTCCTTCCCATATAATCACACAGGCTAAGAGGCCTTCATTTTGCAGAGAATGGGATTTTCATGAATGTGTTAGAAAAATCCAAAGCCCATTAGGTTTTAGCCCATTTAAGCCCATTAGATCTGTGCACAAGATCACCAAGGTAGTAATACAAATAAGATATGGTACTATGCAAATGTAGCTGATTAAGAAACTGTGTCTTAAAATTTGAACTTGAAACAATTCTATATAGGCATCATGAATTCTTTCCACCCCCTCAAGTTTTTAAAAATATTTGTTTTATTTGCTTATTTAAAAAATAATTATTATAATTAATGAAGTTTAGCAAGGTTGCTGGATATATGTCAATAAAAATTATTTCTATATACCAGAAGTTGAAATCTAAAATGATACATATATAGAGAGCATTAAAAAATCAAATATCTAGGGGCGCCTGGGTAGCTCAGTCGGTTGAGTGTCCGACTTTGGCTCAGGTCATGATCTCACAGTTTGTGATTTTGATCCCCACGTCAGGCTCTGTGCTGACAGCTCGGAGCCTGGAGCCTGCTTTGCATTCTGTGTCTCCCTCTCTCTCTGCTCCTCCCCTGCTCACATGCTGTCTCTCTCTCAAAAATAAATAAAGATAAAAATTTTTTTAAAAAAATCAAATATCTAGATATAACTTTGAGAAAAGGCATGAAAACTTCTATACTGAAGACGAGAAAGCATTGATGACAGGAATTAAATAAGACTTAAGTAAATGAAGAGATATACATCACATGCATGAATTAGAAGACTCAATATTGTTACAGTGTTAATGCTCCTGAAAAGAATCTATAAATTCAGTATAATTCCAGTTGAAATCCAAGAACATTCCTGGTAGAAGTCAATAATTCACTTTAAAATTTTTATGGAAAAGCAAAAACCCAGACTATCCAATACGATCTTGAGGAAAACAAAGATGAAAGATGAATTTAGACATCAAGATTTGCTAAAAAGTGATGGTAATTAAGATATTGTGGTATGGATACATGGATAGAAAGAATGTCACCATAATGCAATTTCAGCAAGAATGGTCTTTTCAATACATGCTGCTGAATCAGCTGGATATCTCTATAGGAAAAAATGATCCCTGATCCTTACCTCACACCACATGAGATAGATCAAAGGTATAAATATAAGGTTTTTAAATATAGTTTTCTAAAGAAAATAGCAGGAAGCCTTCATGATATTGAGAATAGCAAAGATTTTTTTTAAACATGACTGAAAAAGAACTGAAAATAAAAAACTATTGATAATTGGGCTTCATTAAAACTAAAAACTGCGAATTATCCAAAAACAGAGCAAAAATATTTATAATACATATGTCTGACAAAGCTTATACATAGAATGTGTGTGTGTATATATATATACATACATACATCTTTAAATCCACAATCAATAAGAAGACAGAACACAAAATTTTAAAAACTGAGTTTGAATAACTATTAATATACACAATAACTTAGATGAATCTCCAGGGAATTATGGTGAGCAAGAAAAAAAAAATTCCAAAAGATTAGATACTGTGATTCCATGTATATAACATTTTCTATATGATAAAATTTTAGAAATGGAGAACAAATTAGTGGTTGCCAAGGATTAGACGTGGGGATAGGAGGATAAGATGGCATAGTTATAAAAGTTATAAAAGTTCAACAGGAAGATTCTTGTGATACCGAAATTGTTCAATATCCATTGACTGTGGTGGCGGCTAAAAAAATTATATAGGTAAACATTGTATAGAGAATATACACACAAGATAAGTAAAACTGGGGGAATCTGGATGAAATATGTGGATTGTATCAATGTCAATATCCTGCTAGTGATATTTTACTACGGTTTTGTAAAATATTACCATTGAGGAAATTGAGGCACTTGTACAAGGGATCTCTCTCTCTTATTTCTTACAATTGCATGTGAATCTACAATTATCTCAATAAAAAGTTCAACTAAAAAAACAAAACAACAAAAAATCATATAGTCACTCAGACACTTCAGTAAAGAGAATATCTAAATTCCAAATGGCCAGTATGCATATGCATACATAACCTCATTCACCGGTCATCAGGAAAATGCAAGCTAAAAGTATTATGATATGACACTATGCTCCTATCAGGATGGCAAGAATGAAAAAGACTGACAAAAGCAAGTGTTGGAGAGAATGTAGATAACTGGAACTCTCACACACTGCTGGTAGGAGTATAAATTGGTACACCCACTCTGTGAATCTGGCAGAATGCTGACAGAATCTCTGAACAAGCAATCTCACTCATAGGCATGTGCACAATAGAAATTCTTTCAAATGTATACTAAGAGATATGTGCCAACTATTTGATGTTTATTTATTTTTGAGACAGAGAGAGACAGATCATGAATGGGGGAGGGGCAGAGAGAGAGGGAGACACAGAATCGGAAGCAGCCTCCAGGCTCTGAGCCATCAGCCCAGAGCCCGACGCGGGGCTCGAACTCACGGACCGCGAGATCGTGACCTGAGCCGAAGTCGGACGCTTAACCGACTGAGCCACCCAGGCGCCCCTGTGCCAACTATTTGGAGCAGCATCATTTATAATGGCTCCAAGCTAGAAATAACCTAAATGTCCATCAACAGTAGAATTAATAAATTGTAATATATTTATATTGTATGATAATATAAACAATGAAAAAAAAAACCTCGCTCTACAAATATGGATGAATCTCACAGATATAATTTTGAATTTCGAAAAAGGCCAACATAAAAAGCTTCATACCGTGTGACTGTATTTAAAGTTCAAAAAATCAAAACAAATCTATGCTGATAGACGTCAGGGTTGTGGGTACCTCTGTGGAGAAAATAAAAGGGTAGGGACACAGAAGAGGCTTCTCTAATAACAGGACCTTTTATATCTTGATCTAGGTAGTAGATACCTGAATATCCACCAATTTACACTTTCTAAAACTTATTGATCTGTAAACTTAGGAAGTGTGCATTCTTCTGAACATATTTTATACTTCTATAAAGGAGTTTACAATAAGAACCAACAGAGAAAAGGAAAGGTTGATCTTAGGGGAGAGCAAGGACGACTTACCCATTTAAACAGACATGATTGAATGGATTCAGACACAAGAAGTTTGGGAGATTTGTAAGGTACTTAAGTTTTTTTGCCGTTGTTTCCATTTTGAGGCAAAGATGTGAGGTGCTTGTGAGAGGCAGTAGGTTTGGGAGAAGGTATGACATGGTCGTCTCGGCCAGTGAGAACAAATGGACCGTGCACATGCAGGAAGATTTCGGGGAGTGCCGAGGGCCCATTTAAGTTGTGTGCTCATAAAATTAATGTGAAACTCAGCAGCATCGGTGGCTTGCTTTACTCTTGCCATATTCAGCTGCTCACAGGAATGGAGCAGAATGAGAATTGGATGCAAGCAGGATCCAAGTATTACCAGGAGAGGACAATGGAGAAAGAGTGACCAGGGGAGGTGAGGACACACGAAAGAAAGGGATTGCAATGTTCTATGAGATCTAAGCTAGGTGTGGATGTGAGCAAATGAAGGAGAAAATTGATACTAAGCGGCAGGCAATAAGCAGGTAGGCAAGCTTAATGGTGTCAAAGAATTATTGCAATAAGGGTTGTTCAAGTAGTCATAGAAGGAAAGAGGTGGTAGTCAGAGAATTTCTGTTTGAAATTGAGCTATTATTCCAAATTGAGATTTTGAGTTGGTGCGGTGATTCCTAATAACAAATTCTAGGATAAGGGTAGAAAAAAAGATCAGTAGAAATGAGGAATTCAGGAAATGAGAGGTTGAGGTGCTCTATTATAAAATTCCAATGATAGAAATTCTTTAAAAAAATTTAATGATATATATGCTTAATTACTTATTAGCGACATTCAATAAAATTTTACTGAGCCCCTTTTATATGACAAGTTTTAAGTGAGCTTATATTATAGGGTTACAACATGCATTGGGTCATAGGACCTGACAAAACCTAGAAGAAAAAGATTTTGCTACTAACCCATTGCAAGTCCTGGGTAGTTTACTTGTATTTTATCATCTTATATATAGGAAGCTATTTAATTTTTATGTATTCATTACTGCCAATCTTACATTCACCACAGTACCCTGGAATAGAAAAGCTACTCAAATCCCTGCAAGTTGATCTCTTGTATTATTACTGCTTCCTTCTTAGTCTTTCACTTTGTGTTTGAATCTCCTGTCTGGTTATACTTGCCTTGTTGTTTCTTAACATTCTATTGTTTTTGCATATAGTATGGTTTACTGATGGTAAAGAATTAGAACTCTCTGTAAAGTAGTGACCTTTTCAAATGAGAGAAGCTATTGCACTCAAATCAACGTTTATTTAAATCAATCTCTATATTTGAAAGAATCAAGAAAAAACCACTTTTAACAAATGACCCGATCTATTATCTAGATGGTTCTTTCATAAACTTATAGGAACACAAAGCCCAACAACTAAGGTCCTCGGCTTCTCCAGACTCATTTAATCATTTCTCTAGGAAACAAGGTTTTTAAATTTTTTAAATATTTATTTTTCCACTTTGAAAATGAAAGAACTGAAAGACTTTGTCAAGAAGAGAGACAAGTGAACTAAGAAGTCCTCAATGGAAACTCTGTTGTTTCCTGTTGAAGGCTGTGACTAAAGCATTAATTTGGGCTAAGTAAAGACACGTTGAAGGAAGGGAACTGATCCAGGGTGCCACACACACTGTAAATTCTATTTGTACATAAAACATTTCCTCTCAACCATCTTAGGCCCACACATTGTGAATGCCAACCATCCCAATGGACCAGAGTAGACACAACAAGAGGAAAGGTTGAGAGTGCCCCTCAATATCCTTTGAAAGAATCCAGTCTCTAAAAGAGTCAACAAACAGGTTCTTTTTTTTTATTGTGTTTGGTTTTCAGGGAAGAGACCTTCAGAGATGGAACTTGACCTATCCAGCTAGTTAGAATATTCAGATTAGAGATTGATCCATATGGATGGGGAGCAAATGAAGGTGAGCAGGGAGGAAGGGGGAAAGAAAGGAAAGAGAGAACAACATTCTAAATAAGGAGGAAAGAAGAAAAAGCAACAGTGAATAGGAAACTGCACAAATAAGGTGTGAAACTATCTGAGAAAAGTTCTTCTAGGAACTGTTCATATTTAGGCAAAAACAAACAGATTTACATGGTACTGCTCTATCCATGTGAGCATATTTAACTTTGGCAATACAAAAACAACAGGAGGAGTTTCTGCCAGGCTACAGATATTACCATTCTTTTCTTCAAGGATGTGAAGAGTTCAAATTAAAGAGCCAAGTGCAAAAGGTAGGAGGACTGGAGGGAAATAGACCTTCTGGTGGCAAAGTCCAGATTCTACTCCTCACCTCAAAATATGAACAGTTTGTTTGATGACAACTGTCAAACAGGGGAGAGACAAAGAATATGATTTCGGCATGAATTGCAACCCACTCTCACTGAGTTCTTAGAATCACAGTGACCCACATCATCTCACATTCTGCTTTACCCATATCTGCCTGCTCACGGTGACGAGTACTCCTCTGGTAACTTCCTTCCTCTGTGCTTTTGCTTTTCGCTGTGTTCTAACCTCTTTGTATCCATTAATGACACATCCAAAACCTGTTTCTCAAACTGAGTCCGGATGCTAAATTCCTATATGAAGCCTTGCTTCCATCCCTGATTTGGAAGTGATAACTCTCTCTCCTGATGCCCAACAGCTCTTTATCTGTACTTCTGCTATAGCTCTTGGCGGTCAAACTGTGGAAGCTCCTGGAGGCACCGTGCCTGATTCATCATGGTTGGCACTTAATATGAAAGTATTAAATGAATGAGCTATTGCAAAAATGGATGAATAATTCAGCACTCTGGATGAAAAACTCAAGCTGTATAACCCACATGAGCCATACAGTTGTCCATGGAAGAGCACAGAAATCCTAATCCTCTTGATGCCTGTGATGATTAATTAACATTTGAATTGGTAATCTCAGTAAGGAAGATTACCTTGCCAAAGTGGGTGAACATCAGCCAATTCCCTAAGGGCTTGAATGGGGGGGGGGGGGAGGTAGAGGAAGGGTGAATGCTCTCTCACTCTCCTTAAGCTGAGAAATCCATTCTCCTTCCCTCAGACATGGGAGCTCTTGGTTCTCTGGGGGGTTTTTGACTCAGAGACTTACACCATTGGCTCCCCTGATTCAGATTTAGACTGAACTATATCACCACCTTTCTTGGTTCTCCAGCCTGCGGATGCAGACTGTGTGACTTCTTGGCCTCCACAAGTATGTAAGCCAATTCCTGTAATAAGTTAACTCTTAATGTATTTATCTATCTGTCTGTCTACCTCTGTATCCTATCTATTTATCATCTATCTATCTATCTATCTATCTATCTATCTATCTATCTATCTTCTGTCTACCTACCTACCTACCTACCTATCTCCTCATGGTTTTGTCTCCATACAGAACCCTAACACAGTGTCTATGCCATAAATTAAATAGTAGACAAAATGTGCTTATCATGTGTCTTCAAGTCTGGCATTTCTTTGCAAGCACATTATGGCATAAAACAAAGGTAATGAAAATTATTATTCAGGGTAGAGATGAGGCTTTCCTAAGACCTACCAAAATTCTTTAATAGAAAGTACTCAATATTTGTGGAGACTCTTGATTAGAGCCTTCACATGCTGGAAACCCCAAACTGTAAGAAAAGGCCAGGGGCACTCAGGAATCCAAACTGCAAGGATCACTTCAAGCCTGAGTGAAAACACCTCAAACACATTCAGTGGGAATTTGGCACATGAATAGAAAACCATTGGATTTTTCAAGGAGAATACCAGAAACTCAGGGAGAATAAGGTCAGCATGCTTGTGAACAGAAGGGCAAGCGAATGGAATCTTTTCATTGCAATAGGTCGAAAGGTGACTATTAGGAATTGTTTCAATGGAGAATTAGGGAGAGAGATGACTCAGGATAGAGGAAAAAAAATCCAAGTCCCATTATTATTATCATTATCATTATTATTATTATTGATGGTAGTGAGGGTGATGGCAAGAGAACAGTTGAAGTGATACACAATGGTTTCTTGCCTGGAGAAGGAAAGAAATGGAATAGGGAAGGTTGATGGCTGCAACAGAAAAAGAGAGATGCAAGAAGGAAATGCTGATTAACAAGTATGAAGCCTTTAAGATTTCAGAGGGGAAGCCATTATGGTTAGTCCACAGTGTGTGGCCTTTGACATTGGTGACTGGAGTTGCATAAGGTGAAGGTCATTGGAATCAAGCAGGTTAAGGGATGTTGACACTATGATAATAATGAGACAGGAGTTGGAGGCAAGAGGAGACAGATGACAAAAGGCCATGCTTAACGTGTGGGTGTTGGCAAGGAGATCAACAAAGGATAGCAAAAAGAAGGGGAAAAGACTAACATCCTGTGGGTGTTGTCATTAAAAGAAGGAATTTGCACACCATGTACAAGAGGCAACAGTGATGTAAAAGACTGCTAACACCTCCTTCCAGCTCCATTGGTCACAGGAAAAAGTGAAGTCTCTATCCAAGAGTGTTGTTGAGGAAAGACATATGCTTAGGACAAAACAGATTGTAGGTGAGACATGCAGAAGAAATAATTTTTTGTGAGGAGCATGAGGACATATAGGAATTTATCTTTGGGTTTTATAAAGCACTTCCAGAAAGACACTGAGGAAAAAATAGCACTGGAGGTCAGCAGTAAAAAGGTGGTCCATTGGGCAAGCAGTATGGAGTATCTTGAGAATAAAGACTATGAAGGCAAAAGCCCCAGCAGACTGAATTAGGATGGTGATTCCAGAGATGAAAGAGAGGGTGAGAAACTTATTGGCATTTGCTCACCTCCAGGTTCCAGCCTGGCTAGGTGAGATCTCAGATGGTTTCACCACCTGATATATAAATGTCTGTAAGTCATGATAAAACTGTTATCTGTTGGATATATAAATATTCTTTGTTCTTTTTTTCCCAACCTACTCATTACTAGAGGCCATCCACTCTAGAGAGTTGAAAGAAAAGACTGTACATTTGAATTCAAGTTCAGTCTAAGCATTAGCAACTGTTCCCTGCATGGAACTATACAAAATGAATCTTGAAAAATGCTTTTCAGAGACCATCATCATATTATTCTTTACTCATGAGTGCTTTCACACTTTCTTAAGGGATAGAAATAGTTATTATTACTGATAATAACTCTCCTTATAATTGGTGTTGATCAGAAAAGCTTCTCTGAAAGATAGCCAAACCTTCCATTCATAAAATAATCTAACAGCAAAACTGGAGTTCATTTCTTCTGGTTCTGTTTCTTGTTCTTTGTTTTTGCTGTTTTTATTGTTTTGAGTAAGTTAATTATTATGTGTTGGGGCATATTAACACATTGATACAGTATTTTTGGTACTCTAATTTAGTACATAAGAAATATCTTTATTTTATGAATGTGTTGTTTGTTTTACTTGCTGGCATCTAGATGTTTGACAATAAATTGATTTGGGGGTTGATTCATAGTTTACCGTATTAGTTTGAGGAGCATCTAAAAAGTAAATTACCACTAGGCTTCAAATTTAGCAGAAGAATGATAAAGATAATGATGTTCATGGTAAATATGCATGTATTCAGGAATAAAAAAATGGAAACCTCATTTTTAGGTACAGTTGTTGATACCTATTGCCAAAGGATCTCTCCATTTGAGCATGAATATAAGATTACATAAGTATCAATATATCTTTTTTCAAAATAATTGTTACCTATTTAGCGATAGGGATTTAGAAGTAATTTTTCATTTAAGATTTTCAAGGCAATATGCAAGAAATTTGAAGTCTCTGTAGAATTGTAACAATCAATAAAACTAGGAAAATATGTCTATGTGGTTTAGCATGATATTTAAGAAAGAGCTAAGCTTTTATCTACTATAAATCTCAGTTTTCTTGTAAAATAGAATCAAACATTCATTCCTTAAAGGTTTTTCTTATATAAATATTAATGAAATAATGCATACAAGGACCCTAGCATAGGGCTGGGTACCTACGAAGAACCTAATAGATACGATCTGTTATTATTATTGATTTTATTTTTGTTGGTATTATCATAATGACAAAACTTTCTTTATCTTAATAGGATCAGAAATAAGCTTAGGCAGTAAATGCTCATTTATTTTCTCATAGAAATTACATTGAAATACCTGGGTTGGGCACAGAGCCCTAAAGGCATGGGTGACAGACACTTACCCTACATGAAAAGATAGTTATAAAGAGGGGAAGTGGGAAGAACTTACATTTTTTGAGAAATAGGGAGAAAGAGGAAACCTGGATGAGCCAGAGGAAATGAGGTAGGGGTAGGAGTGGGGGTGGAGGTGGGGAGAGATGCCCTTGAGCAACATGAGCCTAAGCACATAGAGGGGAAAAGCTGGTGAAATCCCCCCGTGAGGAGGTAGCAAAAGGGCATTTCAAGCACAGGGATGCATCTGTACAAGCCCATCATTTAATGCCCATCATGTGTCCATTACTGAACATGCCCAAGTGTTCACTAATGTTATTCTGAGTAGGATTCTGTGTGAAAACTGGAAAGGGGGTAAATTCACATCTGAATCAATGCAATACAGCATAGAGAGAGAGCAGACAGAGGTGCCTATAATGCCCTAGAAAAGTTTTCCTCTTTCAGAAAGCTGTGTACTTCCAAAGGGTATAGAATTTGGGGTTCCAGCCAATCATATCTGATTTCAAAATATTGGGGGACTCAGTAACATCTGAATAACATTCTTAAAGAAGTTCAAATTGAATATACTCAACCTGAAAAGGCGGAAAAGTTACCCTCAGTTTTTATATTTTCTGATCCACTGGAAAAATAAGAAGGGGTTTGATCATGGACAGAGAAGGTAAGAAGCAGTTCCAAAAGAAAACTAATGGATATAGAAAGAAAATAAACAAAAGGACCAGAAGTGCACTTTCTTAGGTGGTGGTATAGAGAAAGTAAGGCAACCAAAAGTAAAATAGAAAGAAAAATCAATATAGATATCACACTACTCTTCATTTTTATCTCCTGACTTGCCTTGGCCTGGTCCCACTTAGTTCATCTGTTCTTGATTTCTTTATCCTAGAAGACTTTAGTTTCTATTTAGGGCCTGGGGACACTCTTTCATTAACTCACAGGCTACTATGGGCACTATTTTCCTAGAACATTAACTACAGATGTTTCTAGAATTTTGGGCCTGTTTTTCTCTTTCCTTTGACCCAAGGAATTGCGTTTCCCACATTCATTCAAAAATATTTATGAGAGGCAACTATGCTTACGCAACCTCCTCCTTAATGAATTTCATGCCCACTTACGGAAAATAAAAATATACAGGTTTGAATTTCTTTAAAATGACCCTTAATTCTTATCCAGAGGATATTTACAAAACAAGAAGAGAAATTTAAAGGAGGGATCAATGACTAATCTGTGACTCGAGATCACAAGATATGACAACTACAGATTCTAGAGAGTATGATATGAACAATGACAAGAAGGAAAGTGCAGTGATCATTTTTTTTCATACCCACTCAGCATCCATTCCCACTTCTCAATAGTAACCCATATTTCCTTTGAGAATCCTTATGTCCCCCTTTCCCAACCATGTAGTTAGAATGTGGTCAACTCCCCAGCAAGTGAATTCTGATCCCTGAATGAGAGTAAACTTACAGAGCCAATGAGACTACAGAAGATGTTTACTGGAGTTTCCGGTGAAGGAAAACATTCTTGTGTGTGGGGTTTTTGTTGTTGTTGTTGAGACTTCTAGAAATGACCTTTTCTTTTCCCTGGCAGAGGACAGTGTGATTATGTGCGGTCATCGCTGGGACAGCCACTCTGACACCATGACAGGGGAAAGGGGCTGGGTTTGCCAGATGCAAGGCTGTGGAATGTAGATGATGTGCAGCTACGTGGAAAGGAAACAGCTCTTTAGTGACATCATTTGAGCCATTAAATTAAACCGTTGTGAGCTGAATGTTTAAGTATTCCTGTGGTTGGGGAGGTCTTATGAATTTAAAAGAGGAAATTAGGCAAAAGAGAAAATGAGTTAAAAAAAAACACAACATTATCAGTTCAGATAGCACTGACAAAAACAACAGCAGGCCAGAATAAGAGGTCTCCCTGCTACCTTGCCTGTTAGGCATTTTATCCTTTCTTATCCTGTCAATAAAGGTTGCTGAGGGAACCTTCTGTGACACCGGCTGTGTAACCACATTCAGTTTGCCTAATTACTTGAAATATTTTCATTACTATTTACAGCACCTCAAGAACATTTCCTAATTAGGAGACTCTAGTTAGTGGAATTTTCTCAGATCTCTGAGGAAGCTCATATGGGAAAATGGCCACCACCATTCTGCATCTGGTTGCAGCTTAATGTGGAAACAATCCGCCACAGGGCCTGACATTCCAGTACTGGGGTTAAATGTTAACACATTCAGAAATTAGTATTTTACTGTATAATAGGCCTTCTGGAAGGAGGTGAGGGAATCCTGAGAAATGGGCTCAGGTCGGTTTTGATGACACAAAGAATTGTAAGACTCGTCTACTAGATTGGATAGGCCCCAGAGATCCAAAAAAGTTCTGAGACAGTTCTGAGAAAAGCTTAGCAGAGGAGAACATAAAGCGGAGTGTGATTTGTACTGATTCTGCAAATGCCACTAAATCTTAGGGCTATTGTATCCTGGAACTTCTTCTGCTATCGTATCACTCAGCTTTGCTGCCTGACTGGATACTCCATACCTTCCCATAACTAGGTATTTAGTAATACCCAGTAACCACTCTAGATATGACTGATCATTTGTTCTATTAACGTTCTATTTAGTTTTATTTTTTTGAGACAGAGAGAGACAGAGCATGAATGGGGGAGGGTCAGAGAGAGAGGGAGACACAGAATCCGAAACAGGCTCCAGGCTCCGAGCTGTCGGCACAGAGCCCGACGTGGGGCTTGAACTCACAGACCATGAGATCATGACCTGAGCCGAAGTCGGTGGCTCAACCGACTGAGCCACCCAGGCGCCCCCATTTGTTCTAGTAACCTTGGGAGACTGATTTGCCTAAACTAAATCTTACATATTGCTTGTGACCTAGGTATCCTATTCCTAGCAGATAACGTGTGTAATTTCTGAACTCTAATGTTACCCTCAATACTTAATTTTTTTTTCCTTTCTGAAGTTTTTATTTTAGTTTCAGTTAGCTAACACACAACGTGATATTACTCTCAGGTGTATAGTATAGTGATTCAACTTTCCATACTTCACCTGGTGCTCATCACAACAAGTTCTCTCCTTAATCCCCATCACCTATTTCACCCAGTCCCCACACCCACCTCCCTCTGGTAGCCATTAGTTTGCTCTCTATAGTTAAGAGTCTGTTTCCTGGTTTGCCTTTCTCTCTCTTTTCCCCTTTGCTTGTTTTTGTTTGTTTCTTAAATTCCTCATATGAGTGAAATCACATGGGATTTGTCTTTCTGTGACTGACTTACTTCACTTAGCATTATACTCTTTAGCTCCATCCATGTCATTGCAAATGGCAAGATTTCATTCTTTTTTATGGCTGAGTAATATTCCATTGTGTCTATATACCATGTATTCTTTATCCATTCATCAACTGATGGACACTTGGGCTGCCTCCATATCTTAAGTATTGTAAATAATGCTGCTATAAACATAGGGGTGCATGTATTCCTTGGACTAGTGCTCTTGTATTCTTTGGGTAAATATCCAGTAGTGTGATTGCTGGATCATAGGTAGTTTTGTTTTTAACTTTTGGAGGAATCTCCATACTGTTTTCCAGAGTGGCTTCATCAGTATGTATTCCCACCAACAGTGCAAGAGGGTTCCTTTTTCTCCATATCTTCACCAAACCTGCTGTTTCTTGTGTTGTTGATTTTAGCCATGTTGACAGTTGTGAGGTGATATCTCATTGTACTTTTGATTTGCATCTCCCTGATGATGAATGATGGTGAGCATCTTTTCATATGTCTGTTGGCCATCTCAACAGGTTCTTTTAAATATAAAATGCTACATGGGAGTGAAGCAGAGCTGGATGTAATCTGGTCTTTAATAAACTTCGCAAGAAAAGCCTTCACCGTGGATTCCTTTTATTCAGTGTCTTCCAAATTATATTCCACCAAAGGAGTGTTCCAAAGGATTTTTTACAGGTGTTCCATATGCAAAGTTATCTCTGAGTAAACAAGTTTAAAAAATGAGGGAATAAACCAATTATATAGACATTTTGGTTTTTCATGGTGTGGGGGGAGGGTCGTTTTCTCTCCTTTCCTTTTTTCCTTCTTTACATCTACCATTCTCCCCGCACCACACCCCACCCCCCCGCCCTGCCCCTGCAGGACTTATCAGTGTTAAATGGGCAAATATTCATTGTGAATCTGTAAACATCTTTAGGAAGACAAATACAGTTTGCGACATTTCCTAAATGTGTAGAATCTTAGAACTTTCTTTTTTTCTTTTTTTTTTTTTTTAAAGTACATTAACATTTCATGAGCCTAAGATGCATTCTCAAGGACTCTGGTTTTTAAGCTTGGCTTTACATTGGAATTGTCTGGGCAGCTTTAACAAGATACTGGTGCCTAGATCCCACCTACAGATAGCCAGGAGCATGGCCTGGGTGTTTGGATATTTAAAGCTCCCCTGATGATTCTAATATCCTACAAAATTTTAGATCTGCTATCCTAGGAGCTGTTTGGGAAATTATGCTTAAATATGTTCCATAAGGAAATCTATATTTCACATAATGACCAAAGACTAATCAAGTTTAAGTGATACATTCAAGTTTTGTACTCTGGATTTCTATCATTCTTCCTTGGATTTTTATCTTGCATTAAAAACAGGAAAGTAAAACAGAAACATATATGTGTGTGTATGTGTATGTATATATACATGTGTATATGTGCACATGTGTACACATATATATACATATATATGTATATATACGTGTGTGTGTGTGTGTGTGTGTGTGTGTGTGTGTGTGTATCCCCAAAGGAATTGAAAATAATTGTAAAGGCACGAGATGTAGGTAAAACATATTCTTCCCAATTGTACACAGAATTCATTCTGTAGCACTGGCAAAAAGAGGGTGTGGGGATTCATGGACAGGAGGAGAGAAAAGTCCAACTGTCTTCATTTGTAGTGAGTCATAGTGAGTCTATAGACCATGAAGGTCAACCTGGGTGTGAAATTGGGGACACAGTTGAAAGCTCTGTTTTTACTTTTTCATATTTTAGAAATACAAACAGTAAATAATCAGGATTAAATGTTGCCAGTTACAAAAGAGCATTAATATCCAAGTACGGTGTAATCCTTTTAGCTGTATCTGACACCAGTGGAAAATAAAAAGGGCCAATTTAGTCACTGTTCTAATTACTAGAGGCTCAAAAGAATGTGGTAGTGAGGCAGATGCTTGTTGACAGGGTATAATTGCATATATGCATACATTATATATGCATATATAATGCATATGAGTCTTGGTCTTTTCACAATAGAGCTTTAAGGGGCACCTGAGTGGCTCAGTTGTAAGCATCAGACTCTTGGTTTCAGCTCAGGTCTTGATCTCACGGTTCATGAGATCAAGCCCCACACCGGGCTCTGCGCTGACAGCATGGAGCCTGCTTGGGATTCTCTCCCCCCCTCTCTCTGCCCCTCCCCTACTCTCCCTCTCTGAAAATGAATAAACTTAAAAAAACACAAACACACAGAGGCTTAACATTCCTACGACCTTCCTGAAGTAACCACATAACCACCATGCCGTAGTGGATGTGCGCACTGTGCCAATTCGTTTTATTTCGTTTTCCTAGGATCTCCTTACCCTATCCTCATACGCTATGAATCCTGACAGTTTGTGTATACTGCAGAAACTCACATAGGGATTTCTCGGGTTCTCCTCAAAGGGACCCACCATACTCATATTCCATTCCATGCCAA
This sequence comes from Panthera pardus, assembly GCF_024362965.1. NCBI lineage: Eukaryota > Metazoa > Chordata > Mammalia > Carnivora > Felidae > Panthera > Panthera pardus. The sequence continues at coordinate 144,787,614 of NW_026526721.1, read as the reverse complement.
ATTATGGGGGGTTTTCTGCTTTTTTTTTTTTAAATGTCACGCAGAAGGAAGGAAATTGTACAAGGCAACAACAATGTATAATAGGATTCTGGAAGAAAAGAACTCGAACAGTGGAGGAAATTAACGTTCTCCTTTTCTTTCCACCAGCAGTTTCACTCCCTCCATTGTCTTCATTAGTCCATCCTTCCCCCCCTTCGCCTGCCTGTGGTTGGCTGACTGGCTCGGAGTGGTTCTCAGTCTTGAGTGAGCATCACTGTCACCTGGACGGCTTGTAAGAGATGCGACTAGGCCTGAGCATTGTGTTTTCACACGTTCTTAGGAGGTGCTGAAGCCGCTGGTCTAGGGCCACACCTTGAGAACCCATGGCAGAGAACTGAAAACGTGAAGTCATAAATTTGGAATCCTAGAAAGTTAGTAGACTGAAGGCCTGTTATGACTGTCGGAATTTCTCACTGAGCTCACACCGTATCTCCCTGTGGGGTATTATCATTATCTTCATTTACAGATCAAAAGGCAGCTCCAGGGAGGCCACAGAGAGAGAGAGCACATGAAGGACGGGGCTCTAAATGCCGATCTTCCTCAAAGCTAGGTTCATTCCTTCAGTGAACCTAGTGCCCCGCACTAGCACTGGATGAGGTTCTTGTGTTGTACTGTCATCTTCTCATGTCTTCTCCTTCTGTGTCGTCACCGACAGTGGACCACGGTAAGGAAAAGTGATGACGGGAGCTCACTGCAGAAATGAACACAAAAACTGCACTTCTCCATGCTTTGACAAGAGCACTTGGGTTGTATTACTCACTTTAACACTCATTTTTTATTTATTTTTAAATTTTTTTAAATGTTTTTGTTTTTATATTGTTTTTTATTTTTTAATGTTTATTTTTGAGATAGAGACAGAGAGACAGAGCATGAGCAGGGAAGAGGCAGAGAGAGAGGGAGACACAGAATCTGAGGCAGAGCCCAATGCATGCTCGAACTCATGAACTGTGAGATCATGACCTGAGCCGAAGTTGGACACTTAACTGACTGAGCCACCCAGGTGCCCCTATGTTTTTATTTTATTTTTAAGAGAGGGAGAGAGAAACAGAGAACAAGCAGGGAAGGGGCAGAGAGAGAGGGAGACACAGAATCCGAAGCAGACTCAAGGCTCTGAGCTGTCAGCACAGAGCCTGACTCGGGGCTTGAATTCACGGATGGTGAGATCATCACCTGAACCGAAGTCAGATGCTTAACTAGCTGAGCCACCCAGGTTCCCCAATGCTCATTTTTAACACACAAATTAGTGAATAGAGAAAAAGGTCTATGCAATTGATTTGCTGTGCCGTGGCTGAGTGGCTGCATTCCCCTCTTGATGAGATTACTACAGAAAGGTATTTTAGAAACTAGGCCTTGTACACGCTTATGTATTTTAGCCTCACATGGCATTAGTTCTTCAAATGAACCTGATGTCTAAATAGCTTGGGTGATAAGTATAAATGCCAGTGGTGTGAGCTTTAATGCAAACAGATACCTTACGGTATAAGCTAGGGGCCAAATAATTCAATTGAGTTTAAGGGATTAAAAAAACAAACAAACCCTCAAATCTTGCCTAAACTAGCCAAGTTCAAGGCCATCAAACAAACATAATTTCCTAAAGGAACGAAAATAACAGGGGAGTTTTATCTGCATGAATGCTAAAAGAATAATAATAAAAAATAAACCCAAACAGAATGGCTGCTTATTTTACATTTATAGCCAGTTTTATAACGAGAAAAACCAAGAGGAAAAACATCTCTTTGAGAGTAAGAAATTCAAGCAACTAAAATCCACAGATAGAAAAAATCAAAGAGAAAAGTTTTCAAAAGACAATTTGATATTTAATCCCTATGTACATTGTTAGTCTGCAAGAATTTTCAGTGTCATTTAGAAAACATTAGTTAAGTTCCTTATGGACTGCTAGGATAAATTAGGACAAAATAAAATGAGAAAGAGAGACAGGGAGACAGCACAAACTTTCCTGCTAGATAAAAGGGTGCCTTGTTTGATCATGGATGAAAATCCTATTTAAGGGAAACGAGCCCTGTGTCCAGTGGCTGGCTGCCTTTCTTCAGTAAGCTCTTAATATAATAGTGCACCACTAATGGATTGGGTATGGTGTTTTTCCATTGCATTAATAAAAAAGAGCTAAAGGCCATTCTTGCCCTGATTACCAGTCACAATCAGCGTGGGGCACCTGCATGCATGTCTTCTAGGCAATCTGCAAAACGTATGACACAGGCCATTGAAGAATTAACATGCGCGCGCGCGCACACACACACACACACACACACACACACACAGCAAAGATGCTATGTCATTGGGACCACTGTGTTTGCAGTGGTGTGCATGTGAGGGATCTGGGCAACAAAAAGGGTCTGAAAGTACTTTCAGAAGGTGACTCTGGGGAATCAATTATAATGATGTTAGAAAGATAAATGAATATGATGGCTATCTAGGGAAAACAATTAACAAAATGAAATCTTCCAGCAATCTTCAGCATTGCTGAAGGGCAGTCATATTTCTAACAATCACACTGTGGGTTTCAACTAACATTTTAAATTATTTCATTAAGGCTCCTTTCCCAAAAATCCTATTACCTCCAAATCTTTTCACTTTTTCTCCCACCTTCTTATTCATGAGATTTTTCTATCCCATTCAGAAAGCTTTCTACGCTTAGTTGTTAATTCAAATTTCCAAAATTTGGGGGGAATTCTGAGTCTGTTTTACTATTTTATTTTTTTTGAAGTTAAGGTTAGGATTATATAGGTGTGTCTACCAAATCAGCATTATTACATGTGACCATCATTTGTTCAGTCAACAAATATTTATTAAACACTACCCAGATGCTGCTGGGTAATGGGGAAATAAGGCAAATATGAGTAGTCTCTGCTCTAAAAGACTTTATAGTCTGACTCTAGAGGGAAAGAAAGATAATTAATCAGAAAATGATGATTCAGTGTGTTAAACGTTATGATGAAGATACTCTGCAGTACCTAAAAGAAGAAGAGAAAGTGCCACCTGTAAGACAAGATAGAAGGATGAAGGACACATCCAAGAGAAAAAAAAAAACCCTCTGAGACAATCCCTGAAAATAAGCCCAAATTAGCAAATTGAAGAGTAGAGGGAAAAGCATTAGGCATCTAGACAGAAGGGATAGCTCATAGTTATATTTTCACTTAGGCAAAGACCCTGGAGGCTTGGTCCATCCTGGAAACTGAAAGTAATTATAACTGGAACACAGAAGTAGTGAGAGATGAGTGTGGAGAATAGACATGGGGATCATGAAGGATGTAGCATGGGTTAAGGACTGAAGAGGATGTTTTGAAGGCTGTGGAAGGATGTGAAACAGTTTTTGAAAGATGGCGCTGGTGTTTGTAGAGAGAATGGATTGGGGTGGGGTAAGGCTTGAATCAGCAAGACCAGTCAGATGGATGTCATGCTAATCCTGTCAAGACATGACAGTTAATTAGAATAACTTTCTGGGGAAAAAAATTGTCCAAAATTTTAGGCCTATTAGAGAAAATTCAAGCAAGAAAATTCAAAATGTATGGCCTTCACATTTTGTCTTCCACATTTATTTGGAGTAAAAGTCAACACTGAAGCCTATACTTGAGCGTGAGGCCTCATTTAAAGATTTTTACTTTCATCAAAAATTTGAGCTTTAGAAAAAATAGAGATAATGGGAATAGCACAGCTCTTGAACACCAAACCTCCAGGGACCTGCAGTCTAAAGATGGGGGTGGAGAAGTGTCGAGGAATGTACAAATGTCTATGCTGTCAGGTGGAACACAACAGGTGCGAACAGAGGACTTTGAGGTTTCAAAATAAAGTGACATCATACCTGGCCATGAAAACTGGGAGAAGATGCATGGCAGAAACACTGTTAAAGATGAGGAAGACATGAGTAGCAGAAACTGCAGGTATGGCAGAGGTGAAGTTCCAGGTAGAATGTCAGCACAGGCCAAGCAAGCAAGAAAGTGCCCACAGCCAAACACATCCCACAAACACTTATGACCAGTGAAAGAACAGAATTATGGAGGGACACGGTAGGAAAAGCACTGGAAGGGTAGCTTGAGGATTCTACTGTGGCAGGCCTTGAACACAAAGTTGACGGGTCGTCCTTAATTCTTGCAAACTTTGAGTTGTGGCTCGTGACTCAGAATTGGATGCATTAGGAGTCTCCACTCATTTATGTAATTATAGCTCATCTTGCTCCCCAAAAGGATTTCAGGTGGCTTCCAAAATTGTATAAAATGTTGTAGTTCCAAATAAGTGAGAAAAATGAGACGAAGGGAAAAAAGTGAGATGAAGTGAACAGAGCTAATAAAATGTGTACCATTAAAATTCATCAGAGTTAGTTAGCAATGGATTACATGATTCGCCATGTCTATTAGGTAAGAAAATAAATCAGATTCATAGACGAATAATTCCCAGTATGGAGGCAAGAGAGAAATTTCTCCCATGGGTCAGAAAAGAGCAGATACTGTGTAGTTTAAGGAGCAAAAACTTTAAAGTAATCAAAGAAAATTTCCAAGGGCTGTTATTATAGTGTCCTTCAAATGGAAGTTAATGGCATTGTGCCAATGCATACTTGAGAAAAAGCTATTTTTCAGGGGGTCACTGGGACACAGAATTCCAAGTAAAACAACTTCTTCAGCTTAATCTAGGGTTATAATTTAGAATAACTAAGGAGAATGGATATACTGCAGATTATCCAGATAGTCCTCCAAACATATTACGTTCTTTTAGCCAAAGTTCTGAAAGGTATGAGCGTCAGTGACTTTGGAATTATTGTACTTTTTTTTTTTTTAATTTTTTATTTATTTATTTATTTTTGAGACAGAGAGAGACAGAGCAGGAACGGGGGAGGGGCAGAGAGAGAGGGAGACACAGAATTGGAAGCAGGCTCCAGGCCATCAGCCCAGAGCCCGACGCGGGGCTCGAACTCACAGACCGCAAGATCGTGACCTGAGCTGAAGTCGGACGCTCAGCCGACTGAGCCACCCAGGCGCCCCATGAATTATTGTACTTTTTGACAAGGACTTGCAATATAGCTTTCTTTGCTGTTGGTAACACATAAGCCCCAATGCTGAACTTGGCACTGGACAGATAGAGTCAAATTGAAGAGGCTAAGAATTTCAGAAAACCCACTCACTCCATCAAAAATAAACTTCCCACTATTTGGAGGGTAGCTGCAGGAAAGATAAGATTCTTCTCAGAAAAATTTTAGGTCTGCACTCACAAAGAGACCAATGAGCAATCATCACACTGTGGTTATACAGTATGACACAGTTTTAACGCCCAGGTCCCTGTAGAACAATCTCTGTAAGCCATCTTTGAGTAGTGACACTGCTTTGAGTAGTGTAACATTTCTGGTGTGTACTAGTATGCAAGTTTGAGTGTTGGTATTAGAAAAGTTGCCTTTAGACTCCGAGATCTAATCTGTACCTTCTCCCTGACAGTGAAAGAATAGAGTAGGGATCAGTATTTACTAAGGAACTCTCAGTTGTTACCTTAAGATCACATCCTTGCAGATCAAGTTAAAATAAAAATGTTAATCTCAAAGTTTATTCAGGCATTTATGTGAAGGCTGAATAAGAAAGGGAGAGGCCAGCTATTGACATTACAGTAATAAAATTAGAAGGTAACAATGACCCAACCTGCGTTGGGGTAATAGAATAGAATGGGATGGCAGATTCCGAGTATATTGTGAAATTTATAAGAAAAATGAAAGTCTTTTTCTTTGCATGTAGGGAAGAGTGAGCCAAAATGTCTCCGAGGTTTGAAGTGCAATTGCTTGGAAGAAAAATGTCTTGCCAGTTTATAAGAGATTTTCTATTCTACTCCAAGCTCAGTTCAGTATTAAATCATATGGTTCTCACCCAAAAGGAGGAGCTGTACTCCAAGCCACCATCAAAGACCATAGCAATCCTAAACTCATAGATACACTCAATGTTGAAAATCTTGTCTTGGAGAAATAATACTGATAATGGTTTGTTCGAACCCTAGGGAAGTCTGTGGGAGAAAGTAGACTGGGAGGAAAGATTATGAGTCTTGAATTGTGAATATGGAGTCTGGGCTTCAGTGGGCCAGCAAAGGGTGGTGTAAGTGGAAGGGGAAACTTTTGGGAGGTATCTAGAAACAAGGGCACAGAACTCAGAGGATGGGATGAACAGTAGAGATTTGGAGGCCATCTACGTGACAGTTAAAGCTGAGGAGGTAGATGACTTCACTCAGAAGAGAGGAAAAGCAAAGTGCCCTAAGACCAGCACCCTGGGAAACAAGATAGAAAGGACCTACACCGTTTTGTTTTTGTTTTTGTTTTTGTTTTTGTTTGAGCAGAGGAAATATCACCAATGGATAAGTATATGTTGAAGAACGTGTGTGTGGGATCACTGCTGTAAGAACGTCAGAGGATAAGACACAAAAACAACACCGTAGAAGGAAGGGTTAACATTGGCAAAGACAAGGCTATGACTTGACAAAATACAGGAGGACAGGAAGAGAGGGAGAATGAAGAAACAGACATTTGAACTACATCTGTGGAGGATCAGATCAAATATTGTATCCATCATCTCATAAAGGAGAAGGTAGCCATATTCTGAGCATAAATGGCAAGACTGTTTGGAACTTGAGAAGGTTGCAAAGTTTAAAACAGCTGAAGGAGGATAAATATGAGTGGGGGTCCAGCTGAGCTTGTGAAGAAGCATTTTGTAGAGGACACAGAAACTTCCTTACTGGATGGTTGTGACAATCAAATGTAACACATCAATCCACGTTAAGTACTTAGCACAGCACCTTGAACATAAGGTATTCTTCATGTACATAGATTCATTTTTATATTAGCAGTACATTCCATATACACTCAATGCTTATGATAAACAAAACACATTTTGACCTTTCTCATGTTTGTATTTACATTTTATCAAGGCCATTGAATGTTCTATTTTTGTCAGGCAACATTATAATTGCCCTTTAGATAAGGAAAGAATTTATGGAAATCTTTCAAATGATCTTTAATTAGCTGGTAGCTATTAGCAAGGTCATAGTATTCCCAATTAAACAATTTTTGAGGATTATCAACAATTATCAGACAAGAACAGTTGATAACTGGGGGATAAAAGATGGAGGCAAGGGCATTTTGCAAACCTAAAAATAATTAAACACCTCCTTTTTCTGTCTAATGTGTGTGACTACTGCATCATTACCAATGGCAACTCCAGCTTTCTTTGTTCCTCTCCCTTAATAGACAATACTTACTAAGACCCCCAAGCATTCACTTGCCCCTGCTTCATGATAGCACCCACTGCAGAATAAACTGTCACTTCACGAAGCCCTTCCCCAAATCATATTGTACAAGCTCGAATCTTTTAAGCCCCTCCAAACTCCCTCGTCTGACATCCTCCACAGTTCACCTACAACTTCTCCCCCATTTTTCAAGTTAGTAAATCTAATTTGACTCTAGTTGGTCTCTGGTCTTCTTTGGCTAGTAGGCTTTAATTTTCCAGAACAAATATCTCAAAAATCTCAATGATTTTTTTAAACTAACTCCACATATTGGATTTGCTGAAGTAACTGCTCAATTAGGAATGAAATTCCCATTTCCTGAATCTGGAGTCCTATGCTTTCCCAGACCTAAGTCTCTTGGGCAGCCTGCTGGATGCAGGCAGGCACATAAAGTAATTAAATTTATGCCTTTTAGTGGCCTGCAATCCATTACCCTGAATCCAACTCGGTTTGGTTGCCAGCTGAAATATGTCCATCGCATGTAAATTAAAGGGCACCGTTGGTTTAAAATCTTTTCAACTTCTTGTTTTCCATTTTTAAGGAAACTTGATGGGAAGTGGCTATAGTTTTTGATATGTAGTAGCTAGATCAGATAGCTGATGGCTTTCCAATCAATATTGTATCAAAGCTAAATCATAGTGTACCAAAGTGCACAGTTCAGACAAGTAAAAAAGGACTGGACTGATAAGAAATAATATACTTGTTGTGATATGTTCCACATTATCAAAATGAATACAAGTTAGTGGTAGAAAAGCAGGATGTGTAAGCAATATCTTGGGTGACAAATGGGACTTTGAAAAATCACCACCATGATTTTGGCAGGAATAAATATTTTGTGATCTGCAGCCTGGGCAAACAAATTGCCTCCAAAACTAGGAGATTTTGCTTTAAATGTACATTTTTAAAGGCATAGGCACATGCATTTTCATGCATAATTTTATATTTATATATATAACATACATAATTTATGGAAGTTAGACTTAATATCCACATGTAATTAAAGTCCATTATATATGGCCCCAACGTCAAACATATTTTCTCAATTCCAGAAACCACAAGAGACTGGATTTTTCCCATTAAATAAACTGAGAAGGTTTTAGGTTGTTTCAAGTGCTGCATGCAAGGGCTACAATATATCATTTGAAACGCGATTTCAATATGGAAAGTGTTAAAAGCAGCAGTCAAGTGGTTGCAGAGATACTCCTGGTCGGTGGAGAATGAATTCACACAAACAATTAAGACTGACTTGAGACTACAGAATCGCTCAAAAATTCCACGCCACTTTAATCGAGAAATATGTGTTCTCTCAGTTCCATCATAAATGCCACGGTGTTGAGATCTAATGAATAGAAGTGGGGAAAATTGTAGAGGTCACTACCGCTACCCCTGCCGCCCATATCATTACAGTCATCACTGGCATCATCTTTATAGGAATCCATTCATGTTTTCCTGGTCTATAAAATAGCTCCCCAGTATTATATCTATTGAAAGACTGTGCTATTAAAATTTTAGCAAATGATACAAGTTTAAAAAAAAATTATTGTTTATTTACTTGTGAGAGAGAGAGAGAGAGAGAGACACAGAGTGTGAGCCAGGTGGGGCAGAGAGAGAGGGAGACACAGAACCCGAAGAAAGCTCCAGGCTGTGAGCTGTCAGCACAGAGCCCGATGTGAGGCTCGAACTCACAAACTGTGAGATCATGACCTGAGCCAAAGTCGGATGTCCAACCGACTGAGCCACCCAGGTGCCCTGCAGATGATACAAGTTTTAAAGCAATATTTCACAAAGCTTAGGAAAAAATTAAAAACATATATGATAATCATTTAATGCACTCTTTTAGTTTCACGTGCATGTTTAGGACTCAAAATCCTTAATGGTTGTTCAATTCTGTCACCTTTTTCACTTTATAAATATTATTTTTTCAGGATGTTAAAAAAAGCCTTAAATTTTATTTATTGTATTGATTCAACTAATAATATTTCAGATCATAGGGAAGAGAGATAAACCCCTTTAATATTTCTTCTATTGTTAGATATTGGGTTTGGAATCTCTATTTTACAACAGCTTTGGTTCAGTCTCTTATGGCAAATGTAAGGTAAGTGATGCTTCAAAAAGCCTAACATACTTCTCTGAAGGCAGGGAAAGGAAGAGGTAAGGAAGCTTCAATTACTTGATATCTATTATGACCCAGGTAGGTAGTGAGTACTTTAGATCATGATCTCAATTAATCCTCATAGGAGTTTAATGCGCTATCTGTACTTAAGGAGAGGAAGAGTTAAGCTTCAGAAAATTTAAGTAGCTGTTATTGTGAAATAATTATTAAATAGTTGGACCAGGAATCACATACACCTTCTTGGTTCTGAAAGCCACTTCTCATTATTATGCCACACTTTTTCCTATTCAGAGTTGCATGGGTGTGAATGAATGAAGGCAGGGCCTCCTGGCCAATTTTTAGATCAGAGGAACACATAATCACAATCATCTTTCATTTTATCTTGCCACTAAGACTATAGCACACAAACTTCCCTGAGCCCATTAGTATTTTTTCATTTTTTTAACCATAAACGTTAGAGCTTTTGTATTTCCAAGTCAAATCTGGGAAGGGTTTAAATAATGAAGCACTATATTAAAAAGCACAATTAAAAACACCAGTAATCAATGAAGAGTTGAGAGCAATCAAGAGAACATGCTTGGGGCACCTGGGTGGCTCAGTCAGTTGAGTGTCTCACTTCGGCTCAGGTCGTGATCTCATGGTGAGTTTGAGCCCCGCATCAGGCTCTGTGCTGACAGCTCAGAGTCTGGAGTCTGCTTCGGATTCTGTCTCTCTCTCTGCCCCTTCCCTGCTTGTGTTCTCTCTCTCTCTCTCCCTCTCTCTCTCTCTCTCTCTCTCTCTCTCAAAAATAAACAAGTACTAAAAAAAGAGAGAATACGCCACCAGGAACATTTGGAATATACTCTATCTGACTCGAACTGCCCTGATGGCTAAGGCCAAAAGGGAAATAGATTAAGTCATGTGTTTTGGAATGTGAGTTAAAAGAAGGATATGTGTTCATCTGGAGAGAGATACTTGCCGAGGCACTGAACTCAAGCAGCAATTCATCATGTACTTCTTTATATAAGGAACATTTGGTAAAATAATGGACAATTACTTCCACTGTAGTGTCTCCAGAAAGCTAGTGATATTAAGTGTCTGTGTCATGTGTCACCCTTCTCAGAAAGAAGAGGTTAAACATCACATTTTAACTCTGAGAAAGCATTTCTATAGGGATGTGCAATCATACGGTTCAGGTATTTTGCTTTCTGATAAATTAATTTAACACCGAGTCTAGAGAAATGTTAGCACGCCTGTCAGGCCGTGTCTGTCCAGTATCAGATGTCTCAAGCCTGCCTCCGGCAAGTGCTGAATCACAGTCGATTCAGGGCTGGATTCTCTGGCAGGAACCTCGCGTGCCCACTTTACGCTGTTGATTACATGTACCGGATGTGCTGATTCCTGCACACGCAATCAGCTTCCTTTAAAATTGATCCTTGCCTTGCAAATGCTCTCTTCCTCTGCTGCCATTGCAGAGTATCGCCTCTGTAGCTGACTGGAGTACTAAGTGACACTAAGAGCTGCGGTTGGGTGTGCACTGAGCCCATCGCTGCTCCTCAAGGAGGATTCTGTCGAAAGGAGATAGCATTTTGGATTCTGCCTTCGCATGCCACGTGTGTGTAGCATGACCAAGTGGAATGTTCTCTGCCCCTGCCACAGAAGGTCAGTCCTATCTCCAGCCCTCCCAGGTCTGCCCTATGCAGTGTTAAATCTTCGCACAAACCCAGGAAAGCTTCCCTGAGAGCAAAGCTGAACACGGTACTCGGGGAAGTGGTTACCCAGGGGGAAACAGGATTAACTAGCTAGTGCTGATAGGTCAAGAATGACTTCAGTGGACACCAATCAACCACAGCAGCCATGAGAATTCCAGCCTCGGTGGGGTGACAAAGATGTAAAATACATTTTTTTTTTTTTTACTACAAATCTGTTGGGATGACAGATCTCTTACCTTCTCTATAAATTTCTAGAAGCATAGAATTCTAAGGCTGTCAAGAGGATATTACACAGGATATATATTTAATTTTCCTGTTTGATAATCCTCCATTGCTGGTACAAATAAGTCCCAGGAAACCAATATATGATGAGTATGTGAAAAATATAAAAGGTCCTTATAGTTTTAATACTTCAGTACCACAAACTATGTTGTACACACTAAAATACTAAGAAATGTCGCTCTCAGTCTTTATCTCAACCTCTCCTATCTCTGCCTTTCTGATGTTTCATGTGCCTTTCATGAAATTAAAAAAAAAAACACAAAAAATGCCAATTTTAAAATGAAATGTCCTTTGTGCTTATTGTGATGTCAGTCATAGCATTCAATTTGGAATACTTACAAAAACAAATTGATCAGAGCAGGAATGGGCAAACTACATAGTCCATAGGCCAAATCCAGCTTATTGCCTGTTTTTATAAATAAAGCTTTATTGGGATATAGCCATGTTCATCCATTTACACATAGTCTGTGGCTGTTTCCGCCCCTATGGCAGAGTAGAGTAGTTATGATACACTGTATGGCCATCAAAGCCTAAAATATTTGTAGTATGGACCTTTACAGAAAAAAAAAAAAAAACAAAAAAAAACTTGTTGGATCAGAAAATAAGGCATAAAACTTTGCAACCTTCTACCCCAACTACCTCCGTACCCATTCCCCCCCAAAACTGGGTTAAATTAGTGATGTTTATACATCAGAATAGTCTATTTGCTTAAGCTCCCTTTAGTTATCAGTTACTTGAATAAAGCAATAAAAATTGTGGCCCCACAGGAAAAGTCTCTAAGGCTTTATGGTTGTAATGTAGTGAACAATATAAATGCACTAGCAGGAACGCGGTGCAGCATGCACATGCCTGTTTGTCAATTACTCATCCAAAATATGTTCTCCAAACTGCTTTTATGGTGTCTGTGGCATGCTGTGCTATACGACAAGTCTTTCCAACCCCGGGCTCTGTCGTTAGATTCTATGTTCTTTGAAGGCAATGGGTACATTTCTATTTTATGCCATCTAGCCTTGCTTCCTTGTAGCGCTATAGGAGCTCAGTAAATATTAGCTGAACGAGTGAATAATAAGTAGAACAAAGTCTTATTAGAATTTATTGAAAAGAAACGAGCAATTAGTACATTTAAACAAATGCAATTTTGTAATTAAAATAGATGTGCAGTATTTGAGCAAAGAAATGAAACTGATTTTCATGCATGGCTTGTAGGAACACATAACTCTGTGTCAGGTCTTTTACAGTAAATACAATTTAATGGCTAATTGTTGCTAATTGGAGGTACTAATGGACCTAATTTTTAATTAAGAGATGGAAATCATTTGTAATTAGCTCGTGGTAGCCATGAAAACAAATTTTGTTCAGAGAACAAATGGTGTTTTGTTCTCTGAAGGGGCTTGGACATGTCCCCGCCCCTAATTATGGGCTAGTTTTAGAAAATGATTCCCACCCCCCTCCCAATAATAATAGTGGAATTAAAAAAATTAAAGTGATTCCCACCCAAGAAGAGGCAGTATATAGATAGGCTTCAACCAAACCTTTGGGAGACAGCATCACCAATTCCAAACTAATGAGGCTCTCCAATGCAAAGTGATGCTATTGGCTAGCGAAAACTGTGCAACAAAGCTGTATGCTGTTTTAGCAATGAATATATCCTTAATCTGGACAAGTATCCCTGGGAAGGACTTCACTTTTTTAAAAAATTTTTTTAACTGTTTATTTATTCTTGAGAGATACAGAGAGAGCAGGAGCAGGGGAGGGGCTGAGAGAGACACACACACAGAATCCAAAGCAGGCTCCAGGCTCTAGGCTCTGAGCTGTCAGCACACAGCCCACCAGCACGGGGCTCGAACTCATGTACCACGAGATTATGCACTGAGCTGAAGTCAGACACCTAACCGACTGAGCCACCCAGGCACCCCTGAAAAGGACTTCATTCTTAGAGCATGATTCCCTGTCCAGAAACCTGACTCTTAAGGACTTCATATTTGACTGCTGAGGGTAACTATATTGTGATTTACATATGCTTTTTCTGTGAAACTTCATTGTGAAGTTGCCTGATAACACTGACTATTCTCAACCTATTTTAGCTGGTATGTAGAAAAGATAAGACAGGAAATGAATATATGTTCCATAATTGATGCATTCCTTTGCATTTTTGGCTTCTTTTTTATTTTTTTCATTTTTCCCAAACACAAGTTCAAATTTTGAACTCTAAGGTTTTTAGAAAAGAAGAATGGAGGGGCCCCTGGGTGGCTCAGTTGGTTAAGTGTCTTACTCTTGATTTCGGCTCAGGTCATGATCTGACAGTTCCTTTGTTCAAGCCCCACGTCGGGCTCTGCGCTGACAGCATGCAGCCAGCTTGGGATTCATATTCTCTCTCTCTTTCTCTCTCTCTTTCTCTCTCTCTCTGCCCCTCCCATGCTTGCTCTCTCTCTATCTCAAAAATAAATAAACATAAAAAAATTAAAAAACAAAAGAAAAGAAGAATGGATTTTGTTTCTACTTCAGTTCTCTGTCCATAGCAGTCTTTTGCTTGATTTCTTGATGATGTCCTTCAGAAAAATTCAGATCAGAGCAACTGGAATAGAAATTTGACAACAAATAGGAGTTTTCCTATGTTCCTCCTAAAATCCAACGGTGCCTAGAAAAAAATGATGCTGTATTCTCCATTTTTTCATTCAAATTTGCCTAAAAGAGGAGGATCTTTTTAAGAGGTTACAATCATTAAGGAAAAGAAACACTACCAAGAGAACAGGTTCCTGTGATTCTGCGTGAAAATATACAGGGTAGTTCCAGCCTTCTGTCTTCAGTCCTTGAAATGAGCTCAGTAAGGTGGAGCAGAGACTTGGACAAGGAACGGTGCCTCCTATGAAGGAAATCTAGGACTCCATTTCCCAAACGGTAGCTACTTCTCTTAGATATCGCCACACTTGCCGTACCCCTGTTCTTCCTGAATTACTGTTGGTTTACTTATTTATGTATGTGTTCACAGGGCGCCTGGGTGGCTCGGTCGATTAAGTGTTCAACTCTTGGTCTCAGCTCAGGTCATGGTCTCATGGTTGCTGAGTTCGAACTCTGCCTTGGGCTCTGTGCAGAGCCTGCTTGAGATTCTCTCCCTCTCTCTGCCCCTTCCCCACTCTTTCTTTCTTTCTCTCTCTCTCTCTCTCAAAATAAATAAACTTAAAAAAATGTATTCACATTTTAACTGTTTACCTTAAACTTTTCCTCAGCAAAGCATCCCTTGAGCTATGTGTTTGATGGACTTATTCTACATTATTCAAATTCACATTGAAGTAACCATACAGCTGCTGGAGTGAAAATATCAAGTTTGAGTCCCTGCACTCCTAAAATCATGTGAAGCATCATAGTGATACACAAATCATGCCCTGAAGAACACTGATCCAATATACTCTTCTCCCTTTAATTAGGTCTGTATTCCAAGTGTTCTGGAAAGAACTTCATTCTTTAAAATTCTGAGGGGAAAAGTCCTTAGGGTTTTTGTAATGTGTTCCAGAAATGTTCTACCAATTCTTTCAGTGATGGGCCCACATCTTATTAGTATCAAAAAACAAACAAAAAAATTTCAGGCATACAAAAGTACCTACTTCAAAAGTGGCCTCTTCTGTTGCTACTACTTGATTTCTTTAACTCTGTCACCTTCACCTCATTTCCACCTTTTGGCCACTTGCTCTCATGACCTTGACTTTGCTGAGAAACAGTTCATTATCTGTAATCTGAAATCCATCTTCCCTGTTTCTCCCTCTCGCCCACCCCATACAGCCCTCTATTCTCTTTCTATTGATCTGGGAAACTGCGGTTTGTCACTCAATCACTCTCTTCCCAATATTGTCAGCACATATTGGCCTTTTTCTCACTGCAGTCAGTAAAACCTTAGCCCTGGATTAATCCACCTGTCTGCCTTCCTGGCTACTGATCACCACAGTGGAAAATCAAACATCCTCACAGATTGGCATCACAAAAATCCATAATCTTTAGCTTCTGATGAACTTCCAGTACTGCCCCTCAAACTTTGTATGTGTTGGTAATTGGCTTTCTTACTCCACAGTTTTCCAAATCTCTCTTCTCTTAGATCCTTTCCCATGCCATTTCCCACCTGCTCTCAGAAGATGTCACTTAATACTTCACATCCTAATAGTATTTATCTCATGAAAAGTCATTTGATTTCCTATTCCTACTTTTACAGACTTATAGGTACAAACATCATGCCTTCCTCCTGCCCTCCCACATTCCGACAAGAGATGTCTGCCTTCCTCATTGACCTAGTTCTATCACTCCTGCCTTTTATGAATTACATCTTCAAACTTTAGAATGCTTTCCTGGCTTCTTTCTGTCATGACCAAATATTTCCCACCTGAAAAAATCTTAAAAAATCAGTACATCAATCAATTCCATTCTCCATTTGTTTGGTTTTATCTTCGCTACTCTTTTTCAAAGCCAAATCTGTTAAGTTTCTGGCACTTGCTACATCTACTTCCTTTAAGGATATTCACTATCTCTGCCCTTCCCCTTAACACCACCCCATTAAATTGACTAGTGCTCTCTATGTAACTACATCCAATGACTTCTTTTAAGGACTCATCTTACTGCACAGTCCTCTCTTGAAAAACTTTCAACTTGCTTTGGATTTGTTTGAAACCTTATAATCTTGGTTTTCCTTCTGTGTCTGTAGTTGTCTTTCCCAATCTTTATTTTAGGCTCCTTTTTTCTGCAGGCTTTGTATTTTCAAGGATCTGCCTACTTCTCTTCATTCTAAGCACATTCTCTGGGTGACGTGACTTAATTCCATGGTTAACTTTAAAAATCATCTCTAGCTAAGAGCTGTCTTCTAAGCTCCAGACACACATATCCAAATATTCATTGATTATTTCCATTTGGATGCCTCCTAGACCTCTCAAGCTCAACATGTACTACATTGAACTTGGCTTCTTTCCTGCAAAACTTGATCATCTGTCCTCTGGTTCAGATCTCAGCAAATGACACCTCAGGCCATTGAGTTGCCAGGAACTTAAGGAACTACCTCAACTCTTGTCTATCCTTCTATTGTGACAGCCAGTCAGTTAATATGTCACAAGTTTGTTAACAATCCATTCTCATTTCCACAATTTCATACTTGGGTTCTTGAGTTCTGATCCCCTTTTCTAGTTTTGTGTCTCTTCGATGCATTCACCACACTGTATCTAGGTGGTCATGTCAGTCTCCAACTTAACACCTTTTAGTATTTATTGCCATCAGGATACAGCTCAAGTAACCATATCTGTTGATTTTGCTCCCATCTTATTTCTCCAGGCTTGTATTCTCTATTCCCCATCTCTCTTTGTGTCTCTGCCCCAACGGACCATCTCTAGTTCCTTGAATTTGCCATCCCCTGCTAACCATGAGCCTTTGTATATGCTGCCCCCTTGGTCTGAAGCTTTTCTTCTCCAACTTATTTTTTACTTGGATAATCCCCACGTATTCTTATGTCTCCACTTAGAGGTTTCTTCTCCTTTTCCTGAATTCTCTACTGTATGTTGATGTTTCTCTTTGTGCCACCACAATACCTTGTAACAAGAATGATTCATATACTTGTTGCTAATAACATTTGAACACTTATTTTATGCCAGCATCTGTTCTCAGTGGGCTATGTGTCTTAACATCTGTAATGTTCACAATAACCTTATGAGGTAATTGTTGTTATTTCTTCAGATAAGTGATATAAGCTACAGAGAAGTAATTTTCACAAGGTTCTACAACTAGTGACATATGTAGATTTTTAACCCAGGCACCTTATTGAAGAATTTACAAACTTAAACATATTTGTCTATATAGAAACAATTTTGACACTGTATTGTACTCATCTGTTTGTACCTAAATTCCTAATTCAACCCTAGGTTCTTAGAAGGAAGCTGTATCCCTAGCCCCCACCACAATGATGGCCACATAGTATGCTCCCGGTAAATATTATTTGAATAAATAAAAGAACAAGGTGACCTGTGACTCAAAAAGAGTCCTTGCCTAAAATCAGATTTACCCTGACCTAGCCTATTTCATCCCCAAAATTCCAGGTAACTGACTACCAGCAAATCACCCTATACATTTTTGTCTCCAAGACTTTACATATCCTGTCCTGTTCCCTTTGTGTGCCTTTCTCACTGTTGTTCAACTGCTCAAGTCCTATTTGCCCTTCCCAATCCAGCTCAGAATTCACCTTATTCCTGATCTTCTTTTTAGATTCTAGATTTTGGCTCCTTCATACTTTACACATTGAAACATCACAAGCAATGACAACCACCATAACAGCAATATTAAATTAGACCATGATTTTTTTTTTTTTTTTACCATTGGTCCATTTTCTAGTCATCTTTGTATCCAAGTGTAGTGTCTAGCACTCAGAAGGTGTTCAATAAGTGTTTGATACTCAGTTGACTAAATGATATTAGGTTGGGTTATGTCTCTGTAGATCACGAAGCAGATGCCTTGAACTCAGATACATTATGGCAGTTGAGTCAGCTCTGGCACCTGCCAAAGAACCAATTGTTATTTGAATTGTCCAAAATGGGCATATTGGGAGATATGAGAGGAAATTGTTACAACACCTCTGTTTTATGTGACTGGTTTGGTCAATGGTTGGACAAAGGATACACTATTTTTCAAAAGTCATTCAAGTTATGCCCACCGGATAACTGACAAACTCTTGGAAGGTAAGTCTCTTTTTATTTAGCTGTAGACCAAAGATGCCAAAGATATCCATGCAAATTGGTAAAATGTCAAACCACCACTCCAAACTTGTAAGGGGGAAGTGACTGTAACACTCCTCACTCCCCGTGTTATTATTTTCTATTACGTCTATATTAGTCTCTTCCTTCATGCTCTACAGCTGAAATGTCATTTTTTTTTATTCTAATGATATATTTGGCTTTGCTAACTATTCTGTTATTGTTTTTCTGTTCCTTAGGCACACACAAAATTGCCAGATGAAGTTTCTCCAAGCACTACTTTGATCAAGTTATTTCTCTGCTGAAGAACTTTCAGTGGTACTTGTCTATGGAGTCACGTGGGAGCTCCAAGCAGCCGGGTGTCCTGCCTCAATTGATCTGTGTAAGAGCCTGACCGATGGCTGATACCTAGGAAGCGCTCTTGATGTTTCCTTTTTGTTGTTGTTGTTCATTTAGTTCTTGAAAGTGAAATCAGGAAACTTAATTGAAGGAAGTTCCAATTTGTGTCTTTCACCAAGATGAATATTAGAGAATTATCAAGAGTGGAAGCCACATGTTAAATAAATAAAGACTGTATGCATTGAACAAAGTATCTTCTCAGGGATCCCATATCCTAAATGAAATAGGCACATTAAGATATGACAGGTAATACACTTTGGGAAAGATAAGTGATATTTTAATTAATGACAAGTTGTAGAGATCTTCAAGAGAAGCAAAGTGACTTTACAACTGAAAGCTAACTCGTTGTTTCTACATTGGATTTCTAAGAGGAGTATTCAGCCATGAGCATAATTAAACAAGTCCACAAGACATGAGAAATGGATTACCCTTCAGATTCTGGGTCAGGCAAACCAGGTGGTCAAGAACACAGTGTTCTCTGCTTGAAAAACACTGTTCAGTTGCCAGACTTCACTGCCCTTTGGGCTCTTTCGTTCTATTTCTGGCCTTCGTCTCTTGCTCTGCCACACCAATGCCCTTCTTGGTTTAGATTTTATGTCCTCATCATCTAACACATCAAAGGATCAAAGAGTTCAAATCTCCTCAGGCTGCCAGTATTTCATTTAGTTAAAAAAATAAACAAAAATGAAAAATTATGCCCATTTTCCTCTTTGCAAGAAACCAAAATTCAAAATTAAGGCAAAAGCACAGAGGAGGAATCTGTACAGTTCAAAACAAAAAACCAACCTCTTCATATACATATACCCTCTTACAAACTGCACCACCGAATTTTATGAAACAATTTAAATATTGCTAATTAAAATCCTCAAGATGCTAATGCATTCTCAAATCAACCTCTGCCACTTTGTTGTATGGATGCAACATTGGCAGATTCTCTTTCAATATCCAAAATACCATTTTTGGAACAAACTGGAACTTTTGATTCATTCAACAAACAATTATATTAAGCACCTACTATGTGTCAGACACTTTGCTGGGTGCCGAGCAAGCAAAATGGAATGACTTTCTGATTTCAGCAGAATTCTGGTCTCTAAAGCAGTGCTTCTCAAACTATTTTTTATTAAGCTGTGCCCTCTTTTGATAAACATGAATATCCTTTCCCCACTTCCCAGAAATTGTGACGAACCCTTCTAACAGAATCACTGATACACAGAACATAGACTCTATTTTCTGTGTATTCTTCACAGACCAAATATCTTTGAGCTTTTACTTTTTATTTTAAAAACAACATACTTATTTTCCATATACAAAACTGGATTGGAATAGTAAAGGTACTTTTTTCTGAACCGCATAAACTACCCCACTCTCAATCCCAGAGCTAAAATTTAAATTCCCTGTACCCAGCCCTATTGAGAATCACTGCTTTAAAGAGTTTTGGAGAAAACCAGGCAACCTCCATCTCTCCCCTCCAATCAAATCTTAAAGGAATTAGAATTTTCCTACCTGACACAACAGCTGGTGGAGTATCATAATCCTGTCTTGGGACTGAATCTTTGAATGAAAAGAGCATGAGAGAGAATGCAATGAAGTACAAAAGAAAATAAAATAGAATCTTAGCTCTAAAACGTGGAAGTGCCCACTGTATGTCATATGATTGCCTAAGCCCCCTGCCTTGAAACACTCAACTAGGGACTATGATCCCTAGTTTATAGTTGATACAATGGTCCCCAGTACTGTCACATGGTACCTGTTGTTAGGCCCCGTTGTGACCTGCCAGAGCAGTACATGCTATCCTAGAATGCTGTCAGCTTCCTCAGTCATCATTTGGGCCCCTCCATTGGGAAATCAATGTGGCATTTTTACCCTCTCTGGTTGACACAAATGTTCTACAAAGGAGCCCATCTGGAAGGGGCCCAGAGCACAATGTGAAACGAAGTTCAGGAGAACAAAAGAACTGAAATTTTAAAAGAGATAAATGAGAAATTTGTAGACTCCCACACTCTATGGAGACTGATGCACTTTGAGACTAGGATTTTGTTAGTAATCACTCAGCTCTGGCTCTGATACCAGTGGCTGTTGGACAAGGCCAAGGAGCTTCGTGTGCTGGAATTGTGAGAGCAGAGATAAATAGAAAAGAGTCCATTCAACAGATGATTGCCATCTTTTTCCAAAGTGTCATAGCATTGGAAGTGGCAAATAGTAGGGAAAGGTTCACTTAAACTACATCGCATCCATGTCAGACTTTCAGGTTATATGAAGCCAAATACATCTGTGTTTTGAAGATGAAACTTTGGCTTAACACAATTCTTTAAACCAAGGATCTTAAAAACGGTAAGTGGGACATGGCTTATGGCCCAAGGCCCCCCTTCTAAAAATGGCCCCAACTCCCCTTAGAGAGGTAAACTGTGTAAAAGGGATCAGGTAGTGCTCATATTCAAATAAACTTGTAAAACATGATTAAATAAAATACATGCTCTTGTGTGACCCTTATTCTATTCACATAACCAGTATTCATTGCATTTGTAAAAACTAAAACCTCAAACTTTATTTTCCTATCTTTCTCCATTTTATCTCCTTGCCACAAAAGGATGATGATAATCCCCCTTTCAAAAGCAAATGGCATGTGAGAAGATACAATAAAACTTGGACATTGCAAGGCACTTTGGACCAGCAAAATCCAACATGGATCAAAGATTCAAATGCAAATAAACCTTGGGCATGAGTTACTTTGTGTCTCAAAACAGGCATGTGAATGTGAGTTGATCATAATAATCTCCAAATCTGGAATAAGTAGAATCATATCGAAAGGGCCTTCAAATATTTTATTCATAGTGGTAGTATTTCCTAATACCTTAAAAAAAACTGTAATCACACATTATTACTACAAACTAAAAAAAGTTGATTTAAAGACCATGTCACTAGTCATTTCCCAAGAATATGTTTTTAACATTTAAAAATAAATCATAAAAGTAAATCATGCTCATTGTTGAATACTTGGAGAATGTAGAAAAGTAAAATGATTAAAATAGAAGTGATCTCTAATCCCATTATCCAGGAATAGCCACACTTATTTTGTATTTCTTACAGCCTTATTTCATAAATATTTTGTTCATAGCTGATACTCCACACGTGAAAATTTACATCCTGCTCTTGGACTTAAGATTATAAATAATCCTTTTCCCATCTTAAACTCCTATAACTTCATGCTGCCTCACATTCTGGTTCATGGATGGATTATGATTTATTTAATCATTCTACTTCTTAGACATTATAAAGAACACTGGGCCAGATATTTCTTAGGTCTAAAGGCTTTTCTGTTATTTTAGAATATTTCCATAGAATACCTTCTCAAAACTGTGACTATGTGGTGAGTCGGCAGAGCTGTTTTGAGGTGTCTTGACTGTCCACTTTGCTGTTCAACAGACACTTTTACAAATTTAGATTTCTATCATCACACCATCAGTGATTGAGAATGTTCATTTCCTCACACCTTCATCAGCAATATGTTTTATCTTGGTAACATCATTTAACGGGTTATGTGTATGGGTCCATTTGAATGTTTGATTAACTCACTGTGTCTTTAGTTACTATTTTTTTCATATGCTTTTTGGCATCCTGTTTCTTCCTTCATTACCCTATTCATGTTATTTGGCATTTTATCTATTGGGGCTTTTGTATTCTGTTGCTAAGGTATTTGAATTCAGAATCCATTTTTTTTAAATAGTAAAAGCTTAATATTTGCAAATAAACTTTCACAATATTTGACCTTCACTGAACGCGTATTTATTGTTTCTAAGACTACCATTAGAGTTCATCTATCATAGGCTAAGACTAAAACAAATTTTTAAAACCACTTCCTTTTATCTGTATTTTCTTTCTTGTATCTGACCATTTTTTAATTAATCGATACTTTCCCGGCAAGTATACTCACTACCACTTATGAATTTATAATACTATTTCCTAATTCTGAGCCCACTTAGTAGCGTGTGTTGCTTTTTATCACTGTCAGCCTTAATACTCATGTTCATAGCTAGTACTTAAAGAAAGACAATCTCTAAGCAAAATGAATAATTCAGGATTTTCACCTGAGACCATTAGAATTTGACAGCAGTAAGAATGAAATGGTGTGACTGAAAAATGTAGAGAACTATGGTGAATAATGGACTACAATTAGAAGATTATCTTTGTGAGTGGCTATGGTGACACCATGGGAAACCAGTGACCTCACAAATCACCAGTGGTTTGGAGAGCACAAACACAACTGCAGATAAGGAGCCTGCAGAACAAAAACTTTTTATTTCTCTGAATAGATTCTGGTGACATTGGAAGCCACTGGTGACCACCAACTGAACAAACGAAAAGGAGATAAGAAACTTGTAAAACAAGATTGTCATGCAATTTGGAGGTTCTCATAACACAGTACAATCCCCAGAGGTTTCTGCGAAAGCTTACAATAGACTGATAAGAAATTATGGATAACAGTGCTTTGGTTCTATAGAGGGAATCCTGTGACAAAAAATAAACAAAAGCAGAAAAGCTAGAAAATTCTTCAAGGTCATCAGAGCCTTGGATAAAAGTTATACTGCTTGCATACAATTCGTTTCTTTAAAGGCCTGCAGATTCTGTCTAGCTTAAAAATGGGTAGAGAGCCATTTGAGGTGGCAAATGGTAGAGATAAGTTAAATAAACTACATGGTATCCATTTTAAAATTGGGGGTGATGGGGGAGTCAAATATATCTAATTTTATGAAGGTAAAAAAAGAGGCTTTGGCTTAATATACTTCTTTACCTCAGGGATCTCAGAGAGAAAAGTGGAACATGACCTATGGCCTAAGGCTCCCATTCTAGAAATGGAAATTTCTAATCTAGCTCCAATTTCCATCAACCCTGATCCCTGCCTACTTTGGATTATTCACTGGATCTCTCTCTGCTTCTGCCACTGAGGTTCCTATCTTTATCTTGAGTCGTTACTGCTCACACCTCGTTTTGCAGAGTTTCAGTGAGCTCAGAACATCTGAAAGACTCTGAAAAGTTACAGGTAGGACAGAAACATTGGTCAGATAATCTTAGATTGCTTGTGGCAACATGGTAGAAAGTGGATTGGAGCAAACTAGGGAGGTAGAGACTCCACAAATGTGGGGGAGCGGATGTATTTGACAAACGTCTATGGGACAGAATTGGTGGATCTTTAAAAGTTGTAAACGGTGGTGAGGGAAAAGGAAAGAACCTAGACTGAGTCCTAAGTGCAGAGTTTGACTGCCTGGGTCACGGGATTAGCTTGAGAAGGAATAAGGAGCAGAAACCCATAAAAGGAAGAGGGTCAGTGGAAAGGAAGTTCAGGGAAACTCATGAAATTAGTTTGGGTTGTACCGACTTTGAGATGGCAGAAGGAGATTTACATGGAGATATTTAGCAAGTTGTTGGTTAAATGATTTTAAAAGTCTAAGATGAGGTTAGCATTGAGGACTCAGATTTAGGGATTTTCAGCATAGAAGGCAGAGTTCAAAACCAAGAAAGTGGATGAGCTTGCTTAAGGAAATCATGTTTGAATGAGAAGTTAAAAATGAAACCCTGGCTCAGCATCTTGTGAAAGAAAAGAAGAAGCAATGGCCAGAGACGTCAGAGAGAATGAGGAAAACAGTGGGCAGAAGTCACAAACTAAGAGGACTTAGGACAAACTGGTCTGATATTCAAATATAGGGAGGTTTTCTGTTAAAATGCAGATACTTAGCTTAATCTTAAAAAACTGGAAGGTGAGGCCACCTTCGGTCCTTATGTCCATGTAGCAATAACTGTCTAGAGTTGAGCTGGGGCTGCCCTTTTAGACAAGGCATCTGTGTCCCAGGCTGCCAAGGTACCCCCTCTCCCTACGACTGACTCCTCTAATACTCAGGCAGAGATGATGTTATCATCGCATGAAAATATCTCTAATTTAAAATATACTCTTCAATATAATGTGTATTTATATTGCATGACTATGGCTGTGACAAGAATAAGTGTAGACCAAATTTGATTATATATTTCTAGGGTTTCTTGCTTGAACTTAGTCAACTTTATTCATTCATGTGACCTAGTTGGTTTCTCTGGACTTTTGGGTTTACAACCCTGAAAGAATTAGAAGCTAAGTAATAGAAACTCGAAAGACATTAAGTGGTGCCAAATGAAATAGAGCAGGCCAGAGAGTTGTTCTATGGCCTTGGTGGTGTTCTACCCCCTTCTGGTGACCTGGACTAAATTCCCACGTTATGAAGCCACCGGAGATAGTGGGGGTAAGGGCAGCTCATTTGATAGGCATCTAGTGGGTGTCACACTGTATTAGGTATATTACATATATCATCCCACTTAATGCTCACAACACCACTGTGATGTAAATATTATTTTCCCCCTTGACGAAAGAGGAAATAAAAGTTCAGAGAGGTTAAGAAACCTAACATGCATAGCTAATAAGGGGCACAGCCAGGCTTTGAACTCAAGTTTACCTCCAATGCCCACTGTTCTTTCCGTAACACCAGCCTACCTTCCGAGCAGTAGATAAAACAATTGAAAAGATGCAGTAAGGTGGAGAAATTTGACTAAAAGAACCAATTAAAAAAAAAAAAAGAATCAATTTCAATTGCATAATATCCACTACAAATGCCAATCAAAAATTCAGATGAAAGGAATCTATGACAGCCTATCCAAGTATAAGACTGATAGTTTGAGAAAAGAGTATAACAGTATTCTGGACACTAAACATCAACAGAATAGTAATATTTTCTCTCTGCTTTTCCAGAGCCTTATGGAATTTTAACCCTTGACAAAATATCTGTTTACACAAAGTTTATGATGTACCTAAGCATGATTTAGTATAAATGTGAAGGGGGAAAAGAACGAAATAAAAAACAAAACTAGAAGAAATGTAGTGTTCAAAATAAGCCACCTGCTTAAAACTTCTGCTCTCGAAGAAAGGGGGGGAGTATATATTAAGTAATTTGGCTATTACTAGCTGGGCAAAAATTATGATCTCATGTGAATGTGTTCTTGTTGAAAATGCTCAAATACGAATCATACTTAATATATGTTATTGAATCAGCAACTATTGTAATTCTGAATCTATTCTACATATTTTAGCTTATTTTTCAACTCTCTAAAGGATTCAGTCATATTCTCAATGAACATAGCTCTTATATTTTTTCTAGTTGGCAAATTTGAACTTCAGCAACTCAGCTGGTTTTGCTTTTAATTCAAATGAGTAGGGTTTATACAGTGTTTGTGTACTTTGTGTTATAATTCACTCTTTTACCAGACCCTAGACTGTCGTTCAATATAGTAAGAGTGCATTACTTCACTTGTTCAGAATTTATGCTTTCAAGGAGAGGAAGGCTGATATGAAAGGAAGTCAACAGGGCGGACATGATAAACTTCAGTTTCTCCCAATAAACTTGGAAATTGCTTTGTTAATAAATGAGCCAAGTGAGTACAAATAACACTTACACCTTACTAAAAAATATCTCCCTGATGAAAATTAGCTGTACGACAATGTAGAGTTAAATGTAGTCTCAGACATGACATTTGAAAGCCTAGGTCAGAGACCTGAGAAATTATTTGATCCAACGACTTGCCTTCAGACAGGCAAGTCTCATCAACTGCTTTTTAGAAGTTCAGCAGCTGAAGTCTTCAAGATAGGTACTTTGTTTACGCTAATAAAACTGAATGTCTTTATTGAAACAATGTGACTCTTTCCTTTAGGTATATGGACTTTCTTCCTATTTAGAGCAAATTTTTGTGGGCTCAGTGGACATGTCAGAAACTTCTCACGTCCCCAAAAGCCTATGAGTCAACGCATCTATGTGACAAGGAAGCCATTGCTTTAAGGTGCCATTTCCCAAATACGGCCAGTGTACACAGATATTTGGAGATGAGGCTGGCATAACTGAGAAGAATCACAGAAGTGGTGACTAGAAGATATGGACTTAAAGTCACCGAGGCACATAAGTCAAAGGGCCCCCGTATAGCACTTTGCTCAGTACTTTAGCCAGATGGAGAGGGAAATCGAGACTGAAGAGATGATTTCCCCGAAGACAGAGTGAAAGGACAGTGCTCAATCAAGGTTTCAATTCAGTACTCCCAAATCCTGGTCCAGTGCTCTTTCTATAATAATTAAGCTGCCTCAATGACAAAAAAAAAAAAAAAAAAAGATTAAAAAAATTTCTACATCTTTAAAAAATGAAAAAATTATCTGCACTAACGTTTGTAAAAAATAAACCAATAGTGTCACATGAGAGATTGACTTTGATGTTTTCCATTATGACCTAAAATGATATTTAACCAAACTGTAGTATTCCAGGTTGTATTAGACATTTTCCCTCTTCGCCATTCGGGGAGTAGCCTTTGAACAGATTTTTAAAAATCAAATAAAATTTTGTTTATTATTTCAAATGCCTGGTTGATATAAATCAAGGCTGTAATAAGCATTTTTGCATTTTTTTATATACTTTAGTTCCCTAAGGAAAATAATGGGTAGTCAAAAATATCCCAACCTATTAAAAAAGATCAAGAACATTAGAATCCGTTCCTTTTTTTCAACATCATGTATGTCTACATATTCAAAACAAAGATGAAAAGAGCTGAATCATGTCAGGTTCTCAATTACTTTTCATTGATTTAAACACTGAAAGTAAATTAACAAGCTCTATGTATTAGTCATAGTCAAGGTTGGCCCCTGACTTATGAATGACCGGGGGATGATACATTAGCTGAAGTGGTAAGCATCTGGGAAAAGAAAACCAGGCTCAAGTGTATTATGTTACAAGTTCTAGATTTGCAGGTGCATTACACAGAGACACCTTTCCACAGACAGACATTATGCCTGGTACACTGTGTCATATGAACAAGAAGTAACTCAAATTTCAATGCCACACAGTGGAAACTTCAGCCTTGTCAACATGAATAAATGTGTCCCTATGCTGAATACGCATGCACAAGGCAGCTTATTCATAATGGAACCTGAAATGTGTGTTAGTCAACGGCACAGAGCCAGTGTTACCGATAATGCCAGTAACAACAGACAGCATTGCGTCTTATCGAAGAAGTCCAAGAAAACAAAACAAAACCAACTCTTCCACTCACCGTTCCTGTTGTGCCCAATGAAAGATGATTCATCTGTTGTGTCAGGGGGCCCATCATGTTTGCTGCCTGCATTGACATAGGATGGTCCATTGTCGGCGTAATCACAGCACCCTACAAGCACACACAATGTCCATCTGAAAACAGGTTCCACAAGGAAGAAAACTTAAAAAAAAATGAACACAGCGAACTGTCTCAACATCAAGTGCGCTTGCTTTTTAATGAAAAAAGCTAAGCTCAAGCATGTATGATTTTTACATCCACCCATGCCAGTTTGTGCTTGTCTAAATAGATAGCACTACTGACCTCCTTTTCCTCACATCTATATGTGTCTAAAATATTTATCATTTACAATTCTAACACTGAATATAGAATGTTACAAGATACCATATGTATCTTCTTTCATTGTTCTAAATACAAACTTCTCTAACTGAAAAATATTAATACTATGGAGGTTACCTAGTTTCTCATGATACTGAATAAGAGTAAGTTTTGGCTGATGCCTTTATCCATGATTTATAAGGTTAATCATTGATCACCTCTATACAATCTACTACCAGGAGAATAATGCTGGCTCAGATGAGTCTCTTGACTGGATCTCTTTGAAAGACAGATTAAAATCTAACATAAATGATATAAAAATTAGACCTACTGTTTTCCATGTTTTTTCCTCCTAATCTTTGACCTACTTTCTATCCGTGCTTTTGAAACAAGACAGAATACTGAACTCTGTTAAATGCTGCTCAAATGCAAGGCTGCTAAAATATTAGTGGAAAAAAAAAGGTCAAGCTTTTCATAAGGTGTTAGGAAAGGCCTACTTCTAGAATATGCTTTTTGATTTATTATAACTGTTGGGAATGCAAAAAGTAACCGACATTTTTAAACACTTCTGTTCATATACAAAGTTGCATGTAGATAGTAGAGCAAAGGGCAAGCCCTTTCCTTTCTTCATCCTACTTATTCTACCTTAATTGACTAGCCTGGAGAACAAAACAATATATTTTTTTTAATTGAAAAGCTAGGGCTGGATAGAATCTTTGGGATTTCAAAGCTGTATTTTAAAGATGGTAATACAGATAGAAGCTCATGGTATGGCAACTCATTTAAATACCTAGTGGTAATAAAATGATTATGTATCTGAATGCTATTTTTTTTTTCTGTAAACATTTTTCTCACTATGTGACGTTTTCCCCCCATATAAGTGAACATTTTGAAGAACGAAAACGAGGACAGATTCATGTGGATGGCAGGATCTCAGTTCCCAAATTACCCACAAGCAAATGTTTCTTAGAACGTTTCCTCAGGATGATCAATTCCTCATGGTATTTATTATCCAAATCTAATTTCCTGACTGTATCTGTTAAAAGATCAGGTTCTCACTCATCCTTCCTTTAGGGGCTCCCCTTCGTTAATATGGAGGGAGGACAGAAATTGAGCCAAATAGTTGGAAATGCTTGCTTTTCAGAGCCAACATCATTTACAAGGACATGTGCACACGAGCTAGCATCAATCAGAAAAAAATATGTTATTTTATAGGTCTGTAGCTTATAAATACGCATCCTGTTCATTTTTGTTGTTTTGTCTTGGTGCATCCATGAACTGTCATTCATCGGTACGCTTCTTGAATTAAGAGACATAATAAGATAAGCTTTTACTTAATTTTTCTTTTTCTTCCTGCTGCCTGAATTTCTTTAAACAAAACCAGCTTACTTTTTCCTTAGAAAACAACAACAACAAAAATTCTGGCCCTTATTTCTGGTATTTGTTGTGCTAGACCAGCAGTAAACACTTTAAGAAGAACCTGCTCCTTCTTAAATCACTTAGGGATAAACTATAGAAAAACCTCAGAGCAAAGACAAAGTCCTAAAGCATTGTTTTTCAAGCAAGAAGTGGCATTTTTCACAACATTCTAATCCTTAGCAGGTGCAAGACTTCAATACTGTTCCTGAACTTGAAACTTAGACTACCTTCTTAGAACATTGCCCCTAGAAGTTCCAGCAGCTAAACTGCCACCATCCCAGACACCCCTCAATTGTCATCAGCTTGCTGTAGCTACATAAAGGATTGTTCATCATAAATCAGAGATAAAGAACGAATTGTGTTTGGCGGAAAAACTTCCTTCTCTGTGCCCTAGAGGCGACCTCATTCTCCAGTGGGGCAAGAGGTAGACTTTAGTCTTTGTTTGGGAGGCAGTATGCAAATGAGATATGTGAGCATATGACAGAGGAATCAAAATCCATGCATGAAAAGAATAGAAGGACTGAACTGCCTGCATTTGGAATTAATTTAGGAAGGATTGTCTGGACTCCTCAGAATCCTTTCTCGTCAAGTGTTTGGGGACTCATTTGATTACAGATGACACAGAGTGAGTGTTGCTTCTGTGGACAAACCAGAAACTGACAATCAAAGGGAAGAGTAGGAAGAGATTTCTCATAATTTGGAATTGTACATAGCAGCAGTAGGCATAAAGTGGAAAACAATTAAGGGAAACATTCCTTTCCTAACCAGGCCATTTATTGCAAATAAATGAACAATAAAATAAGGATTCTTGGAGAAGGACATGTGTGAACATGCATTCTTGTTCATATTCAGGAAACATGTTCAATGAAGAAAGGATTCCTGCAAATTATTAAGAACATAGATTCCTTAATAGTTTCAAGGGATGAAAGAAATTTACAATCAGTGGGTAAATCATAAGTAGTAGACAGGAACCCCTTGGAGAGACTTTACTGGGGACAAACAACTTAGAGGGTTTGAAGTACAGGTTATCTATAATCAAGACAGGTGTTTGTCAGCCACTTTGCTCATCAAAGATTACAGAATCTCCTCTGTGTTGTGCAGGGCATTAAACAAAAGAAAACAAAACAAAACAAGGAAGAGAGAAAGAAAAAAGAACAAAAAACCCTTATGTTTCTTAAGGCAAAGCTAGTGCCCCCAACCGTAACTGTGCCTCATGGAATATACTGTCACATCCATTCTTATCCAATGCATTTAAGCCATAGATTGAAGAGGGTTTTGTGACAGATGTTGCCAACACATTAAGAGTAATTTCGTTTACTCCAAATGTATAGAATGTGCTATCTGACAGAGTTCACTTGGCAAATGGCAAAGCAAGAGGAAACAGATTTTTCATTTTAGCATCTCCGGATGTCTGGGCTTGTTCAATGTTTAAGCTGCAGAGAAAAATTCTGTAACATGCTATAATTCCACTAAAAAGCACAATGACCAAACAGCTGATGGGAATGTCTGGTCTATTGTAGCCACTGTCTCTGCAAAAACAAAGCTGTTCACACTCAAGAGATGTGGGGCGGATCTGGTCGCCCTAGTTCTGAAATAAACAATTTCAGCAGTATTTCGGACAAAGTTCCCAAAGATCACTGATGTAGAGTAAACGCATCTGAACTGAGGCCAGAAAAGCATCTGTGTTGTGAACCTTCCGCCAATAGTTTAAGGAATGTTAAGTCTTGGAGAGTTCATGAGTATTTGAATTTCTCAACTGAATTACAGGATCGGTGTGAAATCAGGGGAAACATGTGCAAGCTCTCCCCACTCAAGAGCACACACAGTGGGCTATACTCAGGGCAGAACACAGAGGGCAAGGAGAAGAGTTACCTCTATGAATACACCTGTGAGTGTTAGTGTTCTAGACCAGTGCCACGTCAAGGGTGATCCGTGGCCTGGCAGCACGAGCAGACCGAGAATTGGAATTAGGATCTCTGAGCTTTCGGGTCTTGAAATCTGTGTTTCCACAAGCTTTCCAGTGGCTTCTGGTGTCCCCTGAAGTTTGAGAAGTGTGCTCTTGCCTATAAACTACTACCGTATAGGCCAATGTCATAGATACAATGTCTTAGGTATAGACACGTGGTTTTATTTTATTTATACTGTTACCCGATTATTTGCTTGATACCAATGTTGCGATAGGGCATGATTATAGCCATAATAACATTACATCTTAATTAAAAATGCAAAAAGGTCAAGCCCGAATTTTTGATGAGCTGCAATGGGGCCACTGTCTGAATAATTCAAGTCTAATCCTGATGACCTGGCACGTCTCCATTTGACCAGTGTGGCTTACGCTGTAGCATATTTGAGAATTTACCCTATTTGGAACCTTAGTAAACCTTGAGCTCGAAACCATAATAATGTAAAAGGTAAGAAAACTATTCGAATCATGTAAGTGACAAAAAAGAAAAGGAAAGAAAAGAAATACCACTCTCTTTTTTTCTCTTTCTCATGTCTAGAAGCCTTAGGTCGAACTGTTGGTGGTCCATTGCACACTCTTTTCCTATGGTGACTTATGCAAAACTCTAAGGCTTTTTAATAGTAATCCTTCAACATGACTTTAAAAACCATGGTTTAAGGTCACTTATCTTCTTTCTCATCTGTATATTTTCTGCTTCTCTGTCAGTTTCCAATATTTCTAGAATAAACATGCAGTCAATTCTGTGTCCACCAACCCTATTTCAGCACATGTAAAACGGAGTGCGGAGAATAATACGAGCCCACAAGGAAACTGGTTAGCAACAATAATTTCATAATATAAATAGCATGAAGGTATATCATTTAACTCGGGGGAAAAGCTACCCACCTGCAGTGTCCT
This sequence comes from Panthera pardus, assembly GCF_024362965.1. Taxonomy (NCBI): domain Eukaryota; kingdom Metazoa; phylum Chordata; class Mammalia; order Carnivora; family Felidae; genus Panthera; species Panthera pardus. Next base: position 144,755,406 of record NW_026526721.1, on the reverse strand, counting down.
GCAATGTTGGTGTGCGACATTCCTTTTTTTATTTATTTTTTAGTGTTTATTCATTTTTGAGAGAGAGACAGAACACGAGTGGGGGAGGGGCAGAAAGAGAGGGAGACACAGAATCTGAAACAGGCTCTAGGCTCCTAGCTGTCAGCACAGAGCCCGACGCGGGGCTTGAACTCACAAATGGTGAGACCATGACCTGAGCCGAAGTCGGATACTCAACTGAATGAGCCCCCCAGGCACCCCAACATTCCTTATAGCATATGTACAGATGTTTAATATTTTCATCTGTTTATGTTGTCATGTTTTTCTTTTTATTGTTTCTTTTTATTATTTCCTTCCTTCCTCCCTTCCTTCCTTCCTTCCTTCCTTCCTTCCTTTCTCTCTTTCTTTCTTTCGGCAGGTGCTTGGCATGGTTTAGGAAAGGCTGCTGCATAAAGAAAACAAAAAGGGAGCAGGAAAGGCCTCCATCTTTAGAACACTCATTAATCCTCAACTATCTTGATAAATTTCAACTGGCTTGGAGGGAGCAGTCTGACTTTTCAAACAATTATGTCTGAAACCCAAAAAGCTGTGGTGAAGCTGGTGGACAGGACTTCAACCGTGAAAGCATTTGCAAGTGACCTCTGACAAATGTTGGAGGTATGGAAAAATGGCGAATAACCATGGTTAAGCCAAAAGCCATGCTGCCCCAGGACCCCATTTTAGCACTGAAGCGCTTCCTTTTTGTTATTATTCTCTTAATATTTTCCATCTAAGGGGCAAGGGTCATGTTTACATACCTTTTATCATCCTTATAAATAAGAATTGCAAGCTCTAGGTACTCAAAACAGTTTTCATGTATTAATATTATATATCAGCACCACTTGTTCAGTTGAATTAAAAATAGCTAACATTTACTGATTTTTTTTATTTAGATTGGTCATACTAAAGGGCCTACATCACATCTGCCTGTTCACCACTATCTTATTGCTGTCTACAGTTTGAAGCATATGATGCCTGCTTCAGAAATAGTGGTTGGAAGAATGATAGAAGAGCAGAACTCTAAATCAAAGCATACTTAAAACACTACCTTGAGATTTCTCATCAAAATGGGGCCATCCAAAGATTTGGAGAAAACCTGTTCTCACAAGGGGCAGTTCAGTTTTAAAATGATGGTCTGCCTCACCGATATGTGCGTTTGTTAATATCATCAACCACCATTTCCTTAAAGATGAGATCTGAAATTAACTTGTAAAAGGTTCTACCAATGTCACCATAGCATATTAATAGGAATTTTTAAAATAAAAAGTATCTGTGTATGTGAATATACCAGTGGTTCTCAACAAAAGGAAATTTTACATTGTCTGGAAGGGACATTTGGCAATGTTGGGAGATATTTTTGGTTGTCACCTTGGGGAAGGGTAGTATTGATACCTAGTGGGTAGAGAGGCCACTGAAGTCACATCCTACAACATGCAGGACAGCTCTCCACAGCAAAGGATTAGCCAGCTGGAAACATCTTTAGTGTTGAGATTTAGAGACCTTGGTATAAATGTGTATGTATGTATGTATGTGAATGCTTTTATACACACACACACACACACACACACACACACACACACACACACCATGCATACAAAATGAGGAAGTTGTGAAACTGCAGTAATTAGAAAAAGAGTATTAATCCACTTTCTGCTTTCTACCACTAACAGCAAACTTTAGATTTTATGCTGAGATTTTATTTATGATATAAACCAATTTCTTAAAGATCAGACATCTAAATCGATTGCCCAAATCCTATAATTCACCAATGAAAGGAGGCAAGACTATTATGTGACTTTCAATGGCTATATGAGTATTTTTGAGTTCAAATTTATGCTACTATTTATTTTGGAAATATGGCTAACAAGAGCTGAGTTTCTCTTTCCTAAGTTAGACTCAATTCAATTGGCATAATAGTTGGACTGCTTCCTAGAGATGTGTAGCTGTGGGCTAGAGGTATCATATTTGGAAGTAGGGCATTTTACATTGCTCTGTAGTCAATTTAAAAGAGTTGTGTACATAGGTTTTGTAATGAGAGAATATCTATTCACTGTAAAGATAGATTTTTTTCTACTCTTAAATATTCTTAATTTCATGTTGCTTTTTGACTCAGTTACCATTAATTGGAAGTGTTTTTTTTTTAATATGTAGGATTAAAAGACACCAAAAACCAAATTAGTTTTTTACAATTGAGTCCCCTTTAAAAGAATCCTAATTATATACCATGCCTATTCAACTGTGAATAATGGTTTCAATTATTGGTTAAGTACCTATTTATACAATAGTGTCATTCTGAATGAGAATATAAATATGTCACATTGAAGTATTTCTTACCGAAGCAGGTATATAGATAATTAGAATTCTCAACAATGCTTTACTGAATTCTTTAGAGTTTTACACTTAAACTAAAGAAATTTGTTCAGCAGTGACTTTTGATGTTTTCAACAAGCTTCTTTAGAATTCTAATAGAGCAAGATGGCTTTTAAATATGCTACATTATTGAGAGAAAGTTGAAAATTTGAAGACTTTGGGCCCTGATGTCAAGTGGTTTTGCTGACTGTGAAATAGAACAATTAGTTCCTTCGTCATTGAAGATTTACACCTGGCTAAAATTATAAAAGGCATTTCATAATGCAGGTGGGCTATCATATTCTTTTCCTTTCAGATGTCTTACTTAAAGAGATCATAGTCGCTGAGCCAATGGAAACATTAAGTGTGCATAGAAGGATCCTGGGGTCTCTTAGGTGAGTTTCTTATGATTTCAGCAGCAATGGGTAGATTGGCATTCATCAACCTTCTATTCCACTCACCTAATCAGTGCGTGGCTCTCAGCTAGGGGGCATGTACCACATACAAACACGTGTGCCATACAAATCCATGATCACAGAGATGTGGTATAGACATGACAAAACCACATTATCTTTGTGGAAAAACTAATGGTACAATCTAAACCATTCGTCTTCACTATGAAGGGCTCCTGTGGTTATATGCCTTCCTCACACAGACATCCAGGTCCAAAATTAGTTTCAAGAGACTTGAGGGGAAAAAATGGGGTGCCTGGGTGGCTCAGTTGGTTGAGCATCTGACTCGTGATTTTGGCTCAGGTCATCATTCCAGGGTCATGAGATTGAGTCCCAAGTTGGGCTCTGCACTTGAGCACAGAGCCTGCTTGGGATTCTCTCTCTCTCCCTCTGCCCCCTCCCCTGCTTGCTCTCTCTCTCTCTCAAATAAAAAAATAAATAAAATAAAGAGATGTGAGAAGAAAAAATTAAAGACCACAAAGATATCATATTTACCAATAATATTATTAATTATAATATATTTCACCATCTTTACTACTTTTTAAGATACAAAGAACCCCCCCCCCCATATCTGCTCACCAAATATATTACATAGTAGAAAATTATATTAGACATATGGAGGACAGCTCTTAACCATTTTCCTATGTTAACAATGGTAACAACAACAACAAAAATGCATATCCCTTTAAAGATAAGCAGAACTGATTTTTTTGTTGTTGTTGGTTGGTGTTCCACGGGTGATATGGGGAAAATCATGTCAAACCGCCTTTTCTACTAAAATACAGCCTAGCTCACATTTTTATACCTGAGTTAGCATCTTGAAAAATACTATTTCACAGTAGGAATGTTGCATGTGGAGGACACTGGTACTGTTAAGCCAATGGCGATTGTAAGTTAACGTGTAACAGAAGGGAAGGAGGAAATAGGGCAATTCGGTGATGGAAACAAAATATTTCCCATTCCTCTTTTCCTATACAGAAGCCATTTAGGCTGAATGGACAATAGGGTCACCCATGCGAACGTGCCCCCCACTCTGTTTCCACATTATCTGAGCCCAAACGAAGGCTCATCTAGGTAGGTCCAGGACGTCCTTTTTGCCCTAGTACATCCACTCTGTAAAGATCACATGGCTTCCAATTTACATTTCCTGTCTAGTTCCCCAAGACTATCCACATGAAGCCTCTCCCCTCCCCACACTGAACTACTCATCTTCCTCTGACCCATCTTGCTTGCTCACCCTTGGTGTCTTTGCCCGAAGTCCTGGGCACTAACAGCAGCTTTGCGTGCGTGCTCTAAGATTCTTACCAAATGCTACATTCTAGGGAACATCTCTTGCGTCTGACCCAGGTTGTTGGCCATTTGTTCCTCTCTTCTTTCACAACTTTTGGCACATGCCTTGACCACGATCATACTTTATTTCTCCTCTGGGTTGTTTTAACTGTGCCGTTCATGATGTTTTATGTATTTTCGAGTGGTTCCAAAGCCTGGCACCGTGGAGATCACGAAACAGGTTGTCATGGAGCCAAAAGACTAAATGAGCGAATGGCACTTTTTTATTAGCCAAGGCTCCCACGTCTTTGAAGGGATGCAAAACAGTAACCGCTACTCCATGCTCAAATTGGACAAGAGGATGCCCAAAACAGAAGCACCGTCTTGATTGGAAACTGGATGGTCCTTAAAAATCCACCCATCCACGCTTTCCTTTAAAATGTCCCTGTCTGACCACTGCCACCTTGATGTTCTTGTCATCGAGTATGAGAATTCCCAGGTTCTAAAAGCCACACACTACCCAGGGAAATTTAATGTTGGAGTTCACCACTCGATTTCCATCCTTTGGAAGAATTCTATGTACCTGAATCAATGCTACAAAGTTTCTTTTATATATCGCAGCCAAGGCACACAGCCACCAATGCAGTGTAAGCTCTTTTCTTAGGGCTTTCCTGTGCCACAAACTGTTTTAAGAGCCATATATCTGCCCAAGATTCTTGTCAGACCTTGTGATGGGATAAGAGAAGAAATGCTTTATTCACTTGTACACCAATCACTTTGTATACCTCCACGTAGATTTTCAAATGCAGAGAGTTTAAGATGCCCGTCAGAAGCAGTATTCCAGGCCAGTCTTCTTCCAAATGATAAAGCAAATAGGGTTCCCAGCAGATGTCTGAATATTTATGGGCAGGATCTTTTGTCCGGTAAAATGTTTACCTCGCTTTAACTAGCACTCAGGACCGGGAGCTGTCATAAAGCTTCTCATTAAAATCTTCTCCTTACTGACAAACAGGCCAAAAAAAAAAAAAAACAAAAAAACAAAAAAACAAAAAAACAAACAAACAAAAAAAAACAATAAAAAAATAAAAGCTGGTTGCAAATCATTGTCAAGGTCTTGTAGGATCCTATTGGTGAGTGGGCCTGGGAAATCATTTCTCAAACCACAGGAGTGATCAAGAGGAAAAGTTGCCTGTTATCTTACTTATGGCCATTTTTTATAGTGCAAATTGCCTAAAAATGTCACAAGGCACTTTGATTTTTGTCATTACTAGGAGAATAGCGATTCCTCGTCCTGCAATTTGCTACAAAATGTACTTTATGTTGTGGTCCCTCAGAGGACATTTCTGGGCTATTTGTTTTCTCCTTTAAGACATTTTTAGGAATTTGCCTGGTTAGAGCTGGTAACGCAACCAGACCTAAGGATATGAGGATAAAGTCATGACCCTATTAAAAACCTAATTTACTCCCTTTAAAGTACACTTGCTATTAGAACTATTGTCACTGACACGTGTCCAAGTCGGTATATATCCTGTGATGGAATGTTTTGTAATATAATTCTGAGATAAAATATGACCTAGTGGAATGGCCATATCTAAGGTAAAATTTACATATTAGCATCCAACCAAGATACATTCTCTGGCCTGCAGGACGTTAGTTAAAAACATAAAGTTGTCCAGTAGATGAGATGAAAAACAGCTTTGTGTTTCTATTCTCCAGTGTCCTATTTCTTGTGGACTTTGTGCCAGAAACTTAGTTACGTCCTTTATTCCACTTAGATTTTATGGCCACTTCTCCTAAACAGTAATGCTATGTCAGTAATTTTGGATTTTTCTGTTGAATGACTTCTGCTAATTAACAGCACCTGCAAAATACTGGTCTTAAATTCTCTAGTATGTTCTTCCTCAAAGCATAGTCTGCGATCAGGTAGGATCATCTGGGAGTTTAATGCGGACTCTCAGGTCTGGCCCCACCCACCCCACTGAATCAGAATCTGAATTTCCATCAGATCCTTAGGTGAGTCATATCCATGGTAAACTTTTGAGAAGCTTTGCTCTATTTTTTTTTTTTTTAATTTCTGTGAGAGATTTATATTTCTGGAGAGATTTTTGGTTTGTTTCTTAATCAGTTTGTTAAATCCTTTTTCAGTGCACATTTGAGGGTCAAGTAGCTTCAAATAATGTTGGCAACATTAATACGCCTCCTTGTTATAACCACAGAACAGCCGGTAACATTTAGTTTCAGTTCCTCAATAGTCTCCACACGGCTTCTCCTTTTCTCCATAAAATCTCCCATACAAAAAAAAAATTTCCTTTCATTTCCTATGACATGTTTTCAAGGCAACCGTCACATTGAAACCTCTATTCTTCCCAAATGATATCTTCTGCTTCACCAATGAGTTTGGAATAATGGCTATTACAGTCAAGTGTTAAATGAGATGCTATAGGCCTTGTAAAGTATAAAGAGTCAACATCTAAATATTCACACATGCCATAAATATAAAGTGTTAATAAGGTATCAGAAATAAAATTCCAAAATACTGTTATTTGCCAGGCCCTGATGGAATTAACAAAAAATGCCAGTCAGTGTAAAATCAAAGTTTTTAAAATTAGTTAAAAACTAAAGTTTTTTAAAAATTTTATCATTACTTTTATTTTTGAGAGAGAGAGACAGCGTGTGAGCAGAGGAGGGACAGAGAGAGAGAGAGGGAGACACAGAATCTGAAACAGGCTCCAGGCTCTGAGCTGTCAGCACAGAGCCCGACGCGGGGCTCGAACTCACGGACCGCGAGATCGTGACCTGAGCCGAAGTCGGACGCTTAACAGACTGAGCCGCCCAGGCACCCCCAAAATAAAAGCTTTTAAAATCTCTTTGTTGTCTTGCCCCTCTTCCTGAATTCCTGAATCAAATTTCCAACAGCTCACTAAATCTAGAATCACAAGCATCTCAAAACAACCGTGACCCATCCTGAATATTTTCTCTTTTTCGATTCCCCCAGCATGTTCTTTCTCTTCCGTTTGATCCTTGAAAAAATAAAGAAAAGTCCAGGCCATCCTTGCCTTTTCCTCCCTCATCATGCATAACAAACCAGTAGTGAGTCTTGTCACTGCTCTATCATAAATATCTCTAAATTTCTATTCCTCCCTTTCAAGTGCTACTGGCTGAGTCGAATGCTTCACCATGTCTCATGAGGATTAATCCAATTACTTCCCGTGGTGTACCTCCCTCAGTCAGGGCATGCTGTAGACATTTATTTTTTAACATTCCCTCCACATGTTCGTAGTCTCCCACAAAGTGTATCCTGCTTTTTCAACCTAGACTTGGGGGAAAAACACCCTACATTTCTCATCTGTTACATATAGATATGTGACTTCTAATTAGAAGCACCTGCAAAGACTTAGATTTGTAAGAGAAGGGTGGGGGGGTGGGGGGCATGTGGCACCCATTTTGCTGGCCAGGTGGTACAGGGGTATCATGATTGCATGGGTCCCAGAAATGTTGGCCATTTTTCACCAGAGCAGAGCAGTGTGGTTCGGGGTTAACAGAGGTAGCAGTACCTGATTTCCTCATAGAACAGGAGCTCTAGAAGTTTATTGTCTGCTAATAGCATTTCTTTGCTATCAGATCAATCTATTGTCAGATTTCTCTTTCTATGGCATATTTGTGCGATAAAATATATGCTAATTTCATTATTTGAAATTTATTTTCATTTTTATTTAATTTGAGAGAGAGAGAGAGAGAGAGAGAGAGAGAGAGAGAGAGAGAGACCAGCAAGGGAGGGGCAGAGAGAGAGAAAGAGAGAATCCCAAGCTGGTTCTGCATCATCTTTGCCGAGCCCCACACAGGGCTCAATTCCATGAACCGTGAGATCACAACCTGAGTCGAAATCAAGAGTCAGATGCTAACCGACTGAGCCACACAGGCGCCCCCAAATTTATTTTTAAAGGTAGATGTGATGAGAAACTAATATTCTATTAAAAAGAGTTCACTCAGATGATTTTATTATTTTCTTCCATTCCTGGAAGGAAAACAAATAGGACTTTCTGTCTGCTAACTGGAATTCAAATTTTGAAGTGTTTGTCATCCTATGCCCTTAATGACATACCATTTTTATAGTAGCTTTCAAAACTTCAATAAAAAATAACACGGGGTTGCAAACACATTAAAGTAAACTTCGGGATGCCTGGGTGGTTCAGTCGGTTGAGCGTCCGACTTCGGCTCAGGTCTTGATCTCGCGGTCTGTGAGTTCGAGCCCCACGGCAGGCTCTACGTTGACAGCTCAGAGCCTGGAGCCTGTTTCGGATCCTGTGTCTCCCTCCCACTCTGCCCCATCCCCACTCATGCTCTGTCTCTCTCTCTCTGCCAAAAGTAAAATAAAACATTGAAAAAAAAGTTTAAAGTAAACTGGGCTCAAAATGCTTTTTCTGAACTTTCAACCACCAGCGGAAATTATACTATTGTATTCAAGTTACTCAAGAGAAAAATATTCAGAATCCGCTTTCTCTCCTAGTTTTTGTCCCACCCTTTTCTTCCAGCCCTCCCTTCCCTCTCTCATTGATTATATGTGCAATCGGCAGGGAAATGAACGTTCAGCAAAATCAGCCAGTTTGACTAGCATCAGAGGGTTTCAACATACACTTTTTGCTTTATTTCACGCAAGAGCAAGCCCGAAGCCATCTGCCTGCCGCCAACTCCATCCTTCATTCCCCTTGTGGAAACAGAACCCCCACCTCATCATTAAAAGGCAATCTTCAAAGGGACATTGTTTTTGCTTATTCTCATTGTGACAGATGTTTTATATCATCTACCTCCCTGCAAGGGACTGCCCACTCTGCAGCCAGCTGTGGAAATAGCTCCTGTGTCATCTGTGGCAACAGCCATTCCATTCTTCTGACCTCACCAGAGACCACATCCAAGAACAGGAAAAACAAACAACCCCGATAACTTCCTTGAAAACACTTCCAGGGCAAATCGCTTCAGACAAGAGCTCTTTACGACGTACCGGAACAAAAGAGAGACAAGCTTATTGGAAACACTCAAATGTCACCAAGCTAGCCAATCAGGGTAATCCCCAGATTAAGGAATAAGGAAGCAATAGCATCTGTGGCCATGATTCAGCTGAAAACATCTGGTCAGCCCAGAACCACTTCAATTAGCTGAAGGATGCATTTGTCAATCATTTCGTTTCTTTTGACTGTGTAAAGTTCCCACGAGGAAATGTTTACACCACCACCTCATCCAGCTCTTGGAAACACTGTGAAGGGACTCTTAACACATTTCTAAAACGCAGAGACAATTAACTTGACTTGCTCTGTGGTGACACTGTACCCTGATAGGAGAACATATTTTAGGAACAGAGATTAAAAAATCTATCTTGGTTTGCTAGAAACTGAAGTAAAACTTTTACTACTAAGAATTACATCACTTTCTAATATTGAAAAGGCTGCTTAAATTACAGTATATATGTCACAATGCGATGGGAGAGCCTTCTCAGGGATATTTGGCATGTTCCGAGTTTAGGATCAAGAATATTCATTAATTTATCCATTCACTAATACCTACGGAGCATCTATTATATTTTGTCCTGTAAGAACGAAACTTGGAGTTTAGTAAATGACTTTAATGAGCTATATTTAAAAAAATGGGTTTCCAAAACATAATTTAGACAAGGTGATCAAAGACATTAACATTTCCCACAGAAGGAAACATCATTGGTGATACCACGTCAATTTCTGTTTTCATTTGATCTAAAATTTTGGCTGGCTGGTTGCTAACACTCAACGCCTGGAATCCTACGTGGGGCCAGCGACTTGTAATAAGGCGTTTTGTAGGTTAAACAAGTCTGGATGTTTCCCTGCAGCAGGAAGGCAAGCAGGTCCCCCGGGGCACAGTCTGAGATCAAACAGTAGGTTGAAGAAGAGAATGTGAGAAGGCAATAGTCCTGAAATATGAGGGAGAATTGTAGAGTAGGACACACATTAGATTGTGTCTAAACATGGCTCAATTGTTATCTTAGTTATCAGGATCAACAATCCCTTTAGAGGCCCAGAGTCCTAAAGTCTCAAGGGATGGAGGGCTCACGTCTAGAAGAACAGCCGGCCGAAATGTGTTCATTTCTGTTGTCAATCTCAGCTCACTTACGGAGACAGCTCCTGCCAGCCTCAGCTCTTTCCTTAATGCCAGTTGTCAACCCACCTGGGAACTGACTGGTGCTACTTTGTCATGTCATCCTCCTAAGCATTTTGCCTGCAGCCCAGAACAACCACTCACTTGACAGTTTTTAGTATTTGCATGGCAACAGGAGAGCAAACAGCTAAACCACACATTTTAAGTGGCTACCTATTCCGACTATACTGAGTATTTTGTTAGATTAAAAAAAGAAAGAAAAGAATCAAATTACATACAATTCCATGGTTTCCTCATAGGATAGACCTAACAAATAGTAATATCCAGTGTTCTTTGGAGAAGGCCTAACTTAAAAAAAATGATTTTGACACAGGGTACAAAATTCTAACTTCGGTAAAAACAGTGAAACTTCATTGGTTTCTAATAGTTTCTGTGCTTTTTGAAACAACCATTTCTTTTCACATATATTCACTGGGGGACATTATACATCAGGAAATCAATTATCAAAGTTAAAAATAAAAATTGTAGGGGCCTCTGGGTGGTTCAGTTGGTTGAGCCTCAGACTTCGGCTCAGGTCACGATCTCACGCTTCCTGGGTTCAAGTCCTGCATCGGGCTTGCTGTCAACACAGAGCCCACTTTGGATCCTCTGTCCCTATCTCTCTCTGCCCTTCCCCCTCTCATTCTCATTCTCGCTCTCTCTCAAAAATAATAAATATTTAAAAATAAGTAAAGAAACAAAAATTGTGTTCTAAGAATGCCATAGAGGAAATCATGATTTCACCCCATAATACTTGGTATGCTATACTGTTAACTGAGATGGTATAAAATGATCTTTTTTAAATATTTTGGGGATAAAGGTAGTATGCAAGAAGGTAGTGTGCAAGAATTTCAGAAAAGAATTCCAGGAAAGACAGAGAACTATTTTTAATTTACCATGGTTTCTGAAAACAACAAAACGCAATGCTGAATTTGGCATCGTATTGATGCCTCGATTGTGAAGAACGGTAATCATCTTTGTCAACCTATGCCACAAAATTTTCAAAAGCCAAAGTACAAAGGAGTCTCCTCAGACACACAGGAGTAAGAAATATGCAACCCCATTTCGAATTCCCAAACTTATCAGCAAAGGTGAATGACAGTCCAAAAAAATGTTTTCTGTCCAATTTATCTATTTTGATCTGGTTTGAGTTGAACGCCTAAGCCTTTTTTTGGCAAGTCATTGGGGATCTTGCTTCTTATTCCTGACATGCATGACCTAATTCATGAATCAGACCTCCAGGGGTGGTAGACATTTTTCACATAGGTATGTCAAAAACAACTTAGGTCAATAATGGAACAACCAGGCTTTCTGAGGCATTCTGGGGCTAACACTCTAAAATCACTGCAAATCAGCCAAATTTGTCCATGATTTTTTCCTTAGAATCTATGAGTGGGGAGAGGCAGGGAGATGATGTGGAAAATGCAGGGTGGAAAATAAGGAAACAAGATTTGTGAATGTGGCAGAAAAGTTGATGATTTACAGAGCTTAAAGAAGCAGGTGCAGCTGTCTCTAGCAATGACTTTAATTTTAGGTAGCCAGGAGCCCTATTTTAGAGAGATGTAGCCTGCAGCTACCTAGAATTTCTGGCACCTGAATCTATTCTGGGGGGGATTCCCTAAGTTTGCTTCATAGAGGCATCCAACGCATTAAAATAAAATTGTACAAAATATCTGCTTATTTCAATTGCAAGTACTAAGAGGGAATTAAATAATGATATAAAGGGATAGTTGCAAATTATAGGTGGGATCAGCACCTGTGGCAATTATGAACGCCACAAGCTGCATGAAGCAGGTGTTACATTCACCTGTGCAGAAAGTAGCTGCAGCAGTTTGCAGGAACCAAATCAGAGATTCTGCAGTAGTGACAGCTGCATTTTCCCCACATGGAAACTTCATTCCTCCTTTGTCATCTCTGACGAATTCGATCTTCCTCTGATCCCTTATTTTACCTACGGCTGACATTTTACCTCTTCTAAGAAGAGCGGCTGCAATCACCCATGCAAATCCAATACTGACTGTATCACCCACGAGGAGTAGACTGGTACCCACCCTTGTCTTTCACCTTTAGCAAGTTCAGAAGAAGGTCAGTGAAACCCGCTGAATTTGTTTGCAAAATATTAAAATATCGGTGTTTGACAAATTCTTCTCAGTTCTATTCATTAATGAAGGTTTTTAAACAAAAACCTCCTAGGTAGTTTAAAAACTTAATTTAAAGGCACCTAGGTGGCTCAGTCAGTTAAGCATCTGACTCCATTTCAGTTCAGGTCATGATCTCATGGTTCATGAGATCGAGCCCCACATGGGGCTCTGCACTGGAGGCACAGAGCCTGCTTGGGATTCTCTCTCCACCCCCCCCCCCCCCCCGTCCCTCCCCTGCGTGTGCTCTCTCTCTCTCAAAATAAATAAACATTAAAAAACAATTTTAAAAAAATGTTTATTTTTTGAGAGAGAAAGAGTGTGAGTGGAAAAACAATTTAAAAAAGAACCTTAAATAACAAGTAGGAAATAGTCCATCTTTATTAGTAATTACTTTTTTTATTTTATTTTTTTTAAATATGAACCTTTATGAAAGGGAAAATAAGGGATTATCTTTGTTGGTTTTATTTTTTTAATGACTTTTTATTTTACTAATTAGATACCATCTAATATAAGGGAATGATGAAATATTACTTTAAAAGAAACTATTTAGTTTGGGTTTATTTTTTTTATTTATTTTTTTTTTAGGTTGGGTGTAATACAGAATTCTTTCATCTTTTTGAATTAATATATGGGGTTTTGAATAAAGTAAGAGTCTGGTCTTCAAAACAAAATTAAATCAAAATTATTATACAATGCTCAAATTACTTGAATGCCTCAATAATAAGCTATCTTATATGTGAAAAAATTACAAAGGATTTTAGCATATAGTTTGAGACAATGCTCTAGCTACCATAGACTTAAAGGAAACACAATGATACATTTTTCGTATTGTGCTTTTATGGCATATTCTCACAGTTACGCATTACGTGCATTATCTAAGCTAACCTGTTTGAAATACAAAAGTGTCATTAAATTGATTACCTCAAATATCTCTACAATATTTATAATAATGATATGGACCATTTCTAATGATTATGCAGATTAAAAATAGGGTATATATAACTCAGACATATCATCCAGCATTACATAGTTTTGAGCCAAAACTAATTAAATTATGGTACTCTTTGGATAAATGCGCCTGTCAAAATCAAAGCTTTTAACTTAATCATACAAACTCCTTTCTACTTAAAATATAATGATGGGGTTGCTAAAAGATTAAAAATATCTTACTCCTTAGACTAATCTAATCAGCATTGATGGCCATAGATAACTTACTAATATTTGTATTCTACATACATGAGGACACAATCATAATTTTTTATTAATCTGTCAACTTGATATGCTCTGGGTTAAATTATGTAACCTGAAATATAAAAATTTAATGAAGAATCAAACCAGATATAATGAAATGGAATTGGTGTTAACTGGATTAAAACATACCTGTCCCTGCTCTGCCACCAACATGTGTGATATTAGAAAAGTCAATTAACCTCTCTGAGCCTCACTGCCCTCATCCATAAAAAACATTATTCTATAACATTCAGGTTTAACTTTCACGAGAGCATATATAACTACAGAGAGCCTCATAAGAAGCCAGAGCAAAGGACTCCTACATAACCTGAACAGCAGAGCATTATTCCAGAGACAGAAAACTGGAACTCCAAATACCAAAGCACCTGCCTACTGATGCCTGGAATTCTCTACAAAGTTGACAAATGTTTCATTACGTAGTAATAGAAAAAAATGCTCATACTCAAGCCCATTTACAACCTCATCCACACTAAGATACTGGTGACCCAATACACTTCTTCAGAAGAGGTTTTGAGAAAAGCACAGCACACACTGTATTAGTTTAGTTGGACTGGAAGGTGGTTTATTGTTTCCCATGGTTCTTCTCCAGGCTCCCACTAGACACGTGTGCATGCGCACACACACACATAACGTCATCCTAAGTCAGAGCCCATGGATGTACGCAACCAGATTCCCGTGAACCTTTTTTTAATCGAATTTATGACAAGTTTATTTTCATATCCCTTAATATACTTACTTAATTGATTTATCTCTTTCTTCCCCAATGTGCTGTAAGTTCCATGGGGGCAGGGACTACACCTGTTCATTCTGCACTGTATGCTTGAACATGAAACAGCATACAGTGTCTACCACATAGTGGGATTTCTATAATATTCTCTATAAATATTGTTCAAATAAAAAAGCAAAAGACGAAAAGAATGAGCTTTTGGAGTATCTAAGTATCTTGAAGTAAAAGTATTAAGGAAAGGTGGGAGAGGATGTTGGTAATAAAGGCTGGGATGCCTAGACAAATGATAACTTCTTGAAAATTTTATCAAAATCCGGCCTTACATATTTAACATGCTTCTTGTTAAACATCTTCTCTATTATTTTATTAATTTCCAGCCTACTGGAATGTAAGTTCCATAAGGGAAGGAACCAATACTATTTTTACTTTTGTATTCCCCAAATAGTATCCGGCACATAGCGGATCGGATGGCAAATATCTGATAAATGTCTATTTAATGAATGAATTAAGAAATGATTCTGGTTTCAGTTTTGCAGTAAGTTTACTGCCTTAAAAGCTGATATGTTTAGGGGCACCTGGGTGGTTCACTTGGTTGAGCGTCCAAGTTTGGCTCAGGTCATGATCTCACAGCTCTTGAATTTGAGCCCCATGTCAGGCTCTGTGCTGACAGGTCAGAGCCTGGAGCCTCTTCAGATTCTGTGTCTTTCTCTCTCTCTCTGCTCCTCCTCCCCTCAACAATAAATAAAAAAATTTAAGCTGATAATTTTAGTGTTTCAAAAGGAAAGACTGGATGAGGAATATCTACCTTTTCATTGCTATCATTCTTCCAAGGTACAGGCAATGGAAGTATTCTTGATTCTATTAGAAATATTCCAGAAGTCAATTACTTACACAATAATTGTAATTTAAAGCTCTTGAATTTCTCTTTGGAGGATTTTTCACTCTCTTGGGATTAGTAAAATTTAAAATACATTTTTCTCTAAGGAATTTCTTTAAATTTCAAATGCACATACATTTTTATGGAAATATAACCTACACACTCTGAATCATTTATACTTGTAATGTCCTATCACAATTTTGGTCAGACTTAAGTGATAAAGAAAAGCCTATTTTAGGACAAATATGCTTCTCTTGAACAACCAATAAGTATGTTTTCTAATGAAAGCAATATAAGGAACATCCAATGACTTTCAGATAGTTCAAAACCATGATTTTTGAGGAAGTTTAATTATTCAAAATGAAACAAAACACACAGTATGTGTTCTCTAATGGATATTCACTGGAGTTTATTAAGCTTCATAAAATCAAGAAGCAAAGATTCACCTTAAACAAAAGTATGGTGAGATTGAGTAATCATCAAGTGAATTTGATCCATATAAGACCAAAAGTAAATGGAGAGAGAAGGAGAGAAAGATCAGAGAGTAGACGAATATAAGTAAAAATAGAAGGACTTTTCTTATTGCATAATTTTGACTCTGCTGGGAAATCAATGCTGTAACAATTTATTTCATTTTCTAGGACAGTTGTAAGAAGAAATTGTGCCAGCCAGAACATTTCTCATCATATGCCTCGCCATGTGTAATAGAAATGGACATGATCAAATGATCGGGCCATTCTGATTTACGTGGGATTGTCTACATAACTTCACAAGCAAGGGTGATTGCTACTAACAGGGCAGCCTTGGTGAACCATGGCAAATCAGAATCATAAAACACTGGGAACACATTCTAGTCCATCACAAGAGAAAAAAAAAACTGAAGCTACATGCTCTTGCATTAGAAATTTGCTCCAGGTACAGAATTAAGAAGAGTCTCTTGTTTTGTTGTTGCTGTTGTTGTTGTTAGAATCAAAAAAGAAAAACTTGAAGCATTCTTGGGTACTGGCTCAGATATCAGTAATTAGATGGTGCAGATTGAAGGTTTATATTTGAGACATTTGATCCTGTTGTATTATAGATAATATTCCACTAAAGGGCCCTTTTGTGGATTGACTGCCACTGAATCATCATTCTCATCAATTTCAATGAAACTTTTTTTTTTTTAGAAAAAGACATAAAAGAAAGGTAAATGTTTGAGCCACAATTCAATCTGTTAATACTTGTCTAGAGATATGGACCTACTGGTAGGATTTCTTAAGAAACTTATTTTAAACTTTCTGCTCTTTGAAACATCAAAAAGGAAGGGGAGAAAACCCTAAGAAACAGCATGTATAAAATCCTCAGGCCATGGGAGAACGCCACAGGAAAATAATGTGTTCTTCAGTAATTTACCTCTTATATTCCCTCTATGTAGCTTTTTCAAGTGGGCCATTTGAAACACTGGAATCTTTCAGTCACTCTGAACTCATACTTTTATGGTCAGTAAAAGTGGTTCTTCTTACTAGCATCAACCATAACATTAGAGAAAAATACAGCTGAAAACCTCCAGTGCCAAGGATAGGATAATCAGTAAAGGCTGAAATAATCTATTCCTGTCGGTACAGCAAAAGAAACACAACACAACAAAACAAAACAAAACATTGTAGGACTATGAAGAGCCCACCCTATTCTATGTAAGTGGTGGGAACCCTCCGGTGGTAATGGTTTAGGGTTTATAGAGTTCTTATATTCACAATGACTAACAATGAGATAAATAAATCTAAATATACACAAGCCTCCTTGGGTGTTCTTATAGGCTTGACCAAGGAGCTAACTGCTTCCTTCATTTGTTTGTACCAGGCAGGGGTGGTTGCTGCTGTGCTTTTCAAATTTTCTTGTTCTTCCTCACCCTGGATTGGTGGCTACAGAGGAAAGGTGATTTCATTAAAAAATATCTTTCCCAAATGTTATGCAGAAGTGAAATGAAACGGTTTTGCATGAATATATATGATGGTTTTTCAAATCTTTATATCAACCCCTAAACTTTAGTGGGAGTTAGATTAAATGACCTTTATGATTTCTTCGAATTTAAAGTATCTATCTCTATTTTCCAATTTATTACTGTAGTCAGTTCCCTAAATGGAAAAATCAGGTGCATATACTTTAGTTGATTCAAAAAGGCTTATGTAATATAATACATAATTAGCCTGGAAATTATAGGTGTAAGCAGAAGTATAATTAGGTTGCTAAATAATCTTGCTTGCAAGGGGCATAGGCAAGCACTTGATTTAGTGTATGTAAGATTAGCACACTTTAATATAATGTCGTCATATGCATATTATTCCCTATTCCTAAGTTTGAGAGCTATTGCATAGATCAAGCATGGTAATTACCAGTTAAAAGTAAATGGATTGCTAGAAGCCTATTTATTCTCTCCAATGGGAATGATGGCTCTGAAGTCTATCACTGCCACTGCTGTATGCCAAACTGTATTTCAAGCTATATACTGAAAATCTCTATCTGGCTCCACAAAATCAACATGCCCAGCAGAAATTGCATGTACCGGATATTGAACCTATTCCTTCTCTTACACATACTAATTCCGTTTAAGGGCACCACCTTCTATCTAGCCTTCGAGACTACAGTGTCCTAGTGTCAGATTTGATCCATGCATCCTCCATATCCTTTCTCTTCCTCTTGCTCAATTGTTCTATTTCATCCCCTTCATACGCTTTAGTCCTTCTCCTTTTGTTCTAATGTATACCATGAATCTCAACCGTGTTCAGCCCTCTTTTCTTTCCTTCGGTATTGTAGAAATGCAACTTTGAACGTCCTCATATAAACATTTATGTGTATTATAAGTATAGATCAGTGTTTGGGCTAAACAGTATCTATAGTGGAGATCAGCCCATGTGCACAGAAATATGTACGTGGTACCCATCCAAGCTACATACATACATGCACCTGTCCATGCAATGTAAAATATAAACTATTCCTTGAAATAAACTCCATACATGTATTTCAAAAAGTTAAAAATGATTTTGGAGCATGCCAGTAGAATCTAAGGATTTATACACGTAGCATATAACACAAACTTTAGCATCATGATGACTTTTTAGTATTAATTAAAACTACTTGAGCTACAAGCCTCAGGAAATAAACATCTTTATAGGAAAATAAGAATTGATTTTTAATACACACCATTGTTATGCAGGACCGGTTCTAAAGTGTATTGATTAAAAACTCCTTAAGGACAACCCTTTGATAAAAGGTCTCTTTGGTATAGAAGTTTTAAGATTATTGTTTAGAACTCAAGTTGGTAATTAGGCTGATTTCCTCTGTGCTAAATGAGAATTAAAAACTAAAAAAAAACAAGAATAGTATTCTTTTTCACGTGGTTAAGGATTAATCCTTTTTCTTGACAGGTTTCCCAGCTTGTTCCTAGCTTCTATTTTGTGCAATGAAGTTATACTCATGTTAAGTGATGTGAAAAGGGACAAGCACCGTGTAAGTTTTTAATTCATGATATTATGCATAAGCAGTGTGATAGCAACTGAGATCCTTGTATGTCTTCCTTCCAACATCAGCAGGAAGGTACATTTTCTCTTCCCCGTTGAGGACATGGTTCTCCCAGCTGAATGTGTTGAGTAATTACTGAAAGATATAATGGTTTGGTATTGGCTGTATCTAAAACCAGATTGATATATGCAGATATTATTCAAAATTCTCATAGTCCGTATAAAATAATGCTAATCTATTGGTTCAGTTTACTACCAAGAAGTACATTCTACACCTGACTCCTCTTGGCAACAGGTGCGACCCTAGCATTGCTAACAATCATGAATACTTCGTGGGCCACTGAGTGATGAAGGCCAGTTAGTCTCACAACTATCACCAATATTTTAGGTCAAGTTTGCCCATCAGGCCCTCCAAAGGCACCGAACAATAGACATTCAACTGATTACATGTTTAGGCTTTTCTGAAAGACATTCTTGAGACTTCTGGCACAGGCTGAGGATAATCTTGCAGCCCCCTTCAATAAAGAGGTACAACAGACTTTATCTAGATAATACTGTAGGTCAGATGGTATAAAATCTTGGCTGAGACTTAGGAAATTTGAAAGGCCAAACAAGCTAAATGCTAACCAACCGGATTTACTAAGTGGCATTGTTATATCAAGCTAGATCATTAGAAACGTACGTATCTGGGGCTCCTGGGTGGCTCTGTAGGTTAAGAGTCCAACGTCGGCTCAGGTCATGATCTCACAGTTTGTGAGTTTGAGCCCCATGTCAGGCTGTGTGCTGACAGCTCAGAGCCTGGAGCCTGCTTCAGTTTCTGTGTCTCCCTCTCTCTGCCCCTCCCCTACTCACGTCTGTCTCTCTCTCTCAAAACTAAATAAATATTAAAAAATTTTTAAAAAGAAACTTACGTATTTGAAGAATATTAATTTAGCTACTCTAGGCATTTCATTACAAAAATTAAAAGTTAACATTCGTTTGGTTTTTATTGAGAGTTAAGAAAAGAAATGACTACAAGAAAAAAATGTCTCCCTCTGCATGTGTAACTGCTATCTAATAAGACTTTAGGAATGGCAATAACATATTATAATTTTTTCCTTAGTATATAGCAGCAGTAGCCAAAAAACAAAAATGAAAACAAAAACAAAAACCTCTCCTAGCCATCTGATACTTCCTTCTATCAGAGAATGAAACATATAATATTTTTTTTCTTTTTAACCATTTTGGGCTTGGCTTCTAAAAACTCAGGACACAATTTCCATATTCCACTGTAGTAAACTACCCATAGACAGCCTAAGCATTTAACAAATCTATTTCCTCTGCTCTGCGAACATTTGTTCCTTCTTTAATTGAACTGTGTTTTTTAGTTGTCTTTAAATCGTAAGAAACCTCAGCTGTTTTCAAACAGTGGGCAAGGTACAAATCCTTATTTCTCATTCTCCTAGGGCCTGAAGAGGTGTATATCTCTTTTTTATTCCAATGAATATCAATATTTAAAAACAAAAAAAAAAAGAACTGCTGGGAGAAAATTAGGTCACAGAGGAAGGTAGAAGAATTGAACGTGTTCAGATCTCAAACTGTACAAGTTTCTAAATTTCTTCTTTTATTCTCTCCATGAAGAGTGTTTTCCTACGTCATGGTAAAACAAGGGTTCTAACAAGTAGATCTGATTTTTCATCTTTTTAACAAGGAAAAGAGGATGGAGAAAAGACAGGCAGAATAACCTTCACTACCTTTGCCTATATTGATCAACCATGGCCAATAACAGCATTAACATATCACAAACACTGCATTCTGGAACTTCATTAGGGGCATTCAAGAACTCGCCAACCCTTTTCAGGCTTCCTCAAAAGTGGGTGAGAGCAGAGATGAGGAAACAAATATACCTGGTGAAAAACACAGTTGCGTAAGCTCATATTAGTAAATCTGCAACTAAAAAGCAAATCAGATTCTGCATTATGAATGCAAGAGAAATTTTCTTAAGTTGTTTTTAACAAACCTATTGATGGTCAATGCCAAGATTTAATGATCAAATATACAAAGACAAATTTGACATCAGCATCAGTTTCCCTTAAATGCTGGGATTGGGTTAAAAGAAAATGCACACTTTTGCTTTCTTTAGAAACCTTTGTCAGCGTCCTTGTCTAACAACCCATGCATGCTTGCAGTGTCTCAAGATGTGCCAATGCAATGAAGTGTAGCCTATCAACAAATATTTATAAAATTTTTAAGTTTATTTATTTTGAGAGAGAAAGAGAGAATCCCAAGCAGGTTCCAGAGCCCAATGTGGGGCTCGATCTCACAAATCATGAGATTATGACCTGAGCCAAAATCAAGAATCACATGCTTCACCGACTGAGCCACCCAGGTGCCCCAAGAAATATTTATTTAGTAGGCATTCTATGCAAGAAGTAAAAAGGGAGAGATATTATGAATTATACATGCTATGATCTCAAATAATAAAATTATACTCTAGTTGAGGAGGAATTAGTCATATGCCCCAGGATAAGATATCTATCTATCTCTATCTATCTATCTATCTATCTATCTATCTATCTATCTATCATCTATCCATCCAGCCAGCCATCCAACCATCCATCCATCCATCTATCCATCCATCTATCCACACATCTATCCATCTATCCATCCATCCATCATCGACCTACCCACATCCATCTATTTATCTGCTTATGATTTGAATATAACCAGATTAACTTGTTTGTCTTGTATTATTAATGAATTATCTCTTAAAATTATTCCCAAAGAAGAAACTTTTAAATGTCCTATTCTAAGATGATATCATTGGAAAATGCCTTCCACAGTGATTTCCATTGTAGTAAAAAAAAAAAGAGGCATATAGACATATAAGAGAATTCTGGTATTTTTTCTTAGAGTGTCAGCCCTCTTTATTGTTTGAATGGACTAAAAATGAAGCATTTAATGAAGCATTTAAATGAAGTCAAGTGATAAGACAATAATCATTCTTGGGGCTCTTGGAAGATGGGGATTCCACTTCCAGTCAGGGTAGTCAGAGAACTGGGCTTAAGTTAACCCAGTGCAGAGATTGTAATCATTATTTTATGACATGCCAGTGATATTAAAAACCCAGAAATGAACCCACAACTATACAGTCAATTAATCTCTGGCAAAGCAGGAAAGAACATTCAATGGAAAAAGACAGTCTCTTCAACAAATGGTATTGGACAGCAACATGCAAAAGAATGAAACTGGACCACTTTTTTTACACCAAACACAAAGATAAAATCAAAATGGATTAAAGACCTAAATGTGAGACCTGAAGCCATAAAACTCCTAGAAGAGAACACAGGCAGTAACCTCTTTGACATTGGACACAGCAAGTTCTTTCTAGATATGTCTCTTGAGGCAAGGGAAACAAAAGCAAAAATAAACTACTTGGACTTCAAAACAAAGAAAAAACTATTGGGACTTCATCAAAATGAAAACTTCTGCACAGCGAAGAAAACAATCAACAAAACTAAAAGGCAACCTTCAGAATGGGAGAAGATATTTGCAAAGATATATCTGATTAAGGATAAGGATCCAAAATATATAAAGAACTTAAAAAACTCAACATCCAAAAAAAATGAATAATCCAGTTAAAAATGGGCAGAAGACACGAATAGACATTTTTCCAAAGAAGACATACAGATGGCCAGCAGACACAGGAAAAGATGCTCAACATCACTAACCGTCAGGGAAATCAAAACCACAATGAGATATCACCTCAAATCTTTCAGGATGGCTAAAATCAACAACATAAGCATCAAGAGGTGTTGGTAAGTATGTGGAGAAAGGAGAATCCTCTTGCATTGTGGGTGGGGATACAAAGTGGTGCAGCCACTCTGGAAAAAAATATGGAGTTTCCACAAAAAGTTAAAAATAGGACTACCCTATGATCCAGCAATTGCGCTAGTAGGTATTTACCCAAACAATACAAAACTACTAATTCAAAGGGACAGATGTACCCTAATATTTATAGCAGCTCTATCTACAATAGCCAAATTATGGGAATAGCCCAAGTGTACATCAACTGATGAATGGATTAGAAGATGTATGAATATGTGTGTGTGTGTATGTAGTTTATGTATATATGTGTGTGTATATACAATTAAATATTAGTCATTAAAAAGAATGAAATCTTGTCATTTGCAACAACCTGGATGGAGCTACAGAATATAATGCTAAGTGAAATAAGTCAATCAGAGAAAGACAGATACTATATGATTTCACTCATATGTGGAATTTAAGAAATAAAACCAAAGTGAAAAGGGGAAAAGAGGGAGAGAGAGAGAGAGAGAGAGAGAGAGAGAGAGAGATAAATCAAGAAACAGACCCTTAACTGTAGAGAACAAACTGATGGTTACCAGAGAGGAGGTGGGTGGGAGGATGGCTGAAATAGGTGATGGGGATTAAGGAGCACACTTGCCATAATGAGCACTGGGTGACGTATGAAGAGTTGAATCACTATATTGTACACCTGAAGCCAATATTACAGTGTATATTAACTAACTAGAACTTTTGTAAAACCTTCAAAAAACATGCCCCGAATATTTCACTCAATTCTGAGTAGAGTTTGTGAAGGGATACATCGGGTGCTAGATGTTGGCAGTTCTCTAGAAGGCACCATGTTGAACAGCTCTAATTCATGATTAAGTGACACCTTCTGTGGCATACTATTGAAGGGCATATGGATGCCATGCTTAGGGCAGGTGCAGCATTACAGGCACTTGGTAACTTATGGAAATACCTTGCACTCTCAGATGCTCACCAGATGTAACACCTGGTGTACAGACCAAACACCTGGCTGAAAGCTAATGTTTGCTTTGCTTAGAACACCCATCTTGCCTGACACCCAACACTTGTCTGACTGAAAAACTCCTTTATTCTTCAAAACCGAATTCAGGAGTTACCTCCTCTGAGAAGTCTGTCCCTATTCTCTACTCCCTGACACAATGAATAATTCCCTACTTTTTAAATATTTTTATAATTTACACATACATTCACTGCTACCTGTAGCTAAATACATTATAAATATATGTTTTCTAACAGGACTTTGATCAAGGGGGAAGCAAATTATATTAAAACAGGGATATAAAACATAAAATAAGTCCTAACTTTGGTAAATATTCCTCTTAAGCAGAAGAAAAAAACTCTGAAGGCCCTTTACTGGTATTTGTGTTAGTAGTTTGAAAAATATTACTCTAAATTGTATAATTTTGACATTTGTTACTAAAGTTAAAATAATGTTTTCCCTTTCCAAAGCACACCTGATTAAATTCTATGTGTGTGTGTGTGTGTGTGTGTGTGTGTATACACACACACACACACACACACACAATCCTTCCCCCCCCCCCCCCCCACCGCCCAACTCTGGTACACTCTAATTGGTTGCCTAACAAAATCTAAGCTCATCAACTGTGTTAACCATGACCCTGAATTATAACCATAGCACTGAGGTAGAAATAACTAGCTTCTTAGGTCATAGCTAAGGTTAACCTTTAAAGCAAAATAGTGTCCCAATAACATTCTGAGAGGCAAGAAACAGTGAATAATATCTTTTGCTATTTACAAATCTCTCAATATTTGAACCTATTCATGACCATTTACTTAACGAGTATCTACATATTTCAAATACTGTGAAGGTTTTAGGGATGAATGGGCATTATTCCAATGTGTTCTGAAAGAACAAATAGTTCCAGAGACTATCTGTGCCCTTATCCTCAATCCTTCAGTGATTTCATAAGTAGTTTCTGTTGCCCTGGCAACATTTATAAAATAAATGATTTACCCTATCTCTCTATGATTGTGTTGCCCTGGTAACTTGCTGTTATCTAGTCTGACATGGATTTTATTTTGGCTGTGTGCTTGCTTTCTCTAGAGATAATCCATAGAAAATAAGACTTCACTAGATTAGATATTTAACATTGTGTTTCTATTTAAGTATATTTAATACGCTAAATAGCTATTAAGGATGTCATGTTGTCAATAGTCTTACAAAGGGACTGGCAAGTTTTGATGTCCCGATGATGCAGTGATGGAGAAATTCTAAGTACTATCCGAGGACACATTGGGGGTCATGCACGATTGAAACTTTTTCTCTTAGCAGCTGTGTCAGTCTTATGTTCAGAATGCTGTGCCTGCAGTTCTAAAAAAGTAACACATTATTCCACAAACTATTCTCTCCTTTTAAAGGTCCACAGTAAAATAATATCAAACCACATGCCAAAAGACAGGTCACATGCACACATCTGGATTGTGAAAAACAATGCCGTGTTCATGGGTTATTCTAGCCACTCCTGTGCATAGGAGGCAGGGATATTGACCAGGCAATGTTTTCTCCAAGAAGCTTTCAGAACCTCTACTTGACAGATGACCATTACTTCCAAAATTATTTCTATGGATAGAAAATGACTTTATGCACAGCGACTGTGTATAATGACATCTTCATAATGCAAAAAAAAAAAAAAAAAACAATTAAATATTTTCCCATTCACGACTGGTCCATCTATTCACTGGAAATTATGACTTTTTAACATACCTCAGTGACATAATTTAGCCTTTCTCCAAAGTAAACCTAAATTCCAGACAATAGCATTAGGACCATCAAACTGATTTAAAAAAAAATGTGTAGTAAAATGTGCCAGACTGAATAATAAAAAGTTGGTCTTCAATAGATCACAATTTACCTTTCCAATAAAATCTTTCCCTTATTCCGTAACACAAACCCGTCACTTAATGCAGGCTATTTGCCCCTTGGCTCCTTGGAATAACTTGAAACGCAATCCCCAATATTTTTGTGTGTTATTTTCACCTGAAATGTCATCTTTCTTTTCCTTTAACACCATAAACACCACCCATCCTTTAAACTCACGTTTATGTCTTTGTTCTTCCCTGTCCTTAACTGTCATGGTCAGTGTCATATAATTGGTAAACTTAATAACTTCTCTGCTACAGATTTTTATTATTTTTTTAAAATAATGTATTGTCAAATTAGCTAACATACAGCGCATACAGTGTATTCTTGGCTTCGGGAGTAGATTCCCATGATTCATTGCTTACATACAACACCCAGTGCTCATCCCAACAAGTGCCCTCCTGAATGCTCATTATCCATTTTCCCCTCTTCCCCACCCTGACATGAACCCTCAGTTTGTTCTCTGTATTAAAGAGTCTCTTATAGTTTGTCTCCCTCTATGTTTGAATATCCACAATTAGGTTGTATGTCTTAGGATGGATTATTTCTTTTCTTCCTCCCTCGTTTCCAAATATTCTTAAAAATTCCAAGTTACTGATCAGCAACATAATAAGCAAAAGTTGTTATTACACAGTTGATGATTGATTATTTTTAATTTGCATAATATTTAACATATGTCCTAAAAGATCAACAACTGGTCATGGAGTAACTAACAATGCCAATTGATTAAGATCATGCCATTGCAAAATATAATTGTTTTGATCACTTAGCAGCTATCAACTATGTAACAATCTGATACAGCACTTCATGATTATTCATGCTGTTCATAAGCCATAGTGCATTATAGTTTTAGTCTTCTGAGAACATATCTGATAGGATTAATACATTATTTTTAATTGGGTTGGTTGAATAAATGTTTCTCTTACCAAAACCCAAGATAGCTTCACATTTGTCTTTTTTTAAATCTTTAAAAATAGCTATGCATAATTATATTTAAAACTGTTCCAGAATTTAGAGAAATGGAATATTTCTAAATTATTTTTATAAATCCCTTATAATTGTGATATTCAAATCTGACAAAAATAGTACACCTAAAAGATAATAGCACTTAATAGTTTCTTTCATTAATAAAGACTGATGTCTAAATCATAAATAAAATGTTAATAAATATAATTGAGGTATATGGTTTTAAGAAGTCTTTATCATGACCAAAAGAAGTTTATTTGTAGAATGGTTCCACCTTATAAAACATTTACCGAAATCAGTTAAAATATAATTAATTATAAATATATTTTATTAATATAAAATATAATAAATACAATTATTTATTTTTAATAATATAATTATATCTAATAAATAATGTATCTAATTATCTAATAAATACAATTATTTTTTATATAATATATAAAATAAATAAATAAAATTGATAAAATAATTTTATAAACTCAATATTTTCTCAAAAGACCATTGATTCAATTGAAAAAGAATCACTCAAAGAATACACTGTAATACAACTGGGCAAAGAAAAGGATTGTGAAACATAAATACTTGAAATGAGGTGGAAAGTAAAATTATTTTGATGGCCTGGGAAACCCAAGAATCAATGAAATTGTCTACTGGAAGTAATTGAAAACGTCAGAAAAATAGTTGGAAATAAAATCATTTCATATACGGGGCAGATTAAGGGGATAGATAACATCATGAAGATTCAAGTAGACATGTCTCCAAGGTGGGGTAGTCTGTAAAATAGCTAAGCAGAAGCACAAGAGAAAATAACTGCTAGATTAAAATATACTAAAGGATACGATAACCAGATATTATATGCGGTAATTAATTATTTAGGTAATCTAGCTTTATAAATGTATGTTTTGGATTTTTGAGAAAATTTAATCAGAAAAGAGAAAAAAATTACTGACATAAGAAAGTGGAGATTCTTAGCTGAAAATTATAGTTTAAAAATAGCATGTATTGTGTGATCTTATTTTAGTGAAAGATAACACATACGTGTGTGTGTGTGTGTGTGTGTGCATGTGTAGATTAGATGTATAAATAGATATAAATATAGATACAGCCAGAGGCCTGGAAAAATACACATTAAATATTAACTGGAATAATCTCTGGGTAAGAGAATATTGGTGTTTTTATATTCTAATTTTGACTCATGCATATGTTCTAAATTTCAACAATGCTTTTGAATAACTGAGATGTTTTTAATTTAAATTAACAATATTAGTATGCAAAAATATGTTATATTTCTATACACCAAAGTGAAAAATACAAAAATACAATTTAAAATTTTCATAACTATAGTAACAAAAGTATTAAAATGCCAAATAAAACATATGAGAAATGTAAACAGCATGTATGGAGGAAAATTTACTACTCTATTAAGAGACTCAAAAGACATGAAATATTTCTTGATTAAACAACATGCTACTAAAAAAAATGAGTCAAAGAAGAAATCAACAGAGAAATAAAAATTATTTTGAGACAAATGAAAACGGAAATACAACAGAGCAAAGCTTATGAGATGAAGTAAAAGTAGTTAGTTCTAAGGAGCAATTTCAAACAGGTAAATCGCTACACTAAGAAAAAAGAAAGAGCTAGAATAAACCTACCTTTGCACCTCAAGGAAGTAGAAAAAGCACAAAGCCTAAAGTTTGAAGAAGGAAGAAAATAACAAAAATCAGAGCAGAAATAAATGAAATATAGACTAAAAAGATAACAGAAAACATCAATGAAACAAAGAGCTGGATTTTTGAAAAGATAAACAAAGTAGACAAACCTTTCGCTAGATTTACCAAGAAAAAGAGAGGACTCAAACAAATAAAATCAGAAAGGAAAGGGGAGACATTACAATGATACTCTACAAATACAAAGGATCATAAGAGACTGCTATGATCAATTACACACCAAAAAATAATTG
Source organism: Panthera pardus (assembly GCF_024362965.1). Taxonomy (NCBI): domain Eukaryota; kingdom Metazoa; phylum Chordata; class Mammalia; order Carnivora; family Felidae; genus Panthera; species Panthera pardus. Next base: position 144,727,022 of record NW_026526721.1, on the reverse strand, counting down.
GACAACCTAAAAGAAATGATAAGTTCCTAGAAACATTCATCCTATCAAGACTGAATCATGAAGAAGTAGAAAATCTGAATAGAGGGGCGCCTGGGTGGCGCAGTCGGTTAAGCGTCCGGCTTCAGCCAGGTCACGATCTCGCGGTCCGTGAGTTCGAGCCCCGCGTCAGGCTCTGGGCTGATGGCTCGGAGCCTGGAGCCTGTTTCCGATTCTGTGTCTCCCTCTCTCTCTGACCCTCCCCCGTTCATGCTCTGTCTCTCTCTGTCCCAAAAATAAAATAAAATAAAAAAATTAAAAAAAAAAAAAAAAAAAAAAAAAAGAAAATCTGAATAGACCAATTATCAGTGAGGATAATGAATCAGTAATCAAAAGCCTCCCAACACACAAAAGCCCAGGACCACATGGCTTCACTGGTGAATTCTACCACACATTTAAAAAAGAATTAATACCAATCTTTTCCAAACACTTCCAAAAGAGAGGAGAGGAAGGAACACTTCCAAACTCATGTTACAAAGCCAGCATTTCCCTGATACCATACCAGACAAGGACATTACAAGAAAAGAAAATACAGGCCATATCCCCAACGAACAGAGATTCAAAGATTCCCAACAAGGTATTAGCCAAATCTAACAATACATTAAAACGATCATATACCATGATCTGGTGGGATTTATTTCAGGGAGGCAAACACAAGGATGGCTCAATATCTGCAAATCAATGAGATATATCATGTTAACAAAATAAGGATCAAAATCATATGATCATCTCAACAGACGCAGAAAAACTATTTGACAAAATTTCGCATCCATTCGTGATCAAACTTTCAACCAACTAGGTATACAGGAAATATACCTCAACATAATAAAGGTCACATATAAGAAGCCCACAGCTAAAATGATATTTAACAGTGAAAAGCTGGAAGCTTTCCCTCTAAGATCAGGAGTAAGACAAGGATGCTCACTCTTGTCACTTTAATTCAACATAGTACTGAAAGTCCTAGCTACAGCAATTAGGCAAGAAAAATAAAAGTCTTCTGAATTGGAAAGGAAGCTGTAAAACTCTTTATTTGATGATGGCATGATAGTATATACAGAAAACCCTAATAACTCTACCAAAAACTGTTAGGAATAATAAATAAATTCAGTAAAATGGCAGTATACAAAATCAACATACAAATATCACTTGCATTCCTATACACTAACAACAAACTATGAGAAATAGAAATTAAGAAAACAATTCCATTTACAACTTCATCAAAAATAATAATTTTACCTGGGAAAAATTTAACCAGGGATGAAATAAATTGAAGGAGACACAAATATATAGCATGATATTCCATGATCATGAACTGGAAGAATTAGTATTGTTAAAATGTCCATACTACCAAAAGCAATCTACTCATTCAATACAATCCCTATCAAAGTTCCATTTTTTAATAGAAATAGAGCAAATAATCCCCAAATTTGTATGGAACCACAAAGGACCCTGAATAGCCAAAGTAATCTTGAGAAAAGATTTACTTTCTGATTTCGCACTATATTACAAAGCTATAGTAATTAAAACAGTATTGAACTGGCATAAAAACAGACACAAAGATCAAGAGAACAGAATAGAGAACGTAGAAATAAACCTGTGAATATATAGTCAATCAATTCCAACAAAGTTGCCAAGAATATACAATGGGGAAAAGTCTTTAATAAATAGTGTTGTGAAAACTGGACAGCCACATTCAAAAAAATTAAACTGGATCGCTATCTTTCACCATACACAAACATCAACCAGAATTGGATTAAAGACTTGAAATAACCTGAAACTGTAAAACTCCTAGGTAAAAACATAAGAGGTAAGCTCTTTGACCTTGGCTTTAGAAATGACTTTCTGGATTTGACACCAAAATAGAGGCAAGAAAGCAAAAATAAACAAGTGGGATTCTATCTAACTAAAACCCTTCGCACAATAAAGGAAACTAACAACAAAATGAAAAGGCAACTTATATAATGGGGAAAAATATTTACAAATCCTATATCCAAACATGTAATATCCAAAACATATAAAAACTCATACATCTCAATAGTGAAAAACCAAACAATTCGATTTTTAAAATGGGTAGAGGGACTGAATGGACGTTTTTCCACAGAAGAATACAAATGCCCAACAGGCACATGAAAAGGTGCTCAACATCTTTAATCATCGGGGAAATGCAAATCAAAACCATAAGAGATATCACCTCACACCTGTCAAAATGACTATTATGAAAAAGACAAAAGATAACAAGCGTTGGTGAGGATGTAAAGAAAGGAAACCCTTGTCGCCTGCTGGTGGGAATATAAATTGATGTAGCCACCACTGAGAACAGTTTGAAGATTTCTCCAAAAAATAATAAAAAAAAAAAAACAGAATTAAATATGATCCAGATATCCCACTTCTGGGTATATATTCAAGAAAATGAAAACAGGATCCCCAAAAGATATATTCACGTCCATTTCCATTTCAGTATTATTCATAATAGCCAAGATCTGGAAGCAATCCGAGGGTCTGTCTGTGGATGAATGGATAAAGATGTTGTATACACATACAGTGGAATATTATTCATCCGGAAGAAAGAAGGAAATCCCGCTATTTGTGACAACATGGATGGAGCTCGAGGGCATTATACTAAGTGAAATAAGAGTGGCAGAGAAAGACAAATACACCGCACAGTATCACTTATATGTGAAATCTAAAATGAATAAATACATCAATCAATCAATCAATCAACCTAAACTCATAGAAACATATGAGAAAAAAAATGTTTGCCAGAGATTGGGGGTTGGGGAAAACAGGAAGAGGCTGGTAAAAGGGTACAAACTTTTAGTTATAAGATGAATAAAATCTGAGTATCTAAGTATATGATGACTTTTAGTTAATAACACTGTATTACATAATTGAATTTGCCAAGAGAATAGAACTAAAATGCTCTCTTTCTCTCATACATACACAAAAGATAAATATGTGAGATAATGGATATGCTAATTACCAAGATGGTGGGAGTCCTTCCACAATGTATATCAAATCACAACAACACATACTTTAAGTATTTCAATTTTATTAGTCAATTATACCTCAATAGCTGGGGGGGGGGGGGAGAAAAATTTTGAATAAAAGGAAAGACATATTTTTTTCTTAGAAAAATTCAGTGTAAATATGTCATATTTTTAGATTTCCTATTATTTAATATATTAATTCAAAGTTATCTCAATCAAAATTTTAGTGGAATTCTTTTAAGTTGACCGACTGCTAGTAAAGTTAATCTGAAAATGTAAAAAAAATAGCAAGAGAAATTCTTGAGAAACAACAACAACAAAAATGTTGGGGATTAAGTCATGCCAGGTGTATATGGTGCTATAAAGTGATAATTCAAATACTAGAGTAATGGTCAGAAAATAAATCAACAGAATAGGACTGAGTCCAGAAATACACCAAAGACATAAAGAGATTTATCGTATGATAAAAATTGGAATAAAATCTTATATCAGTGGATAAAATACAGATGATTTATATGGCAGAAGTTGTTATGACAATTGGTTACCCATTTAGGGAAGAAAGCTGGACAATAATCTCATACCATATTACAAAATAAACTCCAAAAGTAATAAAACTTGAAAATAGAATTTACTGTACACACAATAATAAGACATATGGTGATACGATGTTATATGTTAATAATATCTCAATTTTTAAAAAGTTATTAAACTCAAAAAAACAAAAGCAACAACACAAAAACACTAAACAGGGTGCCTGGGTGACTCAGTCGGTTGAGCATCTGACTTCAGCTCAGGTCATGATCTCACAGTTCCTGAGTTCTAGCCCCACGTCTGGCTCTGTGCTGACAGCTCAGAGCCTGGAGCCTGTTTCAGATTCTGTGTCTCCCTCTCTCTCTGCCCCTGCTCCACTCACTCTGTCTCTCTCAAAAATAAATCAAAATGTAAAAAAAAACATAAACAAAAACATATGGTGTTTTATTTATTTTTAACTTATGGTGTTTTAAATCTCATATTGAATAAGGTATTTCATGTGGGAGTCTAGATGCTATACGGTAGGGGCTGGAAAAACACAATCTATGAACCAAATGTTCATACAGAACCTGTTTCTGTAAATAAAGTTTCCTGAAACTCAGCCATGCCAATTCATTTATGTATCGTCTGTGGCTGCTTTCACTCTATAACCATAGAGAAAGAGAGCATACAGCTCACAAAACTGAAAATATTTGTTGTTTGGATCTTTACAGGAAAACTTTGGTGAGTATTGCTCCTAAAGGAAAAACTAATAAATTCTAGACACATAATACTAAAGTTCTGCATGATGACACCAAAAAAATTAACAGTAAACAGAAAATATCTAAATTATCTATCTATATATAGTTTTTTACATGTATTTATTTTTTGAGAGACAGAGAGAGACAGAGCACAAGTAGGGAAGGGTCAGAGAGAGAGGGAGACACAGAATCCAAAGCAGGCTCCAGGCTCCGAGCTGTCAGCACAGAGCCCGACGCGGGGCTTGAACTCATGACATGCGAGGTCATGACCTGAGCCGAAGTCGGATGTTTAACTGACTGAGCCACCCAGGTGCCCCTCTAAATTATCTATAACAACATTAACTGACTAACTGCAATAAGACCTTTTAAAAATAAAAAGAGGGGGAGCCTGGGTGGCTCAGTCAGTTGAGCATCCGACTTTGGCTCAGGTCATGATCTCGCAGTTCATGAGTTCAAGCCCCGCGTCGGGCTCTGTGCTGACAGCTCGGAGCCTGGAGCCTGCTTTGGATTCTGTGTGTCCCTCTCTCTCTGCCCCTCTCCTGCTCATGCTCTGTCTCTCTCCATCTCTCAAAAATCAATAAACGTTAAAAAAGAGAGAGATCAATACCCCAAAAGAGAAATAAGCAAAAGCAAATGAAGGACGTGGAGTTCAGAGAAGAAAGAAAAATTAGTCAATAAAGACATGAAAAGCAACTCCACTCCACTAGGACTCAGAGAAATAATAATAAAACATCAGAAAGATACTGTTCATTATTTATCACATCAACAAAGCATCTGAAATCCGAGAATGCCCAGTGTTAATTGGGGCCACGGAGAAATAAACACTCTCACTTGGCGTGCCAATCTGACAATAATGTATATCCAATCTTAACACACACATACTTTGTGTACCAGCAATCTATCCTGCAGATATTTTCTCACAAGTGCTCAATATTACAGTCTTGAGCTTATGAGCTAGTATGAGAAGCAACTTAAAGAACAGTGAATGGGAAATTGGTTAAAAATGCCTTTTGGTGCATTTATATAATGGCATATTATGAAGTGTTTAAAAAACTGACATAGATTTATATGTGACTCATGCAATGACATCCAGGACATTCTGTTATTGGGGAAAAAGAATGCAAGTTGCAATAACATATTTGTAGAGTAATCTAGTATAGATGTTAACAATACATATACATTTATGCACAAGTACATATAGATTTTCGTATGCATAAAAATTGACTGGATGGTGACACGGAAGTTTATCCTAGGTTTCTTTCTGGAGAATAGAGCTGATGAGTGAAGGGGTCCTAAGTGGAACGTCTTTTATGCTCTATGCAGCTATAATTTATGAGCCTAGAATTTCATTGTTTAACGGATTTTTCTTTATTTTTGAAAACTTATTGTAGAATTTTGAAGTTAAATTTAACATTGCAAAGCCAGCACTGCTTTTTTTTTTTGACAGTAGTTACACTAAGAGACTTTCTGTGGAAATGGTTTTATTCATAGTCACTTTAGCCCAGCACTATATTTAAAAGGAGGTGACACTCAAAACAAGTTACCCCTCCTAAGCTTATTCTCATTCAGTTTGAATTCTCTTCCAGGAGAAATGGTATAGATGGGTTAGAGTCACTGTTGTTTTGATTTTGCTATGTAGTTAAAAAAGATTTGGCCTGTATATATGCACTTACCAAGTTAATTCCTTTGACAGCAAAAGCATTTTGACTTTTTACTTTACTAATGAAGCTATGAGATTTAGGATTTTTGCTCAGCTCAGCTTTCTGAACAGAATTCAATGGATTTAGATATTCTTTCCACATTAGGTGATATGCTTTTATAGAAAACACAGCTACAGATTTATAGGATACAACCTCTAACATTAAGTCTTAGGCCTAGTCTGTTTGCTGGTAAGGGATGACCAAATCAAATGTTCTGGAGATTTCTTGAACAGCCTTGTTGCAGAGGGAAAGTTTATATTCCCTATTCAGCTATAAACTTTAGGTTTATTAATCATAAAAGTCATAATTTAGCCATGCATGGCCACAAATCATCCAATGATTCAATAGGGCATCTTGCATTTCTAAGAATGCTGTAATTAGATAACCAATTTGTAATTAAGTAAAAATGAAAGCTGACCTTTCTCCTTGAGAGAAAATAATGCTAACTATATGAAGAACAGAAGATTTATGATTCAAATGAGCCTAAATATAATTTAAGGGAACAGGACTATGCTTCTTCTTGGGAACTATCATCTTTTCTCCTTGTCAGCACAGATTTAACAAAATATCCAATGTGTTGCAACACAGGAATTTCAATTGTGCATTCATATAAGATTCCGATGTAACATGACGCTATGCAGAGTAGATATTTGGTGCAATCCATCATCTATTAAAATTCTGTCAGTGAGATGGGGAGTTTCAGAGTACAGTACAGAGCTCTGCACTGAGAAGCAGCAATGAATAAGTGATTGCACTGACAAAGTCAGCATTTTTACTTCTTTACAGCAAAAAGTGAATTCCTAATCTCGTCTAACAGTGCTTTCTCCCGAGTCTGTTCCGGGGAACAATGACAAAGTGCGAACAGAAATGCTCTTGCTGTCCTAAGTGGGGTTTGACAACTTTCCAGGGGACCCGATAAGGTCCCAGCATCCACTGACAGAGAACTGTTTTCTTGCACAAACACCAGAAGGATGGTTATAACACAGTCAAGGAAACTTCTTTCCCCTTTTCCTTAAGAGGGAAAGTCCTCTCAGAATCTCTTTCCCAATCTACAAAGAAGTACAATACACACAACTTAGCAAATTAAATCTCTAAGGAAACAAACTAAAATGGCACACTTCAGTTTTATGCTTATGCTTTTTGTTCTTCTCTTGGCCCTTGCCTACTCCTTTTTCTCCTTTCCATCATTTTATTTCTCTCTTACTAACCATCACCTGTCTCCTCCCCCTTCTCCCATTTTAACCATTCATCCTGATAAAGACCAGAGGCACGGTGTTCTACTTTTAAGACTTTCCTGAAGTCTCTTTGGATACAAGCCTGGTTGAAATCTTTGGAGTCCTTTGAGTCAAGCCTGAAAGACAATTCAGGCGTTAGGCTCCATTTAGGAGTCCGTGTGCATTCACAGTGAGCAGGAGAAACGTGCTTACGCTTTGAGCTTATACATGAGATTTTCTCAAAATGGCAGAAGAGAAAACATGAGCAAGGAGAAAAGTTGCAAGCAAATCATAATTATGGGCAACATATTTGCGACATGTAGATATTGACGCCTTGAATTTATTTGTAAAGTAGGTTCTAGTTACTGACATAAAGGGCGTACCTATCAGGCCTTTTTTCTTAGTATTAAGTATTAAATGGTTTAGTAAGTAAATGAAATAAGTACCAATCCAAGCAATTTATTTGTAGCCATAGAGGCTATCTTCAAAAACTCATTAGCAAAGTAAGTTAAATAAATAGTAAAAATGTAGTAGAAACAGGTGATTATTGCTTATTCTCAACTTTCTTCCTCTACCTTTCTTCCTCCTATAACTAAGTAATAATAATAATAATAATAATAATAATAATAATTTGCTGAGTGTTTGCTATTTGCTAGACACAATTTAGGAGCTTTAATTCATTATTTCCTTTAATGAACACAATACATAATTATTTAGGCATCAGCATGTCTATGTTACAGATGAGGCAACTATGGCTAAGAAAGTTTTATTGACCAGAGTTCCATAACAGAGAAAAGTTTCCTATCTCAAAGACCCTAACCAAGAACTCATGCTGTTAATCATCAAGTCGTTCATTCGTTCGTTCATTCATTCGTTCATACGTTCATTCATTCAAGATCTAGGTATTTGGTTTATCTGCTTTAGATTGTTTCAGTATTTTTGTATTTAAGTATCATTCAGTGATTAATTTAACCCCCATTTTGATGATGAGACTAAGACTAGTTGGGTACGGTTATTTATGCAATATAGACAACTGGTAAGACTGCTACTGGGAAAAGAATGCTGGCACAAACTCTGTTTCCATGACACTGCTTAGCCAATTTTTCCATGTTAAAGGCAACAAAGTGGTGGGTGGCCCAGGCACTCCTTTTTCCAAGAATCTTCCCTGGTCACAAACACTGTATTTTAAACCAAGTGACCTAAACACAAACATGATGCACTGTCTAGTTATGGGAACTGATGAGACATCAGTGAGCGGTAGCCATAACGAGAAATATCTAAGGGGATAAATTCACACACACACACACACACACACACACACACACACACACACACACACACAGCTATTTCTGGAGGAAGATGTATGAGAAATAATACCTCCAAAAATGGGGCTGAAGCCATGTTGGGATGGAGGGCGAGGGGAAGAAAAATTTTGCTGAGGTCCTGAGTGACAGACAGTGGAAATAAAGCCACATACAAACACCTTCCCTTCTACTTATAGTTCTAGAAGTTCTGGTAGAACCTTATATATTTTGACATCTGGAAAAATATTTAGATTTCTGCCAGATGTGCATTCCTTTTGGTCACGATGAGATGATCCTTCACCTCGGTGTGAGGACTAAGCTAGCATTAGCACCTTCTAGATGAACATATTACTTGTTAGAAGGTAGTTGTTTCCTTCTAGAAAGTCTCCACTTTAGAACTTGGCAGAACTTCTTCCCGTTTCCTGTATTGGCCCAACCTATGCTATACATTGGTTTGGCAGCGTATACTGAATTTTATCGCATGAATTGGATATGAAAGTGCAGCCTGGATCCATTGTACGGTATGATTTATAGAACATAGACCAGATGAACTCAGGAAGCCCCCAAGGTGTGTAGATAAGAGTAAATAGAGGGATTTGCAAAATATGGTCTAAAGTTCTGCTGTATTAAGCTATATAGATTTTATTCTTTAAATAAAACACAAACTATCAAAACATTAGGAGCAACATGGAATGTTTTTTATTTTTAAAAAATGGGCAAAGCTCAGATATGAAAACCAGGTGCTATGATCCTTTGGGTCAAAGAAATGGATGCCTGCGGATTTAGTTCCCTGATCTTTAATGTGTGCTACTTTGTTTACAGTTACCTTTGAAATGGGTTAAAATGTTGCACTGCTTTGTCTCTGTACAACGAATACATTCTGTACTAGGAAGGATAACGGCAATAACAATACATAGCATATTGTATTTTAAAAGCTATTTTCACATATGCTCTCACTTGATCCTTCCAATAGCCCTGTTAATATAGTGACAGAAAAGGAAACAGAGGCACAGGTGTGAGCATGCCCCCAAAGGATATTCACCACAGACCTTGTCACACAACTTCCTGTCTCGTGCTCTATCCATTCTCATGAATATATTGCTACTGAAATCGCTCTATTGTACTTTGACAGAGCTAGAAAACCTGGAAGACTGAGACAAAGATAAATGGAATCATTAGCCTTCAGTCTAGATTTGAATGAAATATGTAATATTTTCCCATGGGACTGATGTAATATTGTGCCACAAAATGGGAAATATAGCAAGTAGAAAATAGAGTTTGAATATTTTTAGAAGAGATTTTTCCACTAAAGAAGAAGAGAATGGCTCTAGTTAGTTAATATTAAAAATATATATCTAGCAGCCTTGCTTTCTATCTCTATATCTCCATCTATTAGTAGACAGCTTTCTTCATATTTCAAATATATTGCTTTGAGTGAACCCTTGGCCATGATACCAAAAATTGCCCCCAAAGCATATCAAACAGCATCCAAAGAGAACAAAGCATACCAAGAGAAGGAAAACAGAAAGGCTTTCCCCCAATAATGGATTTAATTGTCCAGAGTTCAGAATTCCTGTGTGAAGTAGAAATTCCCCATTCATGACAAATGGCAGACATCAGCTTAGGAGGTTGACTATTTCCTCTAATCAAGTTTGTTCTCTCTCTGTCTGTCTTTCTCTCTCTCTGTCTCTGTCATCTCTGTCTCTCTTTTTCTTTCTCTCATCTCTCTCTCTAACTCTACTATCTATCTATTGTACATGCTTTTGTAGAATTTCAGGAACAGCTTTTCATCTGGAAAATATGGCTGCCTGAAAGAGGTATGAAATCTAACAAAAGCTTTACCCCAAAGCTTGTACGCATTACAAAAGCTTGCACTCGGATAAGAGAAATATTTAGCCTCAGGTGACTGAGAACACTTACTGTTGGTTGCATAACGTATGGCGGATGAGGCATCCATGAAGTACTCTGGACCTATGCATCAAACAGCATTTATTAGCACAAAGCAATCACAGAGAGAACTTGGTTCTTGTGTTCAGTGGAGTCACACTAGGTCATAAGAAAGTGGAGTCCATCTGATTTTACAGCTAATTAGTGCTCAGAACTGAGGAGAGAAAGGAAATTCTTGGACCTGATTACCAAAACATAGTAAAATAGAAAGCAAACTCCTACTTCATAGGAGCTGGCTGCGGTGCCCATGTGGACCAGGCTGGGCCTTGGAGCAGATTTTGAGGTTGGTGGTGGAGGCTAGAGTCTTAGGAAGCCTCAGAGACCTCCTACTCAGGGGTCAACTCCCAGGGCTATTGAGCCAGTAACAAAGAGTTGACAGCTAAACCTTCCTCTTTTTCTTTCATCCATTCTAATTTCAAATTCTCAAGTGATCCCATCTTGGAAATAAATCTAAGTGGTAAAAGTTGGGGTAAGAATTAGAAGAGATCAGCCAGAAATTTGGGGGGAATGCTTTGGGTTAAACCCAAGTTAAGCAAGTTTGTGATCTTTTTTTTCTTTCACGGCAATTGGTATGGCAAATCAAAATGAGAATCTGAGCCAACCAACTGTTCTGAAATGTGCCTTGTCAGCCAAATGAGAAAGTCAGCTTACACGGGCTGATGGTCACATGGAGAACCCTGTAGGACTTTGTTTTCAATACACTCACACTAACAAAAGCGCCAATGCACTTCAGGTTTTAAAAAAAAAAAGTGGTGAAAGGCGAGAATCAACAACATAGGAAAGTGCTCTGATTCCCTTTTTCAGAAAAAAGGAGCTAGAGTTAAATTCCACTTATGAGCCCTCCCAAGTGAAATCACTTTTCTGTGGATATTTTATTCATGTCACCAAAGTGCTCTACACTGGGGCTCAGTGGGTGGTCTTGGCTGAAACATAGGCCAGGATTAGAAAAAATGGGTTAAAAAAAAAAAAAGAAAAAAAAAACACACAAAAACACACATTACAACCAGGCGGGCCCTGCAGGAAGAACAAAAACTGAACAGCACCTGCACGTAGCCTCATGGGTCCCGAGGAAAAGCAATTAAGAAATCATCCATTCTGAGACCCTCCAGTGCAATTCACATGCACGTCTATTCCATTCACCCAGCGACATGGATCAGGATTCTAAGCGCAGGAAAAGAATGAAAATCATCTGCTTCAGGGGGAATCAGTTAAGGAAAAATGTATATAGTCTCAAGTCTGATGCTCTGAGAGCTGGGACCCCCTGAAATGAAGTATGTAATGGTTGAATAAGGTGAAACTTCACTGAATTGGTAGCAGTCAGCAACATGACAGTTTTACCCTTTGTGAAACCTCCACCCCCGCCGTCTGCAAAATACGAACACACGCGTGCACACACGTATACTCTCTCGCACTCTTTCTCTCTCCAAAGTTTGAAAAGGTGACACTAGATACCCCCCACAGGTGGCATCTATAGGCACTGTCTAATTAGAATTAGAAGAATTGTCTGAAGAACCACGTGAGGCAAAGAGAAGCTGGGAGTAATAGCACATTCGTGACTTAAGGGAATAAGACAAGGAGTTATTTATGGAGGGAGAAGTTTGACTCTTTTGATCCACCTGTGTACTTAGAATTAATTCGCTGTAACATCTGCTTTAGGACACACACTGAATCTTGGATTTTTGTTTGTTTGTTTGTTCTTCAACCTGTGGAACCCGTGAGGTCTCTTTTGACCTGTTTGGGACTGAGGATGAAGTCAGAGCAGGAGGTAGGAATAACTTTTTACCACTTTGATGGTCCTCCCTCTTTCTCGGGGAAAACGATTTAACAGCTGTCCACGTGGCTTTGCATGGACGCACAGGACAACTGTGACAAAATGAGATGACAACGGTAAAATATCCTGGAGTGAGGGAGGGGAATGCCAGACGTGTGCTTGTAGAAAAGACACAACAGGGAACAGACAACCCAAATAGCAGACAACCAACAAAGTAAGTTCTCAGTGGCAAGAAGGCTGCACTCGTGTTGGCTGGAAAGGAGCCTAATCATAAAAACTCAGCAGGAAGAATGAAGAGCACAGTGGACCTTATTCTTCAGCGAAACAGATGCAAACAAGCCCTTCAAAGTGTAGGCGACACCTTGAGGATTATTACTTTAAGGTCGGACTGAAATGTCTGAAGGCTATTGGAAGAAAACTTGTGCTGTGCCCCTTTCGCCTTTATACCGTCTACTGGCAAGAGAGACGCTCCCTCAGGTGCAGGTAAATCGGACATACCTGGTATGTGGAGACAGGGGAAGCAGCAATGAATGGCGTGAGAGATGTCTGTGGAATCATGCGGTTGGTTGCAATACTGTACGGTGAAGAATAAAATCTGCAAACAGAAAACAACAAAAAGAAGATTCATAAAGCTGCTGCAATGCCTGGGTGCCGGTCAAATGCTACCCAGCGCCTCTGGGAAACACAGAGTTCCACCCTCGTGTTTTTCCACCAGCTGCGAACAGGAGCATCCGGGAGATTTACACTGTTGGATTCCACTAAGAGAAATAAATCATTCTGAACAAAATGACAGATTGGACTCATCTTCTAAAATGGGCTGCACAAGCCGCTCTGGAAAACAGTGTGGAGGTTCCTCAAAAAATTAAAAATAGATGTACCCTGTGACCCAGCAATAACACTGCTAGGAATTTACCCAAGGGATACAGGAGTGCTGATGCATAGGGGCACTTGTACCCCAATGTTTATAGCAGCGCTTTCAACACTAGCCAAATGATGGGAAGAGCCTAAATGTCCACCAACTGATGAATGGATTAAGAAACTGTAGTTTATATACACAATGGAATACTACGTGGCAATGAGAAAGAATGAAGTATGGCCTTTTGTAGCAACGTGGATGGAAATGGAGAGTGTGATGCTAAGTGAAACAAGTCATACAGAGAAAGACAGATACCATATGTTTTCACTCTTACGTGGATCTTGAGAAACTTGACGGAAGACCATGGGGGAGGGGAAGGAAAAAAAAAGTTAGGGAGGGAGGCAAACCACAAGAGACTCTTAAAGACAGAATAAACTGAGGGCTGATGGGGGCTGGGAGGGAGGGGAGGGTGGGTGATGGGCACTGAGGAGGGCACCTGTTGGGATGAGCACTGGGTGTTGTATGGAAACCAATTTGACAATAAATTTCATATTAAAAAATAATAAAATTAAAAAATAAAATAAAATAAAATAAAATAAAATAAAATAAAATAAAATACAATAAAATACAATAAAATACAATAAAATAAGATGGGCTGCACAAAATCTCTTACGCCAGGTGAGGGTAATAGTATGTTTCACCAACAGGGGGAGAAAAGCCATGGGCCTCTTTTTAGTTTGTTTTTATTTCCTTTTTTCTTTTTACTTTTTTTTTTTATTTTTAAGGAAATGCCATTGTAAGGCTCTTTGAGAGAAAAGCAAAATGATAGCACCAAGCTTTATAAAGCTGGCCAATGTTATGTGTACACAAATTGCATCTATCTCTTCATTCAAGAAAGAGGGTCAGCTCCTAGAGAGTTCTACATAATTTGTGCTAGGCAGAAGTCCATGCACTCATGCAGAAACAGAGCTAAATATTTTCTCCCTGAAAAGAGAAGAAGGTGAACGATGTGTGGGTTGTGTCTAGCTGGGGACAGGAATATTTTCTGGATTCAATCAAGGCATTGGTGGAGATTCTAGACCTCTGGGATATAACCCAGTCCTACAGTCCTGTAGACTGTAAAAAAAGCACTGAGTGTCGAGTCTTTCGGGGCCCTCTGTCAAACAATTATAAAATGGTGCTGGGCGAGATCAGGGCTTCACAAACCAGAGGAGGGATGATCCTTCTATAGATCTCTCAAAGAGAAGCTTCTAGGTACTTAAATCAGTGATACACCCATCTCTGCTCACTCTGTACCCTAGAGTTCACAAGTTACCTAATGCTTAAATTCGTCAGCAGATTTTTCAAATCATGTTCCTTCCTTCCTGTCTCACTGGTAAGTGAAAGGCCAGAGGGCCAGCCACAGAATGAAAAAGGCCAGGTTGTCTTTGATGGATTATTTCACTGATGTGAGGATAGATTGGGAAAATGGGTCTCAGGGGTAATAGAATCATTTTACTTTGCTGTACTCTTAGCAAAAATCAACTACTACTTTTGATTTTTTTTTTTAAATAGCATAACTGAGGTTGGAGTTTTGGAATCAAAAGCTTCATCATCCCTCAGAGGTCACTGATATTTTGAATAGAGACTGTTACGGGTTACCATTCTAAAGAAGCATTCTATAAGCCCCCTATTGAAGGGCGAGCTGGATTTCAAGGCTTCCAGGACTCAAGGAGTACATTCTTTAATCTTAGATTCTATAAAAGTCTTCAAGCAAGGATTGGGGGACTACAGTCTTAAATTTACTTTATCCAGCTCTCGACAGGGATTCTAAGGTCATGTTCTTTTGGTTAAAAAATTGCAGCCGAAAAAAATTACTGTGTTACATATTATATCCTTACTATCCATACCCACCAGACATCGAAGTTTAAGTTGTGCAATTAAAAAAAAAAATTATATAGACTGCATATGTATTAGAATGGCAAAAAAAAAAGGCACAAAAAGAAAGAAAAGAAAATCCTATGCTGACAAGGATTTAGAGAAAGTGGAATTTTCATTCGTTGCTGGTAGAAATGCAGAATGGTATAGTCATTTTGGAAACCAGGTTGTCAATTTCCTTATAAAGTTAAACATCCACATACCTTATAACAATAATCCCAGTGGTAGATATTAACTCAAGATAAATGAAAATTTACGTTTATACAAAAACCCTAACGCACATGTTTATAGCAGCTTTACTGACACTTGCCAAAAATTGGAAACAAGCCAAGTATCTTTCAACCGAATTGATAAACAAATTCTAGTACATCTGTCCAGTGGACACTATTAACCAATAAGGAAAGAACTACCAATACATTTAACATGATGAATCTTAAGCCAATTATGCTAAATGAAAGAAGATTCAAAAGACTCTATATTTCATAATTTCATTTATACTACAACATGAAAAATGCAAAACTATAAAAAAAGAAAATAGATCAATGGAGGCAGGTCAAAGGCTAAGCTTGGGGGATGGAACTAACTATAAAAATGCATGAGGGAATTTTGGGAAATGATGTGACTGCTCTGTCTTGATTGTCTGGTGGTTCTACAATTTTATGCTTGTCAGAACTCATAGAACTGGGGACGCTGGGTGGCTCAGTTGGTTAAGCATCTGATTCCTGATTTCGGCTCATGTCATAATTTTATAGTTTGTGGGTTCGAGCCCTGTGTCAGGCTATGTGCTGACAGCATGCCGTCGGCTTGGGATTCTCTCTCCCTCTCCCTCTGCCTCTCCCCTGCTCTCCCCTTCTCAAAATAAATAAACAAATAAACATTTGAGAGAAAAGAACTCACCGAACTGTACACTATAGTGACTATATACTCTATGTAGATTATACTAATAAACCTGACTTCTAAAAAAAGTCAGTGAATGTGTACGTAAACAACCATCCTTTCACTTCAAAAAAAAAAATTAGTGAGCATTTACAATGTGTACCAAAGATCGGTAAGATTCTAAAACATTCCTTAGAGTTTCTCCATTTAGCCACTTAAATTGTATCTTATCTGTACATTAATCAGCCTAAAATCTTCCAATGGCTTTTCATTGCAATGAAAACAAAATCTGAATTCCTAGTATGGGCTAGTACAAACAGGCAAACACCTATCTCTCTAGTACTTTTCTCCTACCCTCTAAACCAGCCAGCTAGGTTCCAGCCACACTGACCTTCTGTCACATGATTCTGTTATTCTCACCTCCATCTTGGGCCATTAAACTTATAATTCCCTCTACCTGCAATGTTCATTTCCAGAAGTTTCCCTAAGGCTACCTCTTTCTCAGTATCGGTCTCACTCAACTTTCCCATCTTCAGAGAGGCCTGTAGTAGCTAAAGTAGCAACCACCATCTCCAACCTAATTACTCTCTATTCTTGTCCTGTAATTTACTTTTTTTCTCCATCACGCTTATCACCATCCAAAGTAGTGATTTCTAAAAATTTATTTAGGTATGTTAGAGACCGAATGCCTGTGTCCCTCCAAAATGCATATGTTGAAGTTCTAAATTTCAGTGTGTCTATATTTGGAGATGGAACCACTTTGGAAGAAAGTAAGTTAAATGGGGTCAACAGCGTGGGGCCTGATCCAATAGGACTAGTGTCCTTATATGAAGAGACACCAAAGAACTTGCTCTCTCTCTCTCCACAAGCGAGCATGGAGGAAAGGCCAGGTGAGGACACAGTGAGAAGGCAGCCATCTACAAGCCAGGAAGAAAGTCTTCACCAGAAATCTAATCAGCCAGAACTTGATCTTAGACTTCTAGCCTCCAGAACAGTAAGAAACTTATTTTTTTGTGGTTTAATGCCACCTAAGTGATGGTATTTTGTGATGGTAGTTGAGCTAACACAAGGTACTTATTGACTATTTGTCCCTCTAGGATGTCAGCTTTGACAAAGTTGAGGACATACTGGCTTTGTTGCCTAGAAGAGAGCCTGGGGCATAAGAGATACTTAAGAACCATAGGTTAGGGTGCCTGGGTGGCTCAGGTGGTTAAACCTCCGACTTCAGCTCAGGTCATGATCTCATGGTTTGTGAGTTCGAGCCCTGTGTCAGGCTCTGTGCTGACAGCTTCGAATTCTGTGTCTCCCTCTCTCTCTGCCCCTCCCCTGCTCGGGTGCTGTTTGTCTCTCAAAAAAATAAATAAATAAACATTGAAAAAAAGTTAAAAAAAAGAACCATAGCTGGAATGAATGAATGAATGAATGAATAAATGAATACAGAGAAGCTTAGGGAAGTAAGTAGTGATTACAGTACCGGCCAATACCAATACTTGGCCAATACCAAGATGGCAGGAGCATAGAAGATAGGTCCCTGAAACCATAGGAAGCTGAGGGGTGAGAGCCCAAAGAGCAGCCAACATCACATATTAGTAAATGCTCAGTGGAGGCTTAATCAATACTTGCTTTCTAAGCATGGATAGTGTTAGTAACTAGGGAAAACAAGTCCTTTTTTACAAAAATCATGAATTGCATTTAAAAATCCCCTTTAGGTCTTATCCTTGACAGATCTGATTTATGAGGAAGTGAACCAAAGGACCTATTCTTTATTCGGGGCCCATGATGACCTCACTCCACCCATGACTACTCCATGATCGCTCTACAAACATTTGTTTCTCATTCACCATGCAGTGGTTTAATTTCTGTCCGAAACCCAGTGTCAGCCTCTTCCACCAATGGAGTGAATCGTGCATCGCATTTGAGCGTGGCTGGCTTATTTTATAAAATGTACCAATTGAAGTATTAAATATGACGGCAACGAGAAGTGGATTGGCAGGTAGAGTTTACGGGGGATTTTATGGGGAGAACAGAGAGCAAAAACCTAAAGAAAACAGCCAAGTAAACTGATACTTACAAAGGGAACCCTTGGGGGGAAATTTAATGCATTTTGTTCTATCTGCTCTAATCCTATCCATCAAACAAGAATTATAGTTCATGCTTCCCAGCAAGTTCCAAATCCTGCCACTCAAGTCGGAGAGTCACTTAGAATGGAAAATGTACTGGGCAGAAGAGACTCAACACACCGTGTTGATCCCCTAATTCTGATATTCTGAAATGAGCTCTTCCCAAGACCAAACATAAACCGGATGAATTGACAGGAAACCCTAAGAGAGTCTGCTATCACACTGGCGGCTTAGAGGTGCCATATCTAAAGAAAATGCACAGAGCCAAGCTCTGTGAGAGAAGTGCAGGATGAGTTCCCAGTCTCTTCACCTCTTCTTAGTCCCTGCCATGTATCTATTAGGGTTTGAAAACACTTCCCTGTGACATTAAAAAAGAAAGAAAGAAAAAAAAATGAAAGAAAACAACAACAACAACAACAACAACAACATCCAAATAGATGCTCCAGGCACAGGTGTTATCTTACTGGGGAGCATGAAGGAGACGACTGACAGAATATTTTAGCCATAATAACAAAGCGAAGTTAAGTCTAAATATGTAACTTTGTGTTTTTTTTTTAAAGTATTTTTTTAAATTTTTTTTAACGTTTATTTATTTTTGAGACAGAGAGAGACAGAGGACGAACGGGGGAGGGTCAGAGAGAGGGAGACACAGAATCCGAAACAGGCTCCAGGCTCTGAGCGGTCAGCACAGAGCCCGACGCGGGGCTCGAACCCACGGACCGTGAGATCATGACCTGAGCCGAAGTCAGACGCTTAACTGACTGAGCCACCAAGGCACCCCTGTAACTTCATGTTTTTATATCCCATAATATATGTATTATGCCTTGGGAATTAATTCTTAAATGGTTTTCCTGGGAAAAGTTTACTCATTTAAGATAGATAGATAGATAGATAGATAGATAGATAGATAGATAGATAGAGATATCTTTCCCCCAAATGCACATGGCATTATGTGTATGACGAGTGTTCCTTTCACACTTTGTCCAGTGGTTCTACACTAGAAATAATTTTCCTCCTCAGGGAACATTTGGTGGCAGGATCTAGAGACAGGTCTGGTTGTCACAAGCGTGTGGGTCGGCTGCTACTGGCATCTAGTAGATAAAGGTCTGGGTTGCTAAATATCTTACAATGCACAGGGCAGCTCCCACACTAAAAATTATCCGGTCCAAAATGTCACAGTGTTGAGGATGAGAAACCTAGCCTTAGGAATAACCAGTCACTTCTGGAGAGATGTCATATGAACAAAATACCAAATGCCACAGTGGCTAAGAGAGTTAACTAAGTGTGATCTATCTATAGAACGCTAAGCTGGCCTTTGCAAAACTTTATATTTTTAAGGAACGCGAAGAGTTACTTGGTTCTCTGGCATTTAAAGCAAGTGGGCTCCAGAAGTTCAGAACATGCAAGTCTAGGTCACTAATAGGACATTATCTTGCCTGCAGGAAAGTCATCTTCAGGGATTTGGCCGTCAGTAGTAATATGGTGAAATCTTATTTTACTGACAATAAAAATAACATGAATATATCAATAACCCCAGGGTAGAGTGTTTTTTTACTGTAGAAACCCACACAAAATCCTATTTGCACACTGAAATAAACAGCACCGGCTCGTCTTTCATGTCCGCAGGCAATATTGTTAGAGTCAGAACCACGAACACTATCCTCAGGGTAACACTATCGCGCAAGATTAATACGTTATTGGCCATTTTTATTGTAATACCACCATATCCTTCACATCAGATTCCTTTCCTAGTGTAATAAGATAAGGTTTCGGTATCACT
The DNA here is from genome assembly GCF_024362965.1 of Panthera pardus. Lineage (NCBI taxonomy): Eukaryota > Metazoa > Chordata > Mammalia > Carnivora > Felidae > Panthera > Panthera pardus. Next base: position 144,707,243 of record NW_026526721.1, on the reverse strand, counting down.
TAATATCAAATGCCCATATACAACAGCTGGCAAACCAATGCTATAGAAAACATTTTTTTTCCCCCAAGTCTCTCCCAAGAATACATTTTATTCAAATAAAACAATCCGAGAGGTCTTCTACACGGCGGCTCTTACTGAAAAGGGCACTGGAAAGATGGGATTTTGAATATGGGGAGTGATTATTTCCCACCTCCCCCACTCCTACTTGAAAGTGATGGAATTTCAGATTGGACTGCTAAAAAAGCAATAGGGCAGTAGTAATAACAAACTGTAGAGTTATGCCAGACGGCTCTGAAAGAAGAATAGGTAATTTCATTCTTGTAAGTGAGCCTGGAGTAAAAAGTACTCAGATTTCATTTTTCCATTGTGATCCAGACATTTCTTCCCTATAAACTTCAAAGCCTTTGACAGATGAGACATTGAACTAATTTTTTTTTAAGTGATAATTTGGATAGATTCAAGCAGGTGACAGAACTGACATTTTCTACCGTCTAAATTCAAACAGGGTAGAGTCACCATGGTTGCTATTTACACGTTTGTTCTTCATTAGCTAAACTTGAGCTCAACGTGGAGCATTTAGTTCAATGTCATGTTGCTGTATTAATGCAGAGGTTATGGAATTCAGAACATATTTGACTCTCAACACAATTTAAGCTACTGCCTACAACCCAGCCACATACTCAGAAAACTCTAAGGCTTAGTACAGTGAGTACAATTTCCCTTTGTATGGAAAAACACAGGATCATAAAATATGTTCCTTAGCTATGACACGAGACATCTCGAAGAGGAAACGCTCATGTCAATGTTCCATCAATAAGCCTTCCTATTACGTCATTAGAACACAAATGCCTCTTCCTTGTGGTTCTATGACATTAATTTTATTTTTCTTTTTGAAAAGAATATAAAAATATAAACAGTGAAAAATAAGTATCTCTCTCTCTCTCCTATGTTGTAGTACCTCAGTGCCCCCCACCCAGAGAATTACTGTCACTATTTCTTGTGACAGAGAATTACTGCCACTATTTCTTATTCTTTCAGAAAGATTTTATAGAAATAAAAGTTTATACATAAATCTCATAGTACCTTGGGCTTCTATCACAGTATTATTTGTATTGTATCTTGTCTCTGCTATAATATAAAATTTTTCCTTTTCAAATTTGCATCACTAAAATGATTTTAAACAGTCTAATAGAAAGATATTCAAAAGAAAAAAATGTTGAATTAAACTGAGTAAGCATTAAGCAATGTTTAAGAATGTTAACTGGATTAGAGTCCGTTACAACTGTATCTCTAGATACTGATTGTCTTATGTAAAATGAGACCAGTTTCCTTCCTACAGCAGTAGACATTTCTCTATCTGTAAAGTGACGGCTCTCTGAGTTAGGCTGCCAGCATGATCGGATACAGAAATGTGAATAGAGAGTGGCCTACTCTATCCTGGACATTCATGTTGGATCCCTTAATGCGCCGAGTAAGTTTTCTAAATCAACTTCCACACCTCCAAGATGCACATGTTAATGCTTAACTCAAAGGATGGTAGGCTGGGAACACACTTGTGGTTATCTTGACATCTTACATGCTTAGAAATTATTGTTCTAGTATCCCTTTTATTAAAATGTCATCCCATAAGGCAATAAAACCAAAGATGAACAAAACACTTTAAAAGTCCTCTATATGAAGAACTATCAAATGAGTAAGGTTAATTTACTACAATTTTCCTATTCTTTCCATTTCATCATATAAAATTTCTGTCTTCTTGTTACCAACAACACAATGGGCAGTCTAAGCCTTCTAAAACTCCATTCTTAACTCAAGATGTGATAAATTCATGGGCGGTTTGCAAACTTTGGGTGAAACGAGAGGCTGATACTTAAAGAGAATCAGATTAAAGTGTTACATGGGGACAGAGTAAGTTGGTGCTGAAAAGGGGAATGGCTTCTCTAACACCGATTTGCTGGGCCCAAGCAGATGTCATTGGTTACATTTCCTATTTCTGATTTAGCACACTACTGGGTTTAAACAGTCTATAAAGATGAACAAAGCATGCAACTCGCCTTCACTGAGTTAATAGTCCAGCAGGGAAATACATACTGTGTCAATGGCTACACGGTAAAAAAAGACTGCAAACATACCATGGTAATATGAAATATAGTGCAACAATAACATCAATATTTACACTGATGATTACAGTGTACCATACAGACTTCCTTTAATCCTTACAAAGCCTTACTGTCTTCTCCATTTCACAGAGGAGCAAACTAAAGCACAAACAACTTGCCCATGTCTGGTGAATGACAGAGTTTGGATGTGCATATCAACAGCCTGATTCTGGAGGGTGCTCTCTTAACACTGCTTATACGGCTTCTCTTATGACTAATCGTGTAAGTAGTTCTACCTGGAATCATTTGACTGTGCCTTTTAAGGGCAAGTAGTATTGAAAAAAAAGAAGGAAAGAAAGAGAGGAAGGAAGGAAGGAAGGAAGGGTGGAAGGAAAGAAGGAAGGAAGGAAGAAAGGAAATCACTATTCTCTTGGGGGCAGATATAATTCCATGAGCAACAAGACACAAAAGTGTAAAGTAACATGGAATGTCCTGGAAGGTTCACAGAAGGTTCACATGATTTTCAGGAACCAAATCACGGATTTGTTTTTGTTTTTGTTTTTGTTTTGTGGATTTTTCAGTGCCATTCTTGGAAGTCTGAGTTTTGTTCTGTAGTTTAAACTCTGCCTAATGCTTTAAACCAGGCAGGGAGGTGATTGCTGTAATTACATTTTTATTGTTTGTTTTTATTTACTTATTTGTTAAAGTTTTTTTTATTTATGGAGCACTCACTTTTGAATGCCCCTCTCTGTAAAGAGAGCTTTCCTACTATTCTTCCTTTCTAATCTTAGATTTTAATAAATTTTGCCTGTTGCTTAAAAATAAATAAATAAATAAAGTTTATTTATTTTGAGAAAGAGAGAAAGAGAGAGAGGGAGAGACTGACCAAGCAGGGTAGGACAGAGAGAGAGGGAGAGAGAGAATCTGAAGTGGGCTCCACACTGTCAGTGCAGAGCCCAATGCGGGGCTCAAACTCACAAAATTGTGAGATCATGACCTGAGCCAAAACCAAGACTTGGAAGCTTAACCAACTAAGTGACTCAGCTGCCCCTACATTTTGATTTTTTTTAAATATTCAAAAAACAATATGAAAATGTTTTACAGGAGAGCTATACTAGAGACAGGTAAAAGGTTAGTACAGGTAGGGAGGATGATCGAATAAACCCAACCAGTGGCAAGGAGAAAGTGCTGGGGTAAAGATATAGTTCAAAGGTAAATTGAATTAAGTCTTAGTGACCAATTTTATCATTAAGAATATTATAAAAGAGAGAACCCAGAAACTGGAGTTGATGGCCTAAATGGCTTTAAAGTGAATTACGAATGGGGTGCCTGAGTGGTTCAGCCGGTTAAGCTGTGGACTCTTGATTTCAGCTCAGGTCATGAACTTACGGTTCATGAGATAGAGCCCCATGTCGGGCTCCACACTGACAGTGTGCAAAGCCTACTTTTGATGCTATCTCTCCCTCTCTCTCTCTGCCTCTCCCCACTCATGCTTACTTTCTCTCAAAATAAATAAATACACTTAAGAAATTCTTAAAGTGAATTATTAAAAAAAAAGAACAAGTAAATTTCATATTTGGTTGTCATTTGAATTTGTTTGGCTTGTATTAGGAAGCACTGATAAAGTTAATGATCTCAGTTTGGGATAGACAAAGATATCCAAGAGTAATATTACCTAATAAGCAGTTAGAAACACAGGTGATAGTGCCCTGCATCTCCTTACAAACTTTAAGTGTCAGCTTGCGTGTTTTAAGGTCCCCAAAGGAAGAGGAATGGATGAGATCAAAGAGGAAAAAGACAGCATCCTGAGAAAGATTAGTAAAAGTGGGCAAAAGAGGAAGAATCAGGAGAGGCCAAGGGAGTAGAAAGGAGTACAGAGCAAGCAGGATCAGCAGGGAATGGAGCTGTGGGGCCCATGAGATAAGAAATTGCCAAAAAGGTATAAATGGTACCAACAACGAGTTGAGTGGAGTGAGGTTTCAAATGATAGAAGAACTAAAAGGGTGTCAGTCACAACAGACACATTTGGACATCACTGGGAGCATTAGCAAGGGAAATCCCAGTCAAGTTTGAAACGAGACTTCATAATTTAATAGGCATTTGAAAAAAAATACGGGAAGGGGGCGGCTGGGTGGCTCATTTGGTTAAGACTCCAACTTCAGCTAAGGTCATGATCTCATGGTTCGTGAGTTCGAGTCCCGCATTGGGCTCTCTGCTGTCAGCAGGGAGCCCACTTCAGTCTCTCTCTTTCTGCTCCTCCCCTGCCCCCTCAAAAAGAAATAAACATAAAAAAAAAGAAAAGAATATGGGAAGATCCTGCATACAGACAACTGAAGTTGTTTAGCAGTGAAGAGAAGGCTAAATTAGCGAGGTCACTAGAAGTGATGTCATTGGTATGAAAGAATGGTTTTGCTTCTACTCCCCCTACAGGTGGAAAAGACTTGAGCATTTCTTTAAAAAAAATTTTTTTTTGGATGTTTGTTTATTTTTGAGAGAGACAGAGACAGAATGTGAGTGGGTTGGGGCAGAGAGAGAGGGAGACACAGAATCTGAAGCAGGCTGCAGGCTCCGAGCTGTCAGCACAGAGCCTGATGCGGGGCTCAAACTCACAAGCCATGAGATCATGACCTGAGCCGAAGTCGGACGCTCATCCGACTGAGCCACTCAGGCGCCCCAAGACTTGAGCATTTCTATAGGCTGAAAGGAATATTCAGTGGACATGAAGGGATTGAAGAAAAAGACTAATTGATGGCATATGGTTCTTTATCAATGAGAGTAGATCAGACGATAAAATCGGGAAGATGGGTATCCTCAGCATCTTAACTAAAATGTGTTTCATGAGGGAAATATTCACTGTTGGAAACACTTAAGTGGGCAGCGAAAAAGGGTGAGCCATTTTTGCAACTCTTCCAATCATGCGAAGGATACCGTGTTGCAGTTAATATAAGGTACAGATAAAGATATGTCATAGAGAGGGTGATTAAGGTGGACAGATGTACCTGCAATCATTATGGCACATGGGCAGTGGCTTGAAATGTGAGGAAAAAGTCCTGCAGGAGGGACAGATGTTCACTGTGTACTATTGTGTCCTCACAGCCTCTAACATGGCACTCCCCAAAGCTCCCCTTTGGCTGCTCAGATTAGGAACTGAAATACCTTTAGTTTTCTCTTTAGGTTTCTGATAAATCAGCAAGAATACTTGGAAAATTATGTCTTTAGAGAAGACAGTCAGATTTTAAATTATGCACCGGAAAGACCATTGACTGAAGTGATGCAGAGGGGAGTGTCATCCTCCACTCCGGTCCAGGCCTAAGTCACTGCTGTATATCTAATCCTTCACAAAGAGCTTTGAGTAAGAAGGACTTTATAATAGATGTATGGCTAAATGTTACAGATGGGAACATATAGTATGCAAAATATTAGCACCTGTTGAATCTGGTTAGTGAACATATTCAATTACTATTATATAATAATATTATTCATTATACATATAATTATTATTCATATATTCGTATTATTCATTATTCATATTATTCAATTATTCATATAATAGATATATGGCTAAATATTACAGATGGAAACATATGTACGTATATAGTATGCAAAATATTAGCACTTGTTGAATCTGGTTAGTGAACATATTCATTCAATTATTATTTCTATTTTCCATTTATGTATATACATTTCTACTGTCACGCCACATATTTTTACATGCATTTGACTCTGAAACAATGCATGTTAAGTTACAAATATAAACTACTTGGTGCATGGTATGTGTTTAATACGTGTTATTTCCTTCCATTAAAACACCTGTTTTCTGTCACCATCACTTAGCATATAAGGCCTTGTTCTGTACCTTTTGAGTTAACTATTTTATTTTCGCAAATATACAATATGATTCTTGAGGACGTTCTTCTCTATTTCTTCTTTCTACTCACCAAGCTTATGGTGCCTTATTGGAAATAAGAAAATGCTTATTGGATAAACCCTTAAATTTCACTCCTAGAGAGGAGTTTTAATCAACAAGAGAGAAAGAACTAGAGTCCTCCCTTAGCCTACCATCCATGTTTACTCTTTTATGGGAGGGTAGACTATGAGTTCCTTGAGGCAAAGGCCCTGTCTCAGATACTGTCTTTTAAGTCTGGAGAGCAGAGCACTCTGCTTGGCATACCCACTGGATGTTTACTGAATGAATGAATAAATAATTGCTTAAATGAATAACTATCAGAACAGAAGATATTTAAATCCTTTCAACATCCCACAGATTTTCATTCGAGGCAGCTGACCAAATAGAAAAAAGTTTGCATTCTTTTATCCTCTACACTGATCTTAAATGAGGTCTTCATTCTGATTATTTAATGAGACTGTAAGACAGAACACTGAAAGCCATGGAGAAATCCAAGATAGAAGGCTGTGAAAATAAAAATAACCAACCAACCAAAGAATAATTATTGTCAACTGCAGGACAGCCAACGCAAAGAGAAGATATTGGAAAGTGAGTTCAACCAAAGATACTCAGAATTACAGAATTTTTGAGAGGTCAGATCATGTAGTTTAAGTTTTATTTTTCAAAGGAGGAATCCTAGACTCTGTGACTTATTCTCAGTAAGAGGCTACAAAATTTCTAGATGCTTATTCAAATGAAGAGCAAAGACACAATCACCAAGTCACTAACTTGACTCTGTCCATTACAGTGGTGAGACATGTTTGGTTTACACTTTCTCCTTAAAGATTTAAAACAAAAGAAAGACAGTTTTGAACATTTTTCTTCAGTACTGATTTCAGAGATCAAAGATACCTTAGCAATTAAAATAGAGAAAATGTGGTCTACTTACCCATTCTGTATGGCAGCTGTGGGGTCATAGGTCAGAGCCATGCCAGCCTGTATACAGGGAGGAAAGGGGAGAAATCAAATCTTAACACTTTTATCTCGGTGCCCAAAACATTCAGTCCACACAAATACTTTTATCTTTACTTTCCGTGATTTAAGTTTATTTTATCCTATACATTTTTCCATTCTTACTGCCAAGACTAGCATTTTTACTCCCCACACATCAGAATCCACCAGCGAGTTAGGAGTTTATATTATACATCCAGACAAACCAAGGAACAATGCAGTTTGGATGATTTCCGTATCTACTTCATAAACCATCCTCTGTCTAATCTGGTATCCTCATGATTTCTCACTATTGTCAAGAGCACCTATTGTACATCTCGTGGATGAAAAAAAAAGGAAGAATAAATCCTGTGGTCAGGATAAAAGTAAAAGCTACTTAAAATGCATTCGCCCTTTTAGAAGGAAATGTTAAGAAACATTTATTTTAAAATACGTGGTATGGGGTGCCTGGGTGGCTCAGTCGGTTAAGCGGCCGACTGCGGCTCAGGTCATGATCTCGTGTGATCTTGCGTGAGTTCGAGCCCCGCGTCGGGCTCTGGGCTGACAGCTCAGAGCCTGGAGCCTGTTTCAGATTCTGTGCCTCCCTCTCTCTGACCTTCCCCCGTTCATGCTCTGTCTCTCTCTGTCTCAAAAATAAATAAACGTTAAAAAAAATTTTTTTTAAATAAAATAAAATAAAATAGGTGGTATGCCTCAGGGGTGTGTAGGTAATAAGTGGCCGTGTGCTTGTCCGATGTACTGCCAGTGCCTGTCCTACTAAGAACGGTAGAAAGGCAAGGTCATTTACACATGAGGGAAATTTTAGGCCTTGTAGTTAATCAGGAGCTGCTTTCGTCCTAAGTGTACTTCTAAGAATACACTCACCTTTGAAAAACTAAACTTCTGTAACTGGCAGTAGTTTCAGAAAAGAATAATAAACTTCATGACTGCTAATTCACAGCCTACCTCCTTTCCTTTCTTTTTTTTTTTCTACCTCCTTTCTTCATACACATATCACATCTGATCCTCATGAAAACCCTACGGAGTAGGCGGGAGAAATAGCTTCTCCATTTTATCGATGGAGACCCTGAAGCTTGGAGAGGTCAAGTGATTTGCTAAAGGTCACATATTTATTTAGAGGGAGAATTAGATTGTAGCCCATGTCTTCTGATGCAGGCTGCCTTCCACTACCTATGACACTGACTGAGGGTCTGCATGAGACCTGACGATCATCTCTAGCAATGTGGGAGAACTTTTTCTGTGCACGTCTGGTCATGTCAGCTTTATTTTTGAACTTAAAATTTTTTTAATGTTTTATTTATTTTTGAGAGACAGAGCGTGAGTGGGGGAGGGGCAGAGAGAGACAGAGAGGGAGACACAGAATCCGAAGTAGGCTCCAGGCTCTGAGCTGTCGGCACGGAGCCTGACGCAGGGCTCAAACCCACTAGCCATGAGATCATGACCTGAGCCAAAGTCGGACATTTAACCAAATGAGCCACCCAGACACCCCTATCATACCACCTTGTGTTTTCCAATACTGTCTGTTTACTGCTTGTGAGTATAAACAGAATGTGGAAGGAAAACGGACTAGGTTGTTATCAGGTTAGCTTTTTTTTTTTTTTTTTTAATTTGAAAGTAAATTAGACCAATGTCAATTCCCTGGCTTTGATAGTACACTATAATTATATAATATATAACCATTGGGAGAAATGGGATGAAGGGTACACAGGGCCTCCTTGTACATTTCTTTTGCAACATCCCATGAATCTATAATCATCGAAAAATAAAAAGAAAAAAATGAATGAACTTTGAGGACTTTAGTAGAAGACAAGAAAAATCATAAAAACTTTAGAGAAAAGAGAGAGGAGTTTTGTGCTTGAATTTTTTCCAGTGTGGGTGAAGGTAGTTTTCCTACTGGGCTCATTGAATTCCTCAGATTTAGCACATAACTGAAATGGAAATTCTCAGGCTTTCCAAGATAGGGTCTGAAGTTCAGTATGCCCTGCTATAGTCAAGCTTAGATTACATGCATTATTTTTCCCAACTTTAAAATTGTTATTAAGATTGGTATAAAGAACAAAAGTGTAGAGCTGTATACGAATGGGACTGGCATACTGGGAGCACACAGAAATGGAAACAGAGTTTGCAAGCAAAGTTGAGATGACTTTCAGAAGTTAACAGAGGTGCACTGAGAATGCATGTGTAATGATAACTGTCTCACTCATGTTAAAGAAACATGCAACTGATATTAGGACAAGGTAGGGGATTGGAAAATAAGAAGAGAGTAACAGAGCAGAGATAAAGATAGGCTTTCTCCCCCTCGGGAGAAACAAAGGTCGTGGTGTCAAAAACAGATCCTAAGTCTAAAATTTTCCCAAGATGGGGCCTATGCCATGTGACAGACAGGAGGCTGGGTCCAGGCTGAAGACTCCCCAGAACGGGCCTATCTGGGGTGCAGCTGATACTCCATGGTTCTAGATCCTGGAGAGGGCAGTTGTATAAATTGCCCATTGGGCATAGAACTCTTTCTTAGAAACACTAACCTTCTTTCCCCTAACTTATTCAAGATGTTACACCAGAGGCAGAATGAAAAGAATGGGCTTTATACTCCATAGAGATATTGCTAGTTTGTGAGTTTAAGATGAAATAATACCTTCAGCCTCCTAACCACCTGAGACTGTTTAAATCCTAGGGGACTTATAGGATGCCTTTCCTAGTCAACCTCATGTTTTCCCCTTTTCCTTGGACTTATTTTCCAATAGTGCTCGGAGACCAATGCTATTTATCATTTCTTGAATGACCAATTATCTTGAACATTCTCTTCTCGTGCCATGTTTATTTGTCCTGACAACATTAGGTAAGGATTTTTTCTCTCACCTACTACTTGAATTTCTTGTGGGTTATAGTTAACAAATCAGCCCCAACTAGGAACACAGTAATTATCAATAAACTCTACCTTTTTGTTGAATATCCATTTGATAATCAGGAAGCCTAAGTTGGCCTCTACCTACATCTGAAACCTCCATCCATCTTTCAGAAGATGGAAAAGAACTGAATAGATGGCAATATGGTTTTGTGGAAAGAATATATATTTTGGACCTAGGTTCAAGTCTTAGCTCTGTTATTTCTGGCAGTGTGACCTTGGGCAAATTATTTAACCTGTTTCAACCTCAGTTTCCTCAGCTGTTAAATGGTTAATATCTGCCTCATCAGATTGTTGTGAAATTGAAATGAGATTACATTTGTAAAGTATCCAGCACAGTGCCTGGAGACAAGACACATACATGAATATTATAAAACAAAGCAACACGTGGTGAGAGCCATCTGAGTGGTATGGATAGGTGAGGGATAGAGGAGAGAGGCTGGGGGTGACCAGGGAAAGCATGTGGAAGATGTAGAGATGAGTGGAGCCTTGAAAGACGATTAGGATTTCCATAGATGGAGATGAGAGATGGAGGCCGGCTCAGACAAAAGGAATAGCATGGAAAAGACAAAGAAATAAAAAGGGCAAGGTGGGTGATTCATCTGCAGTAGAACATTGTGGTGGGGGGTGGGGTAGTGGGAATTCAGAGTCAAAAGAAAAGGAGGGAGAACCTTGATTGCCTGGCTCCTCTTAGGGAGGCATGGGATATTTTTTGAGCAGGGCAATTACACAATCAAAGAGGGATTGTCCAATCCCAAGAAACAGCATGAACCCCCTGGAAAACAGAGGGTAAATCCAGAGCAATAAGCAACTGGAGTAGGTACTCGGGGACAGGCAGGTGGAGAGGATCTCAAGTGCGACTGTCATTGCAAGAGGGTAGGGAATGAACACAAGATTCACCTACTTCATGATTTTGCCTAGGGACAGTCATGTCTCTGAGCACCTTCGGCAAGAGGAGACAAGAGATAGTTTCAGGTCATATACATTTGGGACATTATGGGTAACAAAACAAGGCATGGGTTAAACAGAGGGTTGTGTGAACGTAGCCCACTGGCTGAATATCATAGCACAATAACTAACACTTGGCTGCACCTGGTTTTCATTTCATGTGTAACAGATTGTTGAGTTATAATTCTAATATAGTCTTAATGCAGATTTTGCATTCAATTTCCTTTTGTTTCTTTCCACAAAGGTACAAAAGAAAATCAATTTTGCTGCCCTGTCTAGCCACCTTTACACTAAGTGAAGAACCATGAAATCATCATTATGTAATTACCAAATTTTATGGCATGTTTACAAACTCCAGAGTCACACAAAAAGTAACTTGGAACAAAACAAAAATGTCACACCACATATGGAGGGAAGTGATGTTTAATCCTGTCTCTCTGTTTCGAAAGAGCTTACGAGATGCACAAATATTTTCCGTTTTTCGAGTTTACATAAGTTGTGCATTGGAAGTGTTTGCAATTTATTTAAACGAAAGGGGACATTTTTGTCATTTTCCAGCAGCAGCTGAGTTTTTGCTTAGTATTTCAACCATAATAGGATATTTCTAGTCACCCCGGCAGAATCTATACTATAAGAGCTAAACAGCTTAGAAGAAATTTTAAAATGCAGTTTGCTGAATTAAGGTATCTAATTATTTTCAATAAATATAGGGATTTCATTAAGACACATCAGTTTGACTTAGGAGCTAGATATTTGATTTTTATAACTTTAAATGATTAACAAGTTAAATGAAGAGGTAATAATCATGGAAATACTGCTATGGGCTATGGGCTCCCTAGTCTCAGTGGGGAGTAGGCATTAACACTTCAGAAAGATTTTTGGACTGTAATGCTTGGTCTTTCCGAGGAGCAGAGGATCATGGACTATAACAAAGCTAATGAGAAGACAGGCTGATAGAACTGATTTTATCATTTTTGAAACTATTTTTTAAATTTATTAACGTTTATTTATTTTTGAGAGAGACAGAGAGACAGAGAGAGACAGAACATGAGTGGGGGAGGGGCAGAGAGAGAGGGAGACACAGAATCCGAAGCAGGCTCTAGCCTCTGAGCAGTCAGCACAGAGCCCTAAGCAGGGCTCAGACTCACGGACCCTGAGATCAAGACCTGAGCTGAAGTCAGACGCCTAACTGACCAAGCCACCCAGGTACCCCTGAAACTATTTTTATATTGTCATGTAAATGGGGACCAAAAAATTTGAGGCAACAAACTTCATATGGATAGACATACACTGTAATTACTGGAAAATGGAAACATCATTGTGTTAGCATAACATTTCTCTTTTTTTCTAAATTCTGTCTTGACAAATGATGCATCATAATTGTATGGGTAAAAATGAATAGTCACAAGAATTTCCAACTTTCTATGATCAGATATAAGGCAACACTGTAGTATATACATAAGTAAATACTATAATAAGTAATAATAAATAAGTACATATTGTATATTTTAGCAAATATTGTGTACTGAATTAGCACAAGATAAGTTCAGGAAGCCAAATAAGAAAAGGATAACGTAATTTTCTGGATATTATTTTTTTTAATGTTTATTTACCTTTGAAGAGAGAGGGAGGGAGAGCGTGAGCACAGGAGGGGCAGAGAGAGGGAGACACAGAATCTGAAGCAGACTCCAGGCTCTGAACTGTCAGCACAGAACCCAACCCGGGGCCCCAACTCACAAACCATGAGATCATGACCTGAGCCAAAGGTGGACGCTCAACCGAGTGAGCTACCCAGGCGCCCCTGGATATTATCTTTGAAGAGTGTATTTCTCGCAATCAATGTTAACAATATTTATAACCGTCAGTGGGTTATGGTTAAAAATTCCAAAAGTAAAGTAAGGTGGCTTAAAAAGTTATGTGTGTGAAAGGGTTTGAAAATTATAATGTGTTATAAAATTTGGGGTTCTGCTATTGTAGTGAAACCTCACTTAACTTTGTTTATATTTACTTACCAATATTTCTCTTTAGAAACATGTCCCTTAGCGAAGAAACCATGATACAAAATTATGTGTATCATATGGGTCAAAAATTTTTAAAAAATTAAAAAAATATCTCTGACTAGAAATTAATTTCAATAATATTAAATGTCAAAATACTGGAGTGGTATAACCATAATTTTTTTTCTTTCCTGTATTTTTTTCTGACTCTTTTGTAAGCTATATATAATTAGAATTACTTTATAATGGGAAGTATCTTAAAGAAGTATATTATATGAACTGTTCTGTGAATTGTTCTTAATTTTTAAATTCAGGAAGAAAAAAGGCATGTCATTTACAAAAAGGCATATCATTTACAAAAACCATACAGATTAGAGGCCTGACTTACAAGTAAGCCCAAAAATGTCAGGAAGCATTTAGCTTTGCTAGGTCAGTAGAATACAGACGGTCTGGGATCAAATGGGAGTTGCTACAGCCAGAAGGACCAATGTGAGAATGGGAAGGAGGTCAAGAATAAATACTGACAATTCAGGGTTAATCATACACTGATCCTAGTGTTGGAAGCTATAAGAATTCATAATTACAAATGGCCATACTGGCTGAGAAACTGAGGATTTCATATGCGATAGCAGAAGTGTGGATGTCCAAGATATTCAGAGGAACCGATAAAAATCACCAGGAAACCACAACATGGTCATAACCAAGTACAGTTTTTGGCTAAAAAATGATTCTTTTAAAAATGTTTTAATGTTATTTATTTTTGAGACAGAGAGAGAGAGAGATGGAGTCTGAGCAGGGAGGGGGGCAGAGAGAGAGGAAGACACAGAATCTGAAGCAGGCTCCAGGCTCTGAGCTGTCAGCACAGAGCCTGACACAGGACTCGAACCCACAAACCGAGAGATCATGACCTGAGCCGAAGTCGGACAGTTAACTGAGCCACCCGTGTGCCTCAAGAAAGGATTTTAGGGGCGCCTGGGTGGCTCAGTCGGTTGAGCGTCCGACTTCGGCTCAGGTCAAGATCTCGCGGTCCGTGAGTTCGAGCCCCGCTTCGGGCTCTGAGCTGATGGCTCGGAGCCTGGAGCCTGCTTCTGATTCTGTGTCTCCCTCTCTCTCTGTCCCTCCCCCGTTCATGCTCCGTCTCGTTCTGTCTCAAAAATAAATAAACGTTAAAAAAAAAAAAAGAAAATAAAGGATTTTAAACCTCTTTCCTGTTTAAAAAAAAAAAAAGGAACTAATCCTAGGAAACAATACGTATGCTCAGGGCAAATTTGCAGGCAGAGTGTTGTAGCAGCTACTGAAAAGGAATGTGAGAAAATAGGGCAAGTGGTAGGGCTTTGCCAGCATTGGCTCTGGTGTGGTCAGGTGATTACTGAATGGTGTGTTTCCCCTGGCACAGGCAGTCAACCATATAAAGCAAGTGTCTGCTCTCGCCTGCTCAAGGCATGTTCCCTGGACTATGGGCAGCCAGTCCCTCTGCTAAAGAGAAGATGAGGGACAAAAGAGACTGTAGACAGGACACTACCTAATCTCCCAAAGAGAGATATAGTCTGGTCCTGAGATCAGACAGAAACGTCCTTGTTAATTGTTCTGTAAAACATGCCTACCAACCTGTGCAGTGGCTCATACAATACTCCTAAGTTTCACAATTTCTGAATCTAAGGGAGATATTTATTCTAAATCTATTTGGTTAGTATGCATCATTTGACCAGTGATTTTCCTCTTCTTTCAACATCCCTTGCAATTCTGTGAGCCTGCTTTTCTTCTGACTTCTCAGAGAGCAATTTCTCCTTTGATGTTACTCGGTCCACCCCTTTGTGGTGCCTGCTGGTGCTCAGGGCCAGGGCTGGCCCCCCTCTTCTTTCCTTCTGTACAGTAATGACATTCACTTTCAGATCCCAAGTATGATTTATGTCCCGGTGATTTCGGAATCTTGGTCTCAAACTCAAGTGTCTATACTGAATTCCAGAATTTATTGCCTAGTTAAATTAGTACGTTTAATGTATGGTCAGTGTCTCTTATCAAGTTATCATTTCTTGTTTGTGTGTTGGCAGAGACATCCTCTCCTTCCTCTGCTTGCAACTCCCCTCAGCCACACTGTTGTGCTGTGAAGATGCTCTTTTGATAAAGAACATGTGTCAGTCCTTGACTGGTGAGTAGACATGGGGGACGCAGAGGGATTTTTAATCGACCTTCCCAATTCAGCAGGGAAGCCAGTGTACCGGAACCAAATCATGAATAAGAACCCAGGACAATTAGAGGCAGCCAGAAAACCTGGAGGCCCCTCTTATCCAAGTTACTGACCAAGAGTAGTAGGGAGACGATTATGAAAAATCATCTTGATATCTTCAGGGGTTTGTCAGGAATCATGCAAATGAAATGCAAGGGATTTATCACTTAAAAAAAAACTAGAAAAATAGGCAGAGAATAGAGAAAATTCACCTCTCTTTGTTTGGGAAAAGAACATCGGGGGAGTCATGTTGTTGTTTATACACTATGTCATCACAGTATTTCTCCTTTTTGGCTTCAGCTAAAGCATCCTAGTCAGGCAGAGAATTTCTCCCTTTTATAGCAATGAAGAAGGACAGGCCAAAAAGATGCAGACAGAATTAAGCCTGGATGACTGGAAAAGCCAATGGCTGCACAAAGAAAGCATCGTCAAAGGAGAAAGAGAAGAAAAGGTATGATGTGGCTAGCTCAAGTTCTCAAAACTCTAGTCTGAGTTTGTCATTTCCAAAATTAAGTTAAGCCTTTATTGATAATCATAAAATACACAAGAGAACACTACCATATTTTTTGTAGACACTTCTGATTTTATTTCAATCTAAATGGCTGACTTTATAGATTCCAAAACACAGTGTGTGTGTGTGTGTGTGTGTGTGTGTGTGCGCGCGCACTTCACATTTTAAAGTCTGTGAAAATTGGGGCTTGCATGATAATTGATGGCATTTGAGTTTGGCAACTTCTCTTTTTAGTGACATTTAAAATAATATTTCATCTTTAATTGATGGTACCTTAGAGTCAGTGATGGAGTATATATACTGGTAAACCTCACTATAACATACTAAGTAGGATGAAAAATATAAAATGCTGAGGTTGCTACCAGGGTGGGTCTGTGAAGCTAAATAGGTGGGAGTTCTAGGTATCCGGCTAATTGATCCATATTCTCCCAGGTCCCTGCTGCAGTTTGATGGTATGTGGAGGTTGTAAGCTGTGGTTTAAATTTCGATGGGGATAATTCTGAGTCTTATGGCAGGCTGGAATTGCCAGGACAGCACCAACAACTCCAGAAACTCCCTAGTTGGCTGAGGCCCCACTTAGTTGCCATGGAGACTGGGTCAAAGGTATCAGAGAACATGGAGATTAACCATCAGTCTTTCCCCTATAATTGCTTGATATAATTTTTCCATTGTTCAGCCCCTCCTAAACCCCATATCCCTACTTTCTCCCCTAGAACATAAGTATGCTTTCCCCTACTCTTCTTTGAGAATGGAGACTAGGGCAGATGATCGGAGCTCATCATCAGACACATCATATCCAAAATTACACTATTATAGGAATTTTCAAGATTTACTTTTTATCTTTAGTGATCACAGGTTAGAAAATATGAACCCAGCAGTTTTAAAATAAGAACACTTACCTGAGTTAGAAAGTCTATAAGCTAAACTACTGCGAATTCAAGTTCTTGGGCCAATGGGAAGATTTTTTTGAGATTACAAGTGTCATTCACCTTGAGCCTGCTCTCTAAATTGCCAGTAAAGCACATGAAATAAATAAGACTACATTTGATGGGCTGGCTAACAAAGTCAATCGCAAGTGTTGTAATGCATCGTAAGAGCCAATCACTTTTTTTAAGATCACATATGTAAAGTCTCTTCTTCAGTTCAAGGTTAAAAGAACTATTTTCAAAACCTGGCAATGTTGTTACATACATCTTAATTTCTTCCAAAGTCCCATTAAAGAAAATAATTGGACAACTAAATGCCAAGCATGTTGTTATACCCAAGGGAAATCATGAACTGTATAGATAATTCTTCCCCCTTCATGGAATATGGTCAAAGATAACATGGATCTACACCCTTTTACTGCTAAGTTTTGAAATAATTCTTTAGATAAACTATTGCCTTTAAAGTATTTTTTTTTAATTTCTAATGGTGTATTGGGGCAACACTTCAATTCCATATCTCTGAGACATAAATTTTCTAATGTTCAGTACTGTAAAATTAAATTACAGTCAATATGGCTCCAAAGCTAGTAGAAATGATATATTTCTGGGCCTTGTCAGGTTCTTCAGATATTTAATAAGAAGGGTGTTGACTGGTGACTGATCAAAGAGTTGGTGTGCAGGGTGCACTGTTCCAAACAGATCCAACTGAAGGCAAGAGGGCCACATGGTTAAGGTGCATTTTTGTCTTCATCACTGCTAAGAATGCCTCAAAGCATGTGCTTTAAGTAGCATTGGTAACAGCTAGTGATAGCCAAATGCTTTCATAAACTCAACAAAATATTCCTTTTGAATGTTCCTTATAAATGGTAACCATAGGGATAATCTCTTCTCTCCAGATTTTATGCAGCTTGTTTGTTATTACTTCCATAGCCATCTTTGTGTCTTTGAACATCAAATATTGTCCATATCAATGTGACCCACTGGGGTTTCTAAAGTCAAGGGCCAATATAGCTTTTTCTCTCATATGCAGATAGGTGTGTAAATAAGAATGTTATAAGTGATAGTAGAAATAATTCAATGTGTTAGGCGGATGACTTTGTTTTTTTTTTTTTTTTAATTTTTTTTTTTCAACGTTTTTTATTTATTTTTGGGACAGAGAGAGACAGAGCATGAACGGGGGAAGGGCAGAGAGAGAGGGAGACACAGAATCGGAAACAGGCTCCAGGCTCCGAGCCATCAGCCCAGAGCCCGACGTGGGGCTCGAACTCACGGACCGCGAGATCGTGACCTGGCTGAAGTCGGACGCTTAACCGACTGCGCCACCCAGGCGCCCCAATTAGGCGGATGACTTTGTACTGCTAAGGAAGATATATGAATTTTTACACTGGGTCCAATGTTTAGTGATCTTGATGAAGTGATTACAAGCCAACTGGTCGCTCATAGACTCATTAAACTCATGAAAATAGGACCCGAGCTTTTCCAAATTCCTTAGAAAGTTTTGCATTTTTGGTTGAGTAAAGAGTAAAGAGTAAAAACTGTTGTCTTTAGATCCATAACAATTGATAATTGACTCAGACACAACTTTTTACATAAAGACAGTTGGTTGCATGAATCAGTACATTATTTTTGATACCCATGGACATTGGTTTTTTAAATCAATGGAAGAGATACAGACTTGACCAGTAACTGGCTCCCACTCAGTAATAATAATCAGAAAACAA
The DNA here is from genome assembly GCF_024362965.1 of Panthera pardus. NCBI lineage: Eukaryota > Metazoa > Chordata > Mammalia > Carnivora > Felidae > Panthera > Panthera pardus. Next base: position 144,689,015 of record NW_026526721.1, on the reverse strand, counting down.
GACACAATTCTTGTTATTAGCAGCAATTATATTCTCTAAAGTCACCATGAACACTGAATTAGGAATATTGACTCATTGCTCCTAGAAGAAATTCAGGGTTAGGTTCTGATCACAACATTTTCACCAACTAATTAATGCACAACATTGCTTTAACTGTGTTTCTGTCTAAAGACACCTTATTATATATTTTTGATTCATCAACAATGAACTCAAAGCCAAAGCACTATAAGTCATGCTTGCGCAAAGCTGATCTCCATTTCCTTTTCATATTGTCTCCACAAGGCACAGCATAGATTCCTTGTGCTTAGGAACACAAGGCATCACGTCAGCACTATAATTGGGGGCATTTTAAACAGTGAAATCACCAGTGAAAAGCACAAACATGGAAAAATGTGGCCCTACATAAACCAAGGAAAGGACACGTGTTTATAGTGTTATAGGTTGACACAAGAGCCTGCCTTGCTCAATCTTGAGAGTATGGATGTTTGGTGACTCAGACTTTTTTTTTTAAGTTTTTTTTTAAATTGAATTCCAGTTCAGTTAATACACAGTGTTATATTAGTTCTAAGTGTACAATTCAATACCTTACACAGTGCTCTTCATGGTAAGTATACTCTTTAATCCCCAGGCGACTCAAACATTTTACTGCTCTGCACAAATGACCATGAAGCCACCATGAATGTTGATTCAGGGTTAGAAACAAATTGTAGCAAGTACGTTAAGTTTGTATACAGGGAACCCATGAATAATGAAGATCCACCGTATCTTTTTTAACTGATAATTTCACGAGTCTGAGTCTTTCAGTAAACAAAAGGAAATTTCATAAATGGCATTAGTATTAACTTAGAAGGATTCTAACAATTCCTTACACAAAAAAAATTGGTAACATTACTCTTGAAATAGATTAGGGCATTCAATAGATTATTGGGCAATAGATTACTGACATTCAGCACTAGGGAGCCATAGAATATGCAAGAAAATTCTTACTTCCCAATTATTTGTTAAATCCAGCATTCCCATCAGGATGCTGCTTCTGTCGAAGATAATTGCTTTGAAGAATGTTTGAAAGTACTTGATCATGAGGAGTATTTTTCATAGCCACAGAGGTTGTGTGAGCACTTTTTGCATTCAAAACTAATTGCCATTACTTGCCGGAATAGGTAGGTTAATAATTCATTTTCTTTCTCTTTAAAAACACTAACCATGTAATTCATCAGATCTCAATAGTGGCTCCATCTTTTCCTTGGTATCTAGCTATAGTTCATGTTTTCTTTCAATATTCTTTTTTTCTTTTTCTTTCATCTTCTCCATCCTTCTCTTTCCTTGCCAGCCCTTGGCTTTTATGATCACACGACCTTCAAGAGAAAAGTGGCTACAAATTTGAAAACCATCTAATGCCTCAGTGCTAAATAATGCTTGGAATGCAGATGATGATTTGGAATGTGATCTTATAAAAACCTTAATAAAATCTGGGTCAAAGTAAAAATAAATTAATTTCTACTTGCTTTATAATATACTTTATTAAATAAGTGAAAAATTCAGCTGGAAAAATGATATTGGTAGCAGATGTCTTTTCAAATAAATGTTGTATCATTAAAAAGAATTCCCACTTGGAAAATAAAAGAGACATGACATAAAATTGGACACCAAGGAATTAAGCATTTGAGTCATAAGAAACACATAGCAAAGCTGGCTTTCAGATTAAAACGCCCTGACTTGTGTTGATGATATTATGATAGTTATAATAGCTAATACTAGAGTGATTATAGTTTTCCAGGAACTGTGATCAGTGCTTTATCCTCGGCACCTCATTTAATCCTTCCAATCACTAAATATACACTTTTAACCATTCTCATTCTACTGATGAGGAGACTGAAGCAGAAAAACGATAAAACTTTCCCAAGTTTGTCCCTCAGCTTAAAAGCTGTGGATCTGTGATGGAAATGCTAGAGTTTCCTCCCTAACTACTGGAGTGTCTGATAAAATGTGAAGAAAAGCCAACAGTATTGTGCACATCACAGATGCTGACACATGTGCTTCCTTAAATTTCAGAAGGAACTATGATTGTCAATAGTTAGTAGAGTACTAGAGAAGGATTCAAGATGTATCCCATCCCACCCAAGCTCAAGTTGCTCCTCTAAATATTATTCTCTCTGTGCCAACTCAGTACCCAAGGGCATAGGGGACTCTACTGGACAAGTAACAAGGTGAAATTTTCAACTCTGGGATGATTTTCTGGCTTGTCAATGCATATAAATCAGTTTCTCCGTTACCTACCCTGAAAAACAAACAAGCAATCAATCAGTTAATGGTTAGTAACGGGACAAGTCTGAGCTGCAGTTCTTGTGTTTGCTGCATTTGTCAGTTTTATTATTTTTATTTTGGCTTTGGTTTTCTTTCACTGTTGCGTAGGTTAATAGACAGTTATCATCAGTGATTTTAGTTCCACGATATAAGTTATATTCTATCCAACCTTTAACTGCCTACTCTACAGAGAAGATCTTTGCTGTTTTAGGTTCCCAGGGGGTGGAGAATCTGTCTGTATGTTTATGTCATGTCCATTATCTCCTGTCTTGTGCCTCCCACATAGGGGATGCTCAGTAAGTGCTTGTTTACGGACTGAATGCTTTTTGTTTAAGCTGTTTCTTCTCCAATATTACTTTAAAAAATGTATTTAAAACAGAATTCTCTTAAAAAGAACATTTCTGCAAGAGGTAGTCCTATATTGAGAAAGTAAGAAAGGAAATAGGAAACACGAGGAGATAGAAGGGTTCTCACGGTGTATGTATATTTCTAATATACATCCAGGGCAAGGGTCACTCCCTACACTTCATTATGTCCTTGGGACACAGCACAAAGTATCAGTCATGGAAGGAACAAATGCTTTTTGACAACAAGAGTACTGATGATTATGGTGATGGAGACACAGTGGAAATCCAGAATTATGACGCCAACTCTGCATGTATTAACTTTCTCTCAGAAAAATAAAAACAAAAGCAAACATAAAAATCAGGACATACCCTCAAGGAAAATGTTTATCTGAATGAGAATCTAGGATGGAACTATTTTGTTATTGATTACGGGTATCTGTCTACTCAGAAATCTAAAAAGACATCTTTGTGTCAATCATAAATGGATTTAGTCGGAATGAATAATTACTCCTCATGCCTTGTGGCACAATGAGGAGGAGGCCGGACGTTTGGAATCAGGTTCATCAACTATGCCTGTACTTGGCTATGGACTTCATAACAGCACAAGAAACCCCATTTCTCCCACATGACCTTTGCAGGCTTTCATTCACTTACTGGCACTGAAGAGAATTTTTATTAATAGTAGTTCTAAATGGACAAGAGCTATAAAACTTTACAGCACAGGAGAAGTTTTCATCCATCACTGAAAACAAGTTGATTTCAGGTCTGAAAATAGACAACCTATTATCTGGGTTATAGGTCGTAACAAATCACTTGGCTTACGTTGGCTGTGGTAAAACTGGTAACTTGAGCTTTCAGCTCACTCATAGTGGATTTTGTAAGTGCCTTAATGAGATCTAATTAAAGCATACTCTGTCAGTTTATTCCATCTCTTAAAGGCTTTGAAATGAACACGTCCAGGCAGAGCCAGTAGCATTGCACTACAATAAGGAGCGCAATTTACATTTGGTTTGTGTGAATGGCACCCATCCCCTTGGTATTATGAAGTGCATGTACTGTATTCATATACCCAGAGGCTTGTGTCTTGGGCAATTAAAAATGCCCTCAAATAAAACGTCTTCGAGATATAATACGTCATCATGCCTTATCTAAAATTTGTTTCTTTCCTTGGGAATAGGTAAGAATTTCCAAACCTTAGTATTCCGAGAATGCATCCCCCAAAAGCTTACTTGATTTTCTCTTCAACATAACCTGCCAACTATTCCTGGGAACCTGGGTGCTGATTGTTAACAATACTATATTAGCTCCATTAGTTCATCTCCATATCTAGACCGTGAAGACAATCTCCTAAAATGTTTCCCCAGTAAGGAAAAATATCTTCAGAGGATCACATAGAGAGAGATTATTTGTTACTGCTCATTGCTTTGAAATTGACTCTAGCAGAGAACTGTAGATCAGATAAAAGCAAGAAACACCATTTTATTTGTTTTAGTTTTCATAATAAAAATCTTGGTGTTTTTCCACTGGACTTTTGAATACCTTGTGGGGTCACTTCTTTGTTCAATTGCTGGGTCTCTTGTTTGGGTCCATAGCCAAAATATTATTTCTTTGAAGTGCAATTCCTGAAGCAATTGTTATCGATGGCGTTTAGTGACTCAATTACTATAGGACTTGTGAAGATCTTACGAAAGCTAGATTAGAGCTTCAAAGCCAGTGAGAAATAGTTTGTTTATGGTATTTGCGTACTTAAGGATAATGTCCCAACATGACAATTTGGTGAAACAGCACCGTCTTCCATGATCTGACAATTAATGTTCACTTGCATTTGAAAATTCTGAAGGAGACCCAGAGGCTAGTCACAACAAATGTCAACATAAAGTAATTTCAAGGTTTGACTGACTCTCATCATTGTTGTAGAAGCATCCATCATCTTTGATTTCAGCCAGTCATCTTTACCACATAGCTGAATGTTTCTGATCAGTTGTACTTATTATTTGGGCATAGATTCCAAACAAATCTGGGGGCTTTTTGGTAATCATTGGAAAAGCATTCTTTGGAAACATAGGAAGAAGCAACAGGAATTCTTCTTCATGTTCCTGATATGTGTATTTGTTGTTGTTGTTTGTTCATTTGTTTGTTTTTTAATTTTTTTATTTGTCTAGAGTGGACACACACTGTTGTATCAGTTTCAGGTGTACAAAGTAGTGATTTGACAAGTCTATACGTTATGCTGTGCTCACCACACATATAGTTCCCATCTGTCACCATACAACCCTATTACAAAACAAGTGACTGTATTCTTTATGCTATGTCTTTTATTCCAATGACTCCTGATGTATTTTTTGACTGATATGCAGCATTCCTGATTCCAGTCCAATCATTTGGGAGAACACTAACACGATCAATTTTGGGAAACATTTTGCCTGAAGTAAAGAATATGCCTTCAGATGTAATGGGCTATCTAGCTTATGAATGTCATGAAAGTCATACTGATGATACAGTGAGACCATTTCTGAGCTAGGGGTGACATTAAAAACATTTCGCCACCATTATGTTGTAAGCACCGGCCAATCAGAACATAAATGCTGGGGTAGGATCCTGGGGAACTCCTGCAGTGCCAGGTAGCACCCCATTCTTGTGAGATGGTAAGACGTCCTGAGGAGCCACCAAAGTGGAAGGGGTGGAGGGGCTGTACTGATGGACTAGTGCTGGTGGTTATTTACCAAATGAAACAAATATGTTTTACTATTTTAACAAGCAGCATGGCCCTTCTGGTATATGGAAGTTGAATATGAGCCCTGTCCCTGGCTCAAGGTTCTCTGGGACGGTGGTTCTCAAAGTGTGGCCTAAGGACACTTGAGGGTTTGGTGAGATATTTTTAGGAGATCCACAGGTTCTCCCTTTTTCAATGACATTCTGTATGAAGCTGGATTTTTTTTCATATGATTAAATCAAACAAACTATGGCAACAGGTTGGATGCTGATGTAGATATGCAAATCTGGTCATCTTTTAGCAACCTAGACAGTAAAGTGATTTGCAAAAAGGTAAAAGAGTGCCATTATTCTCAAAAAAACTGACTTTGAAAGATATAATATTTTTGTTAACAAGGGATGGTTTATTCTTTTTTAATGAACTAATAAACAATCATTTTTAAGAGTATGAAGGGATACTAAGACCAAAGAGTTTGTAAATAGCTATATGAAGAAATAAAATGATAAGATTTGTAGAGCACTAAGAGAGGCCTAATAGCCCCAATCCCTGATCATTCTGCTCAGTTTTGCTTGTCACTTGAGAGATTAATTAAGAACTTTAAAATATCCCTGTGTATTCCACTTATGCAAAAACATGTCCAGCAGCATATATTTGTATTTCAAAACCTTGCTAATTTACACTAATTTATGTGTGTAAAGTTTTCATTACTAGAATTTTTTTGATAAAGAAGTGCATTTCACCATGCTAAGAGAACTGTTATGAAAATGCCACTCAGAAGAAAACAGCTTTACACAAGACATTAAAATTTTAATTAGCTTATCAGTTGTCATGCTTTAGGTACTTGTAAGATGCTTAAACATTTTAGGAGAAATCCTTTTCACACTATCGTTTTTTTACCTGACTTTCAAGAGAGGCAGAGAAAACATGAGCCTCAATCTGTGCTACTATCCCAAATGCTGAAGCACTGGAATTGAAATTATCATCTTTCATTTTATCTAGGGCAACAATGAAAGGTTTACCATCATCTCATCTAAAAACAACAATAACTGCAACAAAAAACAAGCAAAAACAAATACCCCAAATGATCTCCTCATCAAATTGGTATGCCAAGGGGCTATTAAAAAAAAAAAAAAAAAAAAAAAAGAATGGACTTCAAGGAAAGATTATGTCTCAACCTTAATACTGGATGAAGGAAGGGCCCAGAGAAAATCTCTCCTAAGAATCTGACCCAGAGTCCTTGCTTGGGTTAGAGTTTCAATTCGTGAAGTCAGAGGGGTCAAAGACCAGCAGAGAATGTAGATAGTGCTCCCAGATGACTAACGAGAGCAAATGCAACTTGTCTTCTCATAATGCCATTGATTATAAGAGGAGAACCAATTTCAGAAGTGTTAAAATGTGGAAAAACAACAACAAAAACATGGGTCTTGGAAACAATGAAATACGGTAATTAAAATTTCCTGGTATATAAAAGTTCACTGAATATTGCTTACATAGGAATGAACTACATTACGTCAAACTTTACCAACCATGCTAATACAATTTAGCAAGTATAATGCAAGCAGAAATAGAAGCAAATATATCTATATACATCTATATCCATATCTGTATCTATATCATCTATATGTATATAAAATGATAGGGACAAAAAGTTATCCAACATCCTTAGAGTATCTACACCTAAAACCACAATCGAGGTGTAAACATTAATATGCTTATCTCAAAACCAAAATATGTGATAAGCATATTTTTAGTGCATGCCCTTTCTTTTCCTAAGTTCTTTCTTCTGAATGTATCTACATACTTGGAATACATTTTTATTGGTCACAGGTAAATTTAATTAAGCTCCTTTGATTTTCACAGTTCAACATCAAAAGGTATAACTCTTAAAAAGCAGCTTTTGACAACAGAGATTAGGGATATATGTTTAAAACCTACAAGTAAATTACAAGATGCTCTGGTTGCTAACGTTGACACCACAACGCTTCTGTGGCAATAGCACACTTGGTCTTTACCAAGATCTAAACCCAAAGCTCTAGATTCGTCTACAGTAGCAAAGTGGCAGCTCGCAGTCTACATTTCTTTTATGTTGACTGGCTTGATCTTGAGAAATGTGTAAGAGGGGGGTGTCTTGCTGCATGCAACTGGCATCTATTTTGTGGATGCAATAAGACAGGACCTTACGGAGACAGGAACTGAGCTTTCGGTCATCCCAGCTTATCTGACTGACCGTCGAGGCTTCTTGCTTATGGTCTGCGATCCTGAAATCTCTCTCATCAGTGGGCGTTAGATTCAATAAAAATTTAAAAGATCAAATGAGTCGTTGTAGACTACAGATGTTTGGTATGGGATGGATGTCATAATGAATACTATCAGAAATCAGCTGTCTTCTGGGGACGATGGAGCTAACTGCTGATCACTAACCCAACCCTAAAAACACAAGGGTCATTCCCTTTCCTCTTCCTTTTTTGAACATAACACAGGCTGCCTTTCTAAAGTTGGTCACAGGTATTGTGAAACTGTTTCAAGATATTGAAACTCTTTCCTTTTTCATTAGTTTCAGGTGTTTGATGATGATTCTCTTTTTCATGTCTTAAAATAAAGAGTTATAGATTATACAATACTTGAACACAATTTATACTTTAAGAGGGGTTTTGAGACCTGTGTGGAAAAACTCAAAACACACCACAGTCTTAGTAAAAAAAAAAAATGGCTAAACGTTTTGCTGAGGAAAACCCCACTCTCTTTTCCTTCAGTCCCAGTACTGAAAGTGTAAAATGCTGCATCAAGTGGGATGGCTCCTAAATGAGAAATAGATGAAGTGGGTGCTTTGAATAGAAATACAAAATAAAGCTCTTCTGTTGAAAGTATGGCCTTGGTACAAAATAGCATTTATTCAAGTCATTCAAAAAACTCCATTCCTTTTCACAGAGAATAAAACACTTCTTAGAAGCCCAGATACCTTTTCCTTGTCTTCTTACAGCAAAAATAAGCAAAAGGAATTCATTCTCAAGTGTCACTGGATGCTTACGCTTGCTTTTCTCCTGTTTTGTGTTAAGAGGGTAAGTGGATCATTAACTGTTAAATGCCTTTCTTTTTGTTGTGAAAAACAAAACCCTGTGTATATCAACTTTTCGTTCAATTTAAAATGTTATTTCAATATAAAAAAATGAAAATGTCATATCTTATGTTGATATATACTTATGTAAAATACGTATCAACACATTTATGAGCATATGGAAAAATATATAAAACACATATATGTGCAATGGTAGATCCCAATAAAATAAATCGAAATTTTTAGTTTTTTCCAAGTACATAAACATTCAACGCTCATTACTGATTTCACTGAAAATATTTTTTAGGTACTATACGATTATGGATCAACTCTTTGTGGATAAGTCTTTCAGCGAGTATGTATCAGGTTAAGGTTTGGTGAAAGACAGAGGACTTATTGTAGTACAGAACTGAGGTCAATTTTGAATTCCTACATTCCTCCTCAAGTAATTTTATCCTGAGCACATTAATATAGGCCTACTCATTTGCCCTCTTCGAAGCGATTTGGTTTTCTACGAGACCTGATTTCATCAGGGCCCCAAATGTCTGTCTTGCCGCCATTTTGAGGAAAGCATGGGGCTATATTACTGAGCAAAAGTCAGTCAGTACTCACTCACCTCTCCTTCCCTGGGCCAAGGCCTTCCATTCTGGGTGTATTTGCTTTGATTCTGTCGCTTCTTTTGTCCTCCATCAGCGAATTTGCACAGTAAAGGCTCACTAGGGGCTGGAAAGATAAGAAACCAATTCTACATTAGCAAATCCCCCTTAAAAACAAGTGATTATTTGAATCACAGTAGTGCTTTGTAATGCGTATCTTTGAAGTTGTCTTGCTTCTGGAGAGATATTTGGCCCCCTTTTAGTCTCTATTATGTTGGCTGTTATTCTATCTAACTGGGCTTCGAAAGAGCACTGGCAGACCATAAAAGAAAACAAAAAATATTGTTGAAAAAATAATCAGTTGAAGCAGAAAGTGAACTTGCCTTAGAAGTAAAGAGGCGAATGTCAACTCCTTCCAGTTATGTTAATGCTAAAAACCAGACAACGGGTCCAAAATGGAGTCACTTATGTGAAGTTTCATGTCACCAGACCAAAACCTAACCTAATTAAAGTTTTGGCTCTTCCAGAAATGGAAGTTTAAACCAGTCAGTCAGGAGTCACCTGATCAGCACTGTTGAGGTTAATTTACCTGATAGATCCCGGGCCATCCTCTGTAGAAAAGTGACTTTGCCATAACCAATCCATTTTTTTTGCCAATACTTTTGTTCACACTCCCTTCTGCCTATAGAAGCCTCCAATTTGCACAGCTCCTCAGAGTTCCTTTCTACCTGCCTGATGGGATGCTGCCTGATCCATGAATCCTTGAATAAAGCCAATAAGAGCTTTAAAATGTATGTCTCATTTTGCTTTTTAACATTAGAAACTTATTCATAACCAGTATTTGTGTGAAGATAAATATTTCTCCTCAAAGTTGCCATGTTTTCACAGTAGAAACTGTAGGATTCTATTTTGGAAAAAGATCCTTAGGAGTTTCCTTCTAAAATGGGAGCTATTTTGCTAATTGCAACCAAATTAGTTTTTTTCTCATTAATCCCTGCAATTTCAAAAAGGCTAGAAGTTGATTGTCCGTTGAACCTCTTTCACTCCAATTTCCCAGTGAAAACTAGTCAGTGTCTCAGGGAGAACAATTACTTAAATATTAAATGAGCCCACATGATAAAATCTAGACAAAGGATATGGCCCTAACAAATGAATCCCGGCCTGGGGGGAAATGTGGTGATCCTTGGTGACTTAAGTAAACTTATTTGACAATTTTATAAAACACAACAGGAAGAAACTTATTCTTTGAGAATTCATGTTCTCTCCACATCCTTACTTGACTAGAAAAATTGCTGATTATTAGCACAAATATTTTTAAAACTGAATGAATAAAATAAATCCATATTGCCCTAAAAAACGTGGCCAATGCATTAACATGGCTGGGAGGATTTTTGTTGTTGTTTCTTCATTTGCTTGGATAAACCATATACTAATTTGTAAGTTTACAGTCTGAAAACTAAAATGGACCTTTCCTCTTCCAACCCACTGGGAAAATGTGTTCTTCTAAAATGTAATTGTTTAATGTTTGAAGGGGAGCAGAATATACCGTCCAAAAAATATGCCTCTTTGGCATAAGGATTAGCTCAGGCTGATTATTTTTAAGAAACAGCAGATAGAGGAAAAGCTCTGAAAACTGACTAGAAGTTACCCTTTTTTAAGAGATGTTTACATTTATAAGGGAAATCTCCATTTGTAACAGTGTCTCCCTCTTTGTATCTGGAAGAAAAGAGTATTCTAGATCTCAAGAAACTTATCAGTGGAGAAGCGAGGCCTTAAATCCGTGTAACAACCTTACCCTTGTTTACTGTGCTTTTTCTGGTAACCTCCCATTACTGGTCTCATTACCCCTTCCCCAACATCTTTTGTCTTTAGCTAAAGATGATATTTAAGATGGTGACTTGGACCATTTCAGAGAGTTACAAGGTTTTCCTGGATATCTCCATGCAAGAGATATACAAGTTATTAAAATTCTATTTGTTTTTCTCCTGTTAATATTAACATGTCTTTATTATGGGGGGGTCCCAGTCAAGAACCTAGAAAAGTAGAAGGAAAATTATTTTTCTTCCCCTGCATTATGCTAATTCTTGATCTCTCCTTGTATTCTTGCCTTTGACAATGTAGTGTCATCGAGTCGTCTGACTCTTGGTCTGACCCCATGTGAATTTCTCTAGACAATGAAATGTTAGCAAATGAGACACAAGCAGAGGATTGAAATGTTTTTAAGCATTGAGGTTTGCTTCTTTTACTTTTCTGCATAGCTACGTGAATATGCCCAGCCTGGTCTGCTGCAGGATGAGGTACGACTGTAGATGAGTCATCCCTACCATCAGAGCCAAAGCCAAAGTAGATCATCCAATGACCACCACCCGGACATGTGCGTAAGCTCATCTAAAATCAGCAGACGTACACAGATAACATGCAGGTGACCACAGAAAAATGTATAAACCCAGGTGAGGTCAGTAAGGCCATCCCACAAATATGTAAGCGAAATAAATCTTTACTGTTTCCTGTCACTAAAATTTTGCAATTGATATGTTATAATCTTTCTTTTTTAAATTTTTTTTAACGTTTATTTATTTTTGAGACAGAGAGAGACAAAGCATGAATGGGGGAGGGTCAGAGAGAGGGAGACACAGAATCTGGAACAGGCTCCAGGCTCTGAGCTGTCAGCACAGAGCCTGACACGGGGCTCAAACTCACAGACCGCGAGATCATGACCTGAGCCGAAGTCGGCCGCCCAACCGACTGAGCCACCCAGGCGCCCCTGATATGTTATAATCTTAATAGATAACTGACACCATTTTCCCCAACATCCATTCCTCCCCATTTCTACTCCACCTAGGTTGCTTGCATTTACTAATCTGGATGAAGCAGAAAAAAAAAAAAAAATTAAGGGATTCACGAGACTTTCAACTGTCTCCAAAATCAATAATGGAAAAAGAAATGAGTGGGTATCTACAAAAAAATATTTGAAAATCCTTTGGCTTTAAGTGGCAGTAGTATTTACTCAATCCTTTAGTTTATTAGCAGCAGAATTCTATTAATCAATATTGAAGAAAATGACTCAAGTAGACAGAAAGTCACAATTGGCCAGGCGAAATGAAAAACAAAATGTTTTGCTTGTCCTACAGAGGAAGCATAGAATACGTAACTCCTCCTGGCTCACAACGCAACCAGTGTCATTCCTCACCAAGCACAAGTGGTTCCCAGCTGTCTGCTTTTAGGAGCCTCCAACATTGGTGACTTCGGTGAAGCTACCAAAATCACACAAAGGAAAGGGTGAGTCCTAAAACTTCTGCAGAAAGTTGCTGCCATCACATTGAAGTATTTAAATTCTTTCTCCAGATGAAGGACTAAAAGACTAAATGCAATAAAAGACCCTAAAATTCTGTGCTAAAGAAAATTTCCTGTGATACTCCAAAAGCATATGTGTATATATATTCATTCCTCACTATAGGGTATTTTTTCTTTTGTCATTTTAAAATTTCAAGGTATGTTCATCCATTCAAATGGCTGGTCATGCTGACACATGAGTTTATCACTGGCAATACTACAGATTTCTCACAAAAGACAAGTAAGAAATACCTTAAATTTCCTGCTATAAAAATTGTTGATTCTACCTTTTATGGTTCTTGGGATAATAACTTTCATGAGTCATACTTTCTACCATCTGAAGCAGGTTTCTCTTTATCTTCTCCTAAAATGGATTCTTTTAGTGTACATAATATACTGGTTCTAATAGTCTAGAATATGATAACAACTTCTCTTGAGGTCGTTCGTGTTTCTGCTTTAACACTTAGTTTGCGTGCATTTCAGTGTTAGGGGTAGCGGTCTGCTTCCTGGCTTCCTGACTTACCAGCTATAAGACACCAGGCACTTTTTAAATTCTTTGAGGGTAATAATGTTCCCTACCTCAGACAGCTGTGAAGATTAAATAAATTAATGTGTGAAAAGGGCTTAAACTAGTATATGGTACATAAATGACTATTAAATCCACGTTCGCTACAACTCTCACTATTGCTTAGCATCTTCATCAGCCACTGTCCATGCATCAGCTACGAAACCTGGTTACTTGGCAGAGTCTGAGTGTAGAGTGTTTAATCAACTAGGCTTATTGTTCACCAGCTCTGTCCCACTTTTAACTCCTTGGTGGTTTGGCCACAGAACTTGCAACTGACCTCCAAGAACATCGAAAAGATTTGCTCATTGAGAGGATCTGCATTTCCAAAATGGTTCTTGCTGACTGCAGCTTGTCTCTGGATCATCTGGCCACTACAGCCCAGGTTCCTCTCCTGAGTCATCACCGAAGTTTGGTTCCCATTATCCCTTTAACGTGATACAAGTCATGTTCTCTTACGTGTGTTTATATGCAATTGCCTACACTGAATGCTCCCTGTTCCTTTTTCTGTTGTGGTTTTTTTTGTGTTTGTTTGTTTTTACTATTTTTTTGTTATTCATTTGCAGGAGATCTATTGACAGTTTAAATCCATCAAATCTGTATTTTGCTATTAGGATAAATACCATGCTGTTACACACTGTAGGCAAGAAAAAATTTGCTGTCCAGGGGTGCCAGGTGGCTCAGTCAGTTAAACATCTGACTTTTGATTTGGGCTTAGGTCATAATCTCACAGTATATGAGTTTGAGCCCCCGTGTCAGGTTCTGTGCTGACTGTGCAGAGCCTGCTTGGGATTCTCTCTCTCTCTGTGCCCCTCCCACACATGGTTTCTTTCTCTCTCAAAATAAATAAATATACTTTTAAAAAATTAAAAATTAAAAAAAGAAAAATTTGCCACCTCAAAATGTGTCTCTTTGGCATGTATACACACACATATGCATGCACATGCACATACATATTTCAAGATCTTTTTTTGTGAAACCTTGGGAGCTATGGAATTAGCAGGGCAGCATTGGCAGGAAAACAAAAGGCTCTGAACGAATGATTAACCTTAGGATTTCTTCTACCTACTGGCATAAAGAAATTTTACAGAAGGATCCTTGAAAGAAATTTTACCAAGCAACAATATTCTAGCTTGCTGAGGATCAATTATACTTAGAATTTAAGATTCTGGGTTCTAAACCTACCTTGAAGATTTTCATTATTGAAAAGAGAACTTTCAAAACAATATGTATATTTTTTATCTTAGAGAGAGAGAATGGGGGGGGGGGGTAGGAAGAGACTGAGCGTGTGTGAATGGAGATGAGTAGAGGGAAAGCAGAGAATCTGAAGCAGGCTCCATGACCAGCACAGAGCCTGACCTGGGGATCGACCTTCCGAAACGTGAGGTCATGACCTGAGCCAAAATCAAGAGTCAGAGGCATAACCGACTGAGCCACCCAGGGGCCCCAAAACAATTATTTTTAACACTGAGGAAAATTTCAAAAGCTATAGGATAAGACTTTACCTTTCAACTTAGATGTCTTTGTGAGTTGTGTTTTACAGTGTCTCAGAGGCTTCAAATCTTAGCCACCCTGATATTTGAGGATCTTCATAAGCTGTTTCATTATGGATGTTAGTAATGACCTATTTATGTTTCTTGACATTGTGAAGTTGAAACATCTGCTATTACTTTATTGATTTGAAGGGGATTATGATGGGAAAGCAGACAGGGTCCCAAGTTTATTAAATGAATTAAAAAAGTAAAATCCCAGAAATAAATTTTCAAATGTGTCATTAAAAAAGGATGAAATAGCCCTAATATTATCCTTGAATTTAGTTTCCCAGGGAGGTGGTGGGAGTGGATTTCACTGAGAGTGTAAGAGAAAATACTGAATTAGATGAATTAAGATCATTTTCTGGGGCACCTGGGTAACACAGTCAGTTGAGGGTCTGACTCTTGATTTTGGCTGAGGTCATGATCCCAGGGTCCTGGGATTGAGCCCTGAATTGGGTCCCTGCTGAGCATGGAGCCTGCTTAAGATTCTTTCCCTCTCCCTCTGATCCCCTCCTCTCCTCCTGAGCAGACACAAGCTCCTTCTCTCTCTCTCAAGCTCACTCTCTCAGGAAAAAAAAAAAAAAAAAAAAAAAAAAAAAAAAAAGATTTATATTATCATCTAGTTCTTGGTGATTTCTAAATACCTGCAAGATAAAATCCAAACTCCTCTACTAGAAGAGAAGAATTTATACCCTTGATCTTATCTTTTGCTAGACTCCTCCCACTCCTGTGGTTTAAAGTTCCCTCACCTCTGAATGCCTTTCCCCCTGCCTGGAATTTCCTTTCCCAGTTTCCCAAATACACACCCTCCATCTGGCAAACTACTAATCAACCTTTAGAATGTAGCTCCTATGTCAAGTTCTGCAGAAAGCCTTCTGTGACTCTACCTCATCTCAATTCAGAGAGAAATTACCTACTGCTTACTTGGCAGGCTTTCATAAATTGAATGTGGTTTCTGTTTGTGTTAAGTCTTTTAACAGTAATAATTAATTTCCAGGCTTGAGGTTGAAAGGGGTTATAGCAAAGGTTGGGGGGAAGTTTCTACATGCATATGTGTGTGCATGCACGCACGTATGTATACTGTTGACAGCATTTTGCACATAGGTACACATAATACTTGAAAGTGATGCTACTCAAAGTGTGGTCCAAGTACCAGCAGCAATGGGATCAGTACTTGAGAGCTTGTTAGAAATGCAGATTCTTTGACCCTTCCCAAGACCCACTGAATCAAAATCTGCATTTGAACCAGATCCCCAGGTGATTCCTCTGCATACTCCAGTTTGGGAAGCAGTGATTTGATCTGGACTGACTTTGTAAGGAAGAAGGAATGCGTCTTAAATGTTAAACATGAATCCTTTGATTAATGAGATGACTTCAGTAGCACAGATATATTATTTATTTCTATATACAATTTCCTTATTGCGCTAAATACAATTTATTTCTATATACAATTTCCTTATTGCGCTATTATACTACCAATTAATTTTGTTTAGTCTCTTTTCACAGTAGTTAAAATACAGACTAAATGAAGAAGAGGCCTTTGTGGAAGTGAGAGGCAGTTATAAGCCACAGATTGTAATGTGCTAGAAGACATTATGGTCTATCATGAAAATGGGGAGTATTTAAAATATAATTATAACAATGCATGGCGATAAAGTTGCACAGTAATTATGAAGGAGTAATTACTGTTTGTTTGCTTAGTGGAGTATTTCTAGTCATCCAAAGTTTGTATTAAACATGAAACAACCAATGCATAAACCGATAAGATAATCTTATGGGGCTTACAGGATTTGCTGTTTTAAGCAAACAAACAAAAACAACACCACATATTTTGTCTAACAAAATTAATATAAAAGTTCTGTGATTTTTATCTGAAACTTAACATACTTGATTCTTCTCTTCCCTTGTGGTTTGATAGCCTTCTTGAACGTTATGCTTGGATTCCTTTTTATTTTTTTATGTATTACAGGCTTTTGATTTGTGGCTACCGTTAGGTTCATATATAATATCTTATGCATGTAGTAGTCTATATTAAGTAGTCTGTATCAAGCTTAAGCTTGAACCCATTCTAAAGGCACTAAGTTTTTACTTCTGACACCCACGTTTTAGGTATATGATGTCTTACTTTACAGCCTTTTATTTTGTGACTCATTTGACTCATTTTTGTAGATATAATTGATTTTTCTGTTTTTGTGCTTTAACCTCCATACTGGTTTTATAAATGATTAATCTACTACTTTTATTATATGTTTTCATTTACCTGTGAAATTCTTTCCTTTCACAATGTTCTTATTCCTGATTATGGCCTTTTTCCCCCACCAATTTCCCTTTTAAGTTTCTTGTAAGGCTGGTTTAGTGGTGAAATGTACGTGAAACATTATCCGGAATAGATCACAAGTTAGGCCACAAAACAAGTCTGAAAAAATTGAAAAAGGCTGAAATTATATCATGCAACCTTTTTGACCACAATAGTGTGAAAGTAGAAATCAATCACAAGAAAAAGTCTGGAAGAACAAATACATGGAGGCTAAACAGCATGCTACTAAACAATGAATGGTCAACAAAGAAGAAATGAAGACAATTTAAAAATGCATGGAGAGAAATACAAATAAACACACATACAATGGTCTAAGATCCTTGGGACTCAGCAAAAGTGGTTCTAAGAGAGAAGTTTATAGCAATACAGGTCTACCTCAAGAAGCAAGAGAAAGTTCAAATAAACATACTAATCTTACACCGGTGCTAGTAAAGGAAGTACAAATAAAACGCAAAGCCAGTAGAAGGAAGGAAACGATAAAGATGAGGGCAGCAATAAATGATACAGAGACCAAAAAACCAATAGAACAGAACAGTGAAACCAGGAGCTGGGGAAAAAAAAACAAATAATGAAAGCTTATCAAGCCTTCATTTTTACGATTCACTAAGAATGTTTTCTAACATCATATTTTACAAGTAGATATTGATATACCTTGTAGCTTCTATATACCAATAGTAGAATTCCTGTTGCCCCTTCGAGAAATGAACATTTTCAATTTTTAGCATTCAATTTATTTCAACTCTTCAGGTATTTATATTGGATTGTGGTGATGGTTTCTTAAAATCTCTCTTGTTACCATAGCTCACAGGTCTGGTGGTTTAAATATTAAATCTAAAAATTCCTCACTCAGATAAATTATAAATTTTACTTCAGGAAAAATAAAAAGGAAGGGTAGGAGGAGCTGAGTAGAAAAGAAGCTAATGACAAGAGAAGCAATTTTTGGAGGTAAGCTTACAAAATCTCGGATTGAGTGGGAGAATGAGATAAAATAACCAAAAAAAAAAAAAAAGAAGAATTCTATAACTAAGTTAAAGTTTAAAATTTAACTCTAGGAATTTTTTTAATTGGTGGACATGGATTTGTTTCCAATAAAAAAACTTACTTCTGTGATATTCAGATTGACTTGTACATTAAAAAGCTGTTTCATGCTAAAGAATTCAAAAATGATACCAATTGGAGAAGGTTGAACTTAGAAACATTTTTATCAAATTCATTCATTAAAAAAAAACAAAACCAAAAACCAAAACAAAACACAACCTCAAATCTATTCAGCATCCATATGTGTAGCAATACCTTCGACTTTGCCCTGACAAAGTAGTCACAATCTAGAGGGGAAGAAAGACAAGAAAAGGAAACTTCTAGCAGCTTGCAGTGGAGACTATAATAGGAATATGGATAGGTTATTTTGAAAGCATAAAGTAGATATCACTCTCTAGCACTATAGAATGTCCTCTAGCTGAGAAATCACATCCAATACCCCACCGTTTCACATGTCACATGCATGCCCCCCCCCCCCCAAGGCTGATTGCCAGATCATGAATGAGCACATGGAAGACTAACACCAGGTGTTATCTAGTCTGGCTAAAAACAGGCTTTTATTAAATGTCTAGTGAATGAAAATATGAATGAATGAGATGGACACAATGATAGGATTTAGCTGAAATACTTTTAGAACCCGTGGACCATATAGACCCTAAGTTGTAACATGGCAGCCTGACAACAATAAATATGAACTCTTTACAGCATTTGCCTTAACTCTCCACAACCCTTAAGCTTCCTGCTATCTTATACCTGAGCAGCAACCCTCATTTCCTTCCAGGTGGCAAAAAGCATGATTAGTCTGTAATGATTTGGAATAAAGAATAATGATGTAAAAATGATAGATATAAGTGTGTTTCTAAACAGCTCTATGTTAAAACCCATGTCCTTATCTTTCATGACTAATTCCAAAATACTTGCTGCAATATCCAGGAAAGTTTCACGAAAAATGTCCTCTGATTTGCCTGCAAAAGATTTGTCACTTTCTCTTCCACATAGGCCCTATACATGATAGACTTTCTATATATGTAGGTATGTATCTATATTTCTATACGTATTTATATACATCTATATCATCATTCTAGATGTAGAGTGAGCAATACCAAATTTAAACTACAATTTACATGGCAAACACTACTTCAAGTTTACAACACATAATTATTATATTTTGGAGTTAGAAAGCTTTAGACCTATGGCAGTGTGGGCTATTTGGTTACATTTCCTTTTGACTTCTAACATCTTGTTTACCATTTAATTATGTTTTGTGTACTATAGTAAGTTAATTGTAGTTATTTGGGTAGTTCTTTTTTTTTTAACTGGAGAGTTCTTAGTTGCAATAAACTTTTATCCTGGAAGGCATATACATGTATACACATGTACGTATATACATATATATGTGTATATACATATATACGTATATGTATACATATATATACATATACGTATATATGTGTGTATATACGTATATGTATACATATATATACATATACGTATATATGTGTGTATATACGTATATGTATACATATATATACATATACGTATATATGTGTGTATATACGTATATGTATACATATATACGTATATATACATATACGTATATATGTGTGTATATACGTATATGTATACATATATATATACGTATATGTACGTATATATATATATGTATACGTGTGTGTGTATATATATATATACACACA
This sequence comes from Panthera pardus, assembly GCF_024362965.1. Classification (NCBI taxonomy): domain Eukaryota; kingdom Metazoa; phylum Chordata; class Mammalia; order Carnivora; family Felidae; genus Panthera; species Panthera pardus. Next base: position 144,669,515 of record NW_026526721.1, on the reverse strand, counting down.
CATATATAATATATAGAGAGATAGAGTCTCTGTCAACTGATCTTAAAATTTATTTAATTCAAACCTTTTATTTTACCAATAAGGCAAGTGACAGTTTAATGAATTGTCAGCTAATTTGTGTAGCTGGTGACAAAGTCACACCCAGAATCGTGTTCTCTGGGTTTCTAATCAACCATTCTTCGACTGCTTACTTTCTACCTGCCTTACCATCGGAAGTAAACGGAAATGAGTTTCAGGCAGCCTTGTGATTAACTTCATAATTTGGGGATGGAGCAAAAAGACTGAATATTCATTAGGATATTATTACAGTGGTTCTCTGCCCACAGGCTATAGTTACAACTGAACACTAGGCAACCAAGAAGATCTCCTAAGATGATTTATACTGCCATTTTAATGGCAGTTTGTTTTTAACAGAATAAACAAATCACATGGGTTATATTTACAAGTGTCAGACACATCTTTCTACTATCATTTAGGCCAAAATGAGCACAGAAATAGAAACCCAAGGATGGAAATACATAAAAAGTTCATAAATCTTCAATAAAGTGTGATTTGCAGGTACATTCCCAATTTTACCTTTCAGTAATGGATTAATGCTTATATTTAGTTTCAAATATAATTCTCTACTATGCACAATGGCCGTACAGAAACGGGAAATGCCCCATGGTGATAATAAAAGCAGAGAATCACTGTTTGCCTAGATATAAGATAGAGAAAATCACTTTTTGATAGGCTATATTATGGCCTAAGTAATTATTTCAAGCTCACCTCTCTGTTTTAAGTATTAAAATACCATCTTTTTCTGTGTTTGTAACAATTCTCTGATAATCCTTTTCATATAGGAAGGGATTATTTTTAGGAGAAAAACCAAACCCCATAAGGGCGATAAATTAAATGAGAAAGTTAATGTCTCATGTAGATGTGACACAGATTATACACTGAATGTTAAATTTGGTTCATTTTATAAGGAATATGACTAAAACATTATCTGTGCTGAATGAACACGATGTTTTGACACCAAGAAAGTAAAAAGGATCAGCACTTCCAAAAAAGCATCAACTTGCTTACCTACAACTGACTTACATACCCAACTACCGATTGGGGGGGAACCTCTATGCTGGCAGGCAAACCATTAAGGGAAAGGTTTCTGAGATAAAGAGTCTTTCAAAATAAGAGAATCTTGGGGCGCCTGGGTGGCTCAGTCGGTTAAGCGTCCAACTTCGGCTCAGGCCATGATCTCACAGTTTGTTGGGTTCGAGCCCCACGTCGGGCTCCGTGCTGACAGCTCAGAGCCTGGAGCCTGCTTCAGATTCTGTGTCTCCCACTCCCTCTGCCCCTCCCCTGCTCTGACTCTCTCTGACTTTTAATAATAAATAAACATTAAAAAAAAAATAAAAATAAGAGAATCTTATGTATTGTCCAAGATGGGCCATATCTGGTCTTGCTCCTATTTCCATACTTCGACAGTCCTACACTTGACTCTGCATACTGTATATAATATTATTATATACTCAGTGTAATATGGCACTTTTGGAAAGAGGTACAAAGAAGGAAAAAATACAGCTATAATCTTATGGTGCAGATACCTCTTTGATATTTAAAATGAATAAACACGTAAATAGAAGAAACATTATAAAGTAGTAAATTCAAACTGTACAAAGCTTAAAAATAAAAAAGCTCAAGACCGGGGCGCCTGGGTGGCTCAGTCGGTTGGGCCTCCCACTTCGGCTCCGGTCATGATCTCGCGGTTCGTGAGTTCGGGCCCTGCGTCAGGCTCTGTGCTGACAGCTCAGAGCCTGGAGCCTGTTTCAGATTCTGTGTCTCCCTCTCTCTCTGACCCTCCCCCGTTCATGCTCTGTCTCTCTCTGTCTCAAAAATAAATAAACATTAAAAATATTAAAAAAAAAAAAGCTCAAGACCTCTTCCCAACTCCCCTACTCCTTTTTTGTTAACAATAATTTCTTCCAGGAAAATGCATAAATATATATTTATTAATCCACTTGTCTAGCTCTGGCTTTTTTGTTTGTTTGTTTTTGTTTTGTTTTCCAATTCCAAAGAGGGCACTATTGCTCAGTGTGTTGGTTTTATTGTTTGTGTACCTTGCGTATGAAGAGTTTTCCATATTAGCACATATAACCCTTGTGAAATGCTTCTCAGTATTATAACATAATTATCATGCACCATAACTTATAAATGTCCATCAATAGGGAACCCACTAAATCTCATTAAATTTCCACAATGCATGTCCATGCTCTTTCCACTATTTAAAAAAAATTTTTTTTAATGTTTATTTATTTTTGAGACAGAGAGAGACAGAGCATGAATGGGGGAGGGTCAGAGAGAGAGGGAGACACAGAATCCGAAGCAGGCTCCAGGCTCTGAGCTGTCAGCACAGAGCCCAAAGCGAAGCTCAAACTCACGGACCGTGAGATCATGACCTGAGCCAAAGTCGGACGCTTAACTGACTGAGCCACCCAGGAGCCCCATGCTCTTTCCATTATTATGAGAATTTGATTTGATGGAAGTCAAGAGCTGGGTCCTTTGCTTAGAATCCACCCTAGTGGTCTCACAAATAGTCTGAGGATAATACACATTTCATTATCTGTTGATAAAATTATTAAATAAATGCAGACAGACAAAATAACTTTTTAAGCTTCCTGACATTAATAAAATTTTAAAGGATTGGAGAGTGAGGGCACAACCTTTTTCTCTTTTAAGAGAGCATAGAGTCCCAAAATTTTCATATTTAAGTAAAACCAGCCTGCCTACTGGAAAAAAAATAAAAAATAAAACAAACAAACAAACAAACAAAGAATTCCAAGTCCTAATCCCAGGTGTAATTCCAATTTCTTGTAGAACTCAGGACAACTGCCCTAGGAAAAAACAAATGGAAGGAGAAAGGTAGGGAAGAATCTGATAATGAAAACCATCAGGATTCTTCCTTGTAATCACTTAAGGTCCCCCAACCAAGGAAGGAAAGGCTTATGCACCCACAAACTGAACTCCAACTCAGGTCAAGAAAATATATCTCAATTTCCCACATGCTGTTCCTAAGCATATATTTCCGGTGCTAGAGACAGAGAGAATTCCCAAATGCAATGAACTGCATTAGTAGAAATAAATATAATCCAGTTTCAAAGTGAAAGCTGTATGTTACACTGTAGGTATCAGTTAACAAGGCTGGAGGCATCAGCTGGGAAGAAAACCTCACCTTCAGTAGGTGAAGGATTTATAAGGGCAATGGCTTGAGACTGAGCTGTTTCTAAGGAGTCATTCAAGGTATGAAAATTGTGATAATTTGAGGAGTGCTTTCATGACTAAATCACTAATCAATAGTAAATAAATTTAATCCAGATATAAGAAACTGAGTTTTTCAAAAAGGTGTTAAAGACCACAGGTGCTATAAACTTCTATGGATCAGTCAATCTCAGAAGTCATAAAAAAATAAATACACACTGTGGCAACCCCGCCTATGGAGGAGTTTACTGTAAAAACAATGCATACAAATGGTTCTAAAATGGAATATCTGTTTGTTCTTGTTATAGAAACAAACAGATAAAACTGCTTAGGGCAAGACTACCCCAGGGGAAGGTTGGGTAACTGTCCTAAGTTCATTTTTCTTAGATAGGTACCAATTCTTCTACTGGGATTGAAAACTAAAGGTATTTTATATGAACTGCTTACAGATCTTTCTAAAATGCAATCTTTATCATGTCAATTCCCCACAGGTCCACCTACCCAATAAAGTCCAAGCTCTCCAGCACGAAACACCATCCAGCTTCATCACCTAAACACACACATCTCCATTTGCACTCACATCACTGCTCCAAAAAAGGTTGAGACCTTTCACATGCTTCCAGATTTGCTTATGCTGCTCCTTCTGTCTGGATGTGCACTCTTTTCCCACTTTATCACTCTCACAGAAGCTTTCCCGACCTCTTTTCCCATCCCCCAAGTTCCCATAGAGAAAACTTACCACTAATTGTTTAATACATTCATTCAGTTTACTCATTCACCCTTGCCTGAAATTCATTCAAAATGAATTGGAATCAGTGCTACATATCATGTCTTGTGCAAACCATGAAAGATTTAAGCAGTGAAAAAAATGGACACAGTTCTAGCCCTTAATGACTTTTCATTCTGAGGGCAAAGCGCACATTAAGCAAGTAATAAACAAATCACAAGTCAATTCCGATCTCTTCCTTTACGCATTTACCATATAGACATCTCATTTGGCATGTGTAAGACACCTCAGCTTACTCATGTTTATATGTCTTTCTCTACTAATTCTAAGGCCTCTTGGGGGTAGGATTTCTACTTCATTCATCTTTATATTCCAAAAGCATGATGCAATTCCTGGAAGACAGCAGATTACACACAGAGACAATTTTAGTAAGACAATTTTAAAATATTTCTACATAAAGAGAGTCTCTGAATTTCCTGATAATGCATTTAAAATTTTTTTAAACGTTTATTTATTTTGAGAGAGAGAGAGAGAGAGAGAGAGAGAGAGACAGAGCATGAGTTGGGGAGGGGCAGAGAAAGAGGGAGAGACAGAATCTAAAGCAGGCTCTAGGCTCTGAGCTGTCAGCACAGACCCCGACGTGGGTCTTGAACCCACAGACTGCAAGATCGTGACCTGAGCCAAAGTTGGACGCTTAACTGGCTGAGCCACCCAGGCACTCCAAATGATAATGCATTTAATGTTTGATAAGTCTGTAAAGGCTTTCTTTTCTCAAGTAGGCACTGGAAAGCTTTTCCCTATTGCCTAAAGTTCACTACAAATTTGGCTAGTCACTTCTTGGACATACTTTAAGTAATTGCAGTTTGGTAATATGTTCATTTTTACCTAAAGATAATCATAATCAAAGAAGTAAATATTTTGCATTATGCACAGTGTGTATTTGCTGGGCATGATGATTAGGTATAAACATGTAGAAGTCACCAACTAGGAATATATAAAAGATTTCCTGAAAGAGAAAAAGTCATACCTGATAATAGTTTTCACAAACTGAGGACAGGTGAAGGGATTATTCATAGGATCCTTTTGCTGATAATGGCTTTTACTTGTATCTCTCAATTTTACCATTTATTCATTGTAAAATCTTGGAGCAGCTACTTAAAACTTCTGGAACTTACTTATTAATTGTGGCTACCCCTGACTCATGCGATTGCATGACTTCCTGTTCAGCACTTAACCTCAAACCTGGGATATAGTAGCATATAGTAAATATTTGTTGAATCAATAAAAGATTGGGAGTAATTATATGACCATTAGGTAAGACAGGCAGAGGAATAGCTTTCATGAACTAGGAAGCAGACAAAATAAATGGTAGGTGTTATTAATATTGTTGGGGCACACATAAAAAGTGTTACTTTTAGAGCCATTATCCTGGAGATATCCATACCTTTCTTTTGCCCACCGCCCCCCCTCCCTGAAATAGTACAGTCAAGTGAAAATAGACCTGAAACTCTAGAGGCATCACAGTGATGAATTTCAGTAGTGATGAGAGTTCAAAGGTTCTATTTTAGACTTTATAAAACCTAAAGTGGTAAGAAGGAGAGCTTTCTTTTTATATGGATTATGATCTGTTTTACCAGGGTCGAATTGTGAAAGACTTCAATATGCTACATTACGATAAAACACTCTGCTTTGTTTCACTCTTGTAGACAAAGCCCATGAGAGACCCTGTCAAATTTGCCAGAAGATATAAAGGACAAAGTACTACCATTCTTTACTTTTTCCATTTCAGATGCTCTTAAAGACAGTTAGCTAACATGAAGCCAACATCTGTCTTCCTTTCTCTATGAGAATGAAATGAAATAATCCTCTTGCTAGATCTAGGAAATTGCTTCGGACTTGGATTTGGGGTATTGGGCAGATCACACTATAGTGTTGTTTGGCTGATACCCTAGGCCTTCAGAGGAGTAGAGAGGAAGTCTTCTGAAGGGGGCTTCTATCTAGAATCAATCATGTGGCTGTTCACATGGGAATATTCTAAAGCAGAATATTCATATATAAAATCAACCACCTGGTTTCTCAAATGGGAAGCTGGTTCTGAGAAGACTGGTTTTAGATGGTCAGGAGTGGGGAACACTCCATTTTTCCAAATAGGAGAACCGATATATCCGAATATTCTCCCAATTGGCAGATATGAAAGTAAAAAGAAAATAGCAGTTTGAGATTTGATGTAAACTGTAAGTTCTAAAGAACAAATGAATGTTTGTAAAGTGAATTATATGGACGCTAATTTTGAAAGGAAATGTTTTATATCCTTGACATTGTGCTAAATGCTTCAGTGCATTATCACCTCCCCCTTACTTATCATAATTATCACAATCCTGAATGACTTACAGTTTTTTTTTTCTCAACAGTGAGGGAAGAACATTAAGAATATTCATTCATTCAATACTCATTGATTGAGCACGTATGATGTACCAGGCATTATTCTAGATCCTGCAGAATTAGACCAGTGAATAAAATGAAGTCCTTACTGTCACAGAAATTCTACTGTAGTAAAGAGAGACAGCCATCACATAAGATACTTTATAAATATGACTTCATTAGTACAAAGTGCTGAGAAGAAATAGTGAAGGCGATGTAAGGGGCAGCAAGTGACAGGAGAGGGAATGGTATTTTAGATACAGTAATCTGTAAAGGTCTAGACAAAGACCTGAATGAAAGGAAGGAGCAGGCTTTGGAGACATGTGGAAGAATAGTGTTCCAGGAAAAGGGGCAGAAGTACAAATGCCCTAAGGTTAGTGTGTGCATTTGGCTTTTTGGGAGAATGGCAATGAAGTGTGGGGTCCAAGTCAGGAAAGGGGAGGGGGATGGGCGGAAACCTGCGAGCTAGGACCCCTTTTGTGCCAGACAGAGTAAAAGGGGATCTGCCATCATTAGAAGTTAGCAGGATGACAGCAAGGGAGCCTCATGAGAAGCATCTCATGAGATGAAAATCAAGTCTCAAGGTCGAGTTGTCCCTAGTTAAGTGGAGATATTTCCATTGCCAAACCTAAATAGTTGGGTTTTATTTCTTTGGAAATCCCACTATGGAATAAATGTTTTCATTTTTAAATGACAGTGCTGAAGGAGGGGCTATCTAAGACCCTTCACTCTAAGAATCAATGAAAGTCACTCTTATTACATCTGACTCCCAATTCTCTAGAGACAATGGGGAGCAGGATAGAAATTTCCTTTAGTTAGTCTCAAAGGAGAAAAGTAGCAATAATATAATCTCAAAGGAACCAGAGTTACAATGGTACGGAGGATGGGAGTGGAAAGATGAGAAGATAGTTCCTCTGTCGACATTCATTCTTGTACCTTCAGTGAACATTTACTAAGAAAAATGGGTCAAACATTTAATTTGTGAATGACTATGTAGCAATAACAAAGCCAGACTCTTTTATGGTCCAGTCTCTGCATGGAGTCAAGTGCAAAGACCAACAATTAAGAAATATTAAAAAGCAGTTCAAGTCAAGAAAATAGCAAAAAGATCTCATTAACAAGTCCTTTTCTCCCTTTTTTTCCCACTTTTTATGAATATCCCATCTTCCCCAGGACTTTCTCAGTCTTCACAGACTCCTGTCTTTTTGCACTCCCCCCTTCACCTAGATCATCTAGGATCTAATCTTATTTCTTGTCAGTATTGTCCTGAAAGGGAATGTTGCTAGTCTGGCCCAGGTCCTTCCAATCCTTCCAAATTTGCAGCTCTGCCTATGCATTACCTTTATCAGAACAACACAAGACAGATATATAAAATATTGTCTGGGAAGCAAAGGAGGAATAAAGGCTGCAAATAGTCAGGAACTCATATTTTTTTTATCCCCAACATAATTGGTATGTCTAATGCTAATCCCTTCAGTGTCTGAGCTGCAACCTCTAGATCCTTAAATTAAATGGAATTAAGAATTTTTTTATTATGAAATAGGTGGGATTCACTCTAACTTAGCATTATTATTACAATGGTCATCAGTGGAAATGCAGTATAAATTGTTTCCTGTTTAAAATATATAAAAATGTAGGATCTCTGTTGGTTTTGCTCTTTTATTGTTATTGGACTTTCCCCATTTCTTTACTAACAGCACAGTTACATATATACACATATGAATTTGAAAGGGAATTTGCAGCATCACCTGATGAACCCAAAGGCTTTGATAAAACAATCCCTTAAGCCACCTGTTTTTCAATGTGAAATGTACACAAGCATACATTCCTTTACTGGCTGGGGTGAAGGGATTCTAGGAAGTGTGTGTGTGTATGTGTGTGTGTGTGGTGGGTGTGCATGTTTATGTATGAAAGACTATCTAAATAAAGGAAGAGATTGGAGTATATTTCTTATCTATCTCATTCTGTATTAGAGGAAAAAATATTGGACGTCCGTAAAAGGCTGCAAATACATTAGCCATCACAAAGGTATCTTCTGTGATTTTCTGATCAAATAAAAATGGTTCCAATTATACTCCCAGGAGTACATTCCATCACTTGCAATGTGAAATTGAAAAGTGTCCTAGAATTGCAGTATTTCTTTCCCTTAATCACCACTTAGGTTTTAGATTGTTCTCTTACATTCCTAAGCCTGACTTTTCAATGACACGAAACTCCCTAAACTCCCTAAACCATCCCCCTGGCAAAAAACAAACAAACAAAAACAAAAACAAAAAACCAAAAATCCTTCCAAACTGCTCAATCATCCCTATATGCCTATTGTCATTTATTTATTTATTTTCAAAATAACTTCCTTTTATGAAAATTTTCAAACACACACAGCAGTGGAGAGAATAGTATCGTGAATCCCCGTGTTCCCTTCACCCAGTGTCACAGTTACTCATTGTATACCAATATGGTTTTATCTAACATTCCTCCCTCCAGCCCCCATTTTTTGGCCATAGTGGTTTTTTTTTTTGGTTTTTTTTTTTAGCCAATTCACGGAATATATAAAGGCTTTTCCATAAAAGCCCAAGATCATTTTTTTTAGGTCCCTGGACTTTCCTTGGACTTCCTTGTTGGACTTTCTAAGTTCAACACTTGTTGGGGAACCTACCCCTGATCAAAATCTAAATCCCATTAAAACTCTATGCATAATTTTCAAATAAAAGAAAACACAGAATAGATACCTCTGGGCTGCCATTAAATATGAGTTATAACACGGGCACCTGGATGACTCAGATGGTTAAGTGTCCAACTCCGGTTCAGGTCATGATCTCACGGTTCATCAGTTTGAGCCCCTATTTGGGCTCTGGGCTGACAGCTCAGATTCTGGAGCCTCCTTTAGATTCTGTGTCTCCTTCTCACTCTGCCCCTCCCCTGCTTATACTCTGACTCTCTCTCAAAAATAAATAAAGCATTAAAAAATATATATGAGCTATAATAGAGTAAGGCAGCGCTAGAACAATGCCAAATGGCATAGTTCATAAAATCTAAACATTTGAACAAAGCGACTATGGCATATTGGAGAAAGATGCTGTGAATGCATTCTGACGGCTTGTCCATGTGCCCTGACTGCTGTGTAGACCTCACATAGATGTCGTTGGAGGGATGGACTTCTGTGAGCTGTCCTTCTCTCTCTTCTTGAATGATCATCAGCAACTGAGAAACAATACATTTGGCCCCTTCATCACAGACCCAGGGAGACATCAAGGAAAAAGAAACAAGGAGTTGGCTCTAGTCTGTATTGAGAACAGGTGTCCTGGCACTTTACAAAACATGAGGAGGAAAGCCACATCCCACCTTGTGGATTTACAGTGTTTTATTTAAAACACAAAACTAAAGTGGTCCAGATTTATCCCATTTACTGAACTTAACAGAATTACTAGTCTGACTGCTTCCTGAGAAAAAGAATTTTAAATGAGTCACTGACACCTCACTTTACTACCATTATGGAACCGGTCCAAGACTTAATATAGAAAATTGTAGACTTTGGCCCAGGGTAATTTTAATCTCTGCCGATAATAACAGGCCATCAGCTGCCAAAAGCGAGGCCTTGTGTGCTGAGATTGGAACTCTGACCCTGAGATACAAAGTCATAAGTAGTAAGCACAAAGAAAGATTCTGAACTTGCCAGCATTACATATCAATAAAGATGAATCAGACTATTTCTCCACACAGTGTGCATCTTCTACAACATTGTATCTTGATCAGAGAAGGTCCTCCCGCTCAATAGAAACTATTTTATTGGACATGATTGAAAAGATAAAAAGAAGGCTTAATTCATCATCTTACATGGCTTCATCCATTTATCTCTCCCAAACAGGCTTTCCCAAGATTGTGTCAGGTAAGAACTTCCCTGAAATGACAAATGTATTTACCCTATGCTGCTTGTAACCATGCATGTCATACAATATGGCCTCTTGTATCTCTCATTTTTTCCCGGGTATTACATCAGTTGGGCATGGAAGTGGTAAACTACAACACGCTACTTAATTGACTCAAAATTCCAACCTAGGGGGAGAAGAAAACACCTGACATAGTTCTTTTTCAGATAAGAAAGCTATACGAGCCTATTGTAAGTAAATGCTACTCCTGCTTCCTGACTAGTTGATTCATTTGAACCCTGGAAGAATCCTCCATTGAAAAAAAAAAATTCTGTTTCTGACCCTATAGTAAAATTTATTTGTGTGGATCGATAAGTCTATTTTTATAAGTTCTGTCAAATGTTTCCTTAGAGAACACGTAGGAGCTTTCAAAGTAAGCTCTAAACTTTCTCGCAACAGGGCAGGCACAGTAAGGGAAAGATACTGATTCATTCCATTACTGAATTGCATTCATAACAAATTCAGAAATAAATACAATCCTAAATTAATATTGTTACATTATTTGAAAGGGCAAAAGATCTGCATATAAATGAAAGCCAGTCAGACATCTAAGAGGCATATCAAACGTTACAGGTCTAGAATGTCACCCTTCACATCCCTGATTTTCCATGAACAAGTCAGTGTCCTTTCTAAAGCAGAAATCAGGTCGTGTCCCTCTCCTGCTTGAAAACCCCCGCTAGTTTCTCATCAAACTTAGAAAAAAAGAATCAAACTCTTCATAGGCAAATGTCCCTACTTGTCAGTATGGCCTCATTTCTAACCACTCTGACTATTGCCCACTTTGCTTTAGTTACAAGTGAAAGAATCCAGGTAGCTCTTGCTTGGGGACTTCGTACTTACAATTCTGCCAGGAAGGATCTTCCCCCCATATATGTTTGTGCCATTTGAATCTCAGCTGAAATGCTGCTTCTTCAGAGAGGCCACTACTGACCAGAAAAAATGAAATATTCACCAATCTTTACTATAGCTTCCTATTTTAATACATCCATAGGAATTATGATTTGAATTACACAGTTCATTTATATTTGCTTGATTATTGCCTGTTTCCCTCTTCCTTGTCCCAGAATCCAAACTTCATCAAAGTAAAGAACTTGCCTATTCTGTTTGCTGTTTATCCCTAGGCTCGAGCCTATAGTGGACTCTTTCTTCTTCTTCTTTTTTTTAATATAGTGGATTCTTGATAAACACCCACTGAATGAATGATTAATGATTGTATATATCTGCCACAAATGGAAAAACCAATATTTTAGTAGTTTATAAATGCCAGAAAGAATCAAGAAATATTATCACCATTACATTAAAAGCATATATATACAGGTATTTAATTGGTTTTAATTAATTGATAGACAAAACAAAGGGGAAAAATGCATAGTAACAACAAAAGGCAGGACGTACTGCGTGGTGGCCCTTATAACATTTCATTTAGAACTTTTAACAGTTTCATGAGGTGAACCCATTTTACAGTGGAAGAAGCAGAAGTTAAGAGACTTTTTTTTAAGTTTATTTATTTATTGAGAGGAGCAGAGGGGCAGAGAGAGAGAGGGGGGGAGGGAGAGAGAATCCCAAGCAGGCTCCACCCTGCCAGCATGGAGCCTGATGTGGGGCTCGAAACCAGGAACCGTGAGATCATGACCTAAGCTAAAATCAAGAGTCGGATGCTTAACCGACTGAGCCATCTAGATGCCCCTAAGAGAATTTTAAAAGCTTGCCCAAAGTCATAGAGTTAGTAATGGATCCTTAACTATAAACTGTAGTAACTCTAAAATAATTATTATGATGACAATGATGAAATCAAAGGCAATCACTAACATTTGTTGAACTTTTTAAATTATGTGCCAGGCATCTTGCTAAGCATTTTAGATGCTGTAGACCATGTTTCAAATATCCACATTCCCAGGATTTCAACGTTTCCATGTCTCCCTGGCCTATAAACTAATAAACAGTAAGTGACATAGGTCATTTTTGAGCCAAACCTTCAGGGATGGTATGCCTTTCTCATCTTTGATCCTGTGTCATCACATCCTTGGATGTCATGTGTCCCAGAGTCACTCACACTCTCTCAGTGACTGTGTGCAACAGAGCTCCCAACAACCTAACTTTATAAGATTAACAGGGGGGGCGCCTGGGTGGCTCAGTCAGTTAAGCGGCCGACTTCGGCTCAGGTCATGATCTCGCGGTTCGTGAGTTCGAGCCCCGCATCAGGCTCTGTGCTCACAGCTCAGAGCCTGGAGCCTGTTTCGGATTCTGTCTCCCTCTCTCTCTGACCCTCCCCTGCTCATGCTCTGTCTCTCTCTGTCTCAAAAATAAATAAAAAACATTAAAAAAAATAAAAAGAACAGGGGATAACACTTCTTGGGAGTTAAGCCACTATTTGAGAATATATTTAGTAGCACTATATCATACATCCTATCTGGACCAATTCAGATACAATATCTCATTTAATTCCTAAAACACTTCAATGAAGTACAATGATTTACCTTAATTTTCCTGATTGAATAAATAAGTCTCAGTGACAAATAAGTCACTGAAAATCACATAATTAGTGAGTGGATGAAAATGCCAGACTATTTGAATCCCAAGTCTGAACCTTCCAGTGAAGATTATACTCAGACACTTTAGTGGAATTTATTTCTCCAGAGAAATGGTTTAAAAGTACTGAATGGTAGGGGTGCCTGGGTGGCTTAGTCAGGTTAAGCATCTGACTCTTTTTTTTTTTTTAATGTTTTATTATTTATTTTTCAGACAGAGAGATAGAGCATGAGCAGGGGAGGGGCAGAGAGAGAGAGGAAGACACAGAATCCGGAGCAGGCTCCAGGCTCTGAGCTGTCAGCACAGAGCCCACTGTAGGGCTTGAACCCACAAACCGTGAGATCAGGACCTGAACTGATGTCGGGAGCTTAACCGACTGAGTCATCCAGGCACCCCTAGCATCCAGCTCTTGATTGCAGCTCAGGTTCTTGATCTCATAGTTCGTGAGACCGAGCCTGCTTGGGATTCACTGTCTCCCTCTCTCTCCACCCCTCCCCACCCTGTGTGCGCACACACACACACACACACACACACACACACACACACTCTTTCAACTCTCTTTCAAAATAAAGAAATAAACAAACTTAAAATCATTGAATGGTAACATTAATCATATTGCCTTATTCTGCATAACCTCCTAGAAAAAGTTTAGGTTACAAAACAACTAAAAGTACCAAGAAATATGACCAAATTACTCATTGGTTGACAGCAACATTTCATTTCTGTACTCTATGTTCCCTAACATCTTACATACAACCCTCTAATAACTGATTGTGAGGTTTTATTGACTAGCCCCATTTTAATTGCTTTATAATTTTTAACTCCTTCATTGTTCTCCATTTTATCTGAAACCATGGGTTGTGCGAGTCCCCCTGGGAACCAATTCTAGGCAAAGCAATGCAAAGAGTCTTCTCAGCCTATATCAGTAAAAACGGTCAGTTATTTTACAGTTAGAACAATATTTACATAAGCAAGGACTCTGTACCATATCTATTCGAATTCTTCCTCATATATACAGAATTCCATAGAGTGGAAAATGTAAAACCACATATTTTTAATACGGACTAAAGGAGGAATGCAGCCATTCCAATAATAAAATACCAATAAAGGAGGTATTTTAGCCCATATTTCCCCCCACCCTTCAAAGGTATAAATTAACTTTCTGTGAACAGGCTAATTGAGACCAATCTTTAACATTTGGTTCTTTCTATTCTAAGATGCATAAGATAAACAATGGCAGATGTAATTTGCTTTCCATTAATGAAGGACAAAAACAAAACCTTAGTCAATGTCCATGGGTTTGCTAAATTATTTGTATGTTATAGCAAAAGGATTTTAGTTATAAATTGTGAACAATGAAATACACCTCAGTAGCTTCTGGAATAAATACATATAAGCCAAACATAAACCTACAAACAGTATTTCAATAATTTCAGTGTTTTAAGATCATGCCTATGCTGGTAACATAAAAACCACTGGGGTCCTGCATGGCTTATGTTCAAGACCCTGTATACTTAAATATTAAACTAAATTTAATATTATTTTCCAATAAAGAGGGGTTAAGTACAAGGTTTGAGAGCAACTTGTTGAAAATTGGGAGCATACTTTCCTTTGAATGTATTTAGATTTATATGACAAAGACAGGGATGCCTGTCAGCTGTTTTTTGTATATACTATAGAAGCCTATCTGCTCTAGCAAAAGAAGGGTTGAACTTAAATGTGAAGTCCAGGGGCACCTGGGTGGCTCAGTCAGTTAAGTGTCCAACTTCAGCTTAGGTGATGATCTTGTGGTTCATGGGTTTGAGCCCCGTGTTGGGCTCTGTTCTCACAGCTCAGAGCCTGGAGTCTGTTTCAGATTCTGTGTCTCCCTCTTTCTCAGCCTCTCCCCCATTCATGTTCTGACTCTCCCTATCTCTCAAAAATAAATAAACGTTAAAAAATTTTTTCAAAAAATGTGAATTCCGTATACGATCCAGTCTAAGTTCTAAGCACTACCCTTGGGTGCTTGATTCTAGAGGCAACATCTAGTGTCACAGCATACAGAAGTGGAAGTAAAAAGAATGTCTTACATTCTTATTGCTGCTGTAACAAATTTGCACAAACTCAGTGGCAAACAATACAAGTTTATTCTCTTACATTTGGGAGGTCAGACCTCTAAAATCAAGGTGTCGGCAGAACTCTGTTCCCTCTGGAGGCTTCATGGAAGCATGTTTCCTTGACTTCTCAGCTTCTGGAAGCTCTGTATTCCTTGGCTGCAGCCCCTATTCCAGTCTCTTGCTTCTGTTGTCTCATTTCCTGACACTCTGATCCTCTGTCTCCCTCTTTAATGTTTACTTTTATTTTTGAGAGAGAAAGAGAGACAGAGTGTCACTGGGGGAGGGGGAGAGAGAGAGAGAGAGACAGACAGACAGACAGACAGAATCCGAAGCAGGCTCCAGGCTTTGAGCTGTCCGCACAGAGCCCAAAGAGGGGCTGGAACCCACAAACCGTGAGATCAGGACCTGAGTGGAAGTCGGACATTTAAGTCCGACTGAGCCACCCAGGCGCTCCTCTCCTCCCTCTTATAAGAACCCTTATGATTACATTGAGCCCATCAGAAAAATCCAGGATAAGCTTCCCATTTCAAGAGATTTAACTTAGTCACATCTGCAAAGTCTCTTTACCATGGAAGATAATACATTTATAGGTTCTGGGATTGGGATAGATATCTCTGGGGTGTTGTTATTCAGCCTGTCACAGAGGGAAAGAAATGAAAGACAAGGCAAAAAAGATAAAGGACTTGCAAATATTGACATAATAGTGATTAGCAATAATAATGATAATAATAGCAATTATTATTATTTATTCATTCACCAAATATCTACCTGAGCCATTAAATCATATCCCATAAGGTCTGGTACATGGTAGACAAACTCTAAAATAGTGAACCTAAATTAGCTACACTGGTCATCTATCCAAATGCTTATGGCCTATGTTTGGCTGTTCAGAGTTAATATTAAGAAATAAGTCATATACTTAACAAAGCTTCAATGACAAGTCTTTTTTTTTTATTTTTATTTTTTGACAAGTCTTCAAAAAAGGTTTTGTCCATTAGGTTCCCTCAAAATGCAAAAAAAAGTATATATATATATATATATATATATATATATATATATATATATATATATTTTATATTAAATTTAGTCCCAGGATGTACTCGATAATGACATAATACGGACAGTGCACAGAAATAGGCTAATTCAAAACAATAAGTTCAAAAAGTTTTAAAACATTTTGTTACTGAGAAAAGATGCAAAATACTGCAAAGAATGGGTCAAAGGTAAAAGTATGACTGAAGGTCTAAGAACCGCCATTTTAAGAGAACATTTTCTCCTTATGAAGATCTTCACTTTTGCATTCATTGGCAAAAATAAGAAAAGAAGACACTAAGTGGTTGGATGAAAAAGACAAGTAATTACTAAGGTCTTCTCTTCTATCCCTCAGGGAAAATTAGAGCTGGATTTCAGATTGTGTCTCTTTTTCCTAACAAGAAAATGGACACACTTAAGACAGTAGAACAAATTTTGCCTCAGGACAATTTCAGGAATTATTATACTTTGGGAATTCATCTATTTTGATACATTATGCTAATCACACAAAACATAATTTCTTGATGATCTTTGCAAAACCACAGAGTAGTCTTTAAAGATTTCTACATTGAAATGCATTATATTGAGGATTTCTAATAACTGGAGACAGAGAAAAAGGAGTGCTTAATTAATGTTACTACTAGAAGCTCCCAAAATATTAAAAGCCATGGGTGAGGGGTATAGTCTATAAAATTTGGACAGTACTGGAATTTCAGATCATCAGACTGAGAAAGGTCTATTAAAAATTGTGAATGCATTGATTGGGAAAAATAGGAGGCATACAACAAACCAAGGCTGAATCTGGTTAGCATGCAGAGCTTTCTTATAAGAAAAGGAAACCCCAGAGCAATACAAATATTCATTTGCAGGGCAGTTTATATCAATAAAGCACATTCAGTAAAACAGAATACTATACAGCTACAAAAATAAAATACAGCTATCCTAGGTTAGCAGTTCTCAAAGTGCCGTCTGTGTTTCAGAGATCTTTTGAGGAGTTCACAAGGTCAAAACTATTTCATAATAAAACTAGGGTATTGGTATTTTCTCACTCTTCTTCTTAATTTTCATTCTCAACAGCACAGTGTAGATGTTTTAGGAGCTACATATTGTGTGATATGGCAAATGCAGAAGATATAAAAATTCAGGTGTGCTTTATTAGACCAAATATCAATGAGATTTTCAAAGATGTACAACAATTCTATCCTTACTGATTTTTTGTTGTGGTTGTTTGAACCACTAACCTAGGCCAATTCACTGTTTCTCAACAGAGATCTCAAATCTACTCTTTCTCTTACGGCTTCATATATAGAAATACAGTTATGTAGGAGGAAGAAAAAAGGAGAGGATATAAATAAGAAGAACACATGTGCGCACACAAGAATGGAAGTGACATAGAAGTGAAAGTATTCCTACATAATTTTGGAAGTATATGGAATGGTAACAGTAAGTGGTATGACTGTCATAGATGAAATTATTACAGTAATATTATATAGTAAAATCTTTGAAAATATTCTTTTTTCATTATTTTTCTTTGTGCTTATTGTTTATCTATACAACATTCACTTTACTTTTTAAATAATTTTTTGTAATTATCAATTATTTTATAGTGGACACCAAGAATTCTGTAACTACTGTTGAGACCAATGACGGTTATCATTTTGTTGTATTCCTTCTGAGAATTATCCAATGATAATTGAATTATTTATGAAATAAAAATGAGTTTATTTTTATTACTTTTCAGGTTACATTTTATTAAAATTTTCAATGTTATTCCAATTATATCTCAAAATGTTTCCTCATTAATAATTTGTAGAAATATACTCCTATGACATTTTATAAGAGTTTGATATTATTTCTAGGATAATAACCTAAAAGGGGTTCTATGAATGAAGGGAGTTCTATTTTTTTGAAAGAGAAGCTGGGGCACATCAAGGAGAATATTGGCAGCAGATGTTGGTGGCTCTAAGACCACAGAAGCTTTCCTGACTCTGAGAGTCACTGCAGGGAGGCCTTGTAACAGAGAATAAATGATTAGCCCAAATGTCACTGCTGTCAGGAAATTCTTTGGGGAATGACAGAAACCTCTCAGAAATTTAAAAATGTTCCCTGCACCACACAGGAAGAAAGCCATCTGTGCATTTCAGCATCAGGGGCCAGTTACAATAATTATTGGCTGTCACCAAATTAATGGCTACAGATGAAGAACTTGGGCTACCTGGAAGGAAGTATTAACAAATCTACTCATTACAGCTGACACTGTAGTCCTGGAATGAAGGATAATTATTCACTTTAGTAAGACCTTACCCTTTAATGAAGAGGGCTTACAAAAGATAATTCCAATAAAAGCTGTACCCCTGGCAGCCATTATAAGAATGGTAATTAACATAAACTAGTGAATTTCAAACACTCTTCTCATCTTTGGTTATACCTGTATTCTGAAAGCTACCCAGTGGGAACCCAATCTCACAGAATTTATGACCCTGGTTTTGTTAGATTGTTATACCAAACAGAAACATTCTAGTTGACAAGAGAAATATAAACTTGAGACTAATAGATAATTATATATGTATTCAGTCCTTCTGGTCAATTGATTTTATTACTGCATAAGACCAAGACTAATAAATTGTCAATTTGAACTAAATAATTGGCTTTATCAGAGTCAGGAGATATTCAGCATTTACAATCCTCCAATGTTAAGGTGCATCAAAATGGCTTAGTTACATGATACTCTACATGGAAAACCCAGAAGACTCCACCCAAAAATTGCTAGAACGGATCCATGAATTCAGCAAAGTCACAGGATATAATATCAAGGTTGTATTTCTATACACCAATAATGAAGCAGCAGAAAGAAATCAAGGAATCCATCCCATTTACAACTGCACCAAAAACCATAAAATACCTAGGAATAAACCTAACCAAAGAGATTAAAGATCTGTACTCTGAAAACTATAGAAAGCTTATGAAAGAAATTGAAGAAAAAAAGAAATATAAAAAGAATTCCATGCTCATGGATTGGAAGAACAAATATGGTTAAAATGTCAATACTACCCAAAGCAATCTACATATTCAATGCAATCCCTATCAAAATAACATCAGCATTCTTCACAGAGCTAGAACAAGCCATTCTAAAATTTGTATGGAGCCAGAAAAGACCCTGAACCAAAGTAATGTTAGAAAAGAAAACCAAAGCTGGAGGCATCACAATTCCAGACTTCAAGCTATACTACAAAGCTATAATCATCAAAACAGTATGGTACTGGAAAAAAAACAGACACATAGATCAATGGAACAGAATAGAGAATCCAGAAATGTACCCGCAAATGTATGGCCAACTAATCATCGACAGGGTAGGAAAGAATATCCATGGGAAAAAAGACAGACTCAGGGTGCCTGGGTGACTCAGTTGGTTAAGTGTCTGGACTCTTGATTTCAGCTCAGGTCATGATCTCATGGTTCATGGAATCGAGCCCCACTTTGGACTCTGTGCTGAGTGTGGAGCCTGCTTGAGATTCACTCATTCTCTCTCTCTCTCTCTTTCTCTCTGCCCCTCCCTCCCTCCCTCTCCTTCCCCTGCTTTCACTCTCTCACTTTCTCAAAATAAATACATAACCTTAAAAAAAAGAAAAGAAAAAAGACAGATTCTTCAGCAAGTGGTGCTGGGAAAACTGCAAAGCAACATGCAGAAGAATGAACCTGGACCACTTTCTAACACTGTATACAAAAAGAAACTCAAAATGTATGAAAGAACTAAATGTGAGACAGAAAACCATCAAAATCCTACAGGAGAATACAGGCAAAAACCTCTTTGACTTCGGATGCAGCATCTTACTATGAATGTCTCTAGAGGCAAGGGAAACAAAAGCAAAAATGAAATATTGGGATCTCATCAAGATAAAAAGCTTCTTTCTGCACAGCAAAGGAAACAATCAACAAAACTGAAAGGCAACCAGTGGAATGGGAGAAGATATTTGCAAATGACATACTGGATAAATGGTCAGCATCCAAAATCTCTAAATAACTTCTCCCACTCAACACCCAAAAAAACAAATAATCCAGTGAAAACATGGTCAGAAGACATGAATAGACATTTTCCCAAAGAAGACATCCAGATGGCTAACAGACAGATACATTCAGGTGGGGCCAAAATCAACAAAATATTAAAGAATGCATTATTACTTAAGAGTCAAAGATGCTCAACATCACTCATCATCAGGAAAATACAAATAAAAAAACCTTGATGAGACACCACCTCACACCTGTCAGAATGGCTAAAAGTAACAACTCAGGCAACAACAGATGTTGGTGAGAATGTGGAGAATGGGGAACCCTTTTGCACTGCTGGTGGGAATTCAAACTGATACAGCCACTCTGGAAAAGGGTATGGAATTTCCTCAAAAAGTTAAGAATAGTGTTACCTTATGACCCAGCAATTGCACTGCTAGGTGTTTGTCTAGAGAAGACAAAAATGCTGATTCAAAGGGGCACATGCACCCCAACGTTTATAGCAGCACTATCAACAATGGGCAAATTATGGAAACAGCCCAAATGTCCATGTCCATTGACTGACGAATGGATAAAGAAGATGTGGTGTGTATATGTGTGTGTATATATACACACACACACACACACACACACACACACACACACACACACACACACAATGAAATACTACTCAGCAATGAAAAGGAATGAAATCCTGCCATTTGCAACAACGTGGATAGAACTAGAGTGTATTATGCTAAGTGAAATAAACCAATCAGAGAAAGATAAATACCATATGATTTCACTCATATGTGGAATTTAAGCAACAAAATAGATGGGACACCTGGGTGGCTCAGTCGGTTAAGCGTCTGACTTCAGCTCAGGTTATGATCTCACAGTTTGTGGGTTCGAGCTCCACTTCCAGCTCTGTGCTGACAGCTCAGAGCCTGGAGCCTGCTTTGGATCCGTGTCTCCCTCTCTCTCTGCCCTCCCCCCGCCTTGCACTCTGTCTCTATCTCTCTCACAAATAAACATTAAAAAAATAAGAAACAAAACAGATGAACATAGGGGAAGGGAAGGAAAAATAAGATAAAAAGAGAGAGGGAGGCAAACCATAAGAGACTCTTAAATACAGAGAACAAACTGAGGGTTACTGGAGGGGAGGTGGGTGGCGGGATGGGCCAAATGGGTGATGGGCATTAAGGAGGGCACTTGTTGGGATGAGCACTGGGTGTTATATGTAAGTGATGAATCACTATATTCTACTCCTGAAACCATTATTACATTACATGTTAACTAACTTGGATTGAAGTAAATTAAAAAAAATAACCAAACAAACACAACACTACCACAGGGATTTAGTCAGCAAAATCCAAACTATGGGCAACTCTACAGGACAAATAACTAGCTTTTCAATTAAAATAAATGCAAGGAAAAGAAGAAAAAGAGATGAAAGGGAAGCCTATAGATTAAAAGAGACATAAGAATCGTATCAACCAGTTCTAATTCTGGACCTTAGATGAATCATAACTACCCCCTCAAATAATGCAAAAGATAAAGAAATAATACAAATAAATGAATGAAACAATCAGATAAAATGGTTTGGTTAGATAAAAATATGGCTTACGGCATAAAATAAATCAAAATACTTCAAAAAAGTTAAGCGAAAGTTTACAATGTAATAGGTTTCGTGTTCTCATCAATTTCAATTAGACCTATTTTACAGTTTTCCATTTTAGCCTATTTTACAGTTTTCCATTTTAGCACATACGTTTGAAATGTCCTATTCAGGTGGGGCCAAAATCAATAAAATATTAAAGAATGTATTATTTCTTAAGAGTCAAGTGGGCTCAGCGTAATCAAGATGTTATTAATGGATAATGGATAAATTTGTAGTAGAGAGTATTAGAACTCTTTTTACAGAGTGGCCATTTTAAGATTTAAGTACTGAGAATGAAGGATTAGACTGAGGGCTATCAAAAGCCTACTCTCCTACATAAGCTTAGAAAATGATAATTTGGCACCTCTCACATTACAGAAAAACCCATGGGAAGCGATGCCTTCATCAAAGCTCTGTAGTATTTTCTTGTGTTTATAACTTGAAAGACCTCTTGCAAAACGAAGGAATGCAAAAGAACATAATTTAAAAGAAAATGGCTCACCAGATATACCCAGCAGAAACACATGGCCATTGAGACACAAAACCAATGAGTCACATCATATTTCTCAGTCACAAAATTACAAATTTGCTTTTTGGTGGCTCAGGTCATTATCATCATGGCTTTAGATTTCATATTTCCTTAAAACCAAATGTTCATTGCTTTGTTGACAAAAGATCCAGAGATGATTCTGATAACAAAGAAATTAAATAACTATTTCTATTTTGACCTCTATCTTGACCTCATAAGCTGTGGAAGCAGAGACCTCCGTTATGGCAATTTTATTTTCTTTCTTGGAACAAAGATACCACTCATTAGTGGGATTAATTAAATGCATGAGCAGCGGCTAGCAAACCAGGGGTACAACATTTCATCCAACTTTGATTCAGATATTGATCTGTACCTGTGTGTAAGAAGGACGCAGGGCTAAAAACCTTGGGAAGTTTGACAAGTTTTGGTGAATAAAATAATAATCAGGGTTTAATGTTCCAAATGTATACCATTTATAATTAAGGTATGAAGAAGGAAAGCAGGAAATTAAATTCAAACACCCATGACATAATACAAATAATCCACAATAAAACCACAGTAACTATAATGGATTAATATTAATAGACAACAATAGAAAAAGTTAACAAAAAATATTACTCTATGTTCACTAGACTACAGCTTCCATTCAACAGACTCATAATTGCTGATTGTGGAGAAGAATCACTTGTATTAGAACTATCATTATAGTGTCAAGACAAAAAATTACTAAAGCTTTTTTCATTAATGATGATTGGCTCAATCTTTCAGTGTAACAGACACCATCATTGGAGGACAGCATTGTTTAAGGGTTAGGCATCAAAGCAGAGACTAGACTTACAAAGTGATTTCTCTTGCTTCTGCCTTACTACATGGCAAGATCATCTAAAAATTAATGGAAGGACAAAGACCAGGCAACTTTTTGAGGTCAGACAGAATAGGTTATTTCTTCTTCTTATATGTAAGTTAATATAATTAATAGATTTACCACCTAGTGATCAGCTTGGTGTTAAAGAAATAATTTGTATTTAGGCGAAAATATACAAGTCTTCCCTGCACCCCCCACCCCTATCTCTCTCACAGCTTACTGACAGCACTTACTAAACACTTCCATATGCCAAGTATGGTGTTAAAGGCATTATGTGCATTATCTCATTTTGTCTTTACCAACATCTTATGAGGAATAGCTTAGCATTACCTCCATTGTACAGCTGAGACTCAAACTTTTAGAGACTTTGGTTACACAAGCTCTTGTGCTTAGCGGGAACAGGGTCTGTCTGCCTCCAGAGCTTGAACTTTTCATCAATCTGCTAATTTTCTTTACAGTGAAGTCCATCAATAGACTTCATATCTACAATACCATTTTGGTTGTAATCACCAGTCAGTTTTAACACTAACTGAAGATGAGTAAAGATAAATATTCCATCATTATGTTTCTCTATTTTTCTATTAGTCCCCGCTTCACCATTTTGAAGAATATATTCATTGAATTATTTTAAAGCAAGGTCTCACGAGATCATTAATATTAATAAAGAAAAAAATGTAGTGAGTGAGCAGAGGAAGTAGAAGACATTTGGGGGCAATCAATTATTCTAAGTGGTGTATGCCCCATTTTACAGATACAGAAACAGGATGGGAGCTATTAAGTAACCTGCCTAAACTTATTGGTAAACACAGAACTAAAGATGTTAAGCTTATATCAAATCTAGTAATGCTTGCTATACTCCATAAAGCAGATTAAACAGTGCATCTGTAAGTGTCCAAGAAAAAAAAATGACATTTTAATTTTACGTATTTAACATGGTACTGAATAGAGAGACATACAACTCCCTCAATAAATCTATGTTTCTTAATACAGTTATAAAAGGCCATGATATTAATTTCCACTCCATTATTTCTGGTGTACAAAGTGATAGAAAAACACAAGGGAATATTATAGAAAACAAAAAGGAAAGGTGAACCATACAATAAAATAAGCCATTTAAAGTCATACTCAACTCATAATCACAGACCAAAGTTTGAACTTAAAAATGGATTTTTTTCCCTAATTCAAGATATTTTGCACTGCAACTAAAGGGTATTAAGAAGATAACTGTTAATAAATACAGAGATTTAGATACAAAACTACTCATTCTGTTAAAAATAAATTTGATGATCATCCATTAGGAATTAAAAAAAAATCCTTCTGGGTATGAGGAATATAAAGGTGATCAAGACAGACATGGTCCCTGCCCTAGTGGAGATTGCATTCTAACAGGTAAGACCCACAGAATAATTAATTACACCAGTTTTCATTTTGTTGAGTTTGTGATATTTTTCAAAAAGTGTTCTCCAATGCTAATGAAATCATGTGGGCTGAGAACCCTCAGAAAGGCTTCCATGAGGATGGGAGTTTGAGCTGAGCTCTGAAGTCTGAGCAGAAGTTAAGAGGATAAAGAAAAGGGGAAGAGGGTTTTAGGCCAATGGATCAACACATACAAAGTTATGATGAAAAAGGAAACATTGAACATTAAAAGGGAAGGAAAATGGCCATCATGATTGAATGAATGGGAAATGAGGTAGAAAGTGATGAGTGAGAAGTGATGACACTTCTAGACTCTGGTAAGGATTTGGGTGTTACAACCAAATATTTAGAAACCCTTTAAGGATTTTTAAGTATCTAAGTATTGAGGAATCAGAATGATATTTGTTTTTAAAACAGATTAGTCTGGTTCCAGTGTGGAAAATAAATTAAGGGCAACTAGAGGACATGTTGGGGAGGAAGGAGGATAGTTATTTCTGTTTTAATTTGATCTAAGAGGAGATATTCAATAAGCTGTACACATTTGAAGCTCAAAGCTGAAGTGGAGACAAAAAATGTGAGAGTATTATATGGATATTCAAGCCTTATTGTAGATTCAGTTGCCTAGAGAAAGAGCGTATGACAAGAAAAAACATGGTTTTAAGGTCTACCTTGAAGGGTGCCATGATTTGTAGGGTGAAAAAAATAATGTGGTTACAGAGACTTAGGAATGAAGGAGGGAATGGACAATGGGTTTGGATGCCAGTGAGTAAAATGAAAACCAGAAAATGAGCAATGAATTTAGTGGCATGAGATCATTAGTGACATTGACAGGAGCTGTCACAGTGAACTGGTGGGGGTGGAAGGCAGACAAGATGGCTGATGCATGCACAGGAGTTTCTGGAGTTTCTTCACCACTCTCAAGAAGTATGCTATTAAGAGATGTGGTAGATAAAGTAAAATGAGACTTAGGGATGTGTTTGTTTCTTTTTTGTATTGTCCTGCTTTGCTTTTAATTGAGAAAATTGATCCTATATAGATGCTGATGAGAAAGATCCAAAATAGAGAGAGTAAAGCTACAGGTGGTAAAAAGGATATTCATTAATGAAATTTATAAAGAATAGGGAAAGGTGGATTCCAAGGCACAGGAAAATAGAATCATAAAGGAGAGACACATCTTCAGTTTTAATGGGAGGGAAGGAGACAAGCTGCGTTCTGATGATAGATTTGTAGGTTTGATAGCGGCAGGTTGACAGAGTTCCCACTGAATGACTGCCACCTGCTAAATTAAGTGAAAGTGAATGTGATCTGCTGAGTGTCTGGAGAGGTAGGGTGGTGGCAATTTCAGAAGGATGAAGGTAATTTGCAACAGCCATAGAGAATTCAAAAATGAGTTAACCAGTGAACCTAGTAAGATTTTTGAGGAAATCCAGAGACACAGCTGAGGTTGGTGATGATAGCGTTGCAATCCACTTTTCTTTCGTGATTTCCTTTGTCCATGGTTTATGTGGAGACACAAAGAAAGCAGGCAGTTGAGTCCATCCAAGATCAGGATTTAATCAGATACCCTAGGGCCACAAAGGATGACAAGTCAAAGCTAGTGGGTGGGACAAAGAAAAGGGAGAACGGTCAATGGACTGGACAGGCCCAAGGGCTGCAGAAAGGTCATTAATTGAACAACCATCATGGAAAGTGGAAGGTTGTGAGAGTAGGATGACAGTAGGATGAGATTTCTTGATTTTGGAAGAAGAGCACTTTCATGAGGTTGTATAGTCTTGAGTTTAATGCTGAGGGTGAATGGCTGAAGAGAAATTGAAAAGGATATTATTGTAGATAATGAAGTAAAGAAATTGAGAGGCCATGCTCTGAGCAGTGACCACACCAACTCAACACAGAACAGTTCAATATAATGGTTGTTGAAAATATCTGAAGTAATGGCAGGAACTGGGTTAGAAATGAAAAGTTATCCAGATGCCAAAAATCTTCAGTGACAGAACAAATTATTTGAAGCCCAGTAGATGATAAGTAGAGACACTTGTCTTGAGGGCTTTCAAGAGCCTCAGAAAAACAAGCAAACAAAAAAATAGTATTCACAAATAGGAGAAGGAGCAATAATCTACAAGCCAAAAATGAGCATGAAAGCCACCATCCCAGCGAGAATAAAGAGAGCACAGCAAGGTTGGAGATAAAGTCGTATCTTTGGGGGAGAGACTAAATTTAATGCTGGTAGGTGGTTGCAGAAATTCTCTGTATGAAGTCTGAGGGTATAGAGTCTTCGGTGATTATGAAGCAGTGGATACAGGGATGCATGGAAAATGCAGAACAAAGTCCGGTGGAATAAGAGGATAGACAACATGGCAAGGGGGGCAGGGAATAAATATTTCACTTCAGGTATTGACCACTTCAAGAATAAGACTTCAGGGAAGGCCACTAGGAAAGAGGTAGCACTTAGCCTAGAATATGGAATTCCTGACCTACCAGGTTTTAAATGGCACCAGTAAGTTCAGCCCTGGAAATCTGCAACAGCAGAATCTTAACTACTGAGCTAGTGGTTCACCATCCCACCAGAGCTGATTTGGAATAATGCTTATCATATATGAAATACTACATCCTCCATTACCAATTCTCCCACCTTAATTTATTAATTTGTTAATTAAGGCGAATGTGTACTCTCAAGGTGAATCAAAAAAGTGTTACTGCTCTTTAAAGACTCTGTATCAATCTACCCTCTAGAAAAGCAAGAGGCAGATATTCAGGCATCCTTTGGTAAATCAGGATCTTATATAAAATTTTGAAGGGAGAGAATTCCTCTAACAGATTTTCAACATTTTTGTTGTTTCTCAGTAAAAATATTTGAAGGATTTCAAATATTTATTCTACATTCCATGTCAGCAAGTTTTTAGAGAATATGATAATTAATTATACCTAATACCTAAGATTATTCATATATTTATATTCCTTATCTAGGGTTTAAAATTGCCTGTATTAAAGATCTTATTGTATGTGTTTCTTGAATTATGGATTATGTAAAAATAATTTTGAGATGTAAATCCAGAATTTTCAGAGCTTGAAAAGAACTTGCACATTATTTTTTTCTCTACCTTTGTTGTGTATCTACGAAAACGGAGGTACAGAGAGATTCCACCAAGAGGAATGGTGTCCAAGGTAACTTTAAGAAGTTAACTTTAAGAAGACAAGGACTGAGGGGCGCCTGGGTGGCTCAGTCGGTTGAGCATCCAGCTTCGGCTCAGGTCATGACCTCGCGGTCTGTGAGTTCGAGCCCCACGTCTGGTTCTGTGCTGACAGCTCAGAGCCTGGGGCCTGCTTCGGATTCTGTGTCCCCCCCACCCCTCTCTCTGCCCCTCCCCCATTCATACTCTGTCTCTCTCTCTCTCTCTCAGAAATAAATAAACATTAAAAAAAAAAGGCAAGGACTGAAATCCAAACCCTTAACTTCTACTCAGTCCCCATATGGAGGATTTCATCAGCATATTATGAACAAAGAGACATATCTTGCTCTCTAGTGTTTCCTTTTTTTCATTCATCTTTGGCACCATTCAACCTGTAAATAAAGATTAAAGTAAAAAGCCTATGGTAGCCATGTTTTAGTTTCCTTATATATGAAGGTTGTTTAAAATGCACTCTGAGCAAATTCTCTGGCAGTCAAAAGCTTTCACAGAAGATCTGTGTTATTTTAAGAGCGGTGTTTTTTTCACCAATCCCTGAAGAACTAGATACTTAAACATTTATTGGTACAAGGTCATTGCTTTAGTGAAACAGCTTTAAGTTAACATAAATCAACTTAGCACCTCTGTATATCCCTACTCTAAGGAAGGACAGAGAAATCTGAAGTTGAAGGTCAATTTAATTCTTGCTTGTCTACATTTATTGAGGTAATATTCCAGCTCCCTGTGCCTCTATTTCATGTTGGGTGTTTAAGATCAAATGGTATTGCAAACATTGTTGGAAATGAATACACAAGTGGCAAAAAGACTGAAATGCAATGTGTTAGCTAAACAAGTTGCTTTTGTATTTGATGTGTTCACCAGAAATAAAAATGAAAGAGTCCAAAAGCCATAATTTTCAGTTAAGTACTAAAATTCTCATCAACAGAAATTCTCGAGGGGGCTTTCGGGACCTGTGTGTATATTATATACACAGCCACTCTATGTATTATATTTTGTCAAAGCTTTATGAACAAAGTGGTCCATTGACCACAATCAAAAGGAATTGTGTTTTGAAATATCTCTCTTTTGTTTTTCAGTGCTGGTAACAGCCTGCCCTGTCTCTTTACTGTCTCTTTACTGCCATTACTTGTACTTTGTTGAATTTATTTGTGGGATAAGTGTTAGAAGCAATGCATATGATCAAAGAAGAGCTGCAGATGGGATTAAAGGGGCTGTCTGCTTGATATCTGCCCCAGGAAAAAAAAAATCTATCTAAAAACCAAAATGCTCCATTCTTGAATTAAACCTTTGCCACTTCACGAGCACCATTTCATTTAGTCAAACTGTTAAAACTTAAAGTTTTTAATACAGAAAAATAATCCTTTTAAGTTGCCCCCAGCAAAACTTTTCCAAAAATGCCTCAAGAGAGAAGAAACAAGGAGAGAAAAAAGATTGTCACCCACTAAAAATATCTACAGTATATAATGAGTTGATCTGCATATATAAATGTAGCCCAAAGGAAGAGTATGGCTTGGTAACAAAATAGACTTCTACTTAACTGAAATACGGAGGCTTTCACAAGCAGTTCAAAAATGAAGCGACATTTTTTTTTTTATTTTTTATTAATTCCCTTGACTAAAGTAGTAAAAAGGGACAAAGAGACAGGAAGCTCCATGTTATTCTGCAAGTTCTAACCAGATATGCTAGTGATGTGAGCATGAGAAATGGGGCTGGAATGCAGTGTGAACAGAAAATCTCATTTAGTGGAGGCAGTTTCTTCTTTGTGTTTCCTTCCAGTTTGTCTGTCCTCTGCTATGAGTTTTTTGGAAATCATTCTCACACTCACATTCCATCTTTTTCTTTCTTTCTTTCTTTCTTTCTTTCTTTCTTTCTTTCTTTCTTTTCCTCTTTTTTTTTTTTTTTTTTTTTTTTTTTTTTTAGTATAGCTGACACACAATGTTACATTAGTTTCAGGTGTACAACTTAGTGATTTGACAAGTTTATACATTATGCCCCGTTCATCACAAGTGTAGCTACTATCTGTCCCGATATATCACTATTAGAATATCCCTGACATCTTAAAGTCTGATATTGAAGTAGGGGACGCAATGGAAAAATTTTTTTTAATCTGTTGTAAATTGCTTTCAACACAGCTGCTTTACCAAAGTGTAAGCTTTTATCAGTATCAACTCTAAGCAGATGACAAATATTGAAAAAAAAAAAATGTAACACGCTCAATGCTTGCTTAAAACGGCTCCTTTTTTTCCCTCCTGTCTTTACTCCCACTCTGCTTTGGCGATCTTCACAATGTTCCAAAATACAGTGAAGATAAAAAGGAGACTGTTGGGTTCACAGCTCTGGAGAAGTGAGACGGTGGGTTTGAGTCAGATGGCTCAGGGAGAGGAAATTCCAGCTGAGAGATGGGAAACCTATCTGTTTTATCTTAGCAGGATGTTCAGCAAGTTGTGCATTAAGAAATGAGAAACGAAACTCCAAATGAGCACCGTGGACTACAGCACTTGCTTGCTAACAGCAGGCTGATGCCAAAAACACACAGCATTTCTTGACCCTTCTTCCCACTATGTGAGTTATTACCGAACAGACAATTATGTTTAGGATGGGAAGAAAAACAAATGCTTGAGCATGTAAACTGATTGCAGAGAATGCAAATATTTCCATTCTGCTTTGCTAAGGCTATTAGAAACATGCACAGGGGAAAAAAAGTTACTTTTTCACAAATTAATTTTTCTCCTCTAGACTGCAGTTTCCAGTGCAACATCTGTTACCTTTGCTGGTCTGTGATCTGCCAGAGATCATTCTTTCTTAAGGCTTGTCTAGAGAAGTGTGAAATTCATAAGTTTAACTCTTTGAATGTTACATAATTTTTAAGTATACATTTCTTATTTAAGGAACTAGGTCATGTTGGGGACAATACTGTAATCTATTTGAAGGAAAGATGTACGTCCTGTCCTCTTGCACACTTAGGGCTTGGAAAAGAGTAATAGAAGACAATGCACTTAATATATGTTTTTTCCCTTTGTTAGGAGTTACTTAGTGCTAAACACCTTTCAGAAGGGTAACTAACCATGCATATCAACCTAGCAATATATATATATGAGGTCTCACCAAATACAATCAAATGATGTTATTACACTAAAACAAAATAAATAATAATGGTAATATAACTAGAGAGGGGACAGGGAAAGGGCCTTCAGAAGGAAAGAAGGGTCTATGGGATAGCAGCAAGTCAAAGCTCCTTGGGGTATGAGGACAGTGAAATTTCAAATGACTGGAAAGTGATTTCTGGAAGAATGTGGTCAAGAGATTTGGGTTGGCAGCTGAACTGTTAAGAAGTATTCAGAATTGAACTACTCCTAAAAAGTCAAGGGTAAAAGCAAGGGGAAAGGAAAGAAATGACTCACAGTTTCTGGATGCTGTGAGGTTACCATCAGGCAAAGCATTTATGATGACACAAAAGATTTAACAGAGACAGAACCTGGTTATTCCATTTCCATATGCCTTTTCCTATCCTCTTCTCGGTCTCCTTCTTCCAGTCTGCGAACTTGCTAACTAACTTGTAGTTACCTGGTGAATAGGCTGAGTTTGGATCCATTCATTATGTTTCTTTGTTTCCACTATGTGCAAGTTCTAGTATGATATTCAAATAATATGTCACCTGTGGCCCTGGTTCTAAAATTTTACCCCAGTTGGTCTAAAAGAGGTAACATGGTATGGCATTAAGACAAAGTCTCTGAATGTAAGTCCCGATTCAGAGCCCCAGCCCTGACTCAGCCACAAAGGAGATATGTGATCTGGAGAACCTTTTCACATTCCAGGGTGTCAGCATGCATATTTATGAAATAAAGGGGAAAGATGAGATAAAACATAATAACCCTGAAGATTCAAAACTTCTGTGATTCCGGGGTATTTATTCAAGTAATATATTGGCATGAGAAAGCAAGACAATAATTATCACAAGAAAGCCATTGACCACAGACTGAGAGTACTATCTTGACAGTCATATGACCTTGAAAGAATCACTGAATCCACAGGTTACATTCGCTCTATTGCTTTCACTACAAATTATTCTGCTGACCTTGACTAATGGCAGTTCAAATTCAAATAGCATGTACAAGAATCTTCAAAGGAAAGTCCAGGAGAGCTCCATATCTGTGACATTATGGAAGGTTCTCTAACACTGAAGAAAGAGGAACTATTTCTAGCTCTCATGACCACATGACCTCATTGACCACAAAAGTATGATTTGAGGTCAGGCACTTAACCTATCATGAATAAATACAATTCTTTACTTGTTGGAATGCAGCTGGGTATACTGGAGGTCTATTCTAATTCCAAACTCTGTGATTCTTAGACCACTCAACTTTCCCCTTGCTTCTCTTTGCAGTTTTGTTACAATCAAACAACTTGGTAAAGATAAGTAGCCTGGTTTGGTATGCCTGAAGAACGACATGTTTTATGACACTTTATCATTTACCACTTTTCTTCCACCAGCTTCTAATCCTTGTAGCCCTATTGGATTATAGAGAGAAACAAATCTCAGTGAACTAAAGTAATTGCACCCTCAGATAAATAGCAAAGTAAGTATAAGTGAGCCACACAATGGACAACCATGGAAGTGTTCCAAGGAGAAATATACCAACTCCTTCCTTTTCTATTAGAATAACTTCACACTAATTTCAGCATCAGAAAATCTATCCCTGGTTAAAGTGGAAACCAGCATATCTACTACCGATGGGGAAAGCTGTATATGGGCAAACTTGGAAATTAGTTTGCAATTTTGTAAGCATACATAACAAATTCCAAAAAAAACTAGTTCAGAAACCAAACAGGACAGAAGCATCCTAGTTTAAAGAAGAGAATGCTGTGTTCGTTTTTAAAGAGATATCTACAGATTGTTGATGAACCAAGGAAACAAAAATTCACATCAAAGAATGTGTGATGAATTTCACACAGAATGTTTTTTGTTATCATCTGGGCTTTTCTGAAATTCAATTAGGCTAGTGCACCTAACACACTTGCATTATTTTCTATTTTCTCACCCTGTTCATTCTCCTATCAATACATTTCCACAGCACCTGCTATTCTTAGAATATACTCTGAGAATCAGTACAATATCCCCAAGCATTCTTTTCTTGAATGGCTGTCCATTTTGACTCATTCTCATTGTTTTTCAGGGATGTAAATGGTAGAACTCCTAAAGCGGTGAACCAATTTAGAGATAAATAGAAAGGTGAGAATAAGATATATATTTTTTATATTTATATTATTATTTGCCAAGGGAGTAGGCCACTGAAATCTGGGTGTTTCATCATAGTGACAAGGAACAAAATAACAGCCTAAATGAATTGAAAGCCTCCTTGAGGGTTCACATTAGAAGGTCTGGCTGTGTTTCCTCAGACCTTGCTTGCCATTAAAACTCATGCAAACTATGCTGTTGTGTCTAACAATGTTGTACATGCATCCTTGTCAATTCTGTTCCGACTTATCCTGTCATTACCACCTCAACATAATTCCATGTGTGTATCATTTTTCTATAAGACATTCCACATTAATTTAAACTTAGAAGGTGGTGCCTGGGTAGCTTGGTCGGTTGAGCGAGTGTCCGACTTGGGCTCAGGTCATGATCTCACTGCTCGTGAGTTTGAGCCCTGCATCGGGCTCTGTGCTGATGGCTCAGAGCCTGGAGCCTGCTTCAGATTCTGTCTCTGTCTCTCTGCTCCTCCCCCGCTCATGCTTTGTTGCTCTCTCTCAAATATAAATAAACATTAAAAAATTTAAACTGAGGGGTATATAAAGAAGTACCATAATATACTGCATCTTAAATGTTTGTTTGCTTGCTTATTTTTGAGACAGAGAGCAAGAGCAAGTGAGCGAGAGAGAGAGAGAAAGAGAATCCCAAGCAGGCTCTGCACTGTTGGCAAGGAGCTTCACGAGGGGCTCAAATTCACAAACCGAAAGATCATGACCGGAGTCAAAATTAAGAGTCAGAGGCTTAACCAACTGAGCTACCCAGGTACCCCCATAATACAATGTATCTTTTAATTGAGATCATTTTCTTTTATGTTCTAAAATTTTATCTAAATACTTTCATTACTTTCTTTTTAAGCCATTTTACCTTAGTGATATTTCAGAGTCAGTTGGTCTTGTCATTTACCTGCCTATCTTTTGAAGGCATCAATTCAAAAATTATAGGGTAAAAAAAAAAGCCTGTGACATACCAGAGGCAATATGATAAAAGCACTGGGAAATTTTAAGAATCAAACAACAGTGGAGTAGACCTGTCTCTTCTAAATATAACAATAGATATAGGTGGGGACTCAAAAACAGGGTCCATGTTCAGAATTTCCCACCACTTACGGTTTTCCAAAGACAACTGTAATTAACCTCACTGGTATGAAGTTTAGACAAATGACAAAGTGATAAGCATTCTGTCAATTAATTAACCTTCAATTAATTTTGCAATATCTCATCCAAAAGTAATAAATTGTTTTAACCCCTGATGTCTTAGGTATGCTAGTCAACTATTTCAAATATAATGTTAAAACCTCATATACAGGTGCATCTTTCATTGTTCTAGCTATAAGCTTAAAGAAGCAAAAACACTTTCAAGTGATACCATTTTTTAAATAAAATGTGTATCTCAAACATGTGTCTTAGACACTGAAAAAGTTTCCTTCTCATACTCCCTAAATTTTCATGATACCGTGTTTCTCAAGGAATAGAAATCTTGCCTTTGAAGAAACTGCTATGAATCACTTCATCAGAAGTTAGTAAGTATCTTGGGAAGAGACAGAGTCCCAGCATAATATTTTCCTTAATGAATACCCCAAAATAACTAATACATTCTGGTATTATCATGAAAAGGGTGAGAAAAAAAAAACGAGAGTAAAGAGAAAGAAATATTACGTTGGCTTTCTCCTCTATGTTGTTTAGGTAGATTTTTATTAATGCCTTTTTATAACTGAAAAACAGACAAGAACAAAGAACTTACTTCTCAAGGACCCTGTGGCAAGTCCATTCAATCATTCATTCTGTCACTCATTCATTCATTCATCCAGCCAGCTGGTCACTCACTTATTCATTTATCCATTCTTTCAAGAGAGACTGCATTTTTTCCCTTTTAGTCTGGCCAATGTACCTCCTTGAAGAAAAAGCCATGTTTCTGAAACATAGTATTGATTGTAAAAAATTTCAATCTCTGATTTGGACCAGTGCTTCCTGAGCAGATTTTACTGTTTCCTATAACCCGGTTCCATTAGCCTGGTGGCAGGTCAGTAATACACTTTCTTTTTTGATTCCATGTAAACAATTTTACTCAGAGCCATCCAGAGAATCACACTAAATCCTACTAGTAATGTACAGAGAGGCAATGAGTAAGCTGAGTAAAAAGGGCTGGTCCAGGAGTTAGGAGAACTTTGATCCAGTTTCTCTCCATTAATTCAACATCTTCAGATACCCGGATGCCACAGTAGATTCCATAATGGTTTCTTCTACAGCTCCTTTGGTTTTTTCCTCTTCCCTATAGTATTGTCTTTCTGGAATGTGCTATATCTAGAGAAGAGTGACATTTATAGACACAGCAGAATTTATAGATACAGCAGCATTTATAGATACACTTTCTCTAGAGCAAGTGAAAGAAATGAGGTCCTTCTCAAACACGTTTTATCTGGAAGTCATACAGGAACATTATAGAAATGTGACATTAATTTAGGTGGGTTTTCTAGGAGCAGAGCAAGTGAAACCTGTAAGGAAATGAGGGAAGCAGAATAGAGCAGGGGGAGAAGCTGAACAAGGATGCTATCCCAGGTGTGAGTTTAGCCTCAGCCTGATCTCTTGGGAAGCTAAGGAGTATGAATAGCACTACCCAGTCATCCCTTATACCAAGAGGGCTGGTCTTTTATTTTTTTTTTTTGGTACCCAATGTCAGTTAACCATCGGCTGTTGCCTTCCCTTAGGAGAAGGAAGAATCTCCAAGAAATTTCTGGGGAAGGTAGTTCTCTGCTGTGAAAAGCAATTCTAGGGCATTATAAAATTGCTACTTTCTTAATAAAATCAGTGAATAAATGTTTTTAAATTTGAGAAAACTTGATTTGGGATCTAAAATGTAAGTTTCCCCCCCTTTTCCCCATTTCTGGAATATCTAAAATTATAGAAATGAAAACAATGTTTTAACATGAGATTTTAAAACTTTTTAACTAATAGAACTCTTGTAAATACAAATTCTATGCGGCAAACAAGGAAAGACAGTTTCCCCCATGACATATGTAGGTAGGCTCTTATAAAAAAAAATATTCATTTAGTGCATACGGTAAAAGTAAACCTTAGTTGAAATAATGAATATCTTCAAGGTAAAATACATTAACAAATTGACAATTCCTTTAATTTATGAAGTGTTTACTCAGTAAGTTAAAGTAAGAAAAATGTATTATGATGGGACTTTTTGATTTTTCATTTGTGCTAACTGATCTCATTACTTGAATTTTTAGAGAGAATGAGTACAAAAGGGGGAGGGGCAGAGAGAGGGAGAGAGAATCTTAAGTAGGCCCCATGCCCAGCACACAGCCCGATGTGTGACTTGATCTCACTATAATAAGATCATGACCTGAGCTGAAATCAAGAGTTGGACACGTGACCAACTGAACCATTCAGGTGTCCCTGATTTCACTCCTTTTAAGAGTACTGCTTCTTATTTTAGCTTAGAGTTTGTTAATGTCTTTACCGATGGGTTATAGTAATTTTTACTTAGAATTATACATTTGTGATTTATAATACCTAGTACTCAGTTAATTATTAATACAATTTTCAACTTAATTTCCATTTGAAAATAGTTAAATTACAGATGACTTATTAGTTATTTTGTATGATGCTTTTACTATTTCTAGTTGATACCAAAAGTTATTTGAATTGTTTTTGAACATATAATTGTTTTGTTCATATAAATGAACGTAAAATTTATTTTTGTGGAGATTCTCGTTAACATCATTATTAAAGTATCATGAATATTTAAAAAATAATACAAGCAATTCAAAGGCAACCAACAGGGTCTGTAAGGACTTTGTTAGGTCCTCTTACAGTCCCTCATAGGGGTACTGAAAAAAAAATCATATAGAAAAAGAATTATTCCTAGCTGATTTGTGAGTTCTCTGGCTTGTTCTGAAGAGGAGGAAATCAATGTAAGGCTCTGTGGACAACCCCGTGCCTAATTTTCACAGTGAGTCCAGCATTTAGCAGACTGTAATGGTAAGTGGACAACCTGGGAAATGATTTCACTCCTCCAGATCCCGTTTCTTCTTCTGTAAAATGTAGAACTCTTGCTAAGCTCCCTCTAATTTATCCATTAAAGCAAGCTGTCTTCAGATCTTAAATTGGCCTCTGAGGATGAAAATGTTGATCAAGTTCGAAACCACAAAACGAACTCACAGGGTTGTGGGGCTAACGTAAAATTGGGAAGTCTGATTGGTAGATCTGAGAAAGGCTCCTTTGGCAAGATGAGGAGAAAGTACCGGAAGCACAATCCATTTTCTCTGTTTCATCTTTTATCCTGAGCTAAAGGAGTTGTCTGTTTCCATTACTAGGATTTTTTCTTCAAATAGAATCCAAAGAAATAGAAACTTAACACTTTATTAATTTTGGTCAGTTGAAAGATGAGCTAAGACATTCTTCATTGCTCCAGAGTCTTCCAACTACTTTATCATTATTTGTTTGTTTTTATCACAGTAGTGTTGAACATAGTTGAACATAGTTGTAACACAATGTCACACTAGTTTCAAGTGTACAACATGGTCATCTGATAACTCTTTATGCTGTGCTCATCACGAGTGTAGCTACCACTACGAGTCGTACCATCACGAGTGTAGCTGCATAGCATGTAGTCACCATGCTATTACAATGCTATCAAACTACTACTGACTCTTCCATAGGCTGTACCTTTCATCCTCGTGCCTTATTTTATAATGGAAGTTTGTACCTCTTAATCTTCTTTATCTATTTCACCCATCCCTCCACCTCCCCGCCCTCTAGCAAACTCCCATTTGTTCTCTGTACTTATAGGTCTGATTCCACTTTTTAATTTATTTGTTTCTTTTTATAGTTCCCACATATAAGTGAAATCATATGGCATTTGTGTTTCTCTAACTGACTTATTTCACTTAGCATAATACCCTCTGGAGCCATTCATGTTGTCATAAGTGACAAACTTTCATTCTCTTCCTCATTCTTTTTTTTATGGCTGGGTTATTTCTATCTATCTATCTATCTATCTACCTATCTATATACATAGATATGTCTGTCTATCTATCTATCTAGATATCTATGTATACAGATATACACAGATATATAGATATACAGATATATATATCTATATCTATAGATAGATATCTATAGATAGATATCTATAGATAGATATCTAGACAGATAGACACACGAATATATATATATACACACACACACACATATATATAGGTATATACACACATATATAGATATATAGATACACATATATATACACACATATATAGTATATATAAAATATACTAAATATAATACAAATTATACAATATATAAATATAAGTTATATGTAAATATATTATATATAATATAAATTATGATATATAATGTAAATGATACGTATAGGATAATTTATATATCTCACATCTTCTTTATCCATTCATCTACCAATGGACACTGGGTTGCTTCTGTATCTTGGCTATTGTAAATATGCTGCAGTAAATATAGGGATGCATATGTCCTTTCCAATTAGTGTTTTTGGTTTCCTGGGTAAACACCCAGTAATGGAATTACTTACTGGATTGTAATGATATTTCTATTTTTTTTCAAATTGCTTTCTAAACTAAGCTAAGGTACACCATTACTCATTTCTGCTTGTTTTACATACCTATTAACTAGTTAAGAACTTGCCTTCCAAAATCATGTAGCATTAGTTCAAATCCCAGCTCCACCAGCTACCACTTGCAAGACGTTAGGACATTTACGTAACTATTCCAGGAGTAAGTACCATCATTACTTTATAGACAACACTAAGAATAGTATCTGTTTTAAGGAATTCTGAGGATTAAATAACAGAATGCTTAAAAAGTCCCATGTCTCTTACACATAGTACACATCAAATGTTTCTTATGTTCATTTACATGTTCTTAGTCTGCTAATCATTATCACGATGCTCTTGGAATTTTTGAAAAACTGAATGCTCTTCTTGCATCTTGTTATCAATTTGGCCATTAAGACCCTAACCTACTTGTCATAGTGATGGTGTCAACCTCAGAGATAGAGGCTATAATGGTGAATTTTAGTTATTACTACAGATACCTTAATTTGCAAAAATATTGATTAAGACGCTGGTTGTAAGTTCAACTATCACAAGTCATGAGTCTCCTATAGTCATCACTCCTTTTAACATTGCATTGGTATGACTGTCCAATTACTGTACACACTGTATCTCTGGCTTGAAAGGATCTTGCCATGTATCTCTACAAGACTAAATCCAGCTCATCTTTCCATGCCACATCAAATACATCTCCTTCATGAAAACTTCTCTGTTCATCCAATCTAACAGGCTCTCTCCCTCATTTCATATATAACTCCCATGTCATTTTTTTTTTTTTTTTTACTTTTGACTTGCTACATTCTAGTTAGGTATGGTATTAGTTTTCTCTTGGTGTAACAAATTCCCACAAATGTGGTAGCTTAAAACACAAATTAATCATCTTATAGTTCTGCAGGTTAGAAGTCTGATATGGGTCTCACTGGACTAAAATCAGGGTGTCATCAGGGCTCTATTCTTCCTGAAGGCTTTAAGAGAGAACACAACTCCTTGCCCTTTTTTTTTTTTTTTTTTTTTTTTTTTTGCTTTGTTAAGGCCGCTCACATTCCTTGGCTCATGTCCCCATTCCTCCATTGTCAAAACCGTCGTCAGTGGGTCAAGTCTTTCTCATTGCATTTCACTCTGATTTTTCCTTTTGTCTTCCTCTTCCACTTTTACCAGAATCCTTGTAATTACATTGAACTGACACAGGTAATCTAGGATAATTTCCCTATTTAAGGTCAGTTGATTAGCAACTTTAACCTTCCCTCATCACATCTTTGTAGGTTTTGGGTATTGGGACTTGGATATCTTTGGGGGGGGGAGCATTATTTTCCCTGCCAGAGTCATGAACAGAAGAAACATGTCCTTACAATCATTAAATTTATAACCTAGTTTTGTGAGAGAGAGATACGGGTAAGGTAAGTAAACAAATAGCCAAATGAATGACTATAAGTAGTGATGATATTTGAAAAAGAGAGAAAGCAAATAAACTTTTAGAACATTAAAGGTGAGGGTGTATAGATGGGTAGAGCAGGTATCACTAAAGGGGTGACATTAAACCATGAGAAACAAGAGAGAAGATTGGTGCTCATGTGAATGGCACACAAGGTAAAACCAGGAAAGGCTGAGAAAGGGGAATGAAGAAGAACTTTCCAGACAGTAGCCATGAAAGTACAAAGTTAAAAAGGCAAAAAGAGAAGCTGGCTTGTTGAATGAACCACGGAGAGTTGTATAATGTAATGGGCTTGGGGGAGGGTAGAAGGTGGTGATACTGGAATAGTGACCAAAGTCATATTACTTTGATGAGATCCTGGCTTTTGTTGGAAAGACCATGGAAAGTTGGTAACAGACTTAAAGCAAAGAGTTACTCTTACCTAATTTGTACTTTTGAAAAAATCTGACTCTTTTGTGAAGACTAGATTGGAAGGAGCCAAGAATGGGAGTGGGATGAGTAGGGAGACACCTATAAAAGTCAAGCCATTAATGGTTAACATTTTTTTAACAGACCATACCAAGTATTATCTAGGATGTGGAAAAACTAGAACTCACAAACACTGATGGGAATGTAAATAAGTCAACTAAACACAACTGGTAGAAAACTGCTTGCAATATCTACTAAAAGCTAAGCACATGCATACTCTGTACCAAGCAATTCTATTCCTAGGTATAACAGAAATAATTCCCAATAGAAATGAGTACACATGTTCACCTAGTGATATGTTCTAGAACTGTGGTATCCAATATGGTAGCCACTGTCCAAATGTGACTATTTAAATTTAAATTGATTAGGGGCGCCTGGGTGGCTCAGTCGGTTAAGCGTCCGACTTCGGCTCAGGTCACGATCTCGCGGTCCATGAGTTCGAGCCCCGCGTCGGGCTCTGGGCTGATGGCTCAGAGCCTGGAGCCTGCTTCAGATTCTGTGTCTCCCTCTCTCTGACCCTCCCCCGTTCATGCTCTGTCTCTCTCTGTCTCAAAAATAAATAAACGTTAAAAAAAAATTAAAAAAAAAATTTAAATTGATTAAAATTTGCTAAAATTAAAAGCTTACTTCCTCAGTCCCACTAACCACATTTCAAGAGTCCAGTAGCCAAATGTGGCTAGCGCTACCATATCAGACAGTACAGATACTGAATATTTCTATCATTGTAGAAAAGTCTATAACGTGGCATGCTAGAATGTTCATAGTGGCATTGTCAGTAATGGGCAAAAGTTGGAAACTGTCTAAGTGCCTGGCAACATTAGAATGGAAAAATTATGACATATTCACCCTAAAGGGTCCTATGCAACAATGATAGTGGATAATCTATATCTACAGGGAATAGTATGGGTGAATCTTACCAACATCTTTGAGTAAAATATCAGATATAAAAGAGTTCAGATTATAAGATCCCACTTATATAATGCACAAAAACAGATAAAGCTAGTCTGTGTTAAAAGTTAGGATAATAGTTATCCTTAGGGGGTGGAAGGGTGGTGACAAGGAGAGATCATGAGGGGTCATTTTGGGGACTGGTAATATATTGCTTCTTGTGGGTGTTGCTATATTCAGTTCGTGAAAATTTATCAAGCTATTTATAATATGCACAGTTTTCTGTAAATATGTTATACTTTAGTACAATAAACTTTAAAATTTAAACTGCAACTTTTTTTTTTTTTTTAGAGAGACCATATGCAAGCAGCGGGGGAACAGAAGGAGAAGGCAAGAATCTTAAGCAGTCTCCCTGCTCAGTGCAGAGCCCAGCTAGGGCTCGATCTCATGACTGTGAGATCATGACCTGAGCTGAAATCACGAATCAGATGCTTAACCGACTAAGCCACCCCAGTGCCCCTGCAACATAACTTTTAATGTAAATTAAAAAGTAAATACTAATTTCCTCTTTGTTGCTAGAAAAAGTAAGGTATTTAATTTCTTGATTTAAGCAACAAAATGCAATGGATTCCCCCCCAAAACCACACTGTACTAAGCTGTTCTTTTTCACTTTTTCAAACAGGGCATGCAAGGTACCTAGGTGCCACTGGAGGGGTTTAGAGTATTTCTTACCACCAACCCCATCATCTTACACCAGAAGATAACCTCACAGGTAATACAACAGCCATGACACCATCACAGATGGACAGGAAGGGTGGTACAAATGAAGGCCCGCTAAGGTAGCACAGTGTTCCCAACGTCACATAGCAAATCAGTAATGGGAAATCAAATCAAATCCATATCGTCTCCATGCACTCTTTTTAGTATATTGCCTCACCTTTCTACTCTGAGTTTTTGGATCCAAAGCCAATAATTTATGGCATAAATTGCCATTGGATACAATGAAAAATGTAGACACATCAAATAGAGAGTGGAGTGTTGGAGAGAAACTCAATCTAAAGCCAAAATTAATCGAAGTGTCTCAGAATCTGACATTGCTAGAAGAAACATTACTGTGACTCTCGATTTATTCCACCAAGAAAGTGCAGCGTAATATGTTTTCATGCACTTTCTGTAGGTCTGAAACGCAAGTTTGATTTGTTTTTCCCCGAAGCAATTTACTTTTAAATTCCAAAGCCTCAGACGTCATTGAAGAATGTTTTGGACCACTTAATCATGGCAACAGGGATTAAACCGAGAAACTGGCAGAAATAGTTTGTTTAAAATTAGGCATTCACTAGTCTGAAGGAAGGGAGGAATAAAACTCTCTAATACTTGCAGTCACATACTCGGACTTGGAAGTGGCAAATGGCACAGAATCTTCTGATGAATGAAGTGTGTCTAAGCAAATGTGCAAAAGAGAAGGGCACCTACTGGCCTGATAAAATGCACACAAGAAAGCCTTAAGCCCGGTGACTTAAGGATTATCTCCCTTGCATAGCTTGTAAAATGACAGTCATATATTTGAGTTTGAATTAATGACTCATGAATGAACATGTAATGGGGAAATAATGTTCCCTAGGAGCCAAGTAACAGTTGAGTTTTGAGAAGCACAGCCAGCCATAGTCTATTCTTGATTACTTATTTCAGGTTTCTATTTCCAAAGAACAATAAAAAAAAGGTACACTTTCTACCAATAGTCTGATGTGGCCAGAAGCAACGAGAACGAAAAATAAAGCAAGAACTTAATGATAAATGCAAACACTCCCCGTTATTTTTTCTTCTATGGCTCTGATGTCAAAAATCTCAGAATTAGACTTAGTTGTCAGCCTGCTTTTCAGTGTCTCAAAAATATAAAATGTTCTTATTGTTCAGATCTTCTCTTGAAGTTGTTCTCCACTTTCCAGAGAATAATTCTGTAGAAAGCTATCCTGATATCCTGGCTCCACAATATATAAAAAAAAGTTGTAGCCTCTTACAGATAGTTTGCTTATCATGTAATAATGAAAACGTCACCCAGTTGTAAACGGAAATGATGCTTAAATTTATGTCCCTTATTTATAAGTCTTTGTGTTGGCTTTGCCGTATGTACTTAGGCATTGAGTAACTATAGTTTTGGCATGTGTTGGGGTCATGTAAAAACACTGATTACTTTCCAAAAGCTTTGTAGACCATTTCTAGGTATAGAAACAAACCTGAAAAACAGATTGAAATACCAGGAGACTTAGAGCTTACATATGAATTCATGGTTATATAGTACATATACAAACACAAAATTCTAGGACCCATTGAAAATAGTAAAAGTTATAGATAACAAATCGATAAACTTTTTATAATCTAAGCAAAATTTTAGAAAATGTTATAGATAACGAATCAATAAACTTTTAATAATCTAAGCAAA
This sequence comes from Panthera pardus, assembly GCF_024362965.1. Taxonomy (NCBI): domain Eukaryota; kingdom Metazoa; phylum Chordata; class Mammalia; order Carnivora; family Felidae; genus Panthera; species Panthera pardus. Next base: position 144,625,837 of record NW_026526721.1, on the reverse strand, counting down.
ATTTTAGAAAATGAGAGAAAAATCAAGTTGTGCCTAGATGCTTGTGTTTCATAACAACTTTCTCTGAAAATACCTATCTATGATCAAAAGTAACAATATACTTTGGTTGTTGGGATAATGCATTTTATTTTGGTAGAGAAATGATAAGGGAAGACATGAACATGTGTGTTTCATGTGTACTTCTGCAGGAAGCCAATCTATTCCAATCACAAAACACAATTGGTCTAGTGCTGGATGTCCCTGGAAAAGGGCTGAAGAATCTCATGAGAGAAGTAGTCAAGGGAGAATTCCTTTTTTTTTTAAAGTTGATTTATTTATTTTGAGAGAGAGAGAGAAACAGAACACACAAGCGGGGGAGGAACAGAGAGAGAGGGAGAGATTGAGAATCCTAAGCACGCTCCCGCATTGCCAGCACAGAGTCTGATGTGGGGCTCGAACTCACAAACTGTGAAATCGTGACCTGAGTTGAAGTCAACAGCTGGACACTTAATAGACTGAGCCACCCAGATGCCCCAAGAGTTACTTTTTTGTGTGTATTCTCTTATACTCCTGGAATTTTGTAGTATCATGTGCATTATTTCAGAAAGTATCACTTCCATTGTCTATCCAGTGGTAGTTTATCTGAATTACAGGCAAAGAACTCAAAGGATATAATCTTGCAGATCAAAACCTAACTGGTGACAGAAGAGTCTTAGGTCAAAAAAGAAAACTTGTATTCTGTTTTTATGAATCTTGAATAAATGCTATCTTTTCAGTTAGCTGGCTTGAACACAAGAGGAAACATAAAATTAAGCAAACATAAAATGGTACTTGATTGAACCACTGCAGAAATTATCACGGAAATTATCAAAGTCCTTGGCAGGAAAGGTCTGTGTTTTTCAGCCAGAAATAATTCAGATTTCTACCTTTAAAAATAAAGCCTGGGATGCCTGGGTAGCTCAGTTAGTTAAGCATCAGCCTCTTGATTTTGGCACAGGTCATGATCTCACAATAGTGAGGCAGTAAGATTGAGCCCCACATCAGGCATGCCACTCTGGGCATGGAGCCCATTTAAGATTCTCTCTCTCTCTCGCTCTCTCTCTCTCTCTCTGCCCCATCCCCCTCAAAAAATCCTCTGTGTTCTGATAATATAAAAATTAAATATATCAATCACAGTGTTTCAATTCACCATTTTCATTATCTAATATTTAATATGAGGGGTTGGGGAAAAAGAGAATAGCCTCAACCCTTTGATGCTGTCCAGATTCACCAGAAAAGTTCACTGAGATTTAAGCTATCCCTGATTTTCATCTACTAGCACATGTCTTTTGAGCTGCTAACTTAGATACACAGAGTCTGATAAGTATTCTGAATAACACTGCAGTACCTTTGGGCATCTTTTGCACATATACACAGGGAAAGAAGATAAAGAATGATCACTGCCGCTTTGCTGAAACAGTGGAAAACTGCAAACAAATAAATACCCATCATTAAAAGACAAGATAAACAATTTTACGTTCCATGTTAAATGAACGAATGAGATTGACATGTACAAATATAAATCTCAAAACCTTGATATTCAGAGTAAGAACATGCCAAAATATATTTTGATGCTATTACAAAATTTTAAGAAACACACCGGCTAATACTATGTATCAAGAGTTGGCCACAGTTGGCCTGTGGGCCAAATCTGGGCTGATACCTCTTCGTAAGATAAAGTTTTACTGGAACACAGCTACCTCCATTCATTTACACTTTGTTGATGGAAAGAGTTGAGAAGGTACAGCAGACTATTTATGGCCCACAGAGCCTAAAATATGTACTAGTGAGCCTTTAGTAAGACTCTAGGGATGTGGTAACGGAAGATATTCGATGAGGGCAAAATGCTCGCTCCATTAGGCGAGAGGGCAGTTGTCCCTGGAGAAAGAAACAGGACTAGAACAAGTGATGTTTGACTTAACACTGTCAATCCAGGAACAGGGTACAAATCTCTGATATCTTTTTTTTTTTTTATCGTGTTGAGTGACAATGGAATGTATTTCCTTTTTTATTTTACTAAAATTGCCTGCTTTGAAATTTATTTCTTCAGAATTACTTAACAAAATTTTAATTTAAACTCCACTACATCACATTCCAGTTATGTAAGTTTTAGATAGTAAAACTCAACACTCATGCTTTTGAGGAAGGCAAAGGTAACTAGTATGGAGAAAATATGATTTTCTGAACTGTTAGATTAAAAATAACTAATTTAGGCTTACTCCGCATGAGGCCAAATAAGGAAGCCTATCATGTTTTCAGAGGATGCCAAGTAAATAAGAGGCATACTGATAATTATTTACTAATCAGGTTTGGATTTCTGAAGAAGTTAATCAATATTTATGGTATGGTTGATTGACTGTAGCCTAATAAATAGTGTTTTGCTTATCCCAATGCAATCTTTGTGTAGAAAATCAAGTAAATTGAATTTTATTCGCATTTGTCAAAGCATCTATGTTTACAGATTACCATTAACAACAAAACTTTTATAAGTGCATGGTTGATATCAAAATGAAAGCCTGGATTACTGAGAAATGCCATCAGCAGCGTTTAAGTGGTATCAAAGGTCACCTGGAAAAATCAATAAGTTTTAGTAAGAGAAAAATCACAGAAAAAAGGCACATGTGAACAAAGGATATGAAAAAAATACACAACCTCACAGTTACAAGAAAATTACAATTAGGATTATATTTTACCCACTAAGTGACCAAAACTTTTAGACTGGTAACTTAGAGAAAAGATAGAAAAATCCTACTGCATATAGTTGGCAGAAGACAAGATTGATACAACTTTCCTGGGAGGTAATTGACTAGTTACTGCCCCAAGCTATGTTTTTTCACGAAAAATAACAAAACTTGCATTTCAAATAAGCTTTTCATTATAAGACAATACAACATCTAATGTTTCACTGATTGAATTATATCTTTCTCATTATTTATATCCATTTACATATCTCTGTATACGTAAACCTAAATCAAAAACTGCTAGAACACTGAACCTAATATTAAGGAAAACTTTCTGTAACAAGATCTAACCTAAATACTCACTACATGGATGAAATAAGGAATCGATGGATGGTTGTGTGGGTGGTTCAATAACATATTGGCTTCAAGAGCAGTACTGAAGTAGTTTATCGCATCTACGATGACTCTGTTTATTTTAATATTCTATTTCTTTTCAAAAATTATTTCAGTTGGTCTATTCTCTTTCCCCATTGGCCCATATAGACATATTTCTCCCTAGGAAAGTCATCTGCCAAAATGGAAGACGAAATTGTATTAATAAACCTACTTTTCTATATTAAGGTATGCTGACCAAAAGCATTTCCTGTTTCTGATGTTTTCTTTCCCAGATGCATGGTGACTTCTACTTGCAGATTCGATCAGAAGCAATAACAATTTAAGAGAACACACAATTACTAAATTCAGTTTCTGTCTTCAAAATACACTTTTTAAAAATTTAGAAATGCAACACATTTTAATTAAAAATAAAGAGTAAAATAAAGATAACTAAACAGGGATTTTTGATATCTGATTTATTTTCCACTTACCAGTTCTTTAATCTGTATATTAATTTAGGTGCCAACTGGGGCCAAACATGACTCATGTACTCTGTGTCAATTATTATGGCTCATGAGAGATTTTTGGGTATAAAAAATAACTATTTTTAAATGTTCATTTTTTTTGGTAAAAATACGAAGCGCTATAAATTTTAAGCATTTGTAACAACATCTTTGTATTAAATTGTTTCCAATCACTGCAAGACCCTTTGATTTCTGGATTTGGCTTTGTTAAACTTCAACAAAGCCAACAACCGTCAAAGGAATGCTTAGAGGTTGTGCCAATTAACAAAAATATGTTGATTTTATATCCAAGTGATAATGACAGCAGAGGCTTGCTGAAATGTTCACCAACATCTGTGTTCTCTTGCTCCTGGGCATACAAACAGATTACATTTCCCTGCTCTTCTGCGTTAAGAAGATTGGGTCATATGATGGATTTCTGTCCAACGAAATGTGTGAGGGAGGATGTGCATGACCTTTGGGTTTGCACCTTAGACAATGTTCCATGCTCTCTCTATTTCTTTGCCTGCAAACTGGAAAGAAGAGGATCCAGCAAAGGACTGAGAGGCCCTAAAAACGAGTAAGACATCAAATGGAAAAGGCCTGGATTCCTGAAAGTGGGCATTTACCTTGCACCCTGATCACATGGACTATGACATGGTTAAAAATTCACTTCTACTGAGTTATGACAGGAAACCAGTAATAGCCACAGTAATAGCTAATGCACTATCCAATTTAAAGCTCACAATACTCTTTAGTGTTCATTCTAACCCCTTTATAACAAACTCAGGCTTTGAGGGATTAAATTAATTGCCTTCAACTTTTCACCAGATGTTGCTTCAGTCGGTACCCTTTTTTTTTTTCTTTTTTTGAGAGCGCACATGCACTCATGAAGGATAGAGAAGCAGAGAGAAAGGGAGGGAGAGAATCCCAAGCAGGCTCTGCACTGTCAGCACAGAGCCCAATGTGGGGCTCAATCCCACAAACTACGAGATCATGACCTGAGCCGAAATCAAGATTCCAAGGTTTAACCGACTGAGCCGCCCAGGCATCCAAATCTACACTCTTATACATAACAGTGTATTTTTTCCTACGGAGAAAGAGGAGGAAGAAAAGGAAAATATGACCATGGTTGGGAGTGTTTAATACTGAAAACAGATTACAATTAAGAGTAGTTGCAAAGTAGCTGAAGCAGGTAATCTCAGGGTTTGGATATGCGTGGGAAAGAGAGGGCAGGTAGGAGGCTTTGCAATCAGGAATTACCTTATGTGACCAGGTGGATGTTTGTTCCTGCATCTAAAGTAAAGTAATGTGACAATTAAATCTGCTCTAAGCTTATGCTGCAGTTGGAGATGAGACAAAATGCACCCCCCTCCCCCCAAGCAAACTGCTGGGGGTTGGGAAATGGAGATGAACAGGCATCTAATCAACTGTGCCTGGACTTTAGTACCAATACAATAGTTGATTACTATACTACTGCTCATGATGTCTTTTTTCCAAACAGAGATTCAACCAGTGCTTTTAAAATCTAAAAAAATAAAAATAAAAATAAAAATAAAAATAAAATAAAATAAAGATATTTTCTGGGAGCACGTAAATAATAAGAGCAATGAAAAAAGACAAAAAGAGCTTTTAAGGTTATGAATAACATTGGACCATACTCTCAAGTGCATCTGGTCTCAAGAAGTTATTTTAGGTTACTTTAGTTCATTTGGGAAGCATCAAAGCTAACAGGTTCTTTTGGAAGGAATTTCTAATGATGGAAAGATCCTGAAAAATTCATCTCTATGTTTATCTACAAAATCATGAACACTTCTGAAATTAAATATTCCAGTTTTAAATTTTCTATAAATTGGAGAGACAAATGAGCATAATCTATATGTTAAATGCGTTTACTCTATGACTCTGTAATTCTAGTGATCAGAATAAATATATATGTGTGTATGTGTGTGTGTGTGTGTATATATATATATATATATATATATATATATATATAATCATGTTCATGTAAAGATATTCTTTGAAGTATTATTTCCAATTTTAAGGGTGCTATAGGGTATAAATGATATACATATAAATAACTTAGGTTCTCAATAAATGGAAGTTTTTAAAATATAATTTTTTATTATTTTTATTATAGTAAAAATAGGGAGATTGCCAAGTAAATTATATGTATCCATGCAAATGAATACTATGAAACCATTCAAAAGAATGAGTTGGATCTATCTTACATATGGTCAACCAAAAATAAGTTGCTCAAAATATTTATATAATGTAATTCCCTTTACAGTTTAAATCTATATGTGCTTAATAAGGCATAGAAAAATGTTTGGACATATAATTTACTCCATATAGTCCTGATTATTCAATTTCTTACAGTGAGAATTATGTAAATGAAAGATAAATTTTATAACTGTAATGTGAAAACTTTTTAAAACTACAATGTTAGAACCAACTCATTGCCAAGGGCCTAAAGTCTTGCTTTAACTAGGCATACTTACTTTCCAAAAAGCCACTTGGGTTTTTCAAGGAATACTCATTGTGAAACTATCTTCTGCAGCAAGGAGCACATAACGAAGAACTATGTATGTATTAAATATCTGCCTTCTTAAACTAGTATTAGTTACTTCTAAGTTCGTATGGTTCACTAGAAACTCCACAAAATATGGAAAATAAGATACCAACTTTGAATCTTTGTATAGCATAACACGGTTTTTGGAGGGACCGATACTTTCTTGAAAGATGTCCTAACTCATGCATTTTTTGGGCTGCTGTGCAAAGAATCTTATATAAATATTTTTAATAACATGAATAAAGTTTTTCAGAGTTGGTTGTAAAATATTTACTACATTTTGAACTGGTATCTGGCTCTCAGTTATAATATAAAATATATTAAAAATAAAGAATGACTGATAAATTTAACCTAAGCAAAAAATTGAGGACAAATGCATATATATATATGCGTATGTGTGTACATATGGCAAAAATGTACATTATTAAAGAAATGAGTTTGGAAAAATATACACAACCAAAAAGTAAGAAATACACTTCAATAGGGAGAACTTAATACTTAGGTGTATTTTCTACGGTTTCTAAAATAATTAACATGTTATAAAAATTAAAAGTAATAAAAAATAAGTATCAGTATATTATGAATCTGTTATTTGGGATGAAAAAAGTTTCAAGAATGATAAGAGAAATACTCATTTGCTTACTTTAATCCTTATTATTGTCTTATTTGAGAAAAAAAACTTACAAACACACACACATATACACACATACGTATATACCCATGTGTTTATATATTTGTCTGAAATTTCACCCGGAAGGAGATTTGTGAAATGCGAAACAGTTGCAAGATAGTTTGAATATTTCAACCACTTACTAAAGCAGAAATAACCTGCTATGACATGTAAGTATATAATGCTTCCTAGGCAACACCAAGAAAACCCAGAAAAAGTTTAATATTAAATTAGAAATACAATAATTTTAACTGAAGATACAGAGAACATTAGAGCAAGAAGATTACCTACCTCAATTTAGACCTTGCTTACCACATCTCTCTCTCTTTTTAAATGTTTATTTATTTTTGAGAGAGAGAGCAAGGACACGAGTGGGGGAGGGGCAGAGAGACAGGGGGGCAGAGGATCCCAAGCAGGCTTTGTGCTGACAGCAGAGTCCATTGTGGGGCTCAAACTCGCAAACCGTGAGATCATGACCCTAGCCGAAGTCACCGACTCAGCCCTAGCCCTTAACCGACTCAGCCACCCAGACACTCACATCTTTTGACTTATTCATCCAAATCACCTTGCCAAGATTAGTATCTTTATAAGGGAACATTATGTTAATTACCATCAGGATGAAAAGAATAATTTCTATTGGCTTAGTGTACATTATAATCTAGGAAATATGCTATTACTTTACATCTCTAACCATAACGGCCTATTGACTCTGATAAAGAAATTTAAAATATTTCCTGAATAAGAACACAAGGAAATCCCTTAATACATTATGTTAACACCATAGTAAAATGAAATAAACAGAACCTGAAAATGTCTAACCAATGGAAGAAACACTTCAAAACCAACATGGGGGTGGGAGCAGGGAGAGAATCATTATTTTAAACAGATGTTGCTGATGCACTTTTTTTCTCCCTCCAAAATTCCTAGGATGAAAGCTCTTTTCTTCATTTACTAGAAAGCATTTCAGCTTAGCAATGGTGTTTTCACAGGAAATAGCAGTATTTTACTAATCATTACAATCATCAAACCTTAAAGAGGACTGTCCAGAAAGTGGATATTGTCCTAGTCCCTAAAAAATATGTGACAAGTTAGGAACACTCTCAGAAAAACAAAAGATGTCAGCTCTGAAATTAGCTGCTTCCCAGTGACTTTTATGAAAAACAAAACAAAACAAAATCTTAATCAGTGACACAGGAGATAAACTTTTAACTTCAGTAGTGAAAATTGGCCATAGGTATTGACATAGTCAAAGACCCATTACTAGCAATAAATCAATGATTTATTGTCTTATCCTCAAATAAAAAGTTATGCATACATGCACATGTACAAATGGTAAGCTCCTACAACACACAAAACATAGATGCATGGAATGTGTCTAGGAATTTTTACAATTATTATTACTGATAGAACAATAACACTAAAATAACGAGAAGTGAGGCACCTGGGTGACTCAGTCAGTTAAGCATCTGACTCTTGACTGCAGCTGAGGTCATGATCTTGTGGTTTCTGAGATCAAATCCCATGTTGGGCTCTGCACTGACAGCGTGGAGCCTGCATGGGACTCCCTCTCTCCCTCTCTCTCTTTCCTGCTCTCCTGTCTGAAGATAAATACATAAACTTAAAAAAAAATGAGAATAGATTCTTAGATGACAAAGAACCAAATCCATATTTAAAAAAATTTAAGTATGAATTTCTTTAATATTTTCCAAAACCTTACATTTAATATTGTTTGATATACCCTTTAAACATTGATTCCTCTGTTCATTTCCAATTTGGGGAAAAGAGGGTGAAACTCATTGAAGTTAGAGTATAGAAATGGAAATTTAAAGACTTCTGATAAATCAGTGCTATCATCATATTCATATCTTTTTGTGGAGAAAACAAGAACAAAATCATGTGAAAAAATAGTTATACCTAAGTTATACTTCCCATGATCCAAATATATCATGATGAAATGAAGGGAGTAAATTTCTGAACAGTAACTGAATTTTTAGGGAAGAATTTTTAGGTGAATTTTTCATTTCTTTCTTTTTTTTTTAAGTTTACTTATTTATTTTTGAAGGGAGGAAGAGGGAGACAGAGAAAGAGAGAGAGTGAGCGAGTGAGAGCGAGTGAGCAGGCTGGGGCAGAGAGAGAATCCCAAGCAGGTTCCACGCTAACAGCGCGGAGCCTGACAAGGGGCTCAAACTCACAAACCATGAGATCAGGACCTGAGCTAAAATCAAGAGTCGGATGCTTAACCGACTGGGTCACCCAGGCACCCCTCTCATTTCTTTCAATGGTTTGCCAACAAAGTTTGGCTTTTCTGTTTTCTTTTCTCTCCTCTTTCCTTCTTTCTTCCTTTCTTTCCTTCTCCTTCCTTCCTTAGTCTCAACTTTTGAAGACTGAGATAGTGACAAATGACTATCTTGTGACCCTTAAGTTTTACTTTATCTTCTGCAGGTTTATGACTGTCAGGAAATAAAAGTAAATCAATAAATAAAAGTAAATCACTAGCTAGGTCTTTGAATCACTCCACAGATAAGGAAAACTAACAGGAATCCACATTGAGGTTCTTTTCTCTCGCTGTAACAAATCACATTTGTGATCAACATTTCCTCATGACAATTTAATTAATGTTTTTGATTGAACAGAATTCAGGAGGAATTGTTAATATACCTTTTTAAATAAGAGTCTTAACTTCATTAAAATACCAGAATTGCTACTGTCGTCTACTAATCTTCCCCATTTCTCGGGCTTTTTATATTCTTTTCTCCCTTTATGATTTAATTCTCCTCAAAATGGCAGAACAGGTCTAAGTGACAAACAGGCAATAGGATAAGCTGCACTGTGATGTCTTATTATAAGCAGTGGGGTTGATCGGATATTAACTTATTTAACCCATTCTTACAGTGATGCAGGTTTAGGGAATCAGTCTTATGCTTGGGTGCTTTACTGAATAGCTGGTAAGGAGACCTGCTCCAGATGTTGTGAAAAATTCTTCCCTGTAGGAGGGAAATGAATGTGTTACACCATAAGTTCAGCAATGCATTCTTATTTCATCCCCTGTGTTTTAAATTGCGAAATCCTTTGGCATTTTCCTTTTCATTTGTCACTGGCTTTAGAAGGCAAGTGATTTCCTGGAGCACATTCCACTGCATGGTTGACAATATCAATTCTACATTAGATACATTAGCAGGCAAAAAGAAAGAGAGAAGAAACCAAATTGGGTATAAATAATTAAATTTGTAAAAGGTCGGTGAGCAAATAGCAGGAAGGAGGAAGGCCGAGGAAGTTATGGGGCTTTGATACTCATCCACAGAGGTATTAAAATATGAACATTATCTGCTAAGATAGCTAGCAAAAAGAATGAACAAAAAAATGGCCCTGACTTGCCACAGAAGATCCTGAAGTGTGGTGATAACCAAGTGGTGTCCTGTTAATTGTGCTTTAAAGGGGGGGAAAAAGTCAAGTGATACAAACCATGCATTCCTATGTTCTACAATAAACCAGTGTTGGGATATTGAAACCATCCATATTTTTAAATACAATCATGATATGTGGGGTATAACAGCTTTGACTCAAACTTTGGTGGCACTAATTTGGAAAAACTGCATTTGGTTTTAGATAAACAAAAACCAAATATGAGAATGAAAATGTAGGGGAGAGGAAGAAAAGGAACAGAATTTCAAAATGGGAAATTATTATTTTTCCCATATAACATATTGAGAAACCAATATATTAAAATATTTTTAAATGTTTATTTATTTTTGAGAGACACAGAGAGACAGAGCATGAGCAGGGGAGGGGCAGAGAGAGAGCAAGACACAGAATCTGAAGCAGGCTCCAAACTCTGAGCTGTCAGCACAGAGCCCAATGCAGGGCTCGAACTCATGAACCGTGAGATCGTGACCTGAGCCAAAGCTGGATGCTTAACTGACTGTGTCACCCAGGTGCCCCTAGAAACCAATATATTTAGATAGCTCATACACACACACACACACACACACACACACACACACGCACGCACGCATGCACAGACATACGTGCGCACACGTTCATATGGTATTTTATTTCTATGGTGAGACTGAGCTACATCTAGAGATCTACGGTCTCCTTGCTTCCCATTAACAACATGCAGTAGACCATCTTTCCAAGTTGTCACATTTGCTATTTCATTCTTTTTTTCTTCTAGTTGCCTGCATAGTACTTCATTGCTAAGTTTAAAGAAAAACATTTAAAAATCACTTTTTGAATTGAAAGACATTTGAGTTGTAATACCAGGTTTTTATATTGCTAACAATGTTGCAAGAATCTCTTTGTACAAATATCTGTATGCATATATGCTATTATTTCTGTAGGACAGAGCCCTATATAGAAGATTGTAGGGTCAATAGGTTATACAAGTTTTAAATTTTAATACAGCAGTGCAAAATCATCCTCCAATAAGATTTTATGTCTGGCAGAGATCATATAAAATATTTTATTTCATTTAGTTTTGTTTATTAATGAATTAGAATCCCTGCCTCATTCTGGAAAGGATTTGGGAATGCTTACAAGCCAGATTTATGCAGAGCAGAAAAAGACAGTGGCTTAGTCAGTGAGGCAGTGACATTTTTGTCATGTTGTGATATGAGAAAGCAATCCTGATGCTGACAGGTTTATGTTTTTACTATTTTATTACAGATGCTTGTAACACTCCCCACCACCACACACACACACACACACACACACACACACACCTTTGGACACTCTGTAACGCTGTCCTCTTAAGGAAGTAAAACATGCCATTCATTTCTCTGCTTCTACAAGTTTTCCTGCTTAATTGTCCATTTGCAAATTAAAGCATATATTTTCACACACACTCGATTTACAGCTTAATAATGCATATAGTCAAAATTGATGAATTTTGACATTCGAAAGTGAGTACAGATGTTCAAGATTCAGATATGTATAAAATTGAAAAAAAAAAAAACAAATCCACTTCAATTGCATTGCAAAAGAATCCAAATGCTTTACAGAAACTCACTGGTAAATACTTAATTTGGAAAATGCAATAGCATTAAAAAGCATAGCTCCTTGATCAACATTCAGAACTCATCGCAGAAAGATCAGTAGGTGCTAAAAGAAACAGAATTCATGATGTGCCTGAATAAAGTAAGAGAGAATATACCCTGGTCCAGAAATCTGACATTACCTTGTCGTAATTATTAACAGTCCATGATAGACTAAGCTGGATTCTATAAAGAGGCCTGGTGAAGAAAGTGAAGTTCTCATGATTCCTCTAGTCTTTCTTGCTCCGTAATATGTGACATTTCTTTGTGGACTCTGTGTTAGGTCTCTGACCAAGTGTGAGAATTAGCGAAGCAGGTTTAAAAATTGGGCTGTCTTCCTTCATTATTCACAAAAGATCTGCCAGCTGGTATGGTCAATAGGAAATGCACAATAATCCTAAATTTGCAAGTTATCTCTTTCCACAAAACATCATACATTCTAAAACAGACTTCTGTGTGTGACTTTTGGATTATCTTTCACATTAGCCCACCTCTGTCTGTTCTTTTGCCCTAACTTAGATCATCAAGAGGACAGCACATGGGTGAGGCGTTTCGTCATTTGCCGGGTTTGAAAAACTTGCACAGGGACAAGGTGATAGCAGAATGACAGGAAATAAATGAAAAAATGAATTCTGTTCTTTTAAAATATGGTGCTATTTCTTTCCTTGGGTTCTTTGTTGGAGGGTTCTGATTCTGTCTGTACGTTTCCAGTTCTCTGTTTGAGAAGAGAAATACGACACTAGGATCAAAGCTCTGGTTTTTAAAAATATATTATGCTCGGGAATGAAAAAGAACAGGCTACTTCTCAAAGTCATTCCTACTCCTCATACATTTAGAAGACAAATTAGTGCTGAAAACAGGTACTGGAGGGCAGTTAAACTGAAAGGGAGAAAACTTTCAGCCGACTTAGAATATATGTGAGGCAGCAAGAATCTTTGTATTTGCCGGTTGTTAATGTACTTAAGAATCTAATAATCCAGTCACAGAACAGATAGTAAACAAAAAGGGCTTAACACTACCAGCAGCTTCAGAATAGAGAATCAATACAATTCAGTATGTATCCCTGGAAATTTCAGCAGAATCTGCCACAAACATCACACACACACACACACACACACACACACACACACACACACACACTATGCATACACACAAACACCACAAATATACCACATACACACACATACACCACACACACAAGCACCACACCCATACACAAACACCACTGACATCACACGCGCGCACGCGCACACACACACACACACACCACATACCACACACACCGGTCTTTCCCAAGACAGCATGGTACACTGTAGTAAGATATGTTATTAATTAGACTAGACAACACATCTGGCATCTTCATTTGTATATTGGAAGAAGAACATCACAGATTCGTTTTGTCATTTCTTTAAGGCATAAAGCAACCAGAGGTTTCATTCCATGCTCTGAAAGAGAACAGGGGCGCCTGGGTGGCTCAGTCAGTTAAGCCTCTGACTTTTGATTTCGGCTCAGGTTGTGATCTCACGGCTGTGAGTTCCAGCCCCACATGGGACTCCACACTGACAGTGTGGAGCCTGCTGAGGATTCTTTCTCTCCCTCTCTCTCTGCTCACACTCTCTGTCTCTGTCTGTCTCTCTCTCAAATCAATAAATAAACTTTAAAAAATAAAGAGAACTGACTTTTCTACAGGAAAGAAATCAGAAATAGGGAACTTCCAAGAAAGAAAAATGGCCTATCTTTAGATTCTAGACATAAATATTAAGAAAATGAAGCATTATTAAAAACATAAAGGTCAGAGTGTTAGAAGTACAGCCATTGTATCCAAAGTTTTACTATTTCTTTTTTTTTAATGTTTTTTTTTAATTTATTTTGAAAGAGACAGAGAGAGAGCAGGTGAGGACCAGAGAGACAGAGAATTCCAAGCAGGCTCCACGCTTATCACGGAGCCTGATGCGGGGCTCGATCTCACAACTGTGAGATCATGACCTGAGCCGAAATCAAGAGCCAGATGCTTAACTGACTGAGCCACCCAGGCGCCCCAAAGTTTTACTATTTCTTAAGAGTAATAACAGTAGAGTTGAATCTCAATTACTGGCATATGGCTTATCTAATTTGGAGAGTTTCTGTGATTGATCTTAAAACACAAACAGCCTTCTATTTTACCATTAGTAAGCTCTGGGTTATCTTTGAATTACTTGGCATATATTCAAAAAAACATTAACCCAAAGAGAATATAAGTCTATGTACTGGGAAACTAATTATAAATTATTTGGGCCTGTTTTGTGACCCTGTTTTTCTCTGTTAATTTCCTGGCTCAAGTCAAAAACAGATTCTAAAAGTGGCTTCAAGATTGACATCTATGTATGTATCTTTCCTGTCAGAATTTTCTTCTCAATTAGTTTTACACCAAACATGAACACCACTAAATATTTTTGAAAAGAAAAGACACAGAAAAAATTGTAGTCTTGCTTTTCTTTAAGACCAGTGATTAAAAAGACCAGGATTTCTTAAATGTAACATAAAGTAATTTACATGCAACCTGGTAGTCCAAGGCAAATGAATTAACCAGGCATGAGTTTCCTTATCTGTGATGATAGATTTGGATTAGGTGGTCCCTAATGATTCTTGCATGCTTTTGTAAAAAAAAAAATCACAAGTAGTTTAGGGAAATAAATGCATATAGAGATTAAATAACTTACTGTTCACTCCTTAGTGCAAATATTGACAAATTAAATGTGATTCTACTCTAAAATTTTTTTAATGTTTATTTATTTTTGAGAGAGAGAGAGACAGAGTACAAGTGTGGGAGGAGCAGAGAGAGAGAGAGGGAGACACAGAATCTGAAATAGGCTCTAGGCTCTGGGCCATCAGCGCAGAACTCGATGTGGGGCTTGAGCTCGGGAACAGCGAGATCATGAACTAGGCCGAAGTCGGATGCTTAACCGACTGAGCCATCCAGGCACACCTAAATGTGATTCTACTCTTAACATTACTCATTTGATAATAATACAATAATCACCACATCTTGAAGATATACTATGGCAGCAACGGACTCTCAAATGACTTAAAAATATGTTCTCTGTTGTTGCAATTTCTCTGTAGTTTGAGATTGTCATATATATGAAATTGTGTCAACGTACTGATGAAATACATTTCCTGGATCTATTCTAAGAAACACTACAGCCCATCAGTTTGCGATCTGTAAAGAGTACATTAAGGTGATGGATGTTCCTATCAACTACAGCTTTCACCTTCAACATTCTTGCCCACAAACTTCCTCTCAATAGAAACCATTCACCTACCACCTTGGTGAGCAGTGGGTGGAGGCACGGAACTCTATCCTGCCATTAAAGATAATTCTTTACATTTATGCAATACTGTTGAACTTTTTGTGAAGCATCTTCACAGTCATTATCTAATTTCAATCCTAAACACAAAGAAAGCAAACTAAAACAAAAGCCCAGGAGGTTGAGATGAAGAGCCACAGTCCTTCAAGCATGGTGTATACAGTGCAAATGAGCCACAATGGGTTCTTAAAATTATTTGGACACTGAGCTCCATTGCTGTTTTCATGTAAGATACACTGTAGGTTTGGTTCTTGATTTGGTTTCAAAAAAATAATGTTATCCTTCATTAACAGGCTTACTATTTATACAAGTTTTTTCAATATTAAGACTATAACACCACATTTATTTTGGTTATAGGTGAGGTGGGGGAAAGGGATCAAACAGGTGAGTAAATAAATAGGGAGATATTAGGTGGGCAATTCCAGAGCATTCTTCTCTTGACAAGCCCTGTAATAGATTAAAGTATTGTGATGTGGAAAAATGTGTACACTCCCCAAGTATAATTTCCATAAAATGTCTACTGGTCACCACTAAAACATTTTTTTTTTATAATTTAACTTTACTTTTACTTAAAAATAGACAATATTAAACATACATAAACTGTTCTGGCTCCTCAAAAAACTAATATTGCAGTTTTAAAATTATGTTATCATAATTACTTATGAATATAAAAGCATGTATTATAGTATACTTCTTGTTTATAACCCTTGAGATCTGATGATCTTACGCTGTAGAGATTTTTTTCACATAAATAGGGATATGGGTGATTGACAAATAATGAGATAAGATTTTCTGTAGAAACGTCTCATAAATTATTTTATTCCTTTGATTCTGTATCACTGAAACGATATTTGCCACTCCCCACTTGTGTGTGTGTGTGTGTGTGTGTGTGTGTTTAATAAAAAAAAATATTAGAGAAATTGTTGGGGAAGAAAAATTCTCCTTCTACCCTTCTTGATTCTTTGGCTGGTCTAGTAATCAAAGCCACATAGGATAATTGAACAAGAGAGAATGAAATATAATTATGTGTGCACAGGGCATCTTAAGAATATGCAAACCCAAAGACCAGTCTGGCAACTGAAGCTTCTATGCCAGCCTGAGCTAAGGAATGGGATAGGGACCAGGGGCTTCAAACAGGAGAAGGATAATTTGCAGGACAATAAGAAGAGCAGATGACTGGTGATTAGATGTTTGCCCTGTCATACAGGGAGGTCATTCAGGTTAAAGTTATCTCTGATAATAGCCCTCTCTCTGAGTCAGGTCCCTTATCTAAGTTCTTTTAGGTAGTAAAGAGAAAGAGAAGCTTTTCGTGAATCTGCTGGGTCTTGATTGCCTTCACCTGAAAATAATTCACATGCCAAAGTGGCATATACGGGGGCCACATACTCTGCTCTCCTTCAAAAGCAAGTTCCTTGAAAGAGAAGCCTCAACAGAGTGTCTTCAACTGCTAAATTGTTTCTGTCCCTTCCTTTCCTCGTCTTAACATTTCTAAGCTTAACACATTACCACATGGATGGGGAGGGAGACAATGCTATAATGGTGAAAAATATTCTCTCTTCCTCCAAAACCATTTAGATCATCAGTTAACAGAGTTCAAAAGCATAGGGAGTGAATAAAACTGGAGATTTTTTCCTGCACTGCATGGGATGAGCTCACATTGATTAATTTTTGAGAAGTTATAACTCATTAGTATTCTCTGTGTTGGCTTTGATTCCTAGATGTCATTCAGTATACCTGGTGCATCTATTATATGATGTGAGCAGAGGGAACTAAAAGGGACATGCAGTGACTACAAATATGGTTACAAGTGTACATGAGGAACACAGGCTGTGGGGAAAAGGTTTTAAACCATCCTGGCTAACACTGTCCACATAGTCGGTGATGTAACGAGAGCTCTCAATGGGCCCATTGGCGTGGAGACGCAGCTAGTAATAAAGCACAGACAGTAACAAAATTCCAGGGTCAGCTTTCTAACAGCTTTTATTTTGCTTTCCATCAATGTAAATTTCATATGTAAACGAGTGTAGCTCATTTTAATGAAGTGTATACTTTAAATGTATTAAAATGAATTATTCAAGGACACAGCAGGAAAGCAACAGATGTACCCATCTGAGGGGGGTCATGCTTAGTTTCACTTGATGAATGTTTGTTTTGTTGCTTTGAAAAATTAATGCAATGAAATATTTAAAATGAATAAGGAGGTTTTAAATTGACTTGGAGAAAAAGAGTTCTTTCCTTTCCGATTTTTCCCAATGTGCCAGTGGCATTAAGTAGGATAGTATTAACATAGTTTGTCGTGATGTGCTAAGAAAGTTGCAGGGAATATTTATTAAGTGTAGATATATGAGTACCCATTGTGCATTTAAAGAAAAATTTTGAAATGTGGAAAATTCAAGCATATGCTCTCAAATAACTCAGAAAAAAGTTAAGAGTCTTGACAGTTTTGAAGCTGGTTATATGGTTGAGGAAGACAGAGGATTACAGATTAGAATGGCTTCAACCGTCTGTGTTTGAAATTCCCTCAGTGATCTTCTCATGTTGGAACATAGTTTAGCATTAAGTCAACTCCCTTTATAGATCATTGAAAGGCATTCACCATTATTTCCTTAATGGAGATTGGCTTCCCTCATTGGTAAATCAAAGGCATTTCTTAAGAAAAAAAGAGTCTGAAATATTTGCAAAATACTTAAAGAAGTTACAGATACAGATAATAACAAAATCTCCAACTTTAAGAATCATACCATCCAACATGCTTAGAAAAAGAGAAGAAAACAAAACAGAGGATACACATCATTACAACTGATGTCTTACTGAAAACCTGTATTTAACAGATGATGGTTTCAAAGACCCAGATGTTGAACTACTCACCTCCACAGAGTTTCAAAGAATTCCACTGTTGCTACAATATTTGATGGTACTCATTTGACAGCACTTGGTTATTATAGCACAGACACCAGTTTGCATCTCTATGCCCTCTGTGTTGCTTAATTTTAAATAAGCTAAGGTGAGGGTTCTATAAAACTAAACCTTTTTAAGTTTCTCTTAAGGCTTAGTAAAAAGTATAATATGTAGGCAGCAAGCCAATGTCAGTACATCTTAAATTTCAGGTAACTACTTCATCTTTCATGTCTGTATATGTTATGGAATTTTTGTTGCCAATGCACCAGGAGACAAAATTGATGACAATGTTGACACCTCTCCCTTCCTCCTTCCATTCCTTACTTCCTCGCTCCCGCCTTCTCTCTTTTTTTTCTTCTTCTTGTACCTCCAAATGAGATATAAAATCTAAAATTCTACTTAGATTCCTCATACGCCTTTCTGGACAAATAACCAGATTTATTTTGAAAATTTTCATTTGCACCAAATGTTGCCTCTCTGCCAGCAATAAACACCCTGTTTGACAGCTCTCTTTTTAGACACACATATTCTAAGACCTTGCAGAAGATTTAAGCAGCATGAACTATTTAGCCCTGCAAGTTTAGATGTTCTTCAAATTTTCAACAATCCGTTTATGAAACTAGTCAAATGGGATGGGGATAAAGCATGGCACAACAGAAACATTTATTAGGGTCAAAAGATTTTACTCATAGTCTAGCTGTATGGCCTTAGCCAAATCACTGTAACTTTTGTAGATTTTCTTCTTCTATCAAAAGCAAGGTAATAGGTAGTATTGTACTAGATGATTATGCCCTAGAGATAAAATCTGAACTCTTTAATGTGCACAGTCCCTCACATCTGATCCCCATCTTGCCTCTCCAATTTTCCCACCACAGATAGTCAACGCTCCAGCCTTGTTAAAATTTCCCCCACTCGTCAATCTCACATGCCATTTCATAATTTCATGCTCCCTCCTAATGGAATAATCTTCTCCAATCTTTCCCCCTTCTTAACCTAGAAAACTGTCACTTACCCTTTAAGAAACAGTTTATATAACATTTATATGTGAAGACTTCCTAAGATTACCATAGTACATTCGTCATCTTTCTTTTATTATCATGGTCTATTTGTTATATAAATTTCCCACCCCTCTGGAATTGACTAGTATAGGAACTGTGTTTTATTCAAATTAGGGTGGCATGTAGTAGATGCTAAACATAATTTAATTATTTTCTATAGAACTCTATTAATTTCTATTGAATCAATTACTCAGTGAAGCAGTAAGGCAGAATGGATTATAATGGATTATAATGCAGAATTATAATGAGCTTTCACAGGTCATATCTCTGTCTCCATTACCCTCCTCTCTCCCAGTTTACAAAGGAAAAAGATGAGTCCAGAAGACGTCAAGAAATGTACATAAGATTATATAACTTCCTAATGATGTGTCATGGATGAGAATCTAATTCCACTACCATTTATCTATTACTTAATTCAGCAAACATTTGTTAAGCTTCTACCAGCCATACAGTTTAAGGTTAGAGATATAACAGCAAATAAAACTGAAAAGTTTTCTTGATCTCATAGAATTGCTGCTCCTGTGCAGGAGATGGGAACTAATTAGTAAGAAACCCAACCAGATATGAAATTGTATGTTGACAATGACATAAGAAAAAAATAAGATGCACTATTTTATCTTCCTGTCATGTATGCAGTCAGCCAGAAAAATAAAAACATGTATTTTATTTTATTATTTTTTTTAAAGTAGGCTTCACGCCCAGTGTGGAGCCCAATGAGGGGCTTGAACTCATGACCCTGAGATCAAGACCTGAGCTGAGATCAAGAGTCAGATGCTTAACCAGCTGAGCCACCCAGGTGCCCTCAAAGACATATTTATTTTATTTTATTTTATTTTATTATTTTATTTTATTTATTTTTTTTTTTTGTATGTGTGTTGAGAAACTTAAATTTATTTCCATGATGGGGCTGAAGGATCTGGAGCTAGAACCTGGTCTCTTGCCCCTTTCCCTCTTGTCCCATCAAAGACATATTTTAAATGAGTACTCAGCTTTAAGGTTTACAGAGATGCCTCTGATGTGCTTCCAAGATAGAGTATGAATTTCAGGGGGATCCAGGCTCCCACTTTCTGTGAGAGCTCACACGCTCATTTATCTTCTTTAATTCCCCTCCCAGGAACTCCTGGATTGTTGACAAGCATTTACAATCATGGCAAAAGACAGAAGTACCAGCAAATGCTATTTTGTTCACTACGCCTCTTCTGCCCTTTTCTCAGCCCCATCAAGACAACAACTCAAATGATGGAAGAGGCAAGTAAAGAAATATTCTCTGTGATAACACACGTGCAGTCGAGCGAATTCAATGGAGTCCAATAATAACAAAATTAAAAATGTCAACAAACAACCTACAGCCTCAAATTAATAGCATTCACAAGTTGAGAATGGAAGACAGAATTGTGCTGGCATAACGTGTATGATTTTTAAAGGGAGCCCTTTGGAAAAAACAATGAATTTAATAGATTCTTTTTGCTTCATCCCCTTTAGCGATGTTGTTTTGTTCTACTCCTTGCTCATTATCTCATGTGGGTGGCTGCATACCAGGCACATGGCCATGTACACACACACACACACATAATCACATAATGAATCTCCCAAACTGAAGGGTTTCAGGGCAGTCAAAGAATCTCTTTAGAAAAAGGCAGTGCTCTCTAGGCTCAGCTCTAGGCTCGTGATTCACTTGTGGCCTCAAATTGTTACAAAGTCCTGTGCCAGAAAATCCATTTGCATCAATGATCAATGGCCAGATCATATGATGCTGTTTCATAGAAAGGGCTAAGGGACAGCTAAAAGGAGTTACCTCAGTAGGAGTGGTCTGTCAACAACATTGGAGGGTTGAATAAAATTCTACATTCGCTGTGAAGGACCAAAAAGTGACCACACATCTTTGACCTAGCTTGTAATCACATTCCTCAGACTAAGTAAGCCTCATAGAATTCAATGAGCTCATGGTTCTCAACTGACAAATCAGTTTGATTGAAGGGACTTGACTCACTTCTTTACAACTCAAGGAGTTGGAGTTTACTGCATGTTTAATGAACCAAAATTATTTGTAGTAGGTGCTTCAAAATAGAACACATGTCTAGGAGCGCCTAGGTGGCTAGTCGGTTAAGTCTCCGACTTCAGCTCAGGTCATGATCTCACAGTTAATGAGTTCGAGCACCGCATTGGGGTCTGTGTTCTTTCTCTCAAAATGAATAAACATTAAAAAAATTTAAAAAGAATAGAATACATCTCTAAAGTTAAGACATCATATCCATCTTAAATGAGAGAAGATGCAGTTTAGAGAAATGAATGCCATCTACAATTACTTTCTTAGAAACTGTAAATGTGACATGCTCTTTTCTTATTTAGTCACTAATTTAATGATTAATTCAACACATACTAAATCATTTGCCAATTATCAGACGATTAATATGCAGCAATGAAAAAAAAAAAACAACTGACAAAGAGTCTTGCCTTCCCCAGCCACTGCCCACAAAAGCTAACATTCTAGGCCAAATTAAATTCTAAACTCACTGGGTTTGTTTGTTTGTTTGTTTGTTTGTTTTTGCTTTTGCTTCCAGGAAGCTCAATTACAGTTCATTTCAGATCTTGATCTAAACATCATCTCCATGCTTTGAAGGCAGTTTAATATCCCTCCTGTTATTACTCTTTAATATGCTTTGCTTTGGCTCCATTTATCCATATATTCTATTTTATTTGTGACTAAGTAAACGCGAATGTGTTTTTGTTAAACTTGGAAGTTGCTGGGGGTATAATGATACTTTTTAACTAAAGAGCAAATGACCAAAGAGAACAAAGTATTTTTCTTCCATATTTTCCTGTTTCATTTGCCCAGACTGATTCTGAAGTCAGATCTTAGCTGCTATCAAATCCTGGCCTGGCCACTCATTATGTGATTGAGGCAAATGTTTCCAATACTCTGAAATTCAGCTTAATGAGAAATGGCAGAAATTAAGGTGTAGATTTTTGCAGGGACAAGACGTAATGTTCCATAAGCACTTAGAAAAGTGCTTGGCGTAATTAGTGTTTTGTCAATGTCAGTTCTGTTTTCTTCCACCTTTCTCTATTTTATTGTAGTGAGCAACAGTTCCTGCCAAAGGGGGATGGGAAACATGCAACGATGCTCACGTATAGCAGGCCAAAGTGGGTTTTCTACCACAAGAGACCTATTACAGCCTCTGAGCATGCTGAAGATAATATATGAAGATAAGATAAACTCACAATATACTGAGTTCCTATAGCCACCATTTAAGCAGTAGCTCACCTGTGCTTATTCGTAGTTATGAACACACTATTTAATTGGTCTTTAAGTATATATTGTGCATATGTTGTAAGAGCCAGGAACAATGGGTTTTACATATCAATAGCTCGTTGGATTTCTAAAAGAAACTTCTGGAGTAGGCACTATTATTCCCTTGATGCAAAAAAGCTACTTTGCCCAGGGTCACACAGCTGTGTGTGTGTTGGTACCATGGTCTGAATCCATGGTTGAATGCCAGTACCTACCTTCTGAGTCACGAACTAGGACCACACAAAACCGAGGCAACATTATTGAGTCTGTGCTTGTTCAAGCTCTTGACAGTAAGTATGTTGCCTGTTTGGGTTGGTTTCCAATTAAAGAAGAGGAAACACAAGCAGAGTTGCAGCCAGGTTCAAACTCATGCAGGCCTTCCTCAAAACTAGAACCAACCCTTTATTTAGAAAGGAGCATAAGCTTTCCACAGAGGTCCATTTTATCTGTCGTCAGAGACTCTTGCTTAAGAGTCAGTGCTGGAGTTACAGACCAACAGCCCACAGATGAGGTTCATTAGGGCTGCCAGAAACATTTTGGTAAACTGATTCCTGTTTCAGATAAATGTTTAATACACACCCATTGAGAGAACACCCATAACTCTAGCCTTACCCCCCTAAGGAGTGCTTGGAGAGTGTGTATACTATTTATCTATCTATCTATCTATCTATCTATTTATTTATTTACTTATTTATTTATTATCAGTTTCCAGAGAGTTCTTCCACACATGGCGCTTCATCATCATCCTTGGAGATGGCCATAAATTATTGAGAGACCCTGCGTTTTCCCTTTGCATCACCCTTTGCATGCACACACACATTCTCAACCAAAATAAGGCAAAATAATTGCTTTCTTTAATCCTTTCCTACATTCCCTCATCATTTAAAAATGAAAATGTTTTCTCCAGGTAATTCTTTTTCAATTTTTTAAAAGAGCATCTTTAAGGGATTTAAGAAATAATTTACCTTCCATGTGGCAGAGAAGCTTTTCTTAAGAGAAAATTTTACAGGTTGTGTGAAATTCCCTTGGAGAATGTCATATAAACAGAGGATTCAAGTGAGCACGTGGCACCACCACTGGGGCTTAGCACAGTGCCTGGCGCAGACAAGGGGCTCCAAAAAGTATTTGCTGGACAAATGAGAGAAGTATGCACATGCATGTGTCTAGACAAAGGGGAAGAAAAAAGTCAGTCCTCAAACACCAATGTGCAGGCTGATGTTTTCCTCCCTTATTTCTGATCTACATGTAAATCAGCAGAGCAATGAAGCCAACAGTGAAGCATAGTCACGTTTATTAACTGTGTTCCCGACAAATGAAGCATTTTCATCTCTGCCAGGGAAGTGGAGTGGCTCCACCAAGCCGCAAACAAACAAGCAAACAAAAACTGTGAACGAGGGTCTCTGACACTCACAGACCCTTCTCTGTATCGTATCAAAGAGGTGAGCCACAAGCCTAAGTCTGATCAGGAGACTTAAGTTTTTACTAAGCACTTGGCCAGATGCAGGTATTTTACTGGTTCTTTCTATGATCCTTTTATTGAATCTTCAGGGTGTCTACAGTGACTCTCAATCAGAAATATACATGAGACTCTTCGGCTACTTTGAAAGCATTTTCCATTTTTTTTCTTCCTTAATAGATGATGATACCAGCTATTTGCATCTATAATGTTCAGTAAAATCTGTAATATTACTTACCTCATTAATCAGAGAGTCGCCTGAGATTCATTCTGAACACCTTCATTTCCCCCAAAACTAATATGCAATCTCTCACCAGGTCCTGCCTCTTCTACCTCCAAAATGTAATTGTAAATGTAATTAACAATATGTAAATACAATTTGGGATATGTCTGTCTCCACTGCCCCCCAGGCCACCATTAGCTCTTTACTGTGCACAGCAGCAGCCTCTAATGGTCACCCTGTTTCCACTCAGTTGTTTAGAATCCAGTTTCAAGACATGAACCAACGCAATCTTATAAAGATAGAGATTGTCCTATCTCACTCCCCTGCTTAAACTTCCAGTGCACTTAGAATCTACTCCTGGTCATCAATAGGGTCCTAAGGCCCAATGCTCTGACTCAGCCCCAGACACGGCCCAGCTCTCTCGCTCCCTGTGCACCAGGGTTGCAGTGCTCAAACACCTCCCCTCTCCTGCCTGAGACACTTTGTACATGGGTTCCTTGTGCCTGTAATGCCCTCTCCCTCCCACTCTTCACCGTCAATGTCCATTTCAGGTCTTGAATTAAATAGTCAACTCTAGAAAGCCTTTTTTGATAACTAAAATAGGTTCTATCATATTCTCACTAATTGTATTCTGTTCTTTTCCTTTATAGACTTATTTAAAATGTATAATTACACATTTGGGGGTTATTTGATTATTGACTGTCTCCCATCCAGACAGTAACCTTTATGAATTCAGGAACCACAACTATTTTTTTCACCGCTATGTTTCTAGTTCCTTGCGCTACATCTGATTATTTGCTGAGGAAAAGCATAAAGTCCATCATGGACAGAGAGTTTCACTCAAGTGATTTCCCAAAATACTTCCTTCCTTTTTTTTTGTTTTAATTTTTTAAAGAGTGAGAGTATGAGTGGGGGAGAGGGACAGAGGGGGAGAGAATGTTAAGCAGGCTCCAGGCTCAGCGCAGACCCCAATGCAGGGCTTGATCCCACGACCCTGGGATCATGACCTGAGTTGAAATCAAGAGACAGACGCTCAACTGACTGAACCACCCAAGCGATTCCCCTTTTTTTAAAATTGTCTTGCCTACTTTAGAATGTAATCAGGGCTGCTAATAAGGATAGCTATCTCTCACTCCAAAAATCTTAATGGCAGAATTTAGGAGGTGCTGAAGCAAGGTGGCGGTGAATAAATAATATTGGCCTCTATCTGTGATGAGGATTAGGATAAATATTATTACGACACCAGATATTTATTGAGTCCTTACTTAATAAATATGATTCTATATTAAGGGCTTTACATATATATCCTCATTTAACTTAATAATCCTATGAGGTAGGTGCTATCATTGTTCTCATTATATGGAGGAGGAAACTAAGTCACAGAGAGGTTATGTTTTCCAAAGTTCATACAGTAGTAGGTTGTAGAGATGGGATTCTGATCCAGGCAGTCTGGTTCCAGAGTTTAGCTCATGTTGACTTCTTTCCAGAATAGCCAAAAATATGTGCACATGACAGTAGAGGGCAAGGCTAGGAAACTGGGTGTCAGGGACAAAGCAAAAGCATGAAGAACCCTACATTTCAAATGAAGGACTTCATATGAAGTATGAGGAATAAGAAGTCACATATATGAACTCCTTTCTTAGAAACTGAAGTATAGTTTGGATTACTTATTTTTTGACAAGTGGACCTGAGACTGAGAAAAATAAATAATACTCATGGACTGAAGCCAGGAACCTTGGTTTGGATCTTCAGTTACTTTTCTCTCCTCTTTAACCCTCTGCATTTTTAGACAGAATACCAGAGGCACAAAAGAAAAATCATAGCATTCTGTGATAAACAACAATGATTATGTAACAATGAATCTATGCATCTATTTTTTCATTTTAATAAATTGATTAAAAGGTAGAGCTCATTGGTGTTCTAGTCAACTGAGTATGTTTAATAAACTACACTAGGATTTAAGACACATTTGGAGATTGAGATTTATTATTATCTTTATACAAGAGCATCTGGTCATTTTAGTGAAAAAATAGATTAGTAATGATTCAGTGTAGGCATACTTATCATATGCTATTGCCCATTCAAGTTTCCAATTTATGTGCCCAAGATAATGCGATATAAATGCAAAATACATTTTCCTATCTGTCACTGCTTTTGTTTGAGGAAATCTTTACTAGGATACCCACAAATAAGCTTGAGTGGGCAACACTAGGATGTCTTAAGAGAGGAGAAGAATCTGTCTTGGCTGACAGATGGAGTTTCAGATAGGAGTAGAGTTTTAGTCACTTAATGCACAATCTCTAAGTAAGAAAATTCTCCACTCTTAATGATGAGCAGTAAAATCTATTCTTTATACACCGGGCCTAGCTCAAAGCCATCTTCGAAAAATGGATTTTCTAGGGGGGGGGAAAAAGAAACAACAACAACAAAAAAACAAAACAACTACTGAGAAGCTATTCAGGTAATGATGTCACCTATGTACACAGCCATTTGTTCTTTTTATCATTTGTTTGTTAGGGTTTTTTTAAATGACATCTTGAATCTCCAAAGATGATAGATAAGAGGTTTTTAAGCAGCATTCCAACATCTTTGGTCGGTCACTTTCATTTTGTGACACGGAATTTCTGTTAAAACAGCAATACATAAAAAATAGAATTGACTTCAAGGCTTTAAGATGTGAGATCAATGCAGGAAATGGAAATGAAATTCTACTAGGGTGGCATTTACATAACAGCTTTCTTTGAAAGGAATCAATGTTATTCACCTATTCACCCCACTTGTATATGAGAGGCTTTTTACAAAATAAATAAATAAAAGGACTTCTAAAAGCAGGATTTCACAAACACGCTGGTACAGAGGAATAGGATGTACATTCTGTCAGGAGCTGGGGTGTGAGGGTTTGCTCTGATTTTCTTCCCTGTCTCCCAACAGGTCTAAGGCTCAGGGCAGGGGAGGAACCCAAGCAAAACAAACAGAAAGGGTCTGTGGAGGGCAAGGTCTCAGGGGACATTACCAAAAAGAATGAAAAGCTTTGAAAAGTAAATGGAAATCAAATCTGTATTTCAAAGATCATGCAATTTGGGAAATTTCACTCAATATCAAAGTAAATGTGTTTTACTATTTAGGCTATAAAAAAATCTCAGTATTTTCAACTTTAAAATCTCTGTAAATGATTCAAAAAGCAAGAAAATGGGGCAGGCATAAAAAAAAGCAGTCCTTTTGAAAATTAAGTAATTCTCCTGAATGCTTCATCTTCCTGTAGAACACTTGGTAAATCACAGTACCAGAGAAACAGAGGAGGAGGGAATCCAAGCCTGGGTCATTTTGGAGAATCTCCTACATCTGTGTAGGCTCATTCCCAGCAGCATACTTCTGAGAGCTTTGATATTCAATGGAAAATAATCAAGGCAGGATTTTCTAATGACTCTACAAGGAGCGTGGGTTACAGATTACTCATGACTGAATCATGCTCTCTGGAAAGTCAGAGTCCAAATCCACAAAACACATTAATACATCCCATCTACATACACTAAGGGGAACTATGCAACGGGGTCCTCATGACGGCCTACCCTACTTAACAAAAGACCCTTCGCAAAATGAAGTTGTGCCATGCGAGTGTTTTCATTCTTTAAATATGAGATTTAGCCTTTATAGCCCAATTACCATTTGTTTTGGTACAATGCTTCAACTTTCATACACGGCTCTTCTTCAATCATTTGTTTTTAGAATGAATTCTTTAAATTGTATTTGAAATGCTGGGCAAGAAATACCTTCTGTGTGTCAATGTAGGAGAGAGCTATTGATTTCAGTAAAAATGTGTTCACAAAACAGAAAACAATCTCAACATGGTTCGTTTTTCTGAGCCAGGCCACCTGTAAATATTCAAAGTTATAAGACATTGTAACACCTTGTGCCATTAGGAGTCTGTCTTGGGAGAGGTAGAAAATGGATAGCATTGGCCACAGACTGGAAGTGACTTAAGTTCCATTTGAAACCACTCTGGAACATGTGACTGTCATTTGAAGTGGGTGCCAGATGGTGTCATAGTTTCGGTAACAAGCACTCAAAGTTGAAAGTCTCCTCTTGAAAACAATGGGTTTGTCTCATTTAAAATTATAAATGAACAAATCATAAAATGACCATACATTTCTGAGGAGTAGGTAAAACATAAATTCTAAAGTTATTATGAAAAAATAGGTGGGTAAAAACAAACAAAACACACATGCACGCATGCACCCCCCCTCCCCCGGGTGTGTTATTAAAAAGAAGAGAAATGTCAGAGAAATGCCAGGGTGGTGGTGAGGCTAGCTCTTCCATATTAAAATATCATATAAAATACTCATTATTAAAGTTCTAAGTTAGCATATGATTTGACAGGTAGATGAATAAAAACAGTTGAAAAAACAAGGAAATTTAAAAATATCACATGGTTATTTAGTAGATGAAAAATGTAGCATTTGAATTCAATTAGAAAAAAAAATGTATTATTCAATAAGTGGTGTTGGAACAGCTGCCTAACCATAAGGAAATAAAGGAAAATAAAGCTGGTTTCTCCATCTTACAATTTAAGCTGAAATAAATTCTAGATGATTTCAAGGTTAGCTTTTTAAAAATTGTAGAGAAAAAATGGCATTTTAATATTTTAGAATGAGCATTATTTAAAATATATGTGTGTGTGTGCGTGCATGCATGTGTGTGTGTGTGTGTGTGTGTGTGTGTGTGTGTGTGTAACTTTGAAAAAAATGGGACATTCCAAAATAAAAGCCCACCATGAATGAAGGCAAAAGATAAGTGATTTGACAAACACCAACTTTCTTTAATGCAATAAAGTACCTACAAATAAATAAGAAAAAGGCTACCAGTCAGGTTGAAATATGGGCAAATGACAGGAACAAGAGTTTAAAACAAGAAAATCTCAAAGCTGTAAAGACATGAAGACACGTTCAACTTTAGTTCACATTATTGCTATTTTGATTAAAACACGGTAAATCTTCACCTATTATATTGGTAGGAAAAAGATTCAGAGTCATTGTGTTGGCCAAAGTCAGGAGATGACTTCTTATACTGGCTGGTGTAAGTGTTACTTAGGACACCGATAGGAGGAGCAGTTAGGCAAAATTTATCAAAATTCAATAAGCAAGCATGCATTATTCTACCTAGCAAGTCTGCTTGACATGTTTTTCCTGTAGTTAGGCTTGCATCTATGTGAAAATAGGCACAAACATAAATTTTCTTCTTTTGTGCTATTTGTAATAGTAAAGGCTTGGAAACAGCATAGATATCCATAACCTAGGAACTTGGACTATGTTTATAAAAAGTATTCCACATCTATAAAATAGAATACTATACAGCCATCAAAAATGGCAAGATGGTTTTCCTTGTACTGTTAAGAATGAACTCCAAGGTACACTGTTAAGTGAAGAAAGTCAAGGTTTAGAAGAAATGTATACTTGCCACCAATGGAGTGAAAACATAAATGTATGTTTGGGATTCAGGAACCATCTTTGGGAACATAGGAAATGCAACACACATTCTTCTGGGGGAGGAAACTAGGGTGGCTGGGCCACAGAAAAAGGAGAAACTACTTTTCACCGTGAAGCGTTTGCATTTTGTAACTGTTTGTACATACTACCAACTCAAAATATAAAACAAACCAAATGTACATTAGAGAATTAGTCACAATGACATTTTAAGTTTCTCAGTAGCATAAATGGCTTCATATTTTAAATATAATTACATAAAAGACAGCAAGCAAGTCAAGGATCAGATGATGATTACCTGACGCAGATAAAATTCAGGGTCCACTCCTAATTAATGTCACCAACATAAAACAAAACAAAACCACAAACAAAACGAAACAAAACAAACAAAAAAACCCCACACTGATTTGGCATTATAGATGGGTACTTTATCGTATTCAGTTTCCAGAAACTCATCACAACCCAAATGCTCTTCAACTGGAGAATAAACAACATACAAAGTACCACAATTCAGTGAACCACTCAACAACAAAAAACAATGAGCGAATGACAGATTCAACAACATGCGTGCATTTTAAATGCCTTATCGTTAGTGAAGGAAGGCTGTTTCCGAAGCCTATACACGATACGATTCCATTTAGAGAACAGTCTGCAAAAGGTAAAACTATAGGAATCGAAAACAAAGCTGTGGTTTTCAAAGGTGAAGAGGAGAAGGGACGGTTCCATAGCAAAGGGGCAGCACAGGGGAGTTTTAGGACCTATCCTGGATCTTGATACGGTGCCCTAATAATAGAGCATTTACGTTTTATAGAAAGCTGGCAAAATAACTGTAAAGTAGATCTGGAAAACAGAAAAAAGGAATAGCTAAAAATTAAATAATAATCATTTGAAAGTAAAAGCTAGAGCAGGGACTTGTTTTGTGAGATAAAATATTTTATAGGGATGCGTCGGTGGCTCAGTCGCTTAAGCGCCTGACTCTTAATTTTGGCTCAGGTTCGATCTCACTGTTTGTGAGTTGGAGCTCTGTGCCGGCAGTGCAGAGCCTGCTTGCGATTCTCGCTCTCTCCCTCTTTCTGCCCCTGCCCTGCTGGCACTGTCTCTGTCTCTGTCAAAAATAAATAATCTTAAAAAAATATGTATTTTATAATGACTGGATACATGTATTTGTATGACTGTTCTGTAAAGCAAGCACTCATATCACAGGTAATTAAACTAGTTAATATAGAAAAAAGGTGATATAAAATAGTATGAAAGAAATGGATTCTTTTCTAAGGGCTGTTGGGATACCCGATTAAATAATCCATTTAGATACTTATTTGATACCAAATGTGCTAATGAGCTAAATGTAGGGAAAGAGTTACATTAGTGAGTGTTAATGAAATCTCTTACATTTAAAGTGATTTTTCAAATGTTTGTTTTTGAGAGAGAGAGACAGAATGTGAGTGGGGAGGGGCAGAGAGAGAGGGAGACAGAATCCGAAGCAGGCTCCAGGCTCGGAGCTGTCAGCACAGAGCCCAAGATGGGGCTTGAACCCACAAGCTTAGAAGCTGAAGTTGGATGCGTAACCAACTGAGCCACCCAGACGCCCCATAAATTGATTTAAAAAAAAAAGGCACAATGGAAAACATGATTTCTCATAAAAAATAAACTATTATTGGTAAAAAAAAAAAAAAAAAAAAAAAATGGAAGTAAAAGTCAAACAGTAAGCCCCAGGAAAAAACTTGCAGGCGAAATGTGATAGACAGATGCTTAATATACCAAATATAGAATGTGCTTCATTACAACAATAGGTTTAGATCAAATTCATTGTTATTTTTTAAAAATCTCAACTGGATAGAACTTACCCCCGAGTAGTTTAAAATCATACCCAACGAAACCAAACCAGCTTCACCTAGTTCTGTTCAATTCAAAGGGCTCATCAAGATCCGGTCTGGTCATCTGCACCTGATTTTAACCAGCACTAATTAGCTCTGATCAATTTAAACTCAAACATATTGATTGGAATTTTTATAGTATCAAGAATTTCCAAAAGCATCAGCTTGGTTCTGCTTAGTGAGGATCTTCCAATCTCTATCTTTTGATGTCCTCTAGAATATTTATTGATGCTTCTCCTCTAGGTGACATTGATCATTCCCTCTTTTTACTTCCAGTCCTTGGCATCTTTATGACACCCCTTCCACTGTGTGCTTATCCCTGAAAATATATTCCTATGTCTAGTCCACACTCAAATTAAAAATATGTGCTTAATGGAATGAAGAAAAAAAATCACATGTCTACTAGTGTAAAGGATATTGAATTGCCACAAGGTAAACTAGGCTCTCAAGTATTCTACGTTTTCTGTGTCTTCAAATCATTGAACTATATGGATTTTTCTACCATGTCATTAAGATTTGATTTTTTTTAGCCTTAATCTAGGATTGCTAGGATTGTTTTCACCCCAGTAGATATTACTTTCTTTCATGACTGAGATTTGCAGCCTCTTTGTAACCACAGGAGGAATTCTATTCAGTTGTCTGAATTAGGTACCTGTGATAAAAGTTGTCTGAATTAGGTACCTGTGATAATTGTTTTTCTAAGTGGTACTTCTCAGCCTAAAAAAAAAAAAAAACAGTAATGATAGCAAGACATTTTCTCTCCAGTATCTCAGGAATGAAAGGAATAAAAAACATGATCAGGTTCCACTTAGTTTCCATGGCTCCTTTGGCCCATCCAGTGAAAGGATAGCATACAGAAGGAGAAAAACCAAAGAGTCTGTAATTCTTCTCACTGAAGCTTCTTAATAATGTGCCTTTTCTTCTGGACCCAGCTATTAACACTTATATACAGCTCAAACCAGAAAAAAAAAAATTCTACAGCTTAGGTTTTGAAGAAAGATTGTTTCTCCAAAGGAAGTTTCTACAAATAGGTTACCTTTTCTTTACAACAAAAGAACCACTTATCAAACTCTAATATAGAAACCAAATGCATGGCTTGCTGAAGTTGATAGCCAAATATTTCCACTCTTCTAAAAACCAGAATGAGTATGAAAGTAAGCAACTGAGTCTCCAGGAAGAAGGCTCTGAATAGACTAAAGGAATGAAACATTTAACTCAATACAGAATAGTAATATTCATTCTGTTTCGCAAATAAGGAGGAAACCTGGCCCCCCATTTGGGAATGGAGGGGAAAAACATGACTGGAAGAGCTACTGGATTTCTTGCTGATCTCTTCTCCTATAATACTTCCCCCCTCCACTCAAGAAAACTAGAAAAGACATTACGATTCAGTATAACCAATAAGTAAATAAGTGTAACCTAAATAGCTCTTAGTACTTATTAAGCACATGACAAGAGTTCTATTTAGTCTAATTTATTTAATCCACAGTCACCTCACAACAATAGTACAGAAAGGAACTATGATTACTTCCATTTTACCAATGAGGAAATTGAGGCACAGAGGGGTTGAGTAATTTGCCCAAGGTCACACACCTAGTAAGTGTCAGAACTACATCCTGGGATCAATGAGCCCACTTACCAGGTCTGTGTCTGGGCAATTTACATGAATTCTGTAAGTGCCAGCCTCCTCATCTAGAATGGAGCAGTGTGCTTTCCCTAAGGGCACTTTGAGGATGAAATAGAATAATACACACGACACTGAACACCATGTTTGGCATATAATAACCCTTGTCTTTTCTCCCGGCACTAGAAATGTTCATTGCTAAGACGTGGAGACAGCTGAACAAAGATATTCTCTGGCTCTAACTCTATCTTTTGTTCCTTCAAGCTTTATAGAGGCATATTGGACATACAATGTTGTATAATTTTAAGGTGTACAAGGTGTCGATTTGATACACAAACTGCAAATTTGATGCATGTGTCCTGCAAAACATTTACCACCCTAGCATTATCTAACACCTCTTCTGTCTTTTAGGAGACTTTGGTGGCAAAAATTGAAACTGAAGTAATCACGTATAAAGAATAACAAGAGAAATACTCCACAGGCAGACGAAAAGCAGAAAGACAAATATGGAGAAACTGGAAATGCTTCAGTCTTGAAGTTAAAACAGGAAATTCAAAGACAGAATTGATCTTCTCTGCAGAAGTCCAAATAGTGTAAAATAATTCTACGGAATCCAGGATGAATATTTTTCTGTGCCAAACCTGACAAAGGCAGGAAGAGATTAACAATGCAAACAAAACAGCTTGATGAAAATTTTCTGAACGAATGGATGACAAAGGTCAAGGAGAGAAACTCTTGGTGCTATTGATAAAGGACTTCATTAAGCCCTCCGGGAAAACAGGTATAAATATTTATTCGAACGACAATTCAAATCAATATAAAGGTTAATGAATCCATTCTGTTCATGGTACTAGAGCCCCCATCCGCTACAAGGACACAACCTACAAGCTTTAGAAAAAGAGACCTTTAAAAAACTACAGCTATTTTCTGCAATGATCTTATTCAGAAAAAAAAAAAATAGGTCGAATTGCCAGCTATAGAATTAAATGTAACAACCAACAGGATAGTTGGTATTCCACCCACTTATTTTATATTCTTAATGTTTCTTTTAATTTCCAGAGGCTATTGCTTTTTTTGTTTTTGTTTTTGCTTGTTTGTTTTGTTTGTTGTTTTTTGTTTGTTTGAAATTCTGGAGACAGGAGCAATGGAAAATAAGAGGTAGAATGGAAAGAGAATTTAATCTTGAGGAGAAAGAAAAGGATTCTTGTGCTTTTGAACACTGTCTTCCATCCCCAAAGAAAGCTTTTGACATTTAAGTGTTTTCCAATTTACGAAGAGGAAGAAATGTAAAAATATTTCTATACGGAGTCATCATATTTGACGATTTCTGCATTCATTTTACAAGCATTTACTAATTGAATGCCTTATTAGGAGACAATTAAGATAGTATTAAGAAATCACACTGGAATCATGAGCTCAACTTTTTTTTTTAATTCAATTCAGTGTCTCTGTTAAGCATCTCCTATGTTCAAATGCCAGGCATCGGAAGAGACACAGGGATTAAAAAAAGCATAATTCTGCCATCCAGTGGGGCAAGGTAAGTATACAGTGACTTCCATAAAAGACTACATATCACAAATGGACAACTACTGTAGGAGAAAGCAATTTGATGTGATGTCCTGAGAGTTAAGAGTGGGGGTGAGGAGTTGGGAGGGTTAGAAATTAGGAAAATCTGCATGAAAATTATATTCAGTGGTTAGCAGGATTTCTTTGGGAAATGAGGGTAGAGAAAGGAAATTCTAGGCCCTGTAAACTGGAGGTACAAAGATATACCAAGAAATCATTATAAGAGGTTTGTGATTATACATGTTTTTTCAGTCCTTTTACCTAAAGTAAAGACTCTCTGCGTTAACAAGACCATGTTGGTCCTATCAGAAGTGTGACAAGTGTTTATGGATCTGGGAGTCACTAGAGCAAATTTCAAGTAAGTATATATCTGTTGCTATACTATATTCTTTCCAGTCATCCCAGAAAACTATGGAGCTCCAAGCTGGACATTTTTCATTAAATGGATCCCATTCGAGGCTGAAATATGGCAGCTGTGGGCAAATGGTGTAAGACTTGAGGGTGGTCTTTACCTAGCAAAAAGGGAGGTATACTTTATATAGTCCATGTACCAGGTAATGCCCATCCATGACTATCGTTCATAGACTTCCACATTTAAATGTTATTTCCAGCCTAGAGAATAGATTTTGATGAATTGATTTTCATGATGCTAACAGGTGCTACTAACAGCAGTAATGTCTCCCACTTCCTGCCAGAACTTCTGTAGAGCTTTACAAAGTTAATCCTGGTAACACTTTTGTAAAGGAGGCACTATAAACATCGAATGCAAACAGTAGGTTCCACGAGGAACTTGACAAAAGGCTACATAACTTGCTCCAGGTCAACAGGTAAAGAGAGCCAAACTCTAACCAAACCCATCAGTCTCCATAGGACAAGATGGTATTCTCGATGGTACACGTTCTCTCACCACTTAAATTCAGAGGAAGAAGAGTATCCCGGCCATGAGGCTCTCATAGAAAGCACAGCCCAAGCTGGATGGGGGTTGTTCTTTAACAGTGTATAGACCCAGCAAAGACGTAAAACACTTTCCTTGAGTTGAGAGAAATGAAGAGGCTGTCGAGGGGTATAAGCAAATATCAAATTATGTCTTTTCAAAACCAATCACAGGAGAAATTTTACCTTAAATTTTGTCATCTATTACATGGATATGTTGGCTTAAAATCATAACAAGTTATGAAGGATGTCTAGAGGGCGCTTTTCTTAGAGGTCTTTCGTACTAGGTTAAGATTACAGAAATCATGATCTAGGGACTACCTAATCAGAGACTTTATCATTTCTGAAAAACAAATTAAGACTTTCTGTGAACACTAATAGTACATAGTGTTCAATAAGTTACATGTTAGTGTTCACAGTATCATAACTATTACTATATTAGTATTATTACTTATTACAACTAGCAAACCTGGAAGCCTATATCCGAGATGCATCCCACACAGAACTCCGTGGTGCGGTCCAGCCATGAGATGAGCGCTGAATGAAATTAGCAGTGAGCAAAAGAAATGACACAGAACAGCTCTTATGATGAGAGCTCCCATGTCCTATCTGTGGTTAGCCTTGTGGCTCTTAGACATTAGCCTTAAACTCTTCCTAAATTCTGGTAGACGCACACACCACTCACAAATTACAGTTACACTTCCGCAATCTCAGCGTAACACACATGCTGCGTATACACAGTTTCAATAAAACATTCACATAGTCTGTCAAACTACACACTCTTTGCTAATAAGATGGTCATGTAAGTGTTCAGAAGAATAACCAATGACTCTGTATCTCAAAAGACCCCCACCGAAACAAACATTCACCACAGTTCAAGTAATCCGCATGCTTGTTTTCAGAAAACAGTAGTGTAGGGGCACCTGGGTGACTAAGTTGGTTAAGCTATTGACTTGATTTCGGCTCAGGTCATGATCTCCTGTGGCGTGAGATCACGTCAGGGCTCAGCACTGATCTCCCTCTTGCAGGCGCTCTCTCTTTGTCTCAAAATAAATAAATAAACTTAAAAACAAAACAAAATAAAACCAGTAGTGTAAATCATTATTTTTTAATTCCTCCACTTAAAACAGCTGTCTAGAACACATCCAGGTTTGCAAAGTAAGTTCAGAAAGATGAGAGGACATTTTATTTATTTAAAAAAATTTTTTTAATGTTTATTTACTTTGAGAGAGAGAGAGAGAGAGAGAGACAGAGTGCAAGCAGGGAAGGGAGGGGTAGAGACAGAGGGAGACCCAGAATCCGAAGCAGGCTCCAGGCTCAGAGCTGTCAGCACACAGCCTAACGCGGGACTCAAACTCACAAGCTGCGAGATCATGACCTGAGCTGAAGTCAGACGCTCAACCGACTGAGCCATGCAGGCGCCCCAAGATGAGAGGACATTTTAAACTTCACCTTTACCCTGGTTATTTTCCTTAATCTTTTCTAATTCCGAGAAGATAAAAGGGCTTGATTCTGAATTTCTGCTTTATATCCGTGGCAATCAAAGTTGTGTCTGTTTGTTTATTTGTTTTTGTCTCAGGACCTCCTTACGCTCTTAAAAATTACTGCGGACCTCAAAGAGCTTCTGTTGACACAGGTTATATCTATTGATATTTGCCATTTTAAAAATCTAGTTAAAATAGCAATAAACCCACCATATGATAGGTGACACATTTTTATTTTTAAAAAATCAAAAATGAAATAAAAATAAGTGTTGACTGGGTTCATATTTTTGCAAATCCCTGTAATGTCAGGTTTAATAGAAGACAGCTGAACTCTCATATCTGCTTCTTCATTCAATCATATCACACATCACGTAACTTCTAGGAAACTCCACTCTATACTCATGAAAGAATCCGAGTGAAAAGGGAAATAATGTGTCAGGATTATGGAAATATTTTGACCTTGCAGACCACCAGTAAGGATCTCAGGAACCCCATAGTCTGAACCACTGTTTGGCTCAAACCAACCATGTCATCTTAAAGTGACTGCACATAAAATAGGTTAGTTTCAATATTTGGCTTTAATGCTTGTGTACTTTAAGAGCTTTTGTATGAAAACCTCATTATCTTATATACTGGTACAATTTTGATTCTTTTGAATGGACCTTTATCAAGACATACGATTAGCCAAGCCATCCTACCAACCAGTGGTCTACTCACTCACAGGACATGGGATTGCAATTCTATCTACCCTTGCAAATGTTTCATCAGTAGTCAACCTGTCCATGCTTTTCCCAGAGAAGCCTGTTACCCATCAATAACTGCTATCTCACTTGGAGTGTGTCTAGTGCGTTCATCTTCCGGAAAGCCAAGGAGACTTTGGAGATAGTGTATGTCATACTCTGGTGTTCTCATCAGGAGCAAAAGAACCGGGGTATAGATACCCCAACACCAGTCACACATTGTTTAAGGGCTGCCTAACCACGGGAATGTAACTTCCTAGGCACTTCTGACTCTCTTTTTGATAGGCAGATAGCCTGCTGCAACCAAAAGCCAGTCTACCTACAAGGACAATAGGGTGCTGGCTGAAGGCCATCAGGCAAGCACCCTGGGAGTGCTAACACCTGCTCTAATAACAAACAGCAAGAAATTAACTTCGACTGTGGATTCTATTTACTTTCGGGCATTTCAGTGACTCAACTAGTGTAGCTGTTTAATAAAACTTCTGGTCCCAAATAAGTCCCACTCTCAGTTCATGAGGAAAAAGCTATGTTTTCACACTAACAGCCTCCTGACCTGCTTCAGGGTTGCAGTACACCTTTAGCTGAGAAATACATTTTTTGTAAAGTCACTGAAAGTTTTTTTTTTTTTCCAACTTTTTTTTTTTTTATTTTTGGGAGAGAGAGAGAGAGAGAGACAGAGCATGAATGGGGGAGGGGCAGAGAGAGAGAGGGAGACACAGAATCGGAAACAGGCTCCAGGCTCCGAGCCATCAGCCCAGAGCCTGACGCGGGGCTCGAACTCACGGACCGCGAGATCGTGACCTGGCTGAAGTCGGACGCTTAACCGACTGCGCCACCCAGGCGCCCCTGAAAGTTTTTTTTTAACACCTTAAGTAGTAAGAATTATCTATGTATCTTTGTTAACTGATAATAAGAATCCAGTTACCTCCCTAGATTTTTATTTGTGTCTCCAAACTAAGTTTTCAGATGGGACTCAAGAATTAAGAGCTTCAGGATACCCTTTATTTTGTGGGGCAGTAAGTTGGGAGTAGGAACATCATCTATGCTTTAGATATAATCATCTAAAACTTACAGCTGATATCTGCTATACAACCTCTATGATCTCTTCTAAGCCATAATAATCTTTCAATAGCATGGGGTGCCTGGGTGGCTCAGGTGGTTAGGCATCTGACTTCAGCTCGGGTCGTGATCTTGTGGTTCATGGGTTCAAGCCCCACGTCGGGCTCTGTGCTGACAGCTCAGAGCCCGGAGCCTGCTTGGATTCTGTGCCTCCCTCTCTCTCTCTCTCTGCCGGTCCCTTGTTCACACTCTGTCTCTCACTCTCTCAAAGGTAAATAAACATTTAAAAAAATCCTTCAATAGTAGGAACAATTGAAAGCAAGTATTAAGGTTGAAACCTAAGAGATACACATTTGCATGAATTTAGATTTACAAGTGGTATAGTTTTCTTGGCATATTTTATGGAAACAGATAGTGTGAATTAACACGTGATTTCTTTGAGTCAAAAATAATGTGCTCTGAGATCTAAGCACCCACCCCCAAAGACTCTCTTTTAAGATGTCCAACAGTCATCCATTTTATATATCCTGATGAGAAAGTACAAAGAAACTGTAAAGTCAAAATAATTAACAAGATAGATTTTTCCCCCTCTGTTTAACATACACACAACCCAAATGATACAAAGAAGATGAGAAATAGGAGAAACTAAGAAAGTTCTCCAGAGGCTGTTTAGTAATGTAATTTAGAAATAGTGTGGTGATATTCAGTTGAAAGAACTTCTGCATTAGTGTATTAGTTTTCAGTTGCAGTAGCAAACTAACAAAAAACTTAGGGGCAGAAAACAACACAAATTTACTATCTTAGAGTTCTGTAGGTCACAAGTCCTACACAGACCCCACTGGGCTGCAATCAGGATGTGAATAGGGCTGAGTCCCTCTATGGAAGCTTTAGGGGAGAATCCAATTCCTTGCCTGTTTCAGCTTCCAGAGACTGCCCACATTTCCATCTTCAAGGCCACCAATGGTGGGTCAGGGCCTTCTCAGACCACATGACTCTGATCCCTTCTTCTGCCTCTCACTGCCGTTCTTAAGGACCCTTGTCATTATATAGGGTCCACCTTAAATAATACAGAATAATTTCCCTGCTTTAAGGTCAGTTTATCAGCAAGCTTAATTCCAAATGCAGCCTTAATTCTTCTTTGCCATGGAACCTAACGTATTAACAGGTAGTGAGGAATAAACAGAGATATTTGGGGGAGAGGGAGCATTATTCTGTCTACCCCAAGCAGTTATTTACTTATTTAACAAATACTTATTAGTACTCTTCTGTGACAGGCATTGGTTAGACGCTTGAAACATAAATAGCAAGGTGCAATCCTTGCATTGAAAGACTTGATAGGCTAATTGTTTAAGGGTAAAGGGAAAGATAAACATCAAAGTCCTTTCTTAGAAAAATGTATAATCTAATGGGACAGATGTGCCTTTGAAATATATGAAGTCTTAAAAAAAATGATCACAAGCATGCCAGTTTCCTATGAAGGGGTTTTTTACTGTACTGAAAAATAACTAAAATAATAATAAATGAATTGATTCATCATTCCCAGGCTTAAAGAGGTAAGAAATCAGAGAAAATAGTTGTAAGGTAAACAAATGATGGCTGGTTCAGAGCTTGCCTAATGAATGTCTTCATGTATATTCCTCTTAAAGCATTTTCTTAAATTTTGCAGACTTTTCATTGTAAATATTAGGTCATAAATAATGAGCTGTGTGCATGGTAGGCTTCTTGACGGTTACTGGGACAGAGTGGCAAGTATTTGATTCAGGATACCATCCATTTATCCAAATTTGGCTAAAATGCACTTTGAAATCAATCCTATTAAATGAGATTCTAGATTTAGAAATGCACTTAATTATTCAGAGCTTCATTTCTATGGCTTGTGTCTTAATTGGCCGTAGGCCACTCAACCCTTCTGCTTGCTAATAGAACTCATTCGGACAGACACTAAATGGTTTAACGCTCATTAGTGATGCTGACAGAAGGCAAAGCCCAACATCATCGTTGAAATAAAATTTAGGTTTTGCAATTTATTTTTTAAGTTTTTACTGTGAAATCTTTAGTGCAGAAATTTGGAAGACCTGAATGGATTATTTTAGAAATAAGAGATGGAGATGGTTTGTGGCTCTGGAGATGCATAGAAAACCTCTTCATTCTTCCTCTCTATTCCATGAAATTACAGTTGCTTTAAAAAATCAGATTCTGGAGCCAAGTGGCAACTTCAGACACACTCTGCTAGCACTTGTTGGTGCTTATACGTAATTATGGAAAATACATGGCCAGCAAAGCATATTGACCATATTGTACTGATTAAACACAATAGATTTTTCAATATTGCATTATAGTAGGAATAATAAGCCAATGTCGTACTTCCTCTGGGCAGGGAAAAGCAACATTATGTCAGCATAGAATAAGATTGTCTGTTTATTCTCAAGATATTCACTTTTTTTTTATGTGAAAAAGAGAAAAAAGAAAAAGGCAACAAAAGGACAGCGTGGGATAGTGCTTAACTAGATCCAGTGGTACGAAGTTCAGAACTAGACCTAACTTCAGTATAAGTTAGGCAGGACCATTTGCCATGTGAGAACACAGAATTAATCATTGTGCTGTCCAAGAGTCAATGAGTTCTTCAAAGAAAAAACATTTAGACTGTCAAGATAATACCTTAAAAAGCAGTCTTGGAAAAAAAAAAAAAAAGAAAAGGCTTTTCAAAAAGTGACTAGAGTCTTTTTCCAAGTAAGCTTCCTTTTCTCATGAATATTTAGTATTCTCTCTGTATATTTCGATATACATGTGTCACAGAAAACTTTGCTAACAATTAAGACAAGATTCGAAGATTTATCTCAATGTTTTCCTCCAAGTTTGATGATGCACAGAAGCTGTGTATCAACCCTACACCCTCAGGAAGTTCGTCAAAATGAATACAAGCATGAGGGCCATTCAATTCATGGAATTGTACATCAATACCAAAGAACATTTACCAAGAATCTACACTGAGTTGAGCAATAGCTCTTGAAGCAGCAAAAATAGAAAAACAAAAACAACAAAAACGAACAACAACAACAACAAACCCCAGTGTAACCAACTCAGAATGAAATAAATAGACAAAAAATTACCTCAGCACTGCTCACACTTTCCCACCTGCTCCAGGGCAGATTAGAACTTCAGAGAAAGTCAAGGAAAGTTAAGTAAGGGGATCTCCAGTGTTGCTGAAAACTTCCAACATTCTAATCTGAAACCTCCAATTGTCCAGCTAAAGACATCTCTGTTTCCCTTACGCCAGCTACAGCCATCCTCACACTGGACCTCATTATCAATGCCTACCACTCCACATTCATCCAGGACCCAAACCTTGCAGGTTCCTTTCTCTGTGGCCCTAATTTTCTATGCTTGCATCCCACCTCCACTTTGCTGGCATTTTGACTGTTGTCTAGTCTTCCATTGTCTCCACAATTTCAGCCACCATCCACCTCTTCCCATCCTCAGTTATTTTAAGGTCAGCCATGTCACTGTGTCACTGGTGGCATTTTGTCCTCACCTTCTTCCATCCGTCTCTTGTTTAACTGAATCCCGGAGTACCATGTATCTACTACTATTCATCTTATCATCCTAAGTATGTGGTACATAAGTGCTGCTGTTAAAAAAAAAGTCACTAAAACAACGTATTTTGTCTATCAAATTCCCTTTACCACTTTAGCCCGTCTACTTTCTTCTACGGTCAGAATTTTTTTTTTTAATTTGTTTGTTTTTTGTTTTTGTTTTTTTATGGAGGCAAAGAGAGCAAGTGGGTCAGGGGCAGAGAGAGAGGGAGAGAGAGAAATCCCAAGCAGGTTCCAAGCTGTCAGCACAGAGCCCCAATGTAGGGCTCAAACTCATGTACTGTGAGATCCTGACCTGAAACCAAGAGTCGGATGCTTAACCAACTGGGCCACCCAGGCACCCCAATGGTCAGAAATTTTAAATCAACATACAGTTCCCCATCACAATTCTGGGAACACCTATTTTAATTTGACTTTTCCCAAATCAGAGCTTGGGACAAGGTTGTAGTTTATTTGGGAGATGACACCAGGAAGAAGATATAATACAAAGGGAAAAGAAAGGCAGAGAAGAATGAAAAGCCAATAAAAGACATCTCACTGAGCTTGTGTTACCACTGTGGACAACCCCCTAAGGAATCTCGCAGAATGTGACTCAGAATAGTCCCTCCAAAGGATGAGAGGCTCGATCTTAATCACTGACTCCCATAGCTCATTAATTGAGGGTTGTCCCCAGAAGTGAAAACTCTCCCAAAGTTTGCAGAAAACCTATGCTGTGTTGGGTGAGCTTTTATAGATATTGCCCTGAGGTAGAAAGATGGAGAGATTCAGTAGACGCTCGAGATGGAATGCTTCCAGGGTGAACAGAGGCTGCCTGCTTCATTTGCAGCTGTAATCACATGGGGGGGAAGAGGTGAGCATGGGGCACACTAGCCATTGCAATCCTTTCTAACCTTCTCAAGATGAACCCTTTACCTTCCCTGTCAGGCTTCTCATTTCCCATATTTAGCAATTTAATCATCTTTGCCTACTTTCTCCCTTATCTAATCAGTAACCAACTCAAACTTTCACAGTATCAAATGTGGCTCCGTAGGAAGGTTGAGAAATGATTGACCAAGTCTACATCAAAGAATTCATACAGATTCTAAGACTCTACTGATGATGTCATGGTCAGGCTACTCTGCAAAGTTCACTAATAATACTCCAACAGTGTTTCATCCTGAGGCAACTAACTATGTATTTGGTACCTAGAAATAATCAAGAAGGTATCCCTAACATTATAAATGAGAGGCTTCCCAGAAAGTAGCTTCTGAATATGGCAAACATCCTCTTATTAATGAGAAATCTAAACTGACACCCGGTTGGGGATTGCAGTATTTACACAGTTTATCATGCCAATGATGTTTTGGTTTCACAAAGATGAAAAGCTCAGAGGTAGGCAATGCTTCAACCAAGTAAAACCATAAAAATATATTTTTGCTAAAGTGGATACCACAATACTTTTCTATTTTTTGCCTTTTACACAACTGCCATATTTGTTACATCGGTGCTTAAGAGACTGGTATCACTGAGGAAACACTGATCGTAAGGGTCTGCAACATCCTCTGATCAAAATGTGTATACTATTGCTCAACTATTCAGAATTTTGTATCACGTCTTTAGGT
Organism: Panthera pardus; assembly: GCF_024362965.1. Taxonomy (NCBI): domain Eukaryota; kingdom Metazoa; phylum Chordata; class Mammalia; order Carnivora; family Felidae; genus Panthera; species Panthera pardus. The sequence continues at coordinate 144,581,757 of NW_026526721.1, read as the reverse complement.
GAATATAAATTTCACTTAAATACATTGCTAAGATTTTACTTTGGGGAAAGTTTGAAATGTAAACAAATGACATTTATTTTCATGTTCTTTAAAAAACAATTAACCAGACCTTAAGTATTTTTCCTCACATGCTCCCTTGAAACATACATATACATCCACAAACATACACATTTTTCATTTACATAAACACAAAATAGTAAAATTTATGTCAGAGCATCCATAAGGCACTTTTATTTATTAGAAAAATACGATTCCTCTGTCATTCATGTGGTTGTCTAAATTTCTGCTGGTCACAAGCTTTGTTACAATTAAAAACATCTCAAAATATGGTGAGCTCTCTCTCTACCTTTCCCTACTTCTTGAAGTTCAATTGGGGCTAGAAATGATCATGTAAAGAGTAAGAAAATCATACCAAAAGTGGATTATTCCATTTTCTTCTGCAAAGGCTGCTCCACTGATAGGAACATGTGCTTACAGGCAAAAGTCTAGTTTGAGAGCAAAACATGATTTATTTTTCTACAAACTAGCCTGCGTGTTCCATTCATCAATACATGTCCTTACATGTGGAAGCCTTTCCACATGGTGCATCACTCTGCTCCGGGGGCTCTTTGGAAGTGAATCTTTCAAGTTTGTGCCCTACAGATCCCTGAAGTGTCTGGGAACTCACCCTTTGCTTTTGCCAGAGGTTTGAAAATGAAATGCTTTGGGCCTGCACAATGTTGCTACGCAATTCATTATGGGACAAAGAAACGTCTGGGGTTAGGCAGGCAAGCAACTAATGATCCTTCATTTTGTCCAGAAAACATCAAGATCGATATGTAGGACATGCAACATTTATGGAACACTGTGTTTTCTTTTCCCTCTAGGGGAAGGAAAAAATACTAGATGCTCACTTTCTGCAGATGGCTACATGATCGACGCTGGCCTCTCCTTCCTACCCGCTAGTAGCAATGCAGCCACGTGATCTTTGTTAATTTCCTGTACTGTATATACCAGAATTTAAATAACTTGATTTTTGGCATGCATAGTTTGCTTCATTGATCCAGGTAACCAAAATCTGGAGACAATGTCATAATCCAAAGTGAACAGAACTGGTTGAAGGCTCTCATATGCATCAACGATCCGTGATGTATTCATTTAAATTAGATCTTTTTATGAACAAAACGGAGGAGCCCAGAGAGAGAAAGCATGACCCAAAAGAAGATAACTGCAGTTTCCTTCCAACTCACATAATCTGTCAGCAGGAATCAAAATTAAATACTATCATAAATCATAGTTAATGAATAAACTGTTTCTAGACTGACAAATCAAAATGGAAGCAGCAACATAAATGTGGTCAATGTTATATGTCCTTGCGAATATCCCTAATGTTTTTAGAATTTGAAAGTCAGAGCAATGCCAGAGTTTTGGGTTGAATTGGATTTGTTTCTTAATCTCTTATAGAAATGACCCAGTAGGGGATTTGGAAACTAGAGGATCATCTCAGGAAAATGATTAACTTTGTATCTCCTTTAAGAGAAATCATCGTCAAGGGTAACAGAAACCAATATGGCACAGTATTTGCCCAGTGACATGTAGACATTTCCCCAAGTCATTCCTAAACAGAGAAGTAAAGAATACAAATTTGGTACCAATTGTTTTCTATTTGTTTACAGTAAGATAAAAGCAGGGGTCTAGTATAGGATGATTGACTTAACATGCAATCCTTTCTATAGCTTTCTTAGGGCCTGAGAATCTCAGGTGATTATTGGATCATTGTGGGGCCATCAATCACACATCCTTAAAGCCTTACATTGAAATCATCAATGTGGGTTCCATAAAACCACAAACTTTTAAATTCAAAGATACCAAATCTTGATAATGTAGAACACTGAGATTTTTCTAATTTTGTGAATTCTACTTTAGTTGCAGGTGGGTCAGATCACTTATAGGTGGTTTTAATTAGTACACCCACAAGCAAGGACAGTCTCTCTAAAGCTATGTTAGGATTTAAAAAGTTAGGCAAGTGGTCATTTCTTTTGACAATATCAAAGGAATCATTTCCAATTTGATATCAGGGTTCATAGTGACATCCCACTTGCAGTCTTCAAGATGGAATAGAAAATTGGATGAAGATATGAGTTTTTGAAAATAACACTTCAATCATCCACAACAAATAAGCAGTGAGGACCAATAAAGGCAAACAGCATACACTCATGTTTGATTTTACCGAGTTTGACTTAATAAATGACCCAATGAGGGCATTTTACTCCTGGACTTAATACCCACATTTTGCATTATGTCTTATTTTATTCCATATCAAACTTAAATACCAAAGATGAAGTATCTTCTGTTAGTGTTTGAAACTTTTATTAAACTTTGTTTGACTCCCAATGCATAAATAACGAAATTCAAGTACTAATGATGATTAATGTCATATATCTAATTCTATTACATGGAGTACAAATCTCAGAAGCATAAACTTGTATCTTTAAGAGTTTTATAACTGAGCACAATTATTTTGCCTCTTGTGTTCCCATGAGATAAAAGTGAGTGAGAAACTCATAACCAAGTTCTTGCTATTCACAATGTTTCCATTGGGTGTAGCTATGATATTAGACAGGTTGATATCACAGCCTGCGTATTCAGGAAGGATGCCCAGACATTGGGGGATTTATAGTGACTTTCTTTGTCTGTATCATTAAATTCTATTAGTCAGCTATGTTCTATGGGGAAAACCAAATAATACAGTTTCAAATCAATCAAGTCAAGAAGGATTTCAATGTCTTTTTCTGAAAATGAAGAAATCTAAAAAACAAAAAAAACCCCTGAGATGTGATAAAACTTGAGTCAACAATAATTTCTACATAATTTGCTTATTCTTAATTTTATATAACCATCTAATTCACACTTAGTTTAAATGCCTCCTTATAGATAGGCATCTGTTGGGTAAAGTGGATAAATAAGGGGAGAATCTGCTAACAATGCAACCCCTTTATTCAATGATGGGTCTGAGTAGTGTCTTAAATTGCCTTTTATGCTAAAAGGAAAAAAAAGAAAGTATTTCTCCTCAAATGCAAGGGCAGCTTACATGCTGAGATGAAAACTGCTAACTCTTTTCTTAACAACACCATATGTCTCCAATTGGATCATAATGCAGTTGGTTCTCAAGGGAACGTTATGCATGGAAGCTAACCAGATCGAGCCACAGGCTTAGCTAGCTGTGTGTGCACTCTCTGATTAACCAGGAGATGCGACTTTGGATTTTCCAGATTATCTAAGTGAGTGTCTGAAGGGCCTTTCTCCTTTCCCAACACCCTCCCCAAACGAACCCTGACTCGCATCCCTCTACAAAAATATTTCTCTTTTTGTTCAGATTTCCTCTTCCGTGTAACCTCGATACATTTTAAGGAACTGAAATGTTCAACCCCTGAACTCTCTAACCATGGGTTTTAAATAGTGAATACATTACATAGCAAACATTACAGAAGCCCAGCATAAAAAAATCAAAAGGAAACTATTATAAGACTGAAGAGGTCACATTTCCCCCCTGAGAATCACCAAAAACAAAAGAGCAAACCAATAGACCAATATGCATTATTCAGACATTTCTTTATCTACTTATTATAATTCTTTCTTTTTATCCCTATGTTCAATCTCTAATATTTTTATGCATGAGTAAGATATATTTTTAAATTTACTTACTTGTTATTAAACACTTGCCATATATACTGCTGGCTGATTAATATCAGGTTGAGGCATTGCTAGCTTAAGTCCTAACACATAGGATGTATTCAATTCTTTATGCTGAGTGTAATCTTTTAAAGCATAAATTTATATCATCTTACGATGTACATAAAAGCTTAAGAATTTTGCCATGGCCAATGTGAAATGCCCTGGCAGAGTCAAGATTGGTGCTTCTCAAACTACCTCTGATGAAGGGACAATTTAAAAAAAAATTCAAAATGTCAGTAACTTGATATGTTTTTAAATATGAGATTATGCATTCAGATTTCATGGCAATGTCAAATTGTTACAAAAGTTTCTAAATGCTTACTCTCCCTTTCTCTACCCTTCTTGTGATGAACTGGTAGGAAATGTCTGGATACTGGCATCAGTCTGTGTACTCCACGGTGACTATCACTGTTGAGATACATTATAAAATAGAAATCAAGATACCCACATGAATGACAGGAGTCCCAAACTGCCTTCACTTGAAGTGCATTTTACACTATGATTTGCTGTGTTTTTCTCCTAATTCACTGTAGGCAATCATCAGCAGAGATTCCAAAGAAAGGCCAGAGAAGAAACACCAAGAAGGCTTTGGTAGTTTTGAGAAGAGGAGTTGCTACATACTATTAAAAAACACACAGTTATCAAAGCAACCTTTCCTTTCCAGTGACCAACCAAGGGCTTTACCATGTACTCCTTCTAACAATAACAATAAGCCTAGACACAATTGCATGATTACTTAATGGTATTTCTTACCTGGGATGCCTGGTGGCGTTTTCAGATATTTTCCATTAAAATGTTGAATTACCACTTCACATTTTTCAGTAGACTCCATTCTGGAAAAAGAGGTAAACAGGAGATCATGTACTTTCATACAGTTGTGCATGTTCCAGAAGAGTACATAAAAATGAAAAGGAAAATAGGCAAGCCGTGGAAAAGCTTGATTTGAGGATTCTACCGGAAGGGTCACCATGACCGCCATGATTAGGTGACAGAGTATCACAAACTTGCCATTGCTGAGACTATGATTTACTGCACTGAAAGTTGCCTCGGTGGATGGCTCTGTGCAGAGTTCTCTCCCAGAGGTAATACTGAGGCAGTATCTTATGTAACCCACAGAACACCGTCTGACAATTGAAAGTGCTGTAAATATCTATGGAATGTCTGAGTTAGCAAACCTGAAAGGTAGGTCTTTTGGTTCTTCACAGAGAAGGCTCCGAGGCTTACACAGATGAACTACCTTGCCAATAAGGGGCAGAGTTGAGATTTTAACTAAGGCTTGTCTAACACCGAAGCTGAACTGCAGCTACTAAGCAATTGTGCTGAGGACTCCACAAAACGAGTTGACGACATGTGCTGTATTTCCACCGCCTGCAGTGTAGAGCGATGATTAATACGGTGGTAATATCAGCATCTCTGACGCTTTTATTGAAAATGCACTGGGTGAAGGTACAAAAGGGAATCATTAGGTGCCCGGAATGTGAGAGGAGAACATAAACACGTAAACTTCAGGTCCTGAACTTCCTTCATTCTGAATTTTGGAAAATCCTCTATTTTCTCCTACTAGATCTCACTATCCCTAAACTAGGTTTCTGGGGCCAAATTTTGCCATCTCACTTGCAAGCTAATGAATGAGCATTTTGAACTCTATCAACATCCTAATGTCAATATTGGCAGGGTTGCCCTATCCTAAGTAGACTCGGATTGGCAACATTTTCTAAATAATTAACTATAGTTGGGCTTTATTATTTTATGACAGTGGATGGGGAAGATAAAAATTAAAGGGCTGGTTCTGATTAAAGCAAATTAAATCCCCCAAACAGTACACTAGAGGCAAATACAAATTTGAAAAGCAGATCACACACATATGAAAGATGTGTATGAAATGTGTGAAATTTGTCTAAAAGGCAAAGTATAATTTTGGATTTTATGCTATTATTCATATGAGCTTTCTTCAAATGGAGCCCTTTAGCTCAAGTTATAAAACTTTCCTACCCCTAAATTTTCTGTGTGTTTTCAGGAGCATATTACATGCAGAGGAAACAAGATAAGGAAAAAAATATGCAAGCAAATGCCAAATAAGTTATACAATTATTATAGTTACAGGAATTCAAACGTGAGAGGAATTCCAGAAACCAGGGAAACACTGAGAAGTGGGCACAGAACGCCAAAAGGGCCCTTAGAGAAGTCATGAGGGCAGGGGGCTCACCTGACCCTGCGTCCTTTTAGAGGAGTTGAGGTAAACAGAACACTGTGCCTGAGTGGAAGTTTCCAGGGGCGTGAGGACACCAAACTCTCAGAGATAAGCTCAGAGATGCAGACAGAACATCTGAATTTTCAGGTTAAAGAATTCTAGATAGTATCAGGAGCATGTTCCAATGGGGGGCTATAATTATTTTCCGATTCAAAATTAAAAAAAAAAAAAAGATCTTTTCTGACATACATTCCTATGAGGCATGGGATGGAGGCACATTTTTCTGTATTGATACACATGGCAAATCTCTACCTACCAAGCAACAATGACTTCCCAGGTATGAGATGAGTACAGAACGACAGAGCCAAAAATTTAGAAGAAGCCTATACTTGGTTTAAAACTCTGCTGGCACCATCTTGAAATTCTTAGTGACTTTCTAATTAGGGGTCCTGCATTTTTATCTTTCCCTGGGTCCTACAAATTATGTAGCTGGTCATGATATGACAAGAAAGTACAGGAAACCAATCTGACTCATTAGAAAGTGCAGGAAACAAATAGGTTATTATTCATTTATCAAATGGTCCAATGGTTCCACATAGGCGTGATTTTATAGAACATCTGAAGAATGAATCAATTTTATGACTCTTTAAGCTTAATAATCTACAATTTTCATAAATAAAAATAAAAACAAAGAGAGCATTTTATTTACTGCTTAATCACAACTTCCCCAAATCAGATGATATTTGGGGTTAGGAAAACAAGATGAATCTTTCTCCATTCCAAATATTTAGGAATAGCTAAGTACAATTTTCCTAACTCCTTCAAGGTTTTCTTTTGGTGGAATCTTTTACAGTAAATCTTCCAACTTGTTATTGTTATCATTATTATTATTATTATTTTGGAAGTAGGAAACTTCCATTTCTAGGAACAAAAGAATTCTAATTTTGCTCTATCTTCCCACAGGATCTACTATCTATTGTCTCTTAGGAACAATAACCTTCCCTCCTACCAGAGACATGAATGGGAGAGGAAATGTAAGCCCTTAATTACTACAGATGTTACTTTATGGAATTTTTATTCCAGGAGAGCTACAGAATGAAAAGCTTATACCCTAGAGCCCCCTCCCTGCTCAATTTATCTCTGGATACTCATCTAGATAAAAGGCAGTTAGAATCTAAAGCTTGGTTGCATGAGTCCTACAAATCAAATCCTTTCTCTTTGTCTTAAAATGACATGGAATTCTAAATGAAGACTAAACTAGATTGGGGTGTGTGTGTGTGTGTGTGCACAGGCTTGTTAATTCTATTTAATGTGTTTTAGGAAATACAGAGGAAGCCAAAGTAGAAAATCAGGTGGCTCACCCACTCTACCCCCCTAAAATATTTTTGCTCTGGATTGAAAGCCTCAAGTCTTCCCTTTTGGATTCTAAGTATGATCATCTTTTCTTAAGACTATTTTACAGCCATATCAAGCCGGATGGGGGCTGTTTCTGGTAACACAAAGACAGCGGCGTAGATTGTTCACTTTGGCTTCATTCAGATTTAACTAAGTGAATGTCTGCAGTGAGCCTTTAGAGACTCTCGTCTCTGAAAGAATAAATGCAATAAAAGTCTGTTTTCTGTAGCTGCCGGCGCTTAGTGTCAAACCATGTTATGCTGCACCACCCAGCAGTGACAATTTCATTTTAATACACGGGGCACATTTTAACAAGGCAAAGCAGTCCCAGCAAAGGTGCAGATAGAGGAGCTATCAAGGGAAAGGCTCAGTGTTCCTCTTGCATTTTATGTGGGAACAGAACAAAAGTGAGGCTCGAGCTCTAGGGGGGAAGATACTGCATTTGAATAGCCACCTTTGGAAGAATGTGTCCATTCTCTTCTCAAGTTCACAATTAGCCACTTTGAAATGCCAGCTCAAGCTATCTGCAATCTGGCCCACGCTTCAGTTGAAACTGACACTAGCATTATGAAGTGAGTTTGAAAAGGCTTCATGCCAGACAAAGCTGCCTTTACACGTCGCTTTCAGACGGGCCACTGAATCACTACAACCACATCTATTCTTCCCAGGCGGTACCTGAACCCCCTTGAGTACCTCAGGACAGCTCGCGTGCCAGGCCAACCATTCACCCGAAGATACATTAATTAGGTTCTTACAAGGCTCCAATCATTGTATAAAGCTTCAGGGTTTTCTGTTAGGTCTGATGTTTAAATATAAATACACATTAAAGGTCCCGTTTGACATTCTTTCTTGTCTCAGTGCCTAGGAACCTGGCTTCAGTGTCATTCAAAACAAATCGCAGAATTGTGATTAAAAAAAAATCCTTTTTTTTTTTTTTTTTTTTACAACAGCTACTAAGGGGAACCAGTTTCACAGCCAATACAATTCCCACAGGCAAATTACATCAGAGGAGAGCTTGATCCAGTATTAGTAGAACGTTCTGGGTCAGACTTAACACACCAAGGTGGAAGAGAACTTTGCAAAATCATCTGCAGCCCATCTATCTCACCTCAACAGAGCATCTCTCAGTTTATGATCTTGAAGCAATAAGCATTATTAACCATATATTTAAAACAAATCCACCCCGTCATTTATTTTGGTTAATTAGAGGTTTCCGCTATTGTGAAATTTTTGTGGTTTTGCAATCACAGGCTCTGTACAAATTATTGGCAACTTAGAATATCCAACATTACAAGCCAGTCATCCATCTAAATCCGGTTGGAGTTGCGCAAAGGGTCAATATCAACAGATTTTTTAAAAGTACTAAAATGTGCACTCTTTCTGAGATTTCAAAAATAAATTACATCACTTACTGCTTCGTCTATTGTAATGGAAAGAACAACAGTTGAGTCCCAGGAACAAAGACTGAGTGAACAAGCTGAATTTTCTTCTTCGTTTTTGCAATGTGTGCTCTAGTTTGTGCAATCTGTGCTCTACCTGCCAGGTGCTTGACATTCTTAGGATGCAAGTGTCATAAATGCTTAAAAACAAAGCAGAGTGGCCTCCTCCCATTGTCCTTTGCCGACACCCAGGCATTTGGGTGATGTCTTACTCAGCATTAAAACACATTCCTCTTAGGATACGAAACTATGGATAATATTTGACCAATTAAAACCCACTCCAGAGTTTTAGAATCACACAATTTCAGGACTAGAAAGAGCCACGGATATCAACTTCTAAATTGTACAGATGAAGAAACTACTACCAGTTGCCTTGTCTAAAGAGTAGTCAGTGGATGAGCCTGAAACAGAATCTTTGTCTCTTGACTCTCAGTTCAGATGGCTTACCTGGGAGACGTGGAGCTCCATTGCTGGCCTCCCATCATCCTTCCTGATTTCCCATACTTGTCTACTTTAATGCGTCCTGATGCTGGAAAGACCTTGCTACCTCCATTCCATTCAACCTCTACTAACTGGCCTGTGATCTGATGTCACAAGAAGGGCACTTCACATCTTTGGGAATCTTTCCAAAAATCTATACATAGTATGGATACTATCATGAGAAAAACATCAGATAAACCCAGATCTGGAGACATTCCCCAGAATACCCGGCTAGTACTACCTAGGAAAAACAAGGAAAGTCTGATATTGTCACAAACCTCAGCTGAGTGATCAGGCATGACAACTACATACAAAAATGGTACCCTGGACTGGATTCTAGGACAGAAAAAGGATGTCAGTGGAAATATTAGTGAAATCCAAATAAGTCTGGAGTTTAGTTAATAGTAATGTACCAATGTCAGTTTCTTAATTTTGACATATGTACCATGGTAATTAATGTAAGGTGTCAACAATGGGGGGAAATGGGTGTGGTGTATATGGGAACTCTTTATTACTTCCATAACTTCTCTGTTAAATTAAACTTATTCCAAAATAAAATATTTACTTAAAAATGACTGTAGGGGGGCACCTGGGTGGCTCAGTTAGGCATCCGACTCTTGCTTTCGGCCCAGGTCATGATTTGGCAGTTTCGTGGGTTCAAGCCCCACCTCGGGCTCTGTGTTGGTAGCACAGAGCCTGCTTGGGACTCTCTCTCCCTCTATGTGCCCCCCCACCTCCCCATTAGTGCTATCTCTGTCTCTCTCAAAATAAATAAATAAACTTAAAATAAATAAATAAATAAAAATGACTGTAGGGGTGTCTGGGTGACTCCATTGGTTAGGTGACTAACTCTTGATTTTGGTTCAGGTCACGATCTCATGATTCATGGGTTTGAGCGCCACAATTGGGACTGGCAGCACAGAGCCTGCTTGGGTTTCTCTCTCTCCCTCTCTCTCTCTCAGCACCCTCCCTCAAAATAAATAAATAAACTTTAACAAAAATAAACAAAAATGACTGTACATTATAATTATTACCAAACTATTTTTAAAAATATCAATTCTGGGCCCAAGCCCAGGAGATTCTAACTTAATTGCTTTGGGATGAAGTCCAGGGACATATTTTTCAAAGTCACCCAGGTGATTCCAGTGTGTAGCCAGGGCTGAAAATGACTGTTCTAGAGCTGTTTGTCAATGTCCCAAACTGGATGTTTTGTCTGGACTTCAGAAAAGTTCTAAAGATTCTGAAATGGTTGTCAACATTTAACGACTGGGAGACTTCACACGGAAATCTGGATTCCTGATTCCTCTTGAAAGGTAAGATGATCTATTCCATGTTTTCTGCAGTGGCAACTAAGGTACAATAAAAATAAATTTAGACTTTGCCCCTGGTTTCTGACATAGAACTCCTAAACCGGTGGTGATAGCAATGTCCTTTGTTACTTATAATGAGGCCCTTTTGGCTATACCTGAGTTTACGTTAATGAGATGACTCAAGATGGGACCCCTAGATAGATCCAGAATGGGGCTGATCACCGCAAAGACCAAATGATTGGAGGTTTGGAGACTTCAGCCCCACTCACCACCTCAGGGGTTGGGAGAGGGGTTAGAGATTGAGCTCAATCATTAATGGCCAGTAAATGAATCAACCATGCCCATGCAATAAAACCTCCATAATAACTACTAAACAACAGAGTTCAAACATAAGTAAAGTGTTTTCATGAGTTCTGTGGTTGTTCTAGTGAATCATCAAATCTGAGGGGGTCAAGGGAACCCATGACTATATAGTTGGCTTGATAGAAATGTGAGTAGCTCTTGCTATTTGGGGCTGGGGTCTGAAGTGGGGACAGTCTTGTGGGACTGAACCTTTAACCCATGAGTTCTGATGATAACTCTACAGAGTTAGTGTTAGAACTGAATTCAATTCAATTGTTGGACACCCAGTTGGTGTCAGATAATTGGAGAATTGGTATGGAAAAACAACATGTATGTGTTATTAGAAAAAGCCACATGTTTGGTTTGAAAAAAAAGACATCATGGCAACCATGAACTAAAGTTGAATAGCTGCTTTCTTTTTTTTTTAAACTTTAGTGTTTATTTATTATTTTTGAGAGAGAAAGAAAGAGTGTGAGCAAGGGAGGGGCAGAGAGAGGGGGAGACACAGAATCCCAAGTAGGCTCCAGGCTCTGAGCTGTCAGCACACAGCCTCACACGGGGCTCAAACTCATAAACCACAAGGTCATGACCTGAGATGAAGTCGGACTCTTAACTGACTCAGCCACCCAGTCACCCTGAACAGCTACTTTCTTTAAACAGAGCCAATTTGCCATCAATCCTACCAACCTCTATCAACTGCCAATGTTGAGGTAAAGTAGCAGATGCTTAGTTATCGTTGACTACTTTTTCTTTGCTTTTTTTTTTTTTTTTCATTAGTGAAGTCCAGGGGAAAGAAAAATAGTTAATTTATCCATGAGTTTTCTGTTTGCCCCTCTTTATGTCTTCTCTGCTCTATGCCTCGAAGAAGTGATCCATCTATGAACAGTATTGTCTTAGCTCTTTTATGTGATAGCTTTTCATGGGGTTCAGCCACTGGGGGCCTGGTAGGAGTAGAGAGAAGTCTGGCCAGCTCCTCCCTATTCTCTCTTTGCTTTGGCACTATCTCTCTGGCCGGGACTGCATCTCTCCCAGTTTCCAGCTCCAGGCAGCCCCTTCTCCAGGGCTCTGGGTCTTGCTGGCCCTGGGAGCACTCCTGTACCTGCCTTCAGCTGTCTCAGGGTAGTAAGAGCTTCCTTCTGGTCATCCCTGGGTTTCTCAACATCCTTTGTCAGATCCCTGCCTTCTCCCCACACTTTTGTAAATACTGCTTCATTCTAGTCTCTTTAGATGAATCATTTGGGGTGAAATTCTGTGTGCAGCCAGCATGCTGATGGCTATGCCATAAAACTATCAACGCTCGAGGAACAAAATCATCCTGGAGGCTCTGTGTTTCAAGAAAAATGGAAGGGGGAGAGAAAAAAAAAAGGTTTCTTTTACACTCAGTCTGGGAACTGCTTGTTTCTTAGATTATCTGCCAACATCCGGTTGACACCATAACCTAAATCTGTCTTTTACCCATAGGTCAATGTTTTCAAAAGAAGTTTAGATAAAGAAATGAAAGAAAATTAAATTAAAAACCTTAAAACTGAGATAAATGAGGAATTGATACGTATAGTATGTTCAGATCTAGAAAAATCCTACCACTAAATGCCACTGGAATTCATTATCACTTTTAATCAATCTCTTTGAGCTGCAGGCACATTTGATTCCTAGATATTATTATCTGTTATATTTCTTTTCTCTCCTCTATGAAATAGTAGCTTTGCCTTTTTTCTGTTTCTTAAACATGCCAAACTTGGCCCTACCTCAGATCTCTGATTGCCTTTCCCCTTTGACAGGATTCCCTATCCAACCTTACCAAGAGCCTCTTATGCTGGTTCCTTATCATCTGTATCTCAGTTTATATGCTGTAGGGGAGCAGCAATGGTTACTGCTTCCAACTTCAATGTAACAAAGTTCTACAATTTTAGTTTTACATGAGTAAACAATATTCATAACTCTCCTCTCATCCCACAGAGGATGATCTTTGGGATCCAGTCATTTCGTTTCATAATGATAAAATAATAGAGTATATGTTTTCCCTCCTCTAAATTTTTATAAAGCCATGAGTTGAGTCCAGGAGATTTCAAAATTATAGACGATTTGATGCAATTTTATTTATTTGCTTGTTCATTTGGTTGGTTGACTGGTTGGTTGGTTGGTTGGTTGGTTTGGGTCTTGAAATCCAGGGCTCTGAAAACATGGAAAAGAAAGCAGCAGAATGTTCTGCATGACTATCTCCAGTCATGATCATGATTTACTGATGGTGAATGAAGACAAAGAGACAATGGGTACAAACAGTACAGTACAGACAATGGGTACAATGGATATAAATGAAGAAAAACATAAGATGAGAACAAAGATCAAGAAGCTGAAGGATGGACCAGGAGTTTACTCTCCAGTGGATCACATTTGCTGGCAATTAGGTGAAGAATTAAAATTACTGAAAGGAATTAGAGCACTTGGGTGGCTCTGTAGGTTAAACATCTGATTCTTGATTTCTGCTCAGGTCATGATCTCAGGGTTCCTGAGATTGGGCTCCGTACTGCCAGTGCGGAGTCTGCTTGGGATTCTCTCTCTCTCTCTCTCTCTCTCTCTCTCTCTCTCTCTCTCTCTCTCTCCCTTTCTGGCCCTCCCATGCTCTCTCTCTGTCTCTCTCTCTCTCTCAAAATAAATAAAATAAAGGTATAAAAAGTAACAAACAAAAAATAAAGCTACTGCAAGAAGTAACAACTTTTATTCTCTTCAATCTCGGCAAACACCGTAACCTCTTTTTGTGCAAACACACCTGTGGTTTGGAGATCACTAATCACTAGATTCACACTTTAGAGATTTTCTCAGCTCACATTTGATGTCCTTGTTCCATACAGGTTTGAGGTAGTAATGGCAGAACTATTGCCAAAACAGCAAGGGGGGAAGTTTTAACACAAAGATGGACTCAAGGTAGATATGATCAAAACACATAGTTAACAATGAAAACACAATGAGATAAGCTTGATGGTCATTTTACAGGATCATATATTTGCCTACAAAAGAAGCATTGGTATTTGCTTTGTGATCTTTTACATTCCCATCTTTTCATTATGCTTACTCTGAATCAAAGTTCCTCATATTTCAGGAGGTGGGAGCAGATAGGGAACAAGAAGTATCAGGGAGTAAAAGGTAAATCAATAAAATTGCTACAATATTCAACACTAAGAAAAAACACAGAAAGAATATTTGGAGCCTGATATTTAATAATTCTGGTTTTTAATGATCAGGCTGGCATCTGTCTGCCTATAACCACAATTATTTATTTATTTTTTACTTCATGAAAAGAAAGAACTGAAATTATTTAATTGGAAAACTTGTTCGTTCAGTATGGAGGGGGCAGAACACAGGGCTGGCTGCCCATATGTTAAAAGTCATTCAAACAAAACTCCATGAGAATCAAATTAAGAGTACTGAGGAGGGGTGAAAAATACTGCAAAATACAAAGGTCTCTGTGCTCAGCAGTCTCACGCTCTTTAGCTCACCAGGGGACAGTAAATGCATTTCTTAAAGAGGTTCTATGTTCCCAGATGTTGAAGCCGGATTAATTGTGAATGTTTACCCCCCATCCCTTCTGCACTTTGGGTCATTCTTCACCGGCCTCACATAACACTCTCTCAATGTGATTTTTGTTAGACAAATGGTCTCATGTTTCTGGGAATGGGAAATGCATAACGTGAACACACAGTCATGTCCCTCTAGCCTCAGGCTGATTTATGTGCTGATCCTCACCCTGGAAGGCAAGGTAGTCTGTTGGCACCCGTGAGCTCTGCAGCAGTGGGTCTGACTTGTCTGACTGTCAGCATTCCCACCATAAACTGCTGTTTTTAGAGGTTTATGACTTGGCTATAAAATGTTGCCTAGAGGGCGGTGGATCTTGCAAAATTGTTTTAAGTTACAAGAGAGTAGAAAAAAAAAAAGAAAACAAAAAAACCCCACAAATATAAAGAAACATAAAAAATAAAATAAAATGTCTGTAATTTCAGACATATATCTCATGCTTCTGGAACTTTGAAAAGGCTATAATTGTGCTGTCTGTGCACCCTACTGGCATTCAAATCTATGCTTTGAAGTTCAGTGTTTTAAATATAAAATGAAGATACTACCTTTACTTTGAAGAGATGGTTATCAAAGCAGATTAATGTATAGCTTGCAAGTAAAATAATAATGGTGGGGGGGGGGAGCTTTCTAGTTAAAGAATTTTAGGATCTCTTGCACATGAAACAAGGACCACATCTGGTGGTCAGAAGTGACCACTGGTAATACTCAAAATGAAGCCTTCTGAAAAATTTATTCAGGTTATGTAAATTGAGAGAGTCATAAATTCAAGAGATACATCCAATTTACCAGGCACAATTACATGACTACTGTTCTTCCAATCAAATAAGCATTTTCTTTTAATAGTGCCTGTGGCACTGTGAACTTTTAGAAGAAACAATTTGTAAATCAATAACAGTTGAGCTGATCTGACTGTAGTTTGCTCTAAAATTCCAAGACACCCATCTCAGAAGTGGCTTATTATCATCAAATGCTACCTCCCTGCAAACCCTTATAGTCAAAAACAAACAAAAAACAAAAACAAAACACTTGAAGTGATCCCATTTGTTTATCATCAAAAATTCACTGAAGATCAATTATGTGTCAGACAACATTCTAGGTGTTGGGACAGGCATGAAGAAGAACACAACATGGTCCCTACCCTTGAACAACAGGGAGGGAGGTGGGTTCATGACTAGTACATGTGAGAAAGTGCTGCAGTGTGATAGACGTATCAACAGGAATCAACTCCATCAGAAGAATGAAGTCCAGCAGTTTGAGATTTCGCAGGCCTTCCAGAAGATTTGAGAACCAGTCCTAATGCCCTAAGGCTATGCTCTTCCAAGTTTAGAGAGCACGAGAGTCACCTAAAACATCGATTGTCAAACCCCAACCAGCCCTGCTCATTGCTGATTCAGTAGGGCCCCCAAATTGCATTTCTAATAATTTCTCAAGCAATGCTGAGGTTTCCGTCCTGGAAACTAAACTTAGAGAACCACTGTCCCAAGGCATCCATTGCAATATAATCCATTAAGTTCTCTCACTGTGCACTATCCTGGGAAGAAATGAGAAAACAGTCACTCAAGTCATGTCTGTTTTGTGGTTCAGAGACAGAGCTCCAAATGAGAAATGGTGGCCAGAAAAAAAGGGATATTTAAAAAGGAGGAGGGGAGTCTCTTGATTTCGACTCAGGTCATGATCCCAGGGTTGTGAGATAGAGCCCTGTATCAGACTCCGTGCTGAGCATGGAGTCTGCTTAAGATTCTCTCTCTCTCTCTCTCTCTCTCTCTCTCTCTCTCTCTCTCTCTCTCTCTCCCCCTCTGTCTCTCTCTCTCCCTCTGTCCCTCTCCCCAACTCATGTTCTCTCTAAAAAATAAAATAAAATAAAATACACACACACACATATAATAAAAAAACAATAAATGAATAAAAGAAGGAACACTTGTGCAAGAGTTAATTTGTGAATGATCGTGCTTATTAAGGCAGTAGCCACAGTGATTTGAGAAAATGCAGAGCAAATGTCCAAGTGTGAGGAAAGAGGAATTTGGCCAGACTCACTTACCTATGATATAGCTAAGATTATTTTCTCACGTATTCAAATTAGGTAAATTATGTGGGATCCTGCGCCTTGGGATTTCAAGTCTAAGACACACGGAGAATGAAATACTGATCCTTCATCAGTTTTCTGGCTTCTTACAAAAGAGGCAGGGCCATAGTTTTTTTTGATTTCTTAGGAATAAGAAATCACTGCCTTGATTTGAACCTATGTTTTCCTTTTCAGTTCATGTGCTAACTTTCTGAAACTAGAAAATACCATGATTTAGAGTGTGGAGACCTGAGTCTCAGTATTGGAGTGTGACTGATAATTCATATTCAAAGCGTAAAGTTTTAAAATGCTACTGCTTGGGGTTTAGTCACTGGGGAACTCCATAGAAAGGTAATTACGCTAACCACCCTCCACCCATCCACCCCTTCCAACAGTGAAAAGGAAATATGATTTACGCAAATGTTGAATCCAGTGGGTGAAGATACAAATTAAATAGTGAATTTATTATGGTTTTGATAAATTTTATTTGGGAACACAACTCTGACAGGAGCTGTGACATGACCATCTAACTTTGGAGGCTGGAGTTAGAGGTCAGTAAAGGGTTCTTTGAAGAAAAGACATTTAAGCCAGTATCTGGAGGATAAATACGCAGAAGCCAGGGTAAGAGTCACGACAAGTGTAACAGTCAAGAAGGGTTTCTTGTGCCCAGCATACAGGGCAGGAAGAGAGAAGGCCAGGAAGTTGAGTGATGTCATGGATAATGATGTCAGGAATGATGTCGGCAAGGCTGGGAAATCCAATCGCTCAGGCCATATGGAGGGATATATGGAGGCCATATGGAGGCCCCTGACATGTTCATATCTGTATTTTAAAGAATCATTTAGAACCTCTCTATGCAAAATGCCCCAAAAGAGGAAAGCTGCCTTCAAAGCGGGCATAACAGAACAATTTAAAATTCCCACTTTTCCTCAGTTCCTAAAGAAAACAAAACTTTACAGGTTTTTACTCTTTTATGACGCCATATACTATGATTATAGTTTTGCCTCTTACAATGTACATTACTGGCTTCTGCACTAAGAAGAATACTCTTCACTGTAAGCAAACTGAAAGCATATAGGAAAGACAAAAGTGAGAGAAATGATCAGCCCAATCTCTGGCTTATACGCTGAACTGTGCCTCCCCCTGAACCAATTCCTATGTTGAAGTCCTAGCGCCCAATAGCTCATAATGTTACTGGATATGGAGATAGGGCCTCGTAAGGGTGGCTCCTCATCCAATCTGATTGATGTCCTTTTAAAAAAAAGAGATTAATACGTAGACACAGAGGGAAGACCATGTGAAGACAAAGGGACAACAAGGTCATCTATGACAAAGCGAGAGGTCTCAGCCAAACCTGCCGGCACAATGATCTTAGACTTCTCTGGCTTCTAGAACTGTGAGAAAATAAATTTGTGTTGTTTAACCCACCCAGTCTCTTGTATGCTTTATGGCAGTCCTTGCAAATAATACACTCTGTACCAAAAGCCCCTTGTTAAAAAAAAAAAAAAAAGTCACCATAGGAGCTTATACACTATTCAAGATTCATTGCACTGGCAAAATTCAGAGCCCCAGGCAATGTGATTAGCTCTGCCTAGATGACGCAAAGGAACAGTTACGAACGATCTGGAAAAAGTGAATGCCGCAAGGATACATTCAAGTCAAGGAGATTTTCTTCCCTCTGCTTCCTTGTCTTCAAATCATCATGCATCTTGTATATCTACCAGTCTACTAGAACGTGGTGGGGAATCAGAACTTTAACGCATGGTCCATGACTTCTACGAAGTCAAGTTAGACATCAGTTCACAGTTAATTTCCAATTTGTTATCTTTCAGAGTGGGTTAATAAAAGTTGGTTTGCAATGGCGTTCCACATAATGGCAGGGTTCGTTATAAAGGGACACACCTGTCTACAATGGGCTGACTTCCAGATGACACGAACATCCATCCACTCATCCATGTGAAGTCAGCTGGAGACCCATAAACACACCAAGCCATGGAGACACAGCTCTTACTCTCATTCTTTGTTGTTAAGCAGTTTCTTTCTCTCTGAGGTTTCTTGAGCTTTGTTTTTCATGAAAGCACAGCAGGTACAACCATTTTAACTCTATTCCTGGCTGAGATCTTCTTTTGTAAACATTCCCTTAAAGTTAAGATGAAAACTACTTTTCCTTTTCCGACAACGAAAAAAGTACAATATTCTTTCTTCTGTGCTGTGTAAAACATCAAAACCACACAGCTAGGGCCTCTTAAATGCAAATGCCCTCCTGACCCCCCCTTATTTTTCTGGGTTCCTTGGGACTTTCCAACAATTCCTGTTTCTCAAATTCTTTCTTCTCTTCCTTCTCTTGACTGAGAAATTCTATCGTCTAATTCTTTGGAAATCAATGCAAAAGCATTTGGATGCTTTGTTCACCACATGGGCTCTTTAGCTTTGGGGTACTGGGCATTTATTACCACTAGCAGAAATTGGCAGCATCTGATTTTGCTAATCTACAGGCATAGAGAGAACTGGGAATTGGGTATGCATATCATTATGACCCAAGACACATATAACCATTCGATGTACATATTTTAGCAAGCACAACATATTTATAATTACAATGAAATTCTTTGGAGCGAGGCCAAGATACAGAGTCGGTTTGAAAAGCTACTTTTTCTGGAGAGGGGGGAAGGGGTAAAAACGTTCTATTACTGTGGGCCTTATGCTAGAAAGGAACGGAATTAAAAGGGAATCATGAGGAAAGACAAGTAACACACGCACGTAACAAGTGTTTTACCTGGCAAAGCCAACGCCTCTGCTGACTCCATTAGCATCTCTTAGTATTCTTGTGGAAATGACATGTCCAAAGGGTTTCAGCATGTTCTCAAGCTCCTGCTCATCCATAGAAATGGGGAGATTTGAGATGTATAGGTTTGTTGGGTCTTGCTCTTGTTGCTAAGGGGAAGAAACAAACGCATTAAGTTCTGAATATTGAAAAACGTATTCCACAAATGGCTAAACTTTTGCATGAACGGCGATATAGATTCCAATCTCCAACACACTCTTGAATGTTCGTTTTCTAAGGGTGCTACCTCTTTTTCATGAATTCCCTTCCCGTGGAGTGTTTCTTATAGAAACAATGTCATAAATGAAAACCAAGCTTTCTATTCAGCCTCCTTAGAAACGAAAAACAAACTTTTCTTGCAAATGAACTCAGGAAATGTGTATTCTCTTTGATTACCACTAACTACCATTGTTACTACCCCTGGGTCAACCACCATCACCACTAGTTACTAATGTTGCACTCAGTGAGTGCTTACAACAGGGCTAAGCATTGTTATTCACAGTTAATGTGCATTATTTGAATCAACAATAAATATGATTGCTACCATTCTGCAGATGACAAAATTGACCCCTAACTTGTCCAAGTTACACAGCTGGTAAGTATCAAAGCCAGGGCTGAAATGTGGGGCTATCACCAAAGTCCATAGGCTTCACTGTTCAGCTGCCTTCCACTAGACCCATGGCTGTGGGAGGAGGGGAGTCACATCAGCCTCAGCATCATTGTGGAATTTGCTAAACATGAAAATCCTCAGGGCTTACCCCAGAACTACGGAATTAGAAACTTTGAGGGTGGGACAAGCAATCTGTGTTTTGACAAGCCCTCCAGGTGATTCTGATGACTGCTCAAGTCTGGAAAATGCTATTCTACACCATACATGAATATTTATATATGAATGAGATAATGATGTCTATCATTTTCTAACCAACAGCAATAGTGCTAAATAAGTTTCCTTAATAGAATGAGAACCCAAACAATTGCTAGCACGATCTTCATGTGTATGGACGCTCTCTATTTCACACACTGAATTAATGTTGGAATATAATTGTATATACGTTTCAAGATAAAACAACTGGAAACCTGCCATATTATAACCATTAATATCAAAATATATCATATATTTAAGTGCACCATTACATTTTAACCAAAGCAACAACCTTAACTTCAAGGATAAGTGAGATTACATTAGAAAAAAAATCCAAAATCTATAGGAAATGACATTATGTAATCATAAAACATCTTTTGTGAAGAGATACCATATTCTGTAGAATATGTGAGGTTTTAAGCATGATGAAAAAAATACAATGAACAAGATTCCAAGTATTGTTTCAAGTCAGAAAACCAGTTTTGGTATAAAACAAAACTATTGTTTTTAGTCTTGTTTTTTGTTTTATTTGAGAGACAGAGAGAGTGTGAGCAGGGGAAAGGGGCAGAGAGAGAGAATCTTAAGCACGTTCCACGCTCAGCATGGAGCCGATGTGGCGATTTTTCCCACGACCCTGGGATCAGGACTTGAGCCGAAATCACGAGTTGGACATTTAACTTATTGAAGCCACCTAAGCTACTGTTTTTAACTGCACTAAATATTCATACAGGTCATAATATTTTTATTAAGCTTTCAGATTAATAAGTTCTATCATTAGGTTAATTTTTTAAAACATAGTTTAGTTTCCAAGCTTTTGTATCACCATGGAAAATGGTAAACATAAACATAGAATCAATCAGAAAAAAGACAACACAGCTTCAATATTTAGGAATAGTGTCAATGCAGAAACTATGCAGCTGTAGTCAGTCTCTTTCTCTTCCTCTCCCTCTCTCTCTAACACACACACACACACACACACACACACACACTAGCGTGATCCTAGAGAGAAACAGAGATGATATTATCTGTTATTCATTCCTAAATGGTCATGATTATGTTTGTTTTTTGGTTGGTTGTTTGCTTTGCTGGGGTGGTGGAAAGAAAAAAGAAAATAAAAAGTCGTGTGTCAGATACGTTAATAAAGAATCTTATGCACATACAATGTTTAAACTATTTCACTACCCACCATTTAATTTTAATCTTTATATTATCACTCCAAAGGTAGCTTGGCAAATATCATTATATTCATTGGATAATGAAGAAACGGAGCCATGAAGATTCATCATCTTGCCCAAGGACAATCTGATAATTAGTGACAGGGTTGGAATTAGATTTAGCAACCGGTTTCCTATCTTCCAGCTCAGTGTGTTTCTCACTAGCCCAGTGTTTCCCAAGCCTCAATCACCTGCATATTACCTGAGAAATCTTTGGCAGCCATGTATATTTTTTTATTTGCTTTCTTTAAACCAACATACCTTTGGCCTTAAATAAGTTCATTTAAAAAGTAATTTATGTTGCTACCAAACTAAAAATCTGGTATTACCTGGCATAAATAAATTACTGTAAGAACAGGAAACAAATCAGTGTTATTAAATTATAGCTAGATGCTGTTTGTTTGCAAAAGGCATTGACTCTCGTGATTGACTTTTTCTGTTACAAATGAGATTCGTAATTAAGACAGGAGTGACAAGCATGCTAACAGCAGATGGATTCTTTTTGTTCTGGGAAGAGTCAAAATTGAGACAGAATTCCAAAAAGAATAATTTTCTTATGATGCACTTTCTGGACCCCACACACCTAGATTTGCTTAAGTTCATTAAAGAGACATGTCCCACAGATTGAGAGTTCCGACATTAACCCTGAATTTCTCAGAGGGGGCACACGGTAGTCCCATGAATAGGTTAGAATTTGCCCAGTATTCTGCACCCCTTTGTCATCGATGAGGCTAAATAACCACAGCCAGCCAATCCACTATCCCAGGGTACTGTACAGACCTTTTCATTTTCTCTAGGCAAGAACGTATTAGTTTATCCTGATGCAATTTCATTTCCAAATTCTCCAAGTGCAGAATGCAATGAAGCTTCTCAAAATCATGTGGGATAATCACGCAGAGCTTAGTTCATAAGGGGGTGGTCAGTAAGCTATTTTCTGAATCCAAATTCAAACAGCAAGGCTAACTCCTTAATTTGTATTCACAGGAAGAATATAATGTTGGGCAGTGTTATTTATTAAGTAATTCTGTCCTTTGAAATTCAGTATTAGTCTTGAATATATTTGTTGACTTGACAATAGAATTTAACTTCTGCATAAAATGAATTTTAGAGTAATACGTGCACTCCTATTTTTACTTTTAATGTTATCTATGTATCAGGTTTATGTAAATTGATGGCAACTTTCAAAAGCTTCTTTGGCACTACGAACTACTAAAGAGCACCTGACTTTTAACTTTTCAGAAAAAAATTCTCAGGTGAGAATTGCAATCTAAAACAACGTCAAGAAAAAAAATTTTTTTTTAACTTTTTAACTTAAATTTGCATGATCATTTAGTTCGAGAATTGACCTTAGGGGACATATTCCATATTCTTCAATCTGATCATTTCATAAATGGCAAAAAAAAAAAAAAAAAGCTAAAGGAGCAGTTATAACTCACTCAAGTCCACCCAGCTAGCAACAGGCTAGAAATAGAACCCTGGTCCTTTTTACCTGGCGTGATGTCCTTACCAATTCATGACACTGCCTTTTCTCTTAAGAAACAATGAATAACAGATAGCAGGTTGTAGTTCAAAGGAATTATTAGTATAGGCAAGAGTTAATACCTCTGAATTCCCTATTTTATTCATTGTTGCTTATTCATCAATTAACTTTTGCTATAGAATTAAGACTATCAAAAAAGAAAAAAAGTTCATGGCATTGGTCGGTATTTTTTACACACTCACAGAATGAATATTCTGCCATGTAAACTCATTTGTAAAAGTATATGACTACAATTCACACACGTATTACACTGAATTGACCAGGTCACCAAAAGTAACTCCCCATTTTTGGCCTGCTTCTACACCTTTTCATGCAAGGATTTCTTGATTTATTATTAAATTGATTTTATTATTAAATTAAATTATTATTTAATAATGATTAAATTAAAGTATTATTTATTATTAAATTCATTTAATTTTGTCATGAGATTGTGAAACAGCAAAGTATCCTCTCCATTATGAATGAAAGCAGAGACCTGTCATTTCACTCGAGAATATGTAACTAATTCATTTTTTCCTGAAATGACTTCCTTTTTCTTGCATTTTTTGTATATGTAAATGGCCAAAATAAGATTTATTGGCACTCATTGGCTCTTTAACAGTAAGACAACTTCAGAGTTTCAGAGCATTTCAAGGTGGCTAAGGGAAATGAATACAAATGGAGGATAATAATGGTTGCCCTTATCTAGATCAAAGGTTACATCTGTTGGGGAAAATCACTGTGAAGAAAAAATGTGATCACTGGTTGATCCATTAGTTGCACGTGGGCAGTTGGAGGCTCCTCATCCCCTCCCCTGTCCTTGGAATGTGGATTCCCCTTGCTTTCTCCACTCCCAGAGGCTGCTCCAAGGACATAGCCTTGAGATAATGATGTGAGGATGAGACCATCTGGATGGTATGCGTGACTGAACCCAGTTAAGGCTTTCATATAAACTTTTCAGATTTGGCAAGTGGGTAGAGAGATCTAATCATTTCATCACTGCCCAAGGTAAGCCTTGTATGCAAGTTCCTTTTACTCATGAAACCTGCCACTTACCTACCTGACTTGACTCTTTCCTTCCATCTCTCCCCATCCTCTGAGTACTGGGACCAGTTTCAGAATACACCTTGGAAGCTCCAAAGGAGCTTGTAAACCAACAGTATCTAGAGCTGTTTTTGGATACACGTGATGGCTATTACATACACATGATTCTGAAAAAGGTAGTTAGTAGAACAAGACTTCAAAACTTAATCTGATAACACTCAGACTTGATGAAACTATTTAAATATTTAGGAAACAGCTTTAGCATTAGAGACTTTAGAACAATGTTTATTAAGCCATCTGGGATGAAGACTGTTTTTATTTTCAATCTGTGATGGAGCAGTATTTGTAAAATACAATGAAAATACGTTAACAGAAAATAAAATAAAGTTGAAAGGTATGCAAAATAAAGCTGCTTTTTATTATTACATTTGATAGACCAAAATTACATTTGAATTAAATGTCGTATTGATGTGAAATTGTTACATAAGGTTTTAAATGCTGACTTACAATTTCTGTTACTTATTTCATTGTGAGCAGTACCATTTTGTGGACCAAACTTTAAGTAACAGTGTTTTAGGGGACTATGTTCCTTTTTTTTCCATCACAATATAATACCCTATGGTTATTAGTTTTTATTTACTTTGTATACTGTCAAGTCCTATTTTTAATCACAAAATTGTGTGTTACCGATTTATAGTCATTTTTGAACAATTACACAAACATGTCTCAAGATGAATTATCTGAAGCAGGGGTGACAGAACATCCAGAAATATCCTGAGGA
The DNA here is from genome assembly GCF_024362965.1 of Panthera pardus. NCBI lineage: Eukaryota > Metazoa > Chordata > Mammalia > Carnivora > Felidae > Panthera > Panthera pardus. The sequence continues at coordinate 144,557,010 of NW_026526721.1, read as the reverse complement.
AGTTTGAAATAACTTTAAAGCAAACATGTGACAATATAATACTTTAAAAATATGTTGGGAGGGATGTTCATACAGACTGAAGATAATATATTACCTTACAGAGAGCAGAGTTTCACAGTATTCAAAGTGGTTCAGGGTCATTTTATTTCATGTGGCCCTTTGTAATAATCCCAGGAGGTAGGAGAGGCAAGCAAGAGTTATCACCTCCTTTCTACAAATGAGAAAACTGGTTCTGATATCTGGGAAGGGTGACCAAGGTCACATGGCTTAGTAGGCAAATAAACAACATCATAAGTGGTACTTTCTGACTCTTGATCTGATGCTCTTTCTACTAGACTACACCAAGTCTGAGGATTGCCTATAAATACTGCAATTCAATGGGTCTCCCCTATAATAGAAAGGAAAATCAATGGGGAGACGAAGGAGAAATTGTTTTTTTAATGGAATAGTCTATTTTAAATGTTGTAGCAATTTAAAAGTTAATAACATAAACTGTTTTCTCTCACCCTGAAAGAGAAGCAAGGAGTCAGAGCCTCCCATGTAAACAACCGGCCTAAAGGCATCAGAGGTTTTGGAACTAGTTTACCACTAACTTTGTATAAAGTTGTCTAGTAATATTCTCAACACGTTTGGTGCATGGCTATTGGAGTTGTGGCACCTCTAGACAAGGCCTGGAGGAAGCCTACAGTTCTGGCCATATTTGCTTCAGTACCATACATGTATCTCCTGGTTATTTCACATGCCAACTTCCCTGTGCCACGGGGGGCGCAGATGGTTTGGTCAAACATTGTTCTGGATGTATCTGTGAGGATGTTTTCTGGGTGAGTTTAACATTGGAATTCGTTGACTGAGTAAAGCAGACTGGCCTTCTCATGTGGGCAGGTCTCATCCCCTAAGCTGAAGACCTGAACAGAACAAAAAGACTGAACTCCTGAGTTCAGAGAGTATTCCTCCCATCTGAGGGCCTTCAAGCTAGGACCATTTAATTTTCCTGCCTTCAGGCTCAAATTGACATGATGGTTCTTCCTAGGTCTCAAGCCTGGTGGCCTTCACACTGGAACTATATACCCATCAGCTCTCCTGGAGCCTCCTGCTTGATGACTGTAGACCTTGGGGCTTGTCAGCCTCCATAATCATGTGAGTAGATTCCATATAATAAATACATACATACAACATATATGTATATGTTATAAATATGTATCTCTCCTATTGGTTCTATTTCTCTGAAGAACTCTAATACAATGGGTTAATTGTGTTAAATCTGTATTGCTACGAAACCATAAGGACACATGGTCAGCTCTGACCTTCACACTAGGACTTCTGTACTCCTTACTCACAGAGCCATGGCCTTTGAGAGAGGCACCGCCTTTCCCTAAGATAAGTGCTCCAGAATCCTACATCTGAGGTAACACATTAAAGAACAAAGGAAAAAGTAAAGAAGGTCTTCCAAGAAGTAGGCTTTCACCCCTACATGGTGGCTAATAAACCCTGTCCTGTTTGCTAAGTGGTGAAGGGGGTCACCCTGTGTTTTCAATCACCTTCTCCCTCCACTAGAAGAGAAAGGGTGATTTCTCTTCCCCTAGTTTCCCATGGTGATGGAGTTGGAGGAGGATGAGGCGTATCAGTTTTTCCTCCCAAGGCACCAATAACGACAATTTCCCTAAAATAAGAATCAATAAGAACAGTTTCTATAAGGAACACATGTTTTAAAAGAAGCACTTAATTATTTCAGATTTAATGCAAGCATAGCATTGGCAACTGGAGTTCATGTCCTCAAGTTCAGCTGGAGGGTTTAATTCTGGAAAACAAACTCGACAGAGGCCTGACTGAAACCATGCCAGGTGCTTAAGACAGCCTGCGCCGCTGGTCATTTGCGCTACTCTTTAAGGCTTTTATTTCTAGATCAATTGAGCAGCCTCGAGTTGAGATGAGCAGAGAATGATTAAATGAGCCTCTCGAGTCTTTATGACTGAATTTGAATTACCTGTGGTCCTGGAACAGGTGGCCAGATTGGATTCCTGGCTTTCCTTGACTTCTCCCTCCACATGCACCTCATGAACTCGAGCTCAGTACCGCCCGTTATCAGCCCTGACGTGATGGTTTCTCCTGTGAGAAAATGCTAAATTAACATATTACAATATTGAGATCTCTCTATAGTTTTATTGTAATATATTACGGTATCACAAATATGTATGGTTTTGTACTCTGGGTCCTGACAGTCAGAAATGAGAACAGGAAACCAAACTATAGAGAACTACTCAATATTGTAAACAAATCGCACGGCGTTTTCTCAGAGTCCAATCCACCTCTCTGAATGGGTTCTCTGGGATGTCTATTTTATCAGCCTGTTGTGAACTCTGGGACAAAAAGTCGTCGCTTTATTTGTTGACAGTGACGATGATCCTCTTTCAAACAACCGGAAGCATGGTAATGGTGTGAACATAGCTATACGTTTACCATGTTATCCTGTTACTTTCTTCTGGAATATCTGCCACAACACATATAAATAGAGAGCAGGGCAAACCATTTTGTATCTTCTGCCTAGGACGTGGCAGCTTAGATTTGCTGAGGCTCACATGAACACGTGAAATATACACGCACGTATCTCTGAGATGTAAAGATCCCAGGGATGTAGAGTTCCACTCGAGGGCAACCATTCTCATTGCATTCCATGTAGATGACAGCCCCAGAGCACAACACAAGCGGTCACTCTTAGAACTGTGCAAGAGTGCTTGCGTGGCTAACACCATGTCTAGGAAATTTTAGGGAGGTCTGATAAAATAAGGACACCCTGTTAAAGGTGAATTTCTGATAAATTACAAATAACTTTTTTAGTATAAGTATTCACACATATTGCATGGGGCACACCTATACTATAATATTCATTGCTACAAGGGATTAACATTACTATCATATTATATAAATTATTTGCTGTTAGATAGGATTCATATTATTACTATTTTATGGTAAAATAGTATCAAATATTTCCTTATTTATTGATCTATTAAAGTTTATTTATTTGTTTTTAGAGAGAGAATGAGAGAGAGAGAGAGAGAGAGAGACAGCATGAGCAAGGGAGGGGCAGAGAGAGAGGGGAAGAGAGAGAGAATCCCAAGCAGCCTCCACAGTGTCAGCGCAGAGCCTGGCATGAGGCTTGATCTCACGAATCTTGAGATCATGAGCTGAGCCGAAATCAGGAGTTGGACACTCAACCAACTGAGCCACACGGGCACCCCAAGAATTTAAGGATACATGACACTAAAAATTTAGTACAGTGCCAGCTACGTAGGGGAAACTCAGTAACTCATTATTCTTTCTATAATTACGATTAAATTAAAAATAAAGAAATTTAGGACATGGCAAGAGGACAGTCACTAACTAAATGTAAATCATGTATATAAAAGAACAATTATTACTATTTAGAACCTGTCCCTCTGCATTCCTCACAGGTGCAAACTTACTAGACATTAAATTATGTGGAGGTGGGTATGTCCAACCGAAGGGGAGATCCTTAAAATGTGGCTACTGTATCAGCACGAGAATCTAGAAATATATCATGGTGGGGAAGGGTGAACAGAACAATGCTCCCATCATTTATGAGCTAAAAAGATTAATGATTTATTACGAGGCTCATTAATCAAAATCGTATGGCTTTTTTTCTTTTTTTTTTTTTTTTTTTTTTTTTTTTTTTTTTTAGGGAGCAATTCAACTGTTCAAGTCAATTAGCCCACCAAAGCTATTACACCAAAGAAGCTGGAATGTTATTCAGACTTCCCTGGGAGTATTTAGAGTATAAAATAAATGCTATTATTCAGAAGATACCAAATTGCTAAGCTTCTTAAATTCATACAATTGGGAACCTGCAGTACATTAAAATACTGAAACTCATTAAGAGTCTTTTCTTCCCAGCTTTAGAGTCATTGGCATTCTCAGCACAGTTAAGAACAATAAAAAGCTCCTGGCTTCCTAGGAAAGAGTGGCTTGCACTCCTCCAGCTCCACTTCAATGAATCACTGAGGCAGAACTGGTGCCCAGCCTTCGAGACAACAGCAGCTCCTGCTGGATTACCCTAATACTTGAATAGGACTGGAAAATGAGCTAACATGCTACATTAAGAGGAGAGAAAAGAGCAGTTAGCTTATAGCCATCATTTACCTTCGTTAGCGCTCTATTCAAAGCATTTGAGCATAAATATACAAAATGTTAGTAATGATTTAACTCATAAAATAAGAATCGATGAGTCTCTGCTTATATAAGTGAATGACTAATGAGGGATCCTTTAAGTAGAATGGAGACTAATAAATGTAGAAGGGATGTTGGAATTGCAAAATCACCACTCGGCAGTCATAGTAATAATAACTGACTGATCTAAGAATGATCAATGATCAGTGTTTGGCAAAAGATGTGAGTGAAAGTTTGATGAGAAAGAAGAAATGGACATAATCTCAAAGAATTTCCCCCTAATCTCAAAGACTCCCCCCACCAAATAGTTATTAATTACAAGGGGAAAATAGTAACTTTTCCATGGAGGTACTTAGTAGCCATTACTTTAAATGATCAAAGTAGCATCACCAAAATGGGAGAAGTGAACACCACGTGCCTCCTCATATGATGCACTAGAAGGCACTCACTGTGGCATTCATTCCACCAATGCATGCCCGGACTCTACCCATTGGAAAACATCAGACAGACCCAAGTTGAGGGACATTCTATACAATAACTGGTCTGCAATCTTCAAAATGTCAAGACGAAGAAAGACTAAGGAACTATTCTACATTAAAGACACTAAAGAGACACAGTATGTAAATGTAACAATTGATCCTGGATCCCACCCCTGTAAAATGTGTGTTTACCATAAAGGACATTAGTGAGAATTGACTAACGTCTATTGATTAGACCTTTTTAGTGTATCAATGTTAATTTCCTGACTTTGATCATTTTACTCTGTAAGCGTGCCCTTGTTATTAGAAAATACAGTTAAAGTATTTATGCATAATGGGGCATGATGTCTGTAATTACTCTCAAGTATTTTAGAATAATGAGAATAATATGTATATATTTATGGAGAAAATGATAAAAGTAAATGTGAGAGATGTTTAGTATATGGAAAATCTGGATAAGAGATGATACTATTTCTGCAGCTTTTTGTAAGCTTGAAATTATTTGAAAATAGAAGTTAAAACAACTGCAAAAATAAAATAAACAAGCCATTACTCCTGATAGCTAAAAGCCCCCCAAAATAAATATTCATCTTAAGTACTTCACCTTATAAAAGAAACATAAGGCAGCACGCATTCTTTGTCTTGCATTCAGACTTACTCCCTCAAGACAGAAAGAACAAAAAACATGGAATTCAGCATCTGTGTCCCTTGATACAAGGTGATTACCATACTCAACACCTTGGACAGTGTCCATTTGTCCAGCTCATTAGCATACTTTTAGCTCATGGTCTCTGCTAAGAGTTTTAGTAATATATCTGCTTGGGTGTTTGAACAGAGACAATAAAGGTGGAGACTCAAACTAGATCCCAGGAATCTAGAAAAAAACAGTGCATAAAAGGAGAGTGAGATGAGTTCACTTTTAAGTATAGACATAATTCTTCTCCAACACCACCATGCTTCCTAAGACCCTGACAGATTTTTTCCTCATTATGTAGCCTATATATGCAGTATCAGGATTATTTCCTCCTTCATATACACGAAACTGATGATTTTGAGAGTAACTTGTAATTTCACACACAACATGGGGTGAGTCAGTGGTCACTCAATTTGAATGATGCACAGATTAGTGAGGCATCTGAGGGCAATTTTGCCCCCAGGAGACATTTGGCAATATCTGGAAACATTTTTTTTTTGTCACAACCATAGTGAGGGGGCTGCTCTTGGTATCCCACAACATACAGGAAAGCCGCTTACAACAAAGAGTTATCTGTGAAAGAAAATATCTGTCTGGCCAAGGTTGAGCATCCTGGTATCAACCCCTCTAAAGAGAAAAAAAAATGTATACATATACACATATGTGTGTGTGTGTGTATACACAATATGTATGTATATGTATACAATTATGTATGTATACATAAAATATGTATGTATATACACAAAAATATGTATACATAAACACGTGTGTGTATATACATGCACATATATATACCATTATTAGATATCTATCACTCTATGTTAGTAGATATTATATGTTTTATATAAATATACACAGTAGACTTCCAGCTTTGACTTGGTTGTTTTCATTAAAGTGAACTCAAATATATGCAAATGCTTAATTAATGAGGTAAAAATGCCTCTGTTTGTAGCTCGTACGCAACTAGTAAACCAAATACACTTTAAAATTGCATAAACGCAAAGTTGCATAACCAATACAATTTAATTAAAACATTAATTGAGTATCACGGATGATGTTGCTTGCAACGTGAATATGTTTTTGACTGCTGCGCATCAAATATTTTTGAAATTCATGGTCTATGTTCTTTTTGCCATGTGACATTGTGATCCTTCACCACTTCCTTGTATTTGCATTACTATAAAATCTTCATCTGGGCTTAGCTTGCCAGGCTAACAGCTTTCATGTGGCTTGAAAGCGTCATTTACTGATTACATCTGCCTGGTTCTTTCCTCATCAGTCCCAGACAATGACAGTAGGCCTCTTTGGCACAATGTGATTATAGACATAAATACAGACACAGGCAGTGACATCAACTGGTCAGCCAGATGATCTCAAATATGCTTTCATAACCTTTTAAACTTAGAGTCATAGGATGGAAATCCCCAAGTTTGCAAATTCTCATAGGGAACTCATGAATCCTTAAGAATCACTTCCATGGACTTTGTTGAGAAAGATGCCAATACAAAGAAAAGCCACCAGGGATTTCTGGGGCCAATCTGGTTTCAGATCCAGATGTATTACTTGCATATTAGCTACAGGGAGGCATATATACACATTCATACACACATCCTGTAGTTCTGGACTAGTGAGTTCACTTCCTTAAGCCTTTGTCTCCTCACCATTTAAAAGGAGGATACTGCTACCATAGAGTTAAGGTGAGGGTGTGGGTTACAAGGACACTTTATAGATGTTAGTATTATAGATGTTAATATCTATATCTTCTCCTCCTCTTAAGCTACCATACACATTCACTGGTTGCCTGGCTATATTTTCTTCTCAAGTAAATGAGAAACAAAATAAAATTAAGCACTTGAGGAGGCATGTAACCATCAATTTTAGAATCCTATATTAAAGAAAGCACTAAATAAAAATGTACCTATTTACAGGTAAAGGTATTTAATTTATTAGCTATTCTGTGAAAACTACCTTATTTAGCATACAGCAAATCAGAAATCAAAGAAGACAGGTAGAAAATGGGCAAGAGAACAGAAATCACAGCTTCCTTTTATGTTTTTTTTTTCCATTTCCATTTTATTGTGAGCATTTTAAAAAGTGCCAGATTATGACTGACAATGGTTAAATATGATCAGATTTACACAGAGAAAGGATTGATGAATTTCAAATTAACTGAAAGGAAAACATTACAAAATCCATAGAATTCAAAACATGTTCCAGGCAGGTGGAAAAGCCAAGTTCCTGAGGCAGGAAAGAGCTTCCTCTTCATGAGGTCAAGGAAACAGGCCAGTGGATGGGACACACTGAGTAGGTAGAGGCATGAAAGGACAATGTGAAGGTATGTTGGGGCCATCAGTTGGGCACTGTAGGCCATGCCGAGCTGCATGATGGGAGCTGGGATCATGTTCTTATGTGTAGTGGGAAAGCACTGAAGAAGTTAAGGTGGGAGTGGGGTGGGGAAAACATGACCTGATTTGTTGAAAAAATAAATCTGGAAGAAAATGGAGAACTACGAAATAGGGTAAGGTTCCCATTAGGTGGGCAGCTTTTGCAATAGATCAGGAGAGTGATTATGGATACAGCAGTGGAGATGATGGTAAAGTAGGTGGTTTAAACAAAATCTGTTTTTAAGGTCAATTCTATATACTTCTGCATGGCTGCAATATGAGGAATATGAGAAAGGAAGATTCAAGGATTATCTCAGGGTTTTGAGATTTGCATCTTCACCCGCAAAATTACTATTTGTTGTGGAAGAAGACATGGAGAGCCAAATCTGAAGAAAGAAATCTAGAACTCTCTTGGATACTTTAAGTTTAGATATCTACTTAGTTTCAAGAGTAGTGATGGTGTACAAATATAAACACCCAAGAAACCTGGAATCTCCTAAATCCAATTTTATAGACTAGCATGGCCAAGCACATTTATAGAACTAAGAAGACAGGAAACATATTTTCCTTGCAAGCAAAGGAATGCACACATCCGATCATAAAATATTACTTTAGAATCCAAGGCATCTGAATGATATCCATGCCCAAGATTTTCTCGGAGGACAGAGAAGACTTGCCCAAGCTCCCAAATCAAGTCTGGAGCTGGAAATTAAGATTCTCCCAGCTGCTGATTGAATATGTCTGTCTTTATGAAAATTTTCCAGACTCTTATAAGGACTATTTTCACAATGCACAAGTTCCCTTCAAATTATTTAGTTGTGGAACCTTGTAGTCAAAGCATGGCTTGTGCATCAGCAACCGTTGGTGGTTAGAAATGGAGAAAGTCAGGTGCTACCCCCGACCTGCTAAAGCAGATCTGTATTTTAACAAGATCTGCAGGTGATTCATGTGTACATAAGAGTTTGAGAGGCACTGTTATAGAAGTTAAATCACTCTTGGATTTAGGGAGGATTATTTAGCAAACCTCTAGATTCACACAGTAAAATGAAGACAAATACTGGCATTGTTCTCACTCAAATGATCATCTAGCCTACTCTAATATTCAGTGAGAAAAGCTGCCATTGAAAATAACAAAGTACCGTGGGCATGAACTGACTTGGAAATGTATCCAAGGTACCTTGCTGATTTTTTTTTAACAAAGCTAGCTAAAGAACAGTATGCAGGGCAGGATTGTAGGTGATGCTCTATGGTCATAGGGCTCCACAGCACATCCCCTCGGCCCATCTGACTACAACACATCCACCTGGACGTTCACAGGCACCACTGCCAGTCTCATGACAAGCAGGTGCTGGGGGTCTTGCCACTCTGCCTTTTCCAAAGCTGCAGAAGGCTGCTCAGTGCACATAGGCATAGCCCAAGGTGCAGGGTAGTTCACAGCCTGGGGACAAATTCCAACCAATGGGGTATGGAAGTTGAACAATAAAAGCTTCAGCCTCCTCATCTGATGTGCATTCTACATGGCTCCTCAGAGTTCTCCAGCGAAAATGAGCTCCAATCACCAAAGTCTGTTTATTAGAACATCCCTTTTGGACTTTTCTCCCATCTCCAACTCATATTCTTCATTCCTTTACTTCTATTTTCTGGATCACTTCCCAAGTAAACTAATCAAATCCTTGTCTCAGAATCTGCTCAGGAGGAAGGAAACTAATGCTATGTTTAAAGTGTATATAATACAGGGGCATTTGGGAGGCTCAGTCGGTTGAATATCAGACTCTTCCCTTTGGTTCAGGTCATGATCTCATGGTTTCATGAGTTCAAGCCCTGTGTCGGGCTCTGCACTGGCTGCCTGGAGCCTGCTTGGGATTCTCTCTCTCCCTCTCTTTCTCCCTCTCTCTCTCTCTCTCTCTCTCCCTCTCTTTCTCTGTCCCTTCCCCACTCACACTGTCTCTGTGTCTCTCAAAATAAATAAATAAACTTAAAAATATTTTTTAAAAGTGCATATAACACAGATATGTTACAGACACAAGCATACAGACAAATGCATGTCTATGCACGGGGAAAGATGAGGAGACTTATCTAGAAAAATGATGTTGGTCTCTATGGGTAAATTTATAAGGGGCTCACATTGATATTTCTGTAGCATTATGATTACTATTATTTTACATTGGATGCTATTTTGCTAAACTTAAGAAAAAGGGAAAAATGGAAAACATCAGGAAGGGGCCTGTACAAAAGACAGATAACAAAATCCAGTGCATATAAAATTATATACTAAGAGCTGTCATTTTTGACTGTCCCTCTGTGGCTTTCCTTTCCCAAGAGAATCTGAGTAATAATGACAATGGGTTCCTTCAGAAAGAGTAGTTCTTCATCATTTTTATGAATTTTTTACCCTGAAAAATACAAAGTGTCTATGCCAAATTTCAAAATCAAGGATCCTGAAAAGACAGTGTATAATGAAGAGATCTAATCAGGTTATTATCAATTTGCCATGCAGTGAAATCATTTTTCTGCCTCTCTTCCTTCACTTTTGAAGTCTGCACTAGAATTACCAATTCTCAAGGTTATTGTTCATGAGGTGAGTGAGAGCACTGTAACAGTTCAAGCCCCACATTTTTGTGTAGTCTTAATGGGTCAATGGCCTCATTACCATACACATTCAAGAATGGTGCTAACTTCTCCAGAAATATGAAAATATTTTCCAAAAATCAGCCATGTAGTAGTTCTAATTTAAAAGACACCAACCCAGATAGATCCCAAAAGCTGGATCTCATGATTTTGTCATAATTTTCATTTTAATGCTAGTAATTTAAAATTCACATTTGAGGAATACATGGGGTGGGGAGGAGGGCAGAAGACAAAGGAGAAGTGAGAATGTGATTCTTACAGAAATGAAGGCGTAAGCTTCGTACAATGCATGACAAAGGAAAAGAATATTGACTGGAAGTGAACAAGCGTATGTCAAAAACCAAACTAAACCACAACTATAATATCAAAAGAACAGTGTGAATGATGTGCACTGAGTAACAATACTAAGGATGACTACACTCTATTAAGCTCTTCCTTTGTGTTGAGCACCATGCCTTGCATTATCTCTAACACTTATATTTAGCAGTCACAGTGGGTATTATTGTCATCACTACTTTAAAGATGAAAAAATGGACACTATGTGCGGGTAAAGGACTGATCTAAAATCACACCGTGACCAGAGTTAAGATTCAAACAAGACCTGGGACTCTGGAGTCAAAGCTCTAGACCGATAGCAGATTACCACCAATCACATAACTTGTGCCAGCTCAAAATATCCAAAAACATGTGCCTTAAAATCAAGTGCTATGGCTGAAATGAAAAGAAAAAAATTATATGCGTGAGATACACATATATTGATAATCACTTCTTGGCTTACTATACCAGCCATAAACATGACTTGCCACGAGAGAAACAGATTAGGAGATACTGATCCGTATTTTATTAAGAAAACTTCAGCAAACCAGAAGCTACTAGGACATGTGGAACAAAGAAATTAATGAAAAGGAAACACATACCTACTTTTTTGGCCTGCTACCATCACAGAATAGTACTTAAAAGCAAAACTAGAAAAAAACCCTAAATATCCTACAAAATGGGAAAGCTTAATTTACTACATTTCCATAAAATGGAGGATCTTGTGGTTATTAAAAATGATTCTCACAGAAAGCTTTGATAAAAGAAAATATCAATGTCATAAAGTTATATGGGGAAAGCAGGCAAAAAACAAAAAAAAAATGTGTTGGCACATCACACATTTGCACAGAAAAGAACCAGAAGAAAACATCAACTTTTTAATAATGGTTATCTCTGAGAGGGGGCATCAATAACACACTTGCTTTTTCCTTCTTTCTTACTTATCTATGGTTTCGAATTTTTTAATATAGAAAGGATAAGATTTGTCACATTACCAAAATAACAAACTTAATATAAATTCAGAACTGAATTTCTCTCTTGTTTGTTTTCAGAAAGCCATGGATGACTCCTTTGCTTTTCAAGAACAATGCAATAATCAAATATGTTGACCCAGTTATCTCCGTCCGGATATCTTTATTCTGGTAGCTGTGTGAGGATGTCTAGAGGATACGCTTCCAGAAGTCGAATAATTAAAGGGAATACAGATTTAATATGTTTTAGGTAATCCCCCCAAGTTTGTATCAATTTATACCTCTGCCAACTGTATTCAAGTTTCATTTCCTCACACGTCTACTCTATCAGCATGACCCATCTTTCTAATCTTTGGCAACCTATTTGCTGAATTTGAGGGGCACTTAAGACTTCTGTTCTTAGAGCCATTGAAATTCAAACATTATATTTCAAGATCCTTATTTTTATGTATGTATGTATGTATGTATGTATGTATGCATGTAAGTAGTATATGGATGCATTTATTTTACTTCATAGGAATTATAAGCCAGAACAAAAGATGAAAAAGCATCAAAGGGTATTCAGACTGGTTTGGGATTTGTGCAGGGGAAATGAGCCTACATCGAAGAAACATGCACAAATAGGATAAGGCGTCCGATGCAGTAAATTGAACAATTCCTTCATCGAACACTTACAATGCCCCAGCAGGTAGTATACCTGCAAAAGAAATGATTTGTTACTAGAGAGCTGAGATCATGGTTTTACCTTTGACCTTGAGACTGGTTTTTCGCTTCTCAGTTAACAAGTCTGTAAAACAAAGGCCGGTGACAGAAACAGCCACTCAGCAGGCAATGATGAGTAAGGAATTTGCACACAGAATGTACAAGGGGCTTCTCCAAGGGAAGATGGTGCCATCACAGCGCAGTACAGAAATGTGTCTTAGTCACATGATTGGAAGACAATGAGCACTGATTTCAGCAAAGTAACAGCAGGAAGACGCATAATTTTAGGATGATCTACACGGCTTATGCTATAGGTAGAAATTTTGGAAAAGTGTGGAAAGTAGAGCTGCGAGGAAACACAGTATGGCCTACAGAGAAAACAGGGGAGTTGAGTTAGAAACACTCAGTTTACTACTTGACCAGTTGCCCAGTCTCTCTGAATTTCATCTGTCTCAGCCATAAATGCAGCTCATTCTACCAATATCACGGAGCTGCTGGGTGAGACAGGTGAGGACATTTATGAAATACCCGTGAGCACAGTGTTTGACATATATGGGCAGCTCACCCAGCCCCTGGATTTCACACAGTTTCCTTAAAGAAATAAATGCTTGACCGGAGGCCATTATTTTACAATTCACAAAGGACAGGGAAATCACCTTCTGGAAAATGCTCTTGAAAACCAGCATTTCAAACAAAACCACTAATTGGGCAGATGTAGTGTGGGTGGGGGTGAGAGACACGGAAGAATGGAATTATCTTCAAGAAGTTATGACTTTTAATTGTTTTCCAAAAAAAAAAAAAAGATTAAAACAATTCGCTATTATCTATCTGATGAAACGACACAAGATCCCCTTGTACTTTCTAACATAGAAAATATACAGAACACCTACCTAAATAAACAAACCTAGCCCAAGGAAGAAAGATTTGCCTTAAGGCTGTAACTTCTGCTATATTTATCATGGGCTAAGTTTCAAAAAAGAGCCTATTCAATGCTGCCCCCATTTCTTCAGAGCTATTACCTGAGTGCTTGTGTGCATGTGTGCGTGCATGTGCGTGCCAAAATACCTAAAATTACTTTCTATGACCTAATCCTACCTGACATGTTGAATGGAAAAAAAAGTAAGATAAAGTAACCTGCTAAATATACTTCATCTTTGTGCTTCTAGGAAGAAGAGAGCTGAATATCCATTCTCAGCTATACCTTGTGTTCCCTCCCCCACATGGTATCCCTACCAAGGTTATCTTACCAAATCTCATGAGTTTAAAATCCAACCCAAAGTCCATCTCCACTCCTGTCCTTTCCTTTCATCTCTAGACTCCTATCCCCAACCACCTACTGAACATTTCCATTTGGATGTCTCACAGGCTTGAGACATACAACTCACTCCTGCCCCAGCTCACTGCTTCCCAGCCCTCCTCACTTTGTAATGCTAACTCTTCTAAGGCTCAGGTCACAAAACTTGGAAGTTATCCTTGACTCTTCCTTCTTTTATCTTTTGCATTCCATCACTGACCCCTATTAATTCTACTTTCAAAATCATTCAGAATTCAACGTCTTCTTCCCACCTTTACTGCTGCCCACTGGTCCAGTCCACTGTCGTCTCTGTGCCGGGTTATTACAATCACCTCCTAACTGGTCTCCGTGCCTCCACCCTTGCCCACCTATATAGTTAATCTCAACTCAGCAGTTCCATAGATTGAGTAATCCTTGCTAAGCTGTACATTCGGTCATATAAATTCTCTGCTCAAAATCTCAAGGGTTTCCATCTCAGAATAAAAGCAAATGTCCATAAAATGACCTAGAAGCCCTAGTCTACCATTTCTTCTGCCTCTCACTCACTCTACTTTAGCCATTCAGGCTTCCCTGATATTCCTCAAACACTCAAGGAATTTTTCTGCCTTAGGACTTCTACACTTGAGGTTTCCTCTGCTTAGAATCATCTTGCTCCCAGAGTATTGCCTGGCTCTCTCCTTCACTTCCTTCAGATCTTTGTAAAAATGTCACCTCAGAGAGGCCACCCCTTAGTATTTTATTTAGAATTGCACACAGATATCTTTACCTCACTCCCTTTACATGCCATATTTTCCTCTAGAACAATACGACTTACCATATTTTTCTTATTTTGTTATCTTTCTCTCCTAGGATAGTATAAGCCTCATGGAGTAGGATATATATATATATATACGTATGTATATATATATATATATATACATACGTATATATATATATATATATATATATATATACGTATATATATATATATTTGCTTTATTCATTCATGTGGCCCTGGCTCCTATAAAAGATCTTGACACATAGTAGGTACTCAATAAATATTTTTTGAAAAAAAAATTGATTTTTAGCAAAGTTTTGGAGCTGGTTTCACTGCTCTAAAGACAGTGTAAATGCTTAGAGGAAGCAAGGATACGGTGTGTGAGCATGCATTAGGGGAGGGAGCCCTTTCTCATGTTTTTTTCCTAGCATTTGATTTGTTTGTTTGTTTGTTTGTTTGTTTTCTTAGAGAGAGAGAGAACGAAAGAGAGAGAGATTGAGAGAGAGAGAGAGAGAGAGAGAGAGAGAGAGAGAGAGAGATTGATTGATTCCCAAGCAGGCTCCCTGCAGTCAGTGCAGAGCCCAATGTGGGGCTCGATCTTGTGAACTGTGAGACTATGATCGAAGCTGAAATCAAGAGCTGGACACTTAACTGACTTAGCTGCCTGGGCACCCCTCTAGCAGATTTAAAGAGAAAGTGAAGTGGAGGGGCAAGGACTAGAGAATTTTCCTATGTCAGAAATCTAAACAAGATACAAGTATGATGATTATTCTCACTTTCTCGATGGTATACATCTCTTTTGCAGAGTTAGTCTCCTCTCGAGAGGAGGCAGCATAGGATGTGGCCATCTAAGTATGTGGTATACTCACAGAATCAGGAAAAAACAAGTCCTCTAGGGACTAGGCTGCCTGTAGGTTTGCATCAGTCTCTTTTTTCACTCTAGGACTGATATACCAGGGAGCCTAGGAGAATGGCACAGTACATCTTATATTTCTCTTCAGTGTGAAGGACCTTATTATAATATCTCTTAAGGGTTTTAATAACACTTATATGGGGTCAGTAGGCAGACACCTGAGCCAGGAGAGGGTGAAAAGATTCTACCAAGGCCTGGATGTGAACATTAATGAAAGAGACGGGAAGAAGAAATGCCATGCAATTGATAACTTTTCTACAGATTTTACCAGAAAAATATGTAATCTGTGGTACAAGGGGATTTGCTTGAATCACAATATTTAATAAAAGCTCAATACTCAGTATTATCTAATAGATATTTGTAATAGCAATCTGTCACGAGGAAGGTTATAAGTTTCACTGTTGCCAAAATCACACCATCATAAAAAAGTTAGGGATGACTTTAAATCTCCCTTTGTAAAAAACAGAAAATAGCCTTCTCCTAGATAATGAGCCACAAAAAAACAAATTAAGGGGGAAGTTTCTGATCCTCTAAGCTGTAGGCTTTACTGTGAGGGAAAAAATATTGTATCATAGTTAAGCACATACAGAGGAGAAAAGGAACAGCAAGAATATAGTGCTCTTGTTCACAAGCCACCCAAAGATAGAGGAATTTTTTACTCCTTTAGTAGTTATGCTAGTATTTACTTTTGCATTGATAAATAATACACTTGGTTTGCCTGATTACTTTCCTTACTAGGGTTGAGCCACACAATCACAAAAGGCAATAGTTAATCCTCATTAAAAAATTTTTTTTACATTTATTTATTTTTGAGAGACAGAGAGAGACAGAGCACAAGTGGGGGAGGGGCAGAGAAAAGGGGACGCAGAATCCAAAGCAGGCTCTAGGCTCTGAGCTGTCAGCACAGAGCCAGAGGCGGGGCTCAAACTCACAAACCGTGAGATCATGACCTGAGCTGAAGTCTGACACTCAACCAACGGAGGCACCCAGGTGCCCCGATCCTCAATTTAAACCTGTCCAAAGTTTACAATCATCCATCCTATTTATTAGACTAAGAGTGAGGCACGCCAGAAGTTAGAGCCTTGTACGGAGCCATGGGAAGAGGGTCACCCTTGGAGGAGAGAACTGGATTCCGGCCTGGCTTTTGCCTCCAGCTCATTCTGCGACCCTGGGTTAGTCATTTGACCCCTTTTGGCTCTGGAGTTTCTGCATCTGCTTGAAATGGTTGGATTAGGTGGTCTCTAAGGTCTCGTCCAGTTCCAAATTCCATGACTGTATTCATCAGGCAACCTCTTGGGCCATGCTTCAGGCTCCTTCAAAACCAGGAATGCAACCCAGTTATCCACATTCAGGCCAAATCCACAGACACAAAACATCGAAAGTCTCTTCCCAAATATATTCAGGACTGCTTAGAGTGCCAACAAATGTGGAGAAAATCATTTCCAGGAAAGTCTAAGAGATGTGTTCAACAATTGGCCAAAATTACATGTTAAATTGGTAGAGGTGGGGGTCATGAATCTAATCCAGCTCCAATAAATAGGAAGATGACACTAAGCTTTGGACAGGGTTATAATGAGGATTAGTTCTTTGTGGAACTGGCTGCTATCCGAGCTAATGTGTTGAGAAGAATGACCCAATATTGGGGAACGGTCATGGAAAAGCTTAGGGCTTAACATCTTTGTGTATTTAGCTGTATCAATTGGGTTAAACATACTGAATACAACATTTGGGGGAAAAAAAAGATTGGAAATAAAAAAAAAAGAAAATAATCATTTACATGTTTTAGAACACTTTAAAAACCATATAAAGCACATATAATAATCACTGCTACTTATAACAATGGAAAGTTCTTCTGGGTCATGTTAATAGGCAAATGCATGCCTCAAATCCTGCTTTTTTAGATACCACTTTATGTTGACCCATGCATTTTTTTAAATAACATTTTATTATTTTCAAGGCAGAGATAAGGAAAAATGTTTTCTTTAGAAGAAGTAAATCCCTTTTATTTCAGAATGTCCTCAGGTTAAGAAGGTTAGCAGCTCATGGATAAATTCATTAAAGCAAATTATAATAAATCATTCCCTAGAACTCATATTGCTTGCCTCTCTTCCCACAAGAAAATAAACACCATGAAAATAGATACAATGTCTGTTTTCTTTACTATTTTATATTCAATGCCTGGCACAGTGTCTAACACCTAGTAGGTTCTCAACTATTTTTTGATGAATGAAGTAATTTCCCTTAGCATATATTATAATGGCTATTATATAAACAATTCTTCACGTTGAAAAAGAGAGAAATGGAAGCATTCCCATAAAGCATATCATTACATTCACGGCCAAGTAATAAAAAATATGAAGGGGGCAGCCTGATACTACTTAGAAGTCTCCAAGGAGAACAGTAACTCCTTAAACTCAGTTTCAGAGGTTCCAAAAAGACCCCAAAAAACCAAAAAACAGTGACGTGCCTAGGATGGAAGTTAAACTGCATGAAGAGCTAACACACTACATTGTCACTTGAAGCTGAATTTTATTCCTTTTGATGACACAGAGCAGCCATCCACTACTGCTCAGCATTTTGAAAAGAGCACAGATGTCAGAGGCAGGCTGCCTGACCTTGAATTGTAGGTACACTACTTTCTACTGTGTGACCTTTGGTGACTTACTTAGATTTTCTGAGCCTTAGCTTCTCATAGGTTTAACGTGAACTTCTTCACAAGACTTCTGGAGAAACAAGGAGAAAATATATTTGAATCACTAGTATAGGGCCTGGCCAAAAAATATATGTGGGGTGCCCGGGTAGCACAGTAGGTTAAGTGCCGGCTCTTGATATCAGCTCAGGTCATGATCTCATGGCCCTGGTCGGGCTCTGCATTGACCACGTGGAGCCTGCTTGGGATTTTCTCTCCGCCTCTCTTTCTGCCCCTCCCCTGCTGGCACACATACGTGCTCTCAAAAGGAAGGAAGGAGGGAAGGAAGGAAGGAAGGAAGGAAGGAAAAAAAGATACATGCAATGAAACGTAGCTCTTACTATCACGAAGATACGATTATTTACTACCGACTAAGGCAGAAAGAGAATGTTTAAATTTAGCTTCCCTAATGAATATCTCCCTTCAATGAGAAAAGAGAAAAGTCCAAGCAAATTCATAAAGTCTGAGTCCTTTTTATTCCTAAGTCTGAAAAGGCAAAGAAATAAAACTTCCAATAGCAAATGGGTAAGCTTTTAAAATCAAAATTGCTTCGTTGAAAATTTTCATACATGTAACAAACAAGTTGGAATAGGTAATGTCAATTTCTCACATGAATCATCCTCTTCTATTTTACTCGCAATTGCTAAGGAAATTATAAATGCAATGTGAGAAATGGCAACTCATTTTCCCCCAAGTGTCTTTTAACTCTCCCTTCACTCAATTGACTCCACATTCACTCGACTGCTTTTCAGTCTTCTTTGTGACTGATAAAATACCAAAAATATGACTTTTATGGAAGATACTATTTTATCTTGATGATTATATATGATTACAGCTTTCTTAGAGAAAGAATCAAATGTAAATATAGTCTTCTTTTCAATTATCCACAGGCAGTTTATTTAAAAGTTATATTTTTAAATGTGCATTATATGAGGCATTTGTATTCAAATGTAGGAAAAAAGTACTTAGGAAAAAACATAAATGATGCTGGATAATTCATTGTTTTAGTTTTTCTTGGCCACCACTGCCCTCCATTGCAGATAATTGAATTGGCAGCATCAGTGAGTACTGATAATGAAGGCAATAATTCTTTAAAATCTTAAATCAAAAGGGTAGAAGTTTTTTTTTAAGGAAAAAATTCATAGGACTATGCACATAACTCAAAAACTGTATAAAGTATGGGGCGCTTGGGTGGCTCAGTCGATTAAGCATCTGAGTCTAGATTTCAGTTCAAGTCATGATCCCACCGTTCATGAGTTCGAGGCCCGTGTCAGGTTCCACACTGACAGTGCAGAGCCTGCTTGCTATCTCTCTCTCTCTCTTCTCTCTTCTCTCCTCTCTCTCTCTCTCTCTCTCACAATAATTATATTAAAAAATACTGTATAAAATAAAAACAAAAATTGAACAATAAAACTTGTGCATACGCTAAAGCCAACATACATCTCCCTACACAGAATATAGTCTTTTGATTTTCCCCAATTGTGTAAGAGCTGACAACTGATTGCAGATGTAAAGATACAGGCTTGGGGCCCTTCCTTCAACTCATTCACATAACCTTTCTATCTTTTTAATATTAGCTGTGAAGTTGGCTGCATTGCTAACAAGACTTATCAAACACAAAACAGGATTACAGTCCTGTAAGATCACTGGCCATTGTAACTGCAAATAATCCAGTAAAGAATCCTGGATGTGTCTAGCTGCATGTTGGCTGCATCTTGGATCCCTAGGGAAGCTGACCCTGACATGGAGTGCAGAAAGCATCTTGTGTATTAAGGAAAGGCTCTGGGATTGTTACCTGGAAAAGGGAATGCAACGAGGCCCAAGTGGACAGAAGGAGAAATTGAGCCATGATGCATGCCTTACCTCAGTTGGCCCCGTGGGAGCTCCAGAGCTAAAATAGCCCTTAGTTGTTCTGATTTGGGCCACGGCGGTCAGGCATTAACACCACAATACTGATCAGCCTTTGGTGGTGGTCCACCCCAAGAAAGGCATGACCTCGGGCCAAGTGGCCCCCTGCACCAGAGCTGACACCTGAAGGTTATCTATCAACAGCACTCCCAGTGGTTGGTGCATTAAGTTCTTCACTAAAGGGGCATTTGGGTGGCATGTCCGGTGTCATCATATCCTTACATACCTCCAAGGTTAGTTAGCTCTCTTATTATGATTGCTGATAAATTTAGAAGAAACAAGTGTAGGGGATCCCACCCATAATTCTTAGCTTCTCATGAGAGGTGAGTGGCGTGTATCCAGCCCATCCCATCACTGATGCAACGGTGGTTACTGCTAGAATCATCCCAATCCCCTGAGACTTCCCTTGACATCTCAGTGGGAATATCAAATCTAGATAATGACGATGAACAAGAAATTAAATTTGCACAGCTTTTATTGCATTAGCAAGGAAAGTTATTTATTTCCCATAAAATCTGATTGCAACTCTGTAGGGATTACCCTACTTATTATTTTATTCTTCTCTACTAGAACACCTGTTGCAGTCAACAATTTGAGTAAATTCTTAATATTCTTGCCTACATTTAGAACCCAAACTAGCCATGCCTCCGAAGTAGTGGCTACTTTTATGTCTCAAGACTTAGGTCGGTGACTATTCAATAACATAATCAGCAGGCTTCCAAACTTTCCATTTGATATCTAAATGAAAAGAAGAGATAATCACTACCGAAGGTCATATTCAATTTATCCTCTCGCCTCTTGAATTCTAAAGAAAGGGCGCTTTGGAAATTGACCTCCTTGTATAAAGTACCATCTAAGACTGTCAAGTGTTAAAGAATTAAAAACAAAAGCAGCATACATTGCTGTCAGTCAGGAGGGGCTTTGTTCTTCCCTTTACTGTAAAAGGCATGATGCTCTCTGAATGCAAGGAGCAATCAGCCCATATCAAGCCTGCCACCAGGAACGTCTGACACTGTCACACTAGAGGGCCATCCCACAGGCTGGGCCAATCACTGGATGTTCAATGGAACTTAACAATAACACACACCACAATAAAAGTGTCCTGGAAGCATCACAGCATATGGCTCTAAGCTGTTCTGTGTTTCGTAGGATTTCTAAAATGAAAAACCTTGACCTGTCCTCTCTCAAATGCGCTTACTGGCACTTGACAGCTTTCCATTGCTCCCTCTGTTTGGCAAGAAACACAGTAAGAAATTGTCCCAATGCGGAGAGAAATGGCAGGGGACCAGAAAAGAAAAGTGTCTTTGATTTCTGTAAACACGAATTGTGTCTAGTTTGGCCTTACGTGAGTCTGAAGAATAGACAAAGAAAAATCAAGGGATACTTTTTCATATGGGAAAAAATAGGGGAAAAAGTCAGCTTTTCCCCCCCCAAAATACCAATTTACAGGTTTTTCTTGTTAGATGTTTCTTTTGTTTTTATGTTGAAGACAGTGATAATTAGATCATTGTTATACTTATGAAAAGCCATTTTAACACTGGACTGTATTTCTAAAGCGAACAGGTCCAGGAAAGACCTGATTAAAAAATTAAAATTAGGAAAAGACCTTTGATTTAAAAAAAATATGGAAAATGTCATTATTAATCCCTGATATTACATCTAAATGTTTTAGCTATGAGGATGAACGTGTTTATTAACTCAATCAGCAAAATCTACCTGGGCACAATAGTTAACTCTGGCTTATTTCACACAGCTTTCTTCATTTCTCACAATAGTAATCTTTAAAAGAGAAACTGCAGGCATTGCCATAATTTGTTTCAAGTATCTGTGATAAAACGTTATATTTTATGGTTATTTGTGAACAGAAACATTAATACAGAACAACATTTTCCAGATGCGAAAAGGCTACCTTTCATGAAAGACATTAATTCTAAGCAATTCTTTCATGTCTCCTGGATGCTTTAACCATATGAAGGAAGAGACAATTCCTACCATATGCCTTACTTGAGTTTTATGCAACATGCCTCTCACCATTTATTTGCCATCTCACAGAGATGCAATGGTGCCCTCTCCGAGGTCTCAGAATTCTTTCAAGAACAGATAAGTGGCAAGCTATCTGATCCAAGAAAATAGATACGAGGTAACTCTGGGATTTCAGTTTTCCTATCACCGTCTTCTGTTCTTAGGATGATATGGAAAAGCAATAACAAAAATGTCCTATATGTAAAGCTTTTAGGGAAAAATACATGAGCCGCGTTGGTGTTGCTAAAGCATCTCTCTGTTAGATACAGAACATTTAAATGATGGTGATTGACTTTGTGAGCATTCTTTCCATTCATGGCTCCATCCCTGAAGATCTGGAAGTGTTTCAAGATGTCACTGGTTGTTCTGCATGAAGAGTCTCTGGTGGGAGAGTGGTGTAGTGGGGTACGTGTTTTCATACTGTGTGAGCTCTGCCAGATCCTGAATCTAAGCTTCACTCAGACATCCATGGAGATGTCTTTTGGAGGCAGCTCCCCTTCACCCCAGTGCTGCCTGTGGGATAAACAATGAGGCGTGGCAACTGAGCTGCTCAGACCTGGAAGTCTTCATTATGTGTCACTCTTGGTTAATGTCATGACAATATCACAGCACTTCTTCCAGAACACAGCAAATCAGGATAGATACTTCAGTCTTTTCAGAGACTTTACTAGAGGTGGGGGAACCGTAAGTATTGATGCCGAAAAACAGAATATTGGGGTTATGCTATAGAAAGCAAGTAATTATAAATGTCAGGATGAAAGTCTCTGTGAGAGGGGTTTTCATGACAATTTTAGGCATACTGTGGATTAGTAAGTGTTTATGATTTCTCTTCCTGACATCAAGTGGAAGAATTCTTGCAATCAACAGCATATGCTTCCATTGTACCAGGGACCAATTATTCTGTCACAACAGACTGGAAGGCTTCAGCGGGTGACATCATGTCCTTGGAGCTTCAATGGCTGACAATTGCTAGAACCGGCTTGATGTGAATGACAGTCACGGAAGGGAATGTAGAGCCCGTGCTGGTCCACCTGCTGCTTTGTTGAAGAATGAGGGAAAACTCAGCCAGTACCCCTTATTCTCTTGTTTTCAGGCAGTAAACAAACCTGAAATTAGCATAATTCCTTCCATGAATAGTAACATAAACTGTGTGCAGTGAGAATCATCCTAATTCTCAAATCTGAATAGTAACACTAATACCTGAATCTCCGTCCTCACCATAACCTTGTGATGTGATTATACTTCTCTGTGAATTAAGGTTGGCTTAGGTTTGATTCCATGTAGGTAATGACTGAAGAAAATGTAAAGGGTAAAACAAATGAACTCTAATTATTCACAACAAGAAAAAATAAACTCTGGTAAATTTTTGCATTAATTAAATCCCATTTTTATTTATTTATTTTATTTTTTAATTATTTTTTTAAATGTTTATTTATTTTTCAGAGAGAGAGAGACAGAGTGTGAGCAGGGGAGGGCCAGAGAGAGACAGAGACACAGAATGCAAAGCAGGCTCCAGGCTCTGAGCTGTCAGCACAGAGTCCACTGTGAGGCTCGAACTCACGAACTGTGAGATCATGACCTGAGCAGAAGTCGGGCACTTAACCGACTGAGCCACCCAGGCGCCCCTAAGTCCCATTTTTAAATAATTACCATGTGCAATTTCATGGTTTCACTCTTTGTGCTTAAGGGCTGTACTTAAAGGCTCTCTTATGCTCTGGAGGGACTTCTCTGGCCTCAAAGAAAAAGAAGAGCTCCTACAAAATGTGATTTGTCATGTTACAAGAGCAGAAAGGGAGACTAATATGAACTTCATTTGCATAATGTGCCACTTTTAAGGACTGTGTCCTGATCCAAAGGAAAAGTGGGGGGACTTACTCATTTACTTGTTTTTGCATGAAAATTACTTTTTAAGCTTCATGCAAAATACTAGATTTAAATGAGACATGCATGAATCCAGGTGCTAGGAAGTCTTTCAACTCCTTACCCTCCAGTGTATTGGGATTGCCATTCACTCTGGACATGACTGAAGAAGCTATTTCTTCATTTGGTGAGTCAATTAGCCCCTTTCTAGCTGAAACCCACTGTGTAGTAACAAACACAAGGGAACTGACACAAAGAAGCATGTCCCCTTGGAAAACCCTAGGGTCACCTTTTAATATAGCCAGTCGTCATGTGACAAGGGTCTTGCTAACTTCACACATTTGGAATTCAGCTCTAACATTGTCAAGCAATGGTCATAGCTAATGAATGTCCTGTTGGCCTCTTCTATAAAAACAAAAATTCATCTTTATGGGTAAACTCTGAGAACTCTTGGGTACAGACAGAGTAGACTGGAATGTTACTTTTTTTTTTTTTTTAATCCTGTCAAAAATCCCAATTCTCCACTCGGATCTAACATTTTTCATTGTCTCAATCAGAAAGCTTGTAACCAACACAACAATTTGGAAAGTAATCTCAGAACTTCTAAATAATGATAATGCAACTATGGTGCCAAGGAAGAAAACAAAATTTACTGATCTAAAATTGGTTGAATGCTGACCAGGCGCCAATCACTTCATATGTGTTCTCTCAAAATAATCCTGTAAAATAGGCATTATTGCCATTTTAGAAATATCTGCACATATTCTTTTAATTCAGTAGGGGGCAAGGACTCAACACAAAGGTGGGTGAAAGTGTAAAAAACACCATATATAGCAAACATTTTGAGGAGAAAAGATGCCAGACACTTCTTAAGACATGTAATTTAAGAGGTGCATCTGAACATAACCTGGAAAGCGTTATGTGTAGGAAGTATGCTAATATTTCTGTAGAGCCCAGAATATTCACACAAGTGGCTGGCTTACAGTTCTGCTCTGGTAGCAAGCGCCATGTTATAGCAAAGTGTTCTTCATTATTCCATTTCTAGCAAGTCAATCACTACACAATCGGTAAAAACTCACCTTATTAGGTTAGAGTTATCAGATTGAGAGCCAAGATTCCAGATGCCCAATCTTATTCTGAAAGGTCTGTATAAATTTTAAATATTCACTTAATTTTTGCCTCTGTTTCAATGTATAAAATAAAATAAATAATAAAATAAAATAAAATAAAATAAAATAAAATAAAATAAAATAAAATACGTCTGTATGTTCCAGGAATGTATTGGCATATATAGAACTTTTCATTGTATCGGTGCGCCCAGGAAAGAAATATAGATGCATTGTGCCTTTCCGTGAGGAAGGCGGTACAGCCCGAAATGGATGCTGGAAGCAAACTACCGGAGTTCAGGTTGTGTTTCTACAACTGCCAAGTTCTAGGCTGCAGAAGTGTAGTTCAACCATGCTTTTGGCCTAGTGTTGGTAAGTGTAAATGAGGGCGATTATAATAAAGACATACACCTAAAGGAGTGGTTTGAGAGTTAAATCTAGCACCGACACATTCATAAACATGAGTCATTATTAGCCTTCCTAGGGGGCTACATCAGTCTTGTCAACCTTCAGGTGTGTTACTGAGCAATTCATTCTCTTGAGTTACAGTAAGTGGGGTTTTAGGTTGTTTGGTTTTTGTTTTTAGGGGGGTGACATTCCCTACTTAAAATTTTAACTTAAAATAAACTTTCTTTCATATTTATTTTTGAGAGAGAGAGAGAGCAAGCGAGCGGGCACAATCCGGGGAGGGGCAGAGAGAGAAGGAGACACAGAATCTGAGGCAGGCTCCAGGCTCTGAGCTGTCAGCACAGAGCCTGATGTGGGGCTTGAACTCACGAACAGTGAGATCATGACCTACGTATCTCTCTAACTTCTTCACCCTTCTCTACAGTAAAATGGTCCCTATCCTCAGCACACACACACACACACACACACACACACACACACACTCACACACACATACACAACTCATGACCTCTCCCTGTATCCTCAGGACAGATTACTTACAGTTCCTCAATTTGCCTTTTTGTTTTTCTTCTTTCTCTCTTGAATCTCTAAATCTTCCTGCAGAATATACCCTCCTTCCAGAACCCCCTCTCTTTTTTCCCTTGGCTAATTTATACCTTTGTCTTCAATTTTCCTGGAACACAGTCCTAAAATATTGTGTTATGATTCCTTCCTCTGTGCCTACTTGTAACTTACTATAGTATTTACCACACATAAAGTTCTATAATTATAATTATCTTCCCTGTATAACCTCCTAAACTCTAAGACCCTTGAAAACAGGTATAATTTGCTATTCATCACTATACTCTTAGAGCCAGCCAACCAAGTATCTGCATAATGAAAAAAAAAAAAAATGGGTACATAAGCCCTGCAAAGGATGAAGGAAACATGTATTCCAGGGAAATTCTGGAGCCTCATCAGGTCTTTCACATGACCTACATCACTGGAAGAGCTTCAAACACATCACAGTTTGGTGTTGATTCAACAGCACATGGGGTAAAATGAGGAAGAAGCTCTTACCGTTGCTGCCTTCACTGAGATATTACTCCCTAGCTTATCACAACAATGATCCTCTACATTTTGAAGTTTAACTGTAACCCACCTAAAATAGACCTAAGGGCAGATACTGAAATGTTAGAAAAAACTGTCCCTTGGATCAAAGGGCTCAGAGGGGAGAGAGGATATCAAGAGGCCACCTGGTCCGGTGTGTAGCATGTAAGTACTCATGCTAAGTCCAGCCCCCTTGTTCGACCTCACAGGAAGTAAAATACAATACTGGGCCATGATCATCCCTTACATAAGTGCTTTTTGAAGAACTGTACTATGCAGGCACCAGCAGCAATGGCTCACTTGGGCGTCTGTCAGGAATGCAGAGTCTCAGGTCCTGCCCCAGATCCACCAAATCATCATCAGAAGGAGGTCTCGTGCACGGATAGCATCGGCATACATGGAGTGCTGTTTACATTACAAATCACAACACCTTTCCTTATTGGCAGTGTATCAATATGTGTCAGAAAGCGTAATGTGTCTATACAGTATAGAGAAGTTGTTAATTATAATCTGACAACATTATGCAGGCATCAAGATGATGTTCATTGAGAATGTTTTTGAAAACAGGTAATACTTAAACCACAATGCTAGCTGAAAGGAGGCTACAGGAGTCGACATCTTTACAACAATCTCTGCTTTTAGGGTTGCAGGTTTGTGCAAACAGAACGAAAACAGGAAGGAAAGAGGTTCATAGTGATTAACCTTTATTCAGTGATTACCCCAAGGTAATCACCTTTGGGTTACTTATCGGTTATTTTTATCTCCATCTTTGCACATTCTGAAGTTTAGCCGTTAGGAACTGGCGGTGCATCGGAATCAAAAGTCACTTACAGAAAAATTCTTTGTGTATGCTAAAGGCTCTTCCTTAGAGCAGTATTTTCATAACAAACAGCTGGAAACAAGTCAATTGTCCATCTATTTTGAACTTACTTATGAAACTGTGATATATTCACAAAATGGAAATCTATGCATCTGACAAAAATGAATGGGGGGTGTTTACATGTGCTGTTGTAAAGGGAGTGCCAGGACATATTGTTATGTGAAGAAAGCTAGATGCAGACAACTATGAATACTATGCTATCATTTGTCTTTTACAAAAATGGGGATGGAGTGGAAATACACACACATTATTTTTGCCTATAATAAAAAAAATAAAGGATAAGCTGTAATTTAAAATTATATTTATGTATGGAAGGAAGGAAGGGGGTGGAGAGGAAAGGGATACAAATAAGAGTTACTTGAATATACTGTGTTTTATAAATTTTACTTTGGAACCATATTATCATTTTACATAATTATCATAAAAATTAAATAAAGCCATCACACACACACACACAAATGAAAGTAAAATAAACAAACCCAAGGAGGATACAGTTAGTGTCATATGCACACAGAGAAGATCCATACAAACTGATTTGAATAGACAGTAATCTTGCTACAAATCTCAATTGGGATATACCTTAAGGGAAATAAACAAAGGACTGCAAAAATATTTTAAACTTTCAGTATCATACTGTGGGTAGTAAGATTTTGTTGTTATTCTAATATTCATTTTGCAAAAGAGAAAGAAGCTGATAATGTCCTTAAAAACTAAAATTTTTAGGGACACCTGGTTGGCTCAGCCGGTTAAGCGTCAGACTTTGGCTCAGTCATGATCTTGCGGCTCATGGGTTTAAGGCCTGCGTGGGGCTCTGTGCTGACAGCTCAGAGCTTAGACCCTGCTTCAGATTCTGTGTCTCCCTCTCTCTCTCCTCCTCCCTCACTCGCACTCTGATTCTGTCTGTCAAAAATAATAAACAAACATAAAAAATAAAAATAAATAAAAGCCAAGATTTTTAGAAAAGGGATATAGACACAAGCTCAGTGAGGTTAAACACACACACACACACACACACACACACACAAATAGTCCTGAATTTGAAGTGGAAATGTGTTTATGAAATCATGATGTATTTTATCTTGGGGAAAAAAAAAATCCTGTTTCTGCCCATTAAAACAATGACCAAACCAAAAGCAGTGAGCACATTCAGTGCCCAGATTTTGCGTTTTAATTACCATTTCCCACTTAATAACAAAACAACAAAACAAAAAAGAACAAAACAGAGATCTTTGAAAAATTAGCTGACTCTAAGGCCAAATTAGGAAAAGTATAAAATCAGCTCAGCATATCTTGCCCGACCTGGAAGCAAAGAAACCAAGAACAGCAGGATTGTGTCAAAAAGACTGCCATGCACTGAACTGTGTCCTCAAAATTCCTAAGTTGGAGCCCTCACCCCCATTGTGATGGTAGTTGGAGTTGGGGTATTTGGGAGATAATTAGTTTCAGCTAAGATTCTGAGGGTGGGGCCTTCATGATGAGATCAGTGTCCTCAGAGAAAAAAACGCCAGAGAGCTTGTATTCTTTTCTCTCTTTCTCCATGTGAAAATGTACCAGGAAAGATGATCTTCTGCAAGCCAGAAAGAGGGCTCTTACCAGAAGCCAGCCATGCCAGCATCCAGATCTCAGAGCTTCCAGCCTCTAGAACTGTGAGAAATAAATTTGTTATTTAAGCCACCCAATCTATGGTATTTGTTATGGGAGCCAGAGCAGACCAAGAGAATGACTCAGGAACCCATATGAAGAGGCTTCCAAGGGGCTCCTCAAGTGACACAATTTAAGTGTCAGTAAAAGATATAACTTCAGTGGGTGAAAACACAGCAAATATATTTATTTCCATGAATTCGTAATGATCTTCAAAGCAAGATACAACAAAACATAACGAAAAGAACTTTACTGGTGCCCTTTCCAAAATTACTGCATTTGACTGTAAAAGAAAAGACTTAAACATGTATCCTGCCTTTTACATAAACTGTGTTACAGGGTCACTGAACGCTTGAAAAGTGGTAGTTTCTTTTTCCACAATTATCCTGTCTAATAAATGAGAAAGGAATAACAGAATTAGAATATCGCCATTTTGCCATTCCTAATGGATTAGTAGATCCTGACAATAATCCTCAAAGGTTGGTGCATCACATACAAAGAGAAATGAGACAAACCAAACATTACATCTCTCTTGATGGAAGCGCATTCCACTACTTACAAAGTAATCTTTCCCAACCTCAAACTTTATATATCAATTCACAAGGATCATAGGGTCTTAGGAGCATATAAAATGACACCATGGGGATGCTATAACAAAATTCATACTGTAGCAAAATCTATAGGACAAGTAACTTGGTTTCTTTTGTATATATTTAAAAGAAAATAGTTCGGTGCAGGGGAAGAGATGAAGAGATGACCTATAAATCAAACAAGATTTAAGAGATATTTCATCTAATCACATGCGTACACACTATTTACATCCTGATTCCAAAACGTGTTTGAAACTTTTGAGAGAAATTATGAATACTGAACATTTAATGATAGTAATGGAGTATTAAGTTTTAATGTTGGCATTGGGCTATTTTTAAGGGCTTTTATAAAAAATGTTTATGTATTTATTTTGAGAGAGAGAGAAAGAGAGAGAGAGAGAGAGAGAGAGGGAGAGAGAGAGAGAGAGAAAATCCCAAACAGGCTCCACACTGACAGTGCAGAGTCTGATGCAGGGCTCGATCTCCTGAACCGTGAGATCATGACCTGAGCTGAAATCAAGAGTCAGCCACTTAACTAACTAAGCCACCTAGGTGCCCCAAGGGCTTATATATATTTTAAAAATGCATGCAGAAATATTTACAGATGCTATAATATATTTACAATTTGCTTCACAATGATCTGGAAAGAAAAGGAATGGAATTATAAGTGAAACAAGATTGGCCATAAGTAAATATTAATTGGGTGACAGGAGCAAAGGTCTGCATTACACTATACTCTCCACCTTTGCAATGTCTAACATTTTTATAATAAAAATGGAAAACACTTAAAAACCAATAGAAAACTGAGTAAAGCATGTGGATCTATAACTCTCAGATTTGAAATGGCTAATGGACATATTTTTAAAAGATTAATATCAGCATACAAATTAAATCAATTAAAATCAGAACTTAATTTTTGCCTATAAATATAAAAAAATAAAAAGAAAGTTAAAAAATGAGATTCTGTGTTACTTGATCTACTAGTCTAAGATATGAAAACAAACCCAAACCTTAGTTTCTTCTATGACACACTCGCCTTAGCAAACTGCTTCTGAAATAAGACGTAAAGGCCTCATTAGGATTGGGATAATGAGTATGTTGAATACAGTTTAGAGCAAATGTCCATGCTGTCACAAACCTTAGTTCTTAAATAATCACCTAGGTCCTTCTCTAGGGTCTACTTTTTAAGCATTACCTTATATAATTGCCAGTTTCAAATCAAATTTGTTGAAAGTGAGATATTTTTCTCTTTGTTGCTGCATGAGGAATGACATGATTCCGAAGCCTTAGAAGACACTATAATGAAGAGAAATGTGAATTACCCATACTATGGCAATGGGTGGAAAGAAGAGAGAGAGGGAGAAAGAGAGACAGGTTTAAACAATTTTGAATCCTTAATCTTTCCTCAAAAAACTACCAGAGTACAGACAGTGTAGCTATAGAACCAGGGACTAATGGAGATTCAAAGAGTCACATTCATTCCTGTGAACAATGGAGTTGTTCTTTTGGTTTGTTCATTTATAGGTATGTCAAGGTCATTTCATTACATTATATCCGGCTCCATCCCATTAAATACAAAGTCCAACACCACCATTCTTATTTTGCTTAAGCCAAATATAGTAGCATTTGAAGATAGATAGATGTTTTATGATATTCTTTAATATGGTGATGTTAATTCTATACAACTTTGTTGCAACAAAAATGTGTAATTACATGCAAGCTGTCAAGACAATAATTAAGAGTAGGCTCTGTGTATTGAATAGAATGGCCCTTCCTTAATAAATATTAGATATACTAGAGTCCACATGGAGTTCTTCTCAAATTTTTAATATTTTGAAAAACATGAATGGGAAGACTTGAGAGATGGTATTAGAAAATGATTGTACTTATTTTTATTTAATGTGTTGTTAGAGACACACAAATTCTCTTCATGCTCACGTGAAACTGTTTCACTTAAGCCCACGTCTTCACCAAGGATCCATAAAAATAGGCACATTTGAATAAGTAAACAACGGAAAACATTGTACCCAGGAGAAGTCAAGTTTTCTCCAAATATTATAATTTTCTACTTACCAAATTCATGACAGTGTCCATTATATCCTGGCTATAGAATTTACATGAAAAAGAATCTGGTTTACAGCACTTTCAGACACAAACTGTTCCAGTTTTATTATTCTAATAAAAGCAACGGATTGTTGATTCTCTATTTTCCTCTCTCACCAGGGATTACATTTTGCCAAGGTTGCATTTGCTGTGTATGTAGAATTCTATGCATTACTCAGAACTTTCTGGACACTTATAAAACTGAAGCCCTGTGGCTATAAATAGAAAAACAGGAGTCTGAAGAAGGAACATTAATTTCCTAGGAATGTAGGCACAGTCACAAGCCTGTCCCTTCAGGGAGCCCACATAAAATGAAGCACCAGGTATGAATATTTCTGTGTTGCTTTTCCCCCTTCGTTATTAAGACCGAGGTGTACGTGGAACATGTCAGAAGAGTAACAATTATCAGCAATGTAAGAAAAAGACAAAAGCTGGCAGAATCTGCAAGCGAATGCGCTACTAAGCAGATCAGGTAGCAGAGTAGTTATCTAAGTTTTCGTATAATAAGTTTCATTCTTTGTGAAGCAGAATAATAGGTTAAAATAAACCCTGCCCTGGCAGTTCATGGATAACATATTGATATGCAAAGTAGTTCTGATGGGTAGATAAAGGAATGCAAAGAAAGGGAATCAGGGTGAAGTTCTGGTCATGCTCCCCCAAAGTTTCAGAGAGCTCAACAAGCACGGGGGGCAAAACAGAGAGGTAGCTATGCGGTGTGCTCATTAAGAAGCAAATGTGCAAGGATTGATGGTGTAGATGTCTAACATGCCATAGGCGCATTATAGCTTTTGTTTACCAAAACTAAGTATGTTTCTACATCAAATTGCAACGTAAACCCATTATATCCTCAGGGTTATATGTGTAAGAGGGATCTCATTAAAACCTCCCCAAAGTCATACCAATAGTACTCTGTAAGTAGTTAAAACATGTGCTTGGGTGCCCATTTATATTCCCTCCTCCTTTCCACCACAGGGGACACAGGAGCAGCATTTCCTTCTATAAGGACTTCCTTGGCTGGCCAGAGCTACCTTGTCCTGCGCTAGCAACCGAGAGTGCTGGAAAACTAACAAACCAATATGGGTGGCCACTAAGTACTGACAGTCAGGGGTTAATGGATAAATACCCTAGTTTCCTTGCCCCTCGGACGTACTAACTCAGAGGTGTGCGTCCTGCTTTTGGTTCACAGAGTTGCCCTACTGGGACTGCGCTCCAGTCACCTCCATGGTACTTGGCTGATTGAGGTCCTCTTCCTTGCCCATCCCCCACCCCCACAACTCCACTACTGGTGTTTCCTTCACATCCCAAATAAACTACTTAATCTTGAATCTTTACCTCAGTGTCTGCTTCTCGGGACGCCCAAGTCAATGCAGTAAATACCATCAATCCTCAAGTATTAGAAATGATGTGATTTTATATACACACCTAGCTTTCCATCTTCTTGTGGCCTTTGCTCAGGAAGGAGAGGCCAGCAGTCACCTGGGACGCAGTGTGGCTGATACAACAAAAGATCTCTCCTTCCCGGTTCTCAAATAGTGTGTGGCATTGCTTCTCAAGGGCCTTTCGGCAATGAAACTTAATTGCTGAGTAGTTTAAATGATCTCAATTAATTAGCTTGCAATGATAATGGCAGCTATCATTCATATAGCGCTTACTATGTTCTCTTCTGGTAACTACGTGCATGTATTTTACCTATGAGACAGGTACTACTGTAGTCCTCGTTTTAAAGACGACAAAGCTGAAAGCCTGACTCACACAAGGCTGCACAGCTAGTAAGGGCCAGAACTAGCCTGAGAAGCCGAGACTGCTCAAGGTGGCTATCTGCAAACTTCCATAACCAAGTGTCCCCATCCATCACTGCTGTACATCAAGACCCTAGGGTGTTGTTTCACAGAGGACAGAAAGAATATCTTAGATGTCAGTGCCTTGAGGATCTTCATCTAAAGCAAGTAGGAAGACAGAAAATGGAAATCCTAGAGATAGGTCTTGGTTTAGGAAGCACACAGTAGCCAGAGACCCCTGGGTGCTCTCTTTTGTCCCATCACCGTCTTGCTGCTTAGTCTGACCAGCTCGGTCAACAGAAGGATGGGAAAGAAATAAAACTCAAATTGAAAATTAGTAAAACTTTTGCTGTGGGAACTGGTTTATATTTTGGGGGGGAAACTATGTTTGGGACTGTTTGTGAAACTAAATTAAGCAAGAGTTGGCAATGTATACAAAGCAGAGTTTGTTCTCCAGTGCTGCCTACATACAATTTCCTAACAATAAAAAGAAAATTCATTATCTGTCAGTAAAAGTTAGTGATTTCATAACTTCCTGGAAAGACTGTGATACTTCATTACTGTTAGTTTTTCACATGAAATTGTTACCTGAGGACTGTCTGAGAGTCTTAAAATATTGCACTGGGGAAGAAAGAAGAAGGCAAGAAAGGGAATCCAGCAGAATAAACACTCTTGAAGAAAGGAGCTAACATCTCGAGTCAAAATAATAATGAGGCGTACACTCTATATATGGAGTGACATGCCCCTTCCTCAATAAACATTAGGATTAGCATAACTGACACCACATTCTAAGAAATTAGAAGAGAACTTACATTTATGAAATTCCTACTCTGTGTCCAGCCAATTGCTCACGTTCTTTCTCTTTTTTTTTTTTAAGTTTATTTATTTTGAGAGAGAGAGCGAGAGAGTGCACAAGCAGGGGTGGACAGAGAGAGAGGTAGAGAGAGAATCCCAAGCAGGCTCCACACTGTCAGTGCAGAGCCCACCTCAGGGCTCGATCCCCTGAACCGTGAGATCATGATCTGCAACGAAATCAAGAGTCAGAAGCCTAACCCACTGAGCCACCCAGGCACCCCACGCCCACATTAAGTAGGTACAACTAACTTTTATTTTTTTGGTAAGTTAAAGATCATCTGGCTCAGACCTGAAGCTATGTTATCTTGTCTTTTACAAGCCTGTCTTATTTACGTTTTTTGATATTAAACTTTTGTACAACGAGAGTAAGGATTCATTCCTCCTGTGCCATGAGATCCTAATATGCACGAATCCCACTTTGGTAGGAGTAATAGGAAAACACAAACAGGAAGCTGGAATCATTGGTGTCCTCTGAGCACGGGTATTGTCTCAAACATAAACCACTGCCAAAGTTGCTCTCAAAATGAAAAGATGTGTGAAGAGGCAGTGGGAGTCACAGTGGGCACTGAAAGCTTCCCAAAGGCCTGAAGCAGCAGTGAGTAATAGCAGGCATATGTGGGTTACGGATAATCACACCAGGAAAGTTCTTCCATATACTCTGTGCCCAACAATTGTTACCTGATATAAAGTCATCTGCCTTATTTTCTTGTCATTGCTTTGTACGTGTCTTTTTCACTTTGCTAGATTTTTAAATTCAGGGGGGTGGACTGGGCAGGAACAGTTGTTTCTGGTTTTTATTTGCTCATTCCTCAGTAGCCACAACATCTAGGATGGTGACTTCCATAGAGAATGAGTTTGGAACATAACTGAACGCTAACTTTAAGCCAATCTTGTATAACCTAGAAATTCAGAAACCACCCGAGTTAATTAGAATTTAAAAACACAAGTGGGAAAGTACTGTGGCCACTTGAATTTGTGTAAAGATTTGCAGACTAATTTTTAGCCTTTGCTAATCTAATTAACCCAAGAGAGACTACTTCTTTTTTTTTAAGTTTGTTTGTTTGTTTATTGAGAGACAGAGAGAGAGAGAACGAGAGAATGAGTGTGGGAGGGGCAGACAGAGAGAAAAGGAGAGAATCCAAAGCAGGCTCCGTACTGTCAGTGCAGAGCCCGATGTGGCACACGGGGTCTCAAACCCACAGACTGTGAGATTATGACCGGACTGGAAATCAAGAGTCAGACGCTGAACCAACTGAGCCACCCAGATGCCCCAGAACAGAGTACTTCTAACTAGTTCTACAGTAATAACTTTTTAATAAGGAACTGAGTCAGCCTTATAAAATGTTTTTAAATTATTTTATTCTCACAGATCAACAGTGGTAATCAGAGATTTCCCTTTCCATTATAGGCACTTGTCTTCCCAAAACTGTATATATACTATACCTGCATTTATACAAAACCCGATCATAGATGAAGGAACAAGGATTCAACCATTTGGGGTATGTTAATGAATTGACTGAAAATTCTTTTTTGATCTAAATACTCCAGGATATGCTTTTGAAACACAATGCGATTAGACTTTTCTCTGTAGATCACTTCTAATAATTGCAGTATCTCATGTCAAATAGCTAACACTGGTACTCATTTCTAGAAAGCTACACACAAATAGATATCCCCATCAAGGCATTCACATGTGTATGTACACACGCAATCAGTAAATGTCATTATTCCTCAGGCAGTGCATTACCTTAAAATATCTTTCTAAACATGCAGAGAAAATTATAATCATGAACCTAAGATCTATATATTAGTCTAAATTTGCCTTGGTTAGCATGTAACATCACAAAAATGCATCCTAAATGAATGTTTTCTGGTGAGTGGTTGTCTTTAATTCATTCTAAATTTGGGGGGAAAAGAAAAGAAGGGCCTTGTATCTTTATCATATCAGATACCACGTTGATCTGTCATGTAGGAAAAGCATCTCAGCAGAACATCACTTCAGTCTCAAGGTGATTTTGCAGAAGTGCTTTTAGTCATTAAGCACAATGAGTTGCAGTATATGCTTATGGAAATATGCGTGTGAATCATGATGTCTAGTCAGTGACTTAAACTATATTGAATGAAATGATCTTGTAAAGCATCCTTCCATGTCAAAACAAAAATGAGCACAATACAGCTTTTATAAAGCAAATATAAGTACTGAAACTGAACACTAATCACTTATCCTAAAAAAGAGAGAGCATAATTATTTCCAATGTTATACTATGTTGTCTTTTTTGTCAAAGACCCATCTTAACATTCAAACCCTATGGAGTTACCAGCATATTAATTACTGTTATGCAGAAGCAATACAGCTTATTTGCATTTGCACGTACTTTGCATTAATATTATTAGGCGATCTATCTAGAGGATCAGAGAAATGACACTATCACATACCATCTTCTCTCCTTCTGTTTTGCCATTGAGGTGAGGTCTGAAAAAAAGCTATGATCACATTGAATAACATCTAAGAAATGATACGAGGGGAATATAGTCAGTTATTCATTGGGCTATCAAATAAGTTCTCTTAGTGTCGAGGTTAAAAGAATATATTGAGGTGATTCTGGTACATTTCTCTTGTTCTGCTTTCCATTTTTAATGTCAACCGGTCAGGACACTCAAGCATACTCACATTCAACTCATTAAAGCTTTAAATGCTTACTGTTACACTTCATTGCAAACAAGGCGCCAGACAATGAACATTGACAAGTAGTACCAGAATGCTAAAGATTATGCCTTTTAAAGTCTTGGCAAGTGGGGCTGAATGGTTAGATATGCAAAATAAATTTAAAATGGGACATATGGCATTTTAAATAATATAATGAAGGGCCACACATAAATACAATGCTTTTTGTTGTTGTTGTTGTTTTTAATTTATTTGATTGCTACCAACTTCTAACAGCTATCCAGAGACTGCTAGTAGGAAATCCACATTGTTTTTGTTGGAGAGAAAGACGGTTTCTATAGATAAAAACATGCCATTTGCTTTCAACAAGTGTCGTTTCCATTAGATTTAACTCTAGGGCAGGAGTCTGAGTCTTTGCAGAGAAACCAGATCAAAAATAAAAATTAACCTGGTGTGTATACTTCTTACACGACAGATGAAAAGAGACTCAATAAATCACAAGTGTCAAGAATTAAGCCATCTTGTTTGGTTTCGTTTTTTTCCTCTGAGGTATTTCTGTGGGACTTCTTGACTTTTCTTCCTTAGATGAGTGGAAATGAAGAATCCACTAAACAAATGATTGGCTATTGTAAAGAACCACTTGATTAGTGTTGCCAGAAACCGACAAACAAGTCATGAGAAGAGAAGTAACATGAGCACACACTATTATTTCTTAATAGGAGAGCAGACAGAGAGGTCATTTTTGAGCCATATTTTGGGTCAATCTTATCAGATGAGAAAATTATACCTCAGATCAAGGGCAGGTATTTTGGGAGGAGGTACAGAGCCCTAACCATTTGGTCCATTTTCTTCTTGGTGCTTTTGTGGCCTAGAATGGTCTATAAATACAAAAGAAAACTTTTGCTCTGCAAAATACTTACAGGAACTTATCCCTCAAGATTAATGCTGGATTCCCTACATTTTGATGGAAGTGTCAATACAAGACTGTGATATCAAAACATGACTGGCATATTTGTGTACTATCTCTTCCTGCCTGTGATTCTGTACAGTTGAACTTGCCTTTCAAACCACAAGATAATAGGACTCCCTCTGGTAGATCATCTCTTCTGGTACCTAAACCTGTACGCATATATAAACTTTGCCAAACGTTGCAGGTGGAGAATATAAAAACCTTTTAAAATAGATGCTAATTATGAAATTACAAAAAATATTCCTATTCTTCTGGATTGATACACAAAGGGATTTTTCATTTAATGACCTATAGTGACATAGAAAATATCTAGAAGAACACTCTTATCTACTCAGTGTTCCCGTGTTAAAACAAGTCCAACTATAAAAACTTTAGCAAAAGGGCAGAAAAGTAAATGTAGGAGTTTAAGAACAGGGGACAAAGGTCAAACTGTTTAGAAAAACAAAATATCAAGCTGGTATTGAGTGTGTGGCATGGCATGGAAATACCAGTATGGAAAGTACAGAACTGGAAAGAGGGAGGACTCCGGTCTTCTCAAGTTCCTCTTCAGTACAGCGCTAAATAGTGGCAGTTACTATCAAAACTCTTTTGGTGATGTGAGTACAGAAATCATTCAGCACTTTAATATTGTCAAAACTGAGCATGACAATATATAGCCGATTTCAGGGGCTCCTGGGTGGCTTAGTCAGTTAAGCATCTGACTCTGGCTCAGGTCATGATCTTGTGGTTCACAGATTGAAGCCCCGCTTTGGGTTCTGCACTGACAGCTCAGAGCCTGGAGCCTGCTTCAGATTCTGTGTGTGTGTCTCTCTCTGTCCCTTCCCCCATAGGCTTTGTCTCTTTCTTTTTCTCAAAAATAAACATTAAAAAAATTAAAAAAAACTAAAACCATCGAATATATAACCAATTTCAAAGAGAGCACACATACAAAAATCAATTGATTCAAGATTCCCGGGAGGTGAAGGACAATTTGAATCAGTTATGAAAGTAAAACTGAAACAAAACAAATGTATGGCATTTTACTTTCTCTCGATCATCTCTATCAACATCTTACAAGTATTAGTTATACCATTCTATGGGTCATAAGAGATGCAAAGAATAGAACTCACACTCCCAAAGTGCACTGGAATATCAGTATCTTAAGCAATGTGCCTCACTCCCAGGTCGGGGGCGGGGGGGGCGGGCAGTGGCTAGGTTATCAAAGAAGCAGTCATTTTATAGCACCTCCCTTTCAAGAGATTCTCATCATGATGTAAAATGAGGCTGCAAAGACAAAGATTGCTCTGTAATAAAAGTTATTTTCTGCCTCTTTCTTGGTCTAATAACCCAGAAAATAAAATCATTTGCCTACTGCTTCCCCTCAAGGTAAGCATTCAAGTTAACCAGTACATATAAACAAACTCTATTGAGGGATCCACTTTGCCAGCTTAGGATGAAATATGTATATGTTCCACCTGGCTTCCCTCATAAAATTCCCCTAATGAAATGTTGTAAAGCCTACAAACCATCAACTCTTGTCATATGAGTAAAATTAACTCCTTGAGAATATCGACTCTTTTATTTTCTTATTAGTCTGGTTTTAAATATTCAAAATGTACGGGTCAAGAATTAAGCTTCAGGCTACATTTTCTCAAAAGTTAACTTGTGTATTTTAAAAACATTATAAAGAAAAAAGAATCCTAAAACATTTCCACCTAAATCCTTCTCTATAGGCCTGGAGAACATAGAAGCAATGACAGAGACAAGATGTAGATCCTCTTAAAATTAGGCAGTTTGATTTATTTTAAGGCAAGAAAAATAACCAACAGGCATTCTAAAAGTAAGTTTAAATTTATAAAGCAATCCATCCTTTAAAAAAAACACACAGAAACAGTACTTGAACCAAATTCACAAACTCTAAGGGAGGCAGGAAACCAACATAATTAAAACAAAGATTAGCTCTATGAACTTTAGTACAGAGTTCATAGATAACAGAGCTATGAGACTGTCCCACACAATGCCTGAATCATGATCTCTCCACAAATTCCTGGTTCTCTGATTTCCCTTTTCACAGCAAATATCTCTGTAAATCTCCATCAGGAAACATCCTGTGACTTTCTGTTCCTGACTTGACCATCTCCATTAATCAACATACAACATCTTTAATATATCAAACTAAAAGTTAAATTAAAATTGTGGGGAACCATACTGTTCCAAAAGATATAGGTGGGAATGTATGCAGCCTTTAAAAGCATTCTAATTTGTGGACAGGAAAGTATCCCCTTGTTTGTCCTCTTCTAAACTGACAAAAGAGCTCTTATCAATAAGAATGCATTATGCCCTTCACCTTGCAATAAGAATTTTAGGGAACCACTGAAGAAGCAAATGATCCCTTTATCCTCAAGAAAATGGAGAAATGAAACAAATGCGCCTGAAATCATTGGAAGACCATGCGTTAATTGAGAATATGGTACTACCTATGTATAATAGGAGGTGAAAGAGAGCTGAAGAATCTATCTTGTCAAATAGAAAGATGACCCTTGCTCTGAGAAAAGCACCATGTAGTAAGTGTGAATCTAAGTGAAAACAAAATTCTTCTGAATGTTCCATTAAACTGATAGTAATTATTCTATCTACTCCATGAAGTTTCCTCAAGTACCATTAAATAATAATGTGACTGTTATCCCTTCTGGCAAGAAAATACTAAAACACCTTAATCTGGATGTATTCCTTTTTTTTTTTTTTTAATTTGAGGGAGAGAGAGAAACAGAGACAGAGACAGAGGGAGGGAGATAGAGATAGAGAGAGAGAGAGATAGAGAGAGAGAGAGAGAGAGAGAGAGAGAGAGAGAGGGCAAACAGGAAAGGGGCAGAGGAAGAGACAGAAAGGATCCTAGCCATCCTCCATGCTCAGCATGGAGGCCGACTGGTGGCTCCATCTCAGGATCATGAGATCACGACCTGAGCCAAAATCAAGAGTCAGA
This sequence comes from Panthera pardus, assembly GCF_024362965.1. Taxonomy (NCBI): domain Eukaryota; kingdom Metazoa; phylum Chordata; class Mammalia; order Carnivora; family Felidae; genus Panthera; species Panthera pardus. The sequence goes on along the minus strand of NW_026526721.1, from coordinate 144,516,165 downwards.
GGCTCAACCAGCTGAACCATCCAGGCGCCCCTGGAGACATTCTAATGTGTGTATACATTACTCTACATCCCACATACTCAACTTCAGTTCATGGGGCTAATAATCCTTTCAAAGCTAGCTGTCACCACAATTAAATAGGCAGCATACCCTTGATTATCTTTCACAACTTATTTTTAGCAAATTACCACTGTAAAAATATTGGTATTTTCCCAGCAGCCTCTAGACTGGGAATGTAAAGTTGGATGGCCCCAAATATTTTTCCTCCAATCAATACTTTTACAATAAATGTTTTACATTTAAAAAGAAGAAACATTTTCCCATGTTTGCCAACATAGCATAACACCAAAGCCTTGTATCTAATTATCAGTTATCATTGATGTAACAAAAAATAATTAGCTCAGTGCCTGTATAATGAAATAAAATGGGGATGAAATTAAGACACCTCATGTCAAAAATGAAACACATTCTTTGCTCTTGAGTTCTGAACTAAATGTCTTTATGTCGGAGGAAAAAGAAATCCTGCAGATAACAGTGTTCAAATGCCTAGATGACTTTGTCAAAACTAACTAAATAACATGATACATGTTGCCTATGACTGAACTCTTTGAAGATCCTAGCCTTTTGATTATTTGCAGATGATTATATGGCTTTAAATATCCAGGTCACAAGACAGATTCTGAAGGGACCGGATTAAACAGAAAGCTAGCTGTTCCGGGAACTTAGAAAAATCCCTTTATGTTTGGTGGCTTTTAAAACCACTTCTACTATCTGTAAATGTGTTCTCAATTGACACAATTTACAAGATTCTGCATAAGGGTGTACGTGAGACCTGAAAAAGAAAGGAAGAAAAAATCTGACTCAAAAAGAAGCCACGCATAGTGAAAATTCACAAAATATGCTGCACTTTCAAAATGGATGACCTCATTCTTTCCTGGAACTACTCTGAATGCAAAATAAAACCAATGATATATATATTTGTATATATTGTGTAGACGCTTAACCACTGCCTGCCATTTTATGTCAGAGAGAGAAAGATAATGGCCCCTCGTAAGGATAGTAGGCCTCTAGTCCTTAAATGCAAGAATGAACTTGTTTCCCCCACACCCCAAAATACTGTTGCACACAGAAATTGAAGGGAAAATAAGACAATAAACATTTAAAAATTAAGTTGTCTAAAGTTACTCCCTATTACTTTGGAGTTTGGAGCTGTGTAAAGGAATGTACACGTACACATGTAACAATCATTGGTTCTTATATTTATTTTCTATCCTTCCTTGTAAATTCATTTTTACTTAAAATATTAGAGCTGTTCGTATTATTCTATCCAACAATGGATATACCAGCCTCTTCGCAGACTCCTTGAACTTGCAAAGATGGAATGCAACAGTTCTTGATATAGACGGACTCCAGGAGATGACGTTTCATTGGGAATACACAATTAGATTAAAATGTGCTCTTTAAGGGAATAGAGATATAGTCACGATGGAGCAAGTGAGAGCTCAAGGAAAAAAGAAAATCTCCGCCGTCTGCCTAAGTAGCCGGAGAAAGGCTTGGGATGGAACCTTCCTGAATATGTACTAAGTGCCAGTTCACAATCACTTTTCGGTGCTGCCTGTCTGACGTCAAATGTGCTTGCCCGGGCAGAGTGCTTGCCTCTACCTCCAAATGAAGCCCTGGAAAGGGACGGCGATGCCAAACCATTCCAACCTGGGCCCCCTAAACTCCTTTGGAACGAATGCTGGTAAAGTTCATCAGAGGGAAACCCACTTTAGAAGTCTTGTTGATTGATCCAGCTGCCATTGATGATGGCACCGGTAGTGATGCAGATGGTGAGGGTGGGGTGGGGTAACCGTGACAGGGGGCGCTCACAGAAGGCTTCCAGGAAAGGTCATTGGAGTTCCTGTCATAGTGAAGATGTCGGTAAGACCTATACAGGTCCTGAAATGATGCATAGAGGCCTTTAAAGAAAGTTCCTTAAACAAGCAATTATTTCCTGGCCATCATTCCTCCTAGTTCAAGATCAAGTTCTGTGGTTCATGTCTATTGTTTGTGCAAATGATTTCTTTCTCAAAAGATGTATACACCTTTTGATATATCTACTTCTCTGTCCATCTCCACAGCTAAGAGAGGGAGACAACCAGCACTTACCTATCTGTGCCAAGTAGTGGCTAAAGAACAGTTGCAACTGCTTTATTTTTCTTTTAAAAATCAAATGGAAAAACAAACAAACAAACAAACAAGCTTAGTTTTTGCTTGAATGGATTCCTATGGGACAAAGAAGATGGGACTTGGAATAGAGGTGAAGCAGTGGCCTGAGTAACATAGTGAATGCATAAATGGAAAAACAAAAAACAAAAAACCCAGAAACACTCTTGTTTTCACTCTTGTGACTAGTGAAATCTAAAGAAAGTTATACACAATAAAGGGAAAATTGAAATCTAAGAAAATAAAATACACAAAATAAACCTAAGAGAATTCTGTTGGGGTTTACCAAGAAACACAGACAGTAAGAAGATAAGGAAGTATTACCCCTTAAAGTACACAAGACAAGCTTGCTCACCTTACAGTGTGTGCGTGTGCGCGCGCGTGTGTGTGTGTGTGTGTATGTGTATAAAAATGAACTTTAAGTTTTAACTGTTTGAATTTTGGTCCATAGTTGTACATACTTAGATTTTTAAAGATTTAAAAATATTCTCTGATGTCAGAAGCAATGCAGGATAATGGCATTTGAATTTGGGATAATACATAATGTTAAAAAAATGCTACTCTATGATAAAAGAAATAGAAGGATGCAATTATATGTGAAATATAACATCCCAGCACTGATGAGGAAAACTTTTGCTCAAAATTGCCTTTCTCTAGCAAAGAAAAAACTAACAAAACAACTCATTCCGTGAAAAACAGTCCTTCTCTAACTCTCCAGATGTAATTCTATACATAGTAAAATAAATCCACTAGAAGTGATCTTTTACCAACCACGGCTAGTTTTACTGATTCTATGAATACTATAACCACACAGTAAAACTTCTTATCATATAGCTACCTAGAGAAATACATGTATATACTTCAGTTCACAGATCTGTATGCTTCTGAAAACCTCACCTATTTTAAATCATTAAAGTGCATTATCATATGGCATTTGAAATTCTTCGGTGTCAAGAATACCAGAGAAATGCATCAAAAGGCAAAATGTAAATATTAGGACTCACCTTCGAGGAGTGAGTATGGCATTTATTTTATTTTTGAGTTTTGAATGAGGGACCGACCACCCAGCACAGCCTCATACTATTAAAATTGCTGTCCAGGATGTCATTAGGTGTATATTTTAATGCACTGAGAAAATTCTGTGTGATGCAATATTCAAAATAGAGAAGGCACCATACCTTTAACACATCGTGTGACTAATTAATTGGCGTCTCACAAGAATATACTTTGTGTCTCGTTTTATTACACTATTCACACTTTCCCTGGAACAGGTAGTTCTCTTCTCTGAGAGCTGCATAAATCTAGACAGGAACAAACAGCCTCGATACGATTGACACCCAAACTGTCAAGCCAGCCACTCAGGTGACGGTCATTCTATAAAACTGCTTAGTCATTCCTGTCCAGCCCTGGGATGCCCAAGTATCAGCTGCTGAGAGGCCATATCATGAAATGTTAATTTGGCTCTTAAAGATAACATGCTTTTAAAAAGTGATAAGAAAGAAAAGTTGAGCTGGGTTCAGACAGACTGTCTCTGTTCCCAAGTTCTGAAAACGCACTCCCAGAAATATTTTCTGTAGCCTTATCAGCAGCAACATTCCTCAGGAATCCCGATGAAATAAAAATTTTCTCCCGTCAAGGAGGTGGAGTATGCGTGTGTTTCCCCCTGTGTATTTCTGGTCAGGAGTTAATGTGAGACTTGGTGAGAAAACATACCCTACAGGCATGTGCCCTTCAACTTCACACTTCCCTGAAGTTATTCCTTTAGCTTTGCTCTCATCTGAGGCCTCCCCCACCATTTCTTCCCCGCCGCGGCTGTTCAATTTGCAGCACATTTATGGATGCAATCTTTATGAGGCCTGCCATGTGAAATAAACTCACGCTCTATTCTCAGCATCCTCCTTTCTCTCGTATATCCCCCTTGGAAAAATGTGATAACCTTTGTTTTCGAAAATACTACTGACTTGTGGGTGTATTTGCTTTGAAAATTGAGTCTTTGAAAATGATCCTGAGCCAAGCAACTCACACTTGGGGAACACTGCAGTGAAGAGACAGATCACACAGAGGCTACGAGGAACAAAACAAATCGTCTTGACATCTGCCGAAGTGTTATAAATAAAGCCGGCTAGTAAAAAGATGAAAGCAAAGCTTGATTCTTCACCCCTCCGTCCTGCCCCCACATGCTAAGAATAATCTTGACTGACCCAGTATCTCTTTGCTTCTTAGAGAAAAGCAGTAAAGTTGAACTGGGTGTTATTATCCCACAGCGGCAGTGATTCAAATATTCAACTACTTAGACTTTTACACTTTGCAAGAGGAAGAGTAATTCGTGGAGTGTATCAGCCTTAAGGCAAATAGTGACACATTTGCATTCTTAGTATGGTAGAATACATCAATTTCTACCTCTTTCTCTCTCTCTCTTTTTCTCCGTCTCTTTGATTCTTTTTTCCCCCACCAGGAATTTTTAAACCCCATCTAGTCATCCCTTTTGTGATTAGGACTGTTGGCAAAGGAACACTAATTATTCTAATAAGATACAAATATGAACTCGGACAGAAACATTTTGGAGTGGTCCTCAGTGTCCTTCTATCCTTTTCAGTGCCGGGTTCAATCTAGAAGAGTTTTTGGGTGACTACATGGAATAGTTCAGGGGCAGACTCAAATCTAGCATATAAAAGGAATGATATTCCTGAGGTTACTTTCCGGCTCCAGCTTCTACCTGTGGCGGACATCGGTAAGTAAGTGCAGTACCTTCCCACTCAGTATAGGCATAGCTTCAGGATCCTTCTTGACACAGCACTCCCAGCAACCATCAGCCATTATCAATGAACTAGAGCTGGTTTGAAAAACAGCATCTAATTGCCTTCTAGCATCTGGACATTCTTCCTTAAGATCAGTAAGCATGGCAGAAGCTGTGGATCAATCAGCATGAGTCTATTTACTTTTATTGGAGGTGGTCTTGAGGGAAGCTGGTTAACTTCCACTCCCATGTATCCTTGTCTTCTTCTACTAACTGTGAGGAAGCATTAGAAATTTTAAGAAATCATGAGCTAAGTGCAGGGTATGTGAGATGGCAATTAGACTGAGCAGCATGTCATTTTCATTAAGCAAGTGGGTAGAGAGAAGATAAACATGTCAGCCCCCTCAGTTACCATGTGGAACCCAGGGGACCCTGACTATTAAATTAAGAAAAGGATCAGGTCTAGCAGTATGTACACATTCTTTCAGACATATGCACATTAATTAATTTTAGTGTGATGGCAATGCTCTATCTGGGCTCTGGGTTACAGGCGGATACATTTGGCAAAGCTCACGGAATGGTGTACTTAAGATTTGTGTATTTCATCGTATGGAAGTTTCGTCCCAAAAGAAGAAATACAATGAACTACAGTTAATGACATGCGTGTTGAGTGCTTAGAAGTGAAACACACTGATGTCTGCAACTGATGTCTTATTGAAAAAAATGATGGATTAATGAATGGATAGAGCAAAGGGTATTAATAAAGCAAGTATAGTGAAAGAGTAATTGTGGAATCTAGATAGCGAATTCATTGTAAACTCCTCTCCATTTTCTGCATGTGTGAAAATTTTCATAATAAAGTGTTGGGGAAAACTACAACATATTCCTAATCTTGTTGTGAAATGCTCGAGACCCAGCTGTCCTTTCACCTGTTTCTTTTTGACTACAAGTAAGACATAGTTCAATGAAGTGAAACGACTTGTTACTGAAACGTCTTGATTATTCTACTTCACAAAGAAGCGCTGGGAGGCACCTATGCAACTCTAGCCAGGAGAGAAAAAGACCTAACATTTTCCTCAGACTCCACTATCCTCACCACATCCAGAACAGGAGAAGTGGTCCACACCATGAATCTTAATACAGCACTTCTGCTAGGCAAAGCATCATTCAAATGTACATATAAAAACACACTTGGGGGCACGTGGGTGACTCCGTCCGTTAAATGTTCAACTTTGGCTCAGGTCATGATCTCACAGTTTGTGAGTCTGAGCCCCACGTCGGGCTTTGTGCTGACAGCTCTGAGCTTGGAGCCTGCTTCGGATTCAGGGTCTCCCTCTCTTTCTGCCCCTCCTCTGCTCACGCTCTCTCTTTCAAAAATAAATAATAAAAACACTACAAAATTAGAAACACATACACACACTCGCCCACCTTGATTAGAACATCACTGACTTTATTTGTCCTTTTCTTTTTTGCCCCAGAGCACACAGACATTTATGCTGACTTGGCAAACCACGGCTGATAAACCACTGCTCTGTCAAATCTGCACTGGGGATTTCAGATTCGAAATGATGGATATTGTGTGGCACAAAGTATTCAAACCTTGGGTTTTTGTAAAACAAGTGCAGAGAACTCAGTATAAAACCTATGACCACTGGTAGAATGGAGGAGGCAACGAAATTTTCAGTTATACTTCTTTAGTGGTTTAAGAGCAGCTGGACATGGCATGTTGAAACAAGGGCATTTTTTAACAAACAGAATTAAGAACACAATATTTAACCTACTCTATTAATTCTCATAGCAATGTGAGAGCTAACATGCCCTGGCAATAATTTATAACACAACCAAATATATATATACATAGATAGATATAGATATATAAATATATATAGATATACATAGATATACACACACACATATACACACCTACACACACACACACACACACACACACACACACACTGTGATCTTTCTTTCCCCTTACTTGCTCTGATCTGGCTTTGGGAACTCGAAGTCCCAAGGATCGGGATGATACAATACGGCAAACGAGCATCAGTGAGCACACCGCAATACACTTCGAGGGGTCACTGCTCAGCTTGTGATTCCATACTTTTTAATTTCCTTGTGCAAACAATGAACTGAAAAATGGGAAAATCCATTTGGCCAGTCTGAGCTATAAATTAAATCCTTGATTAAATTTTGGCAATTACATCTCCAGATTGTTTCCATTTCAACATTTTAAATACACTGGAATGAGCTTCTTAATCACGATCTTGGCAAATGTATTGTATGCCAAAATGGACTCTAATAAATACTATGAAGAGGTTAGCTGGCAAATAGAAAAACTGAAGAAACAAATATTTTATCCTGCTTTTAAGTTGTTTGCATATAAGCATAAGTTGCTAAGAGGCAGAAAGTAAGTCCAAGAATCTCCTGCATGTTCTTAACCAGTTGCTTTTGATTGTTTTTGAGCAATTAAAATCAGTGGTTCTCAAACTTCATTATGCATAAAAACCACCCAGAGGGCTTGTTAAAATGCTGAATCCTTGGACTCAACTCCCCAGAGACTGATTGAGCTGGTTTGGGTGGTACCCATTAATTTGCATTTCTTTTCTTTGCTTCTTTAATTAAGGTATAGTTAATATACAACATTATATTAGTTTCAGGTATACAATGTAGTGATTCAATAATTCCAGTGCTCATCAAGATAAGTATACTCTTCATCTTTTTTGCCTATTTTGCTCATCCCCCACCCACCTTCCTTCTGATAACCATCTGTTTGTTCTCTATAACTAAGAATCCGTCTCTTTGCCTTTTTTCTTTGTTTTGCTTCTTAAGTTCTACACATGAGTGAAATCATATGGTATTTGTCTTTCTCTAACTGAGTTACTTTGCTTAGCATAATAATACCCTCTAGCTCCATCCATGTTATTGCAAATGGCGAGATTTCATTCTTTTTTAATGGTGGAGTAATATTGTGTTGTATCTACATACCACATCTTTATCCATTCATTTATGGATGAACACTTGGGATACTTCCATAACTTGGCTATTGTAAGTAGTGTTGCAATAAAGGTAGGGGTGCAAATATCCCTTTGAATTAGTGTTTTCATATTCTTTCATAATATATAGTCGAGTGATTACTGGATCAAAGGGCATTTCTATTTTTAACTTTTTGAAGAACCTCCATAGTGATTTCCACAGTGGCCACACCAGTTTGCATTACCACCAACAGTGAGTGAGGTTTCCTTTTTCTCCACATCCTTACCAACACTTATTGTTTCCTGAGTTTGTTTTTTTTTTTGTTTTTTTTTTTTTTAGCCATTCTGACAGATGTGAGGTGATATCTCATTGTAGTTGTGATTTGCATTTCCCTGATGCTAAGTGATGTTGAACATCTTTTCATGGGTCTATTGGCCATCTGGCTGTCTTCTTTGGAGAAATGTCTGTTTATATCTTCTGCCCATTTTAAATTCAATCATTTGGCTTTTTTAGTGGTGAATTGCATCCGTTCTCTACATATTTTGGATATTAGTCCTTTATTGGATATGTCATTTGCAAATATCTTCTCTCAAGCAGGTTATCTTTTACTTTTGTTGGTTGTTTCCTTCACTGTGCACAAGCTTTTTATTTTGATGTAGTCCCAATAGTTCATTTTTGCTTTTGTTTCCCTTGCCTCAGGAAACATATTTAGAAAGATTTTGTCAGGGCTGATGTCAGAGAAATTACTGCCTTTGCTCTCTTCTAGGATTTTTATGGTACAGTTAGATTCTTCATTCATTTTGAGTTTATTTTTGTGTATGGTATAAGAAGGTGGTACAGTTTCATTCTTTTGCATGTAGCTGTCCAATTTTCCCAACATCATTTGTTACAGGGACTATCTTTTTTTCCATTGCATATTCTTGTTTCCTTTGTCAAAGATCAATTGACCATAACATTGTCAGTTTATTTCCTGACTTTGTATTCTGTTCTGTTGATCCTTGTGTCTATTTTTATGCCAGTATCATACTGGTTTTTTTTCTTTTTTTAATGTTCATTTATTTTTTGAGAGACAGAGACAGAGCATGAGTGGGGGAGGGGCAGAGACAGAGAGGGAGTCACAAAATCTAAAATAGGCTCTAGGCTCTGAGATGCAGGCTCTAAGCTGTGAGCACAGAGCCCGATGTAGGGCTTGAACCCACAAACTGTGAGATCATGACCTGAGCTGAAGTTAGATGCTTAACCGACTGAGCCACCCAGGCACCCCAGTACCATACTGTTTTGATTACTACAGGCTTGTAATATAATTTGAATATTGGAATTGTGATACCTCTGGTTTTGTTTTTCTTTTTCAAGATTGCTTTGGTGATTGAGAGTATTTTGTGGTTCCATACATATTTTAGGATATTTGTTCTAGCTCTGTGAAAAATGCTGTTGGTATTTTCATGGGTATTGCATTAAATATGTAGATCACTTTGGATGATACAGACATAACAATATTTCTTCTTCCAGTACATGAGCATGGAATATCTTTCCATTTCTTTGTGTCATCTTCAAATTCTTTCATCAATGTTTTATAGTTTTCAGAGTACAGGTCTTTCACCTCTTTGTTTAAGATTATTCCTAGGTATTTTATTATTTTTGATGCAATTGTAAATGGGATTGTTTTCTTAATTTTTCTTTCTGCTGTTTCACTGCCAATAGATTTCTGTACATTAATTTTGAATCCTGTGACCTTACAGAATTCATTTATCAGTTCTAATAGTTTCTTGGTGGAGTCTTTAGGATTTTCTATATATAGTATCATGTCATCTGAAAATAATAAAAGTTTTACTTCTTCCTTACTAATTTGGATGCTTTTTACTCTTTTCTGTTGTCTTATTGCTGTGGTTAGGATTTCCACTACTATGTTGAATAAAAATGGTGAGAGTGGAGATCCTTGTCTTATTCCTGACCTTAGGGGAAAAGCTCTCAGTTCTCCATTGAGTATGATGTCAGCTGTGGGGCTGTTTTTCTTTTTGAATAAGTTCTTTAGTATGTTGAAGTATGTTCCTTCTAAACCCACTTTGTTGAAGGCTTTTATCATGAATGGATCCTGTATTTTGTCAAATGCTTTTTCTGAATTTATTGAAATGATCATATGGTTTTTATTCTTTCTCTAATTGATGGGATGTATCACATTGATTGATTTGTGAATACAGAAGCACCAGGAATACGTTCCACTTGATCATAGTGAGAATTTTTTAATGTATTGTTGAATTTGGGTTGCTAATATTTTGTCAAGGAGTTTTGCATCTATATTCATCAGATGTATTGGCCTGTAGTTCTCTCTTTTTGTGGTGTCTTTATTTGGTTTTGGTCCCTGGGGAATGCTGGCTTCATATTTGAAGTTTTCCTTCCTCTTGTATTTTTTGGAAAAGTTTGAGAAGAATAGGTGCTAACTCTTCTTTAAATGTTTGGTAGAATTCACCTGTGAAGCCTCTGGTCCTGGACTTTTGTTTCTTGGGGAGTTTTTTGATTACTGACTCAGTTTCACTGCTGAAAATCAGTCTGTCCATCAATGTAAGTGGGGTCTTAAAGTCCCTTATTATTATTGTATTAGTTGATTATTTCCTTTATGTCTCTTATTAATGGTTTTATGCATTTGAGTGCTTCTTTGTTGGGTACAAAATATTTACAATTGTTATATTTTCTTGTTGGATTGTCCTCTTTATCATTATATAGTGTCCTTCTTTGTCTCATTACAGTCTCTGTTTTAAAGTCTATTTTGTCCAATATAGACTTTATTTTCACATCCATTTGCATGATACATATTTCTCCATCCCCTCAGTTTCAAACTGCAGTTTTCTTTTGGTCTGAAGTGAGTTTTTTGTAGGCAGCACACAGATGGGTCTTGCTTTTTAATCCATTCTATCACAGTATGTCTTTTGATAGGTACATTTAGTCCATTTATGTTTGAAGTAATAGTTGATAGGTATGTATTTATTGCCATTTTGTTTCTTGTTTTGTGGTTGTTTTAGTAGTTCTTTTCTGTTCCTTTCTTCTCTTACTCTCTTCTCTCACAGATTGCTGGCTTTCTTTAGTGATATATTTGGAGTCCTTCCTCTTTTTTTTTTTTTTTTTTTTACATATCCGTTACTGATTTTTGATTTGTGGTTACCATTAGATCTTTATATAGTATCTTCTTTCTATAACAGGCTATATTAAGTTAATGGTCTCTTAAGTTTGAACTCATTCTTTTCCCCTGCCCCTCACATTTTGGGCGTATGGTATCATATTTTCATCCGTGTGTGTGTGTGTGTGTGTGTGTGTGTGTGTGTGTGTGTGTCCCTTGACTGAGTTTTTATAGGTATACTTATTTTCAGGGCTTTTGTGCTTCCTACTTTTCTTATCCTTACTTATGGTCTTCCCTTTCCACTCAAAGTCCCCTTTAACATTCCTTAGAGGGGTAGTTTAGTGGTCACGAACTCCTTTGACTTTTGTTTGTCTGGGAAACTCTTTATCTCTCCTTCTATTCTGAATGACAGTCTTGATGGATAGAGTATTCTATCCAGGGTTACAGACTTTGTTCTTCCTTTCAGTCTTCTGGCCTGCAAAGTTTCTGTTGAAAAATTGACTGATAGCCTTATGGGGTTTCCCATGTATGTAATTGTCTTCTTCTCTCTTGCTGCTTTTAAAATTCTTTATCACTTTAAATAAATATCACATATTTTTTGCCGTTTTAATTGCTATGTGTCTTGATGTGGACCTCCTTGGATTGCATTTCTTGGGGGAACTCTGTGTCTGCTAGATCTGCATATCTGTTTCCTTTCCCAGATTAGAAAAGTTTTCAGCTATTATTTCTTCAGATAAATTTTCTGCCCTCTTTTCTTTCTCTTCTTCTGAGATCCCTATAATGTGAATGTTATTATGTTTCTAATGTGAATGTTACTATGTTTCATGGAGTCACTGAGTTCTCTAGGTCTATTCTCATTTTGCAAATCTGTTTTTTTTCCCCCTGTAACCTGCTCAGCTTGATTAGTTTCCATTATTACTCTGTTCTCTAGGCCACTAATTCATTATGCTTCCTTTTGCCCATTTATTCCATCTAGTGTGTTTTTCATTTCATTTATTGTGTTCTTCATCTTTGATTATTTTTTATCTCTTTGTTAATCATCTCACTGATGTCCTCCACTCTTTTCTCAAGTTTAGTGAGTATCTTTATGATCATTACTTTAAATTCTCTATCAGGTATGTTACTTATCTCTGCTTTGCTTAGGTCTGTTCCTGTGGCTTTTTCCTGTTCTTTCCTTTGGGATATGTTCCTCTGTCTCTTCATTTTGCCTAACTCTCTGTGTCTGTTTCTATGTGTTAGGAAATTCAGCTATGTCTCTTGAAAGTATGCTCTTGAAAGTAATGCCCCTTATGAAGAAGTCCTACCTGTAGTGCAGTACAGTGTCCCCTGTTCACCAGAACCTGATGTTTCAAGGGTGTCTCCTATGTGCATTGCATGGACCCTGCTGTTATGTGTCGGCCACTTTTTCCTTCAGTCAATTTGTCTGCAATGGCTCTCTTTCTTTGCCTGTTGTGGGCAGCTTTTGTTTCCTGTCATATTAGTAGACCACCCTGAGGCTACCTTGAGCTTGAGTTGAGTCAGACCCGGTGTTCACCAGAGATGCAGTAGCACTAAACTGCAGGGTGTTTTCCCTGTGTTATGCCCTGAGAATCTTTCACTGGTTGGGAGGGGGGGTGCAATCAGACTAACTGCCTGTCTCCATTCCACTGCTGGGGCCAGAGTCTGACTGGTGGGTGTGGTTATCTTCTAGTCACTCTAGGACATAAGTCACTTTGGAGTGGTGCTGGCCCCTCTCAGGGCTGCTTGCACACAGCCAAGCTTGTGGCCTTGGTTTGAATGGGCTCTAGCCAAGGGCATATTGGAGGGGTTGCAAAGCACAGTGCCTGTAAGGTCTGCACACAGGTGAAAGGGGACATGTTGCTGCCACTGGGCCCACGCCAGTGGGGATGGAGTATGCAGTTTTAACAAGGTGCACACTGGTCTGCCTGGAAGTGAGAATTACAACTGTCCCTGGGACTGGGGCCGCTGGGATGGATCTGCAAAGCTTACTTGGGCAGGGTAGGGTATATAATTTTAACAACATGTGTCATCTTCTGTGGTAGGAGGCCCGCCTCCACTGCTGCCATTGGGACCAAATCACCACAAAGCACATGGATCGGGAGATGGGATGTTGTCAAGATTTACACGTCTTCTAGGGGGCCAGCCCACAGGGCAGAGACTGAGGCAAACAGGATTGGAATGGACAGATCTACCAAAGCATGGTGGGGTAACTTGGGGCTTGGTGTAAACAAGTTAGACAGGGAGCTTTGGTGCTGTGCTGGTTCTGGCAGATGTCACTGTGTTTATGCTGGGGAATAGTGAGGGAAATGGAGCCTGCAAGCGCTTTTGTTCCTGGAGGAGTCTCCCAGTGAAATCTGTCCCTCAGGGACAAGCTCTGAGATGAGTGAACTACTCTCCCTCCCATATGCTTCAGACGTTTTTCAAACTACAGCTTCCAGTATTTTATGTCCATGGGCTGTTTGTTGTGCTGTCTCTTTAAGGGCGGGGACTCAGCTTCCACTTGCCCTCCATGTTCTCTCAGAACCAAGCCCTGCTGGTGTTTAAAATTCCAGGCTTTGGGGACACCGGGTGGTTCATTCAGTTAGGAGTCTAACTCATGATTTCAGCTCAGGTCATGGGATCGAGCCCCACGTCAGGCTCTGTGCTGACAGCAGGAAGCCTGCTTGGGATTCTCTCTCCCTCTCTCTCTACCCCTCCCCCACTTGTTCTCTCTCTCTCTCTCTCAATAAATAAATAAATACACTTAAAAATAAAACAAAAAAAAGTAAAATAAAATAAAATTCCAGGCTTTACTTCCCAGTGGGTAAAAGAGTTCATGAAATTTGGCCCATCTAGTTTTCAAAGCCAAATGCTATGAGAATCTATCTTCCCTGTGCTTATGCCCTGGTGTGACTGTTTCTGGCCCTTCTCAGCTCTGTGGCTCCCTCCCTCCCATGGACTGCTCAAGGTCTGTTTAGCTCCCCACCTCATCTCTATCCTTCCTACCCTCTTCGATGTGTCCTCTTCTCTACCTTTATTGTGGAAGTTGTTCTGCCAGTCTTCCGGTCCTTTTCTGAGTTATCTACATCGATGTGGGTGTTATCTAGTTGTATGCAGGGGACCTGGGATGAGGTGAGCTTAGGGACCTCCTATTCTGCCATATTCCCAGCATCCCTCCAAATTTGCATTTTTAAAAAGCTGTCAGGTGATGTTGGGACCATTTGGAGCAACACTTTTCCAACATTTTTAATTTGTGCAAGCACAACTAAATGGTTCTTGTAAAGTTCAGGAAATAACATAAGATACCCATAAATCATTTGTCCAGCTTTTAAAGATATCCAGAAATGTGACTTCATCGGATGAAGTAATAATCAGTTAGTGGTTTACAGCTCCTACTGAGGGTTGGATTTCAGTACAATGGAGAGATACATGGGCCCCCAGACTGCACATACTGTACTCTTTCCCTGCTGAGGTAATGTTAACTCCTTGCCCCTTGAAGAACCCCATATCCTGTCAATCCTTTACCCAATGTCAATCAAAACTTTTTTTAGGAAACTATCAGCTAACTCATTCTCTTTTCATTGTTGTATTACCTCATGGATGACAGAATACTTTGTTTCCTAATCGAAACAATAACATTTTAATCATGGAAATTACAGCATCAATCCCTGAGATAATGGGAAGCATTGACAGAGTAGGGGAACAAGTAGCCTTTCCTAGTCCCTGAATATCACAAGTGGATGGCCCCACCCTATAAGGAAGTCCAACCCTCCTTTCACTGTCTGGAGATTATTCTGATACAACTAAAGCCAATTTTCTTTGCCCTATAATCACTAGAGACAAAGAATCTCAGCTGGTTATTAATCTCATCTGTATCACAAGTAGTAGAGTACTAAATCTCCCCTCTGACTTTTCTTCTCCAAGCAAAATCCTATCAGCTTCCTTAGTGTTTGGTATAAGGTCTGCTTCCTAACCCCTAATGATATTATAAATCTCCTTTAAATTCTCTCAAAATTGAGTGCATGTAAGTACTTGAAAGCCAAGTTCCTATGTGAAGTATTTTTTAAACCCTTTGTCTTTACCTCTCTCCCACCATCCCCAATCCAATAGAATATTTTCTATCAACCAAAGTTGCAATGAATCATGTGTTGAGAGGGTTGAAGAATGGGGGAGGGGGCAGAAAACCCTTAACACTGGCTTCACCAGAGCTGAGCATAGGGGCAGGATTGCTGCCAGATTATAATCCTGTATACATTAATTGTACTTTAGCTCTATGGATGCTTCTAAATAAATAAAATGACAGTAGGTAGCACTTCTATTTATGGTTTGCATGTAACTTACTTACAGCTCTGGCTAGGTTATTTATTTAATTCTTGCTACAAATTTGTAAAGAAACTGAGATTCACACTTTTGGTACTCTAACGGGTCACAGAGCTAGCTGGTTTGTGACTGGGTTCCAGGTGGTTTTGCCATAACCATCCTGGTCATGGACACCTTTGCTGCGAATATTTTTGTCACAGACATTTTTGTCACATAACTAATGGGCCAGAAGATAATTCTGCCATAAAAGATAAACTAACTGGTTGATAGCTTGGTTTCATTTCTCCATTGACGAATCGACCACCTTTGACAGAGTGAAGGTTTTGAAGCTACTAGTTGTCAGTTTGGTTTCATTTCTACACTGACAAAATCCTCAGTTTTATATTATATAAATCTTAGCTAGACCTCATGATGATCTATGCAGTGACAGGCAGGTGTGGCAGTTTTAAAATGGTAGATGATAACAACTATGTATTCAACACAATAGAAAATATTGTGATAAAACTTACTGGAAGCATGAAATAAGAGAGTTGCAAGCCTATATTGCATACTATGTTGTATTCGTTAATAGCATAACAGTGAAACTATCATATTACCATGAGACCAAAAGTCACAATGAGACCAAAGCTCGGTTATAAAGGTGTTATAGAATTAGCATTTCTTCCACAGTTTCTATAGATCTTTGGGACGTCTTTCAATGCACATGTGACGATATGCCAAGAACGACAGTGTGGAAGGCTTTCACAGTGCGACACAAAGCTGTTACCAGTATGCATCCCAGTATTTGGAAAACTGATACCTCTCTTAATGAAGGAAGGGATTAATAATTAATTTTATTATTTTTTTTATGTTTCATTATGTCCTTTTTAATGTCCCTCTTTTATTTTTCATTATTTTATCTTTGACGCAAAATTGCCTTATGGCAATTTCATTAATTTTTTTTAATGTTTCATTATGTCCTTTTTAATGTCCTTCTTTTATTTTTCATTATTTTATCTTTATGACAAAATTGCCTTACAACCAATTAGTTACACGGTCAAAATGCTTGCGGCAAAGATGTCTATGGCAAAGATGCTACGGCAGGAAAAAAAAAAAACTAAAAAAAACCCCAGACATGATGTGACAGAGCGGTAGTTCAAATTCGGCCCAAGCCCCACTGTGGGGTTTTTCTTATTACACCACACTAACCCCGAAAGTGCAACATGTCTTATCAGATTATCCTTTGTTGTATCTAGTTTTCAAGAAAACTGTCTTAGATTGCCTGTGGAAAAGGGCATGTTTTCTAGAAAACCCAATAAAATAAAGAATAAAAAAATCTGGGAAGCTGAGTGTATCTATAATAAAACTGAGAAAACACTACAACTCTAGACGACAGATGTTGACATATACCTGCCAAATGCAGAGAAATTTGGAATGAGAAGTAGAATGCATACTCCTGAAAACAAGCCACAGATATAGTGGTTGAGCTTCAGGAAAACCACCACAAACAAAAACACTCAAAGAGTTAATTCAACATTTCTAATATGATAATAATAATAATAGTAACAAAATAACTTTCATAAACATAAATCAGAATGGAATACCACATTTTAGGAAAAATGCAAACGAAGTGATGGCATTTGGATGTCAGGGATAGGAAAAGAACTTTTGAGACATCCATCCTGAAAAAGAAATTTAGCAATCAGGTAGAAAATCAGATTAATGTAGCGACACTAACACCAAGGAAGGAAAAAAAAAAAAAAAGCAAAGCAAAAAAACAAAACAAAACACTTCAGTGCAATGACATTTGAAGGGAGAAAATGACTTACAAATTTATACCAATATAATTATCATTCATGAATAAATGTAAAAAAAAAATAGAGATTCTGAAATGTGTACAGACATTAGACTATAACACTCATGATGGTTTCTCTATAAACTACAAGTCTATGGAGGTCAGAAAACTGTGATATAAATAAAATTGTGAATTCAAGAACTACATAGCCATTAAGCCATTATATAAAACTACTGAAAATGAATACTGATTTTATTTGAATGCAGAACTACTAATCCTGAATGATTTGGGTTATGATGGTTTTATAATAAAATGTAAATATTACAAAGTTGGAAGTAAAAACAGTAATATAAATAATTGAATTTGGAAACTGGAGATGAGAGGGAATGGGGGGGGCAATAAGTTTGCTAAGTTTCTTTATTTTTAATAGCTGTCTAAATTATACACGTACCTATATTTTAATTTTTAAAAGCAACCTGTAGAAGACGTAAAATAGACTCAACACTTTCCAAGTAATCAGAACATGCAAGAATAGCAACAAAAAACAACAACGAGATGCATCACAATACAAAAAAAGTAAAACAAAGTAGGCCTTTAAAAGCCGGATACGTAAAATGGTGATGTTCTATTGAAAAACAGCATCTTTGAGTAGAACTTTACTAAACAGCATTCAATAAAGGGGGTTCCGTTTATATTATTGCCAAGACTAGACATGGATCCAGGCCTGATTTCTAGGGCTATCGTAATGACTACCACAAACTGTATGACTTAAATAACAGAAGTTCATCGTCTCTCCGTTATGGCGGCTACAAGTCCTAGATCAAAGTGTCAGAAGGGTTGGCTTTTTCTGGAAGCAGTGAGTAGGAATCTGTTCCCTCACTCTCCCCTACCTCTGGTGTTTTCTGGGAAGCTTTGGCATGCCTTCGGGTGCAGAAGTAGCACCCCAATAGGTGCCTGTGTCTTCTTTTTTCTTTATTTAGTCTTTTAATTTTTTTTATTTTTATTACTCAAAAAACTTTAAGTTTTAAATTTAGCATTATGACTCTGTGCTTGTGTCATCAACACTTTCACAACAATTTCATGTTCCTCAATGCAGAAAGCATGCTTGATCCTGTCACAGATATACTTAGTACACACGGAACCACCAAAGGCCCCATTGACTTTTTTTTTTTTTTTTCATTTTATATAAACTCAGAGGAGCTTTAGGTCTCATGGACCAAACTATCTGAAGTTGGCCTGGCCACATGCCACATGTAGATTTTGGTGTTTTCCCAACTTTTTTGGTATAAAGGTAAACAATTCTATTACTAGGGGTTCAGGATAACCTAGTTTTGGTTAGAGGACATATTGTAGGACAGCCATATATCAAGTGCTGGACCTTTCTAAAACAATTTTTTAAATGTTTATTTTATTTTTGAGAGAGAGAAGCAGAGCAGAAGTGAGGGAGGGGCAGAGAGAGAGGGAGACACCGAATCTGAAGCAGGTTCCAGGCTTTGAGTAGTCAGCACAGAGCCCCACATGAGGCTTGAACCCATGAACTGTGAGTTCATGACTTGAGCCGAAGTTGTAAACTTAAGGCACCCCACTTGCTGAACCATTCTGAATGCCACTAGACAATGACCCCAGAAGAGGAAAAAGAAAACCCCACCTTATTTTCACATGGTGTTTTGTGTGCATTGTTGTCTCCAAACTCCCCCTTTATATACAGATATCACTCAGTGGATTAGGGGTCTGTCCTATCCCAGTACGACCTCATCTTAACCTAATTACATCTGATACAACCCTATTCTCAAAGAAGGTCACAACCTGTGGTACTAGGGAACTTGGGTTTCAACATTTGAATCCCAAGGGGACACAATTCACCCCATAATAAGGTCCTTTTCTGCCTCTTATACAGTTGGAAACGTATTAAATATTATTTCCTGTTTATGAACATTTTCAAACAGTACCAGAGACCAATCAACAATTACAAAGCATGACTTTGCAGTCATTCTGCATTAAAGAGATCAGAAACTGGCAGGAAAAAAAATACCCCCAAATAATGCCAAATGGCAGGCTAAATAGCCTTATATAAAACACTGTAATTTGAAGCTTGGCAAAGAACATCAAGGCAGAATGTCTTCAGAAAGACAGCTAAGCATGATTCTATGAAAGGGCACTTGCCACTAGAGTCTAAGTGAAACAATGCCGGGCGGATACTGATGTGTTCAGTCAGCTTCAGTAAGAAGCCAGTCCTTTTCCTTGGGCATGGGTGGTTTCAAAAATAAAAACAAAAACACGAGCACTGAGTATGGGAAGGAAATAAAAAAGGAGGAAGAAAGTGGGATGAGGAAAGAATGTAGAATCATGTCAAGGCTTAACAAATCACCCACAGAGCCCTCATAATGGTCTGGGAGTCATTAATCTAATACTCCAGTGAGATCTCTGTTCTCAAACTGTTAATTTTTATCTGCTGGCTACTCTGGACTCCCATTTTAGTAGGTTCTAAGGGAATTACAAAGACGTAAAAGTGGTCCTGAATTTCCTTTATTTTGCTGAGTTTACTAACAGTGACTACTAGGGTCAGTCACTAGAGTGACTCTAGGGTCAGAACGCTAGGTTTATTCCCAACAAGCAATCTGATCTTGGACAAGGCACTTAGATAGATGGCTTTCTGTGACCAAATTTTGTCAACAGTACAGTGAGGCAACTCATGTGAGGCTCAATATTAAGGCATGAAAAAAGTGTAGTGTCATAGGTTGGTGTCCCCAGAAGCAGAGCCTAAGACAGATATCCAAGTACATATGGTTTACCAAGGGTGATGCAAGGAAAAGGAAGCATGAGAGAGAATTGGGAAGCACTGAGCAAAGATGTGGTCTCAGGTGAAGCCCAGCCTTGGTCTCCTCTGAGGAGGGCTCTGCAGCACATTCCTCACCATGGGCTTGAGACAATGGGGATGGCCTTTCATACTTCCATATCAACCCATCACCTCAGCACCTCTCCCTGAGTGTGTGAGACAACTCCTTTCAGCCCAGGGAAATTGTCAGGAGATCAGGGTAGTTGTGAGCCAGTAGCAACCAACACTCCCAGCAAGTAGGGAGGAGTGATTAACCTGGCACAGGGGAAGTAGATGGGGCACAACAGTATCCCAACAGTACCCAATAGAGGTAGGGATTTAATCTTCCAACATCATTTCCTGCCACTGCTTTGCCGTTACTTTATAACGAACTTCCTTCCTTTCAAAACTTCAGTTCCATAGCTGAAGAATATTGAAAAAGAAAAAAAAAAATCACAGGTAGAATGCCAAGGATCACTTAAACTCTGACATTCTGTTTTAAGATGTGTCCTCCTGCCCGTGTGGGTCATTTGCCCCTTTTCTTTCAGCTTCACTGTGTATTCATCTGCATCCCAGGTGCTAGGACCCTGAAAATGACATTTCCTGGATTTTTCAGCTGACTTCTGGTTAGGTCTGCCAATGCCAAGAACTAGTGGGAGCCTGGAATATACGAGGAAGCAAAAATTCTTTATGTCTCATGGCTTCTGTGGGTGTCACCAGCATCAGTGGCCAACTATAGGTTGCAGCAACCTTCAACAGCTCCCATTCAGCTACTACCTCAGGGACTACTGCCTGAAATGGCAGGGCCAGCCTGGGCCAGCAGGTGCATCTGGCTGCTCTTGCAGCAGGAACGGCAGCAGTTTCAACTGGAGCAGAGTCTTACAGCAATGCTAGAGGTAAGTGTGCCCCTGTGACCTGCTGACACCACCTCCTAAGTTTTATCTGGCCTGCCGAAGGGGTAATAGCAGTTTGTTGCTCAGTTACTTCATCTTCTTTCCTTTCTTCCTTAAGTCCTTTTAAGTTTTTTTTTAACTTTTTTTTTTTGTAAAGAGTTCTTGTATTAAAGATCCTTAGTCTGAAATACCTAGAGTGGTTTGTTTTTTTTTCTGTCTCTATTCTGACTGATACGATATCGAACATTATGGTTAATAATGAGAATGACATCAAAGACACAGAATAGGTGGTTAACTGCATAGCTCCAAAACAACAAAGGAAACATCTTGCGGGACATCTGCTACCCTTACTCTGATAGGTTACTCCTCGTCCTATTTCCTAAGTCAAAATCTATATGGATGTGATTTAAAAAGAACACTTGTTTTGCTTCGTGTTACAATTTTTCATGAATATGATTTGCTATCCTTAGAGGATCGCTGAAGATTTATATTTAATTTATACTTTTTTTTACCTTTTATCTTACAAATTTAAATTGACAAATATGAGTGTACAGAATTCTGCAGATAAAAAAAAAACAAAAACAAAACAAAACAAAACAAAGACCAGAGAAGGACCATGTCAATGCTGGAGACGTTCATAATTAATGTTAATGTGTGCTAGTAGAGTGTCACTGCAAAAGGCTTTCCTTCAGAATCTTGACAGTTAGTATCTTCAGCATAATTTCTTCTATGACAGAAAATGTGTATTTCACATCATTGTCCACCCCCCAACAACACATAGTGCGTTATATGAAATATTGGCTCTATGCCTATTTACTGGAATAGGATCAATCTTTTTTGTTTTTTTGCTTTTGTTTTGTTTTGTTTTGAGAGAGAGAGAGAGAGAGAGCGAGCGCGTGAGCACACACACACTATGAGGGAAGGGGCAGAGGGGAGAGAGAGAATCTCAAGCAGGCTCCACATCCAGGACAGAGTCCAACTTGGGCAAGATCTCACGACTTGAGATCATGACCTGAGCTGAAATCAAGAGTCAGACGCTTAAGGAACTGAGTCACCCAGGTGCTTCAATCATCATTTCTTAACTATTTGCATCAAAGTCACCTTAATTCCGAAGTCTGAGATGGGGCCAAGAATTTACATTTCAACCATTTCACAAAAAATACTGATGCTGTCGGTCTAGGGTCCCTGTGTTCAAAACTTATGGGATAGATTATAAAATCTCTGCAGGTTAAATATGACCAAATGATGGATTCTTACCAAAGAAAAATAGGTATTTTCCAACCTAGGTCAGTGTCAGCCTGATAGTAGGTAGAGAGCTTTACTTTTCAAAAGTATAGTCCATCACATACGGAAAGCCAGACCTCATTCATTCATCACCAATGTTTTCCACCTGTTATCTTTCCAATTTCTTTGGGAGAGAGGGAACAAGCACATTATTACCCAAGTTTTGTTGAGGCGGAAAAAATATTTGGCTAAATATTAATTTACACATCCAGATAATTTCAACAACTGGCTTACTGAGTACAAGATAGGGCTGTAAAACTTTTTTGCATTCTTATTTGCCCTGTTCAGCGCTAGCAGGATAATCCCTGATCTTAGTAGATCATTAAATTGAACAGATCAGTAGGGCTTAGATAAATGATTGAATTGCAAAGCTAAAAAATGGTTTGAGGGCTAATAATTAATATTTATGATGGTCTAATTCCTATTTGTACAATGATGCTAAATATTAAAACTATTTCCATACGAAGTAAGCAACTTGAATGAAAAATGTTCTCTTGGCAGCCTTATATAGTTATTAGTAAAAAAAAGTTATGGAATAATGTCAGCGAGGCAAATGACATATGTTCAATTATATTAATATTCAACTAATAGGGAGAATGATTAAAAGATAGAACTGACTTTACATAATCATTCTCAATTGTGTTCCATTCATTTTCATTCAAGTATAAAAAGGAGTCAACCTTTCCTCTGCTCCCTATTTGCCATGCCAGGTTCTAGAACCCCAAAACACACATTTCTACTGACATAGTGAAAATGTTCAAGAGACCTGTGAAAATACAAAATGCAGTAAGTATGCATTTATTCACTCATCAAACACATATTGAATACCCACTAGGTGCCAGGGGTGGTTCTGTGCCCTGGGCTTATAGTGGTGACAATCACAAAGATCCCTTCCCTCAGTGAAGTTTCATTCTAGCGGGTAGAAATAAACAATTAAAAAAATTGAATGATTTAATATATTGTAAGCACTATGAGGAAAAATAACGTGGAGATCTAACACAACAAAGACAAGGTGAGGATAGGAAGTACTGAACTAGAGGTGATATAATTTTCAATAGGGTATTCAGGAAACTCCTTTTGAGAAGGTGACATTTGAACTAACACTTTAAAGAGATAAGGAGGCAAATGAAAATTTGGGAGAATTACTGGTCCAGGAAGAGGAAATGCCATGTGCCTGTGCTCTGATACACGAGTGTGCCTGTGGAGCTCCCAAAACAGCAGAGAATCCAGAATGAGTGTAACAGAGTTTGCAGGGAAAAGGGTAGGAGAGGTGAGAAGAGGGTTAACTATAGACCAGCAATAAATATTCTAAGGCCTTGTTGATTATTCTAAAGTCTGGCTCCTACTCTGAGTGAGATGTGGAGCCATTGAAGGGAATCTTATTAAACATTAGATATGAACTGGTACTTTCAGATAATAGCACTGGTATTTAATTAAGATTAGAAACTTTATCTGTACTGCACAGTTGGAAACTTTCATATAGAATCCCTACCACAGTACCAGATATGAGTGAATAATTAATACTTTTTTTTTCTTTTTTGAGCATTTAAAACATTTGAAATGAAAAAGATCAAACTGCTTTTAACTGGTGACCAACAAGTTGTTCTCAAAATGAAATGGGTTATGAGTAAGTCATAAAACCACAAAGAAGAACAGAGAACTTAGTGCTTACTTATTTAGATCAACTGTTTATACTGCCATCCGCTCTGTTTGCAAAGAAGAGGCTACTATCAGAATGTTTACGTTCAGGATATCATTCCTGACAAACTGACTATTTTAACCTGGGAGGGACAGAAATTGGGGTGGAGAGGAGAAAAAAGAATCCTAAATTGTTGAAATATTTCTTTCGTGTAAAATGTTAGGATCATTAAATCTAACTAAGGCTAAAATGTGTAAACTATTTTACTTTTAAAATATACCAATGTCTTACAAAGAAAAAAAAATGACAACTCAGTTATGACAAGTCATTGATATATAATGGGTTCTATTGTCTTCTGGGGTGATGTAGAATTTATTTGTTCTCCAGTGGCATTGTGTTCATAAAATACCAATAAAATAGGAAAGAAAAGGTTTGATCCACCAATCCTTTCATACACAGATTAGCTAAATATTTAGCTCCTGTTATTTATCCTACCAGAAATCTGGTAAGAGCTGGTTTCTAACAGACTAGAAATGTCTTATTCTGGTTACTAGGGTCTTCACTAGTTATTGTAAGCATTTCTTTAGCTGGTATTACCTACAGACAGGTGACTTCCACAAAGCATTATTCTGCACCATTACTTGTACTCTTCCTACTCACAGGTGGGCTTTAAATACTATTCCTTTCTTTTTCCTCTAGCCGGCTCAAATAAGCACCTTCATTCCTTTTTTTCTTTTTTTCTCCCCCCAGTGGATTTGTGCATTGTGCAGAAATCCACAATGATTGTAAAGGTGGCCTGTATGAACTCTTTCCTGTTTGGTGTTCAGAAATAACATTAACCTAAACGTGTTCTAAACGATGCTTCAATCCACATGTACAACTGGGCTTCAAAGTATTTAAGTATCTTCTAACATCTATGACTCCAAAGAAACAAACTATTTTCTTCTGATCTGAGGCTATTATCAAGTTGATGTTTGGTTAAGTGAGATTTTCTAGATTCAATTCTATGTCCCTGAATAATGCTTTATCATTCCACTTTCATTGGGCTAACGTATTTAAAAAGAACCATTGTCTTAACTTTGAAAAACAATGACAAGTCATAGAAGTATATGCAGGCTAAGAGTAACCTTGATGAACAAATATACTTGGAATCCAATTCCCTCAAATATCATATTTCTGGATGGAAATAAGATATCATTCTCTTCCGGTCTTAAAATTAGTGAAATTCATGGTCAGAGTACTAGATAATTTCACCATTTTCAAGAGGGCTCATACTTACTTATAGATCAACCCAATTGCAGTATTTAGTAGAAAACTTTTCACAGATTTTACTTTAAAATTTTTATAAAAATTTAGAAATTGAATCCACAGAAATCATCCAGTTGAGTAATTAATCCATTCATTCATCCAAAATATTTATGGAGCTCCTGCTCCTCCAGATACTGAAGAAGTGGCACTGGGAACATAGCCATAAACCAACAAAGACTTGCTTCCAAGGAGCATATGAGCCAACCAAAACTTTATCAATCTCTTTACCTTAAATATGATTGTTTTAAAAAAAGAAAGAACCTATGGATATCACAGATCATAATAGATTCTGAGGAGCTTCCCACTGATGCCATGGTGTGGTCAGCCTAATCACAGGAGTTGTTAGATCAGTAGAGATCTCCTGAGGCTATTGGAGCTTTTATCTCCAAAAACTGCCCCTGGTGACTATCCAGTCTTTAGCTCATTAACTGACTCCTCAGTGCTGTTGTATATATTGTGTTATTCCAGCCTCCTGAAAGACTTTTTTGTCCCTTTTGGCAGGATGTTATCAAATTATTAGGAGAGTCAGAAAAAAAAAACTTCATTAAAGGCCACAAATATGTCTTCATGCTACTTTGATAACCAAAACCATAGAAAATTATTCTTTCTTCATGTACTCTGAAATGGTATTACTGATAATGTTTACTACTACCACTTACAATTGTTAGATATGTTAACATTGGCTCCTAAGGAATTTTAGGAGTTTTTGGCCATTCGTGTATTTCATAGGATATGACAGAATTAAATCTCTCTCTCTTGAAATGTTCATGCGGGTGATTTAAAATCCTAATCCGTTCTTTGTTTATTACATTGTAAATCACACGGGGGAAGTGTGGAGAGACAACATTAATTCAACACACGATTTTTGAGTACCTACTCTATGAGAGGCATTGTATGACCAAGGCAGTTAAAGAAAATGAGGCACAGCTTTTGTCTCCCAAAAAACGATCCATCAGGCAGGAACCTCTGCCTCCAAGGACTTCTCTGTCTTCCATCTTGGTAGATAACAAACTTATGCCAACAAAAATCCCAGACATTTATCAAAACCAGCTCAGATTTATATATTCACAGCTAAAGATATTCTTGGAAGGGCCAGATGTTTTATATCATTTATATTAATAAATAACATTTAAAGATAGTCCAGCACAAGCTTTCTATGATCAACCCATTGGTGGATCACTCCCTTTTATTTCTGTCTTTTATACTTGAGTTCCCATGGAGAAGAAACCTCTAGAGGGGCAGTTAAAGGAGTGAGAAGAATCACAAGGGTAGAAATCAAAGGTTACACTTGTTTGGAGATAGAGCCATCAAACAATTAGTATTGCCAAAGCACCTTGGGGTGCGAAGCATCCGCTTCTGATCCTCATTTCCCTGTAGTGCTGGCATTTTGTGTGTCTGCAGTTTGCATTGACAGCTTGGCTCCATTATTAACTTTTGGTCACTTTACGAATGCTTGCTTGTTTTTCACAGTCAGATTTTTTTTTTTTTTTTAACCACAGGAATCTGGGTTTCCTCTACCATATACATTGGAAATGGGCTGGTTAACACATATAAGGCACTGCCCGTTTTTCTAGAAAAAAAAACCCTTTTTATTTATTGTCAGTTAATTTTCACATTCCTTTCTTTACAGTGCTTAGAAATAGGTAATATAAATTGGCACTTTTGTTGAATACACTAGGAGATGGCAAATTGCATAAATACGCTCCTTCAATGCTTTCAATTCTAAAAGTGTCATGATTCCTGAGGTGCCTGGGTGCCTCTGTCAGTTGAGCATTGGACACTTGATTTCACCTCAGGTCATGATCCCAGGGTCGTGGGATTGAGCCCCACGCTGGGTTCTTCACTGAGTGTGGAGCCTGCTTAAGATTCTCTCATTCTCTCTCTCTCTCTCTCTCTCTATTTCTCTCTCTCTTGGCTCCTGGGTAGATCAGTTGGTTAAGCATCTGACTCTGGATGAGCTCAGGTCATGACCTCACGGTTTGTGAGTTCGAGCCCCGCATCGGACTCTGTGCTGACAGTGCAGAGCCTGCTTGGGATTCTCGGTCTCTCCCTCTCTCTCTCCCCTTCTCCCGCTCATGCTGTCTCTGTCTCTTTCAAAATAAATAAATAAATAAATAAATAAATAAATAAATAAACAAACAAAAAAACAAAACAAAACAAAAAGCTTCTCTTTCTCCCTCTGCCCTTTACCCCTGCTTGTGTTCTCTCTCAAAAAAAATAAATGTGTCATGACTCCATATATATATATATATATATATATATATATATATATATATATGACTAATTATGATCACATTTATCATATTCCTTTCTTTTCTCCAATAATATGTGCATTGAGGGTAGACAGTGGCTATGGTACATTGTGATAAGTAGGGGCTGAGATTTTGGTAAGGTGGGGGTTCTGGGGTCCTAAACTGTGGAAGCTCCCTCAACCACCTCTCTGGGTCACAAGCACTGTACCATTCATCATGGACATTTATCAGGACACACGCAAGGAGAACAAAGGGAAAGATGGGAACCAATCCTGTGTCTTTAAGTCCAATAGCAGGCCATTGGCAGCAGCAGCCAAAAGCTTAACACAGCCTTAAAACTCCATTAAAACAAAGACAGGTTTATTTTGAAGGGGGAGAAGAAAAACGGAATATATAAAAAGATGATCAACAAAAATTAAAGGATTCAAAATCTGAATAATAGATAACTCTTCACAATGACATGCATTAAACTGGACAATACGTTGCTATGTGGACAATTCGGGAGAAAATAAGGATGCTACTAATGGAAACAGTAGTGACCTAAATTAAGTAATCTGGAAGGAATCCCCAGACACTGCTCTGAAAAAGAGATGCAACAAGCTTTACCAGAAACGTTAGCCAAAAAAGGCTAGACAACTTAAAAGCCAGTTACTGTCTTCCATTTCAATTTCTACTTTTTTCTTCAGCATAGTAAAGAAATAATAATGCCAGAACAATCATGGCAGACAAAGACATCATGTTAAAAACAAGAAAACAAAATAAAACAAAAACAGCAAATAAAGCAGAATATCAAAAAATCTCATTAATATTGAAGCATATCAACCTTGTATCATTGGCCCTTAAGACCACATTCCTGGCCCATACCCATTCATAGAGCTAATTAGCCTTTGACAAAGATCCTATTTAAAAATGCACACAAATGGAAAGTTTCAAGATAGTAAAACATAAATAAGGGACAAAAAATATTCTGTAATAAATTTCTTTCCATAGGCAGTAGAGTGTAGTGGCTAAGAGCTCTATGAACAGACAACCCCGATTTGAATTCTAGGCACACCGGCCTAGGACACAAAGAACAACAGCACAGGACACAAAATAGGACACGAATGAAACTTTGGATTACTTCTTTTGTTCTTTACACATCTGGGTCAATATCCTGTCTTGGCTCATCATCACTTATGGAAGCTTGTCAGATATTTTGCATTATGAGGAGCTCTTTCTCATCACCTGCCATGAATCAAATGACCATATTTATAAACAACTGATAATCCAGACTTAGATAAGTATACAACTATAAGGCTTAGCTCTTTTATATTCAAAATGTGTTCCATGGACCAGCAAAACCAATATAATCTAGAAACTTTAAGAAATGCACACTCTCAGGCTCCATGACAGACCTAAAGGACCAGAAACTCCATGCTAACATGGTATTCAGGAGACTGCTTTTATCATAGCATTTTAAGCATTGTTTTTTAAACCATTTTTCTCTGTAAGAAGATGCCTGTCTTCTCTGTGGCTTATCAAGTGCTTTGGACTTGCCATGGATTGTCATAAACTCTTCCCAAGCATCATCTTATCGATCCTCATAACATCATGAGTTCTATTTCTGTTATTGTCTTCTTTTTACAGAAGAGGAAATGGAGTTTCAGAATTTACTTGTTGAGAGTCACAGACAAGAGTTGGTGTGCCTACGATTTAAGTCTGGGCGGTCTGTCTACAGAACTCTTAGCCATTACACTCTATTGCATGTAGATAGATAATTACTATAGGGTATTTTTTGTCACTTATTTACATTTTAGTATCTTGAAGCTCTCCATTTTCATGGATTTTTGAACAGAAGCTCTGTCAAAGGTTAATTAAGCCTATGCTTTGCATAGATTGCCAATCCCCGTGACAAGCACCTGCTTGGGTGGATATGCAAGCATCTTTTCCATTATCATTTATCAACCATTAACAGTCACACCTTATAAAATGTTGTGCTAAAACAGGAAGATCATTTGTATTGTTTTGTGTGCATTGATTAGTATTGACTGCCTACACTAATCAAAGTCACTGTATAATTTCACAATACTTAATCATTTTATTTTTACATCACTCCAGAGACAACCCACCTCCCCCATGACAGTTTCAGAATAAAAAAAAATAAAAATAAGTGTATTTTTGGATTTCTACTCGGGCATCAAAAACTTCCACCACAGAAGCCATAGCTAAGGAAATCATAGTCACTGTCAGTTCTTACTGACAACAGAGGTATTCAAACTTAAACACTCTCAACACTCAATGGAGAAAAAAAATCCCCCTTCAAAGCAGTAACATGGAGAATGATGTATTTAGTATACGGAAGGAACAGAAAGACCAAGCAAAACAAAACCTTCAAAACAGCGTACAAAATGTTTGCCAGAAAACCAAGAAGCTAACATGCTAGCTGCAGAGATGCAACAGAATGAAAGGGAATCACATTATCTTCAGCGTTTTGTGTAAAAGAAATCAACCATATATGTAGCAGATGATAAAATGAAAGGACAAATGTCAGGCTTGGCAGTGACTACTGGCTGATCAAAATGACTTTCTCTTCGTGCGGCAGACTTGACTACATTTCCCAGCCGCTCTTGTGTGGCAGCGTGACTGTGGTCTAGCCAAGGGAACGGGAGCCAAAATGGTATGTGTTACTTCCAGGCTTGGCTCCCAGTGATCTTCCAAATGTAATTCACTACATTCTTAGCCCATTTACCAGCTGATGGGGAGGCCCAGAGGGTGAGGGAGCCATAGCATGGAAGAGGCCTGGTTTTCTGAATTATTATGTGAAATGCCACTCACCAACCAAGTATGTGAGAAAGAAATGCACTGCTATTGGGTTAATATAATAATGTTGGGTACATTTCAGTGGTTAGTCTACCCTAACATACTAGGTGTGTGACAGTCCAGTGGTAAAAAGACAATTGGATTAGAGTATAAAAGTGGGTTGTGAGCCACAGCCTTCAGCTCACCTGCTATTTCCCATCCACACCTGCTCACCCTTCTCCAAAAGATAAAAATTCACAAACTTGCACAGTGAGGGGTTTGCTCTCTTTCAAATTACGTTGCATACTGAGTCTATAGTATCATGCAGACAAAGTCTCAGCATTCCCAACGCCCCTTCACAGTTCACCACAGGAGACAGTCATGAAGAAATACTTTCAACTTCTCCCTCCCTGGTTCCCTCTTTCTAACTCCCTGCAGACGGGGAGCTAAATGGTCCAACTCTCTTTCCATGAAAGCTCACATGATTCAAGTGCTATTAGTATTCGTCAGCCATCCTTCTTCCACCCAGCAAGAGGCACTTAACCAAATGACCTCATTAATCTTCACATGCGCCATGATCCTTGATCTTTCAGAGGCAGAATAACAAATGCTCTTATCCCTATTTCACAGATGAAGACACTGAGGAAGAAAGAGTGTGAGGAAAAGGCTATGGAATAGAACAAAAGGGCTGCGGTTTAATTGCCACATGAAGAAAAGTATATGGATCTAGAGGCAGCGCTCTAATCTTCCGAGGCCACATGGTCTATGAGGCCAGGTTTTGGCCAGTACTACCTTAAAAAATAGCTGCTAATGTTTACATGTCACACACACACACACACACACACACACACACACACACACACACACACCGCAATCTGCTTATTTCAGCTTCTCTTAGAAAATCATATGTGGTCACACATAGCCCATGTCCCCACATCTCAGAAGAGCTTACATCTTCACCTAAGTAGTGGTGTCCCCCTACCCTCCAGGGTACACTCTCTAATTTGCTACAGTGTCCACATGACAACCTTGTTGCCAATAATCTCTGGTGACCCTGAAGGTATATGAGCCTGTGGCTCTATATTTCCTATACATCACTGAAGAGTTAGAAATCTAGATTCTTCCACCACCAAATTCCTCCCTTGCTACCTCCTAGTTTTATCACAAAAACGATGGGTTTAAAAGAATCAGAATTGCGATTATACACAGTGTCTTTCCTGTCCGTCTTTCTTATACTTTCTTTTCAGTATTGTGTCTACAACGGCAGCTGTTAAAATGAGGGGTGGGGCAGAGCCATTAGCTAAGTGGCACCTGCAAAATGACCCACTGCCAAACTCCCGTCTCACAGAGATGCAATGCAGGGAGGAAGGCCACTCAGAAGGGAGGCGAGACAACACAACCTTACAAATTCATGATCTCAGAAGAGTAAACATGTGCTGAATGAGTGAGTTATAACAAGTTTTATGAAGACCCTAAAATTGTGGCTTGACCAAGCCAACCTTGGAGTTGAGAACTGAACAACTGTTGTTCTGTGGAAAACATTAGATGTTCCCAAGCATGGTATTGGGGTCAAGAAACTTGACTGGGGCAAAGTCATGAAAAGCAGAACGTGACTGGATGATTACAAGAGATATACTGTGGTGTTTGCTATCGGTGGTTTAAGGAGTAGCTGCAGTGCTTATCGGTGAAAAAATGTACCCGTAACTGACATGGGGCCAATACCACAATGAAAGTGTTATGCCTGCGAGAGATGATTATGTTAATTAAGGTCTGTGTACAATGACCACCTAGAAACCCACAAATATACATTCTCACTCAGCTCAGGTCATGATCCCAGGGTCCTGGGATGGAGCCCCACATTGGACTCCACACTGAGCATGGAGCCTGCTTACGATTCTTTCCCTGTCTCTCCCTCTGCCCCTCTCCTTCTGTCACATGCTCTCTCCCTATATAAAATTTAAAAAAAATTTGCTACTCAATACCTGTAGCCCTCAAAATAACCATACAATGTGCATGCGCTTATCCCCATTTTTCAAAGGAGGACATACCACTTAGAATGCAGGTAATGAGCAACACATCTGGAATTGAACACTAGGTTTATATGGATCGAAATCTTTGCCACTATCACAAAGATTTCTAAGCAAACTGTAACAAGTTATTCCTCATGAGCGCTTTTCTTCTTCTTTTTCCAAATAATAAATCTTTCCCAACCAATATCTCCAAATATTTTACATCTTCTTAATCTACCCCTTCCTATGGAATTTGAATGTAGAAGTTGATTTCCGGTCCACATGTCCACCTACCTAAATCCTGCTGCTATCCATTTCCTTGCTTCTACAAACTCTCTCTTCTAACCTTCATGTATGTTTGGTCCAAAGACAATAGGCTTTGCAATTTAGAGGTCAGCCTCAAGAGGAGAAAATTAATACCGTGAAGTCTGCATTTCCTTAGAGTTCACAAATTCACAAGAGAACATGTGGTTTGTTCCCTGGGAATCTCTGAATTTCAGAGGGCTTCTGTCTTAAAACAGACCCGAGAGATATTTAAGAAACAAAATTCCAAATATCTTGCCTATTCAAACACCATGAACCACTTGTTTTTTTTCATCAGTTGATCTAGACAACATCCCCAAAGAACTTTCTTTGCGAAATTATTTTGTCTCGTATTCTACCTATATGAGTAATAAAATTCTGCCACAGCCTCTTAGGGAACTCTTTTTTACATGTATGTCAAGCATGTAAATTGTAAGGTCTCTAGTAGGGGAACCTAAAACCACTGATTTGTGATTAAATATTAAATGGCTGAAGTAGGCACAGAAATTTCGTTGGTTTTCTTATCTAATCCTCTGTTTATCTGAATTCCATATATTTTGATGACCATATATTTTCGTCACCATATATTTTGATGACCACCCTGGTGATATCTTAAATAATTGGCATTTATGTGGGTTTTTGTCTTTCTCTTTATTCCCTCTCCCAACTCCCTACAAGGATATGATGTTGTGGAAAATTTACAGTTTGGTAGAACTTTTTTACTAACACAGGAATATGTATTTATAAAAGCCAGATACGATGACATTGCTGCTGAGGAAGTTATGACAGCATTTGTCTTTGTGTGTTTCGGATGTTTTAGGAAGATGTTGGAATTTGGAAACACTTGCAATTTCTACACTTTGCAACTGTTTGGGATCAAAGATCTGGCATCTTCTGACCACTCTCATCATAAAAAAGGGAAATTTTCTACTGTCTCCAGAATTTTATGGCCAGTGATGATCCAAACTAAAAGAAGAGAATGTAATTTCTTATTTGTGTATGGTTGGGCAAGAGTATGCTAGAGTAAGTTTTTAAGTTGACTTAAAAAAGAGATCAAAAATTATCATCTACTTTTGAAAAATCCTAAATAAGTACTCTAAGTGAAATTATAGTGCTTATTCTTAGAACGTATTCAAAATAATGATATGAGACATGGTAACTCGTATCTAGGCTTGAGTTGAATGAGATTTTACTAAGCTACCAACAACTCCACCTGTCATTGCTATAATCATTCAGCTCTTTTCTTTGAAAGGGAGAAGCTAAGTAGTCAATAGGGATTACATCACTGCAGGACTGGGTGAAAAAGGTCCTTATTTAGGATTATTCAGAAGATTGCCATTTTAGGACTGACAGTGGTCAAAAACTAACCAACTTTCAAACAAAATTTGTATCAATGTTTGTATATGTGCACTTATATATGTGTGTTTTATTAATTTTGAAAGCTAATACAAATCAAAGTGAATTTTCTGCTTAATTTCTGATTTTTCATGTGTAAATCATAGGTGAAACTTCAACTTTACAGTTATCACGACATGTGATTTTGGAAAGCTTTCTTCAGTTGTGCCAAAACCTACCTTTCCACCTTGTTTAAAGAATAACAATCACCTTCAACACCTCTAGTTCTCACTCCACAATAAAGCAAACTGTTTTCTTTTGAAACTGTGTTGAGTATGTTTTCAAGTTTTCCCCGATTTTTTAATCATGAAAATTAGACACTCATGATATGTAGGTAACACATCCATCGTGTCTTTCATGTATCAGTCTTCTCAAGCCAGTTGGAGGCCTATGCAAGAGTCCTAGTCTGATTTTTTGTGCCCTCGAATCAGTAGTCTCTGAGGCAGGGGAAGCATTTGTTTCTGTGCCAAAGAGCTTGTTACGAAGTGAGTTTTGTAGCCTTTCATGTGACAGGTTGGGAGCCTATTGGTTTGATACTGTAATAAATTGATTTGGGTTTTTAAAAGGCAATATCAAAAGAAATCAACAACAAGGTAGTGGGATTTATCCTGGCGTGTAGAACCACATCAAGATTTCAGGTTCTGCAAAATAAATTGTGTTTATACCCCGGTGAATAAACTATCATTCCTAAACACAACATGATGTTTAATAAATATCTGAAATGCAGTTAAGACCACTAGATTTAGTGAAGGATTAGAAAATCTCACAAGAATATAGATTTAATAAAATGGACACTTCTAGGGAACATATCTGAAAGGCAACTTTCATGCCGCCTTCTAAGAACTTAAGCAGTTTCTTACCCAGTAATCAAGTTGCCTTGTCTAATTCGATTCATTTGTCCACTGGGAAAATACCTTATCAAACACTACATATAATTGACACTTTGCCTGCCATAATGGAACTCTCATTTCAAGCAGAAAAGGCAAGGGTGTGGTTGACGTACTGGGGTTGCAAATATTGACTAGACTTCTTCTAGAAAAGTTCAAATACACTAACTTTTCTGGGTGTTTGCTTTCCTATTAGCAAAATGAGAAAACCGTTGGTCCTTTTTAACTTTCAGACAATGCCTTCAAAATAAAATCAAATAGAATGCATGTAAGGAGGCGAACCTAAATACAATGTAAACCACTCTCCTCTGACTAATCCGTGCAAAGCTTACATGACTGTCTTGCCGACCACAAATCCACTCTGACGGGAGTGGCCAAGGGGAAACGGCCTTTCTGAACAGGAGTGCTGGTCTTGTGCCATGTGTCTCTACCACCTTGACGACAGTGCTAGAGTTCAAGGTGGAGTCCGTGGCATCCACGGGCAAAATCATAGGTTTGGTGACAGACCGCTCCGAGGATTTCCACGTTGGATCTTGACTGACACACTCAAATTTATCTTTTAGGAGTATCTGAATACACACAAAAAGGCAGTCAAAAATCGCTTTTTGGTGGAAGAAAATACAGTGCGTGGACTTATCCTTCTATCATGAATGACAGTGTGCCCTTTCCACCCCTCCAGTTTCATAAACATTTCAGACTGCGATGTTAATTATACTTGAATTGATAACAATTAATTGATTACAACTAAAGTTTAAAAAATGACTAGCTTCCGGTTCAGAAGCAAACAAAAACCAAACCAAAACAACGAAAATAAATTAAAAAACCCCGCTTCAGAATGGGAGCCTCTGAGACCCAGCATGACTCTGCAGCTGCCAAGAAGGTTCATCACACTTCCTCAGTTCCCATATATGCTTATAACACACACCCATCACTCACGACAATTTCTTTTCTTCACAACTTGTAAGAACCCAAGTTATACACAACTTCACAGGCCACAAATCTTACACTTACTCTACTCACCTACCTTGCCCAGTTAGCCAAACTGATGCTAAGAATGTGCTTGTAGGAGTTAAAAAATG
Source organism: Panthera pardus (assembly GCF_024362965.1). Classification (NCBI taxonomy): domain Eukaryota; kingdom Metazoa; phylum Chordata; class Mammalia; order Carnivora; family Felidae; genus Panthera; species Panthera pardus. Next base: position 144,480,417 of record NW_026526721.1, on the reverse strand, counting down.
TCCCCTGTTACAATTGGATGGCACAGTCAGAAATGTACTGATAAATTCACATGACATTTGGGCAACTCTGAATGGGAGAAGCCACACGGCAAGACTATCTGCACTTCAGGAGGGATGTGGTCTTTTTATTTATTTGTTTGTTTATTATTTTGTTAATGTCTACTCACTCTTGAGAGAGAGACAGAGCACGAGTAGGGGTGGGGCAGAGACAGAGATGGCGACACAGAATCTGAAACAGGCTCCAGGCTCCAGGCTCCCAGCTGTCAGCACAGAGACCAACACGGGGCCGGAACTTGGGAACGATGAGATCATGACCAGAGATGAAGTCGAACACCCAACCGACTAAGCCACCCAGGCAGCCCTATTTTTTTTTTGAAGGTTTATTTACTTTTGAGAGAGACAGAGTACAAGTGGGGGAGGGGCAGAGAGAGAGGGAGACACAGAATCTGAAGCAGGCTCCAGCCCCTGAGCTGTCAGCACAGAGCCTGACATGGGGTTTGAACCCATGAACCATGAGATCTGACCTGAGCTGAAGTGGGATGCTTAACCGACTGAGCCACCCAGGTGCCCCAGGAGGGAGATAGTCTTAATGATAGTCAGGAGTGAGAAAGAGACATGTCTTCACATTTATTGCCATGTGAATAGAATGTCAAAAAATAAATAAAATTAAAAATTAATTTACTTAAAAGTAAGGAAAAAAACATGGCAACACGTAGTGTTTATAAGAAAGGAAGGAGGGAATGAGTAACAGACTAACAGATCATGAGAGCCTTGGACCAAACAAGTTATGTTTATCTAAAATCACAATCGGCTCTAAAGCTGGGGACGAGCACAAAGTCATCATGTAAGTTAGACCCAAAGACCCAAGGGCACCTTCTACATCTCACAACAGGGGGTGAAGTTGCATCGTTTCCTAGGAGATTTCCCTAAAGTTGGGAAGAATGAGACACCTCTTCTGTACTGGGTGTTTCAGTGACATGAATTAGTCTCTTATGCAATTGAAAAATAAGAGAAGGATGTAAGGGTAACATGGAAGCCTTGTTGGTTTTTCTGAGATTCTTCCAAGCATGTTAATACATTGAAGTGACTAGGAGTAAGCTTTCTTACAAGAAAAACAACACAAAACAAAACAAAAAACAAAAACAAACAAACAAAGAAAAACCCAGACATCTTGAGATGTTTAGGGAAAAGCTAGGAATGCTACAGAACTGCTTTCTCTTATTGCAAGGTATTTTAAAAGCTTCAAGAACCTTAGCCACTCCCGGATTCCAGACTTAACAAGACTGTGAGATAACAAAGGTTATTTTAAGCTACTAAGTATTGGGGGAATTTGCTATGTAGTGGTAGATAGCTAATGTGGGGGTGGCAGAACTTCACTGCAAATGGAACAAGTGGGCAAAGTTGAATGATGAGTCCAAGTTTTCAAAACAGTTGATGGATGGGAGTGCATTCTGGTTATAGAGAAAGCACGTGCACGGCTCGCTCTGGGAAGTGCGGTAGGTTAAACATTGCTAACATGTACAGCGTTTGTGGAGAAAGGTAGCAGACAAGACAGGAAATGTAAGCAGCAGGACATTCACAAGAGATTTGGGATTTAAGAAATATATCTAATAACATATATTTTAAGAGACTGGATAATTGTTGAAAAATTATGGCAATAGTTCAGTTTAAAAAAATTATTTACCTATATATCAGAGTGCTATGAAATTGCCAAATCTTACATTTCAGGTTTGTCAAAGCATGTTTTTGAAACAGGTCACCTCCTGCTCGGAATACACAGCTGGAGAGGAGTCAAATATGCACCTAATCACCCCAAGTTCTTGAAAATTCTACACTTTTAAAGACACTAGTGAGTTTCCTGCATTTGTTTCCACACTAAATTATTCCAACACATTTGGTTATTCTGAAGCCCCCCCCACCCCCCATTTAGAAACCTGAGAATGGAACATTCAGTCTTCCTCCTTGTGATTGTCTCATAGGAAAACTTTGAACCTTAGACAAGTGTTCTTTTGGAGTTTGATGAGTCCCAGCTTTCAAAGAGAACACGGAGAGCTAGAACACTTCTTGGCAAGGGCCACCACAGCCTCATGGACATTCAGGTTCCTGAACTTGATAGAAAAGAGAGGAAGGATGCTTCAGAACCTGATATTTGCACTCCTGCCTCCCCACCCCAAATCCATACACACATTCACAAGGAGGAAAAGAAGTGCAAGAGATAGCTGACCTGCCCCAAAGTGTCTTCCACTGAACCCTAACCAAGTGGGAGATTCCAAAAACAGAATATCTAGTTTAAAAGGCACATTTAGGGGCACCTGGGGGGTGCAGTTGGTTGAACGTCTGACTTTGGCTCAGGTCATGATCTCACAGCTTGTGAGTTCGAGCTCCCCGTTGGGCTCTGGGCTGACAACTCTGAGCCTGGAGCCTGCTTCAGACTCTGGGTCTCTCTCTCTCTCTCTCTCTCTCTCTGCCCCTTCCCCACTCACGTTCTGTCTCTCTCTCCCTCAAAAATAAATAAATATTAGAAAAGTTTTTTTTCAAAAGGCACTTAAACTTAAAAAAGGCATTTAACTCTCCTCTCTTCCCTCCCTTGGACAATATCATTAAGACAGAATTGCAGGAACAGGGAAAGGGAAAGAAAAGGGAAGGGAAAGGAAGAGAAACGAAGGGAAGAGAAAGCTGTAATCACAGGAAGGGAAAAGGAGGGGGAATAATGAGCTCTTACCTGGTATGGTGTAGACATGGCTTCATATGAAAGGAAAACAGAATAATTGCTAAGAAACTTTAACCAGTAGTTTGAAGTGGACACATTTGTAAGAGTCATTAGGTGACATGTTAAGAGCTGTGAAATAAAAAGAACTTTCAAGTGGCTGTTTGCCCTGTTCCTTTTAAAGAATTTAATACAACGAACATTGCAATGATTTCACTTAATTGCAATAAGAACTCATGACGGGGGCAATTACAAGTGTGTACCTTCTGAGAGTCTCAGCCACTTTTATTGACTTTGCTGTTTCTGGTATTGAGCCTGGGACTGTATGGCCATGATTGCTCTCTGCCACTGAGTCAATGTAGATACTCTCCTTTGCCAGTTTATCAAGTATTCAAGGAAGCACTATCCACCAGTACGTCCTGAAGTGACAGAAATATTCTATACCTGCACTCTCCAATCTGGAAGCCACCATTTACATGTAGCTATCGAGCACTTGAAATGTTATTTGTGCAAGTAAGAAACTGAATTTTTAATTTTGCTAATGAGTTCATTTAAGTTTCAGTTTAAACAGGTACATGTGGCAAATGGTTCCTCTACTGGGCAGCACAGATTTAAGGAAACATCAAGTACTTTTATAAAATTCCAATGCGTGCCCAACAAGACTGCAGAAATAGGTCAGAGCTAATGTAGGACTTTGCGAGAATATCCAAATTTTAGGCCATGACAAAGGATCGTGTAAACAGACAGTATGCATTTAAACCACTATATTAGGATTAGAGGAAGGTTTGGATAGTGGCCAATAATAACTCATCCAAACTGCCAATACTCTTAGTATTATCAAAGATACTGAACGACGCCAATATGGAAGACATGCCATCCATGTTGCAAAACATCAAATATCCCCTTAGACATTTTCAATTGTGTAAGAAAGAAAAATGATCAGAAGCCTGAAGCAGACTGTCTCCAAACTAAAACATGTTACATTAGTCGACTTTTTAAAAAGAGAAACCAAATCAAAGGTGATAGGAAATAAATAGTATTAAAATGGTACAGTAAAATGGAAGATCCCCTCAATGGGTCAACACTTGGAATCATTGTCTCATCGTGATTTAACCAAAGTTCACAGTCGAAAGAACTCTTTGTGCAGAAACGAACTTGATCGAGGACAGGCTGATAATTCATATATGGCAATAATGGAATTTATTATTGTTCTTTATATAAAGACCCTTTTGTCCTGGGACATTCCTTGGACAGCATCAGAAACCCTGGCAAAGAATGAATAAGACACAAAGCTGAACTTTTCCAAAGCTCAACTCATTCAGCAGGTATTAATTTGAACAGAAGAATCAACAGTGTATACTGATTTACAGGTCACAATCGCTTGCGTAATTCAAGATCTAGGGTTCAAAGCAGAAAAAAGAGTGCCACATTTGCAAATACCTAGAGGTTTCACTGCTCAGATAAGCTCTTAATATGCAGCCTCCTTTGTGTATCTCCTGCATTCCTGAATCATTTTAACTTGCATTGAGAAACAGCCTTGAGAAATGTAAGATGTTCTTTTTATTTCTGCCAATTATCTACTAAGAGATGCTGGGACCATTACAAGACATCGCTATAACATCATTCTTTTTTTTTTTTTTTTTTTTTTTTCTCCTCATCTTGATTCTGTAAGAAGTGAGCTGTGGTTAAGCAACCTTTCTGTTGGGATTAGCCGCCGTGGCATTAATTTCCCATAAATGTTTTCACGTTCTCAGATGAAAGTTGTTAAATAAGGTGATGTCCTATTGACATGTTTAGATGTAATTGCTCTTTGGTAAACATTTCAATTAGTGATCTAGAGAATACACTTCACCTGGATTGAAGTACACATTCGAGCTCACGGACGCACGGAAGAAATGCCCCACGGATTACACTTCAGATGAAACTCTATACTTTCATCCGTCCTTGAGAGTCCAACAACTATACAGCTCGCAACCGTCTAAAACTAGGGTTTATTTATAGTCTTATTGAACTACTCAGATTAACTCATATCAATAGTTTCTGTGGAACCCGAACCTGGAACACATGAGGGGACAAACATAATTAGGAAAAGCAACGGTGACTCTGAAATCAGTCTGCAGGCCCCACCCCAGACACCCCAGCCTCCAGGCTCACATACTTCCGACCCCAGGCCCACATATACCAGCGATGCAGCAGCGGTCTCCTTGTGTACTGAGAGGCATACCCCGACGATACAGCCCCTAGGGGGTGTACAACTCCCACAACCACAGGAATAAAAACATTTTAAAGTCCACGGGAAGTTTCATCGTTGAGAGTGCAAACGTGGTTGAAACCTGTTCGAGATTGCAATGCAACAATTTAACACAGCACTCACGTTTCCTCTTTTTTTTTTTTATGGCGTGACACCTCATGTGTTACGTTACCGTGGCTAGAGGCTACTTGGGGAGCCCATTCATCACAGAAAACTTTGGGAGAAATTACGATACGTGATAAACCTACTGGTGACTGGAGCTTCCCTCTGTTAGATTCAAATATTTGGATTCCAACTGGCCAAGCAGTGATTATGCAAAGTTGGAGGAATGTCCAAAACATAGGACTAGAAGAAAAAAAATGCCTGGTATAAGTATAACGATTTTTCAGAGATGCCTCAATTTGGGCCTGTCAGAAACCAATGAACTTGAAAAACATTTTGATTTGTAGAAATAATATGAAATTACCCTAAATGGAGGTTTTCAGAGAAAGAAAATGGCAGAGTATTAATTAACATGCGGCCACATGCTCTCTTGTTCATTAGATGTACCTTTTTTCTCCTCTTTTTTTCAATCTTTGTATTTCCTATTAAAATTGTGATTATGAAAAGGTTGTGTGATCAATATTGCCTACAGTTTGACATTCGGTACCACTGACTGAATATCAGTTAACTGTCTTTTTTCTCTTGCCTTTTCTCTCTAAAACCTCTATCACGATAGAGAAATGACACACAAAATAGTTCACAAAAAAAACAGTGCTTTCGTTGTAGAAAGGTAACTTTTTCATGCCCCCACTGTGCAGCATTCTTTAATTTCTTCCTGCCTGAGAAAATAAGCAAATGGATCCAAGAATTCAACCCCCTTCTGCTGCTGCTGCATTCCGAAAGGAAGTTCACAAGCTTGTCAAACTTAGAACTTGAAGCTGCACTTAGACCATCTTCGTAATGAAAGGAAAGCCAGGAAGGAAGGGGGGAGAAAAAGAACCCTGAAGAACCCACTTTGGGGGAGGTCAACAAAGAAATCACACCAACATGAAGCTCCCCAAACTCATGCAGACCAAAAACCTTGCTCCTAAAAGCTCCCAGTGTGTGGCTGCTAATGCACAGGAAATGTGATTAGCTGCCTGAGAAAGGCCTAGAATTACTCTCATTCTGACTAGATTACTGGATAATTAGATTGGTAGCACTCTTCCCTGACTGTGGCTGTCAGATTAAATCTGGCTGGTTCTCGTCAGATAACTGTCATGTCCCACAATAACAAACAGAGGCTGACACAGTGAGGGCTTTTTAAATGTTCAAAGAAACCAAAGTGCCTATTTTTTCTCAATAATAAAACATGAGAAATGTTCAATGGACTTCAGAGTTTATTCAAATTGTCATTATATTTAATTAAGAAAATGCTACCAGACGAAGCCTGGACAGACAGGCTTCATCTGCATTGGTAAATGGAAATCACCGTCTTTGGGATCTACTGATGGAAAATCAGCCTTGAATTACCCAGAGAGCAAAGCGTGTGGTTCTGTTTTAATGCTCTGAGTCTCTAGCCCTTTACTGTTCCAATGAAGTTAAATAAGATATGTTGAGTCCCATCTCGGAGCAGTAGTTGAACCTCTGAAGCTCTTCTCTCTTCCCCTCCTTGACAAGCACACACACCCTCTTTACTGTAATGGTTGTCTCCCCAGTTACTCCTGGGAAGGAGACAGAAGAGAATCAGAAGGAAGATACTAACAGGAGAAAGCACAAAAGCCCCAGGTTTTTACAGAGTTCCTCCAGTCTTGTCCTGCTGTCCCAAGTGACTGTGTCTTATCTGTTAGGGAAGCTAGGTTGTGAGTGATGCTTCCCCAGATGTGATACCCTGTCTCTGGTGGGAGATGGGAGGAGGGGGGTGGGATGTGATGCTTTTAGATGGCACACCTAAAAGCATATGTTTTTATTACATTTATATGTGGCAAATATGAGTGATTTTCCAACTACGATAGAAAGTTTCGTTTGAAACATAACTTGAGAAAATAAACATAGGAGCTCAATTTAAGGGAAAATAGCATGCAGATATGCAAAAATTGCAAATGTAAAAAAGACTGAAGGTTGAGAAACACAGATGTAAAAGAGAGTGAGCCTGTCACTGTTTGCATACTCAACACATGAAAGCACTTATGGTTTTTAATAAGGGAAAGTGGAGTTCTTTATCTCTTTGAAATATTCGAGAAATATCAGTTCCCTCTGGGTGGGACTTGTCAGACCTCCTTGCTTTTTTTGAGTCCATTTTACTTGGGAGAAGGACAGCTACAGGAGGGATCCCCTGTCTTCTAAAGCTTAATGTGCATCGTCAAGGGCCCCAGAGGAACCAAGCAAATTTCAGTGGCCTTCATCCTGCTTAGATATCATCGAATTTAGCTTTCCTTATCTGTATACTCCTCACCCCAGGCAATGTGCCTACCTGCAGTAGTAGGGACTCAGTAAGTGTCACCTCAGTGAATGTGACAATTTAAGAAGTAAAAAAAAAAAATCTTTAAAACATTCAAATACTTATGTAATATACACGAAAAAATAGCCAATTTTTTCAATCTCAATAAAATATAAGCAAAAGCATTAAAAGCCATTGTTGTTATTTTTGGCAAAAAAAGAGAATGTACCTATTGTTTACAGAGAACATTTCATTTACTATTAGAAGTGATGATTGGCACAAACTTTCTGGAAGGACTTTAGTAATACATAATAAACATGTATTAAACACATAATAAAAATATACCATTTGGTTCAGCAATTCCCATTGTAAACATTGATTCTAAGGGAATAATTATAAATATGCACAAATATTTAGTTATAAGAATAGGCAGTGAAGCTTTCTTTAAATACAAATGATTTGGAAACAGCCTATGCAACAATATGGTATCATTTCTCCCTCCCTCCCTCTCTCTCTCCCTCTCTTAAAAATAAATAAACATTAAAAAAGCAGGGGGCCTGGGTGGCTCAGTGGGTTAAGCATCCGACTCCTGATTTTGCCTCAGGTAATTTGTGGGATTGAGGCCCATGTCAGGCTCTGCACAGAGAGTGGAACCTGCTCGGAATTCTCTCTCCTCTCTCTTTGCCCCTCCCCTAGCTCGTGCTCATTCTTTCTCTTTCAAAAATAAACAAATAAACATTTAAATGATGTATGATGCTTCCTCATAAATGGAAAAGCATGTGGTCTCTGGAAGTGATGCTTTGGAAGAACATTTAATAACAGAAATTATTTAGTTTATATAAAGTTTAATCATTTGATTATAATGCAATACGTATAAGAGAATCTTCTTCGGTATTTTTTGTTTAAACAAAGAAAGATGAAAAGTAACCAAAATGATAGTACCTCTAGCCTTTGATGCAAACATTTATATGTTATTTATTTCCTTCTTAATGCTTTTTTATTTTTCCAGAAGTTTCTATTATGAACAAATACTAATCATAGTTAATGTAGTTTGTAAAATTGGGTACAGATTATGCTAAGCCCTTTACATGCATTAACTCGTGTAATCCTCACAAAGCCTTATGGAATAGAAAGCATCATTATTCCCATTTACAGATGGATAAACATACTGCAGAGAGAGACTATAACTTACTCAAGGTTACACAGCAGTAAGGGGCAGAAGTGGGCTTCAGACACACTTTATCTGACAACAGAAACTGTATGTTTTGGGCTAAATACAATACTGCTTCGTAAGTATTATTTTTTTATGAGGGAAAACGTCATCTTTAAAAGAGGAAAGAAGCCATGAGTCACTGTATGATTGATAGCAAAAAGAATAGTACAGATGAATATAAAATCATTAAAATGTTTTTCCCAACTTTGAACCCATGGAATCTATACACGATCCAATAGTTCAGTGTAAATTATTTTGTGTAGAACCTAGGGATTTGGTTGTAATTATGATTGACCGATAAAGGGCTTTCTAAAATGTTAAGTAGTATAACATAGCTCTTGGTACTGTAGTATTTTTAAAACAAACAAAAAAAATTAATGTTTATTTATTTTTGAGAGAGAGACAAAGAGAGCATGAGCAGAGGAGGGGCACAGAGAGAGAGGGTGACACAGAATCGGAAGCAGGTCCAGGCTCTGAGGTGTCAGCAAAGAGCCCGACACCCGGCTCGAACTCACGAACTCACAAATTCACAAGCCTTTGTGAGATCATGACCTGAGCCCAAGTCAGCCGCTTAACTAACTGAGCCACCCAGGCACCCCATGTACTGTAGTATTTTAAACTGAGTATTAGCTTTGGCTTAATTTCTACCAAATTTAGAATTTCTTTGTTGACAAACACCTGAAAATTATCCTTATTTTTCCAAAGTTTAATCATTGTTTCCCCTTTGTTCTATAGGTAATATATGCCCAATGAAGGAAAGCAGCAAAACAAGACATAAATCACTTTTAATCTCAACATACCGAGATAACCTTTTTTGCCTCCTGCCATTCATTCTTTAGGCCAAAGTGTCACCTGCATGGGACCACCCAGATCCTCTAGATTTCTGGTGTCACTCTTGCATTTGTGCACATAACAGATGGCTACACGTTTGCATCTGTTATACTGCGTCATTCTGATCTGCCAAGGTTCTCTTCTCTTGGCTCACATCAGCATGCCCATGGAATGTACCGGTGCCTTTTCTCTTGAGTCCTCTTGACCATGCGCACTGAAGGTTAGGGCATGGGAGGGGATTACGTGGCGGTTCAGGGCTGTGCTGTACAGCATAGGGTTTAACTTTTAATAGTGGACATCCCTGGCCTATGTGTCTTGCTTACCCTCACCATCTGGAATACCTCACCGAATAGTTAAATCACCTGACCCTACAGCCTTAGTCTCTTGCTCACTCTCCCTTCCTTTTCCTTTTAAATGTACCTTTCCTTGCCCAAAGGGATACCTGAGGCACTTCCCTGCAATCTTTTCGATTTTGCTTTGTCTCATGCTCGTCCTCCTCTCAAGCAGTCACTTGGCCTTCCCTCTTACATCCAAGTATTTTCCTAAATGAAAGGAGGACTTCTAAGGGCAGCTTTTATAAATGATACTTTTATTTCCTCCGTAATGCTTTCTGATAACACTGTCTATATAGTTTTATATTCTGTTTATGTGTCATTAAGTATTTCATGGTGAATATTTCCTTATTATAAATTCTTTAGAAGCAGACTATAACAGTTAAATAAAATCTTACATTAGTGATGTAATACTGAGATGTTTCCAAAGTTTGCAGAATGATAAGAATCACCAGGGGTATTTATAAAAAATATATACACAATTTCCAGAAACTTCCCCGTGGAAATTTTTATTGGATAGGTCTGGGATAAAATCTAGGAATCTGTACTTTTTACTACAGAAATATCTCCAAATGATCTTTCCTGTACATGACCATTTCCTTTCTCTTATATATGAAGGTCATTTCCAACTTTTTATAAAAGTAGATAAATAATATTGAATTCTGTAGCCTTTCATGCCCAGATAAGTTAAATCTTTTAGAAATTCTGCTGAGGTGGACTATCTAAGCATTCCCCAAATGCCACTCAGTCCTCTTTCCCCTAGTTTGACTGTTTCTTACAGTGGCATTTTTGCATCTTTACTTTACAGACCAACTGGAATAATTAACTTTCAGGATATCTGTGAGCCTTCAAAATAAAAGACAATGAGGGAGAGTTAGCTCTTGGGGCAGGGGTTGACGTGATTCATATTTCTTAGCAGACAAAGGAATCTGAAAGTGTTTTCAAATTTCTCAAATTAAAAAATGTGATTTTTTTTTTTACACTGATATACATTAAGAAAATTTCTAAGTTTGGAGTAAAATCTGGTAAGCAACAAACTCTGGATTCATTTGCAACATGAGGAACAAACAACCAAATAGTCTACTCTAATTTGGCTCAACATAAACTAATTTGGTAATGTCTAAACAGTAGTACGTTTTAACCATTTCCTACCATTTTTTTTTTTTTTTTTTTTTTTTTGTCAAGAAATGTCTAGGAAGAAATTTTAGAGTAGAAGAAACTACAGACAATATTGGCCTGTCTCTTTTCTGTGCAGATCTTTGCAGACTTCAAATGCTTTACAAATCATTCACTTGAAAGGCAATTGAATATTTAAGGATTGATGCTATCTTTTAGTTGATCCAGGATGAGACAAGAATTGGGAAATATACTCTAATAGTGACTATGAGACACCCATCAACAGCTTCTGAGATGTGCTGGGTACGAGAAGATGATGACAGATAAACTATCAGGTAATTTTGCAGCTGCAAAAGAAAATCTTGTAAGCCACATGATCCAGGGAGATTAAATGAAATTCTCAGGATAATATCAGAGTATCAAAAGTTATGAGTTACAGTTTTGGTAGATTAATGATTTTTAAATATATATCCATCACCTACTATGCGATAGACTCGTCATCTACTGTTGGATTGAATTTTAATACACGGTCTTACTCTAGAAGCATCATAGGCCCCCTGATCTTGTCTTGGCAAGTTTTCCAAGACAGTTACAACAGGCAGAAAATTACTACTATGAAACTCAGAAACATTTTGTTGGCAGTCATATTAAAATTATGCTTAGACTCTGATATCTTTTGTCTGCTGGGAGTTGAGGGTGGTGACTTTATCTTCTGGTGCTTTCTAAGAACATGCCCAAACTGCTTAGCATATTCATGTGTCCCTTTACCTACGTGTCCTAGCAAAATAAACCTAGTTCTCTTAGACAGGGTATCCTTTCACAATCCATGACTCCTCTGAATGGTATGAACATTCAATAAAAGATGGATAGCTGTGTTTTATTTTTGTTTTGTGTTTTTGTTTTGCTAGTGGCGATGCATAAAGAAGACGGGCCCTAACTACCCATCGGTGGCTTCTTAGGGGTCTTTGAATATTTATGGTTACCTAAACTAAATAAATAAATATGGTTTTTACATTTTTTTTGAGAGGGAGAGGGGTAGAGAGAGGGAGAGAAGGAGAGAAGGAGAGAAGGAGAGAAAGAGAGAGAGAGAGAGAGAGAGAGAGAGAGAGAGAGAGAGAATATCCCAAATAGTCTCCATACTGTCAGTGCAGAGCTCGATACAGGGCTCAAACTCACAAACTGTGAGATCCCAACCTGACCGACAAGAGTCAGACACTTAATGGACTGAGCCACCCAGGTGCCCCTGTTTTTGTTTTTTATTGCTGTGAAAGCTATTACTTCCATTTTATGGAGAGAGAAGTGGTCTGCTGTAGCATCCATATTGTTATTGGTGTACTAAATGTTTCATGAATACATCCCGGTAATAAATGCTCCATAATGAAGAAACGAGAAACGAAAAAGAGAATACTGAGCTAGTCTGAGATCCTTCCTGCTTCCCACTTCTACAGGAGGAGAGCTTCCTTAACTTGCCTGGTGATAAGAACAACCTGACATTTTTGTTAGAAGTACAAAACCCAGGGCATCACCCAGGTGTTCATGAACAGAATCTCCAAGAGGAGAATTTTTACTAAGCACATTATCTCTTATAACCAGGTAATTTTTATTTTTTTTTAACATTTAAAAATTTTTTTCCAATTAATGTTTATCCCCAAGACAGAGAGAGATAGAGTGGGAGTCGGGGCAGGGCAGAGAGAGAGAGGGAGACACACAGAATTCTAAGCAGGCTCCAGGCTCTGAGCTAGGAGCACAGAGCCTGACGTGGGGCTCGAACTCACAAACCATGAGATCATGACCTGAGCTGAAGTCAAATGCTCAACCGACTGAGCCACCTGGGTGCCCTGTAACATTTATTTATTTTTGAGAGAGAGAGAGAGAGAGAGAGACAGACAGACAGACAGACAGTATGCAAGTAGGGGAGGGGCAGAGAGAGAGACAGGGAGACAGAATCTGAAGCAGGCTCCAGGCTCTGAGCTCTCAGCACAGAACCTGACATGGGGCTCAAACCCAACCAACCGAGCCACCCAGGTGCCCGTAAACCAGGTAATTATTTAAATGCTGAATTATAGAAAACATTGGAGTTCTGAAAAGGTTACATTTGAGAAAGGCATAATGAGAAAGAACCCTTTCATTGCTCCTAACCCAACCTTAATGAAATTAACTTGATCGTTGTGTCTTTGGGGGCTGGTGGTGGGCAGAGATCAACCGAGGTTCCAGGAGGGTTTTAAGTTTCTGCCTCTGGAAACGTAAAATCACCAAGAAATCCAGCCAGCACAGAGCTCCTGTTTGCCCAGCCTTCACTTGCACAGGAGCCAACAGGAAACTGCAGTCCCCAGGGATGTCAATCTGGCATCTCTTCGGATCAGCAAATTAAGTAGAAATAAACCCACAAATGAGCAACATGAAAAAAAAAAATCAAAAGCGCTGCTTCCTGCTGAAACAAACTTTGAGTGGCATCATTGAAATGAAAGGCCAGGATGCTCCTGCGGGAGAAAGTTTCCCCAGCTTTAGTAGGAGTTTCCATGAGGCTAACAACCTGGGGCTGAAGTTCGAAATGGTTGCATTTCACACGTAGGTGATAAATTGCCTGTTGACTCCCTGAAATGACCCGTCTGCTACTTCAACAGAACTTGGACAAATAGTTTGCTGCTATTTCTATACTGACAAATCTTTTATGCTTGGTTCATCCAGTTACTTTACTCATTAAAGAAAATAAAAGCTAATTAAAATGGGGATCCATATACCTATTCAGAAAATCGCCTCTTCTGGCAGAAAAGACTGAAGTAACTGTGAATTCATTTACCTCCTGAGGTCCTGCTGTGCAAATACGTTTACACTAGAGGTGACACTCACATTTTAAGCATCTCCAACACAAATGCTCACACCGAATCTCTTTGCTTCAAATACTCGACCCGCCAACCAGAAGCCTATTAAATGCTTCACATTTCATTTCCAAGGGGGAAACTTGTTGGGTATTTCATAATCCAAAAGCCAAAACAAAACAAGACAAAATAACAATGCAATTCTAAACTCGGTCCCACTCCCTAACACCCCACCCCCTCACGCACACAGTAATAGTTGTAGCGACAGAGCATTCATTTACCAGTCTTAGTGAGTTTGATTTCCTTTCGGAAAATTTTTATTTGCACTTTACAACTATCATTAACTTCAAAGGATACTGACAGTTCTCAAGTTATTAAGTTAAAAGGCAGCCAACTTTCAGCTGGAGTCACTGCAAATTAATTCTGTCTTACAAGGCCACACTGGGTCATTTCCTGAGCTGATGGTAATAAATAGCCCTTATTCTAATATAAAAACAAGTAAGTTCAGTAATGCTTTTCTGATTAAAATACTCAGAAGTGGGCAGGACCTAGACTCAGTGGAAACCACAGGTAATTTTACAGCAGCCATGGTAGAAACTGGTATTTATCTATATAGTGTACATTCTCGCTTTCTTTCTTCTTAACTGACCAAAGGGTGGGGAGTGTGGGAAACACCTGATTTTTTTCATGGCAGCAACAAAGTCTCCTAAAAACTTGCATTTCCCAGCATCCCTTGCAGCTAGGGTGGCTGAGTGACGCTGACCAAACAGGACCCAACAGATTCTGGCTTTTTTTTGGAGAGTTTTTCTTTCTAGCTATAGGTGTTGTTTTTTCCTTGCTTTCTTCTTTTTTTCCTGTCTGGGGCACAGGGAGGGGGTTTGAGACACAACATCTTGCAGAAGAAACCTGAGGTGTATAACTGATTAGAATTACACCTTAAAATCACCGCACTTTAAAAGCTACTAAACCTAAGCTTTACGAAGACAAGAACCACATGTATCTTGTTATGTATGTATCCCCAATGCCCAGAACATGGCTGACACAGAACCAAATGCTTAGAAATATTTGTTGAGTGAATGAATGCATTAATGAAGTAACTAATTAATGTGGCTGTAGGGAAGTGAGAGAGGGGAAAGTAGGAGAAGATAAGGGTCAGAGTGATATGTAGAACTCTTCACGTCAGCCTGTAAAGGAGATTGCAAAGATGCCAGCTTTTACCCTGAGTGAGACAGGGATCCACTGTGTGGCTTTCTGCAGGAGAGGGCCATGATCTGACCCAAGAGTCTTCAAGGAGCTCTGTCATCCTTATTGGGAATAGATGTAAGAAGGCAGGACAAGGAACAGAAAAACCAGGAGGCATAGCAATCCTGGTCAAATACGATACCGGCTCATGCCAGAATTTTACCTGTGCAGAGGGTGAGAAGTAGTTAGATGCTCGAATACAGTTTGAAGTTAGGCACATGAGGATTTCCTAATGGATTGGGGTGGATTGTGAGGGGGGGCGGGGAGATGAATGAAGCTGTCTCTAAAGTTTTACGTCTAAGCAACTAGGAGAGTGTAGCTGCTATCAACGGAAATGGGAAGGGTGCAGAAAGAGCAGGTGTGTAGGGGGAGACTGGGGTCCTGCTTTGACATTTTATATCTGAAATGTCTAATAGGCACCCATGTGCAGATGTCGAATAGGTAGTGATATCTAAAAGAGTGGAATTTGAGAGAAAGGCTTAATATGAAAATACAATTACTAGGAGTCAATAGCATAGATATTTTAAACCGTGAATCTAGATGATATCAATACCATAGTGAGTGTAGGAACTTCTGAAGGTATTTATTTATTTATTTATTTATTTATTTATTTATTTATTTGAGAGACAGCGAGCAAGCGAGTTAGGGAGAGAGACAGAGGGGGAGAGAGAGAGAAAATCTTAAGCAGGCTCCACACTCAGAGCAGAGTCCAATGTAGGGCTCGACCCACAACCCTGGCATCATGACCTGAGACAAAATCAAGATCATACGGTCAACCAAATGAGCCACCCAGGCAGCCACCTCTGAAGATTCTCAAATGCTAAAACCCTGGAACCAGCAGATGACTGGTAAAATTTGTCTGGCAGTGGTTGATAAGATTATCTAAAAAGTACATAACCTAGGGGCGCCTGGGTGGCTCAGATGGTTAAACATCTGACTCTTCGTTTCTGCTCAGGTCACAATCTCATCGTTCATGAGTTCTAGTCCCACCTCGGGCTCCACACTGACAGTGCCAGGCGTGCTTGGGATTCTCTCTTTCTCCCTTTCTCTCTGCCCCTCCCCCACTTATATGTACAATCTCTGTCTGAAAATAAATAAGCTTAAAAAAATAAATTAAAAAGTACATAACCTAGAGGTAGAGAGTCTTTAGAGGCACCTGGGTGGCTCAGCCAGTTAAGCATCCGACTTTGGTTCAGGTCATGATCTCATGGTTTGTGAGTTCAAAGCCCACGTCAGGCTCTGTGCTGACGGCTCAGAGCCTGGAGCCTGCTTCAGATTCTGTGTGTCTCTCTCTCTGCCCCTCCCTGCTCATGCTCTGTCTCTCTCAAAAATAAATCAACATTAAAAAAAAAAAAGATTAAAAAAAAAAGTCTGGTTAGAATGCTACTAAAGTAATCTAGGCCGAAGTAGAAGAAGACCAGAACTAAGGTGGAACTCAACGTACAAATATTAGTGACAAATTGAATATTCAGCAAGGGAAGGGAAATGGTGATGTTTTGGAAGAATGCTTATTTTCTTTTCAACCTAAATGAAGAGGTTGTATTAGAAAAGATTATTTTCTCAGTTGGGACTACCACAGAAACAGACTTCAAGATAAGGATTTCAGTACAAGTAGATTATTGGCCAGATGACACTAGGAAACACCTAAAGGAGGTAGGGTAGTAAATCAGAGAAGAAAAGGAAGTGAATAGAGTATATTATCAAGTGATTCTTCACTGCGGGAAACCAGGAAGCTCTGAGATGTGGTGTCGAACACATCCCTGAGAACCATCCCCAAAAAGGGGCACCTATTTAATTATCTGTTTTCCCTTTATTAGTGGCTAAGAGCTATGTTCCAGAGAAAAGCCTGCAAGCAGAGAGAGCCACGTGTTTGCAGAAAGCTGCCTTTAGTGTCTAGAGGAGCACCCACAGCATCTGCTGGGTCACTAAACTGCAGAAAAAGAAGGGGAATTTGGCTTATGAAAACAATCCATGATCTCTTCTCTAGATGAGAAATGGGTCCATATTAACACAGGTAACTTCACATAATATATCTCTGCATATTAAGGCAATTCCAAGAGTGGGACAAAGTGCTATAATGCCCAAATGCCCAGTAGAAACATCCACCTCAAAGGGAAGCAGCATCAAGGAAAGAATGTCTCTTTCTCCCTCTTTGGTATTACCCACAATGCCTAGTGCAATGCTATAATACTGCTGGTGACCATTCACTGTCCAGTAGAGCATTTCAGTTACCGTGTCGATAGAAATACTTTCCTTTATCAGAGGAAGCCATTAATACTACAGGTGTTAACACATGGCTGTAAAATTTCTTCATGAGATACTGCGGGTTAGTTGTCTCTGTATTGCCCAATGCTCTTGGAAAAGAGTGAAATTACTGAGACTATCAAATGAAGTCTTTGCATACCCAGATCTATTAATATTCAACAAATGTGGATTCAGAAAACCATTGTGTCCAGTCTCAATCCAGCTAGGAAATCAGCCAAAAGTACATGTTGGATTTCTTCGTCTGATTCCAGCAATAAAACAGGGATTCTGGGTGTTCATCTGTGAGCTAATCTCTCTCCCTTACTCCTGGGATCTCGAGAAGATTAAGAATTCTCCCTCTGCTTGCTCTCTGGGTAGGGGTCTATGGCTCAAGGAAGTTTTCAGGTCACAGTCAGGTTTTGGATATTGGCCAAACTACCAACTGCTCAAGAAAAAACAATTCTGGGGGGAAAAATGTCCTTGGGTCATTTACAACACTGAATGGGAATAACAGGATAAGAAGATGGTATTTAGATGCCCAAGACAGCAAACTTGTATTTAGCACTAATTTTGATTTTGGACTCCAAAATACAAGACACCAAAAAGGAAACAGTAATATTATATTACATAAAAATAATGTGGTAGCCTCAATCCCCCCCACCCCCGACTCATGATGCTCTTGTACAAAGTTCTCAATTTAAAAGCAGATGGTGAAGTTTACAGTTTCAGTTGGATGAATGACAAGAACAAGCCCATCCAAACTCTAGCGCTGTTATCTAGGGAAGATATGGAAAAATGCCTTATGCTTACTCTATTTATTTTCCCTGCTATTATGCTTTTATCCTTTGTACAAATAACTCCCTTGATAAGGTTATCTGTAGGTTAAGTAGAGAACTGGAGTGTCAAGGTGTATTTCTAAATTTGACCAAAAGTTTCAAGTAGAAGGCTGACTCTTTTATTTCTTCCCTCTCGAATGTCCAAATTTTCAGATATCTATTCACTTTTTCTGAGTATTGATACAGGGGGCTAAAAGAAGCTGCTGTGGTATGAACTGTCTGTGTCCCCTTGCCAAATGTGTATGTTGACACCCTAATGTCTGATGTGACAGTATGAGGAGATGAGGCTTTTAGGAGGTACTTAGGTCACAAGGGTGGATTTTCATGGATGAGATCAGTGCTTTTATGAAAGAGACCTCACAGAGTTTCCGAGAAGCTTCCAGCTCATGAGGACACTGTGAGAAGGCCCTGTCTATGACCCAGGAGGAGGACCCTCACCAGAATGGAACCATGCTGGTGCCTTGGTCATGGAATTCCCAGCCTCCAGAACGGTGAGAACTAAATTCCTACTGTTTATAAGCTACCCAGTCTGTGGTCTTTTGTTATAGCAGCCTAAATGGACTAAGACAATAGCTATGGATAAAAGGATATGAATTTGACAAAAGAGGCAGAGGCAGAGATCACGCTTCAGCAGGATGAGTATGCGGAAAACCTGTAACTTATTTCCCTGGAACGTGTTCAGATATGATTTATAGAAATACAGTACACAATTCATTTGGAGATCTTTACCGAATTGCTTTCAGCACACAGTAAATCTCATTGGGATAAAAATGAAAGCAGTTATACCATTTATTCAGAAGAAAATAAAAAGTGTCATTAGAAAACTGTACAAAGTGTTGGGAAATAAGCAGAAAAGGAATATGCACGGCCTTGCTCTTGTACTGTCCAGAGAAAAACCTCTTAAATTCAATGTTGGGAAGAATGCACATAAAAATCCATTCTTTGCTTGTTAAGTTTTATACATTTCTAAATCTCATTTCAGAGAAGTTACCTTACAATGTCTCTAAAATGTGCAAAGACCCACTTAGTCATTTCCCTCTGGTTTTGGATAGAAAAATGCTATTTACAACACTGAGCATTTTCAAAGCCACCACCAAATCCTCTTTATAATTATCACCCAAAACACTAGCTGCTCTAAACAAGGGAAGAATAGAATTCCCAATCCCAAGATATGTATGTGCCCAAGTGTTTAGCAGCGCTTAGTTTTGAAATGAAAGATAGAATTTGAAAACCTTCTAGTATGCCAGCTAAAAGAAAAAAAAAACACAAAAAACAAACCCTTGTCTGTATCAACCACTAAATCTTAAGTAACTCTAAAGTATATTCAGATGGAAACACTCTTTTACCATTTCGTATAGTCTCTTTTTCCACCAAGACTATTTAAGAACTTGGCAAACAAGAAAACAAAAAACTTATATATAAGTTAAGGCAGAACAATATATATATATATATATATATGTGTGTGTGTGTGTGTACACACATAGATAGATAGATAGATAGATAGATATAGATATATACTTTTTCTTTCTCACACTGGCTATTTAAATGGTTAATAGCCTTGGGACAGTTGTTACCTCTTTGGATTGTCAGTTTCATGTGGAATCTACTTTACTGAAATCACAGAAGGAAGAGTGTTGTCAAAGCATATGCCCAGGCTCTGAACTGAATGAACTGGCTTTACAGAGAAATACAGCAGACACCAGTCTGTACAAGATTAAGAAAGCATCTCATCTCATCACGATTCCTTTGCAAGGAGGTGTAATGAACAAACTTTCCTCCCCACCCTTTTGCTCTTTTGGGTAGTGTGTGCATGCACATGCATGCATTTGTTGCTCTTCTCTGTGGCTGAGAAGTATTTTTGGAGGTGAGGGGGGCTGGAGGAATGTTGGAATGGGGAGGGAGGAGAGTCAGAGGATAATTGCTTCTTGCTTACCATTCGCCCAGAGTAAAGAAGTTTTGAAAAGTTAACCTTGCCTCTCCTCGCCTTTACTGTTTAATTTGCACAGATCATTAGCAAGAGAAAGGTGCTCTGCAAACAGAACAAAATAGGTTTTCAGATGGACAAATAGTGATTTACAAGGACTCAGAAAAAACATGCTTAGACTGGGCTATTCATTGCAGAAGATCTCATTATAAGCGAATCAATAATCTATTAGTGATACTAGACCGGTGTGATTATTTTGGTTATGGTCAACTTTTGTTCTAGTGGGATTCTGGTGTTTGACCTATCATGTATCAACATGCCTTACTGAAAAAAAAGTAATAACATTCTAAAACTACTGAAGAAAAATCTCTCCTTGCATTCCTACAAATGTTAATCACAATCTTACATGGGAATTTGAACCTCTTATTTCCTCTGGGATTGAGCTATCAGGTCAGTCAGTAATGTTTACTATTTACAATGCTTTATCTGATGCAACCCTAATAACAAAGAGACACAGACATGAAATGGCAGGACCAAATTTTATGTCTAGAGACAGAAAATGTGCACAAACAGAACTTGGGAAGCTTATTATGCATCGCTTTATCATACTGCACTGGAAAAAAGTTAAGACCTTAAAAAACGCTCTGTTTTTTATATGATCATATATATTCATTTTAAAATAACTTATTATTTATTATCTCTACAACAATAGGTAGAATACAATTAGTAGAGATTGAAAAAGTTTGGGACTTTCTGAGTCAGTCCTTTTCTCAATCAATGCCAACTTAACACCTTAAAAAATACTCAGTTTCCTGAGCACTGGAGACTATTAAGTCATGAAGTCAGGATAAAATTTAATTTTTTCCCTGCCCAATGGGAGGTGTTAGAGAACTCTGGAAGAAGAGTAAAATGATGGGTTTTGGAACAAAGCCAAAAACAAGAAAAGTTCCTCTGCATTCATTTTGTTGCCCAGTATTTTTGTAAAAGCTTTTGTAAAAGTACTACTGTCCTGCAGTATTTTTTTTTAATTGTCTGAGCATTAAGAATCATCAAGAGTGATAATTAGAAGTATAGATTTCCAAGACTAGATCTTGAAGATTTGGATTCAGTGGGTCTGACTGGGACTCAAGAATCATATTTCTGACCATAAACATAGGTGATGGTGTACATATGATTAAGCCAGGAGCTTTGTTCTATTGGTATGATTCAGGAAGAATTCAGCAATATTCTCTGATTAGCCTATTTCTTTGCTCTTCCTTTTTCCCTCCTATTCTTACTAATTTGCATGACAGTGAACAAGAATTCAATGAATGCTCTGTACAAGACAGGCACTGTACTAGGCACTGGGGCAACTGGCAATAAATCTGTACCCAGCTCTTGCTTCTGGACTGCTCATTGTCTGTTTTTGGAATGTTATGCATGTTAGTCTAAAACAGATAAAAGCCTTAACAGGGCAACTGCATTTTAAGCCATGATTTAGTCTCTGACTTAACATTTGTTTAAAAGTTGGACTGAAAGGGGGTATAGGGGAAAGAATAAAACCCATTCTTTGACTTACTGCTGATAGACCATTTGACTTTAGCCAAAAACCAAATTCTTGATAGGAGGAATAAAAAACGAAAGTCGACAACACAACCGTGGATAGGTTCTTAGTTAGCTAAAATATATTCAAAACCTAGCTATTTGATGGTACCCATCATCTTCAAAACTAACCCACTCATCATTAAAACATAACAACTTTATCAATTTTAGCTAGCAGCCTCCATGTGGAACTGTCACATATAAAGTATTCAGATGCATAGAACACCAGTTTAGACTTTTGTCTGACAAAAAATAAGAAAAAAAATTTTTTGTACCACGGCTTAGAGCACGGACGTTTGTTTGTATTCATTATCCCCGTTAATCCTTTAAGACGTGTTACAGATGAGGAGACTGAATCTCAGAGGAGTTAAATACTTTACCCTCATTATAACAGCTGGTCGATAAAGGAATATGAACTCAACTCTGCCTGGCTGTGAAATCTATGTACTTTCCACTCTGAATTTTTTCAAGCCTTTAAAGTAGAAGAAAGAAGACAGTTCACATCATGAAGGTGTGAATTACTTATTTCATCTATTCTAAAATGCACATTTTCCCTCCACATGTCAATGGCTCTGAAATTAATGCTCCTTACAGTAGCTGCCAGCCAGGTACAATCAGGACAAAGCCATCATTGCATGCATATGAGCCTCAAAACACCCAGTGTGGGTGACGTAGAAGAAAATGTCAGAGACATCAGCAGAGAATCCTTCTAAGGAATGTACATCACCAACATCCTTGATGGCACACAGGAGCCTTCTGTTTGGGGAAAAACATGGAGTATGACAATTCTTTTTATTTATTTATTTATTTATTTATTTATTTATTTATTTATTATAATAAATTATAAATAATTTATAATACATATAAATATAAATAAAATTTATATAAATATAAATTATAAATAATTTATAATAAATAATTTTATTTATTTATGTATTTATGTATTTATGTATTTATTTATTTATTTTGAAAGAAAGAAAGAAAGCATGAGCAGAGGAGGGGCAGAGAGAGGAGCACAGAGGATCTGAAGCAGGTTCTGTACTGATAGCAGAGAGGCCAATTGGGGTTCAAACCCATGGACCACGAGATCATGACAAAAGTCACTTTGGCCAAAGTCAGATGCTTAAGCAACTGAGCCACCCAGGTGCCCCTGGAGTATGACAATTCTTAATCATAAGGTTATTCAGAATCAGATTCTCATTTTGAAACACTGTTTAGGATTACTTCAACAGTTTAATTTACTTATATATTTTTTTTTTTTGTATAAATGTGTACAAATGATTTCAAAAATCATTCAGGTGAGAGTGGACACCCCTGTTGTGTTCCTGATCTCAGGGGAAAAGCTCTCAGTTTTTCCCCATTGAGGATGATGTTAGCTGTGGGCTTTTCATAAATGGCTTTTATGATGTTTAAGTATGTTCCTTCTATCCCGACTTTCTCGAGGGTTTTTATTAAGAAAGGATGCTGAATTTTGTCAAATGCTTTTTCTGCATCGATTGACAGGATCATATGGTTCTTATCTTTTCTTTTATTAATGTGATGTATAACGTTGATTGATTTGCGAATGTTGAACCAGCCCTGCATCCCAGGAATGAATCCCGCTTGATCATGGTGAATAATTCTTTTTATATGCTGTTGAATTCGATTTGCTAGTCTTATTGAGAATTTTTGCATCAGATGCTCAACGTCGCTCATCAGGGAAATACAAATCAAAATCACACTCAGCTATCACCTCACGCCAGTCAGAGTGGCCAAAATGAACAAATCAGGAGACTATAGATGCTGGAGAGGATGTCGAGAAACGGGAACCCTCTTGCACTCTTGGTGGGAATGCAAACTGGTGCAGCCACTCTGGAAAACAGTGTGGAGGTTCCTCAAAAAATTAAAAATAGACCTACCCTATGACCCAGCAATAGCACTGCTAGGAATTTACCCAAGGGATACAGGAGTACTGATGCATAGAGGCAATTGTACCCCAATGTTTATAGCAGCACTCTCAACAATAGCCAAATGATGGAAAGAGCCTAAATGTCCATCAACGGATGAATGGATAAAGAAATTGTGGTTTATATACACAATGAAGTACTACGTGGCAATGAGAAAGAACGAAATATGGCCCTTTGTAGCAACGTGGATGGAACTGGAGAGTGTGATACTAAGTGAAATAAGCCATACAGAGAAAGACAGATACCATATGTGTTCACTCTTATGTGGTTCCTGAGAAACTTAACAGGAACCCATGGGGGAGGGGAAGGAAAAAAAAGAGATTAGAGTGGGAGAGAGCCAAAGCATAAGAGACTCTGAAAAAAACTGAGAACAAACTGAGGGTTGATGGGGGCTCTGTATCGGGCTCTGTGCTGACAGCTCAGAGCCTGGAGCCTGCTTCGGACTCTGTGTCTCCCTCTCTCTCTGCCCTTTCCCCACTCACGCTCTGTCTCTGTCTTTCAAAAATAAATATTGAAAAAAATTAAACTCTTGCTTACCCTCTGATGGTTGGGGTATGACAAGTTCCAGGTCTCTAGAGAGCCCACGTACCTCTCTCAAGTTTACTATCACTGAGATCCATTACGAAGGGTGGGTAGAGACCACTAGTTTGAGGAGAGAATCACTGGCATATCCAGTTCCATGGGAGGAAAGTCTCTATCACTTCCTTTCTCTGGGGAAAAATGTTTCAGTTGCACTGACATTAACTGTGGACTGAACCCTTGTTTTACTATTGTCTTGACAAAAAACATGGACTCATGGAACAGCTGAGGCAGTCTCTCCATTTCAGCAACACTGCTGAGCATTCATTAACCCAACTACAGTTGAGCTATGTTGGGAGTTCTCGCTTATAAAATATCCATTACTCCCTCAACATCCCTCTGAAGCAAGGGTGAGTTCTAGGTTCTGCTTTGTTTCTGAACTCTACTATGTGAGGACCAGTGGTGAGTAAGACACAATTTCTAACTAGTAATTATGTAAATAAGCAAACAAGATAAATCATTATCTGCAGACAAACATACAGGAGAGACAATAACTGGTGCTCAGGAATGCTTTCTCTGGCTCCAAGGTTTAATCCCTTAATCTCAGTGCCGTAAAATTGGTTTACTCACTCTACCACACTTGGTGATATTTACTAAACATTGGCATTTGCATCCAAATCTACTGATACTGTAGATACTTTGTATTTTTTATTCCTCAAATTGATGTTACTATTACAACGTTTATATATTCCCACTGTATTGTTCAATGATTAGCAAAAGAGAGTGGTCAAAATACTATTCATGGTCTAACAATGAATCTGCTTGGCCACTACTTGGGATAAATAGTTATTTTCTAATGTTTCAGATGTAGGTCACCTGCAACAACTCATCCTCAAATTGTATCTTCCGTGGGCTAGAAGAGCTAATTAAGAGAATGGAGAGAGTCTGATCCCTTTTTGTTAAAATTCATAGTTTTCTACCCTAAAGCAAAAGTTTCTCTCTCACATTCTTTCTCCTTGGAATCACACACTAATTTTTGATAAGGGGGTGGACCAAAATTAGTCTTCCCATTTTACCAATGACCCTTGGAACTCACAGACATCAGCTGATTTGTCCAAGATCCAATAAGTAGCTAATGGCAAAGCTGTTCACCCTACGTGACAATGTAGCACACAAAGATATTCAATTTTGTTTCCAGATCAAGAAAGTTGCCATTATTTCCTCTTACATCAAATATCCAGGCCTATGTAGCCATGCAATACGCACATCTTATTATATTTTGAAGGGCTTTTTGTTATTTTTTATCACTCAAATCTGTAATTAGGTGAATATTCCCAAAGTGCTCTTTTCCCAATGACTTCAGAGAGGGTGCGGGGGGCACATATGCCCAGGATGACTGTCTTATATATCAACAAATGAACTGGTTTATTGACCTTCTTAACACCTGGACAACATATTTGCCATTCTGGAAGAGTTTACACTTTGTCAATTAAGCAGGGATTATTGGCCATAGATCACAGAAAGCTGTCGAAGTTGATGAATGGTGGATCTACAAAGGCTTCACCAAGAAAAGATGTCTTATCAAACCGTCTTTCCCAAGGATGAAAGGTTTTGCTCAAGCTTGCTTTAAGTTGATTCCATGGCTCCGTGGGGTCTTGTTACACCAACACCACAGAGATGTAAACAAAACAACTGTGTTTAGTAGTGTCAGAGTTGGCCTTCAATGCTGAGAAATGTAAATCATTTGTAGTCAATAGTCAAAGCCAAGGGAAAACCCGATAGGATCAAGAGATATATCACTTTCCCTAAAAAAATATCATACACCGAACATTCTTCAGGCATCAGAAGAATATGTTGATATGTATTTATGCTTATATATTAGCCCTATGTATTCTTTTAAGTTTTTAAATGAAGATAAGGGGTACATAACTATTAGAAACAAAAATGGACTCTAGCTTGGGGCACTTGGGTGGCTCACTTGGTTGAGCAACAAACTCTTGATTTCAGCTCAGGCCATGATCTCAGAGTTCATGGGATGGAGCTCTGTGCTGACAGCATGGAGCCTGTTTGGGATTCTCTCTCTCTCTCTCTCTCTCTCTCTCTCTCTCTCTCTCTCTCTCTCTGTCTGTCTTTGCCCTTCCCCTGCTCGTGCTTGTGCTCACTTGCTCTCTCTCTCTCTCTTACAATACATAAATAAACTTAAAAAAAAATGACTGTAGCTCTTTGGGACTCTCAACTTCGTATATTGTCCTTTACTCTTATCTCCCTCTCTGCCCAGTAATCAGAGAAAGAGTACAGAAGATAATGCTACAACACAGGAAGAGGAAGAGAAAGAAACTCTGGTTAATTAAAGACTAATAGATGTTCACAGGCCCTATTTTCAGGATATTCAAAAGTGAATTTTCAATATTTTCAGGATTTCTAGCCCAAATGTGAAGGGGATAAGCAAAGGTATTTAACTCTTTATAGCCTTACTTTATACTACTAATTTTTTTTTTTTTAATTTAGAGGGGATTAGATTTCTCTATCACTGACCTAAGGAATCAAATTGTGAATAGATTGTTTGTAGTCCTATTTAAAATAGTTTAAAAATGCTTCCTGGAAACCATCATCTGAAATGATTACTATACACATTGTGGCCGAAGTTTAACTGTGGCTCATCATACATGTTCAGTTGAGCATGTTTATAAGTAACTTGGGGTACACTCTGGAAGCTTTTTTAAAATGTGGGGTCACAGAGAAAAAAGTTAGACAGTGATGTATCTTCCGGGACTCGAGGATTAAAACAAAACAGCCTACAATAATAGCCACACTGACTGCTTTGTTTCATAATTTAAGTGAACTACACTCTACAAAATTAATTTACCGGACATATCACATAAACTTATCTATTCATTCCAGCAGATAATTTGAGAAAATGTTGCAGTAACAGCCTGTAAAACTTGATCTTCATTCATATCCTATGGTCCATTGTCATCCAGCCACAAGTCTATCAGTCCATTGACATCTATTGTGAAGGAGGCATTTCACTTTCCAAAACAGTGACGAAGGGCATTTGGGTTATTTTCCTTCTAGCTGAAGTCTTCACTGTTTCCTTCAAGTACAATTCATGTGCTTTCAGTGTAGCCCTTTAAAAAGTGACTAGTGTAACACAAAGAGTCATAGACAAAAGGAGGGAGAAGGAGAACTGTTTTTTATGATGTTTATTCATTATCATAATGTTCAGTGCATATTTAATGGTGGTGTTTTTATTACATTATGACCAGCCTAAAATTAGTTATGTTAAAATAGTTTATTAACAAAACTCAGAATTCCTAGAATAGTAGATTATCCCATGAATCCTAACAGGAACTTTATAAAGTAGGGACTATTTTTTTAACTCCATTTTTGTCCACAGATGTGGACACCGAGGTCCAGAGAAATGAAGTAACTTGCCAAAGTTTCCACAATAAGTGGCAGAGCTGGAAAATAAATGTGGCTGTTCTTGCTCTATCATCTGTGTTTTACATCACTACCCATTGATTTTCCATGAATAATAATACTTTGATGGCATTTATTATTTATATAAGCTTTAGGTTCCCCCCTAGGCACTTGCTAAACTTTTATACCTTGGATGCTTCCATTCCACTGTGTGGGGCAGGAAGGTTAATAGGTTAATTTCATTGTACATGTCATCTGGTAGTTGATTGTTCTACTGGATACTGGATTTGTGAGTCCAATTTTTAAAGCTGTCTCCCAAGATCTCTTGATTCATTTGTTTTATGAACTATATTTAGATTCATATTGGAAAAAGCTAATTGCACATGCACAGTCTCAAAAACATCACCTTGCCTTCCAGCTCTATTCTGATAATACACACTGCTCTCCCAGGCATGATCACATTATCCTATGTGCTGCTCTTACTTCACTGAATTATTACTCTCTAAAATTATATTGTATTCTTCTTTTTTTTTCAGGTTCTGTTTCCCCAGATATTAGCCCCATAAAAACAGAGACATTACCTGTCTTGTTCACCCAATCACCAATACCTTCTGCATGGTTCCTAAATCACAATAAATATTTATAGAAAGAATAAATGAATATATTTATTGATTTTTCCACAGACTATCAGAGCTAGAAGAGTTTAGAGAGCATCAGTTTCTTTTGTATCATAAACTAAGGAACTATGGTCTGATAAATAAAGAACATAAAGCCAAATCTTTGTTTTTATTTCATCTCTAGAAACTTGCTCAGTGCCTGGCACAAGATAGGTGTTCTGTAAATGCATGCAGATTTTACTATGGCAGATCCCAGGCTAGATCAGGCATCCCAGGTTCAGGATTTGAGCTGACTCCATAAAGTACGTTTTCTATTTTTCACAAGTATGTGATGTCTTTTCAATCAGGATTTCCTCTCTTATCTGAGAGATTTTCTTTTTCTTGTAAAAATGGCATAACACTTATACGTTACTGCCTTGACAAAGTAGAATGCTTGAACCAGGCAACCTTAATTTTGACCAAACCAAATATGATTTTCAGTATGAAGTTGTCAGGAGACTTTTCCAAAGGGTTATAATTTGTCCTCCCAATTAACGGAGGTAAAACGCTAGTCACTTTTACTTAAGGGTTTAATAAAAAATACTATAGATACACACCTACTTTTTGTAGGTGTTTATCATTCTATTGATGACTTAAAGGACATCAGATTGAATCCACAGAGTTCATGACAGTCAAGAGCCCATGTTCCAACCCCACCTTACCTACAGATCCCTAAGCATCCTTCTGAAATGGATACAGTTTTCTAAAGTTCAACATTTATAATTGCATGAGTACCTATAGATTTATGTTTCTATCCCACCTTCCCCATGTTTTTGGAGTAGGTAGGAGTTTAAATTTCTACTCCACTATTTATTATATCAGCTACATTTAAATAAGTGGAATTAGCATGTTCTAATTCACCCAATAGAAACATAAAGAAGCAGTCATTTGGAGCAGAGACATGAATAAATAACCCCATTAAGACTTAGCAAAATAAGGACAAGAGTTTCAGAGAGCTATACTGGCTTAATTCCCACATGGGCTTGCATTTTCCAGCAGCCCATAACAGTTATGGGTCCCCTGAATGTGACAGCAGCATGCTTAAAAATAAACAATATTAAAAATGAACAAATAAGGAGACTATAGATGCTGGAGAGGAAGTGGAGAAACGGGAACCCTCTTGCGCTGTTGGAAGGAATGTAAACTGGTGCAACTGCTCTGGAAAACAGTGTGGAGTTCCCTCAAAAAATTAAAAATAGATCTACCCTATGACCCAGCAATAGCACTGCTAGGAATTTACCCAAGGGATACGGGAGTGCTGAGGCATAGGGGCACTTGTACCCCAATGTTTATAGCAGCACTTTCAACAATAGCCAAATGATGGAAAGAGCCTAAATGTCTCATCGACTGACAAATGGATAAAGAAGTTGTGGTTTCTATATACAATGGAATACTACTTGGCAATGAGAAAGAATGAAATATGGCCTTTTGTAGCAATGTGGATGGAACTGGAGAATGTTATCTTAAGTGAAATAAGTCAGGCAGAGAAAGAGAAATACCATATGTGTTCACTCATATGTGGATCCTGAGAAACTTAACAGAAGACCATGGGGGAGGGGAAGGGGAAAAAAACTTACAGAGAGGGAGGGAAGCAAACCATAAGAGACTCTTAATACTGAGGACAAACTGAGGGTTGATGGAGGGTGGGGGAGGGGGAAAGTGGGTGATGGGCAGTGAGGAGGACACCTGTTGGAGCACCCAGTGCTCACTGGGTGTTGTATGGAAACAAATTTGACAATAAATTATACTAAAATAAAATAAAATAAAATAAAATAAAATAAAATAAAATAAAATAAAATAAAATAAAATCACTGGACTCCAGGAAATTACCATGCCAGTCTCACTCATTATGAGTCAGGTAAAACTAAATTCTCTACTGGGAAAAACTGGTATTCACTATGTTTATAACCTGAGTTCCGGATAATTGCGTAACCGGAACGTACTCCTTAGGTTATAGAATGACCTGTTGAGTTTTTGCATCGTCCTGGAGAAGCCCCTTGGCCTCTTGTTTCTAAGGCCAACCTGAAAGTCTTACTAGTGTCAGTGACTGAATTACATAGGTAGTCATGGCAGATATTTCCATACTGAGGTCTGATACCATTGAGCCTCTTATTTCCTCTACTATATTCATTTATTTTTTTTAATTTAAAAATAATTTTAATAATTTTTAACTTGTAAAATAATACCCAGTTAATGTGGAAAATTGGAAAAATAAGAAATGTAAGAAGTGAACCTGATAGAATCACAGGTCAAATTTTCATATACATTCTTCCAGCATTTGAAATCCATGTACACATAAATGCACATGCAAGGATATATGTGTGTGATATACTTTATTACATTATGGGGCTCATGCTGTATATATACTTTATGTTCTATTTTTATGTAAATTACACGTGTGAAATTTTGCATTTATAACAACTTCATAATATTTCATTTTATAGATGTAATTTTGTTTTTTGTTCTTATTTTTTTTGATGTTTATTCACTTATTTTTGAGAGACAAAGAGACAGAGTGGAAATGGGGAAGGGGCAGAGAGAGAGGGAGACACAGAATCCGAAGTAGGCTCCAGGCTCTGAGCTGTCAGCACAGAGCCTGGCTCGGGGCTCAAATTCACGGACCTGAGCCAAAGTTGGATGCTTTACCAACTGAGCCACCCAGGTGCACATGTATTTTGTTTTTAACCATTCATCTATCATTAACCTGTATCTCCATTAACAAAGAGAATGGCAGAGTTGAAAATAACATTTATACTATTGAAGAAATAAAAAAGGAGAGCACTCAAACAAAACAAACAGAAAAGGAAATAAGAGACTCTTAAATACAGAGAACAAACTGAGGGTTGATGGGGAGGGAGGGTGGAGGAGAGGGGGAAATGGGTGATGGGCATTGAGGAGGGCACTTGTCGGGATGAGAAGTGGGTGTTGTATGTAAGTAATGAACCACGGGAATCTACCCCAAAAACCAAGAGCACACTGTATACAGTGTATGTTAGCCAATTTGACAATAAATTGTATTTAAAAAAAAGAAATTGGAATAAAAAAATAAGCAATATTAAATTTTTGGGACTTGATAAACATATTGAGATATTAAAATAATTGATGTGTGTTTTACCACAATTTTAAAAATAATAAAATTTGTTCACCAAAGTATTTCTCTTTTTTCAAATTCTTTTTTTAATGTTTTATTTATTTTGGGGAGAGAGATAGAAAATGAGCAGGGGAGGGGCAGAGAGAGACAGAGAGAGACAGAGAGAGAGAGACAGAATCCAAAGCAGGCTCCAAGCTGTCAGCACAGAGCCCAATGTGGGGCTCGAACCCACAAATTGTGAGATCATGATCCAAACCGAAGTTGGACACTTAACTGATTGAGCCACCTTGGCGCCCCTCACCACAGTATTTCAATTGTGAGTAAACACACCCAATTTAATTCCCTGAAATGATGACCTTTTTAATTTTTTTTAAGTTTATTTACTTATTTTTGAGAGAAAGAGAGGGAGGGGCATTGAGAGAGGGAGACAGAGAATCCCAAGCAGCGCCATCAAAGCAGAGGCCCATGCAGGGCTCGAACTCATGAACCATGAGATCATGACCTGAGCCAAAATCAAGAGCTGGTCACTTAACCAGCTGAGCCACCCAGGCGCCCCAATGACCTTTTTAAAAAGAGCAAACCAGTTACCTTAGATTACTGAAAAAAGCAATCCAAGCAGCCAGGGTCTGGCTCCTAGGATGACTTATTAACTAACATCTCTAAGAAAAAAGTTAATTAAGCATCCTCTTCCTCCCTAAATGAAAGTTGTTGAAAGAATGCCAAAGATAACTTAGAAATTTGTTAAAGATAAAATTTTAATTAAGCCCCATTGTTTTAAATGTAGACATGGAAATTAACTATGCAAAGATAAGATACTTATATTTTGTTATTAATTGATTTTTTACGGCATTTATACTGTAAACAATCCACCTCAGTTAACACCCTATGTCATATGAGCTTTACCTGAAATTATTTTAGATATGATTTAAGGTGACTGGCGACTGATAGCTGGCTTCAATGAAAAATGAGATGCCAAACATAAACTCGAACATGTGAAAGATCACCAGTACTGAAAGCTAAGACTTTTTCAAAAATCATACAAAGAAGTCGTTGGAAAATAGTCAATAACATGGAATATGTAACCCTGAGTCCATGAAATGTGTTTTAATACCCTAGAAATACTAGTAAGGGGCATGTACATGGATGCCCATAAAAATACGAATGATGATATGCAAATCTAACTACTCAAGGGCCCAGTTTAGAAGACAAAATGTCATGGTGGCCAAAGAGTGCATCATTAAATGCATTATTAAGTGGTATTTTCCAGTTTTTCCATTTGTTTTCTGAAACTGTTAAATCTCTCTTCACCGTTATTTACCCTTATTTTTATTTATAGTAAAATTTTCTCAGAGCTCAAAAAGTTTATTTGCATCCAGCCAATTTTCATTTTCTAAGAACAAGTTCATAGACTTTGAGTAAATACAACTCAACATACCACAATTTCTTGAGAGCTTGAAATATTCAACAGATAATACCAGGAAGGCAAGAATAAATAGCCTTGCCGGCAAAAACACTTCACTGTATTGGAACGTACCACATTCAGCAACTTAATTTAAGTTGGGTATAACTTAGATCCTATCCAAAGGGGTTTGTTACAGGTGGTATGTTAATAATACAGTTATAATACAGTATTATTAGTATTATTATAATACAGTATTATTATAATACAGTATTATTAACAGGTGGTATGTGAATAATACAGTTAATAATACAGTTATAATACAGTATTATTAGTTAATAATACAGTCCGGGAGCAAAAACTCCCTATTAAGAAATCCTTCATCATGGAAATGTTGGAGTGTTCACTGAATCAAGTGAATTGCATTTGATAACTGTCAAAGGTTAACTAGAGCAATGTGCCCATTGTATAGATGGATATACTAAGGCCTGGTGAGACAAGAGACTGTCCCAAGGTCAGCAGAAAGTAGGTTCCTTCTATCCACTGCTTTCTCCACTGCCACACTGCCCACCTGGTCTTTATAAGCATCTCCCAGGCTCATGCCTCTAACAACACGAACAAAGCACAAAAGAAATAAGTGCATGGCCCTCCCCATCAAAACCCTACAAATACCATATCTAACATTGTGATTTAAGCAATCTACAACTATCCTTAATCCTAATAAGCACATCATAGTTTACTGAAGGAGTTTCTTTTATTTTTTCCTGTTCTTCCTTTTTTTTTTTTTAAGATTTTATTTTTAGGTTATCTCTGGACCCAAGGCAGGGCTCAAACTCACAACCCCAAGATCATGAGTTCCACACTTTACCAAGCCAGGCAGGTGCCCCTCCCTATCATTTTTTAAATATAATAAAAAATATTTATATGTGCATTTTTCTTCTCACAGGAAAACAAACAAACAAACAAACAAACAAATTAAAGCACCATCCAGCTGCTTGCCATAGTCTGCAATGATAGATATTTGCTAAAATTATTGTGGTATTTAAAAATGCTTGTTACGTTATTGGACATTCCTGATAGAAATCCCTAGAAATGAAAATATTTTTCGTATTATGCGTCACATGAAAATAAGTCTTTATCTGTCTAAAAGTTGACTCTTTTGGACTAGAATATCTTAGACATCTCATCATTATGCCATCATCCAACTGCTGATCACAAAAGACCAGGACTATTAAGAAATGACAGGGTAGAGGAATTTGGGTTTGGCTCTGTGGTATTTTTAAAGAATATATTTAATTTCCTAAATAGCTAAAAGATTCACATGCTTCAAAAATTCAAGACGTATTAGGAGGTGTTCTGTGGAAAGCCTCCCACTCCTGTCTCCCATTTCCCATCACCAAACAGGTGGCCAGTATATTTACAAAACAAAACAAAACAAAACAGGTGCCTGGGTGGCTTGGTTCACTGAGCTTCGGACTCTTGATTTTGGCTCATGTCATGATCCCAGGGCTGCGGGACTGAGCTCCGCACTAGACTCCATGCTGAGCATGAAGCTTGCTTGAGAGTCTTTCTCTCTCCGTCTGCCCCTCTCCCCAACTTGCGTGCTCTCTAAAAAAATTAATAAATTAAATAAAATAACTTTAAAGAGGCAAAAACCCACAAAAACTTGTTAAGATGTTTACAGCATCATACAAGAAAATACAAATATATGCTCCCTGCTTTTTATAACAAATGGCTTGCATTATTTAAGGAGCGGATATATATACCCACATATACATCCATCCATCCCCACTTATGACTACCTCAGGTAAGACATTAGAATGTAATTGGTAACCCAGAAACCGCTGTACTCTTTCCCCGTGATTACCTCTACACCTAAAGGTAGCACCTATTCTGATTTTCACTCCTATAGCTTAGTTTTAACAATTTTTGGCTTCATGTAAGTGAGATCATAGTCCACATCCCTTTTTTGTGTCTGACATCTTCTAACTTCACATACATGATCACATCTAATTATTAAATCAACTTTGTAATATTGACCATATCATCCCCCTTTTATAAATCACAACAACAAAGTTCAACAAGGTTGAGAGACCACAACACTAGTGTCAGGGCTGGGTCATCTCCAACATTAAGCCCGAGCTCTCGCGGGCAGTGGAGTCTTGCAGGAACATTCTTTCTCTTCTAGTCCTCCGATTTTTGGAAGGATTACCAGCGAGTGACCTTAATGTGGTCTTCCTCACTCACCTTCCTATCTTCCTTCAATGAGCCATCTATCCAACTCTCCACCCATCTAGTGACCTTGCTGCCTCTAACATGTATTGCAGTGAGAATAAAAGTGATTTTTGCGCCTGACAAATGTGCAGGGATCCATCTAGGAGTTAATGTTTTTAAAAACCGAAACTTTCTGAAACTTCTCCACCTCTATATTTTCTCCATCTATCAGCCTGGATTTTGAATGATAAACCTAGGGTTTTTGTTTTGTTTTGTTTGGGCTTGGATTGGTCTGGTCTTTTGGCTTTACTATTACACAATCTAAATTTTAAATATTGTCTCTTCTATGTAATTGTTTCTAATTATTACTTTTTTAATGTTTATTCATTTTTTGAGAGAGAGAGAGGGAGAGAGTGAGTGTGTGTGTGGGGGGCGAGGGGCAGAGAGAGAGGTAGACAGAATCTGAAGCAGGCTCCAGGCTGTGAGCTGTCAGCACAGAGCCTGACGCAGGGCTTGAACCCAGGAATTGTGAGATCATGACCTGAGCCAAAGTTGGATGCTTAACTGACTGAGCCACCCAGACACCCCAATCGTTTCTAATTATTACAGGAATGTGGCCAGTTAACTGTAAAATCTATTCTATTTCCCCAGGAATACAGAGAACAAGTATACTGATTTTAACAATCTCAAGGGAAACATAGCAGATACGCTTATTTTGGAATGAGGAAAGACATCATCAAGTGTGAATGTGCTGCAGGGAGGGAGCAGCTACGGAAGAGCACAAGGACACATGTCGGGGAGACAGAGGTGGCCAGTACCCTGACTCTGGAGGTGGCCTCACAGTTGTATGCACCTATCAGAATGCATCGATTTGTATATTTTCAATGGATTCCAATGGATTTGTTGTGCATAAACGATACCTCAATAAAGTTGACTTTCGGAAAGAAAACTGGAAGAGAAGATAACTGGCTTGATTTTTCTACACCCCCTGTCCCCCTCAACCACCTCTCATCTTCTCTTTGCGCTGTCTTGTCTCCTCACCATGTTCACACAGGAGAAACCTCAGCTCCAAGCGCTCAAGCCCGTTTTCCCCAAAGTTGCTTCAGTTCCTTAAACCCCCAATCTGAAAATCCACAAAGAAACTACTTATGGCCCATTGTGAAAATTACGGTTAACTTCTATCATTCTAGAGCTTTTTATCATTAAAATAAGCAAAACATAAAGATACAAGACAGACTCTTCATGTACCTGAGGAATTGATAAGAGAAAATAAAAATTGACTGTTGTTCCAGGAGTTAGCCACTTTCTGTTGACTATCTCTGGGTCACCTAGGAAATAGATTTTAGAATGACAGAACTCTGTGTTTGCTGCTGAAGATGGCAACGAGCTGTATGTCCTCAATATATCTAATTTACAACAACACCTAGGGTTTGGATAAAACTTGTTATTAACTCCATGTGTGACCCACCATTAAACACTTGAACAATCAATCACTCCGGGCCTCAGTTTTCTCCCTTATAAATGAAGATCTGGGAATAAATGATCTATAATATCTTTAACTGTAATAAAAATAAATCCTTAAAAAATGCTGTGGCCCTGAAACATAAGCTCTTGGTCCGGCAACTCAAGGCTGACATTCTGTTCATCCAATATAATATTTGGTGTAAGAAAGTTCATATATTATACTTATCCTAAAAATGTCCAATATGTTAATTATTTTTTTGTTTTATTTTATTTTATTTGTTTTGAGATAAAGAGACAGAGAGAGCTGGGGAGGGGTAGAATGAGAGGGAGAGACAATCTTAAATAGACTCTGACATGGGGCTCAATCTTACCACCGTGAGATCATGACCGGAGCTGAAATCAAGAGTTTAATGCCTAACACACTTGAGCCACCCAGGCACCTCAAATATCTTGATGTAAAGCTTTAATTTAAAATTAAGTTAATTTAATATTATTTTTTATAATATTTGGACTTTGTTAATACAGAAGTGTGCACATTATGTATACATCATGATAAAATCATAAATCTATAATTTAGTTAATATTTTCATTTCTGCTTACCTTAGGCTTATCAGATACATTATTTAAGACATAAAACTTGATTTAAAATATATCTTGCCCTACTGCATTCTATCATTGATATGTATGAAAAGCCATCTATGCCACACATCATTTTTTAGTTTATTTTTTAATTTATTTTTTAATTTTTTAATGTTTATTGATTTTTGAGAGAGAGACAAAGATCATGAGTGGGAGAGGAGGAGAGAGAGAGGGAGCCACAGAATCCAAACCAGGCTCCAGGCTCTGAGCTGTCAGCACAGAGCCTGATGTGGGGCTCGAACCCACGAACTGCAAGATCAGGATCTGAGCCAAAGTCTGACGCTCAACCAACTGAGCCACCCAGGTGTCCCAAGGTTTGTTTTAAATTGTAGTTTTTGTTGTTGTTGCCAATGATGGTCCAGGTCTTTCATATAGATAATCTCATTTAATCTTTTTTTTTAATATTTGCTTATTTTGAGACAGAGAAAGAGAGAGAGAGAGAGGGAGAGAAGGAGGGGATGGGACAGAGAGAGAGAAGAGAGAGAATCCTAAGCAGGTTCCATGCTGTCAGAGCAGTCTGACGTGGGGTTCGATCCCACAAACCATGAGATCATGACCTGAGCTGAGATCAAGAGTCAGATACTTAGGCAACTGAGCCACCCAGGCACCACAATCTCATTTAATCTTGAAAAATTTCTATGACATAGATTTTATTATTATCCTCATTTTACTGTCAAGAATGTCAAGCTCATGGAGGTTCTTAAAGTCTCAAGGTCACAGGCTTCAGACTTAGACTTTGAAGCAAAGTGATCTAATCCCAAGATCTGAGCAGCTCTCATCTTCCACAGCTGTTTGGAAAATCCATCTTTAATTGCTTTTGATTCCCATATCAGGTAGGACAATCCAGTCATGGAATATTATGGTGGCAATTGCCTCTAATTAGAACCATTTATCAAAATGTGGAAGGAAAATCTGGACTGGAGAAGAAGGTGGCAAAACTGACTCAGTTCAAGGTCAAAGTTGGTTATTAATGTTCAATGCCATTGGGTACAATTATTAAATTTCCCTGAGATTCAGTTTTATTTTTAAACTGCGATTATTAGACAATTAGATCTCTAAAGTACATATCATCTCACAGAATGAGCAACTTCCCATTTGACCTAATACTTTACATGGGGAAATAATTTTGTCTGAGCATAGTGATATTCTGCCAGAGCCTTATAGAATATTCATTCAAATAAATGCAAAGCATTTTTATTATTCAGGAAAAAAAAGATCAC
This sequence comes from Panthera pardus, assembly GCF_024362965.1. Classification (NCBI taxonomy): domain Eukaryota; kingdom Metazoa; phylum Chordata; class Mammalia; order Carnivora; family Felidae; genus Panthera; species Panthera pardus. The sequence goes on along the minus strand of NW_026526721.1, from coordinate 144,442,352 downwards.
TTTGAAATAGATCTATATCAAAGCCTCATTCATAGTTATTTTCTCAGAGCTTTGTAGCAAACATTTGGCTGACTCACTTTTGCTGATATCCAGTATAGACATTTAAATTATGCCATCTTTTCAGAAATAAGGCATGAGCACAACCATGGAGCATTTCCCAACAGATAAACAAATAAACAAATACACTGATGATATTTCAACAGACCCAGTCTAAATTGATAGGAAATTTAATTGTTGCTGACTAGGGCTTGCTATATGACCTGTGGGGCCCAGTGCAAAATTAATATAAAAGGCCCCTTGTTCAAAAATTGTTAAAACTTTCAAGATGGAGACAACAGGGTATTAATCATGCATGGGGCGCTACTAAGCATCAGGCCCAGTGTGATTACATATGTCTCACACCCGGTGAGTGTGAGTGTTGTTAGTGTTGGTGCTAACAAGGTGAGAAGAAGAGAATATGAAGTTAAAGTTGACGAGTCAAATTCCCTATCAATTGTAGTAACTATGTTATAAAACTAACCTGATCACTTTACTATAAATTTTAAAATAATATATTATGATTACAAAAGTTGTTTGCAATAGTTTTGGGTTTTTTGTTTTTTTTTTTTTTTAAGATTTCAGTGAAATTGTACGTTTGGAAATGGCATTCTTCACTTCAGTCTTGGTTTATGGTATGTGACTACTGGTCAAAAAATTAAAAGCAATCACATGCTACCAATTAAACCAATTTTGTGAATTCCAGTGTAGCTTCTGCTATTTGGGTCCCTTTCATAGTTTCTTTTTTTTCCCCCAAAGATCAGGCCCTAAAAAGTCTTCAAAATATCCCACCTTACATGGGATATTTCACCCACCTTCCATATTTGGGTGAAAAGAAATATGTGGCAAAAATTTTGTTTTATGTATTATGATAAACTACCAATATTTTTAATACATATGCCCATGGATCCGCTTCTATGCATTTATCCTATAGGTATAGTATTACAAGAACACAATCATACACAAAGATGCCATTATAACATTATTATTATATCACAAGACTGGAAAAAATATAATCATCAATAGAGAACTTATAGATTAGTTATGGTATATCCATGATATAGAATTATACACAGTGATTTCAAACAAATATTTATGTATACTAATATGACAATGTGTCCGAGATATATGCCCAAAAAAGTTGCAGACCAGTATCTACAGGTGTATATTTCATAAATATGAAAAAAAACATATGCACCTATTTATACACTTTTGAGATTTAAATAGACGTTGTTATTATTCATAATAACAAAAATAATCAATGGTTAATTTCACATGCTTCTTCAATAAGATAGGTGCTCTTCTAAGCTTAAAATACCAGTGAATCCTCATAGCAACCCTAAAACATAGGTATTATAACCATTTTTATAATACAAAGGAGGGAATGAGGAAATTGAGGAGTAGAAAGGGTCAGTAACATGTTTAAGGTCACACAGCTGGTATGTGGGGCCCCGGAATTAGACTCCAGACCTTGCACCGATAACCCCTGAAATGTCCTATGTCTCAGGTGTGCATGCTGGGAAAGGTACACCTGTGTTTGGATAGGCACAGAAAATGTCTGGATATATACATGGATGCTGTTGACAGTGATCACCTCTGGGTAAGGATGAGGAAGGAGGGCTTACTTTATGTTTCATAACTGATGGAACTTTTAATTTTGTATATGAAAATATACTCCCTAAAAATATTTTTTAATGTGCAATATGTGCAAAACTTCTGGTCTTCTGCCCTGAAGCCTGAACTGCAGAAATTTGAAGTTGCCTATGAGAGCTTCTGCCCTCTAGTTTTAGCTGTTGAAAAGATTAACTTGGATTACAAACTTATAAAGATTGTTTGATTTGCTCAATAGTGGGGTTCTTCTGGTACCTATGATTGACTTTTTACTGCTTTGTAGAGAATGCAATTTCATAAAATACACATCAAACTCATCCAAATAACCAGTCATTTAGCAGTCTGTTTCGTGCACTCATGCAGTCTGTCATGTACTGTGAGCAAAATACAGCCGAATTTGATCAGGCTGCTGTTTATAATTTAAGACAGAGACCTCTAAATGACTCCTTTTTGGTATGTTTCTGAAAAGGTCAGGCACTAACGTGTTTTACCAAATAAAACTCAGGTTTGAAGAATATGCCTTCTAAACGGATTTTTACTACCTGGACTGTAATAAGTTTTACAGGGCTTCTTTGTTAAATTGCCCTGACAATTTCCATTTCCAGTTGCTTCAATCATATTAACAGAAGGTAAAGTTCACAAATAGTAAAATATGTCACTGCACTGTGTTTGGATTTTCAGAAATAGATCACAAAGCTGACAAACACAGAAGACATAATGTTTGGCATTCCAATTCATGTTTGGTTGGCATATCTCATTTGGGGCAGGACAAGACGTCCTACCACAAACGGAAGTATCTCATTACTCAGGAAATAAAACATGTTTGGACCAAAGACTTGACAATTCCTATTAAATGTATCAAAAGCATGATGGGATTTTTTTCCCCAAAGAAAAGCAAAAAGGTTAGGGATGTGGGGTAGAAAATATGTGTGTAGAAACATTTGTTCTTGTATAGTTTAAGAAATATATGTGTAGAATTCCACCAGAATCCTTGACTCATTTACAGAATAATTTCTCCTCCCAAAATATGATGTCCTGCTCTATCCGTAGCTGTGCTCTGCAAAAGTAGGAGCAGGTAGCATTTTTTAGGAAATTTAAGGAAGGCCAAATAATTTTTCCAAGTTCATTAATAGACTGACAATCTATTATTTATGTTATGAGTCACGATATATTTCTTGAGCCTTCATATACCAAACATGGGGCTAACATCATGGAGAGACCAGAAGAAAAGAGGCTGTCATTTGACAGGATAATCATAGAAGGCTGAGAAGACTCAAGGACAGGACATACAACTGAACACAAGTGGAGGCAATGTCCCTCAAAGCGGTCCTGAAAGAAGTGTCATCTATGCAGAGATCTGAAAAACAGTTTTGCGTTACTTCACCACGGAGGGTAAGGGTAGGTGGGAGAACGAATTTTATACATAAGCCTGGACTTCAGAAAGAACATGACAAATTGTGGTGACTGCTGTATAAAATGTATTTCTTGTGGGCATTTAGCCTTCTATTACTCTGCCCCTGTTCTCTAGCTGATGTTTATGCATTAATCTGTCATATTCATTCCAGACTGTACATGTATTAATGATAGGGTCCACATGTGTCTTGTATCTGCTTTCGTCAGTTAATATTCCATATCCACCTTGGTGGCTGTCCTCAGATAAAGAAAATAAATCATCTAGAAAATATTTAAAATAATGTTTTTAAAAATAACTTTAGAATGGGCTTTGATTCAAAGTAAGTTTGAATTTTTTAAATTAACATGTCTACTTATGATTTGAAAAAGGCCAAATTTTTAGAGCTGCAAACATGCAAATAGATGAGGTCGAGTAAAGAGAAAAGCTCCATGTGCACCTCTGAGCAAATATGCACGAATAATCCTTAGACATATGCAAGGTTTTGAGAACAATTTGTTTACCTTTTTTGTGCTTATGTCCTGTCACATCTGATTTGAAAAAAACTTTTCACATACTGATGCTGACATATTATTTTCAGAATCTGAATTACCATGGCTTAATAAAAAATTTAAAAGCACAGCATTCCTTCTACACATCTCATTCATTCAGTCACCCATTAACTCAATAAATACTTATTCATCATCTACTATGTGCCAGGTCTTTTGCTAGCTACAGGAGCAACATCAGGCCCCTTTTCTGCCAGGGTCTGCAGAAAGTGAGATGTGAAATGCCGTGGGTTTTCCACTGATGGGTACTGGCATGGTTTGTGAATGGTTGCAATGGTTGTTAACATACCGAAATGCTTCCATACTTCTTCAACAATAGTTTGTGACTGAACCACCATACCCCATCCCTGCCAAGTGTACCCAGACTCCTAAAAGCTGGTACAGGTAAGAGGGCATCTGGGAGGTCCTCTCTAGCGCTTTGGTTGGGGTCTGGACTCACTGGTCAGTGACAATGCTTTCTGGCAATTCAATATTGTGACTGTCACCCTTGCATACAACCCTAGTCATCCATCCAAACATAGTTTGAGATGCAAGCACTCTGTTATGCCAACACTCTTCAGTGAATGCTGCATAAAAAGAATATGAATGAAACTTACAAAGAATACATAAAGCAAGCATTCTATTAGCAGACGAGAAGACTCCTGGCTGATTCTAACATTCTCCCCCACCAACAAGAAACTAGGAACAAAGACATAGACACACACACAGAATTTGCCACTAAGCACACTGGATTTCTATGGTGACTTGGGGAATGCTTGGATCTGTTGCCTTTTACTTCTGGTTAAAGTGTCAGTTAAGCAGTGCTTCCCTCATCAGTTCTGGTGACTGTCTTCAGATGCCTGTTCTTGCCTTGACCACATTCTTCTCGTAGCCTCAGCAGCTTCACAGTTTATGTAGACATCCAAAAATGTGTGCAACTTAGCTGAGTGACGCGCATAAGCGGAAGACGACATTCTTGTCGTCCAAACAATAGCATAACAGAAGCAAAACACCTAACCCAAGGAGAATAGCTTGAGAAGTTTTCCGCAAAATTGTGTCGTCTTGACTTTGAGCAGCATATAACTCGGAAACAATCGAACTAAGAATGTAAGAAGAAATGTATCCTGCCTTATCCTTTAATCTCCTATGAGAAATTTTACTCTTAGTCTTTAAGGCTTTTTTTGCTAGATAACTTTCAACTATTTGATAGAAAAGACTTAAATTTGAGTTTAACTGGGGGTACTCTATCAAACTTACGAAAATGTTCCCCCAAATATTAGAAATCTCCTAAAAAATAACCTCAGTCTGGATGGCCATTTCATGGATATATATAAATTCTCAGTTGTTAGAAGTAAATGGTTAAATATTTACAGGTAATATGATGTGATGTCTGGGATGTGTTCTAGTGGTATGAGAAAATTGAGAAAGGGCTTGGTTGAAATGAGATTGGCAGTAAGTAAAAGCTGAAGTTAGGTTATAGACGTGTTGAGGTTCCTTGTGCTATGTTTGCCATTTTCTCTGCTTTTGTATATTTTAAAAATATTGTATAATAAGGGTAAAAATATAAAAAAATATGTATATGGCTATATTTTTCCACAGAGCTTATCTTTTCTATAAAACCAGCAGCAAGACATTAATATGTGAATAATAAACTAAAACTTATAAGTAACATATTCAAAACAATTAATTGTTACAGATTTCAGTTTTCATATGATGTGATTGTTAACTTCAGGCAAGGAATAATGTGGAAAAGAGGAGTAAGACATGGATTTTCTGAAAGTGAAGTAAAAAGGTAAAATGCTTAAATTTTCTATCTAGTAAATGTGCTTGGAAAAAAACAAAAAAACAAACTTCAAAGTCCAGAACAGTAAAAATAGGCAATCCATTTTTTCCAATTTTAAGGCAAATAGAAGGTGACTTCAAAATTAAATTAAATTTTAAAAATTACTAGTTTATCATTTACCTCTTTCTACTCATAAATATAGAAAATTTGTACTGAGTTGACAAAAAAAAATTTACAGTATCTTGGAAATATATCCAATACAGCAATTTTGGAATCCCAAACAGATGTTTGCCATTTTCCAACACATCTTAGCACATAGACTTTAATAGTCCATTTATGTTGAGTCAAGCTGTGAAAAAAATTTTTTCTTTTCCCTTTCAAATTATTTTACTAATTTATCTTGCATGATTTGCCTCTTGCTTGGATTGTATATTATAGAAAAGTTGTGTTACTTTTGAATGAGTTCTGCTCTAAATTAATACAGTGGAGATTTTTCTTTCCCAATTTAAAGAAAAAAATTGTACATTGATGGACAGAATGCTTTCCCCCCACGTATTTTCCTTAAACATTGGCACTGGCAACATTTGTCTGCAAGTGAGCTGTAGAAGATGAAAGAATGAATAAACAAATAGAAAAGGAATAGTACAGAAAAACTCAGAAACAGATGTGAATGTTTAATCTGGCTGCTGGTTTTTCTCATGTCCGCTTATGCCTGGTTATGATGTTAGATTGCATACATAAAATACAGTCATATGTTCTGCTCATAAAATCAACCGTAGTTATTATAAAAAAAATACACATGGCGGCTTTTCATAGATGCTTCGTACTTCAATAGTCTACGAACAGATTCCTATGATATGATCAAACCATCTCCAACTCCAGGTCTGATGCAAGATTCTACCTGTTACTGAAATCCTCTGGGATCTAGGAAGATTTATACTGTTGTCCAAAAGAAGTTAAACTCACTCAAACACCCTGGAGAACTCCTTTGGTGTGCAGATGACCTGGCCAGAATTCTATCAGCTTGTAAGCCTGGTCCTGATCCACATCCATTTGCCTAGCTATACCTCGTTGTGAATCAGGTCCCGACAGTATGGTCTTTAACCATCAATACATGACCACCCAAAAGGAGTGCCGGAACACCACTGAGTTCATTTTGAACAAAAAGTAGGAGAAAGGGCAGTCATTCCTGTTCTAATTTATCATTACACAACCCAAAGATGACGGAGGAAGATAACCCATAACCTCATAGTACTGGTGCGTGATTTAACAAAATTCCTCCTCACCTATAAACTTTTAAACCTGAACCTTGTAAACTTTTCACCAAAGCTGGTATCTTAACTCCTAAGATACCTAAACACTGCCAAGCAGCAAAAATGAAACCTGCCTTGTTTTATGTCCTAGCAAAACGAGAAAGCGGGGCAAACAGCAAGACCATACAACTTACCTAAACTGCAAAACAGATCAGCTCCTAACTAGTTATTATGAAATCTTTGGAAGTGCAATGAGCATGTTAACAGTCGTAGAGTAAAAAGGCATGTATCATCGATGCCCGTACACTGGACGTTGCACATTATGCCCACCCATGAAAATAGAATTAGGGAGAATATTGAAAAAGGATCAAAAAGCTGCACTGGTTTTTTTCCCCCTGTAGCATCTGAACTTCCAAGACAGACACTCATGTTGTAGTCTCACTAGTTCATCAACTTGTGAGTCCACATTAGATCATCTTCCATTTTTACTCTCTCCATATTCTTCTTGGCTAACCCTTGTTATATGCATCCAGCCTCAATCTAATTTCCTCTTCTATAAGGGTCTTTCATGAAATACATTGAAGTACATAGGGGGTTTCTCAATCCACAGTCTGATGTGGAATCATTGGTTTTAAGAGTAACATAGAGCTTTTAGGAATTCACCTCATTTAGAATTCTGGAAAAGACAAAGAAATTCCTGTAAAAGTACACACTATTATTCCACAGATTGAAATGTGCAACAATCTGGGAATGGAGTCTTGTCTCTATTTAAACACTGCATCCTTAAGCTTGTGCATTGACCTTTTTACTATCAGGTCAGGTTAATGTCATCAACAATTAAACATTTGTAGTACTTTTCATTTTTTTCCCCTTCAGCTTAAAGATTTGTACTCTGCACAGGTGTTCCATTTAATTTACAACTTGTTTTTCAAATTGCATTTTAAAGAAGGAAAAGTAAATGAGGATAAACAATTTATAAGAAAATATAAGCAGAATCTAAATGTTATGCTAAAAATATTTAGAGAAGAAATAGAACCATAATCTTCAATGCAAATTATAAAAACTATAATAGGGAAGTTGTAGGGAAAAGACCTCAGAATCAAGTCACCCACGTGAAACTAAAAGGGAAAGAAGGTCTTTACGAGGTTTGTTTTGCTTTATTTTGGGAGAGTATTTCAGCCTCACCAATATGCCAAAAGATATCTGAAAGCACTTGAATTTTAATTTATCATTATTTTCTATCCTTTTTGAAAGACAGGCTGGTACACAAATGCCAATCCGATTTTGACTCCTCTAGTGATCTACCCCTGAGGGAAAACTAATGATCTCTAACTACTGAGACAGATCTTAAAAACATAGACAGGAATTTTCTGGGAAAATCCTAACATTCATAACAAATTATCCAGAAAAATCTTAATCATACATGATTTCAGAACTCTAATGGAAGGAATTTTTAGCGATCAAAATTGATTATTTGGACCCATTTGCAGGTACTGCAGTGTAATAAGTATTTTAATCAGTTGGTTTCTGCTTTTCAGCAGACTTAATTGTTCAGCCTTTGCAAGAAAATTAACTTTCTTGGAGTCGTCCAACAAAAATGTGATGGCCCACCATGAGCAAAACTCTCAGGGAAGTATGGAGATGAATCAGGGATAGACTCTGGCCCCATGGAGAACATGGTCATAGGACTACAGTGAACAATGGAAGTGCTGAAGAGGTTTAAGACTGAACTGTGATAGAAACTCAAAAGGAAGGAGGTATGACACATTATTATTGTTAACTATGACATGTCATTAAATGTATTAAAATGTTAATTTGTTTCCAGTACATAACCATATAGTTCACTGTCATTTAATAAGGTGAAATATCGTAGATAAATAGTAGATAGGTGGATGGATAGGTACTATTTTATTGCCAACTACGATCAGAAAACTAACTGAGGACCATGAAATCAAGTGGGATTTTAAAAATGCAGTGATGACACTATGATAACCTGGCATTATCATTCTAAATAAGGGTTTGCCAACCTCAACATGATTGACACTCTGAACCAGGTAATTCCTCGTTGTATGTGTGTGGATAGCGAGGGGTGGGGGTTTGGGAGATCTTCCATGCAATGTAGGCTGTTTAGCAGCATTCCTGGCCTATACCTACTCACCAGATACTAGTAGCAACCACAACTGTGACGACCAAAAATGTGTCCAGAAATTGAAGCTGAGAACCACTGCTCTAAATCATCCTTCAAATGTGAATTTAGATGCCACTTCCTCCGGGAAAGGATTCCCGAGCATCCCAGATAAAATGTATTTTGCCTGCACTGTGTGTGTATACCTCTCGATGACTATACTTACGTACTTATATGTGCCTCCCTATATACCGTAAGTTTACTTTCACCTGGAATTGTGTTTTATTTACTGTTGGTTCTCCACACGTAAGGCACTCTACGCCTATTTGTTGAGCAAATTAATGAAGAAAAAAAGGTAGGTAACTGAACTGGCCAATGTAGTGAGGGAGGGCTCTTTCATGCCTCATAGGCTGCCAGTAGATGCCAGTAGCACCCCTTCCAGGAGTGGCAAAAATGTTTTCAGACATTTCCCAGTGGTCCATTGGGGGTAAAGCCTCTGGTTAAGAGCCACTGCACTGAAAGATAGTACAGAGAAACAGTCACTGTTTAGTAAAGTTCAGTTTTGTTAAAAGGAAAACTAAGTATTGGAATACTTTCATTACCTTACTCAATGAAAAGAATTCAAATACAGTAATGGTTTTAGAGTCAGATATGAGATGGGATCCTGACATCATTTGGCTGTATGACTTTAATTAGGTTAAACTTTTTGAGTTTCAGTTTTGTTTTGTTTTGTTTTCATTTACAAACCTGGGAAAATGATAACCACCATCTAGAGTTCTGTCACTCAGCAAATATTTATTATTCCCTGATACCTGCTGGACAGATGCTGTACTTAGTTCAGAAGGTACACAAGAGTGGGAAGAACTATTATAGTCTTTGCACTTAGGAATCTTCTTCTCTAGAGTAGGAGAGGGACTGTATCCACAATCGCCTACCATATAAAATTTGAATTACAGATTGTGAACGATTCTATGAAGTTATACAAGATTCTATAAGAACATATAGAAAGAGCAGATGACCTAGACTGGGAAGTCATTAAGATTTCCCTGAGGAGCTGACACCTGAATTCCAGCTTGAGGGATATGTGAAAGCTAACTTTGAAAGGGGGGCAGGAGAAGAGCGGAGAAAGTAAATGAGGCAGCATGTGAAAGCACAATAGCACACAGCTGGCTGATGCTATGTAGAAAACCAGTGATGCAAGCAATGGATTTTAAATAGTCAACACCATCACTGACAAAATTAACAGATAGCAGGAGGACATGAAGCAAACTGGCATCTGATTTCATATCTTTCTTACAACTAAATGCTATTCACAATTCATTATACAGAATTCTAACTAAGATATGTGATGATATTGTTAACATAAAACTATCTTTTTGTAGTATAGAATATTGGTGCCTTGAACATTTTCATCTTCTGGGTATACAGTTTTCCATTGTATTGTATAGTATGGTTAAATTCATCAGTTAGGAAACAACATGGATTAGCACATAGTCTGGTTAATAAAGCCGTACTACTATTGCACTGTGCTAACAGTCCCTGAGAGAACCCTGCCATCAGTTACACAAATCATTTGGCCAGGAATGGAGCATTTACCATATGTATGAGTTACTAATTTCCTGGACATTATCAGCCGTTAGCTGGTTTCCTGTGTCCCAGCAAATGCTGAGGTAAGTCTTGATTGCCAAGATTGCACATTTCAAACATTAATCCATGGACCATTTCCTTCATCTAAGATATACTAACATTCTATCTGTAGTTCTATTGTCAAGTACATATGAGAAAAGGCCAGAAAGTTCAAGTGAAGGGAAATGTGTAAAAAAGAAAAGCCAACAGTCTACTAGTGTAATTATGAGGGTGAAACTCTTTATTAAAATTTTGGGAATGTGTTTGGCTCCAGAGTGAGTACTATGGAACAGAACGAGTTACCAGGAAACTCCCACAAAGCATTTAGGGATTTCCTTACAACACAAAGTGTGTCCAAATGCATAACCATTGTGCTTCCTTTCCTTCCTGGTCTACAAGTATTGCTCTTTGACTAAGTAGAATTTCCAAGTTGGGGAAGGAATACGCCTTATACATCTTAACGCTGCTCAGAACTTCCCTGCTATGTCACCACCACCTCTCCCTCTATTTTATCTTGGTGACCTCAAGACATTAAACAAAAATTAAAAGGTGAACTATCGGACAAAAAAGACCAAGAGTCTGAATCAAACAAGTGACCAGAGCATCATTACTTTTCGCTGTCAGTACTTGAATCACTGACTTCTTTCATGGACAGGATACCATTACTAATTTATTTACAATTAGAAATTATTTGCACAGTGAAACATCTGAACAGTCTAATAAGGAGGTAGTCTGTGTTTACTATCGTGAGTGCTACTGACAATATGCTATTTAGGTGAAGAGCTGTTCTTAACTTTCAGCATTCATACAGAGACTTCACTATTTGTCCTTGGCATATCATTTCGCCACTCCAAACATTTTTGGATTCTCTTTATGTTCCCTTCTAGAACAAAAATCTGTCTCTAAATAGAGACTGTTCAATGACCTTCAAACTTTGACAAACGATGTCGTTCATTTAATCATGGACATCCCTTTAGAACTTAATAGTTGACTGGCTATATTACAGGAGAGGGGGAGCAATTTCAAAATTTCAAACATGTCATAACATACTTTTATCATGTTGAATCACTACAAGCAATTATTTTCCTATCATAGTTAAATTCTGTCATGCAAACATCAGAATGATATTTTCTAGGTAAATATTTTCTAGTTCAAAAACACAGCATTGTGCAAAGATAATCTTCATATGTTTATGTATATTTACATATTTACATGCATTTGCTATATGTGACATATAACTGTGTCAAATGCATATATATGTTACATTAATTACATTATGCTATTAAGGCAGGCTCAATTGTCGCAATGAGTCCCTCATTAAAGAAGATTAATTTCATTTGCTTTTTGATCAAGAGAGTTCTCATCATTATTCATGCTCTGACAATCCATTAACCAGGACATGTTCCCTGAATACTCAGCTAGGTGAATTCTTTAGAAATAACGTTTGTTGTATATTTTTTGTTAGATATTGTCATTTTTTATTACAAAATAATCATTGTTCTTTCTAGAGAACTGGAAGACACAGGTGTGCTTACTGAAGAAAATAAAAATCACTGTATTGTCTATCTAGAAATAACCATGGATAAAATTTTAGTTTATTTCCCTTTTTTTTGGGTATGTTTTTCTATGCAAACATAGGGTAATATTAATGATAATTTTCTACCTGGTTTGCCAGTTGGTACTATACTATAACTGTTTTTCTCTTAAGATTAAATATGCTTCAGGAAACACCATTTCAGTGGGTTTGTCATAACCTATCAAACTACTACTCTATAAAACCTATGTCTACCAGGATTATTCTTTCCTACTTGATATCATTCAAATTTTTCACACTTAAAATTTATGCTTAAATGGCCTCAGTCTGCATGCTGGATTTTTTAAAGCTAAGTATCTAGAAAGAAGTTCATAATTTAAACTCAACAAAGTAATTTCTGGAAAACTCAAATTCACATTTCAGCAATTTGGAACTTTACTGAAATACTATATTTTTGTTTTAATTAGTACAAATTTCATAGTAAAAATGATATATTTTGCTTACATTTCTTTAATTACTAGTAATATTTATGATAATTTATAATGTTATTGGTCCTGTGTATTTCTTCATCTGTGACTTATTTGCTTGTATCTTTTCTTATTTATTATATAACATATATTATATTTGGGTTTTAGTATATTTTCTGAGTGATGTGTGTGTGTGTGTGTATACATGAAGATATCAGCCTTTTGCACTTCAACTAGATAGTCTTTCTGTGGCTTCATTCAGAAGTATGAATATACAATTTTGTGGTCATACCTTCAACAATGAGTAACCATTATCCATTGTCTTTTGACTTTTAACCCTACGGGAAATATGTGAAGAGAGCTAATTTTTATTTCCTTTTCAGTTAACCAAGTGTTTTCCCCCCTGCTTTATAGATGTCTATACATTTTTGAAATTTATTTTGTTATTATCACTTTTTATGTTCATGTATTCTTGAAAAAGAGAGACAGAATTATGTATTCTAGAGACAGAGACAGAGTGTGAGTGGGGGAGGAGCAGAGAAGGCGGGAGACACAGAAATGGAAGCAGGCTCCAGGCTCTGAGCTGTCAGCACAGAGCCTGTTGCGTGGCTCAAACTCTTGAACTGCGAGATCATGACCTGAGTCCAGGTTGGACGCTTAACCGACTGAGCCACCCAGGTGCCCCCATACATTTTTATTTTTAATTTTAGCTGTTTAAATTATGCCAAAACATCCTTAAATATATGTCTTTTCTTTTTGCTTGGAATTTGGTCAAACTTTCATGGAATACGTTCAACTTCCATGAAGGAACATACCAGCTCTGGAGAGTGGCTTCAGTTTACATATTTGGTTATTGCTTCCATCTCAGCTACCCTTATTTCTTCTTCTGGATGATATATTAGCTGTTATGTTGGATCTTTATCTCTAGCCTGCATGAATAGCATATTCTCTCTATATATAATTTGACTCTTCTCCCCTGCAAGTTGAGAGAGCTTCATTAATCAGTTCTCAAGACACTGACTTGATTTTCTATGGTGTCACTTCTGCCCCGAAGTATCACCGATCTAGAATTTAGTTCTGCAATGTGCTAGTTTTTCTTCGTAATATTTCCTCAGTTCACTGTTTACTGTTCTTCTCGTCTTAATGTTTCTGGATTTTATCTTACTAAATATGCTCAAATTTGTTCCCTCCTTGTAGATTTGACTTCTTTTACAGCATCCTTGCATCCTCCAGAGAAGCTGATCACAAACACATGAACAGCTCAGATATTGCAGGTTTGGTTCCAGACCACTTCAGCAAAGTGAATAGTGAAATCAAGCAAGTCAACTGAATTTTTTTGATTTCCCAGAGTACGTAAAAGTTAAATTCACACTATTCTGTAGTCTATTAAGTGTACAATAGCATTAGCCTAAAAACAAAAGCAATGTACACACCTTAATTAAAAAATTACTTTATTACTAAAAAATGCTAACCATCATCTGAGCTTCCAGCGAGGCTTTTTGCCAGGGAAGGGACTTGCCTCCATGTTGATGGCTGCTGGCTGATTCGGATGGTGGTTGCTGAACGTTAGGGTGGCTGTGGCACTTTCTTAAAAAATAAAGTTCGCCGCATCAATTTACTCTTGCTTTCATGAATAATTTCTCTGTAGTATGTGATGCTGTTTGATTGCATTGCACCCATACTAGAATGTCTTTCAAAATTGGAAGCAATCCTCTCAAATCCTGCCACTGCCTTATCAATTAAATTTATGTGATATTCCAAATCCTTTGTTGTCATTTCAAGAAACCACCGTTGAGTTCATCCATAAAAAACAACTCATCCATTCAAGTTTTGTGAATGAGATTGCAGCCATTCAGTCCCATCTTCAGGCTCCACTTCTAATTCTAGGCCTCTTGCTATTTCCACCACCTCTGCAGTGACTTTCCGCACTGCAGTCTTGAGCCACTCAAAGTTATCTGGGGGGTTGGAATCAGGAAATCATACTTTCATAAATCAGTAGTTTATTTCCTGGGAGTTTAGAATACGTAGAGATTTTTGTGTGCCGTATCCAATTCAAAGTCTTCCCTAACAGAATAAACTCTTACTTTATTTGATATTGTATCCTTAAAAAGGGGTGATATTTCCTACATTTCTGATTAGGGCTGCTTCTGAAGCCAGATCCCTAAGGATGCATGAGTGGCTGTATTCCTAGCAGCACGCAAATTAATTTTTGACTGATAAGGATTTCAGTGATGTCTATCACTTTATCAGCAATTTACCTTTGAATTATAAAATATCTTAGTCTAGAGGTTCCTGCGTTGCTCAGTTGGTTAAGCATGACTCTTGATATCAGCTCAGGTCGTGATCTCATGACGTGTGAGATCAAGCCCCACATTGGGCTCTGCACTGAGAGCACAGAGCCTGCTGCGGATTCTCTCTTGCCTTCTCTCTCTCTTCTCCTCCCATGCTTGCTTTCTCTCTCAAAATAAATAAACATTAAATTTTTTTTAAAGAAAGAAAATATCTTAATCTAAATTTTACTTTGCACTGGACTTATCAACCAGTTCTGTTTAGTTACCTTAAATGTGAACACCAGGAAAGACAGTTTATGTTTGACATATGAATATAATTTCCACATAGATCATAAAAGTTTAAAATCTTTCATCAGTGCAAGAAAAAAGGCTAAATGTTATTAATATAAGAAAATGAATCTTAGTATAGCTTCATCCAAGTTTATCTCCTTTATTGAAATGTGCAAAATTACTTAAGTCATTTTTCCAGAGATGTTAAAAAAAAGAATTTCAATAGGAAAAGGAAGTCTATATTTATTTTGAATTTGATCATTTTTCTGAAGTTGAATATTCTTTTTGTTTGGAATACCTCTTAACATGGAAAAGGAGTAGATAGCTTTGCTTGCATAGGTTGGAATGTCAACTCCCACTGTTCTGGCCAAGGGACTCTGAATGCCATGGTGTGGTTGAATAATTCAAATAGTGGGTAAAATGTGTGTCCTGCAGGTGGAAAGGACCATCAAGCTGAACATGATGCCTAACTCACAGCACTTGAATTTCCATTTTTTCTTCCAGTGAAATGCATTTGTGAATAGTTCCCATAAATGTCTAAGTGATACAAATCATAATGTAATAAATACAGGATACACAGAAAGCCAGAGATCACAAAGACCTATCATTCAATTACGTTATTGTTTAGCTTTAGGCTCCATTTTTAAACAAAAGACAGATATGCCATGGAGCTGTAAAACATTTTTTGTATTTATTGAGTAACTGCATGGAAAAATCAGAGCTACTTGTGATAAGTAATCATCTTTTAAAAAGATATATGCTTAGTGGGTATATATGGATGTATGTACACATATGCAATGTATACCCACTTCATTTAAGGCTTCTACAATGTAGGAGTTACTGATTTTCATTTTCCAATCCCTGATGTATGTTTTCTCAAGAAACAAAGATGTCCATCTTGTCCCATTACCAGTGCCACCAGCACCACCATTCCCCATCAGTAGTTGGAATGATTACCTTCAGCCATTTTTGGTAGGCTCAGGGATTACATTCTCCCAGATAACTGGTTAGGACTCAGTTAAAGAAATATCCCTCAGCAAAAGTTAGTTTGCAATCACAACAGTTTATCAGAAGTGAACTGTTACAATAACCTATACTGATTATTCATTCATTCAACAATGATTTATTAAGTTTCTACAATATAAATCAGGAACTCTAACACACACACACACACACACACACACACACACACACACACACCATCTGTGTGTTCCTGATGGTGGTGAGAGTGAGTTTGGGTAGACAGCTACTGAGCACACAGAGAAAGCCAAACCCAAATCTGTGGGCCAAGAAGACACCACAAACTTGGGTTTCACCTACACTCTTGAGAAACCAAAAAGGAGTCTGTCAGCACCTAGGTTGGTGTGTTGTAGTTTCCAGAAAAGGCATACAAGCTTAAGAATTCTGCCACAAGAGGGAACAAGAAGCATGGAGCAGGCATATTCAGAGAAAGTCTAAGGAAGCCTCAGAATCCCTAGCAGGGCTAATAAAAGGTATTTCATCAGGTCAGTCAGTAAAGACTAGAGGAGATGATTGCCACTCCAAACTCAAGGAACATAAAAATCAAGGAAACATGACACCACCAAAGGATTACAATAGTCTTCCAAGATCTAACCCTAAAGATATGAAGATCTGCAATTTACCTGATAAAGAATTCAAAATAGCTGTTTTAAAGAAGCTCAATGAGCTATAAACACAAAATGATGGGGCACCTGTATGGTTCAGTCAGCTGAGCTTTGACTTCAGCTCAGGTCGTGACCTCACAGTTCATGAGTTCAAGCCCCACATCAAGCTCATGGCTGTCAACACAGAACCTGCTTTGGATCCTCTGTCCCCCTCCTTCTTCCTCTCCCCCACTCATGCTTTCTCTCTCACAAATAAATAAAACATTAAAAAAAAACACACAGAAAGACAAAAAACAAAACAAACACACACAAAAAGACAATTCAACAAAATCAGGAAAACAATAACTGAACAAAATGAGAAGTTTACAAAGAGATATAAATCATTAAACACAAACGACACAGAAATTCTGGACATACAGAAAACAATGAATGAAGTGAAAAATTCAATAGAGAATACCAAGAGCAGAATGGATCAAGTAGAAGAAAGAATATATAAAGTAGAAGACAGGACTTTGAGATTATCCAGTTGAAAGAGAAAAACAACATCAAAAAATAGTAATAATAAATTTTTTTAAACAGTGAGGGAGCATTTATGAACAATAGAAGACCATCAAAGAAACAATATGCAAATTATTGCAGTTCCAGAAGGAGAAGAGAGGGAGAAAGGGGCAGAGAGCTAATTTAAATAATGACTGAGGTCTTCCCAAATTTGAGGAGAGATTTGGATACAAGTTCAGGAAGCTCTTGGGCCCCAAACAAATGTAATTTAAAGTGTTCTTCTCTAAGACATATTATAATGAAACTGTCTAAAATCAGAGACAATGAGAACCTTAAAAGCAGGTAGAAACAAAAGCTTGTAACTTATAAGGGATCCTCCATGAGATTATCAGTGGATGTCTTAGCTTAAACCTTACAGGCCAGGAGAAAGTGAGATGATATATTTAAAGTGCAGGGCAGAAAAAAAAAGCCAACCAAGAATATTTTTTTTCTGATAAAATTTTCTTTCAGAAATGAGAGATTAAAACTTTCCCAGACAACATAAGCTTGAGGTAGTTCATCGCCATTAGACATGCATTAAGAAATGCTAAAAGGAGTTATTCAACTTGAAATGAAAGGACACTAATTAGCAACATGAAAGCATGTTACTTTCACTGGTAAGTGAAATATGGTAGACAAGACACTGGCAAACTTAAGTATACCATCAAATTCAGAATACTTTAATATTGTAATATGGTGGTGTGTTAACCACTTAACTCTTTAAAGGTTAAAAAACACAATAATTAAAAATAATTGTAATATAAATACAAATATAATAATTTTTTAGTGAATACACAGTATCAAAAGAGGTAAATTGTGACACCAAAAGTATAAAAGGAGGGAAATAAAAGAGTTTTTATATGCAATCAAAATTAAGTTGTTATCAGTGTAAAATAGACTATCATATCTATGAGATGTTTTATGTAAGCTTCATGGTAACTACAAAACAAAGTACAAACACAAAAGATAAAGAGAAGATAATCAGAGTGTACCACTGCAGATGATCATCAAGGAAAGGCAGCGAGAGGAAGAAAGGAATACGGGAAGTATACAACAGCCAGAAAACAATGAAGATGATATTAGTTAAGTCCATATGTTATCAATAATTATTTTAAATGTAAATGGGTCAAATTTTCCAATCAAAAGGCATAACACGGCTGAATGGATTAAAATCGAGAGCCAGCTATAAGCTGACTATAAGGGATTCACTTCAGTTTTAAGAACACACATAAGCTGAAAGTGAAGTATGAAAAAGATATTCAATGCAAGTGGAAATAAAAGGTGAGCAGGGACATCTATACTCACATCAGACAAAATAAACTTTAAATTAAAAATGGCAACAAGAGAAACTGTTAATTGAGACAAGGTCATTGTATAATGATAAAGGCATCAGTTCATCAAGTAGATACAACAATACAATAATAGTAGGGAACTTCATTATTCTACTTTCAACACCGGATAGATCATCTGGACAGATAATCAATAACGAAACTTCTGATTTAAAATATACCTTAGATCCAAAGGACCTAATAGACATATACAGAATACTCTACACAATAGCAGCAATATACATATCGTTCTTAAGAACATACAGAACATTCTCCAGGATAGATCATATGACAGGTTACAAAATACACCTAAGAAAATTTAAGAAGTTTGAAATAATACTAAGTATCTTTTCCAACCATAATGTTATGAAAATAAAAATCAATTAACAGGAGGAAAACTGGAAAATTCACAAATGTGTGGAGATTAAACAACATACTCCTGAACTATCAATAGGTCAAAAGAGAAATCAAAAAGGAAATAAAACATATCTATCTATCTACATCTCTCTCTCTCCCTCCCTCCCTCTTTCTTTCTCTCTATAAATGTATATATATAACTATATATATATATAATCGTATATATATGTATAACCATATATATAAATGCATATATATAACCATATATATAACCATATATATACATATATATGTATATATATATAAAACCATACACACACACACACACACACACAATTTTGACGAAAGAAATTGAAAAAAAACACAAATAAATGAAAAAATATCTCATGCTTATAAACAGAAATAATTAATGTTAAAATATCCACACACATATCTTGCAACAAAAAAAGGAGATACAACATACCAAAACCTATTGGATGCAGCAAAAACAGTTCTAAGAAGTTTATATAAATGCCTACATTAAGAAAAAAGAAAAATCTCAAATAAACAACCTAACTTTACACCTCAGGGAACTAGAACAATAACAACAAAATAAACCTGAGTCAATCCAAGAAAAGAAAAAAACAACAACAGCAACAACAAAAACCAAGGCATATAGATGAAATAGAGACCAGAAAAGCAACAAAAAATATCAACAGTACTAGGAGCTAGCGTTTTAAGAAATATATAAACAAGATTGACAAACCTTTATCTATGAAAAAAAGAGACCCAATAAATAAAATAAGAAATGAAAGAGGGCACATCACACTTGATACCACAGAAACACAAAAAAACATAAGATACTACTGTGAACAATTATATGCCAACAAACTGGGTAACCTAGAATAAGTGGATAAATTCCTAGAAACAACCAATCTGCCAAGACTGAATCAAAAAAAAAAAAAAAAAAAAAAAAAAAAAAGAAAGAAAGAAAGAAAGAAAAGAGAAATAAAAAGAAAAAAGAAAATATGAACAGACCAGTAACAAGTAAGGAAACTGAATCAGTAATCAAAAATGTCCCAACACAGAAAAGCCCAGGGCCATATGGTTCCCCTGGTGAATTCTATCAAACACTTAAAGAATACGCCCTAACCTTCTCAACTCTTCCAAAAATTTAAAGAGACAGGAACACCCCCAAACTCTTTACTAAGGCAGCATTACTCAGATACCAAACCCAGTATGAATTATGTAAGAGAAAGAAAACTATAGGCCAATAACCCCGATACACATGGATGTAAAAATTCTCAATAAAATGCTAGCAAACCAAACTGAACAGCACATTAAAAGAATCATACGCCATAATCAAGGGGGATTTATCTTTGGTATGTAAGAATCGTAAATGTAATACACCACAATAATGGAATGAAAAATTCACACCATCATTTCAACAGTTGCAGAGAAAGCATTTGACAAAACAACATTCTTTTATAATATAAACTCTAAACAATATGGATATAGAAGGAATATTCCTCAACATAATAAAGGCCATAAATAAATGATAAGTTCACAGTTAACATCATATTTAATGGTGAAATGCTGAGGACTTTTCCTCTAATATCAGGAACAAGACAAGGATGCCAATTCTCACAAGTTTTATTCAACATAAATACTGGAATTTCTAGTCAGTAATTAGGCAAGAAAACGAAATAAAAGGCATCTAAACTGGAAAAAAATAAGTAAAGCTGTCTCTGTTTACAGATGACATGATCCTCTGTATAGAAAATCCTAAGGATTCCACTGAAAAGCTTTCAAACTAAAACACTTTCAGTAAAGTAGGTAGGATACAAAATCAACATACAGAAATTGGCTTTTCTATGCACTAACAATGAATTTTCTGAAAAATAAGTAAGGGAAACAATCCCATTCAGAGCAGCATCAAAAGGAATACAATACTTAGTAATAAATTTAACCCCCAAAATGAAAGATCTGTAGACACTGAGAGCTACAACTTTGATGAAAGAAATTGAAGACACAAATAAATGAAAAACTACTATCCCATGCTTACAAACCGAAATAATTAATGTTAAAATATCCATACTACCCAAAGCCATCAATAAATTCAATGCAATCCCCATCAAAATTCCAATGGTATTTTTCACAAAAATAGAAAAAAAATCCAATAATCATATGGAACCACAAAAGACACTGAGTAGTCAAAATAATCTTGAGAAAGAAACACAAATCTGGAGGAATCATACTTTCCGATTTTAACTATATTACAAAGCTATGGTTATCAGACAGTATAGTACTCACATCAAAATAAACACATACACCAGTGAAATAAATTCTAGAGCCCACAAATAAACACTAGCATTTACAGTCTGATAATCTTTGACAAGGATCCAAGAATGCTCATTGGAGAAAGTACCTTCTCTTCAATAAATAGTGTTGGGAATATTGGATACTCACATGCAGAAGAATGAAATTGGATACCTATATTATGCCACTCATCAAAATTCACTTGAAATGGATTAAAGACTTAAACATAAATCCAGAAACCATAAGACTCAAAAATGGATATATGGGTTGTAACAGCCCTCTTTATAATAAGGGGTTAATATCCAAAATATATAAGCACCTCATGTGACTCAAGAGTAAAAGAAAAAAAAAAACCACTTTATTTAAAAAATGGACAGAAGAACTGAATAAACATGTTTTTCCAAAGAGAACGTTAAAATGGCCAGTAGGTCCATGAAAAGATGCTTGACATCACTAATCATCTGGAAAATGCAGATCAAAACCTCATGAAATATTGCCTCACAAACGTTAACATGCCTCACATGTTAAAACAGCTATCATCAAATAGACAAATAATAACAAGTGTTGGCAAGGATGTGGAGAAAACCCTTGGGCACTGTTGGTGGGACTGTAAATTGGTGCAGCCACTACTTAAAATAGTATAGAGTTTCTTCAAAATAGTAAAACAATAGAACTACCATATATGATCCCGCAATCCCATTTCTGGATATATATTCAAAGCTAATGAAGGCAGGATGAGAAGAGATAGCTTCCCTTCCATGTCAATTGCAGCATGTACAATAGCAAAGGTATAAAAACAACCTATGTGTCCATGTATGAATGAATGGACAAAAGAGATACGGTGTATATATAAAATGGAAGATTATTCTGCTGCGAGGAGAAAGGAAATCCTGCCATTTGTGACAAGTATAGAACTTGAGTGCATTTTGCTAAGCAAAATAAGTTCAGATGAAGAAAGACAAACACAATACGATATCATTTATATGTGGAATCTTAAAAAGCTGAATTCACAAAAACACAGCATAATGGTTGCCAAAGACTGGAGGTTGGGGGAAATGCCTCCAAATGTTGGTCAAAAGATACAGAATACCACCTATAAGATAAGTAAGTTCTGGGAATCTAATGCAGGGCCTGGTGATTCTAGTTAATAATACTGCATGACATCCTTGGAAGTCTCTCAGAAGGTAGATCTCAAATGTCTTCACCACAAAAAAGAAATGGTAATTATGTGAGGTTATAGTGGCGTTAACTAATCCTACTAATGATTGATAATCATTTTGCAATATATGAACGTATGAAGCCAAAACATTTTACACCTTAAACTGACACAGGGCTTCATATCACTTGTATCTCAATAAAGCTGGGGGATAAAAAGAAATCGAATAGCCAAGCACCACTAGACTAGAGAGAAACATTAGCAGCTTTACAATTTTCTTTGATAGAACAAATCTTTGGAACCCAATAGGTTTGGGTTCAAATCTAGCATCACCATTGACTACCATTGTGAACTTGGGCCATCCCTTGTTTCTTCATCTGTAAAATGGAGATAATAATATCTACTTCACAGGATCCTAGTAAGGACTAAATAGTACAATAAATATAAAAACACTTATCTTACTTACTAGCAGCAGGTAGAGGGTATTACTCTAAGTGAAATAAGTGCGACGGAGAAAGACAAATACCATATGATTTCACTTATATGTAAAATCAGAAACAACACAAACCAAAAAAGCAGACCCATAAATACAGAGAACAAACCGGTGGTTGACAGAGGGGATTAGGGCTGGAGGGTTGGGCAAAATGGATGAAGGGGAGTGGGAGGTACAGGCTTCTAGTTATGGAATGAATAATTCATGCACAGGAAAGGTTTAGTGTGGAGAATATGATTATATCAACGGTATTATAACAGTGCTGTATGGTGACAGATGGTAGCTACATGTGCAGTGAGCACAGCATGATATA
Source organism: Panthera pardus (assembly GCF_024362965.1). Taxonomy (NCBI): domain Eukaryota; kingdom Metazoa; phylum Chordata; class Mammalia; order Carnivora; family Felidae; genus Panthera; species Panthera pardus. The sequence continues at coordinate 144,419,311 of NW_026526721.1, read as the reverse complement.
AAGAGTTGTCCAGTCACTATATTGTACACCTGAAGCTGGTTTAACGTCGCATGTCAACTATGCTTCAAAGAAAAGGAAAGAAATGCAATTTCCTTTACCCCATACGTGTTGTCTGTTTCCTTGCCTCTTTTAGAATAGACACAGTTAAAGGCCTCGCAGACAGTCCCACAGCACGCCAGTGGTAAATGCAGAAACAAGGTAGGTCACGTCTGTCAGTACTGAGGGGGTTTCTCCACGCTAGGATGTTAAACCACTAAGAATAAATATATAACATGTATTTCTAACATTCAAATTCATGCAGCAATTTTCTTTAAGGTACGCTACAAAATAAAATGGAGAAAGCTATTAGAGTCAGGTACCCAGGAAAGCTTCCATCCCTTCTCAAGGTATTTTCATGTGGTAGCAGAATGGTGTAACACTCCTGGCCTTTTTCTTACTTGTTCACTTACTTAATACTCCCAGATGGGAGGAGTAATGATTTACCTGAACGGTGAGTTCAAGAGCAAGAACTCAGCAAGGGTGACTCATCTTCTCCCTCCATTCTCATGATCCAACAGACAACACATTGACTATATTCTTCTAGGTCTACTGCCATAACCCACCTTTATCCCTTTGCAGGGAAGCCCATACTTCTCCAGCTGTAACTAGATGGGATACATCTAATTTTGGCATTCACTATTTGAAGACTCATTTTTCTCATATACCTAAGCCACAGTTTCCTAATACAGTCCTTCCAGTAATTGAATCAATAGTTGTTTGTTTTTTTAATTTTGATGTTCATTTATTTTTTTCAATGGGATCAGAATCTACATGGGGACAAGGTGATGCTTTTAATTAGGTCCCTTCAATCCACACCAATGCTGACCAGAGACAGGATCTTTTCCATCCAAATTTAAGAACAAATGACTAAAGCCATGAAAGGAGATTGTTCATTATTACTTCTAAACAGTATATCAAGAAATGAGCCATGGATTGTGATCAGCCTGTGGATACACTCTGTTCAGAGGTAGGACAAGAGTTGATATTCTTGCAAATTGAGGAGAACTTGTAGTCCACAGATACCCTGCAGTAAAATCGTATCTGGACGCCTGGTACAGACCTCGATTTACAACCCAAATTAAGGTAAATTTTTTCATTGATTTTGGTTTTTGTCAAATCCTAGGAAAGAAGGAAATTCTATTAGAGCACAAACCCACCATTTCACCAAAGAAAATACAGTGGAGTCTTTGCAGAAGCACTGGGTAGCACCCACAACCTGATTATGTAAATCGTTTTGTAGAAGCTAATACAAATATTTAACTTCAGAGGATTCTACCTCAAAAACTTTAAATAATTAACAAATAGGATTAAGATCAACCCTGACAATTTCAATATTGGGTTTTGTATCTCTGCATTCAGCATTAGGATTAAAAAAAAAAAAAAAAGGAGCCAAGTCGTCATAGCCAACAAAGCAGACACTCACAAATATTTTACAGACATGTAAAAGACCAACCGCTAGTATTTCCTTCACTGGCAAGTTCAAAAATCTCCATCATGAGGAAAATAATACTCAGTGTTTGCTACAGATGTTCTTCTGTTGGAAATGTCTTTCACAAGAGCATGTGACACAAAGATTCATTTTAGGAAATGACACAGAGCAAGGTTTTCATTACATGGCATCAGTCATCCAAGAGTAATGAACTGTGTTAAAACCAACATTGGGCTGCCATTCTTTGGAATTACAGTTATTTAAAGAACATTTCATAACAGTGGTGTAGGGTATCTTGTCATATCTTTATATCCACCAGCACAACAGAACCACATGACGTGACGAAGTATTGGAAGGAAATACGTACAGACTCATAGAATTTGGTTCTCATGGAAAATAACTTCTGAGAAATGCACCATTATTACAGATTGAAACCAGAGACTCCCACAAAACAAATAAAGGAGGAAGTAATGGTGATATATCCGACTCTTCCATTATTAAGAAGTGTGGGATAGAGATAACAAAGCCCAAACATGCCAGCTCACTGAAAAGTCTGCTTTATTTTGAATTACTATAGAAAAATTAAAAAAATTTTTTTTTTAACGTTTATTTATTTTTGAGACAGAGAGAGACAGAGCATGAATGGGGGAGGGTCAGAGAGAGGGAGACACAGAATCTGAAACAGGCTCCGGGCTCTGAGCTGTCAGCACAGGGGCCTGATGTGGGGCTCGAACTCACGGACCGCGAGATCGTGACCTGAGCCGAAGTTGGCGCTCAACCGACTGAGCCACCCAGGTGCCCCACTATAGAAAATTTTTTCATAAAAATTTCTTGTTATGAGATTATACTATAATTTGCTCTCTTCCTTTCTTTTTGATCTCTCTTCAGATACCACCTCATCAGAGAGATTTTCCCTGACCACTCTACTCAAAATGCGTCTTGACCCAACCTTCAACCACCATCCTCATCTCCTATATATTTAGTATCCTTAACCTCTTTTGATGGTCATAGAACCACTTCTTTCTAATCTATTGGAGCTCTTTGTTTATTTTCTGCCTTCTACCAGAAGAATGTGATCTTCATAAAATGTTGGTTCAATGCTATACCTTTAGTATGTAGAACAGCCTTGGTACATAGTACGTGTTCAACATAAATGCACTGAAAAACTAAGAGAATTAAAGACATTTCTACCTAAATTATAGGCTATATCCCTTATCACCCTGAGAAACGTTTTGGGATATGGACAAATGATAGTATATAGGCTTCTCTGATCCCCTGATTTTGTTGAAAAAACAAACAAAACAAAAATGCCTGGACATTATTCTTGGGATACTAGCATCCCCAGACAGCACTTGCCCATCATTACGTAATGTATTGATCGACTTTCCCACACGGTCTCAGGAAGCAACATCAACCCTATTGGCTACTGAACTTGCCTTTAAACAATGACTCTCTCCTTCCCACATAAGAAGTTTTGAGAAGCTTCCTTGTTTGGCTGAATTATGTGTAGGCCTGAACCCACTGTAGGGACCCATGGACATCAAATAACCTGCTTACTCTCATATACCTAGAGATGGTAAAAGCAGAGGCTCTTAACAGGGCCTTTGATGACAGGAGTCTGGCATGTGCCTGTGCTTTCATAAGAGTAGCTTTGGTTGATAACGAGCCACATCATGAGGCTAGCAGTCAAACTTAAAATTTTTTTTTCTAGAATATTCTATAAAGTAGGCCTTCTTCCATTAACTAAAATTCTCCTATTAGAATATAACTGTTAGGGTTATGTAATAACCACAGGGGTAATATATTTTCAACTAATTTTATGCATATACATATTTGAATTTACAGAATCATTTTCCTATATTGATTTTTTAATTTTTATCTCTCTGGATGTCAAATGAATAAAATTTCGTTAATTTTAATTTTTTTCCTTAAAGAGAACTATTATTAAGGTCATTGATTTATAGGAGAGAATTCCTTTCCTCTGGTCCCAATCTAGTTCTCTGCCATAGTTGACATGGGATTTAAATACTATCCCTGATATGCTTAACATCCTCTTGGACACTTGGTCTCTTTTGTAATCACTTAGCTTTGATTTATTCTACATATCCCACAGTGATGGGAATCACCTTTGGTAATTGGAATGGCAGTGCTAAGAGCAGACCTGATAAAACCTTTTTTTAAGGGGCCTGAGGAAGGGGCGACTCCTTCTCTGTGGGCTATTCATTTAGAAAGAGATGTGCTCTGTTTACTTGAGTTTGAAATTGATAGATAGAAAATAAGAAAGAGCCCTGCTAAACTTGAGATAACTCAAGGTTTGGCTGCTAATAATTGTTGACTGTTCAATATGTAGAGCCATTCCAGAATCTCCAAATTTATGTCCAGGAAAACTCAGTTTCTAGAGCCGTATAGCCCTCTAGTGAGGCCTCGGTGACACCAGGAGGAATAATGGACAAGAAAGATCTCTCTAGAAGGCAGACAGGGATTATAAGACTGGCTAACCAGTGAACTTACTGCACTGCAAAGCTAGAATTCTATTCCTGCCCCCAGTAATCAGCAATTGCAGCTGGTTACCCATTCTCTCTGTTCCCAAACAGTGGTCTTCCTTTAGTTTCATGTATCCTATTTTTTCTCTATTGTTGTATGCTGTGGAAGATGGGATAGATAACCTGTCTTTTAAGCTTATGAGTGCTAAACCAGGAGAGGCAGCCGTGTCTGAGCCTGTTGGGGATGACGGCATCACCAGATGTGATTAGAGGATGAGGCTTTGAGGTATGTTCCTTTGAGGAAGGAATGAACGCATGCTACCCAAAATGTATAAATGGGAAGAATGGTGTAATGGATGTTGGACAGCCAAAAAGATGAACTATTCTTAATTTTCTCTACTAGAGGCAACAAAGCTAAATTATTCATAATCCTAGGCTCTTTTGCAGCTAAGGAGAAACCATATGACTCAGTGTGGGCCATTATGATGTAAACACAAGTTCCTAAGTTAGGATTCTGGGAAAGCTTTTAAAAGGACCAAATCAGTCAGAATGATCCATCAGTTTCAGATTCTTTTGTTTTTCCTGGTTAAGATGGATAGCATATCTGGGCTTTAGAAACAACATATGCAGGGGTGCCTGGGTAGCTCAATTGCTTAAGCATCTAATTTCAGCTCAGGTCATGATCTCATGGGTTCATGGGTTCAAGCCCTGCATTGGGCTCCATGCGGGCAATGTGGAGCCTGCTTGGGACTTCTCTCTCTCTCTCTCTGTCTCAAAAATAAACATCCTTGATCCTTGAGGGCACCCCAGTGCATTTGCTCTTCATTGCCTATCTATGGCCTTCTTATTAATAAGAAAATAAACACCTACAAGGTTAAGCTATTCTTAGATGTTTTTGTTTCTCAGCTCTTTTTACGCTTAGAGAGACACATTCCTTGGCCTATGATTTTCTTCTAAATACACTGAAGTTGGCAAGAACAGTAACAGCCAATATCCTTAATCCAGGGCAATCCAGTAGCAATCCCAGGAGAAGGACTAAATGTTAAAAATCCAGAATAAGAAAGAAGTTTTATTCAACTTGATTCTCCAACACCTAGCACAGTGCCTGATACTTAGCAGGTAATAAAAATGTTTGCTGATGTTATTTATTTTATTTCTCAAAAAACTGTTTTATAATGACATACCACTTAAAGCAAACATTAGAATTCATAGAAGGTTCAGTAACAAATTTGAATTTAATGAATAACAACATTCATTGAATAATTAACATTTATTGAATTCTTAGTGTAATCTAAGCACTATGCTAAATTCTTTGTGTATTTTTTAAATTAATTCTGACAGGCATCCTTAGTTCAATAATGTTAAGTATTATTATTAGAGAGTTTCAGAGATATTTAAATTATTTAGCCAAGGCCACACATTCAGGTGGTATCAGAGCCAAAATTCAAGGCCAAGTTTATCTGTCTCCTAACCTACACTCAACCACTATGTATTACTAGAATATTCTAAATCTGCTCTCTTCAAAGGAACATTTTCTTTGATCCCTAAAAACTCTTTTTGACAGAACAGCAAGTATACAGAAAATGTTAGTTTGTGTTAATGGCTATACATTATTAATCAATTACCACTTACTGGATGATTTATTGTTTGATTCTTCTTAGTTGACAAATCAGTTGAATTTTTCATATGCACACACTGGAATAAGTTAGCTAGAGCGATTCCCTTGGACAGCTTTGTGAACACTCCAGGTTGCTACTGGGAACCTAGATTATTTGTAGCCTTTTTGCTTTAAAATCCTAGAGTCTTTAAAATGTAGCACCACAACCTGCATGGTAGGATATTGATAGGAACAAGGATGCAGGAGGCGATTCAGTAGATACTTAAATGGCAAAAAATATAGTGCAAGTTTCACACACCCTGCGGACTGCAGGTTTATATGATAATAAATTATAGTTATCACCAGGACAAAGGGAAAAAAAAAGGCCATGAAATCCAATAGCTCAGTGAGAAATCTGCTAATACAGGTGGTCAAGCTTGTTCCATTTCATTGTCAAAGGGAGGCTATTTATTTGCTTCTGGGTAGTTAAATTACAGAGCCATTTACTGCTGAAAGTTTTCTAGTACGCAGATGTGGATCTAAGGCTCTGGGCTTTAGATTCAAAGTCTGAGAGAAAAATAGAGGAATAAGAATTTACTCCACAGACAGCATAATTGATAAGGGAGAAATCTTTCAGCAACTCCAGAAATAAAATAAGTGTTTTTAAGCATTCTGATTGGAATCTCCTTACATTGAACATTGTACAGTGAACATTGGGGACAGGTTGAGGGTAAAAACGCTGGCTATAATGAATAACTTTTTAGAAGCTCTTTAAAATATATTCCCTTTGATAGCCTCCTATTTAGGTAAGAGGTCAGTGATTGGTGTACATATGTGTAAGAGAGAGTGAGATAGAGACAGAGATTCCTTGTGTACCAGAATGCTCAGAAACAAAGGGAAAATAGCCATGATGGCTCTTCAGTAATTATAAAATCAATGCCAACTTTCTTTGCCTGTTGTGCAAGAGGATAGGGATTTTTATCCAACAAGTAACACTACACATATATTTATATATATTTTTCCCACAACATTTCCAAAACTTGTTAGTCCATCAACAAAATAAATCAAAGATACTCCAATAACATTTTCTTCATAAGCATTTTTATAATGATTTTCTTGTCAGTTGCCTTTCAGTCTATCTGCCTGTCTCCAGCAACTATATTTTACCACTTGTTTCCTGTGTATTAGATTGCTTGCTTAAGTTGCCAGGTAACTTAACTCTTTGCCAAGTACCCCTTAAACCAAGACATGTATATATTTCCCTTATTAATTACAAATATTGATTTCATCCATCTTAGTTCATGAGCAAATTGGAAGCTCCAGGCACACTCTTGATGAGGAATACATTACACAGCAGAAAGAATTCAAATTCCAATTTATATAGCCTTGAAAAACAACTAATGTGTTGTAAGAGGGCTATGAGTCCACCAACATAATCTATGTGGAAAGTGACCTACAACCAAAGATTAACAGATATGAGTGGTATCAGCATACTAAAAGATATCTGAAGACAAAGAAAACCATATACCCTACCTCTGGTTATCTCAGGTTGAAACTGAAAAATATTATAAGGGGATGTTAGCAGTCATAACAAGATCATAGGAGCGAAAATTTGATGACTTGGTCTTATGGGGATGGTTAATGGTAACTACATGAATTGGTCCCATACATGAATGTGGCCCAAATGCATTAGGTCTGAATTTCATGATCTGTTGGTTTTTTTAGCTGACTTTTGAAAATCCAGAGACAAATTAATTCAATAGCAGTAATCAAAAAATTATTTAAAAATTTTAGGTGCATGTGAATAAATCCAAAATGACCATTAATTGGAAGCAAATACGTAACAAGCATCTATATGCTATAAATAATTTTCTTAAACTTTTTATTTGAAAATAATCATAGATTTACATCAAAGTGTAAAGATATTATATGGAGATCCCATTCACTCTTTACCCAGTTCCCTCCAAGTTTATCTTACATAATTACAGCAAAATATCAAAACCAGAAAACTGACATCGATATGCGTGTATAGTTCTATGACATTTTAACATACATGTATAATATTCTTGTAATCACCACTGCAATTAGAATTCAAAACTATTTAAAATGATCGTATTTATTTTCTTGAGTATAAACATGCATTATGATTCCAGAGAGAAAGCTCCAGACTACTGTTTTACAAAACAACGAATGTGTATTGAAATTTATTAATATCTAGGAAATTATTATCTAGTAAATCTATACATAAAGGTCAAAGTGAAATTCTAACAATACAGACAATGTATGCTTTTTAAAAAAATGTTTATTTTTGAGAGAAAGACAGAATGCAAGCAGGGGAGGGCAGAGAGAGAGAGGGAGACACAATCTGAAGCAGGCTCCAGGCTCTGAGCTGTGAGCACATAGCCCCATGCGGGGCTCAAACTCAGGAACCGTGAGATCATGACCAGAGCCAATTGGAGGCTCAACCAACTGAGCCGCCCAGGCACCCCCCCCCCCCCCAGACAATGTATGCTTTAACTGAACTCATTTCCTTGCATAGACCAGATAATCTCATGATTCAGCCATCAGCTGTCCCCAACATAACAGTAAATAATTTTTTAGCACAGTTTACCAACGACAACTTGCTGAGAATTATACTACTCCCAAACTCTTCACTGATGAAAGCCCTAGACACACACACACACACACACACACACACACACGCGCGCGCGCACGCTTCCTTTTTCAGGCAAAACAGAGCACTTTACAAGTGCCCTTAATGTGCTAATGAGGTCACCATAACAAAAGAGCATATTAATAAGTATACACAAAGAAACAATGAAATAAACCAGCCAGGATTTTCCAAACCAAACCTATTATAAGGCGCCTTGCCTTCCCTAACAACTAAATGTAATTCGAATCATTGCAAACTCCAGTTCTGATTCAGCTCACAGCCGTGGAGAAATAGACGATCACAAAAGAAAACAAAATCTAAACGCCAATCTTACCTTGGCCATCTGTGCCTGCACGCCATTTGCCTTGAGAGACGCTACTGCTTTCTGTGCGGCTGCAGGACTGTCAAAATCCACAAAACCGTACCCTGTGAAAGTACAATACCCCTTGTTAGTACTGCATCTCTATCATACAGGGGGACGGTGTGTTTGTGGCCACACTTTCATTCGTAACTTCTGGAATAACCAGAAAGGCTCTCAAGCCATTGGCCTTCATATGTCAGGAGAGATACCACAATACCATTAAATGTAAAATTGTAAGTCTCTTATTTTCTGGAGATTGGGTATGCAGTCAGCCATCTGATTTGGGCTAATCGGACGAGTAAGGTAATACATTATTTAACCATGACCCTCTTCAATGAATTTGCGGCAAGGATGAGGAGCACAAAATGCTGAAAACAATAGAAAAGTCATGTCTGAAGTCAATTTTCGAAACCTCAAAAAAGCTCATGTTAATAAAAAGCCTCTATAGATCAGTTTATTCAAGTGATTACTCACAACCTCTACAGTGCCTGGCACCCAGTAGACATTTTATATAATAAATGTATGTTGACTGTGTGAATGAATGAAGGTTGTGAATGCGAGTTAGGGTCTCAACCCAGTTCCAGCTGATACATAAGCCCATGCTAACTCACCACAGAACCTTGTCTCACTTGATGACAACATCTTTTTATTTAAATTTATTTATTTTGAGAAAGAGAGAGAACAAGCAAGCGGGGGAGGGACAGAGAGAGAAAGGGAGAGAGAGAATCCCAAGCAGGCTCCACACTGTCAGCACAGAGTCTGATGTGAGGCTTGAACCCACAAACTGCAAGATCATGACCTGAGCCCAAATTAAGAGTCAGACACTTAACTGAGCCACCCAGGTGCCCCTCGATGACATCTTAACTAAGACTTTTTCACTCTTAAGTGATGTGTGATTGAATAATTAAATAGTCAAGCTTCTTTTTTAAAAATATTTTTTAATGTTTATTCATTTTTTGAGAGAGAGACAGAGCATGATTGGGGGAGGGCAGAGAGAGAGGGAGACACAGAATCGGAAGCAGGCTCCAGGGCTCTGAGCTGTCAGCACAGAACCCAATGTGGGGCTCGAACTCATGAACCATGAGATCATGACCTGGCCGAAGTTGGACGCTTAACCGACTGAGCCACCCAGGAGCCCCTCAAGCTTCTTTAAAAATAATTTAAACAGTGACCGGTGTCACTTATTTGTTACTGAAGTATAATCTGAAAAAGGCACAGGAGTTCCCTCTACTGTTCTCTGCCCTTGTGCCTGTGTAAGTGCATATACAGAGTGAGGCCAGGGGAATAGCTAGAATCAATGAAACAGAATCAATGGAAAGGCGATTCTGTAGGACCATAAACTAGCTGATATTAGTCTGGGGCTTTAGCCTAACTGTAATGTCAGCTGCCCTAAGAACATCTCAAAATTAGAAAGCTCAAGCATGAGTATGAGGGCAGCTGTACCTGGCATGTCTAACAAGCCCATCATATGTATCCTCTTATCTGTCAGTCACGGATTTGCTCTGCACTCTCATGCTTGTTCCCCAGAAGTCTGGAGGTGAGCAAGCCTAGTAACCATGCTCTGGGACCCACCCCGCCATCACCAAAGAAGAGCGCAAGGGAATTCAATTACCAAGTTGTTTCTTTTAATTAACTTTTTAATTTTCTCCCCTCGAATCCCTGCTTCTTTTTCTCCCTCCCAGCATGGTATCCTAAAATGAACTTGTTACACAGCAGTGTACCATAAAATGCTCTTGAAAAGCTGGGCAGAGAAGCTGCGAAGTTTGTGTTTCTAGTCCAAAGGGAAGCCCGCTCTGTAAGTACTGCTAATTCTTCTCTTCCCACAAAATTCAAACTATGTGAGTAATAGGAGTCTTGCCACCCACTAAGATGAGTCAGATAGGGGAAAATAAAAGCAGAAAGAGAAAGGGGGAGAAAAGAACAAATTAAGTCAAGAAGTAGGGTCAGGAGAGCAGAAGGTAAAACTAAAGTGTAGATATTATCTCTTATGTATCAATGTGTCGTGCTGGGTGGTTGACATGTTGATAACTGGTGAAATGATAACTTCATGTATCACTGGCCTCCTGCCTATTCATGATACATGAAGAAACAGAGGCTCAAGCCAAACGGCACAAATACCCACTAATTTCAAGCTGCCTCATTGCCAGGTCCAGGATTTGAAGTGAAGTCATCATAAGCCCTTCCCAAATGCACCACACAATGAACTACTTTGTAACCCCACTTTGCACATTCTTTAGAGTAGCCCCTGAAGCCTACCGGGAAGAGGACACAATTCTTGAAAATTCCTTGATTTTGAAGTTAGGACACAGAACAAAGCAGTTCCACAAGTGGATTCAATGCAGTTCATTTACTCCGTACATTTATTAATGGTTGAATTTCCAGTAGAACGGGCTAAGTGAAATTTGACAAGGCACCCCCTTCCACTACATGCTTTGGTCAGTTGTCCTTATCGATTCACATGCTCATTCTTTCATTCAATAATGAAATTCTGGGGTGCCTGGGTGGCTCAGTGGGTTGGGCATCTGACTCTTGATGTCAGCTCAGGTCATAATCTCACGGTTCATGGGGTCAAGCCCCACATTGGGCTCTGTGCTAACAGTATAGAGTCTGGGGCTTTAGCCTAACTGTAATGTCAGCTGCCCTAAGAATATCTCAAAATTTGAAAGCTCAAGAGATTCTTTCTCTCTTTTCTCTCTCTGCCCCTCCCCTGCTCATAGGCACTCTCTCTCTCTCTCTCTCTCTCTCTCTCTATTTACCTATGTCAAAATAAATAAATAAAGTTAAAAATTTTAATTAAAAAACGAAATTCTATTTCAGGCACTTTGCCAGACACATGAACACAGCAGTTAAAAAGAATGGTCCTACTTCTCACCCTTGTGCATTTTTAGAGTTGAGAGATGAACAGGAAACAAATAGCCACACAAATGAATCTACAATTACCAAACGGCAGAACTGTCTTGAAAGAAATGAAAGCATATAATACAGAATCTGACTACTGAGTGTTCATTATTGAAAGTCTTAGGGAAGCAGTGGCACAAAATGATTTGCATTTCTTAAAATATCCTGGCTGAAGATCGAGTTGTTGTGGGGAAGGTGGACAGCAAGAGTGTCATCGGGAGAAGAGTTAGGGGCTATTACAGCAACCCAGACAAATGGCGGCTGGCGATAAAACGGAGGGGATGAAATGGATGATTTGAGTTATATTTTGGAGGCAGAATTAGCAGGACTTGATGATAGCTTGGCCGGGTTGGAAGTAGGGGAGATATAGACGACAAGGATTACTACTGATTTTTTTGGCATAAGCCACTGGGTGGGTGGAGATGTGATTTACTGAAGTGGGGGGCCTGGAAGAGCATCCAACAGGGGGGAGGGAAAATTACAATATCGGTTGAGTCAGAAATGTCTGTGAGACATCTAAGTAAAAATGTCAGAGAGCAGTTGGATATATTAGGCTAGTGCTCAGAAAAGAGGACAGGATTGGGGATACAAATTGGGAGGTCAACGGCATAAAGATGTGATTTATAGAGACGGAAAGAGACAAAAACGCCTAGCGTAAGTAGAAACCAAGGACCCGAGTTTGGAGCTTGAACAACTTCGGCATTTAGGTGTCAGGTGGGAACAAGAGATTGCAAAGGAGAATCAGAGAGGGAGAAGGGAATGAAAAGGGAAGAGGATGTCTCAAGGCCAAGGGAAGAAGCTGTTCCAAGAAGGAGAGAGAAATCAGCTGTCATGTGTCACTGACGGTGTAAGCAAGATGAGGGCTTGCAAATGTCCAGTGTGCTTAGGAACGTGGGTGTCATGATCGTGATTTGCTTCAGGCAAGTGGTAGGGACTGAAGCCTGTTGGGTAGTTAAAGAATAACAGCAAAGAGGAAGAGGGGGAGAGAGTGTTTGCAGGTCTCCTTGTTATCTCGCTAGGAAGGAGAATTAAGAGATGGTCAGCGAGAGGGTGATACAATGTCAAACGAGCTGTTTTGGTTTAAGATAGGAGATACCAAGGCTTTTAACCTTAGCTGCACACTAGAACCACCTTGAGAGATAAAAAAAAAAAAATACTAGTGTCCATTTCTCACCCCCAGGAAAGTAAATCAATATCTTTGGTAATATGGCCCAGGTGTTTATACACACACACACACACACACACACACACACACACAATGGTGCATGTGTGTACGTGTATATGTGTGTTCCTCAGCTGATTTTAGTGGGAAGCCAGGGAACTACAGAGTATTCATTCAAGGCATTCAACAAATACTTATTTGTTGCACCCACTATGGGACTGTTCTTGGCAATTTCAAATCGGGATAGGAATGATCAAACAGAAAGCAAAAGATCGAAACTTCCGGAGGGCAAGAGGATAATTTATAGAATAATGTTCCTGAAAAGTGATGGAGTGAGAGAATCTAGAACATATGTGAAGTGCTGCCTTTACTAAAAGAGGGATCTTTGGGGCACCTGGGTGGCTCAGGTCCAACTCTTGGTTTCGGCTCAGGTTTGTGAGTTCGAGCCCCATGATGGGCTCTATACTGGCAGTGCAGAGCCTGCTGGAGATCCTCTGTCTCTGTCTCTCTTTGCTCCTCCTCTGCTCACTCTCTCTCTCTCTCAAAAGAAATCAATAAACATTAAATAAAAGAGGGATCCTTCCCTTTACTCATTGCAACTTGAAGGAAGAAATAAAAAAGATCACTCTTGGTTAATCGTTGTTATTTATTATACGTAGCCAGTCATTGGGACTGTACTTAACACATAGCGTGTGCTTCATAAATATTTGTTAAAGTGAATTAAAAGCATGTGTAAAAGATGCTAACACTTCACGGACTACAGGGGGAATTAACCGATTGAAATGTCTATTGATACATTTTGACTATAAAGAACAATATAATGCCAAGTGGTCCCAGTCTGGCTCGGCCATGCTCCCACCCAGCCAGGCAGCCATGGTTTTCAGGACTCTGCACCTCGGTTCCAGCGTGGCTTCTCCTCTAGCTTCCTCCCCTTCCTTCCAGCCCAACACATTACACACGATATGACAAAATCACAATGCTGATCTCCGGGACTCAGCTCCAATCTAAACAGGAGAAATCTCTGTGAGGGTATGAGACACCTGAGCTTTCTCTGAATCAGGGAGGGAATGAGTGAACTTTTAGAAGAATGTGTTTGTAGAGCCATCTTGCCCACAAGGAGACACAGTGGTGTCTTTGTAAAAAAACACCTCCTCTACAGAAGAGTCCACGACAATAGGGGTGCCCAGATCCCGTGACACAATAAGCCACCAGATAGGAAATACTTCACTGAGCTATGTGTTTTCCACACATACCTACTCAATTTAACGAACTAAAATGAAAAGTTCAGAGGTAAAAATGTCTCAAGCAATCCCGGAAAACACTCCGACTGTAGAAATACGCATCGCATTCCTGACGGCACCTACTCCGTGCGACCAGAAGAACAAAATCAAACGCAAAGTTGCTCCTAGAGAATCATGACGCATTTCCTACAAAAGAAAGCAACTTTACTGGGTTTCAATTTGCTTTCCTTACTGGCAAGTCATCAAGCCTGGGACCCCTGCACCTACATCTGGAGAGGGGCAGGGTGAGGAGATCAGCTCCAGCTAATAACGCTGTGCGGTAACCGCTCACATCCTCGAGGAAACACTGGTGAATGGTCACCATCGGAAACTCCAGCCCAAGCGGCTGCAAGTAGACCAGTCTCGCTCCCTCAATTACATAATTAAGCTTGGCAACAGGTTCAAATGAATTAAAGCTGAACGTGGCTGTTTTCTCCACACACCCCTGTGCTTGTTTTTCTTCCTTGTCGGGGGGGAGAAGGCCAGCAGTTCTGCAATTAGCGGGAAGCAGAGCAGTGAGAAAGAACCAGCTCCATACTAATTAGGTCACTCGCCAAACGCACTCATTCCATTGGCAGATAGAATCAATGCTTTCCTGAAATGCTTTAAACTTGGTGTGTTAATTTAAAAGTTTTACTATTTTTATCGCTCTGCAAGCCCGGTGACATAAGAGAAAAAAAAGAAAAAAAAATGTTTATGCACACTCTTAGAAATTGTGACTGAGTTCTAGAACAACGGATTGGCCCAGAGGGCTCCGGTTTCATTTCCTTCAGGGCATTTGTAGGCGACTTCTCTGTGACCTTTGCCATTCAACCAGACCGCTGTGTGGCAACCCATCTGAACGGTGTTAAAAGCCTCTGGACCATCTTCAACAGCCTATTTGTACTTCTCCGGTGCTGCCGGCTCTTTGAAGTTTCTACTGCAACTGCTTACCTATCTACCAACACCGGGATTGTACTTTCTAGGGTAGGGGGAGGGCAATGTTCAAACCAGAACTCCTGGTTCGGACCCACGGTGGCATCTCGCCAGCTGAGGGAGATTTGCTCTCAGGGTGAACCCTACGCCACATTTCGCAACGTTTGCATTGCCCTTCCTCTTCAGAATGGCTGTCATGAAAGCCCACTTGAGACACAGATGGCTGCATGTAACACCCAACGTCTTTCAGAGATGATCCAGCTGCGAGTCAAATGCGGTTTGTAAACGGAGTAAGAGTCTAGGAACGTGTCTAGGCATTACACGTTCAAGTGAAGTCCTACTCAAATTTGACAGTGAAAATGTTTGAGTTGCCCTCCCATAAATTCCCCCTCCTTCTGTTTAGACTTAACAATAATCTGCAGCTGTCGTGTCTGAGCTCAGAGCAGAAAACCTGAGCCTCAGGTAGGGAAGGTGAGCAGCAGGAAGGGAGGAATGCTTTGCAGGCTTCCTACAGGTCCCGTGGAGTCTAGGCTACCTCCTTGCCTCTGCATTTCTGCTGAGTGCTCCTGCATCTGTAAAATGTTGAGTGATGGCTGAATGCCTTTCCTTTTATTGTGCTTCCTAAGTCTCTGCGTTATGTGATCAGAGAAGGGTAGCAGGGTAGCAGTGATGAATTCTTGACGACTTGTATACTTATGATACCAAACTAACCAGAGACCCCGGTCATTACTTCAGTATCTTCTTTGCAGCAATTGTATAATGAAGCAAGGGTTCTATGGAGGAACCATAATAGCCATTTGGCCAAACTCAGATGTGTGAAAACAAAGGCAAAAGATAAGCCCTGCTAGAATGCAAAAGCCAGCAACAAGAATGCTTATTTTGAGGGAAAGAAAATCTAAGTCATCAAAATCTGAAATCACCTATGCTTTGAAACATCTTCAGAAAGTAATTTGGAATGATTTTTACACAGAAAAAAAAGCACGATGTGCACTTTCTCTGCAAAGGGCTGTGGCCCTCAGATATTTAGCAAATAGAGGTAAATAAGAAGGGAAATGGTGTCCTTTATACAGTAAACAGATTGCTTCACTACATTCCCCTGATGTTTGAGCTTAATTCCCTAAACATTCTGATATCCCAGTGCCAGAAACACCAAAATGAGACATCAGTGTTTGGAGCAGGATTTACCGTTATGAGGAACATTTTTGAATCATGATGTGACTTTCCTGTTACTTAATTTACTAAACGTCTACTATGTGCAAGAGAGATAGCTCGCTAGATGCTGCAGAGAAAACGAAGACACTCTAATGAGGTCCCTCCCCTCAGGCAGTTCAACGGTCTAGTCGGGTAGATAAGGAAATTTAAATATCATAGAGAGTCTTCTTACACACAGAGGGTTATGTTAGGTGAGCAAATGAAAAATGCCATGTTTTCCTTCAATATAGTATACGTGGTTTTGCATCTACAATTCTGCTCTTGGAGCTCAATGCCTGATTCAACACGCCCAAAGTCCTTCAATGAGTTGCATGATGGTAAAATTACCCACATTCTAAATTTATCTATGTATGTATTATTCTACCTCTCTGTTGGGCATTTTTGTGCACAGCAGAAATGAATTAAGTTAAATACAAATGAATTATGGAGAGGGATTGGCACCACATAAAAAGTGAAAGAAAAATGCTAGTATTCGAACATGGCAAATATTTCTTCCAGGTGGGGGCAAGCTCAGTACATTTTGTGCACAAATGATAAAAGGGAGCACCGGGAAAAGAAATTAGGTCCCACATGGCCTTTCCCAGCAGAATAGAACAATTATGAAGACTGACAAATTTAGGGAGCAAAGTACTTAGTAGTATGCCACTTAAAAATGGGACACTTTCTCATCCCATTTATGTTGCACAAAAAGTCTTATTAAACCAAACACAAATTCAAATCCCAAAACTCACTTCCCAACTCACCCCATTCAATTGATTTTTAAACAAGAGAAATTGCTTCTTTATACTGAATAAAGTCAAAATTAAGATCAGGATCATCATTTATGGGCTTAAAGAGATCGCTATGCTTTATTAAGATTAAAGAAACTCACTGATTTGCCAAGGTCTTCGACTAGACCAACCATTATTTTATTATAATATTGCAGAGATTAAGGAAGCAGTCTGCTTGGCTGCAAATGGGCAGATTAACCTCTGTGAATCATCTTGCAAAGTCTTCCTTTGCTAAGAGGCAGTGTTCAAGGATACACAGAAAATACACATCTTGTCTGAACCATTGGTCCTATGTGTCTCTGCGGTCAACAACAGCGGGAGGTACAAATGTGTATTGCAGTATAGCTGCGGGAGCCAGCCAGGGTACTGGTAAAATAATTCCACTGAGTTTGTAACTATGATGGAAGCAAGCTGTAACTGAACACTCTAATTATAGCTCTACAATCCCAGTGCACAGTAGGATAGCCAAAACTAACTATGATTTCATTCCTGAGTGCCCATCCTGCCCTCCCTCTCCTTGCTCTGGTCCTATAGACATGTGGAACTATAGACTATTCCTCCATCAGAAGAGCAGAGATGACTGTCGGAGAATCCATGGGAGGACAATCCCATGCCCCCAACCCGCAACCCTGAGGTGTTTCAATGCACACTTTCAATGGCTCCAGCTAATGTCCTAAGAAGCATGTGGGTAGTCTTTTACATCCTTCTACAACAGAGACATCACGTGACCCACAGCCATTCATCTTTAGAGGACAGATATTGTAGCAGAACCATCCAGAAAGATGTATTAGGTAGCTTAGTGCAAAAAGGAAGGAAGAGTAAGTGAACCCTATATACAGGTCAACTGTCTTTAAGATAAACATGTATTATCTGCAAGTCTGTTTTTGTTACACTCGACATCTAGATATTCACTCCACCAACTTGTCATTTCATGTAAATTTCTGCACAAAGCCCGGTGTTCCTTTAACCATTCTTACTTTCCTGGGAAAGGCTCCATGTATGATTTCCTCCTCCCAAACCTTTGACAAAACTCACTTTGAAACCCTCAGGAAGCTTCTGTTTAACAAAAGTCATGCATTTTCTAATTTATACCCATATTTTACTGGATGCAGTCTTCAGTCATGTGGTTATAGGCTTTATTCCAAATATTTTAAGTAAATGTCCATAAGTACTGTCCCTATCACTATGAGAAATGGTGTCTTTTACATCCTGTTAGACCTCAAATTACTTCTTTTCATCCCACCTGATGTAACAAATTACAATTCTAGTTTTGTATTCAAATTTTAAAAATAAAGAGACTTAGGTATATATATATAAATGAGAGTAACAGAATGCATGGGGAAATAAATAAATAAATAAATAAATAAATAAATAAATAAAAAATAAAAATCAAGCCAAACAAAATAGTATTCATTGAAATAAATGTAAATCCCTTTCTGCCTAGACCTTAGTGCTATGGTCTACCTTCCTGAGAAACTTTCTTATGATTCCTTCTGATGTTCTAACTTGAAATAGCCACCAAAAATAATTCTTGAGCTCTTACTATTATATGCATTAGAAGCACTTAGGGATTTATAGGGTAATAAAAATTATTCTTGCTATCAAAAATCATGAAATGAAAAATATTTGTAGTTAAGATTTTGTAAATGGCTCCCCAACTGTCCATTCCCCCCGCAAAAAAAAAATAAATAAATAAATAGTAGTGTTATTTTCTTCTAATTTTAAAAGTTATATAATTTTATTGAGGAAATTTCAGTCAATATGGAAAGAAATTAGCCATGACGCCACAGCTCAAAAATAAACAAACTGTCCATTTACTTTTTTTCTTTATTTTTAACCCAAGTGGTATCAGATTATGCAGTTTTATAATCTGCCTTTTTTTTTTCCCTCTTACTAATGCATGTGGCTACCTTTCCTGGTCAATATATATGGATTGTTATGATCCCGTTAATCTATTATTTTCAGCATCCAATTGCCTAGCTCTTTCTTAAAGATTTCTGAGCTTTACATAATGCCTTAGCCAACTGATTTGCAAAACTGATTTTATGCCAACATCTTGAAAGATTTTTAAAATTAATAAAATCAGAATACGCGATACTCTTAAAGCCTCCTAGTCGTTAGTGACTTTTCCTGCGTTTTTTGTTTCTTTGAAAGTTACTTCAAAGAATGCACTAAATGCACTGCAAACCAAAGATACCAGAAGCCAGGTAAATCAAATTCAAACAATGCCCTCCCGAAACACAGGAGTAGGAAGCCCACTTTCCTTCTCATCGCAATTAGGCTGGACTCATCTCAAAGGAATTTTGGAAATACATCGGTACCTTATGAGGCACAATTTCAGATCTGTGATTCAGAAAGGATGCCAAGAATTTGAATGGTCAAGCCATTATACTCATGATTGCTCATTTATTTAGAAGTTGAAAGTGAGTTTTTTTTTTTTCTCAACAATGAAAGATATGTTTTCCCCCAGGAAATTTTACTGTAATATGAAAACTGGTATTCTGACTGATGGTACCAACTCTTCTGTGTCCCTTTCATAGCTGGTGATCCATAACTTACAACTCAGGTCTCCTCTCTTAGAGACAGAACTCGCTTGAAGAGTTGTAGCTGCCTAAAGACAATGGGATTTCAATGATCCTAGGACATGCTGGTTAAATGAACTTTAGAGAAATGCGACCTGGATGGTTAAGTACAATGTCCTAACTAAGGTCAGGACCTGGTTCACTAGGGAAATGGCACTGTAAGTGGAGATCACAAAGGCTTTTCTTACTCTACCTGTGGTCTGTGGACGGGCAGCAATGACATCACTTGAGAGCTGGCGGAAATTCAGCGTCGTTTGCCCACTGCCGATCTACTCAATCAGCCTCTACATTTTGACAAGATCTCCAGGTGATTATATGCACATTAAAGACTGAGACACCCTAGTCTCCAACCGGCCACTCCTCAGGTCTGGACTGCACCTCCTCTCCTTGTAAAATTACAGGGAAGATGGGGATCTTCAAGTCATCTCTTCCAACCTCTATCTGGTCTGCCAATATCTGTACAGTCCTGTGCCAAGCGCTCTTCAGGCTCCACTGGACAGTGCTGATGTTAAGAAAAACACAGTCCCCAAGGTGGCTAACACTGGACAACTGTATTTAACAGAGAGAACTGTTCGGTGTGACTGAAGGACAATTATGCCAGCATCATACAGTCTAGGTTCAAATCTTATCTCTTCTGGTTTGAGAGCAAGGAGTCCAAAGGCACAGAACACTAAACCAAAATTAGGGGTAATAATAATATTGCCTTAATTATATATTGGCTCTGGGCAATGAATGAATTCAAAGCTCCTGGCCTAGTGCCTAAGGCATCCTCTCTCTCTCCAACTCCCTCACCTTCTTAGATTGTGCTGAAACCAGGCACCCTGATGTAATCCACTGCCTTAACTGCATTCTAAGAGCCAAGCCAGACAAGTGTATTCCCTTCTTCACGTAATAAATCTCAATGTTTTTAAAGACAGCAGTCTTTTCCTTGCTTGTATTTGCAAAATTAATATTTGGAAATGCAGGATCGGGGCTATTTTTATTTAATAGCCAATTTCAGAACAAGTACATGCCCTCCTTCTCTCTCTCTCTCCTTTATGTTTGTCCTTCAGAGATAGACCTAATTCTGTTTAGTTACAAAGTTCAAATTGGCCCTACATTAATATATCCCCTTAAAAAAGCAATGTTCATTTGAGGAAGCAGGTAGCCAATGTGAAGAGTGATTATACAATAAATGTATTATGCAAATTCCAGTGAACATTTTATGCACACTGGATAAAGAATCAAATTAAAGTCTCATAACCCTTGGAAAATTAGAGTTAGCAAGCACAGAGGTTGATTTGCCCTTGAACACAAAAACTGCTAAGAGCAGACATTCCCCCATCATTTCCACAAAACTGAACCATTTCTGAAGGTTTCAGATTAAAATAAGAAATCCCCTAGGAGTCATAAAAATCAGCTATTTTTACAGAAATAATTTGGAGTTGCAATTTTAAAGTGTTATGAGTTGGAAGGAATTGGTGAACTTCTGTGTCATATTTTGAAAAGCTAATATTCCAGGGAACCGGCCAGTTGAGAACACGCAAAATTGCATAGGGAGAGGGGATGCGGGAAGGGGAGAAAAGGCTTCTCGAGAATCTGCACAGGAGGGCTGATTTACAGAGCTTTCCCTATAAGAGCCCAAGAGTGGCAGTTATGCGATAGACCACTATGCTCCTTCGATTTTCCTTCACTCGAGGTAATAATGGGACATAATAGCTGCCTTCCTATTACACTGTCGTGTCCACTTCTTTGCGGCTTGCCAACACTGATTCTACCGCTGGCCTCTCTACAGAGAAATGATGGACCATTAAGAAGGAAAATGCAGAGAGGGTCTGTACAGCACTTTCCTATTGGAGAACAGAGAAACTATCACAAGCATTTCACTAAATCAATAAGCAAGTATAGGTGTGAAGGAGGTAGGTCGAAAACCCATTTTGCCCCCAATTTTTACACATGGAGCCAGGATGTGGGCTCCAGTGCCAAGAAGTCTCCATTCATTCATCAACCTCTGGAAATCAATGTTGTTTCCTGTTCATCCTTTTTGGGCACCAGGCAGGATGTAAATATGAAAATAGTGCTATTGATTTAACAAGTGCTCAGTGAGGTCCTTTTATGAGTCCTGAGTGAAGTAGATGCTTTGGGGTGGGGGGAGGGGGGGAGAAAAAGACAAATGAGACACAGATTCTCTCCTAAGGGAATATGTGAGCCCAAGGAGAAACAGCCAGCCTAACACTGAGATGCTCATTAAAGGCTGTACATGGTGTGCTTGTCACAAGCACCAAAACCTATAGCGCATAACGTGATGGTAGAAGGAAAGCTTATATCTGAGTCAGGGAGAGATGACGGAGAAGACAAATTTGAACTTCTTAAAAAACGTTCTTTTTTTTTCCTTACTTTATAACTTTTTAATCAACTTTATTGAAGTATAATGTACACATAATAAATGCCCATTTCAGTGCCCTGTTTGATGAATTTTGCAAATATAGTCACTGTAGAATAACAATCAAGATATGGAACCCCTTTATTCCCACCCCCAGAGCCCCTCATGCCCCTTTAGGGTCACCTCCCCCCGCAGCTCCTAGGCCCCAGCAACCACTCATCTGCTTCCTGATGAATTTTATGGATGCATCTGTTTTTTCTAGAATCTCATACAAATGGAAACATTTTCCTCTTTTTTTTCTGTTTTTGTTTTTTTGCTTAGCATGATGATGAAAGGGAAATGGCATCCTACTTTGAGCAAAGACTTAAAGGCAGGTAAAGGGTAAGTTTGAGAACTTAGCAAGGACATCAAATAGAGACCAAAGAGCAATTTATAAGGAGATGTGTGAAATAATAAGGGACAGATAACATGACCGGACCATGTATTATGTAGAACTTTTGAACAATTTTATATCAAAGCTCATGTGACCCTCCTGCTCCCTCACTATACTCCAGCTATGCTGCCTCAGGACTGTTTTACCTGCTGTTTCATCGTACTGGGATATCTGACCATCTTCCAGACTGTATAGAAGCTGGATTCTCTCTCCCCTCCATTAGTCTCTATCAATAGATGTTCCTAATATCCTTCATTGTACTGGGCACAATCTGTAGGTTAATTCATTTGTTTATAAGATGATTGTGTTTTATCCCAACGGACTGTCAGTACCAAGATAATATAGAACTGAATGATTTTGCTCAGAACTGGACAGATGAGCACTGGACAGGTGACACTTTATGGCTCATATTAGACACTGAAAGAGTGAGTGAATGAGTAAATTCATAACAAAAACTTCTGCTTTTATCCACTCACATACAAAACTTTACGCATTGTAACTCACATAACTCTTTTTAAAAAATTTTTTAAAGTTTGTCTATTTTTGAGACGGAAAGAGAGAGACAGAAGGCAAGTGTGGGGCGGGGTGCAGAAACAGAGGGGGACACAGAATCTGAAGCAGGATCCCCGGGGCTGGAACTCATGAACCACGAGATCACGACCTGGCCGAAGTTGGACACTTAAGCTACTGAGCCACCCAGGCACCCCAACTCACACAAGTCTTTTTGACAAACAGTTCTTCACCCCTCTTCTCCTAAAATGCCCTTTCATTATGACACAATTTAAGGAGCAAGACAGAGTTTTGTAAATTTGCAACACCAACCCTACTGTCGCAACACTGGCCTGATTTGTGTTTATGCACTTGTGAGGGGGACAAGGAGGCAAAGTATTTAACTTCCAGAGAGACCTGCAAGATGTTGGATGTAAAAGGTCACCATAACCAAAAAATTAGTAATTGTTACCTTAATAAGGCAGGATTCTCTTTTGTCACCACGTCAAATGCGCACCGAGAACAAGGATGGCGAGTGTTTGGGTGTTAATGCTTTGGCTGTTTTTGAGGAATTGGAGTTGTATGCTACAGGGTTTTAAGGTGAGGTTGGCACAGTACGGTTTTCAGATCAATAAATGACTTTGTGTCAAGGGCCTGCTGGTTGCTTGTCTAGTTTATTGTGACTTAACAAAAGAGCTCGGGAACAATATTGCTCAGCAAAAGAAAAAAAAAATTAGGGGAGCTGATGGCTCATCCAAAAGCGACAGAAAAATCCAAGATCAACTATGTTCACAAAGGAGTGCAGTCGAGAGAGTGCCAGGACTCTTTAGTGGAACAGGGTAATTGGAAGAGTAGCGAAATCACTGTTTTCAAGTCATACGTTTAGAAACTTGACCTTGGAAATGTTTTCAACCACACAAGGATTCACAAACAGTGACACAAGCCAGTGTTTTGTTTTGTTTTTTTCTGACACAGGAATACCACACTAATAACTCATTTTCTATACCCTTCTGAAAGCTCTCCGTTCACTCTCCCCTAGGGTCTTTTAGCCATTTACCAAATACCACATACAAGAAAATAAATGTTTTGACATATAATTTAAGTTTCATTCCCCAAACTGCTGGTGAGGGGAGAATAAATTTCCATCTTCTTCATTTTATATTAGTATCTTCTGCTGATGAATAGGAAGCTTGGAATTCCTCCTGGGGTTGAAATACACATTGAAAAAAAAAAAAAGATTGGCCTAAGAGAGTTTGCTTTTTTTTTTCCTTATGAAGAAGGAAAGGATGAAAATAATAATAATCATAATCGTCATCATCATCATCATAAGATTCAGGGAAAATCCTGATACCCAAAGCATCCTCTTCTAGGAAGAAAGCAGCAGACTTTCAGTAACACCAGATATTTTGAGATTGATTTTTTTTAAAGATATTCCTTTCTGGGAAATGATAGAGGTGACCTGTATCTAGGCCCAAGCTGATGGCATTGTCTTTCCAGAAGCTGACAAGCCTTAAGCTGACGCATCATTACAACAGGATGATTTCCATCCTGAAAAATAAGGCGGGGGTGCAGAATAGTAGTTCAGCAATTTTCCTGGCAAGTTTCTGTCAGGTGCTTTCAAAGTTCTGGCTTAAAGTAGACAGAATAGTCCATTATCCAAAATATCAATATAAATAATTTGCATAGTACTAAAAACAAAAGCATCATATTCTACGCTGTGCACTAAATTTTTTCACACTTTATATCATTGAGATCTCATAGTAGCTTTGTAAGTTAGGTACCCTTACTCCAGTTTTGAATACGAGGCAGTCTAGTCTCCACTGAAATGTTCCCATTGTAACACACCATGAATTGAGTCAGCTTTGTCAAGGTATACAGCTGGTACTTAGGGCTAGAGGCTCCTCCTGTGTTAACAAGGAACAAAGATGTAAGAACTTCCATACTGATGTATCCTGGCTGAGAGTTCAGATAGGTGTCGGTTCACTCTGGGTTCTCACCACCTGCAACACTGCCTAAAATGTAACAATGATCAAAAACTACTGGTTGAATGAATGAATTAATGAATGGCCTTTAAAAGGGTGAGGGACAGACCCAGGACTGTCACCAGTCTAGGAGGAGTGTTCTTGGGAATAGGAGATACCAGAGATTATGGGTAGAAAAAGCAGTCCTCTACAATGATCTCCTTTTCTTTTCCTTTTTTTTTTTAAAAATTTAATGTTTATTTATTTTTGAGAGATAAAAAGACAGAGTGCAAGCAGGGGAGGGGCAGAGAGAGAGGGAGACAAAGAATCCAAAGCAGGCTCCAGGCTCTGAGCTGTCAGCACAGAGCCTGATGTGGGGCTTGAACTCACAAACTGCAAGATCATAAACAGAGCCAAAGACGCTCAACCAACTGAGCCACCCAGGAGCCCCTATGATTATCTCCTTTCCTAGGGGTTTCTATATCATCTCACAGGTCAGTATCACAAGAGACCTGGTCCTGCACTACCTGTCTTGGATCAAACCGTGAATCAATAACCTTATCAACACTTTGACTTTGTTTCTTCTACCTCCCCCCGCCCCAGCCCACACACACCCCTTTTAAAAAGGCTTTTCTTCCAGACATGTATTTGTCCTTCAGTCCTTTAAGTTACATTTTTAAGCCCAACACACAAAGAAACCATCTAGGTGGGTGGTTGATCTCTGAAGAGTGGCTTCCCCCGAAGGAACCATATTTGTAGAATAAGATGATTTTCCCTAGTGACTGATTTGGTGTTTTGCTCAAAGGTGACACACACTCATGATGGATGATAATGGGTCAGAAGAGGACTAAGCCAAGCTGTGATATGTGCACAACGTACGATCTATGGAGAAAGTAAAATGGTAGTAACAACAGACCCTCCTCGTAAGGAAATAAAACCAAAGGTAGATCTTCAACACATCTAACAGTATACTCGGAGTCTATACCCAAAGAAAGCTTATGCCAAGTAGTATAAGGTGAGTTGGAGGGAAAAGAAATAGTTCCTTGGTTGTGTGGACAGAAAGAGAGCAAGTGGTTAAGGTGAGCTTCTGGAACATCCCCCATAGGTGGTAAGTCATCACATTACACAGGTCACTCTGTACTGAAGCTATCATGGCTTCTTCCTTACAGACCAATGGCCCACGTAATAGAGTCAGCCCAGAGATGTTATCTCTTTAGGTTACACTGTTTTAACTATATATCTATATACCTATATCTATATCTATATATAGATAGATAGATTTCGTTGCAATTGATTTAATGTTTGAAATTATTTAACTCAATTCAAATTTGAGAAACTTCAGATAAGAACATGATCTCAGCCTCTGTTTAACAATCACAAGATTGGGTGGCAATGGGTCCATGTGAAAACAGCTGACTGTCACCGAGTAGGAGATGCTACTTTTGGTCTGGTCAAAATTGCATCAGTTTGCCACAGTGCCCATCTACCCACACTTACTTCCATTTCTTGCCTGGAGGACTCCTGGCCAGTGCAAACAAACAAAAATTAGACCCAAAGCTGGATTTCTCTATTTTTTTTAACATTCATTTATTTTTGAGAGAGAAAGAGGGAGAGGGACAGAGAGAGCACGAGTGCAGGAGGGGCAGAGAGAAAGGGAGTCACATAATCCGAAGCAGGCTCCAGGCTCTAAGCCGTCAGCACAGACCCCAATGCAGAGCTTGAACTCATGAGCCGTGAGATCACGACCTGAGCCGAAGTCAGATGCTTAACCGACTGAGCCACCCAGGCACCCCCCAAAGCTGGATTTCTGATAATCTAACACTCGCAGCTCTGAAACCTGAGAGTTACAAGATAATGGAATCATAGTCAAGGAAAAAAAAAATTTACACAGGCTTCTCTCCGTTGTCACTGAATAATACACTATCTTCCCCATACACTGGGCCAGGCTGTTTTCTAGGAATATGTGTATGTGGATTTCAACTTCATGTCCAAATATATGTCACAGAGAAACAACTAGCAGAGCAGTTCGGTTACGCACTTGAACTCACGCCAAATGGTTTGGTGTCAAATCCTGGTACTTAGTCTCCATATCTCCATGTCCTCATTGGAAAATGGGAATAATTCATAGCGGATTGCAATGATTAAACGATTTAATGCATGTAAATCACTTAAGACAGTGTCTGGAACACTGTTAAGTGCTATAGTGTAAAATAAACAGTTTTATTATTATTTCTTGTCAGTAAAGACCTCAGATAACTTTTGATTAAAAACCATACTTTTAGTTACTTTAGCCATTACAAAAAAGAGTGTCCCCAAATAAATGCTGCTTATGTGACTTCAAAGGATCAAACCAGTATTTCTATACGATGAATAAACAGCCATGGTTAATTAAATTCTATTCTCTTCTAAGTCACTAAAAGATTCATCTACAGTGTAAACCTAACGGGGCTATGTTTCATTTTCTGTTTATCAAAGGAAAATAGGAATGTTTTTAAAGTATTTTTTATTTTTGTTAAGTTTATATATTTTGAGAGAGAGAAAGAGCACTAGCAGGGGAGGGGCAGAGGTACAGGGAGAGAGAGAGAGTCCCAAGCAGGCTCCCTGCTGTCAGTGCAGAGCCCAACATAGGGCTTGATCTGAGGAACCATTAGATCATGACCTGAGGTGAACTCAAGAGTGAGACACGTAGGAGAAAGAGGATC
Organism: Panthera pardus; assembly: GCF_024362965.1. Lineage (NCBI taxonomy): Eukaryota > Metazoa > Chordata > Mammalia > Carnivora > Felidae > Panthera > Panthera pardus. The sequence continues at coordinate 144,391,983 of NW_026526721.1, read as the reverse complement.
TCTTTGGCACTGCTGGTGGCAATGCAAACTGGTACAGTCACTCTGGAAAAGAGTGTGGAGGTTCCTCAAAAAATTAAAAATAGAACTACCCTACGACCCAGCAATTGCACTATGAGGTATTTACCCAAGGGATACGGGTATGCCGTTTTGAAGGGGCACGTGCACCCCAATGTTTATAGCAGCACTAGCAACAATAGCCAAAGTATGGAAGGAGCCCAAACGTCCATCAATGGATGAATGGATAAAGAAGACGTGGTATACTCTCACCACTGTTGTTTAACATAGTGTTGGAAGTCCTAGCATCAGCAATCAGACAACAAAATGAAATCAAAGGCATCTAAATTGGCAAAGATGAAGTCAAACTTTCACTTTTCAGAGATGACATGATACCCTACATGGAAAACTTGACAGACTCTACCTAAAGTCTGCTAGAAGTGATACATGAATTCAGCAAAGTCACAGGGTACAAAATTAATGTACAGAAATCAGTTGCATTTTTATACATGAATAATGAAGCAATAAAAAGAGAAATAAAGAAACTGGTCCCATTCACAACTGCACCAAGCCATAAAATACCTAGGAATAAATGTAACCAAAGACATAAAAGATCTGTATGCTGAAAACTATAGAAAGCTTATGAAGGAAATTGAAGAAGATACAAAGAAGCGGGAAAATATTCCATGCTCAAGGATTGGAAGAATAAATATTGTTAAAATGTCAATGCTACCCAAAGAAATCTACACATTCAATGCAATCCCAATCAAAATTGCACTAGCATTTTTCTCAAAGCTAGAACAAATAATCCTAAAATCTGTATGGAACCACAAGACTCTGAATAGCCAAAGTAATATTGAAGAAGAAAACCAAAGTGGGAGGTATCACAATCCCAGACTTTAGCCTGTTCTACAAAGCTGTAATCATCAAGACAGTAAGGTATTGGCACAAAAACAGACACGCAGACCAATGGAATAGAATAGAGACCCCAGAATTGGACCCACAAATGTATGGCCAACTAATCTTTGACAAAGCAGGAAAGAGTATCCAATGGAAAAAAGACAGTCTCTTTAACAAACGGTGCTGGGAGAACTGGACAGTAACATGCAGAAGGATGAAACTAGACCACTTTCTTACCCCATTCACAAAAACAAACTCAAAATGGATGAAGGACCTGAATGTGAGACAGGAAACCATCAAAACCTAGAGGAGAAAGCAGGAAAAAACCTCTCTGACCTCAGCCGCAGCAGTTTCTTACTTGACACATCTCCAAAGGCAAGGGAATTAAAAGCAAAAATGAACTACTGGGACCTCACCAAGATAAAAAGCTTCTGCACTTCAAAGGAAACAATCAACAAAACTAAAAGGCAACTGACGGAATGGGAAAAGATATTTGCAAATGACATATTGGATAAAGGGCTAGTATCTAAAATCTATAAAGAACTCACCAAACTCCGCACCCGAAAAACAAATAATCCAATGAAGATATGGTCAGAAGACACGAATAGACACTTTTCCAAAGAAGACATCCAGATGGCAACAGACACATGAAAAGATGTTCAATGTCACTCATCATCAGGTAAATACAAATCAAAACCACACCTCACGCCAGTTAAGTGGCTAAAATGAACAAATCCAGAGACCGTAGAGTATGGCGAGGATGTGGAGAAACAGGAACCCACTTGCACTGCTGGTGGGAATGCAAACAGGTGCAGTCACTCTGGAAAACATTGTGGAGTTCCCTCAAAAAATTAAAAATAGAACTACCCTATGACCCAGCAATAGCACTGCTAGGAATTTACCCAAGGGACACAGGAGTGCTGATGCATAGGGGCACATGTACCCCCATGTTTATAGCAGCATTTTCAACAATAGCCAAATTATGGAAAGAGCCTAAATGTCCATCAACAGACAAATGGATAAATAAGATGTGGTTTATATATACAATGGAATACTACTTGGCAATGAGAAAGAATGAAATCTGGCCATTCGCAGTGACTTGGATGGAAATGGAGGGTATGCTAAGTGAAATAAGTTAGACAGAGAAAGACACGTACCATATGTTTTCACTCATATGTGGATCTTGAGAAACTTAACAGAAGCCCATGGGGAAGGGGAAGGGGGAAAAAAGTTACAGAGACGGAGGGAGGCAAACCATAAGAGACTCTTAAGGACTGAGAACAGACTGAGGGTTGTTGGTGGGTGGGGGAGAGGGGAAAGTGGATGATGGGCATGGAGGAGGGCACTTGTTGGAATAAGCACCAGGTGTTGTATGTAAACCAATTTGACAATAAATTATACTTAAAAAAATAAAAAAAATAAAGTGATAAAGTAATAAAAAAAGATGTGGGGTATATGTGTGTATATATGTATACATATATATATACACACACACACACATACAATGGAGTATTACTCAGCAATCAATAAGAATGAAATCTTGCCATTTGCAGCTACATGGATGGAACTAGAGGGTACTACACTAAGCGAAATTAGTCAGTGAAAGACAAATATCATATGACTTCACTCATATGAGGACTTTAAGATACAAAACAGAGTGAACATAAGGGAAGAGAAGCAAAACCAATATAAAAAGAGGAAGGGGGACAAAACATAAGAGACTCTTAAATATGGAAAACAGAGAGTTGTTGAAGGGGTGGTGGGAGGGGGGATGGGCCAAATGGGTAAGGGGCATCAAGGAATCTACTCCTGAAATCATTGTTGCACTACATGCTAATTAACTTGGATATAAATTAAAAAATAAATAATTTATAAAAAAAGAGAGAGAGACGCTTAACCAACTGAGCCACCCAGGGGTCCCTAAAGTGTTCTGATTTTTTGAAACATAGCATTCCATATTAAAATATTTGGTTTTCATCAACTCATTGTGAAGGAAATGCTTGCACTCCTTAAGACATTTTAAAAACATAGTTGATATAATCAAATGACCATCTTTAATTCCAGTCACCATCAGGGGCCTTCCCTTTCAAAATCATAGCATCTTTTAATTCTACTATATGTTCCTAAACAAACTATTTTGGGGCGCTTGCTATATATGCATTTTACAATCTTCACATGAAGATAACGAATTTAAATTCTATTAATGATTTCTTCCTTATTTCAGAAATTTTATTTCATGTTTCATCTTGGTGATGTATGTATGTGTGCTGGGAAGCTTGCTGTTCCATACTATTTTCATTGTGAAGTTATCAAGTATTTCCAATTATTTTTGCATATTTTTGTATAGCTCATATAGTTGAAAATCAAGACTCATGAGAAATTCTATGATCTAACGTAGGAATGGGATGCAAGGGAGCCTTTACAGTAGGAAAAAGAAAAAAAAAAGATTCTTTGGCAGAGAAAATAATTAATTATAAAATTCCAGATGGGCTCTTCCTTTTGGCATATAATATTTGTTTGGAAATGCAGTGTCATCAACTTTCAAAAAGCAGGAAACTCCATCTGGTATTTGTATGTTTCTGTGAGAGGATGCTTGGGTTCTTTCATTGTCAGTTTTCACCCACACTGAACGAAATTCTCACTCTTAGCTATACAGTCATCTATGAAAAGTGACTTAAATCTTTTTGAAGGCTGAAATAAATGAGGAAGTGGTGAATTAATACCAGGCTGAGATCTGACCCTGTAAAATAAAATACCTGTACACATCACCAAGTGCCTTTCTCCCAGTAGGTACTTCTTTTTGCGAGCAAGAAGAGAGAGAATCCCAAGCAGGCTCCACAGCCCAACACAGGGCCCAACCACAGGGTTCGTTTCCATGACCTGAGTCGAAATCTAGAGGCAAGCACTCCATCGACTGAGTCACTCAAGCATCTCCCTTAGTAGGCACTTTTATTTTTTTTTTAATTTTTTAACGTTTATTTATTTTTGAGACAGAGAGAGACAGAGCATGAATGGGAGAGGGTCAGAGAGAGAGAGGGAGACACAGAATCCGAAACAGGCTCCAGGTTCTGAGCTGTCAGCACAGAGCCCGACGCGGGGCTCGAACTCACGGACCGCGAGATCATGACCTGAGCCGAAGTCGGACGCTCAACCGACTGAGCCACCCAGGCGCCCCTAGTTGGCACTTTTAAAGTTTGCTCAGGAATACTTAAGGAATGAGAAGTATAACTACATATAAATAAAGATGCTAATGGCCTTTGTGAAGGAAACCCTTAGTTTAGGTTCACCAACAGGAAAGTATTAATAAATAAGTATTCAGTATGTATGAGCCAATGATTCATTGATTTATTGGTTGCATTCATTCATTCATTCATTCAATAAGTGTCAAAAAGTAGCTTACACAATTGTATGGGCTCCTTATTCTGGATTTTCTGCAAAGTTCTATGGACACGTAAGTTTGGAAAATAATGTAATGAGGAATATTTAACATTGAGACTTTTCAGAGCCTTTAAAATGCTAATGTGAATCACCAGATTTTAACAAATGATGGATGTGATGAAAGCTTCCATGGTATATTGACAGAAGAATTCACAGATGGCATTTGGCTCAACAGAATGGGGGAATTGATAGGAACTGCACTGAAGATGCAACATTTGAACTAGGTATTCAGGAGAAATTATTTTCCTTTTCCTCAATTAATTATTAATTAATATTAATTAACTACCGCATGCTCATTTAGAAAATACAGAAAGTTCAGGGCACCTGGGTGGCTCAGTCGGCTTCGTCCAGCTTCCGCTCAGATCATGATCTCGCAGTTGGTGAGTTCAACCCCAACGTGGGCCAGCACAGAGCCCACTTCAGGTCCTCTGCCCCACCCTCCTTTCTCTCTGCACCTCCCCCACTTGTGTGCACGTGCTCTCTCTCTCTCGAAAATAAACAAGCATTAAAACAATTTAAAAGGAAAATACTGTAAGTTATAAAGATGAAAATTTTAAAAATTAACTATTAAGGATATGGTCTAGAGATAATCACTATAATTATTTTTGGACTTCCTGTCATGGTTTATTTGACATCGCTGTCTCTCTTTTTAAGCATAATTCTTCTTATAAAGAACATGGTACATAAAGTCTTATGTGAGGACTAATCTGTGCAGTACTGAAATATCAGGATTTTTCGATAGCACTATAATAACTCTCAAAAATATTATTTCAGTGGATACAGCTATGTAATCATTCCACTATAGATGAACAATTGTGTTATTTTCCTTCCCGAATATTAGTTAATATAAAACAGGGGTTCTGAATGTGTGGTTCCTAGACCAGCCACATCAGCATCACTTAGCAAATTATCAGGACCCATCCCAGACCTACTGAACCAGAAACTCCATGGAAAGAGCCCCTCATATAAATAATTTGGATTATTATACCTTTATGTCAGTCTTTGCATCTAGTCGGGATCATCATTTTTATGTCTATACGCAGTTCATTTCAGTTTATAAAAATTCACACTGTTATACACTCAGTGTCTAACATGCTAGACACATAGTAGGAGCTTATATCTGTTAAATAATGAATTAAACAATAGCTTTTCTACATTTGCTTCACCATCCTTTGGACTTTTGTGATGCCAATAATTCTATGATGCCCAATTAATACCAATCCTTTTATTTATTTTTTTAAATTTTTTTTAACGTTTATTTATTTTTGAGACAGAGAGAGAGAGAGACAGAGCATGAACGGGGGAGGGGCAGAGAGAGAGGAAGACACAGAATCAGAAGCAGGCTCCAGGCTCTGGGCCATCAGCCCAGAGCCCCACGCGGGGCTCGAACCCACGGACCGCAAGATCGTGACCTGAGCTGAAGTCGGACGCTTAAACGACTGAGCCACCCAGGCGCCCCAATACCAATCCTTTTAGAGATAACTTGGATATTTCTTCCAGGATGCTTGTCATCCTTTTTCTTTATAATTAAAAAAAAATATATCTATCTATCTATATATATAAAATCAGGATATGTGTCTCATTCTCCTTTGAATAGTTTTGCCTAGATCATGGCAGACGCCTGCCATCTTTGCCCTCCCTTTTCTCTCAAACCCCCAGATTTGGAGAAAGGTTCTTCACTTGTGTCTTTCATTATTATCTTTGTTCCAAATAATCTAGTGTCCTTCCAAAACACTTACAATTGTTTATTGTATCTCTTTCATTTGTCCTGTATATCTGTCATTTCCTTTGATATCACTTTCTTGTGTTTTTCTTTGTGCTATTAGGGTGCGCGCGCATGCGTGTGTGTGTGTGCACGCGCGCGCACAGAGGGGCTGGCTCCAATGTGATTTTAATTCTGCAATTCTTGTTCTTGTCTCTGTGCGTCTGTCCTTTATCTCACCCAGCTCCCATTTCATCCTAGCTTGTTGCCTTGGCCTCACATCCTGTCCTCTTTTCATTTCATCCTGTTGCCCCTTCATCTCAGCTTATTCTATTTTGTGGCTTTCTTTTCCTGTTTACCAAAGGCAATGTCTTCTTAAATCAGATTAAGTATGACAAATAGTCTTCTAAATTTTTTCTGGTTCCCGTTATAAATAGCGTCCAAAGGTCTGCTCTTCCTCTTGTCCTCACGATATTATTCCCCTTCATTTTGTGATGGGATGGCTGTTGTGGGTTACTTTCTTTTCCCTACTTACCCAAAACAAGAAGCAAATTACCCAGAGCTTGTATTGATAAGCAGAGTTAGTGAATTTCCCTTGGTTCACAATGATTCTTTAACTAACTGGGTTACAAATCCAGTCAGGTCTATACGTGGATTGTAGCTGGACAACCCCAATGTCTAACAGTTTGTGTGGCTGTCCTGGGCAGAGGTCAGTACTTTCACCTCTCTGTTGTTTATGGAGTCTCTGAACCAAGCAAACACAGTAAAATCTGCAGTTCCTCGTATGTCTTCTCCCTATGTCTCCCTTTCCATCTTCCTACAGATAGCATCTTACTTAAGGGAACTAGACTTCCAGACAGGGCTTGGGCTCAGCAGGTCTTTTTACATCTTTGAACTGTGATTGTTCCTTGTGTATAGAAATAACGAGGTTGGCAGAAATGATCACAGTGCCTTGGGTACCTTCAAACGCAAGAGCTGCACAGGTAGCCTGGTTTTGCTATTCCTATAAATCTTATTTACCAGAACCGTACGCCATTTCAGGTTCTTGGGAATGTTCTGTTTCATTATGCTTATCCCTCTCAGGGCATATTTGCACAGATAGAAAATTTATTAACCCAGAATATATCTTTAAAAAGTTGACTACAGGAAAGAGATACTTCATGCAACAACACTATTTTTGGCTTCCCTAGAAGTACACTTCAGGACAAGTACTTATATGAAAGTCATTTATTAAACAAATGCTCCCAGAACAACCTGTTTTGGAATTACAGAAGCAGGCAGCAGAGAAGAAGCACATCAAGGGTATGATTTTAGACAAAGTTTCATGAAGAAGAGCTTCAGCCTAACTTTGCAGATGGGTAGGGAATGTATGTCACACCTCAGAGTTGTCCCAACCCAAGCACGTGAATTGGGTTTTCATATTCAGGCAGCAAAGGGTCACTGGGTATCTGGCGGAAGGGAGCAGCACTTTGGCTCTCTGCACCTGTACGCAAAGTAGCATTGTAGCTGAGGGCAGTCCCAGGAAGAAGAGTCCCAGATACTAGCAGTTGGAAATAAGCATCCCCCTGGGGAGAGGTGTGAGAACAGATAAAAGAAAGGCAAGGGCTTCTGTGCAGAGAACTTGACAGTGTCCGTCTAAACACCTTGCTTATTACTGTTTACTCCCTTACCTCTACCCCCCCACCCCCACCTCCAGAGGCAGTGAAAGCTAATTACACCGACGGAAAAGTTGTTAACTCCTGCCGCAAACTATCAAGTAACAGTGTATTGATTAAAAAATGGTTCTCAGGTATAATTTTGTCCTCTAAAAGCAGAAAACATTTACCCGGTCATAAGCTTATTCTTTACGTAAGTTTATAGTAGTGGACAGACTACTTCTGATTGTGGCAGAATAATAAAACTCACCCTCCAAAATTCCTAATGTAGCCAATCACTTTCCATATGTCTTCAAACTAAAACATGTTTTCACAAGTGATATATTTCTTTTTAACATTTATTTATGCTTGAGAGACAGACCATGAGCAGGGGAAGGGCAGAGAGAGAGGGAGACACAGAATCTGATGCAGGTTCCAGGCTCTGAGCTGTCAGCACAGAGCCCGACGCGGGGCTCGAACTCACGGACCGCGAGATCATGACCTGAGCCGAAGTCGGATGCTTAACTGACTGAGCCACCCAGGTGCACCTACCAGTGATGTATTTCAAATGTAATCCGGTTTTACGGTTCTTATTGTTTATCGAGTACTTGGTTTAGCTGTAATAGCTAGTGTGTAAGAATTACTATTATTACATTACTTCTGAAAAAGATTTTAGAAAATATGTCTTGTTCTTTTAAACAAAGCATGTTTTTAGAGCAGTGACTCATCCATAAGTCTGGAATCTAAGTACAGTAACAACAGCCTGGTGTCCTATTGTATGCCTGAGTGAGGACAAGGGTAAGTGCAATCCAAGAGAGGAGGCAATGGGAGTGGGCATCGAATCCCTCCCTAGACTGAGAAAAATAGCGTTAAAATGCAGAGGGGCATCTAAAAGCCCTTGATTGCTCATACAAGTGGGGATGTTTCAATAGACTCAGTAAATGAATGCAAAATATTCCAAAGTGTTCTAATTCCTCCTGATCCCCAAAGAGACAGACAACTTGGCCTAGGTATTTCATCTAGGTTTGGAGTTCCAGGTCTGGATTTTGCTTCTCTGTTTATAGATAGAGGAAGAAAACATAAGAAGATGGTGCTGACCCACTCACTGTCTTTTCAAGGTTTGAGATAAAAAGTCACTTGGAGGGTCTGTCTAGTCTCCTCTGTAGAATGTCACTTGGTGGGAACTTAATTGTTCTACATGGAGTGCAGATGCATTGACTTGTAATCACCAAATGCTATACTTTATTCACAACCAGACTGGGAACTCAAAAGCGCAGATTGGGAGGAACTCAGCACCGATTCACCCATCTTGCCTAAAGTAGGCTCCGATTTGTACTTGTTGGATAGATGGATAATTTTAAATAGATCTTAATCTTTAACAGCCCCAGGCCTAACACCCTGCTGGGTGATTGCATATACATGAATTAAGAAGAAATGAAGGAAAGAACAAAGAAATGAAATAATAACTTAATAAATTTTCCTTAAACCAGTGCAGTATCTTTCTAACTAGAGCACAAGTCCCCTGTCTATCTCTCCAACCAATACATTTTTCATGTTAATGCCAACGACTTCTTCTGAAGCACTAACATAATGATGGTATTCTTCTGTTCAAAAGCACCTTTTTACTTACAGAAGAATTCAAACTCTTTAATATGGATGCCAAACTCGTGGAAAATATGACTCTAAATTATCTTTTCCATCACCTCTTCATCTCCTATAAGCCACTGTAGCAGATGACTCATGGTTTCTTATGTCTGTAATTACTTCTACATCCCCTTTACTTTTGGCTCAAAATTCTCTGATCATCATTTTCCCTTGTATAAATTTTACTCACCTTGCAAAGCCTGGCTTAAAATCTTCCTCCTCTATGAATCTTTCCCTCCTACACAGTTAGAAATAATCACTCCTGTCTCAGCTCTACCATATCACTGGCCACGTTTTATTATGTGGCCACTCATTTATATGACTGTGCCTCACTTCTACTGAGGCACAGATTGAGTATTATCACTGTTACATATGCCCTTTACTCTAATATGAGCCAGCACTGACTGCTACTGTTTACTGAATTGATTTTCTGAGTTCAGAGTTTTAAAATTTATAATATGATTTGATAGGGAAAACCTGGAAACAGGTTGAAAGTCCAATAATAAGAGAATGGTTAAGCAATGTAGAATAGAGCAACTCACCGGAATCTTGTGTTTCTATTAAAATTATAATTGTGAAAGTTAGTAGCCACCTGAAAATGTTTAGGATATAACGCCAAGTTAAACAAAAAATAACGAAAAACATATATGTACCATAAATGTGTCTATGGCAAATACATCTGCATATTAAGAAGGATAATAAAGCAATTAGAAAAACTACAATTGATACCTTAGCATGCAATAATGAGATGTACATTTAAAACCCCCTTTAGTTTTCTTATAATGACAGTTATGCCTTGGAAATGAAAACAAAACAAAACAAAAACTCATAACGAGCTAGGCTTGGTAGGAGGTTAAGATAATGATAAAATGTTCAAGCATTACAAACCCACAGACTCAGAGGCTGTATGTACAGTATAATGGGATGACAAGCTGAAACGTCAAAATCCACATGGTGGATTTTTCAGGCCATGAGGAGGCAAGTGCCTGGGGGGATAATGTTCTTTTTCATTGTGTTGACCAGTTCACTTGATATTCTAAGAAAATTGCTCTACGTTGTTTTCCATCTGAGCACGGAATATCTATATTAAAGCACATTAAGACACCGGAACAGCTGAAAATGTTACTAGTGTCTATATACACATGTTGGTTGTAGTGATGGGCCACTAGATGTCCCCTTCAGGACTGAGGGGCTCACGTCCCTCACTGATGTTCGTGGCGGCCGGCTGCCAGATGAGTCCACCTCTAGGCAGCACCCGGAGCCCAAAACAGCCACCCCTGGCCCAAGGTCATACCGCCACCCCCACCAGAGCAGCAGCCTGCATTCAGACTCCTCAGTGTGAAAGGATGTAAAAAGGCCTGGTCCCCTCTCCCCAAACTGAGACAACCTGGAAAACCATTCCAACTCGAGAGCTTCCCAGGAGATCAAGGTGTCATCAAGGTCTGGTAACAACCCAGCTTCTCCTTCTGCTCGTTCCTCCTTCCTTCGCTCCCTACTACTGTTGACACCAAGGGTACTCCCCAATGAACTTCTGCCCACAAATCTCCACCTCATAGCCTCTTTCCAGAAAACGTGACCTAAGGCAACTTTTTTGTAATTAATTCTGGGGCGCCTGGGTGACCCACTTGGTTGAGCATTCGACTTTGGCTCAGCTCACGATCTCACAGTTTGTAGTTCTGAGCACCGTGTTGGGTTCTGTGCTGACCGCTCAGATCCTGGAGCCTGCGTTGGATTCTGTGTCTCCCTCTCACTCTGCCCCTTCCCTGCTCACTCGCTCTCTCTCTCTCTCTCTCAAAAAAAAATTAAATAAAAAATAAAATGTTATAAGTAATTCTGTCTAAAACCTAGAACGTTGAAAATAATCAGATATAGGAAAAAATGGGTTCTGTGAGGTATTCTTTGGTAATTTGTAAATAAAATCAATGTTTCTTTCATATTTTCTAAGAACTTACGTGTGAAAGCACAGCGGGTACCAAGCATTTCACAGATATTAATATGCTCAATGTTCATCATAACCCTATGAGGCTGATACTGTTCCCTCATCAGTCTTTTCTGCGGTTGAAAACCTAAGCCCTAGACAGTGACTTAACCTACCTAAGGTGACACCACTAGTTAGTGGTAGAACAAGGTTTGGGACTCAAGGGTGTGTAACTGCCATGTGCTGTTTCTCTCCAGAGTGCAGTGCCCCAAGAAATCACATGCAAAGAGAACACTCAGATTTCACATTCCCATTTGGTATCCTGACCACCTAGACATAAGCAAAACTCTTCAGTTCTGAGGTAGTAAAGCACTGTGATTTTTTTCCCCTTTTCTTCATATGATATCCAATAAAAATTGTGGGCAATAAGTGACTCAAAGAAAAACCATTAGGATAACACTACTGCTATTCGCTGTTTGCTTAAAGATGGTGATTGTTGCCTCTCATCACCAACTAACTTCATTCTCATTGTGTTTTAAAGAGAAATAAAATGATTCCTGTGCACGCTTCAGAGATTGCCAAAATCAGGTGAAAAGAAGACAAGGCCATTTTCAGAGTCATCCTGGAGGGAAGATTCTAGATTACAAAGAGTATTTTTAAAAAATGTCCTTTTTTTCTTTTTGGTAAATGCCTGCCTTGACTATGGCTGCCTACTCAGAAAGGGCGAGTGTAGCAATTCAGATCTTACAGCAAACCTCTTGAGACTTTGAAATAATAACTACAGCCTCCAAAAAGGGCAGGAATGTGAAACATGGAGATAACATGGTCCCAAGCACAGAAATATGTTTTCCTTGTGATGTTCTGACCAGACTTGTCCACCAACCCTCACAAGAGTAAACATTCCTTTCACTACCCGAAGCCATGCTGGGCTGTGTCAAGATTTTCATTTTCAATTTCAATATTCAGAATGCCGTCAATTAGCCCCTGAAATATAACTATAGTTTGGCATCCAAGGATAACAGAAAAATTGCCAGGTAGTGTTTCCTTTTTTAAGCATTTAAGGGCCTGAACAATGTTTTATTTGTAGATACTGCAAATATATCTCATTAAATCAAATGACAGTTGGGTCAGCAGGTGCAGCAGGTACTGGATCTGAAGTAGTGAATGAGAACCAAAAGCTTCCTGTCTGTCTTTTCCAGGAGCAAGAAGCCTATTTTTACAGTGGTATGTATACCTTTCAAGATGTCTGTGATGAGAATTCCTTTTCTATTCGTATTTGCTGAATGTTTCTAGAAAAGAAATAGATTTGTATGCTTCTTCAGATTGAAATTGTTGGGTTACTTTTTAATTTTTTGCAAAGTAAAAGGTGCTTTTCTTTCTCTTCCAAGTTGTCTCCTATTATCCCTCACGTGATTCAGTAACAACTAGATTTATCCCCTCCGAAGAAACTCACTGCTTACAAATTACTGAATTCACGACAAATATACAAGGTAAAAAATTAAATATAATTAAGACTGGTTATTTTCTTTATCCCTATACTATCTTTGTAATTTTAAAAAAATTTTGTTTTTTTAATACTTATTTTTGAGAGAGAGACAGAGACAGAGAGACAGAACACGAGCAGAGGAGGGACAGAGAGACAGGGAGACACAGAATTGGAAGCAGGCTCCAGGCTCTGAGCTGTCAGCAAAGAGTCCAACACAGGGCTCGAACTCACGAGCCTTCAAGCCCTGATACCATGATCTGAGCCAAAGTCAGCCACTTAACCAACTGAGTTAGCCAGGCACATCTGCAATTTTTTTTAAAATCAACCTCCCTTCTGGCAACCACCAGAAGGTGGTTCTCTGTATTTAAGACTCTTTCTGTCTTATCTGTTTGTTTGATCATTTGTTTTTAGAACCCACATTTAAGTGAAATTATATGATATTTGTTTTTCTGTATCGTATTTCACTTAATACCCTTCAGGTCCATCCATGTTGTTGGAAATGGCAAGATATCATTCTTATGGTTCAGCCATATTCCATATATATACATATACATATATATATATACATATACGTATATATATACACATATATATATACGTATATATATATACACACACACACACACACACACGTATACGTATGCATACACATACATATATACATACATATACATATACATACATACATATACGTATACATATATATGATAAAGATGTGATCTATCTATCTATCACATCTTTATCCATTTGTCTTTCAATGGACACTTGGGTTGCTTCCATATCTAGGCTACTGTAAATAATGCTGTAATAAACATAGGGGTGAATGTATCTTTTCAAATTAGAATTTTCATATTCTTTGATAAATACCCAGTAGCGGAATTATGGGATCATATGGTACTTCTATTTTTAATTTTTTGAGGAAATTCCCTACTGTTTTCCACAGTGGCTGCAACAATTTACATTCCCACCAAGAGTGCACTTTTGCTCCATTTTCCTTGCCAACACTTTCTATTTCTTATCTTTTTTGATAATAGCCATTCTGACTGGCATGAAGAGATACCAACGTTGTGGTTTTGATTTGCATTTCCCTAATGATTAGTGATATCTTCATGATTTTTAAGGTATATATCCAAAAGTTCCAGAAACTTTGGATTTCCTAAATCTGATAAGACCACCCCCATTTTTCTTACAGCTGGTAGCATAAACTATTAATATAATATGGGGATTTGCCATCTACTTTTGCAGGCTATAAATTATCACTCTTGACAAATTTACCTATAATGCATGATGCTCTTTCTCCCAAGGTTTCTAATCATCTTCATAGCATATCAAGTGTCAATCTAAAATTAAGTCCTCTTTTTAATAAGAGAACAGTAGAGATGATGAACAAACCTTGAGAGATTTATATTACAATCAAAGTGTTATCAGCAGAATGATCTCTTGCTTTCTTATCTCCAATGTAGTATTTATACCATTTGCCCATGAAATGCCCGTTCACTTTCCCTCAGCCTGTGTATTCAAGTTTTAGTTTAGATTCCATTCCCAACATGCCACATCTAGTAGAAGAGCTTGTTTCTTCCTTTAAATGCACACAGCCCTTCCAGACCTTTCTGCTGCTAGGTAATCACTCTCTTCCCTTTACTAATGTACAAGTATCATTGGGTGAATGGAATGTTGACCTTTAGCGGTCACCAATTATCCATGAGCTATCCTTAATTCCCAGTGTCCACTGCAGTCAGACTGATGCCATGTGACCTGTTCTGGCCAATAGACTATGAGCAGCAGTGATATATATTGCTTCCAGGCCAAAGAAGATAAAGTGCCAGTATTACCTTCCCATTATTTCCCCCTCTTGGCTGCTGTCACCTTGGAAGACACTTGCTGAAATGTGTAGGGCTTCCAGATAAAATATAGGACTCCCATTTAAAGTCAAATTTCAGAAAGACAGCAAACAATTTTTAATGGAAGCATGTCCCCAATATCGTATGGGATATACTTATTGTAAGAATTATTATTATACAAAATTATGATGCTATTATACTATAATACTACCCACTTTATACCAGTATCGTATTTATTATACAAAAGTATTATACATTATATGGTAGATTATATTACTATACTATTCGCATATTGAAAACACATACTATATTATACTAATTTGTTTTAAACATTGAACTTCAGATTAAAATCAAATACTTTTTTACTGTAACTATGTGCCAAGTATTGTCTGGGACATCCTTATCCAAAGAAAAGTATCTAGCTGAAATTCAAATTTAACTGAGCATTCTCTCTTTTATGCGAAATCTGGCAACCTGATGAAATACAACATCACGAAGTTGAGGGACGCTTGATCTCTGATTTACTAGGTGAAAGAGAGGGTCTGCTGATCTGCCTCAGACCATGTTGGTGGGAAATTAATGGTCTCCAAGCTTAACTGCACCAAGATTAGGGATGTAAATGTCATTGCTACAAATCCTAGGCTCTCCTGACTAATAATACAGCACCAGTAGAACATAAAGTTTGAAAGGGGGTATGAGACTAGATATTAGAAAGCTCAACTGGTAAGGGAGATGTTTTTATTTGACTCCGATGTGTTTGGGAAGCAGTGAATATTTAGGGTACAGACACCACCAGAGCTTTGCTATTTGTGTGTGCGTGTGCGTGTGTGTGTGTGCGTGCGTGTGTGTGTGTGTGTGTGTGTGCACGCCAATGGATAAGATAGCACAAGCACCAGTACAGAATAAGCAACAGGATAAGAGAGTAGGATGTAATACGAATGCTGTCAGAGAACTTGGTTGTTGGGCCAATAAAGCTAGAGACATGATTTTAGTACCTAAAATCCAAGAATCATATATTGGACTTTTTTTCTCCGTGGCCTAATACAGGTACCAGGCTTGGTAAACATCTCATTCATTACTGCTAACTTGAAATATTTTTTGACTGTTTTGAAATATTTTTCCTGGTGGATGTTTGTAAAAATCAATCCAATGGCATTCTCTTTTTCTCTGTGAACCTAAAGTAACCAGGCCAAATCTTCCTTTTGCTCTACGTTGCTTCTTCTCTAAAACCAAGGACCAATATATTCCTTCTCCCTAAATCTTGTATCTGCCAGATCCCACTGAGAGCCACCAAGAGGTGCAAATTTTAGCTGTGGGAAAGGAAGAACAAGGAAAAAGTGAGGAGGAGGAAAACAGAAAATGAAAAAAAAAAAAAAAAGAAATGTGAGTATTCATACAGATGCTGCAGTCGAGGAGCGGATGGGATGGAAAGAAAACAGAACAGAAGCAGGAAGAAAAAGGGAAGTTTTGCCCCACGTACACATCTTTGTTTCCCTAATCACTCCTTTGGCAATTTATATCCAACAGGAAGAACTTGCTCAAATATGAAATGACTTTGACTCTCATCCAGCGGCTTTCATGTATGAGAGGTTTGCTATGAAAATAATAATCATCGGCCAAGACCTTCCATATCCATAAACATCCGATGTTCTAGAGCTTGGCTACTGTCTTTTCTGGTTCTCGCTGGCGCCAACCTCATGTAAATAATTTGCTTAGTAAACTAGGAGGATTTTTTCCTTTCTAGAGTGGTTACAGAATGGGGAATAAGATGCCGACAGGGGGCAAGGGGTAGTTACGTGCACTGGAGTACTTGTAGTTCTGATACCAGATGGCAACTTTAGAAGCGGACAGATGACCCTTGTCTGACGTGACACAGTTTTTCCTTTTTCTTATAAAGTTTTGAAAAACTTATAAGAACCTCTTCTTTTTTTCCCTTCATTAACTTTTTATTACTGGATCTCTTTCTTGAGGAAAAAATTCAGTCATCAAACAATCTTATCTAACAACCATGAGTCAAATGGGACTGACTCTAGCAGATCGGTATTAACTACTCTCTGCAAGGGTTCAGACTCAAATAAATGCCAAGTATTTTCTTGAAAATGTATATTATTTTCAATTATTCTTTTTAAATTGGTCATTTTTGTGTCTTGTATTTGTGGCCAGCGGAACTCTGAATTTAAAAAAAAGGGGGGGGGCACTTGGGTGGCTCAGTCAGTTAAGTAACCGACTTCGGCTCAGGCCATGATCTTGTGGTTTGTGGGTTCGAGCCCTGCGTCAGGCTCTGGGCTGACAACTCAGAACCTGGAGCCTGCTTTGGATTCTGTGTCACCCTCTCTGTCCATTCCCCCACTCATGCTCTCTCTCTCTCTCTCTCAAAAATAAATAAATAAAAATTAAAAAACCAAAACTCAGCAATAATGATAATTTTATATATATGTATATCAGGAGTAGACAGTTTTATATTTCTTTCTTTGCTAATGGATTTTATAATATGAGGGGATGATACTATTTATATTTCAACTGTTATTTCAAATGACTTATGGGAGAAGAATGATAGACCGACTGCTCAGAATCTTGTTGAAAATGAAAAGCAGCAAGTCATTACCATTACTGATCAATAGGGAAATATAAACCGTCACCCACAGTAACTGAATGACTTTCTGAATGGCAATGAAGATGAAGAAGGGAAAATTCTGTGCAAAATGTAAATGGGGTAGGGCACTAATAAAGATAAAATTTAATGAGGTAATGACATCTAAACAAATATACTTTGTTATTATTTGAAGGCATTTTCTAAGATTTCTAGATACAGGCAGTACCCTCTGAAATTATAAACTTGTTATCATCAATTATCTCTGATTCAGGTAGGAAAGAGGTGTCAAAGTCTCCTAGGACACCCTCAGTTCCATGGAGAAAGAGTGTACTCCAGTGAAAGAAACATTTATTTCCTGTTATCTAAGCAGAGAGCCCTGCCTGTACCCCAGCCTGATGCCATTCAGGACTAGCGAAACCACATCTACCTGAAGTCACTACCATTGTGCCGCTGGCCCAGATACATATTTATGTTTTGTAAAAAGTTAGTTCAGCCTTTCAAAAAGCCATTTTTTTCCTTCCTGAAATGGAAGGTAGGCACATCAGTTTGTCTGTCTGAGTGACTGACTGATGGAGGTACACACGAGAAGTTGTACAGGGCGGATTGTTTTGCATACTGCGTCTTTACCATTGTTCGGGCATGCTTTTCTCATAACGTAGTGTCAGACAGCTGGGGAGGCTACATAGCAAGTCCAGTGAGGCAGCAGGGCAAGATGATTAGATCACAATCTTTCTGAGTTCGAATCCTAGCTCTGCCCCACACTAGCAGTGAACCCTTTGGCAGTGAGTGCACTTGATCTTTCTATGCCTCAACTACTTTGTCCGTAAATGAATGATAACGAATAATAAGAGTACCTTTTAGGATTGGCATGGCATTAAATGAAAATATACATGTATATGCCACCAAGGGGTTCCAGCAAAATGCTAAGCACCAAATAAAACCTTTTCTAAAAAGTTGCTAATGTTTTCTGTCAGTGTGTTTTATTCTGGTAGAATTCGTTGCTACCTATGGGACAAAGCTCTCCTTAGGAAAACTGACATTTTGGACAGACAGAATGCAGTGATAAAAAGTGTTCATAATGAGAATATAATTTTATAGCTTAAATAGAAAAACTAGGGAGGACCACAGATCTGGGGATTTGGACTTCCAAGCTCCTCTCTATCCCCAAAAACTCAATTCATAAGTTATCTTAGAATATTATACAGCAAACTTGTAAAATACATCCTTCTCCAAGAAAGACAAAAACAACAAACAAAAACACAAAACAAAACAAAAAAACCCTCTTGATTGGCAGTGATCATAATGGTATCCAGAGACAAGAAGAAGTTTTGGTGTTTTTTCGGACAAGCAAAGATAAGCCTGGATTATAATGTTAAATACAGGAAGCTACTCCTTTATAAGTGAGTATGGACAGCTATGGATATCTTCAAATCAGCTGCAATGCCTATTTCTTTGAGCTTCTGAGAGTTTGAATCTCCCCTATAAAAACTAAACTGATTACATTAGAGGATTTATAAGGATATACAATATTTTAAGATTTTATTAGAAGTCTAGTCCATCATAATTGAATAATCTTTTTTGTATTACACTTTTTCTTTTTTTTACAAATTGTAACACCTTTGCTGTTTTTATTCTGATCATGAAAGCAATACGCTAAAATGCAAAAACATCAGAGAGTACTAAGAAAATGAAATTACTTCTATTCTCGTTATTTAAAGATAGCATCAAGTACAGAATCACATCATACTTAATGTTTTATAGTTTCTTTGTTTTCCAATTAGCAAGGTATTATGGATATCATACCATGTCAGTACAAAGAAACACATGATATCATTTTAGTGGTTAATATCTCACTGTAGTATCTTACTCTATGGACAAACTATAATGAACATATAGTTTATTTCCTATTGAAAGACTTATAATCTGTTGCCCCTTTTATGCTATCATATACAAGTTACAATAAATATCCTTGAAGATAATATATTTATAGATTTTTCCAAATATTCCCTTAGGATAAATTACCAGAAGTGAGAATTCAGTGTCAAAGGCCAAGGACTTTCATAAAGTCTTTTGATATGGCCTAAAAATTGCCCCCCAAAGGGTTGTATCAGTTAACAAACCACCAGTACATATAATCAGAGGTCAGCAAACTACAGCCATGGATCAAATCCCACCCACTGCCTGCTTTTGTAAATGGAAATTTTATTGGAACACAGGCATATGCATCAGTATAGACCACAAAACAGGCCCTTTATAGAAAATGTTTACCAACCACTGATATAGACCATTGTTTTGCCATGATGGGCTATCATCAAACACATACACAGACACATACACACAGATACACACTATTTTCCTCCTTTTCTCTAACATAAAAATATTCTCGTCAGTGGGATTTTTGGTAATAGGAGAGCACTGTCAATCTTACACAAAATTGTGAAAACTTAGCCTAATATCTCTGTTTTCTGGACAATGGAAATTCACAGAGTATGCCTGAGGGAAGTAATGGAATATAATTACTGCTGTGATCAACTCAGGTGCTTGGACTCCCACTTAAGCGATCTTTCTACTACATCCAAATGGTTCAAAAAAGAAAAGAAAAACTTGTGAGATAAGAACATTCAAGGGAGTTTTTCTGAAAACGCAAACTTGTTAGATTTTTCCTTTTTTTTTAAATTTTTTTTTACATTTATTTATTTTTGAGAAACAGAGTGAGACAAAGCGTGAGCAGGGGAAGGGAAGAGAGGGAAGGAGATACAGAATCTGAAGCAGGCTCCAGGCTCTGAGCAAGCGGTCAGCACAGAGCCTGATGCGGAGCTCGAACCCACCAACTGTGAGATCATGACCTGAGCCAAAGTCCTATGCTCAACTGACTGAGCCACCCAGGCACCCCTCAAACTTGTTAGATTTTTCAAGACAGCGTGAAGCAACTCTATTTCATCATTAGTGAAAGAAAATTCATAAAGTTTCTAATGAATTAATACATGACCTCCAAGATCTTACCGTTCCTCTATTTTCCTCTATTTTCTTTTCTTTCCAGTACATTTTCTGCTTTCCACTACTTTATGTGATTTGAAGCTCTGACAAAAATAATACTGAATTAATGATCTTTAACCTCCTGCCTTTTACAGTCTGGTTGGAATATTAAGTTACAGTGTAAGACAGCATTTCATTGATTTTTTTCTTCCTCCTTGGCACACTGTGTTAGGGCTACAATGGTAACTTGGCTGATAACTCTCTTAGCATATTATATATATACACATACACGATGGTATATATACCATTAAAAATATATGTATATATATATATTATACCATTTATATATATTATACCATTTATATATATATTATACCATTTATATATATATACCATTAATATGTGTATTATACCATTAATATATATATTAGCATATTATGTATATATATATCTTATAAAAAGTATTCACTGTTTTCATAATGATCATCAAAAATAAGCTATTAAGTATCAATAGGATGGTGAATTTGACATTTTTTAACATTATAAAAGTTGATATTTTTCCACAAGTTATCCCAACAATTATATCTCACTTGTTTTAATAACTATGTATATTTTCTATTTTAAAAAGTATTACTACTTCTCTAGAAAATACAGAAGAGTCTGAAAAATGAGTATCTTACAGTTTCTTTAAAAAGCGCATTACAGAACACATCTTAAGTAGTATATTGCAACATTTACTGTGACAAGGCAGAGAATTAACTAACTGATTAGGGGTCCTTTTATTTATTTGGTAAACACAAATTGTCATATCATATGCGATTTCTTTTCCAAACATTTTCCCAACAAAACAATCTAAACGATTCTAATACTGTGGTTTTTATTAGCCACTTTTTCTTGTTTCAGTTTTGTTTTCTGTTGTTCCCTCCAGTTAAGTTCAGAAAATGTAAACCTTTGCCCAGTATGTGCAGCAGGACTCGGGTTTATCTTTGAATAATAACACTCACGTCTGATCCAGAACTTGACAAACAGGCCTCTCAGAGATCAAGGAGAAACATGGTTTTCAATCTGTTTGTTGCCTTTCCCCCTTGTGGTGGGCTCTCCCCTCTGGAAATTTTCCCCTCAGGAAATTTTCCCTCCTTCAAAGATGGGACACTGTTCAGAAGGTTCTTTCACACAGTGAACATACTGAGGCATTATCATTTCTCTTAAACTTAAGTCATTTTAAAATATTTTTATTGCTTCTGAAAACTCATATGGACTATTAAATTTTACCTTTACCAAGGAGAGGGAACAGTGTTTTATAGATTACTTAAGAGATTCTCTGATCTTTTTTACAAAAAGCAAGAAAAGAAGCTTGTCTTTGCCATAGATGCCCCAGGGGGATGCTAAAATAACAGGAATGGAGAATTATTCAAACTTTACAACTGTCAGCCAACCTAGAAATGGCTCAACACTTATTAGAGGGAACAGGGTAGTTAACAGGGAGAAACTGTCATCTCTCTTGCCATTTAAAAACTGGGGGTGTTAATTCCTGATTCGGGGCAAAGAATACCACCTACTTGTTAGAATAAGTGACAGGCGGTTGGGTACGTGAGACTGTACTTTGGAGAGAGATCTGAGCTTGGAATACATTTTTGAGAGTTTTTCACAAATAGTTGGTACTTAGAGCCTTATTTTATATTCATTCGGTGCTTAAGAGCATGCAATTTAGGCCCATCCACCTAAGGCAGTTAGAGGTGGCACCAGGGGTAAACCCGGCTAGGCCATGTTCATGTCCCTGAAAGCCTCACAATGGCTGTGCAGTTTTCTGTTTCTCAGCTCATTTCGCTGAGATCATGTGTAAGCGCAGGCAATTGAGTGAAGATGAGTTGCAAGCATTTGCATGAGAGTAATAATGCAATTTGGTAGAGTAGGGAAACACGTCTGAGAAACTTCACAGATTGTGAGGAAATTGATCCCTATGTCAAATGGAGATGAGCCCAAGGCGGCATCTCTACTCCTTCTGAAAGAAATATTAGGGGTCTGCACGGAAGTTTTCTGCTCCCGGGCATCAGCCCAGGCCCATGGCCACGTGTCAGTGCCACCATTCAGAGTACTGGCATGAGGAGGTAAATCCAACCTGCCAGGGTACAATTCCGGGTCACGGTTCTACTTGCTAATTAAGGCAAGTAACTTAACTTCTCCAGCCTTGGTTTTCTCATCTGTAAAGTGGGGATCATTATCTATGTTGGAGAGCTAGGACAGAGCTACACTGAGATCATGTATATAAAGCCTTGCTCCCAGAGGGCAACACAGATTAAGAGCACGGGTAAATGTGAGCTAGGAGGAGAACTGGTAGAGGCATTCTAGATACTACTCAGTATGTCACAAACACAACAGAAAGATTAGGTGCAACTACTGATTGTTAACAAATGTTGTACAGAGTCTTATAGAGTGGAGGCAAATGAAAAGAAAGTAAATTAACTGCCTAATGGAGGCTTCAATAAAGGTGACACATAACCAAATTAAAGCAAGAAAGTTTCTGCGGTTATACATACCAGAGAAAAATACAAGATTTATATTTTCCCTGCACTTTGTATATGGGAAGCATTTATTCTTGTTTCAAGTCACTTTATCTCTAAGGAATAGATGGGATATAAAAATAGCCCCTTTATAATATACTAGGAAGTAGAGACAAAAGCAAGATGTTAAGGACGATTTAGTTGAACTGAAAGCTAAAACATAAAGATATTTTGTAGTTAATTTAAAACAATTTAGGGACAGGTTTTTTTTAAAGAAAAAATTAATGTTTATCTTTATTTTCGAGACAGAGAGTGAGCACGAGCAGGTGAGGGGCAAAGAGAGAGAGAGACACAGAATCTGAAGCAGGCTCCAGGCTCTGAGCCATCAGCACAGAGCCCGATGCAGGGATCGAACCCGTGAACCACGAGATCATGACCTGAGCCGAAGTCGGACGCTTAACTGACTGAACCACCCAGGTGCTCCAAGGGGCAGTTTTCAAAATGTCTTTCATTTTCACTGTGAATGAAACCCAAAGAAAGGGACAGACTATTAATAAAGAGATATCTAGGTGAGACGCAGAAGAGCACTTGAAAGATGAGTGTTGCTAAACCTTTGACCAACCCTCCAGGGAAGAAGATGAAAATTTCCTTCCCTCGAACTCGTTTAAGGAAGAAACAGTTACCTCTTGTGAATAATTCCAAAGTAAACTTGGAGGGGAAAAAAAAGACAAAAAACCTGTGATTGTCTTTTAATGACTATAACTGAATATTCAAGTATTTGAGAATTTTAATGACTCTGAACTTTGTGCATGTGGGGCACCCCCAATATCTTGGCAGTCTTTAATAACGCTTGGAGAAAATAGAATAACATTTCACCTTTACAGAACACAGTGAAAACCAGCAATTAAGTCAAAAGGAGCTCCAAGGAACTAAAGACAAGGCACAGAGTTCATGTATAAAAACCAACCCAGGTACTTGATACCTAGACGACCAGATTGTATTTATTCTTATTTTACTCACAGGTAAAAATTAGCTTGGTTATCTGATCTTTTAAATTCCTGAGCACATTAGATGTAACAAATTAAAAGAAGCTAAAGATGCCACAGGGTTAGAAAAAGGAACAGTGTGACTCACAATTCCAAATGCACAGGGGGCTGAGTCTACTTGTGTAGGACAAACATTCTAGGGGCCACAGAAAGCCCCAGAGTTAACACTGCATTAAAATAGAATGAAGTCTCACATCCTAACTTGCTAAAAGAGTTATTTTTATGTGGCACAGTCACCTTAAATAGGCAAGAAAGGGTACAATCCAATCTGAGAAAGATTTTCATCATGAATAGGTACTTTTATGTTTTAAGAAACAATAGCATGTTTTGTTTTCAAAAGGGTAGACCCTCAGCTTTGGAAACCCCCGTATCCATTATGACTCATTTCCTCCAAGTTCCCAAGTAACTACAGTATTGGCTGCGAAGTGGAACTACCTGAATCAGGAGTCCAGATTTCTGTCATAATTTCTGTGAATATTCCATTCATTCATTTGTGTATCTTATTCCTCTATTATGTAACCTAAAATTTGTGACTGGTGGGAAAGGAAGCATAAAAAGTGAGGAAAATGTTGCTTTCATCTTTAGCATCAATGTTTGAGATGGTACTGTGATGATCTTAGCTATTTTAAATATGTTTTGTCTGGGGCGCCCGGGTGGGTGGCTCAGTCGGTTGAGCGTCCGACTTCGGCTCAGGTCATGATCTTGCGGTTGGTGAGTTCAAGCCCCACACGGGGCTCTGGGCTGACAGCTCAGAGCCTGGAGCCTGCTTTGGATTTTGGGACTCCCTCTCTCTCTCTCTCGCTCTGACCCTAAATCTACTCTCTCTCTCTCTCTCTCAAAAATAAACATTTTAAAAATTAAAAAATAAATAAAAAATAAATATATTTTCTCATGTAATCTCAATAACCTTGTAATTTAGCATTCTTATTTTGTAAATAAGAATAATAATAAAAACCTTGATAGTCATGGAGGTCACAGAACATAACCAAGGACACACAGCTGGGTATGAATCCAGGTTGGCTTGACATAGTACTACCTGCATCCCAGACAGCAGCTGCCTTTACTGACCATAAGGACGAAGTCAACCAAAGTGACCGCTGGCTGCTTATTACCCACTCTTTATAATAGGATGGCATTTGTAATGTTAATACTGAAAAAATCCAAAGCCTGTAATGTGGAAACATAAATCTACCCCTAGTACTGTTTTTCAGGACCAAATTCAAACACACTGGCTTCTAAGCCACTCTTATTAAATAAAGAACACATATTTCAGAATTTTCTGCCAGGAAACACTTTGGCCTCTCCTGAGCAACTTCCTCAGTTGTAATAAGGATAGAGATGTTTCTTATTTATGTTCCTTTTTTGTTCGGGTTACCAGGAAGCTGGGCATTCAATAATAGTATATATTTCCTTCAACTTGCTGTCAATGCTGGTGGTTTTCTAGTATTGTATTCATTGTAAAGCCAATGTTTTGGAAAGTTGCCTCAACTCTTCTGTGGGAAAATCCAGGTTTTAATAAATTGTACAAAGGCTGAAACAGTTTATAAATGTGTTTATGTATGTGATGGCAACATAAACCCTCTGGTATTTAGTTGATTATCTGTGCATCCACATTTATCTTTATTCAATGTTCCTCAAGTAAAATCCAATTTAAGTCTATAGTGTTTTTCTCTGATATGTGATGAACTGCCCAACAACGTGAATCATACATTACATTGAAAGCATATACATAAGGTCAATATGATGGGTACAGGCTACTTCCCAAGTATCACAGATTTGCCCTCTGATATCCAACAGTTGTAAAACTTGGTTACACACACACACGCATGTGCACATACCCCACAGAAAGACTGGAAACCTTGCCAGTACAATGTGTTAATAGTCAGTCATGACTTAACAATGTGAGGAGGAACGAAGACAATTCAAACTCAGACTATCAAGAGACAGAATTTGTTTTCATCCTCATGGATGGTTCTATCCTCATGGATCCTAAGTGGTTCTTATGAAGACAGCACAAGCCTTTCTTGAAACAACTTTCATCCAAGCAATTCCATTTAAGGTGTTTGGGTAACTTCTTAGGAGTCCATGGTATTTGCCAGCATAGACGGATTTGAAATCGTTATTGCCAAGGTGGCAGATTTGAAAATTAGAATGTCTTTCTATTAAAATACTACTCTTCTCCAACTAAAATAAGAGTATCTCATCTACTCAAGAGAATTTGGGGCCAAAGTTAGGGTCCCAAACAAGCCATTTCAAATTCTAAAATCATGTCTGCAGCCTATTCTGCTAACATAAATATATTTTCACATTGGAAAAAAGAGAAATTATCTGCAAAAGTTGTAATGGGAGTAGCAATTCAGTGATAAGTAACTTACATGCTTCACCTTTTTACTAGAAAAATGATCTTTTAGCCACATTCCCCCATGTGCTGGGTTTGTCTTTCTTATTTCTTATCCCATTCCCCTTCAGCAAAATATCTAGAAATACGCTTTCCTTTATTGATACAATAACCAATCAAAATCTAACCGGAAAAAATATATTTGGAAATTTTTGAAAGCTCCCATTCCTTGTGTTGGCAAGAAAGAAAGCACACATTATAGTAAATATAAAATAATAATTTTTATTTTCCTTTTCCTCACCTTGTAGTAGTATTATGGATTACATGTTTGGGTTCTCCTAAAATTCATAAGTCAAATCCCTAACTCCCTATGGGATGGTTTTAGGAAACAGGGCCTTTGGGAGATAATTAGGTTTAGATGAGGTCATAAGGGCGGGGTCCTCATAATGGGAATCACTGTCCTTACAAGTAGAGAAAGAGATGGGCAAGGTCTCTCTGCCATTAGAGGATTAACCAGAAGACAGCTGCCTGCGAAAGAGGGCCCTCCCCAGACACCAAATCTGCCTGCACCCTGATCTTGAGTTTCCCAGCTTCCAGAGACATGAGACATAAATGTTCGTGGTTTAAGCCACCCGGTCTATGGGATTTTTGTTATAGCAGCCCAAACCGACAAGGACAAATACCCCCTCAAGAACCAACAGTTTGTGAAAGTATTAGTACACTATCTTGAAAGTCATTTTAAACTATATCTCTGAGATACACTGACCAACAGTTTTAGGTCCAGCCCAACCTGCCTATTTCTGGTTATCACCTGCATTCTGGGAGAAACTGCTTTTGTCATCCTAAGTGGTAGGAGAGACAGGCACAGAATGTGACAATTCATTTTCTCTCTCTTTCTATTTACAATTTAGGGTGGTGTTACAGTGAAATAATTAATTGACCTGCCCAGAGAACAAATAAATCACACACTCAATATGCTGCTTGGGATTTGCAGCTCATTTCTGCAGGACTGCTGTGCGGCGTGGCTAACGTATGAGGTCGGTAAGCTCTTCTGACATGTCTCCAAGTCTTCCTGAGCTCTTGCAAGGTTATGGTGGTGAAATATGACAGAGATCGCGGCACAGTTACAATAGCATATGTTCCAAATCAGTAACCAACGGAACAGAACGCATAACTACAACAAAACAGATACAAGTATTGCAAATGATGAGGAAGGTAAAGAGAAGCAATCTTAATAATTACTCAGCAATACCATAAAGGGATGCTTGGTGCATGCTGTGTATGTGTGGAACATGCATCTCCACCAAGAGATTCTTGGCATTGCCTTTATCAGATGGTCTCTATTTGGGAAAGTAACACAAATCAGAAAGAGATTTGAGACTATCCACCAGGCTAACTTTCCAGGCCTTTTTACTTCTCCTTGTTTAGAAGTTCAGAGATCATTCCTTGGCAAGACTATATATGTCTAGCTAATTCTGTAAAGTTTCAAAGCTTCAGATCAGAGTTAAAGAGGTATAAGATTAGTGTACTTCGAGACTATCAGGACACCTCTTTGTTACTTATTTTCAAATGTACGTAATCAAATGTTACTGGCGCATCAAACCAACAGACTATTTATAGACGAGAAGTAGATCGCTTTGCTAGTAAGAGGAAACTAATTCTCATAGGATCCTTGCTTGAATTTTAAATCAGCCTGTGACATGCGTCATGCAGTCCAAACCCACTGTGCTGAATACTTCTTGATCAGTTGAAATTCAACTGCGATTTATTAGCAATAAAAAGAGAGCAATGACATCAACCATTGATCTCATACTTAAATGCCTTATTAGATACACATCTAATAAGTGGTGGTTACATCTAATCTAATCACATCTAATCTAATCTAATCACATCTAATCTATGGTGGTTACCATAAACACATCTGTTTTATGGGTCTCACAAATTCTTAATGACTAGAGTATCAAGGGGAAGTCTGTAGAAGGGACTGTGATATAGGCCAGAATTTTGCTCTGATGACTCTGGATATGATGAACCTCCATTATCCTGAACGTTCAGAGACCTCCAAAGAGTAGAAAACGTTAATCAGGAGAACTGCTTATCCGAAGGGCAAAATAAACTTAACTGGAGATGACAATTAGCCCCTTTTTAACCAAAGTCAAAGAATTTTGACAGTGGCATGTAATGGAAAACTTTTACTGGAAGTGATCTTACAATTTATCAAATGAAATTATAGAAGGATGCATTTACAATCTCATGCAAATTGTCAAGATCAAAATAATCGTTAAATGGCATTTCTAAAATCTATCATGATTGAGTCGTCACCATCTCGGGCACACACATGTCTTTGCTATATAAAGACGAAGTGTTTTGCTGCTTTAATTCAGAATTGCTCTCAAAACCCCTATGGGAAATGATCAAAACCCTATGAACCCCTTTGACAATGGAATGTCCTTAATAGAGAACCACTAGATAAATTACCTCACAAGTTGTGTGCTAATTTGTCTCATTATATGCAGCCAGTTTCATTCATAGGAATAAAAATCACCTTTGATATTTAGTTTGGTGGTTACCATAAACCCAGCAGCTAACATAAATGATCATATTGACTGGAGTTCTGTTTCTCAATTTGTGCTGAGCTTTCTTTTCTTCAAATGCTTTCATTTAATCAGTCGTCCCTCTCATCAAATAGCTTTAAACTAGTTATTGTGTTACAGTTATAATTCTTGACCAACTTTGCCTGATGACACGAGTGGATAATATATCAGCTTTGCTGCTAATAGCTGTGGAACCATACTCAAATGTTGATGGATAATCAAGGCTAGTTTAAAGTATAATTAATATGACACCATCCAGAAATATCTGCTAAATATCTTCATGATCCCAGAGGTTAAACAATTCCAACAAAATCTACAAATCTGAAACTGGCCACTTTACTTTGTTTTAGTTTAGTTTAGATATTTATCTTGAAAGACACAGAGACCACGAACAGGAAGGGGCAGAGAAAGTATCCCAAGCAGGCTCTGTTCTGTCAGTGCAGAGCCCTATACGGGCCCTCAATCCCACAAACTGTGAGACAGTGACCTAAGCTGAATTCAAGAGTCAGATGCCCAACTGACTGAGCCACCCAGGCGCCCCTGAAATTGGCCATTTTAAATCTCATAATGCCAATTTGAGGTGCAGAGAATCTCTAGAGAACCTTTTCTTACATTCATCAGATGTGGACTATCCCCCCACCGCTGACATGTCTATAAGAAAGGTATTTTTTTGTTTTCCTCCTTATTACAGAGTATGAATTTGTATATAATTACACAAAGAAATATTTATTTAAACAATGAAGTAAACGTGTGGCCTCGCTTCACTTACAAGGCAAATGTGAAGGAAAAACTATTTCTTAGTTGCCGAATTTTGGAGGCACAGGCATCTAGCCAGCCCCTCCTTTCTCTGTGAAGAAACTTCAGATTTCTTGTTTAAGCATAATAGGAGTTTCTGGGGCACCTGGGTGGCCCAGTCGGTTGGGCAAGTGACTTCAGCTCAGGTCATGATCTTGTACTCCATTGAGTTCAAGCCCCATGTCAGGCTCTATGCTGACAGTTCAGAGCCTGGAGCCTACTTTGGATTCTATCTCCCTCTCTCTGTCCCTCCCCCACTCGCACTCTATCAAAAATAAAATAAAAACATAAAAAAAAAACTTAAAAAAAAATAAGAATTTCATGGGGGCGCCTGAGTGGCTCAGTGAGTTGAATGACATACTTCAGCTCAGGTCATGATCTCGTGGTTCATGAGTTCGAGCCCCGCACTGGGATCTCATCATGGAGCCCGCTTCAGATCCCCCTCTCTCTCTGCCTCTCACCCACTCCCTTTCAAAATTAAAAAAAAAAAAAGCATTAAAAAAAAACAGCATTAAAAAAAAAGAACTGACTGAATTTCAAAGTAGAATGTGCTTGTTGGTGAAGGCTTGCTTATTAGCATGTTGCTGGGACATGGCCTTTTCCCCCAAAATGCCGAAAACAAAGACAACTATGTCCTTTAGAAACATTTGCTGCAGCTACAGGTGCAGGTGATACTATGTGTAGATGAAGCATAACGTAGTGGGATAAATAAGGAACTAAAGTCATCAAGTTCCAAGAACATCAGCCTGGACTCATTTCTTAATTGGAGCCCTGGTGCTTCATTACGCTTGCATTTCCATTTCCATCAATAAAATGAACACAAAAATATAACACATTTAGGAATAACTTAAGGAATGACCCATAATGTTGGTCAAGAAACACTTGGTAAATATTTGCTAGGCTTTTTAATCACAGGACATTTGATGCTCGGCAGAACGAACAGATCAGGAACAGATTTTCTTAATCTCCATAGCAAGAAGTGAGCATAAGTGTAAACTGAAAAAGGGGTATTTAATATATAAAAGGAGTTAAAAATAGCTGCATTAAAATGAAACTGACAAGAGGATATGTAATCCAACCATACGGGCCTAAATGCTTCTGGCTTGTGATGACTTCATGATTGATTGGTATAAAACAGAACCCTTTAAAAACTCAAAATAAGAAAAAGGTACCCGAGAGAAAAGTAATCGCCACAAGCCTCTGAGGTAGTAATTTTTCAAATGAAGGATAAATAGAAATCCTAAAATTCAGAAAGCAAAGTTGCATAGGCATCCAGTGGCTCAGTCCATGCAAAATATATTTTAGGATCCAAGCGTCTCTGATTTTTGTCCCTGCACACAGTGAGAATTAGAAGGGCATACACACACATGTGCTTTATTACGTGGCGTGAGAGTGATTTTGGTGTGCTTTGCACTATCAGTTATTTTAATTTCTTTGAGAATCAGGTCTCACGCTGATTTCTTAAGAGCTT
Organism: Panthera pardus; assembly: GCF_024362965.1. Taxonomy (NCBI): domain Eukaryota; kingdom Metazoa; phylum Chordata; class Mammalia; order Carnivora; family Felidae; genus Panthera; species Panthera pardus. The sequence continues at coordinate 144,361,112 of NW_026526721.1, read as the reverse complement.
GGGAATTTTTCTCAATCTAAATTTCATGAAGATCCATAGTACGTACAATAGGCGCAGGGGCTCCAGTGCTGGGAAGCAGGAAGTCTGGACCTCCACTCACATAGATCCCCCAGACTCAGAATGGCACCCAAGGCATCTCTATGGAATCCTGGTAGTTCAAGAGACTTTTGTCCTAGAAAGAGCATTGGGTAATAATAGATCTGTGGAAGTATATGTATATACACACACATGCATATATAGCCTTTCAGTCTAATTTTCATTTTGTAGATAAGGAACATGAAAGCTGAAAGTTAGTACTTCAAAATCAAAAAATAATCATCAATAATAAGAGAGAAGGAAAAAGCGAATACCTGAACTATCAATCGATACTATGCTAATTCCAGTTTCCTAAGACTCAAAATGGCACTCTTTCTGTTATTCCCAGGAACGGAGTAAACAGACTGAAGACCAAAATAGTTGACCAGGCTTCCAGGACAATGTACAAGTAATGGAAAAAGAGGGAAAATACTAGGGAATTGCTACGTGACCAAAAGCAGTATACAGTGATCTCCAAATGAGCTAGCCAAGTGTAGTTCAGACTCTAGTGGTCCAAGTTCTATTTTTGTTCTTAAAGTTTGTGTTCAAATTTGATAAATGCTGAGAGAGACAGAGGATTAGCATCGTATTCATTACCAGGACAACATGCTGCACAAACAGAGAATTACCTTTTCCTTGCTGCCTCAGCAAGAACGCTTGAGATGCCCAAACACCAAGGGAAGGGCGCTTATTAGCAACAAAAACATCAGAAGCCGCAACAGCAGACATGTGGAACATTAGTGTCTCTTATTCTATAAATATCCTCGCTACAAAATTCAGCTCTGAAACAGATCACAAGGTTTTCTTTTCAAATTACATTATTTATGTCTCCTCATAAATGAAGTGGAAAATAGAACAAATGAGGAACAAAAAAACGTATCCCTTTGTGCAAGCATAAAGGTGGGTAGTATCACTGTGCCGTCTGTACTTTAAATAAAGTGAGATGAAAACAATCCAGGTCAGCTCATGCTGGAAGCCTATCTTCTGCAGTGTAAGAACGGATTAGAGCTTCTCAAATTGTAATGGGTATACAGTCACATAGGGATCTTGTTAAAATGCAAATTCTGAGTCTGTAGATTAGATTTGGGACTGAGATTTTATATTTCTGGACAGAGTCTTAGATGATGCTGATGTTGCTGTTTTGTAGACTGCATGGAGACAAGGGATGGTGACAAAATATGCGATACCTTCCCTCAATGGGATGGCATGGTTAAATTTTTTGTTTGTTTGTTTTTCTGGTTCTCAAAATTTAAACTTTGTGTTCTGCAAGCATATAAAGAACCCTAGGAAAAGTAAACTATTAAGCTCTACAGAGTAAAAAAGAAATATTCTGATCTAACTATTTAGATTCCATTTTTTGGACTAACAAGACACTTTTATTTTAGGATTATGGATATATTCATTGAGATCAGATCATTAAAGAATTTTCATAAAGCATTTCCCAAAATCATCTGTGTCTAGCCAAATTATTTCATAATTTTTCATAATATTTCAAAATTATCAGTTTTCTATGAATAGGATCAAAATATTTTAATTTTAACATTACTGAAAATATTTACTGGATAAGTTATTTTTCATGCAAATTTTATTATATATATATATATATATACATATACATATATATATATATATATATATATACACATACACACACACACACACACACATACATGTATTCTATAAAACATTTTATCACTGTGAATATTCTTTTGTGGTTATTACTTCAATACATCCAAATTTGGGGGATGAAAATTTTATAATTTTTAATTTGCTCTACATTATTTGATTCTTCTAGAAAGATTATGATGTTCTATTTTAGCTTTTCTCGGAGTCAATTGTGTTGATTAAATTCTACACAAATATTTACGGTAAATTTTATAGAAGACAAGGATTTGCATTTATTTTTGCAGAACAAATGGCCGAAGAGGGGAAAGACACTGCATCTGGGAACACAATAAGGTTAGCTTGGAATCCATGAACTCTGAGGAAAGAAAGATTTGGAGAGTTAAGAAGAAAAATCAAATTTTAAGAGCATGTAGGGCAAGGGGAGCATTAGCAGAGGGTAAGGAAATACTGGAAGCCAATAAACATGTTGGAATGAAGAAAAAAAAAACTTTACTTATTATCCAACAAACATACCCTCTACCCTACATAGAGTATCAGTAACTGAATTCAGTTCTCCATTCACCTAGTGTGTAAGTTCTTTTTCAGATATTCCCTTTTCTTTCTTCATAAATACCCATCTGCATTCGTGAAGGGTTAATGGAATGCTATATACACCATCATGGATTTCATTTACTCACAAAATCTCATAACTTCACAATGACAGTATTTATCATTGTGCTTCTAGTCCTGAAATAAAATAAAATAAAATAAAATAAAATAAAATAAAATAAAATAAAAACATTTCCATTTTTTTTATGAAATACATTTAGGGAATTCATCCTTAGACCTCACTGAGTCACCCGCATGTATAATAATCATGATGTTCAACTAATGTTCCCCATTAAAATGCCTTATATGAACATTGAGAAAAAGCAGGCACTTATTGGGATGAGCAATGGATGTTGTATGTAAGCCAATTTGACAATAAACAATATTAAAAAATAAAAATAAAATAAAGTAGGGGCGCCTGGGTGGCTCAGTTGGTTAAGCGCCCGACTTCGGCTCAGGTCGTGATCTCGCAGTCCGTGAGTTCGAGCCCCACGTCGGGCTCTGTGCTGACAGCTCAGAACCTGGAGCCTGCTTCTGATTCTGTGTCTCCCTCTCTCTCTGCCCCTCCCCCCATTCATGCTCTGTATCACTCTGTGTCAAAAATAAACGTTAAAAAATTTTTTTAAATAAAAAACAAAATAAATAAAAATAAACAAATAAGAGAATAAAAGGCAATACCAAAATAAAATAAAATAAAATAAAATAGAAAAAAAAAGAAAATAGGTCACTATATGCTGTATTTTAAATTAAAAAAAAAAAAAAAAAGAAAAGGTGTATGGGAAGTATACTACACTCTGCATATATTCCTGACTCCTGTTGATGTTCTCTTCATAAAAGAAAAGTTCTTTTTTGGATTCATATTAACAAGGCAGCTAAAATAATAAGATGCACTTCCATGGTTTCTTGCATCTTCAAAAAAAAAAAAAATAAAGTTGTGACTTAATAAAAAATTAAATGTATGCAAATTAGTGGTCATCTGTTTCCTCCTTTCCTCCTAAAATTTGGCATCTCTCCATTGCTCTTCACTCACACAGTCATAGCTTATACGTGTGTTATTTCCAGCACAGTCATTATTTGGAAGATTAGATCCTGTGAAAGAAAGGCACCAGTCGTGATATGGCTTCAAAGTTTTCTATCCCAGAGCATATATTCACTGGTGTAAGGAAGTGCCTTAGATCAATCTACAGAGTCTCATGAGCTCATGTTTTTCCACTCTCATCATCAATTCTAAACTATGAGTAGCAACTTAATTCCAGATTCTTTTTTTTTAATTTTCTCAAAAACAACATGAGGGCAAATGACTACTTTACCACCAAAACTCTCTCTGAAGAGCAATTTTCCAAAGTTGTCAGACATTTTCAGTATGGCCCTCTATCATAGGGTGGTTTTGTGTCTCCAAACCAAAAACACTTGAATATTTTAGGGTCAGCATGATATGTTTCTGAAAATCACAAGTGTATGATGATTACAAAAATGCTATTGATAATGATCTTGAGGTTAGGGGAAGTCTAAATGACCAACCCCTTAATACCATAAATACTTGAATAATGTGTGTTACTGTAGTTGGTATAAATTTTTAGGGTATAGAGTACCATATATAACATTTAAAAGAAAGATACATGTGAAATGTATTTGAATTTTTGAAAGTTTCAGAAATGGTTAATATTTCTTAATTACTTGTCCTGATTTATTTATACTGATTCGCAATAATGATTGTGAAAACAAGCAACAGTGCTTGAGTGTTTGAAGAGAAAGAGAGAGAGAGAGAGCGTGCGTGCCCGCGAAGGGAAGGGGAAGGGGCAGGGGCGGAGAGGAGAGGAGAGGGGAGGAAAGGGAGGGAGGAAGAAGAAAGACACTGAAAATTTAACAGGAAGATCATACTGGATATTTCTATGGGGAAGTTCTAGTCACAAATCAGGTAATGTCTTTATGTTAAATCAAAATAACGGTCAATGATTGTTATTTCTTTGAGTGACATTTTGCCAAATAAGAACCAACAGTTAAGAAAGGTGCTAAAATCCTAGGGTTCGAGATGGATGTAGACTTTTAAGTGGAAATTGTGATCCTGTGCACACTGAATATCAATCCCCCAGTTTCCTGGGTGGTACTGATTGGGCTGGGCAAAATTTCAAACCTAGATTCACTGCAAATATCAGAGTTCAGGTCAAGTGCTCCCTGAGTCTGCCACTTAATTCACCTGTCAGCGCAACATACTAGATCTGAAAACAGTGCTCTAAATCCAACTTTAGGACTTGTTTAAAAGGGCTTTGATAGATTTGTACCAACCACAGTAACATACATGATTCAGATGTCAATATATGGAAGAGGCTGATCACTCAGACCATCCCTGACCTCAAGGAACGTTATCAAATGGAATTTTCTTATTTTTTTTAAATTTTTTAATGCTTATTTATTTTTGAGACAGAGAGAGACAGAGCGTGAGCAGGGGAGGGGCAGAGAGTGAGGGAGACACAGAATCTGAAGCAGGTTCCAGGCTCCGAGCTGTCAGCACAGAGCCTGATGCAGGGCCCGAACCCACAAACCGTGAGATCATGACCTGAGCCAAAGTCAGACGCTTAACCGACTGAGCTCCCCAGGCACCCCTCAAATAGCATTTTCATGATAATTTTACAGGTTTAATTTTCATAAGCATTTTATACTTACCCTAGGATTTGTTTTCCACTCAAGTTAGGAGTATGGTTGATGGAAGCAAAGAGCGTAATTGTGCCTTTTAGTATTGTGGCTTTGGTATTACCTAGCGGAGTTCTCATTTAAACACCTACTTCCCCCATCTTTTTTTTTTTTTTTTTTTAATTTTCCTACTGATACCATTTGAGAAACAACCATGTCAGTCACTGGATCACCTGGCCTTCAAATCCTTCCAGGTCAGCTGGTCAGCAGCAAAAGTTCTCCCTTTGTTCTACAGGTAAAAAAAATGCCCTGCACTTCTCTACAAACAGGTATGATAAAAATGTACTTATTGATACATTTAAAGTACTATTATATGTATTTTATTCCATTTTGGACATCACCTGTTAAGAGGACCCCGGCAACCTAGAGCCCATTAGTAAAACAGTAATCATTATTGTTGAAAAATTTGGAAACCAGGCAAGAGGAAGAATGGTAGAAAAATCTACTTAGCATGACCAGAGAGAAGAATAAAAGAGGGACAAGCAGGAGGGATGAAAGGGAGAGAATGAGAGAGACAGAAAAACAGAGAAGTGGAGGGAGGGAGGAAGAGGATGGGATGGGGAATACGTTAGCTCCGTCAAACATCAGAAAGGTCAAGTCAGACCTATTCTGTTTGCTCTAAAAAAAAAAAGTCTAAGTGTGAAAATTACAAGAAGGCCAAGTTCAGCTGTCCAACAAGTCTTGCAAAAGTGACATGGCTACTGCTGAAAATATTTAAGAGGCTGGTTGGAAAACCTTCCTCAGGACTGGTCAGAAGGTGCATTCCTAGCAGTGGGTCTGGGCCAGATCACTGCTTTTCCAACTTTAATTTGCACATGAAACCCACTGGGGGTCTCTTTAAAATGCAGATTCCTTCTATAAGGTCTGAGGTGGGGCCTAAGATTGAGTATTTCTAACAAGCTCCCAGCTGATGCCCACACCACTCCTCCCTGGAAGACACTTTGACTAGTGAGGGACCCGATGATCCTTGAGGTGTCGACCCACCGGAAATAGGAGCATTTCCTCAGCCAGGCCGTGAAATAAAGAAAACCACAAGTCAAGAGTTAGCTACACCGCATGCTCAAATTTCATTGATAAAATAACTAAACCGCCCTGTCTTTTTAGTGGCGGAAAATAGCTGGAAAACAACACTTGAGAGATAATAGCATAAGCACTGGGATAATGATACTAAAATGCCCTCAAAGAAAACTGGCAGCCGTTCCTGATTCATACCCAGCATAGACAAGTGTGAGGAGCTTGAAACCAAATGTCACCGCTAATACTGAAATTGGACCCTGCCAGCTAATAGCATGTTCACACAAGCCAGTGTTTAGGGGACAAAGATTGAAGACTGAGGAACTCCTTTGATGAGACAAGGATCAGGATATGTTGTATCATCGAGCCATAGTGGGAGTGGAATTGCACACCAATACACTGAGCTGTTCTGTCTTCCTTTTGACCTTTGGACTCAAGCAAACCCAAAAAGGAAGAGAGAATTGGCATTTTGGTTGCATCTCCTGCTACTTTTAATCAGCTGCAAGATTTTGCTGCCCTTGAGAACACTGCTCCCTATTCTGTGCGAATAGCTTGACCAGGGGCCAGCTGAAAGGCTGTCACTCGGTCAACAGGAAGTGAATGTGGACAAAAGGTCCAAGTTTAGGAATGCCTCTCTGGATTTTATTTTGATATAGAGCCTCGTCCAGCTCCGTCCTTGCGGCCAGAGCCAGAATAAAAATGCGCTCACGGACTAACTGTGGGCTTTTTAAAAATATTTTTTAAAGTCACAGTCCCCAAAACACATACACAAAAACCCAACAAGAGGAAAAACAAGAATGCAAGAAGGGAATATGAATGAATTCCTTAACTAAATGTGCTTGTTAAGTACATTTACAATACATGTTTATTAATATTTGGCTCCCTGAAAGAAATTCATTCTTCAGATATTTTCTTCTACTCTCTGTGGTCACATGAGGCCATTCTGAAGCATTTAAAGGGAACCGCTCATATCTTGCAGTCCAAAATGTTTTGTGAAATCAGTGTATACCGTGTGCATTTTAAAGGAGCATCACCACCCCTTACTCACTGTAAGGAGCAGCCACGTTTCCTTTACGTCTGTATGCTTTCATGTTGTAAACCACTGAGTTTCACTGAAACCTGTGTAGGCTTTGTGGCTAGACAGCAACAAGTTCAAATCCTCTTTCTGCCACTTGCTGGGTGTGGTCCAGGAGGCTGAGCTCCCGTGTGCTGGAATTGGACGTGATAACGGGGGGGAAAAGAATACCCTAAACTCTGGGTTGCCCTTCTAGGCTGTGTTGAGCATCTGAGTTGTTCCATTTGTATGCAAATAATCCCTCTGTAGGTACTGCCTAGAGGTATTTACTTTTTCTTAACGGGACCTTGATTTTCTAACATGTTGAGTCTTATGAAACGGGTAAGACTAGGTTGTGTGAAGATGGAGATAAAAAACATTCCGAACTGACTACACGCCCAAACTAGATGAAATAACTCATGACCTTAAACTTTCATCAAAGAGATCAACACGAGGTATATTTGGTAAGTACACAAGGTTGGCTGCATCAGCCTTATGTATCTGGGTTGTTAGAAGGTTCTGGGGCTAGCCTATCTGGACTTAAGTTCTGATTCTGTCACTTCTGATTGTAGCTTATCTCACTTAGACTCTGGCTCAGTCCTTTACTGATCGTGTGCCTCTCCTCACCTCATCAGATGAGTTTCCTCATCTGAAACGTGGGGATAATAATAGCACTAGTGTTACAGTGAGGATAAATGAGTTAATCTACAGAAGGAGCTGAGAATGGGGCTCAGAACAAAGCAAGAGTCCCACATTTTTTTATTCCATTAAAAACAGCAAAGAAATTTGTCAGCACATGTCTACACATCATGGACTCAATGTTCTGGCAGTTCAGTTCAATAAGGAAGCTTAAAACCATGAAGAGGGAGATTGTTCATAGGAATGCAAGCTTGCTGAGAGCCGGAGCTCTGGCTAGACAGATTACTGCTGTATTTCCAGAACCTAGCGCATGCCGGACTCAGGGCAGGAGACCACTATGAAGAAGTGAACGAGCAGAGATCTAGGAGCTATGTTTTGCTAACTTCCAAAGAGGGAAAAGACCAATCAAAACTCGAATTTTCAGATTCCGACAAATAATTAAGTAACAAGAAACAATAAGAAAGAAATACACTAAAAAATATCGGAAAGGCATAGGATTACAACATCTACCTGTGAATTAGGCACTATTCTAGCTTCTGAGGCTGCTACAGTGAACAATTTTGGCATCATGTAGCTATCTGCTAGTTGCAAAGATGAAAAATTGATATGTGCTACTTGAAACAATTTAAAAATTTAAGTACAACAAAATAAAATAGAATGCCAATGTTACAAAAATAATAAAGTGGGGTAAGAGTGAGAAAGTGACAGACTGTTATGTTAGATAATAATGTCACGGGATGGCCTCTTGAAGAGATGACATTTGAGGAGAGACCTGAACATAGTCAGGAGAGACCCCAGAGCCTCCCTGGGGAAAGTGCACTGCAGGCAGACGAAACAGTTAAGATTAGTTTTGATATGAACCTTGACCTTAGCAGGTAATACATTGTGATTCCTTCCCAATTTAGAGGTCTATGACATAAGATTCTTTAACCTCACTGAACAAAATTAAACACCAATGAGTTCTGATGGAAATACAAAAGGACAGAGTACATGCGTTTTGCAATCACAAAGAAATTAGCACTTAGTGTGTTTTGCTGAGAAATAACAATAAAGCATAATATACCGTTCATGTTACTCTGTGCACAGTACGTACGTATTCTCTGAACTGGAAGAACTAATCCTCCCAGAAGTGTTTATCAAATTAAACTACTACTTTGACCGACATAAAGATACACTCTAGTTTTTCTCGGCGTAGGTTGCCTAAGTTTGTTTTGCATAAATCTTTACAACTTTTATTCAGCCTTCTGTGCTAATGGTATTTATTTGCCTCCTTGGAAATATCTTCTGCAAGATAAAGCAGATAAAAATTAGGATTTCCCTAGGTGTGGAAAATCAGTACTGTCCAACGGAAACACAGTTCATGCCACAAATGTAATTTAAAATTTTCTAGCAGCCACATTAAGAACTGTAAAAGAAACAGGTGAAATCACTTTGATATATTTTCTTTAAACCAATTTATCCAAAATATTATCATTTTAACATGATAATGAGATGTTTCACATTATTTTTTATTACAAAACCTGGTGTGCATTTTATATTCACATCTATTTTATACTCCCATATTTCAAGCACTCAGAAGATACACTTAACTTAAGGCTACTTCACTAGGTCTAGATCATGAGTAGGTGGCCACAGAATGAAAGTGCCATCTTCATATTGGGACTAGGTGGCCAAATTTAGGGGGGGGGGGGGAAGGTTGTCCAGTTATATTGAACATTTTTATACTAAAAAACACTTACACGGAGCATACTTGTACTAAAAATCTATGTTATTCATTTGAAGTTCGAATTTAATCGGAGCGCTTGTGTTTTATCTGATAACTTCTAATCAGAACAGAAAGGTAAAGATTTTGACCACAAGCTCAATAAATCACAGAAAAAGTTATCCTGAGATAAAAACAATGACCATACTTTACAATGCCGCTGTAAAACTTCCATTATTATATCAAGACAGCAATTTGAATGTATTTTGGAGGAAAAATTTGGGTGCCAGTTTGAGATTTCAGCCGTCCAAGCTACCCTATCTGATCTAGTTGACAGGAAGTTTGAGAGCAAAGGAGGAAATCGGCAGATAGGATTCAAGCAGCCAAAAAACAGCCAGCCTGACAGTCGAACCAGACTGGAGTTCTGTTGATTCACTCTGTCATCTGAGGAGAATGACATAATACTCAGTCATTTTAAAACTGTGGCCCTTACCTAGAAGTTCTTGAGGGGAAGCAAGAGGCATATAGATTCTTCGCCAAGTCTTCAAATTATGGTGCTCCATTTTTATTTGTTTCAGATACATGTTCATCTAATATTTTATTATATAAAAAGGTTTAAAAATCAATAGTTTCTAAGAACATTCCTCAATTTCAGAATTCTATCATGGTGCTTAGATTAAACATGTATATGTGCTTTCAAGTTATTTATGTGGCACAAACACAGTAACAATAGTGTTCATGGTCACCTAGGTGGCTCAGTTCGTTGAATACCTGACTTCGGCTCAGGTCATGATCTTGCGGTTCGAGCCCCACATGGGGCTCTGTGCTGACAGCTCAGAGCCTGGAGCCTGCTTCAGATTCTGTGTCTCCTTCTCTCTCTGCCCCTCCCCTGCTTGCACTTTGTCTCACTCTGTTTCTCAAAAATAAATAAATGTAAAAAAAATTTTTTTTTAATAAAAAAAATGTAACATTAGTGTTCACCGTAAACCAAAGAAAAAGTTCTCATCATCCTACGGCCCACTCAAATTAGAATAGTTTCCTTTTTGTTGTCTTCCTCCAGTCTCTTTCCTTGTGCATGTAAGTATCATCATTGCAGAAATGCATTTATTCTCATTTATTACTTAATATTATATCATGAGAATTTTCCCAAGATGCAAATGTCCTCACTATCATTACGGTATGCTAGTATTCCATTCCATAAAAAATATTTCCTTTAAATTTCTTTTTTGGGGAGGCTGCTTCCCAGTATTCACTTATGACTTTCACATCTACACATTTGAAAAAAAACACAAAAAAATCTGTGTATTTTTGCCTACTCAACATCTTTTCTCTGACACTAGATCTCTGAAATTCAACAGCCCTCAATGCAAAACTGGGGAGCCTTTCTAATATTGTTCTTCTCTTTGTTCCTTTTGCTTCAAAACGAGTGAGCCAAGACAGGTGTCCAGGACAGAAACCTGGAGGTCATTCCAGACTCCCACTTCTCTACCTTCCTATCCTCTACCCATCCTTGCCATCACCGGACTTGGTCAAACCTACCTCACACTTCTTGAATCTCTTAAATCTTCTTTATTCACATAGCCCCTCCCTGATTCCGCCCTCATCATTTCTCACATATAGTAATACTTCTTCTCTTGGATTAGTTTCTGTTCCAAGATTTGTCCCCAGCAGTGTAAAGGCCAAGGTAAAATATCTGTGGAGCCTTGCAACATATGGACAAATTGCTTCCTAGAGGAATTGTACCAATTTACATTGCAACTATCAATGGGAGGTGTGACAATTTTATTGAAACACAGTCAGTTCAGGCTATTATTTGGCGGGGGGGGGGAGGGTGGGGGGACGCAGACATATATGTAAGCCCAATGCTCCCTTCCCATCTCTGTACTGCAGTCCCTCAGCAGCCTTGCTAACATAGGCATCACTACCATTTTCCGTTTGTTATCTGCTGTTTTTGTGAACATAATAAAATCTTTATGGGAGAACTGAATACTTTATTTGTCGAGACACAATTAAAATGTCATCGTTCCCACCTTATCATACACAGTGGATAAGTGGACTCCAGCCTTCAGCAAATTGCAAACTGTGAACAAGCTTACCAAATCTTACCAATTTTGAAAGATGAACAAACACAAGTGTTGAAGTGTGTCGACAAGATGAAAATGGTCACTTAAATTTAGACATTTCCCACCAGGGTGAAAAGAGAGTTGCTAATTTACCCTGAAAACTATAAATGTTTTCATATTTTCTTCTGTTAAGGATGCATCTTCAATAATGGCCTTCTTTTACAATGGAAGAGGTCAAGAAGAGATACCCGTACACATTTATTAACAATGGAAACCTTTTGTGTTTTTCCTGAGGTATTTTCATTATTTGTATGTGTTCATGCATGGAACTGGCTAATGTATAGCCTAAACTAAGGAATGGACACAGCAGTTAGATATCTAGGAGATCTATGACATCAGCCCAATACCATGACGACAACTCATAAAAGAGTTGTTCTGTTTTTAAAATTCACTTCTAAGTGGCAGTGGGTCCACATAGGAAACCTGTATATGTCCTTAGTATTTCTCCAAAATGAACCACAAGGAATCTGCCTGAGTCCTTGAGAGTGTTGGAGCCAGCCTCACCCAATGGTCTATGCCTGGTAAGTGTCAGATGCATAATGGTCATCAAATATACACTTGAGGGTGCATGAATGAAAGCCCTGTTCTCAGAGAGAGAAGAGAGGCAAGCACTATTTTTAAAATGTAGGCACTGCAACGTGCTGTTACTAATGTACAACAGGCTTTTTTCCTACCCTTTTACTTACTCCCAGATGCTCTGTAAGTTACAGTTTTGCAAAAGCTACAAGAATGGATATTTAAAACAAAACAAAACAAAACAAAACAAGGCCATGTAGAAGGATTCTCAGAAACGAGAACTAAAGCATAAGATTCAATGTTTTCACTGAGAGCTTTACTCATGGTATGTGTCAATGTTCCCTTGAGGTGTCTTATCCTCAAATACCATTTTTGTTTTTTAGTAGATTTTAGAAGTGCTCTGACTTCTGTGTAACCTCTTCTCTTAACGCAGCTGGTCCCAGCAAGAATATGAAATCAACATACACACAAAGGTAAGAAGTACATGTGTCAGTATGTTCAGTTTTTCAACAACTACTGAACATGAACAGTGATCTAATTGCTAACCCGGTGTCTCCTCTGTAGTCTTGAGTCTTGTTAAGTTACTTAACACCATCAACTGTTTCTTTTTAAAAATGCTACACCTTTACCTTTTAGGACGTCCTGTCCTGTCCATTCTTCTGGGTTTTCTGCTTGCCCTTAAACACTCCCTCTCCTTAGTCTTCTGCTATGTGCCACCCCATATTTTTTCCTTCAGTGATTTAACCAGCTTCTGTGGTTTAGATGATCCTGACCCTCATATTATCATCTTCTGACCTTTAGGTCTATTATACCAACTTACCATTTTGTTTTAACAGGATGTCCTAATGGTATGCCAAACTCAGTATATCCTGAATCAGATGCATTATTTTGTCCATCAAAATGACTTGCCTTTATTCCCCATCTCATTTGAAACCACCATCAGCGACCCAATTGCCAAAGTCGAAAACTACAGTCTTCATTGATCCCTGCCCTCTCCCAGCCCACCTCATCTGATTGGAGCCCAGGCCTTCCCGATTCTCATTTTTAACCTGTGTCTCCACTTTACCTTTTCTACTCACAAAGCCCTCTGTCCATGTCCTCTTAAACTCTCATACAGACAGCTGCAATATCTACTTTGACAGAATTCTCTTCCTACCAGCACTCTATTTTAGTGATGGTTGGCAATGCGCCCAGCTATGAAAACTGCAATTTCCAGCCTCACCTGAGTATCATGAACCCATGACTGTGTTACAGTTTAGGGCCAATGATATATGAGTGGAACACTCTTGAACAAGGCCACATTCAACTACCACTCGTCTTTTGCCCCTTAGCCTCCTTGCATTCTTCCTGCCTGGAATGCAAATGTAACGTTAACTTGGAGCAGCCATCTGAAACCACAGGCAGAAGAAGGCATGAAGATAAAAGGCACACACTAAGGACAGGTGAGTTCTGAGTCCCTAAATGATGGAGTTGCCATATTGGCTTAACTACCTCCCTTCAGTCTCTGTATGCTACAAGGAAAAATGCTCTCAGTCACTGCTCAGCATTTTTAGCTGTTATGCTAACAGAGGAATGCAAAGTAAAGGGCTCATCCTCTTCGCCCACATCGCTTTCCTACTCCTCTGTCATTCCCAATTTCCCGTGATAGAAGTGACTTTTCAAAACATAGCTCCGACTGCATTATTCTTGTCCGCCTATGAATCTCTCCTTGATTCCCATTGGCTTTGTAATATGCTCTTTACTCTGGCTTTTATTCAAGAAACTTCACAATAACACCTGAGCTTGCATTTCAGGCTGTATGGCTTACCGTTCCCATACACGCAGGCCCAGAAAATGCCATGCATGTCTACAGCTTTCTGCCTCTGTCATGCCCTCTCCTCTTCTAGGGAAATCTTTTTTTCTTGCCATCTCTGCTACATAAAGTTCCATTCATCCTTTAGAGTCAAGCTCAAGTATCACCTCCTCTCTGCAACATTCCTCTGTGCTTTTTCCAAACTTAACAGTTAAAAGCATACGTTGTGGCACTACATGACACAGGCTCTGTAAGTTAGAGACTGAATGATCTCAAGGGGTATCCTCATCTGTGAAATGCCAGGAACCTTGACACCTACCTCGTAGAGTCGCTGGGAGGGTTAAATGAGTTAAGACGTGTGGAGTCATTAGAAGGAGATTTGACATGCATAAAGTGCTCACTTGTCATTAGATATTAATATTAGATATTAAGCTCATGGTATCTTTCAGTTATAGGTATAAAAATAAGGTTTTAGTTTATATATATATAACACTACATATAAAGGCAATATTGTATATGAAAGCAAATATATATTTACATATTATATATAAAATCAAATATAGTTTTAGTATGTGTGTGTGTGGACACACACACACACACACTCACCTTCCCTATTTCTTATCCCTAGTGCCAAACATGGGTTCTATCAGAAATAGGTATTTGACGAATGTTGGATCAAATCAAATTACTGTACAGTGAACAAGTATTATGCATAAATCCCATTCTGTGTAAACGTCAGGACACTAAGGTTCGTGTTAACGTGCTGTATATGCTAAATTAGAAGACTATTACGCATTCCCATCAAATCCAAGACTTGTGAAAAGAAAACCATGAAGATAGAGGAGCAACCACCTCCACAAAACTATGAGTGACTTTAGGTTGGTATAGAATAAAGTTAATCACAGCAACAGAGCCTCCAGCTTGCATGACTTCCCACAAAGCAGATACGATACAGGGAAAAACATTTGTAGTAGAACACAGAATTGTGTCTATTCCTACTCTTTCAACAGTTTTTAATTCCGAGAACAATCCTGGAATTTTTCAAGAGTGTAATAATCACTCTCCTCCCCATTGTGTGTACCCCACCACTATGACGTGCTGCCCATTCTTGCCTGCTTCATTCAATCATTTAGAGCTTCCAGACATGGCGGGCACCATGTTAGGCACCAGAAATACACAGATGAATAAAATCCTAAAGGCTAAGGAAGGTAGCTGAGGGCATATAATATTTTAGAATGACGAATACCATTCTTTTCCCCCCAGGGAAAGAGCATGATTGTGTCAAAGAAAGTTACAGGTGTTGGATTTTGAAGCCACATCCAAGCATTTTATTTTTCTCAAATATGGAAAAGCAAGGAAAGAAGAAAAGTATGGAATGAAATTAGGAAAGGAAGAAAGCATTTTTATACACTTGACTGTGAGATTGTATTTCAAATGGAAGGCAATGAAAAGGGGCAAAATAGGTGGCGTCTCACAAAGAGAAGTTTTACAGGCACCCTGCATTCTTCGCCCACAAACTCTGCCTCCTTCTCCCAAAAGAAAAGGAAGAAAAATATATAGAAGTTACCAAAAGAACCAAAGAAATCCTGGCAGGGTAATTAATGAATGCCAGGCCAGTCACCCATGTGAAAAAATAAAATGTGGCAAGAAATCATGGCTTCGTCAAGAACTTTGAGGTTTTTAGACTGGAAGCAATTTGTACAATGACTATTTTGACCATACAACTTCCTAATCTCAGTTCCCATAAAGTCTGGGTGGGGGCCAACTGGAATGGTTCGTCTCAGCTGCACAGATATCGTCCACAGAGGAAATAAAAGGATTTTAAACATTGGAGTCATTTCCTTTGGTTCTTAGCTCTTTGAGGGAAAAAAAATCCTTTCGGTCAGTGATATCTCCAGCTCAATTCCTGCAGCCTAGCTTAGAAAAATAAGAAAATCTGTTCCCTGAAACACTTTCCAATCAGACAAGTACAGGTCTCAACTCAAAACATTTAAGTTCAATAAAAGACTTTGCTTTGCCAGAGGGTTCTAGGAAGACTAACGCCTTTTTAAGGTTCAGACTGCTCTCTAATGAGTTACATAAAAATCCGCAACCAGTGTAAATGTCAAATGTGAAAGGATGTGTTCAGGAGAGAGACCTGTATAATCAAATCTCGAGTCGCTCCTTTGGAACTGCTGCTGAGGGGTCTCGGCGAAAATAATAGGGCCCATTTATGACACACAGCACAAATGGTAATAGCAAGTTACCTCTCAAGTGGAACCTTAGCAGCTTTGGAATGGTTACCTGAATGTGTTGAGAGCAGAAAAGCAGCACTTTCCAAATATATCCTCCAGCTAAGGACTTTTGGAACTGCTGCAAAGATTATAAAGAAAAGATGGATTGTCAGAATACTCCTCTGCTCATGTATGTGTGTGTGTGTGTGTGTATATATATATTTATATACACATGTGTGTGAATATATATATATATATATATATATATATATATATATATATAAAATATATATACACACACACACACACACATATATATGTATTCTAAATGCCAAAGCTGGAGACCCAGCACCCACAATATGGCTCACATGCCACAGAATTTGAAATATTAGACAGTGTTTGTCCAAGATCAATCTACAAGGAACAGGAAGTATTTTGGCTGTCCCCACCACTGCTTTTGTTTGGTTTACTTTGTTCTTGTTTTTATTTTCCCGGCAAGGTCCTTGGTATTAATTCTCAACTCTTTGGATCAGTTTCTTGGTGAAAAGGGACTTTACAGCAGCCTGGGACAAATATAAGTGGAAACGTAAATAAACAGAAGTATATCTATATCTTGAGATCAAATCTTCAAGTTTTAAGACTGTCGAGGTTACTTATTCCAGGAATACTTGTGGAGAGGCTTACAGATTTTAATGATTAAATTTAAGAAGGACTCATGCATTATTACAGTCTCTAGATAATGATTTAATTCCAACTGCAATGCCAGGTGAATCAAAATTCTTCTGGGGCGCCTAAATTGCTTTTATCAACCCTTCTCAAATGCTCATATCCCAAACTTGGACATATGTGGTACATTTATTTATTAACCAGCGTAATATAACAATGGCAAAGCAGTCCTCCACTTCTTAAATAATCCTGAGGACTATCTGTGGAGAGATAGGGAAGACAATCCTTCCATGAGGTGGATTTTCCCATTTTCTTCTTTCTCTTGCCTTTTATTTTTAATCAATCTGAATGAACAGTTAGAAATTATATGAAAAGGGAAGCCTTTGCTAACTCTATCAGAAACATCCAATGTTTCTGAAACCAAAAAAAAAAAAAAAAAAAGAAAAAAGAAAAATATTACTACCATAACATAAGAATTTTAATTGCATATAAATTTAAACCAAATGTTACTGGAAAAGTTCACCTTTTACTTTCCAACTTCTGCTCTCCAAGGAATTCCAAACTCAGGAGCACAGTGTCAGCAAAGTGACTCTGAACATGAACAGATATGAAATTTCTGTTTTCAGTTAGTCTTGTGACACATGTGTTTTTATTCTTTCCTAAGACACAGTGGGACCCCTCAACTTTTAAGTCATAATATGAAAATCCCATTTTGTTATTATTCTTATAAACGGTGAAATGATTGAGCAATATTCTCCAAGTAAGGGCAAACTGGGTGTTATTCTTTATATATGATGGTCTTATGAGCAGGGCCCATAATTTCTACTTTTTTTGCCTACCGATTCAAACTCTTTTTCCATGTTTCCCTTTATAACCAACAGCAGACATTAGCAAAGTGTCGGGCTAAATATAGTGTCAAAGTCTTTTGACATGGGATAGTCAGTAGACCAAACACAGAGACTCACAGAGGCACCAGTTCTCAGTAAAAACTGTTTTTCACATACGCTATAACACTAAATATGACAGTCACGCAAAATACCCAAGCACAGAACTAATTTTCTGCTGTCTTCTGTTCACACACAACAATGCATTATTTGAATCACTGTTAAATTTGACAGTCAAACTTATTTTTAGAAACCAATTTTTGACTTTAATCAACTCTCTGTCTCTCTTGACTTTCTCCTTTGTCATTAACCAAAAGGAACCTCTAATTTTTTTCCTAATAAAATGTTTATGAAATACATAGAATAAATCCTGGAACATAGTGGGAGCTCAGTGTCTCGTGGTTCTAAACAAGAGAAATGCATGGTGTCTGCTAATAATTTTTCAGGAAAGAATACAGAGGGTATTCTGGGGTGAGGGGATGGATTGAGTAAAGACCTCTGGGTGGTGTAAGCATGATGTATTGGAGAGAAAGTCACTGACCTGCTTGGCATTAAAGGTAACTGTTGAAACAAAATGAACAATACTGTGGGTTGATCCACATTATGGAGGTTCTTTAAACCCATACTGAGGAATTCAGACTTAATAGAGAATGGAATAACAAGTCACAGACAGGTTTGAACCAGGTAAGGGACATGATTAAGCACTGTTGAAAAAAGGCAATGAATCTGCCAGAGTACCGAGTCCAAATGTTCTTACCAAGAGCTCCTGCTTACTGCAGCTGTTTGATAAATGGCTACAATTTGTCCCAGTTTCTAATCACAACCCAAATCACATACATGATGCTTTCCTGGGACTACATCCATGTAGTGAGAACCTAAGATGTGGTTAAGCCATTCATTATTTTATTCTTCCAGACATTCCCTGGATAACTATTTCAGGTTTCAAGCATGTGCTAAGCATAAGTGAACCAGGAATGAACAAGATATAGTCTTTAATTGTTTTCCCCTTTTTTTTTTAAGAGAGAAAGAACACAGGCACCCACAAGAGTGGGGGGAGGGGGAGAATCCCAAGCAAGCTCCACACTCATCTCACGACCATGAGATCGTGACCGAAGTCAAAATCAAGAGTCAGATGCTTAATTGACTGAACCACCCAGGCACCCCTTTATTTTTTTTCCCTGAAGAACTATATAATTTTTTTAAAATGTTTATTTCTCAGGGGAGGCGGGGGGGGAAGGGGCAGAGAGAGGGACACAGAATCCGAAGCAGGCTCTAGGCTCCAGGCCATCAGCACAGAGCCCAACGAGGAGCTCGAACACCCCAACCGCAAGATCATGACCTGAGACAGAGTCGGATGCTTAACTGACTGAGCCACCCAGGCACCCCAGGAAGTATATAATTCTTGCTCTTGATAGGCCCATGACCTAAAAGGAACATGAAAAAGAAAAATCAATGGTCATATCCAGTTTGTTAAGTGCTGGCTGGAATGTTTTGGAGAACAAAGAGTGTTATTAAGGGATACGGAGAAAGATTACTTGAGTCAGCTTGGGCAGGGGCGGGAAGACGGCTCTGAAGACTAAGTGTTTATCAGCTCAGTCTTACAAGTCAAGGAAGAGCACAGAAATGGCACAGGAGAAGGAGGACATACGAGACATTAAGTGGCCAGGCTCTAGCACAAAGCAAACCTGAATCCATATCCCCTATTTGCTATTTTATAGTTGTGGGGACTGAGACAACTTTCTCGTCTCTCACCTCTATAAAATGGGGAGATAATTATAACTGTTTGAAAGAACACTGCCATAGTGCTTCAAAAGCTCTTAGCATAATTTCTGCACATGTACGTGCTCAATAAATGCCAGGCTGTATTATTAGATGGGGGAGGGGTGGTGGTGGATGATGTTTCAAGCAAAGGGAGTAGGTGCCTCAGTGCCTTTACATGGGGCATGTAAACCGGTACGGCTGGACATGTAGAAAGAGATGAGAACTGACCGGGGCCATCAGTGTGGCCACATGTACAGTTGGTCACTGTACATCTACAGGAGTTCTGCTCACAAGGACTACAATGTGAATGTTCCAGCAGTCCCAGGGCTCACATCATCCAAAAACCATACTAGCCTTTGTGTTAGAGACTAGAGGACAGGCCAGATCATGAAAGGCCTTTATTCTATGATAGGTAATTAGAGGTTTTATCAGTTTGTCATCTCATTGCAAATGATACAGACCTCAAAATTGACACACGTGACTGAATTTTAGTGAAGATGTACATCTTTAAGTTTTCTCATTTTTAAATCAATGAGTGTTTTTTTCTTTTGCATTTCAATACTGTTAAATTATGCTGACACTGCTCATTTTTGTAGACAGCACAATTCCTCTTTTAAATATGGGGATTCAGAAATCAATATATAATCATATGTAATCTATAATCATAGTTCCATAATTCCTTCAAGTCCTTAGCTTTCTGAATGCACTGTTTTTATAGAATTCTATTCAGGTATTAAATACAATTTTGTAATTTACTTTTATTTATTGATTGATTGATTTTGTTATCCTTTAATGGATTGAGAAATACTAACTAGCCCTTATGATTTGTTAGGCCTTGGTTTTGTAGATATAGTGAAGTGTGTTTACTCCCTTGAGAAAGTCACAGTCCAGAGAAGACATAAATGTCACCAATAATTATATCTATCAAGCAAAAATATCTTCAGTAGTGGTCAGACATCATGTTTTGACCTAATTGTTACCAGAACATACATAGATTTTTCTTCTTTTCTTTTTCCCAATTAACATCATACTGCACGCTCAAAATAGTATTTCTTTGATAAAAAAATGATACGATTAAGTTTGTTTGCTCAAAGGGTTGGGAAGGTTAGTGACTCTTGAAATGTAGTCATAAAAAAAAAAACACACGTTTGCTTTTAAATGAATCTAATAAAAAAGAGGCATCTCCACTGCCCCTCTAAATTAATTTTTTTTCTTGGTTGAATTCTCATGGGCAAATGATCAATAATTTCACCAATTATCAATAACTTCCACTTTGTTTGGGTTCGTGTTCTATGGCTTAAAAAGATCCTAAGGTTCTGTGCACTTTAAGTGGGCTTCTGCTCCCTGAACCAAGGACACAGTAAGTCTTAGTGACGCACATCTTACCCAGGAGGTCATTTTTTTCCCTGCTGGCTGGGACAGCGCCGACGTATGTGTGGCCTGGATAAAACATCAGTCTAGTTTCTGGCTAAAGAGAGGGAAGCATTTCCTCTCTAAACTTAGAGACCAAGTTTGTACTTCTGGAGTGTATCTGAAGGTCATAGCCTCTGTGTTTCCACATGTGTGCAGTCGGCTAATGAGGGCTGGGAATTCTGAACACAACCATCTACAAATTGTTTAGAGAACAAAGCCCAGATGAAACCATTTGCCACACACAGAGCTTCAGGTAACGTTTTGCCTCTCGAGTTAAATCTGAATGAGAAAGCTTTACGTGCCTTTCCCATTGTTTGTCCAAAAAACTCAAGGAGCTGGCAATGTCAAAGCAAAGTGGTAACCATGGAGGAACATGGATGCCAAGCCCTAAAGGATGTTCTAGTTTCCATTGCATAAGGAATTCATAGCCGCCTATTGATAACAAACTTCAGATTGAAAAGAAATCCAACAAAACATACTCGTGTCCTAAGAGTCACTTAATTTTGATTGCAAATATAAAATGGCTGCCTTGCTGTTCCACTACATCCTACAAAAATCCCATCAATGAAAACAGACCAAATGCAGATGACGCTGCTGGAGAAGTAAAATAATTCTCTCAATGGTCCCAGTAATGAGGACTTAGTTATAAGATCAGCATCTGGAAGTAGAACATCACACCTGAGACACATAATTCTCAGGGACTAGGCAAGAAAGAAATGGGAGTCAGAGTCTAAACATTGTAACAATTCCAAGTCAACACTTGGGCAAGGGATTCTAGAGTGAAGTCAAGGGAGTAAAGCATGTGCCTAAATAGTGCTGTTCATGAAACTAAACACAGATGCTTCAAGTTTCTTTAAAACACAAGGGAATGAAAGACCAGGCAACCTTTGGGTTGGAGTCAGAAGCTTTAAGGCGACTTGGGACAATAGAAAACTATGTGGCTGGGGGAAGAACCTTTTGAGAAAAACCAGATTGAAAAAGGAAAAACTGACACAGGCATGTGTGTGTTTTGCAGCAAGATCTGGTTTGTGGATAAATGCAAAACATTCAAAGCCTTTTTGATCAACCTTTTAGAATCCAAATAAGAAATTAGTTGTTTGTCCCTGGGTTCATCCATCAAGGAGATAATGACCCCAAAACACTGTCCACAGCTAAGTGCAAACTATTTAAAGGAAAGAGGGGAGGCTGCGTAAGTAATTGGGATGGAGTAGCCTCTTCAGAGGTCTTAACCTTATCCTCATGAGCAAACACAGGAGGCAAGCCAAACAGAACTTAAATATGATGAAAGAGAGCATTTGCTGTGAAACTCTACCACACAGGCTCCTCAAGGAAGCACACGGCTCATTCTGAACCCCGAGAGGAAGGGGGATTATCAACCACACTTTGTCTTCCTCCCACCGCCCATGATCCTGTGATCTTTTCCCACTTAAAACTGATTAAACTGCTGCTCACTTGAAAGTTAACACAGGTAAAAAGGCTAGACATTTGTCAATATAACTTAAGTGCAAAACTGAAGTTAACAGAAAGCCATACTCAAAATAAAAAAAAAAAAATGGAATGAAACAAAACGATCAAACTATTTTCAAAAGACGCCCGTGCTTTCAAGGCACGGTCTGCACACTCTTTTATAGCTATTGTTAGTGACAAAACAGAGCGAGAGCCCCAGTCAGTACTGTTTACAGTGGGATCGAACTGGATGGGTAAAAGATGTTGCGTGTTTTGTTTTCGTTTTTTTTTTTTTTTTTCAAACTGTCCACCTTTACACGAAATCAAAACATTGTCCCTGTGTCTACCTGTCATTGATAACATCCAGGACCATGTACTGTAGTCTTACTTATGGGGATTATTTGAAAGTAGGGAGAGCAAATAATGGCGGGCGAGACTTTGACCAACTTGTATTTCGAGGCTGTAGAACGCTGGGAAAGTTCTTCAGTATCTCCAGGTGTGCTTCCTCATCAGCTCAATGGGCACAGCAATAATTCTTGGAGTTATTTGATACCCATGCAAGGAGGCATATGCTGTTGAAACTTGAAGACGTGCATGCCTTCAGGGGCCCCAGCAGGTACATGAGTGAGTGAGGGGAGCTGGTTTTAAGACAATTAACAGTGCTTTAGCTTCTACTAAATGTAAGAAAGGATTCACATCTAAATATTCTGAGCAGCGTCATAGCTGAACAACATTCCTTTAGACAAATTTACTCTTTCAATGAATGATAGGAATGTTCAAAGAGACTTACAGACTCCAGTCTGCTCAACTACCATTTGACTCAAATTTGACCATTTGAGTTGCACAGCATATTAGTATACATGTATCTTCTGCCCCCATAACCACTGCTTACCATATTTCTGAGGACCCTAAAGCTCATCATCAACTCATCCCCCCAGCTCACTGTGGTAAGTAAGCAGGTCTTTTCTCCTGGGCAAACAAATCAAAGACACCATTCCTGACCCTTACTTTTAGAATGCTTTTTTTGCTTTGTTTTGCTTTGTCTTGGTTCTTTGGTGTGTTTATTTGGTTCGCTGATTGATTGGCTGGTCACTAGGTTGGTGGAAAATAGGTTGAGGAGTTTACTTCCATTGCTTAAGGGAATTCAGATGGGGAAAGATTAAAATGTGGGCTAAGGCTGATAGGCCTGATAGCCTTTGATGCTACAAAAGGCTACAGTGTAACACAGGTACTAAAAGGCTTCCTCCCCAGAATGATAAACTATGTTCTGGTTTTCCACAGGTCTGTATTTCTCCCAGCTCATGTACCACACTGGTTTTTTATTGTCTACAAAAGGTCCCTTGTAAACTGAAATCACCTTATCTGGAAAGCTATACTCTGTATACTTTAAAGAAAATTTCCTTAAGAAGAACAGGGTCGAAGAATTGGCTGTCGTCTAGAAACTTGGGGAAGACATAGAAGAATGATAGGCTGAACGGAACGACATGGAATATAAGTAAGATATATCCAGTTGTAATAGGGGTGCCTGGGTGGCTCAGTTGGTTCAACAACTGACTCTCGATCTCGGCTCAGAGATCTTGTGAGTTTGAGTCCAACATCAGGCTCTGTGCTGATGGCATGAAGCCTGCTTGGGATTCCGTTTCTCCTTCTCTCTGTCCCTTCCCTGCTTGTGCGCATACTCTCTCTCTCTCTCTCTCACAATAAATAAATAAACGTTAAAAAATATTAAGTTGTATTAATAGTTGACATGAATAGTTCACAATTGGTGGCAATACAATGATACAAAGTATAAATGTTATTTTTTTACAGATTTCAAGTCTATACATACTTTATCAATGCCTGAACTTGATATCAAACCTTTTATTTGATAATTGCATATGCAAAGCTAACTCAGTATGACTTGTCTTACATTATCCTCCCACAGTAGAGAAAAACCACAAAGAACCTGACCACTATCTAAGGCATAACAGCTTCCCTAGGACTTCTTTGGTTTATGTAACATAGTGGATGCTTAGTTACATACCAGTATAGTGATTTCACTTCAAGCTTCTTTAAGTGAAATTACATTTTATTAAATTTACACTTTATGGCAAATCTTTAGATAACGGTTTTTAAAATTCTCTTAGGGATGTAAGTATCTCTTAAATATTTTGCCTCCGTCTCCACACACACAAACACACAGATGTAAGGACATTCATGTGTAACTACGTATATATAATAAATATATAAGTAAATACATTAATATATAATAACATGTATGGGTGTACATCCATTTCACCTGGAGTTATTCTCATTTGATTCAAAACAATGATTAGACGTTGAAATAGAGTTTCATACGAGAAATTTTGGCTTCTTAAGTTTTTCTTTAGTCAGGAAAAAATTTGCAAACCATTTATCTGATAAGGGGTTAATAGACCAAATATATAACAAACTCATTCAACTCAGAAACAAAGAACCCTATTAAAAAATGGGCAAAGGATCTGAAAATTCTTTTTTCCAAAGAAGACACACAAATGGTCAACAAGTATATGAAAAGATGCTCAGCATCACTAACCATCACAGCAATACAAGCCAAAACCACAATGAGATATCACCTCACACCTGTCAGAACGGCTGTATCAAAAAGACAAGATATAACGAATGCTGATGAGGATGCAGCTAAAAGGAACCCCTATATGTTTTGGGGGGAAATGTAATTTAGTACAGCCATTACGAAAAGTAGCATGGAGGTTCTTCAAAAACTAAAAACAGAGCTATTGTATGATCTAGCAATCCCTCTTCTGGGTATGTGTCCAAAGGTTATGAAACCAGCACCTCAAAGAGACAACTGCAACCCATGTTCATTGCGGCATTATTCACAATAGCCAAAATATGAAAAATACCTTAAGTGTTCATCAACAAATGAATAAAGAAATTGTAGTATGTAAATACAATGGAATATTATTCAGCCTTAAAAATAGAAGACATCTTGCCATTTGTAACAACATAGATGAATCTGGAGGACATTATGCTGAATGAAATAAGCTAGCCACACAAAGAAAAAGCAAAGAAAACAATGATCTCACTTGTATGAGGAATCTAAAAACGCCAAATATTTAGGGGCAGAGAGCGATTATCAGAGACAAAACATTGGGGGACATGGGAGATGTTTGTCTAGGGGTACAAAGCGGCTGCTGTGTAGGAAGAACGTGTCTAGAGATCTAATGTACAGCATAATGATCATAGTTAATACAGTACTGAATATTGGAAAATTTGTAAGTAGACTTCAGATGATGTCTTCACACACACACACAAAATTACTATGTGAGGAGATGATATGTTAATTAGCTTGACATAGTAATTGGTTTACTACATATAGGTCAAATCATCATAGTGTCAAATGAATATATACACTTTTTATTTTGAAAAATAAAATTAAGGGCACCTGGATGGCTCAGTCAGTTAAGCGTCTAACTTTGGCTCAGCTCCTGATCTCACGATTCATGAGTTTGAGCCCGGGGTCAGGCTCTCTGCTGTCAGCACAGAGCCCACTTTGAATCCTTGGTCTCCCTCTCTCTCTGCCCCTCCCGCATCTCAAAAATTAATATTTAAAAAAATAATAATAAATAAAATGGAAAAAGTTTCCTCTAGTCAAATCAGTAGCGATTTCATCATCTGTTTTTAATGAAAATATACAGAATTAGCCATAATTTCTTTAAATGTGATATATGAAATTAAAGATTTTCCGATCCTTAACCCCTTGTCACTCAAAAATACCTCATGAAATCCCTTGAGAAACTTTTTAATAGTATTGTTTTAAAAAGCCTCTAAATTCACCTCACAAAATTCCCTTTTTGAGAAAAACATTTTTCCTTTCATTCATTCCTTCAATGATAAGGTATACTTTCCACTTCACTTATCTATTGTAATAGAAGTACCCCAAAGACATAAATTCCAAGGTGCCTCAGAGTATGTTTCTCTTGGAATTTTATCACGCGACTTCGGTACAGTCTCAAATGTGGTTATTTTCCACATCATCCTTAAGCCCAAAGCTCAGTATGTTCTTTAACATTGCTTCCCTCAAATCTTTTGTTTCAGCTCCTGCTTTTCACATAGTGGACAAGCCCTGAGAATGTAAACAGCTGTGATATCAGCAACATCTTATTATTTCTTCTTGAGAGAAACTGTATCTTTGTCAGTATCATAGGGAGGTATTCCAAAGATGCTTCGTGAACACAGGTTTCTTCCAAAGGGCTGACGTAAGCTGAATGGCCAATAGGTCTACCTGGATGTCTAGTAATTAAAATGAGCTGCCCTTTTCCTAAGAGAAGTAGTTCAAATTAAACGCAGACCCGGCCTTTTCCCTCATTCCACAGCACGGGAGGAAAAGACGCCAGTGTTTAAAATGATCCTATGAAGTAGAGACATTGTATCACCAACATTTTACAGATAAAGAGACATTTGAGCTGACTTAGAGCCACTCGCAGAACCGTAATAAATGATACATTCATCTTTCAAATTCAATTTGCGTTTTTAGAGTTTTAGGATTTTTTTTTAGCCATATGCATAAGTTTTTCTCTTTCATACCCCAGGGTTCTCATTTCTTTACTAAAGGAGAGAGAAAAAATAGCTATTTTAATAGCAACATGAATAACCAATGAGTCAATAAGAACAGTGACAAGGACCAAGTCAGATGATGATTAACCTTACCCTAAATTAAATATGCCTTCACTGTGACTTCAAAACTAAGAAAGCAAGAATCTTTAGGCTTTCTTTTTCTTTACCTCTGAACTTGTAACATGATGGAGTGAACAACATAACAAAGGGTAAATAAAGAACCTATTTTTTTCAGGGTTTTTTTTCAGAACCTATTCAACTCAGAATGAATTCCACCACCTGCTACCGTGTCAGAATGTGTTTGTCCTCAAAGACATACGGTTTGTAGGCCTTGAAAAATCCTAAGGACTATCATATAGCCACTACCAAAATGTATGAAAGAAACATCCTTTAAGTACTTACACTTTCTGCTATGAACAAAGCCAGGCTCAATAAATATGTGTTAATTCACAAAATACACATTCCTTGAACATTTTAAAGGTACTCAGAATGGCATTAAATTATGTAAGATACGTAGCAGCTCTGGACAGTATGGTTCAATGAGAAGAAATCCAAGTCCAAGGCCACAAGAAAACTTACCTGATGTACCAGATCCATTACAAACATGGTTCCCCATAACTGTGAAAAATACTTTTTTCATTGTAAGGTAACTTCATTTGACAACTGAGGAAACGGATGTTTAGAAATGTTATGTAACTTGTCCATGAGAACTAAAATTACTACTTGGAGATTTTCTCAGTATATACCTTTGGAAATATATTTGGAAAATCCCTCAAGAACTAAGTGGGGTTTCTTTTGGAAGACCTACGTATTTTGAAATCCTATATTTATTTATACGGTATTACAGGCTTACATTTATTTTAATAAACTGGACAAACACATATATTTTCCATTATAGATTATATTTTGCACATTATTTAAAATATATTACCATTTTTTATTTTCCATATCCTTAGGAAATCATTGAATGAAAACAGAAATTCAAATAAGGGATAATTCCACCTCACAAAATAAATATTCTCAGTTAAAATGCTTAATTTTAAAGAGTAACTCTAGGAAATTTGTGTATGGGTATGCCTTTGGTACCCCTGTTTTTTTTTTTCTTTCAGAACTATAGAACATATACCCCTCCATGTTTATTCTTTCCATTGATGCAACATCAAAGGCTCTCAAAGAGAAAGTCTCTGGAATCTAAGTAACTACTCTGAACTGTACTATTTCCTCAATAACTTAGCAACAGAAAATAAGTCCTGTGAGAACCCTGAGGAGTTTTATAATCTAGACTATAATTGTAAAAACAAGAGTGATTAGATTGCATAAGATCTTTGACTCCAGATTTTGCTTGGAGGTGATAGTATTGTAAAGTGTTTAAGTAGGAGGGAAAGAGTCTGCTGAGGACTTCTTGAGAAGGTTAACTGAGGAAGAAATAACTGACACAGACTAGCAGAGGTAAAAAAAAAAAAAAGAGAGAGTATTTTATGTTATTAACAAAAGTCGATTTCTAAACATAGGGAATGAAACACAGAAGCAGGAAAGCAAATAGAATATCTGAACAAAAGGATTTCTGTTAAGTTAAAAAGTATGGATTAGTAAAAGTCATGTTCAGGCTATGGGAGGAAGCAATAGGACTGCACCATTTTACACTGAAGCCATTTTAAACTTCACAAAAAAATGTTACTTTTTTTTGCCAATAATGTCATTTCTGCATGTGCAAAAAATTAGGAAAGTAGGTTATAGTATTAAATGCTGCCAAAAATAATTTTATACTTAAAACAGCAGGATTACCCACTGTATCTAGTATCTGTGGGTAGTTTTACTTTTGCCTACTATGTATATTAACAGTGATTACAAGGAAATGCTGAGTAAATAGATAGCTATCAAAGACCTTTGAAGAAACGTGTAGTTGTATGACTCCCAAATATAAGATAAATATATATTTTTCTTTACATTATTTCAAAGACTTCTTACACAGAATAACAATAATAATAATAATAATAATAATAATAATAATAATAATAAAGAACTCTCTAAAATATTTAACCTGTTGAATTGAAAATGACAGGATTGGAAGGATTATTTTTAATAGGAGAAAACATCTTTACTTTTGTTGTCTACATGAGCTAGAGACAACAAATGGAGACCATTTACCTTCAAAGAAGTTATTCTTTCCAAACTATGGCTGTAACACTATAAAAATGAGGATTTTCTCAAAAGAGGTCCAGGACGAAAATGTCACGTAAAATGTACCTACAGGGTGATTCTAAGTAAACTTGAGGTACTGACTGAAGTTAGTAAAGTTTCTACACAAACCAACCTTTTCTGAAATGAAAATAAAAGTCACCATCAATACCAAATGAATGTTTATATATATTGTCAATACCAATATATGTTTATATATAGATTACCTGTGATTGGTAGTAAAATTAATACTGGAATAAATTAAACGTCACAAAAGCAGCTCAGGGAAATATCACACATTTCATTTTCCAAAGGGAAATTCAGTTGTCTAAATACAGCTGATTTTGTCTTTTTTTTTTTTTTTTGTAACCTAATCCTATTATTTGAAAATTGAATAAATGTGTTTTTCAAGTCATTTTGCTTCATGGGCTTCCTGCTCAGTAGACTGTGAGCCCACCTAGGGGAGGTGCCTATTCCTCTCAAAATGTAATTCCTTAGTCTCATAAATTTCACAGAACATTTATTTTAGTTTGCACTGATTTGTGGAGATAACAGGTACTAGAAATGAGGCTTTCCATAGTGTTTAGTTTCTTCCTTTACTTGTTTGTTTCTATGTGGACAAGCCCAGGGTAGGTA
This sequence comes from Panthera pardus, assembly GCF_024362965.1. Taxonomy (NCBI): domain Eukaryota; kingdom Metazoa; phylum Chordata; class Mammalia; order Carnivora; family Felidae; genus Panthera; species Panthera pardus. Next base: position 144,331,499 of record NW_026526721.1, on the reverse strand, counting down.
CGCTATTTTCTGGAAAGCAAATAGTTCCACTTACACATATACCTTCTACCCAGGTGCATGTCCATAGGCAGAGGCCGCCTCATACCCTAAAATGACTTTACACAAAAATATGACAATATATAATATCTCCTCCTTTCTCCAGGTTCATCGGATTTAATACAGAAATCCATACTTCCCTCACTTGCTATGTAAAAACTCCCTGCCAGTGAATAAGTAAATGATAAATAAATTGAATATTTCCAAATCTGTCCAAGAATATGGCCTTATACTTATTAGTTACATAGAAATGTGTTTTTTTTAATGTGTAACACAGCCATGAATCTTGAACTGCCAAATGGATTCATTCACACCCCTCCTTGAAACCATTTAAGACGGTTCTATCCCTCTCTATAAAATTAGCAGAGCATGCAGAATTATTTTTCTTACACAAAAAATAACAATTTATGATTCCATTTAATAAAGAATGAATGATGTCCTCCATGGGTGAGTTCAGAACTTTTAGATACTTGTCTTCAACTTTGATTTTAAGGGCCCAATGAAATGTTAAAGGCAACATAAGCTTCCATAAACATAATTCAACCAGCTTGTGACAACAAAGGCAGAAGGGAGTATTTCAAACTCTTAGAAGTTGGTGTGCTTGGCACAGGCTAACTACACTTATATCCTATGGCTATTAGGCCTGGAAACTTTCTATGGAATATCCATTACTCATTCCCTCTGCTCTGAACACATAGCCTGTCAGAAAAATGGTGTGGGGAGGGGTTCAGAGGAAACCAAACTTAAAAAGCAGGAAAAGGCAGAGACAAGTAAATTCATTGAAGATTTACACCATGTTTTCAATGGCTTCCTTCATTTAATTTTCCCTGACTTTTTAAATTAGCAAATATACTTGACCCGGAGGGAAACACAGGGAGGAAAACAGAAAAACAAACAAACAAATAAACAAACAAACAAAGCTCCGCAAATCTCTGTGACTTGTACAATAGCTCTTATTTGGTCCTTGCATTTGAGTATCTGAATGAACTGTGGTCTGCTTTTCATTACTCTCCATCTGGAGCTGTTGCCTGCTTTGTTCAGCAATTTCTGGTCATTTTGGCCTGACGGTGACTGTTGTGTTTTATGTTGTCATATTTTACAGAATGAAAGCTGCCACAGCCACCACCCAAGAAAGAACAATCTTGAAAACGAGAGGTTATGTTGAAAGGGTTCTCCTTGACCCCTTCTGGAATAGAGAGTAAGCACGATTCTCTGGGCCTGCCTACTGTTTTGTAACTTCAGGGTGTGAGTACGATACAAGTAGGGAACAGAAGCCTTTCTTTCAGATGCTAAGATAGGGTAAGCATCTAACATGGGGCTAATACATCAAGGTTCATTTGGATGCTTTTTCTTTTCATCTCCAAGGAGACTGGGGCATTTACTTCCTCACACCCCACTAAATACTAACTTGCATGTAAATATGCTGCTTGTGTAACAGCTCGTGAAAAATTGAACTCATATCATATCTTTAAAAGCAAAAATAAATAAATCCTGTCTTCCTAATATTTGGTTTTAATTGCATAGCCTTAGTCTGGAGGCAAAGTTGCAAATGATTCGGAAGGAAGTGTCTCAGAGAAGACCAAATCCAATTTGCATTCTCTAATGACAAGCTCCATGCTGTCAGTGATTTTGTTTGAAAAAGCCACCTCATCCTTTCCATCTCCTTCCTTGAGAAAGCCATGGTCAAGAAGAACTCAATTTCTGCCCATTATGAAAAACAAAAACAAAAACAAAAACAAAAACCATAGCATTCTCTCCCAATCCATTGCTATTATTATCTGACATTATTTTACAAAAAACAAAGAAACATATAATCGTAGGCTACTAGTAATTCACAAAAAGAACTATCAAATATATATAACTGAAACCAGATCATTGTTTCCAAGAGTTGTTTTTTGTTTGTTTTGTTTGTTTTGCCTGAAAAGGCAACAAATTTGGAGAAACATAAAATAATAATCTATCACCCATATTCCCACCACCTTAAGACATTTTTTTTTTTACTATTTCTAGTATTTCATACCACAGCTGACACCAGGTATTGTTGAGTGCTATCCATGTATACCTCATTTAATCATCAACTCAGGCCCTATTATTATCATCATTTTATAGATTGGGAATTGAGGCACCCAGCAAAGTTGAGTCATTTACCACAGGTGGCACAGCTACTAAGGGGAGAGGCGGTGTTCAAAGCAGGCCCTGGCTTCCCCACAGACATAAAGATAAGGAATACTTAGGTCTCAAATATTTACTTAGCTCCATATTTATTTTACACATTATTTTGTATTCCTCCATATTCATGTAACTTCCTATAATCAATATGTTCATAATCTGACATAGTTTAAGTCTTCTTTCCTATCATTGTAATGCTTGGATCAGTTGTATGTGCTCCATAAGCTAGAATTGGGAGGTTGCCTATATTTGTCCCAAGATAGAGAATGAAAGAGGGCCAAGCACGTGCATATTTATACATTCTTTAAAAATCTGTTTGAATACAATATGTGGGACAACAGTCTCCTTGTAATTACTAGTATCAATAATATTCCCTTTATTGTTCTTTCAACACTGACTTTTTAAAAAAGACTCTACCGGGGCGCCAGGGTGGCTCAGTCAGTTAAGTGTCCGACTTCGGCTCAGGTCATGATCTCGCGGTCCGTGGGTTCGAGCCCCGCGTCGGGCTCTGTGCTGACAGCTCAGAGCCTGGAGCCTGTTTCAGATTCTGTGTCTCCCTCTCTCTGACCCTCCCCCATTCATGCTCTGTCTCTCTCTGTCTCAAAAATAAATAAACGTTAAAAAAAAAATTAAAAAAAAAAAAAGACTCTACCAATTTCAGATGATACCAGTGAAGACGGGTGAACCAGGCACACAGGAAGCAGCACTGGATGGCCTGTGTGAAATGACCTCAGCTTCCTGAGTGCATATAAGCTATCATTACTTTCATTTGCACGCTCCCAATTGTTTCCTAACTCACCCTGAGGACACTGCTCCTTTGTAGCCCTCTCGACTTTTCTTTTTCCTTCTAATACCTCTTCTCCCAGTGGACTATAGTGAGGAGTCCTCCCTGCTCCTATGGCCATCTGGTTTCCCTCCTACCTACATCTCCAGTTTAGAATCCTTCATCACAAAATTTTATAACCAGTGAATCTTCATTTTCACTATGGTCTACAGATGCCCAGTATCATTGCTCACACCTTCTGGTTTACTTTCCCCAAAACTATGCCTGCTTCAGTTCTTGGCGATTTCAATAAATATTTAGATGGTTGTTTCAACGTCTCATTTATTCAGTTCTCTGAACTGCTCAACGACGTCACATCTTCCTCCCAACCTCAGAAATGTTCTCCCACGTTATCATTAACAACTATAAATAATTTTCCATAAATATAATTGCTGCCTCTTCCCAACTGCATGTAGTTTGTCCAGGTGACCATTTCAAGGGCCAGAAAGGAATACTCTAAATAGGACTCAGAATACCATTAAAATAGTATTTTTCCTTAAACATGAAAGTGACAGTAGTATCTTTCTGACCATGAGTGCTTAACTTTTAGGATACCCACCTCCACGTGCTTGATCAAGGTTGTAATTCAGAATCCCTACTGTTAACCCACAGACTCCAAATGCTGAGGCCAGAAAAGGCAACTGGAGACCTCTATCCATATTATGTATAATGACCATATATTAACTCCACCTTTTTCACACCACCCTCAAGGCAAAAGGTCTAATAGCCCTCTGCCCTCCCATGAAGTCATCTTTAGCTGCCCTTTTATTAAATGATCTTCCCAGGTGGTTCCATGGTCCCCCTCTTCCTTCCTTCCTTTCTCTCCCCTTTTCCTCCCTACTTCCCTCCCTCTTTCCCTCCCTCCTTCATCTCCTTCTGTATTTATTAGTGCTTATTATGAGACCAGGAGTCCCCAAACTACTTTTTAAATGCATATCACAATGAATAAAAATATTTTGTATCAGCAAACCCAAAATTTACATATTTATATGTGTAAAACATATGCATTTGTAAAATTAACTAATATGTTCTACACCACACAGAGAAAGTTGATAGAAAAACAAAGAGAGACATATTCTAACATTTCCTTCTAGCATCCCCAGTTGAGAGTTTAGCATTGCTCTACAGCACCTCACTTTGAAGATAAGCTTTCTAGATTACACAGGTCCTGTCTTCATTGAGTTTAAGTTTCCTTGGAGGAAGAGACAGAGAATGAGGGAAAAAGAATTAAATAAGTAGTTACAAGAAAATGTGGATAGGGGTGTTAGGAGTTTCCATTCTAGTTATGGGTCTGCTCAATTACATTCTGAAACTCTTTCTCTCAAACACAGACCTTTCCCATGCCCATCCATTCTGACTTGCCTTTATAAACTTTATTCCCCCAAAAGGAATCTCCACCTCCTCCTCTCACAGTTTTTTATGTATATCTCCATTACAGATACCTCTGTTATACTTTCAGTTACTTTAGGCTGATACACTCACTCTAATAAGTATGTTACAATTCGTTTCTTCGTTTTCTTTTTGGTTTCCTTTTCAAATTGAACTATTAGATGACAGAAACTATATCTTATTATTTTTTGTCTTGTAGTACCTAAGCACCTAGCACATTTGTGACTTTACGGGAGACGTGGAATGCTGTTTGTTTGTTTGCTTTTTAATTGCTGAATAGAACCTGAATACTGTCACCCAGATAGGCTGGGAAATATCTTCAGTGTATGAGTGCCTATTCCTAAAACATATGCACATTATATCTGTATGTGAAATAGGGGCAGTGTTTAGAATGATCGTGGTCTACCATACTTCTGGTATTATAAGAAAGACTGGATTACAGGAACAACAAATAACATATGTTACAAGAAGCATTCCAATTTCCTAGTAAGAACTGAGTCATGCGAGAGAGACCATACAGATTTCACAAATAATATAAAATGCAACTCATGAAAGAGTATGGGATTCCCAGACATGAGGAGACATGAGTCACAGATATAGTCAAATAACTTCAGAAATGTTTGCAGGGGGGAAAAAAAGCCTTAATAAGATACCAACTCAGATCCCGAGAGATGCTGACAGCAGAAGCTTAGACACAATGGGCCCATCAGTAAATTCATTCCTAGTCAACCAGTGTCACTAAAGCTTTAAGGAACAGATAAATTAAAACGTGCTTTGCATGGGGAAGTTCTCCCCAGAGTTCCTCATTTTTATATAGGAAATCAATTTGCATCACTGATGATATCATTCAAACCAGACAACCCCAAGTTGTTAAGAGGTAATTTAGTTTTACGCTGAAGCAATTTGATACTTGTTCTGATTTGTGATTTTCATTTTGTTTGTTAATGAAAAAAATTAATGAACAATGTTACTAGAAATACAACTCATCAAAGCCTTGGCATTATTAAAGAGGTTTGCCATATTCTGTACATCGTGATCATTGCGCAGCTGGTATCTGGACTTCTGCCTTAAAGGAGACATCGATGGAACAGGCTAGGCAAGAGCCCAGGGTATAGATGCCCTTACACATACCTTTGCACTGATTTGTGTTTTTGTCCAGAATTGCCTTTGTGGATACAATTTTTCCATACCTGACAAAGAGAGAGAGAGAGAGAGAAATTCCACGTTATTATAGCCCAATGAAGACGCTTAAAATACCTTAAAGAACGTCGGTGCACACACAATTGAGCAGGAATAAACCAAGAAAACAAGCACTGTACTCCCATTTCACACCTGGATGATCACTTTTCACCAGTTCTCCTTTATAACTTGAGAATGTGCTTCCCTACGTAATCACTGGGTTGAGCCTTCAAAAATAAACCTGTCAGCCTGTCATAGGTGGCTGAAAGGGGGTTGTATGTGATTGTGATCAAAGTAAATCACACTGTGGATTGCTGCAGAAAAGCACAGACCTTGGCCCCAGCTTGAACAGGGCTTACATCCAGCTCTGGCACTCACCTAGCGTTGTAACACTGAGCAGTTTAACACAACTTCTCCAAACTGTTTTTTGTTTTTTTTTCATCTGTAAAAATGAGAATTGTAATACTTCCCTTTCAGGATTTGGGAGAGGGTTAAATTGAAAGATTAAGAGTTTCTAGCAGTGCTCCTAAGATAAATAGGATTTTTTTTTTGTTACTAAACATATATAGTGTGAGTTGAGATTAAAGACTGAATTTTGAATTCTCAATACCTGCCACCATATGTAATAGGAGCTCAATAAATGTTTGCTATAAACAAATGAATGATACAGGTAATCCAATGGTACTTCATACAACAATGAAGTTTCTACCAGAAATACATATAAGCATATCCATTATCCTATCATCTCTTGCAGAAGACCTAGTTTAGGTTTCGTTTTTTAAAAGGTGGTTAATATGGAGAATGAAATTCAATCTCTTTAAGCCTGTTTCCTGAGGCATAAATGATAGAACCAAAGAAGATGGCTTCTAAAAGCCTGTCTTTCTTTAGGATTCTATGAAGGATGCTTGTCAACAATCATACTAACATGGAGAAATTATAATGCAAATTTAAGCAACAAGTTTAGTAACTACTCATTTTCATGTTCAAGATTTCAGCCATGTCACAAAATATTTGGCAAGTTTTCTTGTAATTCTGTGTTCCTAAGCAAGTGTGAGAATATATGACAAACAGTAAATATCCCATGGAGTAATAAACTAGGTTCCCCCTCACCACTGTTTCTTTTGCATTTATAATCCCCTCTTATTAGGTCATTAACTCTTTGCAGTATTTTGGTGGTTATTTATTAATATTCTAGTGTTGATAATGTCATTGTACTAGAAATGTCTTTGCCTCTTTTCTTTCCCCCAGATGTTTTGACCAAGGATGAATTGAGGGTCCTCTAGAAATTTACAGAATTAATTTCATTATGAAAGCAATACCGCTGATAGCTTTGAAAATCATTCCAATAGGAGCCAACCTATTAACAGGTCATAATAGGAACTAGAATATACTTAGATGAAGGGGTCTGAGATAATTCCCACCAGTCACTTCCATGCTCGTGGTTAAAGTCAGCCAGACTGGCATGAAGCTGTCCAATAATGAACTGAATCGATTCTGTCATCATAATCCTGACATTTCAGCTACCACTGCATTTTCTACACCATTACAACTATAACTCTCTAGTTAACTAAATCAAAGACAGCATGGCTGAGAGTATCTACTACTATTTGGTAGATATAGAAAGTATAGTCTACAAAATCAGTAATTTGATCAAAATCACATAATTTGTGAAAGGGAGGGAACTGAATATGGGATTCTTAAAATGGGTACAGTGCTTAACTATTATATCATCTGCCTCCAAAATAGAGAAGCTACATATATCGACTTTTCTAGTTTAATCAACCTTCATGTTTTTGAGAATCCGGGTATTAGACTCCAAGGCAACAGTGGTTAATATGTTGTGGCGACAAACCGCCAAGGCTCACATCTCAGTCCAGCCTGGGTATATCTGATTGGCTAAGTAAGCCTTAGGTGTGCTTTGTATCATTTCTCTATAATTCTATAAATCCATTTATTTACACATTCATTTAGACTATTATGTAAAATTATGTACATCTACGTATAAATATATAAAATGATTACAATAGTATCTAGGGTTGTTTTCAGGGTTAGGTAAGGTTTACTTAAATAAGGATAACAGTGGCTGGCACAGGATAAGTACTCATTAAATATTAGCTTTTCTTGCAATTATTTCCTCCCTGTTATCTGCTACATAAAAATGTCTCTATTCCTTGGCATTCTCTGATGTTGATAAGAAATGGAAGGGGTTAAAATTCTGTCCCAAATGACAGCTTAAAACATTACTACGTAGACTGTCAAAATCTTACACTAAGAAATTTGGCAGGTAAAATTATTTACTAAAAAGGTAATTTACATTTACCCTTTATATTGTTATTTTTAACGTTAGGGATGACATTACTATGTTCTCACTGTACTTAACCATACAAATACCCCTACAGGTTTAAAGCTTTTGTGTGTTTGGTATGTATTCCTGAAATGTCTATTACTTCAAGTCTATTATGTTTTTTAAAGTTTATTTATTTATTTTGAGAGAGAAAGAGAGAGAGAGAGAAAAAGAGCAAGTGAAGTGCAGAGAGGGAAAGAAAGAATCCCAAGCAGGCTCCACACCGTCAGCGCAGAGCCCGACTCGGGGCTCGATCTCACAAACCATGAGATCGTGACCTGAGCTGAGATCAAGAGTCAGGTACTTAACTGACTGAGTCACCCAGGCACCCCACGCCTATTATTATGCGAGCCCGCTTCCTCCAAAACTCCTCATCTCCCAACCGACCACCCTCCCCCCAACCCCCAACCACCAACCAACACAGTCTCTCCTTCAAGTTGTATTTCAGCCCAAGAATTTCTCTTTTGGGAAAATAACCAGTAAAATAGTGTCATATTTGAACTGTCTTTCAGTCCACAAGGGTTCAAGGTATCTATAACTGCACCTACTAATGACAGTAATGCTCGCTAAACTTAGGCTATTCGGGCAAGCAAACATTTGCAAGATTACACGTATCTTTGTGTAGAAAACAAAAAGGGAGAAGAAAGGGAACATTTGCTGAAACTTTGTTTCCACACAAAGCACCATTAATACAGTATGGAAGAAGTAAAAACCAGAGGAAGAAAAAGAATTTAGAACATTTATAACCATCTCACATCAGGCACACAAACCCTTAAGACAAAAATACTTCTTAATTGGTTTCTAAAGCTACTCCTGAAAATTTTATATATAAAGTATCTTCCAAATTAAAATTTAGCTCTCTCTTTTAAAAAGGAAATTAAAAATTACTGTATCTCATAGTGAATTACATCTCCCAATGGGACTTTTAGCCTATGGTGTGCATACTGTCCTAGTATAACAATATTACTTGGATGTCTTTCTTTTCCTTCATTAAATGTAGAATATGTAAAAAAAAAAAACAAAAAAAAACAAAAAAAAACAGCTATCTTTTTTTTACAACCAAGAAGGAGAAGAAAAAGAAATTATTTCTCATGGAAAGCATCTGTGAGTATTAAAAAAAAAAATTAATGTTTATTTTTGAGAGAGTGTGTGTCAGGAGGGGAGGGGCAGAGAGAGAGGGAGACACAGAATCTGAAGCAGGCTCCAGGCTCTGAGCTGTCAGCACAGAGCCCGATGTGGGGATTGAACTCACAAACTGCGAGATCATGACTTGAGTCATGACGAAGTCAGACGCTTAACCGAATGAGCCGCCCTGGCACCCCTAAAGCAACATTTTCCTAAAACGAAATTTTATGTCCCAGTATGCATTATAATATTACTGTAAACGCAAAGTCACTCACTCACACACACACATACACATCAAAAAGCAAATTACGCTATTTCTTGATTTCCCTATTCCTAATTACGCTCCAGGCGAGGCTTTCAATAGTGCCAAATCTCGAAACAATAGGACACAACTGAGCATATCTGACTCAGCCACTAACCTGAATAGAGCTAAAGGAATGTAATTCCTTGGCTCAGTTACAGTATTCTGCATTAACAATTATTTCACAAAGCTGGGATATGCTTTAAACAACAAGAGAAGGTATTTAATGGGCCATTGGTTCCAGTTCGTGTTTGAACTCTCACGATGACAAACAGGTACTTTCCGCATGACTGCTGCTGTATTCTCCATGCTCTGCAAAGTCAACATCTGATGGAGGTAAATAAAGTGTAGACATTTTTTTTTAAGACCCAAACCACCGTAAACAGAAAAGCCACCAATGCACTATACCTGTGAAGAATTCTATTCAACTTTTCTTCCTGATCTTTTGTCAAAGTAACTAATGGACTACAGTAAAAACTGCTGTATAGACTAATGATACATTTTTACACACTCTGAAGAAAAAGACCTACGTCTGTGGCAAAAGGTATTTCCAAAAGTAAATTATTTCATTTATTTACTCTTCCTCTTCTTTGGGTTTAGAGAAGACTGTTAGTATTCATAAAGTCTTTATGACATCCCTGAGTAGAAAGCAGAATCTGATATACAGAGAAAAATATTATTTACCTAGAATTATTATAAAAATTGTAATTTGTAAAATTAAGTTATTTTTTAAATATAAATTATATTTTAAAATATAAAGGAATTATATCTCTAGAAAGAGGCTATTTCAAGAAGATGCCTGGAAATAGACAGCTGAGCACTGACACCATGTGCCTTCTGGCTCCAGAAGCTTTCAGACAAATCCGATCCATTTTTCCATGCTTTCATTTCATACAGCTAGAAGAGATACAAGATTATCCACAGTCAACTTCCTCCAGGGGGTTCAACTTCTTGAGGGAAGCACATAAACGAAGTGAGCACATTCAGTGTCTTCTCTTGGCCAATGTGTGAAGCCCCTAATTCACGGTGCTAGGATGCTTTTGGACATAAGATATGTGACTCCATACAATAATATCTGCATATTCAACAGGTATCGAGAGTGCCCACACATTCTCCAAATCCAGCCATGTCCCAAGGAACATGTTCTTTCTATTCTAAGAGGACTCTGTAAAACAGCAGTCATTCCACAGTAACTGTCCACTGATTGTATTTTATGTATTCATAACTGAGTGTTATGTATTTATGTATGTGTTGTCTATTAACTCACTTTTACTATAGCTTGTCAACTCAAGTTTTACATTTAATTTTTTAAAGAATACTCAATTCTTTCTGGCATCCACTCTTATTCTTAAACAGCATTTGGGTCAAAGTATTTGTTGATACACTTGATTATTCCACAGGCAACCCTAATTTGAACTAATAGCATTTTTTATTTTCCAAAGTTGAAAAGAAAATAGAGCTATTATGGGTCTACTCTTCGTGCATTATGAAGACATCAAATTGGTGGGATCTTTCTATAAAGAATTTATTTTTAAATCCTTTTGCTGAATCACCCACTGTGTATATTAATTCAAAAAAATACAGGCAAAGACTGAAAATAGAGTCTCCACAGTCAATTAACTCCCAGCTAACTCATTTTTCACATGCCTTCTGTATTGATACCAGACTCGAAAAAGGTACTGCATTTATTTAATGGATGAAACATTATCCTTTCAGAAAATGTGGCTGTTTGTCTATTTCTTGATGGTTCATTCATTATTTGGTATTTAGGGATGCTAATGGAGCATATCTATGGCTTTAGGGATCCAGGAGGAATGTGGTGGGGCTATGCATTTGATGGGCCACGTCAACCAGGTCTCATCTACAAAAGAAGTCCACAACTCAATAATATTCTGAAGTCTTAGAAAGTTCAATCTACCATCGAGAGGCCAACGCCAGCAATAACTGAGTTAGGCTGAACTATGTCCCCTCAAAACTCATGTGTTGAAGTCTTAACCCCCAGTACCACAGAATGTAACCCGTATTTAGACAGAGAGCCTTTAAAGATATAATTAAGGCAAAGCAAGGTCATTTGGGTATCCTATGACCGGTATCCTCAGAGATTAGGACAAAGATAGGCACAAAGGGGAGACCAAGTGAGGACAAAGGGAAAAGATGGCCATTGGTAAGCCAAAGGAGAGAGCCTTGAAAGAAACAACCCACCAACATCTGGATCTCCTACTTTTCACTTCCAGAATTGAGAAAACAAATTTCTGTCGTTTAAGCCACGCAGTGTGTAGTATTTTGTTACGGTAGCCCCAGAAAATTTATATAATAATGTCTTCTCCAAACCCTGGAAAGATTTGGAAACGGATTGAAATGAGAATATTTAGACCACTCTACTCCTTCAAAATCCTTTGCTCAATGATTTTGTAGTTGGTCCCTCCAAGCCCTAACACTTCCAAACTCTTTGTCACCCAACATAGGTGTGGATAACAGAGGCCAAGAAGTATCCCAGCATCAGCTAGTGCAGGGAACTAATAATCTAGAACCCGGTTCTTGGCCTTGTAGTCTGGGCATTCTTCTCCTCCCCTCCCTTCCCCAACCCAGAGATAATAAAATTCCTGCTTGAATCATGGATCTATACCAAGGAGATTTCACAAGTCCATTGTGCAAACTAAAACGTCATTTATTAACTAATAACTTGAGAATAACACATTACAAAGAACACAAAATAAGACTTCCTAGCTGGGAAAACTGAAGAAAACTTCTCAGAGGAGGAAGTGTGTAAAGAAAGGGCAATGCTTTGGCAATCAAGCTTTTTATACTTTTTAGGGATAATAAAAGCAATTCTAAAAAAGAGTTTTAATTTCTACATCAGTGTATTATTTAGTAAATTACTATTTTCACACTACAAACAGTTTCACCAAAATTCTATGGCTACAACACTACATTTACAATCTGACCGACTCTAACACAATGGTCCTAAAGGAAGGTTAACATGCACCAGAGTTTCTTGGAGGGCTTATTAACACAGACACTGCTGGCACTACTCCCCAAAACACTGATTCAGTAGGTACAAGATGGGTCTAAAGAATCCACATTTCTAACAATCCCAGGTGACGCCAGGTGATGCCAATACAACTAGACAGTCTTTTGAAAACCACCACTTCAAGAGAATGGCACACTAACAGCAAAGCACGTGTGGTTTATTCTCTGCAAGACTCCAGAGACTAAGGGAGCTTTCTGCAGACATGGAAAACGACTTTCAAAACTGCAAACATTTGCTTTTGATAAAATGATAGCCCATGTTTAAAAGACAGAACAAAATTTTTTCAGAGTTTTTGCTTATATACATATATATATGTAATACATATATACACACATGTATATATACGTATAATACATATATATGTATATATACACATGTATACATACATGTAATACACACACACACACACACACACACACACACACACATATTTGGAATTTTTTCAGGTACTTTTTAGAAAGAAGGTCCAAAGAAAACACATGGGAAATGTCTATGTTAACTCTCTTCCTTCACCTAAAATAACTAGTGGCTAATCAGTAGTTTGATTGAATTACAGTGCTAATTTAGTAAGAGAACTGGCAGATAATGATTAGAACTGTTTAGTGCTTTTGCTCATTGATTACAAATGGTTGTAAACCCAGAAAAGATATACCAAACCAACAATGAATACTTTCAAATTCTAAAATAAAACAAAACAAAATCATTAAGCTCCTGGTTCTTAGAGTTAGTAACTCTTGCGCAATGCTTCAGATGACATATTTACATTAAATATTTAGGGTATATACCCTACCTTCTTGGTGAAAACTTGTGAAAAAGTGGTTTCCATGCAAGCAGGATGGAAATGACATCTTTTGGGTACTTTCTGCAACCGATCATAGCACATTTCAGCGTGTTTAACATCCTTTAACATTTGGTCTGCTAATGTGGAAAGACAATGGGCTTTTGTCTAATTAATACGGACTTGAATATGAACTCCACCACCCATATGATGTGGAAAAAATTGCTCAGTGGTTCTGCCCCTCAGTTTTCCTGATCTGTATAACACAATCACTAATATCTGCTTTTAATAGTGACTGTAAAGATGAAATAAAGTAGTATTAACATTCCTAGTACGAGGTGTGCATGTTGACATTCCTTCTGTTCCCTTACTAAATCCTGCTTTCTGCTTTGTTACCTACATACTTACTGTATAGCATAAAAACGATAACTTGGATAACATCTCTCTGGGTGTTTAGTGCGCTTTTGTTGTTGATTCAAGGGAACTATATGCCACATGTGGGGCACAAATTCAGGACCCTGCAATCAAGAGTCACATGCTGTACTGACAGAGCCATCTAGGTGCCCCTTGGATACTCTCTCTTGACTCTTTGATAAAGCCAACATGGTCAGGTTAAATGCTTGCTGAAGCCCCCTTAGGAAGCACATGTGTTAGCATTCACATGGCTTGTCATTTATATTCTGAGTCAATTCACAATTTCTTCTTCACTTGCTCATTCTCCTTCTGGCAATACCTAATGACTTGCTTCACCCACACTCCAGTCCCAACCGTGTCAATGCTGCCTCCATTACCTCCTCAAAGGCTTTGCCTTCTAACCTTCCCACCACTGTACTTAGTCTACCACCCCTTAACCTTAGCATTCCCTGCTTGTCACTGCTGTTAGCTCCTAGTTTGTTCATGTGCAGTTGACTGTGAACAGTACTCCACTCCTTGTGCTATTTTGTCTTCAAGAACTCAATCCAAGTCGCAAGGTCTTCTCTACGTGGTTTTTAGATTTGAGATTTTAAATACCTCCTTTATCAGAACAAAAGCCGTCTTGTCAGGAATTTGGGCGTTCCCCTTTAAAACCTCTCTTGGGGCACCTGGGTGGCTCAGTCAGTTGGGCGTCAGACTTCGGCTCAGGTCATGATCTCGCGGTCCGTGAGTTCGAGCCCCGCATCGGGCTCTGTGCTGACAGCTGGGAGCCTGGAGCCTGTTTCAGATTCTGTGTCTCCCTCTCTCTCTCTGCCCCTCCCCTGCTCATACTCTCTCTCTGTCTCAAAAATAAATAAACGTTAAAAAAAAATTAAAAAATAAATAAATAAATAAATAAAATAAATAAATAAATCAATATAAATAAATAAATAAATAAAACCTCTCTAATTTTCATCCTGATGTGTTCTATCTGGTTGACACTCATTTCTGTAGCACCTTCAATGGGTCAGCCCCTGTTCTGAGCTCTTTAGATATATCCACTCTTGTCAATCATCACGACAGCCTCATGAGATAGACTCTACCACTACCTATGGTTTATAGATGAGGACACAGAGACGGAGACACCTAAGTAACTTCTCCAAGGTCACATGACTAGGAAGCAGCAAAAGCAGAATCAAATCCCAGGCAGCCTGATGTCAGAGCACACAGTCTGCCAACACTTCAATCTGCTGTCTCTCAGTTCCAGTGCTTCCTATCCTCTCTCAAGATAGCCTCACTCCTCCTGTTCTCTCCTCCAACTCCCATTCATCCCTGCCACACCTTTCTCTGGCCTGTTTCCCTATATATCACCTATGTTTATCTGAAACTTAACCTTCTTCCAGAGCCAAGGCTCTTTCCCCTCTGCCTTCCCTTGAACATTTGCAGATCCTCTCCTTCTACATACAGGCTATAATCAGGTTTCTCTCTTTGCATTTCTTGCCAGACTTTTCTGAAATGATTGCTCTGCTCATGCTACCTCTTTCTGTTAATTATCTAATTTTTTTTTTTTTTACTTCACTCCTAAATACTGGCTTTTATCTACTGAGACAGAACTTTAAAAATTAACTAGTAACTTCTTAATAAATAAAATTACTGTTATCATCATCCTTGACCTCTCACTATCATTTAGCTTTTTTGTGGGGGAGGGGCGGATATAATTTAGCCCTCTTAAATACCTTCCTCTTGAAATACTCGTTTCTTGGGTCCAATGCATTACATTGACTTGGTTCTTATCTTCCTTTCTTGCAGACAGTTATCCCCTGATTGACCTTCTTCACTTTCTCCTTCTCCCACTCCAGGTTCCTAAAAGTGGGTGTACCTCATGCTTACCCCTCAGCCTACTTGTATTTTGGTGCTACAGTATATGCTACGCTGGTAATTCTCAAAAATAGCATGCATCAGAATAGTCTGTATGGCTTCTTATAACTCTGGGCCCCAACCTCAGAGTTTCCAATTCAGCTTCTCTGGAATTGTGTGCCATCAGGCACAAGAATTTGAATGTCTTACCACTGAAACCTCAGCAGAGACTCTCCAATTAGAGCCATTTGATTTTCCCCGTTGGGTGTTAAATGGTCATCTCAAATGACACAACATATTCTGTTTTCTCCCTACTCTGAAAACATTTCTAGGGAAGAAGCAAGCGAGGTAGCAAACTGTTCACAGGGTAGAGATTACAGAGAACTGGAGATCTCCAGCCCAGGATGAAGGAGCATCTGTTTTTCATCTGCAGCCATTGTTACCATGAAGGAGTATGATCCTGATGCTGCTAAGCTTCCTGATTTTTTTTTGAAAGAAACCTGGATTTTCTAGCAAAATTTTTCAAAGTTTAAGTCTCAGCGTTTTTGTAGAAACAATGTGAAAGCCAAATAGAACCGCTCTTGTAGATAGACTTGAACCTGAAGACCATCACTTTGTGATGTTGGCACCAATGTCTTCCAGCCTCTCCTCTCTCTGGATAACATAGGCCCTTCAAGGGTAAACTGCACGTTCTGACTTTCTGGTCTACTGGCTGTTTTTCCCAATCTGAATAGTTGTGCTCACAGCCAGTATATAATCACATCATCATCATCATCATCATCATCATCATCATCATCTCCACCATTATTTATTATTACTATTATTTTACTGTTGTGTGACATAATCTTCTTGTTCTCTATGAGATTGTCTCTTTAACCAGACCTTGATTTTTCAGGGGTCAGGCTTCTCTGATCGTCTTCAAAATACCCAGTGTAGAGCTTGATGCATAATGATCCTCTCTGAAAAATCTGTTGATTCTTAAGTCACTTTTACGGACCTGCCAGTGTTTTTCTACATCAGAAACACCAATGAATGATGGCACTACACTTATACACAAACACATATGTTTCTACCATCAGTTGAGCACCTGCCACATGCCAGCCACTACACAGAATATATTAGCTATTTTATTCCGAATTCTCACAACTACCTAAGAAGTCAATATCAGTATTCTGATTTTTTGAAGATGAAAAGAGAAGGTAGATGTATTAAGCTACTTGCTCAAGCAAACAAAGCTATTGAATTATACTGATTACATTTAAATTCAGGTGCATTTGGCTATAAAACCCTTACTCTTTCCTTGATATCGCACTGTCATCAATACATAATGAACAAGCCTGGATACAAGTCGGTCCTCTGGCCCGCCAAAGGGCCACAAAAAGATTTTTAAGTCTTTTGCAGATGTTGGACATGATTAGTCCCCTGAATGGCGGAAGAACGACCCACATTCACTGGAAATAGTATAGCTGGACATTCATCATTGGTTGTTAAAACTCATTTCTAAAGAAACCTATTCCTTAAAGAAGCTTGTGACTTCACAGCATGTAGAATGTTCTAGTAGGACTGTGAATCTAGTATCAACTGAATGCACAATGAAAAACAGCATCACAGCAAAATTTTGCTGTTTGGGAAAGATATCGAACCACAGATTCTGAAAATTCTGGCATTATCTATGCCCTCAATAGTATAAGA
This sequence comes from Panthera pardus, assembly GCF_024362965.1. NCBI lineage: Eukaryota > Metazoa > Chordata > Mammalia > Carnivora > Felidae > Panthera > Panthera pardus. Next base: position 144,314,382 of record NW_026526721.1, on the reverse strand, counting down.
GAAAACCGTATCAGATGTGCAGCATATGTAACCATTTTGAGGGCCATATTTCAGAAGCAGTGGAGTTGAGCTGTTGAGAGCACACTCTTGGTTTCCACGGTATCCCCTGGTACCAAAGAATGTAATCAGGGTCTCAGAGAAATTTTGTGATGGTGCTGATTGCTATTAAAGTAGTAATTCCCAATCCTGCCATCGTCACTTAGCTTCATTCTAATTCCCTCTTAGATTTTCTGTGTCACTACCCTCACCCTCCTCATCGTAACTTGTGTGACATCTTTCTTATGCTTATTCTCTCTTCCCCAAACAGATAATTTCAATTTTGGTTATAATCCAACAGACATTGAGCATATCCATATTAGCCAGTGCACTCTATCAGCAATTGTGTTGATGACAAAAATACAAAATGCATCGTATTGTTCTACACTCTAACTCATCCTGTCCTGATATCGAGGCTGAGTTACTCATGGGTAGATAATAGGTCTTACTCATTTTCTATCCCTGGCCTTACACACAGAACTCACTCACTAAGTGTTTGGTAGATGAGTGAACAAATGACTGAATACTGCAGATCCAACATCAGATAAGACAGTCAGGATGGCAATGGGAATCAAGTTTATCTGGGCAGAGATATATCTCCCACTTACAACGTAGCAAAGTATATATCCAACTGATGATGCTACATCACGTTTTATATCTCGTGTTCAGCACATTCACTGCCTCTCATTCAAAAAGAGAGTGGGCTGTAACATCACTCAGGAGCCAAACTAAGACCTAGTTTTAAAGTCTTTACTGTAAAGTGTTTTATGGCACTATATTATTTGAAATCTACAAAGAGACCCGAAGAAGAAAGTGACATAAAATACTGAGAGACAAATTTCATATAGTACAGCAGCTGCGGTAAGGTTTTAATGGATACACAGTTTTTACTCTTGGAATGAGGAAGTGCCTAATACAGGGGACTCCATAGCAGTTCCCAGGGAGATTTGTCTGTAGAAGAATAATAGTCTTGAGCTGTCTGTGGAATCTTTCTGAGCTTCATCACTTTCAAAAATGCATTTCTGTGATTAAGTAATACAAGATTGCCACTGCGTCATTTAAAAAAAAATCAGAACTCACAATGGGAAAAATGGACAAAACCATACAATGTAGAAAGAAGTGGGGCCAGGAAGGTAATTTTTTTTAAAGCTCACAAATACACAAAGCAGAAAAGATGAGAATCAAGCCCAACTTTCAAGTAATTCTCTTATCCTTAATTCTAAACACTTATCAAACAAAATACCCAAGTGGATAGGAACACAGCCTTTTCTTTTCTTTTTTTTGTCAACACATCCATCTCTGCATTAAGTTGTGAGAAGTATATTGGACTAAGTGGCTCTGTCACTCTCCAAGATTCAGACTTTGGGGATCAATAGCAGGAAGCCCACTGTCCAATGGATATTCAAATAATTGATAACATAAATCAGTGGTGCTGTCCAATTACCTATGAGAGGATTATGTGCCTTATAGATTCTCTGTATTATCCATAGCACTTTTTAAATTATATGTAATATACATCTAACTAGCACATCAGGTAAGTGGGAAGACATAATAAAAGAATGCATGCTAAGCCTTTTATCTTAGTGAAAAGCTTACAGTAGATATTCAAAAACAGTACTTGCTGGGTGATGATCAGTCTCTCAATTATTTAACGGTCAGAAAATTCAGACTGATGTTATAAATAGATTCCAAAAAAAAACATAATTAAGAAAGTGAGTAGATGGCAAACTTTGTTTAATTCAGTGACTTCTGGTTCATTTGTCGTAACCCTTCTCACTCTTACTGCAAATGTACACAGACACACAGCCCTGAGTGCCTGCCTTTCATTCCACTGGGGAAATGTTTTGCATGAGAAAGAACACACCTATGGCACTTGAGAAGGTCATGGGCTAAAGGGAAAACACAAGAAAAAATCAGCTATTTGTCATATGAGCAATGGTTACAGATGTGTATTACATAATAAGAATTCACCTAGATGTATATATACAGACAAGATGTGATATATTCTGCTCAGGAGGTGGCCGCCTGTTCACTTGTCTTAAAGTTAACTACTGGTAAGCCAAAGTAAAAGTCGATACATTTAGATGGCATGTATTTTTCATATGCATGAGAATATAATTGGTTCCACTTTTCTTAACACTAAATGTAATGAAAAGCCACATTTCACGCCCGTAAACCTGAAATTCTATTAATAGTCTTCAGCCCACACCTCACCTGAGTACTGACATTTTTTAATAACTTGATTATTTTCTCCATTTTAGAGGGAATATATCTCATAAAGTCAGATTTGGAAAATGTAGGAAAAAAATAGGAAGATGGAAATTATTCATTATTTCAACACACACTCTATTTGTTAATATCCTTTTCTATATACATTTGTTCTGATTTATGTGTTTCATATAACCAATCGACTTATATAATCTTATACTCGGCACTAAGACTTTTAAGGACTTTCTATATGATTTTTAAGAATAAACAATGTATTTAACATAAAAATCCTTTCACTACTGTTAGAAAATGTTAACCACATCAGCCACACACAAACAAGCAGGCATGAAAACTAGTGGTGATCCTCACTGGGTGGTTTGTCATTTACATACTTAAAAAGGAATCTTTATTATCACCAACTCATCCATTAATTATCTTATTTCTTTAGTGAATAGTTACCAAGTACCAAAGGACACCCTCAGGAATGTAAAGGTGACAGCTCATTTACCGCATTTCTACTCTCTTGGTTTTGTTTCAAGTATAAGTATCATCATTCCAATGTATGTTCGCATAATGAGAAACTTTGAAAGAATGAAGGTGTGGGCAGCTGACAGCTACTAACGAAAACGTCTATCAGCTATTGGAGAATTAGTATTGCTACAGGTATCTTTTGAGCTAACATTCACTGTTCCCTCCTAGAAATTGCATGTTTCTCCAAAAAATAGCATTAGAAAGCACAGAGAACTGTGTTTTGCGTACGTGTGTGTATAGAGGGGTCCCTTTCTACAGCCTCAACAGCGAGGTCACATAGAAGGATGTAATCTTGTTTGAGATACCAGTACTATTTCTATTTAAAGTTGGTGATACACTGAGAGTTCATTCACTGCACATAAGTCACATGTCTTTGAAAGATGCAGAGGAATCTTTGACACTGTGGAACTTCAAATTCCTATTACATGGCAGCTGAGTATTTTGAAGAATTTACTACAAATTACATTTTAAAAAAACAAGCAGACATTTTAAAAACTGAAAATACACATCATTTTCGACATCATTTTCCATATTGTACTCAAAGATTTAAGTTTGGGAGAGCCTGGGTGGCTCAGCTGGTTAAGCGTCGGACTTCAGCTCGGGTCATGATCTCACAGTTCGTGAGTTATAGCCCCGCAGTCAGGTTCTGTGCTGACAGCTTGGAGCCTAAAGCCTGCTTCGGATTCTGTTGTCTCCCTCCCTCTATGCCCCTCCCCTACCTGTGCTCTGTCTCTCTCTCAAAAGTAAAAAAATAAACATTATATAAAAAAAAATTTTGTGGTTAGTCATGGATTACTTTTTTTAGATTTTAGTGTTTATATCCATATACCGTCTTGCTTTGTGTTACATTTGTTACAGTTCATAATACTGAGTTTATTATAATTCAAATTAAAAGTAAATTATATATAATATATAAATATATATATTATATAATAATATATAATTATAATAACTATAATAATTATATATGTTATATATATATAATATATATTATAATTATATATCATCTAAAATTATATATGTGATTGTTATATGTTATGCATAACATATATATGTATATACATATACATATGTATATACATATATATATGTATATGTTATGTTATATGTTAACTTAGGTAAATATATTAATAAGTATATGAATGAATATTGAATATGTGAAAGATGATTTATAACATGTAAACATGCCTGCTTGTTTCTGTGTGGCTGATGTGGTTAACATTTTCTAACAGTAGTGAAAGGATTTTTATGTTAAATACATTGTTTATTCTTAAAAATCATATAGAAAGTCCTTAAAAGTCTTAGTGCCGAGTATAAGATTATATAAATTGATTGGTTATATGAAACACATAACATATATGTTATGTTATATGTTAACTTAGGTAAATATATTAATAAGTATATGAATGAATATTGAATATGTGAAAGATGATTTATAACATGTAAAAGATGTAAATGTTTTTTAGATGAATATAAATCATGGGATTAAGAAATTAATTATTATCTCATTTATTTGTTCATTTTTAATTTAAATCCAAGTTAGTTAACATGTGTGTAATAACGATTTCAGGAATAGAATTTAATGATTTATCACTTACATTTAACACCGAGCGCTCATCCTAACAAGGGCCCTCCTTAATGCCCATCGCCCATTTAGCCCATCTCCCGACCCAACCCCATGCCCATCAGCAACCCTCAGTTTGTTCTCTATATTTAAGAGTCCCTTAAGGTTGGTTTCCCTCTCTGTTTGTATATTATTTTTTCTTCCCTTCCCCTATGTTCATCTGCTTTGTTTCTCAAATTGCACATGAGTGAAATCACATGTGTCTTTCTCTGACTTATTTTCCTTAGCACAATATGATCTAGTTCCATCCATGTTGTTGCAAATGGCAAGATTTCATTCTTTTTGATCACTAATATTCCATTGTATATTTAAGAAATTAATTATTAGGGGGACCAGGGTGGTTCAGTTGATTAAGTGTCTGACTCTCAGTTTCTGCTCAGGTCATGATCTCATGGTTTTGTGAGTTCAAGTTCCATGTCGGGCTCTGCACTGACAGCGTAGAGCCTGCTTGAGATCCTCTTTTCTCCCTCTCTATCCTCCCCGCTGCTCACGCTGTCTCCGTCTCTGTCAAAACATAAACTTAAAAAATTTTTTTAAGAAATCATTAGTTGTAATTGTGAAAAATCTTGCTTGCCTCTCTCTAGCCCCATTTTCTACACTTTCCTTCATAGATATCCCTACTGTATATTCTGTGATAAAATATCCCTTGCTTTTCTCTATTGTTTTAACATACACATATCATGTATATCATTTAGTTTTGTTCATGTTAGAACTTTACTTAAATGAATCATGGTTCACATATATTACTTCAACTTGCTTATTTTCACCTAACATTTTCTTTTTTTTTTTTCTTTGAGAGAGAGGGAGGGGAGAGAGGGAGGGAGAGAGAGAGAGAGAGAGAGAGAGAGACAGACAGACAGACAGACAGACAGATAGACAGACATAGAATCTGAAGCAGGCTCCAGGCTCTGAGCTGTCAGCACAGAGCCTGACGCGGGGCTCGAACCCATGAACTGATCTGAGCTGAAGTCGATGCTTAATCGACTGAGGCTCCCAGGTGCCCCAACATTTTCCTTTCTTTTTCTCACTTAACATGATTCTTTTGTTTTCACGAGGTTACAGTGTTCCTTTGAATAAATAGGTAATAATTTGTTTATCAGAGGCCCTGTCCATTTTCGCTTAGGCTTATCTATACACATCTTTTTATGTTTGCCATTAAAAACACTGCTGTTATTAGTGGTTTCACATCTATTTCCTGGTGCGAACATGCAGCAGTTTTGTGAGGCTCTATGCTCAGGAGGGGGATTGCAGTGACATGCAGAATGGATGTTGTTTCCCAAAAGTGTGTATCACCAGAACAGTAGTTTCTTCACAATCTTACCAACATTTAATGGTGTAGACTTCTGTAACATTTCCTAAACAAGTGAGAAAATATTATCACTCTTTGTAAGATTTCCAAATTTTACGGGTTACTAAACAATGCATTAATGAAACTTGATGGGCAAATGTAAATTAGGCAAAATTTCCAGGCATACCTTTTCCACTTTTTGTGAGAATCAATATGCTGTAACTTTACTGAGTCATGAATTAGTTCCAATACATGGTATTATTTTTTGGGAGAGGTAATGTTTCTAATGTTATATCCTATTATGTCCCTATAATTCACCACGCTTTGAAGCAGAATCTCGGAACTGTCTGTATGTATGTGTAACTTTAAATATATACAGGCTAGAATAGCAACTGAAAATAACATGATCTAGGGAGCATCCATGTTTCCAAATACTTGTTCCTTAGAAGGTTCTGTCCACATAAGATTTGGGTCATTCTAAGGCAATTTACATTAGGTCTGGAGAAAATGGTTCTAGCCCAGAAAACGGACTCCATATGAAATAAACTAAATAAATAATTGAAATAACTCAAATAGTAAGCATTCAACAGTCAAAATAAAACTGTGTTTCCTGGTGTTGCCATAGAGACAAAATTAAGAGCTGAAGTAAATGTTTCTCTTATTTCAAGTCATTTCTCAAATACTACGTAAGCTACTATAGTTCTGTCTACACAGGAAAGCCCAAAACCAAGTCCTACAAAGTTATTGTATTGCACTGAGTACTCAGGATCAGCCACTTAACTTATTCCAGATTAGGTGAACATCACACGATGTTTCCCCAAGTGTAATGTCTATATAAAAAGTTGAGCCTTCCCGGAGGGAACATATGGGTATTGTGTACGGTTATCTAAACAAGCTTATGTTCTATCAAGCCACAAGCCTTCTGGGGGATATGCCACCACAAGAGTCAGAGGACCTGAAGAGCTTCGGGTTTATCCTTCCTTTTCGAAGGATGGAAAATTTGGAGAACATCAACAATGTAGCATGTAAACTGCTGGCAAACCCATCAATTCACTGTAAAACCACAAAATCAACAAAAGCAGTCCGATTTACGGGCTCTTTCATGACCTTCAAGTCACTCCCACTGTCGTATACATCTCTGTATTATACACACACGACACTACGTTAATGAGAAGCAAAAGACAGCTGAAAGTACTAACAGCATTCCTTGAAAGGCTCAAGTTTAGTTAAAAGGCAAAGAAATTAAACATTATTGATTCCTCTACCCTGACAAAATTCCTAATAAACTGTCAGTTCCTTAAGTTAATAGTATCATATCTGTGTGTATTTTTTTAAGCCCAACTTTTCCACCTCAAAAGATGTTACATGGTTAGATCTCATGCTTTATGACCTTGCTATTCAAAGTGCAGCCTATGGAGCACAGACTCATCACCTTGGAGTTTCCTAAAAATGCAGAATTTGAAGCCCTACCCCAGAACTACTGATTTAGAATCTACATGTTAGCAAGATCCCCAGGGATCTCCTATGCACATCACTGTCATAAACCCACTGTTTTGCGACCCCCGCCCCCACACACGGCATGCGATTCCATACGTTTTTGTTGAAACTAAGAGCTACAAGAAATTAACTTCGTATTCAGAGCCCAGATAAATCTCAAGTTGATCAAACTCTGCATTTGCCAATGTTAACTAGCTCAAAGATAGGTTGGAACTTTATGGGAAGCTCCTGCTTCCCTCTTCTTTCGCAAGACTGTGTACAGCTTTCAGCTGATACGTTCTCGCGGTCTATAGCCAACACGTGCAGATGGTGCACGGTATGCCAGAATTTAAGTAACAGGCACTTGGGTCTCATCTGGGGAATTCTGTACTATATGCAGGGGAAAGAAAAGCCCGACTTCAAGAATGTGAGAACTCTTCAGAAATTTAACTATACATTTTCACTTGGCCTAAAATGAACCCATGGCCTTTGGTCAAACAATTTCAGAGGAATCTAGTGGAAATGGGATATGTGTTATCAAGTCTAAATCAACGCCAGTCTTAGGTAAGTAAAGGCTTAGGGACATTGAGCCAAATTTCTCTGGCATCCTATAGTAGTATCAGTAAATACAATGGCAATAAAACAATTAAGCAAACATTCAAACTGCACAGAGAGTTAAAATTACAGTGCAATTGTTACCTAAATCACACATTAAGAAAAAAAAAAAAAAAGACCAACCATGTCTATATATAAACAGTGCTTTAATTTGTTATTGTGCTGAGCTCCTTGTGTGTGCCTTGTGTCTGACAAGTCGTTCAGCCTCCTGCTTTCTTAAGTAGGTTTTACTGTTAAATTACGGCTAGAATTAACCAACATGCCAGTACACCATGATATTAATCTCCCAAGTATTCAATCACTTAACAATAGCATCATTATTCTAGAGAACTCTGCTTATTCACTGTTTGTGCATGTTTTCAGATGTTTCATTAAGAGCAATTTTATTTCAATAGAATTCAAAAACTGTGCAAATGAATGATCTAAAAAAAAAAGAGAGCCTTAAATATTTAATCTTCCAAAAGGAGGTCAAAAAAAAAAAAAAGGATAATCAAATAATTACTAGGTTGGTGAAATCAAACAATTATTTAAAATTAAAGTGTTCTGGAGAGTTCATGGAAGGGGCACTGAAAGGAGAATGTGAGATGTGGAGGCTGACCTCTGCTTTTCAAGAGAAATCACCAACTTCCAGGTATGTGTCCCGTCAGCTGCCATAATTCAGCTGTGGTTGCAATAATAGTGTTGTGTCTCCTTCTTATGACATATCTACAGTCCTTAATTGGCATTGGTGTGCAGAAATGAGTATAATCAGTGTATCAGAAATGGCTTTCTCTTCAGACTACTGATTTTTATAATTCATTAGAAGTATTTCTCAAGAGGCATTCATATTGAATTTTGACTTCCAGAATGACCACAAAGGAACAGTTACAGGCAGTGAGTGAGGTCCTGTGGTGAAGTCACGCTGATCCCTGAATTATATCCAAAAGTCGTGAGCCCAGTGTTTCCAGGACCTGCTGCTTACACAGCTGTTTAGACGGCCCAGGGCAAACCAGAAAGACCAACTCTTTTTCTCCTAGGCAATTTTGCCATAATATGCGCGGATCCAAATTGGGATGAATTTTAGAAACAAAATAACAAAGCATATATGTAAACTACCCTTCACGCGATTTCAAAATCTGTATGGCTGAAAGAATACTTAAAGAAAGGTTAGAAAGTCAATAACGTAAAAAAAATAAATTAAAAAAATTAAAGGTCAGTAATATGAGCTAGTTGCTTTGGAAAAATAAGTACTCTGAATAGCAATGACTCTGTCTTTGAAAACACATTTTTTTCAAACTTTACATAAAATATTCCAATGAAAGAGATTTATCACTATATAGATGCCTGAGCCTATAAATACAAAGTGTATATTTTGAAAGGCCTCCAGGCTCGAGGGGCTCACTAACTATGCAGGAAAAAAGATTCAAAGGATATGCACATTCTCCACTATGTTGATCCCAAATCATAAAGCCTTTTAAAAAGATAAATGGAGACCACCTAACAGGCCAGGGATAATAGAAGCCATTTCTCTGGAGGAACAGGTTAATTATTTATTATTAATTATTTAAATGCTATAGTGTTCCCATCTCTAAGTATACACTTGCATGTTAGAAACAGTTACTAAAATGTATTGCCAAACTACTAATTGTCAAGCGTCATACCAAGAAGCTGGCATGGTTGTCACCAACAAACCCACTTGCTGACATTTATGTCTTATATTCACGTGACTTCTACTGTGACTTTTCAGAAAGCAGGAAAAAGAAATGGCTGGCTTTGTATTTTCCACTCCCTATCTCTAAAGCCCTTTGTGTGATCGCCATGTATCCTGTAGAGAATGGAAATTATGCTAGATAGGTAAATGAAAGTGTTTATCATCATCATGTTTATCATTTACTATTTATCTGTGCTTTCATAACTATATATCTGACTTCTTCTATGTTCCAATCATTGTCCTGGAATACAGAAATGAATCAGACTTGAGCTCTATCTCCAAAGTGCTTACCAACTAAAGCAGGATCACAGACACAAAAGTAAATCAGCCCAATGTTGCGTTAGTGGTACACACGTGGTTAAGACTGAAGTGCACGGAATGACATATCGTCATGCAACAGGGCAGGCATGGGTGTTATCTATGCTGGGAGCTGGTAATGGGCTGGGGATGAACTGAGGGAGACAAGTGTCACAGGCTTCCCAGAGGAAGTGGCACTTAAGCTCCATCTCAGGGATGTACATATTCATTTTCTGCCCAATGAATAACATTCCACCGGTGATGTTCATCAACAGCCTGTGGACCTAGTAGTCATAAAAAACTGGTACTCATTAATGGGGGCCATAGAAGACAGACACACACAAAGAAGTTTCATGACAAAGGTCCTGGCTTTAGATTGCTTCTAGTTCTGTTGAGGGGTGACCATGGCCTCCAACAATTCATTGGACACCCTAGTCAGGATGATTATCTGGTCTTCTTCAAACTCAATTTTGTTATTTTTTTATTTTTTTAAATGTTTATTTATTTTTAAGAGAGACAGACAGACAGACAGAGAGCAAGTGGGGAAAGAGTAGACAGGGAGGGAGACACAGAATCCAAAGCAGGCGCCAGGCTCTGAGCTATCAGCACAGAGCCTGATGCAGGCCTTAAACTCACAAACTGCGAGATCATGACCTGAGCCAAATTCAGATGCTTAAACAACTGAACCACCCAGCTGCCCCAACAATTTTGTTATTTTAAAGGAGAGGGTGGGAGGTGCTGGGAAGCAGAGGAGAGCGACCTTCAGCCTGAACTCGACTATCTTGAGCAAACTGTTCTTCTGACAGCTTGAACCAAAACAAACATCTTGCAGTTGACCACTCACCCACCTTAGAAGGGGGGTTAGAGACCTGTCCATTGTTTTTCACCCATTCAGGGCCTCACCTCCTGTGTCCCATCCTGACTATAACCATAGACTTACTCAGTTTTCTTCATCTTTCTTTATATCTTTATATGTTAGAAATTCTTAGAGCCCAGGGGAGTGATCAGGCTGCTTTCCTCCTCAGTTGTGGTCCATTTTCACACAAGTTATTTAAGGGCTGTAAGTGTCCAAGAAGCAATAAGAGCACTATAGACTTTTGAGGGTCTCAAAGACCTCAATTACGCATTATGTAGAAAACGTTTCACTGGTCAATGAGGGGACCTGGCTGGCTATCAATTCTGCAGTGTACTTTCACATGTGGAATGTAAGGTGGGGCAGCATCTTGTCCCTTAAGAATACTTACAGCAACCGAACACTCTATTTACTTTGCTTGCCTAACTTCCACAAGGTGGCATAATGCAGTGTGCAAATAAAATAACATTTTGGGTGATACGGAATAAAAGTGGATGAAGTACATCGAGTCTTCAATGCCAACCACAGAGAATTTCTAAGTAATGAGGGTGTCCACTTCCACTCACGTTACCCTGGACTAACACTAAGTGTCCCAGCTCTTGTGACCTAGAGGGGGAGTTTCTGTAATTCAGAAATATAATTCAGAAATTCACTCTGTCAGGGAGGCCCTTCTCTGAGGTTCCCCACGCTCGCCACTTCAGCTTAAGTGAACTCTCAGGATACCCTGTGCTTTTCCTCCATTGTTTCTAGTAGCTTCGTGTCCCCTCCTTCATTAGACTTAAAGATTCACAGGGACACCATCGTATCTATACTGGTGTCCTTTGATACCTCAACACCTAGCACAGCACCAGTCACATAATAAGCACTTACTAAAAATTTCTTGAGTCTATATCTAAAAATCTGTAGCTGTCGGGGGAAAAAAAAGGTTAACTTTGAAATTCCAATCTTAGTTTTCTGAAGTCATTTTGTGTTTCTACGCAAAAGCAATAATCAAAGAGCTCTCATTGGTAAATCCATCCTTCTAGCTTATGGATTTATCATTCTCAACAACCTAACTGTGGTAGCAATCTATGATTATACATTTTGGCACAGCATCAAAAAGTACCTTTACTGATACTGCTAAATTAAGAGAAACAGGGATGAAGTAGGTGTTATATCCATCCTAAGGGCTGGGTGATGCTGGGGAAAGCAGAACAAGTGGCATTATCCCAGAAATGACATTTAAGAAGCAACCAAGAAAAGTGAGATGTAGCAGATCTATAGCTAAAGACAGGCATCTACCAATAATTGCGTCTAGACTGCCCAGAAAGCTTAATGAATGGGCGACAGAAGTAAATGAGAATAGGATATACCACCCAACTAGGAGGTGATATATGATACTGTATGAGCACAAAAGTAACCAGAGATTTATCAGTAAGTATTTGGAATTAACAAGATTAAATGAATAAATAGCATAGTTTGAAGACAACTTCTCCCAAAAGGAGGCACACAATCTAAAGTTGATGTGAACACCACTGAGACAGGATCTGTAGAGAAATGGGATTTAACTGAACAAATGAAGCTGTAATTCAGAAATAAGATTAACAGTGGTAATTAGGACAGAATCTTCCTGGAGTGTAATCCTTTATATTTTATCATGCACTTTAATCATCCAGTCTCATAATATATTATCACTCCGTTTTCAAGAGAAAGAAATAGATACTTCGAAATTTAATTTGCCCAAAATTCACAAGGCTAATATGTGGCAGATCTGAAATCAAAAGCCTAGACTCCCTTTTATATTGAAGCTTCCTGTTGTCACAACTCCAAATATTAAGGATTCACAAATATTTCACAGCATAGAGCAACACTTCCTACTTCTATATACATGATCTCAAAAGCTCCTCCTGCACAACGTTGCAATAGAACTGAGGTGTATGCTTTCCGAATCCTTGTGTATCAAAGCTTGTTTCTGCAATTGTAATAGCTTCTTAACACTTTGAAACTCTGTGAAACTAGGGATGTCATTTTGTTGTTGTTGTCATTGGTGTTCCTGTCTGCATAATAAGCGTGTCCTGGAGAGAGGGACTATGGCATGGGAAGGTTGCTGAAGATCTGGAAAGGTAAAGCCGAATGAGGCTTTGGATTTCAGGAAGGAAGATGAGAAGAGAGAGAAAGGAATGGATGTGATGGCCAAGCATCCCTCTCTGAAAGCAGAGACAGCTTTCAGAGGGTTGGGGAATCCCTACAAACATCAAGCATAATATACAATGAAAGTGTTCTATAAAGGAGTGGAGGGCACCTGTTGGGATGAGCACCGGGTATTGTATGGAAACCAATTTGACAATAAATTATATTTAATATAAAAAATAAAAAAAATAAAGGAGCCCTCGGATGACTCTCAGTTAAAACAAGAAGTCCATGAAAGGAAGAAGAGAGAACTGGATGTTACAGAGAAACAACAGCAATACAATGAGAACATCAAGATAGGACATCTGCCAGAAACTTCAGGAGTCCCATTGGAAATGATCGATAGGAAGCACCATTTCTGGACTATTTTGCATTGGGGTTCTCGGTTAGGGAAAATCAACTTTGGACTGGAGAAGTTGGATTGAACTGATGGCGAGATCATAAAAGAAAGATGAGACTACTGAGGATAAGTCCTCTCCCAGATGAATTAAGCAATAACAGGGAGAATAAAACAGAATGACCACTGCTAAGAGAGTTATTTAAAATGGAGCTATGAGGACATTGAGGAGGTGGGACTGAGGCACATCGTCTGTCTCAAATTCTTGGAATTTTTGCTGCTCTCAGCTAAAAGCCAAAGCATCTGCTATTAGGACATAAACGGACTTTCTGCCTGACATTAGCCCTAGCAACCAATTACATACAGACCAGTGTAACTGTAGCCATACCAGCACCAATCACCTTTTCTTCAAGCAATTTATGCGAATCCCCTCCTCCCTCTACAAAAATTCTAACCTTCTGTCTCTCTCTGGAGCACTTTTTTTTTTAGGTTAGTCAAATCTATGTCTCCAGGATTGCAATCCCTAGGATCCCAAATAAATGCCCATATTTTATTTCACAGCTTGCAGTTTTGTCTTTCACTGGTTGACAGGTCCATTCAGGGAGCAGGTGTTAGGAAACTAAGGTGGGCCAGGTGCCCTCAGAGGTCAACCAATATAAATGAGTTAACTCCTGGGAATCACATAGTGTTTCTGTAAGTCCTTATAAAGTTTATGTCTCTAACCCTGATCTCCCCTTCCAGCACTATGCCCAGTTCACCAACTGTCTCCCATGTGGTGAGTAGAAACGATTAAAACTTTCTATTTGCATTTAGTTTGAGTTAAAAATATAAAAGGAATTAAGCATCACTAACTACAGTAAGCATCACCAAACGTTTACTATGTAGATGGATACCCAGCTCCTCTCTCAGTTCTTATTTAAGTCATTCAAGTGTCACCTAGGGCAGTGGTACCTCAGAGTGGGCTCCATAGATCAGCAGTGGCAGAATTCAGGGGCCCATTAAAGCTGCAATTCATGGGAGTCTTGGGTGGCTGAACCCGGCTCTTGATTTCAGCTTAGGTCATGATCTCACAGTTCGTGAGATCAAGTCCCGCATTAAGCTCTGTGCTGACAGTGTGGAGCCTGCTTGGGTATTCTCTCTCTCTCTCTCTCTCAAAATAAATAAATAAACATGAAAAAAATTTAATGTAATTCATATCAGGGAGCTCAATCAGTTAACTTGATTTTTTGAACTCACAGTTCGTGGGATCAAGCTCTGCTAACAGCACAGATTCTCTCTCTACCTCTCTCTCTGTCCCTCCCCCTCAAAACAAAGAAACGTCTTTTAAATTCAATTCATATTAAATTTGTGAGGCAATTTCTCCTACCCCAGACTTTCTGAATCAGAATCTGGGGAAGGGGCAGGAAAAAAAAAATGGGACATAACAATCTTTTTAAGAAATTCTCCAGGTGATTATTAAACACACAAAGAAGCATTTACTTAAGGTATGTGAAGTCTCCTGTGGGGATATATCATTTATATTTCATTTTATTTATTATGATTCATATTAGGAAATCGTTTTAATCTGGGTTCAGTATATGCAGAAATACAGATATACAAATACATGAACACACACCTGCGATAAACCTTTCAGGAAATAAAATGGTTACTATGTGTAAAACACTCTGATACATTGTATTCTATTATATTCTATTCTGTTCTATTCTATTCTATTCTATTCTAATTGTTACCCATCTGACTGATCTCAGAATCCCTTGATTGTAACTAGCACATTGGAAAATACTATTCTATTGTGTATATCCAGAAAAGACTTTGGGACAGTGTACAGACTTCTACCAATAGTGTACTGATTTTATTTGGCCGGGAGAAAAGACCCAAGGGCACTGACAATTACCTTGTCGCATTTGCGAGGCTGTTATCCTAAAGAAGAATTAGTTTTGTGCTGTATGGCAAATGTATTTTGATTTGTTACAAGAAAACACCTCATAAACAATGAGGGTTGATCAACAGTGACATGATATATATCATGAGGCAGTGAGTTCATCTCATTAGAAATGCTCAAGCTAAGCTATGGACCACTTGGCAGTTGGGTTTCAGATGGAACTCAAGCTTTAGAAAATCCTTTTTACTTAAATGTGTTTTAATGCCCACTCGAACCCTGTGATTCCATGGTTCTTTCAATTCTGGATTCTTGCTTTGCATGAACACATTTCTGATCTAAATTTTTTCTACTGCACTTACTCAAAAGGCCTGCATGACAGAAATGAAATGCACCTAAGGCAGACATGTCTGAAGTTAGAAACGGTACACTTCGCAGTTAGCACACTGCTGTGATTATTCCCTTCCCTTTGGCTCCCCTCTCACCTCTACAGTCTTCATGGCCTGGATGGTTGCTCTAATCACTTTTTATTCCCAGCACCTATCACAGCAGCTTAAACATACCTGGCAATCAGCAGAAACTTGCTGAATTAGTTAAAGACTGAATGAATGAACATCTCTCATGATGATAAGCGCTGTGCCCAGGAAGCAGAGGACAGTTTATAAGAATATAATTTGCCTTTACGGCATCCTAAACAGATAGGTAACAAATAATGCTAGTCCTTACTTTTTTTTTAGGTGAACATTACATGTTCATGTAATTGTTCAGCTGGTAGTAGGACAAAAAGAGACTACAAATCAAGTCTTCAAATGCTAAACAAGCTCTGCCTGATGGCACTCCTGATGAGAAGTATTCTCATGGCTAATAGTATTGCGTGATATGGTATGTAATTAAACCGTAAAAGCATGTGGGGAGGGACGGTGGTGAAGTTTAAGCCAAGCAACCCAACTTTGTCAATTTACTTATTAAAGATAATGAAGAAAAGATGATGTGTGTTTATCAACGGACTTTGGAAAGTGGCCGGCACATAACAGGCTGTGAATAACTCATTGGTCTGTGGGAACAAATGACTTGTGAGCTCCACCTACACATCCCGGCATTCTCCACAACCCAGTGTGCCTGTTCGTGAATCCATTCGATTTATATGGCAAGTACAGAGTGGTAAATAAGATACAGTCTTTGCATGAAAGGAGCTTACAGTCTAGTTGGAGGGGAGGGCAATAATTTAAATATGTAATTGTAGAGGTGCCTGGGTGGCTTAGTAGGTTAAGCGTCCAGCTCTTGGTTTTAGCTCAGGTCATGATCTCAGGGTTTCATGGGTTCAAGCCCGCATCAGGCTCTGTGCTGGTAGCACAGACCTTGCTCGGGATTCTCTCTCTCCCCCTCTCTGTGCCCCTCCCACAGTCATGATGTCTCTGACTCTCTCAAAATAAATAAGCAAGCTTTGGAGGTACCTGGGTGGCTCAGTCAATTAAGCGACCAACTTCAGCTCAGGTCATAATCTCACAGTTCGTGACTTTGAGCCTTGCATCAGGCGCTATGCTGACAGCTCAGAGCCTGGAGCCTGCTTCAGATTCTGTGTCTTCCTCTCTCTCTGCCTCTCTCTTTCTCTCAAAAATAAATAAAAACATTAAAAAATTAAAAATAAATAAACTTAAAAAATTTTTTAAAGATTTAATTGTAATACAATATGGGTTAATTAGTTAAGGACTAAGTATAGGATCCTATCCAAAAATTCAGAAAGCCATCTTGTCTAATCTGAGAGGAATCAGGAAGGTCTTTTTAGGCAAACTGTGATGTACACTGGTACCTGAACAGGTGGGTAGAGCTCACCTAGGTAGGAAGGTGAGGGGGTAGGGAGAGTATTCCAGGCAGAAGTAGCAGCAGATATAAAAGTCTGGAGGCAAAAGATGGCATGGCAATTATAGTGAGGTAAGTTTATTAATGTTAAAATAGTGAGTGCACAGTGACAGGTGCTAAGAGTAAGGCTGGAGAAGAAAATGGAGAATCTAGTTGATGCTGAGTGGTCTTTAAGACATACAAGGACAGTAGGACTACTTGAAGGGCTCTTGGCTTACAGGTGACATTATCTGGGTCACGTGACGTGAAGCTAATAGTAACTGCAATGTGGAGAACAGACTAAAGGGTCTTTGTTAAAGGCACAGGGAACAATCAAGAGGTCTGTTCAGTAAGAGACAGCAGGACCCTGGTGAACACAGTAGTAGGGAGGATGAAGGACAGAGGACGGACAAACTGAGGAGAAATGCAGGAGGTGGACATGACAGGGCTTGGCAACTGACTGGATGTGGAGGTGGAAAAAGATGAAGAGTTAAGCATGTCTCCATCTGGTTTGAGTGAGTCGATCTACCTCTATGCCAACATACGCCGTATGCTGCACCCACGAGTGAACCTGGGCTGCAGTGTGGCCTTATGGGTGCCCTGCGAAGGCCCATTCACAGCGCTGCCTCATCGTAACACGAGGCCATCTCGAAAGGTATTTTCCAGGGGGTGCCTGGGTGACTCAGTCGGTTAAGTGACCGACTGCAGCTCAGGTCATGATCTCACAGCTTGTGAGTTCAAGCCCCACATCCGGCTCTGTGCTGACAGCTGGGAGCCTGAAGCCTACTTTGGATTCTGTGTCTCCCTCTTCCTCCCCCACTTGCTCTCTCTCTCTCTCTCTCTCTCTGTCAAAAATAAAAAAAGATTAAAAAAATTTTTAATTAAAAATTTTTTAAAAATTAAAAAAAAAAAGATATTTCCCAGGTCTACTCATCTGATTACATCTTTACCACAATATTCTGTCTCTGTCACTCTTGTATAAGAGTTGTTTATATACTTGTTTTCTTTTTCTTGTGAGAAATTTTTTAATTTTTTGAAATAAAGGTTTATTTATTTTTGAGAGAGAGAGAGAGAGAGAGAAAGAGAGAGAGCATGAGCAAGGGAGGGGCAGAGAGAGAAGAGGAGAGAAAGAATCCCAAGCAGGCTCCACACTCTGGGCACAGAACCCAACGCGGGGCTCGATCCCAAGACCATGAGCTCGTGACTTGAGTTGAAATCAGGAGGCAGATTCTCAACCAACTGAACCACCTAGGCAGTTGTGACAACTCTTGTGAGAACTCTCAAGCTCTACTCTCTTAGCAAGTTTCAAATAGGCAATACAATATGATTAATTATAGTCACCATGCTGCACATTACATCCCTATGATCTATAACTGCGGGTTTTTGCCTTTTGAGCCCCTTCACCCATTTCACCAACATACACTTGCTAAACTCCTGTGCTAGGCCTCCCTTTACTCCTGTATTTTTAGGGCTATGGCAGGACATTTGCCTTGCCACCTATTTCTTCTATCACTTTCCACACACAAACGCTTGGTTTTTTAATTGAAAATACTTAAAGATGCAAGAGCTTAATTTTTTTTCTGAGTTTTCTCAAATACTCATGCAGGCACACATGTTTGAGTAATGTCTCGGAAGTACAACACCTATTTTTTTTCTATTAGAAAAAATCTATTAGTGGGAAAATGGTCATTACATTCCTATGAATCTTAATGAATGCATCCTTCTGGTACTGTTCATAATCCCACATAGGATGAATAAAAAGATGCATGTACTATATCCAGTGGTACGCAGAGGATTGGATAAATTGCACAGGGGAGTTCCCCAGAGTGAATTAGCATCAATAATACATGAATATCTATATTCTATTCTGAGTCAAGCTCATTGCTGCTACTGAAAATCTATTGTGCAGACAGTTGTGCTCAGGATGTGCCTTTATGCATCCAATACTTTATTTTTAGTTAATATTGCATTAACTTCTGTATTAGAGCAAATTATAGGGGGTGTGGAGTATCTTCTGGAAAATGCATTTTTTGTGAAAATGGTCTCATCTTTCTTTTCCGAATTAAACACTCAAGATAAATATGGAGTGCTTTGGCTGCCACATAATTTTAAAATAAGATCTACTTCAAATAAAAATTCCTAATCACTACTTATAAAACACTCCACAGAAACTATTTTTTTCTAAATATACCCTACCACACACCCAATTTGAATTAAACAAAATGGTGACTATAATATTAAATATTCATGATACACATATAGTTGATCCTCATTATTCATAGATTCTGTATTTGTGAATTTACCCACTCACTGAAATTTATTTCGGACTGGGGCACCTGGGTGGCTCAGTCCATTAAGCGTCGGACATTGGCTCAGGTCATGATCTCACAGTTCATGAGTTCGAGCCCCACATAGGGCTCTGGGCTGACAGCCCAGAGCCTGCTTTGGAGTCTGTGTTTCCCTCTCTCTCTGCCCCTCCCCCACTCAAACACTGTCTCTGTCTCTCAAAAATGAATAAACATTGAAAAAATTTTAAGATAATAAACATTGAAATTTTTTTTTTAAAAATGAGGGGAGGCCTCCAAATCAACACTTGTACAGATTTTGTGGTCATTGACGAATATGTGCAATGAGGTGAAAATGCATGTTCTCAGCTGACGTTGAACAAGGCTATGTTCTGCCTTCTTGTTTCAGCTGTCATACTGTAAACAAGGGTCCTTTTGGCAGTCTATTTAGTACCACTTTTTTTTTTTTTGCCATTTACAATGACCCCCAAGCGTAGCACTGAAGTGTTCTGTAGTGTCCCTAAGTGCAAGAAGGCTACAATGTGCTGTTAAAATAAAATAAAATTGGAAGCCAGGCTTGAAAATCCCCCAAAGCAGACAAAACCATTTGAGCCATGTAAGCAAAACTAAAGCTAGCTTATTTCATGAAAATGAGTGTAACGTAGGTTACTTCTTGAAAATGCCTCTGATAATCATAAAAGAAACTTAAGCCATCTTCCTAAAAATGGTGTAAGATAATCACTTGTAACCAATCCCCTGCCGTCTGGAAACCCCCACCGTATTAACCAATCACTGTAAAGGTTAAATGACTTCCTCATTTTCACTTTATAAGCCATCCTATAATGTCATGCTTCTGAGCTTCATATCAGTTTCGAATTTGAAAGCTCCCAGTTCGTGAACTATTCTTATATGCATAATAAAGTCCTACTAAATACGGTTTCACTGATCTGGTGGTTTAATTTTGCTATTTCTGGATTCTTGACGGTGTCTTGTAGAAAAAAACTGTGTGTTGGAAAACCTTTATTCAGGCATGAGTTATAGTGCTATTGCCCATGAGCTCAATGTTTTCATGAATGATGTTATGTATTAAATAGGTGTCTTTAAACAGAAACCTACATAAAACAAGGCTATGTATTGATAGGTCGATGATGAAAATGTTGTGATCAGAGTTTTACAGAAATGTAACTCTGTATTAGGAGCAATGGTTAAATATTTGCTAATTTGGTGCTCACAGTGACTTTATGGAAATAACTACCACAAATAACAAGAATCAACAATACTTTCGCATCTGGAAACTTAAAAAAAAAATTCTTGCTGTAAATGGTGATAATTTCACTTCACTGTATAATTTAATGTCACTGAAATTAAAAATACATACAAATACAGAAAAGAAATAGTTCTCCCTTCTGAGTGCTCCCTTCAGAATCTAGCAGGAGAGATGACTAGCTATACACGAACTAGAACACAGGGTGGTAAATGTGATAATCAATGCCTAAACAAGGTGAAGTAGGGATACAGACGCACGCTGTGACAAATAATTTTGTGATAATTGGGGAAAGGATATGGAATGCATGATGCACTGTATTTGAGCTGGTTTCTTAGGTGTGAGGGGAGTTCAGCAGATAGATTAGGAAGGCGATGGGGAGAATGAAGGTTCCAACACAAATTATCCAATTGTGACATCGCGAACCAAAATGCCCAACCGACAATGTGTTATTTTGACGACTGAAATGGGTCTCTCAATAAGAAACGCCATTATATCTATTATTATGAAATTATTTTTTGAGTTAAACATTCATTAGTTAAACTAGTAACAGATTTCTCCTTTATACTAGGTACATGAGCTTATTACTTCGCCTGTGAACCACACAGCCCTGAGGACCGTGGGACATGGTGAGTTTCAACAACATTGGTTTTTGGATAAAAGACCAAATAAGGAAAAAAAAAAAGTCAGTGGACCTGATAAAAAAATAAAAACAAAAGGGGAAAAAAATTCAGAGTCACAGTAGAACACTGGCACTATGTCCTATTCTATTTACTTCATCTACATTAAGCGATATACATGCTAATCATATACCTGATTCCAGAAAGTGATCAAATGTTAGGAATAAAAGACAAGCTTCATAGAAAGTATCCTGTTGGTACTTGTCCTGTGTGGTGAGGCGGGAATCCCAGCAATTAAACACAGCGGAGTCCTTGTTCCTCTGTGCCAATATTTTTAATAGATCCACCATTGTAGTATACTTCAACTTTCCCCGGGAGAAATCACAGGCATCCTTTGAAAGATGCTGAGAATTACCCGATGGCTATGTTCAAATTTTCAGACTTCATTTTGAACCGTTCTGAATAGCTCTCCAACTTCCAGGGACTCAACATGGAGGGCACAGCGCTGCAAACTGCATCATGGTGTCTGTTAGAGAACAGTGGGAAAATGATCTTGCCAGAGTCCCTTCTCCCCACTCCCACCACAACAAAAGAAGAAGGATGAGTGCTTTCCAAATACGCTGCGCCCAACTCCTGCTAACTCAGTTGAAATTCATCAGCAGCTGCAGCAAACTTGCAGATGGTGCCAGACCCCAGGAGGGGAACACCTACCGGGAGATGGGGCCTCTTGAAAAGCTGTGCTCTCTGCTGTCCAATAGCCTAACATCAAACTATTCTCAAGGTCCAGAAGTTCTGGCAGAAGAAGAGAGTGAAAAAGCCCAAGGAAGGGATTTTTTTTTTCCACTTTGGAAACGCAGAGAATATTTAGTACGACCCTGCTCACCCATTGCTAATGTTATTATACTCGTTGATTATGGCTGTATCTCCTGGGCCAGTTTCTCCTCCCTCTCACCTCCTCCCGCCTGTTTCCTCTTGACAAGTTTGCTCACCAGGCCCCTCAGTCTTCGCGATTTTCACAAAGGACAGCACAAAATAGATGCCAGCGGGGCCAAAGGCAGACGCCAGGAGGCTGTCACTTCTTCGCCCCTGGCTTGAGTGGAATGCCAGCAGCTCCTATTGATTCTGCTGTCTTCCAGCCAGCCTCCAGTGAAAGCATGCCCCGGCCAGTGCCCCCGCCGAGACGGTCACAGCTGCCAAGTGTTCCTTCAGCTTTAGGTGGTCTATAAGCATCCCACTCCAGCCAGACACCATAGCTCAGGACCCAGGCGGGACAATCTGCTGGAGATCACTCTTGCCAGGGCAAAGCCCATCGTGAGGCGCGGAGGGAACGGAGCCAGAACGAGCCTCCAGGGTTCAGTCGCTAACTGGGTTGGAGGATCTGGCACCAGAGTCAAGGCCCTAGGCACGCTGCTCAGATTCACGGCAATAACCAGCTGCTTGTCTGGCTGCTTGTTGCCAAAGAGCAATCTTGGCGTCTAGCCATCGAGCTGGCACCACGACGGAAATGCTACAGTTCAATAGTTTTCACCAGGCTGTGCCAACCCAGAGATACAGAGCACTTCCCTGCCTAAAATCCATTCCAATGGTATCTACTTCCTGTGAAGGTTTCCGTCTGAGTTTTCCTTGCCCGAGTGGAGCGAGAGCATTCCAGAGAAAATGGCTGAAAAGCAAATGCCACATACTAACATTTCTCTTCCAAATGAGTTAAAAGTAAAACATTTGAGATTAGCTAAATGTTCTGTCCCTAAAACAGCTGCCCTTATCCCTGAGGATAAGCAAGCAAGAGAAGCAGTAGGGATTCCAAGAGCGTTCAGTGTAAACGCCATGATTATGAGGATTTTCTCCCATCTATAAACACGTTAATAGCAAAATTGCACGTACTGAGTTGCTGCATATCTGGGAATCCTTTAAAACGTATACAGGCATACCTAGGAGACATTGCAGGCTTGGTCTCAGAACACTGCAATAAAATGAAGATCACAATTAAGTGAGTCAAATGGATTTTTTGGTTTCCCGGTGTATATAGAAGTTATGTTTACACCATACTGTAGTGTACGAAGCGTGCAACACCATTAAGTCTAAAACCAATGTACGCACCTTAAATTTTAAAAAAAGGATCACTAAAAAATGCTGCCGTCATCATCTGAGCTTTCAGCTGGCACAATCTTTATGCCGGTGGAGGGTCTGGCCCCAGTGTTGAGGGCTACAGACTGATCGGAGTGGCGGTTGCTGAAGGCTGGGAGACTGTGGCAATTTCTAAAAATAAGACATCAGTGAAGTTTGTTGCATTCCTTTCAGGAATGATTTCTCTGTAGCATGTGGTACTGTTTGACAGTATTTCACCAACAGTAGAACTTCCGTCAAATTCGGAGTCATCGGTCTCAAACTCTGCTGCTGCTTTGTCAACTAGGTTTATGTACTCTTCTAAATCCTCTGTTGTCATTTCAACAATCTTCACAGCATCTTCACCAGGAGCAGTTTCCATGTCAAGAAACCACTTTCTCTGCTCATCCATGAGAAGGACTTCTTATGCTTTCAAATTGTATCATCAGATTGCAGCCATTCAGTCCCCATCTTCAGGCTCCACTTCTAATTCTGATTCTCTTGCTGTTTCCACCACATCTGCAGTGACTTCTCCTGCCCTTAAAGTCATTCGTGCTGGCTGGAATCGGCTTCTTCCAAACTCTTGTTAATGTTGATATTTTGACTTCTTCCCATGAATCGCAAATGTTCTTAACGTCATCTAACATGGTGAATCTTTTCTGGAAGGTTTTCAAGTTACTTTGCCCAGATCTGTCAGAGGAATCACTATCTACGGCACCTGCTGTCTTACGAAACGTATTTCTTAAATAATAGGACTTGAAAGTTGAAATTACTCCATGAGCCATGGGCTGCAGAATACATGTCATGTTAGCAGGCATTTAAACGACATCATCTTACTGTACATCTCCATCAGAGTTCTTTGGTGACCAGATGTACTGTCAATAAGCAGTACTATTTTGAAAGGAGCCATTTTTTCTGAGCAGTAGGTCTCAACAGTGGGCTTAAAATATTCAGCAAACCATGTCAAAAACAGATATGCTGTCATCCAGACTGTGTTGTTCCATTTCTAGAGAACAGGCAAAGGAGATTCAGCATCATTCTTAAAGGCACCCGGATTTTCAGAATGGCCAAGGAGCACTGGCTTTCACTTAAAAAGCCACCAGCTGTATTAGTCCCTAATGAGACTGTCCTTTGAAGCTTTGAAGCTAGTCATTGACTTCTCCTCTGCAGCTACAAAAGTCCTAGATAATGCTAGGTCCAATGGTCCAAGATAAGGCTGTGTCCTCCACACTGAAAATCTGTTGTCTAACGCAGCCATCTTCATGAATGATCCGAGCTAGACCTTCTGGATCACTTGCTGCGGCTTCTACATCAGCACTTACTCTTTCCCCTTGCATTTTCTTGCCATGGAGACAGCTTCCTTCCTTACACCTTATACACTACCCTCTCCTAGCTTCACATTTTTCTTCTGAGGCTTCCTCACCTCTCTCAACCAACAAAGTATTGAAGAGAGTGAGCACCTTGCTCTAGATTAGGCTTTGGCTTAGGGGATAATGTTATGGCTGGTTTGATCTTCTATCTAGACCACTGAGACTTTCTCCTTATCAGGCAGAAGGCTATTTTGTTTTCTTATTATTTGCGTGTTCGCTGGAGTAGCACTTTGAATTTCCTTCAAGAACTTTTCCTTTGCATTCACAACTTGGCTAATTGTGAGGTGCAGGAGGCCCAACTTTTACCTGTCTCGGCTTTCAACTTGCTTTCCTCACTAAGCTGAATCGCTTGCTAGCTTTGATTTAAAGCGAGAGACAAGTGATTCTCCCTTTCACTTGAACACTTGAAGGCCACCACAGCGTTATTAATGAGCCTAATTTCAATATTGTTGTGTCTCGGGGATTAGAGAGACCCAAGGAAAGGGAAAGAAACAGGGGAATGAGCAGTGGGCGGAGCAGTCAGAACACACATGACATTTATCCACTAAATTTGCTGCCTTATATGGGTGAGCCACCCAGGTGCCCCAAAGTGAAGCAAGATAAAACGAGGTATGCTTGTACCAATGTTTAAAAACATTTTCGGACTATATAAACTTCAACAAGAAAAAAAATGAGCATTCAAGCTTAGTTTCAAAATTTTGCATCCATGTTAGCAGCTCCTGAGAACCTTGATTAAGAACCCAGCTCTAGGGGTGCCTGGGTGGCTCTGTCGGTTAAGTGTCCAACTTCGGCTCAGGTCATGATCTCACGGTCCGTGAGTTCAAGCCCCGCGTCGGGCTCTGTGCTGACAGCTCAGAGCCTGGAGCCTGTTTCAGATTCTGTGTCTCCCTCTCTCTCTGCCCCTCCCCTGTTCATGCTCTGTCTCTCTCTGTCTCAAAAATAAATAATAAAATATTAAAAAAAAAAGAACCCAGCTCTACCTTTAGACTTCTTCTGTTTAATATAAAATGCTTGATTTGAGCTACTCCCTCAAGAAGTGCCAATGCATTTTTCTCTCCATTTCACTGCATGTTTACTACCTGTTTTTGTAAACTACAACCTAAATCTTTATTGGAAAGTCAAACAAACAAAGGTCATAGAATGTGGTGACACATAAATGATGACTAATTCCTTTGGCTCAATAGCCTGTTTCTTCTCTCCAGCTCTCCTGGACTGGTTTCAATTTTTACACAAAATATATGGAACAACATTTGGAGTTTACTCACCCATTGTGTTACTAATACTGGCTGATGGGCACTCTCAGGGTCAGAAAACTTAATTGTTCAGCATGTTGACATTTGGAATCATAGAGCTCCCTTTTTCCAGCTGTTGTAAGAAATCTGATCTTTGGCATAGATTTTATAGAAATTGTTGATTCTAGGTAACAGAATAAACTCTATGAGGATGCCCATAATTAGAGCCAATGTCAAGGGCTCTAAATATAGGAGGCAGCTAATAAGCCACCAGCCTATCTAATGTTATTTTCTTTGCATTGGTCCAGATTGCAGGAAAGCATATCTAAGCTTTGTCTGTTTTGGACTGATCCACATACCCCTGAGGGCTGTTGCCCGCGAGATAGACAACAGAGAGGTAAGTAAGTTGAAATTTAAGTAGGAGGGACACTTTCCATTAGGGAACTAAATATTGTGCAAATCACGGTCAACGGCTATTAGCACCTTGCAGAAGAAAATCCCCGAGTCTGCCTGACGCCATGCATAAAGTACAACTTGACATCCTGTAAACATAAGCACACCTGGATTCAGAAAATATGTTCTCTAAAAAACTCATGGTCTAATTTGTCTTTGTTGGCCCAAATATATGTCTCATAACACTATGCAGTTGATGATTTTCCCCCCTTTTTCAAGGGGATCAAGCAAATTGTACTTCCACACTTGTGAGTCATATCATGATTCTCTCACAACATTCACATAGGATATGTTGCAACAACATGACTGGTCTTTTGTCTGTTCACTCTCTTCTGATGTCCTTTATTGCTTTGTTGTTGTTGCTGTTATTTTTAAAAAATCCAAAGAGGGGAGCTAGCACTGATTTTTGCAAGTACCTAAGACAATATCCTATAAGAACTTCTTTGTTTCACCTTCTTTGCCATCAGCTACACCCCTCCAACTGCCTGGCTCAGCATTTTGCAGTTATGAGAAGGTCAGTCTTACAGTGTTAATATTCAAATGAGTATTAACACAAATTAGCTATTCTGAAGTTTGATTCTATAGAATGCAATTTCTTCCAATTCTGTCTTAAGAGGTGAAAATTATACGAGGTTAGGATGTAAGGAGTATTCATTCACAGTACCTGGAAATTTGTCCCAACAGTGAACACTTCATGCCACAAATTCTTAGAAGCCACTTGACATGTGTCAGGAATCGAGCTAAATGTTAGGGAAACAATGGTGAAGAAGATACCTTCCCACTCCCAAGGAAATTACAGTCTCCCAATATAAAATGTTAATAAGCATATAGTGCAGTGTGTTTATGTGTGTGTGGGGAGATATGTGTTGATGCCTACTGGATTTGGAAAATTAGCCACATTTCCAATTTGCCCCACCATTTTTTCCATATATATTAAGTACATGTTTTCCATATCATTTTTTAATTTGATTTTTTTATATTTGTTTCCTATTTGTCACCATGGTTTAGGCTTAGGGCACTATCTTTCACCAAGTTCTAAAATTACCTCTATGAATGAGGCATCGGGAACAAAAGATGAGTAATATATTTGAAGCAATTTCCCTGTTTTAACAATTAGTATTAATACCAAGCAGTCTTGTGCACAAAGGCAACATAGGATTTTGAATTTAGGTGAAAACACTGTCATTAAAATCCAGGTAAAATTGAATGTCATACTCGAAAAGACAAATCTACTTGCTAAGTAAAGACCGATTAATGCTTTGGTACATCCTGTTCATTAGCAGAAAGCAGGGCTCTCAGAAAAATGGAAATCAAACCATTATGTGTTTTATAACAGAAGGAGTCTGGAGGTCATAACGCCAGAGGGGCAACTGAGGCTCAGGCAGATAAAGGAACTTGCTAAGCCATGGAGCTCTTTGGTGACAGCATGGAAGAGAGAGACTTCCGGTCTCCCAATTCCCAGCTGCTGCACTAATGGCCAATTCTTGGCAATGTTTATCTGGACCAAATTCATGCCTTTCAAATATGTTCTCGACCATTCCTTGTGGGCCATTTGGGACCCGAGGAGAAGGGTAAGCACCCTTGAGTTGAGAATCTCCTTCCTTGGGCATGCTGGGCAGACACTAAGCTTGCAGCAGCTTTTTTCTTTTTGGCCCTGTCTGGGGGGCTGTGCTTCCCCAGCTTCTCTCAGTTTGCCGAGAAAACTCTCAATTGAGGGAAATAGCATGACATAAGCTACTAGCACTTCTGTCAACACAGGGATGTGAAATTGGAATTCTACAATGACTGTGGTAAAAAAAAAATGAAATGGAGCACATGAGAAACCCGAATCCTGTGTCATGTTGCACTGAGCGTAGCCTCTCAAACTGTCACACTGGTACCAAAAAACAGGTGCATGCGATGCAAGATATAGTCAGAAGTTTTCTGCAATAGAACACCTATTTTTGAGCTATGTTGCCATAAAGTTTAACTCTCTTGCCTTATACTAAGACATCGGCCCTTTTAGTATTAAAATGAACTTCTGAAAAGCATGTGCTAGTGATACTAAATGCATGCCATTAGGTCTACGTGCCAGTAAATAACAGGAAGCAGGCCTTTTGTTTCATATCGTTCACTGTTTGATAAGATCAGGGGTGCCTGGGTGGCCCAGCCGATTAAGCGTCCAACTTCTGCTCAGGTCATGATCCCATAGTCCATGAGTTCGAGCCCCTCATCAGGTTCTTTGCCAACAGCTCAGAGCCTGGAGCCTGCTTCAGATCCTCTGTCTCCCTCTCTCTGTGCCCTTCCCCCACTGACACTCTGTCTCTCTCTCTCTCTCTCTCAAAAATAAAATAAAAACATAAAAAATAAATAAATAAAATTCAAAGCTGTTAATACCTTGTAGACCAATCCTCCTCTATTTGTTATTTAACTGCTTTTCTAAATCTGAAAGTCTGGGAATTATATGATTCTACCTAGAACACTTGGCATTTCCACAGCGAGAGTTGGAAGGTACAAAACTATATTAAACAGCATTTATATCACTGACAATCAGGAAACAGTAACTTCCATTTGAAACACATTTTTATACGTTCAGATACTTTATCATAACTTGTCTGAAGAGTTTTTCATACTTTATTTAAAAACGAAGGGGTGTCTACGTGGCTCAGTCGGGTGAGCATCCGACTCTGGATTTTGGCTCAGGTCATGATCTCAGTGCTGTGGGATTAAGCCCTGTGTCGGGCTCTATGCAGAGCAGAGAACCTGCTTAAGATTCTCTCTCTCCCTCTGTCTCCCTCCCCCACTTGCCCTCCC
Source organism: Panthera pardus (assembly GCF_024362965.1). NCBI lineage: Eukaryota > Metazoa > Chordata > Mammalia > Carnivora > Felidae > Panthera > Panthera pardus. Next base: position 144,285,420 of record NW_026526721.1, on the reverse strand, counting down.
ATTGTCTCTCTCTCAAAAAAAAATAATAATAATGAAAATAAAATAAAAACGGAGAAAGGATACTAACACAAACAAACTGCATTTGCTGACGTGTTTCCCTCCAAATGAGACACTCGACACTATTTAAATAACTATTATGCAAAGTGCTGCACCAGTTGTACATTACAGGTATGTTGCTTTGGCAGATTTTTCCAAGTCATTAATTAATTTTGCTGCAGCGGCTCTGAAAGTCATTCCTTCAAGCCCACTGACAGGCATTTCTGAGACTAAAGTTGGCAATGTTTTGGTGTCACTAAGAAATGGTGTGGAAATAATTTTCCTCCTCTCCCTACATCCGTAGGCATTGGACTGACACCCAAGTTCTAGAGCAAGTTTTGAGAAAAGGGGTCTGGTTCTACGATGATGTGTTTATTCCAATAGTGATACAAGACAAAGAGGGAGAGAGTAGGCTCTACGGTCCAGGTCTCACTTCCCATTTGGTCACTTGTAGGATATGCCAGTAGTTACACAAGAGCTTCAGATGACCTTATGTCTCTGTGCTTCAGTGCCCTTTGCTGCAGAAGACAATAACAGTAGCTCATTGGAGATGGAAGAGGCTGGTGATTAAATTGAATACTTGCACACAGCAGTTTGATTTTCCTGGAACTGAGGGGTTCCCAGGATGTGGGACTTTCATGCTGAAACTGAGAAAGTCCTGGACAAGCCACAAACAGCTAGTCACTCTACCTGCAAAGTGCTCGTTAACAATATCTGGTATGGAACACTCACAAATGTCAGCTCTCACTATAATGGTTGCTCTTTTCACTGGAATTCAGATATGCCATGAATGCGAGTGCATTCATCTTCCACAGAATTAGCGTGAAGTTGTAACCTAATAAATACGACCCTTTTGCTTTAGAGTTCGAGAAAACAGAGTCACATCCAGAGGCCGAGAACTAAGCACTGACTATGTGAAGGCCCTCAGCAAATCCCTTTCCACTCAGACAAAATGATCCTGACACGAAAGCATTCCCAGGAAATATGCTTCCTTTCCCTGTCTCAGAGGTGCCATTCATAATAAGTGCGAGATGACTCCTCTTTTCAATTTTGAGATTAGGGAAGCCTTTTATAGTTCCCTGATAACCTTGTTTCTAGTTCTTGCTTGAAACGCTTACAGCCTTTGTCTGGTTTGTGGTCATGACAGTACCATAAGGACACTTTATCCAATAAAGCACACAGGTAAGTGTAGCGATCGCAGAGGTCACTGCGTGACTGTGGCATCCTTTTATGTTGAGACATGCAGATCATCTATAGATTACACCTCTGGCTTGCCCAGTAATGTCAAAACATGAATCAGTAAAACAGGTCAGCTCTTTATCTTAAACTTGGTAGTTTTCCCAAGATTCCTGTGCAAGAATCAGCAAGGCTCCATTTTGCAGGTAAGGAATCAATGTCAGGCTCGATGCCTTCGAAAACTCTTGTGGAGAGGACAGCAATTACCAAAACAAAGGTCTGTATCCTGAGTAATGAAGGCAATTGAGTTTACATAGGTAAAGTCTAGAAGTAAGGAACCACACAACACCAGAACTGGAAAAAACAAACAAACAAACCCACCCAAAAAACGTGGGCGAGTATGTTGATATATAAAATTTTAGTACAGAGCTGGAAATCATTTCAACAAAATGACCACCAGCTTTACACAAATGTCCACATTCTGGGAGCAAAATTGATTTCAGTTTATATTGGGAAAGTTCTCATATGGCTAGCACTCACTGAGTGCCTTTTCTGTACTAGGCTTTATTTTAATGCTTTCTGTGTATTACCTCACCCAATTCTCTCCACAATGCTAAAAGGGAGGTGCCACCGTTAGATCCATCTTATAGAAAGAGAAACCGAGGAACAGAGAAGTAGTGTAACTTCTCCTAAGACACATACCTAATAAATGACAGATTTGAGACTTGAACCCTGAGTGGTTCCTCACAATCATGTAAAGAGAACAAAGCTACTTAGACAGACAACTAAAATAACAGGCTTTCTGTATTTTCTGAGAAAGAAGTCAACCTACATCAAGTTTGACATGTAAGAATGGTTCAGTAATTGATATCATTTAAGCATCTATCTCCCTGATTCTAAATTTAGTGTGGATATTTAAATAAATAGAGGTTGTTAGTAAACGAAAAACAATATTTAAAAATTATTTAATGGAAGCACTGAGGAAAGACTTTTTAAATATATAATTTGTAAGAAAATTTAGTTGATAAGAACTGATTCAAGCTACACCAAATTCAACTTGTTGATTTTCAGCAATTAAGTCTAAGTGATATCAGAATACCATTCATATAGACACATTGACTGAGATAATCAAATATGTTTTAAACCACTTCATTACATTCAAAAGCTAAAATGCTTGGCATCAATTTGAATTGAAACTTTCCATTTTATTTTTTAAAATATATTATTATGCACTACAACTATGTGTTTTAAAATCTGTTTTGCAGTATACTTTAATTTTCACCATTTAGAGCTTAAATGGTATATATTTATCCTCATATTGTGAATGTTTATAGTATAAATACACCACTAAACAACGAATAGCAATGATAATACAAAATACTACATGATAATAAAAGGATTCACTGTTACATAGAGATAAATAAGACAGGAATAATGTGAAAACTAAAATAGGTGCTTTGTTTGGATACAGACTTCTTAAAATTACAAGTGAGCTCCACTTAATTTAGCCCTAATACATATAAATATGAACGACACAATTTTTTTCTCACTGTATAAGTGAATAACAACTAGCATTTATTAAGGGTTCGATATGTATCAGTCATTATTAGACTCAAATGGGCTAAATGATTTGACCAAACTTTCACACCTAATAAAAGGCTAAGTAGAACCCACAACTGATTCAAAATTCTCTGTTGCTCTCATGGTATGATGCTACCTCCTTGCTTTCTTAGTGATTTCAAGTTGTGAATTGTGTAGCATATGTTTATATTTTTCAAAGCTTTTGGGATAATGGAAATATTTTACATCATGACCAGTGTGGCAACTACATCGGTGCATATATTTGCCAAAACTCATCGAATCCTGCACGTAAAATGAATGTATTTAATGTTATTTCTCAATAATGTTGATTGAAAAACTAAAACAACAAATCTACTCACAAAAAATTTAGGGGCATATTTATGATGTCATATACTCGTTCATCAAGAAGACACCACAATGCTAGAGACATAATGAATATGATAACGGGTAAAAAGAAAAAAGTTTTTTTTTTTTCAAATGCTCTTTCTAAGAATAACTTGTAATGATCACTTACTTGCAATCATATGATTAAATGACATATACAGACCATACTATTGCCAATTTTCAAATGACTCGCCGTCACTTTTAAATGTGACAAATACACAGATATGCTTTGCGTGTTTTTCATCAAGACCCTCTAATATTGTGCCCCCAAAAGTCATGGGTTGCAAAAAGAAACCTGCAGAAAGACTCCAGAGCCAAAAAGAAAAAAAAAATCAGCAAACAGCAAACACCATTCAGTGAGCCCAGATTACTTTGCATTAGGTATGGAGTTAGCAGTCAGTGGCACACTGTGATCTGCTTGACAGCTGGAACCTGGTGGCTGAGGCAAGAATAAATGGTTATTTCCTGCCTCAGCAGCACTATTGAGTGAGTAAGCACAGTATTGATCCTTATTTGGTTCCTTAAATGCATGTGACTCAAGTTATCCTGAGGCTTCCCTCCAAAACTCTCCTTGGGATCCAGACAATAAAAGAGCTTGTTATTGGAAACCTTTCTTCTTTCACTCTGGTGGAACAATTTGGAATGCAGTATCTGAGGGGAACGCTGCTTTCTCTGTCTCTCACCATGAACTTAAAGTCTACCTTAGAACAAGTTTCATAATATAAGTCCAATACAATCAGGAAAGGAGGAAGAAGGAGAGAGAAAGAGAGTTAGAAGCAGATAGAATAAATCACAAGATGACTATTTAGGTATAGTTTGGGCATGAAGGAGTAAAAGGCATTGTTATTTGGAAGGATTGTCAGGTAATGACCCTGGAGAAAGGCCCACCAAGTAGCTTTCATCTTTAACTCCCCAACAAAGACCACCCTGCTCAAGCTTGCCAATGCCTCGATGTTGCCAAATCCAAATGTGACTTCTCTGTGGGTACATTTTTAACGTCTCAATAGTATTCAAGAGCCTTGATCGTTCTGCATTCTTGAAATACTTTCTTTCCCCAGTTTCTAGATCACACTCTCCTGCTTTCCTGGTTTTCCTTGATATCATTGCTTATTGTTTTATAAACTCTTTTTGTGGTTTCTCCCCCCTCAGAATCTCAGAATATTGAGTTGTATGACCATTTTTCTTGCTGTGGACATGCCCTGTGTATGAATCCAGGTTAAGAGAAGAACTATTAAACCAAACTCCTTTATTTAAATCCTGAACTTGCCAACTAGCAGCCGAGTAACACTGGGAAAGTCACTTAACTTCTTTGTGTCATTGGCTTCTCACCTATAAAATGGGGGTTGTCATGACGGATAAGTGATTTAACATATGTAATATAAAGTATTTACATGTAACCTACTTAGAATAATGTTTAGCACATATTAGGCACTATATGGTTAACATTAGTATATGTTTAAATGCCACTTATAATGCTTATGACTCCCAGTCTGTATTTCTTACTCTAACCTCTGCTTTGAAAACTAGTCATCTATCAAACTGCCAACTTGTATCTCATTTTTCTTTTCTTTTTTTTTTTTTTTCTTTTTTGTCTAACAAGATCTCAAAAATAACAAGATTGGGAACTCTTGACTTCTATTCACCCAAAATTGTTCCTTCCACAATCCTCCCCATTTTATGAAATGGCCCTGTACCTTTTTTTTTTTAGATGTGAAAGCCAAAACTTGAGGAATTATTCCTAATTTCTCTTCCTCTAACCACCCTGCCATATCAGTAACTTCTATAATCAGAAACTTCTATCAGAATCATCTCCAGAATATATCCCGAACCCATCACTTCTAACCTCCTCCATCACAATGATTCTACTCCAAGCCATCACTGTCTCCTGCTTGAACTTCCACAATGACCTCCTTGCTTATTTGCTGGCCTCTTCCCTCATAAGCCCATAAAATCCATTCTTTACAGAGTAGCCAGAATAACTTTGCAAAATAATAATAATAACAATAACAATAACAATACTAATAATAAATTAAGACAAAATCCAATTTCCATACTCTGCTTAGAAAATCTTACTGATTTAGCCCTGGTGTACCTTTTTTGCTTCATCTTACCATCCTTAACCTCCCTTCATCATTGTTCTTTTGCTATTATGATCTTAATGTTCCCTGAATACACCAAGTTCATTTCCACCTTGGGACTTTTGTACAAGCTTAAATCTATCTGTAATGCCCTTCCTTCTAAATATCATATGCCTGGCTCCTTCTTGAAATTGAGAGTTCATCTTAAAGACATTACCCGGTCTATAATAACCTCCCAGTCATTACTTACAATCTCCTTTTCATGGCATTTCAACCTTCTTTTCATGGTATATTCTAATGTTTTCTTCTTTAGTTAATCTATTTATTTTTTATTTTTTTAATGTTTATTCATGTTTGAGAAGGGGATATTGCAAGTGGGGCGGAGCGGGGGGTGGGCAGAGAGAGAGGGAGACACACAATCTGAAGCAGCCTCCAGGCTCTGAGCTGTCACCACAGAGCCTGAAACAGCGCTCGAACTCACAAACCTTGAGATCATGACCTGAGGCAGAGTTAGATGCCTTAACTGAGTCACCCAGGCGCCCCTAATTATTCATTTATTATTCTCTCCATCACAATGTAAGCTCTATGCAGATGTTTCGCCAGTCCTTAAGTTATCTGCAGTGCCTGGCACATAGATGGCATTCAATAAATACCTTTGGGCTAATGAGTAAATAAGCCTTGGCAGTAGTGAAGCAGAAGAGGTGTTGGATGTCATAAATACCAAGCAATTGAAATCTCTGTATTTTGGCAACTATTTCTAGGTTGGAGAAAGGAGTAACTTTAAGATCTTTTTCTCTTTGTCTTTTTTTAAAAAATCTAAACGACTGGGTGGATGGTGGTGCCATTCACAGAGAAAGGGAATACTGAAGAAGGAACAAGTCTAAGAATAATCATCTTTGGACAATGAGTTTGACAGCTCTTGTAATACAAACTTGGAATCTTTCAGGAATAATGAGATATGGATGTAGGACTAAGAGAAGAATCCATGGGCTGGAGATGTAGATTTCATAATCATCAGAATAGCTGAAGTTATTTAAGTAGACTTTTTAAAACAAGAAAAGAGGGGGTCCAATCTCTGAAAAACAGAAAAGCATTTAAGAGTAAGACAGATGAAGAGAATTTGGAAAGAAGAATCTCCAAAAGATAAGAGGAGACCCAAGAAAGAGGAATATGATAGCCAAGGAGGAAGACCATTTCACAAATAAAAGAGAGGTAAACAGAGTTAAATAACAGAGAAATCAAATAAGGAGTAAAAAAAAGTCAGCCATACTTGGCAATTAGAATAGCAATGGGCAAACTGAAAACCTAGATGCCACCTGAGCTTGCCAAAGTCCTGCCCTTAAATTCCAAGTCCCTCAGAATTTCAGGCACTTATCACGATATCTGCCTCGAATTCTAATTCTCCCAGAGCTCCAGGCCATTACTTGGCCACCCAGAAGGAGTTAATCATACCTTTCCCCATCCCCAGCTTTTTGGTGCTGATACCAACAAAGTAACCTATGTTAACTGGTGCTCTCAATGGTTTCATTCTTGTTTTTATTTCCCCTGTTTCCAGGATAAATAGGAAAAAGTATTATCAGATATCAGCTATTTAAATAAATATTTTAGAAGAATCATGGACATTCAGCAGAATCTTCTTCATCCAAAGTAATAAAAAATAAAATAGTAATAAAAAAATAATGAAAAAGTGGTCAATGAATCAGTGGGACCATAATTTCCAGGATGCCCCCAAAATGCTGTAAGATTTACTAGATATGTTCTATAACATATAGACTACAGTCATCAAGAAAAATGTAAATATATAGAAGCTAATGAGTCAAAAGAGGAAGAGTTCCTTAATCATCAGTTAAATGCAAATGTTATTAAAAAATGGAATGTTAAAGAAACGTTTGACAATAAAAATCGTGTGAAGAAGGAAAGGGACGTCCTTCCAAGGACATTCTTATTTTATTTATTTTATTTTTTGCTTCAGAAAGAGACAGCGCCAGTGAGGGGAGGGGGACAGAGGGAGAGAGAGAGAATCTTAAGCAGGCTCCATGCTCAGCACTGACAGAGCTCAACGTGGGGTTCGAGCCCACAACCTTGGGATCAGGACCTGAGCCAAAATCAAAAGCCAGTCACTCAACTGACTGAGCCACCCAAGTGCCCCCCTCCAAGGACATTCTTTAAAGTGCTCATAGATCCCCATTTCAGGGCTTGACTTTCCATGCATAAATCTAAAACAAAACAAAAAAAAATCTCATTTTTTAATTGGAAAATCCAATTCGCTCCAAAATGATCTTAACAAAACTTATTTTTAAGTCTTCTAGTTAAATGAAAAAAAAAATTGGTGGCTCCTATGAAATTTCTAGAATCTATGCAAGTCAGAGTAAGGGAATTAAAATAGAAGATTAAAGTATATTCTTTTTATTAGCATGATTTACTCCAGGGGTTTCCAAACTTTGCTACATTGTAGAATTACCTGAGCAGACTTTTAAATTATTTTAATGTCTATTTATGTATTTTGATAGAGAGCGAGTGCCCAAGAGCATGGGAGGGGCAGAAAGAGAGGGAGAAAGGGAAAGAATCCCAAGTAGACCCCACACCACCAGCTCAGGAGTGGGGCTCAAACTCATGAGCCATGAGGTTATTATGACCTGTGCTGAAATCAAGAGTCAGACGCTTAATTGACTGAGCCACCCAGGTGCCCCTACCTGAACAGACTTTTAAAAATCTCAGTATCTAAGCGGACTATCTAAATCTAAGTATCTAATCTTAGTATCATGAATTAAATCAGAATCCCTGAGGGTGAGATCCAGGCGGTAGTATTTTTTCTAAAGCTCCTCCAGGGATACTCACGGGCAGCCATGGATGTGAGAACTGGAGACTTATGCCACCCTCGTTCTCATTAAATGAATGTTTACGTGGTGACGAGGAAGAGCTGGGTTTGAATGCTGGTGGCTCTGTAAATTTGGACAATAAGGCTCCTAACCATTTTGAGCCTGAGTTGACTCAAGTATTACTTGGTAATTATTGCTCTCACTTCACAAAGCTATTTTGAGCATTAAATGAGGTAATATTAAAAATGCACAGTGTGTATGTAGTACACAGTAAATGTCGTCTATATGGAAACAATTCCTTATTAATGATAATTGTCTATTAATTACAAACCCAATCCTATGTCTGGTTCAGAAAGCATAGTTGGCAAATATAACTGTACATAAACCTGAATTCCTATATGCAGCTAAGTTTCAGATCTATGCCGAGTCAATTCAGACATACTTTGGACCTTAAAGGCACTCTCTCATTTAAATTACACAAAGGAGGGTTCAAAGATCCTGAAATTCACTTCCTACTCACACCTGCCACTGTACAGATTTACGACGCCTCAAAAGCAGCTGCGTAATTTGAGTCTGGCTTTCAGGAGAAAGCTACTAATAAATTTCCTTGGGTCTTATTAGAGGGAACTTTTAAATCTTCATTGACACGGTAAGAAAGGACTAAAAAAAAATGTCCACTCACATTTTTCTTATTTACTCCGTTACTCTGAAGTGCATGATGATTGTTTTCCTTTAGTTGTATCTGCACAGTTTGACAGATTTCTGTGACAAGGTTACTTTCAAATTGATAAAAGGTTTGATTGTGTCGGTGCATTTGTCAAAACTGTCTGACACCATGTATAATGGACTCTGCACCCGGAGCCCGGACGACACTGGAGTCTGCTCTAACTGTTCAGCGTTTTCCGCACACACCGTAACGAGACATCCAACAGGGCTGGGTGAAAGTCAGGGAGATTAGCTTGGGCAGACCCTCAGCTCTTGAGCTCCAACACTCCCACTTTGTTCTCCTGGCTTTTCATTCCGGGCATTTCCGCTCTCTGGTTAAATGCTAAAGTGACATTTACAGCTTCATTGTAAAGGGAGCAATGCGAGGGTGTCATAGCTTTAGCAAAAAGAACGTTTACAGAGAAAAATGAAGGGCAGGAAAGCGGACTCCCTGGTCTTCTGGTGATGATTAGAAATACATGCGCGCCTAACCAAGAGTTTCCCTCCTTTCCCTTCATTCTAGTGGCCTTACCAAGAGCAGGCTCACTTTATAACACAAGAACAATTCATTCGATATGCGCACAGTGTTGTCATTAACAGATCAGTTAATGATGTAGAAGTGGGGGCGATGGACAGCCATTGATCAAAAATCGGGCAATGCATTGATCAAAATTTCTGAGTCTTGAGGATGATTAAAGATATTGTATAAGTGGAAAATATAAATACATCATGATTTTTTTCCCATTTAAAATTCTGTTTATTACGTTAAATATGTGGTTTTTTTTTTTTAGAACAATTTCACTGTGTTTCAAGGGCATTGTTTACAATTGTATCATAGAAGGTGCCAATTTTTTGAGAGAGGAAGTATAGCTTAAAATGCAAAAATGATTATATCACCAAAATTTTATTTGGTCCAAAAGTTGTGATGCTCTCTCTTGCTCACTTGCTCACTTCCTCAGTCTCCTAAGCCAACTCTACCTTTTCCTATTTCCATCTCCTCCTCCTGAAATAAGCATAAAGGGCATATAATCCAAGTATTCCACACATGATCTCCAACAGATAATCCATCCCATGAATGTAATTGCATAATTAATAGAAGTTTTTGGTTGCCATTATATTTGCCTTTAGTGCTCTTACTACTGCAGCCCTTAAATGCTTAATAGTATGTTGATGATACATTCATGACTAGGTAAGCAAAAGAGATTAGCTGAAAGTCATGGATGTGGGTCTTCTGTGCCACTTCACTGTTTCTTTCAGAGTTCATTTGATTAATTGACTCTCAAGTCCTTGTTTTTTAACAGAAAAGTAAATGCATACGAAAACAGGCATCTTTCACCACACGTAACTGTTCTACCGTCACCATTACTGATTCTCACACTTTCTTCTCTGACTATAAATCATTCTTCCACCTTGCGTTCCAACTATTCCTACTACGATCATCCCCTGATCTCATGAGATGCCTTCTTTCCACTCTGTACTTGGCAGTTTTTTGAAACAAAAATCTAAGTCACCTTCCTGTTTATGACAGTTCAATGTTTCCTTCCTTTGCTCTTCATATAAAACAAATTTCCTAACATGATCCAGAAAGAAATCACCTTATCCCATATTTCCACATTTCCAGCTCATTTTGCCCTATACTCGGCCTCCCCCTCTCTGTTCTAACTCCACGGGCTTTTTTTTTTCAGCCCTTTTTCTTGCCATGCTCCCTCTACCCGTTGGTTCTACAGACATGAGGCTCTTTCTCCTGGAATGCTCTTATCTTCTTTCCTCATCTAGTAAAACCTATTCCTCCTTCTGATCTTACCTCAATGGTCACTTCCTTGGAGAGTCCTTTGCTCACTGCCATAACTAGGACAGATCCCATGTGACAAACACTCTTGGTTCCATGCTCCTCTCTTTTCTTGAATTTATGGTTGCAATTTTATATCAAATATATGCTTATTTAATTGATGTCTATTTTCCCTAGTAAAATATAAGCTCTGCTAAAGCAAGGCCTTTGTCTAAATGTACCCACCACTGAATCTTTAGCACAGTATCTGGCATGCAGCACAGGTGCTCTGTAACTATTTCTTGATTGAGAACACAATAGAGTTCTTTGAGATTTCTTAAGATAAAGACATTACAGCCTTTAACTATAGTATCTCCTATAAGACACACAATGCAATGTATTCATTTAAAACAACTAGAGGGGCGCCTGGGTGGCTCAGTCAGTGGAGCGTCTGACTTCGGATCAGGTCATGATCTCGCAGTCCGTGTGTTCGTGCCCCTTGGCAGGCTCTGTGCTGACAGCTCAGAGCCTAGAGCCTCCTTCAGATTCTGTGTCTCTGTCTCTCTCTCTGTCCCTCCCCCAGTCATGCTCTGTCACTCTGTCTCTCAAAAATGACTAAATGTTAAAAAAAAATTTTAGGGGCGCCTGGGTGGCTCAGTCGGTTGGGCGTCCGGCTTCGGCTCAGGTCACGATCTCGCGGTCCGTGAGTTCAAGCCCCGCGTCGGGCTCTGGGCTGATGACTCAGAGCCTGGAGCCTGCTTCCGATTCTGTGTCTCCCTCTCTCTCTGCTCCTCCCCCGTTCATGCTCTGTCTCTCTCTGTCTCAAAAATAAATAAAAAACATTAAAAAAAAAGTTTTTAAATGAAACATAACTAGAGAGTTCCCATGTAGCGAAATCATTTTGCAGTCTCGTCTTCTTTTCTTTGATTTTACTTGTGATCCGAACATAGGAGCTTTGATGATGTATGTGAATGGAATCCCATAATAGGAATTTGCTCTCAGATTATACATTGAGATGTAATGTAATTTCTTTTCTTTAATACTATTTTTTTTGCTGCTCGTCAGTATTAATATGGATGCTGTACTCTGATACCAGATAATTCACTATATCTATGCTCATTTTTGGTATATCTCTGTTTTATCTATTCTTTTATTACTATAGATATTAACAAATATTGCATTTCCTATATTATAAGGAAAAAACTCTAAAAGTACTTCCACTTTCATAATAATAAACATGGAAAACTGATCTTCATGGCAAATTCATGTAAATAAGTGAATATTATCTATTTGTAGGTGAAATCATTTTAAAGTGTTGGGATGAGTAATAGGAACATAAAATGATCTGAATCTTTAGAAGAGTGCTAACATAAAGTACCAATGACTGGATGCCTGGGTGACTCAGTGGGTTGAGCATCCAACTCTTGGTTTCGGCTCAGGTCATCATCTCACATTTTGTGGGATCGAGCCCTGCATCAGGCTCCAAGCTGGTAGTTCAGAGCCTGCTTGAGATTTTCTCCCTCCTTCTCTCTCTCTCTTTGTCCTCCCCCCACTGCCTCTCTCTCTCTCTCTCTCAAATAAAATAAATTTTTAAAAAATAATTTAAAAAAATACTAATGACTGGGACACCTGGGTGGCTCAGTCAGTTAAGCATCCAACATCGGCTCAGGTCATGATATCATGGTTCAAGCCCCGGGTTAGGCTCTGTGCTGACAGCTCAGAGCCTGAAGCCTGCTTCAGATTCTGTGTTTCCCTTTCTTTCTGCTCCTCCCCCACTCAGGCTCTCTGTCTCTCAAAAATAAATAAACATTAAAAATATTAAAAAAAAAAAAAAGGGGGGGGGGGGCGCCTGGGTGGCTCAGTCGGTTGAACGTCCGACTTCGGCTCAGGTCATGATCTCACAGTTCGTGTGTTCGAGCCCCATGACGGGCTCTGTGCTGACAACTCAGGATCTAGAGCCTGCTTCGGATTCTGTGTTTCCCTCTCTCTCTGCTCCTCCCCTGCTCACACTCTGTCTCTCTCTCAAAAGTATAAAAATAAAGATTAAAAAAAAATTTAATACATGTGTATATTAAAAAAGAAATACTAATGGCCAATGCGAGAGACCAACTCTACAAGAGAGGAAAAGGGATTTTACAAGTGACCTGCATGGATCTCTTACCACAGGTGTCCCTACACATCAGGCCATACCGATACAGCTGAATCGACTCGGGCTGTGACCCTGCCAAAACTATAAAAGGGGATTAGTGAGAGAGAGAGAAGTATCCAGGAGCACATTGTACCACTAAATAATAATGAGGATCTCAACGAAATATCAGAATTTTAGCATGAAAGAAGCTTAAAGCATTATCAAGTGGAAACCCATTATTTTATACATAAGGGAAACCAACATTAGGGTGAAAACAAGCCATGGGTCCAAAGCCACACCCTCAGCTGATGGCAGAACCAGGGCTGAAAACCTGATCTCTTGGTGCACAGCTATTCCCATTGTATTATGTGGCTTGATCACATCAGTTCCTCAAAATTCTCTAGGAAAAATAATCCGAGCAATAAACTCCAGGTCCAGACCACTTCAGTCACTGTAGAACCCACAGACACGTTTATAATAACAACAGCATGGGTCCAATCTTATTACCCAGCAAAAACTAACATGAACAAGTAACCAGTACCCTCTGTGCTCTTAGCCTTCTCTAAATTTCTCACATGCACGTAAGAACATTAACACAACTTCTTTCCTCAAAAATAACCTCTCTGTGTCACTAAATCTCTTTCCTGAGTTCAAAACACCAATGCAGGCTGGGGCACCCAGGTGGCTCAGCGGGTTGAGCATCCGACTCTTGATTTCAGCTCAGGTCATGATCTCATGGTTTGTGTGTCTGAGCCCCACATCAGGTTCTGTGCCTGCTTGGGATGCTCTTTCCCTCTCTTTCTGCTCCTACTCCGCTCACATGCTCCCCCTCTCTCTCCCAAAATAAATAAACTTGAAAACAACAACACCAAAACCACCAATACTGGTTTTTAGGTAACACTTCCATTTATCTATTTCTGGCAACATTCTATCAAATGTGGACACTGACACAGACATCTGTAGTATAATGCTACATCAGTGGTATGTTCGTAAGCCAGCTCTCCGAAAACATAATATACAATTAAAAATCTTATTTCTAGGGCTTGCTGGTTCTTCTGATGTAGATATGCCCGTCATGGCTGACTTCAAGCCACTGAGTCTATAACACATCACACACAGAATTCCTGAATATTTAACAATTGACTCTAATGCACCAAAGGCAGTACCGGCATGCCACTGGAAGTACAGGGACACCTACAAATAGTCAAAGTCAACCTACTCTCTTGTAAGAGGAGACTGAGGCTCAGAGAGTAAATGACTCGCCCCCAGATCACACAGTGGCTGAGTGGGCTTTAATACACAGGATTCTACCTCAGCTACCTTCATAAATTAAGTGAAACTTTCCGTATTAGACATAGTCAGTGGTTTTCATATTACTGAAGAAAGAAGTGCTTCTCAAAAGTAAGCAGCATATGGGGCACCTGGGTGGCTCAGTCGGTTGAGCGTCCGACTTCGGCTCAGGTCAGGATCTCACCGTTCAAGGGTTTGAGCCCCGCGTTGGGGCTCAGAGCCTGGAGCCTGTTTCAGATTCTGTGTCTCCCTCTCTCAGCCCCTTCCCTGCTCATGCTCTGTCTCTCTCTGTCTCTCATAAATGAATAAACGTTAAAATTTTAAAGAAGAAAAAAAAAAAGTAAGCAGCATCAACAATGCCGAGAGACTGTTAGAAATGCTTATTTTTAGTCTCCACCCCAGGCCTAGGGAATCTTTATCTTTATCTATCTGTGCTTCACTAAACTCTTTGAGTGATAGGGAGCAATGAGAAAAAAATCTTCCTTAATTCCATCAATATTCTTTTTGTAAATGAGATCCCAATAAGAGTCAAAGATAATAGCTGTTTTCCTATCAGCATCCTTTAAGAGATACTTCTGAAGGTTTTAACATAAAGACCACAATCTTTCGCATTTACAGAGTCCTTACTCTTCAAAATAGTTTAGATGTTTCTAACAACAGGAAAAAGTTGAATTATTTACCTTCCAATTCTCCACCCCAACCTTTTACTGATCAAAGCCTAACCTACATTTCTATGTCTTAGCCCTAGCACATTCGTTTTGCTTACACAACTCCCTTTAAATATTTATGTGTCAAAGTTTTGCTCCACCCCGTCCCAAATCGAGGTAGTCAACAGCAAAACGGCTCTCCCACTGTAATCTACATATTGCTTTGCCAATTGATTATCCAGTTATGTATTTGTGTTTTGGTTTATCAGCCACTTCCTGGTGTTTTGCTATTTGTTCCCAACCTTCAGATCCAGAACAAAGACAAATAAATACTGTCTGCTTTGTTTTCCTCTTCCAATATTTTAGAGGTTGGAAAATTTACAAAATAAATATCCTCTCAACCTTCTTGTAAAAGCATTGCAAAAGAGAAAAAGAAGAATTGAGTAACAGTTTCCCAAATTTAAAAATACCCAGCTAAGGCACGCTCAAATGACCAACAGCTGTACTGATATTACTTGAAAAATAATCATACAGCAATCTACAAATACAGGTCCATGAGTTGTAATTCAGTATCCCTTATTAATTTTATTTGGAGGGCACACGTAAATATGTGTATTCTATTGGCACAGAAGTAAGACTGTTAATAACCTAAATGTTCGTAGATAATAGATTAACAAAAACGCTTTGGAAGGGCATGTTCGTCACTACCACATTTCCTAGCAAATCCAAAACTACTTGGTGAGCATCGTTCTTGGCCTTGGTGGGAAATAGCTTCACTGGATGTGGAAGTGGATGTTTTCAAGGAAACCAAAGTTCTAGTTTTATAATTCCCCAATTACCTGGTCCTGGCTGAACTTCTATTTACCGAGAACTGGCCAGAAAAGCTTTGCAACACAGGAGGAGGTAACCATCCCGAAAGCAACTGTCTCTAAATTTTCAAGACTGCCTTCGCTAATACTTCCACCCCCAAAAGCAGCTACCTTTCTGAGATTCGTTACTGATCCCACCAGCCACATGGGGTCTGCTTGCTCGTCATCTTTTCGGTCAGTACATGCATATGGGCCAGCACTCCCAGGTACGTCTGCTCAGGGACCTCCACCCCGCCCCTAACGGAAAGAACACAAACTCCATTCGCTAACGTCAGCTGGACTTAGATCTCAAACTCCAGTCCCATTTGTACAGTGGAGTCTACCTCACTGAGGCACCAATAAAGGGGTGTACCGAGTGCAATACCGAGTCCTGTGTGGACTGAGCCCACGTGAGCCAGCGCGGAGGAGAGGAACGGCGCGGAGAGCAGAGGGCACTTACGGTTGGCACAGCTTGATTAGGTCCTGGTCAGTGGTGCCTGGAGGAAGGCCTCGAATGTACAGGTTGGTTTTACTCAACTGTTCCCCGCTGCTGTTGCTGCTGCTGTTGTTGCTGCTGCTGTTTGTGCTGGGGCTGGGAGGTGCCATGGGGTGGGGAGCTGATGCATAGGACTGCTGGAAACAGAAAAGGCTGTTACTGGAAAAACAAAGCCAGCACCTATTCACAGGCCAGCAGCGCAGCTCGAAAGCAATGCCGGCTTCTCGGCCTCTCTGATCCACACATGCACACACATTTTTATATCACTACCCTGTACGCTTCTGAGAACATCATTCCCCCCACTCTGGCCCTGAACTTGGGTCGGCATAAATTAGCCCTAAACGGGGCAGAAAGAAGTTCCCAGGTGCTCCTGACAGTGGCATATGGCTTCTGAATCAGTCCCCTGTGATTTTCCTTAGAGGTGTAAAGTCACACGTTACCTCCCTCCCCACGAGAAGAACGTAGTTTGCTCTTGGCACCAAAGCTCTGCCCCTAGCTCACCTTTAACGAGCCACACGTCTTTGCTTTGTCTCCACTCCTTGTCCCCTCCTCTCCAAAACACCAAACCGAAACCAAACAAACAAAAAACTGCCTCATATTGTTGTCCTCCCCATCACTCTCCAATACAATTCCTGACACACAGGAATCACTCTATGAATAGCGAATCTAGGAAGGGCCAAACGGACGGATGAACGGACCTCATCTCTTTCTACCACTCCCAAATCTGCTTCTTCATGGCGAACGTCCTGTGTTTTGCGATACTGAGCCGCCATTCTCTCGATGCAGTCAAGATCCCCTTTAGGTTACTCTAGTCGAGGGTCTCAATCCAGGAACTACTGACAACTTGGGATGATTCTTTGCTGTGGGGCCTTTTGTTCATTACACTGTACGTCCCACATTGTTCACTGTAGGGTGGTAGCAGTAACCTTGTCCTTTACCCACCAGATTCTAGTAGCAGCCATCCCCTAGTTGTGACAACCAAAATTTCTCCACACACTGCCAAGTGTCCCCGGGGAAACAACCACTGCTCTCCCCCGGTAGAAAAATCACTGCTCTAACTTGTCAAACTATTTTATAACAAAATAAAATGATAAAATGATCCCTAGCAACTGAGAATATACAACATGAATATACGTGCCAGAATTAGTGGACACGGTGCTCATTATATACTTCATTTCTTTGTCAAATGGGCCTATCTTCACAAGTTCTTAAATTACACAGACTGAGTTTGCACTCCTGCTGTGTCTCTTACTGGCTGTGTGACCTTTAGATGGTGCCTTCACCTCTCTAAGACTCAACATTCTCATTAATATGAGGAGGATTAAAATACTACTCTCAATAGTATGTCACAGGGTCTCTATATAAATTCAATGAGCTAATGTAAACAAAATGGTTCCTGGAAATTAGAAAGTGCAAAATAAATGTTAGCAAAAACAAAAATGCAAGAGTAACAATAATGATAACATTTGTAGCTCATATCTGTCTTGCCAGTAACATTAGGCTATATAACTATCCCAGATATTCTCAGTCGTAACCTAGAATGTTACCTAAAGGTAACACCTATTAAGATTCCAGTGGGGAGATTTTGGCCTGAGTGTTAACCTGAAGACACATTAGCTGTTCTATCAGGGGTGAACGTGTGTATTTAACAGATGGCAAGTAGATGCTTAAGAAATACTTAGTCTACAACATATACAGTACAAATTGAATGAACACAGCACTTTGTCCACAGTGATAAAAGGCCAAGTTTTAAAATTTTTTTTTTCAACGTTTTTTTTAATTTATTTTTGGGACAGAGAGAGACAGAGCATGAACGGGGGAGGGGCAGAGAGAGAGGGAGACACAGAATCGGAAACAGGCTCCAGGCTCCGAGCCATCAGCCCAGAGCCTGACGCGGGGCTCGAACTCACGGACCGCGAGATCGTGACCTGGCTGAAGTCGGACGCTTAACCGACTGTGCCACCCAGGCGAAAAAGGCCAAGTTTTAGCGGCACCAGCCTTGTTTCTTGCTATAATACTCAGTGTTACACTTTTCAGAATGATCAGATTTGCCCCAGTCCATATTTCCAAGTGGCTACAAGACAATGCCTCTTAGCTACAACATGTCAAATGAAACTCATTATCTCTGCTCTCTCACCGCCCAAGTCCCCACCCCAGACACCCAGCACAATTGACCCCATTTCTCTCTGGTGTTGCTGACATTCATCTAGCCCCCATGCTAGAAGCCTTGGGGTCAGCTTCACTTGTTCTTTCATTCTAAATCTCAAAATACAGTCAGCTACCAAATTTTTGGACAAGTTTCTAGAAGCATCCTTTTCTCTGAATTCTCACTGCCTCCTAGGTCGGGATCTGGTCCACCTTGTGGATCCACCATATCCACCATCTGGCTCATGCTTTCCTCTTAGGGAGGAAAGTGGAGGAAGAATAAGACAGACATTCAAATGCAAAGGCACACTGGTCTTGAGTATACTGGGCAGTTCCTTTAAGGAATGGCGGCGGTGGGGGGGACAGAACCCAGAGCCTCCTTCTTTGAAACAAACATTTCAAGTAAACATTAGGTATTACTTAATCTGCTACCAACATTTTTAATGTGGGATTTTACAACAAATTACACAGGAGAATACTTTCTGTTCCCAATGTTTGAAAAAAATGACATACATCCATTGCCTTTTGGAATTTAATATCTGCATAAAGCTGCATGAAGTTTCTTGGCTGGCATGAAAAACTAGTCTGCCTTGACCTAAGAAATCCATTTCGCTCCGTGGACACCCCATAACACTTAAGCTCTATCTCTTTACACGCCCTGCACTTAGTAGGTTTTAACACATCCCTGCTAAAGTAATGCCCTGGTCCCTGTACCTCCCAATGGGACAGATGAGATTTATCTTTCACTTCCCGCATGTGCTTTATTTTCTTAAATTTCGCAGGGCTTTTTAAAAGCTGTTTGTTACCACTTTCACCTCCCCTCTCTCCAAATTCTTTGAATTCCATTCTGTACTCAGGCTTCTTTTAAAATGAGGCTTTGTTAAAAGCAGTTTTCCCCATGGCATAGCTTTTAAAACTATCAGGGAGCCAAAATAAAATCACATCTTCAGCTTTATGTATCATAGATCTGACGGACCAGCTCAGACTGAGTCCCTGAATGATCAAATAAGAAATTTTCATCTGTAGGATGGTCAATATGTATTTACTTAATTGTCCACCCCCCCCCCCCCTCCATAGCCAGAATATCATTTAGTAAATTGCATGGTGCTTAAAACAATAAATGTGCCCTCCAAAGCGCCCAATGTATTTACTAGGAAAAAAAAAAAATGAAACAGTCAAAAGCAAATCAAAGCTGGGACGACTATAGGTTACTTGTATGCATGGAAATGAGGTATGTAATTTACAAATAGAGATCCAAACACCAGCCTGTTGTGGAGAAATGATGTATTTCAAAGGCCCTTTGAAAAAAAATACACAATCAAAAGGGGTTATCTGTGTCATATTCTTGTTTGTGAATTCTAGAAGTTCTGCTGAGGGGCGCCTGGGTGGCTCTGTCAGTTAAGCATCCACCTTCAGCTCAGGTCATGATCTCACCGTCCGTGAGTTCGAGCCCTGCGTCAGGCTCTGTGCTGACAGCTCGGAGCCTGGAACCTGCTTCAGATTCTGTGTCTCTCTCTCTCTGACCCTCCCCCGTTCATGCTCTGTCTCTCTCTTCTCAAAAATAAATAAACATTAAAAAAAATTTTTTTAGAAGTTCTGCTGAAAGAGGTAGACTTTCTCAGTGTTACTGAACCAATCAATCCAGAGATTTTAAGACGGAATGCCTACATTTTCACTACTCCTTAATATTTCATTTATCTGCTGATGATATACTGAATGATTCAGGTAGTGGTTTGCGCTGTAAATCATCCTTTGGTTTTAAGAATTATAAATTCCCTCCTCTCCTCCCACTTCGCAAACACACATCTTTTAATCAACAAAACATTGGCAGAAGTCTCCCGGAACGTCTGACAAATGCACAGGCCTAAATGAATTAATTTGTGAAAAGCAAAAGCAATGTTGTGTGCCCTGGTACCAAAGACAAATGACCACACAGCATCTTTACAAAAAAAAAAAAAAAAAAAAAAAAGGAGCAATAATCGTTAGAGGTGAATGGGTCACAGCAACCACTTTCCTAATTAAAAGTGGCTCTGATTCCTTCCTCAATTCTTTGTCTTCAAATGGATTTGGGGTTTTATCATTGATTAGCTTTTAAATCATTTTGAGGCACCCAGGAAGAAATGTTTAAATGTTAGTAAAAAAAAAGAATTTATTTTCCCTGAGATAAAATGGACTTTGCTATATTGCTCAAAGTCATACTTTATAAATCCTATTTAGGAGTGGTGAGGACTTACAGTCCAGGGTTACTGAACACTGCTACACGGTGCCGTAGCAGGGCAGGGAGCTGCTGTGAATTTGCAGCGTCAGCTTGGTTAGAACCAGTGAAGACGACAGATTTTCAGAAGAGGACCTTCAGATGGCACTCTGATGGAGGAGGGAGGTAGGATTTCTCTTGAACCTGCACTCGCTTGGCAAATACGCAGATTTTCCTCAGGTGTTTATTCATGGTCTGTTGGGACCACGGTCTGCTGGGAGGGTCTGTTAGGTATCACGGGATGGGGGTTGAAAATCTCTAAACCACATGTTGGGGCTACTACATCAGTGGATCAGTACCAGTGTTTTCTTTGGGCAGCTAAACCAAATGACTTGACATCCATTTTAGAAGATAACGATTCTAATAATTATAGGTAACATTCGTTGCGTGCTTCCTAATAGGCATCGTATATAACTGCCCAATGAGGCAAACCATATTCTTCTCAAACATAAATGAGAAAACCAAAGTGCAAAATGGACAGATGACCTTCTCAAGGTCACACAGTGGGAGCCCCACTTTGACCCTAGAAAGTTGGACTCCAGGGGCCATGCAGCCCCCACCAGCACAACAGAACTTCACCTATTGATGACATGGGCACCAACACAAACGGCTTTTTTGCCGTCAGCTTTGGAAGAAGGCACGAACAAAAGCTCTCCTGCATCCAAGTATACGGAGGAGAAATCGAACAAGGATGGTAAACAGCATCTAGTCAAAATGGAGGTTAATAAGGCCTTTCCTCTATCAGAATTTAAATGAAGTCCATCTTAAAATTTAATGTCAAAGGGGAAGTGACCATCAGAAGCAAACAAGGTGATGAGTTTTTCAAATAACATCAAACAAATGGGTTCCTTGGTCAAGATTCAGGGGATGTTATTTGATAACAGGAAAATGAACTGGCTTGCAAATCATCCTACAACAGCTGATTCATTTAGTGTGCTTTGTTAATATGCCTCATTTTTCAAGTTTGAAAAGTGAATCAACCGGGTCCTCCTACATTCTTCTAAAATGTGTGATTTGTGTATATAGGTTTGGATGGAGGTTGGTTGTGCTTTTGACCCCTACATATTTTGGAGGTAAACTGGAGAGGGATAGGAGTTGTAGTTTTATTTGTTTTCTCTTTTTTTTTCCCCCAATTTTATTTTAACAGAAAGTGTTTGATACGTTCAATAAATGCTGTTCACATTTCAAGAGGGTAAAGTAAATCATTAAAAATCATCTTTTATACAGTATGGAACATATTAGCTGAACATGTCTGAAGGCAGGGATGTAATATACACACACCAGCCAGACCATCTTAAGCCAGGGTCACTGCTGACATTTTGAACGAGGTAATTCCTCGTCGTGGGGCTATATTGTGCATTGTAGGATATTGAACAGCACCCCTGTCCTTTGCTACTAGATGGCAGGTGTACTACCCTCCCCCCAGGGTGTGGCTACCCAAAATGTTTCCAGGTATTGTCAAATGTCCTCTATGAGGGTAAAAGTGTGCCTGGTTGGCAATCACTGCCTTAAACAGATCCAGCCCCTCTCCTTGAAAAACAAATACCAGCACAGGACCCGGAAATGGAATAATAATAATAACTCAATGGCCTACAACCTACTGCATTGAAAAACCACATCTACTGACCCAAGTTCAACTTCTTATCCCCAAGTATATACGGCACTCATCTCTGCGTGCCTCTGCCCTCCGTAACTAAGACATTGGTACGCCGCATTTCATTTGCAGCAGATGAGGTCTGAAACATGCTTCTTCCTCTTATTGAAAACATAACTCTTTTACAAAGAGAATTTAAAATATTTTTTGCATGCAATTCCCGTTGGCTGGGAATCACAGGGCCTTGATGCCAAACTGCAGTCAATTCTATTCCCGGCATCTGGTTGCTGGCAGGATCCTGAAGCAGTTGGTCTGGTGGTTTTTTGGAGTAGCCTTGGACTCCCTCACACAGCAGTCTGTTCTGCTGATGGTCTCCCCAATTTGTTTTTATTCATCTCCAGTGCAACAGAATTTGTACTCTTTTATCCACTCAAGGGTAAAGCCCTGGATAAAGTCTCCCATGGGACCGACATGCCAAGCCTTTTACTATCCAAAAATGAATACAAACCACATTCCTGTCTTAAATCATACATTATTTAGCCTGCACGTACACATGCAATCCATTGCTCGGTGGATTAACACTGCTGCAGGCTATTGAATTCCTCTCCCAGACAGTATAATTTCTACATAACCTTGCTTCTGCACACCTCTCCTCTAGTGGGAACACAATACGAGCAAGTAGACACGGCAAGAATTGCAGCAGTCACTGGAGTGCCTATCATAGCCTTAAATGAGGATGTGCGTATTGTCTATGCAAGCAATAATCAATGCAGCTAAATTAATATAGAAGGCAAGACACGCGATTTTAGCCATGGTTTCATGAACCACATATATTGACGCTTTGCGGTTTTATGCTGGACAATTGCCCCTCCATTGGTCTAGAATACAATTATAGAAAAAAATGGTTCCAATTCCACCTCTCATAACAGAGTTTGGTGAAAACCTGCACCACTTCTCTTTTCCTACCCACGGATCAGACATGGAAATGAGCAATAAAGGACAAGACTCCTCACAAAAGGCAATCATTTGCATATTCTCTGTTAACAGTTTTTGGCAATAGCCACTGTCAACAGTGGCGGTGTGGTGTTTAAGAGCTCCACATTGCCCTCCGAGAATCCTGCTCTACCCCTAACTAGGCACTTAAACCTCTAGTCATGGGTAAAACAGGAATTTCGATGATCTCACCTAAGACTGTTGTGAGGCTTTAATATATAAATTACACATAAAATATTTAGCATCGTGCCTGACACAGAGTCAATACTCAATAAATACTTGTTGATCTTATCATTTTCATCAGCACCATCATGAGGCAGATCCTTAAAAGAAACACTACTCTCTCAATCCTACTTGGAGTAATTTACCTTTAAGGGGTGCTACCAGAGTCAATCATTGATTTTTTAAGCATGGGAGCCACTATTCTTGAGATGAAACTATGTCACCAGAACTGTGGTTTGTCATTTTCATCAAGAACCAAAAAGTAATAACTAAGCACTGATGAAACAATCATTGTGGACTGAAAGGCTAATTAGTTTCAAGGTATTTCCAAATCACTACCGAGGTATTATTAAAATTCTGTTAGGATGAGATTCACTTTTGCTGTAAATATTAGTTTTTAAAAACCTCAGCAGATTGCATAATCACACATCGCTCTGTGCTATTTACAAATAGGATTAATCTAAAGTCATTGAATTCCATTCAGAGGTTTAAATATTAAATGACATTTTAAAATTCATGGTACTTGCAAACACAAGTAAACTAGTTATTGTTCATTACAAGCACCTATAAACCAATTTCATTAACAAATTTACAAGCTAGAGAAGAGTGGCTGCTATAAATGATGCCACTGGCCTTTTATAAAGATTGCTCAGTTCTCCAAATGCCAGTGACATCTGGTCTTTGCTCTTATCCATCTTTTAATTTGGCCAACTCGTGATCTCTTTAAGGAAAAATAAACAAAATTAAAATATATTCAAAATTTAGCTCAAAATATAGCTCAAAATTTGGGCTACTTACACCATTCATGTAAAAGTTCAAGTCTACACTTAGAAAATAATCCCAAAAGGCTCATGATTCCAGTATTAATAAGGATTGATTCCTCATGCAAAAAAATAAATAAATAAAATAAGCCATGATTGGTACCCAAGGTGGAGATTACAATGGCATCTATACCACAAATAGTAATGGTTAGAATTCCCCAGAAATATCAAAAGTGACTGTAAACCCTGGATGGGGCCTCTGTTCTCTTTGTCCCAGGAATGTCTCCGAGATCAACTCAAACACTTCCTTTTGTAATGGGCTAGAATCACCAGGACAAGACTGGAAATCCAAAACAGGTCATAACTGCTTGTGGAGATCTCTAGGATAGCCAATGGTCAGCAACTCAATTCCTAATGCAATCAGAGATCTTACAGTCCAACAATTACACTCGGGTCACATTCTTGTGCCTTACATGTTTACTTAATTTTTTCATTTAGTTTTTCCCCATAATCTCTATTTTGACTATTTTCTTAGTTTTTTGCAATATTCTATGCTTCATAATCCAATAATGTTTCCCTAAAACTACGATCAGTAATATCGCCAACAATTAGTTGTCCTAGCTGTATCATGTATGCTATCCAAAACAGAGAAGCACAATTCATACAACTTAAAGGGCACCACTGCAAGATAGGTGGACCTTGTACTTTATTGCGACTAAATGAACACTCTCAAAATTTTCTTCTTCAGTCAATGAAAACAGATATAATGAACCATTTCTGCTCATTCCACTTGACCACTTTCCATATAAACCAATCATATTACCGGGTTGGTTACTAGTAGCTAATGGGTGATAGAAATGAAGCATTTTGTTTCAAACCATGTGTAGCAATAATTACTATCAATGATGGAAGGCCATCCGGAACGTCAAATGGCATTAAGGCTCTTTTGATACACTAAATGATTCTGTCCAATTAAATCAGAATTCACTTTTTCTGAAAGTAAATCCATGTTGACTTAAGAGCAACTCAATAATAGGATAAAGAACAAGTGCAGTAAACCCTTATTCCTTTATTGAGGCTTCCCTACTACTTCCAAAATATCTCTCCAGTCCCTATCTCACCCTGTTTTCCTCGATTTCCCAGGGCTCACTCACCTTCCTTGCCACACCATGCTCCTATCTGAATCTATGCCTTATTTTGTCTTCCTCCCTTCACTTAGAATGCCTAGTCTGCATTCTTATACCTTATTCTAGGGTGACTCTAAAATGTATCTTATAAACTGGGGTACTTTGGAGAGCAAAATAGGGAGATGTTGATAATTATATCAGGACACAAGGAATCAATTGAGACCGTCCAAAGACACTTAGAACATATGGTCATTTATGATTATTTTCTATGTATCTAAATCTCACATATTCATCTAGAGTCACCTGAAGTTCCACCCCATTTTGTAGCATTTTCCTGTTATTATTTTAGACCTATTTCATTTACCCCTCTTCTTCGTTTCTATATAATTAAATATCCACAGAAAGTTATAAAATATTTAACAAGAATAGCAATGACTGATGTATAATGAATATATAATATACATGAGGCATTGTTCTAAGAACTTTATATTAATTGATTTATACTTTTGGAGGTATGTATATGGCTACCCCCATATTGAAGATGAGAATACAGAGTTTCAATGACCTTTAAAGGTTGTTCAGCTACTCCGTGACAAATTCAGGGCCTGAAGTAAGTCAGTCTTACTCCGGTTGATTCCAGATTTAACTCTAAATATGTGCAATCCAATATGGTAGCCACCTGTCCCACATAACTATTTAAATTTAAATATAATTGATATGAATTAATTAAAATTTTAAAACATCAGTTCCTCAGTAATATTAACCATATTTTAAGTGTTCAAAAACACGTAGCTACTGGGGCACCTGGGTGGCTGGGTTGGTTAAGCGTCCAACTCCTGATTTCAGCTGAGGTCAGGATCTCACCTCTCATGAGATGAGCCCAACATCAGCGTGGAACCTGCCTGGGATTCTCTCTTTCCTCTCTCTCTGCCCCTCCCCATGCTTACACATTCTCTTGTTCTCAAAATACATAAATAAACATTAAAAAATAATGGGGCGCCTGGGTGGCTTGGTCGGTTAAGCATCCGACTTCGGCTCAGGTCATGATCTCACGGTCCGTGAGTTCGAGCCCTGCGTCGGGCTCTGTGCTGACAGTGCAGAGCCTGGAGCCTGTTTCAGATTCTGTGTCTCCCTCTCTCTCTGACCCTCCCCCGTTCATGCTCTGTCTCTCTCTGTCTCAAAAATAAATAAACGTTAAAAAAAAAAAATTAAAAAAAAAAGACATGTGGCTACTAGCTACTATATTGGACAGGAAGACAGAACATCATCGCATAAAGTTCAATTGCACAGATCTGAGGTACCTCATTCTTACAGTTACCAGGCATCATCTCCCCAGACTATACTGTACATCTACAGTACCTAAATGTGCTGAGCAAAATAATGGTCATGATTTCTGTGCTGCTATTCAGAGGTGTTTGTTTTTTTTTTTTAAGTGCGATTAATCTCCTTTCAGTAGAGAACATATTTAAGTTTTTTCTCCTTCAGGAGTGGGTCTTGATTTTGGCATATAAAATCTATCAACTGATAGCTTCCTTGACCAAAAGTAGAAATTATTAAAAGATATTCCCAGAAAGTAAAATATAATGTGTGGGAAGAACAAGATGTGGTTCATTTGTTTTTAATCAAAACCAAAGTTTCATCTGTATTATAAAATTTCTTAATCTCAAGGAAGAGAAGCAACAGAGATAAATTGCTGTTAGAGAATCAATGTCTCTGTCTTTGGGATTCAAGCTTCGTGCTTGGGAGGAAGTTCTGCATTTTTAATACATCATCTACTTTACCTACATATCCTAAAAGAATAGCACCCTTACTAACCACATAGTATGCTATGCTACCAATCTTATTTCTCTCTAAACTGAACCAACAGTGGGGGGAGGGGGGGGGGAGGAGAATGCTTTCTTACAGTGAACTACAGAGGCAATTCAGCAAATTCATAAACAATAACCTATATTCCATGACATAAAATAGTTATGTTGTTTTATTAGCCAATGCATTCATATTTTATTGATGTAGCAAAATTAAGTGTAAACAGAACCTATGCCTCAAAAGTCCTAAATCTAAGAAATTTGGACTATAAAACACAATAATTTCCTCGAGAAGACAATGTTGGGACACAGATCAAAAATGCAACAGCAATTAATACAAGCAAAATAATTGCTTCATTATAAAAACTGGAAGGAGCACTTGCACAGATAATTTTCTGGGAATATAATTTCAACATTTATTGTGTTTGGGGCTATGAGATGATAACTATGAGAATAAATTAGTGCTCAAGTTCACCGAAAGTGATCCTATAATAAATGAATATTAGGCATTTTATATTGTTAACTAATTTATTATAATTTTCAAATCAGAAACGCATGAGATGTTTATACATTCAAACTTCTATTTGTAACCTGTATGAAGACTCCCTTTTCCAGTATATTTTAAGTCAGTCTGCCATGTACCTTAGAGAATGTTAAAAAATTATATAGACATATCCAATTTCTAGTGCATCCTCTTTGTTTTGTGATTACTGGAGATTCATTTTGCCTGGTGATAGTTTCCGTAATCAAGGAAATGAAGTATCCATAATAAGACAGTACTGCTTTTCCTTCTCCAAATTACTCTTATTCTTTTTAAATAAGTGACTGAAAGTTCAGAGACCGGCAAATAGAGGGCATCTGCCCGTGATTACTACACTCTCCAAAGGCCCAAGAAGAAGAAGGAAGTATTATTACTGCATAGTGACTAAGAGCATAAATTCTGAAGCCATCCCACCCAGGGTCAAATCCTGCTTTACTATTTTTTTCTCCATATGGCCTTGGCCAAGTTCCCTAAACACTTCTGCCTCAGTCTCCTCATCTGTGAAACTAGGGATAATAACTACCTCAGAAGACTGTTAGACATTTCAAATGAATGCTTATGTATAAAGCACTGAGAATAAAGCCAGGCACACAATAAGCTCTCTAAGGGCGCTTACAATTATAATTATATAAATTCTAAAGCACTTTACAATAACCATTGTTATCATGAACAATAATGCTTTTTTGAAGAAGAGGAAATTTTGGTTGGTCTACTGAATGACCTAGCAAACTCTGGTTTGCCTAGTGTAAAATCTTGCACTCCAAAGTAAAAAGTCCATCGATGCTTGTCAAACTGCAACTCTCTGGGTTGAAAAATCAAGAAATGCCATTCTTCCATGAGATATTAGGCTCAGTTAGTACTATTTGAGCTACTGATACTGATTGCCTTCAGATAAACTGATGAGAAGACTAATAGAAGAACTTTTTAAGACAAACAAACTTTCACAAGGGAAGTCATTCTTAGCCTAAACAAATTCTAGGAAAATAACTACAGATTGTGAAAGTACTTATTAAAATAAGACATATGTGATTGCCCGTGGAACCAGCTTATATCAGTGAAATAACACGCTGACTACTAAATGTCCATGTGCTTAACTGAATCGACTTTTACATACAGAAAATAAACTATACTAATTTCATAGCTTCTAACTCTAAAAATAATCAGATTTTTAAAAACTGTTGCCCTGCAAGGATATTTTGTAGGTAAACAATTACTTGAACCCCTTATTTAAGTTTAATTACCTCCCTGATTTCTAATAAGTTGTATGATATGTGCCCTAGGGTAACTGAAACAAATAGTCTATAGAATAAAAATGGGCTAGTCATACATGTATATATTCCGAGGTATTTACTACACATCTCCAATATTCCAGAAAATTATTTTGTTTTGTTTCGGTCTGGAAAATGTTATGTATACTTTAGCAAACAGACAGGAAAGCCTCTTCTAAAGTATAACCACTAAAAGAGTTTTCTAGGAGAGACCATTCCTCTGCTTCCTCAAGAGAAGACTCAAGAGTTTGTTCTATTCAGTAGAGCAAATTGGCTGGGGTGGGGGATCAAAACAGAAAACTCTCTTGGAATTAGTGCTGATATTCCAGTTCTCTGAGGAAAAAACAAAATCCAAAGCTCTGATGTATAACTTTGCTGATCTTTGTCATGTGACTACTCCTACAGGGGCTGATTTTAACCTACTAACAGTTCAACAACCAGCTCACAACATTTCTGAGAATTTAGTGAGCGTCTCTCACACCAGCCACCTCAAGCACCCTACTGCATCACAAAATGGATGTGACCTTAGTTGAAATATTATTTAATGCTCCCAACATCCCAGAAGACATAAACAAAGGAAAGAGTTTCTTTGCCTGAGTAGTAAAGAAGCTAAGAATGCCCTGGGAAAACAGAAAACAAATTTCCTGATGTCTCTGTCGCAGCTGCTAGGACCAGAGAACAAACACCATGTGGGAGGGAGTATGTGGGCAGAATGTGTGGACTGCTTTAGGAAATCTCCATGATCTAATGGAAGAACAGTAAAGGAAACAGAAGAACTTCTTGAAGGAAAAATAGGACTCAAAGAGAACCTTTTCGTTCATTAGCCAATAAAGAACTTCTTAAAAAGAAAGTATCTTTATGTCGTCATTCCTTGAGGTACAAACACTCCGGGTCTACTCTAAACTCTTTGAGGGCAGAACATTAACAACATGGATTTGATCATATCTTTACTAGAATCACAACAGAAACATGTAAGAAACTAAACTATGCATCCTCATCAAAGCAAAAAGCATAGCATTAACTAGTAATGATAAAAGCTGTCTCCGTGAAATCATCATATCAAAAGTTTTACTAACATATAAATGTCATATATATGTATATGATTTAAAAATAAATATGCCATCACTCTACTTAAACATCAAATAGAACCCAAAATTTCAGCTGATAATGGGGAAACAAATTGTTCAAGTTTATAAAACATGCACAATGTAGCAAAAGCCTAGCATTGCAGCTCCTTATAGATTTGGAAATGGAGAAAAAACAATTTTTTTTCTATACATAGACTTCCTAAAGCTGCTGGCTTTAAGAATTTCCATCCAGTGGAACTGGAGGGTATTATGCTAAGTGAAATAAGTCAGTTAGAGAAAGGCACATATAATGATTTCACTCAAATGTGGAATTTGAGAAACTTAACAGACGATCATAGGGGAAGGGTAAGATAAATACGACAAAAACAGAGAGGGAGGCAAACCATAAGAGACTCTTAAATACAGAGAACAAACTGAGGGTTGATCATGTTGGGGAGTGGGGGAAACAGATGATAGGCATTAAGGAGGGCACTTGTTGGGATGAGCACTGGATATTGTATGTAAATGATGAATCACTGGAATCTACTCCTGAAGCCAAGACTACACTGTATGTTAGCTAATTTGAGAATAAATTTAAGATGATGATGATGATGATGATGATAATAATAATAATAAAAATAAATTTCCATCCAAGATTTTGACCTAAAGGAAGGATCTAATTAAAGTTATATTATACCAAAGAAAGACCAAAAACTTCTTATTTTTGATAACTAATACAAATTTAATCCATACTCCAACATGTGTAAAACAGAACTTAGAATTCATCGTGTAAACTCAACAGTAACATATAAAACGAAATATGAGAAATGGTTTAAAAGAAAATATCCAGTGACAATCACTCCATAAACTCCTTAAGAAACAAAATCAGAGGAATAATGAGGCAGATGGCAGTAGCATCAAGTTCTCAGCACAAATAATTGAAAGATAGAAAGCAAAGATACAGAAACTTGGTATGCACAAAAATGTGGTCTATATTTACGTCTATTAAATATGAAAGGGGCACCTGGGTAGTTCAGTTGGCTAGGCGCCCGTCTTTGGCTCAGGTCGTGATATGGTTCATGAGTTCGAACCCGCTTTGGGCTCTGTGCTGACAGTTCAGAGCCTGGAGTCTGCTTCGAATTCTGGGTCTCCCTCTCTCTCTCTTCCCCTCCCCCACTTGCTCATGCTCTCTCTCTCTCTCTCTCTCTCTCTCTCAAAAATAAACATTAAAAAAAATTTAAGTGTAAGAGAAAAGAGTACCTGGGTCCAATGCTAATTCTTATGAGAATGTCACTTTCTTTTACTGTAAGCTATGTTCTTCATAATAGGTAAAAAAAAAAAAAAAAAAAAAAAAAAAAAAACCAACAGATTTTATTACTCAGAGTGATTAAGTATCAGAATAAATAGAGTTGTGGAATGGTCAAATTTTGCACCCAGAGTTTTCCAAGCTAATAAATGGAATTAATTTGATTGCTTTTTCTTGTGGTTTTCAGAAATCAGTACTAATAGAGATAAAAATGAGAAAAGGGACTGATAACATGGAACTTTTTGTACCAGCATTGTGACTTATGCTTTACCAGTAAACTCATTTTTTGGAGCGGGGATATTATTTATCCAGTGAAAACAGGCATCCATTGGTGTTATGTTCTGATTTCAACAGAGGAAGGTCAAGATTCCCAAAATGTAGGCTACCCCACAGTGGCAGAACTCCTTAATATCCACTGGCTCCCAGTGTGAGCATAAAGAAACATGAGATCCCACCCCTAGCACACCCACACCTGCACTGTTTCGAGGATTATAATATTCTACAGTGTTGACTGTCTATGCGCTCTGAAGCTGGCTAAGTTACGTGCAAAGGCACTTTCCTTTTATTTATTTGCATTCCACTAGTCATTAATTTAAATCAGTATCAAGGCTTTTGGCAAGGCCAGTTAGCGTCATCTGTTGGTAATCTGAGACAGACAGACACATCTCTAATCTTGGTCAATGTTTCTATTGTGGACACAACCTTCGATCTTGTGTGAAGACAGAGATAATGACCAAACAACAACAACACATGTTTGGCACTTGTTTTCACTTGATTAGAAGGCTGAAAATGGCATGAGTCAATGAGTTCCATTTGCTTTCAGCTCCTTATTACTCTCCGGCAGGTCAAATAAAGATATGACTTGTTTATGAATCAAATAAAAAGATTATGTCTGTAGCTGATACATCAGTTCTTGTGACCAATCAATATCCCAAAATCGTATCCCTACCTAATCTTCCCGATTATTAGTTATTGAAGAAGACATGGAGAAATTGGGAAAATTAGGAAATTTTCACTGACAATCCAAGTGTGTTCATTATATAAACTTAAATTTCAGTGAGGGTTCTTCCTGTGAACTAGAACACATCTTATATGTTCCTTTATAAAACTGAATAAAAATAATTATTAAACATTTGTTTTGCTGGCGATGAAATATTGATATCTGACAGTCAATTCCTCTCCACAAGCAGTAATTCTAGGTCTTTTGTGTACTTCTGAAAATATTTTTCTCAATGAAACTCATTATAATTCCTGAAATTTTCCAAATGGAATGTTACATGTTGACATCTTCCTGACTTTGGTATATAGTCTACTGTGTTTGGGCTTGAACCACAGATCTCGGATCTGAACCAGTCTTCAAGTTCTACTTCAACATATTTCTCAAATTCTATGCTATGCAGAAAATTGAACATTCTTTTCGTTTTTTATTTTTAATTAACATTTGATTGATATACAATGGTACATTGGTTTCAGGTCTAAGAAGGATTCTTGATGACAGAATACTAAGATAGTCCACTAATATATAAGCCACAAAGATATTCCCTAATTACAATAACTGGAGAATTAGAATATCATAGAGCTAAATGATTGAAGATAAAAAGTCTGAACACCACGAAAGTTGACAGTAACAGATGCTTTCTTAGTCTGTTGGGGCTCCTAGAACAAAGTACACTACAGACCGGGTGGCTTATAACAAGAGAATTTTATATTATTGCACAGTTGTGGAGGCTGCAAGTCCAAGATCAGGGTGCCAGCACGGTCAGGTGAGAGTACTCTTCCAGTCCCCAGATTTCTCATTGTATCCTCACATACCGAAAGGGACAAGGAGGCTCTATGTGGTTGGTCTCTTTTATAAAAGTACTGATCTCTTTCAGAAGGGTTCCACCCTCAAGATCTGAGCATCTCCCAACGCAACACCCCCCTCAGTACTATCACCTTGTGCATTAGGATTTCACCACACGAGTTTCTCATGGGACACAAACATTCAGACTGCATCTGAGGCTTAAGTCCAACATGATCTGCATGAGGCCATGCGAGGCCAGAGGTTACGATCATGGACTTCATGAAAATTAACATCTGCCCTCCAGCATAGGGACAGATCCAGGTTTTGCAAGGTTTTGCAAAACTTACACAATTTGAGGACTTCATTAAAAAAAGAATAAAATTTATGAATATAAAATAGATATAAAACTGAATATTTATTTAGAATGAAAAGAGGGGCGCCTGGGTGGCTGAGTCGGTTAAGCGGCCGACTTCGGCTCAGGTCATGATCTCGCGGTCCATGAGTTCGAGCCCCGCGTCGGGCTCTGTGCTGACAGCTCAGAGCCTGGAGCCTGTTTCGGATTCTGTGTTTCCCTCTCTCTGACCCTCCCCCATTCATGCTCTGTCTCTCTCTGTCTCAAAAATAAATAAAAGTTAAAAAAAAAATTGAGAATGAAAAGAGAAGTGGCAAGAAGTCACCAATTTTAAAAGCTGATAACACAAATATCAAAAAGATGCTGAAAATAACAATATTAACTTCCCAACACACTTCAAAAAAACTTTCCCTCTTTATTTTTGCCTCCATACTCTTTGATTGCCTCATCATATGACAGCAGTTTCATTATATTTTCTGTAGAGAGAGTGAAAAATTCTGTGTGCCCTCTAGTGCTTGATAGAAATGTATTTTTTTACTGATAACTTAGGACACTTTTCAGTTTTCCAACTCATTAATGGTAATGGTTTCTAAATTGTTAAGATAGGAATTTGGGGACTAAAAATCAGGAAGAATTTTGCATAGACTTGTCTTTTGCTTTAGATCTTGTAAATCTTTTTTCTCCTACTTCCCATATTCTTCCAGTGTTGGGCACGAGAGGCCACACGCCTATCACCATAGGACCTTGTGACAGCATGTTCCTGCCACAATGCCCGGGTCATCAGTACAGCGGGCAGCCTGAGCTTTCGTGGAAACCATTCTTACCACAAAACAGCTAGTGACAATACAAACATGTATCTCATTAGATCCAGACTCCATGCATCTTCCACCACCGGCTGACAAAAGGGAAAGTGCAAATGGGGAAGCCAAAGTGGAAAAGGACAAGGGTCTTAACCAGCTGTGACTAAAATAGCTTTCTCTCTCAAAATTCCCAAACCTGTCTCACCATGTGAACACATTGTTAGGCAATGGAGGAACGTGGCTTTTGTGGGGGTTAAAGTTATACAATTTGGATGGTGGGTCACTGGCCATTTTTAAGCAGAAGACTACAAGATAAAGATACAAAGTTAGATAGAGAATCACTGAAAGGCTGGAGGAAAGGAGGATCCCTCAAGTTGAAATTTAATCAGCTTCCAGACAAACCTACCGCCTTTGACTCCTTAGCCCACCTTTCCAGCCACGCCCCCACCTCTACCCTATCCCAACAGGTGATCTCCCATTTTCACAGGCAAGTACCTTCTATGATCATCTGCACCCATGCTTTTCCACTTGCTATTCTTTCTGCCTACTTGTAGTCCACGTACCCCGGTATCCTTTTCTGGACACTTTTCCCGATGCCTCACTGAGCTGACGAACACCATCAAGTGTTGCCCCATGCCCCAGGTCTCGGCATGGACATTTCCCCGTACATTATGCCTTGCATGTTCAACTTGAATTTAGCTGTCATTTTTCACAGATCAATTATGTATTGGTGACTTAACATCTGGATACATCTGTTTTTTTATTTTCATGGCTCTGTCTCATTCAGGCACCAAGTCCTGCTTATGCTTCCTTCTCAGTGTCTCACGCATCTGTCTCTTCCATTCATTCCACTGTTTCTATTCTTGTCTGGGAGCACTTCACTTCACATACGGACTAATGTAGCAATCTCCAAATTGTGTTTCCTGTTCCCATATTCCAAATACTCTGATCTATCCTGCATGCAAGCCGTAGCTTTATCTTCCTAAAATAAAAATTAATCTTCACACTTCACCCCCATGTTAAAAACAAAAACAAAAACAAAAACAAAAGGAAAATCCTGAAAGGCTCTTCATAGTCTAAAGATCACTTCCTTAGACTGACATCCAAGGGCTCTAGGTCATTTTCACAAAGTCTCCTTGACCGTTAGCACACAAAAATATAAATTTGTCTTTCCAAATGTTCACAAATTTTCCTGTCTTGTGTTTGCAAACCATATCACTTTATTTTTGCAAATTTAAAATGATGTGATGCTTTTTGCTGAAAAGAGAAACTATTGCTCTCTGCACATCTGAGTACCTATTAGTCAATAAAGAATTTCATTTCCAAATTGCCAATTTCTACAGCTTGCTTGTTTTTCACCAAAAATTCCAACACAACTGGGCACTTATGAGAGCCCTGTTGAGGAATATCATCTCCAAGGGTAGATATATATTTGCATAATTTACATTTACAAAGTTGCCAGCTATACACATCTTCATTAAGCAGGAGAATGCTCCAGTGTGACCGCTTACATCTAAATGGCCTGGGAATTGTCCTCCTCAGCATTCATCAGCCGTCCCCTCATTTTATTCTATTAGGAGGGAAGGAAGAGCAATGCAGACTGATCAATGTGCCAGTGAGTTTTATGGCTGTATTTTAGAATGACCTATATTAAAGGAGTTAGGCAAACGTAAGAGAAATTTACTGCTCACAGGATAATGGCTCTCTGTAGCGTAAGGGTGTCTCAAACATGGCATATGCTTGCTTTATTTACACCCCGATGCTTGACTGATCATCTTTCTCATATTTTGCCTTACTTTTGAAAGCACGGATTCCCTTGCCTTATTGATCTCTTTATACCCTTATCATTTTTCCCCTGAGTTATTTGGCATGATGACAGTAGTGCGTCGCCAAGGCTGATTTAACATCATCTCCCAAGTATGCAGCACTGAACTCAGAGTCGAATATTTTAAGGCTGAAACATGTAACACATCTGTCAGGCAATGGTACAAATACAGTCACTTGTCAGAACTAATGAATGAGGTAATCCAGAGTATGGATAAATAGCAAGAAGATGGAAGATGCTAGAAGCTACGGTTCGCCAAAAAGCATTTCTGAGTAATTACATTATTTGAGGAAGAATGATGTTTCTTTGTTTTCAGTTCTAACTCATTTTTGCTCCCGCAGCAGACCTTGGTGGTAATACCTAGAGAATGCAAAGTGCGTAAGAAGCAGAGTCAGCGATTCACACGACCGTGGGGAAAGTGGGTGGCCCTTTGACTGTGGTCTATCTCGTAGGAAGGATATATTTCTCCCTACTATTTTGTAAGCCTGGCTTAACCAGGTAGTGCCTCTGTACTTGCTTACAGTCCAGTCTGTGTTCTTTTTTGCAAAAACCCCATTATCGGATGGGGCCAGTCACAGGATAAACCCAAAGAGCACAGGGACGTTTCAACAATGATGAGGAAGGGACCAAGTCTGCCAGTCAAAAGTAGCTCACCTTAAAACCTTTAAAGAATTATCAACAAAGAGAAAAGAATGTCCCAAAGTTGGTTCTTCATATGGGGTGTATGGATGTCCATTCCCAAAGGGGGAAAGGTGTGGACGTATAGATAGTCTAGCTGCGTGTAATTACAGAAGAAAGGACAACATAGCTGCCTGTGAGGACCAAGGTTAAATGAGGGGAACGGAGGGAAAAGGACCATGTCCCTGATGCACGCATTGATTATTCTAATGGGAAGGAAGTGCCCAACTTTACACAGGATCCCCTCAGTTATTTATAACCGGGGGTGCGGCATTTTATGCAGTGATTAAGTCCCAAGAATGGGCCTTGCACACCCAATTGCCTTCATCAGGAAGCGGAGATGAAACTCTGACACCGAGGACCCAAGATAAAAATGATCTGGAAGTCCTTCCAAGTACCATCTCAATAAAACTTACCGCTAACCTCAATGAACCCTGCATTTCCCTAGAGTCCTACTGTACTGCTATTCCCACTACCGCCTTTGATACCGCAGGTGACACCAGTGTGACTGCATACAAACAAAACGCTACTTAGAAATATTTGAGTCTGTAAATCTTTATTAGGATATGAACACACTTCCTACTGGTACTCTTTCCAAGACTCGACTGGATTTCTCCTGATTTTTCGGCAGCAACTCAGTCTCCAACAAGAGGAGAGAAATCATGTCAATGTTCAGACAGGCCACTGAGCCTCTTCCCTGCAATCTAACCTAATAGTGGGATTTGAGAATGTTCTGATAAGGGCATTTCACACAAAAAGGAATCTATTGCGTCCTGATCTATGCTGTTGCACTATATGGTATGCCCTCCTCCTGGTTTCCCAGTAGCAAAACCTATTTATTCTGACTCAAATTTCACCTCCTCTGAGAAACCTTTATCACAGGCAGATTTATCTCCTCCCTGCTCAAGGCTCTAGGGGACATTTTCCTCATGCCTCTGCTGATGATAAATATTTTGTGTAATATTTCATCCTTCAGTAGCTGTTTCCACCCCTGGCATGCTGGAGAGTTGAGGACAGGGTGTGCAAAGAGGCACCCCCTCTGATCCTCAGCACTTACATATATACTTACGACAAGTCTTTCATTTGGTACTTAATAATTTGCTGGATGTTGAATGTTACCGTAAGTATCTTGTCAACAATGATTATTCTTGAGAGATCCAGGGATAATCCAGAAATTGAACCCCTAATTATATTCTTAGTTTTAGTAGATAAATGTGTGTTGCATTATGTGGTTGTGAAAACATGGCAACTTGAGGAGAGGTTATACTTGCCTTTCCACTCATGAGATCCTGCACTGAGAACAGAAAAAGGGAGCTATGGAAAATACAACTCCTCTTTTCTCCTTCTGTAGCTCTCTGCCAACTATCTGCTAGCCTGCTGCTTACAGACACAGCCACAGCAGCTGGGCTCCCCCAAAAGAAGTAAGCCTGATGGCTTATGGAAATATATTTGCTCATCACTAGCTAAGGAGAACACACTTACTTTTTTTCAAACACAGGACAGTCATATATGTCTATCAAAACTAATGCAAGTGTCTCCTATATTTCATATTTCAGGTCTCCTATACATGTACAAAGTAAATTTTGCATGCTACCGAAATACAGAAGTGAAGAGTGATTATAAGATTTTTGCAAATACATGTAAATAAAGGTCTTGTCTATTATAAACTAAGTTTATATATATTTGGCTTCAATTTTTATTTGCCAATCAACTTTGAGACTTAAAATTTTTTTAATCTTGATTTTCATCAGGGTATGCAATAACTGCTACCAAATAGTTGCCCAACTATTTCAGTAAATAATTTGTTTCTTAGTATCACTTTCTTTGATGGCTATGGAACACGCATAGGCATTTCTTTTTGCTTCAGATCAGATTTGTGTCTTTGAAACAATAAAAATTCCAATCAATTCAGTTGCTATTTGCGAATGGTGATGGAAAGGATCCATTCTTTGCTGGAAAAGAAATATATTTGTAGCAAATAGCCACCAACTCTAGTAGAGAAAATTATTTGCACACTGAACAGGGAAACTGCCAAAGCAAAGAACAGAGCATCTGCTGTGGACAAGGGTATAATTATCTTGCTCTTCCAAATACCGTTGGGCATAAAAAGTTTTACTCTCTCTCTGGCAAGATGCTCTTCTCAGACTTTTAACAAAACACTATTAGCAAATAATGACTAGTCTGGAAGTCCTGTCAATGACAACAGTACGTCTTTTGGACCCTCTCCTAAAAAATAGAAAACAGGGTCTATCTGATAAAATGGTGAATCCTTCAAGTGTCAAAAGGATCATAAACATCAGCTCCATCCTGTCGAAAACCTTTCATATACCTACATACGTTGTTTGCCACAGACTTGAGAATTTTTCAAAAGAAGAAATGCTTTATCCTTCTGGTTCTAGATCATAATTTATTGCACATTTCTATGAACACTTTCTGTTCCTTAGTGTTTGCTTTTCACGTGTATTGGGATATTCACTACTTTTATGCCACCTTACTTTCATCTAAAAGAAAGAGAAGTAGATCTTTCTGGTAGACCAGAGGGATGAAAGAAATCTGTTTTTGATGAACAGATATCATTATCAAGGAATGGCTGCTCTTCAGATTCTGTTGCTGCCACTTCTAACTTTCCCCTTAGGGGTTTCAACCTGTGATGGGCAAGAGACTTGAATCTACTCTCAAAACTGTCAAAGAAATGGAGGTTGGACTTCCATTCCCAATTACTTGCATGCATTTGTTGTGTTGTCTTCTTTTAAAAAGAAGGAGGGGATAGGAATCACGAAGCTATTTCCAACAAAGGCCCTTAATAGGCAGGCCTGCTAAAACAACACCATGCCACGGTCTTTTCCAAAACTTTCCAGCAGCTATCAGCAACAGCTGACAAGCTCCAGCTAATTTAAAACTGTACATTCTCTCCCGAGAAGACCAGACCACACACACAGTATTGAAAAACACCCAGTGAATACCATAATTTCCCCAACAGTGGGCTCGTCGTCATGTTCCGTCTTCTGTGTTTAAAAAATAACCTTTTATTGATAATGAAAGTTTTACCAACTATTTGAATGGTAGTCTTAACATTTTATTCTTTGGGAGCACAGGGAAGTAGAGATCAAATATTAACGTCAATAAAAGAAGCAGAAGTGACAACTTCCTCCAAGGTTAGTGGTACCAGACACTGGCACAAATTCATCCATCTGGGTGTCTCAAGGACATATTCCCACATGAGAATCCAAGAGGGAAAGTGTCACAGAACTGACAGATGGGCTTCCCTTGACTAGATCATCCTAATGGAGCTTTGAAGCAATTTGCATACTGGCTGTCAGTGACACAGGTGTGTGTCAAGGACTTAAGAGAGGCTAAGAGCAACCTTACAGAGGATACAGCTTCATGACCAATACATGCTTTCATTTGTTTGTTCGGGCTGATAGGTGATATCTGTTAAGAAGCCTGTAGTTTAATGGCAGCACTGTTGATTTTTGGGTTTTTTTCGTTTTCCTTTTTCCTTCTGAGTTACAGTCTACAGCAGTTCAGCGTAGGTACAAACTGGAATAATTTTCATCCCAATAAGAGATTAATACTGGAGTCCTGCTCTTTGTATTGGTGAATCACACCCAAAATAGCATTCACATGCATTCAATTTTCATTACATGTACATTAAAAATATTGGCTTGATTCTGGTCTTATGGTTAAAGATTTAAATGTTGAAATGTTGACAGCTGCCTGCCTCTATCACAATCTCACTATCTGCAATGAAGAAAACAGTGGCTGCCAAAGCCAATGTAAACATTCCTGCCGCTCATCATATTCTGGAAAATTTCACCTGTCCCCTAATCCTACAACCCACCAATGGCTGTGCATTGAATCCTGAAGCTAATTAATTAATTAAAGTAGCAATGCATTACGTGTCAAATATATCATGCTCTTGCAACCTGCCCCTTTGACCTTGACCACATAAATTACCTGCCACTTTGGTAGGCAGGCACATTGGTAGCTCCAAATGAGCCACAGCTTCTGTAATTTATACTCCATTACAGTGCCCTCCTTTATTGGCTCCAAATTTGCTGTAAGACTTGCTTTGACCGACAGATATCCACAAGTTTGCAACAAGCGGATATTGATGACCACTTGTACACTGGGGCTCATTTTCTTGAGATGCTCCTTCTTGGAACCCAGCCACCGTGCTGTAAGGAAATAATCTCAACAGCATAATTTCTTGAAGTTGATTTATCCAGGTGAGCTTTAGGACGATAACCTGTACCCAACGTAAATAAGACTGTGCTAAGCGTTAGGATTGAAACGTGCAATTTCAGTCACAGAATGTCCTACAAGACTGAGAGACTAGCTGGAGAGGCCCTGCAGGATTAGACACCATAGGGAGAAAGAGGCCACATAGAGGAGAACTGATGTGCCCCAACTGAGCTGCCCCCACAAAGCTCTCGCATAAGTGGAGCTGGACAAGTGAATGTAGCTGGTACCATGTAGAGCAGAAGGTCTGCTAGGTCAGTGGAGAGAATCATGACATTATTCAGTAAGCCAACAGCTAAATAAATAAATGATTAATCATGATTATTTTAGCCACTTGGTTATCTATTGCGACTTGTTATGCAGAAATAGTTAAGTGAAATAGTCACTTTAAAAACTGCAACAGTCATGTGAGGAGATACTGATGGACAGCTAACTAACTTGCTATGTGACACTGAATCTGCCAAAGGCTGTTTTCTCCTCTAGACTATGAACAAGGTGAACCAGATGACCACAAACTTCCTTCCCACTCCAAGACTCTGTTTCATTCTGTAGTGGGATTAGAATAAAGCTTGGTAGTAACCTGACTGCAATAATAAACCAATTATATGACACTATACCCTTAGAAGAAGGGTTTTAGGTGGCCGCCATGGTCTAACATAAAGCTACCATGTTAAAAACAAAAACAAAAAAAACATTCTTTGTTAAAAAAGTCTTCTAGCTCAGCCTCATCATAGCCGAGCACTTTGATGAAGATTTTTCAACTCTGCATTGTGTATATCCTGAAGAAGAATAAGAAAAACACACACACACATGATTGTTTAGTACAGCGATTACACGATATGAGGCGATGAATGCTTTTCAAGAGCTAGGATCTGCTCTTATAAATTCATTGCACGATTCAGAAAGAAAAGAAATAAAAATATAATGTATTATGATGATATCAGAGAGCCAGAGACCTGTACCTATTTACACATATAAGACTGCTAAGGTCATGGGGTAATTTAAATACCATTATCAAATGTTCACTCTGTACCAATTAAGGACCAAGAATAAGGTTATGCTTGCTTCTTAAGCTTGGGAGGTTTTTTCCGAAACCATCACTTTTATAGTGTGTGTGGTGTGTCACACACTGTTGCAAACATTTTACAGGTGAGAAAACAGAGGCATAGAGAAGATTAAATGCATAGTTGGCATGTGGCAGAGCTGGTCGCACAGTACAGGCAGGGTGGCTCCAGACTCTGTATTCTTTCCATAAACACACTGCTTTGACCCATAGCAGAAATAAACCCAGGGTCTTCTTGTTACTTGAACCAAATTCTGACCAGGTGAGCTAATTACTATGAGAGTTGTATTAAAAGAGTCAAAACATTATATCAGAAACTCTGTTGGGATAGGAAGGTATCACAGAGAGAAAACTCAAAGACCAACTTAAGTCAGAACAAGTCTGTAATTGCAATAGTTACTAAACAGAAACCTTTCATTTACTCAGCATTCAAAAAGTCAGCAAGAAGGACTGCTTTCCTCCAAGTTCTTCAATGTCTCTTCTTTCCATTAATAATGTGAATTGTCCTCTTATCGCCTGATTTAGAATGTTTATACAAACACACCTGCACAGAATCCAAACAACGTAACTTCATTATGTTGATTGGTCCACATTGGCTTGGGGGACACTGATCTGTGTTAATAACTGCAAGGAAGGCTGTTTCAGCCACAGAAATAGGACTCAAGTGGGCCATTTCAACCACAGAAGCCAGTGAGATGCCCAAGTCGAACTCAAGCATTTCTAGGGTGAAGACAAAGAAGGTTTGTTGGAATGTTTAAGTGCCTGGCTAAATGGTTGGACCCTAAAAGTATCTTTGTAGATTCTTTGATTCTACATAACTTAATCACATTTAGGTAAGTATATTGCATCTACCCATATTAAGATTCTTCAGTGCTGCAAAACTCGATCAAATTATAGTAAGTATATTGTATCTGTCTATACTAAGATGCTTTGACTATGCATATTTTAATCAAATTAGGATGAGTATATTGATGAGCAAAATTGCCCCTAATCTTCTGCCACAAAGCACAACGATAAAGAACGAAGGTTCTGGAAACTGCTGAGGTTTGCATACGTGTTTCCTCAAGGTCCTGTGAGGACCTTGAGGGGAAGTTATTGAACATCTCTGAGCCTCAGTTTCCAAGCCTGAAAAGTGAGGGTAACTACTATACCAGGCTTCCTAGGGCTGTTGTGATGGCTGAGTGAATTCAGTGGAGGCAAACCACTTGAAAAGGTTTCTCGTATCAAGTGTATGGTGATTATGAGTCATGGTTATCATTGGTATTGTACTTGTTTATAAATTTATTATTGGACTGCATTAAAATCTACATCAGTTCTACAAAATGTACCAGGCGGTTTTTGCATGTGAGAGCTTCAACTTCAAGACACTGTGCATCAGACCAGCATGTGTCCATGTTTCATAAAGATGATTTTAAAATGGTGATCGAACTTAGAATGTTAAGTCCTTTCTTCCTTGCCAAAAGAAGCCTGGCTATAGATAAAGGATTATAATAATGACAGCAAATCTGATTTTTGTATTCAAAAATTCTGCTCATTTTAGCTATAACTCCACTACTTAAATGAAAAGAAGTGGAGTTTCAAAGGATGAGAATGAATTACTAGAATTACTATAGAAATTAGACACTGTCTACTGTCTACTGCCCAACAGAAAGTAGACAGTCAATGAAAAGTTAAAATTCTGGTGCATAAGACAAGATTATTAAGCTACAACAGTGTGTGTGGGTGTGTGTGTACGCACAGATAGGATTTTCTCAACACGGTTGAGGGTCTAGTTGAGGGCTAAAAACAATAGTTGCTAATGCCAAGCCCAGTGCTGGCTCATGACATGTGTACGATAAATATTTGTCGAAATATTGAATGACAAGGCAAGGGGGTAGAATTTAACAAATCAAGAACAAGTAATGTTTGGCTTGGTTATTCGGAGGGAATTGTGATGTGACTTAATGAGCCAGACCACCTTTTATTAGGACACAGAAAGGGGCTTTGGGCTGTCATTTCAAAAGTCTCATGGTTTGAAAAGAATACATTGCTCTGTGTCAGTTTTAAAGATTACAATCACAGCTTTTAGCACAGATTTCATTTTTTATAATAATCTCCTTAAAAATCACTGAAAATATCACCCCATCGTGTAATTTGTTTCTTTCACACTGATGGCACTCCTACTGTTTAAAACTAATTGCTTTTTTACATTATCTTAAGGTCAGGCTCAACAGAATGAATTTGGAGATAACATAACTGTGAGCCACAACTGTTTAGCACACCAAGAGGAGATCACAATGCAGAAAGAATGTCTCCTTCAGAAAGGCACCAAAGATAACTACTTTAATTTGCCTCTAGGCAAACATCAGAATGACTGACAGTATAACTTGAAGG
Source organism: Panthera pardus (assembly GCF_024362965.1). Classification (NCBI taxonomy): domain Eukaryota; kingdom Metazoa; phylum Chordata; class Mammalia; order Carnivora; family Felidae; genus Panthera; species Panthera pardus. The sequence continues at coordinate 144,241,265 of NW_026526721.1, read as the reverse complement.
TTTGTTAAACATAGTCTGGGTGTTTATTTGCATCTCTCCGGAAGATAGTCTAGAAATTACTTTTTGTATTTTTTATTCAACAACTAACAAGGATATACAGCATGGGAAATTTCGTGTCTGTGTACAGTTGGAATTTTTGTGGCTGATATTCAAGGACTGTTTTAATCTATCTAATACACCTCTTTCAAGATGGCAAATAAGTTCAAAAGTCGTGCAATATCTTCACCTTTTCCCAATACTGGCTAGTCAGAAAGTCAAAACAACAGTCTATTGTCCAAATTAATACTAGGTCACCAGGTGCACTTGAATGACTGCAAATAGAGCCCAAACAGCTGAATTTTCCCCACTGTTGTAGGTGACAGACGAAGCAAATACTTGAACAAGAACCAGACAATTTGCAGACTGAGCTGAGCAAGATGTGTTTCAGCAAGTGTGTGTGTGTGTGTGTATGTGTGTGTGTGTGTGTGTGTGTGTGTGTGTGTGTGCGTGTGCGAGTGTGCGCATGTGGAACTCATTACTCAAATTAGTACATACTCCACCTTACCCAAGAAACCTTATGACCACATGTGTGGCAAAAGGTACTTACAAAATAGTACATAGCACAATGATGATTACTATGAAAATGATGTGTCCTGCCTGATTTGCCATAAAATTAATTCTTAAAAAGCAGACAAGAGTATTTATGAATTCAGATGTTTGGGCTGGAAACATTTTCTTAAAGTCACTTAAGAATGAGGAATTCTTCAAAGCATGACCTGGCAAATAAATTTTCTGTGATTTTTTTTTTTTTTTAACATAGGCACAGGATCATGCATGAAGTCTGGAAGTTAGCGTCAAAGGATATAAACAATGGTTTGGTTCTCCGCAGTATCTGTCTTCTCAGGGAAACTTCTGACAATCTTGAATTCTTAGAAACAGCATGGGGGCTTCCAAATAACTTATTCATGAAGAACACTGACTTTCCCATTAAGATCTAACTTTCTTTTGAGAATAACTTTCTAAAATCCATGACGACCTGCATTTTGGTCCTAGAATTTAAAACACGTTCTTGAAACATAAACCCCAGGCACAAAATGACTAAGCACAATCATTTACCCATGGTTATTGTGACTTGTAACTCTAGATAAATGCTTCTTCCATTTCTACTTTTATTATCATTCATTAACATTCAGAGAGGGTAAGGGAATGGGGAGTCGTCTAGCATTACAACCATTCCACAGTCAAACAGATATCCAAGACCACAATATTTAACAACTTTTGCAGTTACATTTTTGTTGCCATCTGGTGGGCATATATTTTTTCACTACAAGTATGGGGGGCAGAAGAGAAAGCTAACGTATCTACTTTGCAAGTATTTTGACATCTTCAGAACTGGCCTATTTGTACTCAATACGCATAGCTCTGTTAGCGAAACAAATTGAAGATTTATCACTCATGGTTGGCCTGACAACCCATCATCACGGTACCACCTAGAGCACTTGGGGCCACAAGGGGCACGGGGATTGGGAGTGGGGGGAATCACCAGAATGTCTAGAGCTACCCAGGCAGTGACATCCTTCTTTACAGTAGCTGTTAAAGACATGTCACTACTCTGAAAATAGTGCTGCAATTATGTGACAACTTTGCAAAACTATGGCCTGTAAACCCTCAGATAAAATATGGCCTTCACTCATCTATAGAAGTGGAGCCTAACACAGATCATTTCAGATGGTGGACTGTACATTTGACAAAGGTCTCCTAAGTTTTAAAAAGAAAATATTATCAAAATAAGGTTGCGAGCATAGAATTTCAGCAATCTGATATGTCCCCACTTTCTTTTATCAGTGGGGCAAAGAATGTCCAAGAGGTAAAATCACCATCCTCCAAAAGAACAACAGAGTGCTCTAAATCAGGGTTACTCAGTATGGTCTGTGTACTGGGGGTCAATCTGCAAACTGTGACCGGTCAACCACAAGGTCAACTGCAGAAATTGGGAAAGGAACTTAATCATTTAAAAAAATTTTTTTTGAAGTTTATTTATTTTCGAGAGAGAGCACAAGCGGGGGAGGGGCAGAGAGCGGGAAACAGAATCCAAGCAGCCTCCAGGCTGTGAGCTGTCAGCACAGAGCCCAAAGCGGGGCTTGAACTCACAAGCTGTGAGATCCTGACCCGAGCCTAAGTCGGATGCTTAACGGACTGAGCCACCTGGGCGCCCTGGAACTTAAACATTTTTAGGCCAGTCTGACACTGCCCCCATATCCAACTGTCTAATTTTATACTAGACAAACGTTATCAGTCTGCAAGGGACCGATCTCCGTCTAAGAGTGGCTGAGAAGCATTGCTGGGAATTGCCCCTCTTAACCCCAGGGTATTGGTCTCTCAGCTACACCTTCATGTTCTTCACCCTGACCTCATCTATGACAGCACTGCATAATCCAGTTGGGGAGAATGTCATATCAGACACAGATTTAGGTCAGTAGAAAAGAAACAAAAAGTGAATTCACATTTCTATTACCAAGAAGTTTCACAGGGAAAGGAAAAGTCACTGAGCATTTTGGGAACTACATAGCACTATCTCAGGGACAGATTTTTATACTTTAATTTTTTTTTTTTTATTATTTATCATTTTCCCAACTTAGGGGCAAGGCTAAAAACTTGTTTCCCTATTAATAAAAATCTTTAATCTCATATCTGTGATGAGATTTTGACACACCGATAGAAAAAGGGAAAACGAAAAATGATGGTTTTTCCTTAACTTCAGTTGTAGTTCATTTTCACATCTACTTCATTGGCCTTCCAGAGAATTTACACCGACCATCCCACTGCCTTAAAACAGAGCTTTCAACAACCCTGAAATGCCCTTCCAGAAATCCCATCACCTCTTCAAATCTGCCCTTCCCTGTGAGGCCCACAATGCCTTGGGACTCAGGTTAGAGATGCAGTCCTTATAAGGAAGGATTTGTAAATCCTAGATTAGTCTCTCCTGCCTCAGGTAACCAAGGCGATGGGAAGCCGGTAAAGGTGGCTACCTGAGTAGCTCGGATCCATCTACCTAAATCCAGATCTGGTTTGGGTACTGCACGATATTGCCCCCTTAAGCCTCACCTCAACTCAAAGTGACAGTACGCTCCACATATTTTGCTGAAAACGAGCAGATCATAAATAGGAGACCAGTATCTTTTGGGAAAAGAAAGGCACCCATCAAGGTCATGCGCATTTATTTATTTAATTTTTTTTGACCTCACCTCCTAAACCTTAGTTGAGGCATGGCCAGACACTTTCCCGCCAGGACAAGGAAATATATCTGAATACAGCTGCAGTTCTTAGAACTACAGGAAAGTGGACACGCATGCTTGCTTCTTTGAATTTCTAACTTTGCAATCTTTTATTCAACTTGGGAACAGGTCATATCTGATTGATTTATCACCAACAGCTCAATCGCCTCTCCCTTTTATCCCCCTATCTTAAAACATTAGAGAAGCCTCTTACACCTTCTGTCATTGCTCAGGGCCTTGTACAGATTAAATGCACAGTAAATAAACAGCATTTTGGCTCACATATGATCTTCTAGTGTCTTTGGTCTCCCTGTGTTTGATCTGCTGAGTTACTTTGTGCCAGGAAACTCTAGGTCATCACCACAGCCCTCAGTCTGAATTCTTTATGGACCCAGCTTGAATATTCTCTGGTGTAAAGTTCTGGGCCACAAAATGAAAACTTCATACAGAGGTCTGTCCTTCCTCTTGAAAAACATAAAATCTAATCCCAGTCCCAAATCAGTAAAGAGGTTACATTGTTGAAGTCAGTACAAGGTATACAGAAGGTCTCTCCAAAATCTTCAGCTCTTCGGCCAATTATGATTCTACTCTAGAATACTGTGAAATCAAAGCAGAAAACATTTACAAGATTTGAGAAGATCGATATCGCTAACTCACTGCCATCGCTATTCGAAAATAAAAAAGACAGTCAAAGCACATCTCAAAACTACTATATGATGTTACTCACATTTTTGGTTGTGTTGTAGAAACCTACATCACTGCTTAATGTGTTCATTCAACGAACACTTACTGAACACAAACTCTCTGCAGGGAACAGAAAAATAAATAAGACACAACCTCTTGAAATATTCTGACTGATTTCAAGGATAGGTGATTGAGCTATTTGTATGTTTGGCTTAATATGTGGTTCTGTGAAGTCTTCAGTATGACCTTGAATTCTGTTAGCTATTCCAGATGAGCTCTCTCTTCATTCATTAGAGTAATTTTTCCTACATCCCTCTCTCTTAACCTGAGGGCAAGAAGTTTACTATTTTTTTCACACGTATATCTATATATTACTATAGGCTTTTGTTGTTGTTGTTGCTATTGCCAGTGCAAAAGTCAACCCTGTGGCATAAAATAAACAACTGAAATTAACAGTAATGCACGTGTCTCAACGACTAATACACAGCAGCTTGGTGTCTGTGCTGTTATGTAAATTACAGTATAGGCAGCTTTGCTAATGTCCTTGACGTTTAAAATGCTTTACTCTGGGGCAACCTGTTCAAAGCTGTATTTCTCAGAGGTAATTTCCCTTTTCCAGTTTAAAAAAATTAACCATCACGCCAAGACCACGTAGCGGCTGTGTGAACACGAACAATGATAAAACCTTAGTACTAAGGTTTTTCGCTTAAGGAAGCTTCTGTTTAACAAAGTTCAAGGAAAAGTAAATGCAAGTTCATTTGAGGTATAAGCAGTATTTGAAAGGAAGGCAGACTTCAATCCCTAATCTTCATTCAGAACTTCACACTGATGCCAGTCTACAGATCTGTGTCCCTTTATGACACCCAAGTCATTACCACTATTTAAATGAAAAGCCACATCATCTTGCCGTATCTTTTCTCCTTAAAACTTGCTCGGGGTTTAAATAAGCAGTAGTAAACAAAAGCGATATTCCTTCCTACAGCTCTGCACCAACGAAGGCATCAAATACCTTCTCATGAAGAAAAGGTGCATTGTTCTGAAACCCCCCACCCTTCTCACAAACTTTAGACTGAAAAGGTAAATACAATCAATGTAGGACACGCTACTCAGATTGCATTTTTCTTTTGGAGAGATAGACATACTAGTTTCTAACTTCATTTATCAATGATCTGATGGAATCTTACTAAACTATATTCATACCATGTTAAATGATGGAACATAAAATTCTTAATTATAATTTACATGGGCTGTTTTTGACAATGAGTGACAGCTATTTCTGGAAACTTCTATTTATTTATATCTAATTCAGTCTATTGTTCACAACAGGTTTTATTTTTAGAGCATTTTAGGTTCATTGCAAAACTGGGCAGAAAGTGCAGGTAATTCCCACTTAGCTCCTGCCCATGCACACCCACAACCTCCACTGCTATCAATATCCTGCACCACAGCGGTTTATTTGTTACAATCAATGAACTACACTGACACGTCATTATCTCCTAAAGCCCATCGTCTACATTTGAGTTCACTCTTGGTGTGGTACATGTGGATTTTGACAAATGTATAATGATGTATATCCACCACTGCAGTGTCATACACAAGAGTTTCACTGCCCTAAAAAATCATCTGTATTCCACCTACATTCCTATATTCTGTGTTCATCCCTTCCTCCCTACTGGAAACCACCGATCTTTTTACTGCCTTCTTAGTTTTCCTTTTCCAAAATATCATATAATCGGAATCATATCGCATAATTGGCTTTTCAGCTTGGCTTCTATCACTTGTTAATATACATTTAAGTTTCCCCCAAGTTTTTTCATGACTTGATAACTCATTTATTCTTAACACTGAATATTCACTGTCTGGATGCATCACAGTTTACTTATTCATTCACCTACCAAAAGACATCTTAATTGCTTCTGAGCTTTGGAAATTATGAATGAGACCGCTACAAGCATTTTTGTATTTCATGTATTCACTTACGTTTTCATTTAACTTTATTTTTCTTAATTAGCCTTCCATTATAGATCCTGTCATTATTTTTGGCAGTGCCTTATTGATTTCAGGTTCCTTAACTGTAATTCATGAAATGCTTCAAATACTGGTAACATTTACCTTCTACAGCATAAAGAAATGGCGAACTGTTAGAACTAATGAACAAATTCAGTAGAGTTGCAAGATACAAATTAACGTACAAACAGCAGTTGCACTTCTGCACACTAACGAGGAAAGAGCTGAAAGAGGAATAAAGAAAACAGTTCCATTGACAATCACATTGCAAACAATAAAATACTTAAGGATGAATTTAACCAAGGAGGTGACGGATCTCTACACTGAATACTGACATTGATGAAAAAAAGTTGACAAAAATAAATGGAAAGACAGCTCATGTTCCTGAGTTGGAAGAATTAATATTCATAAAATACCCATACTACCCAAAAACATCTGCAGAGTCATTGCTATCACTATCAAAATTATAAAGGTATGTTTTACAGAAACATATATATACACACACACACACACACATATATATACACACACACATATAACATTGTATATGCATATAACATATACATACATATATGTATATACATATATTCGTATATATATACATATATATACATATATATGTATATATGTGTATACACACACACACACACACAATCCTATAATTTGTGTGTGTAACCGTGAAATACCCTGAAGGGCCAAATCAATCTTGAGAAAGAACAAAGCTGAAGGCATCACATTTCCTGATTTCTAACTATACTTCAAGCTATACCAATCAAAACAATATGGTACCAAGGAGCCTGGATGGCTCAGTCAGTTAAGTGTCCAACTCTTGATTTTGGCTCAGGTCAGGATCTCACAGTGGTGAGACTGAGCCCCATGTTGGACTCTGTACTGAGTGTGGAGCCTGCTTGGGATTCTCTCTCTCTGTCTCTTCCTCTGTGTCTTTCAAAAATAAATAAAGAAAACCTAAAAACAAAAACAAAACAGTATCATACATTAAAAGAGAGACATGGATAATGAAACAGAATAAAGATCCCAGAAATAAATCCATGCATGTATGGTTGACTAATATTTGATAAGGGAGTTAAGCGTACTCAATGGAAAAGAGACTGTCTTTTCAATAAATGGTGCTGGAAAACTAGATATTCACATGCAAAAGAATGAAATTAGACCTTCATCTTGTACTACTCACAAAAAATTAACTCAAAATGAGTTAAAGACTTAAATGTAAGACCTTAAATTCTAAACTCCTATAAGAAAACACGGGGAAAAATCTTCCTTGATACTTGGGAATAATTTTCTGGATATGACACCAGAGGCACAGGCAACAAAAAGAAAAACAAGTGGACTACATCAAACTAAAAAGCTTCTATATAGAAAAACAAAGAAAAAAGTCAACAAAATGAAGAGGCAATGTAAGTAATGGGCCAAAAATATTTTTAAACCACGTATCAGATAAGGATTACTATCCAAAATATATAAGGAACTCATATAGCTCAATAACAACAACAAAAAATTAAAAACGGGTAAAGGACTTGAAAACACATATTTTCCAAAGAAGACATGCAACTAGCCCTCAAGAACATGAAAAGCTGCCCAACAACACTAATCTACTCATCAAAAGCTAAGATCAAGTTACTCATCAGTTGAGATCAAGAGTTGCAAACATAGCTCACTCTCATTCCCTCGTTCTATTTGCCCTGCTTCTTCTCTGAGTTAAGAGCAATCCTGATTAAATCAATATCTCATTCCCAAACCTTCAGTGGTCTCCAACTATACAATGAATTGCATAGATCTTTTCTTACCTTGGGATTCACCGATTCTCTAAATTTCCCAGTACACTACTCTCGTATTTATGGTCTGTACTCCATGGTCCAGGCAATGGAGCCTTAGGATTCATTGGAGCCTTCTTCTCCCTTAGGATTTCAGGATCTTCCTCCTCTTATTTCTCACCATCACCCTCACCACTTTCCTCTGTAAAACTTGCACACATTCGCCAAGACCCATCTTAAATTAGAAAAACAACCTACATGAATGGAGAATAATTCCCTAGTCTGGCTGAGCAAATATGGGCCTTCAGCTTGTTCATCCCGATACACGCTTGTTCCATTTGGGGCTACTGATTATGCTCCACCTTGTCTAAAATCAACTAGTGTACTTTTCCCAATTGCCACTCAATCGTAAGCCCTTTTACGGCAGATGCTTTGCTTTTAGTTTGCTTATTACGGATTTTTTTGCTTAATTTTTTTGGTGGCTAAACACACATGACATAAAATGTGTCCTTTTAACATTTTTTTACAAATGTTTATTTATTTTAAGAGAGACAGAGAGCATGTGTGAGCAGGGGAGGGGCAGAGAGAGAGGGAGAAAGAGAATTCCAAGTAGGCTCCGTGCTGTAAACACAGAGCCTGACATGGGGCTCGATCCTGTGGACCAGGAGACCACGGCCTGAGGTGAAATCAAGAGTTGGAAGCTCGACCAACAGAGCCACACAGGCACCTCCTACCCTTCTAACTATTTTTAAGTGTACAACTTTTTGGCCTTAAATACATTCACATTGCAATCCAACTATCACTGCCATTCATCCCAGAACTTTCTCATGATCCCAAGCAGGAATTCCATACCCATTATACAATTAATCCTCATTCCCCTTCCTGCCAGCCCCTGGTAACCAGTATTCTACTGATAGTATCTGTAAACTTGATTACTATAGGTACCTTATATAAATAGAATCATATATTTGTATTTTTTTTAATGTTTATTTATTTTGAGAGAGAGAGAGAAAGAGAGAGAGGGCATGAGCAAGCATGAGCAGGGGAGGGGCAGAGAGACAGGGAGACAGAAAATCCCAAGGAGGCTCTGTGCTGTCAGCATGGAGCCCAATATGGGCTCGATTTTGGGAACCATGAGATCATGACCTGAAACAAAAATAAAAATCAGATGCTCAACCAACTGAGCCACCCAGGTACCCCAATATTTGTCTTTTTGCATCTATTTTATTTCACTTAGCATAATATCTTCAAGATTCACCCATGTTGTAGCTTATGTCAGAATTCCCATGACATCAAGCACAGGGCTTTGAACTTAGTTGATAGCACCTAAGGATTCCTTGAACTCAATTCAACTATTTACATCAAAATTAAATAAAGACAACATTCGATTGCCTTAGTAGCTTATCAAGCTTTTCTCCCTAGAAGGGATGGAAAACAAATATTAAAAATTATTATTTATTGCTGTAGCTGAACATTCTTCTTGGTGCAACAACCTTTCTGATTCCACATTCACAAAAACTTGTGCTATACTTTTGTTCTATTTCTCTCAAACCTGAACACAACAACTTACATAGTGTTCAACCCTCAGACTCTTTCCCCCTTTATAAACTATCCAACCCAATTATTATTTTATGTGTATATAATATATATTCATATATAATATACATTATACACATATATTATTTTTCCTCACTCTTTTCTTGGGCCATGTGGCAAAGACAGTTGGTTAGCTGATTCAGTCACCATCCTTCATCCTACTTCTCTCCCTGCCTAGCAGCCTTGTAGCTAGGAGTGGCTTTGGGACAGTTCTGGCCAACCAGACATAATTGCAAATTGGCTGTCTGAGTATTTGGGAAAAAAAATCTAACTTTTCTAATCAAGGTAATAGAGTCAGCTGGCTCACATAATTGGATTTTGTTCCTTTCCCTTTGGCTTCAGTGAGGCCTTGACCATGGGCAGGATGCAGGACACTGATGTAATCAGGGCATGATGCCTGGAGTTTCTGCAGCTATTTTGAGACCATGTGGCTAAAGCCAACATGTTATGGGTGTCTCAAACTTTTGAGCATCTACTCACTCCAAGAGTGCTTCTCTTAGCCTTCTTTTTTTAATAAAAGATAAATAAACCTCAATTTGTAAAGCCTCTGACAGATTTTCTTTTACTCATATCTAAGAGATTTTATTTCTTAGTCGAGATGTTCAGTTAAACTGTACCTAAGCAAACAAATGCAAGAAACAGATTTTTGTTAAAACCACTTTCAAATGCAAGTGCTTTACTAGAAAATTATTACTGATATGAACCTGTGAGATGGAAATATATGTAGATGATGTGTATATATACATGTTTATGTGTATACCATAATGTATATCTAATGTGTGTGTGTGTGCATGTGCATATATATATATATATATATATATATATATATATATAGTGTGTGTGTGTGTGGAGAGAGGGCGGGGGGTGGGGTGGAGAATGTAAGACTACAGCTGTTTGAGATTTGGGCTCTGTTTATTTGTTCCAAGTGATTACAACCCTGTAATTTAAGAAAGGAAGTTAATCGTTTTGAGGACAAGGAAAGGGGACGAGGCCAGACTAGAAGAAGAGAGGAGGCTTGATATAGGAAGAAATGATTTTCCAAGTTGGCATTCAGCCAGGAACACTGCCTAGACTGGCAGGCTGGGAGCCCAGGGAACGGAAACGCCTTTCTGAGGAGAGCTACAAAGTGAATCATACTCTCAGCAAACATTTCCCAGATGTACAGCAGAAAATCGTAACAAAAACACCGAAGCCGTCCACTTCAAAGCTGAGTTTCCAGAGCCTAAATCACATTCTCTCCTTTATAAGTGTCCTCCTGCATGTCAACGCACCATAAAAAAATAGACCGGTGAAGATTCACAGTTCTTGGTTTTATTCATGCCATGTAAACATTTCTCCGGTCACTTGACACTAGCAGCACATGGCATTCTGGGAAGATAGGGGGCTTTTAAGCACTCAGAACACTATTTTACCACTTACCCATCTTGACAGCATTGCCAGAAGTCCTAGTCACAAACTGTCATGATGGGCAAGGACCATGTGTTTTGGCTGGAATTCTGCCAACAGGAAAGATCTGAGGAAGATCTTTTCATCTCAAATTCAGAAGAATTTTCAAATAAAAAAATAATAATTCTGGCTTTTGCCAACCCAAGATCTGGTTATTATCAGCTAAAAGATGATCTTATTTAGAGTGATAGCTAGAACACGGTTCTAAGGAGTGCAACTGATGAGGCCTGGCTCAAGGGGACCTCACTGGCTACTTCTGGAGACTAGCGAGACTAGCCTCACTCGTCCGGGAGCTCCTACACACAAATCCTGTCCACCTGCTTCCTAATGCAAAAGAGCTCATGAAAAACTATCTTGCAGTTGGAGAATGAACCCCCTCCCCCCCAATGACTGAAATGAAGCAAGTAACATTTCTGACTAAAACAACATTAATATCACATGGGACAGCATGCTAGTCATTGTAGGGGTTGTTTAACCTGTGTAATCTCATTCTAATCAACAAATCCTCAGAGTTGGGATTGTCTTTACCTCCATTTGATGGATGAGGGGTCTCTGGTTCAGAGAGGTTGACTTACGATGCTTAACCCAGCTGGTAAGTGGTGAAGAAGGGATTTAAACTCAGGTCCATTATGTCTAAAGACTCTCTACTTTCACTAAGGGAACTAAGAGAACTGATGTATACAATTCCCCCCAAGGCCATGGGGAGATTTAAAAACAGTCTCTCCCACATCCTCCTTCCTCACCACAGTTTGAGCACTTGGCCATCAGGGAAGCATTTCAACTATTTATTCTGTCACTCAACCCACAGCACGACCCTGTAGCTATGGGATTGCATGCTTCTAGCTCTCTTGTGGCTAAAGTGGAGAAAAGCTTGGAAGAAAAGATCTCAAAGAGGTGGGTGAGGGCACGGGGGGGGGGGTAACAAGGGTGGAGAAAGGAGAGGAAAAGGGAGACAAGTAATGGAGAAGAGTTTGAGCATGGCTGTCTTCAGTGATCTCTTGTTTCTCTTGAGGACTAAAGTTCATGTTACTCCCTCATTCCAAAGTAGCCGAGGCCAACTACTGCACTGTACCCATGGCCTATAGATGGGAAATGTGGCGGAGAACCTTCAACACAGTTACCATTTAAGATCAAGGCCAACTTTTATGGTGGCATCCTCACAAATTAGAGATTTACTCGAATTTACAGAAAAGAGCCTTGGCGTATTAAGAAAACAATGTCATCAGTCTTTAAAAGTGAATACATTCAACTGTAAACCATGGACATTTTTCTGAAAGAGTGCTATACTCTGAGCACTTAAGCAGCTTCTAAGACCATACAAGCAAAAGCTTAGTAAATGGGCACTTTGCATCCAACACACAAACGCATAACATGCCAAGTCAATCTGGCAATTGTGTATATAAACATGCATTTAAAAAGAATCAGTTGGTTAACTCTGTATTCCTCCCCTTATAAAGTGATTTGAAGTGCATATTGAATTTGTGTTTCTAACACATATGGGGCCCAGACATTTGAAAATGAACTTTGCACAATTTCATTATTAAACACTCAGCAGGCTTCAAAGACAACTGCATTTCATTAATAATAAATAATAAAAAATGAAAACGCAGTGAAATATTAACATATCAAACACCTCCGTATTGCTATTTTTATGCACAAAACATCTTACCTTCCCAAGAGACTAAGTCCCTGCCTGATTGTAAGTTAGGCATTTAGCAAAGAAAATAAACTCTTTCGGAAGAGTCAAGAAGTCTCAACTACCACACTAAATGGTAATCTAGAGCTCCCTTATTATTTTTTTTTTACTATCTTATTTGGAAATACAGTACTTCCAAACACAGAAAGGGAGCAAAAATAGTACAAAGAGTATCCACAAATACCCTTATCCTTTCCTGAGCTTTATCGGTTACATTTTTTCCTGTTTACTTTAAAATGGCTATTCTCTCTGCCTCTATCTGTCCATCTATTTATCTGTCTTAAAACATTTTTTTTTTCTCAATCATCACAGGATAAATTGCCCCTAAAACCTTCTGTGTGACTTTAAGAATAGGGCATTCTCCTATATGACTACAGCATACTAAATCCCACACCGATACAGTACTTTCATCCAGAGCCAGTATTCTGATGCTGCTGTTTGACCACATGGCATGCAGAGCATTTTCCCACGGTACAGGAACCTGTAGCTGTGCATTTAACTGTCCTCTTTCGCCTCCTTTAACTTGGAACTTTACTTTGGCCTTTTTATTTTTTTCTTTTTGTCATTCATGACATTGACAATTTTGAAAGACAGTTGCTTTGTTTTGTTTTAAAAGTGATCTTTATTTTGGATTCATCTGATGTTTTCTTGTGATTAATTTCAGCTAATACATCATTCCTGGCTGGAACATACGTGCGTGATATTGTGTCCTTCTCAGGGTATCACATCCACAGGTACGTGATGTCCACTTTGCCCTCATTGGCCATGTTGATCATCCAGCCAATGTGTTGGCTGATTTTTCCATTGTATAGTTACTATGTTGTTGGTGGTGGTGTTTTTTAGCTTACAACAAATAATCTATGAAAAATCATAATCACGCATCAAAATTTCTTCCCTAGATTTAGCATCTCTTGATACTTCTTTACTTTGATCTCAATATGATGATTTTCTCATTCTCGTTTCCCTCCATGTTGACTCCATTACTTGTCTCATTATTTATGTGAAAAAAAAAAAAACACAGTGCAGGAATCATTTAGTAGGAATTTGATCATAGACAAGTCACTGATGTCAGAATCTATGTTTTAATGTTAAAATAATATCAATGATTTTTTTAGAAAATGAAAAAGGCACATGAATGTACATTTGAAAGTAGAATATTTTATAAAAATATAAGGTGTTATTAAATATAAACATGCATTTATATGTTCCTGGTTGTTACAACAATGGGAAATGTCACAGCACTTTCTAGTTTTAAGGGCACTTTGGCATAAGTTAACTTATTTTCACCTAATGAGAATGCTGAGAATTAGGTAAAACAGGTATTACCCCCATTTTACAGATGAGGATTTGACCTTAAGTGTTTGTGACTTCTGACTCAGTGTTTTTCCCATATCCTACATGCCTTTATACAAAAACCTCTCTCTCTCTCTCTCTCTCTCTCTCTCTCTCTCACACACACTCACTCACTCACTCACTCACATACACTCAGATCCACATTTATGTATTTATTGCTAATATATGAGCAATAACTAATTCCAGAAGCCTGGTATGGAACAGTTCCAAGGGTGGCTAGGGAAAATTATGGTAGAATGTGACCAACCATAGAGAGGAGTGGGGCTCTAGGATAACTGGATCCTGATACTTTTCACATTTGAATTAGAAAAGAGCACTGAGGATTTGAAAGAATTGTGCATTCTTTACAGGCAGACCCCCAGCTCTACATACAACTGGACAGAGAATACTGAAGATGGGAGAGAGGGATTGAGAGCAGAGGTGGGAGGGGCAGTTTGTAAGTTATAACAGGGTGGTCTGAGTAGACTTGATTAAAAAGGTAACATCTGAACAAAACCTTGAAGGAGGTGTGGTTCTCTAAGGGGAGAGCATTTCAGACAGACGGAATAGCCAGTGCAAAAGAACTGAAGTAAGGCCATGTCTGAGGATCAGCAAGGCGGCCACTGAAAAGTAACAGGAGATAAAGTCAAAGAGACGAGAGGTGGGAACATGACCATGAAGGGCCTCAGAGGACAAGGCGAGGACTACAGGCAGTCATCAAAGGGTTTGGGGTGTAGAAGTCACATGATCTGACTTACACTTGAATAGAGTCAATAGCATTGATGTTTTTGTTCTCTACTGGTCTTGTTAAATATGATAGTATTAACGGAGTGTCTGGGTAGCTCATCATCCAGCAACCCTTCTTATTTCCTCCTTATCCTATATATTCCATTCCATAATTAATTTACTTTTTTGTGTGTATACTTGTGTACATGCGTGAAATGCGACATATATACCTCTTAAACCAACTCTACCTGAACTCTTCAATCCTTCAACTTTCTCTGCTGTTTCACCCATAGTAATTTCAACAGGCCCACTCCTTGTCTATATCACATTATAGTCTATTTGTTTACATATTGGTGTCATATCCTAGATCATGAGTTCCTTGAAGGTAGTCCCAAGCACCTTTTAATTCTCAGAATCCAACAGCTTCTGGGTCACAAACTAGGTCTCTGTAATGTTGAGTGAATGACTACACAGAGAGATAGGATATGCCTGTGCATATGTCCACACGGTATATTATAAACCATGGAAAAGATTCGTTTCTGCTAAGAGTTAGATAAAAATATATCAACATTACCAAAAAACAAAACAAAACATACAACCAGATTGTTTTTGAGCATTGTCACTGAAAAATGCTAAATTTTAAATCAACTTTCAGGTTTATACAAAGGAAAGAAATTTTTCAAGTGAAATATTTGAAAAGGTTCACCTCTTCTGAGGCAGCATTAGATGCAAAGTGACAGGGAGCTTAATACATCCCCTTATACGTATTTTCACATAAATGTATATATTGGAAGCTTACAGTTCAAAGTGTCATGATAAAAAAAAAAAAGTGACTCATATCCTCGGGATGCTGGACTGTTTCATGCCCATCTGAGAACTGTGCTTCAAAGATGTAGTTTCACCTCTGTGATGTCGTTTTCACACATACACCAGCAAAAGTTTACTCATTGTTAAAGAAATCTGTGGAAATAATGGCTCCTTCAAAAAAAGGAGGGGAAAAAAGTCAGCAGAGTGCATTAGACCCTTTGCTTTGGAACAACAGTTATAATATGGAAAAGAGAAAGTTCCTTTACGGTTTCTCTGCAGACACTGCCATTTTGCAACTGTGTGACAGTCAACCACAGTAAAGTGATGCCGGGCATGACATTTTTCGACTTCGGTAAAGGTTCGAGCAGATTCTCTCCTGCTACCCTTGTCATCCAGACGCGCAGTAATGACTGATCACATCGAGGCAACTAACATTATGTAACCTTACTCCCACTGTGGTGTCATGGTTTGTTGTTTACAATGTTTTGTTATCTGTAATTTTAATAGATAACTCAGAAGAATATCATCTACTAGGCAAGATTTAAAAGCTTTAAGGAGGATACATTATTAAATTATAATGAGTCGTAAATGTGATTAAATTACATTTAACTTATTCATAAATTCACTTTGCAAATACCTTGTAAATATTTATTGGCTGACTCCTATAATCCAGGCACTAACATAAGAAGTGCGATACAAGGATGAAAGACACAAAATCTACTTTCATGATTGATACTTTCCAACTACTTGAAATAGAAAATTAACCAAAAACAAGATAACTTCTGATATGGTAATACACATTTCTATCTGATTATGTCAAAGATTATAGTCCACTTAATCTTTTCTTTATTTTTCTCTTTATTTTCTTAATTCAACCCCATTTATCACAGTTGTAACTCATTCATTATGCTAAACATCAGTCCCATAGCTATTCTTCTCATTTAACTGTCAATGGGTAGCACAATGCCATTACTTTACATTTCTGTAGATAGTTTTATTAAAAAAAATAATTTTCCATGTGTATATGTTATACCTATATATTCTATATGTAATTTAGAATTCTATGTGACATAGAATTCTATGTTATGTATAGAACATATTGTACACTTGACATATATTTCTCCCCGCTTCTTACTATTATTCTCTTATTTCAAATACGTCTTCCACAAAATGTAATTTCCTTAAGGAGATAACTTCATAGAAGGTCTCTCGTTTACAATTCCCAGAAACAACAGACTCTAACAGTCTGACACTGATAAGTCACTGAACATTTCTGCTCTAAGGGTCCTCAATCACCCTATTTTGTTCATCCCACTTTATAACTAAGAAAGCAGGGAATGTAAAGTTGAAGTGAACATCTTTTTCCAAGGACCTAAACCCTAACTCTCCCTCCCCAAGCCCTTCCCATAGAATGTTCACAAATATAATTTGGGTCACTCACTGACATCGGACTTAAACAGTATTCCAAGAAAAGTCCTATGGCCACAGCTAACATGATATCAACAGCAATAATAGCTTTTGTGTCTGTGTCTCTCCCCATTTCTTCTGATCTTTCAATAGATCACCT
Organism: Panthera pardus; assembly: GCF_024362965.1. Taxonomy (NCBI): domain Eukaryota; kingdom Metazoa; phylum Chordata; class Mammalia; order Carnivora; family Felidae; genus Panthera; species Panthera pardus. The sequence goes on along the minus strand of NW_026526721.1, from coordinate 144,224,378 downwards.
GCCTTTGCCATACTTGTACTGAATAATAATGTTCTACCAGTTATAATCCAAAGAAGTTTTAATAAATATTATGAGGTTGGATGGCATGACAGAAACTCAGAAGGTTAATCAGAAGGTTTAGGAAATTCTGATTTAAAGGGATTTCAGCAGAGATTTTTATTGAAGTACCTTTGAGAACCTATGACATACTAATATACCCTTACTCCCCAAAAAGGTTGTGTAAGTTGTACTCTATACGTTCAAAGGCATGACTTTTTCACCCGTATGAAAACACCTTTAATATGGAGATGCTTCCATTAATTCAATCATGGCATATGTGTTGATAATTTTACAATCAATATTGTCTCTATTACAATAAATACCATCTTCGAGTTAATAAAATACATTACCAGATGAGGTCTCTGCCTCGCTTATTTGACTGATTTTTTTTTTTTTAATCACAAAACAATTCTTTAAATATGTGGCAACAGAACATATTTTGGGAAATATTGTGTAAAAACCAGATTTCCCAAATCTATTTATTTTAGAAGAATGACATTCCATTCGGAATTTGGAAATCCCCAAGCTATCAAGCAAGGCTGGAGAAGTGGGAGCAAAGGGATTTTTGCAATCTTCAATTTTCAAAAGAATTTCTGAAATCTCCATGGCTTTATTACTTATTCAGAACAGAATCTGATATAAAGCCTTGCAAACATAAATCCAAACTTTAGTTTTCAGCAGGGGTGGTACCAAGGGACCATTCTTATAGGAGTCCTTTATGATCTGTCCATCTCCAAGAGCACTCCCAGTGCCCAGTAAGACCTACCAAAGCCATTGCAAACACACTGTCTCCATAAAGACAGTGTGCCAGGCATTCTCCATAGCAATTGTCTACCTCCTTCTTCTGCCAGGATCAGACTCAAACTCCCACCCCCATTTCCATGACTCAGTTCTGGAGACTTTATTTACTTATTTATTTTTTTAATATATGAAATTTATTGTCAAATTGGTTTCCATACAACACCCAGTGCTCATCCCAAAAGATGCCCTCCTCAATGCCCATCACCACCCTCCCCTCCCTCCCACCCCCCATCAACGCTCAGTTTGTTCTCAGTTTCTAAGAGTCTCTTATGCTTTGGCTCTCTCCCACTCTAACCTCTCTTTTTTTGGAGCCTTTAAAAGTAAGGACTCAACCTCCCCATGGTGTGGCCCCAAAACAGCAGGAAACCAAACAAAACCACAATCTTCATTCAGTAGACAGGCATGGAGACTGCAACCACCCAAAAAGGCCGGGGATTATCGTTCCTGTTTTATTTGGGACCCACTTCTCTAGTCCTCACCAGTGTCTGTCACTGTAGAGAACTTTAGAACCAAGAAAGACACATATGCTAAGCTTCTCTATCACTACCCAATTCGATGTAAAACTCACATACTGAGTAGACTGAAGATGCTGAATCAAGGTAGTGAGGGGGACTGCCACGCCTGGTAATCTGGCCAAGGAGTCAGAATATACTTACGGGCACCTAGTCCATAAATAAATTATGCCTGAGGATGTTTGGAGGGCTGTGTGCGTCCCTCAGCAGTTCAGTCAATAGGACAAAGCGCTCATTCAGGTACTTAAACACCAGTGCACAGGCAGCAAATGCAGAGCCAAGTGCAGCTCTGTAGCCAAAGAGTCACCTTCCCCACACTGATTTCTTTCTTATTGAATTTGTAAACTTATCAGGGATTGGGATCACTGTTGCAGAGATCTCAAAAGTATGCTGTTTTAACACAAAAATTAAAAATCCACGTTAATGGTAAGGAAGGGAAATGAGGACCCATGGCCGGGGAACATACCTGGGCAATCAGAGGGCAAGGACAGACAGTGAGAGCTGGATCTTTCAGCAATTTTTTTTTTTTTTCGGTCTACAGGGAGAGTCAAAGTGATTCTGTTATTATCACTTTACTATTGTTCCTGAGGTAGGAGAATCCTCCAAAAGGGTTCAATTAAATGACACCCTTAAATAAACAACAATAATAATAATCTAGAGAGGATTTAATTTTTCATTAAGTGCTATCCCCTCTACCCAAGCGCTCTCAAATGCTCAGGCCAGGACTGTGGGAACTGCCTAAAGATGAGTCTGCATTAAAGAGAAGGAGACCTTTAGTCCATATGCTTTTTCTGTAGGGACAAAGTGATATCTTGTTGCGGTAGACAATTTTTGCCACCCCACAGACGGGGGAGGAGCAGGGGACACAAAATGCTGTTTACTCAATGCTTGAATTCTCTACTTATGGTATTTCTTTAATTGGCCTTCCTCAAAAGCAAACCAGGGTTAAATATCGCAGTAATGAAAAAGACAAATAGTCAAATCTGAGCTCAAATACTTGCTATTCATTCAACAAATATTTATTGTGCACCTGCTATGTGCCATGTGTTCTTTTAGGTGCTAAAATCCAGCAATGAACAAAGCATGTAAGTGTGCTCCTTCTTGAAGCTTATATGCTATTGCCAAGAATCAGATAATAAATTATCTATTTAGCTGCCTACCTACCTACCTAACAGAATAAGGTATATGGAAAGTTAGGAGTAGAGAGAAAGGTAGTGTATATACTATTATACACATATATACCTTATATATATTTGAAATATATACACATACATATACACATATAAGTGTGTGTGCATATATATATATAAATATGTAAGTATATGTGTATATGTATGCATATATGGTATAGTTTGGTTGTAGAAGTTCTCTCCAATGGGGTAACATTCCATCAGAGACCTGAAGGAATAAACAGATAACTGGGGGTGTGGTGGCAAGAGGGTGTGATCATGGTCCTCTTAGCACAAGGAGTATGGTGTGGCTAGGGTGAATTAGTTAAGACAGAAGGCAAGGCAGAAAAGTAGTAGGACTTCATAGATGTTTATAAAAACTTTTGCTTTTACTTTGAAAGAGACGAGAAACTTTCAGAAAGCTTGAAGCAGAAAAATTACATTAACTGATATATATTTTTAAAGGTTTACTCTGGGTGCAGCGAGAACAGGCCATAGGGAGGCAGAGATATAAGCAAGGTATTCGTTTAAAAGGTATTATAATGGGGTGCCTAGGTGGCTCTGTTGGTTAAGTGTCCGACTTTGGCTCAGGTCATGATCTCACGGTTCGTGGGTTCGAGCCCCGCATCAGGCTCTGTGCTGACAGCTCAAGCCTGGAGCCTGCTTCGGATTCTGTGTCTCCCTCTCTCTGCCCCTCCCCTGCTCGCACTCTGTCTCTCTTTCTCACTCAAAGATAAACATTAAAAAAAAAATGTTTTAGTAGTATAATAATGGAAATTATTACTACTTATTAGTAATTATACTAATTAGTATACTTATACATATTAGTAATTATACTAATTAGTAGTATAATAATATAGGCAAGGGATTACTTTGGTTTGAACTGGGGTTTTAGAGGTGGAAATGGTGAGAAATGGTTAAGGAGAGCCATAGGTATTTGCTGATTAATTATATATAACATGTGAGGGGGGAAAAATACAAAAAAGGAATCAAGGTTCTACCTGAGTCAACTAGAAGGACAGAGTTGCCCATTATTGGGATGTTAAGGACTGAAGGCAAAGCAAGTTTGAGGGGAAAATAATGACTTGTTTTGAACATGTTAACTCTGGAACTCCTATTTCGTATCTAAAATGCTAGTTTTCCATTTCCTTAGAAAGCCTGGAGGTTAGTTGAGAGGTCAAGCTTAGCAATATAAACTTTGGAATAAGCAAGATACAGAGGATATTTAAAGATGTGGATTTTGATGAGCGTAATAAGGAAGTGAGTGGAGGTAACGATACCCAGAGATCCCAGGACTGAGCTCTGGGGTCTGCTAAGACTGAAATAAGGCAAACCAGCCAGGGCAATCGAGAAGAGGCAGCTGGAGGGCTAGCAGGGGCACAGAAAGAACTGTGCCTCACAATCCTAGTTTTAAGAAAGAAGAGCTGACCGTGTGTGTCAAATGTTGCCAAGAATTAAAAGTAAAATGAGAAATGGGAATGGTCCATCAGACTGGGCAACAGGAGATCATTGGCAACACTGACAGGATGTGTTCTGTTGGGGTCGTAGGGATGTAAACATGGGGGGTGCCTTCACCAGAGCAGGAAGAGGGCAAGTGGAAACAGTGATAAGCTGATGCAGTAGGCAGTTTTGTTTTCAAATGGGGCAGAGATCAGGCAGTCACTCAAAGGAAATGGAAGTCAAGAGCTTTCCCCTTTTTTCTTTCCTCTCAGGATGAGAAACATTATAGCATGTTTGTGCGGTGACCAGAATATAACTCCATTGGAGGACATTGTGGTCACAGCATTTTTAAAGTTTTCTTTTGTTCGCTTCTGTTTTCAAAGAGCAAGCAAAGTTATCAGCTGGGTAAATATGGAGGAGAGAGGAGAGACAATGTACAAGCTGGGGAGCAAGAGACCAGGGAAATCTAATAGGTTACGTAGCAGCACTAAAGGCTCACTTGAGGTGACAGTGAGTGGTCATGAATGTAAAGTGAGACCAGTCAGCATGGTAGAGTATCTTTTCTCCAGCAGGTTCAGTTGTGTGTGTGTGTGTGTGTGTGTGTGTGTGTGTGTGTGTACACGCGCATGCGCATGCACAGGTTAAAACAGAGAGAGAGAGAGAATGAGAGAGAGGATTAGGATTTTATTAGCTTAGTTCAAAGGAGGGAAAGTGGGACAAGGATGTTTATGTAAGTATGCAAAAGAGTAAGAATGGTTTTCCATGAAAGCTAAGCACAGCATGGATGGATGTGGGGACATGAAGAGAATAAGCAACAAGAAAAAGAAAGCAAAAGAAAAGATGAAAAATGCAATGACTCATAGTTCCTAATGAAATCTGAAAAAAAAAAAAGTGTTGGAATCAGAATACCCAAAGTTATGAGTTGGAAAACAGGAAGAAAGGACCCATGACAAGGACCCCTGAAATTTGCCTTATGGGGGGGTTTTAGTAACTGGTAATGATAAGGTCCAGGATATGGCCATTGAATGGGTAGCTAAGGTAGAATAAAGAAGGAAATTGTTGGAGGACAAGATGGCAAGGAACTGAGAAGCCAAGTACTAAAATCATCAAGACTATAACAGGGCTCATAGGGGATCCAGTGAGTGATCTGGAAATGAAGGGTAGTAACTAAAGAATGGAGAGGTATGGAGAGTAGTGGGGGATATGGTTTGAAGATCTGATTGACTCAAAAATGAGGTTTCTACAGTACAGGGAGCAAGAGTGATCTGAAAATGGCAGCAAGGAAGGTGCCTGGGCACCAGTGGGGGCTGCTCCCCAATTTGAAGTGGCTTGGGGAAGCAGTGTCTTCTGAGATATTCAAGTTTGAATTTGAGCGAGAAAGGGAAATTAAGAGTTCAAGAAAAGTTTGAGGAGGGGCGCCTGGGTGGTTCAGTCAGTTAAGCTTCTGACTCTTGATTTTGGCTCAGGTCATGACCTCATGGTCAGGAGATGGAGTCCTGAGTCTCGCTGAACATGGAGACTGCTTAAGATTCCATCCTCCCCCCCGCCCCCCAACACCTCTCTCTGATCATGCTCTGTCTTGGAAGGAAAGAAAAGAAACAAAGGAAACGGAAGGAAGGAAGGAAGGAAGGAAGGAAGGAAGGAAGGAAGGAAGGAAGGAAAGAAAGAAAGAAAGAAAGAAAGAAAGAAAGAAAGAAAGAAAGAAAGAAAGAAAGAAAAGCTTGAGGATAAAAGCAATATTGTATATGACTCTGAGTTCCAGAGGACAAAGCCAGGATCTGAGTGTTAACCAGACAGTCTTGGGCGGCTTGCGGTAATGGGATTAGCCCTGAAGTTCTGCTGGGCATTAAAAACAACTGTGGTCATTCGAACATGTGTTCAGGGATAACACACTACCAAAAAAAAACACAAAAAAACAAAAAAACAACACAACAACACAACAACAACAACAACAACAACAACAACAACAACAACAACTAGCTTATTTGTCTCCAAAAGGAGCATGTCTTCTGATCACTGTCTTCCTGGATGGCAAGCACTATATACCATCAGCCAATGCTGATCTAACCACTCACTTAAGAGTATTTACTATTTAGACTTCACCTCTTTCCCTCCCTGTCACATACAGGACACAGGAAGCAGAGTGTCAGAGCTGGGGAGGTTTGTTTTCCAATACGTTGCTTTCAGCTTTTTTTCTTTTTCTTTCTTTTTTTTTTTTTTAACCTCAGGAGTCATAAGATCATTTTTCTCCGCTTCAAGAGCACTGACTTGGACAGCTGGAATTGTGGTGACAAGGAACGTACGCTAATACTTTTTCATTTAACCAGAACAAGGTAATCTGAGCCAACTAAAAAGCATTTCTCTCCTCCCTGCACACAACACGGAAGAATGTCAGGGGCCCCTGGGAGTAAGGATGCTTTCTGTCCAGTGGTCGGGGGAGGAAGGAAACTGCCTATTGGTTTTCCAGCTCTAAATCCCTGGAATGCTCAAGTCTCTTTTCAGACTTTCTCATTTAGACTCGGACACCAACACAGACTCGCACTTCCTATATTCACAGGGTGAAAGCATCAAATTATCGTCCTTGGTAGCAAAGGTTCTCTCCCCACTTATTGAGACGGGACGTTCAATAAAAAGTTCTGGACCAGAAAGCAGTAGTCGTGGGGCTCTCTTTTACTACCCTACCTTCCTTCAAATCCTGTCACATCTTATTCAATATGTCTGGAGTCTTTCTGGCTTATCTGTTTTGGTGGATGTGTTTTTACTTTTCAAGCCAAGTGAGAATTCCCTCTTTGCACGTAGATACTTCTCCATTGTAATTTTATAGTTACCAACCATCTCAGGGTGACAGTTTACTTCAAAGTCTGGTGGGTTTCAAAATAGTTAACATGTGTTAGTCTTTCACTGTGGACTAAGAAACATGCATTTATCTTATGCGATCCTTCCAGTAAGTCTAAAAGGTAAGTAATGATATTTCCCACATATTATGTCCCCAGGATCATACAGTTAGTAAGTAACATGGTGAAGACTTGAACTTGGGTAGTCTGATGCCTGATCACACAGATTCTTGGCTACTATGATCCACTCCCAGATATTGGTCTAGACGCCACATAATAAAGCTGATTAAGACAACCAACCTAAAGGAGCTCAGGGTGTAGTACGGATTTAGATATTTTATACTAACAATATCATCCCACCCCTTGACTCTTAAGTGCATATCTGCACATAACAGGTTGAGTCTGAATCACAATAAATTTAACTAGCTGTCTGCCTTGATTTTAAAAACACGTCTGTAGGCTGAGAGGGACCTTTCTCAGCAAATCAATTTACAAGTGTCATAGAAGAAAGATCATGTTATGGGAATAACTTTCTATGGCTTTTTCCCCCCATCTTCTAGGGTGAAGTGGCACGCACAAACATGGAGGGCCAAAGATGTGCATCCAGAATCAGAGAAAGACCAGAGCAGGGCAGCTTACACACTGTAGCTATTTCCACACAAAACCACCAGCTGTGAGAAAAGCCTGGCCTATTCCCGGAAAAGTAATACTTCCACTTATGTTTCAATTGTTACTGATACGCACAAAACTGAAACTAAAACACAAATTTACTTTTTTTGTGGAACAAAAGCGGTAAAACCTATCTGGGTGGAGATTAGCTTCCCGTTGTAGGTGGCATCCTAAAAATAAAACGCATTGCTAGTTTTTAATATGATTGCATCTTTTAGTGCTTGAGAGAGAGAGAGAGAGAGAGAGAGAGAGAGAGCTCATATGTGCACACATGAGAGCAAGCAAGAGAGAGAGGAGAGAGAGAATCCCAAGCATGATTTGTGCTATTAGCACAGAGCCCAACGCAGGGCTTGATCTCATGGTTTGTGCGATCATACCTGAGCCAATATCAAGAGTTGGACGCTTAACCTACAGAGCCACCCAGACACCCCAAAATGTATTGACATTCTGACAGAATATATCATCTATGACATTTTAGCCCTGAAGATTGCTCACGGGGCCTGCAAGGCATGAGTAGAAGCAAAGACATACTTCACTAAGCCATTCCCCTTGACAAACACACCTTATACCTTACCTAAGATAACAGGTTTCCTCCATTTTGTTTTGTTTTCTAATCAGTTGGGTCACTAATAATGTGTTTGGATGATTGTGTATGTATAGTTGTTTCTGGGGTTTTTTCATTGATCAAACACAGATTTTCTTAGCTTAATTACATAGAGTTAGTAAAAGGGATGAGAAAAATAACAAAATGCTTTCTATCTAGACTCTATATTAAAATTGTAAAGAATGCTTTTGTGATAGTTTGTTTAAATGGTGGTAGTATAGAAAGGGGGTAGAGATGGGAAAAAGTCCTGAATTACCACATATATAGAGTCAACAGTAAAATTACAAAGATATTTCAGTAGGTCCGTTGTAATTTAAGTACTACCTTCTCAAGGCAAAACAGTGTATTATTTCTAGAACCTCAATGACCACAGCAGTCATCCAATAAAAGTCGTTTGAATTTCAGTGCTCCTAAGAGTTAACAGAAGAATTTTGAACACTTCAGAGAATACCTTCTCTTCTACCATACACAGGGGGCAAACTTCTTAACTGAGGTATTTAGGTGAAGCAGCAAAAGACAACTTGCAACCTTGAAGGTGCAGGAAGTAGTATTGAGGAAGAAATAAAATACAAATTCAGACTTTTACACATACATGGTTATATGGGTGAGACCATTCGTGTCATTGTAGAGCAATTACTTCTGTATCCCTATTTACTGACCATGAAACAAACTACTGAAAACAAATGTCTTCTATTGGAATAAGTTGGTAGTTTATTTGAAAAGAAATTTTCATTGTTTTGACTACAACAACATGAAAACGAAATATCTTCCAAAAATTCCACATTTTCCTTCTGTGTGCAACTAGTATGTGGAATCATCTCAACTTTTGGAGTATTGTAAGCCTTCGGAATGTCTTTATCAGGGCTCTGATTTCATCCAAAATTGAAAGGGAATGCTCATCTAGTAACAATATTCACTTATGGTTTTTTTATGAGAAATTTTTCTGATTCTCCATTGGGAAGAAGGGAGGGAGGGAAGGAAATAGAGAAAGAGAGAGAGAGAGAGAGAGGGCAGGGGAGGGAGGTTTCTCTTGCTTGGACCATGGACACTGTTTTGTTTAAGAAAGGGAGAGGAATCTGGTCTCAGAGCCCACGCAGAATACCAAACACATGAGGTGACTTGATAACAACAACCAAGACAAAAATGGACACATCACTCCCACCCAGGTACCACATGTCTGATACGTGGTCCAAAGAAAGTCAACTGCTGAGGAACAAGATACATCTCTCCAGTTAGAACAAGGGAGAGAGATATGATTTAAGGGTTATATTGGATTAAAAGATAAAGACTTCTGGACAAAGTGCTGCTGGCACTGATTTGCTACATAAAATTAAAAAAAGAACAAAAACATTACTTCAGTTCCTTTCATAATTTTTTCAAAATAACACATCTCCCTGTCCCCTACCCCATGGAGGTGACATTATGAGAATCCATTCAAACCTCATTAACAATCCCATTTCTCCACACTGGTAGGTTGTGGCTAGAAGACTCAGTTACTGTCTTCATAGAGAGAGAAAGGCAGTGCATACCAGTGGTCCAACCGACACCATGTTCAAGTCTTCTGGCCCACTTGACCAGACATGAAGTTGGTAGGTATTTACACTTATCCAACCTTGCTTCTCCCATAGACTCACAATGTCCAGAGGTGTCACAAGATGGCAGCAGGAAAGTGACCGTCATACTATGGAACCCAAAGGGCTACTTGGCAGTGTTAGCAGAGAGCAGAAGGTCAGATGACCTCTTCCCCTTATGGACCTTTCTCTCACACTTACTTCCTTCACAGGCCCAAGACGTAAGACACAAGGCAAATGACAAATGACACTTTGTGCATATGATGTATCATGTGGAATGTCAAGAGACAAGGGAGAGGAGATTTACTACCTTGTGTCATCTCTGGAAGCACAGCATATGGTTCAGGGCTGTGCTTTTGGCACTATCTGAGGTGAAGGACCGTCTCCCTCCCAATCCATCATGGGTCGGTGTGTGGTCCTACAGTTCACGGCTCATACACGGCTCGGATCGCATGCAATTCCACCCCACTTTCACAACACTCAAACGGGTCTGTACTTTGTTCAATGAGACATGACCACTGACATGACCGACTTGTTCTCAATTTCTGTATTTATTGCATACCAGTGAGAAGCAGTTCACTGCCTGGCATCACACGGTGGAGACGATGGGATTGGGAGTCCCAATGGCCTGACTTAATCTCAGCTCCATTGCTTACTTACTAATGTGTGTGACCTGGGCGATTTACTTCACTCCTCTGTGCCTCAGTTTCCTCATCTGTGAAATGGTGACAAAAACAATACTTACTCTATCGGGTTGTTGTGAGAATTAAAATGAGTTAAAATATGCAAAGCTACTAGAACAATACCAAGCACAACGTAACCACTGTATTAGATTTTATTTTAATGAGGCCATTTTAAGCCAGAACCCAGCTAGCTTTGCAGCCTGTATACCTCAAAATGTGTAGAGCAACGTGTAACAGAAAATGTCAGCATTCCTTGTCATTTGTCAGTATAAACCACAGTTCTGATGAGCTAGCATGTTTTCAAAAGCGTAAGTACAAGATATTGTTGAAATTAATTCTACACACACACACACGCACGGGTGTCATTCCTCTACCAAAAACCCAGCTGATTCCCAGTATTCAACAGTCTGTAGCTTTGCTGAATGGCCCCGCGTGATATTACACCCACTACTTATATGGGGCCTCTTACCCAATATGTAAATACCCGCCCCTCTGCTCTCCTTTCAGGTCCTCAGACCCTTTTGATCTATCTCTCTATGAGAAGTGCCCTTCTCTGGATTCTGTAAAACTAATTCTTTCTATTTCTCCTGGTCTGAACGAAAGCTCATCTCTTCATAGTGCCCTCCCTTGACTACACTGCACGAAGTCCCTCTCATGCTGAAGTTATTTATTTACATGTCGTGTGTCTACCTCAGTGTAGTCTAACAATGGCAACGGTCTTTACTGCTGAATGCCATATCCAGCTTGACACCTGGCAAGCAGTCAATATTCAATAAATACATGTTGAATCAATGAAGTACATTTCTCTATGAGTCCAAAATAAAATCTAATAATCTTCTTTTTATCATTTTTCCACGTCACTCTCTTCTCCACCTTCAAAAACACATTTCTCTGGTTCAGTCATTCATCGAGCATTTACTGCATTACAGGTACCTATCGCGACTCTCAGGTGCAAGGGGACAGAATGAGACACTGGGCCACTGCTCTTAAAAACTGGAAAATGAAGTAATGAACAAATAACTCTTACAAAATATGTCATGTGCTATTGTGAGGGACCATGTTTGTACGTGTGTGTGTGTGTGTGTGTGTGTGTGTGTGTGTGATGTTCGGGAAACACAGAGGGAAACACAGGGAACAGAAGAAGGAATTTTAGCCTGGTGCATTCACAGAAGGCTATAAATGTGAGATTGAACCTGCAGAGAAGTCTGTAGGTAGACAAGATGGAGGGGATACTCTGGAGGTAAGAGAAAGCTGAGCCACCAAACCTGTTTGAAAGAAATCATAAAATCAAATGAAAGATCTTATTCTAAATCCCAAATGAGCTAATTTGGAAAATGAATTTTATACATTGCTACGTAAATGCGTTTTGATTTTGCACATTTTCTCTTTCTGTTTTAATGTTGATGTCCTGCTTAACGGCGAAAAATGAGATTAGAAAAAAGTCATTGAAGAGTTTTATTTAAATTTTGCTTTTACAAAGACAGAAGCTACAACCAAATAAGATCCGCAAGTAAAAAGAATATATATCAGGAGAAAACTTACTTACGTTAAAAATAATCATCTGAACATATGCATTTGCATGTTTATCACCTTTCTTTGTAACAGCGAGTGCCCCTTGCCTAATCAGTAAAGTATAAACAATACTTTACAGCTGAAGGTTGATACACTTTTCAAAATTATCTCATCAACATTATCTCACTTAATCCTCACAATACCCCTGTGAGATAGACAGACAGGTACTTTAATCTCTATTTCATAGACACGTCAGCTGAGAAAGAAATGTTAAGGGACTTGTCCAAAGCTGCAAAGCTAGTTAGAGGCAGATTAGAGATAAAATCTCAGGGATCTCTCCACTATAACTTTTGGCTTTCCCTGGCAACCCACGCCCCAAAAGGAAAATCAGGACTTCTGTGTACTGGGGTTATAATATTTAAAATGGGATCAATCTATAAAGCACTAATCAAAAATACATATAGGGAGAGTCGCTTTTAACGTAGTAAGTTACTTGCCGAAAGACCAGACTTTAAATACTCTGGTACCACATTTAGGAATACCTCCGCTCTCTTGCTGATGATTAGAGCGAAGCCGTTAACACATACGATTCCGAAAATGAACACTTAACCCAGTGGAGTGACCATAGGTCATTTTGCTCCACACCTGTCTTGGCGGAGTTGACTCTGGTGCAGGGCAGGGGGGTGCCCGCCCCAGCTGCCGTGATTGGTTGGTTGTGAGGTGAACACATGGAACACACATGCTCCAAGCCAGGTCAGTGACACTCCTCCTGGGGCCTCTACTGAAACTATTGGGAAAGAGTCCCTCTCTGTTCTGCTTGCCTCTGAGGATTATGCAACCCTGAAGCTGGGCAGTCAACAGGAGGTGAGGGAGGAATAGCTAAGAAAGTAAATACAGGTGAGTCATGCAGGAAGCCAGGTAACAAAAGGAAGAGGCTACTGACAGGGAGGTGGAAAGCAAAAGTAAATCTTAGCTTTTCCTGGACCTGTAGCTTGCAACCTTGCCTCCATATTAGTATCAGTGGAGAGCCTTAAAAGCTCCCAATGCCCAGGCTTCACCCCAGACCGATTAAATCAACCTTTGCTTCTATTCATGTTCCTGTTCACGTCCATGTTCAGCACAACTGACGAGTAGTGGTGCCCCGAGGTCCTCTGGCTTTGGCAGAGGTCTGCTGCTAGAGCAGGAGTTGTTCATTAACCACCAAGAAATGAAGGCACTGAGAAAGAAGCCAGTGGAGAATAGGTAAACAGACTGATTTTAGCACATAGGGTGCAGGGTGTAGCGATAGGGTGTAAGTCTTGATTTAACACCTTGTGCCTTTTTAACTGGTCCTGTGAAACCTTCAAGGTTACCGCAACTGCTGCCGTTTTACATGTGGATGGGAGTACGGGCAGTCCAAGTGGTGACTGGGAAACCAGTTTCGAGCTACCAACGTCACATCACAGAATACAAAACATACAAGTAACTTCAAGAGCATAGGTAACAGCAAAACAGTAAAATGAAGCTGTAAATTTTGAGTATTTCCGTGTTTTAAAATATAATTCATTTAATTACAGGTTTCTACAAGACCATTTTTAATAATGCCTGTGTTTAAAATCCAGCTTCAAAAATTCCTGGAAATTTTTCAAACCGGCTCTCACAAGCCAGTTGGAATTATCTATAGGATATCACAATCTACAACTTAACAGAGGGATTCTCATTAGAAAGCAACTCACATTTACCAAAGGGCTATTTATGTAGACGGTGAACGACCCACCTCCACAACTTGGTATCTTGTTCTTGTTAACTTCTGCCACTTTGGATTGGTTGTTACACTCAAATGTTTACACCCTATCGCTATCAAATGGAGGGAAGTCAAAGTAGTTAGAGCCCCGAGACTCATATATTCTCCCTTCCCTGCACACCCATTGGTGTCCCATCCAGCAACAGACCCTGTTTCCCAGCAAACGTGCACAGCATTCTAGGTTCTTTGCCCCTGTGCCTTGTGTCCAATGCTCCAATGCTGACCGCCCACCCAAAAGCAGAATTTTTGTCTTCCACATTCCCTAGGCAAGAAACTAATATACCATTTGATTTGCATCATTGTGCCTCCAGCCCCAAACATTCCACAGTCATTTTTAATGCTAAAAAGGCTTTGATTACTTCTGAGAACACTACCCACCCCTATTCTACCCTTTTCAAACAGCAAAGCCTAGAATTTCATTTCCTGCAAACAGGCACTCAGAAACCAGCTAGATGAATATCAAAGTGCATTCCCCTAAATGACGAGCCCGCTTTCCAAAAGGATCCCTCAAGGCTCAATTACTTGCCACTTCTTTGCTTGGTTTCATATGTTAGCATTCCTTCCCAGTCTCTAGCGCAAATCATAAGGACCTTAACCACTGATAACAGTCTGCAAACAGAGAAAGTGATCATTACCATTTCTTTAACCAACACCAAGGGTTTCCTTCCCACAAAGTCTGGGGGCCAAGTCTGACTCTTGTTTCCCTTTTACATCTTTTAGTTAATTGCTTCAATTTGTTCCATTACCATTCACTTTCTTTTAGTAAATCACAATTATTCATCACATATGTGCAGCCAGGAGGTTGGGGAGAATACCCAGCTGGTAATATTGGGAAGCCAGAATTTCTTTTAGGGGGAGGATGATGCTTGGCATGACCCAACATTGTACTCCCTCTATTTTCCCCACGCTTTCAGAAGCTGATCCTACCCAAAGTAATCATGCTGAGAATTCGTTGGACTGCATATGATCATTGGGTTCTGGAACCAAACTGTCAGGAGGAATTCAAGATTAACACACAAGGGGGCCATGACATCACCACCACATGCATGTGGCTTCCAGACAGGATCTCTAATATGAGAAACCCCATACGCCGATCCACAAAGTAATTCCAAGCATCCTGCTCTATGAAATTAAGAATTCAGAGACAGTTACGTATGCCAATGCCTTGGTATTAGTCTCACTAATTTTTAAAATTTATATTTAGGTTTACTAAGGTATAAACGTGAAATAGAAAGAGCTAACATAATTGAGCACTTAGTATATTTTGGGCACTGTTCTAATGACTTTAAGTGCATTTTTTTTCCTCACTGAAACATCACAATAAGGCTGTGAGATAGGTTCTGTAGCCATTTCTATTTTATAGATAGGTAAACTTGAATACAAATCTTTTTTGTCTTTGTTTTTTTGCAATGATAATTCCAGGCAGAGCAGACATCTCAATTAATGGTTTCTCTTTTCCCAACCCAAAAGAAAGATGTGCTTGGTCCGTCAGAGACATTTAGTATTAGAGGAACGACAGTAAAATTGAGAATGAGACACGGAAATCCAATACTTAAAAAACATTGCAATTAAAAAAACAAATAGGATTATTTCATTGCTTATCAGTTCATGAAGACATCAGGAATTAGAGATGTCCACAAAGCCATATTTTATTTTATTTTCTTACAATAGTTTCCAACTTCCTGTTTGATTGTTCACTAGATACTGTCTTCTTGATCAGAAGGATTCCACACTGATACTTTAGCTAACTTATTACAAACAAATACAGTCAATAATTCATAAAGCTCCTTTCTTACAAAGAAAAATATTTAATTTTTTCTCCCAAAGTAAAAGCAATGTTTTGGTAAATGTTCACAATTAACTATAATACAACTGTATCTGTATGTTAGTGGTAGTCACTGGAAGACTGTGTGTATTTCTATGGTCTCCCTACTCCTCACTATATGTATTTTGGCTGTGGTTTTCACTCTGTGATCTAGAATGGTGATCTGTTAATCCCTCACACCTAAGAGAACATCGACACAGGTTTGTTACTTACAACAAGTTGAAAGGATTAATAAGTGAGGAAGGAAGCAAGGAATCTTTTAAAGGGGCTGAAGCTATGAAAAAGTAATTCAAAATGATCTTTTTGTACTTAGAACTGATCAAAACATCGCCTAGGTCTGCAAGCTATGGTTTAGTCAAATTTGCTGGCTTGACTGCCTCTCACCTCCCGAGTACTATCTCCAGCTTCATTCTGGACCTTTTCTGCAAGAACTAGATTAGATGCAAAGCCTTCCTTGAATCCAGTGTGATAAAATTATTTGTCCCATCCCCTCTCATGCTCTCTCACTCTCTCTCTCTCATATGCATTCACACATTTGTGCGCACGTTCACACAAACAGCTGGTAACATCACTATCGTGTTTTAATATGGTTATTTGTGCATGCTATCTATCACTCAGTTCCCTCAAAGCAATGACCATGTATTTGCTCCCTCAAGAAGCATGTATGTGTTTCCAACATAATTTTTCAGATAGATATTCAAATCCCATCTTGGTGAATAAACTCGCCTGGCGTTATTACACACACATTTCTGCTCTCTCAACACCAGTGAATGCCCCCACCCATTGGAAAAACCAATCAAATGTCTCTGTTTCCATTTCAAAGATGAACTATGTAAACTCATCACCTGTACCTGCCTTTCCTGCCAGTCTACAAGCCCCCTCCCCTGAGTCATCCAAGTAAACCCTCCCAACCCTAAAACACTAAGTATGTTGAAACCATTCTTAGGTTGGTTGACAGGAACACAGGTGTAGGTGAACCATTCTATGAGAGAAGAGCATTCCCACTCCACATACAAAACACCAGCGTTTTCTCAAAGAACTGTAAGGACACGGCATCTGGAGAATGCCGATTTAGCTCCTTGCTAGAGCTCTGAGCAAACAAAGGTACAAAAAAAACAAAAACATGAAAATGGTATCAGCAATTATGGCATTCAGACATTTGTATACCTCTCTTTTAAAATGTCAGCTTCTCCTGACAGCTGGATCCAGCCACTGGAGGTAAGAAATGTTTCTATTTGTGAATCCCTCCAGCCTCTGCCATGTAGGACGACTTCAAACAGCCATCAGTAAACAACATTCTCATCACTCCCGCCCAGACTGAATTCTAATCAAGGTCTTTTAAATGCCATTGAACAAATCTATATACTATGGATTGTTTCTTGTATGCCTCTGGCCAAATGCTATTCACTGGGTCATTTATTATTTTTAGAAAACCAAACAATCCACACTAATAGTATAAATTATAGCACATCTAGAAGCAGGGTCCAGGCATCCTTGGTGATTTAATAATAGAACTGAAAGAAGCTTTTAATTATTCCTCCTCTGGTGATTTATTAGACAGTCTGAATCTAGGGCTCGCATGAGTGGAAGGGCCAGGTTTATATCACCATTAACCAATAGGAAGGATCGCGTTTGAACATGCCTTAAAAGCCAAGTACTAAAATTCAAGGCAAATGTATAGTTGAGTCCAAAGAGAACTAAAATATGGAAATTAAAAGCCCAACCGGTTATCAAAAGCAATATGTCTACCAAAAGACAGGAATCGTAAAGCAGGTTATTGGACCTGAAAATGAATGTCCAACCTGAACAGCACTTTTGATAAGTGTTCATCATGTAAATTGTAAGTGAAGACATGAGATGCAGGGTTAATTATGACTCCACACAAAACAGGTTCATAGGCTCAACAAAGACCAGTTGAAATCCACAAATGATGCCATAATCTACTTGCCCTCTCTTGAGAAAAGTCCATCAGGAAGGTAATAGAGGAAATAGTAGACAACTTGGCTTTTCAAGTTCTTTACGTCTGTAGACGAGTCAATTTTAAAAAGACTTCCCAGGACCACATGTCATAAGTCTTGTCTATCCGTCATCCCTGAATGTATGAAAGGAAAACCACAAAGTCATTTCTCTGGGCTATTTGTTAGACATAATTTTAGGCTTCAAGAAAATGACATCCGAGAAAAAAAAGCTGGAGCTCGTGTCTTCATTGTATCTTCAGATTAATTAAGCCAGAGCCTTGGAGGTTTGGAACTGAAATTTCAGACAAGCTGCTTTTTTACTGAAAACAAGTTATCTCTATAAATCAGGGTTGAAATTGTGAAATGCGATAGGAAGGGCTGCCTTTACAGTCCTCACTGTCACCATTTGGGGACCACTTTCCTGAACACAAAGAAGAATTTCAGCTACATTTGTTCCCAGGTCCAATAATCCATTCCATACTAGCCCCCCCCCCCATATTTGTCTCTTTCTTGTCACTAAGTTCTGGATTCGGGGGCTCTCTTCTACCAGTTGCCCCTCTATGGCCACCTTCCTTGATGTTACCCCAGCCATCACCAAGGAAATTTCAACAGTTCCGTTAATTAACCCAACCTTTTTCTTTATTGCTCCCTCTCCCCTCCCTACCTTCAACCAGTATGTGTGTGTATGCACACATGTGTACATGTGCGTGTTTATTAAGGAGGGATAATATGGGTTAGGGACAGTGGCTTAGAACGTTTGTGAAATTGAAAAAAAAAAAAAACTAATACAAATTGGAGATGTCGCAGATTCAAGAAATTTAAACTTAAAATGAAACTTTCATTTTCATTAACAGCATCTCCTAAACTTCCATTTTTCAGTAGTGATGTGAATGATAGCTCAGACCGCAACTTTCAGATTTCAGGAATTCATTCCACAAGTATTTAGTAAGCTCCTCTGAAGTGCCAGGCATTGTACCAGGCAATGGGGATAAAGTAATAATAAATGTGCTCCCCAGCTGTAACTCCAAAGAACATAAATCAACCTGCTCTACTGTTAGCGTTCCGCATTTCAACAATAGCACTTCCATCCTTCTGGGTAAACAGGCCAACTACTAATAATAGAGTCTGCTAGTCCACAGAGTTAACTGGTATCACTCCACACACCCATACACAGACCTAGGTGGTCTTTTTCACCAAATGATACCATGTTAGGCTCCTGCGTACCTTTTAGTGGCAAGGTAGTTCAGGCTGAAACCTTCCTCTCTCAATAAAGTTAACTAAATGGATGGCACAGAAAAGTCCCACATCTATATATAAACATTTCGGGGTGAGCTAGGTGAGGGCAATCAGGAGTACATTTGTCTTGATGAGCACTCAGCAATGTATGAAACTGTTGAATCAGTATATTGTATACCTGAAGTGAATACAGCACTGTATCTTAACTACACTGGCTAAAATCAAAATAAATACTAAAC
Source organism: Panthera pardus (assembly GCF_024362965.1). Lineage (NCBI taxonomy): Eukaryota > Metazoa > Chordata > Mammalia > Carnivora > Felidae > Panthera > Panthera pardus. Next base: position 144,205,503 of record NW_026526721.1, on the reverse strand, counting down.
TGATTCTTAAAAAGAGACATTTTGCAATTCTCTTATGCAAGCTCCAAATCCAAAAGAAAGATGCAGCACTGAGTCTCTTATTTTCATCAAAGTTGACATCTTGATCGTTATTTTATGTGTTTTATGGGTTTCCATATCATCCTCAATTTTTTTTTCACTTATTGACTTGGAACAGAGGAAGAAAGCATAATAAAGTGCATTATTGTCCTTGCCGGTTAGTAATAATCTGGTTGTAGAGAAAGTGTTTGACTGTCTTCAATTTTTCTCATTTCACAAAAAAATATTTGATTAAGAATGGAGGACGATTGTTTGCCTTTACAAAAATAACCATATATTTCCTTCTAAGAGACATATATGTTCTTTATAGGAAAAAAAAAAAAAGGAAAACCTAGGAAGTCAGAAAGAAACAAAAGGCAGTTATATTCCTATCAAGCAAATACAACCACATTAAAAAAAAATGTGTATACTTTAAGTTTTCCTATGCTTTACTTATTGGTAAATTAAATAGCATTTTCCCTGAGTATAAAGATAATACATGTTAATAACAGAATATCTGCAATATAGGAAATTTTATAAAACATAAATACATGATCTTATTCTAGCAGTGTTAATATTTTGATGCACTCCCTTTCCACATCACTTGACATGTTTTTCTCTCCTCTCTCTTCTCTCTCCTTTCTTTCACACACACGTACACATTGTATATCGTTTTCTTAACACATCACAACTGTTTCTCAGGTTGCTAAATGGCTTTTTTGCACCTACATTTTAGTGAGATCTTGTATTTCATCATATAGATGTAAACTAACAGACTGCTTCATATCTTATTACAGTAATATAAAATCATTTACCTATTGTAATTATTGATCAGATAAATATCACTTTTCCTTTGAATTTACATTATAAGTTTATTCATAAAATGAAATACCACATCAAGTTTTTAAAGTATGGCGAAGACTCGTAAGGATCACACATTCAACTCAGAAATAATGTTTACACAATTGTTGCCACAAGATATATACAAATTTATAGTCTTTTTCTCTTTTAGATTTTTCATGTGTTTCAAGTACCATTTTATTTTCTGTACAATATTTCTCCCACTGTTGAATATCTGGGTTGCCAATTAACCTTCAGAATTGTTTTGATTACTTGATCAAGGATCAAAATGCTTTTCTAGTAAAATCTGACTTCTGTTTTTATTTTTAAAGTTGTAGATAAGGAAATAATGGCAAAGATACCATCAAAAAGTGACAGAGCTCAGCTGCATAAAAGATAAAAGAACGCAGAGGAGTCTAATTTTATTTGTGTCAAAATAGTTGGTTTGCTATGGGGTGTTTAGAAAATTTTTGTCCCCCAAAATACTCAATTTCCTCCCATTGAGTTCAGAAACAAAATTTGAGGACATCTTTCATTAGAATCCCAAGGGGTTTTGTTTTGTTTTTGCTTACTATTTCTCACATAGATCAATATAGATCTATGTGATCAGGTAATGCCTTCATGGCAATGATAATAAATTTGTCACCTAAATAACCTTATTTTTAAATGATTTTCATATTTAAGGAAATAAAGCTAACTTCACCAACATTTTTACAGAGTAAAATGTCCCAAATTTCACCTGTCCCAAATTTAGATGCAAACTACAGTGCAGAATGTTCTTAAAACTGAACCAATTGGTGGTTCACAACTCTTATTTCCTATCCTCTGTCCTAAAATTATCATCTGATAAGAACCCATCCACAACTGGCAAAAATGAAGGAGACAGCATTCAAGAACTGGAGAAAAGTCTAGGGAAATGATGGGTTCACGAAGTTTAGAAAAAAATACAGGGAACTAGTGAGTAGGAAATTTAGCAGCTAATTTGTTGAGTTTGTTTTTTATTTGTTCTGGGTTCCGCTCAATTCAGGAACAGATAAAATACAGTAGATGGTCCATATATGTAAAGACAGATGTGAAGGAGAAAGATTTGAAAGGAAGCCCATGGCAATAGACACGGCATCCTATGGAGAAATAAAGGAAAGGCAGAGAGAGGTAGGTAAGATATACAATATCTTTTCTAAAGGTACAGGCGAGAAGGAAACAGCATATAAAGAAACTGAACACAAAGAAATACTATGACTTTTTGTTTCATATTTATTGCCTTTAGGTGTAATATTCTTTCTCTAATTTAGGCCAGGATTATTTTTGAAGATCTACATGTTTATCACCACTTTTAAGTATTGTGTTTTGTTTTGTTTTTTCCTTTAATACAAAGAGGGGGATTCACCCAATCTAATAATATTTGAATAATAGGAAAATGCTTTATTATGTTAAATTTCTAAACTGAATATCAGGGGCGCCTGGATGGTTCAGTCGGTTAAGCGGCCGACTTCGACTCAGGTCATGATCTCACGGTCAGTGAGTTCGAGCCCAGCGTCGGGCTCTGTGCTGACAGCTCAGAGCCTGGAGCCTGTTTCAGATTCTGTGTCTCCCTCTCTCTCTGACCCTCCCCCGTTCATGCTCTGTCTCCCTCTGTCTCAAAAATAAATAAACATTAAAAAAAATTTAAAAATAAATAAATAAACTGAATATCAACTTCTTAAAATCTTTAAAGCAATATACACAACAATATGCCTTTCCTAAATCTTTTTGATGACTTTATTTAAAAAAAAAAAAAAAAAAGAGCTCAATAGCAAGTTTACATATTACTGTTTTCTAAAGCCTTCCTCACAAATATTGTTTCATTTGGTATGGCCAAAGCCTTTTCCAAAATCTCTCTGCTTGAAAATTGTAATTTAATGCAATTATTTCCATACATATAAATAGGCGCTGTTAGATGATCTTGATATTGGTATTAATGGAAGCTGGAGTCAGATTCTAATACAAAATATCAAAAAGTATTTTATGTGATCTTCCATTTTAGCCCTCGTGAAGTCTATTTTCATTAATTAGGTCTTATCTTTTCACTGAGCTCTTAGAAATTGAGAATAAGTAGGACTGTGTAGAGCTATTGCAATCCAAACTCCACAAATTATTTTAGGCATCAGTGACTCCATGAACTCATTATGCTGGCAAAACTTTGGAGGAAGGAATAGGTCGACAATCCCAACACTTCAAGCTACAAGAAAATGGAAAAAGCATAAAAGGAATATGCACCTGAAGCTTAGAAAGCCTGCGTACAGAGAAGTTTAATTTATTATTCTAATGACTTTCACAGCATGAGACTCTCACCAGGAGACACACGTCTGTGCATCTAATAAGGCTGCAGAGATTGGGCTATTCCTGAAGGACTCTCATGGCTGTTTCCAGAGCATCCTTTCATAGATGGGAAAATATAAAGCATGTGAAAAAGGCTCAAGACAGATACTATCCATGGTGTTTTGCTGCTAGCTACCTACACATATATTCGCCTCAAATGAAGCCAATTTTGGCCAGCAAGCTCCAATTAAAATATTTTGGTTTGTTTTCACTAAATGCTTCTTAGTAGTTTGCTATTGAGGCATGAAAACTCCTAGGTATGACTGGAAAGGGCTGCTTAGTTACAATATGTAACTAGGTCTGCGACAAATAGATCCCTCAAAGTTTGTCCTTCTCTATTTTATCATGCTCTCCCGAATCCTACTTCTTCTCCAAGTTATTGCCAAAGCTTCTATGTGGCTGAAAATGTTTGTGGGCATATACCCATCAATCTAATCTTTTATATAATAACATGATCATTGTATATGCATTGTTTTTCAGGGTTTCTTTGTCACTCAATGATGTGCCTGAGATTTTTAAATATCATATATGTAGCTGTATCACATTTAACCATTCCCCTCCAGTTTGGACATTTAGTGGTTTCCAACATGCCTACAATCCCTGTTTGTACATCATTTTGTACACGTGGACATAAATCCTAACAGAAATGCTGAACCTAAGATATGTAAATTTAAATTTTTGATGGGTATTTCCAAATGATCATCCAAAAAAGCTTTTCTGAAATAGATTTAATAGTATATGAGAGTAACCATATCTGCTCAACATTTCCCACATTAGGTGATATAGATCTTATTTTTTCATACACTTATTTTTTCATACATTTTTCAACAACAACAAAAAAGATTTCTCGTTGTTTTTCAACTGGAACTTAATTTTGTGATAGTACGTGAACAGTTTCATTAAATAGAGAAGCTTCAATCACCCTTTTTACACTTTGATGTTTTACAATCCCTGAGTTAGAGAACTTCTATTTATATTATATTAAATAGTTATCAGGTCTTGTTAATATTTTTGTGATTATTTGGAATGAAGATACTGGTCCACAAAGTAGCAAACCAAATAAAGAATCATCTATTTCTAATTCTTCCTAGATTTATTTCTGAACAAATGTATTATAAATTAAACATGTTGTATCACACTCCTTCTGAATTAAGTAGTAAGTTGTCTCAGGGATTATAGTGAAGTACTCCCTAGGTTAAGGCCAGAGCAGGACAGGTCAAGTTCAATCAAAAAGGCCTAGAGGGTAAAGGCATAAATCAGAATTGGATGCTGAAGCCACTATCAGAAGTTTGGAACAGATTTGTATCCAGGCCAAGACAGCTTTAAGGACAGGTGAGAGTGAGAACAAGTTTCTATGCGACTCAAAGGAATCATTTACTTATGACTTTGTACACAGTAGGATCTCAAAAAATATTGATGATGAGACTGACATCCCAAATGGAGCTCTACCCAAAGGACTAAAGAACTGCAGTATAATGGAATTGCTCCTTATCTGGGAGTAAATTCTAAAGTCAGTATTATAGCACAGATAGAGTCACACTTACACTTAAACACTGTACCCCGTTTGCACAGCACAGTATATAAATGGTTTAATATAGAAAGTAAGCTGCAGCATTTTGTAAATAACCATATGGGATAAACTTATGACTATACCCACTGTTTTTTTTTTCCTCCTTTTGAAACTGGGCATTTATATGTAAATACTCATGTATAAGATTTTGCAAAGGCTGCACCCAATGTAAAGCCAACCTTTTAAAATAAATTTTCAAACCAAATAACAGTCAACATTTCTTGAATATATTATTTAGTCCTCCCAGCAGCTTAATGCAGTAAGTGCTATGATTAACTCCCTATTTACAGGTGATAAAAATGGAGTTTCTTATCACATTGAAGGTCTTAGGTATCTAAACACATGTACATACTCACACACACACACACACACACACACACACACACACCTTTCCCAATAAGCCTTATTCATTATGTAAACTTGAGACTGATCACATGAATATGCACAAATTACCAAGGTTTTAAAGAGCCATCATCCTTGAGAAAGGTTAATTCACTTAACAATTACAGTGGCCATGCTATTTTACTATGCACATGCAGCAACAATACTCAGGACAATCATGCATGCTTATTTAATACAATGAAAGTTACTACAGTCACATTCTGGCTAGTCTTGACAAGTGGAAGGAGGTTAACCAAGCATTCTGAAACTAAAAGATACTATTATTTCTTCAGAGAGTTCACTGGCCCAATAAACTCCCTTAAGAAAATATTCTCTTGAAGGATTATTATGATCTAATTGCTTGACAGCTGGGTGCCACAGAATCTGCCACTGGGACAACAAAACCTAGAGTAAAACTATTTTCCCAGCACTACTTAATGGAAAGGGTTATGAAACCATAGCACACAGTAGTCATTCAAGAGAAAGAGACAATGCAACAGAGCTGGGAGAAACTGTTGGTGTGAGACCTGTTTCTCAAGAATAATCTTGAAACACCCTTACATGTCTGTAACACTCCTTCACTTGTGAATTCAACTTGCACTGGTCTTAATTCATCAGGACTCTGGATGATGTACCTACCAGGTCGCCAACTGGTGGACCTTACAAAAAAAAAGTAATTGTGATCACAGTTCTTTCTAGCAACTTCTGCCTTTAGCAGGTTCATATGAAGTTCGAGGACAGTAAAACTAAGCTTTTGTGATAGATATCATCTCAGTGCTTGTTGCAGGGTAAGAGTGGGGTCACTGGCTAAAGACGGGGGAAGATATGGGAAATTTCTGACAGTTTAGAACTGTTCTATATCTTGGCTGAAGTGGTAGTTATGGGTATCTTTGGGTAGTTATTTATCAAAAGTCATTGAACTGTACACTTAAGATTTGTGCTTTTTTGTTTAATGCAAATTATCCTTCAACGTTAATTTCCATCAAGATTTTTTTTCTTTGGGAAAACAAAGGAATTGCCATTTATCCAAATGTTGCTATGATGAGTAGTGTTTTCTTTTTTCGTTTCTGGGATATGACAAACATGCACTCAAGTTTCCTAATTAGACAAGTGTAATCAGTGATGGCTAGAGCTCCCCACCCCCCCATAAGAGTTACCTTGCTTGGCTGAATGAGTGAGTGGGGTGTTAGGAAGCTCCACGTTATTAAGAAATTCTAAAATGCACTGATGACAACTGTGAACTGAGCAGTGTTCCATATGAAACACAAGGCTGTTTTTCTGTATTGCTTTTCCTTAACCAAACTTCTTCATATTCTCAAAGTTTATTATGAAGCTTATGTATTAGGGAGGCATAAGAAAAGTATTATAGAGACAAAATTTTACTTTAATTTAAAACAACAACAACAACAACAACAACAACAACAACAACAACCATATGTATCCCCTGTTCCATGCCAGGCATTTTATATCACTGGGAATAGAAAGGTAGACAAGATCAGCATGGCTCTTTATTCAGAACATATGCAGTCTGGCAGGAGCCCCTGCCATTAAATGAGTGATTACAACACAGAGGTGAAGAATGAGATGGAACCATTGCGGAAGACAGTACAGGCCCTGGAACCACACTGGCTGGTTCAAATCCTGGTTTGCACTTACAAGCACAGCCTTGGACAAGTTGCTTAAATGCCTTGTGCCTCCAGTTTCCATCTGCAAATGGAATGGATGATAAGGGTCTATTTCATAAAGTTTTGTAAGTTAAGTTAAGTAAGTAAGTAAGTAAGTTAAGTAAGGTGATATTTTTAAACTTCACGGAACACAGTCTGACAGAGAGTAAGTGCTATGCAAGTAACAGAGAGACATGTGGCCGCCAAAGGGAAGCATAATTGGCCACCACTGGCATTGCCTAAATAAGCACGATCCAGGCAAGAGTGCGTCCTCTTGGTCAGTGCCCGCTCTGTCAGTATCCTGATGATGACAATGAATGCATCCTGAATACAGAGCCAGACACTGTTCAAGTAGCATTATCGGTCCCTTTTGTGTTACCTCTATACAAGTCCCTAAAAGCTTGACTCTGTGTATAGATATAGGTATAGATGATATAGATACAGATGATAGAGACATAAATATAGATAAATAGAGAAAGACCAAGTAGGAACAGAAAAACACACAGAGACAAAGACACAGAAAGAGATAAAAAGATCTGTGTGAACATGAAAAACAAGGATACGGTCTGCTTTGAGAGCCAGAGTTCATACCACAAATGAACAAAATTTTATTATGGCATGAATTTTTGTGGGCATAAAATACTTGTGGAAATTAACACACACACACACACACACATATATACACACATATATGTATAAGTATATATATATTTACCCACAACTATGTAGAATTAAAGAGAAGAAGCAAATGTTTCAATGGGTGGGTATTTCCTAATTTTTTTAGAATTTCCTAATTCTATAGTCTGGATAATAACATCAAGAAAAGTGGAAAATGACAATGGTTAGTCAACAAATTGTAAGAGCAATTTTAAGAATAATTGTGTAAGAAAATTTGCCATTAGGTAAAAATCAGTAACACAAACAAAACAAAGAAACAAACAAAAAGCAAATGAAACTCCCTCTCACTCTTACTGGAGATTAGAATTGCTGGTGATGCATCTGGACCGAATGCTAATCGGTGTACGCATTGCCTAATGTGATTTCCAATGCCACAGAGTCAGATGAAGAAATCACCTATTTCTAAAGGATTTTTGGTTCACACCTAAAATAATGCTGCATAGGTCTATCAATGAGATTTGGCTAATAATAAACTGAATAGGTATTAAATTATAAGAGTTGTTCTCTCTCTTTCCTGGTTTATAATTTTATCTCCTAGAAGTCTACATGCCCTTTGGTAGAAACTTCCAAGCAATCATTAATTATGTTGTTTTAAAACACTATTGGCTGTTTTGGGTTTCTTAAGTTGTGATATATTAGAATCCCATTACCAAAATCATCAAGAGAAAAATACATAACTCTGTTTGATTTGCTATACAGAAATTCCATGATGAATAATTAAAACATTCCCACCAGGACTTCTGGTTTCAAATGGCAGAATGAAGCATGATTTCAAAATTTTCCTTCCCACAAACCTAATTATAGTAAGTGAAGGAAGGAGCAGAAATGCCCAGCTGCATTCAAGCAAAGAAAGAAGCTGATGGCCATTTAAGAAATAAATGATTTTCTGTATCTATACTTCTTAATATATAAAAAGGCACATAATTCAATTCCAATATTGATGATACTAAAATAACCTCAATAATATAAATATCTACTTCCTGTATACCAATATACCAATACACCACACACACACACACACACACACACACACACACACACACACACAGCCCGAGTCAAATGCCATCATCATTGTTAACAGGGAAACAAGAATTGCTCACACTACAATCAAGAATATAAGAATAAGGGGCATCTAGGAAGCTCAGTCGGTTAAGTATCGACTCTTGATTTGGGGTCAGGTCATGATCTCAAGGTCGTGAGATGGAGTCCCATGTTGAGCTCCATGCTGACAGCACAGAGCCTGCTTGAGATTCTCACTCCCTCTTCTCTACCTCTTCTCTGTGAGTGCCATGCGTGCTCTCTCCCTCTCTCAAATAAACATTAAAAAAAAAAGAATGTAACAAGAATGTGCTATAATTTTATACTGCTCTGAAGGTATTACATCATGTAATCAGATAAGAGAAAGATAATGTTATAAAAACAATATCAGGAGACATTTATCATAAAAATCTAAGACTATCAATTTTAAAATATATTAGGAACACTAAGATAATTCTGTAGGGGAGCGATACATAAAATTATCGCTTCAATGTAGAAAATATATGAAGAAAGAAAATAATTTCTACTAGTAAGCAAAAATATTAAATATTTGATATAAATCTAAGAAACTCATATCGCTATGTGAAAAAAATTTAAAATTCTATCACACACAAAGCATATTTTGGTGAATAAATAGATAGGCTATGCACTATAAAAGGAACACATGATAGTATAAAAAGGTCAAATTGTCCAAAATTAATCTATAAATACAATGCAGTCAATTAAAATACCCATAAAATAATGTGTGTATGTCTATGAAAATGGACAAAGTGTTCATCTTTAAAAAAAGACAAAAACACTTGAAGAAAATTTTTGGAAATAAAGATTAAAGATGGAAGAATAGCCCTAAGTGGTGCATAACTAATTACAAAATGATAATTACTAAAATGTATTTTGGAGGAAGAAGAAATGGATTTATAGTATATGGAATAAAATTAGAAAAATTCAGGAATATAACCAAAACATATGGAAACTAAATCCATGATACAACTACATTTCAAATCACTGCAGAAACAAGAATTATGCAATAATTCATCTTGGGACTATAGGCCAGCTGATTATATTTTTTAAATTATATATACTTTTTAAAATTACATATTTGCACAAGAATGTGTATACATATCATATATATGGAATTGTATGTATATATCTTACCCCTTACCCTTAAATACAAAAGTAAATGTAAAAAGCCTAGAAGGTGGGCTAAATTTATTCACAATCTTGGTTTTAAGAAGATCGTAAAAACCTAGAAGGCTCAGAAGAAAAAAAAATGTTAATATTTTACTACACAAATATTTTAAAGTTCTGTTTGGCAAAAATGTCATAAAATCATGATGCTTAAAACAAATTGGGAGAGTGTATACAATGCTATTCAGATACTGATGTTATTTCCTTAATTTACAAAGAACTCAAGAAGGTCAATAGAAGATGTAGAATCCAAAACAAAAAATCTGTGAAGAACAATAAGATTCTAGAAAAAATACACACATGATGGATAACTGTAATTTCACCTCCTTCATAATGAAAGAAATATATAACAAAAAAATGAGGTCATATATTTCATTGTTCAGATTGGCAAAATATCTGGAAGTTCAGCAGTCAAAATGCTAGCGAGGTTATGAGAAAACACAGACTCAAATACTGGTTAAAGTATAAATGTGTGCATCATTTCTCATGGGCAACTTGGCTATCTCTACAAACAACAAAACTCAGGGTTCTTTTAATCTGGTATTAAAACTCTTAGGTATTTATCCTTAGGTTCATAAAGATACATGCATAATAATGTTCATCAATCATTGCTTCTAATAGCAATAAAAGCACCCAGCTTTTATGTATGTAGTAGTATGACTGACTACATATCATGTCATATTATCATTATAATCTTACATCCTATCTCAACAATAAAAAATACACTATTGCTATTAAAATTAATGGGACATACCTGTAAGAAAAAGGTAAAGAAAGGTAAAGATGTATGGCAAAGAGGAAAGAATTCAAGTAAGGTGGTATCTGCATATCTATGATGATAACTTTATATAGAAAATGTAAATATAAACATGTATATAATATTCCCGGGGAGAACAGGCAAGAACTGTTAAAAGTAGACAGATTTGGAAAAAGGAAACAGGATGTAAGATCAAAGATGTTTTCACTTTCCTTTCCTAGCTTTCCATACTACAATGGCCTCAACATGCACATGTATTTTGGTTATGTTTTATCTTATTTGCTGTTTTGTTTTTCAAAAGGCATCATATTCACATGGATCATGGCCCATTATTGTTCCTCTTTATATATTATAAATATAATTATGTACATATAATTATAAATATATAATATTTATATATTATATTCCATAATATTAAACAAAAAACATACTAGTTATTGTGTTTCAAGTTATTTCTCCAAATAATCAATAATCATCCAAAAGAAACTAAACTACTCTGCATATGTGATAATAAGTTTCATCCTAGAGGAGACCATAAACTTTGTCCTAGGATCAGAGGGTTTAAGTTCTACCCCTCCTTATGGGCCCTGTACCATCTACTACAATACCTTACATCCATAAGATAGGGGAATTTCGTCAAATGAAGACATTTGAAGATAGAATTGTTTTCATTTATTTTATATGAAATAAATTCATTTAAATTTACCTATAGAATTTTCTGTTCCATGTACATGTATCCAGACCTAGAAACATTTGTGAATAAATTGGCCGTCTCTGAAGTGAACCAATCCTAACTTAATGGATGGTTCAATTTATAAAAATAAATAAGCAACTGTATTAACTAATAAGAATATTCATCCCTTCATTCTTAGCCACAGTTTTATAATGACAATTGGTTTTAAATCCCCTTACTTTTAAAAATATTTAAAATGAACAGCTAGAATCATAGAAATCATAGAAATAAATAGGAATTCACTGGGTAGATTCACAAAGAGAATGGAATAATATAAAGTTCTGAAGGTTATTAGAATTTAAATCATTTGTAACAGTACGTTAAATTCGATTTTTTGAACAGAAATAGCAGGATACAATGGATAGTAGAGAGCTAAGTAGGTCATAAGGCTCATTCAAGGCATTTGAAAAATGTCAGATAGCTTGACAGAAAGCTGGCCAGCTGGCCTCAGTTGTACATTGAGGGTTTAAAAATGGTGCTGGCCAAGGAAGCAGGACTTGGAAGAAGGACTTATGGCAAAGATGGGTTTGGAGAACGTTGTTCTGTGCTTCCCCCTCAACTCAGGTAAAGAGAGACGAGCTTGAGAAGCACCCCTCAAGAGCTCAGTGTGCTCCCTCTGAGACAGCAGGGCCAAATAGACTGCTTGGTACTACTCAGGAACTTCAGAGGACACAGTGCACAGCTGATGAGCTGCTCTGGGCACAGAGCGAGAGTGTGGGTACATTGGGATTGACCCGTACACTGACTTCGTTAAAACCCAGGATGAGCGTCTTCCCTGGACAAGATGACAGTTACAGAGAAGACAAATTGAGAGGCAGGCTGAAGCCTATGTGTCTCCTGACCTGGAGGACTACTGGGAGACTAATGAGACTCTTAAGAGATTTTACAGACTGCACCCCTTGGGGGCAAAGGAAGGAGAAGACAGCTGGAGAAGAATGTATCCTTAATGTCACAGTCATGCTTTCCAACATTCATAGCAGAAGCCTCTGAAGACACAAAGAACGTACTCAAATAAGAAAGAGAGTTGGTAAGAGAATGGAAGGCCACCTGGAGGCAGAGATCAATTAAGATCCCTTCCCCTTCCTTTTCTCACCTCTCCTCTTCCCCCTCTCTCATTTTGACAGGAGGGCAGAGTCAGAAATGAGAGTCCACAGGCTGAGGGAGGAGGTGAACTCCTGGGGGAGAAAGACAGACAGATACACCACGTTTCTCTCCCTACTTCAAGAGTGCATTCTGCTGTAGACTGGAGCTAGAGGAAGGGCTGCGACTTAATGTTAATCTGCATTTTTATTAAAGATTGATTATTGGATGGAAACTGCACATTCTCATGTCTGAAACCAGCCTCCATTTGCTACTTAAAGTCAATCCTGCATCCCTGGGACCTCAATTAGGAGGATATTGGAGCTCCGAGAGTTTAAGATTTTTCGTTTTTGCCAATTGCTACTTATTAATGAAAGCTGAAACTATAAAACTATATGTCCATTATTGTTTTGTACCTCTTTTGAAAAATAAAGAGCGATTTGATTTGACTTTTTTTTTTTCGTAAAGGAGTGGAGTCAAGAGTGTAAAGTTCCCACGGCCTTAGGTCTACCACAAATATGCGCTGCTATAATAAAGCCTGTTGATGAACTGCATAAATTAACTTTCATTTTCTGAGACAGTAAATGCAGTGTTTTGTCTGACTATATGCACCAGGAACAATGCAGCATTTTATAGCATTCCTTTTATGCATCACCCCACTTGCATATTATTAATATTTCTTGACTAGATTAAAAGTCTTGGAAATGATTTTGCCTGAAGTATTGTAGTTCAATATTCCCTTTGGGGAATTAGTTTCAGCCTTAATTAGCTTAATTGACAAGGCAACTGAAAGACTTCAAATAAGAGGAAAACAAGAATACTGAGGGGGAAAAAAACCCCAAAACTTTGTTTATAAAGAGACCCTGCAACTCACGGTACCGCGAGTATGCACAAATCCGGAACACTCACATATTGTTGTTTAGTTCATTACATTTCACATTTACTGTCAATCTTACCCGGTGCAGTTGTGTGTTTTTTTTCCTAAAATGTTTTGAGTAAGTTATCATGATCACTAACTTTCATAAGGCCAGCATCATCTTAAATAAATGTTTCTGTGCCTTACATGGCTAGAAATTTATCACAAACGTTTGTATCCTCTCCTTCTTGAGGGTGGCTATCAGAACGTCTGGAGAAATAAACTGAAAATTTAATTCTGTCCCCACCCTGTACTCTTCCCAAAGTAAACCATTTGAATTGTAATTCCATCCACCCTAGCTTTGGACTTGGTTCATGAATTTCGGAGGTAAAATCTTTGTCACAGCCTTGGGAACTGTGTGGAATCCACATAATTTACTATTTCCTGTGATTCGTCAAAATGCCATTCTTCCCATGAGGCCATTTTTTCTCTTTCATGAACGAACACACACACACACACACACACACACACACACACACACACACACCCATAGATAACTTTAATTATCAAGAATATACAAGATAGACTATAATTTAAAAGGATTACAAGTGTGTTTAGTTTTATTAAATTAAAACAAACATGTTCCTAGACTACCTTTTCCCTATCAATTTTAGTTTGCATCCTGCATGCCACAAATGGAATCTATTTATTAAGTATCTAAAAATTACAGGCCTAGAGTGAGTGCACTTACATACCCATATCTGTCACTTGAAGGACACTAACTTGAAGGACATTATACTTGAAAGTGCTAGAAAGTTAACTTCTGCTTCATAAAAAAAAATCTGAAAGAATTCCAGATTTTATTTTAAAAAGAAAATGAAGTAAATTGCAGGAATTGGCATGATGTTTATGGCTTCCCCATTTTCCATCTCTCTCATCACCCTCCAGAGTCCTCATATTTCCTTTTGGGCACCAACGGAATTCCCAACATTCTTGGTGAAACTCCTTTTACATGTAGCTGAAGGCATTAACTGAAAATCTAACACTAGGTTTTATGGAACACAAAGAGAAGGAAAATCTGAAATATGGCAAGAACTTCTTTTTCGTATACTCTTAGTTAGAAAGTTACAGTCAACAGCTATTGAGATGTGAGGTCTGCAGGCCAAAGGAATGCTTATACAAAATGTTTTCTTTATACACTAAGAGTGCCAACTCTACAATATCAAATATTCGCTTTTCTAGAAGCTAAGGAAAATTTTAACCAAGTTGTCTATACAGAAAGGCCCGAAAATATGCCCCTGCCGAGGTTTGTAAATAATCTTAAATCTGACTGATCCATGATAATTCAGATGCTCTGGACCTGTAAGATTTGATTGCCTTTCCTAGAATTCACAGGACATCAGAAATGGTCAACGAAACCGAAGCACAGACTGGAAACAAAACGTCACGGTCTTATCTTTTTGCCATGTTCAAAAGCATCATTTAGCTGCTTCAGCACACACACAAATATTGAGCCCCTACTATGTGTTAGGTCTTCTGCTGGTGTTTCTATGTGCTTGTGTTCCCCTAAAGTAGCAACAAGCAAGTAAATACGCGGTCCTTTGGATTGAGAATTAATTTACACTAATATGGGAAACTTCTTGGGGCAGCTGGGGGTGCTCAGTCAGTTGAGTGTGCAACATGGGCTCAGGTCATGATCTTAAGGTTCCTGGGTTCGAGCCCCGTGTTGGGCTCTGTGCTGACAGTTTGCTCAGAGCCTGGAGCCTGCTTCAGATTCTGTGTTTCCTTCTCTCTCTGCCCCTCCCCTACTCGTGCTCTCATTCTCTCAAAAATAAATAAATGTAAAAAAAATTTTTTTTTAAATATGGGAAACTCCAGGTGTGCACAAATTTGTTTCTGAAACATGGCTGTGCCCATAATCCCACTCAGCAAATTTGCAAAATAGGTGTAGGTAAGAGGCCTAAAGATTTACAGAAAAACCATCAATATAAATGTAACTCATAGTTTTCAACTCTGTACTAACCTTTCTATAAAAGAATGACCCAATTTTAACTGACACCTTCACTTTTCCATCTTCTATAACAAAAAGCTGGCTTCCCCTGGCTGTGTGTATGGTCTGAGGGTACGACCAAACCATTTCTTCTAATTAGTTTGAAACACTTTTCTTACTCCAAATTAATCATTTTAACTATGCCATCAACATCTGTGTCAGAACTTCAATCAAACCTCTTTCCTTAATGGTCTCCTCTCTGGCCATGGATTGTCAGCCTGTCCCTTAAAATGTCAGGCCCACGCATAAGTCTGATGATATGCATTTTCAAGGAGACAACTAAGTTGCATTAGAGCATGAGGAGCTTTACATTTGGATGAGAAAACCACATGCAAGTCAAGTAAAACACACAGATGAAAAGAGCTGTCTCGTATGAAAGGGATTCCTATGGAGGGAGGCATTTGATGTCGTTCAGAGGAATCCCCATAAAAGCAATAGGAGAAATCCAGGTTTTAGGGAAAGCATAACTGAAGGCCAAAAAGCTAGACAGAAAGAGCCTTCCTTCAAAAATGTTAGACTATAAGACTTCCTGTTGCCAAACATTCCTCACTCAAGAAAATGTAAATCTATAGCATTTCTGCGACAGAGTAGATAAAACCGTGCGTTTTCACGAGACGATTTATTCATTCTCCGTCTTTCTGTTCCTCTCAAAAGGAAAATTATAGACAAGACTGTCAGGTAGAATTCACTGGACAAAGCATGCAAATTGCAGCCCATTCGTTCATGAGATCATTTAAAATAATAAAGGAAGTCCAGATGAATGAGGAGACCCCAGGCAATAGCTGACTTCCACCATAACTAACAAGTTGGCCTTGAAGGAGAATAGTACAGCTGTAATTTAACTTCAGGGTCTTTAACAAGACAAATATTGCTGCCATCACACTTGGCTAAGTGGTGTTTGCAGGATGGTTGAAATTCAACATTTGATAATTAACCATCTTAGTGCCCTTTGAGAAAAGACTTGTTGGAGTTGAAACTCCCGAAGAAAAATCTGCAGGTGCTGAGCCAGGACTTCAGAGACAGCAGCCACTGAGGGTGTCTGCGTTTTCTGGAGAAGTCCTTTAAGGAGAGATTGCAAAATAATCTATTGTGTTCATTTCCTCTGTGATTAAATGTTGACGAATTTAAATTAGCCTTTTTTGGGGAGGAGAAAAAGGGAAACACATGCACGAAAATTGTTGGCTAAAGTGACTTCCAGAGAAGCAACAATCACCATCTCAATTTGCATACCCTGTGGTTTAGGTGCCAAATACAGGCAGCATATACAAAAGAGAAATGTTACCTTTCTAATGGGTAGCCTGGTCACACATAATAGCTAATTGATTTTGGACTGCATTTAAGACATTAGCCTCAACAAAGGGAATACCATTTATAGACACAATAGTCCTTATGAAACTAAAAATAGTAGCTATGATTGGGAACTTGCTCTCTACCAGCAGTTCCCAAAAGGAGTCTCAGAATTGCTGAACTGAAACAGAACCAAGGACAATTTCAGTTTGCCCTGTTTAGTTAAGGGAAATCTAAGTTTTTAGGAGAAAGTGTCTGTTGTATTTTCTAGGAATCAAACAATTGCTATTGGGTGATAAAGCACTACAGACCACAGTGTGTTGTGACAGTATTCAAAGCTATTTAGCACTCCATGGGGCCTAGCACGGTACCTGGCTCCCAGCATGCCTTCAAAAATAATGGATGGTAAAAATGAAAGGAAAACGCTTCCATTTACAAATATGAGGGCATTCGGTTTCTTCGCTCTAATGGAAGGAAGGAACGAAGAACAAATGAAAGAGAGCGAAGGAGAAAAGAAGGGAAAGAGGAAGGACAAAAGGAAGAGGCAGAGGAAAAGAGGACGGAAGAAAGAAAACGTGATTACTTCTGTCTGAGATCAGTACTGGCAATAACAGATTTGGAT
The DNA here is from genome assembly GCF_024362965.1 of Panthera pardus. Lineage (NCBI taxonomy): Eukaryota > Metazoa > Chordata > Mammalia > Carnivora > Felidae > Panthera > Panthera pardus. Next base: position 144,188,365 of record NW_026526721.1, on the reverse strand, counting down.
AGGAAGAGACCTGGGTTCACGTTGCAGGTTTTCCACCCATCACTGCATGACCTTAGGCAAGTACGTTTAACTGCACACTCCCCATGCCCTTGTCTGTGAAGTGGGGGCATAGCTTATGTATGGTTGCAGTACTGTTCTGAGTAAGTGCATCATTGTAGTAAACAACAAAAACACTGGAGACAAAAGGACCTGTGTGCAGGCCCGTTCCGCTAGGTATTATAGTAAAGGAGGGAATGGGAAGGATGGTCTCACTTAAAATCTAGGCTCTGGCACTTACCAGCTGTGACCTAAGGATCCGAGGCGGGAGAAAAGTTAAATTTATACCACTATAACTAATTCTTTGTTTTGTGAAAGAACCATTAAAAATAGAGGTGTTTTTGAGGAACAATGAGTTAGTACCAGCCTTCTCTGCTGCTTTCAATTCACCAACATCCCTACCAAGAGGTAAGTGATATTCCAATGGGGGAGAAAAAAAAATCAGCATCTGTTTTTGAAGGGAGGAAAGCTTTTTCTGACTTGATACAGTGTACGAAAGAAAAATTCTTTCATAAAAAAGAGGAAAATACTAGTCATCCACTTAAGAGAAACTATAAAATATTAGAGAGGTAAAAGAAACTTTCGTGTACTAAATTTATTTTACAAGTTCCTAAACTCACTCACTGAGACTACAACACTGAAGATTTTAAATTGCATTGTTCTTCTTTGTCAATGAACGTGGTTTATTTAAGCTTAGCAACATTTATCAGTATTCCTGTGACTAGACTTCAGCAGGAAACACATGGTTTCTGTAGAAAACTGACTACATTTTAGGAGAAAAAGAAGCCTCAAAACACATCTTTTATGTTCATTTCCAAAAGACAGTTCGGTCAGACCAAAATCATAACCTCTATCGGACTCACTGCATATTCGTAAGTTGTGTTTATGTGTTACTTGACCAGATAAAAAAAATATGGATGCAAGCATACGAATGAATCTAGTTACATCTACAGATGCAAACTTTTCACCATTTCAGAAATTGTTCTCCTGAATAGCAACTACATGAGAAACCAGTTGCACTAAAATTCTTCCCTAACAGCCCAGCTTTTAAAATAGCATAAACATGTAATACATAACATTCATCTGATTAAAATCTCAAGTCTCCACTTTAACACAAGCCAGTAAATCAACTTTTCCACAAGTCAATTAGCCCAACAAAACTTTTTACTGAGTTTCCAACACTTTCTTTACCTTACAAACTCAGGCTTCTTATATTAGAAATTTACAGTGAGAAGGAGCTTGTGGGGGATCTCCAACTGTTCCTCAAATGCATAAACTATTTCTACAGTGTGTAAAAAGTGCCTGATTGAGTCACAATTTGCAATTTTTTTGTTTGTTTATTTTTAGGAGAGAGAGAGCAAGTGAGCTGGGAAGACGCAGAGAGAGAGAGACCCAAGCACTCTCCATGCCCAGCATGGACAGAGCCCTATGTGAGCCTCAATCCCACGACCCTTGGATCATGACCTGAGCCGAAATCAAGAGTCAAACACTTAACCGTCTGAGCAACCCAGGTGCCCCCACAATTTACAAATTTTAACATACACTTATCTACGCAGTTGGCCAAAATAAGAGTAGAATGTAAGGTTCAAGGTTATCATATTTTTGACAACTATGGAAATAAATTGCTCACACGTTTGGTAATATCTCAGGCATATAGCTCATCAATCCATTGTGTTTTTGTGATATAAATCTTAAGTTAGCTATTTATCGCACGGTGATCTTTAAAGATATACTTTCAAAGATACTTTTTTCCAATGATTTCTAACTTTCAATACTTTATACGAATAGGAATGAAACTGAAGCACAGACTAACAACAATGGATAAGGCACAAGTAAGTGAATTTTTTTTTGCACATTCCAAATCCAAAAATAAATCTAAAAATATACTGACACCAATAAAAGATTCACCATTTTCTATCCATTGGAAATTGCTTACAAAGTTGATTTTACAATGGTCAGCTTCTCACTATACCTGTGAGTGGTAGAGAGAACTAGGTCTCAAATCCCCTAAGTCATGGGGATAAGCCACTAAGTCAGCTGGCAAAGAAGCCAAGCATCTATTTTCTGTTCACATTTGAAGCCTCCATTCTTGAAAATGACTCAGAATTCAGCACAGTCTCTTCTCATTTTATTACTGTGAAAATGTATCTCTCTATCACACCAGAAATTATTATTACTTTAAAGTTCTTAAGAATCACCAGCTACCCTAACTGTAATCCCAAGAATTCTATCTAACCAAACACATGATATTTTATGAAGGTTAAACAAGACGGTTGAAGTTACAGAGAAATGAGGTAGGGGGACAGAAATATCTCTTTGGTTTTAATCCAATTAAATGAAATTCAGTTAGCTGTTTTTGTCATGGTCCCTACAATGAAGAGCTGAGTTCTACTTTAGTTTACTTCCTTGTTTGAGGGTAGTAATTATTTTAGATGGTGGGAGTTGAAAAAACACTAATTGTATATACATTAAATAGGTAGAGACTTATACAGAATTATAAACTACTTAAGATGGATGTATTCTGCTAGTTACTTAAGGGTAGTAACAGGAGGGGGAGGCAAGTAGAGCTTTCATCATCCAGGGCCATAACAAAGCTAGGGTCATGTTTGCAACATTCTAGTCTCTGACGGATTCCTGAAGAACTGAGCAAGCTCGGGCAAGTCACTTCACCTCCTTGAACTTGGCCAACCTGGGCGTTTATTGCATGGCTTACTAAATATAAAAGAGGAGGGACTTAAAGGGATAATAGAATAGAAACACTTAGAAAACTTCAAAATGTTTTACTTGGGATGCTAGAGTGGTATGGAAAAGAGTATGTATTTTAGAATCAATACAGACCTTCATTCAAACACTCCAATGAGTGAAAATGGGCAACATAACAATTTCATGGAATCTCTTTCTTTGAAAAAATGTTAATAATAGCTTCTTTAAAGAGCTGTTGAAAAGCAAATGAGAGAACATGTGAAACATTTTCATTCTCTGGTATTTCTTTTATGAAATTACTAGTTCTAAACTTAATGACTTATATCAAAAGTGAAATATTTCACTGCTTATTTATTTACTTTAAACATGCCTGTGTACAAAAGCACTATCATTCTGTTTGTTTGTTTATTTATTTTCCCCTAATGAGCCAAAGGATTATTGCTAGTGGTGACCTCTTCTATTCACTGCAAGAGTAGCAGGGCACTTATGACAATGATATCTCACAGATGGCAAAATAATAAAACATAGAAGAATATGATCAAATAAAAACAAGAATATGATTTAAAAACATCAAATAAGGATAGCTTTTCACCTATTCAAAAATGATTCATCTTACTCTATTTTGTTGAAAAGACATCGATAATACAAGATGACCAAAAACACAAAATGTACTTCATTTGCTATTATTTCTGTTATGCCACTTAAAACACTGATACAATTATCTCATTAAGGAAAACAAAAACAAAAACAAAAAAACAAAAAACAAAGCACATAAAGGAAATGGGAGATAGTTGACATGTCCTAAAAAGAAGAGTTGGTTTTAGGAGATTTTGTGATAAGATCAGCTTTGTCTTCGATATGATAGATTCAGGCAAAAGGTATGCCTTTCTTCCCAAAACATTGACTTTTGAACAGAAGAAAAAAATTGGCATTTTGCCAAATCTCACTAGTACAAACTTAGGAGTTAATGTCAGAAAGAATGAATACAAAGAAGAGTCAGATTTTGAGACACATTCAACTTTCAATTTCTTTGGCCAAGAGAGAAGGTATTTTTTCCATTCTCAAAACTGCCTTTTAAATCAAGAGAGAATTGGAATACATGATGTTGAAAAATCTCATTCTGTCATAAGACAGCACTCCAGTGGTGAGGCACAGCAGTCAAAAAAAAAAGGGGGGGGGCATATTTTGGAAAAATTAGTAAGGGGAAGGCAGCCTTCATGGGCTTGAGGCTTATGCATGAGGCTCCTTACTTATAAAAGATGCCCCCTTTGGTTGCACTGTCTGCTTCTGCCATCTAGAAATTCTTAGCAATTTCTTTTTTCATTAAGTTTCTTTATTTATTTTGAGAGAGACGGTGTGAGTAGGTGAGGGGCAGAGAGAGAGAAAGGGAGAGAATCCAGAGCAGTCCCCGTGCTGTCAGCACAGAGCCCAACGCAGGGCTCAAGCCCACAAAACTGTGAAATCGTGACCTGAGCTGAAATGAAGAGTCAGACGCTCAACGGACTGAGCCACTCAGGTGCCCCTAGAAATTCTTAGCAATTTCTGGACAAGAGGTCTCACGTCATCATTTTGCACTGCACCCTTGAAATTATGTAACCAGTCCTGGGGGAAGACAGATAAACTCTGTGAAATCTGTTCCTACATGCGGTTGACGTTCCTCTAAGGATGAGGCCCATCACGTGGAGAAACACTGCTCTGACAGAAGAAATCTGTCAGTAAAGACGTGTCCTCAGCAAAGATGCAAGATAACGTCTATGTCCAGCCCTGTCTCGTCTCTCTGCACCATCTCGTGCCTCGGTGGTCATCTTCTTAGGTGCTCTTATTTTCCTCTTCCCAGCAAGCCACAAAATGTGTGTCTCACCCTCCCTCCCACTGAGCATAATGTGAAATCAGAGCTCTGTACTATTCTGTGATTCTAAGTCAACAGTTCATACTTTCTCAAGGCATTTCTGCTTTAGGTCTTCCTCTAATTTATTCATTTCTCCCCCTCACTGTAAAAGGAATTTTTGGCATCTATGATTTGTCAGGAACATATTATTTTAGATAGAGGCTTTTTCTAGAATTCTTGGAACTGTAGCTGGGAGGCAATTGTTTATTTAATACCATTGCTGCCCCCACCCCCAACCACCACAGTAGAAAGATGTGCCTTTCCTGACATTATCCTGTTCTTTTTAAAAAAGTGCTAAGGTTTACTTGAGGCCTATCATCTATTTCATGGTGAGGCTAAGAGTTAAATAACAGCCATGAAGCTCCCCTCTCCCATTGCTTAATAATCATGATTCACGGCTCTGCAACATAGCGTTCTCCAGCCATTTTTGGACAACCAAAGATCAGAAACGCAGATCAGAAATTCTGCATCTGTGACGACCTGCAAGCAACTTCCAGGCACTCACATCACACAGGAAACACTGACAGAGACAACAAGTGATCTCTTATTAGGCATACTCCAAAGCCCTTGCCCCCAAGATTTTTCCATTTGCAAATGCCCTTTGTCTTAGTCTTTCTTCAGCCAGACAAGGATAATGACGTGAATTTAGTGTTGGTGAAAAGGGAGTTCAGGTCTAGAGCTTGAGGAACGAGGCCCCCCTACTTATCTCTGGAAGAATTATGGCAGGGGCTATGAAAGCAGTCTCCCCCAACGAACTCATCCTGTTCCACACTCCTGCCCAGGAGGGATCATAGGCAGGGAGAGAACAACCAGAGTGAAAGGATGGAGGAGGCTTCCAACCTCCAATGGCTGACCTCTCAGTGGGGCGTGCCAACAAAGATGCCAATTAGTAGTAAGTGTGGCAGAGACAAGCGGGGGAGACAAGCATTCGAAATTAAGCAAGGAAAACACTCTCCGAGAGTCGTATCTAAATTGATAATGTTAGGCTGCTGATCCACAAAGAGGTGACAAAGTCGGCTGTGAACTACACTGGAAGTGTAGACTAATGGCTGATACAGTGGTTATTTAATGACTATATATTTAAAGTGCATTAAGTATGCAAAAACAAAAATCTAAGCTATCTATGTAATAAGGGAGGAAGGAAGAATAGCAGGCAAGCAGGCTGGCTGTATCTTGTAATAGTATATTCTATATAAGGAAACCAACAAGTTATTTTATTATTTTATTATTTTTATTTTATTTTATTTTATTTTATTTTATTTTATTTTATTTTATTTTATTTTATATATAGAGAGAAAGAGAGCGAGAACACAAGTGGAGGAGGGACACAGGGAGAGAGGGAGAGAGACTCTCAAGCAGGCTCCAAATCCAGTACAGAGCCCAACATGGGGCTCAATCTCATGAACCGCGAGATTATGACCTGAGCCAAAATCAAGAGTTGAACACTCAAGAAACCAGCGACTTTTTTTTTTTAATGTTTATTTTTGAGAGGCGGGGGGGAGAGACAGAGAGAGACAGTGTGAGTGAAGGAGGGACAGAGAGAGAGGGAGACACAGAATCGGAAGCAGGCTCCAGACTCTGAGCTGTCAGCACAGAGCCCGACACAGGACTCGAACTCACACACTGTGAGATCATGACCCGAGAGGAAGTCAGAGCTTAACCAACTGAGCCACGCAGGTGCCCCAAGAAACCAGCACCTTTTAAATATTAGTGTACGTCAGAATTAGCTGGAGAGCTTTGAAAACACAGGTTGCTAGGCCTCACTGACGGTTTCTGATTCCCTAGGTATGAGAGTCTGAGAATTTGCTTCTCTCACACGTTCCCAGATAATGCTGAAGCGACCAGGCTGGGGACTTCACCTTAAGAACCACTACTCTAAACCTTTCTAGAAGAGACTCTTCTCTAGTTTACCGAGGCTGCAGTGTTCGACTGCCAATTACTCTTTTTTTGGGCCTCACGTGGTGCCAGTCTGTAAAATATGAAAAATTTTGTTTGCTTTTCTAAAATTCACAGATGAAGCATAAAATCCATTCTAAGACTCATTTATGATATTTAAGATGCTGGGTTGAGATTCTGTATTTTAGCTGGCATATAAAAATGAATGGAAACCAAAGATAAAATAGAGGTAAAGCTTATTCAAAAAGCTTCCAGAGGGCCAATCACTAGGCAGATATAAGGTGGAAGGACCTTAGGTTTTGACCTATAGGTTTTGTTCCCAGCTCCTTCCACCTTTAAGTGGCCCTAGGGCTTGAGCCTATTACCGAATACTGGGGGGCCTCGCTTTTCTCATCTCAAAAACGGGGAGGCCAAAATACAAGACCTAAGTTCCTTCCACGTGTACCATTCTAAAGTAGGTCATCGGGCAGACCGTGGAGCTGTCTGTCTTTCAAATAGCTAGTTCTTTCCTAAAGGGACTGATCAGGTACTATTTTGTATCATAAATGTAATTTAGAAAAGATCCACCTTGCAAAATATGCCCCTTAACTACGATCCTGGAAACACAAAGCACTGTTAGAGACACACAGTATTGTGAGGTTGCTTTGTGTTTGTGCCTTAGATTTACAAGGTGGTTTTACCATTACATCAGCGCTTGGTTCCATGCAGCTGCATACAGCATCAGAACACACACACAAATCTAAAACATAATGTTCTCTAGCATATTCCTAAGGACTATAGATCACTTGGGCCACACAAGTGACCATTTCCCTAATAGGAAAAATAGTTTTGATCAGCTGGGAGACTGTTTCCACCTATTTTTTATCCGCTATTCCTAGGATAATATGCTAGACGGCTGTTAATACTGTGATAGCAACGTCTTCATTAATATATAAACACCTCTGTAAATGTCTAGCAACTTTACAATTTTAAGAATGTAACAATAAAATTACAGCAGTTTTCAAAAACACAATTTCAGGTCTTCTAAAACTCTATGCTTTAAAACAGCAAATAGTGTTAGAAGGCTAGGAAAAGGAAGAAGGTACACAGGATCTTAGCTTAATTTTTTTCTAATTATTCAACTATAGATTTGGCCAAAAAGATCAAGATTGTGCTGCCTTTTCCTCTGCTAAGAGTGAACACACACAGAGGCCAAGTAGATACTTCCAGGCCTGGGTTGCAGTATCTTTGCTAGTATTTATCAGCCAAGTTCACCTTCTGCATTTTGCTAAACTTTCTGAGCTTCAGTTTTCCCAGCATACAGTGACTTATAACTTCTTTTTAGGACTAAATGGGAAGATGCATATAAAGTTACTCCCGTGAAGCCCAACAGTTGGGCAGTTGTTGTTTAGTAAGTTATAGGAGTGGTTATACTTCTTAGAAGGGCTCAGCTCTTCCTAGAAGGCAGTCCTCTGGTCTGGGACTAAAGTCCTTGCCATCCAGGCCTGGTTGCACTTCAGGCTGTGAACATGACCTCACAGGCTGGCTGTGTGTTTCTTCCCATAAAACTGCATAAGCAAAATCAGCATTGACATGTGTCAGCAGACCTTGATCGCCCACTTCATTTGGATTTTTGTATTTGAGTTTGACGTGAAGGTTGACTTTTGAAAAGGGTGGTGCCTTGCTAACAAACACAAGTGCTATATTATATTTTGGATCCGAAAGCATCCTTCAGCAAAACAGGCTGCACATGCACACAAAAGTATATCGACTCTTAAGCCTGAGAAAATTAACAGAAAGCCTGTTTCAAACTGTGCTTACTGCACCAAACATGAAGAAAATGTCAAAATATTTTTTCTTCCTTGTTTGAGCACTATTTTTAGATGGTTTTTGAATAGAGAACACATATTTGTTAAAGACGCCGAATTCATTCCAGATGAAGGCTTCGCTATGAAGTTACGGGATGCAAAAGATCTGGTTTTCCTTTGTTAAGAAAAACCAGAAAGGCTGATCAGCTGAAAAATCAAGGTTAGCCAAGCCCAGGCCTAAGAACCTCCATGAATATTTTATAATAATTTTAATACATTTAGAACAGAGCTCCCTTCAAAAATAAAACAGAATAAAAAACAAAATCAAAAGGGCAGGCAAGAGGAGGCAAGGAGGAAGGGAGGGAGGAGTTGAAAGGAATGAGGGGAGGAAGAGAGGGAGAGGGAGAGAGAAGGGGTGAGGAAGAGAGGGGAGAAGGAAGGGAGGAAGGAGCAGAGAGAGAGCAGAGAGGGGGTCGGAGGGAGAAAGGGAGAGGGGGAAGGGGAGGAGGGAGAGGGAGAAGTCTTCACAAATTTCACGAATGTACTTTTTGGTCTCTTTTGACTCTATTTAAAGCCTTCCCCCAGGAAAATGCACCTCCCTGTGGAGCTCTGAGTTGGGTAGCTGCATGGCTCTGCCTTTGGAATGCTCACACTTCAGACGTGACAGACGTTGTACAATGAATGGGCAGTCCCAGAGTTACGAGTTTCTCCCACATACCAAATACATTAAGTAGCAGTGGAGTGCTTGGAAGAAGTTTGGCACGGGGCCACTCTGTAACAGGAACTTGCTTGGCAAAGAGCGGCTTTAAGCACATTTGCTGCGTGCATATTTCTAGCAATTTCTCTCCCTTCTAGCCCCTTGAAACTGACATGGGTGGGCCAGTTTTTTTGAGGATGTCCACCGCTGAACAAAATGCAAAAGCCAGACCTTCTCGAATTTGCTACACGGGCTCCCTCCACAATACCTGCTAACTGATTCTCCCCCTGCTCGGGCCAACATGCATTATATGGGTACATACCACATGCGATTCTCCTGTGTGGTGAGCCGAGCCTTAAAACGTCATATTAGTAAGCATTATCATTGGAGGTTAAATCAAAATATGATTACCAAAAGGAGGTAAACCTATTCTGCTCTATCACAAAAACTGGCAAAATCAGATAGGTGAGGCTTTCGTGGGAAGAATGCAAGCATCTACAACCCTGATCGAGTAGTCTAATTGTAGCAGTTAACCATTAAAAAAAAATGTCAAACATAACTGAGAAGCAGACTTATTTTCTAGTTTATTAACAGCAAGAAAAGGCAGACCTATAGTCAGGAGGATGATGCTTGCTATTAAAACGTAACTGATGAATGTTACAAAAAGAAAGAGTATTTGTCATGAAACAATGCTTCCATTGTAAAACAATTCCAACCTATGCATGAAAGATTCCAAACGCTAGTACAGCATTCAATTTGATACAGGAGTTTTATCATATTATTTCATGCGAAGAAGAATTATATACTCAATCTGTCTGACAGCCTTGCATATAAAGAACAGTTTCTGCATGACAAACGCGGTGAGCTTATTAAGTTACCAATATACTGCCAAGCCATATTGTCTCAGCGACAGCAGACCCAAAATATTTTCAAATGATTGTTTAAAAGGGCAATGCGGGAAAAGCTCGAACAACCACATGTTCCGACTTTAATAAGAGTCACAATTGCAGGAACATTTACCTTATATCTAATTAGAACAAATCATCCCTAAGCCTCATTTAGCCCATATTTAGTCTGTCACAGACTTTTATTTTTTGAGATAGCTGGAAATATTAGTTTTTGATTTATCATCCACTGCCTCACAGCTGCAAAAAAAAAAAAAAACAAAAACAAAAAAAACCCCAAAAACAAAAAAACAGAACCAATAACAAAAACAAAAGCAAAACACTATTAAAGTGGATATAAAAAACAGGCCGCTCTTTCTTTCTTAAAAATATAGAGACATGAGAGTCGTCACAAACTTTCTCATATGACGGATAAAAAAAAAAACTGTTAAATAATGCAAAAGATGACTTTAAGAAAATATTTAATCAAAATTAGGAACAGAAAGCAATCCAAGCAGACCAGCCTCCTGATTTTCTCATGTGAGCTTGAAGACATCATTACTTTCAATCTCGGAATGAATGAAAGCCACTAAATTATATTTGCATTGCAAACAGGAATTGTGAAAAGCCTGGATAATAATTATCCTAACAAAAACAAAAGGATGGGACAACAGGGACTCTACTATTAGTATTAGTAATGAGGACACTGTGAAGGGACACTTACTAGGTGTCCTGTCCTATGTATTTGTATGCCATGCCCGGACTATGGACTTAGGCATTTTCAATATAATTGTTCTTATTTTCATTCTCACAATAACTCTCTAATATAGTCCCATTGCACAAATGAGAATAATGCACAGAAGTGCACAATTTGCTCAAGGTCATGGGGCTTGTAGATACAGATCCAGGTCTCTCTGATTACAGAAGCACTGAGCTCTTCGCTGCTCTTTTGCCATATTTCCCAGCTCCACTGGATAAAGGGAAGTTTTCCTCATGTAAAGGAAAACTAAATAGGGTTGTCAGACTACCCTATGAAGAGCTGTCAGTTATATCAAAGATCATAGCCTAATCACACTAAAATAACAAAGACTACTTTGCTTCTCTGTTCTTATTCAACAGCTATGTGAGGGACACTGGACTTAGTCACGAGAATCACTCTTTGTTGAAGATTTTAAGATTCACCCACCCCATTTGCCAGGGAAATTGCAAACAGAGGACAGGGACTATCGGTCAACTGCTTTAAGTGTAGCTTCATTACAAATTTAAGAGTTAAATTTTCCAGTAGATTGAAAGTAGTTTTGTTCTGTTTTGATTGCCCTCCTTGTGTTGAGAAAGAATGAGTGCATGTAACAGAATTGTTTTTTAATGAATCTTTTCTATGTCGCCCTCTGACTTCTTTAAGTCACTTACCCCCAATGAATATTACATGTGCTGACACTGTGTTCTATTGTCACTGCTTCTTAATTGGGTAGAAAACCTTAAATGAGTCCTAGATGTCAATGGCCACTGACTATCTCACCTTCGGGCGAAAGAATAAAGGAAATGATCTACCAACCAGGTAGTGTCATTCCACGAAAGGGACAGACAACCGATTTAAAGATACACCGTCTTCCAGTTTTAGAGTTTGCCAAGACTGTTGCCTTCATTTCTCTCAGATATAAAAGTAGTATATGCAAACATTACTGTACATATAGATTAAAAAAATTTTAATGTGTTTATTTTTTTTTTAAATTTTTTTTTTCAACGTTTTTTATTTATTTTTGGGACAGAGAGAGACAGAGCATGAACGGGGGAGGGGCAGAGAGAGAGGGAGACACAGAATCGGAAACAGGCTCCAGGCTCCGAGCCATCAGCCCAGAGCCTGACGCGGGGCTCGAACTCACGGACCGCGAGATCGTGACCTGGCTGAAGTCGGACGCTTAACCGACTGCGCCACCCAGGCGCCCCTTAATGTGTTTATTTATATTTGAAAGAGAGTGTGAGTGAGGGAGGGGCAGAGAGAAAGAGAGGCAGACACAGAATCTGAAGCAGGTTCCAGGCTCTGAGCTGGCAGCAAAGAGCTGATGCGGGGCTCGAACTCACAGAGTTGTGAGATCATGACCTGAGCCGAAGTCAGATGCTCAACAGACCAAGCCACCCAGGCACCCCTGCTATACATATAGATTATATACTCACACACATATACAAATTTAAGAGGATAACAAACTGAAAAATAAAATACACGGTGGGGTACCTGGGTGGCTCAGTTGGCTAAGCATCTGTCTCTTGATTTTGGCTCAGGTCATGATCTCACAGCTAGTGAGTTCAAGTCCCGCATGGGGCTCTACACTGACAGCACTGAGCTTGCTTGGAATTCTCTCCCTCCCTCTCTTTCTGCCCCTTCACTGCTTGCCCTTTCTCTCTCTCTCTCTCTCTCTCTCTCTCTCTCAAATAAATAAATATTAAAGAAAATATTTTTTTTTAAAAAGTACTGGTCATTTGGTAAAAGGTTAGGGTCTCCTGTTACTAAAATGTTTTGATATTTATTTACTGTTATAAAAATTGTCTATATTTTAGAGAGGAGCTAAGAAATTAATAACAAGCAAAATCATATGCTAGTCTATCAGGGTATGACATCATCTTAGAACAATGTCATTATTTAATTATACTTGGAGTTCTCATTTCAAAGTCAGCCTGCTAATGATTGCAGGAACATGCAACATAAATACAACTTCCCGATTTATTTTTCAGTGTTATCAATTATGTATGTGGAAAATAGGTTTTTGTACTCACAAAAAATAAGGTACCATATTTGTCTGATCCTTGTTTTCTTTATTCACTATTAATTGGAAAAAAAATTATGGAGCACCAACTGTATGCAAGGCATATGCACACAGAGTGTAACTGGATGTTTCAGATGTTCATTTAAAGCATTTAGAATGGAAGAAGACATGGACACCACAATGAGTATGTTCTTCTAATTTCAGTAATAGCTTCTGGAACATTCATGACCACATTCATGACCAGGCAAGCTGTCCTTGGTGCCCCTAAGGCTAATTCAACATTACATTCAGGTCAGCTTTCATTCTTAGGAAGATATTCACTTCTAAGATAAAATCAGTTACTCAGTTAATATTCCCAAAGTATTTGAGAGACACATACCCACAAAAGACGAGAAAATATGTTCCATTTGTGGATAAAGACCCAGGGGAAAAAGCAAAAGGAGTTGAGAGGGTGATCATGACTCGTTCTTGTTTTATCCCCAAACGCATCGCTTTCTTTCTCCTTTGCCACTGGTCCATGATTATTCTGACATTCTGGTCAGTTACTGTTTTGGGGATATAAATTTTATTGGGCTTACAAGAGATAAATCAGTATTTCAGGAACTGAGTTGAATAAACTGAAAAAGAAAAGTGGCTAATCAAAGCAAACTGACCATAAATACTCCACCACAAACATAGATGTACTTAGGTCCTTTTATCAGGAGGCAGCAAGCCTGGGGCTTGCTTAGACAGCTCTGGAGAAGAAGACACCATGCAAGTGGCTTGTCAGGGGTTCTGATAACCAGGTCATACCCAAAGAATTCACAGTCTACTTGGAGAGACAGATTCTGTAATTGGAGCAAGAACACAATACCGAGCCTGTGTTCTAATGAACAATAAGCTGATTCCAGAAGAAACACAAAAGTGATGTAGCACTTGAGGAAAACACAATAGATTAGACAGATAGGCAGATAGATAGGCAGATAGATAGATAGATAGATAGATAGATAGATAGATAGATAGATAGATAGATGGGAGCCACTTGGGGTTTGACTACCCAAAGTAAGCTTTGTGATTTCAGAAAACTCAAAGCAATATTATGGAAAAGCCCCTTTCAATCTTGGAACAAAACTTAGGTTTATCATGAGAAAAGCATCTAATGGACATTTAACCACATGAGGCTGAGGAGTCTGACTACCACATTCTAGGTAGGTCACAGAAGAAGGACTGATGCCTCGAGTCTGATTCCTTACAAGCCAAGTCCAAGATGAGGATGGGCAAGATATATCAAAGTGCTCCCAGGATAAACTGGTAAGGGCTTGGTGGTGGGGGCATAACAGGGAAGGGGGAAAGGCCAAGAAAGAATACTTTTTCTAGTGAAGCACTAAGGAGGTAGCTTCAGTTTGATCCCACCGGGGAACTACAGACTGCAAGACGCATGTTTAAGTTCATCTCAACCTAAAGCCAAAGAGCTGGGCTTTCAACACACATCAGAGAAGGCATGAACTCCTAGGCACCTCAGCTCTCCCACTGCCCAAAAGCAATCTTCTGAAGAGAGTCCCAAGTTCTGGCCAGCACAAGCAAAGCATCTAGAGACTGGGTAATGGGTGCTCAGGAATGGTAAAAGGAAGTCAAGGAGATATGGGTACAGTGCCAACAATGCGTAGTGCACAGACCAATGAAAACTGGGTGAGGATGCTCCTTATCCAATCAGCATGCCCAGTTTTCTTCCGGGTCAACTCCTGGACCACAGCCTCCTAGGCCAGATCCATCCAACACCCTTGTTGCAACAGTAGTGAAAACATGCCAAGATAGCCCCCGAATCATTGCATTAATCTAAAATGTTACAATTAGAGCACGTAGGAAGAGATTCTTCTATTGGCTGCGAAATTCATATGTCTGCAAAGCAATTTCATCCCAGTGGCACAAGCAATTCAATCACCACCCTGGTGCTGCAGATTTAATAGCTTAATTTTCTATGGACTGACAACGTCCATCCTAACAAGCCCCTTGCGGAATGCCTCAGGACAAGGCTGAACAACACATCATTTGGTGCTGTGTGCTTACATAATTATTCCTCCTCCACAAGCGTTTCACAGGGTGGGCAGGGGAGAATGAGTTAGCAGGGGAAACTTAGGCGCTGCTTCAATATTTAGAGAACATAAGGTATTATTATAGGATTAATAAGCAAGGCTAGTTCAGCAATAGGGAAGGCTGCCAAGGGAGGCTGTGGAATTGCTATCACTGGAGATAATGAAGGCTGAGAATAGATACCCACCCAGAATGGATTTTATAGACAATAACAATCTATCCCACCATTCTAGAAAAGTGGATGCACTAGTGTTTCACTGTAGGTCTCCTTCCAGCCCAAATGATTTCATAAATTAGATAAAGCGGTTTAGTTTAAAATATTACTTATTAAGTATTACTTATTCCAAAGTGTATCCAGCACAAGAGTGGTTGAACGCAGAAGCTGCTGAGTGACAAACATAACTAGAATTATAAGCCACACCGGCACCTATAAACAAACGCCCACTCTGAAAACAGGGCAATGAGAAACCAGGAAGGCAGATTTTTACAGTGGAGAAATAGAGACCAAAATACCACATAGTTTCATACTTGAACTTCAGGTATTCCAGGCCTGAATAAGCAACAGTCGTTAAGTGTTGAGTTTGTGCTTTGTTCAAACACTGCCTGATGTCTATGATGTGCAGACTTTTAGCTCTGACTGCCTAGTCTATATTCTGATGATAGTGTCTAGGGACGCCATCGAGGATGATGAATCTCACAAAGATTAGAACAGTTACATAGGGTGAATTGTTCTAGAAGTTGGAAGAATGAAGACATTTTTAAAGTATCCTGTGAATGTGACAAGGGGTTCAATTTTTCCAGATCTAGCCATGGTTTCCTTAGGTCAGAAACAAATTTTTTAAATTTCCATGAGAGAGTAGACGACCAACTCATTACTCAGATGCTGTGTCTGTGGTTAATTAGGAATTATGCCTGCTCAGGACATGGCACACTGAAACACTTAATTTCCTTGAATTAGTGAATTGAGACAATAATAAATCTGCCTAGTCAATAAGGTGCAGTGGCCTCTGGACAAGGGCAGGGCACAGGAAAAGAAATTTCTCTAAACCTTGTCCAGTTTGCTATGATGCTATTCTGTGATCCAACTCTGAATACATTATTTCTTCTGGTTTATTTTAATAAATCCTCTTGCTGGGGTACTAATTCTGTGGTTTTCACTATATATACATTGGACACATGTTGACTATAGCATCTGCCATGATTTTTAAATTTTTCATTCTGATATTAGAGAAACACCATAAATTACTGGAACCTCTCAAACACCTGGCTGTCCAAATTTTAATTATACATGAGCTCTGGAGAATCGAATATACATTTTAAAGCCCATATGCTTACACTCGTATATGGTTCCTGAAGATGTGGGCGTGGCTATGGTCTTGAAACCAGAAAGCATTCTCTTCAAAAACCTAGAGAAATCTTAACTGAATTTAAATGGAAAATATATATAATAGCTTAAGGAATTAGAAACCAAAACCACTTATGTTACCCACATACTGGCAGTGAATAATTTACTTTTCAGAATAATGAAATAATATTGATTTGAATTTCAGAAAATTGATAAAATCATAACCTAGTACACATTTAATAAAGATACCCAGAATGCTAAACTATAGGCCAAAATGAATATTTGTGGATCTGAATAGTCTCACATTTTTCAAAAACATGTATTCAGTTGCTCTTATGTCTAAAACATTATATTAGGAATTGATGATACAGTAGTGAGTTGAAGACTGTCATCAGCTGGACGGGCTTTTGTATCGCTGAGAAATGCAGACTAAGCAAATAACCATGTAAAGAAATGTGAATTCACTTGAAATTGTGACAAGGAAGCAATGTCTGAGCACCTTCCCGGAAGGTGGGGAGCTGACCCAGCCAAGGAGATCAGGAAAGGCTTGTATGAAGAAGGGAGGGCTAAAGTGAGATTAGAAAGATAAACAGAAGCTAACATAGTGAAGAAAGGAGAGAATACTTTTTAGGCCATGAGGCATTAGCTGCCAATACACTTACCTAGAGGCTGGGAAAAGAAGGATACATTCCAGAGCTCTTAAGTCTTTTAACTGTTGCACGGGGCCTGTGGAAAGCAACAGATCAACCCTAATTCTGGGATAAAGAACTGGGTGGTGAGGAAGGGTGGAATTTAAAAGGAATTGCATAATACTAAATATATTTGTGTTGTTTATCCTCGTAAGCTTTTTCATTTCAGCGTATACACACAACTATGGTAAATAGAGACCTAGCACTTCCAACAAATAATCACCATTTCATCTTTCCTAAAGACTTTTCATGTCAACCTTCAAAGTCATGCCCACTGTCATAGACCCCTGGTTTCAATGGAAAATTTGCTCATTTTCTAAAACTAATGGACAATAGCCAAAGATTTTACAGTATGACTAAACCACTGGAGAGTGCTACATTGCTTGAATGGAGGGGCACTCTGAAAAGAGTTGAAGGGCACTGCTCTGTATGTGGCCATTAGTAAGACATACTGATGCTATAATAGACCAAACCAGAGTAGGTCCCACTAAGTTAGCACACTGCTAAATGATGCCATTTTCTTCTCTTCTTTGATCGTGAATAATCATTTATTGATAAAAGAAAAAGGAAAACACCCAACAGCTAAGATGCAGGGACTGATAGTGCATTCTCTCACCCTCTAAAAAGCACTCCAAAGTGATGAATAACAGTTCTTTGGTGCTAATTGGTTCTGTTTCTCTGGAGAACCCCGGCTACTACAGGATGAACTTACCCAGGAGTAACATGATCCAAACGGCCTTGTAGAAAGATAAATTTGGTAGCAATGAGGACGTTAGACCCAGAAGGAAAGCCTGGAATTCAGAGTGACTTCTCAAAACAATACTATAATCCCAGGAGCAGATTATGAGGGCTTCATCTACAGCTATGTGCAAAGGTAATAAAGCTTGGATGGAAAGGTAATTCAGGAATAGAATTGTCACACCTCACATCTTGTCACCAAGGTGGCCCAGGAGAATGAATGAAAGCAGACTCCGAGGGTTTCAACAGCACAGAAGAGGAAGGTAATAATACTTTAAGGGCCTAAGAGCTCAGGCAAACTGGTATTGGAGTTTCAATGCTTTAACGAAGGTAAACATTCTACTGAAATATATGAAATTGCCAACAGTCAATGTTTTTTGTTCATGAAAATGAAACTTTTACATGGCTCAAACCATAAGCAACTAATACGTGAGAAGGACACCCATGATTTTGGATAAATTATAGCAGTTGTGTCAATTCTTTGTTCTTTCTTTCTTTTTTCTTTTCTTTCTCTTTTTTTTTTTTTTTTTAGCACTTAATGGATCAGTGGTTTTCCTTCATTGACTCTGAGTTTGACTTTTGAGGATGATATTATCATATTTAATTTTTTGCATGGATAATATATTAACATATTTTTAAAATTTAATAAATCTGAAAAGGGACAGCACTGAAATCTTCTCTCACTATTTCTCAGGCCATCCGCCCCCTGACACTCATGAGCAACTTCCTGTGTTTCCTACACAAATTTCTTTGTTTATTTACTAGTTACAATTAAAAAGCAAAAAATAGAAACTTACCACCCCACCACCACCAACCCATTTTTCTCCCCAAAAGGAAATATAAAGTATAAACTGTTCTGCACTTTGCTTTTCACTTGACAAAACGTCTTGGAGATATTTCCAGATTAATACATCAAGTGCTTCCAAATTATTTTCTGTAGCTGCACTGTGTTCCATTATATGGACATGCCATGGTTTCTTCAGCATGTCCCCACTGATGGACGTGTGAGTGGTTCACAACCTGCTGTTGCGACCAGCAATGATACAATCCACCGTCATTGGCATGTGTCCTTTCACCTGTGTGCAATTAGATGTGTGGGCTAAACCCCACCCACCCAGCCACCCCCCAAGCTGAGATCCAGTTGTTATAACAGAAAAGAAATGAAAATAGAAGAAAACTCAGAACAGATTCTTAAAACGTGAGAAAAGAAAAAGAAGGGGATAATGAGAAGAAAGCAGGCAGGCAGACTAGGACAGAGGAAAAGAAGGAAGGAGTAAGAAACGAGGAAAAAGAAGAAAAGAATGAAGAGAGGGAAAACCTCTTGACCTCTCTGAGACAGTAGAAGGGAAGTGATTAGACCGTAGTGCAGGGGTGGGGGGTGGCTAAAGAGAGGGCACGTGGGAAACTCAGGGAGCTCTACAATGCTGGCAGTACATAACAAGGAAGTGACTCTTCCTGTCCAAACAATCCTATCCACTACAGCAACACAGAAGAAAGAAGTTCCGAGGCTAAAAATACAGCAGGCATCTCTGCACAGAGCCCAGGACGTGGCCATTCCAGGTTATTCAGCACGTGAGACACAGAGGGAAGAAGCCACGTGTTTTGAAAAAGAACCAAATGAGGAAAAAGAACCAAATGCGTACAAAGCCCTGGTGCTTGAGGCAAATGTAAACAGTATTAGTCAAAACTGTGCATCATCTATAAATAGTTACAAAGCCTTAACTCTAAGAAGCTCTCAAGAGCAACTGCAAGTTGAAAAGGGACACACATGGGATCCAAGAAGTAAAGAAGAATCCCGACCGGACCAAAATGCTGTGCCTCCCTGTTCGAACACACTGACTGATGGTTCCAACTGGCTCCCACCTGAGGAAGATGAAAGGCTGAAGTCAGTGTTCATGACTTACTTTTAGAAGTGCACTGAAGTCCATCACATAGTAAAATCTATGTTATTCCCACTTCAGCGGGTTTCTTTGCCCTCTTAATAAAGTCCAGAGTTAAAAATTAAAACAAAAATTAAGAAAATAAATCTCTAAGTATTGAGAAGGAGAGTGATTTATCTTGCAGTGAAATTATTTTCACACAGAGTAGGCAAATCCAAGGAAATGGGCCCCATTTCAGAACCCTGTTTCAACAAGGGAAATGCCTGACTGGGTGTGCTATTTTATTGGCTTTGATAGTGTTTTCCAAAAAAAGCCTACAACTGCATACTGCCTGAAAAAGCTCATTTTGTGCCTGAAGTTGTTGCTAGGCTTAAATGGAAGTCATGGGGGATATGATAAAAAAAAAAAAAAAAAAAAAAAAGCAGTCAGATGATATTAAGAGATGCTAAATAGGTGATTTGTAAACTTTCACGTGTAACTCATCCGTCAAAGAAGGGGCACACACTAAAGAAGAGAAGGGAGGAAGAAAGGGGCCAAGAACACAACAGACATGTTACATATGGCCTCTGACTCTGTTTCTTTCTACCGTTAATTTTACTCCACATGCTGGAGCTAAACGTGCATTTCAATTCATGTAAAGATCAGGATAATACAAGTAATATAGAAGACAAATCTCAGCATTTCCCAACTTCCACTTACTCCAGTCACAAGTTGGCCAAATTATCAACAGTGTTCTGTCTCCAAATTCAAAAGATTAAAGGAAAAATATGACCTGGCGTACAGCTTTCTATTCCCTATGGTAATTGTAGATGATTCTGTTATTGCAAATTCTATTATATTATGTGCTCCTATTACAAAAATCAACTTAGTATGGAAAAAAAGAAACTGAGGTATATTTCTGTTTTTATTTAGAATAAAAATAATTTAGACATAAACCATTCTTCTATTGTCATGATAATCACAACACACATGAAACATCTGCTATCAGGGCAGCACCCCCAAAAATGGAGATTTCACAAGTGACATTCTGCCGGAGCCTCATTCTTTCTTGACTTGCTCTTGACATTAACAGCACCAACTTCTGCTCAGTGCTAAAGGATAAGACTAGAGTATGACGTTCTCCATGGTGATGCCAAGTCCAGTTCTTGGCACACTGGATGCACTCAACTAACATCTATTAGGCAAACGGATGACTTCTAGCAAGAAACATCAAAAACACAATCTTCAAACAATGGGCTGCTCCAGAGTTGTAGGTAACCCCACAAATTCTCTACTCTATTCAGCCTATGGCATAGGGGTGCTACTCTATTTAACGTAAGTAGCTAAAGAGCTTATTGCAATCATTTCTAAACCCTCTCTGTGGTTTGGGGTTTAAGTACTTACTAATGCTCATAGAAATTAACTTCAAGGAGCTGTCTACAAATCTTTTGCATATAGTGGCGGTTTCTTATTTATTTCCTGAAATAGAGAAAACAGCATCTGGGACGCGGCCATTGCTTTTTTACACACATGAAAAATTATTAGCATGGCAACTGAATTTATATCAACTGGGTAGTTTAAGAGAATTGCAGTCAAGAACAGCAAGACTCAGATTTTCTGTTCACAAAGTGAACTCCTTAGATTGACCAGATCTATTTGAACGTTGAAGAATGAACTTCTGAAGCATGTCTATGACACATTAAGTGATAAAAGTTCCAGAATATTACACTATTTTAAAGCATCCAAAGTGAGGGTAGCTTAATTAGAATTCACATATTTATATGTAAATAAAGAAAACTTCTTTATTTAAAAAAAGCAAAGAACTAGAACACATTTTCAGTAGATTATAAACCTTCTAACTTCTCATATCCTTTGGGCTTTGTTATGGTGTCTACTTCTTGGTGGAGATATAGTAAATTTTGGTTGACCCATAAAAGGAAGGAGTTACAAAAAAAGGAAAGGAAGGAAGAAAAATAGAAAAGAACAGAGAACACTTCACAGAGGGGTATCCTGTAGAGAATTCTATAAAACTCTAACCATAGTGCCTACAGAAGTCACTGTTAATTATTTTCCCACTTATTCATCATGCGTTCCTGGGCATTCTTGTCATTAACACCACTATTGGAATCCTTTATAATGTCTAATTTCTAAAAATCAATAAAATGCAAATAAACCAATGTATTAAGCAGTTTTTCTTCTTAATAGGTAAACGCTTAGAACCACTAAGTATTACTGAATAAAGGGGCACAGTGTCTAGAAAAGGAGGGACAAATAATTCGGGCTCCATTGGGTGTAGCCCTAAACTGAACACCTCTAGCCAGCTTGGTTGTTTTGACCTTCATAACTGTATAAACTGCTTTCATTTTGAGTCATGTAACTGATTATGTGTATTTGTGATGGAGCGCGAGTTAAAAGGCAGGAAGCATATGGAACACTGATGTTGAAATACAATTTGCGTTCATCTTACATAATACATCAAGACTATTCTAGCATTTCATAGTCAATTGTAAGGAGAAAAAAAAATACACGTTGACCTATTTCCAATTAGGTCTTCACTTATAAGGGATAAAAACCTACACATGCCAGCAACATGTAACAACCAGAGAAAGCTCACAACCTGAAATTAACACCTTATCTCAGCACTTAGAAACAACTTTGGAGGGAGGCCTGGGTGGCTCCATTGGTTAAGCATCTGACTCTTGATTTCAGCTCAGGTCATGATCTCACGGTTCATGGGATCAAGCCCCAAGTCAGGCTCCACACTGACAGTGCGAAGCCCGCTTGAGATTTTCTCCCTCCTCTCTGTCTGCCCCTCCCTCTCAAAATAAATAAATAAACACCGACAAAAGAAATAACATATAAAAATTATAGAATTTAGCTACACAAAGCACACTGTAATCTGAAATCTTCTTGTGGTCAAATTATTATTATATTCTCATATTTTTCCCACATATGATTCTTACAAAGTTAACTTTGCAGTAAACGGACAGGGTAAATCATTTGTCAAATAGGAAACAGTAATGAATACTACCGTAAATGTTATTTCATTTTCTTACGCACAAGGCAATAATGTAAAAATAATTACTTTTAATTCCTAAGGAAGTTCTAAGGGTTAAATATTTCAGTGAAAAGGACTATTACATAATAAAAGTTTGGGAAACATTTGTCTGGTACAATAAACCTTAATGCAAAGGGACTATCTGGAGGCTTCTTAGGTTGTAAATGAAGGAAAAGCTTTAGGGAATTCTGTCTTCAGATTCCTGCCCCATCATTTGGCATCTGAGTTGGCTAAGTACTTTCAATACTAACTCCATCTATTCCTCCAAATTTCCTGGCACTGCAGGGCAAAAGACAAAGCTCAAAGACTTTCCCAAGATCTTAAAAATAAAAACCACTGGAGACAAGATCCATATTCTATCCTTCCTAACTTCAAAGTCTATTCTTTTCAATATGCCACATTCTATTTACCTCACCTTTCTGTGAAAGGGTATTTTCATTTGGCATTCCAGTATCTCTCAGTAGCTTTGAAAATAAAAACTGCATTTATTCTAACTCTTAATTCATAACTAAAAACAATATCCTTTCTCCAATGCCTTTCTGGGAACACTGATCTGCCTGAATAGCAAAGCCATGGCATTGCTAATAAGCAGCTAACATAAAATAGAAAATCAATCTGCTAGCAAATGCTTCCTTTAAAAATATTTCTCTATAAGTGAATAAAATTCTCTTTGATTATTATTTCTAGGGATTAAGCATCTCCCAGTGATGCATGGTCTATCTGCATTTTTCTCTCTGTGACAGCCTAAATGCCTCCATTTATACACCTTAGAATGTTTCTAAGAAGGAAGATTATCCAGTTTATTAAACAATGAATGGCTCCTTTCACCTTTGGAAAGAATGTTTTGTTTTGTTTTGTTTTGTTTTGTTTTGTTTTATGAAAGTCCCTGAGACCAACTGCAAGGAGTTTGGCTTTTAAGAGTTAAAGTAAGACCAGGCATTCTGAACCTTTCAGAGAACTCAACTTATAAAATCCTCCTGTTTTGTAGAAACTCTGCCCCTTCTCACCCAATCAACTGTGGTCTCATCTGAAAGGATCCCAGCATCTTGTACAAATGTGATCTAGATAGACGACTGGAGGTCTCACGTGAGAAAGCATAATCCCAATCCATGGACGTATAGGAAAGGTCTTGATGAAGTAAGTTTGTTACCTCCTTTTACAGAGGAGAGACTCAAGTTCAGAAAGTCTGGCTGACTTGGGTCCAATCTCAAAGACTGTTCTGGTCAGTACCAGGTTTAAAACCCGAGTCTCCAGAATCTCAAAACACATGTGTTCCCCGCCCGCCCCCCCCCCCACGTGCTTGTCAGAATATTAGTGCAGGAGGTTTAAGAGCACAGGGTTTTGATGGGGAGAGGATGTGTACTGGCTGAGTCATCACCTCCTCCACCTCCCTGACAGCATCTCTACCTCTTTTCATACAGAACTGAACTAGTATAGATGAAAACAAAGTTGTTCCTAAGAACTAGGCAGGCTGAGCAGGCTCCCAGAACTCAAGAGGGGAAATACAATTGAAATGAGATAAAAAATAAGATATTCTCTTACCAGTTGGTATATGAATTATATTTAGGGAGAAAGCCTGCCTTTACATTGAAGGTCATTTCCCCAACGCCATCAAATGCCCCAAATGAAGGAAGAGTTTTGTGTCTGTATGCCATGGGGTCAGCATGATGCCAGGATGCTCTGGATGGGCAGGGTGAATCCTTCCCTTAACCTACACCACTTAGTTCCCCGCTATGGTGTCACATTCTCAGCTTAGCATCTCAACCTTTTGGGATCTGGCCTCTGGTTCTACCCTTAACTTCAACACCTACCACCTACCCCTCAGCTGCCTTCAAGCCATGCTGAAATATTTGTCATTACTCAAAATACCTGGTGATGCTTCACGACTCCTGGACTTTTCACAGGTTACAATGTTCTCATTGCTTCTTTAACTAGTAATCCCGCTTGTTCGTCAAAATTCAGTCTAAATATGGCTTCCTCCAGGGGATTTTCCCTGAATCTGATTTTGATGCCCTTATGCTCTCCCAGCATTCTGTTCATGCTTCTATTATAGCACTGATAAAAATGTAATGTAATCATTGATTTGCATATTTATTACTTACTATAAGCCTCTGGAGGTTTGAGATCTTGTCTCACTCAACTTTGTATCCCTGGCACGTCGCACAAGACCTGGCCCATGGTTCGTGCTCAATAAATGATAAATGTGTGAAGGAATTAATGAAATGCCAAAAGACAGCACTTACCCCATGACTGCCTACATCAGTTGTGACTCTGGGCAAATCACAAACTCTATCTGATCATCCAAAAGTAATCACTCAGAACTAATTGTTAATCAGTGTCAGGGGATAGCACATTTCATGGAAAAGAGTTCTTGCATTTGATGAGTTAAAACAATGACCACCGTGCACTTTGAGGTCTTTAAAAAAGTAAGATATCAGCCAGTTGATGCATAAGGCCGACCACTTTTTTCTTATGCAATATGTTTCCCTCTCTGTGTTACTACTGCTTACAGTATCTGGGGTAGGGCTTTTGGCACCTTTGTGTGACAGCGTTTCAACTTGTAACTCATGTCCAAGTGAACTCAGCTCCTGTATCCCTAGTTCACAAGATTCCTGACCATCTATTTTATAAGCCTAAGAAAAAGTTAGCTAAATTAAACCATGAGGGCTTATTTTAAGATGGGTACTGCAAAAAAGGCAAACTTTTCTTTGAAATGTAGTAAAGGTACAAAATCGTTATGAACGTCACAAAGGCCTGATTTTTCTAGTTGGATTGACATGAACAAGAGAAAAAACAGGAAATTAATACTGAAGGCCTGCTGGACAATAGAAAAGGGTTTAACAGGATCCCAAATGGGGTAATTTGATCTGTCCCATTATTATCTTGTATGAACCTACAAATCAGAACAGGAAAAGGAATTCTTGAAAAAAAATTAACTAAGATGAAATTGGATATTGCATTCATCACGGAAATTCAACTATAAAGAGGTTAAAGCTGCCCTGTAAACTCCAGATAAAAGGCTCATAACTCATTTCCACTGGAGGGTAATAAGACAAGCTGTTCTTTCCATGAGTGGATGGAACAAGTATAGTCTTGTACGAAGAAAACTAAAGGTGAGTACAACATTCCTCTGCTACCTCTGGAAGATGAACTATGTAGTTTAAGTGATGTGACACCACTGTTCCTTGACCTTTTATAGTCAGTAGGGAGAAGGATTCCTTCTCAAATCTTTAGATTGCAAATATGTAATCCCTTTCACATTGTATATAATTTGTTCTATTCCTGAATCATCATGTTTAGTTATCTTTATTTTCATGTGTCTGTCTGGGGGGGGGGGGGGGCGGAGTGTATTCTAGATATTTACTGATTCTTGTCTCTTCTTTGTAATTAACAACAGTTTGTATATGTTTTGGCCCTATGGCTTCTGAATGGTTGCAAATTCATTATGCATCTCTTAGCCTATCATGCCAAGGATAAAATGAGTGGGATTTTCAACTATAGATGATTTACAGCTCTTAGGTTCAGATAAAGCCTAAAACCAGAGAAAGAGACTGAATAAAACTCATCATGCTACTACAGATCTACAAAAGAGATTCAGGAAACACAATGAAATATAAGGGTAACACAATTTACAGATTTCCTTCACCAGATTGTGCTTGCTTTCTGAATACATCATTGTTCAGAGCTATGATAGCTTAGTTTTGGGGGCCAAAAGCAAATTAGCAACTCAGATAAACCTTTTTATTTGAAAGATTGTTTTAAAGTTTATTTCTTTACTTTTGAGAGAGCGCACATGAGCAGAGGAGGGGCAGGGAGAGAGGGAGAGTGAATCCCAAGCAGACTCCATGCTGTCAGTACAGAGCCCAGGGTAGGGCTCCATCTCATGAACACGACATCATGACCTGAGCTAAAATCAAGAGCCTGACACTTAAACAACTGAGCCACCCAGGCACTCTTCACATAAACCTTTTTAATATCTTTTTTTGAATGTTTATTTTTTTCTGAGAAAGAGAGAGAGAGAGAGAGAGCAAGAGAGAGTGGGGGAGGGGCAGAGAGAGAGGGAGACACAGAATCCAAAGCTGGCTCCAGGCTCTGAGCTGTCAGTTTGTCATGGGGCTCAAACTCCCAGACCGTGACATCATGACCTAAGCCAAAGTCTGATGCTTAACTGACTGAGCCACCTAGGAGCCCCCATAAACCTTTTTTAGACAAGAATAAATGTCACAGTACTCAAACTGGATAGGCTTTCTTTTTGACCTATCATATTTCTATCTAGAATTTTCTCATCTTGTACTGAGTTTTTTCTACTCTTTTTATCTCTAAAAACCATTGTGGAAAAAAAATGAATGAATTTCAAAGAATCAACTAAATACGGCACATGAGCCAGGGAGTGATCAAAGTATAAATGTGTACACCAAATTAGTCTTAAATTTTGTTTTGGTGTGTGAATATATCCGGTATTTATTATTCATATTTGGACCACTAAAATTTTTACAGGTAATAATGGTATTAGTATTTTTCATTCATTCAACATGTATCTCTTGGGTCAAAGGAATTAAAGCTTAAGTCACATGCAAGCCTCATTTCCAAGAAGCATAAAGTGCAGAAGAGAAGATTTTTAAAGTTCATAATAGCTATTAAATCATGTGACTCAAAATACAGTGGTCAGTAAAATACAGCCCAGGGGCTGATCACCTATGTTTAAAAAGGTAATTGTATCAGGACACCGCTGCGGCCATTTGTTTAGGTATTATCTCTGGCTGCCTTTACAGTACCAGAGCAGAACTGAGTATAGCCGAAAGTCTACGTCCATCAAATCCAACATTTTATCTACTCCTTTACAGGAAAGGTGATCCCTGGTGAAGGTGATAATAACCACCATTATAAGTTAAGATAAAATGACAAGGCAGTTCATAAAAAGATTATTCTTTTGTTTCCTTCTTCCCTCCCCCTCTCTCTCCCTCTTTCTCTCTTTCTCAGTATGCTCCAAACCCAGTACAGAGCCCAGCACGAGATTTGAACTCACAACCCTGAGATCAAGACCTGAGCTTAGATCAAGGGTCAGATGTTTAACTGACTGAGCCGCCCAGGAACCTCAAGGATTACTTATTTCTTTACCAGTGAGGTGTCATTTGAGATGAACTTTGAATTAGGGGTGAGGATTTTGACCGACAGAATCACTGAGAGTAGCAATCTCAAATAAAAAAAGAGTTAGGTGAAAGACATACATACAAGATATACTGCCACAGTTAGAAAACATCAGGTTGTACAGCTTGATTACACGATGAGCTGCAGGAAGTAAATTCTAATGGAAGTCACATTTCTGGTATCCAGCTCATTCATACCAGCACAGCCACGCCAGTTTTTATGACTAAAGTCAGTGGTCACAGCACCATTTCTGAGGGCTTGTCACCGTTCTTAAATATTGTGAATATCACTCCTGGTTTTACATATCAAAACCTATGAGATGCAGCCAACAGAGTCTTCAAAGGAAAATTTATATTTAAAATCAATTTCTCATAAATAATAACATAAAGATATAGCATTCATCTCAATAAACTAGAAAAAGAACATCAAAATGAACCTAAAGGACCCTCACACACTGTGGGAAAGTATGACAGAAAGAGGGGGGAGGGGAATGCATTTATGTTGATCTACAGAAACGTAAGTGTCCCTTTGACTCAGCAATTCTACCCCTAAAATTTGATTCCGTGGACATGCTCCTACACATTCAGCAAAATACAGTGACCAGTGTGTTCACTGCAATGTGTTTGTATAATCAAAATTGGAAACAATCTTTTTATTCACCAAGTTTAATGCCTAACAATACATCATGATTCGACAATACTGTAAATTTGAGAATATAGTTATGTAGATTCACATGTTCTTATAAGAAAAGGATATTGATAATATAGGGTAGAAAAAGTAAGCTATTGAGCAGTATCTATGGCCTTACCACAGTTCTCTTAAACATTGTACTTTTGTATATATATGTAACTCAATGTGTGTGTGTGTGTGTGCGTATGTGTGTGCGTACATGTGAAAGGGAGAAGTAAATATGATGATGATGATGAAGTTTAGAAGTACATACTGAAGTGTTAAGAATGGTTAACCGTAAACAATCCACAACAGCCAAAGCCATCTTGAGCGAAAAGAACAAAGCTGGAGGCATCACACTACCTGATTTCAAAATATATTACAAAGCTATAGTAACCAAAACACCATGGTTCTATCGTAAAAGCAGACACCAAGGCAAATGGCACAGAATTGAGATCCCAGAAACAAATTCACCCATTTATGATCAATTGATCTTTGACAAAGGTACCAAGAGCATACAATGAGGAAAGGACAGTCTCCTCAATAAATGGTGCTGGAGAAAATGGAAAATAGACCCTTATCTCACAAGATATACACAGGTCAACTAAAAATGGATTTAAAACTTAAATGTAAGAAAACTGTGAAGCTACTAGTAGAAAATATAGAGAGCTTGACATTAATCCGGGCAAGGATTTTTTTGGATATAATCCAAAAGGCATCTGCACAAGAACAAAAGTAGAAGACTGGGATTTCATCAAACTTTTAGCTTTTGCACAGCAAAGAAAGGAACAAGGTGAAGAGGCAGCCTATGGAATGGGAGAAAATATTTGCAAATCACATATCTGATAGTTAATATGCAAAATATGTAAGAAACTCAAACAACTCCAATAGCAAGTAACCTGATTAAAAAATAGGCAAAGGATCTGAATAGATATTTATCAAAGAAGACACACAAATGACCAAAGGTATATAAAAAATACTCAACATTATTAATCATCAGAGAAAGGCAAATCAAAACCACAGCGAGATATCACACCTCAAGATAACCCGTGTTGGTGAGGATGTGGATAAGAGGGAACTCTAGTACACTGTTGGTGGGAATACAAATTAGTATAGCCACTATGGAAAACATAGAGGCTACTCAAAAAATTAAAAATAGAATTCCCATATGATTCAACAATCCCACTTCTGGGTATATAATTAATCAATTGATCAATTGATCAACTTGATATCCTTTTTAATTTTTGGGGGTATAGCTGATACTCAATGTTGCATTCAGGTGTACAATACAGTGATTTAACCTGTCTATATGTATATGTTATACTATGCTTACTGCAAATGCAGTCACCACCTGTCACCATACAACACTATCACGATATTAATAATTATATGCCGTATGCTGTACCTTTTAGTCCCATGACTTATTCATTCCATCTGCAGTCCCATGTCCATTGCAGAATTATTCACAATAGCCATGATATTTCTAAGTGACCATAAACATAGGAATGGACAAAGAAAATATTGTGTATATATACACACACACACACACACACACACACATAAATACATATATATATGTATGTATACATATACACAAAGAAATATTATTGAGACTTTAAAAAGAAGGTAATTCAGTCATTTGCAGCAACATAGATGACCCTGGAAGACATCATGCCACTTGAAGTAGTCAAATATTTATTTGAAAGATGTATCAGGGGCCCCTGGGTAACTCAGTCAGTTAAGCATCTCACTCTTGATTTTGGCTCAGGTTATGATCTCAGGGTCATGGGACTGAGCCCCTTAATGGGCTCCATGCAGGGTTTAGAGCTTGCTTAGGATTCTTTTTCCTCTCCCCCTGCCCCTCCCCAGCTCTCACACACATACTCCCTCTCAAAAAAAAAAAAAAAAAAAAAATAGAGAAATCATTTTATGATCTCACCTATAAGTGGAATCTAAAAAAGTCAAATTCATAGAATCAGAGAGAAGAATGGTGGTTTCTAGGGCTGGGAGGTGGGGCAAGTAAGAAGATGTTAGTCAAAAGGTATAAAGTTTTGATTATGCAGGATGAATAAGTTCTGGGGATCTCGTGTACAGCATGGCAACGACAGTTAACAATATTGTGTTGTTTACAATATTAAATCAATATTGTGTTGATTAAAATATTGTGTGTATTTAAAATTTGCTGAGAGAATAATATCTTAAATATTCTCACCACGAACACACACACACACACACACACACACACACACCACTTACACACAATTATAACAATGTGAGGTGGTGAATATGTTAATTAGCTTGATTGTGGTAATCATTTCACAAGGTCTATCAAGAATTCATTTTGTACACTGTAAATAAATACTTTTGTCCATTATATTTCAAAAAATATGGGGAATAAAAAGGATAGTTAAATACTACCTTTGGGTAGTAGAGTTGGAGTGAGGAGCATTTTGATGTTTTATTCTATATATTTCTGTTTGATTTCTTTTCAACCAGGATATTACTCTTTCGTAAGACAGATCGACAACACTACAAGAACATCTCTGAACATATACCTCTCTAGATACAGGTCAATTAGATGAAGGCGTATGAACACATTAAGTTAATTGACAAATAATGCCACATTGCTTTTCAATAGTATAAACAGAGATTAATTTATATGTTTTCTTGCTCAAGTCAAATTTCAAGTTTGATTCCAGCAAGAGCTATGATTAGACCAGGAATGGTCACGCTCCTCAGCCTCAAAGCTTCAGACTATAAATATTCAAGCTTTCTCTTTGTGATTGCAGGCACTGAGAATTTTTCCCAATCCTGGATTCCCCAGAGTCAAATGAGATAGAGGATCCATTGCTCTTCTGGCATATTTCTTACTGATTTCATATGCTAGCTACTAGCATCACCTGACCACGCAAAAGCGTACAGCTTTTATTATTAGTGGCACTGTAGGAAAGAACAAGTCTAATTCAGAAAAAAATCATGTTTGATACATGAAGTTAGGGTTAAAATAATAAAACTCATTTTGAAATAAAAGTTGGATGTGAATTTAAAGTTGAGGTCCCTGACAAGCAACTTCCCGGCAGGCTTTGAGGATACCATGTCTGGTCCCTGCTCCCCCCTGCCCCCCACCTCTACGCACCCTGGGGGAGAAAGCAGAATGCAGTGCTGAAACACAGTGTGGTAACTGAACCAAGGTCAGGGCTCTGGTCTCCAGACTCTTAAGAAACAACTTTATCCTCTAGACACCTTTCGCGAACCTCATCCTATAAGTGGAGTGGTAGAAATCATGGACTCCAGAACCACATTAACTCCCTAAGTCTCCTGCCTTCTAGCTCTGGGATCTTGGAAAAGCTACTTATACTCTCTGTATCTCAATCTCGTCATTTGTAAAAGGAGGATACTAATAGCATAGTAAACCCTTGTCATATCATTTTAAATAGGATCTGAATACTCAATCCCATAAAATATGAGAATGGATTATTGTGAGATTAATGAAATGACCAGAGTTAGCTGCCTGGCTGAGAGTTCCAAGGATCCTGGAAACAACTACCAGTCATACTATATACTACTGAATCTGTAGTATACAGTATCATGGGATTTTACCATCAAGCAACTATGAAGACTGAGTTAATATATAAAATACCTAGAACAGAGTCTAGCACTAAGTAGCCAATACATATAATGCTGGTTATTATCACTATGACTGCATCTGTCTCTACTGTGACCCCCACGGGGCCACTGCTACAACAGTACAAAACAGACAAAACCAAAGGAAGAGAATTTCCCAATGACCAAGCAGCAAGACGATGATAAAAAGTAACAGCAAAGTGATTTCCACGTATTTGTTCAAGGGTAATCCCTTTAGGTTGTCCTGACTACTCTTTACTCATCCTGAATTCTCCCCTTGCCAAAAGCTGTCAACAAATAAACTCCAGGAGGGAACAGGGCCAAGATGTGAGGCTGGCATTCGAAAGAGATTGGACTTACATTAAGCATGCTATCCATCTATAAACCTATCACCTGCTTAGGACGCACTGCCTGCTCTAGAGACGAAAGCTATTTTTCCAGCAGGCATCATACCGTTTTAACAAAATATCGTCGACCTGAAGTTTATGTACCATAAGCTGTTGAATATTATTCCTGTGAAGGGGCTTTAGGATTCCTGAGGAGAGAAAAGTATTGCATGTGGCTAGCAAATTTGAGAGGTGGCAGTGGTTCACATCATCCTTATTAATGCCATGACATTTAACGTGACACTGTTGAAAGTAAATCTTGTCATCACAGACACCAGTGACCTGTTCCTCAACTTTCCATGTTCAAGGCAGGAGTCCCAGACTGGAATTTGGAAAAGCTGGCCACCCAGAGCTTTCATGCGCATGGACATGAAAACGAGTCTTGGCCAATCTAGCTGTTGTGGAATTAACTTCATTCATCTACTGGAGGCAGCGGTTTCATAACACCATGGCAGAAAGAGAAAGACATCAGGGCTGAGGGCAGGGAGGGCTTTTATGTGTTTCCTACCTCTGTCTTATTGTGCACTAAACAAGACCAGATGTTTCAACAAAGAACTGAAACCAGAGTCATACTGCGTTTGATTTGTGGGACCACCCTTACTTGAAATGCCAGCTCATCATTCCAAGGTTTGAAAAATGATGTGCATGAAAAGTGAGATAAGAAATGTTGAACATTCCTTCAAAAAAGTAATTAATTATACCATCCACAGATGGTAAGAAAATGCCTTCCAGGTCGGCATTGAGAAATGCAGCGATTACTTGCCAAAGGGTTAGAACCAGGGCGTATTCTCTCATCCCTCCCATGCGTCTGTCCTGGAACCACGGGGTAGATGAGAATGGCATGGGAGGAATAGTGAGGTTAAGGGAAAAAGCAGAAGTGAACCCACAACAGCCAAGAGACAGAGTAGATCAAAAGCAAGAGATTTGGGGATTATCTAAAGTGTCCATGGTTTCCAGGGAATAGCAGTTCGGCAAAAGGTCAATACAGGGAGTCACAGCAAATGCACGCCTAGTTTATGGGAAGTCAACCCTGTGCTTGTAGATATGCTGGTGGGGGGGAAAGATAAAGAAGGAGAGAGAAGGGAAAAAGGAAAAGAGAGAAAGGGGTTGACGGAGATGGAGGGACAGAAAGAGAGATGTGGAAATATACAGGGAAAGAGAAAAGATAGACACAAAGGCAGAGAGAAAGAATTAGAGAACAGGATAGAAAAGAATGAGGAAAAACCAGTGATTTGAATTTGTGGTCATCTCCTAGGGCCACCACCATTCCACTAATGAATTGAGCTCTCATCAATTCTCGATTTTCAAATTGTTGAAATTTGAATTTGCCTTCTCCTGGTCATTCCTTTTATGTCTCTATGTCTATGTTAAGCTGAAAGCAGTTCAAGTTTTTAAAAATAGAACAACTTACTCTTAAAAATATTTTTTAAAAAAAGTTTTTTGGCTCCTAAATATAAGTTAATTACTTTAGCTTACATTCAACCAAAGAAATAGAATTCTGGACGGGGAGGTGGGGAAAGATAACTGGCTGTTTTGGATTTTAAATTCCTGATAATTGCCTTATAATTAAGAATATAACAGTGGAGGTATTATTCTGCAGAAGACTATGTGGTCACAAAGTTTGGGAAATGGAGGGTTCATCAAATTTAAACAGGTTTCCTACCTTCAGATTTTCTTAAAGACCCAAGTATAGCAATGGGCACTGGGTTCTCCACAATGTAGATAAACAACACAGTTTTTCCCAAACTGACTTGATCAGAGAGTCCTTCCTTTTTCAAAGTACACCTCACAGCACAAGTATATTGTGGAACACACTTTAGAAACCTCTCATCCAATTCAAGCCCTCCTGTTTCCTCTATTCATGCCTTCTGCCAGCCAGATGTATATGCCATGATTAAGCAAATATCCCCAAATGTATGTTTGATTGCAGTGTTTCCATGTTTATTGCTCTATAGTGGCTGCCAATGGTCTACAACTGTGAATCCCAAACTTTCCCCAAACACATGAATTAAATGGCCACCCCAGGCATGTATGCCATATTTATTCTCTGGTTCCACATATCTCCTGGCATGACACCAACTTCCTTTGGTGGTTAGTCTATCATAATAGGAGATGCACATTTGGAATAGCAAGTACTTATTCCCCGATCTAGCAGTCAGTGTCCATTACAATCAGACCTCAGCCCACTTTTCTGTCCTGTGTCCTTCCTTCCTTGATGCCTGGCTATGGAGCATAAAGCAGTCTACAGAAACTATTATTACATTCTTCAAACCCAGACTGATCAGAGATCTCCATTTAAATTAAGAGAAGAGAGACATATTAGAAAATGGGAGAATGACATTCTCCTGCCACAGATCTCTACAGATAATAAGAGAACCTAACAACAACCTCCAATCTGTTTGCATATAAAAGATAATGTCTAGCTTTGCTTATTAGCTCTGTTCATCAACCAGCGCCATGCCCAGAAGCCCATTAACCTAGGAATCAGGGATATAATGTGAAAAGGAATGGGGGCGCCCGGGGACCTTAATCGGGTAAGCCTCCAACTTTGGCTTAGGTCATGATCTCACAGTTTACGAGTTCAAGCCCCTCATCCGGCTCTCTGCTGTTAGTGCAGAGCCCATTTCAGATCCTCTGTTCCCCTCTTTCTCTGGCCCTCCCCTGTTTGTGCTTGCTTGCTCGCTCTCTCTCTCTCTCTCTCTCAAGAATAAAGATTTAAAACAAAAGAAAAAAAAAACAGAAAAGGAATGACTATATCTTGGACCACAGAAAAGGCAGCGCTCAGGAGTGATAACACAATGGCACTGTGGATATAGGACGTCAGACACTGATTTGGACTCGCTGGGAGTTGGCCTAGTGGAAACTAAAAGGTTTTATGTTTTGTTTCAGTTTGCTTTGCTTTGCCTCACTCTTTATCTAACGACAAAAACTCAGTGGAGAGAAAACACTAGTTAATGTACATAAGAAAAACAGAATAACACATGACCTTCAGAGCCATAAACGTAAATAAATATGCCAGATGCTGTTCCTCCAAGTGCTACAAGACAGGTAAGATTTCCTTACATCCATTTACCCCAAGGAGTCCATCTTGAGTGATTTTCCCTCCAGCTTTAGCCTAATAACAATGAGGGAAGGTGTGGCTGGGGGGAATGACTCCTAGCTTTCCTTTGTTTCATGTTCCCAGGAAGAGAAAATCTTCCCACAAAACAAACAAATAAATCTTAATGTTAAAATGTTCACACACAAATATGGTTTATAGGCCTTTCATTCTTCACCATCATCTTTAGAATTTCATGAAAAATCAAAGGCTTTGAGAAAAATACAGAAGCTTAAAATCTTGGAGTTGAGGGCATTTGAGAATTTCAGTGGAAAGCATCCAATTCCACTGCATGCGTTTCCTGTGCATTTAGTAATAGTTTCCTCGGTTTCAAAATTCCTTAATTATTGGAACTATAAAGCATGAAGTTCTACTAGGAAGAAAAATTTGCCTTGCCTCTCCAGATGTGACCTCTCCCAGGCCCCCCTGGCTCGCTCACAGAAGATGACCTACTTTATTGAGATTAAAGTTTTCAGACATGATCCATTTCCACTTCATCCCAATGCAAAATTTATCTTTGTCCTCATCTGCCCTTTTTTTCCTCCTTTCTTGTAGGAAGAAACGGTTATGGATTAGGTTTTCTAAGGCCAATTGTCTCACCTGTGCCCTTGATCTGTTCAGTATCTGCCACCTGAACCCAGGATATATGTTTATGGCTTCCCTTGCCCACCTCCTAACAACTCCAATCCTTCACTGCTGCCTCTTCCTTGAACTGAGACCACATATACACTCAAGCCTCCCTACTTCAAAACCACCTTCCCTCAGTTATGTTATTCCACATTAGTATCTGCCCATCTCCTCCTAATTTTCAACCTCAAACTTCTAGAAAGAGTGGCCCATACCAGTGCCGCCGGTTCCTCAGCTCCCACTACATTTCCAAACCCTGCTTCACCTGCCCTCCATCTGAAACTATTTTCCTGAAGGTCAACAACGACCTCAAGTTCCTAAGAGCCATGCATTTTTTTTCTTGGACTTCAAATACCTTAAAGTCTTTCCAGTGCATAAAATCACTAAACACTCCTCTGGTTTTGATATTTCATATTCCCTTTGCTATCATAATACTCATTTCTGTTTCTTCCATACCTCTGACCAATTCTTGTTCCTTCACTGACTGTCTCCTTAATATTCCCTAGGATTCTGTCCCTGATTTTTTTTTTCTATCTCTACAATTTCCATTCTAATCTTGTGTCTTTCTTCTAAAAGTGACGCTGATCATTCCCAAATACTAGCAAAACGATGATACCCACAGTACCTACCTTATAAGGCTGTGGTAGAGATTTAATGAGTCAGTACAGTACAGTACAAAACCCTCAAAAAAGTGCTAGTATTTTCTGGTTTTGTTGGTTTTGATATCATTAAATCTGAATCTTTATTCCAGATCTTTATTGTGATCCCCTATACAAATCTCCAAGAGACGTATAGGCAGCTACAGACCAACAAACACTTCCAAATTCAATTTCAAAATGTAACTCACTGTCACGTTCCCGCAACTTTTACTTCTTCTTTCAGGTGAGGATGTCCCATCTTCAGTGTTATTGCAGAATGAAGCATTGGACACACCTTCGAAACCTCTCCGTCCTTAGCCTCATTAATCGAACTACCACCCAGTTTCTGCTAATGCTACCTCTACAATATTCTTTACTTTCGGTAAAATTTCCCAAGTTCATGATGTGTTATCTCGGTTACTTCTATAACCTCGGACCTGACCTCCTCCTGCTTCCCAGCTCTGTCTTTAGTATCTCTACCCTAATCAATACTAAAATTAACTGTTCAAAACCACTGTCCAATTATATCATCTACATGGAAGAAAAGATTATAGCTCATGATCTTCATGAAAACATACCACAGTCGTTACCAAGGCATTCAAGCTGTTCTAGATTCCTGACCAAACTTTCTCATTTTTCTCCTCCCTATTTTCCACCACTATGTTCTACTTCTCTCTAGTGCATACTTTTCAACTGCAGACTTCTGACGAAACCATGCCTTCAGACATTGCCACGCAATTCCATACATTCTTTAAAATACATCTCAAATAACATGCCCTCCGTGAAGATTTCACCAATGCTTCCAGACGGACAGACTCACTACTCTCTGGACCTGGTGGGTTTCTGTACCTACGGTAGGGCTAAACAGATCCTACATAATATACTCCTGTCTTAAATCCCTTCCTAAATTATATACTGATGTCTTATTTAGTAATTCTTCCCCTTTATTCATTCAGTGTTGACTGAGTGCTTTCTATGTATCAGACATTAAGATAGACTCTAGAAATGCAATGGGAAAAGAACTCTTCTCCTCCAATAAGCCAGCCTTTTCGACTTAGCAGAGTGCTTGGTACATGGCAAGGAGTGAACACAAATGTGTAAAATGGAATTTTCCCTAACATCACAGGTGAAATAAAGGCACCATGAATTCAAACACTTCTCCAATTATCTATTACAAGTTAGAATTCTATCAGGAGATGAACTCAACATTTATCAGTTTTAAATATTCATTCCAGTTGCTAGAACATACAGTCTCACAACTGTAAAAAAAAAAGTTTTATATGACTTTATAGTTTTAGAAAAGTGCTTTCACACAAAAACTTGGGTTTCCTGTATATAGGCTTACATTTTTAAAACAGCAAAGGATCTGATAAATTTTGAGAAAATTGAAGTCAAAGGCAAAGTGTGAGTTGCAATTTTCTTGATTCACATAATTTACCTATTTATGCACTTAATGACTTATCCATTCACTTATTGGTTTAGTCATCTAACAGAGTGTATTGAATCTGTAACAGTACATATATTATGTGAATAATAAGAGTACTCATCAACCAATTGTTGATTTGTATTCTTTTTCTATACTCCCAGAAATTACAGACAAACAATTAATTTACAAAAGCTTCTTTCCTCTACATCAGTAGAATGAAACTACTGGATTATTGTAATACTCTTCTTCCCCATAGAGGGCATGCTCCTCGTTCCGTCGTCTTAAAATCCCAAAACCAAAGAGCCACTGTCTACTTGTTTAGCACACATGTGGTTTCTTATCTGTTCTGCTCACGCTTCAACTTTGCACTGAATATCAGAGTCCCAAGGAATCACACATAGTGCACTATGATGAGTCACCTAAATCCTCTTGGGTTTCCTTGCTCATTCCCAGCAAAGACCTGACCTCCAGAAAACCTTCTCCCGATATAGACCACCACCACCCTAGCACGCGAAGATGTAGGCCCTACTTTATAAATAGAGAATCCCATGCCTACTGGTTGTCACACCAGCTGTACATGAATTACTCAAAATATGACTAATACGTATGTAATGATAATTGCTTCTACATGATGTAAAAATATTTATGCCGGAGAAAGCTTGACCTTCCTCCATTCCTCCACTTCTGATTTCCTCAGATAACCCACAATGCATTGGTCATTTCTCTGACCAGTTGTAGAAAGGATACTAATGCAGTTGGGGGCATCTGGGAAGAGGAAGGGAGTGAAGATAGAAAGGAGAGGATGTGTCAAGGCTGCCTGTCTGATGAATGAGATGGAAAGAGTAAAGGCAGAACCAGCAGGCATTTTAAACAGGGTTTACAAACGTAACCGTAAATATGTTTTTCTAACTGAGTTTACTCACAATTGTATGTTGCTTTTTTCCTTCATTTAACAAATCAAACTAAAATGTGGCCTCTTGCTTTCCCCCCTTGACTATGTACTGTACGGGCGACAAAATGACTAAGACTCAATGAAGGACAATGAATGCCCTTTGATAAGCAACTGAACCAAAACCATACCCCAACAGGAGATTGCTTTTCCAATAAGCACTGGGGTGCAATTATGAAGGCGAGGGAGAATGTTTGCTGGACTGGCAAAATCAGATATCCACGCCATGCAAACTTCAAAGCGGAGCTTTGTAAAGGTCTAAGGGAAGAGCCAAGAAATAAGTGTCAAACAATGTATGGGCAGGGGAGAGGGTGCGTATGTGTGTGTGTCATTGCTTCTTCGTGTGTCTTTTGAACAACTGAGGAAAGCTCCCTGTTTGGTTGAGGTTCATGCGTCCTTCTGACTGCTCTGACTACTGAGCTCCAGCGGGACCCGAACTCTGGATCTCTACGTGTTACTGTTTTGATAAATTCCTTCAGATGCTTTTAAAGTGAAGTGCAAAATTTCCCCAAAAAAATTTCTTTTGAAAAACCACTTTACTTAAAGAGAACATGGGTAATTCATTTCAGGTCCCACCCATCCACTGGTAGAACGGAAATCCAGAGACAACTTTAAGGATCAAAGGTGAACATACTGTTTGATCTCACGCTCAGCTAAACTGCTGGTGCTTCCTGGAAAACTATGAGGATTTCAAGGCTGTGGCAGGCATAGCTAGCAATTACCAATGTCTTCCTGGTGAAAAAAAGGGGGTGAAGCTGGCCCATGTATGTGAGGTAAGGGTATGCTGCTGTTATCAGAAACAAAGGAAGCATGATCTTGGCATATAATCTGGCGCAGAAACTGGGAGAACAGAGCCAGATACAGAAATAATCCTGAGAGGCAGCTTGTTACTCACTCAACAAATATTTATTGAGCACCTACTATGTGCCAAGCATTGTTCTGTGTTCTGGGGATACAGCAGAGAACAAGATAGGCCAGGTCACTGTTCTTGTATCATTACATTTTAAGAGAAAAGTCAGATAGTAAACAAATAAGAAAGAACACTATATAAATATCTATATCTCTATATCTAGATGTGTAAATATAGAGATGTAGATATTTATTTATTTATCTCTATCCAGTAATGTTAAGATCTCTGTGAATTGCAGGGAAGTAAAACAAGGTGAAGCAATGGAACTCCACTGGGGGATGCTTTTCAACTGAGTGGGCAGCAAACATATTTAAGCTGGGATCTGAAAAATAAGAAGAAACCATTCATGGTAAGATTGGGCAGGATGAGAGGGGCGGATCGAGGCAAAGGCAACAGCTCTTGCCAAGGTCTTGGCATGTTGGAACAATAGAAAGAAGGCCATTGTGGCTGGAATATGAGAGGGTGAGAGGGAGAGTGGTGGAGATGAGGTCATAGTGTTGGGCAGGGGCCAAGTGGGTGGTGTGTAATAAGGGCAGTCTGTAAAGGGTGAGTTGAGATGATGTTTCAAGAAGCAGCCACTGAGGATGTGCATTAAGATAGTGGGAAAACCAAGACAGATAAGTCAGTGAAAAGGCAGATGTGGGAAGTTGGGGAGTGAGGTAAGGGAGGGTTTCA
Source organism: Panthera pardus (assembly GCF_024362965.1). NCBI lineage: Eukaryota > Metazoa > Chordata > Mammalia > Carnivora > Felidae > Panthera > Panthera pardus. Next base: position 144,147,804 of record NW_026526721.1, on the reverse strand, counting down.
GGTTACTGGGCTATAGCAGAAGATTAGATTTCAGTTAGGAGGAAGAGGATGGATACGGACATTGCTAAGGATCCAGGACCTTACCATGAAACAGCAGAGAGTGCCCAGGGACCAGTAATGTTGGGCAGGGCAAATGACTAGTTGGTGAGCAGGGGTAAGGGGCAAGATCTACAAAGACTTGGGAGCAACATGGCCGTCTAGAGGTGGCCTTGCAGGGAGTGCCAGGGCATTGCCAGTGCTCATAATCAGATTTCCACAACTCGTACTTGGATGGCTAATTTATTTCTGGGATCTTCCAAGTCGTGAGCTAGAGCTGTAATAGCCCTCTTACATTTCTCAAGATTGGGGTAGACCTTTGACTACCGGATTGTGATCTCATCGGCTCCAACTGCAAAAAGTTGAAGAAGGCAGAGGCACGGCTAAAAAGTGGGGAATCCAGACATATTCTCCTAGTTATAAAAAAGTTGTTTTTTTTTTTTTTTTAATTTTAATTCCAGTACGGTTAACACACAGTGTTTCAGGCATACAATATAATGTTTCAGTGATTCTATACATTACTCAGTGTTCATCATGATAATCCCAATCATCCATTTCACCCATTCCCCCATCACCTCCCCTCTGGTAACCATTGATTTGTTTTAATTTTTTTTTTTTCAACGTTTTTTTATTTATTTTTGGGACAGAGAGAGACAGAGCATGAACGGGGGAGGGGCAGAGAGAGAGGGAGACACAGAATCGGAAACAGGCTCCAGGCTCCGAGCTGTCAGCACAGAGCCTGACGCGGGGCTCGAACTCACGGACCGCGAGATCGTGACCTGGCTGAAGTCGGACGCTTAACCGACTGCGCCACCCAGGCGCCCCTACCATTGATTTGTTTTAAATTCATCTTTGCTTACACTCTTACCATCCATTCTAAATATCAGTTTAATTTATAACATACTCCTTAAGATTCACTGTCAATACTCAAGTATATACCAAGCCCTGTATATCAGGCAAGTTGCATACATTTTTCCCTAACTCTTGCAACCAACTCTTTCAGAGAAGAAATAACTAAACCCCAAAAATGACAGTAAATTATTAGAGTCAAGTTTTTATAATCATTTTTCCCATTATATCAGACAATACATAAAAGCAAACAAATGTTGAGAGTTCCCTATGAAAAGGAATAAAAACTTTCTTGATTCCCTTTTGTTAATTAATGAATATCCGAGTGTATGTTTTCAAATGTATGGCTCCCATGCAATAGGTCCACAATCTATTCAACCTTATTTAGTGCTCTGATACATATTTTCCCTCTGATATGTTCTTAAGAATATATTCACGTCAACAGGATTTACTCTTTGAGGTTTTTATCACCAGGTGTCATCCTGTGCTACAAAGGTTAAAAAGAGAAATTCAGTGAAAGGGAAGTTCACTTTTAAAGTTAAGCAAAACAGACAGGTTTTATAATGCAGATATACATTTCTTAAATTGAACTAAGAAAGGGTCCTAGAGGTTAAGGCTTGATGGATCCTCACTCTAACATTAGCACCTGAACCCAGGGGCAAGCACCACACTTCAGACTAAGATCACAAAGGAGAAACACCCCACCAGGCTGTGAAATATTTCTGAACAGTGAACCTAGCCTTTTGAATCATGTCAATTGCCAGGTTCAAGAGACAGTCTGATTCCAATGGAAGGTTATGGCCTCAACTTCACAATGAAAGGTCTGGCCCTGATGACTTCAAAGTTCCTTTCGGTTCTATACAATTCTCTAGTTCTGTTTCCTAGTGAATGAGCAAATGAACAGCAGGTAAAATGCTCAGAAAAGCAGATGTGTCTCCATTTAGGCAGGGACATTGGCTGTTTACAGGACCCACCATTTGACTCTCTTGGTGGGTTTATGGTGGTCCGTGTTGTTCCCCCAGCTCTGCAGATTCAAGAACTGGGCTTTCTCAGCACACAGGGACATGACCAGTATCCTGGAAAGAGACTCTACCTAACCAACCCACATAAGGATACACGAGAAGGCTAATTTATCAATAGACAACAGATAGTCTTATGATTAACATGTTCACATTTTGCAGAAATAAAAATACAAGAAGTTTGCTAATAAAAATACCAATTAAAAAAGGGGGGGAAATGGACAGAAAAAAGGAGTCTCCAGACCAGCATGAGGTATGATGAAGAATCCCAATCACGTAGCAAGAGATCCCTTGTCTACTGGCAACCAAGTTTGTTTTTCAGGATTCAAAGTTCCTCTCCCTTGGACAGGGGAGCTCACATCTGATACTTCTTTTCTCTCTTTCCTTCCTTTCTTCCTTCCTTTTTCTTTCTTTTATTTTACACATTCTTTCTTTAGAGCACTTGAAAAATCACCAATTAAACTAGCTATTCATATACTCATGGAATATATTGTTTTTCAGCATGTACCGTTAAAATCAGTGAATTTTCAGTCTCCTAAGGCAAGCTAATTTCTCTTTTTGCCACGATCCGGGGACAACACACTCTGTTCCCCTTGAAGTCTTTTCCCACCACTATCATGAAAGTCCGACACCAGTCTCAAGAGAGGTAAGCCACAAAAACAATTTTAATTATTTAAATTACACGCAAATTAAAATCTAGATAAATGGCTATGTAGTAGACAGCAATAATCAAAAAAGCCACCATCACTAAATTTCAATGGAGTACTTGGTGATGTAGTTGGATGCGTCTTTGTGTAAAGAGCCTCATGGAAAATGAAAACGGCCTTAAAGTCATGTTTCCTAGAACAGTATTATTTAACCTGTGCTTTGCAGATGGGTCGTATCAGCATTCCTGTGGAGATCATAAGAAATATTTCTTGGGCCCCACCCCAAACCTATTGAGTCAGAACCTCAAAACAATACAAACAAAAACCAAACAAACAAAAGAAGACAACATAAATCAGTGTCTTAACAAGTCCTCCAGACTTGCTAAGCAAGTCTGCTATACTTACTAAACGTAAGCATGCTAACGTTTGAGAACCAGCGCCCTAAAATACAGCTCAGGGAAGAAACCCCATATTAAATAATCAATTGGTCAAACAAATAAACATACATACATACATACATACATACATACATACATACATACATAAATGGAAATCAATTGTAGAAACAAGCACAGAAACAAATGAAACATATCCAACAGTCTCACTCTTTCTAAGTAAATCTTTGCAAAAATGGGACCACATAAAAGGGTCACTGGGACAAAACAGGAAGTGTGTGGCACAGGGCAATTACATGAAAGGATAAAATGACACCTGGAAAAGACAACTTCAGACCTCAAGATAGGTTAAGTTTCTGTGAGCCCAGTACTATAAACTCTCTGAGCTTTGTCAGTCAAATACTCTTGCTAGCAACTAATTCTTTTCTTCACACTTGAAAGAGCCCCATCATGCTGAAGATGGTCTTAAACCGTAAGTAGGAAACACAGGGCACAGACAGGATGGGAGAACACAGCTCTCTCTCTGTCAGTCCCCTCCACAACTGATGCTTTGTCCTCACTCTGGGGGCCTCATCCACACTTACCACTCCAAATGTCACCTTCATGTAGATGACACTTAAATGTGTTTGCCATAGGATTCATATCTTGCTTTACTTCTTTCTCCTTGCCTAAAGCACATCTTCATAGGGGTGTCCCACTGTCACCTCAAAGGTATCATATTTGAAACAAGATCATCATCCTTATCTTCAGAGGATTCTCAGACACCTTTCTCCGGTCTTAATGCCACCTACACCACACTGGCCTTTCTCTGGTCCCTGTTGTTCTCTGCTTTCCTGTCTATGCCCACTCTGGGTTAGCTCGACTTCCTAAATGAAACCTTCCTGCTGCACGGCATCTTGCAAAATACTAGTAATCAATTCAAAGCATTCCCAGCTCCTTTACATTGGTTCCCTCTCAATTAAACAGTTTTCCGTGGCTTTCTTCTACTAACTGCATCAAGATCCTTACTTGTTGGCTTGGTTTCCTCTTAATACATTATTATTACTTCTTGGAAACAACTGAATTTCTAGTGTTAATTACTTGCATTGATCATCGGTTCATATTCAAAAGCATTTAAAAATGCTTCTAACCTGGGTGGCTCAGTTGATTAAGCATCTGCCTTTGGCTCAGGTCATGATCTCATGGTTCATGGGTTCAAGCCCCGTGTTGGGCTCCGTGCTGACAGCTCAGAGCCTGGAGCCTGCTTCAGATTCTGTGTCTCCCTCTCTCTCTGCCCCCCACCCCCACCCAACTCATGTTCTGTCTCTCTCTCAAAAATAAATAAACACTTTAAAAAATACAGAACTACCTTTATAAAAAAATTTTTTTAATAAAAATGCTTATAACTCTAAAAATCCAGAAAAACCCTTTCCTTTGTTGTTTCTAGGAACAAATAAACACAGACACAAACCTACACATGCACACGTATGTACACACAGATTTTAAAGATAGGTTTGGAACCATATTATAACACTTTTATAGTTTTTAATACCTAACAATATGTCATTTCCTCTAGTCAATATATCCATATTCATTGATTCCATGGCTGCATAGTGGTTCTTTGTAAAGACATAACACCGTTTATGGAATGCACTCCCTATTGATGGACATTTAGATTGCTTACAATCTTCTCTATTAAAAGCATCCCTGTAATAAGCACCTTTGTGCATATATACTTTGAGCAGGCATTTCTGTAATTAGACTTGCTGTATAATAGGGCATGTACATATTTAAGGCCTTTGATCCATTATGCCAAACTGAGGCCTAAACTCTCCTTATCTGTTACTATTTCCCTAATTATGACAGTGTGTGGGAATGGCTGCCTCCCTATACCTCTATCTACCCTGCTTGTTAGAATATATTTAACTTTTAAAAAATCTAGCTGGTGAAAATAATATCTCACTGTAATTTTAACCCTCATATCTTTGATCATTAGTGACATACTTTTGAATGTTTGATAGCTAGTTCTATTTCTTCACTTACGAATTTTTATCCCTTTTATTATGGGAGTTCTTTCCTTTTTTTTTTTTTTTCTTATTCAGTAACTAGTAGGAGCATATTTTATATTTAGAGAGTCAAACCTTTGCAATATAATGCAGCAAACCTTTTTCTACAAGAGTATTTATTTGCTCATTATCGTACATTATGATAGGGTTTTTTCTCGTTGAAAATGTGTAAATACTTCTCTAGTCAAAATGCAGGAATCTCCTAAAAACAAAAATGAAGTTCCAATCTGTCATTATTTTCACTTAAGGTTTATGCCTTTGGAATGAAGTGTATGAAACCACTCCCTGTACAATGATTAAATAATTATTCCCTTTTTTTCTTTCCTGACCTCTTAAGGCCTTTCTGTAAGGCTATACTCTGGCTATCTTAACTGTTCCCTCTCAAACTCTCTGTTCCAGCTAAGTCTGTCTGCCCACTATCCTGTCTCCCCTCAATTCCAACAGCATGCCTGTGTTACGTTCCTACCTTATTCTAGCAGGAATCCCTCCCATCCTTCCCCAACTTTAACCAATATGCCATACGTCCAATTCCTCTGTCTACTTCAAGACTGACCCAAGACTCTCTTCTTCCTTCATGGCTCTTCCTGCCCAAACAGCTCTCATCTTTTCTTTTCACTGTGAGTCAATGTCACACAATTTAGCATTTAATTTTTCCCTCTGTGCCATGTGTCTCCTCTGTTTCCTCAAATAAATTAACTTCTGAAGAGCAAGAATAACATTATAACCTCGTTCTGTCTTGTCCAGACCACCCTATACAGGGCCAACCCAAGAAATAGCTCCATGAACATGATGCATTGATATATTTTATTTCCCATTCTGAAATTCCAAGTTCCAAATCCATTCTTAATAACTCTAGGATATGAAACAAATGAACACAGAACTGGACTGCAAGATATTGTCATTCAACAACGCACACTGGAAAATCTTATTTCCCTCTTTTACAAAACTCCTTCAGACGGAAAATACACAAAGGTATAGGAGAAAGCAAATGTACTCAGTTACATTTGTACTCAAATGTACAAATATACTCTGGTTTTTTGCCTAAGTCAATGTTGACATGAAAGTAAACATGTGAATAAGTAAGAAGCAAGCAAATACTTTACAGAAGAAAAAAAAAAAGCCAAACACCTTGAGGAGAATTTCACTTTTATATTTTTTCCCTAGTTTTATGTCAGTGCCTTTGGAACTGAAAGTGAAATGCTATTCTGAAATTAAAAAGTAAAAAAAGAAAACTGTAAGAGAAACATAGATAAGTATGGAGTAGGTTTCATTATACTTTCCTGAAAATGATAAAATCAGTTAAAGGGTGTTTAGAGAGTGAAGCCATCTGTTCTTTCCTCAGTAAATACCGAGTAGCACTGACTATGTGAAAATCATTGTGGTAGGACCAGAAAGGTCCTACCAGAATTATTTTCTCTGGTAGCTAGTGAGATATACTGAAGGCAAGAAAAAAATGGTTTAAGCTCCAGAGAGTGTCTATCAGTGTTATTAGAGTTTAGGAAACGGAGCAGCGACTTCCATGTAGTTAATTGATATTACTTATTGAGCACTTACTGTATGCCAAACAAGGATTGAGGGTCACAGAGCTTGAAGACCTTTGAGATGGCCCTTGGTTTTTGAGCATGAAGAGCATGGTAAGCGTGGCCATTGGAGTTAGAAGGAGATTAACACAGGGGTAATCTTTAAGTTTAGTAATGCTACACGTGAAAAAGTTTGAAAGATATTTGAAAATTCAATGTCGGCTGGAGAAAGTAAAACAAAACTCAGTCCTTCCATTCCCCAATGAATACTCTTGACAGTTATCTAGATAAAACCCAATGCCACACCCAGAACCAGTGCTGACCTCACCGAAAGCATTTTTAAACATGAGGCTTAGCTCTAGGGAAGCAAGAGCTGACACTATAAAAGCTGGCTGTCAGAAAATAACACCCCATTCCCTCCTCTAATTTAGTTACTTTAGGGGACAAAAGGCGTCCTGGGAACTTAAATGAGGAAAGTGCAAGTATTGTGAAATACAGCGACGTAAACCAGACAATTCCCCGATAGATTCATCTCAGACTGCAGGGTGAGTTTTCTACAGAGCGCCGAGACAGGCTTGCATTGCTTTCCAAAATAAAACAACAATAAAAAAAGAAAAATTCATGTAAGAAGTCTGAGAAATATTGGAAGCGGAGCTCTCTACATGATTTCAATCCAGCTGATTGCAGAGATGGATGCCAGAGAAACACAATGGAAGTGCAAAGAAATGTTTCAATGAATAGCATTGATCTGAGCTATCGCAAGGATTCGTCCTCCATTATCCTCATGCATCAAGTCAATTCTGGGCCTTTCAGTCACCCTCTCCTTATCATTATCACTAATAACAATCGCTTGGAGTTAATGGTTCTTATTTATATTTTACCATCTTCATAATACGTTAATATATTGGCATTCTTTCCAGAACACTGAAACACATTACTAGTAGTCTAATATTGATCGTCAAGACATCTTATCAAATAACTAAATATTCCTGTGATGGGAAGAAATGGCAGGAAACTGAAATGTGAAAAGGTAAGGAAACCCTGGGGAAATGGCATTAAAACAAGTTCGAGAATAAAAGCACTGGCCTTCCAGAACTTAGTCTTTTCACCTGACCAAAGTGCTACTGTCATTTCTGATCATTAAATTCTTTTTCTAGACTTTAAAAAATGCTCTACTTGCACTAATCTATATGAAGTATGGTACACTGTTGATTTTCAAGCATGGTGAAAAATGCTGAGAATTCTATTTGTAACATGGGAAAATGCTAAATTGGCTCTGGTATACTGAACCATAAGCTCCCTATCCCACCTCGCATACATCAAAGTAAAAGAAAAAAGTCATCCTAGCATGACTTTTTTCATGTTTAGGAAAACTCCAAGTTTCCAAAGAAGTACATGAAACTTGGCCATCAAACTCTGAAAGGTGTACTTACTTCTATGAAATGTGAGTATGTGGAAGAGAATTAAGTATTAGAAATATGTGCCCTTGATCTAGCTTTTCTGGTGGAAAACACAAATGGTGAAGCTGTATGGTCCACTGACTTCTAGACAGATTTTGGTCAGTAAGTATTTCTAGATAAGTCCAGCATAGCATCTTCTATAGGTGAACTTTTGTTTTATTCTTTCTTTTGCCATATTTTGACTTTAATTAAAATTGATACTGGAAGTAAGAAACAGGACAAGTACAGGGGAAAATAAAATAAAATCAGATTTCACCTAGATTGATTAGATTTTCCACAGTCCCTTTTTCCAGCTCAATTAACGTACCATGACATTTCCCCTATGGTCAAGTAGCACCAAACAAGTCCAACACATAAGGGCTATCACAAAATACAGTTTGCAGTGTTCCCAAGATAATAATGCAAAAAGAAAAATCCTGATGCCCAAACCCTTGGGCAAAATATTTACTCTAGGACAAAAATGCCTCAGTGGGATCCAATCAAATAGGAAGATTTGGGCTGCTTAAAGCTGTTGTTGTCTGCGGTTGTTCCTTCAACTTAGAATATGAGGCGGCAAAGAAAATTAGCCTGAAACACAAGGACAGCCCACAAAAAAACAATGGCTGAGAAGCACTGAAGTGGTAACCCTGCTGATCCCAGGCACCTGTTGGGATCCCAATTCCGGTGTCACAAGGAAAATAAGACATTTCTGCTTCTGCCCAACAGTGAGACATTCCCTTCCAGCTCAGACCTCAGTCAGGAAGACCGTCTTCCCACCAAAAGGAGATTATAACCCTTATCACCAAAACACAAAGGGGCAGGCTGGTCTTGCAGAATGCAGGGTCTTTGGTTCAGGAATCCAAGCAGAGAGGGTAATCCTTGTATAAGAGGAAACTCATCAAGACATTTTTTTAGTGTTGAAAGGGAGTGTTCAAAGGGAAGCAAACCCGCTTCAGAAGATCATTGATTCGATCTTCAAAATTTAAATGAGTACCTTGTACATATACTATAGCATTCTTCATAATGACAAAACAGTGGCAAAAAAAAAAAAAATCACGCCCATCAATGAGTATCGCATGCATAATATGTGGTGCAAAAAAAAAAAAAAAAACAGATGTATGTCTAATGACTCGGTGAATATGTCACAAAGTATGCAATTCACTCAGAAAAGAATTAAAATAACCTGTTAGGTATCATCTCATGTATCACAGATATGATTGTATGTTTGCACGGACATAAAGAATGCCATAGAAGGACCCGTGGGATTTTCTTATCAATATTGGTTATGTCTGAGAGTTCTGACAGAATGATGTGTTGTGCTGAGATTACTAACATTCATTTGACATTTTGAATGGTTTCATTAGATGAAATGAGTAGGATTACCTTGCAAAAGAAAAATTTACCAGGTGTGGAGGAATTACATATATAGAAACTATATTTTGCGAAAATGGTAATAAGAAACTTGACGCAAGAAAAAAGAAAAAAAACACATAACAAACAGAAGAGAATCAGGGCAACTAGGAAAAATCAAGAGGCGTCCAAACCAAAAACACAGTTTGTTCCCTTAACCACAACTAGGTTACTGTTCTCATACATTCCTTGGTGAGAAAGGCTTTGAAGTTTTCATCAAAATCCTATCTTATATCATCTATCATTACTTTAGACATATCTTTATGCCTCCTTAGTTAATTGTATAGGGAAGGTATATAGAGTCCTCTTTCCAAAGTAGGAATTTTGGCATTCTCGTCTGATCTTCAAAGTGGTCTTTTCAAGTTTTGAGTGAAAAAAAATCCATGTCAGCATTGTTGTGGACCGTTACGTGGCATGGATAGATGATGTATGGCTAATAGACTCAAGATCCCCCGAATGGTAAAGCGGGCAAAGAAGGAGAAGGGCATAACACTCCATCCATCTCCTATCCCCTTGAGCTAAGTTCACCTCCTCATATGTCCAACTTTCTGCCAACCCAAGAGAGGAAGCCGCACACACAAGCTGATATTTTTGGCAACTGCTCAGGAATGGCCTCTCTTACTCCCTCCAAACCACCATCACTACCATTTAGTCCTGACCTACTTGCTTACTCTCATCCCCAAGTTCCAAATACTAGCTACTCAGACTGCCTTTGAAATCCACTCGGCCCCTCCCTGCATTGGCACATACTCGGATGCTCTTGCCAGCATCTTGGAATGCAACGCTGTGGCAGTTTTCCTGTGCTTTTTTTTTTTTTTAATTCTTCTTCTCCCCCCTCCCTTCTTTCTTTCTTTCTTTCTTTCTTTTTCCTTCTTCTCCCCCCTCCCTTCTCCTTTCCTTTTTTCCTCTTTTCTTTTTCTATTGCAGTTTCTGGCTTAGCTCACCTCTGCTATCATAGTGTGTCCCATGAGCTAGAAATGTAAACCAACTCCAGCCAACAGTCCTAGGGTGCCTAGCCTGGTGGCCCACTTGTTTTGTGGGGTGGGGGTGAGGCAGGTGAGGCAGGGAGAGATTGCATCAATTTGTATATGTCAAGAAAGATGCTTTAACAAGACTTACTTCTGATACGCAAAATGCCTTTGACACAAAGCGTCACTGAGATAAAGAGCAACTCTGGTTTTCAGCAATGGACTAATTCACAAGACATAGATTAACACATTCTGAAAACCTTTCATTATGCACTCAGTCTGCACTGCATTATGCACTCAGTGGCACTCTATTGGCCACTGCAGGACACTCACAGATGAAGACCCCATGGCCCTAGTCCACGGGGGTTCAAGACTAATCCTGACACAGATATGAGGAGTACAGGTGTATTCAAAACGCCAAAAATAAATTCATGACCAAGCACAGAAGGAAGAAAGTCAAAACCCATTCCCATTCTACCTTGCAAAGAAATGAGGTGGGGGAATCAAGAACTAAAAACGGTAAGAGGGACAGGAAGCTAAGAGAACAGGAAGGAGGATATAGAAGTTTAGCAGCTAAAGGCAAGGAGGCTAAGAAGGGAAATAAATTCATAGCTGAAAACCTGAGATAGGAGGAGGAACCTGAGCAGGAACGGGCAAGTGGGAAAGAAGCTGTGGTACAGAAAGAAAAGAATTAGTTCCCCAGGAGGGACAGTCTGGGAAAGTCAGGGAAACGTAGATGACTTAACGTGCAAGCAAGGTCACGTCAGACAGCCATCCTAAATGGAACAGGGATGGGGATGTGAGGCAAATGAACTTGGCAGAAAAGATGGCCTATGAGTAACAAGAATAGCTAATCTTTCTTGGACCTCGATTGCCCTAAACCCCTCAGTGACCATGTTGAAACCCAGACTCTCTTTTCACCAGGACCCAGGATTCTAACATATGCATGTGCTGAAAGTATAGAGCATGGAAGTGTGATTGCACACACATTCTCAGTTCAACTCCTCTGTGGATCTCTGGGTCATTCATGGCCCACAAACAGCACTCCTGTCTGGTGAGTACTTTGCACTGTGTGGTCCTCATGCCAATACAAGTTTTCTGGTTTTACCATTTATGCTGTTTCTCCTCCTCTCAAAGCCAGATCCTTTCCACACTGAACAATGTATATTAGGAGCTTCACTCATGATTGTATTTTCAAGTATGGATGGATGTCAGAGGAACATTTTATATATAGAAATGCCTAAATATGTGTTAAATTTTGATTCCAAAGACTTTCTGAAAAATACTCCTGTTTCCAATCAAAAACATTAATAAAGCTTTTATCCAGGTTCTGAGAACTAGTGATGGGAAGTCAGAACAAATAAAGCAAGTGCTTGGAGGTTACTGAATGCCTCCACATGCAAAACCCAAACAAAGCACTAAGTTTGCCCTCATAAGCATTGATTTTTTTTTTCTACAAGACACCAAAAGCCTCAACTATATGACTCTTCCATATCAAGTTCTATCTTCACATTACAGTTTTCCCTAACGATGGTTCTTTGATTTGTAAACTGTATTTTCCTTGCCAAAGAGTTCTTATTGTTTGCTTTTGGAAAGGAAAACATATGGTCAAATTCCAGAAATTTGAAACGTAGAATAAGATCTTAGCTTTTCTAATTTCTGTTTCTTCTTTTCTTTGTTTTCTCTGTCTTGGGGCTTCTCATAAATCACTAGTTAAATTAAAATTTCAGAACTGTCATTTTTTTTCCACCATACTATTGACAGCCTCATCACTGAAAGCTTTGAAGATCATTAGAAATCCCACAGTATAAACAATTATTAAGAAATTATTTGGGGGGAAAATTAGAATCAATTGATCAATAAGATTTCTAAAAGATGCTATCAAAAATAATAGGAAAAAGAGGGTGGGTATGTAACTTGTATAATATATTATCAGTATACCTCAGATCATGGGAAGATAGAGTTCTTTTCAAAGAAATGGAAATTATCAGTTACCTGTACTTCAGTGAGACTTGTCTCTTTTTTACTACCAACTAGCAGAAAAGAAAAAAAAGATATGGAAAGAACACATATATGTCACCTTGAGACCACTTTGCCTCTCCACATTCCCCCCTGGTCATTCAGCCTCAGTGAAAAATCAGAACCATTGAAATAATCCTTAAAGTTTCCAGAAGTGTGTGAGTGTGTTATATGTGAGAGAGCTAAATCAAAACTGATTCCTTGAATCTGCTAATGAAATTCAGTGAGATCTAGCCAGAGAGCTGGGAAGAAAAATTGAGTAATTAGGTAGAGAATCCAAACATCAGGTGATTATGAGAATTCTCCCTGGAAGATTGGGGAAGGGAATGAATTTTTAGGTACGAGTGTATGTGTGAAGTTAGAGAAAGAAAAAAAAATCCTTCTCAAGTTGGGAGAAAATGATCATGCCCTGGGCCTGGGATCCTGACTGTCTTGTATCACTGGGACAAGAATGAATATGGAGGAAGCTATCACGTGAGGCTCAGGGCTGAAGTATCTTCAGTGTGCCCAACACCAGTGCAAGTAATGATAGATCTGGTTGGAGGGTGCACACATGTAGATACATATGTTCTGTAAAAAGTACATGGATTCCATAGGGCTAAGAGGGACCTTTGCACACCAAGAGAACAACTATGGCCCTGAGAAACAGGAGGAGGTGGAAGTTTTAATACACACAGCAAAACCATGACCCAATTTCCAGACAGACGAATTTAGAAAGATTATGCCATAAAGTACATATTATGCCATTGATTTGCCTCCTGCCTGTACCCTTAAGCTGGAAGCCCAGGGAAACACCTGTTACATCCAAGCTCTATTTCTTTCCAATTGGTAAACAATTCCACCAATTGCACAATGAAAAAAATTCTGTGAACCTGGCACCCAGATCTGGAACTCTCGGCTGTCTTTGCTGCCAAAGGTCAATCCAATGTGTCTACTTTTGACATATTTTAGCCAAAGAATGTTAATGACATTTTCCGATACACTGTGCTGTTCTACCACGTGTCCCGCCCCGGAAATTTGGGATTACTAAAATACAGAGATATCTTAAATGCCAAAAGGTCACGATAGGTAGAGACATGGCCAGCTTTTCAGGCTTTCTGACCACTGTAGGGACCCACAAAAACACTGACAAGATGAAAAAAATGCATCACCTCCAAACTAAAAAGAAAACTATGAAACCAAAGTAATAAACATTTGTTTACATATCAACAACATACAAGTCACTGTCAACTCTATTCATGGTTCCACTTATTCCTTTGATAATCTTTGTACTCAAGAAAATCTGTATGTTAGATGCATACTCCTGTATGGCAGATGCCAGCCGCAATTTCGCAGGCAAGATAAATCTATTTACTTGCACTCGAGTTTGGGCAGCAAAATTATAAAAACTCTTTAAATATTTTATTGCAAAAAACAAAAGAAATCTATTTTGATGGGGAATATTAATGCCCTTTAATATGTCTGTTAAGTTTGTGAGATGGTGGCTTCTAGGACTGTCCAGAAAATATGAGAGTTTTAAAATGACCTTTCACCTTTCCCATTGTTAAAGGAAGCCACTAAACTTGGAGAGAAATTCTTCCATGGTCATTGACCTATCCCTTCTGATTTTTTTCCTTTATCTTTTTCCAGCCTATTAACGAAGTTAAACACGAAAACAAGAATAAGGCGGGAAGGGAAAACTCGCCATTGTTATGATGAAATCAAGTTGTCCTAACAGATAAATAAGGAAGTTTGAAGGCAGTGGTTAATCTTTTGGAACAAATTTTAAAAAGAACATCAGAATTTTATTATTTTCAGAATTCCTTGCCTTAAATTGAAACACAATATCTTAATTTCTAATGGTTCAAGTCTGAATTGTCACGGACAGCAACAGACAAGAGGCCTAGGGGCTGAAAGCCAAGACCAAGGATAATTCAGGAGCCGTCACAACCCTTCAAGAGACTAGCGCCAAGTTAAAAAACAAACAAACAAACAAACAAACAAAAAACTGTGTTTTTCTCATCTCCTGAGAAGAAAGTAAACATCACAGGTATATCGTATGGTTTTTTGTATGATACACTAGAAAACAATCTCTGAAATTTTATTCCAAGCGTTGTACACAATCCTTCAAATACTTCATCTACTCGAAACTACTTGGGAGTATAAAAGTATATTTGCTTGAGTGTTAAGTTAGCTTAGCATAAGTGGTATTCAGGGTGCCACTGTCCAGTTTGTGTGAGTGGTAAGTTTTAAAAGGGGCAACTGAGAGTTTACAAGACACTGATAATAGTTTCAACTATGACTCACATACGTAAGAAAAGCCTTCAAGGTATCTTAACCAGTTCCAGAAACCCAGATAGTTAGCATTCTGTTTTCCATTTTCCTTTTCATTAAATCATCATCCATCAGCAATATGAGTAAGATAAATAGACAGCAGTACATGAGATAAAAATAGAAAGACTTCTCAAAAATCCTCCTTAAATTCTATGCATGATCCATATTCAGCTTGAAAACTATCAGCTAAGACTGAAATAACCAAAAGATCGTATCTAGCATATAAAGTGTGATGTACGACAATTTCTTAACAGTACAATATAATGATAGGAAAGCTAATTCTGGAACAAATTAAAAATCAGTACCCCAAACCATTACTACTGACATTTAGAATATAGTAAGATTTGTTTGTTTCTTCCATTGTGCCTTACTTTCCACACAACAGGACAGGACGTTATAAGGGTTGCCTTGACTATATATGCATTCAAGTCTATTTTTTCTATTTGGTTATCACTCATAAAAACAAAATTCAAGGTTCTACAAACTTTCATGAATGCATCTAACAGGGACTTCTTTGAGAATAAGAAGGGTATCTGGCAAGAAAAAGAGGAAAGGATAACGGTCTTGCTTCTGTGTCCTAAAGATGTTATTCCTTTCCTCATATAATACCATACACTATAGTTACTATAGTATTTATTTCCCATGCTTTAAAGGGTACTATTCAGAGATTCGGGGATTTCAAGGATTTGCAAACTCCAGTCAAAATAGTGTTTCATCTATCGATTTGTCATTTCCACATTGACACTAGCTCCTGGTTTCATTCATAAAACTAGGGGTATCAGGACTTTAATGAGGCAGTCCTACTGCCTTCATTACCCCAACTGGTTAGGCCAAACATATGCCTAACCATTCAGTTCTTATACAACCTGCAGAGAGGAAGTTAAATGAGGAAAAGTAAAGCATCACACTGTCACCATCGAGGCTTTGGACAAGCTCTAATTTTACCCAAAGGAGAAAACTTTAACCACCACAACAAAGACGGCAACGGCCATGATAAAATGATGCCTGTCATTCTGTCCCACCCCTGGGAATTGCTCTCCACCCACTCCCAGGTGATGGATGTGTTTCTCTGGGTGCACTGGGTTTAGATGTGGCAAAGGATGCAGACAGTTAAATTCGTCAAATCACCAAAGTCGGCAAAGCAGCATTTGATCTGCTCTGGAGAAAGCAATGGGGGGCTGAACAAAAACTCATCAATGGCACAAAACCAAGGTCATCTCCCAGTACCACGAATGCATCAAAGCAGGCTCATTTATCTCAAAAGTGAGAGTCACAAATGCTAAGCCTGGAAGAGATCTTAGAGAACCTGACCTAGAAACCAACTCGTTGACACACAATTCAGAGAATTCCCTCCCTCCAAAAACAAAACAAAACCAGAATCCATGTCTTATCATTTATTATCCATATTCTTGAAATTTGTTACCCATTAGACATCGATGTTCTGAATTACAAAACTTTATCCGTATAGCTGATTCCACATGGTATATACTTCCTGACCAATAAATCTATATGAAAAAAAAACAAAAATTTAAAATGTGAACAAATTCTCAGCCTATATATATCAACATAAAAAACAAAACCAAACAGAATCCAAGTTACCTCTCTCAACCCTTCTTTTTTTTTCCTTTTCCAAGTTGCTTTCTAGTGTCTGAAATCTGAAAAACGGGCACCCCTATACACTTTTTCAAGGACCTGAAAACAATGACTTACTAATAAATCTTTTATTAGTATTAGTATCTTATAGATTTACAACTCTAATAAACTCACGATTATCATTTTCATGAATAGTTTTTGTTTTTGTTTTTTTTTCCAAAAACTCTGAAGTAAAACATCCCATAAAAAACAGACCCAAAAGTTGTGTCTCTTTGTGTAATTATGCTCTTTTTCACACAGGCCACAGAAGAGCAATATGCATCGAAAACCAAATATCCTATTTTCAAATATCTTAAAAAAAGAATCACACTGTTGCCTATTTTGCTCTTTCTAAGTTACTGGTCCTTGTTACCCATCTTTAGGGATAAACAGCCTGAAAATTTTCTTACAATAGTTCCACAGATTAAAGTAGCAAAAAACAAAACAAAAAAACCAAAAACCAAAAAACAAACAAACAAACAAAAATAAAAACAAAAAAAAAGCAGGAGAAAAACAGTTGACGGTTTCAAAACAGAAACGAGAAATTTCGCTTTGGCTCTTTGAATGTGGTGCTCCTTGGGAGTCATGATGCCCCTTCCAATGGCACTGGTTACAGACCCTTCAGTAAATATGGGTTTTCCAATTAAATGGCACTCTATTTTTAAAAACTGGTATCATATGTCTGTCTCCATCTTCAGAAAGTGTATGTTTCAATCCTGTCCAAGGCAGTTCTAGCATTTTTCCCACTACTGCAAAGACCAGCATCGCGTATCCTCGACACAGGTATTACGACACACAAGTACACTGTTGCCCTGGTAGTTTCATCTGCTCTCTTGCTGTGCAAAAGCTATAGCATAAAAAAGTCTATTCTCACATGCTTTTGATATTACACTATTTAATCACATACAGCTGTGGCTTATGAGACTGTTACAAAACACAATTTTAATGTAGTACTCGAAGCCAATTTTGGATAAACATCAACCATTTACTCTGAATAAGAAGTCCGACACTAAAAAGATTTTCTCTTAAAGGAAAAGACTGGTTTTCTTAGAATTTGGCATGGGCATAATTGTGACGGAGCCCTCTCTCTGCCAAAAAGACTGATAATGTCAGAAAGGATTGTGTAAAAATCATATTAGTGCAAAAAATGAAGCTTTCCAGAATTCCTGGAGCCAGAAAGACCTGAGATGAACTTACATCCTCCTTCCCTTCTTTTGCCTCCCTCCCTGCAAATCACCCCTACCTCCAACCCTCTAATAGATTTAATTACTTCATAGAAATAATGTTGAGTTTTAATTCTATTATTGAGAGAAAGCAAGAGCAAACTGCATTACAAAGATACGGTTAGAACAAATTTACATGTTTCCTTTGAATTTGGCATGATTCTGAAGAAAGAAAACACATGAACTTTTTACATATTTCCTCCATCTAAGTAGGCACTCAACTTAGTGAAACAATGACTATATTATAGAAAAGACAAACCCAATGATAATAAAAATGGGGGGGGGGGAGTAAAGAAAACAAAACAACTAGAAAGGGAAAGTGACCCCCTATAACTATTTTTCTCTTACTTAAAACCAATTAAAATTGTATACATTCTAAAGAGAGACAAGATTTATCATAGTTGCATATTACCACCTTACCCCCCCTTGAAGCAAAAGAAATATTTGGAGTTGTACCTAAAAATTCTCTTGCTGGAAGATTTTTAGAAAACCAGTTTTGTATGTTTCAGGCTTTCAAAGGAAAACAGAACTTGGGAGTTTTCAAGGCTGTTTTAAAACTGGCAAGTTACCAACTCTGGCTATCAATGCAAATCTGAGGCAGGAAGTACTAAGGAAATTCTAAACTCATTCCCTCCCTCTGCAAGATTTTCTACATTTTCATGTGCAAGAAGTATGTTAAGGGGTTGTTCTGTTTTGCTTTTGAAGGATTTGTACGTTTACATCTTTGAGAATATCCTCTGCCCCTAGGAGCCTCTCTCTTCCTTCACCTCCTCCTTAGTCCTTTGTGTTTCAAGTGTTTGCTCTTTCTATGGCACAATCAGTTGGGCTCTAGCTAGACTCTGAGAGATGGGCAGCTGTCCAGGCTGCAGATGGTTAGAAACTCAGCCTGAAATCGGTGTGCAGTTGATGAATTACTCCTTACACCTGACCCCAACTTCACACCATGCTCTGAATACAATCTGAATACCACCAGCCAGAAAAACCCTATAGGGTCCCACAGTCTGAACCCATTTCTGTAAGATCTTCAGGGGAAGTGGACGGCCAAAGAAGGAAAAGCAGTGGGCTGATAGAAAAGCGGCGTGAGTAGAAACCGTGCCCTGGATTGATAGAGATGTCGTGACCTGGTCAGGGGAAGGAAACAGAAGGAAGGACAAGCTTGCTGTGGGCACCTGGACGAAGTTTAAAGTTTTGGAAGGATGACCCAAGTTTTCGAAGCATCATTTATGAGAGAAATACCTATTTCTCAGCTGCAAAATATTAGTTCGCTGGGCTGTGACCATGTTTCACTCTTTTTACTTCTCCTAGTTTGACTAAGCTGTTTTGCCAAGAAACCGCCCCAAAGTACCTCAAATTCAGATTGAAATTCACCCTGGCTCTCACAATGCAAAAGCAACAGGTTAGCTACTTTGAATGGGCTAGAACAAAATTCCTGAGAAATATTAGGTTACAACTCAGTCAAACATCATTATAGACATTATCATTAAGCTCATGAACCCTTTTTTGGTCCCCGTTCTCTAAAATTTGCTTATTATTCTGGGTGGCCTTCAAACAGCAAATTTGTTTTGATGAAGATTTTTTTTAATCCAGTTATGTCTCTTATATAAATATTACAACATGTCACCAAGATTTCTTCTTTACTGCCTAACCAAAACCAACGTTACTTTTTGAAATTGGTTCTTTTGAGAGGAAAAGAAAAATGGCCAAAAGAAAATTGACAAATGACAACTTTGAACGTGAGGTCTTGGAGAGTAAGCATTCTGGAACAACACTGCTGCAAGGCATAGCTAGCCACCAGTCAGCCACTGGTTTTCATTTAACTCACAGGTACATTTTTCTAATCTATTGTTTTAAGCATTTAGAAAATTATTCAAAGGGAGAAAAGCATAAATGTCTTACTATTATTATTATATTTTATTTTTAAGCAACAAAGTTAATGGATTGGTTCTAATTTGATCGGAAATAAGAGGAGCAGAGAAGGCAGGGAAGCGTCCCAAGTTTTTCTAAAACTTTAATTGCATTTGAGGAAACAGAAACATTTCCATTTACTTAAAAATCCTACTTTCATTTTGTTTTATCATAATAAAACAGCAGCTGTATCCAATATACACACTGAAGTAAAAGAAAAGGTTCAGTATTTTGCACTTTCTGAATGAATACAATAAATAGTGAACCTTTCAGTTCTGTAATGATCCCATAAAGATTCTCCAACCCAAAATAATGTCAGTAAACAGCTTTTGTTGATTAGTTGAAAACACCTGAATTTAGACAACAGCTTAAATTATGATGTCACCAGAACATGACTTTTATTGTCAACCACAGAATTCTATTTTTATCAACCATGAGTATTCTTTATATACCAGCATCATTTTAAACAGCTATGATTTCAAAAATGGATTATAACTATAACCCAAGGCTGGAAGGACAGTAGAATCTATGAATTCCACCTGGGCTTACCAAATAAACATGAGCAGCATGTATTTCCTTCAAAAGTATTATAGATTAAATTTTAAGATATAAGCATAAAACAAGCCAAAAAAATGATACTGAAATAACCTAGTTGTGTTCATGTTACACGGGGGCATGATGGTACTTTATTACATAGTGTTCATGCTGTCAGGAAGCCCCCACATTTGAAAATATGACTGACCCTTCTTCCCCTCCCCTGTGCGCCCACGTTTCAAACCAGGGCACGTTTTCACATCTTCAGCTTCCAGGAATGTTATTAATGTCTGTCATTTCAGAGCCACCGTAACAGCATTCGACAACTTCACAGCACTGTCGAAATTTTACAACATAATAATCAATATGAACTACCAGGATAGCCAAAGGAGCTGATCTTATATTCCCTACCACCCTGATCTGATTACCCAAATATCAGCTCAGGTCACCTAATGGATCTAGCTTCTTTAAAAATGTTCCAGAAGTTGATGGCTTTGACTAGCTTGAAAGTAACAAGATCCAGATGCCGCCTGTCTACACAACACTAAACTACACAGGACCCCAAAACAGATTGTTTTTAATTCCCTCTATATTTTTTAGGCTCTCTTCTTTTCTGTCACTTCACTTTTCCTCTTCATCCCAATCTCTCTCTCTCCTTCGCTCCCTCCTTCTCTCTCTCTCTCAAACACACACACACACACACACACACACACACACACACACACAGACACACACACACACACACACAGACTTCCCATCAGTGTAGCTCATCTAGCATCCTGTCCTTAATACGCACATTATTTCCTGATGGTAATAAGTTAAAAGAAATCTCAAGCAGGAAAGCAATTATTTCATTATTCCATTCATTTTTATCTGAAGTTTCTTTTCTGAATATACTTCATAGAAAAAAAAAAAAAAAAGACCCAAAAAGAAAGCATGAATTTTGAAACATTTGGAAAAATTTAGCCAAATGAGTAAAAGGGATGGAATGTCCGATATTTTTCATGGAACCCTTGAGTTTGTTGTTTTTGTTTCTTTGGGGGATGAGAAATGACTATAAATTTCCTTTCTTTTTTTTAACTTGTCCTTGCTTTGCCATTTCCTTAAGGAAGGCAGGCGACATTCTCTACCCAATCCCCTAAAGAGTTAAATCTCAAGGCACTGGAGCAGGAGGGCTGGTCTATTTAAGCAGCAGCAGCACAAACTAAATGCTCACAAAGGCAAAAAGCAATGTGAGTCGACCTTGGAGGGGCAGGGCGAGTCATAGAGCGATTGAAAAAGAAAGGAAAAAAGCAACAATTTTTAATGTAATTCTGAAAGTCTGCTGCCTGGTCTGGTTTACAAATAGGCATTGTTTGATGAGACAGAATAAATAAGAGCTAACTACAGCATGAATTACCAAACACTAATCACATCATCGAGTCCTAGTGACAGCACAGATCACTCAGGCACGCCTTGTTCACTCTCGGCATATTTATTTATTAAGAAGACAGCGGAGTCTGGCTAATGCAATACAAAATAATATCATCCATATAGAAATAAACCCACGCGTTCAAAGTGGTAACTACACCAACATCCCCCCCACCCCAGTCAAGTCCAATTTAATTGACAAATTGGAGCAGTGATTTCACACCTGAGAGTCTTTCATGTCTGAAGTGCAGGATAAAGTTCACGGCTGGCACTGCCCACTGCTTCGTTACGTGGGCTTGCCACTGGCCCCGTAATGATCATTTGAGCACACACATAAAGATTCAAGTATTTAACCAATTCACGTCCAATTATCATCAGTTACATTGCATCCCGTTTCAAGACCCAGGCCTCCTGATGGCAGCCAGCACAGAAAAACAGAGCTTCTAAAAGTAAAGAACACCTATGGTAAAGCTCCAAAATTCAGTCTCTAGCATCTTGCTCATCCTCGATATAAAATAAAATATGTAAGGCAAATAAAACACACCACACACACACACACAAAACACACCCAAACAAACTCTAAAGGACTTTAGTCAGCTGTACTATACCTTCCCACACCCTTCTTTCATTTTATACTCAGCGATTAAAAGTTTGAGTTGCCCCCACCCTGGCGTGTCCTATCCAGTGGGAAAAACCCTTTTAGAGCCACAAACAAAGAACAGCTCACCAGAAAAGCCCCTGAAATTGTATTCTTGTGCCTGATAATCACTGTTACGATCTCCTTTCTAACAACCCTGTCCATCTGCAAAGGACTTTACTACGGATATCAGGAACATTTTCATGTTGCCAAATAACAACAAAAGAACACGAGCGAAACTATTATCTCTCCTAAAAGAGAAAGCCACAATCCCGGGCTTGCTTTCTTCTTATATTCTCCTCTGCCTCATTAACTCCCTTGGTATGTTACTAATTTCAAAGAAGCAGGAAGAGGTGATGGGGAAGGGGAGGTAAATAATAATTCACATGCCTGTCTATTTCCCATCCCAAGTGCAGAAGGATACCACACTGATTGCCAGACTGTGGGTCGAGCCATACCTTGGTTTGGAGATAGTGAGGATAGTAGTAAGTGTACTGGGGGTACATTTGTGGCTGATCCAGGCGTTTGCCCATGTAGCTGGAATCTTTATCTCCGAGGCAGGGAACTGGATGACAGGGTATAGTGCCCCAGGCCGAGCTTCCTCTTAAACCACTATTCCTGACAGTCTCGATGACTGATGAGGCTTCAGAAATCCCTCGTCTTCCACCACTCGCTAGTTCCAACACAGCAAGAATTTAAAAAAGAAACACACCAAAAAAAAAAAAAAAAAAAAAAAAAAAAAAAAAGGAGGGGTATCGGTAGGAAAAAAGACCAACAGACACAGCCTCCCCAGATCTTGCCTTCCTTCCCCCAGCTGCCAGGGTCCACTTGGGATGAGGCAGTTTGTTCTCTACCAGGCTGTCTGTAGTGATGTCAATTGCCAGCGTTTGTAAAGAGAGAGAGAGAAAAAAAAAATCAAAGTCCTTTTAGCACAACTCCGAATCCTTGCAGATCAGCTTCCTGTCTCCTGTTTGTCTCTTTCCCCACCTTAAAGAAAAAGAAAAAAAAAAAAAAAAAAAAAAAGAAAGAGAAAGAGAAAGAAAGAAGAAACAGAAAAAAGAAAAAAAAAAAGAAAGAAAAAGAAAGGGAAAAAGAAAAAGGAAAAAAAAAAAAAAAAGCCTCGTACAGCTTAGTTGCTGCTGTCTCCCTCCCAGAGTGACATGGTGTTCGGGGCTTGTCCTGTCCTTTCATTCACTTCCCCTCCTTCCAGCCGGTGGGTGGAACCGAGAGAGCCTCTCCAGGGAGCAGCGTACGCAGTCCAGAAGGCTGCAGTATTTCCTCCAAGAAAAAAAAAAAAAAAAAAAAAAGGCTGCTTCAACCCCTGCTGCAAGCAAAGTTCCGATTCCCTCTGCTGGCTATCTCGAATAGCAAAGCAATTTTTGCAGCCAGCTGGCTGCCGCTGGAACTGAACCCGGGGAACTCAAATGCAGGCGGTGGATTATTTCTTATCCTTCCCTTCATCTACCCCCCCCCCCACACCCACAAGAGCTGCCTTCTTTTCTTTTTTTTCTTGCCAAGTTGCAAGGTATGCTACCCTGCTAAACAAAACACAGAAGACCATGGGAGGGAAGACGAAAGGAGAAAGGAAGAGAAAGAAAAAAATAATAATAAATAAAGGCAGAGGGACAACCCTTGCTGGTGAAAATGGAAACAGGGTGTCTCAGATGCTTTCAAAACCTGTTAACATATAAAGCCAGATGAATCTGAGACCCGGTTCAGAAACTCTTCTCGGAGGACATGGAGAATGAAAAGTAGCGAAGAAATTGTAGAGTCTACTCTGGGACTACTGTTCGATCACAGTGACCGACTTACTAGAGCAGAAACGGTCACTCTTAGTCTTACATCCATTTTGTAAGCATCAAAAGAGGTATCCCACTAGGCTGACGGGTGTCTTTATAAATAAAATCACTGGTTTTCTCACTGTCTATCTCTTTATAATTATTTTGATTCATGAATGCATTAATCACTTTACTGATAACATCACACACACACAAAATCATACTTACTTGGCAGAGTTTTTCCCCACCAATAATAAGCAGTATTCTGACAGGTCTATCAGCTATTACATTAATAATACAAATTGTTTCAGAGAAAATATATTTCCTTTAAGGGTCTCTTTTCGAGGCAGACAAGGCTAAAATTAGACATGCCAGCTGTGTTTTGCTGTGAGTGCTCACACATGCCCAAAGCGTGGGCAGACCAATATTGAGAGCCTCTCTACTTTGTCAAACCAGCTCTGTTCTCCCCAGTCCAGAGTCGCCTTTTCAGATAAGAGGTTCCTGGTATAAATCCAGCTTCTTAGTGAAGAACAGAGAATTCTAGCCCAATGCGCAATATGGTGTCCATCCACATACAAGTCCCGCCACCCTTGAGGTCACTGGCTTCCACTCAGGGGTCTGGTTATTGGAAGCTGTGTGAGTAGATGGACGTTCCTTGGAGAAAGAGAAGAATGGTGGGTAGCTTTATGTTTGACTTTTGCCAATAACAACAACCAGAAAAAAAGGAGAGAGGGTGGGAAGATGTGTTAGGAGTCCTGATAGCACTGTCATTGAGAGAATTAAATCAACTCCACCAACATTTAAACGTGTTATTCAGGCCTCACTCACCCCATCCAGAAAGTGGAAATACTGCCAACTTACCTGGCTGAAGGCTATAAACTAAATCAGATACGAAATCAAAATTACATTGATTTAAAAACCATTCAGGGACATCTCATTGCTCAGACAACAAAGCCCTGACTCCTTGGAATAGTTTTCAAGGCACTTGAAAACTCAACTTTATTCTCCAGACTCGGATAGTCAGCTCTGCCCCTCACAGTCATAGTGAACTGCTTTTGAACCAGAATGTGCTCTCTCAGGGCCTTCTGTTATCTGCTCTGCCCTAGGGTGGTCTTGCATCTCCATCCTTCAGCTCTCAGCATGCGTATCAGCCCTTCAGAGTAGCTTTACCTGAACCCTCACTTCCCTGCTGCACCTTACGTTTGCCCTAATAGAATGCTTAGCCTGGCAACTGCCTGTTAATTGCATGTTTGTTTCTTCTATGATGCCCTTAAAGCCTCAGGAAAAGCAGGAAAGTACAAGGTCCCATCAATCTCATTCACCTTCATATTTCCAAAAACTGCCATGGAATCTAGCACAAACAGGGTGCTCTGCAAATGTTTGAAAAATAAGATATCTTAAATACAATAAAAATTCTAACCCAACTCACACACTTCTTCCAGTACATTTCAGTAAATTTCTAGATGCAGGGGATAGAGTGATAACACAGATCAGAACAATGCCCAGCCCTCATAGAATATATATTCTAGTGAGGGAGATAAAGTGATAAGCAAGCAAACAGGCAATATAAATCAGGTAATATGCAGTGCTGTTGAGAAATATACAGTTGAGTAAAGAGAAACAGAGTCACAGGGATCCTTCCTTCCTTCCTTCCTTCCTTCCATCCGTCCTTCCCTCCTTTCTTCCTTTATAGGGATTCCTCTTTTTTTTTTTAATTTTTTTTTTCTTTTTCAACTTTTTTTTTATTTATTTTTGGGACAGAGAGAGACAGAGCATGAACGGGGGAGGGGCAGAGAGAGAAGGAGACACAGAATCGGAAACAGGCTCCAGGCTCCGAGCCATCAGCCCAGAGCCCGACGCAGGGCTCGAACTCACGGACCGCGAGATCGTGACCTGGCTGAAGTCGGACGCTTAACCGACTGCGCCACCCAGGCGCCCCATAGGGATTCCTCTTTAAATGGAAAGTCAGGGGTCACATGGGTGGCCCAGTCAGTTGAGCGACCGACTTCAGCTCAGGTCATGATCTCACAACTTGTGGGTTTGGGCCCCATGTTGGACTCTAGCTGAAAGTTCAGAGCCTGGAGCCTGCTTCAGATTCTGTGTGTCCCTCTCTTTTTGCCCCTCCCCTGCCCGCACTCTGTCTCTGTCTCTGTCTCTCTCTCTCAAAATAAACAAACATAATCATAAAAAAATTTAAATAGGATAGTCAGGAAATGCTCACCAAGAAAGAGCTCTGAGGTTAAAGGAAGGGTGGGAACCACACCCTGGGTGTTGTGTACCAAGAGAGCTCTTTTTATGAGGGCCTGGGCTCCCACCCAAACTGCCTTGGTTCCAGTTCTGCCTCTGACAGAATCACTCTGCCTCCTTTTCTCATCCATTCAACGTCACACCACACACTTCATACAGCTATCATGAGAATTCACCCAGATTAACATGCCATGCATTGGTAACACCTTGAAACATACTGGGTCTGCTCAATAAATGTCAGCCTGTATCTGGAAGATCATTCCAGACAGAGATAACAGTAAGTACAGAAAGCCTGGCAGCAAGAACATGTCTTTAAAATGTGTAAGAAATGGCACAGAGGCTGAAATGGAGCAAGCAAGGAGTAAAGATTATCAAAGAAGACTGGAGAGATACCCTGGGCCAGATCACGTAAGTCTTAGTGGGCACTTAGTGAAGAAAGCTAAATTAGTGAGTTAATAGTACAGTCAGTACTCTATGCAAATATTCGGATTGTAGAGCTAGTCATCTTCAACTATAGAATGCTGTCCTCCAAATGACTTAGTGAGGTTCCTCCAAATCCTAAGACTTACAAGATCAGGATCCTCAATTGCTTCTGGCAATTTTACCACTATGAACAAAGGATATCAGTATTCTTTTATTAATAACTGGCCTACCTATGCCTTGCAGGGGAAGGATTGGTGACTTACTTGCAAATGAAAGGCCAAATAAGTAACTCCTCAGCCCAAGCTATAGCTCACTTATTACATGTAAAGTTCCCAGCATTTGTTGATGATATCTGCAATTTCTACACAATTTGCCACTTTCCAAAATGCTATTGTATTTCATTGGATTATTGCTATGTGCTGGGCATCAACTATCATTAGTCTAAGCACATTCACTGAACATTTAAAGCTTTTCTTAAATAATGCAAAGACAGTTTACCACTTGTGAGAATTGCAAAACCTGTGTTTTATTTTTTTATTTTTTCCGTTAGAGACACCAGTAGCAATCACAATTGGGGAAGCAAGATACTCATGTCAGAAATAGTTTTTATATCATGTCTGCTCTGTTGGAGCAGTAGTGCTTTCCATTTAAATGATCAAGTTAAGGTAGGAGGTAACTAATTTAAGGCACTCTCTAAATCAGAAGCCAGCTGTGTCCCATTTGCCAACTAACAAATTTTGTACAAATCCAAGAGCAGTAAACCACATCAAAGAGCATGGACTCTTACAAATTCACATGATTCATAATACAGACTGGAGACACACTCATTTAAGACAAGTTCTTGGTTAACAGGATAGAGACAACATCTCAGACATACAATCCGGAGTTAGAGAAATGATGGTCCTGGAATGAGGGTCAACTGGGTAGAGATGGGAGACTCTCTTCTGGTTGCTCTGACCTATCCACTCAAAGAATAAATGGGTCCTCTCTTTGGCTGATTTGTTTTTTAAATGACAAAGACTTAGTCAAAAGCAGAAAAAAAGAACAGTAGAGAGATAAGCAAATAATAATAATTATTATCATTATTATTACACTACCTTTGAAAGCCATATACTACCCTATCTACAAGACATTCATGAACTCGAATAAACTAAAACAAACAAAAGCACAACTTGGTATTTCTTGCTCTCTTTATTCAAATTTGGGAAATCCCTTTCCAACACAACAGATGCCAACAGCCTATTAAAGATAAAAGTAAGTTTAAAAAAAAAAAAAAGATAAAATGGTAGATTACAAACTCCGACAGGAGTGATACAATTATCTTTTCTCCTATCAAATACTTATCCATTCTTTAAGAACATACTTGAAACAACCCAGAAGAAAGAGACGACTAGTGATTCAACCATTTGTGGTCCAAATCTGAACCATAATTAAATGTAAAATTTTAGTGGAGATAAAGACAATAAAAATTGGCCTTGGAAGAAAATTTCAAGCTTCAGGACAAAATTATAATGGGCTATATTTCAAGACAATCCTGTAGAGAAGCAAGAATAATTTAAAACAATGGACATTATTTAAAGCAACAGTTTTGCTTAAGCATCTACTAGGTGCCTAAATAACCAAGAATACCAATATAAAAATTATCACCCTTGTCTTCAGGTAGATTTATTATCTCAGTATCTACGAAAAATCAGCCAGTCAGAAATGACCTAAATGTTTTTCCTCATATCTGAATACCTATTTCTAACAATAGTTATCAAATATTAACTTGACCCAATTTTTTGAAGTACATTCTTTATTATAATTCTAAGCAATGAGAGATATACATGAAAACTCATATCTATTTTGCTTTTATTATCTTTTTAAAAATACTTAACACTCCTCTCTCTCTTTACACATGCTTTTCATAGCCCTTAATACTGTGGTAGTCACATAGGTTTCTCCTTTACCACTAGGATCACCAAGACTCACACTTCCCCACTTCATTGAAATTAGGCATGACCATGTGACCTGCTATGGCCAATAAAATCTGAAGCAGAAGTGACATGTGTATGAACTTTTAACTGCTACTGTTGGATTCATCAGCCCACTCTTTCCTGATGGAAGCATGTGTTTATATGGAGGAAGCATCTTGGAAGGCTTAGAACAGTTGCCTTGAATGGTCACCTGGACCAGCCACTGACTTGTTATGAGCAAGAAATAAACCTTTGTTGGAATTATGCTAATGAGATTTGGTGACTTACCACAGCATCACTTAGCCTACCCTTGGATTCTATATTTGTTGATTTCCTTCTTTGAGGATCCCCTCTACTAATATTTAAGGTCCCAAGGGCAAGGAATTTACCTGTCATGTTCACTGTTTTATTCCCCAGCACCCAGAACAGGCTTTGGGATTTAATACACATTTAATAAATATTTGTTAGGTAAATGAAAAAAATTTTCATCGAAAATAATCTCATTTATCTGTCAGTGGTGAAAGTGCAATACTTTATGAAATAGAAGGGGAAAGAAGACATACACTCAAATGTAAAAAATGTGTTAAGTTTTCTGGAAAGAGAACTGCTATAAACCTAACTACTGAATGTTCAGAGGAGGGGAAGGGTTTTCTGCATGGAATATAAGGCGTGGGCAGTGGGTTAAGAAACACTACTTACGAAAAGAAGAAGGACAAGGAGAAAAATGAGATAAAATATAGATGGTCTACTATATACTAGACGCTGTGCCAGAAGTTTATGAATGCCCCCTCAGTTAAAACTCACAAGTACCTGGAAAGTGGGTATAATTTTCCACACTTTATAGTTGAGCAAATTGAGAAGGAAACGTTTTACCTATTCTATCCAAGGCATCCAATGATAATATGGTAAAGGAACATCCCTAACCCAAGTCTGTATAAAGACCAAACCCAGCTTTTTCCTCAGCATCACTTGATGGAGATCTGAAACATTTTATTCTAAAACTGGCTAAGATAATCTTTGTGTTTACAACAGAAAACTCACAGTATATATAAAAGTCCTAAATAAGTCAGCGTGTCTTCATAGAAACAGATGGTGCAGAACAGAGAGAAAACTGGAAAGAAAGAGCATGGACTTCTATGAAATAGCATAAACTCTATTTGAACCACAGACGTGATGGTTAATTGTATGTGTCAACTTGGCTAGAATATAGTGCCCGGTCGTTTGGTCAAACACAAGTCTAGATATTGTGGTGAGGTATGTTTTCAATGTGGTTAACATTTAAATCAGTAGACTTTGGACCTCAACAAGATAAAAAGCTTCTGCACAGTGAAGGAGACAATCAAAAAAAAAAAAACAAAAAACTAAAAGGCAACCGATGGAATGGGAGACGACATTTGCACATGACATTTCAGATAAAGAGTCAGTATCCAAAATCTATAAAGACCTTACCAAACTCAACACCCAAAAAACAAATAATTCGGTGAAGAAACTGGCAGAAGACATGAATAGATAGTTTTCAAAAGAAGATATCCAGATGGCTAACAAACACATGAGAAGATGCTCAACATCGCTCTTCATCAGGGAAATACAAATCAAAACCACAATGAGATACCACCTCACACCTGTCAGAATGGCTAAATTAACAACTTGGGAAACAACAGATGTTGGCGAGGATGTCGAAAAGTGAAACCCTCTTACACTATTGGTGGGAATGCAAACTGGTGTAGCCACTCTGGAAAACAGTATGGAGGTTCCTCAAAAAATTAAGAATAGAACTACCCTATGACCCAGCAATTGCACTGACTAGGAATTTATCCAAAGGATACAAAACTGCCCATTCGAAGGGGCACGTGCACCCCAATGTTTACAGCAGCACTATCAACAACAGCCAAATTATGGAAAGAGTCCAAATGTCCGTTAACTGATGAACGGATAAAGAAGTTGTGGTGTGTATGTATGTATATGTATGTGTATATAATAGAATACTACTTGGTGAAGAAAAATAATGAAATTTTGCCATTTGCCCATGTAGACAGAACTAGATGGTATTAAAATGAAGTCAGTCAGTCAGAGAAAGAGATCATATGATTTCACTCATATGTGGAATTTGAGAAACTCAACAGATGAACATAGGGGAAGGGAAGGAAAAACAAGATAAAAAAGGAGAGGGAGGCAAACCACAAGAGACTCTTAAATATAGACAGCAAGCTAAGGGTTGCTGGAAGTGAGGTGGGTGGGAGAATGGGTTATATGGGTGATGGGCATTAAGGAGGGCGCTTTTTTGGATGGGCACTGGGTGTTATACGTAAGAGATGAATCACTGGGTAAAACTCTCTCTACATAGAGATATACTTAATGGTTGTGGTTTTTTTGGAGAACCCTGAGGAATACCACAGGCGAATAAAATGCACATGATCATGACCCGAGCTGAAATGCACATGATCATGACCTGAGCTGAAATTAACTGACTGAGCCACCCAGGCACCCCCAACTTAATTTTTTTAACATCAATTAATTCTGCCTTCGTATTTCTCAGTTCCTCATAAATTTATTTGTAAACAATCTCTGTCATCTTGCCTATAATATGCTATAGGCACAAGGATTTTTAATTTTATTATTGTTTTTTTGTCTATCACTATGCCTCCCTATCTATTTCGATGCAAAGAATTCCACTATTTGCAGCCCACTGAGCCAATTCTGTCCTGATGTAGCTGGTGGATTCTTATGGCCTTCTTACAAGGACACCTTCTGTCATGACTTGTGTCAGCATTAGACCAGAGCTTTGGAAAATGCCAACTAAAAGCCTCAACGTAGGGAGAGAGGAGTAGCTGCTTTGTCACAGGAGAAACACATTTTTTTTTTTTTCTAAAAGGAATACCATTACCTTGTATTGACCATCCAGCTGCCAGCTGCCAATAGCTAAGCAAGTCAGGTCAATACGGCCAGATTTGATTGGCTGGGCTGATTCTTCTCTCTGGAAACATCTGCAGAAGTCCAGGCCAAAGGCTAACACTAAATAGAATCACTATGTTGTACATCTGAAATATTGTATGTTAACTACACTTCAATTAAAAATTTTAAGGGCTCCTAAGTAGCTCATTCATTTAAGCATTTGGCTCTTAATTTCGGCGCAGGGCATCATCTTACAGTTCATGAGTTTGATCCCCACAGGGGGCTCCGGGCTGACAGTGCAGAGCCTACTTGGGATTCTCTCTCTCCTTCGCTCTGTCTGCCCCTCCCTTGCTCTCTCTCTCAAAATAAAAATCTAGCTCTCTCTCTCTCAAAATAAAAATAAATAAATAAACATTTTTTAAAAATTTTAAATGATTTTAGAAAAAGAATTACCAGTTAAATACAAGATACCCATTTAAACTTGAATTCCAGACAAGTCATGAATATATTTTAATACAAGTATGTCCCAAATATTGCACATGGTATGTCCCATGAAATATTTGGGCCATACCTGTAAAAAGTACTCATGGCTTGTCTGAGATTCAAATTTACCTGGGTGTTATGTATCTTTCTTTACTAAAGCTGGCAAACTTAATCTTAATTGATGCACTGAGAAGGTTTAGAGGCCTTTCAGAAGACACAAAAAGTGGTAGAGAGTTCAAATTTAATGGCAACTGACAATGTTTAATATTTTCAATCCTTTTTACACTCAAACCAGGTAAATAAAAAAATGTCCCCAAATGACGTCTCCTCTTAGGAGACTTAGATCACAGCCGTGTCCCTGATAGGAATCCAAACACTATTCCAGTATCTCTGGTTTTGTTATAATAGCAAACTTGTTGTTGTTTCTTTTTCTTTTTTAACATGAGGGATCATTTACATTTTTTTCTTAAGTTATTATTCAGCCCAATAAAATACCTGCCAAGAATGACAGACGCCCAGATCCCATCCCTGACACCAGAAAGTTCCAACCTAGAGAACCAGACAAATGTGCGAAATACAAGGGAAAAGGAGATCAAGGACAGCGCTCCCCAAAGTCTAGGAAGTGCTGATGTGCCAGCACTCCGGTGTCCAGGACCAGCGAGTACAGGATTCAAAAATAAGTGTCCAGCCACTTTACAGTCATTTGTCAGAAGAATTTTCTGTCTCGTTTCCAAATAATAAAAGTTTGGACATGTATTTTGAGGGTCTGTTTTTTTGTACTTCATTTTTCTAGCAATTTCTATCGTATAGTCCAGAAATATCAGCTAAGGTCAATTAGAAATAAACAAAAACCTGTGTTTCATGACAGAGAGTTTGAAAAGTGCTGATCTAGAAAATATACAGTTGTCTTATTTCCTTTCATTTCCATTTGCACATTTCTAGTGGTGGAAAAGTTGCACTGATGTGTTTTCTGATTGCGATACAAGGAATAATGAAACTCACATGAACTACAAAGGAAAAACGTAATTCCCTCAAATTTACTCTTCTTGTGTTCCTAACTCATTCTCTTTTCATTGTCTATTGCTTACCCTCTAACCTACAGTCAGCCTCCCTGACCCCAAAGGCAATATTTAAGAGCACCAAGCTGAAAGCCAGGACACATGAGGCTTGTTGGTTGTTGACTGACCCTGGCCACATGGATTCCCCAGCCAGAGCCCCATGTGTAAAATGCAGGTTGTAATGAGGTCATTTAAGGTCCCTTTCTGACTCTGACGCCAGGACGCACTTGTTGAACTAAGATGAGACTGTGCCTTTTTGGCTACGGGGTTGCACTGGCTGGCCCCTGGAGTGGATGGCAAGGTTCAGGCCAACAGCACAAGCTCGACACGCTTCAGCCAGGGGCTTTGTGCAACTCCCAGCCATTCCCGGCAGCTGCAGGCTGGGAGGCCCCAATTCCAAAAATAGCCCCACAAATTATGATTTGCCTTCTAGAGATGACATCTCTGTGAACAACACTAAATCGCGGCCATACGGTTAGCCTGACACTTTGGCCAGCGCCTCAAAAACAGCTCAATCCCTAGAAGTCTAGATGCACCATCCATCCCACCCAGGGGGGGTTCAGGATCCTGAATGTTTATGCTCATGATGCAGTCAGGAAACATAATTATTCGTTTTTCTTTAAGGAAGTTTATGACCAAAGGTAATGGGGGGAACATAAACGTACTGTTTACTGAGTCTCATAAATGCTAAGAACACAGACAAATAATTGTCTCTTGGAGATTTGTTCTTGTGGTGTAGAATCTTCATTTTTAGCAATTTAACTACTGAAAGTTTACCCACCTTGAGGAGAATTATTTAGTGGGAAATAAAACTTAGCACCTATTTCATTCCCTGCTCCAACAACTTTCTTCCTTTCAGAAAACTGCCTTTCACATAAAATGTGCAGAAGGTAGCTTGTTATATAGGGCTAGTAAAACGAAGAGGTAATTAGTACAAGCTAAACCTCTAAATAATAATGTCAAGTCTTAACATTTGCAGAGCTCTGGATCAACATTAACTAATAACTTCTCTGTTTTCCTCTGTGAGAGATAAACTTTGTTACTCACAAATTATCAAGAAAGAAAAAAAAAAACAAGAAATCAGTTCTGGCCAATTATTTAAAAAAAAAATAGTAAAGCTCAGGTCAGAATTTAGCAAGGACAATCAAATGCTTATACCCCTTTCTGGTTCAGAACAGTGCTCATTTATGGGTAGGTTGGGCCACTGGTCAGACTGAGCTCTTCTAAGGAGACCTTCCAGAAAGGTTTGGTATTGCAGGGCAGGGGAAATCAGTGTGAAGCTACTGGACTTTTGGACTCCTGATCTCCTACCTTAACTGACACAATGACAGATACATGGTGGCCTTATGTGTGTGTGCAGTGGGGAGGGGCAGAGAGGCTGCAAGGAATTCAGTGTGTAGATGGACTGCCCGTAGCTTCCTCCCTCTCCCTGCAGCAGACAGCTGTGCTAAATTTGTCAGTTAGCCCTGCCTCACCCCCTCCAGCAGTGGTCATACATTCCCAAGCATGTTGCCTCTTCAAGCAAAGGAGTTAAAAATCAACCACTCCAGGACTGTTGAGTGTCCAACTTCGGCTCAGGGCATGATCTGGCAGTTCATGAGTTCGAGCCCCATATCGGCTCACTGCTGTCACCCTGCCAGCACAGAGCCCGCTTAGGATCTCTGTCCCCTCTCATTGCCCCTCCCCCACTTGTGCTCTCCCCAAAATAATTAAAGAAAAAGTGAACCACTCCAACGAAGGGAAAAAAAAAAATAATGCTGAATAAGACCCCTTACCAGCTCATCTCTTTTTCTTTGTCTCCACATCCAGTGGGAAAGAGAATTGAGAGCTCGTCAGGATTGCCTGCATGGCATCAAACAGTCCCTCGCAGGGAGGGTACAGAGAAGACTCTCCGATGCCTTGCTTGGAGGAATGGCCCACAGGAACCCCGGGACAGCACATCCCCAAAAGGCAGCAGTTGGAAAAGGAGACATCTGGCCCAGAGATACCTCTCTCTTTTCCCTCCCTTAGGCTGAAAACATTGAGTTCTCTCGGTCTCTAAAAGAGGACAAAGTATTGAAAGGAATGTAGGGAAGTCAGTCTGTTTCTCAGTGTAAATGGACTCCCATTCCAACCACGATCTGGTGTGAAGTGCCCATGCCTCATCTCTGACGAAGGGATGGGGAGCTTGCGCCGATTCCTGGGTTCATATTGGTCTGGAGATTAAAACTATCTTCTTTTCCATCTTGGAAGAAAGGTACACATGTTACCAGGGACAGGGAAACAGGCAGGGACCACTGTGCTAACGTGGACCTATGGATCCCATGGTTCTAACAATGTAGTCACCATGACAGTAGCTGGTAAAGGCTGCTGTCCAAATCCAGCTTATTTATTTTTGCTGAAAACTTTAAAAATTACCTTAGTTTCTTGGTAAAGAAACAATGTTGTATCAAGGCCCCTAGGAAAATCATACAGCATTATTCCATAAGGTCATAATGGGAGGATCTATCCATTCTGACGAGGGATGAATGTATTGGATTCACTATGTTTGGTCTGGGAAATCTCTTTTTGTCAAATCCAGGATAACCAATTGTCCATTACATACCACGTCCTTGCTAAGAGAAGCTGGTGTAGAAATATTTAATCTCCTCATCCATAAACATTTCTTTCCTCCCAGAGCAGGAAAAGGCTGATCTTCTCAAGGCCTAATGTTATTTATTTTCCAGTGAAGGAATATGATTTTTATACCAGGTACTGTTTTCCCTTAGCACTTTTTTTTAAGTGCCTGCCTTTTCAACGACTCCTAGAACTAAGATCCTGACCACTTGCCCTTGTTAAATATCTAGTGATCCTTTTCCCCAACAGATGGGAAGGGCCTCCTGATATGCCCCTGGCCTAATTTCAATTTGGGTAATTGCATTCTGTCGACTTGAAATTTCCCCACCAGTTTAATCTGCCTGGGATATGATGCCTCATTCTCGGTCCTGAACTGCCTGGCGTGCCGTCGGAGGCTGGGGGACAGCTGGTGCATTCCACCCCAGAAGTGGATGCATTTTAGTGGCAGGTGCAAAGGTTTTCTTCAGCCGAATACAAATTCTAATGTAGGAACAAGCCTCATGGATGCTTTTTATTTTTTCAATGAACGTAACTTCCATGAAACCGAAAAATATGAAAGCATCCAAAGCATAAATATGAATCGAGAAGAAAATACACTTGCCCTAAAACCAGTCTATTGTGTGATCATTTTGCACTCTGTGAATCTTACAATGCTTCTACATTTGAATGTTACCAATAAGGAGGAATAATTCACATAAAAGCAGACAACCATTCCTCTTCTGAAAGGATTTTATACACACACATGGGCGCATGGGTATATGCACACATCCGTACACGTATGTATAGGTGTGTGTGTGTGTGTACCCCAACTCTTACCCTCCTCCTGGGGAGTCCTTTTCAGTTCAGACTAAAACAACTTGCCCCACAAAACCACCACATTAGGCGTTCTATGCATACCTCATTTGAGTAGGTAATACATTTTACTGTAAGGAGCTTATCGCTATCCATTTCTGTTTCCTCAGCACCTAGGACATAATAGGTGCTTAATAAATAATATACAGACTACATAGGTCAAATCTAATTAGTCTTAAGCTCTGAGCCCCAAAATGCTATTTCTAAGCGCTGCAAGTCAATGTGTATTTTTTCAAGGTAACCCAGGAACGCTAGTGGCCCAAAGTCTCATTCCTTAGGCCACCTCTGCTCTAGGGAACAGTTGCGGGCAAGCACAGGCTCACCTTGCAAACGCCGGCTATTGGACGTGGTGGACTGCTGAGCAAGCACAGGCTGAAGGTTCGGGGTGAGTACACCGAGGCAACACCCAATCAGTGGAAAACAGGAGCTAGTAGAGAAATGCTCCTGCCTCCAAGCTTCAGACAGACAATTCTGGAAGCACGCCATACCATCTCAGGACACCTCCGTAAAACTGAACCCCATTGCTCAACCTCAGCTTTTTTTTTTTTTTTCCTTTTTCTGCTATCTTTTTAGCAGTGACCTTGATAACGTACTATTATAATGGACTTTTCTCCATCCCCTCTCACCCTGCCCCACTCCTGCTTCAGGGAATTACATCTCAAACAAACTATCTGCACCCTTGCCTCAGGCTCTGAATTTGGGGGGACCCAAACTCTAATGACGTAGGACATCACCATACTGACAGCCACACCACCAGACTATCCACAGAGAAACATACAGAGGACCTATTCCTCCACCATTTATTTTCTTTCCCTCTCATAGGATGGATAAGCCATACACCAAGACCACCTTAATATATTTTGGCTAACAGATTACATGTTATACTTAAGCCAGGAGAAAGGAGAACAAAGATAGTGACGAGATGTATATTCTAAAATACTAAGCATTTCAGCTCTAAATATACTACCTTACCAATGACTCAGGAGCCATTCCCAGAGTCTCATAATTAGTAGGACAGTCCAGATTCTGCCTCATTTTAGCCTCTGCAGGTCACCATAAATTAGCTTAGAGGCCCGAAGCCTCTGTATGACTCAAGCTGACTTGAATCCTAATTTGTGTAGTGCAGAAATCTTGGCAAAGCCATCTGCATGCTTAAGTCTTATGCTCTCTTGGCCCTCGGGAAAAAAACATATTTGCAGTTGCTCCTGCCTTCGTCCTCCTTGTTTAGGGTAGATCATCAGTGGGTGGTGTCCTAAACGAAGAGTGGACCTTGATGAAGCCTGGGATCCAACATGTGATGACTATGCACTTCATGAAGCCAAGGGTAGATTGCCACAGAAGAGGGCCAGGCCACCTCTGAGTTGACCATCTCATACTCACTGGAGGGCTACCCTGCTGGCCACACCAGACAGAGAAATGCAGCAGACAAATGGACTGCAGGGAATTCTCACCAGTTTTTAAGATACTAGTGTTTAGACCTCTGGCTTCCATAAGGTCAAACTGAGGTCAGAGCCTGACATAGCAGCCAGAGTGAGGCAAAGGTAGACTGAGGGACCAGAGTCTCTCAGTCCATGGAAAGGACTACAATACTTTACAAGTTGTATTAGAGAAGGCCCATGGGGTGTATGGATCGTCCTTTGAGTTCCATAAAATTAATGATTTTTTAATCTGACTGTAAAGACTTTTTCATTATAAAATGTTGAAATGAAAAACTGTATACGAACAAGAGTATAAAAAATTACATTACAAAAATTAACATATCTAGCCCTATCTAATCTTATTACACAGAGGTAACTGCTTTTAGTATTTACTTTATTTGCTTCTAGCTTCTTCTCTATGAATAATGAGTATATATTTCCTTCTGTTCATGTATGTGAGATCTGGGTAAAATATTGTTATTTTTGTGCACTTCTTTCTTCTGACAACATATTGTGAGCATTTTCTTTGAACACACTACCTAATGGGGGCATAATATGTAATTATAATATTTTCTATTTCTCTACTGATGGATGTGTAGGTTGTTTTGATATTTGTCATATGTCATATATAATTCATATGTATAGTATATCTAATATGTTTTGAGATTTCTCCCCTTTTGGTGTGGATTCTGGAATTCCCTTCTACAGCAAGAGGCAGATACCCATCAGTGGGTAGTGCCTGGGTCATGCATGTACCCATGGCAAGCCATCTTCAGTGTGTTGATATCTATCCTCTTGGTCACAAGATGACTACAACAGTTTGGACCACATTATCATCACCCCCCCAGGATCCTCAAGTAGCTTGTTTTTCCTCTGGTGCCTTTTAAAAATGTAAGAAATCTTATTAGGAGCTCCTGTCCCCAACAGTCTGCTCCTCGTGTTTCACTGGACAAAATGAGTCATGTGCATTGTCTTAACTTGTTCACTGATAGGGGCGAGAGAACTGTAATGATTGGCTTAGACTACAGAACACACACCTCCCTCTGAGCCTAGAGGAAAGATGATTGGCTCCAAGCAAATGGCAGCATTTAGCTGGAGAATGGAGTGTGTACCCTAGACCAGAACTGGAGTCCTCCTGTAAAGAAGGGGAGATTTAAATGGGGATTAATTTGGGGAGGCAAGACAGAATTGTCTTCCATATAAATTAAAAGTGTCTTGTTATCTCTCAACCTGTATTATCACATTCTTTTCCCTGATAACATTGTCTCTCCTTAATTCACCACCTAGACACTCCTTTTTAATCAAATTTTTGCTGGCTATCCCTGAATCTTCCAAGAAGTTCACTGGAAAATTAACATAACAATGATAATGAGCTTAAGGTCTTGCTCTCCTTGGGGGGATTTCTGTTCTAAAAGACAGTTCTGGAAGATATGAACATCTTCAAGATTTGTAAGAACAAAGGAATAATGGTAGCACGGCAGGCAAGAAAGGATTCAAGACGCACTGTGATCCTACTCCCACCTCCCTCATGCCACCATCATCTGCTCTCTCTGTTACATCCACAATGGCCTCCTTGCCGTCCCTCTAGGAGGCCAGTGTACTCACACCTGGGAGCCTTGCAAGTTACTTCCGTCTACCTGAAACAAACTTCCTCTAGATAGCCACAGGACTTGCTTCCTGGCTTCCTAGAGCTCTCTGCACACGTGCCACCTTATCAAAGAGGTTTTCCTTGATCATCTATATAACGTGGCACCTTCACTTCATTCTTTATCCTATTACCCTACTTTCTACATAGTTGGCCTTTGAAAACCACCTGACATGGTATGTATGTGTTTGCTGTCTTCCTCCGAAGCAGACAGTGAACTCCTCGAGGCTAGAATTGATGTTTTATTCGCTGTAAATTCCTCTGAGCCTAGAACAATGCCTTAAAAAACACAGGCATTCCCTGTGTGGAATGAATGGATGACTAGATGGAAACTTTGGCAATGGCAAATTTAGATGGTCATTCTCCTCTTGCTTAACCTGCATCACAGCAGAAGTCAAGTGGGACCTAATCCTGTGTAGGCATCTTTCTCTATCATCTACCAGTGATGTCCTACTTTCCTCTAGGCAAGGTCTTCATTTTGCAGATTGAGTTATATAGGTCTTGAAATCTGAACAGTATCTATCTTTCTAATATGAAATAAAAGGCAAGTCCCAACTTGGAGTAGTAAGACACATCATATAACTTGCAATACTGTCTAATTAACAAAATGTGTTTCAATTCTGATTAAAATTTATTTTGCATGCCAGAAATGGTCATAAAAACATATCTCAAAGCCAGAGGAAATAAGGCAATATATTTATCCATTGTAACTTGAGGAGTAAATTACCAGGGAGCCTGGGTGGCTCAGTTGGTTAGGCATCTGACTTCAGCTCAGGTCGTGATCTCGCAGTTCATGAGTTCAAGCCCCGCATCAGGCTCTGTGCTGACAGCTCAGAGCCTAGAGCCTGCTTCACAATCTGTGTCTCCCTCTGTCTCTACCCCTCTCCCCCTCATGCTCGCTCGCTCTCTCTCAAAAATAAATATATTTTTTTAATTTTTTAAAAAAGAAGTAAATTACCTTATGACTTGGAGCTTCCATTTGATGCTGTAGTACACACACACACACACACACACACACACACACAGTTTCAGAGACTTTCAGGTTAAAAGGGTGATATGAATTCGTGGACATAATCACCCACGTGAAACTATGAAAAAGTCTATATTCGAGTTCAGAAAAGGACACACTGGAAACCATACATATGTACCAGAGAACAGTTGTGATTTCTGGTCGTTGTGGTGGTAAATATATCAGATTGAAAGGGAGGCAACCACACGAGTCACAGGGAAGTGAGACAACAACCTATCTGAGATAAACATTAAAGACATGCCAGCACAGCCTAGTTAACACTCACTGTCGGTGCAGAGACAGTGGTGGGAGTGCATATCTGGACCCCACTGGCATCTCGGGGACAACGATGAGACAGGGGAAACCTTCAGGAGCAGCCTACCTAGGTCTGTGTTAGGTGAGCATAGCCCAGTCAGTGTAGGAGGGGGATGAGGACAATTTTGAGAAAGAGGTGCGGTACCCTTGTCTGGCCAAGAACAGAGCTCTGACCAGCTAAGTCTTGGCTTCCTCACCAAACTTGGGGACCAAACCCTTCGGCGAATCTCCCAAGCCAAGGGTCTCTGCAGTGGCAAGATGAAAGTGTAGCAAACATAAGCCGGTCCCTCAAATCTGCAGGCTACCACCCGATCTCTGAGAGAACCAGCCCGATTCTCAAATCTGTGTATCGGGTAATATATTCTATTTGTGGAATGCTACATAAATTTGGCTTAAATATCATACTCTCAACTAATATTTAAGAATTAAGTAGAATATCCTTATGTCATGATATATGCTGCAGTAAATGAAAGAATGCATACACTAGCAGGTGATAGCGGTTTATAACCTCAAAATACATGTATAGCACACACATAAATCCATACAAAAGTATAGAAAGATATACTCCATAATGGTAACAAGGAAAAATAGAAGTTAATTTTATTCTT
Organism: Panthera pardus; assembly: GCF_024362965.1. Lineage (NCBI taxonomy): Eukaryota > Metazoa > Chordata > Mammalia > Carnivora > Felidae > Panthera > Panthera pardus. Next base: position 144,106,525 of record NW_026526721.1, on the reverse strand, counting down.
CCTTCTATTTTATATGTTATGGGAAAAGAAATTTAATTGGCCATTTATTCCAAATATATCCAGAACCTACACACTATTCACCACTGCTAACACCCTGGTCAGAAACACCATCATTTTTCACCTGGATTACTGCACTAGGCTCCTAATAAGCTCCTGGCTTCCATTCTCATAGTCTATTCTCTACACAGCAGCTGAAAGTAAGCTTTCAAAAATGGGAGTCAGATTCCTCGGCTCAAAACTCTCCAAAGGTTGCATATCACGCCCATTCCATAAGTCTCTCTCTATTACTTTACAGGTTTCTCCTGCTATTGTCCTTGTACCGACACTAGTAAGATCATGTTTTTCCAGTTTTCAGACTTGCCAAACATTCTCCTCTCTTTGCATAGGCTGTTCCTGCTGCCCAGAACACTCTTCCTTTCTGTACCACCGTCTTCAAGTCTTTAATGTTCTCCTTCACAAGCAGCCCAGCCAAGGCCCCAAACACCTGCCTCCTCCCCCTGCTGTCGCCAAAATTCCCTAATTCCCCTTCTTCTTCGGGCCACACTGCACAGTTGGGGGGGCATAAAAGTCTCATAAAATTGAATGTGAATCATCCCCTCTGACGCTGTGTGCAATGTGAAGACCCCACTTTATTTCATTGTCTCTCTCCTGCTCTGAGACTGTCTGCTCCATGAGGGTGGAGGTGTCTATGGTAGTTACTGCTATCACCTCAGTTCTGAGAACAAGGCTGGCACTTACCACCTACTACTGGATGAATGAATCACAGGAGAGTAGAAATAAAAGTGATTTGTATTTTCTTCTATAAATGACTTCTAATTTCCCTATTTTTTTTTTTAATTTTTATTTATTATTGAAGGAGAGAGAGACAGAGCACATGCCAGGGAGGGGGAAGAAAGAGAGGGAGACACAGAATCTGAAGCAGGCTCCGGGCTCTGAGCTGTCAGCACAGAGCCCGACGTGGGACTAGAACTCACAAACCGTGAGATCATAACCTGAACCAAAGTTAGACACTTAACCTCCTGAACCACCTAGGTGCCTCTTCCCTATTATTTTTAAAATCGGAAAAAATTATTAAAAACAAAAATATATAATTGTGCTTACTTCATTTCTCTTGTTCTTAGGCTGGAAAATCAATTTCTTCTGGACTCAAACTAAAGAACAACTAAAGAACGATATCTGTTTAAACTATTGTTGAATCAAACATCCAGTAAAACATATCTAAGCTCTGTAGTCATTTCCATGGGTTTTCCCCACTCCCACTGATTTTGGTGCAGTTTCTGATGACCCAATTTCATTACATCTGAAGCTATTCAATTTTTCTATGATACAATTCCATCATGGGCCAAGTCGAATGGTCCAACAGAGAGACTCTCTCACATTCTCTTAAAAGGTTATCCTTTGGGCTTTCTTTTAAGATATTGTTTCTTAGGAGAAAAATTGAAGCTTATATCTAAGGACAAACTCTATGATGAAACTTTTTCTCGGTTCCCAATCCTCCTACACTCACACACGGAAAGTTCTGAAGACCCAGGCTTACAACTCTAAAAATGCTGATGATTATAAGTGAATTTCAACCTATCTTTAAATCTGCTCTTAAGTATCTTTAAAATGAGTTAGGTATTAACCCTTTAAAATTTGATCATTTGTAAATATCTCAAAGCTGACTCTCTGCAAATGGTAGATAAAACCAATCCAACCAACAAAAACAATAAATGAGTTTCACTCTTTGCCACTCTTAGCTTTATTTAACATTGCAGCAATTTCCTCTGTAATAAACAACTCAAAATCGAGCAAAGACATACCAACCAGCGAGGAGAAAATGAATCTGGTCAACAGAGATTTGAGACCTACCTTTAATCCTTTAATAATGGTCCAGAAAATAATTTAATCTCTTGCTGTTATTTTGTAGCTGGCAATTCAACCAAAGACATCATTTTGTCCTCAGCAGGGGCAGTCATTTTTACGCTAGCCTCTGTGGATAGCTTTATATAATTTATATAGTTTTTAATTTTGGTAATAGCAACTAGCTGGCTAAGGCAATAAGCCCTTTTTTAACACAGACTAAATAAAGAAATCTCTCATATTTCAATTAACTAACTGAACCAAATCATAACGAGTATGACTGTTTCATTTCATTTGGCTGTTGCTCAAAGAATGTTCACTTAAAACATGTTTCATTGTTAATATTTATAATGTTCACACTAATATTATAATTAATACTTAACGTTCATACTCATATTGGAAAATTAAAAAAAAAAACACCAATCTGTAATAGAATGGCCATTATACCAACCCAAACTCTTGTTTTTATGGAATTAACGGTGTTGTCCTTGGCTTTTTACCTCTAGAAATGTGAAAGAGGCCAGGGAAACAATGGGTAGGGATCAAAGATTGTGTGTCATACAAAAGTACACGGGTGGCCCCATTTATTAAAACATCTGGTGAAACTATCGATAGCCTCACTGGTTTTATGTCTCATGCTGCAGATTTTTAAAATATGCACAAGATAACTCTATCTCCAATACTGTATAAGCCATTCTGGCAAATCATAGTAGTCATTGAGTAACTATTGATAAATGTAATTCATCTTTTCTCAGGACACATGACTGTGTAGGAGAACATCACAGAGCTGCCCTCCACTAGATGTAAGTTTCAAAAACTTCGAAAGATTCCGTCAAAAGTCCATCCCTATGATCAATTTCCAAGCACATATAATTCTTACAGACACTTGTATGTACTATAATAAAGTTAGTAATAATCATTTTAAATAGTCCATTATAGAATTGTTTTCCAAGAAATTAAACTGATTCCTCATCCAATATTATAAAATTCTAGATATAAACTTCCTTCTACTTGTCATTTGGCCGTCAATATTTACAAATTTCCAAATTTCATGCAAACTTTTTTTTTTTTCAATTTACATTTCCACATCTCTGAGAGCAGGCTGTGTCATATAATGGACGATAAGAAAGTGCTGCATTATAGTTTAATAGGAAGCATTTTGTTCTCTTTCCTGGTTAGAGTAATAGAACATAAAATGACGATGTGTCTGGTAACCATTGCTTCTTGAATTCAATGAAATATAGGAATAGACAGTGTTTTCTTGGCTCACTAACTAGATTTATTGTATGATACTATTCCTGGCTGAAAGTTGGTTAAACATACTCCAGGATAGACCACTATCCTCACACACGAGGTACTTAGCACTTTGCTGTGGGGGAGGGAGGCGGGGGTAAAAACCTCTCAACAAATGATAATAACTGCCTTCTTTGACATGAAATATCTGAGTATGTATAGCAGATGCTGCTCCTGCCCCTGCTGATCTCCTTTACCAAGCATGTTCCCATGCCCTCATCTTTTCTCCAGGTATGCCCTTAGCCTACAGGACCCACCTCACCCAGAGTAGCCTGGGAGTTTACAACTACTTGCCTCCCTGGGGGGTGGCTCCTGACCAGTGGTAGAAAAGTTTGGCTCCTTTGCCTAAAGGCAGGCAATGCTCCTGTTCTAAATTTTCCCCCTCGGACAAGGCTAAGCTGGACTTCTAAAAGCACACCCTTATCTAACTTCTCCCTTGTCCTACTCAGCTTCCTTGACTCCCTTAAAGGTTTTTTTTCATGAGAGCACTCCTTCAATAAATCACTTACACAAGAATCACAAGTTCTTCTTGTAGACAACCCTTCCTAAGAGTATATTTCCTCAGGTTTCGGCAAGGTGTGGCATTCCTACTGGTTTCAACGAGGCATTTGGCCAGCATAACCAAATGAAAGCAACCAGTTGAACCTTGGGGAACCATACTTACGTATTTACAGGTCTGCCCTCAAGGTCTCAGAGGGGAAACAGATATGTAAATAAACAATCACAAATTAGCAAAATGCACATATATGAAAGGTGCTATAGAAATATAGAAGAAAGAGTGAATACCAATGCCTGGGAATTCACTGAAAGCTACATTGAGAGGGTAAGATTTGGATTCAATCACGAAGACATGAAGGTGGCTGAGATTTCCTCAGGTAGACAAGGGGGTGGGGGGGAGGAGGCTGAACCAGAGAGAAAATGCCATGTGTTAACAGAGGTCTGAGAAAGCATGTTGTGTTCACAAATCCGCAAGTAGTGTGGTATACAGGGTATAAGCTGCAAATTGGCACACTGCATATATGTGTAATGTACATATATACATTACACACACATAGAATTATATGCAATTCATGATCAATTACACAATGGAGAACCAGAGAAACGTTAAGTAGGAAAATGACATGGTTAAGTTTCTTTAAAATTTTTTAATTAATTGTTTCAAAAAGTTTATGTAAATAAAGCACAAGAAAAAACTCAAAAGGTACCAAAAGACATAAACATTGAGTTTAACAAAGAAGATTCTAGCAGCAATATAGAGAGCATATAGGAACGGATCTGCAGGAAGAAAGTTCGGAGAGTTAATGTGCCAGAAACTCTGGACACTAGGAGGGGGCAGGATCTAGAGGAACTGATTTGTAATTAAGTCTAGTCATAAGCACGCAGATATGTGTTGGGGTCGTTCCGTTTCTTGCACTTAGTAGGTGAGCAGGCACACAGACAGACCCCGTACACCATTCAGGATACATCAGAAGGTACTGAACACCATGTGAGAAAGGCAAGAGTAAAGTCTCACTCATGGGTCAGGCCCTGTTACCAGCAACAGGTCCCTCGGTGAAGAAAAGATTGTCTCCTGAATGTTTCTGAATCTCCCTCTGTAAAACCATTCCCATACAGTTGATATCGTGCATCTTTTCCTTATATTAAAGGGACTTGTGTTCTTTGATTTCTCTGTAAATCACCATCATGCTTTTGACAGGCACACAGCAATCCATTACAATATCCCAGGGAAGAAGTGACAAGGGTCTTAACTAAGACAATGATCTAGGCAAGGGAAAGGTGGGGGGGGGGGGGGGGGGGTAGGAGGGGACGCTGTAATATTTATTTGGTAAAAATAAAATAAAGGCAAACTGGCTATTCTTTGAAAGTAGGATAAAGTAGAAAATGCTTATTTATACCATCTTAAAAGTCCTCACGCTTAGAAATGCCTCAGTGTTAGCCCACTAAAATAATTTTGAACAGCCTGTTGTTTGTTAAACCACAAAAGTGTATCAGTTCACAAAACTCAATTCAAGAGAGGCAGATAAGGAAAAGGGAAATAGAGACATAAACAAAAGCTATCTACCTAAACCATAAAAGTAAGATACGAACGTTTAGCTAGATTCGTAAACGAAAAAAACAAAAAAGGTGTCATTTTTCCCTTACAAGATTTCATCATTTAACTATAGGCGTGCTAAGTACAACCACGAATCATAGCTGCTTGGCATTGACGCTATTCTACTCTTCTCTAGGATAGGCCATTATGCCACTGCAGTTAAGAAACCAGGTCCAAGTCCAGCCAATGGTGAAGCATCGTCTTAGGTCTCCAGTGACACGTGCCTCTCGCCAAAAATTAGCAGTCTCAGCTGTGAGCTGTAGCCTCCTGTTAGAAAGTTTTGTTAGTAACTTTTCTTGCAAGCACAGTTGGAAAAGGGAGCAAAGATACTGTCCTTTTGACCACAAGGGTGTGCCTGGGAATTCTTTCACTCCTGAATCGAATGGGAGTAGACATATCCAGAGCTGGTCCACACATCCCCCAGCTCCTATGCATATCATCTGCTAGAGGCTCACAGTTACCCTGTCTCCAGTAAGTACCCACAGTCCCCACTTTCAGGGAGAAATATTTTAATACGACTTACGCTCCAGAGTCCCTGAAGGTCAGGACAGAGCTGAGTGCTTTCACCTGAGAGCACATTACTGCTTGACTTCTCTCCCTTCCCTATTCTGCTTCCCTCACTTCCTTTACTTACTTGTTTGTTCCATTTGCCTCCTGAAAAGCACTCTTACAATACATCACTTAAACACAAATCTCTCCCTCAAGGTCTGCTTTTAGGAAACCTGACCTAAAATAAAAGGGTTAAAAACAATATGGCTGGTTTCAAACAAAAATTGGCAACTGAGAATCTTTAGCAAAAAAACCAAAAAAACATAAACAAACAAACAAAACAGAGAACACTATTCAGTGATAATATTCATAATCCTAACAATACTGGCAAAAAGAAGAGATGCTTATATTTTATTAGGTCTCAAAATAACATGATGGTCCAACAGAGAGGAGTTATGTAGTAATTACCCGTGACAACAGCAACATCACATCAGCGAGGCAGACTAACAATTACGTGTTGTTTTCCTTGGAATTGTATTGACAGTGATACAACACTTGTACCACATTGTTATATTTGTATGCCATTAAGTATGTGACCTTGAAAAACAGTTGCTTAATCTTTCAGATCCTCAGTTTCCCTATCAGCAAGCTAAGTTTAAAATGCTGTCCTCCTATAATCATCATGAATATTAAATGAGAGTCTCCTGCGAAGCAATTAGCATAACACTTGGCTCTTTCCAAATATTAATTTCCTTCCACTTTCCTACCGTGTCACCATCAATTAATATTTCTTTATAACGTACTGGCTGCATTGTGCCCTAATCAACACTAAGATTTAATCTAAGTTTATTCTTTTATCATTGTTCAAGGTGATGTGATTAGTATAAGTGACTATTTCCCATACTTCTAAAAAACAAAATATGGGACACTGATGGGATTAGCTCACTTACTGTAGTGGCTATCTGTGTTTTTGCCTGCCTAGCATCTATCTATCTATCTACCCATCCATCCATCCTTCTTCCTTCCTTTTCTTTCTTCCTTCCTTTTCTTTTCTTCCTTCCTTCCTTCCTTCCTATTTATTTGTTAACTTATTTATTTATTCATGGTGGTGGTGGTATGCTAATTCTTCCCTGGGGAAATCCCTCTGTATTTCCGAATTTTTATTAAAAATGATCTACCTATAGGAGGGCCGGGCTTCTGATTACAGATGAATTCCTACAAAATCAACAATGCACTATCCCACAGAGTATGTCCTGGTATCTATTATTAATCTGCCAAATGGGAACAGGGTGGCAGGAGATCCTAAATCATACCAGGATTATTCTCACTGTTCAGAGAAGCATCCCTTCCAGACATGCCTCCCTCCATCCCACACATAGCACCAATTTGCCATCCCACCCCTAGACTATATGCAAGTATGCTTAGATTACATAGGCAGAGAAGAGACCAAAACCTCTATGGAACTCTTACCAGGGTAGCTCCTGGCCCATGGAAACGTAGGCCCATGTTATTCTGGAGACCAGGGACAGGTTCCCAAGGTGCCATGACATTCTCAGGACAGCTCACTTTGGTGTTTAGCCACTTAGAGCACCAAGTTCTCCTCCCCAATCCCTACGTTTATTCTGTCTCTCTCAGAGAAGCTCCTTCAGGTCAAGTTCGTACCATTGCAAACTTATGCATTCATTGAATAGATATTTATTGCTTGGTGGTAATGTTCAAGGCTCCTAGGTGGACTCAAAGATAACATTGGTAAGCAGAACTGTCAAAATCTTCAATTTTATATCTGGGTATGGGTGACCGCAATGGTCAAGAAGCAGGTAAATAACTGGACTAAATTGACAATTTCAGATATCCATTAGAACTATGAAGAAAATAAGTTAGGTGAGTTGGTGGAGAGGGACCACCCTTTCCACCAACCATTTGGTAGTGACAGAGGGTAGTTAAATTTAGTTTTTGTGGTTAGGAAGGGACTTTCAGGGGAGGTGACCTTCTTGTCTTTGTGTCAAAGAACTGTAGAAACTGACTTAAATGTTTTGAGAAGAGCAGAGGCCACCAAAACACACGCACAGTGCACCAGTTATCTTAGCACATGTGTCCCACTGGCCTGTATCCATCTGAAACACAGGAACCCAGGACACCTTAGTTTAAAAAGAGAAAGGGCTCAAATCTTCTTGAATGCCACACATTTTATCTAACTTGTGGTTTGCTTTGTAAACATAAGAGATAAAATGAAGTGGTTACCTGAATGCTTTGTTCCTTGAGAAGAAATCATTCTCTTTTTTTTCCCCCCTTTGGCATATTGATTACTCATTAATCCAGCAAAACAAAGGATTAATTAATCTCCATGGTTCAATGAAGAATAAATTAGCACAGTTTAAAATGGGCCTGATTCAATATTACAAATTGGAGGAAATGTTCCACACACTCTCTCTCCATTCACTTCTCCAAACCTAATCTCCAGAGAACAGTATTGGAAGACTGAATCTAGTTTGCATGATATTTCGTATTCTGGCTCCTTCTTTAAAATTCAGTCCCTTGAAATAATCATTACTTTCCCCAAACCCCACTTTAAGTATTTCCAAACACAGAAACAGCACCATTTTTTAAAAGTGTTTTAGACATATTACTTATCTGAAACAACCTTTTCCTTTGTAGAAAACAATATGAATAGCCAGTTTTTCAAAACTGAAAATAATACAGCAGCCACATACATTCAGGCATTTACATAATTGTCCGATTATTTCTCCCGGCACATGAAAAAGATTCATACATATCATCATATTCAGTCCGAATGCTTCCGTAAACTACAAAACGTGTGTAGGTGTTGTCTCTGAGCATCCTCAGGAAAAAAAAAAAAAATGGTGTGTTTTCTAAAGTCATCTTTTTTTGGTTCTAAATTGAGTTTTTTCAGAGCTATAAAAGAAATCCAATGTCAGATGCGCAGAATGCATTAAGGGGTAAGATCTACACTTGTAAAGAAAATGCTGCTATTTGAAACGTCAATATCTAAGAGATGATATCCCCTTTCAGTGCCCACTCCCCATTTTTTGTTGTTGTTGCAATTACATTAGCTTAAAGGCATTGTGCATGTAGAATCAGCCCCCAGATACATAGCCAAAATTCCTATAAAGAGGTAACATTTGAAAGAGCAGAGAATGAAAAGCAGTAAGACTCGTCTTGGCCTCCTATAAGCATATCTTTATTGCTAGATATTCTAAGATAATGGTTTCATTTTCTGCTTCTCTCTTTGATGAGATTATAAATAATTTTCAGATATGGATTTTAAGGTAATAAATGAAAAAACGGCTCTTTTCTGTAAGGATCAAAAAACCAAAATCTTATCATGTATTAAATCCCAGCTACTAGATATTTACTTCTATAGTATAGTATCAACATAGCATAATATAGTATCAAGAGGAAACTATCTACTTATCGCCAAGGCAAAGTATACGGTGTGTGCTAATACAGTATGGTTGAAAGAGTTCAGGACTGGGAATTAATGTATGTGGTTTCTCATTCAGACTGCCCCTCCCTACTTGGCCTAGGCAATTCCTGCATTCTCCAGAGGCCAGCCTCCTCACCTGGAGAATAAGAGGTTACATCAGATGGACTATAACGTCATGTCCAACTCTACAGCTGTATGACTCAATAATTCAGCTGACTATTCCTGACGACATAGTTAAAATGACATTGGCTTTAGATCCTGTGTTTAGAGACCAGGTACCTTTGGCAACATAAAGCTTTTAGGGAGCCAAGCTGGCAACGAGACTCGCAAAAGGCAAGGGGAAGCAATGTTGTTGCCGGCAAAGAGCCATGGGTTGTTACATATCCAAGAGACCCCAAACCATCCCAGGCCATGCCCATGGTCACAGTGACCCAGAGACCAGTACTTGGGAGAATTCTTTGAAAAGAAGGATAACACTTCACTAAAACGCTACCCTCTCTCTGACTTTGTTGTCAGATGGGCCTGGGATCAGAACACGTGCTAAAGGCTGGGGAAGACTTCTGAACGCCTCCATCTGTGCATGTATAGAATGGATAGTGAAAAACATACTCTGAGTCTTTTTGTGAGCATTAAATAAAACAGTGATTGAAAAGCACGTTGTAGGGGCGCCTGGGTGGCACAGTCGGTTAAGCCTCCGACTTCAGCCAGGTCACGATCGAGCCCCGCATCAGGCTCTGGGCTGATGGCTCGGAGCCTGGAGCCTGTTTCCGATTCTGTGTCTCCCTCTCTCTCTGCCCCTCCCCCGTTCATGCTCTGTCTCTCTCTGTCCCAAAAATAAATAAAAAAACGTTGAAAAAAAAAAAAAAAGCACGTTGTAATATATCTCTTCTCATTTTTAGCAGTTTTTATAAACTCCTCTGACCTTCAGACAGAAACTAACCTGCACTGAGGCTCACCTACCCCATATGTTTTAGAAACACTAAATCACTCCAACAGCAACCAAAGAATTTCTCAGTAGGTAACAATTTACTTGCTTAGAGTTAAATTCAAGTGTTTTGTTTTATTAAAACAAGCAAAACAAAGGTAATAAGGTTCCATTTCTGCTTTTAGCTGAACATTTGTATGAATGTAATTATAGCTGTGCTCCATAAATCTGACAGCCATTTTCAAACCCGATTGGTAGATTTTATGCAAGTGTATGCACGGCACATTATGCCGCACTGTTTCAGTTACAAATGACACATAAATACAGCAGCATGAAAATTTAGAGAACCACTTGGAGACCTGCAGAACGCCAAAAAACAACTTCAATATACAGACTACAAGCCCGGAATACCCACGGCCTTGATGTCTGTCATTGGTCATGCTGGGCAGGGAAGCCTTTGCCTTCTGATCTAATCAACTTCAGAATGATTGTGAAGCCAACAGCTGTGTCAGAGCAATTGGAAAAACTGATTCAGAACAAAGGGGAAGACCCATCTCTCTAGGACATCTCCCTCCGGAACATACGCTAAGCTTCAGTGGAATGTATAAATATTTCATTCACTATTTTGTACTACATTCCTCCCATGATTTATACGTCCAACCCATTACTTTTAAAAGTACATTAATGTACCCTTTTAACGGTGCCTCCTCTGACTGCCCTCTTCCCTTACTTAATGAGCTTAGGGGGATTAGAACCCTGGGCAGAATCTATGGCTGCTCTGTGTCACATCACAGGGTATCAAAATATAAACTCGTTTATTTTCAATTTGTAGAAGTGTACCTTCCGGAAAGACAGTTGCTATGTGGGATGTTTTCTGTTTGGGGCTTTCTTTCATGTATGATATTGGAGAGGGACAGGGTGGCTTCTGAAAAAATGGCATGTGGATGTAATGAAATATTGCCCTTCTAATTTCCTCTGGCATCTAAAGTGAGCAGGTAGAAATGGGGGGATAGGCATGCAGAGGAAGAGTAGGAAGAGGAAAACTGGTGTGAAACCACTAGAAAGAGCTGGAGGTCCACAAGCTGGCTAACTAATCCTTTTACAGTCTCACAGTTGGGCCAGTGGATTCAAGTACATAGAATTGACAGGATCCACATGACCTCCTTCAGTTGCTGACTTCTGTCTCTGCAAATTATAACAAACTCCAGAGTGGGGTGTCTGGGTTGTTCAGTCAGTTAAGCATCTGACTTCAGCACAGGTCATGATCTCGTGGTTTGTAGAGTTCAAGCCCCGCGTCGGGCTCTGTGCTGACAGCTCAGAGCCTGGAGCCTGCTTGGGATTCTGTGTCTCCCTCTCTCTGCCCCTCCCCTGCTCACACTCAGTTTTTCTCTCTCTCTCAAAATACAAATAAACATAAGCCAATTTTAAATATAAATTAAAAAAAAAAAAATTCCAGAGTTCAATTGGATTGGGATCAATGCAATTCATGATTAAGCCTTATTTGGTGACTTTTACTTCCTAATAGTGACTTTACTTAAAATTTAGAAAGATGTGGGCCAGAACACTACTTGGTATCCTCCAAGTCGGGAAACATAGGATTTAAAATATGTTATTTCCATGTTTTATGGGGTTCCTGGGTGGCTCAGTCAGCTAAGTGGCCGACTCTTGATTTCAGCTCAGGTCATGATCTCACAGTCAGTGGATTCGAGCCCTGTGTCAGGCTCTGTGTTCATTGCACAGAGCCTGCTTTGGATCCTGTCTCCCCCTTTCTGGCCCTCTCCTACTTGCACATGTGCTCTCTCTCTCTCTCTGTGTCAAAAACAAATAAATGTTAAAAAAATTATAAATTAATAAAAATGTATTATTTACATGATTTAATAATAAGGTAACTCTGATTTGTGGTGCCTGGGTGGCTCAGTCAGTTAAGCGTCCAACTCTTGATCTCACCTCAGGGCTTGATCTCAGGGTAGGGACTTCAAGCTGCACACTGGGCTCCATGCTAAGTATGGAGCCTACTTAAAAAAGATAGTAATAATGGGGCACCTGGGTGGCTCAGTCTGTTAAGTGTCTGACTTTTGGGTTTGGCTCAGGTCATGATCTCATGGCTTTGTTGGTTCAAGCCCTGTGTCAGGCTCCGTGCTGACAGCGCAGAGCCTGCTTGGGATTCTCTCACTCCCTCTCTCTCTCTGTTCCTTCCCCACTCACGCTATCTCTGTCTCTCAAAATAAATAAATAAACTGAAAAATTCTTTTGTTATAAAGTTTAAGTTTCAAAATGTTAAAATAATGAAGATGATGATGATGACAATGATGGTGTAACTGTGATTTTTCTTAACCTCCAGAGAGTTGAAATAGCTAAAAATTAAAACAAGGGGTCAATTTCATCTGGAAAAAAAGCATAATACACTAATTCTTTTTCCTGCTACCAGATATTTTGGGTACCCTCAAGTGTTTCTGTTCCCCTAAATACAACCAGAGCTGCAACGGTGAAGAACAAATGCTTCAGAATGCGTTTTCATTTCTCTCGTTCAATCAAAGGTTCCTGTCCAGGTAGGTTCCTGCTCAGTTCACCCTCGTGTCCATCCTCGCAACCCGCACCCCCACTAGAGAGGTGACTGGTGCACAGATTGTGTTTCCCGAGCTCCTGGGTCTGCTAGCTTCTGCCTGGGTTCCATCTGGCCAGAGGCTGGATAGCAGGGAGAAAGACGATGTAAGTCATTCCCTCCTTCTTCTCTGCTTTTGGAGGCTTCTCCATCAGCAAGTAGCTTCTCTGTAGTTTCAGCTTCTACAAGCTGCCACTTCTCTGGGGCTCCAGCTACATAACATTTTCCATTCACCTCCATGCTAGCATTGATGATAGCTTCCTGCCATTGATAATCTCACAGAGCCCTGTTTGGCTTCTAGTTCTTTTGTCACCTCTCTACACAATTCCCTGCAACAAGCTCCTTTTTAACAAATAATTAGCATGGATTCTGTGCTTCTGGCCGGCCTCTCACTGACAGGGCTCAGCAGCAATTTATAGACTATTAATTTTCCTTTAGTTCATTCAACATTTGTTGAGTACCTACATGCAGCAAGCACCATCTGAATTGCTAGAGGTACAGCAGCAAATGAGGCAAACAGCATGTTTGTTCTCATGAAGCTCCCTAAGTTTCAAGAAGATGGACAATAAACTAAAATGTAAAATAACAGATAATGGCAAGAGAAATGCAGAGAATGCAAGGTAGATGATGTGAAGGTGAGAGACGGAGTACAACTTTAGCCTGGAGAGTTACAGAAAGCCTGACTGAGGAGGCACCAGTCGAGCTGAGACGTGAGGGACAAGAAGGGAGCAGCTGTGTCACAGAGGGGAAAGGAGCACTCTAGGCAGAGACAGAGAAACGAGCTGGAAGGAGTTTGGAATGGTTGAGCAACACACAGGCAAGGGAAGAAAAGCTCAGGAGAATAAGCAGAAGTCAAAGATGGAGGTAGAAAACCCGTCATGGAGGTAGGAGTTTGAATTTTATTTTTCTAAGTGGGTTTGGAAGCCATTAGGGAGTTTCAAGCAGGGGTAGGGAGCATGATTTCATTTACAGTTTTAGAAAATTACTATGACGGCTTTTGTGGGAGTGGATTATGGGAGGGCAGGGGTGAAGGCTTCGAGATGAGTCTTCTCTATTGCCAGAGCACCTATCATGGTGGAGGTCAGGCTAGGGCGGTAGCAGGAGAAAGGGAGGCAATGTAACCGCTGTCAGAAGGGAGAGCTTATGGGATCGTTGAACAGAATGTGAGCGGGTAAGGCTAAGACCGAAGAATGAAGGATAACCGTGATTTTTTTGGTTGAGCAACTGGATGGATCCTTAAACCAAAATCATTCTTGATCATATTTTTGTCATCTTACTCTAGTTAAGTTTCTTCTCTTGGGAAATATTCATATATAACATAAACAAGGTATTGGTTTCATTCCCCAACATTTCATTTTGAAAATTTTCAAACCTTTGAAAATTGTACAAGGACAATGCTATGAACACCCATATGTTCCTTTACCCCTATTCACTGGTTTCAATATTTTGCTACAGCTACTTATAATGCTTTCTCTCTATGTAGCCCCACATATGTACATATATACACATAGTTTTGCTGAAACATTTAAAAGAAAGTGGCAGATTGGACACTTTCCCTCTTGATTCTTCAGGACATATCTGCAAAGAACCAGGATGTTCTCCTGTAGAGCTAGCCTATTTTCACTTCCAAGATTTTGACTTTAATGTTATACTATTATCTAACATGTAAGTCCTATTCACATTTCCCCAAATGTTCCCCCCCACCACAAATTGTTTCTTATGCCCCTTATAGCACCCCCCCCACCAAAATCTGGTATCCAATAAAGAATCATTCAGTTCTCATGTCTCTGTTGTCTTTTTAATCTAAAAAAAAACTCAATCTTTTTGTTTTGTTGTTGTTGTTTGTTTCATGATCTTGACTTTTTTAAACAGTTCAATCCTGCTAAAATGTCCCTCAGTGGAAATTTGTCTCTTTTACCAACATTAAAGACAAACTTTACTCGGTGGGATCACTACAGAGATGATATCGTGCCCTTCTTAGTTCATCAGCCAGGAGACACATGCTATTATGGTCCAATTATGGGTCAGATAAGTTTGATCACTGGGTTAGGATGGTGACTTTTTGGTTTTAATGAGTACCATTCTTTTTGTTTTTGTTTTTTAATATTTCTTTATTTTTGAGAGACAGAGTGCAAGCGGGGGAGGGGCAGAGACAGAGGGAGACACAGAATCGGAAGCAGGCTCCAGGCTCTGAGCTGTCAGCACAGAGCCTGATGTGGGGATCAAACCCAAGAACCGTGAGACCATAACCTGAGCCAAAGTCAGACGCTTAATCAATTGAGCCACCCAGGCGCCCCAACCAATACAGTTTTAATAGCCCTTACCACCTGTTACAATCCTTATCCAACTCATTAGAGAAATTTCTCTTTGCTATTTAAAATATGAGAACAGCCACTGTATAGAATGTGCATAAAAATGTCCACCCTCGTAAAGGTGGATGGCTCTCTGGAAATAGAGGAAAAGTAGCAACAGCGATAGTGAAAGAAGGCCATATGTGTGTCACCCATCTTAAACAAGCAGCTGTAGCTAGTTTCTATTAGCAGTAACTCTTGGGAGAAAAGTCAGAACATAGTATGAGTAGAAGATGATATGCAGATCTATAAATGATCACCGAAAGTGAGTTCCTCCATGCATTATGCCAATAATTTGCTTGGAATAAGTGCCACAGGCTAATTCCATGAAAGAAAATTTATGCAAATATCTATGCCAACAATATGCTGGATAGTCTTCCCCTTGTCTTCACAATTAATCCTCAGGAAAAAACCTTGCTTTTTCATACATGTAATAAAGATTCAGAAAGGTTCTCTAGGGGCGCCTGGGTGGTTCAGTCGGTTAAGCGTCCAACTTTGGCTCAGGCCGTGATCTCAAGGTCTATGAGTTCGAGCCCGGCGTCGGGCTCTGTGCTGACAGCTCAGAGCCTGGAGCCTGCTTTGGATTCTGTGTCTCCCTCTCTCTCTGCCCCTCCCCTATGCATGCTCTGTCTCTCTCTGTCACAAAATAAAAAAAAAAAAAATTAAAAAAATAAAAATTAAAAAAAAATTTTTAATAAAAAAAAAAGAAAGGTTTAAGGTTTCTTTAAAGGTTAAATCCTCAAATTTAATTCTCAAAATTAATTCTCAAAGTTAACATATGCCAATTTGCCATTGGAATCATTACCAACGTTACTCTAAAATACATGTACTTTCCAGCCAAGTTTTGAAGGTTCACACTTCAGACTTGTAAAGTCATCATACTTTTCCTTGTTTATAATCATGAAAAGGA
The DNA here is from genome assembly GCF_024362965.1 of Panthera pardus. Classification (NCBI taxonomy): domain Eukaryota; kingdom Metazoa; phylum Chordata; class Mammalia; order Carnivora; family Felidae; genus Panthera; species Panthera pardus. Next base: position 144,090,576 of record NW_026526721.1, on the reverse strand, counting down.
ATGGGAACAGATGAAGAAACAAATTAGCATAAACAAACACTTTGTTTTTCTCATAAATGAAGGGAAAATGGGAAAAGAAGATTTTTCTTCCTTTCAACTATAATACCTTAAGGGAAAATAATAAAAAATAAATAATAAAAATAAATAAAATTACCTTATGGGAAATAAAAGAATTTTTAAATAAATAAATGTGGGTAAAATAAATAAAATAATAACCTATAATACCTTATGGAAAAAAATAATGCATTCCAATGAGAATTGGAAATATAACACTGTGGTTAAAAATCTCAATATAAGTTACAATGAAGTTATATAATGATTGTAAGTGTTACTTTTAAGGAATTTTTCATAGCTCTCTCTGTAAAATTCTTTCCGATAATTTTTAACCCATGTAAGCAATCCTTGATGGCTGGTTGGTATTATTAAGTTCATTTAAAGTCTCAGCACTGTGTACTTCAATCCAAAGACACTGATTTATTTATGGTGAAGAAGGTCTATAGAAAATTGGTCTATATAATTGAGGGCAATGGAAAAATTGGCCAGAATAGTAGATACACAATTCTTTACAATTACTGCAACGGAACTATACATCATTTACTGTGGAGGATAATAGTAACCACTGAGTGGTCAATGTAAAAATCCTGAGAGGAAGTGGGATTGAATAAGATAAGGCTCTTATCCTTAAGTGCCCTAAATTCTGTTTAGCCCTTAACTTTTTGATCTGGAAATAATAGCAAGAACTATTTCAACAAAGTTTCTTTAAACACACTGCATTGAGCCTCAAAGTTCCTCCAATCTGTCACATTACTTCATTTCTTTAATCATCCTCAACTTCTGCAGGAACTATGCCTTCTAAACAGTGGTAAAAGTGAAAGCCTTGGAATAGATAAATGAGATGAATAAATATTTTCTTAGTGCAATCAGTTTGTTTGTTTGTTTGTTTTTTATATCACTTTCTAGCATGCCCAGAGTATTACCTCCTGATGAATGCAACAATAACAGGCTTTAGGCAAAGAAAAAACATTGACCCTTGTACTTCAAGTTTCCTAACCTTTCAATGTTAGGAAATTATCTGCTTGAGAGTCCTTTGATTTTGCTTATTTTGACTGTTTATATTCCTTAAAGCATTAAGATCAGTGAAGAGATAAAATGTTTATAAAATATTAAGTATTTAATTTTAAAATATCGGAATTTTCCCTCAAGGATCTCTAATTCTTTAAAATATTGGCTCTCCAGTTATCATAATATCTCATTTGATAAGCAAAAGGCCAGGGGTTTTGATATTCAAGAAGGATAAAACCCAGGTATGCAGAACATTTGAATAAAACTCCCCAGAGTGACATAATAGAATGACAGCATGAGAGAATAAGAGACAAAGACAGAGAGAAAAATTAATACATTCCTGAATTTCCCTTCATTCTGAACTTTAAGTTACTGAATTCCACTCCTTTTAGCCCCTTTTAAATATTAATAACAATTGAAAAAAAATACAAGAACATGGAGTGGATATCTTTCAGGAAAAGACAAGATATTTGGGTTCTAATTTGGTTCTGAAACTATCTACTTCTATGAATTTGGAAAATTCTCTGGTACTCTTTATGCCTCTATAAATGAAGGGGTTGTACTAACCCCTTTCCAGCTCTAAGATTTCACATCCCCATAATTGGAAAGTTTACAGAACTGTTTTTCTCATAGCCCATTGCACAAGGTTCTGGGTAGAGAGGATCTCTATCCAACACATCTTTAATTTTCAAAACAATACTTAGACTGCTTTCTATACATTTATTTCTTAACCTGTGTCGGGGGGTGGGGTACCCTTATACAGAAAACAGCAAAAAACCTCCCATCTCATATCTTGCAATAATGTTAATTTGGACATAAGACTATTGGCAACTGCCTCTTAGACCCTAAAATTCTGTCAACTGGCTGAGCTAGTTCACCTCAAGTATTTCATTAAGCTATCATTAATATGAGTAAACATTCTGTGCTTCTGAAGTTTTGGACCCCACTTACAGGGCTGTGTTGGGATTTTACTGATATGTCTGAGTCTATGTGTATATGTTTATCTCAGCAAATATAAGGTCAAAGGTGGTCGTTTCCTACCTTGTGGTTTCCGATGAATTTTGTGCTAAGTATAAAAAGATTTTGAACTGTCAGTGGAGGGAACTGGAGAAAGGTTGCTATTTCAATGATTCCACTGGATGTTCTGGATGCCTCCACATCCTTTCTGTTGCTGGAGTATTTCCTGATCAATGGTTTCACACCCACAGGACAGTGGCCTGAGAGTCCCAAGAAAGCCATCACAGAAAAGCCATCAAAGAAAGAAACATATTCAGATGGAAGGAGTCAATTCTAACACCTAACCGTAGGAAAATCTCACTGACACAATGCAAATGGGCCCTCTAAAACAATTCTCCATCTTAGTTCCTTTCTCAGCATTTTTATAGACAGGATTTTTTTCTCTCCCCAGTTGAACAAGAAAGAACAAAAGTAGATTCCCCAAAGGAGGAATCATTCGTACTAAGTTTCTTTATGTAGGTCACCTCTGATGTGTTCTTGGTTGCAGTTCAACTGCTAAATTTCAGATGTCAGGCTTTCAGTTCTGATGGTTCTGCACATAAATTCTATTGCTTTCAAAAAGAGTAATTGTTTAAATTCCTCGTTTGAATATTGAAGGAAACTATATGTTTGACAGATGTTAAATACGTTATCAGTCATGTTAGGAGCATGGTACAAAATGCTAAAATATTTTACTCTGAGGTGTCTCTGTGTATGTACATTTTAATATGAGAAAAGGAAGTAAATGTTTCCCATTAAGCAAGTGTCTAATTTAAAGACAGTAACCACGCCTATATTCAAGTAGATTATAAACGTATGTCCTTTGTGGTGACCAGCCTCTCACATACGAGGCCCGTTTTCCTAACTTTTTCCCTTCTCCAGATTTTGGTCTTATAGATATTGCTCGACGAGCCCTCTTGCTGTCTATTCTAACTATCACTGGGTTCAAGCCTTTGGCAAATCATTGTTTACTTCCAATCCCATAATCCATCCTCTACCATTAGGTGTTTCTAAGAAATACATCTTGCCAATCCACCTCTGCTTAAAACACCTTCCTTGTTTCCTCACTACCTATGGGAAAAAAAAAAAAAAGTCAGACACTCTAACGTGGCCTTCAAAATCTCTGATAACCTGTTGCCAATTTCATTACTCAACCTCATTCATCTGTGTGCTTATTTAATCATTCGCAATACAACCAAAGTGCCCTGCTAAAATACCCGTTGGCCCACTAAAATGGAAGCTCCACAAGGTATAGGTTCCCTTGTTTCATTCACTAATGTTTATTAAGCATCTAGGCCAGGCATTAGGTAGATGCTTAAGATTTTTTTTTTAAGTTTTTTAATGTTTCTTTATTTTTGAGAGAGAATGAGAACAAGCGGGGGAGGGGCAGAGAGAGAAGGAGATAGAAGACCTGAAGTGGGCTCCGCGTTGGCAGCCCAGAGGCCGACGCGGGGCTCGAACTCATAAACCATGAGATCACGACCTGAGCCAAAGTCGGACACTTAACCGACTGAGCCACCCAGACGCTCCTTAAGATTTTTCTTTTTTTTAAATTAATGAGTTCAGCAATACTTGCTGAGTACTTTTTACATGCTACATAGAAGCCTGGCATTGCGAATCCAGCAATGAAAGTCATTATGTCTATTTTTAAGGAATTGGCCAGGTAAATTTCCATGGATGATGACTTCAGCGTGCATCTGTGACTAAGAGTCTGATTTCTATGGTGATTAGTATACTTAAGCAGCACAGTCATAGTCCATTAATCTCTTTCTTTTGCAAACTAAGGATTCATTTAATGTTTATTAAATAAATTAATCTAAGAATGTAATTAAAGCTGAATGTCTGAAGGTTGTGGTAGGCAAATAATGGCCCCCAAACATGTCCAGATCCTGACTTTAGGAACCTGTGACTACGTCACATTACATGACAAGGGAACACATTTGCAGATGTGATCAAGGTTAAGCACCTGGAGATGGGATGATTATACTAGATGATCCAGATGGACCCAGTCTAATCGCATGAAGAAGAAAAAGGAATCAGAGATATATAAATTGAGAACAAGTCGTCTGGGCATTGCTGGCTTTGAAGATGGAACAAGAGAAATAAATAAGAGCCAAGGAATGTGAAGATCTCTCAAAGTGGGAAGAGCTCTCAGCTGATGGTCAACAAGAAAATAGGGACTTCAGACCCACAATTGCAAGGAACTAAATTCTGCCAGAAACTCAAATAAGGAAATGGAGCCTCCAGGAAAGAATGCAAACCTCCCAACTTTTCTCTTTTAACCTGGTTAGACACTTATCAGACTTCTGACCTCACAAAACTGTAAAAGAATAAATTTGTGTTGTTTTCAACCATTAAGTTTGTGACAATTTGCAGAAGTCGCAAATCTCAAAAGATCAGCCAAAGTGAAACTCTGACATGGATCCCCATGACCAAACAGAAAATAACTATCCTCAAAATTACGACAGTACAACCTCAACATGTTATGACAAAGAACACAGACACAGAAAATTAGCTACGTTTCCAGATAAAACAAAAGGGTTTTTCAGTAGCGGAATTTTGGTAAAATCATTTTCCAAAATGATAATGACTAATTGGATCATCAGAAATAGCCTTAGGACTTCGAACTGTACTCTGAAAAAAGCTATACACATGTAACCTTTGGAATGTGCTTTCAAACTTTTATACCCCTTGAAAGCTAACTTTGACATCAGTTAGAGTTTTGAGTTACAATGTTCCTCTCAGTCCAGAAAGCCCCAAGAAAAAAACACAAACAACGGTCCAAGAATGGCCCTTTGAAAGTAAGGAAGCCCAAGGGTATCAACTGAAAAGGAAATTTCCTTAGCTATGAAAGCACAAGTTGGCACAAGGCTGTCATTTGCATCCATGTAGATTGTCCTCCACACAATGGGCAGGTTGTGGCTAAAAGTCAGGCCACATTCTGCTCACAAAGCCATGTGCCTTGGCACGGGGCAGTGACTTCTCAGCACAAGGGCCCCTGGACAGCAACACCTTAGTGCCAACCAGATGATGCCCAGCACATCTGGGAAGTTGTGCTGGGAAGTTGTGCTATGCTGATCTTGAACATCTTTTCGTAGTGTTCCTGCCAAGAATTCTCCAGGAAGGCTGCTTTCCCCAAGAAGGGTGGTATTTTCTAATTCTTACAATGGTATCACGTATGTGAACGGTGGCTCTGGCTCAGCCTAAAAACACCGGGCATATTTGTTTACTGTTCATGTTATTGTAGCCAGATTAAAAAAAATAATAATAAAATAAAAAGAGGCTAAGATCTGGATTTACAAGTGTTACAGGAGCAAATGAAAGTGGAGGGTTATAAGGCTCTGTTAGAAATAAGTCCAATGACTCAGTCGAAGGAGGGTCACAGAGATTCGGAGCACAGTGACACAAGGCTTTAATTAATGTTCTTGCAAGGAGAGGCACACAGTGTGTCTGATGGGGCAGTCACAGCAGACAATTTATATCCTAGCACACAAGCCCCATCCCTGGCTCTTCATTGGCTGAGCACTACAGAGGTTACAGCCTTACCTGGACTCGCCTACGTTCATGTAAGGCAAAGAGTGGTCTGACTGGAACAAATGTCCATCCCTTTGCGTTGACTCGGAGACTTTCAGTCCCTCCTCCTTTTGTTCTTCCCCCTCATGCTCATTGCAAAGGCTGTGAAAATAAGCCCAAGAAATGGAGAGGGGCAGAAGAACCAGGAAGTGAAAGGTCTAAGGGTTTGGGACTCCACTGTTGTCAGGGAGGGGAGGGGGTCATACATATCTCCAATAGGTTGTATTGTATCTATTGTTAATTAGACAGCACAGCTTTTATTTGGTCTTTCTGAAAAGGAATCATCTCCCTTATTTCTCATAGTTCTGTCCCAAAAAGAAACAAAAGATAATTGGGGGAGTTTTAGGTACTCACTACGGTGCATACTACACCTTATGCTCAATCTAGAAGGCATGAAAATAAAAAATTCACCCGGAACCATTTCTGTCCTCAAACTGTGGACTCCCCTCCAGAATCTCCCTGCTTTGGTCTCTCTTCAATGCTTTCAGTTAGTTGTTCTTTATATTTTGCCCAGAGTTTATATTTGTTATCTAGAGAAAGCTTGGTCTAATAGGAGTTTCTCTGTCATACTGGAAGCAAAATTCCTCACAAGCTTTACTTTTGTCAAATGTGTCCAGATGTCTGGTTTGCCCAAAAATGCTGATCATATATAGCCCTACCATATACTCCAATTTTCCTCTGAGGCTCCAGATTTAAGCCTTTGTCCTGGCATATCATCCAGTTTAGCATTTGTACTAAACTATTCTAGCTTCAACAACAGAAAAATGTAGTCACCCTACACATAAGCAAGAACATCGGATGTTCCAGAAGACAAATCAAGCCTAAGAAGGACTCCTGAGATAGCAAGAAAAGTTTGCTTCCATACTTATCTACCTTTTACCCAAGGAGAAAACACTACGTTTGAAGACACCCTGGGGACGATAACCTATTTCTATGTTAATTATGATAATACTCTGCCTAAGCACTCTTTTGTTGAAATTTAATCCCATTTTCTCTCATCTTGTACTTTGTATAAATTGATAGTGTGTTCTTTTCTTCCTTAAAATTACCCTTTTATACTTAAAGAGACTTAGGAAATCACCTCTTAGCCAAATCTTCCAGGCTGAGTACCCCCAATACCTTGTTCTCCAATCAGAAGTACTATTTACCTTCATTTTAATCGTTTGATTTGCCGTCCTTCACTCTGAACGGCATTCCAAATTGCTTTTTGAAAATATAAGCCTGACCCCATGACTCAACAATCCCATTCACAGGTACATACTCAAGAAGAATAAACCCTGTGTGCATACAAAGATTATGACAAGAATGCTCTTAGAAGCCTTAATCCCAGGATCTGTCAACAGAAGAAAACAGATAGACAGTTTGGAAGACATCCAGGCAATGAATACTACTGCAAAGTTATGAAAATGAAAAACAAATACTAAATGAAAAAAGAACATGGATGACCTCAAAAACATACTGCGTTAAAGAAGTCAGACTATGAGGAATGCATTCCATCTGATTCCACCTCCATGAAGTTTAAGAGCAGAGAAAACTAACCTATGGATAGAAGACGCATGGTTAACTGTAAGTGTGTGTGTGTGTGTGTCTGTGTATACACACATATACATATATATATACATTAGACATAATATGTATTATACATTATAATATGTATACATATACATATGTATAATATATATATATATAATATGAGGGGGTCTGTTCTGGACTAGAAAAGGGATGGGGGAGCTTCACGGAGAAGATGGAAATGTTCAATATCTTGGTACGGGGGGGTAGTAACATTTAAAAATTCATCAAGTTGTAGATATATATAAGGTTGTGCTTATATACACATAAAATGAAATACATATGAAAGGGAGCTGAATACGCCACCCCAAAATATGCTACTTTGGCACGTGGATTATTACGAGCCGAAGGCAATCAGGACCCAGCTGACTGTGGAAACAGTTTTACCTCTCCCTTAACTACCTAAAAGAATTTATACAGGGGGCCGGGACCAGAATAAAATCTATTACCAGAGGTAACTTTTTATCTGAAAGACCTATCTGCATGGCAGGGCAAACTTCTAATTACTAAATAGCTACTCTTCTTATAGACCACTGAATTATCCTCCTCCCTTTTGAAGACCCAGGCCCCTGCCTCATTCCTTAGTTCAGGATGGTATATAAGCCCCAATTGCCTGACTTGCCCTGGAGCCTCATATCCTTGGGCCCCTCATAGGTACGAAATTTCATTTGATTTTCTGCTATTAATCTGTATCATGTTCATTCTATTAGCAGACCAGCCAGAGAAGGGAAAGGGAAAAAAATTTTTTTGTCCATTACATACACATACACACACACAAACACACACCTGTATTTATGCATAGATACATGTGTGGATGCATGTGTGTGTAAAAGAATCAAAGCCAAATATCATTTCACAAAGACAGCCCTCAATGATGAAAGGCCCCCAAACTTAAATCTGTAGCTCCTGTCTTCCCAGCTTCCTAACAGGACAGAATAGACACAACACACTGATTTCCTAACAGAAGGGGCATATGAAGAAAAAGCCTCAGGGACTCCTGTAAAAATAAGGACTGTTTTAGAGCAGATACTGGAAAACACCAGCCAGACACCTCCAAGTGGGAAAATCCATCTAATGGGAGAATGCTGTCCAGAGATGGTTCATGTCATATCTGTGAGTAACGTAACAGTCATCAAAAATCAGTAATGAAATACTCTAATTTGACCGAGGGCCATATTTCTGGGCCCCTGACTTGAAATAGCAGGTTACAGGAGTTGTTACAAACACCGACAAAAGAGCAAGGGCTTTGAGGTAGGAGAGCTGTGGAAACATGTCAATCCAATCTTTGCCTAGCCACGACCCTATGAAATATTGTAATCCTCTGAGGGTGTCTGGTTGCCTCATCAGGAAAATGGGATAATAAGCAGAATGTCATAGCATTCTCTGAGAGGCGACATAATATATAGGAAAAAATATGTAGAGAAGAAAAAATAGTAATATCTTAAAATTTACATCTGTAGAGAGTCTATGAAATGATTGTAGAGTTCATTATCTCTTACCAATTTGATAAGCACTCTTACGGAAAATCCTGGATTCCACAAAAATCATTGCTATCCTGGCACTGCATGAGGCTGGTTAGAACATCATTCTGACAAGAATATGGGGGCTTGATGGAGCCTCACAGGAGTCAGTCAATTTCAATTTGGGCCATGGTCAGTGGCCAAACCCTTAGCTCAAGCCAACCCTCTGTTAATTCTAGTCTCTGGCCACAAGTAAGAACAGATGTGAACACATGAAAGGACCACTACAAATCCATCTATCAAGTCCAGAGAAACGATTCAAGCTATGACTTCCTCACTATGGGTCAGTTATATCGCTATTCATCAAGAACACAATTTCTTGTGCCCAGGGAAAACTCGGGAGACTCTAGAAATGGCCGGCTGGAAAAGTTTGACAAGGAAGGAAATAGCTCAAGAAGGTATATGGATTGCACAACAGAGCTGCTGCCTTTAATTTTCTCCCACCAACCCCACCCAAAAAAAATTGAGGCATCTGGCCAGTGACCAGTAAGAGAACTGCTTATAACTGCTGATAAAACAAACTCATTTGCATAGTTTCCCATCTGTTGGAGACTGTATTACTGTGGCTGTGTATCCCACATGCATCTGTGATAGACAGGAACAATGAAAAAAATGGTATATCTGCTGAGCAGCTATGTATATCCTCTACTATGAGTCCATGATTTGTTTCCACTGCCTTTGCTCCCTGACCCAGAGACCTCTGGTCTTTTTTTCCAAGAGATACTTAACTGACTTTCTTAGGGCAAATTATAATATTTGTTCCTGATATTTTTGAGGTATTCTTTTCTAACTCAAAAGTTTTCACTGAGCATCCATTCAGGGCCTTTCAATACATTTTTCCATAAAATATTTGATAGGAAAAACTGCTTTAAGAGGAAGAAACCCTGGACAAGGAAGTTAGGAAAATGAAGCATGTACAATTTACAATATCTATATCCACACGAGATAGGACTCAGTCCTATGGCTTTAAATAATATCTGTAAGTTGATGACTTCTAAATTTTTCATTTACTGCCCAGACCTCCCCTCAATTCCAGACTTAAATGACAATGGTGGGAACAGCTATAAGTATTTAGTGATTAATATACTTGGTTTTATGTGTTTGTATGTGTATGTGTGTGTATACACACACATAGTGTAATAATGATTTCAGGAATAGAATTTAGTGATTCATCACTTACATATAATGCCCAGTGCTCATCCCAACAAGTGCCCTCCTTAATGACCATCACCCATTTAGCCCATCTCCCACCCAACACCACATCAGCAATGCTCAGTTTGTTCTCTGTATTTAAGAGTCTCTTATGGTTTGTCTCTCTCTGTTTTTGTCTTATTTTTCCTTCCCTTCCCCTATGTTCCTCTGCTTTGTTTCTTAAATTCCATACATGAGTGAAATCATATGATATTTGTCTATCTCTGACTTATTTCCCTTAGCATAAAACACTCTAGTTCCATCCACGTTGTTGCAAATAGCAAGATTTCATTATTTTTGATTGCCAAGTAATATTCCATTGTATATATGTGGAGGTAGATACTATTATTATCATCATTTTAAAGACTGGAATTAGAAGCACAAAGAGATTGGGGCACCTGGGTAGCTCTGTCGGTTAAGCATCCAACTCTTCGTTTCAGCTCAGGTCATGATATCATGGTTTGTGAGTTCGAGCCCCATATCAGGCTCCGTGCTGACAGTGTGGAGCCTGCTTGGGATTCTCTCTCTGCCCCTCCCCTGCTTGCATGCTCTGTCTCTCTCTCTCAAAAATACATTAACTTAAAATAATAATAATAATAATAATAATAATAATAATAATAATAATAAGCAGCACAAAGAGGTAGAATAGTATTTTCAAAATAATACAGCCAGCCAGTATGTTGAACAGGCAGACAGGCTGGTTCAAGATCTTACCTCCATCTCCATTCGTGTTCCTGGAAATTCCATTCAGTTGTCTAACAGTCACCTCCAACTTAACAGCTCTAACACTGAACCCCTGGCCTTTACCCCACAACTTGCTCCAAACCCGGTCTTCTCCATTACTATAAACGATGACTCGACATTTCCAGCTTCTTAGGTCATATACTTTGAAGTAATCTTCAATAATTTCTTCCACATATCACATCCAATATAGCAATAAATCTTGTCACATCTATCATCAAAAATATCCAATATCTGCCCACTTACCCTGCCTGTACCGCTAATGCATTAGTTTGATCCAACTTTCCTTCCACCTAAATTGCTACATGAACCTCAAATAGTATCCCTGTTTCTACCCATGTTCCCCTAAAATCCATTCTCCAAAAGCAGTCACAATGGCCTTTCTAAGATAGAGTCACATTATACAACTTTTAAAGTCAACTGTTTTCCTATTGCATTCAAAGTAAAGCCAGAGTCTTCCTGATGGCATATATGCCCCACCCAGTGACCTCTCTGACCATAACCATTTCTTTCTGCCTCACTCACTCTTCAAATTGCCTTCACATTCCCTTCAGCCACAAGGTCTCTTGTTGTTTTTCAAATACTCCTCACACTCCTAGATCAGTGCCTTTCATTGGCTGTTTCTGCCCAGAATGTTCTTCCCCTCTGTGCTCATGATCCTGACTGCCCCTAAAACCTGATCGTCACATTCTCAACAAGCCCCATCATCAATGAAGGTTTACCCGTCAACATCCGCCCTCCTTCATCCTCCGTCCTTGCCCAATCTCCTTTCTTTATCCTACTTTTCTTTTTTCTCGGCACCTGCCCCTTTCCAATTCAACATATATTTTACTTCTTACTTTATTTTTTGAAGCCCATCTCTCCCAACCAGTGTATAAACACCATGACATCTGAAACCACTCTGTTACTGCATATTCCAAGTCCCTAGAATACATGCAGCCTGCTAGACTTTTAGACAATTAAAGGCTCGCAGAAGCCCTCTATAAAGATTACATTTTCTACTTAATCTAATTCTTTTTCAAATTTAATTGATCACAGACCCATATTTTCCATAAAAATCCTATTAAAAATCTCATGGCATTCCTGCTTCAAGGGAAAAAGTTTGGTGATGGCTATTGTAGAAGACCCAGGAAGAAGACACATAAAATTTGTAGGCAGTTTTCCAGGAAGAGTCAAAAACACTCACGATATAAATTGATAGAATTTAAATTGATGCATATATGATCACCAAATAACAGTCTCTGTTGTTATGGTAGTGTTTGCAGGAGGCCACACAGAACAGGAATATAACAATTACGATTTTTTACACATATTTGCTGTCAAGTCTTAATGTCGTGCTGATAAGCCTTCCTGAGTGATTCCAATAATATACCTTCTATTGCGTTTTAGATCAATATTTTACAGTAACCCCCAAAAAGAGTCAGATAAACTGAGGGATCATTGACAAGAAGTAGCAGGCAAGGAAGAGCGAAAAACACTACTGACACGGATTACACAATACATTTAATTCATTCTTACTCAGGAAATTAGGTTTAATTTTTAAATATAATGTATTAAACACTCAAGGAATATTGAAGGGCAAGAACTCTGGACCAAGAGGCATGGGATTCGTTATGGTTCTGCTTACTAGTTGTGAGGTTTTGGGCAAGTTATTTCATCCAGGCTTTAATTTTTTCATCTGTGAAATGAGAGAGCTGTAATAAGCATCAGATAGGTTTCAGGTGTAAGTTCCTTTATTTCCGCTTTTTTTTTTTTTTTAATTGAAATCTGGTAAGAGGTAATAGTCACCAATAATTTTTACAAAAGAGAATGATGACAATTATTAGAAATGTCTTTTCACATGATTCCTTGGTAAGTATTTGTTTATGATTTCGGTTGTTAAGGTGTAACAGTGTAAGAATGGGTGAGTTTGAATCTGCATAGGAGCTATGATAAGCCATGTCAAGCCTTGTGTGTTTAGCCACTGAGTGTGTGGGTTTGTTGCTGCGGCATGATCTAGGCAGGTTAAAGTATTAGATAACTAATTCTCTCTATTCAGATGGAGGAAAGAGGTAAAATGTGTAATGAGTCACAGAGCACGCTTCAGAACTTTTGAAATGAAATATATCATTCAGTTTTAATAAAGTATATCATTTTCAGGTAATTCTTCAAACTCAGGCTTGATTAGATATTTGAAATAAATTTCATGGCAACATCCAGAATTGTAATTTCTCTGGTTTTGACTCCACTACTAAATAAAATGGGGGAAATAATTATAGAATAATGGACTTCAAAATTAATTTTTAGCAAGCAAGAAGGTTTACTTCTTTGACCTCAAGGGCCCCCTTCTGAAATAGCCACATGTCAATGACTACATCATGACTCTGGAATACGTGGAAAGCTATTAAAGAAGATATGAAGATATACTTCTTATGCTCCTTGGAAATAAAGTGAAATTGTCCCTTTTTTCATAAAAGAACTAATTTGTAATGTAATTAAAAAAAATTTGTAATTTTTTCAAATGAAACGCCTGAGAGGAAGAATCCATCAGATTTCACACCGCAACTTTTCCCAGACCTTACTTCCTATATGCTTGGAACATGATATGAGATTCACCCAGATCACTTTCTACATCAGAGCATATTATCAACTAGTGGAATTTTCTGGAGACTGAGATATTTCACATATTAAACACTAGAAAGGGGTAAGAGAGTGAAAGGATCATCAGTAGCCTCAAAAATCTCACTATCTACTGAGATTTTTTCCTCAAAAGAAACTGATCCATGCTATCTACTGTCATTTAATCTTAGAAAACCATATATATATGTTTCTGTGATATTGGTATTCCAAAAATGTAATGCCAAGAAAAGAAAACTGAGGCCATAATAAGTGATAAGTTAAAAAAAAAAAACACTAATAAAAAAGTCAAAGATGACCTAAATAGAATGGCATACCATGTTTGTGCATTATCAGATTCAATATTATGAAGCTGACATTTTATTCCATACTGATCTAGTTCAATATAAATTGAATTAAAATTTCATCGGGATTTTAAAGTAGAAATCAACAAGCTGGATCTAAAATGTATATGAAAATGCAAAGGAACTTAAAAAAAACAATTTTGAAAAAGAGAAACAAAGTTGGATGAATCATGCTACAGATTTCAAGACCTACTATAAAGTTACAACAATCAAGATAATGTAGTATTGGATAAAGGAAAAACATATACATAAATAAAGCATAATAAAGAGTCCAGAAATAGAGCCACATATACATGGGTCAATTGATTTTGGACTAAGGTTAAAGGCAAATAAATGGAGAAAGGATAGTCTTTTCAACAAATGGTACATACACAAGCAAAAAAAGAACCTTGACCCTTACTTTGGACACTATACAAAAATTAACTGCAAATGTAAAACCTCAGTCTACAAAGTTGGTACATGTATAACAAATAATCAAATTGTGCACCTTAAATATTTATAAATTTTGTCAAATATACCTCAATAAAACAACAATAAATATAAAAATAAGTACATGGGAGATAATTCTTGTGACAAAATTGCTTAGATACAACACCAAAAGCACAACACATAAAAGAAAAAAAATCATGAATGGTCTTCACCAAAATTAACAACTAGGGGCGCTTCAGTGGCTCAAATGGTTAAGCGTCCAACTCTTGGTTTCAGCTCAGGTCATGATCTCATGGTTCAGGAGTTCGACCCCTGCATCAGGCTCTTTGCTGACAGTGTGGAGCCTGCTTGGGATTCTCTCTCTCTGACCCTTCCTGACTTGTGCTCTCTCTCTTTCAGAACAAATAAACTTAAAAAAATTAAAAATTGCTTTAAAAAACTATTTTTTGAAAGACAAGGTTAAAAGAATGAAAAGACAATTCATAATTTGAGAGAAAATATTCATAAATCACATATGTGCTAAAGGACCTACATGTGGAATATATAAAGAGTTTTAAAACTTTTACAATATACAAATAATATAAAAACAATTTTGGACAGACACTTCACCAAAGAACATATATAGATGGCATTAGCACACGAATAAGCTCCTGAATAGCTTTTCAGTATCATTTGTCATTAGGGAAACATTAATGTGAAAAACCCCACAATAATACCATTATACATTGTTAGACTAAGAGAGAGAGAGAGAGAGAGAGAGAGAGAGAGAGAGAAAGAGAGAGAGAGAAAAAAGAAGAAAAGAAAAGAAAGAAATGAAGTAAAGGAAGAGAAGGAAAGGAAGGAAGGGGGAGGGGGAGAGGGAAGGAGGGAGGTAGGAAGGAAGGAAGGAAGGGGAAAGAAGGAAAGAAAGAAAGGAAGAGAAATAAAAGACAAATAACAATATTAATTGTTGGTGAGGAAGCGGAGCACATTACTGGTGACAATGCTGAATGCTACAGTTACTATGGAAAGCTGGCAGTTTCTTATAAAGTCAAATATACTTTTAGCCATATAATCTAGCAATCCTGTTCCTAGGCATTTACATAAGGGATTCGGTTTACATTAAAAACAACAACAACTGTACAAACATTTTTATAGCAGCCTTACTCAGAGTTGCAAAAAACTGACAACAACCCAAAGGGCCCTTTGCTGGGAAACTGTGGTATATCCACACTATAGAATAGTAGTCAGCCATGAAAAGAAATGAACCACTGATATATGCAATAAAAAGGATAAATTTCAAATTCATTATGGTAAGTGAAAAAATCCATATATAAAATCCCACATATGGTATCATTTCACTTATATAAAATTCTGTAGAAGACAAAACTGTAAACACAAAAGAAACAATCCTACCAGGGACAGGAAGTGGGAAGAAGGTTTGAGTACAGACGAACATGGAGAATTTGGAGGTGGTGATGATTATATGACTCTATTTTTGTCAAAACTCACCAAACTGTAAAATAAAAAGATGACTCTTAGGGGCACATGGGTGGCTCAGTTAGTTAAGCATCCAACTTCGGCTCGGGTCATGATCTCACGGTTCATGGGTTCCAGCCACATGTCAGACTCTGTGCTGATAGCTCAGAGCCTGGAGCCTGCTTTGGATTCTGTGTCTCCCCCTGTCTCTGCCCCTCCCCCACTTGTACTTTGTCTCTCTTAAAAATATACAAACATTTAAAAACTTTAAAAATATGATTCCTACTGTATGTAAGTGACCTTAATACAATAACTAATAATTATTCATCTTCAAATCTAGCCCTTCCATGAATGTGTTCAACACAGGGACACAACAAGTCTACTAGGAAAATTATTCTCCTAAATAACAAAGTACTATTATTAAAATAATTGAGCAATTCTAGGAGTAAAATTTAGGAAGCAAATGCTAGGGAGTTTGGAAAAATGAAAAAAGAGATATAAATACAAGTCATAGTAAGACTTTGAACGTGACCTAAAGTAAGATAAGGAGGCAAATGTCCCTACAAATCAATTTATTCTAAATCTTGGAAATTTATTTAGATAATTCAATGAAAACTCTTCTGTTCTTTAATGTATGGATTACACACGAACAGATAATGAACTACTGTCTGTGAATCTCGCTGATAAAACATATTATTGCTGTCTAAGAACTCCATAGTTGCACACTGGTTTTGAAACTGGAGAAGGTATAGTAAGGGAAGTATAGTAAAGAAGATAAGGGTAATGGAGAGAAAGACTGTATGTTAGACAAGAGCTATCTGATCATGCTCTTTTCTTTATCTGAACCCTTCTCTGACACTGTGCATGCCACACCTCATTATATACAGGATCACCGCAAACAGAAGATGAGGTACAAGGATAAAGGACAAAGTATTCTTAAACAGAGAAAGGCAACTCTGTGTAATCGAAAAGCTTCATCTCTGCTTGAAAGGTAACCATTATCCTGCAATCCTCTCCCATTTTTATTGGATTTTCCAAGTCATTTATAAGCATGGATTACTCAGTTTTCAAAGGAGTCATACAGAAAGAATTATGCTCTATGTGTAATATAAATGTTATATTCATAAATAAGCAAAAAAACAAGATCCAGGAATATATTTGCTTCTCGTAACAGGAAACCAGGATGTCATATTTAACATTAAGAGCTCACTGGAAAAAGAAAGGAAAGTGTAAGGAAAAAATACCAAGAGGCTCCTCTTTCTAAGCCACACTATTTATAAATGCTCTTGAAGCAACTTGCATATTGTATAACCATGATGTCTAAAATCACAATTTGCCATGAGTTCTATATTTAAAGAAAAAAAAAAAAACCCTGGTGTTTTGTCGGTTCATATTCAATTAGTGGAAGGCTTCTCTGGACAGATGTTGGAGTTTTTTTTTCTTCCAAATTCTTTCACTTGAAGACATTTCCAACAAAGTGTCACCCTACACACTGATCAAGCAAACCGTAACTTCCTTTGGGACATGACATTATGTTACTCAGCCCCGGCTCATACGATAGACATTTTATATAACCAAAAGCAGTTCACATCCTCTGATACTCACTAGATCTCCTCAAAGTGATCCTCTGTGCAGGTGATTTAAAAATATTAAATTCTTATGCATGGTTTCAATCAAATGTTTTCTTGAAAGAATAGAATTTATGTATATGCTAAAAGTGCAATTTCGACATTACTTCATTATTCATTCATTAATCCATTTGACTAACGTCCACTGAGCACCTAATAATATATTCCAGGGACTATTCTAGGAACTGGAGCCAAACAGACGTAGGTCATGCTCTCTAAAGGGGTAGAGAGACAATAAGAAACACAAAACAAACAAAATAAGAAAGGAACAAAGAGAGAAGATAAATACGTCCTCTGGCAAGCTTGGAGCACCTAACAGCAGTCTGGTTTCAGCTCTGTACCTATGCACCGCTAAAGAGTTTTATTTTTCACACTGCCAGTAAAATGCACGCAAAACAAACCAAAGATATTCTGCTTATACCTCTTCTTATGATCATTGTTGAATTCAAATGAGATTCAAATGTGCTGACCTGTCACAGAGTTTGCAACAAATCACTCTGAATTATTTTAATCTTTCATCCAGGACTACTAAAAATTCTGTTCTCTCCCATGCTTCCACATTCATATAGATAATAAATTAGATGATTTCCATTGTGTTATTTTCGTTGTTTGAATTCAGCTGTGTATATTTGCTCTCCCACTCCCTCCATCTACTCTTCAGTAAACAAGAGAACCCCTAGCAAAACAGCTTGCTCTTGGAGACTCACAGGCTCATTGTATTAGAATAACAGAATTACAAGAGGATTAAGTAACCAAAACGGATCAATACATATTCCGGTTCTGGTAACATCAAATGACCTAGATGTGTTCACCCTCTTCCACCTTTCCTGTGCCCAATCCCACAACCCAACCTCATCAAAGATGAGGAGGTGAGAGGAAGGGAATGATGCCTTCTTTAAATCAGATATCCAATTTGTGGCAGCTTCTGAAAGCTATCACAGAAATGCTCGATTTGACCAGGTCAAATTTCATTTGTCGTGTACTTTTATCACTCTCAAAGCTGGTGCAACGTGTTTGCAATAGAAATAAGGAAAACAAAAATGAACTGCCCCGTTGGCTTGTCAGATTAAAAAAGTGGATTGATTTTACACCTTTGAAATAAGCCGCCTGCTCCAAGGCTCTCTCTTCTACTTTTTCTGTTTAAAGATTCGTGTACTCTTTGGACTCAAAGACAAGCTTTAGGTTGGATAAATGTAGAATACAATTCGATTCACAATGATGACAGCACCTAACATTTACTGAGCACTAACTATGTTCTAGGGATGGCACTAAACAATTTGTGTCTGCTGTATTATTTAATACTGAAAACAACTATTATTTCTAATTTCTCATTCCTATTTGTTTATTAAACTACTGCCATCCTACTGAACCCTGTACTTTTTCCCAAGCCATTGTTTTCTTCATTTTTTATTCACCTCGATTTCATGGTTCATTATTTTAAAAATGCACATGGGGCGCCTGGGTGGCTCAGTCGGTTAAGCCTCCGACTTCAGCTCAGGTCACAATCTCACAGTATGTGAGTTCAAGCCCCGCGTCGGGTTCTGTGCTGACAGCTCAGAGCCTGGAGCCTGCTTCAGATTCTGTGTCTCCCTCTCTCTCTGACCCTCCCCCGTTCATGCTCTGTCTCAAAAATAAATAAACATTAAAAAAAAAATTTAAAAAAAAATGCACATGGCAGGGTGCCTGGGTGCTTCAGTCGGTTAAGTGTCTTACTTCAGCTCCGGTCATCATCTCATGGTTCATGAGTCTGAGCCCCACGTCGGACTCTGTGCTGACAGCTCAGAGCCTGGAGCCTGCTTTGGATTCTGTGTCTCCCTCTCTCTCTGCCCCTCCCCCACTCACACTCTGTCTCTCTCTCCTTCAAAAATAAACATTAAAAAAAATTTTTAATGCACATGGCAAGCCATAACCCTCCACACCACACCCTTGCATCTAGAAAACTAAGCAAAAAACCTCCATATGTACATTTACATGTGGTATACACACACACACACATACACACACACACACACACACACACACACACACACACACACACACACACCTGAGTAGCTGAGCTCAGGCAAAGTCCCACAGAAAGACAGTTGGGTTCCACTATAAATTTATGACGAACTCAAATGCAAGCACAGCACTGGCTGGCAATCATAGTCCATTTCTTTGGTCAAGTCAACTTTCCCATTATCTGCAGCCACAACTTCAATCTTTTCTATTCTTCTCAAAGATCCAACTTCTAACCGTCTCACTCTTCCTTTCCCCCTTAATCTGAGAAGATGACTTGGCCTTCTACTTTAGTGAAAAAAGTCAAAGTGAAAGAGGGAAACGCCCTCAGCTACCTTCTAATAAACTATAAATGGTACGGCTTCCTTTTTCTTTGACCTGCAAAATCCCTCATGTTACTGTAGAGGGGGCCTTCCTGTCATTTAAGCTCAGGGAGCCCAGTTATTTCTTCCATTCCTGTCTTCCTCTTCCTCCCCAGGAACTTGTTGCTTCCTTTCTTCTGTGGGTCCAAATTTTTCTCAACCGATCATGCCCATCAAAATTTAAATATGTTCATGTCTCTCCCACTTTGAAAGGGTCCCTTAATTCATTATCCCAAACTCTTCATATTCTCTTTCATTTAATAGACAAACTTTCCACAACAGTTGGCTTCATGTTCAATATCCATGTCCTTAATTCACTTGACACTGGATTCTAACCCCCACTAATAGAAACAGTTCTAGCTAGGGCACTGTGAGGTAGGTGAACTGCTCATTTTACACAGGTAGCACTGGTGAAGCTGAGATTTGAACCCATGTCTGTTTGATTCTAGAACCCAAAGTCTTAATTGATAAATTAGACCACACTTTAAAAAAGTAGCCTACATCCATCCAAATTACATACACATTAACCTTTCGACCTAACAATTTCAGTCTTGGACAGTTACCTTTTATGAATACTTGCACACCTCAAAAGGGCATACGTATCAGATCATTCCTTATTCATAGCAAATATTTGCAAATAAATATGATGTCCACTAACAGCGGGCTGGGCAAATAGATTATTCTATATAGACAAAATGGAATACCAGGCAGTAGTGTAAAAGGAGAAACTCTCTAACATATAAAGATTTTAAAGACAAGTTTTTAAAAGTAAGGTGAACTTTTATGCACAGTTTGCATAAAAATGATGGAAAATGAGAATACTTACTCTTATCTGCCTATCTTTGCATAAAAGACACGGCACACACAAATAACAAAAAGGGATCACTTTATGTTAGATGTTAAAAAATGGGCAACAGGAGAAAAAGACAGGAGTATGGCATCACAATATACCTTCATATATTGTCTTGATTTTGAACCATGATAATGTGATAATTACTTAAAAATTAAATTTTAATTTTTGGTGTATTGTTTTACTATGATGAATTTATGAAAAAAGCTTTTAATATTCAGATATTACCTAAAACATTATTAATATGATGGGTTTGACTTATGAACTTGCTCTATCACATCACTCCCTGTGGCTTTTCCGACCGCTTCCTCCTGCAACCAAAATAAAATCAAATTCTTTATCAAGGCCCACAAGGCTCTACTTAGAAATTTATCAAAATATATTCAAGAAATTTCCCAGAATGAAAATATGATTTTCTCAATTAAAGAAAGCTTACCGGGTCCCTAGATAAATGGATGAAGAACATCCACACCAAACCACATCACCGTAGAATTTCAGATGTGTATGTAGCATTGGGAATGCAATGTCATCTGATTTCTGAACATCAACACTCAAAGGTAGGAAACAATGGAGAAATGCACTCAATATTCTAAGAAAAATGATTTCTAGCTTGGAATTCTATATCCAACCAAACTGTCAACCAAATGTGAACAAAAAATGAAGCCACATTAACGTCCCCCATAGTCCTTTATGGGAAACGATTGGAAAATATACACCACCACAATGAGAGAACAAACAGAAAGCCAAACTGGAGACATAAGGCCGTGGATCCAATGCAGAAGAGAGAGGAAGGGGATCCAAAAGACTAGTGTGCAAGGAGATCAGAGGAAGCCAGTTCTGTATTGGTCTAGAGAGCCACTAGGCAAATCAGGACAGGGGACCTACCCAAACAGCAACAGAAGCTTTACTAACTTCAGAGTACATAAAAAATCATACAAAAAAGAAAGTACAATTTTAGTACAAAAAATTGCTCAGATGTGCTATAATAATATGAACACTTAATACTCATATAACTAAATGTTAAAATATTGCTCTATTAGAGAAGATGTGGATATGAATGCGAGTGTGAGAAACGGAGTTGAAGCGTCAATGTCTCTAGTGGAAAAATGGTGGATAATATCCAAAATCAAAAATATCAAGAAATAGAAAGATGGTCATATTATTGAGAGCTGTTGAGATAAAGATTCAAGGAAACCACAGGAAGACTTCCAAGTAGTGGTCTGTGGAGGCAGGAAGCAAGGACAGAGCAGGCACCTGCTATTTTCCCTCATTTTCTTTTTAGAAATACTGGATTAGCTAAGAACATGAATAACTATAATAAAAATTGGACTTTAAAGAAGAAAGAAAAATACCCTTAACAACTAAACTTGAAGTCACAAATATTAGTCAATAGTTAAGCTTCTGTCATAAAGAGAGTGAAAGGAGAAATTCAAAGACTTATGTCTTTGGCATTCTAAGAATGATATAAAATTAATAAACTATCTGCTCAGATGTACAATTAATATTCTTAAGGGGAAAAGATCAAGAGTTTGTTCATATTTCACAGCTGTTTTCCCATTCATTTTCCATTCTTAGCAAAAACTCTCACTAAAATTAATGGCAGTTATTTGAGTGGAAGTAAGGATAATATATTCTTCCACAAGCCAGGAAGTGCTTAGTGAAAATAATGGGAGAAGGGATTATTGCTGAATTAAAAATAATTCTTAATGGCCACCAAGCATTATTAAAAATGAAACAGCATTAAAGATCTCATTATTTTGCATCATTTTACCACCTTTGATGAGGGAAATGACACTTTCAAAAATTTCTTAAGTTCACAAGTATTTATGTGTTACTAAATTTTAATTTTACTGGTAAGACAGGCTACCATTATTTCATCTATTTATATATTATTAGTGATCAGGGACATTTTATCACCTCTAGGTTTATTTAAATCATCAATAAACTCAACATTTTAGCCACAATATTATTGTACTATATGATTTTTAAAAATTGCTACTCAATTTCTTGACTTCCGTGCTCAACTATGAAATAAAAGGACTGCAGTTATTGTAAAGAAGAAATAATTTTGCTTCTAAATTAACATGAGTTAAATAAGTTCCTTTCTTCCTTAGGCATTGTGAGGGTTTCTGGTTTTGTTTTGTTTTGTTTTGTTTTTTCCTGGTTTGGTTTGAGTCACAGTTTGCTATAATTGAGGCTTATTTCTTTTCAAAATAAGATTATTTGATTTTCACTAAAAACTTTTTCTAAAATGTTTAGTTTTGGAAAATACAGAAATATGAAAAGAAAAGGAAATAATCAGAGCTCTCTCTCCTGTTGCTCTGAACACTGATACCATGTTATAATGGGAGACCTTCTATTAGCTTAATTCCCTGAGATATTATTTAGAACACTGTTCACTGCCAATTAAGAAAAGTAGTACTAGCAATAAATAAATCTTTTTTTGCATTAAGCCACTGAGGTTTCAGGAATATTTATTACTATAGTAAAAATCCAGCTTATCCAAGTATTCTACCCAACCCTAGCCCCATCAACCTCTTTAAAGGGTGGGGGGAGAAAGAAAGAAAGAAAGGAGAGAGGAAGGGAAGAAGGGAGAGAGGGAGGAATACTAGGCATCTGGACCCATTTGCTTGATAAGATCTTCATGCTAACCTAACAAGGCCACATATGCTAAAGAATGAGAAAACTTAAACTCTATTCTAATTGTAGTGCTACAAAAATAACCCCAAACCAAAAACCTCTGAGAGAATGTGGCAGACTCTACTAAAATTATCAGTGATTATAATAAAAATAGCCAACATTGGCTGAGAGAGTATTTTCTCAGATTCAGTTCTAAGCATTCTGCATATGTGAACATATTTAATTTGCACAAAAATTACGAGACATTATGCGTGCATATATAATATATATATATTCCTTTTTTTTTTTTTTAACAAATGAAAAAACTGAGACACAGAGTGGCATATAATTTTGCCAAGGTCACACAGCTAGTAAATAACAGATCTGCGATTTAAGTCTAAGAAGCCTGACTTACACTTAACCTGAAAAATATGTTTTTATCCACCAGGCTATGCTGTCTTACCAGTGACTGGAGGAATTCACTTCTTCATATAAGAAAATGGCACATTAATATGGTCAACTATAAAGTAGATACAGATATAGGATATAATAATTTATAGGTTACTCAATTCCATTACTTACATTTGCTTTTAGTTTTGACATTCTTATGTTTCTGGCATGTTCTCCTGCCAGGGAATAGATTGGTTTTCAAGGCAAAGCAGTAAGTGGCACAGGCTGAAGAAGATGGAGGAAAAAACAAGAGTCTGTCCCTCCTGCCATGCCATCTTCCCTTGGGAGAGAGGGGAGGGTGGATGTTAAGAGCTTTAATGGCCTAAAGACCTCATTTTAAATGGTGGGTGACTTGTTTCATAAATGGAGGAACAGAGGCTCTATGATATTATATCACCTTGGCTTCTTCATTTGTAAAATGGCAATTGTAAAGCCCACCTCAGAGATTTACTGTGGCGTGAAATCAAGATATTATAGCAGGTGCTTGTCACAATGACCAGCCCAAATAGTGGTGAACAAATTGCTAGGAAGACACCATGTAACTGAAACTGGCTGGGCAAAAGGGGATCATTGGCTCTTATGACTGTGACATTAAATGGGAGTTGAAACAAAATCATCATGATCTCTGTCTTTCAGCTCTGCTTCCTTCTGAAGCATCTCCCTCTCCGACACGTTCAACTCTCACAGAGGCAAGATGTCTGCCAAAGGCTCTTGGATCACATTCTACTTTATGAGCCACCCGGAGCAAAAAGAAATGCCCCTTTGTCAGGGGCTCAAGGAAAAGTCCTGAAAACGCCTGCACTCAAGACTGCCTGGTTCTGTTTATGCTCTACGCCTACTTCTGCGTTGTGCCGAGTTCTGGTCAGCCTGACCTGGGCGTCCTGCCAACTATGACGACAAGGAATGGGATCAAGTCTACCTGAAATACACAGGCAAAAGTAATGACGGGGTAGTCGTCCAAAGTGCGGGAAGGGGAAGGAATGGATGCTGCAGAAAAAGAACAGTTAACATCCACTGCAAGTGGACATTTCTCTTACACTGTAATTTATAAATAGACAAGGGAGACATTCTAGATAGTCAAGTTCTTCCTGTCAAGATGAATTGCTGTTCATTGGTTAGACCTTAAAATAGTGCCAAGACAATACTGAGATGTATTTATCAAAAGTAGGAATGTCAGCAACAGTATGATTGACAGGAATGTAATTTTTACAATATGAAAATACTTAATTTTGACCAGGTCAAGCAAACTAAGCATTTTAGGAGTTAACTTATTTATTTCCACTTAAAAAAAATAGAAATGAAAATCCTTGGAAATACTGCATCTGTATGGTATGGGACATTTTATCCCAGCTAAATGCCATAGCCCCTAGTTAATTTGGGAGGAGTCCTCCTTCTTCTTTATAATGAGATTTTTTTTTTTAAAGAACTGCCTTCTTCCTAATCATATTTTAATGAGCCAGGCAACTTAGGTATACACAAAAAAAAAAGCCAACAATTCACAAGGCTGCATAGGGTTCTTTGGAGGGCTAACCATGACAGGCCAAAACATGTCAGGACACTATATTGGGCAGCTCTTTTCTGTTGAATACTGGAATGGCTTGGAGAACCACGGCCACATAAATAGATTTTTATTTTCCAAATTTATGTAAAACAGTGATGGGAAAACCAGAGCCTGCAGGTCAAATATTACCTTCCACCTGTTTCTGTAAATAAAGTTCTACTGGAACACACCCATGGCTGTTTCTGCATTGCAAAGGCAGAATGGAGTCATTGTGGCAGAGGCCATATTGGCCACAAACCTAAAATCTTTACTACCTGTCCCTTTCCAAAAATGTTTGCCCAACCCTAATGTCAAAAATATAGGTAAAGCATATATATGATTCCAGGTCAAAAATGTCTGACCCTGTAACATACAAACACAAGATGTTCTTCTTCCTAACTTGATAATGTTACAGCCACAGTCCCTACAAGTCGCCCAGAGCATCTGTGTTTTTAAATGATTTTGTATTTATCTTGCTAAATCATGAAATATACATTGTTATTTTAAAATTGCACAGAGGCTCCTCTGGGTCCTGAGATAATTTGAAATCTAATGATAAAAATATTTGGTTATAAAACATAACAGTGATATTTGAGGACAGAATGCCAGGAAACACCAATATGATGTTCTGATGAATATTTATGAGAATCTCCACCTGGCCTTCAAGTTTTCCATGCTTCAGTGCTAATGTATTTGTGTCTACATGGTGTGTGTGTGTGTGTGTGTGTGTGTGTGTGTAAGGCTAAGGAAAAGGAGAACCATTCTGAGCCCAGCTCTAGAAGAATAACCAAATATACTAAGTCCAAACTGTTAACCCCCTTCCTCCCTTTTAGAAGTCCTGACTGCAGATCACCTTTGGGTTCTAACTATAGAACCCTCATCTAATTCTTGCATCACTCTTTATTCATGTCATTGTTTCCCCTCTTTCCTGAAACATTTTTCCCCCATTTCTCTTAGATCATTTCCTTTAGCACACAAGCATGCTGTATTAACTACCTCTGGTTTACACTAATTTCTTTCATTATCTTTACAATAACACCATTGAAAGACCTTTCTATGTTTGCCCTCTTCATTTTCCCTCTTCCATTGTCCCTTGAATCCATTCCAATCAGGCTTTATGGCCCCTGTTCCCCACACCACTGAAAAAGCTCTTTTCAAGCCACCAAAAACCCCTCATGTTACTAAATATGACATTCAATTTTCAAGCCTTATTTGCCCCAAACTTTCAGTAAAATTTACAGATCTATGAATACCTTTGTTTGTAACTTTCTTCACCTGAATTCTGGGTTATCAGTCTTTCCTGGTTTTCATCCTAGCTCCTTGGACATTTCTTCTTGGTCATTCTGATTGGTCTTAGCCTCATTTTTCTGATTTCTAAACATTAGAGAGACCCTAGGTTCATTCAGCAGACCTCTTTTCCTGTTAAACTTCTCCTCTCTTTCTACACTTACATGCTCAGTGAACTTATCCAGCCTCATGATTTTAAATACTATTGTTGTCCTAAGTGGTTATTAAGTTTTCAACTGGCAGGGACCACACAATGCTGTCACTGTCTTGCATTAGAGCTATACCAGCTCTGTTTCCCTCTCTCACAATCTAGTCCATAGGGATAGACCTCATTTGTCTGAAAAGTCTATAGATCACCTCACTGGTCCACTATATGGATGGCAACATGCTGATTGGACCTGGAGAACAGAAAGTAGCAAGAAGCTTAGAAGCCTTCCTAAGACACATGAATAAATGCCAGAGCGTAGGAACAAAAACACAGAAATGAGAGAACCACTATGTCTGTGAGCTTTCTGGGACTCCAACGGTCTGAGATACTTCTTCCAAAGTGGAAGACAAAATGCAGCAACTAGCACTACCTAGAATTAAGAAAGAAACATAATACTTTGGTGTCTGCAATTTCCAGGCAAAACGTATCTCATTTCAGGGTGCTGCTCCATACCATTTAAAGGATAACTTTAAGGTTTCTAATTTTGAGTGGGGCACAGGACAAGGGTAGCTTCTGCTGCAGTGAAAGGTGCTCTGCCTTTGGAGACTTATGTCCTGGCAAGTCCAGTGGGGTTTACAGTGCTTATAGCCAGTCTGTGTGTTTCATAGATCTGCTGGTAACCTTCAATAGAACAATAACAGTGTAGACTTCTACTCTAAGGTTTCACAGCAAAGGTTTATCCTATTCTACAGATAACGATTCTCTTTCTGAGAAAGAAATCCTAAGTTGCCATTGGGCTCCCACAGATACTGTCCACTTGACTATGATCTGGAGCAGGCCCTGAAGGAAGAAACAAGTCGTGTGACCAAGTAATTTAGAGAGTGCCTACTCCTGTTGCATTGCCTCCCGCTGCTCAATATAGATTTAAGGCTTCAAGGGAAGTTCTTATGAAAAGTTTGAGGATAACAGGTCGGGTTTGGTTTGTGGCATGGTAGAGTGAAAGCAACTGGAAATAGATTGTTGTAGGATCCCTGCCCGCTCCAATCCAGCTTAGTTCTTAAAGACAGGAGTTACAGAGGAAGTTACAGACATCAACAGCCTTACCCCAAATGAAACGCAAAGCCTTTACCTTGGCTTGTTGGTCTCTACCAGATCTGTTCCCCAGAAACATAGCAGACCTCATCTCTTACCCCTCTCCCACCATCAGACTATGCTCAATGTTCCCAGAACACCTGAGCACCATCCCAGCGCAGAGCCACTGCACGTCTGGGATCTCCACTTGATCTACTCTTCAATTTCAATGTAGTTAGTCTCTACTGAAAAGTCCTCTCACTCAAGGGCCTTTCCTGAGCACTCACTGTGAACATCCCCATGTCACTTCTCTGTAACCCTTACCCTACGATATTTTTCTTAGCATGCACCACCACCATGTGACGTATCAAAACTTTATTACCTATTTGTTGAGATTTTTAAAATATTTTCTTTAAAATATTATTTAATATTTACTAAATCTATTCTAATATTTAATTTTATTGGTTTCTTAGGTATGTATACACGTATGCATGCATTCATGTATTTTTCTTCTCCCCTATCCAGAATGGAAGATATGCAGAGGAAAAGAGGTTAGATACAAGGTCTGGGATATAGTACATGAGAAGATGCTTTCTTATCTAGCACCATCCATGAACCCTATGTTCATTTTTGAAGCAATCAGGGGATTCACTGTTGCCATATGTTCAGCTCCTCAATATATCTGACCTTGGTAAATGAACACAGTATCAATACAGCTCTGGATCCAGCATTCAACTAGTGACACACGCTTTATCAAGGCAATGCCTCTCCTACAGTGTCAAATGGAACCCTTGATGACTTTTTTTTTTAACGTCTTCAGACTATTTACTCGATAACTCTGGGATCAGAAGCCAATGGAAAGGGATGAACTACTAGTTTCCCATCAGTATTGAAAGGCCGACGATTTCCTGTCGGGATGATCAGGTCGTCAACCCTCTGGTCTATGTTTTAACTTCCCTCAGAAAACGTGCCATCCTGTGCTTCTATCCCTGACTTGAGCGAAATCGCAGGCTAGTTGTTGTCACAGAATGAGGTGATACATGTGAGCGCTGTGGGTACATCTGCTTTCTTGTAATATTGTTTTCAATAAAAAAAAGATGCCGACACATCATTAAAGATTTTACCGCAGTGATTCCACATGTGCATGTTCTTCAGAGGCCTAATAAGGATGCACCTGCTGTATCTGACAACTATCAAAGTTCTTTTGTAACTCCAGTCTAACGTAAACAATTTAGAGAAGGAATGGACTTTGAAAGAATTTGAGGATAAATTCTCAGATTTATGAGAAGGTGATTTATACACCAGCACAGGTTGCTGGTTGTCCCTCCTATCTTTTCTTTTCACAATGTATTGGAATTTTGTGGACGCGTGGCCATCAATATAAAAATCTGACTTTTCAGCCTCTCTTTTGCAGGAAAATGCTGCCATGGGACTAAGTGCTAGCCAATGGCTGTGAGATGTGACACACCAACTTCTGAGTTATCCTTTGACATTTTAGGTGATGGAATAGATTCATAAATTGCTTAAATTGCTATCATATTAGGTGTCTGTTACAACTTTCAAACTTGTATCCCATATACCTAGAATGCCCCGCGGACTCAACACGTTGTTCATTACCCACTTCTGTATAATACAGTAGAATCTTTTTTTTTTATTGTTTATTTATTTTTGAAAGAGAGACAGAGTGTGAGCAGGGTAGGGGCAGAGAGAGAGGGAGACAAAGAATCTGAAGCAGGCTCCAGGCTCCGAGCTGTCAGCACAGAGACCAACGCGGGTCTGGAACTCCATGAGATCATGACCTGAGCCTAGGTCAGACACTTAACTGACTAATCCACCCGGGCACCTCTACCGGAGAATCTTTAAGAGCACAGGCTTGGGACGCCTGGGTGGCTCAGTCCGTTGAGCATCTGACCCTTGATTTCGGCTCAGCTAATGATCCCAGGGTCATGGGATCAAGCCCCACAGAGGGCTCTGTGCTGAACGTGGAGCCTGCTTGGGATTTTCTCTGCCCGTCTCTCTGCCCCTCTGGGGCCCACGCATGGACAAATACACACTCTCTTGCAAAATAAATAAAGTTAAAAAAACACAAAAGGGCACAGGTTTGAGTGACCCTGTGGGTTTGAGTCCTAGTCACTATTTTTTGCCTGTGGAACTTTGGTCAACTGACTTTACCTCTCTACACTTAACCTCTTCACGCTTTCAGTGAAATCTGAACAGTACTAGTGCCATCACTAGATTTGCTGCTAAATGCGATGAGCTACCATCCTTAACATGTTTAAAACAGAGCCTGACACTCCATAAGCAGCACCTAATCTTATTTATTTAGAAATGGCTCAAGGTCATCATTCCTTCCGCCAAGTTCTCATCATCTCAGCGACGCTTTCCTTGTGTTTCACAAATTCCAGTCTCTTAGCATGTGGTATGACGATTCCCGCTTGACAGAGAACAGCCTTTGCTAAGAAAATTTTCTTAAAAGCCCAGTCAGGCTACTCAAGTTGGTTGAGGAGGAATGAATGGAGGCTGCTGCCAGATTTTAAAAAAATATATATATATTGGGGAGCCTGGGTGGCTCAGACAGGTAAGCATCTGACTCTTGATTTCTGCTCAGCTCATGATCTCACAATCTGTGAGATTGAGCCCCACATTGGGGTCTGCACTGACAGCATGGAGCCTGCTTGGGATTCATTGTCTCTCTCTGTCTCTGTCTCTCTCTCTCTCTCTCTCTCTCTCTCTCCCTTCCTCAAAATAAATAAACTTAAAGAAAATATTTTATTACTCTGCAGAGAGCCAGGAGTGACATTTCTTTGATGCCAGGGGTGTAGGAAAAAAGAATGGTGCAAGCTAGGAAATTGGTGGGAGACTGCAAAGTCTGTTATCCCCCCTGTAGAGTCCCAAGATACTCGGTGAACTTACTCAAGGTCAGAGAAACAGTACAATTACACATTTGTTAGGAAATTAATGATGGAGCTGAGATTCTCCTATGAGGAGAAACATATGATGAAACGTGATACAGAGTGAAATAAAACATGACATGGGATGAAACAATCTGTGCAAGAAGGGAGTTACTTGTAAGAATGAAAAAAATTTGAAATTTGTTAGCAAATAGTCTAAGGTAATCTTTAGGTTCTCACAATGCTTGGACATGAGCAATCAAGTTCAGGTAGATCTTTGCTTGCAGACGCCCATTGCCTTCCTACCATCTTCATCCCAGAAAAATGGACCACATTCTCCCTGGAGTTTCCATTGTACCATTGACATACTTCTTTTCTATCAGCTATGATATTGTACTGAGTGTTGCTGTTTTTATTTTTAAAATGTTTTTAATGTATGTTTAATTTTGAGAGAGCGAGAGAGAGAGACAGAGAGAGAGCACGAGTGGGAGAGGGAGACACAGAATCCGAAGCAGGCTCCAGATTCTGAGCTGTCAGCACAGAGTTCAATGTGGGGTTCTAACCCACGAACTGTGAGATCATGACCTGTGCCGAAGTCGGACGTCCAACCGAGCCACCCAGGCGCCCCCTTTTTTTTAATACACTTTGCTCCAATATTAGAATGTGAATTCCTAGTGGTGGGGACTGTGTTTTATTTATTTCTACAACCTAATATCTTACAAAGAATGCAAGTCTTTATTGAACGAATGAAATAAAATAATGGCTTTTAGCCACTTTTCTATTCATGAATAAAGAGGAAATGATGGTAGATACAGCCATCTGTGATGAGTGATGATATCTGCAAGACAGAAAAACTGCAAGTATCCCGTCATGTGCCTATTGCGATGATAGTAATGGCTTGCCTACATTCCGTCAATCAAAAATGTCAATGGCTAATCACTTCTTAAAAGGCAGGTGTGGTTTAGTGAGAAGCGCATTGATTTTATTCAAAATATCTACTATTTATGTAGTTAACAGTATTTTATTATATGTATCAGTAAGAACAGTTTAAGTATCTTAGAACCCCAAATGGGGGAAATCTTTAATTTCTATACTATATCATCTCCTACATAGATCATGACCTTATAGTTCCATGAGCTTTCCAGGTTCTCTTTATTTACGCAGTATTTTAAGAACAATGGAAATCTTGCTTTAAAAAAAATACTGGAATATATACTAGTCATCTGGGAGTGGGGAAGGTGAGAAATTTGTAGGAAACATTTAAAGGATGGGTAGATGATGAGAACAACAATCTCTCAGCAACACTGACTTTTCAAGGAATCAGCATATTTTGACCAACTAGCGTTTGGTTAACATCTTGTATTTCCAACTTTATAACCATTATGTGTAATTACACGCAGGTCAATCCATTAGTTTACATGCGGGTAGTGGGAATGTTCACAAGGAAGGAAACAATAGGAAGGGTAAAACAAAATTCCAGGGCAGTGAGCTCTTCTGTGAATGAAGAAATCTGACTTCTTGGGCCCCTGTCCCTGCCAACTCCAAATAAAACCAATGGAGGCTGTCAATTCAATAATTATCAAGTACACTAACCCTGTTTTTTTCACTATCCTCATTTTGAAGCATTGCATTTTATTTTTTAATATACTTACACGGGGAGTCCGTTTGGGGCCTTTGATTTTAAAATCTGATAGAGTTCACTTGTGGCAGAATAAATGCAAATAAAATTCAACTCAACTTGGAAAGGACAGTACGTGTGCCTTATGAGCAACTTGTGGGGAAAGCAAGTCCCACTGTAGTAGGCACAGAAAAATTTCATTTGTTTCTGTTGATGGATGGCATTTCTTTGCAAAGCTGTTTTGCTCAATAAAATGGGCAGAGGTATGGCAAAGCCAAAATTTTAAGGTGGTGGAGACAGTCTTAGAAACGTGAGCAGCAAATGTATGGAAGATGTCAGCAGACACAAAGGACAAAGGCGGTTGACAAAGCTGCATGAAGAATACAGACATCTGATCAGTTAGCATATATTGATTTACTTTTAATCTGCAGGAGGGCTTTTCATTTATAACAACTCACTCACCACTGCCACT